>NC_133391.1:130003238-132811571 GCF_047511655.1 Castor canadensis | reverse complement strand
ATTTTCTTTCAGTATTATTTGGGAATGAAGAAGATGGTTGACGTATAGGGTCTGTCACTAAAGTCTCAGAGCAAATTACATTACCATATATGTTTTTTAAGTGAAAATGGTTTTAGAAGAGGAGACTTCGTTGGCTGAACTGAAATGGTAAGCACTAAGAATAGTTAGAAAACAGCTTCAAAGACAATCCTAAATTTGAGGGGTTGGGGGTAAAAAGGGAATTCCTTACTGCCAGGTAGTCACCCTTGATCTGAACATAATGATACTGATGTAGAAAGAAGTTTAATGTGCTGTAGTCCTCACGTCTGATGTAGGAACACTCCTCTCCATCCTATCCACTGTCAGGCAGAGCATCAGCAGACACTTCGTTCTCAAGGCCCTCTTTAGGTCCTCCCTTGACTCTAGGAGTAGTTCTGGACTAAGACTGTATAAGGGCCTACCTTGTGGTGAAATTCTCTGGTATGAATGCAGTTTCTACTTACACACACATTATAAGGAAAACTGACCTCTACAGGGTAACTTCTTCCTGAAATTCTGAGAATAGGACAGTGTGTGAAATACGTAGAAAACTTTTCACTGTCCACAGTGGCACTCATGAGAATCAAGTGTAGGTCAGATCGTTTCTGTAAAATTTCCTTCAAGATAATTAGTAGGAAATCTGACTGGACACTTCTTTCGTGAACCTAATATAAAGGAAATAAAAAAATCATACGTAAGATTTATTAAGAGGCTTTAAATGTCTTTATCTAAACTTTTTCAACAACATGAAAATAGTTAAAATTATGGAACACCCAAATTATACAGAACTATAAAACTATAATTTTAAATTATGTTTTTGTAGATTATCTAAAGATGTGAAAGAATTATAAGGTAAATATGCACACTAGATAGATATAAATACATGAATTAAATTTTAACATTGGGTTTTCTCCCCAGATTATGAAATTATAAAGATAATATCTATTTCATTGTGTTGCTGGTAGGATTAAATGAATTTGTGTGTATACGACACACACACACACTATAATATATAATGTATATTATAGAGCATTTACTAAATCAATTAACGTGAGACATTCATTAGAGAACATTAAATATTATCTATAAAGTATCAGGTATTTAGTAAGCACAAACAAAATGTTAGCTAATTTTAGGAGCAACATCTTTTTAATACAAAATGTTTAGAATTTATCTAGCCAAAACTATAAAAATGTACTCACCTCATCTACAATAACATGAGACACGTTAGTTAGAAGGCCATCTTCTTGAAGTTTCCTTAGCAAAACTCCTGTTGTACAGTAGAGTAATCTGGTAGTTTCACTAGCTCGAGATTCCATTCGGATTTGATAGCCACACAAAGAATTCTGAAGGGTGAACAGAAAGCTATGATTAGAGTTTCACAAGTAATCTGGAAATGTGGTCTCAAATGTGAACTACAAGTAATCATCTTGCTACTCTATGGAGCAAGTAAACCTATTTAAAGCAATTTATTATTATCAAAAATGCTTTCCCGTGGTTTTTGTATACAACTATAAATTGTTTTGGAAAAAAATTTTTTTTTTTGAGACAGGGTCTCACTATGTAGCCTAGGTTGGCCTTGAACTCATGATCTTCCCGCCTCAGCTTCCCAAGTGCTGGGATTACAAGTATGAACCATCGTGCCTGGCTTTTTGTTAATATTAAAAAAAAAAAATTCTTTTCACAGGGCTCAGGCAAAAAGCTGTTCATCTTTTTAATTTTATTTTCTCAAGTACCATTAATATGATTATAAAAACATTAGTAAATGCTGAATTAATTTCTTATTAAATTATTTTGGAGCAAAATATTGAGATACTCAGGAACAATTTTAGAGTAGCTTCAATCAGAGTAAATAATTTGAATTATATAAATTGTAATTCATTATCTTTGGTTCTAATCAGTTTAATTAATTAAATGAATTCTTATACTTCAGTCACTCTGGATATGGTTTGGCCAGTTTTGTCTACACAGAATGCACAATAAATATTTAAGCCCTTTCTCCATTTTTAAATACAGGATTTTAAAATAATCTAGCATTTTCATCTAGTTTTTTCCTTCCACGCAGTGAAAAGAATTTGTGAAAATCACTTAGCGATACATTCCATGAAAAGATTTACAAATACTTGAGATATATCATGTAAAGTCAAATTTGAATTTATCCATATTCTTTGAAGATTTAATTTAGTATGCAACATATCTGAGCATTCAATTAAAAAGTTAATATGAATGAGAATTTTATGAGAATTTTTTTATATGAGAATTTTAACAAGTTACTGATAAACTTTTCATATCAAGAACAGTGGCATAATATCTATTTAAAAAAAAAAACATGCAAGTGCCTGAAATGTGCGATTGAAGAACTAGTAACAGTCAGAACTAGTATATGGTCCAAGTTCCATTTGGATCCCAACAGCAGAGGTAAGAAATGTCATCACTCACTGCGGTGGAGTGGAAGAGTTAACTTACCTTTCCTCCAGGTCCATTTTCACAGCCCAATTCATCACACACCCTGGTGGCTAAACTTACTGCTGATATTCTTCGGGGCTGGGTACAGACAATGTTACATTTACTTGTTCCCCACTCATTTAGAAGCAAATCTTCCAAAAGAAAATGTGGTACTTGAGTGCTTTTACCACTCCCTGTTTCACCTGCCACAACTACAACCCGGTGCCTTTTAAGAGTTTCCACAATAGACTCCCGGTGTTTGAACACAGGTAACTGTTGTCTTTCCTTTAAAAGTCTCTGATACTTAGGTGTGCTCTGCAACTTTCTAAAGAGGATTCTAACAGGCTCCAAATCTTCTGCATTTTCTGATTCCAAGGACAGTGCAGAAAGATCCTCATCAGAAACTAAATTTTCCCAAGATTCCTCAGGATCTTCAGAGTTTTCTTTTTTCTTTTCAGAATGCTGTTGTTGCTGTTGCTGCTGCTGTTTCAATTTATTCAAAAGTTTCGCAATAAAAAGATCACGTGGCTTATTAGTTTCCATTTTATTTAATTCTTCCCTTTTCTTTTCTGCATCACTCCACTCTAGCCAAACATCTCGGTAAGTGGGAGGAAGTAACTGGTGAACAGACTATGAAGGAAAAAAACAGCAATGTTTTATTTTCACTATTGATATTAAATTTCAATAGATCAAAACTTCAGAATAGTTATAATCTTCTTAAAATGTAATTATACTCAAGCTAAAAGTTATTACCGTAATAGGATATATATGCATGATACAAATTTATAACCAGCATATCATATTCAGGTTTTTTTACTTACTAACTGTATAACTTTGGGGGAATAAGTTAACTTCTCTGGTTTTAGTTTCTGCATTTAAAAACGGCAACTAGCCAGGCATGGTGGATCACACATATAACCCTAGCTACTTGGGAAGCTGAGACAGGACAAAAATGTTAGTGAGAACCTGCATCTCAACCAATAAAAAAAGCTGGGCATGGTGGCATGTGCCTGTCACCTCAGCTCCATGGAAATGTAAATAGATCATGGTGCCAGGCGGACCTGGGTATAAACATGAGACCCTATTCAAAAAATACCTAAAGCAAAAAGGGCTGAGGGCATGGCTCAAGTGGTGGAGCTCCTGCCTAGCATGTGCAAGGACCTGAGTTCAAACTCCAATATGGCCAAATAAATAAGTAAATGAAAACGGCTAATAATAGTACCTCACTCAAGCATACTCAGAGGCAAACTTTAAATCAGTCTATGTGAAGTGCTCATTATCTAGAGCATGATAAACTACCGAATGAAAGTATATTATTCTGCAGTTGTGCTATATAAAATTCAGATGAACCATTAAGCACTTTCAAAACATACAAAGCTCCCTTTGAGAATTTGGAAGTTGTATAATGTTATAGGCCAAAATATTTTAAATGAACAACAATTGGGTAGAATTTAAGGTATTTAAAATCTGTGCTATAAAAGAACCCACAATTATCTCTCATATTGACAGTCATTTTTATTAAATAAACACAGCTTATGATCTCTTATTTTAAAAAATGAGGAAAATAAAGACATTACAAACTTTGGCAGACACTGGAAAAGAGCAGACTATATGGATTCCACTTAATTAGCATTTAAAATTTTCATTGGTTCTAACTTCCCATGAAGAAAGATAAACAATGCTTCTGCTGACAATCCAAATTTTAAGAAGAGCACTGTGTTCTCTTAAAAAGCTTCCCTTCAACAGTATTTTAAGTTTCCTTAAACTGGAGATGTATAGTTAATATAATCTAAAATTAAAAAATGGAATCAATGTCTATAATGTCTTAAAATTGAGAAACAATATAACATTAAAGGAAAAAAAAAACTTTAAAAAATTCTCCCTAATTCAACCACTTTGTACAACTGTTTTTAACCTGTAAATCAGTATAGCTCAAAAGTTAAATCAAATAAATTGCCTCTGTCAGAACTCTGGCCTAATGAGAAAAACTGAGTGATGCTTAGGGGTGAAAGGAAGTGAAATTATAATTAGAAATGAGTATTAATCAGAAGATACAGATAGTAAAACTGGCACAGAGGACCATAATTAAACACTATCTTCCATATATCCATTCAATTTTATGTATAATTTTAATACAGGTTGAACATTTCTTATACAAAATGCTTGGGACTAGAAGAATTTTGGATTTCAGATTTTGCAGTATTTGCATATATCTAATGAGGTATCTTGGGGATAGGACTCAACACTAAACACAAAATCCACTTAGGTTTCATATATACCTTATACATATAGTCTGAAGATAATTTTGTACAATATTTTAAAATAATTTTATTCATGAAAGTTTCTTGGTGTAGTTCTCCACTTGTGGCATCATGTCAGTGACTCCCAAAATTGAGATTTTAGAACATGTCAGATTTTTTTATTTTTGCATTAGGAATGTTCAGTCTGGAAACCCATTACTCCACAAATGAGTTTTGAAGCATGTAGGCCTAAAAAAGTCTCACCTGCCCTTTCACTAAACGATAGAGGGCTAATGTAGCTCCCAGGTGTTGAGCTTGCATGCCATCCTCTGTTAAAATTGTAGGGCATACTACTAAAACATCATCTTCAGACTTGATTACTCTTACCCTAAAAAGAAACAAAGATAAAAACCTTTTTAAATGGATGAGGTCAGATCTAAAAACTCACAAATCCATTAACACTGAGCTTGTTTGTATTAATTATTTAAATATTTTCATGGAAGGCATTTATTTGTATTAGATGATGTTTTTTTTTTCCCCTCGTGGTACTGGAAGTTTCAACTCAGAGCCTTGAACTTGCTAGGAATGCATTCTACCACTTGAGCCAATCCCCTAGCCATTTTTGCTTTAGTTAGTTTTTGAATAGGGTCTTGCATTTTTGCCCTGGCTGGCCTGGACCACAATCCTCCTGTTTATGTCTCCCACATAGCTGGGATGACAGGTGCCACCATGCCCAGTTTATTGGTTGAGATGTGGTCTTACTAACTTTTTTACCCGGGCTGGCCTTGAACCATAATCTTTCTAATCTCGATTATAGGTGTGAACCACTGTGCCCAGCCTTGATAATGATTTGTAAGTAATATGAACCTGAGATGTGGAATTAAGAGTTTTCTACAAGTCTACTTTTCTTTTTTTTTTTTTTTGGTGGGACTGGGGTTTGGACTCAGGACTTCCTATTTGCAAAGCAGGCTCTTTACCACTTGAGCCATACCTCCACCCTCCTACAAGACTATTTAACTTAAAAGAAACAAAAAGATTTTCATTTTACATTTTTCTAAGAGTTATCCATTAACCAGAAAAACATACCTACATTTCCAGTATCTACCTACTGGAACTTTTTCAAAGGAAGGATTTGGACTCTTGGGAAGATTCTTTCTGACCCAGTCAATCAGAAATTGTTTGGGAGATTTTCCAGTCCAGCTTCGAGCTGTATAGTCAAAATTTCTTACATCATGAGGTTCTTTCTTTTTATCTAAAATGGTAGACAAAGATTGGTTCTTTAAACAATGGTTACACAGCAATATAAACTGTCTTTCGAGTGATCAAAGTTCTTTTGGGAATAGCATTTTTGGAAGAGACTAGATGAAGATAAAACAAATAAAAAAAGGTTTGCTTTTCTACAGCTAATTACTGTCTTAATGGACTGAACCATAGAAAATTCTGAATCTTTAAAAGAAGTGATCTGGAGAAAGTGATATATGCTTATAAAATATCTATTTGAATGACAACAGTTGGTAGGCTACCCTGCAAGTAGTCATTGCAAAAAGATAATCTGATTTCATTTCCCTGCTCAATACAGGTGCCATTACCATCACTACCGTCAATGGCTTCCTGTTATATATGTAAAATAAAATACCGTTTTCTTACTACTGCCTAAAAGGCCTTTATGGTCCATCTCAGCCTATCAGTTGCCATTCTTCCTCCATGCCCACTCTGCTGTGATCACAATGGTCTTTAGCTAATTCCTCAAATGCTCTCAATATACCCGGCCCAGTACAGTAGTGGCCAGCTTCATGTTGCTAATTAAAAGTAAATTAAAATTTCAATTTCTCAGATATTCTAGTCACGTTTCAAGTGTTCAATAATCCTATTTTGCTAGCAGCTACCACACTGGATAGCATAGATATTTCCATCATAGAAAGATGAACAGTGATGGAATAAGTTCTCTTTCACCATAGGCTTCTAATGTACTGCTTCCCTTCTTTGGAGGTTCTTTCCACCAACTTGTCACCAAGCTAACACCCAATTATCTGTCACATCCCAGAGTTAATGTCATCATCAACGCCTCCCCAATCTAACTAGGCTACCCTAATACATCTACTATTAAAGCCAGTGTTTTTTAAATAGCACATATCACAATTACTTAAAGCTTCCTTCCCTCCTTAGACTGTACACATAAAGAAGGAAGATATTGGGTTATTTTGCTCATTATTGTAAATATAGCACCTGTCATCTTGTCATTTTGCACAATAAGGATTCAATATATTTAACTGTTTTTCTTTTTTTTTGGTGGTTTGAACTCAGGGCCTGTGTTTGCTAGGCTGGTGCTCTACCACTTGAGTCATACCTCCATGACCTCCAGCCCTTCAATACATATTAGTGAAAGAATCATTATAAAAATTGACAATTTAGTGTAGGACTAAGCTATAATGTAATCTAATAAATATGATGCTAGTTACATTAATCGTTTACTCAGGAGCACATAGAAATACATGATCACTTCTGTCTGCTGGCATGGTAGGAGTTAAGGAAGGCTTAAAGAAGAGGTGCTGTTTGAGTTGCACCTTGAAGTTAGGGACAAGTTGGCCAGTAGAGGGTAGCAGGATGAGGAAAGCAATGGAACCAAGAAAGAAATGTAAAGAATGAAGTGGCTGGAGTATATAGTTGGAAAAGCAAGGTGGAAAGCTAGATTGTTGCAGAATGCAAAGGATCTCAAAATGCCATGCTAAAGGGTTTGGCCTTGTTATTGATGTCAATAGGTTTGGAGTCATTAAACCTTTTGTTTCGGTGGGGCTAGAATTTGAACTCAGGGCTTCATGCTTGCAAAGTAGGCACTCTACTACTTGAGCCATACTGCCAGTCCATTTTGCTCTAGGAATTTTGGAGATGGAGGGGGTCTTGTGAACTATTTGCCCAGGCTGGCCTTGAACCACAATTCTCCCCATCTCAGCCTCCCAAACAGTTAGGATTACAGGCATGAGCCACCAATGCTTAGTTCAATAAAGGTTTTTAACTGGAAGGACTGGGGAGTAGAGTTCAGTGGTACAGCGCTTCCCTAGCATGCAAAAGTTCCTGAGTTTGATCCCCAGCACTGCAAAAAACCAAAACAATGAAACTCCCATTTAGATCTGTGGTAAAAAAACACAGCTGCAGGAGTTTGGAGAATGGATTAGAGATGAGAATGAGGCAAGGTATTATCAATTACAAAATGCTATCTATACAAGTGAATTGTAATTTTTGTTACTTTTTTAAAAAAAGCTTGTGAAAGTGTAACTTCACTGCCATCTTAACGTTTGCCAGTATGCAAAGTAGCAAATTTTACAATTACACGTTCCTTGCTATTTTGTTATTCACAAATTACATGCAGACCAATTTCTCTTCATTTTACCTTTCTCTTCTTCAGGAGCAGCTGTAGATTTTTCAAATAAATTAAAGTTCAAAGCACTTTCTCCTTCTATGGCTACAAAAGGCTTTTTCCTTTCATTTTGTTGATGTGAAATCTTTATGGCTGGGTTGAATACTGGATGGTCTTCCAAGATTTCCATTTCTACCAAGATAAAAGATATTTATGTTCACATATTTGTTTTTTATGCCGTATTATTTTGCAAATATGGTTTTAAAAAAGCTAGGCAGGCACTCTACCACTTGAGCCACTAAGCTAGCCCTCTTCTTTCTTTGCAGTCAATTATTTAATAACTCCTACTATGAATCTATCCTAGAGGTTAAAGGCAACTTATTTAAACTTTTAAAATGTTATTTAATAGAGGTAGTAAGCCTGAAAAAATACCTTCATTAAAAGTAAATAAACAGGGGATTGAATTCATGTCTCTTTTTCGAACGGAGATGGTATTTTATGGTATAAATTTGGGGCTGGCAAATTACACTCAGCAGGACAAATCCAGTCCACTGCCTGATTATATAGGGTTTACAAGTTAGGATGGATTTTTACATTTTCCAATGGTTCAAAACAATAAAGATATTTGGTGACATGTAAAAATGACATGAAATATATAGCTCAGTGTCCTTAAATAAAGTTTGATTAGAACACAGTCATTCTTTTGTTTGTTTGTTTTTTTTTTTTTGTATTGTCTACTTATGTTGTAATAGCAGGAGTAGAGAAGCTGTGTCAGAGACTATATGGTCCACAAAGTCTATAATATTTACCCTTTGTCTTGTTACAGAGAAAGTTTGCCAATCCCAGGGAAGAAAGAGCAGACATACTGCATTTCTATGTTTAGGAATCTCAAAATTTTTACCTCTTTGAAATTTCCTTATTTTTTCTTGAGCCTCTTTTTGGCCTTGCTTGTTTTTTTCTAGTTTAAAGGTAGCTGCTTGCTCCTTTGCATCCAGAAGTTTTGCTGCAAAGTGCAAGTACCTTTCATTCTGCTCCAAATAAAGTAATGAAGAGGAAATAAAAAGAAGAGTAAGATTAGTTTATTTGTGGTCAGTATATAGCATCAAAATCTATTATCTTTTGACTTCATTCTTTGATTCAGCAAATCTACTTTAAGGTATTTTTCATGGAGAAATAAAACAAATAGAACACAGACATTAAATAAAAAGGTTTCTGAGGAAAATGAGTATCACAAAACTCAAAAGACATGACTCTGCTGAGCAAATACTATGAATTGAAAGTTAAATTCAAATTACTGCTTTATCCATAGATTAATAAATGACAGCAGATTATAAACATAAAGGCCTGAATGGAGAAGATGATGGCATATGTGGTGCTCCTATGAAATACAACTGTTAAGAGGAATGGAAAAAGATAACTAAGCAAGTAAAACCAGCAGAATTCTGGGACCATTCTGTGTAGAAGCAAACATCGTTGTGGTATAATAGACAGGCTTAGTTAGATATTTCCTCAAGTTCACCAAAATCATACTTATCCTTTCCTTTTTTTTCCAACATGAAGTACCGATGCCACTATCACTCTACCTATGTGGTTCTTTCCATCTTTCTTTTTACCCCATAAAATTTACCATGATAACAATTTTTAGTGTCCACTTCAGTCTTACAAAGTACATTCTTACTGTTATGCAACTGTCACAATCACAGTCATCTCCAGAACTCTTGTCATATGACAAACTGAACTGCTATAGTCCCTGGCAACCATTCTCCTATCTGTCTCTATGTACCTAGACTATTCTAAGTGCCTCTTAAGTGGAATCACACAGTATTTACTTTTTGTGACTGGCATATTTCACTTAGCATTATGTCTTCCAGGTCCATCCATGTTGTTCCATGTGCCAGAATTTCCTTCCTTTTAAAGACTAATAACGGAATAATATTCAGGCATTGTACATATGTACACAACATTTTACTTATCCACTGGTGACTGGGGACATTAGGTTATGTCCACATTTTAACTACTATAAATAATGCTGCTGTAAATATGGTATACAAGTATCTCTTCAGAGACTCTGATTTAAATTTTTTTTTTTTTGTAGTACTGAAGTTTGAACTTAGAACTTTGAGTTTGCTAGGTAGGCACTCTACAATTTGAGCCATGCTTTCAGACCTGATTTCAATTCTTTTGAATATACCACACTCTGACATTGAATTGGCTGATCATATGGTAATTTTATTTTTAATTTGAGGAATGGCCAAACTATTTCCCATTATGACTACACCATTTTACATTCCCACCAACAGTACACAAGGGTTCCAGTTTCCACAAACATTAAAATTTTTTTAAAAATAATACCCATCTTAACGGGTGAGAAGTAATATCCTATTCTGGTTTTCATTGGCATGTCACTAATGACTAGTGATGTGGGGTTTCTTTTCATGTCCTTACTGGCCATTTGTATGTCTTCTTTGGAGAAATGTTCCTTAGCCTTTAGATTCAGTAAATCACCATTTTTTGTTGATTCTTGCTTTAAAATGTCTGTCTTCCTTTCCAGTTTCAATTCTTATTTCAAACTCAACAAGTACATGACTACCAAAATGGATAGGGTAGCTTTCTAAATGACCTTGGATACCCTCAGTATTCTAGTCTCAGTGAAATCAGCTACTTACTCCCATCTACAAGTAATCACTTGTACTTTTATTTCTACTTGTGTGCAACTATATTTTAATGTGCAAAGGCCTCTTGCACAATTCTACTTCTATACCCTTGCTCACATTATTGTACTTATCTAGATCACATTTCTATCATTCTTGGTCAATTTGAACTCTGTGTATCCTTTAAGTTTCATCTCTTTCAAGTCTTGCCCTAAAGTTCCAATCACAAGAGACCTCTTCTTTCTCTCAATTCCAAAGTAGACTTACACTGCCCTGAAGATTTTAATTTATATGATTTAAATGCAGGCACAGGATTAAAAAAAACTTGTGTATAGAACAGTATAAAAAAGAAGTTTTTATCCCACCCTGTAATGCGAGTCCTCCTGATCATTAGAAAAAGCTTTTTGTTACCTTTCCACACACAAGAATGTAAACACATGTCAGTAGGTACTTTTTCTTTTACACAAAGGAATTCATCATATTAAATTCTCCCACAATTTGTTTATCCGTTCACCTACTGACAAACATATGAGTTGTGTACAGTGTTTGGCAACTAACAACATTTGTACACAATGTTTTCATTTCTCTTAAGTTTCTATAAATGAAATTGTTGGGTCATTTGCTAAGTGTATACTTAACTTTATGCAAAAGGGTCAATGGTTTCCAAAGAGGTTGAACCATTTCTTCCTACATTTGGCAATGTACAAGTGTTCCAACCACTCCACAGTTCCCTAACACTCAGTATTAATGATGTTCTCAATTTCAGCCATGTTTATTGGCCTTTATGTCTTCTTCTGTAAGGCATATGTTTTTAAAAAGTTTTTCATATAATTGTGTATAGAAGTCCTTTGTTGGATATTGTAATGCAATATTTTCTTCCTACAGCTTGTTTTTTTTTTTTCACTGTTAAAGGTCTGTATCTTATATGTCCTCCAAAGACTCATATGCCAAAGGCTTAGTCAACTAGCCTGTGATGGTGGAAGCTTTAGGAAATAGGGCCTAGTGGAAGTTAGGTTACTGGGAGAGTCCCCTTGAAGTGGACTTAGGGACTTTAGTCCTTTCCTGTCCCTTTTGTTCTGTTACTGTCATGTGAGCAGCAACTCTGCCACACACTCCTATCATGATAGTGTCTCACCACAGTCCCCAAAACAATGGAGGCAAATGACCATGGACTAAAACCCCTGAAACCATGACCCAAAATAGCATTTGCTCTTTTTAAGTTGATTCTCTCAGGTACTGTGACAGTGATGGAGATCTAAGATGTTCATTTAACAGTGAAATATGGGCTTCCTCTGTAAGGAATGTGTCTTACCGCTTTTATAACTCAAAGAATTTAGCATACTCTCTACACATAACAATCATTTAAAATACAATGGTTATCTCTACAAGAATGGGAGAAATGTAATTAATATCTATGGAAAAAGTACTCTGTGCCAAATTTTTACTTATGTGTTATTTTGATCAATCTTCTTTCTTATCAATCCCTAGAGGTATTTCTTCAATTTACAAAGGAGAAAACAGGGTCAGAACAGTTAAATATCCTGCCTAGTAATATCCACCTGGAAGCCTAATAATATAAATTTCTACTCACAGGGTCAAATTTTTCTTCCTCTTCTAAACTTTGAGAGTTCTCACTCTTTTCTTCTTCACTTTGTTGTTTGGCATATTGCAAGATCCATTCTTTCATGTTTACTTCCAAATTTTTTTCTTCCTTTTTTGGCTAGAAAGAAAAACAAATATCTGAAAAACTAAAGTTGGAAAAAATTATAATGCCTCCATAGATGTTTGATAATATTTAAGTGTAAAAACCCTAATGAACTACACCTCCCAGAATTCACATCCTCTTCAAAGAGTCTTTGGGATTGGCCATGTGACTTTCTTCAGTTAATGGAACATTAGCAAATGTGGTAAAGTAGGAGCTTGTCAAGGCTTTGTACACTGGGGCTCAATGTTTTGAAATACAGTTGATCTTCCATCTCTGTGGGTTCCGTATCTTCAGAGTAAACCAACCTCAAAATATTCAGTAAAAAAACTGTACCTGGATTGAGCACTGAGACTTTCACTTCCCTGTCATTATTCCCCAAGCAATATACTCTATGACTATTTACACAGCATTCATATTATATTAGTTATTATAAGTAACCTAGAGATAACTTAAAGTATATGAGAAGATGCATATAGGTCACATGACAAATACTATGTCATTAAAACTTGAGTACTCGAAGATTTTGGTATCCTTGGGGGTCCTTCAATCAATCCCTTACAGATACCAAGAGTCAACTATACTTGCTCTTGGAAGCCAGATGTCATAAAAGAAGTCTGATTCCTCTGAGAACACATATGTGAGGAAACCCAAGCAAGACAGAGACAAGATGTGGAGACAGGGATGTCTGGAGTTTCCAGTGGAAGCACTAGTTATGTGTTAAATGAACCATTTTGGATGTTTCATCCCCAGCAGATATCTTCTAGAGCTGAATATATGTTTTGCTGAGCTTGGCCCAGACTATAGAATCACAAAAAATTACGAAACTGCTGTTTAAGCAATTACCTTTTGGGATGGTTTATTATGCAATAATGGATAACTAAGATGATGATAGAATGTTCTGACAAACCATTTAGTTATTTTCAAGAGGTAGCTATAAAAACCTAATATTTGTATTCTTATGAACTACTGTGCTTCAGTCTCTTCATCTGATTTTATACAACTTTTAATATTTAATTCTTTTCAAGACAAGGTCTTACTTTGTAGCACAGGTAGGTACCTCAAACTTGCTATATCCTCCTGCCTCAGCCTCCTGAGTGTTGGGATTAAAAGCATTCACCACCATGTCCAGCCTAAATGCTTAATTCAAAAATTACCTTAATCTGAGGGTTTTCTTCCTGTTTTTTGGTTTTAGTTTGCAAAGGAGGTGAAATAGCAGCTTGTATTTGAGGAGACTGGAATTTTGGCCTACATTTAGGTTGTTGCTCTTCAAATTCCTGACTGAATCCTTCAGGAAGTGCATCTTAAGATAAAACAAACTGTGTTGAAAATAAATATGCATAAAACACACAAATATTTGTTAAGTATACACAAAAACCTCACCAGTACTTAGCATACCTAATTTTCTTCAACTTATCTCCTAAGAACAGAAATCCTATGATGAACCTGATTTTATTTGTCAAACTGTCAGATGATAGCTAGCCTACTTCTATTTAGCCACTTATTTCACCCTCAGTATGTTAGGTTCCCAAATGTTTTTTAAAAAAAATCTAAATGTTTTCCACTGTTTGGTTTTGTAATTACATGTGGTAATATCCTTAATCAGTCACAAAGCAATTTGCTCTCTAGTTCTTGTCAAAGATTATAACCATGACCCTCTGCTTAAATATTACTTATCTAAGGACAGTCTAATTTCTAAGCCAAAATCCAGGAAACAGTAGAGATGTGTTGTATTAAGGGCATTGTAAGAATTACCACAAATAACTGAAAAACACACACAAAATAACTTTTTCTTGCATAGACCACCACTCCTAAGAAGAATATACTGAAAAGAATACAGGTAAGAACCTTTTAAAAGTAAGTAATTCTAACTGTGAAAAATTTAAGTACAAGTCAAAAGGTTTATACAAATATTGAAACTATTTCAAAATGTTTTAGAAATTAAAAGAATTGAATGACAATACTGTTTACCATCTGAAAGATTCAAACAGAGCCAGTCCAAAGCAGAATGAAGATCACCTCCATGTAGGAGTGTATTGGTCATGGCATCTTCAATGTCCTTAGTTTTAAAGGAAAAAGCTTGTAAAGCCATGTACAAATCCTATGAAAGGGAAAGGTAAAAATGTCACATTTCTCCATTTTCTCATCTTTCATTCCTAATTTTAATTAGCAATTGTAATTTCAAGAATACCTTTTTTTGGGAGTGGGACTATCTTTTGTTCAGGATAGAGGGCCAGGGATATAGCTCAGTAGAGCACTTGCTAAACATGAACAAGGCTCTAGGCTCCATCCCAGAACCATGAAGAAAAAAAAAAGATAGGGATATGATACACACACATCTATAATTTTTTTCAGTTAAAAAGTATTCATTGTAATGAGAATTTGGGAACCACAAACCATTTTTAAAAAGGATTAGACAAACTGCTCATTTCTTCACTATCCAAAGATAATGTTTCCTTTCATATAGTTTTGTAAAACAAATTTCACTTAACATTATACCATGAACATCTTTTCAAATTATTAGAAACGCTTCATAAGCACCTTTAATAGATACATAACATGCCACTGGGTAGATATATCATAATTTAATTGCATTTTCCTATTTGAATATTTAGGTTATTTTTCTTTTTATTATAAGCAGTGTTTCAATGAATATCTTTATATATAAGGTATTTTAATGGGTTTTCTACATTGTGATCTTTAAAATTGGGCAGAATTGAGATCAAATTCAGATTGTGCAGGATTGTCATATCAGAGAACGCAGTCAATGCTCCAGGCACAGGTCTAACACAACTCAACTGTATAATTTGGGAATGTAACCCAAGTTTTCATGTCACCATTTCAAGGCGTACACTCATATCACGCTAATTCCCTGTCTGCTCTGCAGAAAGAAGCCATCTGCGTGAGCTCTCAATGAAAGCAGAAAAGTCATTTCTATCTTACATACAGAGCCTTCTTAAAAACTCTGCATTAAGCAGAGTGTGGTGGCACATGACTATAATTCTAGCAGTGGGGAGGCTAAGGCAGAAGGATGGTGAGTTCAAGGCTAGCCTGAGCTATCTAGTAAAACTCTGCCCCAGAGGGGAGAAAAATGCCCCACTAAAATTATGGAATTTGAAAAAGTAATTTTTTGAAATTACCTGTAATTTTTTGGCAGTAAGTCTTCCAGAAATCACTCCCTTGTCATTACTTTGTTTTTTATGCTCATTGATTACTCCAATAATTCTTTGCTCTAATTTGTTATTAATAACTACCTGTTGAGGCAAAAAAGGCTGTATCAATTAAAATCTAAATTATTAAAAAATCAAAAGCAAACCATACAGTTTATATTCCTGCCAACCAAGCCTGAAATTTCAGCTAAAAGCAGATACAGTAAATATCATTTTTTAAAAATTATCATTCATTTGACCACCTTCCCTACAATACTTAAGAAAAAATGAGCTATGGAAAAAGCAACAAGATAACATGGCAAAAAAATCCTTGTTTAAAGCCTCTTTTGGACAATACTTCAAGATGCTGTCTTTGCACCACACTTGGGTTGCTATAAAGACAAACTGCTGGGCCCTAGCCTAGACATACAGAATTAGGACATTTGGGGATGGAATCCATCTGTAAACCAGCCCAGGCACACAGCCTGACAGAATGATGCTACACTAAAAAAAGGGGGCATAGCAAATAAAATAAAAACTATATATATATAATAATAGGTTACAAATCCTTTTGGCTGCCAGTTTGATTCTCATTTTTTCCTACTAGCCATTTATCTTCCTTCAATATTTTAAATCTAAGAATACATAACATCTAACCACAAAAAAGTACTTTCCATTTACCACTTCTTAAAAGAATGCCAACTATGAAGTAAGCACAAAAAAATTCTTCAGGAACCGAGTTTAGCCAGGGAATATGTATAGAGAATTCAGTTATAATCCATCATGGCAATGCTTTAAAAAGGCATATTAATTGTTGTTAGAGGTTTGGCTCTAAGTGATAGAGCACCTGCCTAGCAAACTCAAAGCTCTGAACTTAAGCCCCAGTACACAAACCAAAAAAAAGAAAAGAAAGAAAGAAAAAAAGATATTAAATGCTGACAGAACAACCTGGCAAGTTATTCACATGGCTTGAAGAGGTAAGAAAATGAGCTGGGCACCAGTGGCTCACTCCTGTAATCCTAGCTTTTCACAAGGTAGAGATCAAGAGCACTGTGGCTTGCAGCCAGGTGGGGCAAATAATTCGAGAGACCCTATCTTGAAAATACTCAAAATAAAAAAGGGTTGGCAGAGTGGCTCAAGTGGTAGAGTGCCTGCCTAGTAAGCTAGAGGCTCTGAGTTCAAACCCCAGAACCACAAAAAAAAAAAAAAAAAGTGAAAAAATGAAAAAGGGCATTCTAGACAGATAGCATATGGGGAAAGCTTAACATCATACAATCGTATGAGAATTGGAGGAATAATGACTGTCCCATGAGCTAAAGGTTTGCCTTTTTCTTTTCTTTTTTTTTCAGTGCTGGGGATCCAATCCAGAGCTTTGTGTGTACAAGGCAAGCCTGTGCCCCTGAGCTACATCCCAGCCCTAAAGTTTTCTGTGGGAAGAGTAATGGAGAGGTAGGAAGGTATTCTAAGATTTGAAAGGATGTGCATGTCATACTTAGTGTGGGCCTTAGATCTTCCTTGTTTCAATGTATTATATATGATTTACTTCTAGCTAACAGAGATTAACTCTTATGGTACTATTTACACAAATTTTAAATATCCCATCTTTTTCTTATATTTAAGGATACACTTTTTTTTTTTTAAAGAAACATTCCTGGTAATGACTCAAAACCTTGGATACTCACTTTCAAAATAGATTTATCCATATTTGCTGGACCACCAGAATCATTTGCAGAACTAAAACTGTAAATTTTTGGACCTGTATATAACAGACAACAAATAGTAAAGGCAACTTAATGATTAATATACATTATGCTATTTTAATTTTCCTCTAAAGATTGCTAAATATTAAATATTTGACCAGTCCTTTTTCTTTGCTTCACCAAATAACTCAATCTAGGAGATTGCAATACCCCCTTTAAATTTTCTAAACCATCTTACCAATTATCACTTTTCTAGGTTCATCAGTTCCTCCTAAAATACAAATGCTTACATATGTTTTAGGTAAAATGTATTTTCAACTTATTTTTTAATCAGATGCTTTTAGTTTTGCCATTTAGCTGAGGTAAGACTTCTTTGACATTAGATTGCTGGCAGAGAAGATGAGTAATTCTGAAGAGAAAGCACTCTTTCCCAAATGTTATGCTAAGTAAAAAGGGAGGTAGGCGCTCCTATCATCTTTTCTCCTTGAACTCATCTCATGTCCAAGGTTGCTGTATTAACTTCCTAGAGCTGCCAAAATGGCTATATACAACAGAAATTTATTCTTTCAGAATTCTGGAGGCAGAACTCCAAAATCAAGGTGTGAGCTCCCACTGAAAGATTTAGGCAAGAATCCTTTCTTTTCCAGTTTCTGGTGGGACAGGTGCTGCTTGGCTTGAAGTAGTACAACTCCAGTCTCTACCTCTTTCTTCACATGGCTTTCTTCCTTATATCTGTTGGTGTCCAACTCTTTCTCTCTTTTCTTTTGACACTTGGATTTAGGGCCAATCCTAAATTTAGGATGATTTCATCCTTAACCAATTATATCTGTGAAGACTTTCTTTCAAAATAAAGTCACATTCTGAAGTTCCAAGAGAACATAAATATTTGGGAGACACTACTCAGCCCACTATAGTTGCCAAGTCTGTTCTGGTCAACAGAAAAACTATGTATTCTCAGTCTTAGGAAGGAATAAACACTACTTTCAAATTTTTGGTTTCATGCCATCTTTACTCTCTTAAAAATTATTGAGGATCAAAACAGTTTTCTTTATGTGGGTTTATATGGGTTATATCTATTGATTTACCATATTATAAATTAAAGGAGAAATTTATTCATTAAAACATACCAACTATGTTAATGTCAATAACACTTTTATTTTCCATTTTTGTAAATCTTTTCTTTTTGGTGCTGGGGATTGAACCCAGGGCCTCGTACAGTACAACATATCTCACACATTATCTGCTATCTTATTCTGCTCAGGCTGTCATAACAAAATACTATAGACTTCTGAGTGGCTTAACAAACAGAAATTTATTTTTTTTCACTTCAGGAGGCTGGGAAGGTTCAAGATCAAGGCATCAGGTAGGTAGGTTTTGTTTTGAGGCCTCTTTTCTTGTTATGTAGATAGCCATCATCTTGCTGTATGCGCACATGACTTTCCCTCTGTGCTTACTTGGCGAGATTAAGCTCTCAGGTGTCTCCTCTTATGAAAACAATAATTATCGAATCCTTATAAACTCATTTATCCATTGAATTACTTCCTTAGAGACCTTATATCCAAATATACCCACACTGGGAGTTAGGGTTTTAATAAATGAACTTTTGGGACAGGTTTCTGCATTCAACCTGCTGTAGTAAAACAAATCATGTAGCTCTGGGAAAATCTAGTACATACTCATGAGAAAATGAGCAAGAAAATCAGCAAATAACAACTTAGAATTATTGTGAAAACAGTTTTAACTTGTCTCTTGCCAAAAGAGTCTCAAGAACTTCTCAGGACTCTCTAGGCACAGGTTTTTTTTGTTTTTTTGGTGGGGTTGGGGTTTGCTTGCAAAGCAGGTATTCTACCACCTGAGTTACAATTCCAGTCCATTTTGCTCTGGTTATTTTGGAGATGAGGGTCTTGAGAACTATTTGCCTGGGCTGGCCTTGAGCCACAATTCTCCTGATCTCAGACTCTCAAATTGCTAGGATTACAGGCTTGAGCCAGCGGCAATTAGTTTGAGCACACTTTTGAGAAACACCGCTAATATAAGAATAATCCCAGAACCTTGTAACACCTAGTTACTCTGCTTTCATAAACTTAAAAAAAGAAATATTTTTTTTTCCCCCACTGAGACAACTTAAGCGTTGCTCATTATTGTTTTCAAAGTCAAAGACTTAGGCTGGAATGGTGGCTCACTCCCAGCTACTCCAGAGGTGGAGACTGGGAGGATCCAGGCAAAAAGTTAGTGAGACCCTCATCTCACTAAACAAGTGGGTGGTGATGACATGTGGTTGTCATCCCACCTATGCAGGAGGCCAGCCCAGGGCAAAAACTTGAGACTCTATTTGAAAAATAACTAAAGCAGGAAAGGACTGCGGACACGGCTCAAGTGCTATAGCACCTGCCAAGCAAGCATAGGCCCTGAGTTCAAGCCCCAGTAATGCCAAAAGGGAGGAAAATTAATATAATTAAACATTTTAAAAAGCAAATAAGTTTTGGTAATAACTGTTTGAAAGTAATTAGTGTTCTTTTGCCATTGGTACTCTGAACAAGGGATATATGTAATTCCCTGAATTACTACTATGCTATATATAGGATATACTCAATTTAATTAATTTAGGTACTTATTTTAAAAAGGTAATACAATTCTAATATAGTATTGTTAGTTTCCGTATCTTCTAGTTTCAGACATTATCTTCATTCCAGTAATCTTTCTCATAAATTCATGTCAATAAGTCATAAAGGAGAGTGTATTTCTGGGGGTCTTGTCAGTTATAGTAAACTCATTCACAAATCTACCATACTTTTATCAAAACTTTGGAGGTCCTCAAAACCCATCTAGCTCCAGTGATAACCCTTGTTAAGAAGGCACAGATGGATGAACAGTTCGTTACAGAATCTATACTAAGAAAGAGTCAAGGCTAGACATCTTAAGAAAGGATTACATTTTAGGGCTGGAGAAAAGGTAAGACAAAGAATACAACAAATGACTATCAGAAAGTTCAAAGAATTCAGAGATGTGCCAGTAAAAGACAAAGGGAAAGTCAAAAAGACGTTGATCCACACGGTAAACACTTAACAGAACATAGCCAGAAAGAAATTCTATGTATTTGTAATTACAATTATAATAACTTTGTAGTTAAAATATTACAACAAATTGCAGGGCAAAAATGAATTATGTACTTTCTAGGCAAAGGCTTGGTGCCTGCCTATTTCTCTAGTCTCATCTGTTTTCCTCCTTTGACAAGGTTTATATTCTATGAATTCCTCAAGCGCTCCAAGCTCTTCTTGAGTCAGTATCTTTGCACATTGTGTTCATTACTATTTTTACCTTGTGTTACAGTGAGCTCTGCCTCTTCCTTTTTGAGCTCAGCTTAAGTCACCTTTTCAGATACCATTCATGATTCCTGTTCTCTTCAGTAAAAGTTAGATTACCCTGTTAAACTCTTCTCAGGCTTTTTTTGGTAGCATTTATCAATTATAAAGCAACGTGTCTCTTTGGGTGATTAACTAATGCCTACTATCTCCACATGAGACTGGCAAACTATGTAAGAGGTGATGTTTCTATTTTGTTCATCTCATTAACTCCAACCACATTAGAAACATGGTAAATATTTGTGTGTATGTCACACATGCTTAGTAAATATTTGTTGAACACTACAATAAGAACTACAAGCCAACCAGGCAAGTAGAACTAAACAGCGTGCAATTTTAGTCTTTTGAAATCGATTATAGTATTGGCCTGCTGATCCGCAGGAGGAATCTGCTACCTCAAGATATCAAATCTATCTGCAAAGTAAGCAAAAATGCAAGGCTGCGGAAAAGAGCACCGGTAATTTTCTAATAGGTTACACCAATATCAGCGTGTAAAGTGTTGTGATTATTAATTTTTCCCGAACACATGGACACACTACATCGATATTGAAAACGATGTGAGGATCAGGTAGAAAACAGGGATGGTACCTGGAAGTAGGAACAGCCACTACTACCCGTCTGTGCATTAGCCGAGCTAGCTTAGATATGGTTCAGGAAGGATCCCTGTTGAAATTGCAGCTAATGCAATTATTTTGTTCTTGGAAGGAGAAAAACTGTGAGTTGAAAAGGAGACCCCGGGCTGCAGCAGGGCTACCGTGGCAATGTGGAGGCCCAAAGAGCTTACGTTGATCTAACAGAATGCCACCCCACGGGGAGCTAGCAGCCTCCGCTATTGGAGAAACAAATTTCGAACGGGTATGCTCGGATCTGAACATTTTTTGCTCGCGACGAATGGCCTGGAGCTGGGCGACCCCCGTACCTTGCTTGACTCGGGGATCCCGGGCGCTGGCGGCGGCTGGGCACGGCCTGGCCACAGGCTTCTTGCTTTGGGCTTCCCCAGCAGCTCCGGCTTCAGCAGATTTGGCTCTGGACGCAGACACGGCGGCCCGAACTGCCGCAGCTCCCGGCGCCTTGTGTTTCTTGTTCTTGCCGCCCATTGTTGCAGTAGGGCAGTAGATTCGTTCAGGCCCAGGTTCTGGCCTCACAACAGTAGCCCGGGAGAACTCTTCACATTACCTGGCTCCCGCGCCGCCACCCTGCGCCCTCCATCCGGGCTTCTCAGGCCTGGACTGCCTCGCAATTGGTCCGACTCACCAGGCTCCGCCTCCTTGCCGGGCTCCGGGAACCTGCCGAGTGACGTGTGCCGTGCGTCGCGCGATGTGTCCGCGCTCTAGCCATTGAATTGTCTGCCTACTAGTGGTGGGAAAGGAAAAGGAAGGTAGAAAAACCCAAAACCAAAACAGAAAAGTGAAGCGTTTCCGTCGGCCTTGCAACTCATTACTTTTGTCTCCTGCGAGCCACTGTCGCAGCCTCTGCTTGGCGTCACTGTCGGTGCCGTCGCGGGGCATTGTGGGTAGGAGGGAGATTGGGTCTCACAGCCCCAAAAAGATGGCGGACGCCTTTGGAGATGAGCTATTCAGCGTGTTTGAAGAAGACTCGACCACTGCAGCCGGACCAAAGAAAGACAAAGAAAAAGAGAAGGGGAAATGGAAAGGACTGCCAGGGTCTGCAGACAAGGACGGGTAGGGAATACTTCCCCGGGGTTTTTGTTTTTTCTCTTCTTGCTGCTGAGGGAAGACAACACGCTACTTAGGAAGGAGCACAAGAAAGCGGGTGTACTTTAAGCGGAGGCGGGAAGTGAGGTAGTTTGAGGAATAATTGGAGGGGGAGAGAGAATGTGGGTTCGAATACCTGGGTCTTGGCGTTGTCTGGCGTCCGCTGCGCGGTCCTGGCGCCCACGTTGCCTATGTTTCCCCTAAACTCGCCATGGGGTCGGGAGGGCAAGCGCCGTTTCTCTTACGCTCTGTGGAACCCGCACGAAGCTAAGTTGAGAAAAGGTCGAAGAAGCGTGGAAAAAACGACTTGGAGCGAAACAGGCAAATTGCAGCAAAAGGCTCACTCTCCAAACTGTAGAGGTTCATGTGTTTATTTTTTTGAGACAGGATGTGTCTCGCCCATAAAATGGGGCGAGTTGTTTCGAGGAGATAATAGTTGTAAAGCGCCTGACAGTGTTTAGCACATATGAGGTCAAATAAATGCAAGCTACGGTGAGTTTATTTCGAAAAATTTAAGATACTGAGCACTAAACAGGTATAGATTGACGCCTGTAACCACCAGTAAGTGTACAGAACGGTTTATAGTAGAATAAAGGTAAGCTATGGTTTGAATTAGTTAAATTAAGGTGGTTAATTACTAATGACAAAATTTGCCTTAGCATTGCAGAGGAGATACACAAGGGGTGAATGAGTTAAATTGGCATGATTTTTGCTCAAGAACCTTTCCGTTTAGGTAAGGAGATAACCCATTTTAAAGAGTTGACAGTATGTGTGAGGAGCTGATGGACATAAAATTGAGAAGTATGTACAGTTAAGTGCTGTAAAGTTCAGGAAACGGAGATGTAGTTTAGGGACGCTTAGATGAAAGGGGATAGTCTACACTGAGGAAATGGTAAGTTAATGGTGTCAAGAGGTTTTTTAGGAGTACAAGTTGAGGTAGGGAAGAGGGTTTGCTTAGATATGAGAGAGAAGGCTGGGGCGATAAATTGATTTAGATTATGTAAGGCCTTGACTATCAAGCAGAGGAGTTCTTATTTAATTTTAAAAAACCTGTTGAACAAGGTTTTTAGTGTTTTTATTTCCTAACTTGATGATGGGATAAGTATAGAAATAACTTTGGAAAATTATCTTGATTGTGGTTGGCAGAGTGAGTGAGTATATTTGCAAGAGGATAGCACCGATAGTACTGAAATAAATTAGGAATGTATTTCCGTTACCTAGTTGTGAGAGAACCTCATCTTAACAGGTGGCAGAAGAAAGGAAAAGCTAAGAACATTTTGTCCAGGGAAAAATTGACAGGTCTTAAGCACAGTGGAAAGGGGGTCAGAAGTCACAGGTTCTTAAATGTGGTTGGCAGGGGAAGAAAAATACAGAAATTAAGAGGTTGTGAGACAAAGTGAAGAGATAGTACATTTGTATGGAAATGTGCAGTGAGCAGGGTTTTGGGTTTTGTTTTTTTCTTTTTGGTGGGAATGGAGTTTGAACTCAGGGCTTTGAGTTTACAAAATAGGCACTCTACTGCTTGAGCCACACCTGCAGTCTGTTTTGTTCTGTGTATTTTGTAGACGGAGGGGGGGGGTCTCCAGAACCCTTTGCCTGGGGTTGGCCTCCAACTGTGATCCTGTTGATCTCAGCCTCCTGTGTAGCTAGGATTACAGGTGTGAACCACTGGGGCCAGCTCAATGGGTAGTTTTATTTTTTTATTTTTTTTCCTTTTTCTTTTATTATTCATATGTGCATACAAGGCTTGGGTCATTTCTCCCCCCTGCCTCCACCCCCTCCCTTACCACCCACTCCGCCCCCTCCTTCCCCCCCCCAATACCCAGCAGAAACTATTTTGCCCTTATTTCTAATTTTGTTGTAGAGAGAGTATAAGCAATAATAGGAAGGAACAAGGGTTATTGCTGGTTAAGATAAGGATAGCTATACCAGGCATTGACTCACATTGATTTCCTGTGCGTGTGTGTTACCTTCTAGGTTAATTCTTTTTGATCTAACCTTTTCTCTAGTACCTGTTCCCCTTTTCCTATTGGCCTCAGTTGCTTTTAAGGTATTTGCTTTAGTTTCTCTGTGTTGAGGGCAACAAATGCTAGCTAATTTTTTAGGTGTCTTACCTATCCTCACCCCTCCCTTGTGTGCTCTCGCTTTTATCATGTGCTCATAGTCCAATCCCCTTGTTGTGTGTACCCTTGATCTAATGTCCACATATGAGGGAGAACATACGATTTTTGGTCTTTTGGGCCAGGCTAACCTCACTCAGAATGATGTTCTCCAATTCCATCCATTTACCAGTGAATGATAACATTTCGTTCTTCTTCATGGCTTCAATGGGTAGTTTTAATAAGGGTATGAAAAGACACAAGTACTGGATGTATATATTTGGATGTCATTTGAATTGGTTCTGGTTGAAGTAGAGATCTTTGTGGGAAAGTGTAGTGACACAACGCAGAACTTCAGGAACAATGAACAAAACTAAAGAAAAGATTAAAGGGATGTTAGAAAAATAAGTAGTATGAATGCCAAATAAGTGAGAACAAAGTGGAAAAATAGTCTTCTGCTCTCATTGAGTTGAATGGAGTGGAAGTTTGGGGGAACTTTTCATGGAAAATGAGGACAGGTTCTTTCTTCAAATTTTTACTTATTTTTGCCATACTGGGGATTGAACCCAGACTCTTCCTTTTTAACCCTATATCACTTGAGCCATGTCCTAGCCCTTTTGTTTATATTTTGTTTTTAAGAGAAGGTTCTTAACTTTGCAAGATTATCCTTCTCCACTTTCTGAGTAGCTGGGATCACAGGCATGTGTTTTGTAAAAAGCCATGATCTTTTTTTTTCAAGACAGATTATTATTAGTTGCTGGAGTGTTTCATTGGGCAGCTATGATATTATGCAGACCATACATATATGATTTTCCACCATATTCATTACCTCAAAATTACTGTGGTACAATGATTCCACTTTACAGTGCAGTAGACATAAACTTTAATAGCCTTCCAAATTAAAATTAGGAGATAAATCCAATTACTATTTCAGTTTTATTGGGAAATAAGTGAGCATTAGAGAAAAAACATAGAACATTACTAACTTAAGGACCATTTTTTTATTACCAAGACATTTAGCTAGGCTTTTGTCTTTTAGTTATTTTTAGGAAAAAAAATCCAATTTCCATATTTGCAACTAACCTGTACTATAATTATTATGCATAGTGTGATTCTTGTCTGATATGTATAACACATGAGGGCACATCATGGAACTTCAGAACTTGTTTTATATATTTAATACTTTAGACCAAGTGGGTGCTTTTTATTTTTTTTCTTCTTTTATTTTACTCTTTTTACATTTACTTACATGAGTATACATTTTTTTTCTTTTTTTAATTTTTATTTTTTTTATTATTCATACGTGCATACAATGCTTGGGTCCTTTCTCCCCCCTGCCCCCACCCCCTCCCTTACCACCCACTCTGCCCCTCCCTCTCCCCTCCACCCTCTCTGTACCAGGCTGAAACTATTTTGCCCTTATGTCTAATTTTGTTGAAGAGAGAGTATAAGCAATAATAGGAAGGAACAAGGGTTTTTGCTAGTTGAGATAAGGACAGCTATTCAGGTAGTTGACTTGCATTGCTTTCCTGTGCATGTGTGTTACCTTCTAGGTTAATTCTTTTTGATCTAACCTTTTCTCTAGTTCCTGGTCCCCTTCTTCTATTGGCCTCAGTTGCTTTTAAGGTATCTGTTTAGTTTCTCTGCGTTGAGGGCAACAAATGCTAGCTGATTTTTTAGGTGTCTTACCTATCCTCATATCTCCTTTGTGTGCACTCGCTTCTATCTTGTGATCAAAGTTCAATCCCCTTGTTGTGTTTGCTCTTGATCTAATGTCCACATATGAGGGAGAACATACGATTTTTGGTCTTTGGGCCAGGCTAACCTCACTCAGAATGATGTTCTCCAATTCCATCCATTTACCACTGAATGGTAACATTTCATTCTTCTTCATGGCTGCATAAAATTCCATTGTGTATAGATACCACATTTTCTTGATCCATTCGTCAGTAGTGGGCATCTTGGCTGTTTCCATAACTTAGCTATTGTGAATAGTACTGCAATAAACATGGGTGTGCAGGTGCCTCTGGAGTAACCTGTGTCACAGTCTTTTGGGTATATCCCCAGGAGTGGTGTTGCTGGATCAAATGGTAGATCAATGTTTAGCTTTTGAAGTAGCCTCCAATTTTTTTTTCCAGAGTGGTTGTACTAGCTTACATTCTCACCAACAGTGTAAGAGCGTTCCTTTTTCCCCCGAATCCTCGCCAACACCTGTTGTTGGTGGTGTTGCTGATGATGGCTATTCTAACAGGGGTGAGGTGGAGTCTTAGTGTGGTTTTAATTTGCATTTCCTTTATTGCTAGAGATGGTGAGCATTTTTTCATGTGTTTTTTGGCCATTTGAATTTCTTCTTTTAAGAAAGTTCTGTTTAGTTCACTTGCCCATTTCTTTATTGGTTCATTAGTTTTGGGAGAATTTAGTTTTTTAAGTTCCCTATATATTCTGATTACCAGTCCTTTGTCTGATGTATAGCTAGCAAATATTTTCTCCCACTCTGTGGGTGTTCTCTTCAGTTTAGAGACCATTTGTTTTGATGAGCAGAAGCTTTTTAGTTTTATGAAGTCCCATTTATCTGTGCTATCTCTCAGTTGCTGCGCTGCTGGGATTTCATTGAGAAAGTTCTTACCTACACCTACTAACTCTAGAGTATTTCCTACTCTTTCCTGTATCAACTGTAGAGTTTGTGGTCTGATACTAAGATCCTTGATCCATTTTGAGTTAATACTGGTACAGGGTGATATACATGGATCTAGTTTCAGTTTTTTGCAGACTGCTAACCAGTTTTCCCAACAGTTTTTGTTGAAGAGGCTGCTATTTCTCCATCGTATATTTTTAGTGCCTTTGTCAAAGACAAGTTGGTTACAGTTGTGTGGCTTCATATCTGGATCTTCTATTCTGTTCCACTGGTCTTCATGTCTGTTTTTGTGCCAGGACCATGCTGTTTTTATTGTTACTGCTTTGTAATATAGTTTGAAGTCAGGTATCGTGATACCTCCAGCATTGTTCTTTTGACTGATTACTGCCTTGGCTATTTGTGGCATCTTGTGTTTCTATATAAATTTCACGGTAGATTTTTCAGTCTCTTTAATGAATGTCCTTGGAATTTTGATGGGAATTGCATTAAACATGTAGATTACCTTTGGGAGTATAGACATTTTTACTATGTTTTTTCTACCAATCCATGAGCATGGGAGATCTCTCTACTTTCTATAGTCTTCCTCAGTCTCTTTCTTCAGAAGTTTATAGTTTTCCTTGTAGAGGTCATTCACATCTTTTGTTAGGTTTACACCTAGGTATTTGATTTTTTTTTGAGGCTATTGTAAATGGAATTGTTTTCATACATTCTTTTTCAGTTTGCTCATTGTTAGTGTATAGAAATGCTAATGATTTTTCTATGTTGATTTTATATCCTGCTACCTTGCTATAGCTATTGATGATGTCTAGAAGCTTCTGAGTAGAGTTTTTTGGGTCTTTAAGGTATAGGATCATGTCATCTGCAAATAGGGATATTTTGACAGTTTCTTTACCTATTTGTATTCCTTTCATTCCTTCTTCTTGCCTAATTGCTCTGGCTAGGAATTCCAGTACTATGTTGAATAGGAGTGGGGATAGTGGGCATCCTTGTCTGGTTCCTGATTTTAGAGGGAATGGTTTCAGTTTTTCTCCGTTAAGTATAATGCTGGCTTTAGGTTTGTCATATATAGCTTTCATAATGTTGAGGAACTTTCCTTCTATTCCTAGTTTTCTTAGAGCTTTTATCATGAAATGGTGTTGGATCTTATCAAAGGCTTTTTCTGCTTCTATTGAGATGATCAAGTGGTTTTTGTCTTTGCTTCTGTTAATGTGGTTTGTTATGTTTATTGATTTTCGTATGTTGAACCACCCCTGCATTCCTGGGATGAAGCCTACTTGGTCGTGGTGAATAATCTTTTTGATGTGTTGTTGAATTCGCCTTGTCATTATTTTGTTGAGGATTTTCATTAAGGAGATTGGCCTATAGTTCTCCTTTTTGGAGGTGTCTTTGCCTGGTTTTGGGATAAGTGTAATACTGGCTTCATAAAATGTGTTTGGCAGTTTTCCTTCCCTTTCTATTTTGTGGAACAGTTTAAGGAGGGTTGGTATCAGTTCTTCTTTAAAGGTCTGATAGAATTCAGCAGAGAATCCATCAGGTCCTGGCCTTTTCCTTTTGGGAAGACTCTTGATTGCTGCTTCAATTTCATTTTGTGTTATAGAGCTATTCAGGTGATTAATTTCCTCTTGATTCAGTTTTGGATGATCATATGTATCTAGAAATCTGTCTGTTTCTTCAAGATTTTCAAATTTATTTGAATATAGGTTCTCGAAGTAGTCTCTGATGATTTCCTGGACTTCCATGGTGTTTGTTGTTATCTCCCCTTTTGCATTCCTGATTCTACTAATTTGGGTTCTTTCTCTCATTTTAGTCAGGTTTGCCAGGGGTCTCTCGATCTTGTTAATTTTTTCAAAGAACCAACTTTTTGTTTCCTTAATTCTTTGTATGGTGTTTTTGGCTTCTATTTCATTGATTTCAGCTCTTATTTTTATTATTTCTCTCCTTCTATTTCTTTTGGGATTTGCTTGTTCTTGTTTTTATAGGAGTTTGTGATATATCATTAGGTCATTGATTTGGGATCTTTCAGTCTTTTTAATCCATATGCACTCATGGGTATAAACTTTCCTCTCAGGACTGCCTTTGCTGTGTCCAATAGGTTTCAGTAGGTTGTATTTTCATTTTCATTGACTTCCAGGAACTTTTAAATTTCCTCCTTTTTTTCATCAATGACCCATTGTTCATTAAGCGATGAGTTATTCAGTTTCCAGCTGTTTGCATGTTTTTTGTCTTTACTTTTGTTGAGTTCTAGTTTTATTGCATTGTGATCAGATAAAATGCCTGATATAATTTCTATTTTCTTATATTCGCTGAGGCTTGCTTTGTGCCCTAGGATATGATCTATTTTGGAGAAGGTTCCATGGGCTGCTGAGAAGAATGTATATTTTGTAGAAGTTGGATGAAATTTTCTGTAGACATCAAGTAGGTCCATTTGATCTATTGCATATTTTAGATCTTGGATTTCTTTAATGATTTTTTGTTTGGATGACCTATCTATTGATGATAATGGGGTGTTAAAGTCTCCCACAACCACTGTGTTGGCGTTTATATATGCTTTATGTCTTTCAGCATGTGTTTGATGAAATTGGGTACGTTGACATTTGTGCATATAGGTTGATAATTACTATTTCCTTTTGGTCTATTTCCCCTTTTATTAGTATGGAATGTCCTTCTTTATCTCGTTTGATCAATGTAGGTTTGAAGTGTACTTTGTCAGAGATAAGTATTGCTACTCCTGCCTGATTTTGGGGGCCATTGGCTTGGTAAATCATCTTCCAGCCTTTCATCCTAAGCCTGTGTTTATTTCTGTCAGTGAGCTGCGTCTCCTATAAGCAACAAATTGTTGAATCTTCCCTTTTAATCCATTTCGTCAAATGGTGCCTTTTGATGGGTGAATTATGTCCGTTAACATTAAGTGTTAGTAATGATAGGTATGTGGTGATTCCTGTCATTTAGTTGTTTGAAGGTTTGATTGTGTGTTCCTAAGTTGAGTTTACTCTCTTCTTTCTTGCTTTTTCTTTTCCTGTAGTTTGGTGTTGCCTGTCCTGTCATGGTTATGTTGGGTTTCACTTTCTGTGTGCAGAATCCCTTGAAGAATCTTTTGTAATGGTGGCTTTGTGGTCACATATTGTTTTAGTTTCCGCTTATCATGGAAGACTTTTATTGCTCCATCTATTTTGAATGACAGTTTTGCTGGGTAGAGTATTCTTGGGTTGATACTCTCCAAGCTCAAATGCAATGAAGTTTCAGTCTTAATAATTTTGGTGTTCATCCCTCATCCTGCAATCCTGGAGATGGTGCCTCAGACGTTGTTCTGTAGTTGTCTCATCAAAGGGTAACATAAGAAAAAAAACAACTCACAAAGTGTCCCAAGTTCAAATGCAATTCCATTTCAGTAAGTTTTTCAGCATACAGGTGTAGTTCGGTTGTGAATGGCTATCTGCGGCTGTGGCTTGCCTGCCCACTGCTGTCAGCCTGCTGTTGCTGGAGGGTTTATTTTTGCAGATCTCTGGGGTGAGCTTAGCACTCACCTGGCCCAGCAGGGTTTGTTTACTCAGAGTTCTGTGCACTATGCCACTGCTACAAGCTTTCCTCTTTGCAAGCACACTGGGGGAGGTGGCACTGCACCCGCTTTCTCAGGCCTGCGTGTTTATTTACAGTTCACATGGGAAGTGGGTCTTCCCCTCTCTCCTGTGGAGTTTTCCTCCCACTGCTGCTTTTACAAGCTTTCCGGGTTTTGGTTGCTGGGCGTGTGCTGCTATCCTGCCGGCCGGAAAGTTTGTTTACAGCTCACATGGGAGGTGGGTCTTCTCCCTCTCCTGTGGAGTTTTCCTCCCTCCACCACTCTCATAAGCTTTCCCGCCCCTGGTTGCTGGGCGCTTCTGCCCTCTCCAGCCAGGCCTGTCTTGTTGATTTACAGTTCCGCAAGGGATTCTCCTCCCCCCCTCTTTGGTGCTCAGGACACCCCATCTTCTTTGCTGTGTGTCTTTATTGTTCTTATTGCTTATTACTCAGTTTCTCTTTTTTCCCTGGGTGGGGGTCAGTCTGTTCAGGGGGCTACGCTGATCTGGCCCAGGGATGTCTGTGGAAGTACCACGTACCACTTAGCTCACCTTGTGGTCCACGTGTTCCCAGGCCATCTGGGTGTGGGCCACTGGCGGCCGCCTGTGGGCCCTCCTGGTTTCTCCTTTTGATGAGTATACATTGTTGATGCCACCTCCCCAATGTTAGGTCGACGCAGATGGTAAGGCTAAATTGGAGCCAAATAACAAAGCAAACAGGCTTTAAGTAGGCTTTATTGAGAGCGTGCTCTCAGGCGAGGTTCACCGAGCCCAAAGAACAGGGCCAGAGAAGTCACGCCAGAGAAATAGCAGCCCAGTTTTTACAGCCTGGGTGAAGTCAAGACCTTAAGGTATTGTGGGGCGTCAGGATAGGTCGAGGTTTGGTGGGGAGGAGCTCAGGGTAATATGGATCTGTAGGATAGGTCAGGACCCATTGCCCCCCAGCAGGAGTTGCTATGGTAACTAGAGGGGAAGAGGAAGGAGGAGGGTGAAATGGGAAGTCTCTAATCGCCATGTACGGGAGTTGCCATGGTAACCATGAAGCCTCTAATTGCTGGGTGCCTTAAGTGCCGCATGCACCAGAGTTGCCATGGTAACCACGAAAGGAAGGAGGGGGTGGAGTGAAAAGTTGAGTGGAGAGTCCCTGATTGCCATGGGGTGGCTGCCCACCGACCAAACATCCCAGACTCTTTGGTATAGGGGTGCAGAATTGGTTCTGGCTACTTCCTGCTGAAAGGGGGCGAAGTTAGGGGCTAGGGATGTCTTGGGCCACTTAACCAGTGCAGCCGGACCCCATGGGGAACAGCTGGTAGTCATGAACCTGGAGCATTATCTGGTTGAAGGTTATCCGAGTTAACTGGTGTAGGTGGTTCTGAGGATTGGGGGTGGTATGGGGTGTGGAGTCTCCACGTGATGGCCAGGTGTTTACAGACTAGTTGAGTGACCTTGGAGATGAAGGCGGGGCTGATGTCCGACTGGAGACTTCGTGGAAGACCAAACCAGGGATTGATGTGATGGATGAGTGTCTGCTACGATTGTAGCTCCTTCTGTGGCCATAGGAATGGCTTCGATCCACCCTGTGAAAGTATCAATAAAAGTAAGAAGGTATTGGAATTTTTTTTTGTGCTTATGCATATGAGTGAAATTGATCTGCCAATCTTCACTGGGCTAGCTACTGCGGAGTTGGTGGAGGGATTGGTGGAGATGGAGTCCGCCGTGGGGGTTTGCTTGAGAGCAAATGGAGCAGGCCTTCTGGACCTGACGGATGGTGGATTGGAGGCTCCTGGGGTAAAGCAAGGGTTCCAGGAAGGAGAGAAGGGCCTTGGGGCCTATGTGTAGTGAGTTGTGGATGGCAGTGATGACCTCTGTTGTCTGGCCCAAGGGGAGGATCAGACGGTTGTCTTTGAAGATCCACCCATTGGGGGACATAATTCCCCCTTCTTTGAGGAGAACAGTACCTGAGGAGGTTCGATGGTGACTATGGCATAGGTGGCTGGTCGGCCTCCCTGGTCATCTAAGATGGAGCTCCCATCAACAAACATAGTGAGGTCAGGAGAAGGTAAGGGAGAGTAGGTAAGATCCTGCCTGGGGGTCATGAGACTCTCCACTGTTTCAGGACAGGAATGGGTTGGGTTAGAGGCTATTGGTGGGGGAGTGGGAAGGAGTGTAGCGGGGTTGAGTGGGGAGCAAGTAGTGAGAGTTATATCAGGATTGTCAATGAATAGGAGGTGAAATGTCTGTAGGTGGGAAGCTCCAGTGATAGAGAGAGAGGAAGGGTGAGGAGGTCAGCGAGTCCGTGTGGGGAATATACAGTTATTGGTTGTAGTTGGGATAGCTTAAGAGCCTCCTTGGTGAGGGTGGCCGCTGCCGCAAGAGCTCAGAGGCATGGCTGCCAGTCCCTGACAGTGGGATCCAGCTGCCTGGAGAGGTAAGCGATTGGTTGGTGAATAGAGCCTGATAGTTGGGTAAGGACCCCTTTGGCTATTCCAGAAGTATCATCTGTAAATAGGTGGTATGGTTTGGAAGGGTTTGGGAGGGCCAAGGCTGGAGCCTGAAGGAGGGTGTCCCTGAGAAAAGAAAAACAGCGACAGACCATGGACGGAAGTGAGTGGACCAGTGGGAGTCTCCTTGGCAGCCTGGTACAGTGGGCGGGACAACGAGGCAAAATTAAGAATCCAGTGTCTAAAAAACCCAATGAAGCCCAAGAAGGATAAAATTTCTTGGACATCATTAGGAGGAGGGAGGTCCTTTAAGGTTTGGACCTGTCCATGGTAAGTGCCTTTGAGGTGGGGGTGAGACAGAAGCCCAAGAAAGTAACAGCTTGTAATCAGAGTTGGGCCTTGTCTGGAGAGACCCGGTAACCCTTATTGGCTAGAAAGTTAAGGAGGTTGACTGTTCCCATTTCAGAGTCCTGCTGGGAGGAGGAGCACAGAAGGAGGTCATCGACATATTGTAGAAGTGTAGTGGGTTTTGTATTACACATGACCAGGTTCTGAGCCAGAGCCTGACCAAAGAGGTGGGGGCTATCATGGAAGCCTTGGGGAAGAACTGTCCAAGTTAGCTGTTGGGTAAGGTTAGTATCCAGGTCTTCCCAGGTAAAGGCAAAGAGGAAGTAAGAGTCCAGATGGAGGGGGATAGTGAAAAAGGCATCCTTGAGATTGAGGACAGAAAAGTGAGTAGTATCAGGGGGGACATTGGAGAGGATTGTGTAAGGATTTGGGACCAATGGGTGGATGGGGGGATAATAGCTTCATTTATAATTTTCAGATCTTGGATTAATCTATAGGACCCGGAAGGCTTTTTTATTGGAAGGATAGATGCGTTACATGGGGAATTGATAGGTATTTATGAGACCTTTATTTTGGAGTTTGGTAACTATTATTTTTATGCCTTTTTTTGATGAGTTCCTTAAATAGGGAATTGGGGTCTGCAGGGGTATTGGTTAGGGTCCTTAAGAGAAATGTGGATGGGCGGGTGGTGTGTAGCCACAATCGGGACTGAGATGTCCCAGACAGTGGGGTTGACCGGAAGAGGAAAGGCGGGCAGAGCAGGTCCAGGAGGCGAAGGGGCTAGGTGATTGGCAGAGGCCAGAAGGAGTGAGTGGGAAGTTAGAGGTTCTGGTAGGTGGAGAGGGATGGTTATGGAGGCCCCAAGCTGTGTTAGAATATCTCGACCTAGAAGTGGGGTAGGGCAGGATGGGATGATAGGGAAAGAGTGTGGAAATATAATACCTCTAGCAGAGCAAGGAAGGGGCAGAGTTTTATATGAACAGAAGGGAGAGCCGTCAGTTCCCATAACAGAGACCGATGAAGGAACTGTTAAACCCGAGTGGGCAGGCAGCAGAGAATAGGTAGTCCCTATGTCCAAGAGGAAGGAGATGGACTTACCCATTACCTGGAGCATGACCCTGGGCTGGGCGAGGGTGATTGGGGTCCCCGAGTCAAGGCGTTGTCAATCTTCTGCCAGTTCGAGAAAGTCAGGGATCTGGATAGCTGGTGGGGCTGACCCTCCACGAGGAGCCATAGGGGGTAAGCCCTGTCCAGGACAATCCAATCCCCAGTGACCCACCTGTTTGCATTTTGGGCAGGGTTTAGTTGGAGGTCTCGGGTTGGGGCACTGGCGAGCCCAGTGGCCTTCCTTGCCACATTTGAAGCAGGCCCCCAGAGGGGCTGATGGGAGGTTTCAGGTTCCTTCTTTGACTCGGGGCTGTAATCCAGCCGGCCGCAGGGCTGCCACCAAGGCTTGGGTTTGGAGGGCCACCTTTTGTTGGAGGTGTTTTTTGGCGGGTTGATTTTACTGCCTCTTTTCGGGCATTAAAACTTTAAATGCCATTTTTATCAGATCCTGTATAGGGGTTTGAGGGCCATCTTTGGCCTTTTTTAGTTTAGCTCTAATATCTGGTGTGGATTGAGATATAAAATGTCCAGCCAGGATTGGTGCCCCAGCAGGGGAGGTAGGTTCTAATTGGGTATATTGGGTGAGGGCTTCCTGGAGGCGGTTAAGTAAAAGGGCCGATTTTCATCAGCTCCCTGGGTTATCTCACGGAGTTTGTCAAAATTTACAATTTTGTTGGACACTGTGTCCATGCCCTGTAGGAGGCATCAAATCATTATGTCTCTCCGGCAGTGTCCTGGAGCTTTGGGTTGATAGTCCCAGTTAGAGTTGCGGTCAGGAATTGCGTCTTTCCCAACGGGGACTGTGGGGTCAGCTAAGTGGGTTTGATCGGCATAGTGTCGGGCAGCTGCCTTAATGCGTTCCTGCTCCTAAGGGGTGAGGGTGGAGGCCATAATGATGAATATGTCATGCCAAGTTAAGTCATAGGCCTAAGATAGGTAGCAGAACTCTTTGGCATAAGCAGAGGGGTTAGCAGAGAAGGACCCCCCCAGGTGCTTTTTTATCTGTGATAGGTCCTGGAGGGCGAAAGGAACATGGACTTGGACATGGACATGTCCTCACCTCTTGGAGAGGACAAAGGAGAGGGGGTGGGGAAGGGTGGTGTGAGTGAATGTAGGAGGCTGTTGGGGATGTAGGAGGGCAGGGAGTAGGTGGAGCAGAGGGTGTGGGAGGCAAGGCCAAAGGAGATGGCTACTTGGGTGGGGGAGGGGGAGGGGAAGCTGGATGTGATGATGAGGGTGGCTGTGGTCGATGAGGGTGGCTGTGGTTGGTGGGGGTGAGGGGTGAGGAATTCAGTGGATTCAGATAAAGGAGAAGGGTTGGGATATGAGGGAGGGGACCCAGAGAAATTGGGTGTTTGAGGGAGAAGGATCTGGGAAGGGGAACATTGGAGGCACAGAGAGGGGCGAGAGCGCAGTTCCCAGAAGGCCTGTACATATGGGACCTCAGACCATCTATGGGTTTGACGGCAAAAATTGTGAAGACCAGTGAGGATATTAAAATCAAAAGTGCCCTGTGGAGGCCATTTTGAGTTGTTGTTTAAGGTGTATTGTGGCCATGCCATGGTGCAGTAGAAAATGAGCTGCTTGCGGGGGAGGTCTGGAGAGAGTCCCAAATTTTGAAGTTTGAGAGGAGACAGGACAATGGAGTCCCTGAGTCCGGCTTGGATTTGGGGTGACCCCATTCCCAAATTGTCAGAGAGTCTCAACTTTTAGAGAAGCATCCTTCACTAAAAGAGGAGACCTGGTTCGGAGGAGGCAGCCTGGACAGGGGAGACATCTCTCTGGGTGCCCAGGTGCGAGGAGAAACGGAGGGGCTGATCCTGGTGCGGCTGTGACTAGGACAGGAGCCCAAGGAGGAACAAACCGGGGAGGAGACTCACCCAAGCCAGAGCATCGATCCGGAGAGGAGGAAGGGCCTCAAGCCAGGGCCTGGCCCAGGGCCCCGACTGCCTGGAGTCGGGTGAGGTTCACCTCCTCCCAGGTTTCGGCACCAAATGTTAGTTCGACGCGGATGGGAAGGCCAAATTGGAGCCAAATAGCAAAGCAAACAGGCTTTAAGCAGGCTTTATTGAGAGCATGCTCTCAGGCAAGGTTCACTGTCCCCAAAGAGCAGGGCCAGAGAAGTCCTGCTGGAGAAATGACAGCCCAGTTTTTATAGCCTGGGTGAATGAAGTCAAGACCTTAAGGTATTATGGGGCATCTGGATAGGTTGAGGTTTGGTGGGGAGGAGCTCAGGGTAATATGGATCTGTAGGATAGGTCAGGACCCATTGCCCGCCAGCAGGAGTTGCCATGGTAACTAGAGGGGAAGAGGAAGGAGGGTGAAACTGGAAGTCTCTAATTGCCTTGCACTGGAGTTGCCATGGTAACCATGAAAGGAAGGAGGGGGTGGAGTGAAAAGTTGAGCGGAGACTCCCTGATGGCCATGGGGTGGCTGCCCACCAGCCAAACACCCTACCCTCACCCCGCCCCCACTCCAGCTTCCAGACAGAACCTATTCTGCCCTCTTCTCGGATTTTGTTGAAGAGAAAACATAACAGATAAGAAGAAAGACATACTGTTTTTGCTAGTTTAGGGTAAAGATAGCTATGCAGAGAGATTCCTAGTGTTGCTTCCATGCATTTCTGTATTGGAACTCACTTTGGTTCATTTCTTACCAGACCTGTTCCTTACTTCTTGGTCACCGTCCATAGTGGCCTCTAGTAATTTAAGATTACTTTATTCACTCTTCAACAGGGACATCAACCACATTTAAGTTTTAGATTTCCTTTCCTTTCCCTATTTCTCCCATGCATGTTCTCCCCTTAGTGTGTGACCCATGTCTAATAATACTACTGCATTTGTTTGGGTTTATAATCGGCATATGAGGGAGAATAGTGATTTTTGGCCTTCTGAGCCTGACTAACTTCGCTTAAGATAATGTTCTCCAGTTCCATCTATTTACTTGCAAGTGACAAGAGTTCATTCTTCTTTTTGCTTAGTAAAATTCCATTGTGTATAAATTTTCTTGATTCATCAGTTGTGGGGCATCTTGGCTGTTTCCATAGCTTGGCTATTATAAATAGTGCTTCAGTAAACATGGGTGTGCAGGTGCTTTTGTAATAACTTGACTCGAATTCCTTTGTGTGTATCCCTAGGAGTGGTATTGCTGGATCATATGGCAGACCTATGTTTAGTTTTTTAAGGAGCCTCCATATTGTTTTCTATAGTGGTTATGCTAGCTAGTGGTTATGTATGACGGTTTATGACAGTTCTTCCTTCTCCTTCCCCCATCCTCACCAGCATTTATTGGTGGTGGTGTTCTTTTTTATTTTTGAATTTTTATTTTATTCATATGTGCATACATTGTTTGGGCCATTTCTCCCCTTCTCTCCCCTTACCCTTGCTACCACGCAGAAACTATTTTACCCTTATCTCTAATTTTGTTGAAGAGAGAGTATAAGCAATAATAGGAAGGACCAAGAGTTTTTGCTAGTTGAGATAAGAATAGCTATACAGGGAGTTGACATGCATTGATTTCCTGTACATGTGTATTTACCTTCTAAGTTAATTCTTCTTGAACTAACCTTTTCTCTAGTTCCTGGTCCCCTTCTCCTATTGGCCTCAGTTGCTTTAAAGTATCTGCTTTAGTTTCTCTGTGTTGAGGGCAACAAATGCTATCTAGTTTTTTGGGTGTCTTACATATCCTCATACCTTCCTTGTGTGTTCTCGCTTTATCATGTGATCAAAGTCCAATTCCCTTGTTGTGTTTGCCCTTGATCTTATGTCCATATATGAGGGAGAACATATGATTTTTGGTCTTTTGGGCCAGGCTAACCTCACTCAGAATGATGTTCTCCAATTCCATCCATTTACCAGCGAATGATAATATGTCGTTCTTCATGGCTGCATAAAATTCCTTTGTGTATAAATACCACATTTTCTTAATCCATTCGTCAGTAGTGGGACATCTTGGCTCTTTCCATAACTTGGCTATTGTGAATAGTGCTGCAATAAACATGGGTGTGCAGGTGCCTCTGGATTAACCTGTGTCACATTCTTTTGGGTATATCCCCAAGAGTGATATTGCTGGATCATATGGTAGATCAATGTTTAGCTTTTTAAGTAGCCTCCAAATTTTTTTCCAGAGTCGTCGTACTGGTTTGCATTCCTACCAGCAGTGTAAGAGGATCCTCTCCTGCCCCCCACCCCTGCATCCTCGCCAACACCTGTTAGTGGTGTTGCTAATGATGGCTATTCTAACAGGGGTGAGGTGGAATCTTAGTGTGGTTTTAATTTGCATTTCCTTTATTGCTAGGGATGGTGAGCATTTTTCCACGTGTTGTTTGGCCATTTGAATTTCTTCTTTTGAGAAAGTTCTGTTTAGTTCACTTGCCCATTTCTTTATTGGTTCATTAATTTTGGGAGAATTTAGTTTTTTAAGTTCCCTATATATTCTGGTTATCAGTCCTTTTGTCTGATGTGTAACTGGCAAATATTTTCTCCCACTCTGTGGGTGTGGTCTCTTCAGTTTAGAGACCATTTCTTTTATTGAGCAAAAGCTTTTTAGTTTTATGAAGTCCCATTTATCTATGCTGTCTCTTAGTTGGCTGAGCTGCTGGGGTTCCATTGAGAAAGTTCTTAACCTATACCTATTAATTCCAGAGTATTTCCTACTCTTTCCTGTAGGTGGTGGTGTTCTTGATTATAGCCATTCTAACCGGGGTGAGGTAGAATCTTACCATGGTTTTGACTTGTATTTCCTTTATGGCCAGGGATGGTTTGTGTGTTTTTTGGCCATTTGGATTTCTTCCTTTGAAAAAGTTTTCTTGTGTTCTGTTGTCCACTTCTTTATTGGTTCACTGATTTTTGACGAGTTTAGTTTTTTGATCTCTGTATATTCTGGTTATCAGTCCTTTGTATGATGTATAGCTAGAAAATATTTTCTACCATTCTGTGGGTGGTCTCTCCAATCTAGAGACCATTTCTTTTGTTGTGCAGAAGCCTTTTAATTTCATGTAGTCCCATTTGTCCGTTCTTTCTCTTAGTTGTTGGGCTGATGGAGTTCTACTGAGAAGTCTTTGCCTATTCCTGTTGTTTCCAGGGTATTAGTCCCTGTTCTTTCCTGTACTAACTTCAGAGTTTCAGATCTGCTATTAAGGTCCTTGATCCATTTTTATTTTTATTTATTTATTTATTTTTATTTTTTTTTTCATTTTTCTTTTATTATTCATATGTGCATACAAGGCTTGGTTCATTTCTCCCCCCTGCCCCCACCCCCTCCCTTACCACCCACTCTGTCCCCTCCCTCTCCCCCCACCTCAATACCCAGCAGAAACTATTTTGCCCTTATTTCTAATTTTGTTGTAGAGAGAGTATAAGCAATAATAGGAAGGAACAAGGGTTTTTGCTGGTTGAGATAAGGATAGCTATATAGGGCATTGACTCACATTGATTTCCTGTGCGTGGGTGTTACCTTCTAGGTTAATTCTTTTTGATCTAACCTTTTCTCTAGTTCCTGTTCCCCTTTTCCTATTGGCCTCAGTTGCTTTTAAGGTATCTGCTTTAGTTTCTCTGCATTAAGGGCAACAAATGCTAGCTAGTTTTTTAGGTGTCTTACCTATCCTCACCCCTTCCTTATGTGCTCTCGCTTTTATCATGTGCTCATAGTCCAATCCCCTTGTTGTGTTTGCCCTTTATCTAATGTCCACATATGAGGGAGAACATACGATTTTTGGTCTTTTGGGCCAGGCTAACCTCACTCAGAATGATGTTCTCCAATTCCATCCATTTACCTGCGAATGATAACATTTCATTCTTCTTCATGGCTGCATAGAATTCCATTGTGTATAGATACCACATTTTCTTAATCCATTCTTCAGTGTTGGGGCATCTTGGCTGTTTCCATAACTTGGCTATTGTGAATAGTGCTGCAATAAACATGGGTGTGCAGGTGCCTCTGGAGTAACCTGTGTCACAGTCTTTTGGGTATATCCCCAAGAGTGGTATTACTGGATCAAATGGTAGATCGATGTCTAGCTTTTTAAGTAGCCTCCAAATTTTTTTCCAGAGTGGTTGTACTAGTCTACATTCCCACCAACAGTGCAAGAGGGTTCCTTTTTCCCCGCATCCTCGCCAACACCTGTTGTTGGTGGTGTTGCTGATGATGGCTGTTCTAACAGGGGTGAGGTGGAATCTTAGCGTGGTTTTAATTTGCATTTCCTTTATTGCTAGAGATGGTGAGCATTTTTTCATGTGTTTTCTGGCCATTTGAATTTCTTCTTTTGAGAAAGTTCAGTTTACCTTGATCCATTTTTAGTTGATAACCAGTACAGGGTGATAAACATGGATCTAGTTTCAGTTTTCTGCAAGGCAGATAACAACTTTCCCCAGCACCATTTGTTGAGGAGGCTATCTTTTCTCCTTCATATGTTTTTTGCACCTTTGTCAAAAATAAGGTGGGCATAGCTGTGTGGATTCATATTTGGGTCCTCTATTCTGTTCCACTGGTCTTCATATCTGTTATTGTGCCGGTACCATGCCGTTTTTATTGCTATGGCTCTGTAGTATGGTTTGAAGTCAGATATTGTGATACCTCTAGCATTGTTCTTTTTGCTCAGTATTGCCTTGGCTATTCATGGTCTTTTGTGTTTCTAAATGCACTTTAGGGTAGATTTTTCAATCCTTGTGATGAATCTCATTGGATTTTTGATGGGTCTTGCATTGAACCTGTAGGTTGCTTTTGGTAGTATAGCCAATTTTACTGTGTTGAGTCTACCACTCCATGAGGATAGGAGATCTTTCCATCTTCTGTAGTCTTCTTCAATCTCTTTCTTCAGTGGTTTGTAGTTCTCCTTGAAGAGGTCATTTACATTCGTTAACTTTACTCCTAGGTATTTAATTTTTTTGATGCTATTGTAAATGGAATTGTTTTCCTGTATTCTTTCTCAATTTGTTCATTGTTGTTGTATAGAGAGGCTACTGATTTTTGCAAGTTGATTTTGTATCCTGCTACATTGCTGAAGCTGTTTATGTTGTCTAGAAGGTTTTGGGATAGTTTTTGGGTCTTTGAGTTATAGGATCATGTGGTCTGCAAATAGGGATATTTTGACTGTTTCTTTACCTATTTGTATTCATTTTATTTCTTCTTTTTGCATTATTGCTCTGGCTAGGAATTCCAGGACTATGTTGAGTAAGAGTGGGGAGAGTGGGCACCCTTGTCTTGTACCTGAGTTTAGGGAGAATGGTTTCAATTTTTTCCCATTAAGTGTGATGTTGGCTATATATTTGTCATATATAGCCTTTATAATGTTGAGGTACATTCCTTCTATTCCTAGTTTATTTAGAGCTTTTATCATGAAGTGGTGTTGAATCTTATCAAAGGCTTTTTCTGCATTTATTGAGATGATCGTGTGGTTTTTGTCTTTGCTTCTATTAATGTGCTATATTGCACTTATTGATTTGTGTATGTTCAACCATCTGTATCTCAGATGAAGCCAACTTGGTTGTGGTGAATGATCTTTCTGATATGTTGGATTCAGTTTGCCATTATTTTATTGAGGATTTTTGCATCAGTGTTCATTAAGGAGATTGGCCTGTAGTTCTCTTTTTAGGATGTGTCCTTGTTTGGTTTTCAGAGGACTATAATACTGGGTTCATAGAATGAGTTGGGCAGTGTTCCTTCCCTTTCTATTTCATGGAGGCTGGCAGAGTGGCTCAGGTGGTAGAGTGCCTGCCTAGCAAGCGTGAGGCCCTGAGTTCAAACCCCAGCACTGCCAAAAACAGAAAAAAAAAAAAAAAAAAAAAGACCATCTATTTCATGGAAAAGTTTAAGAAGTGTTGGTGTTAGTTCTTTGAAAGTCTGGTAGAATTCAGCTGAAAATCTGTCAGGTCCTTGACTTTTCTTTTTTTGGAGAGTGTTTATTGCTACTTCAATTTCATTACATGTTACAGATCTGTTTAGGTGGTTAATATCTTCTTGGTTCAGTTTTGGATGGTCATAAGTATCTAGAAATTTGTCCATTCCTTCAAGATTTTCCCATTGATTGGATTATATGTTCTCAAAGTTGTCTCTCATGATTCCCTGTATTTCTGTGGTGTTTGTTGTTATCTCTCGTTTTTCGTTTCTGATTTTGCTAATTTGGGTCTTTTCCCTCCTCATTTTAGTCAGATTTGCCAGGAGTTTGTTAATCTTTTATTTTTTCTACAAGCCAGCTTTTTGTTTTGTTGATTCTTTGCGTGTGGTTTTTTTTTTTTTTTGTCTCTATTTCATTAATTTTGGCCCTCATTTTTATCATTTCTCTCCTTCTGCTTGTTGTGGGTTTTGCTAGGTCCTACTTTTCTCAGAGTTTGAGATGTAGCATTAGATTGTTTATTTGAGATCTTTCTGTCCTTTTAATATATGCACTCATGGCTATAAACTTTCCTCTTCAGACTGCCTTTGCTGTATCCCATAGGTACTGGTAGTTTGTGTTTTGATTTTTGTTAGCTTCCAGGAATGTTTTTATTTCCTGCTTATTTCTGCTGTGACCTACTGCTCATTGAGCAGTGTATTATTTAGCCTCTAATTATTTGGTATTTTCTGCTCTTGTTTTTGTTATTGAGTTCTAGTTTTAATGCATTGTGATCAGATAGAATGCAGTGAGTTATCTTCTGTTTTCTTGCATTTGCTGAGGCTTGCTTTGTGTTCTAAGATATGATCTACTTTGGAGAATGCTCCATGAACTGCTGAGAAGAATGTATATTGTATTGGATGAAATACCATCCTAGACATCAGCTAGGTCCATTTGATTTATAGGGTCATTTAGTTCTAGGATTTTTTTTGGTTGATTTTTTTGTTTGGATGATCCATCTATTGGTGATAGAGGGGTATTAAAGTCTCCCACTACCACTATGTTGGAGTCTATATGTGTTTTTAAGTCCTCCAGTGTATGTCTGATGAAATTGGGTCCACTGACATCAGGTGCATATAGGTAGATAATTGTTATTTCCTTTTGATGTCTTGTACCTTTTATTACTATGAAATGTCCTTCTTTATCTCATTTGACCAATGTGAGTTTGAAGTCTACTTTGTCTGACATAAGTATTGCTACTCCTGCCTGTTTTGGGGGGCTGTTGGCCTGGGATATCTTCTTCCAGCCTTTCACCCTAAGCCAGTGTTTATTTCTGTCAATAAGATGGGTCTCTTGTAAACAACAGATTGTTGGATCTTCCTTTTTAATCCAGTTTGCCAAATTGTGTTTTTTGATGGAGGGGTTTAAGTCCATTAACATTCAGTTTTAATATTGATAGGTATGTGGTGATTCATGCCATTTAGTTGTTTTTGTTGTTTAAGGGTTTGACTCTGTGCAGTCAAATCAGTGCTATTCTCTGATTTCTTGTATTTTTTCTCCTGTGGTTTGATGCTTCCTGTCCTCTTGTGGTTTTGTTTACTTTCATCTTCTGTATGTAGAATTCCTTGTAGAATCTTCTGTAGTGGTGGCTTGGTGGTCATATGTGAAGAGCAGATTATGAGAAGCCTATGAGAACTTGACATAAGCACAGCTATGTCAAATAATCTTCAGTCTGAGTTGGCAAGGCCCCAGGCACAGAAGGGAAGCAAGCACAACTATGCCCAATAATCAGCAAGGTGAATTGGCAAAGTCCCTGCTGCAGAAGAGGGTGATGGAAAAATGCAGCATGGGTGCTTTTCCTAAGATGTTTACCTCAGAGAGTAGGGATTGCAGGTTCCTCTTATTCCCTGTAAGTGCAGTGCCATACCACCCCCTGTCCCCCTCCCCCCCACACAAGAACTGTTGCTCCTCCTCCTTGTTTGCCACTGTATGTAATAAACTCACTGGAGATGGATAAGGCTGCTGCTGTGTTTCTCCATCAGTGCACTCAACCCAGCTAACCCTAGCTTTCTGCGTCTTTTGTTACTGGAAAAAGATGGTGGGAGAGGAATGGTGATGAAGAAAATTCATGGGGATTTAGAATTAACAAAGTGAGAGGTAACTTTTCCCCAAGTCTGAAATTACATCAGAAAGTTTTTAAGTACTCATACTACTTGAAATAACATCTAGTTCTATCTGGGGACCTGAGCTTGTTTTAGAAAGATTGCTCTGGCTCTTGTGTGTCTCCATCCAAGCACCCAACCTACCTGACCCCAGCTTTCTGCATGTTTGTCTTCTGTCTTTTGTCATTTCTTCATCTCCCATCTCTCCCAGTTAGGTTAGTAGGACCAACTCGTGGAGGTCACGAGAGTCATATACTGTTTTAGTTTCTGTTTATTGTGAAAGATTTTTATTGCTTCTTCAATTTTAAATGATAGTTTTGCTGAGTAGGGTGTACTAGGGTTGAAGTTATTTTCATTCAATGCCTGAAATACCTCACTCCATACCCTTCTTGCTTTTAAGGTTTCCATTGAGAAATCTGCTGTTATTTTGATGAGTTTACCTTTGTATGTTACTTGTTTTTTCTCTTTTACAGTTTTCGATATTCTTTCTCTGTTCTCTGTTTGTTGTTTTGATGAAGTTAACATCACCAGGTTCTATTTTGGTCATGTCTGTTTGGTGTCCTAGAGGCTTCCTATACCTGAATGGGTGAAACTTTCTCAAGATTTGGGGAAAAACTCTTGAGAACTGTCGAACAGCATGTATATTTGTATGAATGTATAGGAATTCATGTACTCATGAATGGTAACACATTACCATAATCCCATCAAAACTGAGGAGACCAAGGCAGGAGGATCATGAGTCTGAGGCCAGCTTGGGCTACATAGCAAGACCCTGTTTCAAAAAAAGAAAATAAGATTGAATACAGTTTGTGATTCTTTTTCTTTTCCTTTTGTTCTGTCTGTAATCACACCATCAGTTAAACTGTTCTCTAAATGCTAAAGCATAAATAGTTGATGCTGTACACTTGATATTTGTTGTGTTCATTTGTTTCAGTTTATTTTCACTTTTTTAAAGATTATAGATAATTTAATTTTTAAGAAATTACGTGAAATACTTTATGGTTCCAAAATGAAAAGTTTAAGCACACAGTTTATTCTTGCTTCTATCCCTAACCTTCTACCCTGTTTCCTCCCTCCACCTCAGTTTTTCATTTATACTTTCCTTTTTGAAAATATAATTAAATTGTACATGCTCATATGTATCTGTCTTCTTTACTCCTCACTTCTGCAAAAGGTAGCATTTAAAAACTGTTGCCTTGCTGGTGGAGTGGCTCAAGTGGTAGCAAGGGTGAAGCCCTGAGTTCAAACCTCAGTACCACTAAAAAAAAAAAAAATTTAAAAACCCTCAAACTGTTGCCTTTTTTCTGTTTTTGGTGTATTGGGGTTAGAACTCAGGGCCTCATGCTTATAAAACAGGCACTGTACCACTTGAGCCACACCTCAAATTCGTTTTGCTCTGGCTATTGTTGGGGGGGGGGGGCGGGGCTGGAAGAATTATTTGCCCTGGCTGGCCTTGAACTGTGATCCTCTGGATCTGAGCCTCCCAAGTAGCTGCAATTACATGTGTGAGCCACTGGCGCCCAGCTGTTTTGTTTTGTTTTGTTTGCCATTTTATCTTTGGGATAAATTTCTAGAAATGGGATTACTCAAAGGGTAGTAAGTAAGTGTGTAATTTTGCTCAGTGTTGCAAAATTCCTCTCCACAAGAGATGTACCATTTTGTGGACAGAATGATGGCTCCCCCAGTGATATGCATGTCCTACAGCTCAGAACCTTTGGAAATGTTAGATTACATGGCAAAGGGGAATTAAGGTTGCAGGTAGAATTAAGACTGCTGATCATTTCACTTTGAGATGGAGAGATAATCCTGGATCATACAGGTGGGCCCAATATAATCACACGGATCTTAAAGGAAGGAAGGGTAGAGGTCTACAAAGATTGTAGACCTCTAGAAGCTGAAAAAAGCAAGGAAATGGAATCTCCCCTGGAGCCTTCAGAAAGGAATACAGCCCTGCCAACATAGTACATTGATTTTAGTCCAGTAAAAACCTGTGTTGCCCTTGTACTAACTGACAGTGAATTTGTCTTGCTTTAAAGCCCCTGAGTTTTTGTTAATTTATTATGACAGAAATAGAAGGCAGATCCAAATCCTAATGTATAAGAGTACTTTGTGGCTTTATCCAGGGTACACTGGACTTGGATTTTTGTCTGTTTTGTGTAAAATTATATACGTGTGTGAATAAACGTGTATATATGTATTTGGCAGTACTGGGGTTTAAACTCAGGGCTTTGCACTTGTAAGGCGGTTTCTGTACTGCTTGAGCCACACCTCCAGCTTGAGAAATTATATTTCAGTTACTGTTAATTTATATTTTGTCTCAATATTATTAAAACAGAGCATTTTGTCTTATGTCCAGAGGGCATTTGTTTTTCTTATTTGTGAGTTCATATCTTCTTTTAATCTTTTAGGAAATGGGTTTTTTTTCCCTACTTTTGGTCTTTTCCTTATCAATTTTATAGTCCTTTTATGTTGGGGATATTATTTCTCCAATCTAAATGGCAAATATTTTCCCCTTTTTATTATTGTTTTTGGCAGTCAAAAAATTTTTAATGTAGTTTTGTCAGCCTTGTTGCTTTTAGATTTTTGTCAAGGTTAAGAATGTTTTCTCCATTCCCAGGGTATAAAGTAATTCCCTCCGGGTTTCTAATACTTGTTTGGTTTTACTAGTTTACCTGTATATGAATGTAAGTAAGTATATGTTTGTTTGCTTGTTTGTTGTGTGCTGCTAGGGATGAATCCCAGATCCTTTTACACACTAGACAAGTACTCTACTTGTAAGCTATATACTCCCTCAGCCCTGGTTTTACCTTTTACTTGAGTGTCTTATCCATTTTAGACCAGTGCTTATTATTGTATCAAATAAATTGCCTGTATATCCTAAAACAATTTTTTTTACAAATATTTGTAGTTATTGAAAAATAAACAGAAATAATGCCTGCATTCTGTTGTGGTATATAGCAGAATTTAGCACCATTAGGAAATGCTTTCAAGTTAACTTGTTTTTGTGCAGCTCTCTGAATAAAAATATTTCTGAGTATATATGTATCTACACCTTCGTCAGCTAGGATGGCTGTTGCTCTGCATTGGCATTTTAAAAAATCTGTATTTATATTCATCTGTAATTGTACAAATAAATACAAGACTACACGCTCAGGAAAATAATCAAGTACTTTATGCTTGTCCCATGTTTTTCTCCAGGCATTATACAATAATTGGTTGTACACAGTCAGTGCTTTATTTTTATGCAGATAGAAACTAAATGTTATTTCAGGTAGTATGAATACTTAAAAACTTTTTGATGTAATTTCAGATTTGGGGAAAAGTTATGAGAGTAGTATTAAAATTGTTATACACCTTTTGCTTAAACATGACAAATGTTAAAATTTTACCATACTTGCTTCGTCTTCTTTCCTGTACTTACATGTGTTTATGTATGTGTTCATATGTTTATACTTTTCTCAACTATTTAGAGTAAGGTGTAGATATGTTGCCCCCAAATTCTTAATTTGGTGTATATTTTCTGAAAATAAGAGCATTCTTTTATGTAACCACAGTACAGATTACAATAATTAGAATTAGGAAATTAACACTGGCATAGTATTATCTAATCTACAGACTTAGATTATACCCATTACTTTAACACTCTTTAGAATAAATAAGAAAAAGATTCTATATTGGATTATATGATTTTGTTGTCATGTCTTTTTAGTGTCAGTTAGTCTGGACCAAGCTTTATTTGACTTATGACCTTGTAATCTTTGAAATAGGTTATTTTGCAGATTGTAATTCAGTTTGGGTTTGTTGACAGATTGATTGTCAGTACTGTTGGCCAAATTTGTTGTCAGTGTTTAGTGGTGCTTTTTATAATGCTTTAAAGAGAGCACACTGTCCTTATGAACTACCAGAGATAACATTTTTAGATAGCTTCAATAAATCAAAACCTGATTCTTAATCAGTAGTCTGGTTCTCTGTCACACTTTTTCCCCAGAATTTCTGGATAACTCATGTTTCAGGTTTATATATTCCACATGTGATGTACTTAACCAATCTATGAGAGAAAAATAACTGGAAAGCTAAAAGAAAAAGAAGAAATTCTTTTAAAAACGTGGATTTTATTTTTTAGGTTCAGAAACTATGATTGTGTTTCTTTTACAGTCTTCACCAACCTTTATTGGAATGCTTTAAATACAATTGCTGAGCTGATGCTAACTAACCCATAATAGAATTTTGGAAAGAGAAGAGATCAAAGTTACTGTACAAATGTCTTAATTTAGTGGAGTCCAAGGATGTTGATGTAAGCATAAATATGGGACTAGAATAACTTTTGTCAAAATAGGAGTGAGAAGATTCTAAATTTTAGATTCGGTTAAGCATCAGAGAATGAACTTCAATTTGAAAAAAGTTCTTTGAGCATATAGATTAATACTATAATATGTTATCTTTCCAAAACACTTCCTTAAAAAAACATACGAAGGAAGCACAGAAGTGTTAAGATCATGGGGTGAATTTTCATAGTGAACATACTTCTGTAGCCACTATTCAGAATAAAATATAAAACACTACAAACATCTTTTTTCCCCAGAAAATAACTATCATGATAACACATTTTCCTGTTTGTGACTATTGTATAAATGGCAGTACAGTAAGCCCGTTTTATTCATGGATTTATTTCATGCAGTTTTGACCAAGTGCAGTCTGAATATAAAATTCAAAAACAAAAATTTTAAATTTCACTATGCAAAAGAAGCAGCTCAGTTGATGAAGAGAAGTACACAGTAGGCTCTCATAATCGTCAGTTGTGTTTAAGTGGTTGTATGATCTGCTGAGTGTTTCCCTATCCTTAATTTTGTGAAAATATGCCCCACAGGTGGTGCCCTCCAAAAGTAAAAGTTATGGTAATCCTCAAAAGTCAAAAATGGCAAATAATATGCTTAAGTTAAGTAATAAAGTGGCAATTTGATATAACAGGCATGTCTGTAGTGGAAATTGGGCAGTGTTTTGAGAAAAATAAATTGAGCATCTACCGTATAGAACTGAATTCTGTATTCTGAGCATTCCTGTTTTTTCTCAGTGGTGGTTTCCCTGGAACTATATACCCATGGGTATACATAAGTACATAAAATATATTATTTTGTTTCTGACTTTGGCTCAGCATTCAACTTGTGTTATAAAATTCAACACAAGTTAAAACATATGTAATAGCAGTAACAATGGCTCTTAAAGCGTGATTGGGTTTTGGTGTGAGATGAGAGGATTGGCTCAGCATTCAACTTGTGTTATAAAATTCAACACAAGTTAAAACATATGTAATAGCAGTAACAATGGCTCTTAAAGCGTGATTGGGTTTTGGTGTGAGATGAGAGGAATAGCCGCAATTATCTAAAAAGTCTATTATTAAAAATATTCTTCCTTTTTCCAACTACATATCTATATGAGGCTGGATTTTTCTTCACAAACTTCAACCAAAACAGTGTATCATCAAGTTAAATGCAGAAGCAGATGAGATTTGCAATAAAGAGATTTGGAAAAATTTAAAGGAATGCTGCATGTTCATTAAAAGATTTTTGTAAAACAGCTATTTTTATCACAAATGTAACATTTATTTCATATACAAGTTTTATTGTTGCCATTTTAAAGTAAATTGATAAAACATTTTTTAAAATTTTAATCTTAGTATCTAATATTTATAGAATAATGATAGATAATATGCAAAATTCTTTGTCCTCCATAATTTTTAAGAGTGAGAAATAATTCTAAAGCTAATAGTTTGAGCTGCTAACGTAGTATTATTTTATTTATACTTCTGATAAATAATTATGTTGAATTCCTTTTCATATGCTGTTCTTTTGTTGTATCTCTTTACTCTTAATGGTACCTTTTGATTAATAGAACTGTTTGGGCAGTCCAGTTTATCATACTTTTATATTTCGGTTAGTAATTTTATGTCCTGTTTAACAATTTTGTAAGATAATTTCCTCATTTTATCCTCTAGTAGCTTTTTCTTTTTTATATTTTTTTGCCTTTCACAGTTCTACAATTCACATGGAATTGATTTTTGTGTATGAAAATAGTGATCAGATTGAATTCCCTATGGTTATGCAGTCTGCCAAGTACCATTTTTGTTATAACTTTGAGCAGCAAGTCAAACCACATAAGTTTTTTCTTTTGAAATAGTAATACTTTGTAATTAGATAAAATATTTACAGTTTATTGATGGTGTTCTTATAAATGTCCCATGTTGTTTTGTGTTAATATATTTGTCAAATTGAATTTTAGTATTTTTAAAACCTCCCAAGAAAATATGAAATATAAAAAGAATAATGTTCTTGTTACTAGGTATAGTGTTTTGAACTTTAGCCAGTTTGGATTTGTGGCAGTCATCTGATTAAAAGATGACCTTATTCTGCTAATGGTAGATGTAAGATGTGAAACAATACTTTATGGCATTACCCTTAATCAGAATTTAATTCTAAGTTGTTTACTTTTCAGAAAACATTTTGATGCTAAATTACAATCAGAGTCAACTAATAGTGGAAAAAACAAGAGAGATGCAGATTGTGAAGGCACAGATGAACCTATTTTTGGAAAAAAGCCCAGGATAGAAGAGTCAATAACTGAAGACTTAAGGTAAATTTCCATAGCCATAAATGTTAGTAACTCTTATTTGGTGGTTGCATTTAGTTTTTTGTGGTACTGGGGATCAAACCCAAAGCCTTATACATGCTAGGCAAGAGCTTTTCCACTGAGCTATATCCCCATCTCTGCATGAAGTTGTGGTACTGGGCTTTGAATTTAGGGCCTCAGATGTGCTAGGCCAAAGATGTTAACAGCATTTTCAGTTCTCATGATGTATTTGAGTAATGTGACAAAATTTCTAAATAGTCTTTATAACTAAAAAGTTTTTCTGATTTGCAGTACTGATAATGGGACAGTATAATTTTCTTTAACAATACAGAGAAAAGGCTTTATTATTTAATTTCATTTTATCTTTTTAAGTTTGGCAGACCTGATGCCCCGGGTCAAGGTGCAGTCAGTTGAAACTGTTGAAGGATGTACACATGAGGTAAGCCCAGTCAACAATGTATAGTAAGTTAATATTATAAATGACATTTTTTTTTTCTTTTTTTCTTTTGGTGATACTGGGGATTGAACTCCTCAGGGCTTCATGCCTGCCAAGCAGGCATTCTACTGGTTGAGCCACACCTCCAGACCTATAAATAGGACTTTTCTCTGTATGGTCTAGTATGATGATCAGCAAGAAGTTTAACTTTAAAGGCCTTGGAAGCAGCAAGTAGTTTCTATGGGGTGCACATATTGCTGGATGAAGCTTGGGTTCAGATGCTGACCCAACGTCTTTCCTAACTACAATCTTGGGATAAATTTTCTGATCTCTTTTGAACATTGTCTTATTAATTTGTAAATTTAGAATAATGGTATTTTCCACCTGGGATGGTTGTAAAGCTTGTATAAGAAAATTAGATAGCCAGGCTTCAGTGGCTCACACAATTGGGAGGATCCAAGTTTGAGACCAGCCTTGGCACATAGTGAGACCTCTCTCCACCCCCACCCCATCTCCAAAATAATCAGACCAAAATGGACCAGAGGTGTGGCTCAAATGGTAGAGTGCCTACTTTCCAAGCATGAAGCCCTGAGTTCAAACAAACCATTCCCACCCACCCCCATAAAAAGAAAATTAGGTAAAGTACCCTGCACAGAGTATGTGTTATAGTACATGCTTATTCTCATACTCTTAAAGTTAAGTATTAGCAACATTTCTGCAATTCGGAGACTATTTCATATCTTTCTCATGACTGGTGAATTGCAGTTTCTTTATTCTTCCACAAGATGGTGGTCACTGATGGCTTGTAGCATATACTTAGAAGTGAGAATGTATACAAATAAGGCACATAGTAGGACTATAACACTATTTTCTTACGTTAGGCCTTTTATCATTACAATAAAACCTTAGAGCAAGTTCTTTTTACAGGTAATTGGAGAATTTTAATTAAAAGTTTCTTGAATAAGACAAATTCAAAATTAATAAAAATAGCTTGTAATACAGATTTACATAGATTTAGAACCTTATCTGTTTAAATACCTGTCTTTCTGCTCAAAGTTCCTTATGTTCTCTTAGAAATGGCACTTACACTGTCATATGGAATGCTCATTTGATCATTCAGCACTTATTTTGGACCCTGTTCAGTGTTCTAGGCTTTCAAAAGTCAGAATTTTAAAATATACATATAAACCCTGTTATGAAAAGATCAGAAGCTTTTCTTTATGCTTCATGATTATTTTCAAGTCTTCCATTTGTCACCTCTCATTTTCTCAGCAGCTACCTTTATCTCTTACTTCATATAGAGGCCTGAGAATGTTAAGTTTGAGTATCCTCTGATTATAATCTCCATTAGCAAGCCCATCTACCCCTGTCACATCCACTGAAAGGGAAAACATCTCCTTTTGGAGGCTTACCATGGTTGTTCTGCCAGTTTTTTGGTTGTATCTTATCCTTTCTCCACAAAGCCTTTGTCGATTCCGTTTTTTTTTTTTCTTGGCTTCTGTAGTCTCCTCTCTATTTACTATTTCCTGTGCATATGAACATTGAAAGGTTTTTTTGTTGTTATAGGTTGCTTTTCTGGCACTATATTGTTTTTCTTGTCCCTGGTATAGTCATTCATTCAACACATACCTTTTGAGTGCCAGGTATATTTTATTATGCACTGAGTGTAAAGGTCACTTCTGACCTTTCTCAGAAGTGATGTTTAGTATAATGCTTGAAGAATCTCTGTTAGACTTCTTGACCTTTCATTCATCTTGTAATTCAGTTCAATTAGATTTCTTCTCTCTCCATTTCTTTGAAACTGCACTGGCAAAAATCCCAGTGGCTAATTGGTCAGTATTTGACTCTTGATCATTTTGTTGGTGTTCTGTTTTCCTGACTCCTTAAGTTTCTGTGGGTTTCTTTTTTTCTACCTTCTATTATATATTACCCAGAGTGTTTTCAGAGAATAAAAGCATAACTCTTTGATTCTTGTTGGTGTAAAAATATAATTTTGTTGTTGCTGCTGTTAAATCCCAGAAATATTTAATTATTAATTGTTTACTGGTGGTATTCTTTGATGGATCAAGCGAGATGTGAGGGAGGTGGCTTCATAGGTTGATCATACCTTCATGGGGATTACACCATGACTTAGGATCTAGCTTTTATCTTCAGTACTAGCTTTCATATTCATATCTAGAAAATTTGACTTTGTTACTATACCAAAGGGTAGTCTCACATTCGACATACATGTAAGAGATGGAGGAGGTATATGAAATAGTCTCCTTTCTCAATAAGTAGGCCTCTCACTGTTAAACTATCTGGGAATCAGAATTATTAAATTTCTTAGAATTGTAATAAAGTGGAATATAGAGTCTTAAAGAAAAGATTGATGAAAAAGATTCTGAACCTCCAGATGTGTTCATGTACTCTTAAAAGTTGACATTTCAAAACTGTGCTGGTTAAAATATGAAAGCCTAACCTCTGGTTCCCCTTTATAAATTCCATTTGGAAGATCACATTTCTTTTGATACATTCTTCATACTTAGTATTAGTATTATTATTATTATTATTATTATTTGAGACAGGGCCTTGTATGTAGCCCAGGTGAGCCTTGATGATCCTCCTCATCAGCTGTGCCACCACACCTGCTTCTGTTTAATCTACATTTTGGGGGCAGGAGGTACTAGGGTTTGTGCTCAGGGCCTAGAGCTTGCTAGCTCTACCACTTGAACTTCACCCTAGCCCCCTCCCCACTCTTTTTGCTTTGGTAGTTTTCAGATAGGGTCTCCTGTTTTTGCCCAGGGCTGGCCTTGGACCTCAGTCCTCCTGTCTATCCCTGTGGCATAGCTGGGATGACAGGCATGCTTGGGATCTTGCTAACTTTTTGCCTTGGCTGGTCTTGAACTTTACCCTCCTTTACTCTGCCTCCCAATGAGCTGTTTTATAGCTGTGGGCTACTACCACACATGGCCTCTGTTTTCTTAACTACAGTCAATTTCTAGTCATTTATTTCTTAAACTACCCATATCTTCTGATTTCCAAATTTAGATATGGAAAATAAAAAGATAACTGAGATAGGTTCTAATCTTTAAACAGTTCCCCCCCACCCTGCTTTGGGGAGATAGCCACCAGTTTCCAATTACATTACCATTAGATTTACACTGATAGAGCTCTTTTGAATGTTAGAACTTTAATTTTTTGTCTATTCTTAAAGGCAGTTACTGTAACAGTGTCTTAAGACTGTCAGAAACATTCTAGTTTATCACTTCTAATTTTTTTTGAACCATCATTGGTTTTTGGAGTGCTGAATGCCAGATAGTAAGTTCATAACATTTTTTTTCTTTATCTTTGACATCAGGTTGCGCTTCCTGCAGATGAGGATTATTTACCACTTAAACCTCGAGTTGGAAAAGCAGCAAAGGTCTGTACTTTGGATGATAAAGTTTGTAAAGTTTTGTGAGATTCTTTTTTTACTTAGACATCTTTAAAAAATTCAAATAAGATTTTTATACTTCTCCTTGTGTATATGCCATGAAGAAGCCAGTTATAAAATATAGTCAGAACTGAAACAGTGAACAACCATGCTAGGAACCAAGCATCATGTGTTGAGATTTTAAACTATTTAAAATGGTGATTCTCAAATTCTTAAAGAATCTAATGAAAGCTATCAACCTTTCTCTAGAAAAAAAAGTTTGTATACAGTTTTGCCTGTAAGTTGAGCTTCTAATGAAACTCAAATTATGCCTTTTATTTTTATTGTTGTTGGTTTTGTGAGCCAAGGTCTTGCTGTATAGCCCAGACTGGCCTTGAATTCATGATCCTCCTGCCTCTTGTTCCCCAGTGCTGGGATTACTTGTATAACCAAGCCTGGCTTCAAACTCTTTATTATATGGGTTTTGAAGTCCTAATAGACCTTTAAAGTTAGAAGATGTTAGAGGTTAATTTTTCCAAGTAATTTTCTTTAAATAAAAAAGGCAGTATAGAGAAGTAAGCATGAGCCCTTAAAGTCTAATTTGTATATACTTATTATTCTGTTACTGTTTAGTAATGTTAGGGATTTCATTTTTCAGAACCTCAGAGTTCTCATAATAATACATACCTATTTTGGGGGTTGTGAAGATTAATAATAATATATGGAAAATGTGTGCCCCGGTGCCTACTGCAAAATGTTTTTGATTGAATAGTAATGATTACTTTATTATTATTTATTAATTTAATAATGTGTATAAGTGCAGTGTAATAATTGAAAAGTTATTACAGAATTAACTTCCTTGCCCTCTGGAAAAGCTTTTTTAGTCTTCCTAATTTGGGACTAAATTATTTGCTACATAGAATCATAAGGGAATTCTTTCAGCATGCTCTTGGAAAAGTAGCTTTTCTTTTGGTTTTAATTGTTCTCTGAGACAGCTAAGTATTTTCATTTGTATTAATACTTTGTTTTTGTAGGAATACCCATTCATTCTTGATGCTTTCCAAAGAGAAGCCATTCAGTGTGTTGATAATAATCAGTCTGTCTTAGTATCTGCACATACATCAGCAGGAAAAACTGTTTGTGCTGAGTGAGTAACTTTTTTAAGAAATGAAATCTTAAAAATCCCTTTTGTTTTTTCTTTTACTCTTTAAAGTTTCATTTGTTTTCTGTTTGATTTCTGCAAATAAGCATGGTTTTACTTGTACCTTTATATTTGAGATACTTTTAGGATTTTTGTTTTGTTTTGCTTTTTTCTTGCCTTAATTGATGTAGTATCTTCAGTATAATGTTTCAATAGAAGTAATGAGAGGATGGCATCTTTGCCTTGTTCCTCATATTCAGAGAAATAGTCTCTGAGTTTCATCACTAAGCATGATGTTGTCTGTGGGATTTTTATAGATGCCTTTTGTAAGTTTGGGGAAGATTCCTTCTATTTCTAGGTTGCAGCCATTTTCTGATAGAAGTCCCAATTTTCTCTTCTCTGTGTGTATGTATATGCATAGGAAATATTTAGATGATGTATTTTATCAAATGCTTTTTTTGCATGTATTAAAATGATGAGTTTTTCTTTTTTTCTATTTATATGATAAAATATGTTGATTGGTTTTCAAATAATCATCTTGAGATGTACTCCATTTGGTAATGATGTATAACTATTAGTATATTGTTGGATTTACTTAGTTAAAATTTTGTAAAGAATTTTCACATCTATGTTCCTGAGAGGTACTGATTTTTAGTTTTATTAGAATGTCTTTTTCTAGTTTTGGTATCAGGGTGATGTTTGCTTCTCTGTTTTTTCCCCCCAGTTAATCTGGCTAGAGGCTCTTAATTATATTGATCTTCTAAAAAAAAAAAAAAGTCCAGCTTTTGGTTCCATTGATTTCTTCCCTTACCCTGCTCCTCCTCCCTGGTCTGTTTTCCATTTCATTGATGTTCACTCTGATCTTACTTCCTTATATTCACTTGAGTTTCAGTTACTCTTTTACTTGTTTTCTGAGGAGGAAAGGTGAGGTAATTGATTTGAGACCTTTCTTTTTCTAACATGCATTTATTTAATGATTAAATATGTTCTATTTGATATATTCATGAAATGTTTGATGGTTTTTAAATAATATATGTCTTAATAAGCTATGTTTGATCCAGGTTTCTGTATGGCTTCATTCTCCTTTTACATGAAGAAGTTCCTTAAACATAAGGAATACAAGTCTCTTAATGAGAAATTCGTTTAACTTTCTTAAAATTTTTTTTGTTTTCATATATTAATTGTTTGAAGGAATTTCATTGTGATTTTCCATACATTGTACTTTGATCAAATTTACCCCTCTATTCTCTTTCTTCTTCTGTCCCTGTTCTAAGTTTTATATGTTAAAAAAGTCATTTTTGAAAAATATTTTCCCTTTGTAAATTCTGAATTTTCAAGAATGCCTTTTGATTTGTACAGTTTTTGGCAAGAACTTCACTATGATTTGTACCTTTGTTTTTCTGTACATAGTATCCTTTTTCCTTTGGCTCTTTTTAAGATTTTATCCTCATTACTGGTTTTAACCAGTTTGTTTATGATACATTTTAGTTTTTTAAATGTTTCCTTGTGCTTCAGGGGTGTTTTTTCTTTTTTTCTTTTTTTTTTTTTTCCTAGTGCTACCATGGTTGTCCTTTGACAACTCTGTTGTCTAATTGTATCTATATTAGGCTAGCAACTCACTGGTGCTGTGTTCATCTTTTCCTTTGAGTTCTATTTCTGGGTTATTTCTAATGCTCTGTCTCCAGATTCATTAACCTTTTCCTTTAAATTGTTGAATTTGCCATTAATCTCATTGAATTCATTTTTCACCTTAGACCTTGTAGACTTCTTTCTTAGACACTCAGTTTGTATTTTTAGTGCTGATCATAATCCTGTCAGATACACTTTTATTGTCTGAGTATTCTAAATTTTTAATAGTATCTTTCTAAAATATAAGGGCCATAAGTCTGGAGTCTTATTTCTCAAAGTATTGTCCTTGAACCAGATCTGTTGATCTCACTTGGGAACTAACTAGGGAGATTCCTTGGCCTCACCTGATAAAACAGTGAGTCAGAATCTTCATTTTAACCTGGTCATCAAATGATGCATATGTCCATTAAAGTTTGAGAGGAACTGGGCCATTCTGAAAGTGTGTTGTGCTCTTTAACATGGATTGTAGTTTGAAGTCTGTTGCAGATTAACTTTTGGGGGTCAACTTTTAACAATTTATAATATTTTATTTCTGCGTTACCTTTCCTGTTGAACAGCTGAATCAAATACTTTTAACAGGTGGCACTTAAAAAGTAAAGAAGGCTGTAGAGAAAAGTGCATAAAAGTGATACCAATCACTGTCCATCGTTCCCTTTTCTATCACCATAGCATGGTAATAGAAATATTTCACGAAACCTGGAATATTGGTTTTGTTTCTTTGGTTTTCTTTTTGATGGGACTGGGGTTTGAACTCAGGGCTTCATGCTTGCAAAGCAGGCATGACTACCACTCTAGCCATGCCTCCAGTCCATATTACTCTGGTTATTTTGGTGATGGGGTCTTGCAAACTATTTGCCCGGGCTGGTCTCAAAACTGTAATCCTCTCGATCTGAATCTCCCAAGTAGCTAGATTTATAGGTACGAACCACCAGTGCCTGGCTTATTTTTTTTCTTTTTGGATAGCTGGGGCTTATCTGTTAGATTCTTCTAGATTTTGACTTCTCTATGTTAAGTCCCAGTTTTCTCAGGGCAAGTTAGAGAAGTAAAATTTGGATTTTGGGTAATGTTATATTAATGGTATCAGTCAGTTACAGAATAGACTTTTATCTATTTCCCAACGTTAAGCACATTATAGTCCTACCCAGTTCTGTCCAGTGAAATGGGAGTAATTTCTTACTGTACCATCCTTCTCAGAAGATGGCTGAAGATAGAAGCTAAGTTTCCTTTTAATGCAGAGGTATAGAAGAACAGTTTAACTATTCTTACTTCAAATATTTTATATCACTTAGAGAAACATTTAAAAACAGTGTATTTGTACATTATGCAGCTAAAGAAAACATAGTCATTTGAATTCTGGTCATGAGTGTAGTCTTGCTTTCATCCTATAAGAGGAGAGACATTTTCAGTAGAGAAATTTTTTTGCATATATGCTGAAACCTCTTAAATTTTGGACTAGGAAATTTTAAAGAAATTCACCAAAGTGATAAACATGAAAATCTGGTGGAGGCTGGTGGTAGAAATCAGTTTGGCAGTTCTTCAAAACATTAAACATAGAAATATGATCCAGCAATTCCACTCCTGTATATTTACCTAGAGAAGTAAAAACAGATAACTAAAATACTTACACATGAATGGTCATCACAGTACTGTTCAAAAGGTAGAAGCCATCTAAACTCGTCAATGTATAAATGAATAATAAAATATATGTCCCTACAGTGGTGCATTACTCAGCTGTAAAAAGGAATGAAGTACTAAAACATGCTGCAGTATGGATGATCCTTGAAAGCATAATGCTTAGTATAAGAAGTTAGACACCAGAGGTCAATTGTATGATTCCATTTATGTGAAATACCTAGAATTGGTAAATGTATACAGATAGAAAAAGCAGATTAGTCGATGCTAGGGACAGGGGAATATAGAATAACTGAATAATGAGTGCAGGGACTTTTGGGGGATGATGCAAACGTTAGAATTACAAGTGGTAATTGTACAACATTATGAATGTATTAAATACAAATTAACTGTATACCTTAAATGGATAATTTCATAATAGTGAAGTTCACCTGAATAAAAAAAAGAATCTGCTAAAGGACATGCCAGATTTTATAATTTCAGGAAGTGGTTTGTGAATCTCAGATAAAGATTTCCCTCTAGAATTCAAAGGGCTTCAGGTAAACTACTTTAGCTAATAACCGTAGCAAGGTGTAACATTTTATTTACAAACCTGGTACTAGGATTAACAGATTGGTACCAGATTGTTTACCTGTGTAACTGAATAGTTTTTCTGGCACTATAAGGGTCTTTATTATACATGAAATTTTTAAAATTATAATTTTTGTGCCATTGAGGTTGCCCATTTTAAGTATATAGTTCAATGGTTTTAATAAGTTAGTGTAATTGTACAACCCTCATTAGTTTTAAAAAGATTTCATCCATCCAAGTCTTGTCTGTTTTTTGCATTCAAACCCACTTCTACCTCTGCTGTAGATAAGCATGATCATTATTTGTGGCATATTTCATAATACTGATGTAAACTTTTATGTATAAGTCTGTGAGTCTATATTTTCAGTTTTCTTGGGTCATTTGGGAATGAGATTGCTGGATTTTATGGCAAATACATATTTAATTCTTTAGGAAACTGCCAAACTCTTCTACCATTTTATATTACTAATAATGTATGAACTTGCCAGTTTCTCTACTTTCATTGCCAGCTGTTAGCATTGCCCTTTTTTAAATACTCATTTTAATATGTAGTGACTTAATTTAAAGTTCCCTGATGATTAATGACGATATCAAGCATTGTTTCACATGCTTTTGCATATGTACATCTTCAGTGAATTATCTGTGTTTTTTATTTGTCACTTTCTTGATGTTTTAAATTGAATTGTTACATTGTAAGGACTGTTTATTACTATATGGTTTTGTGGGGTTTTTTTGGTTTTTTGTTTTTTTTTCTTTTATTATTCACATGTACATACAAGGCTTGAGTCATTTCTCCCCCCTGCCCCCACCCCCTCCCTTACCACCCATTCTGCCCCCTCCCTCTCCCCCCCACCCCCTCAATACCCAGCAGAAACTATTTTGCCCTTATTTCTAATTTTGTTGTAGAGAGAGTATAAGCAATAATAGGAAGGAACAAGGGTTTTTGCTGGTTGAGATAAGGATAGCTATACAGGGCATTGACTCACATTGATTTCCTGTGCGTGTGTGTTACCTTCTAGATTAATTCTTTTTGATCTAACCTTTTCTCTAGTTCCTGGTCCCCTTTTCCTATTGGCCTCAGTTGCTTTTAAGGTATCTGCTTTAGTTTCTCTGCATTAAGGGCAACAAATGCTAGCTAATTTTTTAGGTGTCTTACCTATCCTCACCCCTCCCTTGTGTGCTCTCGCTTTTATCATGTGCTCATAGTCCAATCCCATTGTTGTGTGTGCCCTTGATCTAATGTCCACATATGAGGGAGAACATACGATTTTTGGTCTTTTGGGCCAGGCTAACCTCACTCAGAATGATGTTCTCCAATTCCATCCATTTACCAGCGAATGATAACATTTCGTTCTTCTTCATGGCTGCATAAAATTCCATTGTGTATAGATACCACATTTTCTTAATCCATTCGTCAGTGTTGGGGCATCTTGGCTGTTTCCATAACTTGGCTATTGTGAATAGTGCAGCAATAAACATGGGTGTGCAGGTGCCTCTGGAGTAACCTGTGTCACAGTCTTTTGGGTATATCCCCAAGAGTGGTATTGCTGGATCAAATGGTAGATCAATGTCTAGCTTTTTAAGTAGCCTCCAAATTTTTTTCCAGAGTGGTTGTACTAGTTTACATTCTGTGGGGGTTTTTTTTGATGTTAGTGGGGTTCGAATTCAGAGCCTCGAGCTTGCTAGGCATACGCCCTATCATTTGAGTCATTCTGCCAGCCAAGTATTTAAGTTTTATCAGAGAGGGTTTTTTTTTTTTTTGTATTGTTTTGTTTACTTTTTAATCAAAGACATGGTTTACAATTTTTTTTTTTTTTTACATTTTGTGACTGGTCTTTTTTTATTTTCTTGACAGTACCTTTTGTAGAGCAAAGAGTTTTAACATTTGATGTTCAGTACTCAGATTTTTTCTTTTATGAATTAAACATTCTGTTGTGAATTCATTCTTTCTTATTTTGGGTTGCTAATATCTTGTATAGTATTTTATCAGGAATCCTTGGGACCAGAAATGTTTCAGATTATGGATTTTTAAAAATTTTTGGAATATTTGCTTATACATATTGAGATATTTTAAGGATTGGCCCCAAGTCTGAGTACTAAAGCTCATTTATTTCATATACAATTTACCAGCAGAGCCTAGAGGTAATTTTTACTGTGCCTGCATTTTGATTGTAACTCATCACATGAGGTCAAATTTGGAATTTCCAACTTGTAATCTCAAGTTAGTGCTCAAAAAGTTTCAAGTTTTGGATTTTCAGATTAAGGCTATTCAACCTACATATTGAAATATCGTTGATTTTTGTGTATTCATATTTTTTCCTGCAGTCTTTTTTGGTGGTACTGGGGTATGAACTCAGGGTCTTATGCTTACTTGGCAGGCCCTCTATCACTTGAGCTATACCCCCACCACTTTTTTTTTTGCTTTAGTTGTTTTTTGGATAGGGTCTCATGTTTTTACCCAGGGCTGACCTGGGACCACATAAGATTTTTTACATTGATGATCATATCAATCTGTGAATAAAAGCTGTTTTAATTCTTCCTTTCTAACACACGTGTCTTCAGTTTCTTTTACATAATACACTGCCAGTATCTAGAATAATGTTTTGTAGTAATAAGAATGGACATCCTTGCCTTATTTCTGTCCAGAGGGAAAACATTTTAGTATTTTACAAAGTAGGGTAGTAGATGTGTTGTTTTTTTTAATTTTCTGATGTTAAACCAATCTTGTATTCCTGGAATAAACTTGATTGCTTTATGGCAGGTGATTGTATGTATTTGTTACCTCTTTCAGATTGCTAATATGTGGTTCAGGTCTTTTTTATCTTTTTTTGATGGGACTGGGGTTTGAACTCAGGACTTCATCCTTTCAAAGGAAGCTCCCTACCATTTGAACCATACCTCCAGTTCCCTTTTTATGTCCTCATGTAGTTGGTACTTTTCTTATAAGATCTTTACCTGCTTTGTTATCAGGGTGATACTAATTTTATAAAATAAGCTAGGAGGTGTTTTCTGTTTTCTGAAATAATTTGTATAGGTTTGGTAGTTTTTAAATGTGTGATAGAATGCACTAATGATGCCATCTGAGCTTAGGCTTTTCATTGTGGAAAAAATTTTAATTCCTAATTCAATTTTGGTAATCTGTATCTACCTAAAAAAATTGAGGATGGATTTTAGGTTAATTGATCTTAGGTAATTCATCATCCATAATGTAAGCATTTAAAGCTCTAACTTTCTCTCTTAATACTGCTTAAGATGCATCATATATATGTATAGTTTTGTTTGTTTGGTTGGGTTTTTTTTGGTGGTGCTGGGGCTTTAACTCAGGGACTCACACTTTTTAGGCAGGCGCTCAGCCACTTGAGCCATTCCGCCATCCTTCTCATAATTTTTGTTAATACTGTGTTTCATTTTCATTCATTTCATTTTTTAGTTTCTCTTCTGGTTTCCTCTTAGGCTGTTTATTTTTCAAATAATTGGTGATTTTTCCATATACTTTTTTTTTTCCTTCTAATTTAATTTGAGGAAATCCCCAGCAGTTTAATTTAGTGATTCATATGGCTGGATTTACATTTGTTTTTTGTTGTGGTGGTTATATTAGTATATGTCTTGTGTCTCTTTTATCTTTTACTGCTTTCTTTTGTGTTTAACCTTTTTCTTTCATTGTACCCTTTCAATTCCCTTTAATTGATAGCTTTATTTACGTGAGTTATCGTTTGTAGTATTTAGTCTAGGGCTTATACTATGCATGTTTATATCACGATCAAAATTTCTGTAAAATACTGGATTGAAACCTTGTATTTTCCTCCCAATTTTTATTCCATTTAATAATGTCATACATATTTCAACTATATATGCTATACACCCAGTAATACAGGGTTATATTATTGCTTTATGTTTTAAAAAAATTAACTGAGTAAAAGTCTCATATACCCATAAATATACATGTATATATGCATTCATAGTCTGAATTCTTTAATTCCGTGGTCTTGTTTCCTTTCAACATGATGGATTATTTTTAGGAATATTTCTTGTAGGTAGTATATTTCTTTGATAACAATGAATTTTCTCAGCTTTAATTTGGAAATTTCTTTGTTTTTGTTTTGAAAAGATAGGGTCAATGGATACAGAATGCTTGGTTGGTAGGCTTTTTTTCTTTCAATTCTGTCTGCTTCATTGTTTCTCATGAGTAATAAGCCTTCATTATGGTGTTCTCTTCTGTGTGTTGAGTTGTTTTTCTGTTGATGCTTTTCAAAGATTTTGTCTTGGTAAATTCAGTAGTTTAATTATAATGGTTCTAAGTGTGGTTTTCTTGTTTGGGTTTGCTGAGGTTTCTGTATCTGTTTAATATTTTTAAGGAAAATATTTAAAATTTTTAAAAATTCATTTATTCATATGTGCATACATTGTTTGGGCCACTTCTCCCCCCTGCCTTAATGTTAGTTTTTAAAAGTACTTTTTTAGTGCCTCGTTCCAATTTTAGATAGTCCCACGGATCTCTCACAATGTTTCTTTCCTTAGATTTGATGTTTTCTGTTGATTTATCTTCAGGTCATTGACCCATTTACTTTTAGTTCTTAGCACACTGCTTCCTACTTGTTAGTGGTCTGTATATGTATAAACTACCAGGCAGAGGCCCTGGACTTTCAGTAGAACCACAGGTTTTTCTTGCAAGAAATAGGGTAACCACTAGTAATTTATTGGTATTAATAACAAAATTGTATTAACTCCATGTGACCAGAGTTAAAATTAAAATGTTCTTGATCATTTAGGCAACTATTTCCTAGATAAATAATGATAATTATTAGCATAATAGTTTTTCTGTAGTAAATAGGTTAACGTATGAATGTTCTACAAAGTTAACATTTAAGATAAATAATTAGCAGAAATTTGGACATAATTTAAATTTTAATAGATTTCTAAAACGCATATCATTTAAAGCAGTTTTATAATTATTGTCACTTGTTTTCACATTTTTAGGTATGCCATTGCATTGGCCTTAAGGGAAAAACAGCGTGTAATATTTACCAGCCCAATTAAGGCTCTGAGTAACCAGAAATACCGTGAAATGTATGAAGAATTTCAAGATGTTGGTCTGATGACTGGAGATGTTACTATTAATCCTACAGCATCTTGTCTTGTTATGACTACAGAGGTAATTTATATAATGCCACATCTAACCATCTAACTTCTCCCCCCCCCTTTTTTTTTTTTTTTTTTGTCTGCACAAAGGCTTGAACTCAGGGCCTCATGCTTCCTAGGCAGGCTCTCTACTACTTGAGCCACTCCGCCAGCCCTAAGTTTTCCTTTTTAATTTAATTAATGTTTAATTAATGTATCTATTCAATTAAAACTTTTATTGCTTGCTGTTTTTAAATAAAATTTAATACTTAATTTTGTGAGATTTGTTTGAAATGAATGCAGTTTATCTAAAATGTCTTAGTAACAGATATATTTCTAAATTACTAATATTTTTTAATCATAATATACAGGTAATTTTTTCCAAGTATATTTGAAGATTTATATCTCATGCAAACATTTTGTTGTTTTTTTTGTATGCACAGTTTCAAGCATTTGATTGCATAGTTTCATATGAGTACTGACTTTATTCCATATGATTTTTTTTCCATATCTGAGTATTGATTGTATGTTTAGTAATCAACTTTCTAAAAAATGGAATATTATATTTAGCTTCTTCCCCAATTTCAGTAAGTTTTACATAGACTTATTACACCTTATGTTGTAGCCCTGATTAACTGTCTTTACTGTACTAAGTACTATTATACATCCTGTAAAAATATCCTTTCATTTTATAAAGATACAGTACAATAGGGAACTTAGATTAGCTTCTGGACTGGAGAATTAGCCAAAGATACTTACTACTCTCTTTTCATTTTGGTGCCCAATATAAGTTTAGTCTGTGCTCAAAACTTTTCCATCTGTAGATTTTCTTTTACTCCAAAAATCAAGAGAATGTTCGCTACAGAAGTATTCCTATTGTGAGGAGGTGAAGTAGAAAAAAATGGGTAAACAATGCAGGATCCTGTGTCTTGCACAAATGATAGTTTAAATTCTTCTTTCCTCCTAGGAAGTATGGGTCTTAGGAGTGTGCTGTGCGTAGAAGGAAGTGGTTTCCTTGCTGGAAGAATACTAGTTTTTATCTACTTGTTGGATGTAATAATGTTATGGTTATGTCAAAATTGTGCTTAGTCTTTTTTTTTTTTTTTCCCTTTAGATTTTGAGAAGTATGCTGTATAGAGGTTCTGAAGTTATGCGAGAAGTTGCTTGGGTCATATTTGATGAAATTCATTACATGAGAGATTCAGGTATGTTCTTCAGTGTTGAAAATGGCATTAGGAATTTTGAAGAAGTTGTTGAATTATGCTATCAATTTTCATGTGCTTAGAATTCTAGTAAGCTATGTCTTTAGTAAGTTGTGGACAACATGGTTAAATAGATTCCAGTACAACTTCATTAAAGTATTGCTCTTTAGTAGTAATTTTTTTTTGGTTGAAAATGCAAAATAAAGCAAATGTAATTAAAAATTAGCTTGATTTTAATAGAAAGCTCTTTATTACAACTAATGCTAAATAATTTCTAAAACTTCTTACAAAGTTAACATTCTCAACTTTCATTAGGTTTAGTTTGTAAAATGCATGTTGTAAATAAAGTGGGCATTATGAAATAAAATAAAAATAAAAAGCATAAATAGACATTACTCAGGCTGTGACACTACTGTAATGGAGAAGCAAAATGGAATTTTGGGGTGCTAGGAGAGCTGACATTAACAATCACATTTAAAAGAGTATTTAATATATACACATTTAAAGTAAGATTTAGTTTTTATTAGTGCTCCACTAGCCTATTTTCATAAAAACTGACTTAAAGTTCTCTTGTTCATAAAATCTTTCATCTACCTCAGAGGATCATGGGTGAAATTTGGATGAAAGATGCCATATGAACTAGAAATAGTGTATATTCCAAATTTGTTCTGTAACTTTCTATAAGCCATTAACCTCTGCTTTTCCAAGTAAGGTAGAAATACTATTCCCCTTCCCTGTCATTGGGGTTCTTGTTTCTGGTTGAAAGGATACAGTCTGGAACTGCTGTTTGCAGGCTGTTTCAGACTACATTATGCTTGTGGTGGTTTAGTGTACTAACTTTCTACTCCATACGCTCATGATGAGAACTAAAGTAGTTTCTGGCGAGGGTCTGTGTCTAAAAATATGCTTGTGTGCAGTGGTCTGCGTTTTTAACAACATAGCTTTTTTTAAATTTAATTTTAATTACTTAGCTCATCTAAAATATGATAGATACTGTCACTAGAATGACACTGAATTCCCACGTATATTTATATTTCAGAGCGTGGTGTAGTATGGGAAGAGACTATTATTTTGCTTCCTGATAATGTTCACTACGTCTTTCTTTCGGCTACTATTCCAAATGCCCGGCAGTTTGCTGAATGGATTTGTCATTTACATAAACAGGTATTTTCTTACTCTTTTGATGACTTCATTATTTAAGAATGTTACAGATTGGCTTACCATATCCTTGCTATACTTTTTTCTCTAATACCATTAAGGATAAGGAAAACATTTTACTATGAAATTACTTCTTAGATGAAGCAGCTTATCACAGTCAACTATCTTGAAATTTCAGACCCGTAGCTCAAATCCAGCATAATGAGGCAATAGGCCTTGGAAACTCCAATTTTAAAACTTTCCAAGTTAATCCTGATGATCTGCGAAGTTTAGAAATTACTGCATTTACTCTGGCAGTGAGCCATGAATACACAATAATGTCCTCTATGGCCTTGGTATCAGGAAAAGCTAATCATGTCTTGAGCATTTTGTTTGATACATCTGGTGTAGCCCTATCATACTTTTTGGTGACTGTGTTTCCATTTTGCTTTTCTAGTACAGCTTTAGCATCTGTGCAAGACTTTGTAACAAACATTTGTTTATATGTACTGAACTTATTCTTAGTTTTGGTTTTCAACCCTTGTTTTACACCAATATCCTGGTGGAAATTATTTTTCTGTTTATGAGCTTTCAATAGTGTGTTTGTGGCATTCCCCTTCCCTTATGTTGCATCTGTAGGATAGACATTCAGTGGGTCTGCTGGAGAAGCGAGGTCAACTTATTGCTTTAGCAAGGTTTTGAGCAGCCTTTGTGGGATAGAAAAGTTCATTTTTACCTCGGATCCTTTTTGAATGTTTAAATCATAATTTTATCTCCCCAACATTTTTGGGGGGGTATGTCGAATATTAGTTCTCTTTTTAATAAATAAAATTTTATATTTGTTTAATTGTATTTGTTGTAATAATGTTTAATTATATTTATTTTATTTTATGTTTTAATTATTTCTTTTTACAGCCTTGTCATGTAATTTACACAGATTATCGGCCTACTCCATTGCAACACTACATTTTTCCAGCAGGGGGAGATGGCCTTCACCTTGTGGTTGATGAAAATGTAAGGACTCAATCTTACATCAGTAATGCCATACTTTATTATTTATATCTTGGTTTCCTTTAATTTTGTACTGGAAAAAAAGGCAGAGATCCGCCCCTTTCATTACTAGGGACGTAGTGCAGGTTCTGTACAATGAGGTGTGTTCCAAGAAAGCACTGATATTGGCATGGGCTGGCTAATAGGTTGGGGGAAAAGAATGTGTGGAGTGTGTGTGTGTGTGTGTGTGTGTGTGTGTGTGTCCCTTTTTTTTTTTTTTTTTTTAATTCCAGACTTCTGGGTTCTTTAGAAAAGGACAGAGAATTCAGACTTTACTTTTCTTAGCCGTACTTGGGCTAGAACTCAGGGCCTCACACTTGCTAAGCACATACTGTACCACTTGAGCTACTCTGCCAGCCCAAGAGATCAGCCTTTTTTTTGTCTCAGGTAGTTTCACAACCAAAATTGAGTTTTGAAAATATATTTTTATTTCACAAATTATATTTGATACTGGGTATGGTGATATCCAACTGTTTTCTCATTTATTTGAGAATCTGAGCCAGAAGGATCGCTTGATCTCCTGAGTTTGAAATCTGTCTAGGTAACATAGTATGATCCTGGGTTAAAAAAAAAAATAGATAAAATGATATTTGAGATTCGTTTTTCCTATGCATGAATTTACTTGTATTTCTTACTCAATATTCTTACTCAATATTTAAAAATGCATAAAAAATCAGAATAAAGTGTCTGGTAGATACCTTATGCTTTGCTTTTCCCAGTTTTAGCCGTCCTTTATCACATTTTGATACCTCTCACCAGAGATCATTTTTTAATTATTTTGGTGTCATTTGTTGGAATTATTTTATTAAATTATTTTCATTATTCAAGGAAGCTGTTCAAGTATGAAAAATTTTTGAGTTTTGTTTTATGGTTAAATATTTGTGAAGTTACATAGAAAAAAATTATTCCAGGGTGACTTCAGAGAAGATAACTTTAATACTGCAATGCAAGTGCTTCGAGATGCAGGTGATTTAGCAAAAGGAGACCAGAAGGGGCGGAAGGGAGGAACAAAAGGTAATTTGGAACTTTTAATATATTCACAGAATTATGCAACCATTAGCACAGCCAACTTTTTATAGTTCACATACCATGAAATTCACTGTTTTTAAATCTATACCTTGATTGTTTTTAGTATATTTGTAGACATGTGCAATCAACACCAGTACTTAATTCTAAAACATTTTCAACAGCTCCCCTAAAAAAACCCATAGCCTGTCTTTTTTCCTCCTCACTTCACAGACTTCAGGCAATCACTAATCTACTTTCTTTCTCTATGGATTTGCTTTTTCTGGATATTTCATATAAATAGAATTATGTGTGGTCTTCTGTGACTGGGTTTTTTCACTTTTTGTTCTTATATTTTATCCCTGTTACACTGCATATCAGTACTTCAGTACTTTTCATGGTGAAATAACATTCCATTGTAAGGATAGACCACCATATCTCCATTCACCAGTGAATGGTCATTTGGGATTACAATTCTTGACTGTTACAAGTAATGCTGCTACAAACATTCATGTATGTACAAATTTTTTGTGGGAATATGTGTTTTCTTTTTATCCTGGGTAAGTACCTAGGAGTAGAATTGCGGAGTTATGGAGAGTCTGTGGTTAACCTTTTAAGGCTTACTAAATTATTTTCCAAAAGTGCCTACACCATTTTATATTCCCATGAGGAATGTATGAGGGTTCCATTTTCTTCACTCTTTACCAGTGCTTATTAGGTGTCTGTTTCATGTGTAGTGATATCTCAAAGTGGTTTTCATTTACATCGCTCTAGTGGCTAGTGAGGTTGAACATCTTTTCATGTGCTTGTTGGCCATTTATATATCTTTGTAGAAATGTCTTTTCAAATTGAATTGTTTATCTTTGTTGAGTAGTAAATTTTCTTGTATTTTGAATACTAGCCTTTATCAGATAGATTACTTGTGGTGCTATTTTCTCTTGCTGTGAATTTTTTTTTCCAGTTACTGATAATGTGCATTAAGGCACAAGAGTTTTTCATTTTGATGAAATCCAATTTTACTTGTGTTTTTCACTTCTGTTGCTTTTGCTTTGGGTGTCATAGCCAAGAATGCTTTGTCTAACTTAAAATCATGAAGATTTTATCCTCTGTTTTATTTGAAGAGTTTTAAGAGTTTAGCTTTTACATTTAGGTCTATTAAATATTTTTAAGTTAACTTTTTTGTTTGGTTTATCTATTCTTTTTGCAGGACCATCAAATGTGTTCAAGATTGTTAAAATGATTATGGAAAGAAATTTTCAACCTGTAATTATTTTCAGTTTTAGTAAAAAAGATTGTGAAGCTTATGCTCTTCAAATGACAAAATTAGATTTCAACACAGGTATTACATAATTTCTATATAGTTTTAATATTACATGTAAATGAGTGTAAAGTATATTTCTTGTAATGTATCTGTGTATTTCTAAGATAGGCAACTCATCTACTGTTACAATAGTATAGGTACTCATCACCTTTGTAAAAATTTAAGAAGTGTTTGAGTTAATAATTTTTGTTCTCCTTTTCTCTCCTCTCCTGTGCCCTCCTCTCCTCTCCCCTCCCCCCCTCTTTTGTGTGTGAATGCGTGGGGGGGGCATGGGGGGGGTGTGCTTGAACCCAGGGCCTAGCACTGTACTACTGAGCTCTGTCTCCAGCCCTCTCTTCAACTGTGTTAAATCCAGAGAACTGCCAAGAAACAGTAGAATCATGCTTTTGTACTTCATTATCATAAACTCAGTTATTGTGGTTCTCTGCCTCCTTAAGGGTAGGTCTTTTGGTTAGAGTATCTTCTCTTGAAAGTATTGTGCTTTATAGAAATGAACACAACTTTAAGTTTGGCTTTTAGACCTGTCTGTAGTGTAAACATACTGAAATTCTCAAAGTAATAAAACTTCTTGCAAATATACATGCACTCTAAATGTACCTCACTTAAAGTCACACTGCTAGATTAGTAGCACAGCCTAGCTAGTAATTGTGGTATACAGGATACCAACCCACCTGTTACTCAGTTCTGTTCATTATATATGTAATCCTCTATAGTGAGAAGTAAATGAAATATCTTTTAATCATACAAAGTCAGACAGATTTCAATTGTAGCAAGGTATGGTACATGCTTGTAATTCTAGCTCTTAGGTGGTAAAGGCAGGAGGATCATGAGTTTGAGGCCAGCTTTGGCTACCTTGTCTCAAAAGACAAATGAATAAATTAGAAAATGGGTTTTATTGTTTTCTTTATCAAGGGTGTTATTTTCTTTATGTATTTTAAAGCTAATTATTTTCCCTGAGTAAATGTAAAATGGCAGATAACCTACGTAGTTTCTTAAAGGCAATAATACTTTATGTTTTTGGAGTGAATTGCTCTACTTATAATTGTTTTCTTTCTTTCTCCTTTCCCTTCCCTTTTTTCTTTCCTTTTAACTACCAGTGCTGAATATTCCTAAAGTTTCAGGGTTCTATATTTATTACTTAAAGCATTTTTTGAGTGCCTATTTTTATTTTTTTAAAACTGGGGTTGGAACTCTGGGCCTCACGTTTGCTAGGCAGACCCTCTACTGCTTGAGCCACTCCACCATCCTTTTTTGATAGAGTACAAGAAAGCACTGCAAGGACTAAAAGCATGAGGTTTGAAATTGCTACTCTTAACAGTAATAGCAAGGCTGATTATTTACACAAAGCCTCATTTTCCTCAGTAGTAAAAGGTCCTACAATTAGAATTAAACGTTGTTGTGTAGTTGTTGAGTGTAGTTATTGTTACTATTTTTACTTTTCTTTCATGGAGTAAGACTGCTAGATATTTTAAAAGGCAGTGCATTTAATTATGTGGTGATTTTTATCTACTTTTTTGACCACCATATATTTATATTTATATTTGGTGGTGATGGTACTGGCTTTGAAGTCAGGGAACTAGAGAAGTTCTCTTATCACTTGAGCCACATCCCTGACCCTTTTTGCTTTAAGTTTATTTTTCAGAACTCATGCTTTTGCCTGGGGTCAGCCTTAGACTGCTATTTTTCTACCTCTGTCTCCCAAGTAGCTGGGATTTTAGGCTTGCACCACCATACTCAGCTTGGTTTTTGAAATAGGGTATTGCTGACAACCCCCACACACTCACCCTCTTGCCAGGGTGACCAAGATCCTGGAACCTGCTATCTCTGCCTTCTTAGCAGCTGGGATTTTCATGCATGTGTCATCATGCCCGGTTTAAATACTGATTCTTTAGTTTTACTATACTCTTACTCTTTGTAATGTATGAAGTTCAATATCCCTGACTCATTTTAACATATGTGCCTTTGAATTTTTTCTCTTAGATGAAGAAAAAAAGATGGTTGAAGAAGTATTTAGTAATGCAATTGACTGCTTGTCTGATGAAGATAAAAAGCTCCCTCAGGTAAGGTTTTTTGTTTTTTTTTTTTTCATTTTTCTTTTATTATTCATATGTGCATACAAGGCTTGGTTCATTTCTCCCCCCTACCCCCTCCCCCTCCCTTACCACCCTCTCCCCCCCCCTCAATACCCAGCAGAAACTATTTTGCCCTTATTTCTAATTTTGTTGTAGAGAGAGTATAAGCAATAATAGGAAGGAACAAGGGTTTTTGCTGGTTGAGATAAGGATAGCTATACAGGGCATTGACTCACATTGATTTCCAGTCAGGTAAGTTTTTAATATGAGTAAGTATGGGTATTGTTAGGTAGCATATAAACTTTGCATTTCTTCATTTTATTATATACTGCATTGTTTGTGCATTGCAGTATATGTGTTGCCATATGTACTGACGTGACACCTGAATTTATGTTTCAAGCTGCTGAAAAGGTGACAGGAGGACTTTTCTCTAAAAGTTCTTATCATGGTCTTATTTCTGTATTACAGAAGTTTTGATGGTAGCTTTACATCATTAAATTTCTAAACTCATAAGAGTAAACAAAATAAATGAGTGTGCCTAATTAAAATTACATGTTTAGTCAGCACATATTGTCAAAAGTGAACAAAGTAGATGCTTTGCTTTAATACAGTGTATTTTTTCTTTGACTGTTGGAATTGCCTGGAGATTCTAAAATAAAAAGTTCGTACATGGGTACCACACCAGAGATTCTGATTTAATTGCTGTAGTTTGTGTCCTGGTTATTAGAATCATTGGAATGCTCCCTTTATGGTTGTGCTGTGCATCCAAAGCTGAGAATTTGGAGGTCATACTCTGAATGCTTTGATTTGTGAATGATTTACCATAAGACCACAGAAGCATGTTTTTTGACATCTAAGATATTTTCATTTATGATTGTTCTTAGTACTGAAGTGCTGAGCCATCTTTCTATACATCTGTATTGTCCTACCACATTTCTCTTTTTGTTTTGTGTTTTGTTTTTAGCACACTTCTAGTAAGTTTTTGATGGCATTTGGTAAATGTTAATGAGAATGAACTTTTACGTTATTCATTTGTTTTTAACTGAAGTACATATTTAGGTTAAATGTTTGCAGTTACTTATTTTTCTTGAGTTGCCAGTTTATTTTGTTTTTGAAGACACCGGTCTTTTTTATGTTGCCTAGGCGAGCCCTGAACACCTGGACTCAAGTGGTCCTCTTGACTTAAGTCTCTGAGTAGCTGGGACTGCAGGCATAAACCACAGTCCCCAGCTTTTTGTTTTTTTTTTTTTTTTTTAAGAGCTATGTACATATTCTGGATATAAGTTTTCTATGATGTATTTCTAATATTTCCTCTGCTTCTAGATTTTCTTTGTAATGTTTTTTTAAAGAGAAGATTTTTGTTTTGATGGAGTCCCACTTACCAATTTTTTAAGAATAGCACTTTTTGTATAGTAAGAAGTACTTGCCCCATGTCTCAAATGGTTTCTTAAATATATCTAAATGTTTTATAGTTTTTTTTTCTTTTATTATTCATATGTGCATACAAGGCTTGGGTCATTTCTCCCCCCGCTCCCACCTCCTCCCTTACCACCCACTCCGCCCCCTCCCTCTCCCCCCCACCCCCTCAATACCCAGCAGAAACTATTTTGCCCTTATTTCTAATTTTGTTGTAGAGAGAGTATAAGCAATAATAGGAAGGAACAAGGGTTTTTGCTGGTTGAGATAAGGATAGCTATACAGGGCATTGACTCACATTGATTTCCTGTGCGTGTGTGTTACCTTCTAGATTAATTCTTTTTGATCTAACCTTTTCTCTAGTTCCTGGTCCCCTTTTCCTATTGGCCTCAGTTGCTTTTAAGGTATCTGCTTTAGTTTCTCTGCATTAAGGGCAACAAATGCTAGCTAATTTTTCAGGTGTCTTACCTATCCTCACCCCTCCCTTGTGTACTCTTGCTTTTATCATGTGCTCATAGTCCAATCCCCTTGTTGTGTTTGCCCTTGATCTGATGTCCACATATGAGGGAGAACATACGATTTTTGGTCTTTTGGGCCAGGCTAACCTCACTCAGAATGATGTTCTCCAATTCCATCCATTTACCAGCGAATGATAACATTTCGTTCTTCTTCATGGCTGCATAAAATTCCATTGTGTATAGATACCACATTTTCTTAATCCATTAGTCAGTGGTGGGGCATCTTGGCTGTTTCCATAACTTGGCTATTGTGAATAGTGCAGCAATAAACATGGGTGTGCAGGTGCCTCTGGAGTAACCTGTGTCACAGTCTTTTGGGTATATCCCCAAGAGTGGTATTGCTGGATCAAATGGTAGATCGATGTCTAGCTTTTTAAGTAGCCTCCAAATTTTTTTCCAGAGTGGTTGTACTAGTCTACATTCCCACCAACAGTGTAAGAGGGTTCCTTTTTCCCCGCATCCTCGCCAACACCTATTGTTGGTGGTGTTGCTGATGATGGCTATTCTAACGGGGGTGAGGTGGAATCTTAGCGTGGTTTTAATTTGCATTTCCTTTATTGCTAGAGATGGTGAGCATTTTTTCATGTGTTTTCTGGCCATTTGAATTTCTTCTTTTGAGAAAGTTCTGTTTAGTTCACTTGCCCATTTCTTTATTGGTTCATTAGTTTTGGGAGAATTTAGTTTTTTAAGTTCCCTATATATTCTTGTTATCAGTCCTTTGTCTGATGTATAGTTGGCAAATATTTTCTCCCACTCTGTGGGTGTTCTCTTCAGTTTAGAGACCATTTCTTTTGATGAACAGAAGCTTTTTAGCTTTATGAGGTCCCATTTATCTATGCTGTCTCTTAGTTGCTGTGCTGCTGGGGTTTCATTGAGAAAGTTCTTACCTATACCTACTAACTCCAGAGTATTTCCTACTCTTTCCTGTATCAACTTTAGAGTTTGTGGTCTGATATTAAGATCCTTGTTCCATTTTGAGTTAATCTTGGTATAGGGTGATATACATGGATCTAGTTTCAGTTTTTTCCCAGCTTTTTATTTTATACTCTATTTTCATAGCTCTTTTTTTTTTTTTTTAATTAGGAGATGGTATGATACTAAAAACTTTGAGGAAGCAAAGTCTTTGTAAAATTTATTTAATCATGCAAAATGTTGAAGTGAAAGCTAGGTCATTATTGTATTTTATTCTGTGGGAATATGGATTTGGAGTTTCCTTTTATTCTGAGAAAGTTTTTTAACAGTTTCTTTCAAGACAAAAAATTATTTTAATTATCCACTTTCTCAATTTGCAATTTCTAAATTTTTTTTTCTCATATCATTATAAATGTTATTCCAAAATCACAGGTCGAACATGTACTTCCTCTTTTGAAGCGGGGGATTGGTATTCACCATGGTGGTTTGCTTCCTATTTTGAAAGAAACTATAGAAATTCTCTTTTCTGAAGGATTGATAAAGGTATAATTTTAATTTTATTTATTATGCCCCAAAATACTATTGTATGAAGTATTTGAAAGTTATAGTGAACATTGTTTCTAAACAGTTTTGTTTTTATTTTGCAGTGCTAGTGATCCAACCCAGGGCCTTTCCCAAACTAGTTTGCAAGTGTTTCACCACCTAGTTGTTTGTGAGGCTTTTGTTTTTTAAACTAGAATGACAGTTTTTTAAACTAAGAATGACTTGTAATGAACTTGTTTTTTATATATGGTGGTATACTTAATAAATTTTAGTGAATAGGCTAAAAAGAATTAGTTCCTTTCTTAAAATAAGAAATGGTATTATTGGATACAGTAGAATTTTAGACAAGGTGCTATTTATTAGACAAGGTGTTTAACTGGACTTCTTCCTGAAGTAAAAGGAGTAAAAGGATTAGTTTAGAAGTGATAAGGTGAATTATCTGTTAGACTTAGAAAAGAGATTTTTAGGCTATGCTCACTGAACTCAAGGAGAGTCTAATTTTTTCAAAAATGACATGCCGATATGCAGAAATGGATGTTAAAAATGGGGAACAACTTCAAATTGTAATCATAAGCCTGTATCTTAGAGATTATTTTATTTTTAAAAATCATTACAGTTTTAAAAATCTCACCAGATTTTTGTTCTAAAAACCAAGGCCTTAAGTAGCATTTTTAAAAGAAATTTATTTTATTTTGGTGAAACTGAAGTTTAAACACAGGGCTTCAGGCTTGCAGAGTAGTCACTCTGTTGTTTGAGCCACATCTCTAGTCCATTTTGCTCTGTTTATTATGGAGATGGGGTCTCATAAGCTGTTTGTCTGGGCTGGCCTCAAGCCTTAATCCTCCCAAACTCAGCCTCCCAAGTAGCTAGGATTACAGGCATGAGCCACCTGCATTCAGCCGAAGACTTAACTTTTAAAGGATCTTTTGTTAAAAATTATGAGTGGTAGTTACTGCTTGTAAAGTTCAAATAAAACAGTTGTACATAAAATAAAAGTGAAAGATCCTTCCCCTTCACTTCCCAGAAGTGTTCGTTCATACGATACATTCAAATAATACATGGATTCTTTTTGTAGACATAAAAGATGATTATAAATTCAAACCCCAGTTCCACCCCCCAACATTTATTATATTACCTGTGTTACTGAATTTTTTTTTGTGGTTCCTCATTCGTTTTAATGAATGAATAGCATTCTTCTGAGTTGATAAAGTATTATCTTCTTTCCTGTCAGTGAAAATTTAGTATTTTAGTGGCTGTACATTACCTTTGTGTACCTAGGATCTCCTCAGGGATCCTAATGGTGAAGTACCCAAAACTGTTGCATTAGTGAAAAGCCAAGAAATTTGTCTGTGTTTAGAAAAATATTCTACAGCCTAATGCTTTGTCCTTTAATTCAGTTATATTCTCTTTAGTTGCCACTACTGAAATTAAAGACTGTTCTCCCCAAATTAAGTAATTTAGGGTATGCAAGGGACATTGAATCTTACTGAGTAATATTACGTATGAAATACTAGAATCCATCTGAGAATGTCATCTTAAATTATTGCTTATTTATTTAGGCTTTATTTGCCACAGAGACTTTTGCTATGGGAATTAACATGCCAGCTAGAACTGTTTTATTTACAAATGCCCGTAAATTTGATGGGAAGGATTTCCGATGGGTAAGTAAATGTATACATTGAAAAATTTTTATCTTTGATTTTCGTAGCATAACCTTGGCTTCTTATGTAATCATTAAGATCTGCATTCCCAAATTCTTAAGAACTTGTGCCTGAGTTAATACAGGTGGAGTGTCCCTAATCTGAAAATCCTAAGTATTTAAAAATTCAAAACTTGAGTATCAATATATCTAAAAATTCTTGGATTTTGGAGTAGTTCAGATTTCAGATTTTCATATTAAGGATGTTCAGTTGGTAATGCCTATGAAAATATTCCAAAACCTCAAATACTTCCATCCCCAAGAATGTCTGATAAGGACTACTCAATCTGTATTAGATGTTCATTAGGGTTAAACCTAAATTTCGATCCTAGCACCTCTTCCTAAGTAAAGCTTCTTTAGGTGAAGGAGTTTAGAGATGGAGGATAAGTCATACAAATGATACTTGAATGCTTTAGGACACTTTACAGTAAATTTACAATTTTCATTGTTTTTTAAAGTATTTTAAATACCCCTACTATTTTGTCCTTCTGGTTTAAAAGTTGAAGTTACAAAGTTTGCTTACATACCTTTCCAACAAAGAAAGGAGAGAAAGTTGGGAGCATGGGTGAAATAGGCAACTTGTGTAAAAATTGAGTTCTGGTAGATACTGGGATACTAAAGTAAAAACAAAAACTAAAAATAGTCCCAACTTTAAGGAAACTTTGTACCAATTTAAAGTTGATGGACCAGCATTATATCTGTCATGTTGCATCTAAATATTATAGATACTCTACAAAGTATATTCAGGAAGGATTCAGCATAAGAAAGTAATTCAGTTGTATATAATGGGTCAGGGTCAGGGAAAGCTTCATAGAGAAGATAGTCCTTAAAATAAGCAACATGAAGCTGGGCACTGGTGACTCAGGCCTATAATCCTAGCTATTCAGGAGACAAAGATCAGGAGGATTGAGGTTCTAGGCCAGCCAACGCAAATAGTTTGTGAGATCCAATCTCAAAAATTCCCAACACAAGATAGGACTGGTGGAGTAGCTTAAATGTTAGAGTGCCTGCCTAGTAAGCATGGAGCCCTGAAATCAAACTGAGTATCACCCAAAAAAAAAAAAGCAACATTAGCCAATGAGCATTTGCTAGGCAAGCAGTTGTATGGTGAAAAGCAGTTGATGAATTAAAGATTTCTACTTTGAGTGCCTAGTACAAGTCATTCCGATAGTCTGGCATTTGAGGGAAATTATTCAGTTGTCTTTTACTTAACCTACAGTCCTTGACATTGATGAATCTTTTCTGGTAATAGTCATCAAAACCCTGACAAGTACTTGTAGAACTTTGAAGGCTGAACAGTTTTTTAAATGTTTTATTTCAAAATGTGTGACATATTATACAAGACAAGTGATGAGTAACTAAGCAACTACTAACCAAGCCTCTTGTAGCTTATTCCTTGGTCCTTGGTGTACTTTGTCCTCTTGTGGGTGGTACATGAGTCCTGGACTAGAGACTAAGTGAATAGCTAATTTTAACAATACAACTTTTTTTTATGATTCAAGATCATATATACAAGATTTAAAAATTATGATCTATTACAATATAATGATGCCCTACATACTGTTCAGATTTTTATTGGTTGCTTTTATTGTTTTTCTGATGCCTTCCTTATTTTTATTTTTTTTTTGTTTTTATTTTTTTTATTTTTTATTTATTTTTTTTTCATTTTTCTTTTATTATTCATATGTGCATACAAGGCTTGGTTCATTTCTCCCCCCTGCCCCCACCCCCTCCCTTACCACCCACTCCATCCCCTCCCGCTCCCCCCCCTCAATACCCAGAGAACTTCCTTATTTTTATGATGTTAGATGTGTTTTGATGCTATTAGTGTGCTTCTTATAGCATAATTTTTTTTAGAAAGTAGAATCAGGACTTTTTTTCCAGGAGAAAAGTACACATAAATTTATAGAAGTAACTTTGCCCAGTGTTCAGGTTGTTCAGTGCTGCTGCCCTAAAAGCTTTTTTATGGAATAAGTACCAACTTTTCACCACTAGATTGTTGTTTCTTAGTGACATACGAACTCTTCAGAGTTCATACCAAGAAGATACATACCAAGAACAATGCTTTTTTAAAAAGTGTTAATTGTATGTTATTTCCATAGTGTAGGTTGAGAAAGTGAATTATGATCATCAGAAATGATACTTGGTTGAGCTTGGTTCATTATTTGCTTTTTTAGACTTTCCTGTGTTTTCAAAATATCTAGCTGTATGCCAGCAAATTTCCCATATTTCTCAGTAGCTAATGTATTTGACAGGATAAATTAACAATAATTTGTTTAGTGTTAAAATTAAAATTTAAATGTTCTGCATTTTTAAGCTCTCCTAAAAGTTTGTGATGTTTTTAATTTCTTTAGCTATATAACTTACGAATTTTATAGTAAAAGAAAATTGAAGAATTTTTCTTTATTCATTTATCATATGTGCATATGTTGTTTTTATAATGTAAAATGAATGTTTTTTTAGTAGATTTTTGCCTGAAGTTGGAATTTTATTTATGTCCATTTAGATTTCCTCTGGTGAATACATCCAGATGTCTGGCCGTGCTGGAAGAAGGGGAATGGATGATAGAGGAATTGTAATTCTTATGGTAGATGAAAAAATGAGCCCAACAATTGGAAAACAACTACTTAAGGTAATCGAGTTAAGGTTCTGTTCTTTTACCAAGAATTCTAGAATTCTGGGCTGGGCTGTGGCTCAAGTGACAGAGTGCCTGCCTAGCATGCACAAGGCCCTGAGTTCAATCCCCAGTACCACGTCCCTCTCTCCCCCCCCCCAAAAAAAGAAAGAAAAAACAAAATTCTAGAAATTCTAGCCACTTTGAAATTAGCTGTGTCAGTTCAGATATCTTTCTTAGTAGAATGGTTGGTGTATTAAACTATCAGGACTTTGGAATGTAGAAAAGGGTGACCATTCAGAATACCCATGTCTTGTATTTTACTTCACCTAATAGGCAAAGAGTAACTCATGCAATAGAGAGGGATGTGAATATCCCCAGAAAGGGCAGAAATATTATTTTCCCCTTCAAGTTTAAGATCCTTGTGAATTGCCCCCTCCATTGCATAAGTTGCTCTTTAACTATTTGAATTTTTGAGTGAAGACAAATATTGTACATATAGTCATAGTAATCATCTGATTGATATATATTGGTAGATATATATGTGTGTATATATATATGTGTGTATATATATATATATATATATATATATATGATTTATGTATTTATTTATTTGAAGGGAGAGGGCAACAGGGTCTCATTATATAGTCCATGCTGGCCTCAAACTCATGATCCTCCTGTCTCAGCACCCTGAGTGCTAGAGGATTATAGGTATGTGGCACCGTGCCCGGCAGTCATATGCTATCTTATTTTCATTTTTAAAGATTAACAGTTGGAAGCTTACTTAGGAAGGTCTATTTAACGTTATTTCTTCATGGGAGGAAAATTATACAAGACTGATCTTTTTCTTTTTTTTTTTTTTTTTGGTGGTAGGGGGGATACTTGGGGCCTTGTGCTTGCTAATAAGCAGGTACTCTACTTGAGCCACCATGCACTTTATGTTTTCTTTCTGTATGGATAAAGACTAATCGCATTGGTACTTTGTTTTTTTTTTTTTTTTTTTTTGGTGGCAATGGAGTTCGAACTCAGGGCCTCATGCTTGTTAGACAGGTGCCCTTACTGCTTGAGCCACTCCTCCAGCCGCATTGGTACTTTGTAATAGATAATATTTTTATGACAGCATCTTGTTCCTTTAGTACAGAGTTTTCATTCCATTTACTTGGCATTCCTGGATTTTTTTTTTTTTTTTTTTTTGTGGTACTGGGGTTTGAACTCAGAGCATACACCTTGAGCCACTCTACCAACCTTTGTGTATGTGATGGTTTTTTTTGAGATAGGGTCTTGCGAAACTGTTTTCCCAGGTTGGCTTCGAACCATGGTCCTCCTGATCTCAGCCTCCTGTGTAGCAAGGATTACAGGCGTGAACTACCAGTGCCTGGCTGGATTTCTTATTCTAAGTGTAAAGTTCTATTTTCTTTCATTTAATTTTTAGAACATTTTCAGCTATACAGATAAGAAACCCTTTATTCATTAGTAATCACTCCCATCTCTCCCAAGAGTCCCAGACCCCCTAAGCCCTAGGAAACTACTAATCTATCTCTATGGATTTGCCTATTCTGAATATTTCAGATAGATGGACTAATACAATGTCTGGCCCTCTGTATCTGGCTTTTTTCACTTAGCATAGTGTTTTCATAATGTTGTATCCATGCTATAACATATATCAGTATTTCATTCCTCTTTATTGAGGAATGTTCCATCATATGGATATACACCATATTATATTTACCCATTCACCAGTGGATAGACATTTGTGTTGTTTCTACTTTTTAGTTAATGTGGGTAATGCTGCTATGAAGATTTGTGTAAAAGATTTTGTGTGAATATTTATTTTCTTAGGAGTATATACCTAAGAAAACTGTTACACTGTTTTCCTCTTTAGTTGTATCATTTTACCTTCTTACTTGTACTATATGAGTCTTCCAGTATATTGTTCTGGTTTATTCCCATGTTAGCTGGTGTGAAATGGAACATTTTGCTTTGAATGTTTCAGTTTCACTGATTGAAAGGATGTCGCACCTGTCTATGTATCCACATGTCTACAAACATTTCTTATATTGAGACTGACTTTTCTTTAGGACTTGATTCATGTACTTTTACTATCCTGAAATGAAATATAGGCAACTTATTCAGATAACAGTAACAACTAATATTTAAAGAATGTATGACATTTCCTGTACAATTAATAGTAGTCACTCATTAATAATTGCTGTCATCCATTTTATAAGTAAGGTCTTCACAGGTTAAATTATTTGTTCAAAATTATGTTGTTGTTAAATGACAAATCCTACTTTTGAACTCAGGAAGCCTGGCTGTTATGTTCCTAACCATCTTGTGGTACTGCTTCTTGGTATTTTGTGGAAATAGTTTCTCAGCTATTAGTTCAAACACAGTTTGACATTAGACAGTAGTTTGTTCTTTGACTTACTTTATAATTATGAACATAAAATGTCGATTGTTATGTCAAATTTGTTTTATTTTCTTAAAAATAGCAAAAATAATTGAGATCCACTATTAAGTATTAGAACTTTAATAAGCAAACTGAATAAAGTTATTTTCTCAAATAAAAATTAAAATATGTGAACTTCATCGGTTAACTTGAATGTAGAAAAAATAGGTGTGTTTTGTACTAGGTTATATTGCAATAACCTAAATCTTAGTAATTTAAAAGGTTTATTTTTTTTTTCCTATTGTGTGTTCATTATAGGTTGATAGAGGAGATTCTATTTATTATTTATGTATCTACTCTGATGGAGTAGTTCAGATCTATTTGCCATAGTTAATCATTTTATTGATGTTAGCCAGAAAGGTAACAAAATACATGTGCTTAATTGCTTGTTGGCTAAAGGAGATTAGTAACAATTTTCAATACACACACATATACAAGTCACAATAGTGACTTTTAATTTAAAATATTTAAATAACTTTCTCCTTACTTTTTGGACTTGACTACTTTTTTTGAAAGAAGCAATATAGAAATCCATTCATCTTTTCTAGTCCTGTCATTGCTGTGGTATCTTCTGGGGTTTTGTTATTGTTGTTTGCTTATTTGTCTAGTACCTTTAAGTCCATTACTTTTTAATTATTGTATAGATTCTTCAACTATTTTCCTGAACAGAATTTGATCTAAGACAGCAGTTTGTTCTTTTGATGTACTTTTGGTATATTTGATAGAAACTTAAAATATAGTTCATTATAATGTTTGTTCAAATCAAACATTGAGTCTCTGGGAAAGTGTTTAACAGCCTTCTGGAGATACTGGTGAATGGATGTTTTATTCTTCAGCAGTTAAGGGATATTTTATAATACTTTTATTATAGTCAAGCTGATATAAAGGAAAAGTAATTTTGACTTCACTTGTTGCTTACTTTCTTTGTAACTTTAGGAAGAATATGCCTCTTCTCTTAAGGTTAGTTTTGTAAAGTCCTCAGAATAACTACTTAGTATCTATTTTGGAAAAGAAGTGGGAAGACCCAAATTTATGTGTTTCCTCAGGTTCTGCTGTCTGGTTCATAATGTAGAAATTTTTACACTGGCAAGTTCTTTGAATTACTTGCCTGAAAGAACCATATATTCCAAAATGTAAGAAATCATTTCTAAGTATACTAGTATTTACACGGTATTAGGAAAGCTGCTACAGAAAATTGATCTGTTTGGCTTTCTTGATCTTTTTAATAAGCAACTCAGCAACTAAAAGAATCCTTCAGAATTTGCCTATAGTTCTTCAGAATTTGCATAAAATCTTATCAATAGTTTGTTGTAGCCAGGCACTGGTAGCTCATGCCTGTAATCCTAGCTACTCAAGAGAATCTAGGTTCAAAGCCAGCCCAGGCAAATAGTTCATCAGACTCTATCTTGAAAATACTCATCAAAAAAAGGCTTAAAAAAAAAAAAGTTACCCGTTGTTCCCATTAAATTTTGGGTGACGACCCATTTGAGACTGTAATAGTTGGCTGATTGAACTAAAAACATAAACAGTCTAAAAATACTTGATCAACATTTTGAGAGCCCCTATTTTTAAAATACCATAAGTGGCATATTGAATTGAAAGGATTATAAAATAAGTTATAATAAGAGCTTGCCCTCTAGGAAGACTTTAGGCAGAAACAGTTCTGAGTTTAGCTTTTTAATTAGTATATATTAATTGTACAAAGGGGTTTCACACAAGTATATATTGTCCTCTGATCAGATTAACCTCCTCTTGCTTTTTTCCCATCCCCTTCCTTTCCTATGTTTCAACAGCTTTCAGTAAGTTTCTTTCTGCCATCTTCATACATAGATACAGTATATTTAGATATTGTTTATTCCCCCATCATTATCTTTCCCTTCTCCCTTGTTATTGGTTGCCCCCAAACAGCCCCACCATGTCACCATGTTTTTACACACACACACACACACACACACACACACACACTCTTTAGGTCTAGATTATGCATGATAACCTTTGTTCTTCTGGATCTGGTTTATTTCCATTATATCATGACTCCATTTCATCCATTTTCCTGCACATGATATAATCTCATTCTTCTTTATTGCTGAATAATACTCAATTGTGTATATATACCACATTTCCTTTATTTAGTCATTAGTTGAAGAGCATCTAGGCTGACACCATAGTTTGGCTATTGTGAAAAGAACTATAATAAAAATAGGTGTGCATATATTCTGTTGTATCCTGTCTTACATTCCTTTGGGTATATGTCCAAGAGTGGTATCACCAGATCATATGGTAGTCATATTTTTAGGGTTTTTTGAGTAATCCCCATAACTCATTACCATAGTGACTACAGTAATTTATATTTCCACCAATAATACATAAGGGTTCCTCTCCCAACCCCCCCTCCTTCATAGCATTTGTTGTTTGTGTTCTTAATGATTGCCATTCGGACTGGTGTTGTTTTGATTTGCATTTCCTTTATGGCCAGGGATGTTGAATACTTTTTCATGTATTTATTGGCAATTTGTACTTTTTTTAAGAATTGTCTATTCAGGTGATTTACTAATTTATTAATTGGGCTGTTGGTTCTTTTTGGAATTTAGTTTTTTGAGTGCCTTATATTTTCCAGTTATTAATCTCTTGTTAGCTGGATAGCTAGCAAAGATTTTTCTCTCATTTTATAAGCTGTCTTTTTATTCTAGTGACTCCTTTAATGTGCAGTTCTGTTTAGTTTGATATATTAGTCAATCCTTGCTCTTATTTGCTGTTTATCTTACCCTGTTTAGGCCTAGTAATTTCTATCACTTCTCTGAGCCAATATTTCTTGTTTAAAGTGGAAACAGTAAAATTCGTCTTGTTACAAATATTGTGAATTGAATACTTAGTACATTTGATCTTAGCCAAAATTCTGAAGATTTAGTGAAGCGTTTAGAATAGCGATTGGCATATGCTAAGACCTCAGTAAATGATGGCCATTTTAAAACTTGAATCTGTTTGCTTACACACAAAGAACAAGAAGTGAACCAGGAAATAATAATGGCTTGTGTTAAAATATGAATTCTGTTAATTCCAGTTCAGGGAAATTTAAGATGATTCTAGACTAGGTTATTGTGGTTTAAGGTTTTACAAAAGAAAAATATCTGAGGCAAGCCCCACAAGGATGGAGTTAGTGGGAGGGGGTTGCATTTTCATGTGGGAGGCTAAAATGAATGACATTTCAGGTAAAGAAAAGATCCAGAATTAACATGTATTTGGGGGGGTCTGTTCAAAGAACAGGAATAATAATAATACACAATTGTGTATGTGAATGAGAGAGATGAGTTCTTTAGTTTGATTGGTAATTTAGGTGTTTTGAGCCTCTTTTTAGCCCCTTTAACTTGTTTACCCCTCTTATCAAACAATACTCTACTTCTTTATGTACATGACATAAAAGCTTCTCAAACACTGTACTTTATTGCCATGCATTTTTTAGTTCTATTCCATGGTGAGAAGATAAGGCAAAATTAGGTAGGTCCTTCATAATTGATTTCAGTACTTATAGGGAATTTACATAATCATATTACTGCTGAATAAAGTAGTGTATAATAGTGAAATTATATTAATGAAGATTCATCTGGCAGCAGCATCCATATAAATTGGAAGAGAAATTAAAACCAGAACTATTAGGATGATAGTTGCAGTAATCCAGGTATTAGTTGATGAACCATTGAACTAGAATAGTAGCAGTGGTAAAGAAACAAAAAGAACTAATCTAAGATGTATTAAAGAAATAATCTGCAATCGATTTATTTATTTATTTTTTATTTTTTGGCTGTACTGGGGTTTGAACTCAGGGCCTCATGTTTGCTAGGCAGGCACTGTACCACTTGAGCCATACCTCCAGCCCTGAGATAGTCGATTTAAAGGAAGAAATATGATTTGAGGCCAGCACACACACAAAAAAAGTTAAAGAAACCCTTTGTTAACAAATTTGCCTGGTGGGGTGTTGCATATCTGTAATCCCAGCTACACAGGAAACACAGATAGGATTATGTCTTAAGACCACCTGGAGGCAAAAATGCAAGTCCCTATCAGGAAAAATATCTAAAGTAAAAAAAGGGACTGGAGGTGTGGCTCAAGCAGCTTGTCAGTTGTGAGCTGTGAGTTCAAAATCTAGCACTGTCAAAAAATTTTTAAAGTGAAGGAATAAAGCAGAAGAAGCAAAGAATCCCTAAATTGGAACTTAAACAAGTAACTCATTACCCTTTTAGCTATGTGAAGAGGGCAAGCTGGTTAGGAATGGGGAAGAGCAAAAGAAATAAATTGTATTTTAAATGGTATAATATCAGCCGAGTTAGGACTGTAATAGTAAAAAATGGGCTACTAATAATTGCATCAGTACAACAGGGGAAGTTGAGACTACCTTGAACTGAACTTGTATACAGTGTCAGAATGCCATGTTGAGTTTTAGGTCACTGAGAAATCAAATGGGTGTGTTTCACAGCAGTTAACTATAGAAGAGGGAGTTGGAAATGAACGTTTGCTATACTGAAGCCCCAAATGTGTTAGAGGAGGTAATAATAGAAGAGAAAACAGAAAATTAAAGGCTAGGTCTGTTTGCATGTTATAAAGTAGGTAACGTCTTTATTTCCTCTATTTCATGAACCTTATTTTTAAGGGAAATGAATAAAAATCAAGGTTTTAGGTACTTAATAACTGTTCTTCTAGTCTAAGTGGCTCTTGGTGATTTGAAAGTTAAGGAAAATCTTCATTTGAGACTTCAGTTAAAAACTCTACGTTTTTTTTGTCAAATTTGTCTGCATACATTTAAAATTCTGGAATCCCTAAGTTTGACCTGTGGACCTCAGTTTAAGATCCTTTGAATATGATTAAGAGTATTATTTAACTATGCTATTTAGAAATATGTTGCATATAGTAGCACTTCTAAATATTTCAGTTTGCATTTTCCAAGAAATTGATCCTTTCTTAATATGACTACATAACCCCTTTCATATTTGCAAAGTATTTGAAGTTTAAAAAATACTTCTGGCAGGTGATCTACTACTGGAGCCACACCCTCAGCCTCAAAAATACTTGTGAAGAAACATGGCTGTAAGAAAAGTTTAGATGATGGCAATATTTTAGATATAACACTTGGTGCATGTTAAGATCACACTATTCTACAATGAAATTTACTGTATTTTACTTCAAAATATCTTATATTGTTTGTCATCAGGCTGACCTTTCCTTGATAACAAACAAAGTTTAGGAGGACAAAAAGAAATTATTAAAGTGTAGATGAAGCATGGTCTATAAATTTGGGGGAAATATAGTTCAATTTTATATTATGAGAGTCCCAAGATACACATTTGTATCTGACGGTCATTCTGAAATTACGGTGTTCTATCAATGCAGGCTAGTTTACACTACAATAATAAATCCTAGTAACTGGAAGATTTGTCTCACCTGTTACGTGTCCATTGCAGGTTGATAGAGCAGGTTCTGCTTATTATAGTTCTAGAGCCAATCAACTGAAACAACAACCACTTGAACATTATCAATCACTGCCAGAAAAGAAAAAATAGCTTTTCATACCTTCAGTTAAACACTTAGTCAGGAAATGACATGTCCCTTTCCTCCATAACTTTTTGGGCTCAACCACTGAGAGAACAGAAAATGTAATCCGGTCATGGTGGCAAGGCAGAGAGCTAAGCATATTTGCCATTCAGTATTTTAACTGCAGTTACCTACATGATTTTGTTTTTCCCTTTTCTGGAGATTAATTTTTTTTCACTTTGTATTGTTCCACTAAAGAAAAGAACTAACACATTTCTCTAGTTTTTCTTTTTCTTTTTTTTGTTTTGTTTTTGAGACAGGGATTTTCTGGCCTTTATCTCATGATACTTCTACCTCAGCCTGCAGAGCTCTGGGATTACAAGTCATGTATCTGGCTTTGAGAGCTTGTTTGGAGGTTCTAGCAGGGGAGCGCAGCTGCTCCTATACCCTTGACTGAAGAACGGTCCTCCTCTATCTGAAATGGTCATCCTCTTCAACCTAGCACATGGAATGGTGAGGGAGGAAGGGGACACCCACCTAGCCAGCCAGATCAGAGGAATCAACCCTGGCGATCAGTGAGGTCACAGATGTCTCAGCCAGATCGCCCTCACATCCCGTGCATCTGGCTTTGTATTTGTCAACATAGATTAAATTACTAAGCGTTGTAGCAGGGTAAAAATACTCGTGTAAATCTATTTGAGAAATCTACCAAATTGACATGCTTTTTCTTTCTTAGGGATCAGCTGATCCACTAAACAGTGCCTTCCATCTGACCTACAACATGGTTTTGAACTTACTACGTGTAGAAGAAATTAATCCTGAGTACATGCTGGAAAAATCTTTCTACCAGTTTCAGCATTATAGAGCCATTCCAGGAGTAGTAGAGAGTAAGTGTGAAAATTACCATAATAGCCTAAACAACAGATGGACTGCATTATTGGTTGTTGTGGCCATTTTTTTTTTTTTTCCCCCTAGTAAGGCAAATCGTGGCCCTTACTTAAAGGGGTATAGAACTGCAGCTGAGTCTTCATAGAGTGGAGTATTTCAAAGTCAAGGTAAGAAGACAATGGCAAGGGCCTGGCGGAGTTGCTCAGGTGGTAGGGCACCTGACCTACCCAACTGTGAAACCCGAGTTCAAACCCCAGGACTGCAAAAAAAAAAAAAGAAAACCTAGGCAAGGCACTTTTATCTTTTCTTTTTTTTTTTTTTTTTTTTTCTTACAGTACTAAGGTTTGAATTCAGGGCCTCATGCTTGCTAGACAGATTCTCTCCTGCTTGAAACACACCTCCATCCCTTTTTACTCTGATTATTTTGGAGATAAATTCTTGCTTTCTGCCCAGGCTGTGATTATTTAAATACAGAATTACCATATGACCCAGCAAGAACTTCATATCTGGGTAGATACCCAAAATAATTGAAAACCTGTTTAAACAAAAGCTTGTACATGGATGCCTATAGTAACATCATGAACAATAGCCAGAGTGGAAACAGTCCCAATGTTTTATCAACTGTTAAATGTTAAAACAAATGTGATCTGTCCATGGAGTGGACTTATTCAGACATAAGTAATGAAGTATATTGATACATACTATAATATGAATAAACTTTGAAAACATTATATTTAGTAAAGGAAGCCAGACATAAAAGGCCACATGTTATATGATTCAAAATATGTGAAATAAATAGAACTGCAAATTCAAAAAGACAAACCATAGCGAAAGATTGACAGAAACAGGAGATAAGATATATTTGTTTAATTGGTATGGAGTTTCTTTTTGGCATGCTGAAAAAGCTCTGGAACTAGAGAAAGGTGATATGTATATTGTCAATGTACTAAATATCATAAAATGGTAAATTTTCTGTGAAGGTGTATTTTACCATGACAAAAATAAGTTGTTAACAATGAGTTGGAGGTATAATGGAATAAGTGGAAGAGGGCTCATGAGAAACAAACTTCAGGCAGGGAGTGGAATCATAGATAATTAGGTTAGCTAGGAGGACAGCTACTATAGGAAGAAGCAGAGAAGTTGAATCTTAATAGAAAAGGGGATCAACTAGACATCATGCCTTACACTCGTCTCTGAATAATCTTTTTCTTAAAACTTTTCGTATAATTCACAAGAACTTTGTTCTCTATAACCATGGCAGAAAAAAATAGATGCCTTGGTTGTAAATTATTTAAGCTGTGTTATTTTTCATATCATAAATGTGTTTTGTTTACAGAGGTAAAGAACTCAGAAGAACAGTATAACAAAATAGTAATTCCCAATGAAGAAAGTGTAGTCATCTATTACAAGATTAGACAACAGCTTGCCAAACTGGGTAAAGAAATTGAAGAATATATTCATAAACCTAAATATTGCTTACCATTTCTACAACCAGGTCGTTTGGTAAAGGTATGTCATTGTTTCTTTATAAAAGAACTCGAATATTTCAGTATTTTAAAATATTTTGGATAAAGGACTCTTGTATTTTCTTTATCTTGGGAAAGTGTATCCTGCTGCAGTAATTAATCTTCATTAGTTATATTGTCTTACCTGTTTCATATGGCATTGCTTTTAGGGGCTTATATGAAGGCCTGTTAAACACATTCACAGGAAATCAATGCAAGTCAGCTCCCTGTATAGCTATCCTTATCTCAACTAGCAAAAACCCTTGGTCCTTCCTATTATTGCTTATACTCTCTTTTCAACAAAATTAGAGATAAGGGCAAAATAGTTTCTGTCAGGTAGCAAGGGGGTGGAGGGGGAAGGAGGGGGTGGGGGGAGGGAAGGGGGGAGAAATGACCCAAACATTGTATGCACATATGAATAAAATAAAAATTAAAAAAATAAAAAATAAAGGCCTGTTAAAAACTGCTGGTTTTCATATGGGTAAATATAAATTGAAATAGTTTTGAACTTGTCATAACATATTTCCAAGTATGAAATCAGTTTTAGGTCTTAAATTACTTAAATATGAAAGACTTAAAATATTTTCAGAACAAATGCACTATCATTTTTAGCATGTGCTTGCCAATTGAGAGATTGCTGTTATTGCTGTTCTAGGGACCTATGAAATCTGTTGTTGATTTGTTTTCTGTAGTGTTAGTATTTCTTTCCTTAAATTTAGCAGTGATCTTTTAAAACAATATTAGGACAATTCAAATGTCTCATGAGCTTATAATGTATGTATGTATAGAGGTTATGATTGCCTTTTACATATGAACATTAATTTTTTTATTTTATTTTCAGGTAAAGAATGAAGGAGATGACTTTGGTTGGGGAGTAGTGGTGAATTTCTCAAAAAAGTCAAATGTTAAGGTAAACCGTTGGCCTTAAGTAAAATTACATACATATTTTTATGTTTTTTTCAGACTCATGAAGTTGGTTTAAGTAACAATAACAATACCTTAATAGAAAGAACTGATTTTTTGAACAATTGTAAATTTTTCCTTGAAGAAATACGGTTTTTTCCCAACAACATCAAAATTTTAGTTTCATGATACTTTACATTTCTCCCCTGAATTTATCAGGGTTCTTTGTTTTTATCCATTGTTGATAATTTTACTCTTTCAATTGATAATTAGAGAAAGAATCATCTCTGACATTGAAAAATAGAATTTTGCTTTAGATACATGTTAGAGACTTGAAAAGAAATTAGGAGAACTGATCAATTTTTCTTACTCTGCCTAAATGGAGGCAGTAATAAAGTTGACTTTGGTCAGTGTTTGTATAAGTTTTTGGAAAAGATTATTATTCATAAAGTCAAGCATATGATCTTGTTAATCTGTTAGAAGATTATGATACTATACCATTATTAGAATACAAAATAGAATAAAAAGCAAAAACCACATGATCATCTCAAAGTACACCTAAGAAATACTAGACAAAATTCAAAACCCTTTCAAGATAAAAACACTCAACAAACTAGGAATGTAAGAATCATCTCCTAAACCTGATGAAGGGTACATTCAATACCCCTACTACTGACATTATTCTTAATGAAAGACTGGACATTTTTCCCTAACATTAAGAAAAAGAATCTACTTTATTATTTCTAATATAGAACCACTATATTAGAGGTTCTAGCCAGGGAAACTGGGCAAGAAGATATTAAACATATCCAGATTGGAATGTGTAAAGCTCTGAGTTCAAATCCCAGTTCTGACAACAGAAAGGGGAAAAAGGAAAAGAAAGCCTCAAAGTACATAAACTGAGACCTTGAAAGCTTTTGTTGTACTTGTTGTTTGATTTAGGTTGTTTGATTTATTGATTAATCCCACTGAAGAGTTTAATAGGGATATTTAGTTCAGTAATTACTGCCATTTCAATAAATTGTCATCTATATTAGCAATTATTAATTTACAGGATTTTTTGAAATACTATCACATTCATTCTCTCATGATGCCAATTTATCATGCATAGATACAAAAAAAAAATTCCCTGTGTTCACTTGCTTGGAAAAAAGTAGCAAGCAAATAACAAAAATATAAGACAGAATTAAATAAATAATTCAGAAAAGCTATAAGAAAAGTGCCTTTAGGTCAGAGCAGCAGAAGAAATTATATCTAAGTTTTTGGAGATATCTCAGAAGGAAGAGAATTTAAAAATTTTAAATGGAACCTTGAATCATGAGAATTTCATTTAATGTATATACATTGGTGGAGGAGCATGGGTGTGCAGCAGTCCCAGAACATGTCAGGTGACAGAATAATCTTTAAAAAGTATTATAAATAATCATTAGGATTTAGGGCTTAAGTTTATTGATGCTTTATCTAAAAATTTGAAAGTAATGGCTGTGTTGAAGGCTAGTCTATTGCTTCATGGATTATGTGGGTTACTTTGGTTTAGTGGTCCATGTGTGCATGCCCACGTAATCATATTTTGGACTTGCTGAGAATTTTTGAGCTGAAGATTGAAATGATCAGAAGTTCACCTGATGAACATGCTTAAAGGATATTGGAAGGAGGTATCGCAATAGCTTCAAAGGTCCATTAAGAATACTCTAGATCTTGTTTGCCATAGCATTTTACTTTTTTTATATTTTTTTTGTCATTTTCTTAGTGGTTGTTAGGGTTTTCCATTTATATGCTAAATTATTAGCATACACTTTAGACTTATGCTGACTTATATTCAGTGATCATAGCAATTCTCTTGTGGAGCTTTTTGTTTTTGTTGGTTTCTTGTTTGTTTTTGCTTTGCAGTGCTAGGAATTCATTCTAGGGTCTTGCAAGTGCCTGTGGTATTGTTGTAATACAGATACCATCTGTAAATATCATATATTCAGTGATACATTATTGTAATTGTAGTCTTCACTTTGGTGCTGGATTTAGATCTCAGGGCCTTGTGCATGCTGAGCAGGCTCCCTACTGCTAATCTGTGACCCCATCCATTATGTGACCTTTACAGAAGTTTACAAAAGAAAAGAGAGCCATTGCATATTTATGTTGGGTTTTTTGGGGGGTTTTTTAACCTTCTTATTGTTTCTGGGTTTCTTTATTTCTTCTGGGGATTTGAGTTATCTGAAGTTACTGCTTTAGCCCAGAACAGACTTACTCCCACCCACGTTCCTTATACTGCCAAATAAACACTGCATTTTGTTGTGTTGCTCAGTGATAAAAGTCACATGTTTATAAACTGCCTCTTAAATCACTTAAGAGAAAAATACTCATTTATTTGGTCTTTTATAATTACATAATTACCTTTACCAGTGTTTTCTTATTTTGTTTTGTTTGTGTGTATTCATGTGTCTAGTGTCACTTGCCTTCAGCCTAAAGATCTTCCTTTAGTATTTCTTGGGAGGCAGTTCTTTTAGCAACAGATTTCTGTTTTTGTTTATCTGGGAATGTCTTCAATTTGTCTTCATTTTTGGAAAATAACTTTGTTAGATATAGGATTCTTAGTTAACAGTCTTGTTTTTTAATTTTTTTGGGGGGGTGGAGGGTTGTTCTTTGAATATACCAGTCCCCTGCTTTCTGGACTCCTTTGTTTCTTCTGAGAAGTTTCTGCTGTTAATATTGTTGGTGTCTATGTTGTAAGAGATGGGTTTTTTGTCTTGCTGCTTTCAGGATTTTGTCCTTATGATTTGGCTTTATGCATTTTTACTATGATACATTTATCTGTATACATTTATCTGTCTGTGTACTCCTTTGCATTTATCGTGCTTGGAGTTCAGTGAATTTCTTGGATATATTTTAAAAAAAAAAAAAAGTAATAAGTTTGGGGATTTTGTAGCTCTTATTTGAATTTTTTCCCTCTCTTTCCATTCCTTGTGGAACTCCTTATGGGATTTAAGTTGAACTTCGTTTCTTATGTTTTTATGAGGCTCAGTTCATTTATCTTCATTCTATTTGTTTTCTTTGTTCTTTGGATTTGAAAATCTTTATCTATCTGTCTTTAAGTTTGCCTAGTGTCTTTTCTACCGTTCAGATCCACTCTTGGGCCCCTGTAGTGATTTTTTGTTTGTTTCTGTTGTTGTACTTTTAAACTCTAGAATTTCCTTTTGATTTTTTTTATATAACTTCATTTAACTTATAGTTCCTATTTGACACTACGTTGTTATTATACCTTCCTTTTCTTCCTCATTATTCAGTTCTTTGAACATATTTACAATGGCTTCTTTCAAGTTTTTGTTTAACTCATCACTGAGGTCACATAGGTATTTTCTTTTGCCTGCCTTTTTTTCTGATTTAGATCATAGATCATACTTTTTTGTTTCTTTGCATATGTCATTTTCTAAATTAGAAATCAGATATTTTAGATAATGTAGTAATTCTGGGTTCCTCCTCTGTTGCAGACTGTTGTTATCATTTACTTACTGTAAATGTAGCAGTTACTGTAAATCTAGCCAATATTATGTTATTTGGGTGAAGATACTTCTGCCTCACTTGTCTCTGCATCCCCCAACCAGCATAAAAGCCTTTTTATGTTGCTCTTGGGGTGGAAGAAAGGGGACATAGCCTTAGATGTGCCCATAGTCACTCTTGGATGGTGATGATTCTTGCAAGAGTCTCTGGACTGTATGTTTCTTTGGAAATATCCAGCTGTTAAGCTCCACTAGGAGGAAGGCTTTCCCAGCAGTCTTCTTAAAATCCAGGTTCAATCCTGCAAACTAGATGGACTATAATGTAGCATATCTCCAGTGATCTACAAATTACCTTTCCTTAGAGCTACCATTTTTGAGAGTTCCGTGAACTTTCCCAGGCTCCATTGCAAATGATATCAGTTCTTTGGGAAGATACTACAGCTACCTGTTTTAAGGTCTGGTTCTCCTCCTAGGCAGTATCTCTGAGCCAAAGTTTTAAAGCTGGATGTGAGGACAGTTGTTCACTTTCCTCTGATTGCTATTCCTGTTTTACGGAACTTAGGGCTTAGAAGGTACATGGATATAGTAGCTTCAGTTTTCTCTGCTTGCTTCTCCTAACAAGCCAAGGAAAAGGATAGGTGCCCTCCAGTAGTTTTAGCTTCACCGTTCTGTCTTGATGAGCTGGGATGAGTGGGAGAGTGAGTTTTGACTTGCTCTTCTTACTAAATTTTAGATTTTTCTTGAGTGGGTGTTTCCTAGAACCATTTCCAGAGACTTTAAATGCTCGATTTTTCATAATAGTCTCCAGTTTTGCTGGGAAGTGGGTTTGTGGAACTCCTCACTTTGCCATGCCAGTACTATAGTATATCTAAGATTTTATATTTCTAGGAAGAAAATTATTGATAATTACAGTTGTATGCACACCCAGACAGTTTTTTTTTTAATTTTTGCCTCTGTTGGTCCTTAATCCATTTATAAAAATAATACTTGTTCATGAGAGTTCTTTTAGGCAAAGATAGATTGAGGACTAGAGTGGAACTTTTTTTTCTGTTTAAATTGACGGCGGATCAAATTTTTCCACTGAGCTACTTGCATTTGTCTGTTAACTAAAAATATGAAGTTCATTTTTATTTATTTTGGAATCTAGGTCAGAAAAATAATCCAAAGATTTTTGTGGCAAGTTGAGTTTGCCAGAGACAAAGAATAGACTCTGGTGAAAATATTGTGAGTCATTTTAAGGATATAAAATTTTAATTTTTAATATTTATTTATATTGTTTCTTTGCATTCTACAAGTTTAGGATTAGCAAAACTATGTTTTAATTTGGTCAACTTCAATTTATAGCAAAAAATTGGTCACATTTTAAAAGGAATGAAGGAACTTTAGGAGAAAGAAAGTTATGATTAGGAAATAAGAATTAAAAAATGAACAAAAATTTGAGTAATCAAAGTAAGATAACTCAATTGAAAATTTGGTTTAGAACACTTAGTAACTATTTCCCTTTATGTGAAAGATGATGCTGACCCATCTTTACAAAGTAGAGAACTAGACTAAGTTAGGTGAGAAAATTTTTGTTATCTTAGGAAATTTTTTTAATAAATTTTCACTTAATGTTATAATTAAGAAAGCTTTCCAGTGCATTTCCATAGTAACAGATGAGGCTATTTCCATAATACTGTCTTAAGCTCTACAAAGATGACCATGTATGGTATGTTTTACAGCCAGTTCTGTGGTTGTTTTATTGATGAAGAATATTAAATTTGAAAAACCTACAGAATTGGAAGTAAACCCAACAGCAGAGTTAACATTTCTAGATTATCTATATATATATCAGTTAATTAATTAATGCTCATTAATGTTAACAGGTTTCTTTTGTCAAGATACCAAGTGTCCCCTAACACTTTAGAGTTAATTCATTGTTGTAGAATTCATCTTCAATATGGTTGTCCATCTCCCCACCCCTCCAAAAAAAAAAAAAAGACTATTTCTGAGTTGAATCTCCTTACAGTTGTTGGCTCCTTAGGAGAAATTGATAGTTAATCATAAACATTTGTTTAGTTCATTGGCTATATATATTCTAATCTTTGGAGACAGAGATGATCCAAGCAAAAAATACTATCCATCTTTGCTTTATGTCTGTACTACACTGAAGAATGTTTTGAAACTTACTTTTAATAACCTTAACTGGGAAAAAAGTAATGCTGAGAAAAAGCTAGTTTTCCTTTTGGATAAATGGAGCTTAGCTTTCTTTGAGGAAACTTGAACTGAATGACTTAAGATAATTGTGATTTTCTTTGTGGTTTATATTTAGAAATAGGGTTTACTTTTATTAAATAATGTTTTTTTCCAGAAAGGGATTATAGATATGGATGCAGTGTCATTTATTGACACATTTTCTTTCTGGTTTTTTGTTGTTGTTGTTGTTGCTTTTTTCTTTTTCTTTTTTTTTTAACCTGGGATAAGAACTCAGAGCTTCAGGTTTGCTAGGCAGGTACTCTACCGTTTAAGCAAGCCTTCAGCCCTTTTTGCTCTGGTTCTTTGGAAATAGGGTCTCTTTTTGCCCAGGCTGGCCTGGACCATGATCCTCCTATTTTCTGTTTTCTGTCATAGCTGAAAAGATAGGTATGTAGCAGCATGCTCAGCTTTTTTCCACTGAGATGGGGATTTCGAGCTTTTTTTGTTGGAGCTGTTCTAGAATGTGATCCTCCTGATCTCAGCCCCTCACATAGCTTGGAATGACAAGCACATGTCACTGGGCCTCGCTACTTGTTGAGGACTCACAGGTATTTGCCCAGGCTAGCCTTCAACCACGATCTTCCAGATCTCAGTCTTCTAATATACTCATTTTTTTTCATATTTTTTAATATCCAGTGAAGAAACCACACCGTCAGGGCTTTGCCGTGTTCCTCCTCAATCACAGTAACTTTCTTTTTATCTATTTTATGCAGAAGAGCTCATTTAGACGTTTAGACCTTACAAAAAGGTGTATTACTGTTTGAAATACATTCTTCTCAGGCATACATTATCATAGTGCAGAAGATGTGATTAGTCCTGAGATCTTCAGAATCATGTTTTTCTTAGTTAATATAAAAGACTTAGTGAAATGATGTGAAGACATACTATAGAAGTACCAATGTACTTGTTAGGAAAAATGCCGCTCACAAAGAAAGCTCACAAGAAAAGTCTCACGTCCATAGAGCAAAGTTTAATGGCAGGCCCAAACTGCCAGGCTGGCCGGGGAAAAGATGGCACAACAGTGATTCTGGGCCAGGCATGGCTTTTATACAAGGGGGAGGTTAAGGAAGTTAGTACATGCTGTCTTAGAGCACGGGAACTTCTGTTCAGGGCGGGGCTGTCCTTGGAAGTTTCTCAGGTGAGGTCTGAGGATAAAATGGCTGCCGATTTATAAATGGCGACATTATTATTCTATCAATACTGATCTGTAAAATAATGTACTCAATTTATTTTACATGTCATTTAATTAGAATGATTTGGAGATAGTCTCATTTTCTGCTACTGATGATTTTGTTTTTTCTAATTCTGCAATAATATAAACTAATTATTAAGAACTTAAAAGTGGCATTTTATGTCGCAGCTTGCAATGATCGTACCATTAAATTTACAAATAATGAATTATTGCTGTGTTTTCTCATCCAGTGGAACAAGTTGAAGGATGCAAAGATAATCTTCTTCACTGTATGAAGTAAACACTTCACAGTATATGCCAGTCATAATGCTAAAAGCTGAAATATAGGCCCTGGGCCCATGGAACTTAAAATTTGTGGGCCAGTTTTCAAGAATTAATGAACTTCCTTTATTCTGTTTTTCCAGCCTAATTCTGGTGAACTGGATCCTTTATATGTAGTAGAAGTACTTCTGCGCTGCAGCAAAGAAAGCTTAAAAAATTCAGCTACTGAGGCTGCAAAACCAGCCAAGCCTGATGAGAAAGGAGAGATGCAGGTTTGTATTTTACTTTTCATCTTCAGATTTCAGATATTCTGTGAATTATCACCACTAGTTTTAATGTAATTGCAATGAACATACTTTCATAACTCCTAAATTAGAAGTGTTAAGGTATTTCGACATAGCCATCTAAAATATAGTAGGGTGATTCATAAAATTCTAGTTTTCTTTTTATGACCTGGTAGTTAATGACAAAGAGAAAGGTAAAGCAAATTTAATAATTCCAATTTCACATGAAAGTGGATTTTACCAGGCTTATAAAGCATTTTCGTTATCATTGGTGACTGAATGATTTTACAATTTGGATTGCTCTTTGCTGTTTATTTCATTCCTGTGGAAATAATTATTGAAACATTGTTTTCATGATGAAAAATTACTATTGAAGTTTTCTTAATTAAAATTGTTTAATTCAGATATCTTTAATTAAATGTAGCACATTTGAAAAAACATGACAAAAAAAGGAAAGAAAAATAAATTGAAAGTAATTAAAAAACATTTGACTTGCCACGTGAGATACTCCCTTTCTGTACTAGAGATTGGCCCCAGTGCCTTGTGCATGCTAGGCAACCACTCTACCACTAGGCATCCCTGGACATCCCATTTCTAGACATTTTTTGAATAGATAAAATTAATTGTTGATAAAATCTTACTGCAGAGATTCTAAGTTACCTATATGAAGTCCAACATTATGGTAGAATTTTCTTGTTTTCAAAACAATTTCTTTATAATTTAATATAGGAAATTATATTTGTTATAATAAGCTTTGTTTCTAGAAAGTACAATTTGCCACTGTGGTATCATAATCATAGACTGCTTCTTTGGATAAATAAATCATTATGGGATTTGGAATTCACAGTATTTTTTAAAATAATTTTTATATACTCTGTGACTGTAAGGGGATTGCAGCTTAATGAAGGAACATTTTGTACTTCTTCAAAAACTTAGGTGAACCTCAAGATGTATCATGCCTAAGGCAGGAAATTAATAAGGTAGGTTTTATCAATGAAGTAGTCAGATTTTAACGAACTTGTTGGGAAAACTATACTTTTTGGAAGGCATTGGAATTTTTTCAGTTAAGAATTAAATTCTCACCACAGGAAGCAACATACAGAGCATGAAACTCCCCTCTTCAGAAAGAACTCCAAGTTGTTCTGTTCTACCTTTGAATGACAATGGTCGAATAATAAAACAGGAGGACTATACCTTGCAAAGCAGAATATGTGTGTGTGTGTATATATGTATATATGTATGTATATTGTTTGTTTGTTTGCTTTATAGATGACTTGTCTTGAATAGTCATGCAGGTACTAAGGAAACTCAGCTCTCAACTACAATTATCTAGCACTATTCAGGGTAGGTTAGAACCAGACTTCCATTGCATGAGATTTGCAGTGAAAATGGGGTTTTCTTTTTTTTTTCTTTTCCTCTCTTTTTGAATGTATGTGATGCCAAACTTAGCTTTTTATCATACTTTGTACAAGTCTACTTGGTAAAGTGACTTTTCCTTTTACCTATGAGATAAATATTACTTAACTTTTTTTTTGGAGAAAGTTTAGAGAGAATATGTGTGGAAAGAGAGAGAGAGAGCACATGTATGCACATGCCAGCTCTGGATTACAATTAACTAACAGAGATTGACAGATTTAATGATATGTTCTAAACATCGCTTACAGTTTATCACTGATGCTTTGCCAACTTTAAAGGTATCTGACCACTGTGCCTTATTGTAGCCACCTTGTGAGTTAATGAGACTCATACTGTTAAGAGTCAATATCATAATTACAGGGTCCAGATAAATGATTTCTATCTTATTTCTTTAATCAAAAAACTCACTAAATCATTCATTGTTAGGTAAAAACATTAATAAAGAGATGTAGAAAACTGTAGTTCATACCTATAGACTTATAATGTATAACAACTGCTTGAAGCTTAAGATACAAACATTGAGATTTAGCAGTTTGGACACTTGTTTACATGAGAGTGTTGTAATATAATATTTCAAATTTATTCTTTTTTTTTTTTTTTTTAAGATGGGGCTCCAGTAATCCTCCTGCCTCATCCTCCAAATAGCTGGCACTGCACATGCACACCGCCATGTCCAAACCAGAGTTTTAAATGAACTTTGAACATATTTAAAATAATCTTGGGGCAAGTTTTAAAGTAGCTAACTTAAATGGTGTTAAGTCTGATATCTGTGCTTCCTCAAGGACAGTTTCTATTATTTGCTAACTTTTCTCTTTATGTGGGTCATACTTTGTTGTTTCCTTTACATGCATCATTTCTTACTGTAACCTAGACATTTAAAATAATAGTGTAGTGACTCTGGAAATTAGATTTTTCCCACTCCCTACAAGTTTATTTTTATTACTGTTTTCTTAGTTACTTGTTTAGTGACTTTTCTGAACTAGTTGTATTAAATATGTTGGGCTTTTTTTTTTTTTTTAATCTTGTTTAGGCACTGAAATCTTTGCTTGGCTAGTTTAGTAGTTAGGTAATAATTGCTCAAAGATTTCCTTAGATGGCCTGCACCAATTAGCATTACCTAACTTCTGTATGTGTAATCTCTTGGTTAGAGAGGTGAGGTGTTAGGCCTTTTCAGGTCTTTCTTGAGAATGCACATAGCCCAGTGCATGCTTCTAAATTCCCGGAAACAAGTGGGAATTTTTCAGATACCTCGATGGACATTTTAGTCCCCAACTTTTACTTTTAAGGGTTTTAGTTAACCTTTAACTTGTGTCCACTGTTGTCATCTGTCATCTCAGGCAGCCGTGATTAAACAATTGTCTCATTATATTGGACACATGCCCCTGGGGAAAAGGTTGCTTGCCCTGAGCAAGCTCTTAATCAGGTCAAATGAAGACAGCTTGTGGATGTAGTCTTCCAGGGAATGACCAGACAGGTGAGATAATGACAGTTCTCTGGAAAGGGGGCTTTGAAGTAAATACCAACTTCTTTCATTTTCCAGTGGGTACCAGACTTGTTTTCACTATGATTACAGGTTGTTGTTTTTCAAACTACTTTGGAGCTGTGGAGTAGAAGGAGAAGTTAAAATGCCATACAAAGCTTGTTATTCTTACCAAGGATAACCTTTTTCCTCAAGGAAAAGTCAGCCATTTTCCTTGAATAAATGCTCCCTGGGTAGTTTTCAGCTTGTGAATAATTTCCAAAATTGTGAAGAAGTTGAATTTGACAGTTTTACCAATGTTGTCATTGCTTTTACCAAGAAGAGAATTTTGGAGGTCATGTTCTATTTTCACTGACATTCTTGAATAAAGTTAGAGAAGACACCCAGTTTATAGAATAGATTATTATATTAGTCAGCTCTTAAGTTTGATCAAGGCACAAGTTCATTTTTTTAATTCTAAAATTTAATCAGTAGCACACTGGCTTAAATAAATCTGCCTTGACATGATAGAAGTCATTTGGCTCAAAAACAATTTGTTTGAATGAAAAACTACCTTGTATTTAAGCCTAATAGTCTTGGTGTAAAGAAATTACATTCCTCCAAATTCATTTAGAGTGTTTTGACTTAAATACATATTGAATTCAACCTTAAATACATAAAACATTCTTGTTTTATACAATCAAATGAGTTTTTTTATTTTTCTACTATTTTAAATTATGCACATGTAGAAAAATTGTGCATTCCTTCCTCTGGATGTTTGCTGCCTGGTACATTACTGATAATTTTTCATATCCTAAGTCTTCTCATTCCAGCTACAGCATCTGGGATTTGTATAAGTCACAAACTGTTGGTTCAGAACCCAGTGCAGCTCACATTTTAAAGATGATATCTTTAAAAATGGGTTGGACAGTTTGAAAATAAAATTGATAGTAAAGTATTATAATATGAAAATAATGCTGAAAGAGAAAGGCAAAATGTAGATGGAATAGTGATGTTGCAAAAGTCATCCATAGATGATGAAACTTAATACTTAAATGTTTGATGAAAATAGTATATTTGCCTTTAAAGGATCTTACTATAAAAGGGGACAGTAGTAATTTTACTGTAGAAAACTGTAAGCAAATACCACCTTAATCAAGTGATCAAAGTTGGTATCATTAATGTTAATCAATGGGCTGAAAAGAACAAAACACGGTTTCTGCCCAGAATGTACAACCTTAATCTGATGATTAGGCAAAACCCTAATGGCAGGCCATTCTACAAAACTAAAGTATTGAAAGAAAGTCAGTCTTGAGAGAAAAACTGAACAGTTGTTCCAGCTTAAGAGAGACTATTGCAACTAAAGTCATCCTACCTTTTTTTACGAGGGAGGTATTAAAAAAGACATTTTGGGAAAAGTAGGTAAAAAAGTCTTAAGAAGTGTAAGTTAGGTCAAGTTTCTGTATCAGCATTAAAATTCTCTTTTTAAATACTGTGTGGAGAGAGAAGGAGAATATGATAAAACAGATGTGAAAAATGTAAATAGTTATTGGAATAGTTACGTGGAAGCTCTTTATGCTATTAATGCAACTTTTCTATAGATTTGAAATTATGAGACTGTCAAGACTAAAAGAACAAAAAAGGAGGCAGATATTCTTAAGACTAGAGATATGACCCTCAATTGAACCCTGGACCCAAAAGTGTAGTAGTAGTAATAATTTATAAAGTTTACTATTGGGTCAAGTGGGAAAAATTTATGTATGGGCTTTCTGTTAGGTGGTGTGATTTTTTTTTAGAATTTTTTAATTGTGGCTATACAGGATAATGTGCTTGTTCTTAAAAGATGCATGCTCTTAAATGATGTATGCTAGAGAAATGAAGTGACATTGTATGTAACTCTATTTCAAATGATTAGAAAATGAGAACAAAAATGAAGGCAGGAAGACAGAAATAACATCTTCCCCCAAAAACAAAACTGTAAGGACGGACAGATAACATTGTTAATAGTTTGCTAAATAAATAGTTTTAGCAAACTTCTAGCAGTTTGGAAAACTAGTTGAGAAAATACCACAAATAGTTCATAGTATTGTTCATTTGTTTTTAAGTAGAAAGCTAGCTAATAATGTTACTGTACCGCAAAAATAAAAAGTAAAGGTAATTTTATAAAGACTGAGAGACAGAAAGAATGTAAATTGGTTATCAGGTTTTAAAAGTGGAGACTTTGTAATAAACTAGACTTCTGGCTTTAAAAAAATAAAAAAGACCTCTAAACACTAGTACTGCATTCCTGCCTATTCCTGCCTAGTACAGTAGTTCTTTTTAAACAATGTATGCTCTTTCCAGTTTTTCAGTCTTTTTGCCACTTAAAATGGGACAGATACTTTTTTTTTGTCCATTTGAGTATATGATCCTGCTATTTTAACACTTACATGCATATTTGTTTACATTTGCAGGACATTTGTTAGACTAAACTTATTAAAAATGTACGTTAGTAACTTAAACATGTGTACTTTGCCTTATATTCACGACAGTTAAATAAAATGAGTGTAATTTTATCTCTGTTTCTATGAATGTGGAAACGAAAGCTTTAAAAGGTTAGAAACTTACCTAAGGTCACACACCTAGCTGAAGATTGAGTTCAAATGCAGGTAGCCTTGATTTTAGAACTTAAACTCAGAAGTATTGTTTCTGTTCAATAAATCACTAAATATATTTGTTACCAGCAAGCCAGTGACAATTGCTTTTTAACTAGTGGTGTCTGTAAAAATAGCTGTGGAAAACCACTATATTGACATCTTTGGACCTGTGAAATTGTTAAGCACACCTAAATGTTATAGAAGCCCTCCAGATTTGAGAGTGGTTTAAGGGAGCCAAATGATACGTATTTGATAGTGAGGGCAGTGTATACTTGACTGGAGAAAACATGGATGAAAGTTACTGCGTACATGTTTTCTGCTAGATCATGTCTAATGGAATATAATATTTTCTCTTTTTAAAATACAGTTTTTCTTCTTTATATTCCAGCTTGGTTTTTTGTTTTTTTTTTTTTTTTTTTTTGGTGATACTGGGGTTAAACTTAGAGCCTTATGCTTGGTAGGTAGGCCCTGTACCACTTGAGCCAGTGTTTTTTGTTTTTTTTGGTCATGCTGGGGTTTGAACTCGGGGGTTTCACTCTTACTAGGCAGGCTTGGCACTCTACCACTTGTACCAGTCCTCTAGCCTGTATTTAGCTTATGTAGAACTTAACATACACCTTCCTTGGCCATTTAACCCTTTAAACAGGATACTTCTGTACTGCTATAGTAAATTTGGGGAGTGTCATGCTGGTGTTGAACTCAGAGCCTTGTGCTTGCTAGGCAGGCGCTCTGCCATTTGAACCACAACCTCCCTCTTCCCCCTGCCCTTTTCACATTGGTTATTTTTGAGATAGGACCTTTCTTTATGCCTTGGGCCTGCCTGGAACTCAGTCCTCCTATTTGTGCTTCCCTACATAGCTAGGATGACAGGCACATGCCACACTTACACAACCACCCTCTACCCCACTCAGCCATTGATTGAGATGGAGTCTTGTGACCATTTTGCTCCAGTTGGCCTCTAGCCTTGATCCTCCTGATCTCTGCTTCTGAAGTAGCTAAGATTATAGGCGTGCGTACCACTCCTAGCCTTTAGTACTTTTAAATAATCAAAAAGGAGCCAAATGAACTAAGAACAGAAAAATAAACTGTAGATCCTGTATTGAAGGATCTCTTATTTTTATGTACCATTTATTTGCCTGTCATTTAAAATACTTGAAATAGTTTTTACTTACTAAATAATCTCTACTAAGATAAAAGTTTCAGCGGTAGGTGGTTTCTCAACAATGATTATCAGCATCTTGATACTGTGACATACTGTAAATGCAGCTTTCTTGAATGGATCCAAGTTTAGGAAATGGCAAAATTTGAAAATGTCTAATTTTAATTGTATTATATAACTTTTGTTCTTAGGTTGTTCCAGTTTTGGTGCATCTCCTTTCTGCTATCAGCAGTGTTAGGCTTTATATTCCTAAAGACCTTCGGCCAGTGGACAATAGACAGAGTGTTTTAAAATCAATACAGGTATGCATGTTAGATTTATATTAAAATGTAAATTTTGCATAAATACAAGTAGAGTTTATAAAGAGACAACTGAAATGCTTTTAAATACATTATTTTCACAAAAACTATAAACACTATCAGTAGTGGCAATTTTTTTCCATAAAATTAGTCACAGCAGATATATGATGTCCTCTTTTATGTAAATTTGTCTTTGATTTAAATCCACTAACAAAGTGTATTGCTGAAGGAGGACTTAAAAAAACTGTGCATGACTAGGGTTCACTATCAGTGTGCTGAGTATAACTTGATATGTTCATTCTGAGTGAAAATAACTGGACTGTATGAAATCATCTGCCAGAATTTTGAGTGGAAATAAATGGATAAAATAGTTTTATTTTCAGTAGGAGAAATGACTTTCTAGAAAATTTAATTTGCTAATAGAGAAAAGAAGTGACAAAGTTATTTTGGTCAGTATACAGTTGAGTATCACTTCTTATGCAATAAGGGCTTTAAAGTAGAATATGAAAGTACAGGGATAAAGAGGATGCTTTCAGTTTGTTGTAGGACTTTCAGGAAACACTCCCAAAGAGTTTTCAAACACTCTTAAACTAGTCTGGAGGTAAATAAATATATCTTAAAAGTTCACTGAAATTGTTCTAGTATCTTGAAAACAGTGACATAATTATGCATAGAAATCCACGTTGGTCATTATTAAGTTAGCATAAATAATGCAGTCATTCTGGAAAAACTGATTACTTTGTGCATCTGAGTTAGGTCAGTTTTTATTTCGTTACACTTAAAATGAAGTTTTGTTGAAGTAAATCTTGGGAAATTTAGGCTTGTCATATTTGTCTTAAATATCACTATACTATATCCCAGGACAAGATATTTTAATATCTTTTTAATTTTTAATTTTTAAAAATTTTAATTTTTAAAGTAACTTCACTTCATCTTAGTTCTGCCTCATTATTTAGTCATATGTTACAGTATTGTTTTCCTTAGTCCCTCATAAACATTAGTCAGCACATGTTAGGAAACCAGAGGAAGAATTGGAAATGAGCCCATTTAAATAACCCTTTGACTAAAGATACCTCTTTTGCTATTTGTTGTATGTTTTTTAACTTTCAAGCTAAAATCATAGTTTTTCTTTGGATGCCTATGATTTGGTTTCTTTGTATATAAAAAATGGCAGTTGATTTATAAAATTGTGTGATTTTTGTACTGGTGCTAAACCCCCTTGAGAGGGCAAACACCCGAGAACTGCTGTATGCACTTAGCAAAGATAATCAGTTTCTTAAGGCAGCTTGCATTATTGGCTTATTTAATACAGAAATGTTCAAAAGTCTTTGAACTCTTATGTTTATTCTTTTTACCCTTTCTTTCTTCCCTTTCCCTTCCCTCTTGTCTCATCTCACTATGTTGCCCAGCCAGTGTCAGGCTCTTAGGCTTAAGTAATCTTCATGTCTCGGTCTCTCATGTACCTGGACTATAGATGTGTACCACTGTGCCCAGCTAATGGTGTGTCGTCTTTGTGTATGCATGCACAGATACACACAACACATACTTTACTATTTTATTTTTTTTGGCATACTTAGGATCAAAGTTAGTGTAAGGCAGGTGCTAACTAGCCATATTCTATCTAGCTGATCTTTAAGGTCTATCTAAGATCCTGAAATTCTCCCAGTGTGATACCAGCCTTTCATGAGCTATTCTTTCTTGGAACTCATGTGCTCTCTATATTTGACAGTTAATCATGTAAAATTAGCAAAAGGGATCAGTACCTTTAAAAAAGTTCATGATATTCAACACAGTAGTGCCCTACCTAGAATTTAACACCAAAGAAATGATATAAACACTGAAAATAATATGTACATAGAGATGTTTAATACAGGATTATTTATCGTGGCAAGGTGTTACACCAATATATATACACAATAACAGGTTTATGAGTAAGTCATGCCACATCCAGAACTATTGAACTATGCAATGCTACATTTATTAGTGAAGTACATATATTCCTATATCTTTAAATTTTAGCATAGCAATTAAAAAGGAGTTTTCTAGCTGGGTGTGGTAGTATGTATCTATAATCTCAGCATCTGGAGAGCTGAGGGATGAGTTTTTAACTACATCAGTCTTTTTATATCTATGTGCATAGAATAACTGCGAAAGAAAATACTTAGTCTTACAAATTTTGTATATGAGAAAAAATGAATTTTCTTACTTTGTTTCAGGAAGTTCAGAAACGTTTTCCTGATGGTGTTCCCTTATTAGATCCTATTGATGACATGGGAATTCAAGATCAAGGACTGAAAAAAGTCATTCAGAAAGTAGAGGCTTTTGAGCATCGAATGTATTCTCATCCACTTCACAATGATCCAAATTTGGAAACTGTGTATACACTTTGTGAAAAAAAAGCACAGGTATGCAGAAACTTAGTTTTTATACTTAAATTATATGTATTATATGTGGTTTTCATTGTCTTGTCCTATTGGGTTTCTTTTCAACTAAAATGGGAGTGTCTAGCTATTGTGTTTTGCTATAGTTGAGTAATTTATGTGATTCTTCAATGTGTCCAAGTCAGTGGTTTTTAGTACATTCACAGATAGCTACAACCATCACCACTATCTAATTCTAGAACATTTTCTTCACCATAACAGAAACTTCTTACCCATTAGCAGTCACTTTATATTTCCCTCATCCTTCGGCCCCTGGCAACCATAAATCTGCTTTATGTCTATGTGGATTGGCCTATTCAGAACATTTCATATAAATATAATCATATAATATGTTGCCTTTGTGTCTTCCTTCTTTCACTTAGAATAATGTCTTCAAGGTTCATCCATGTTGTAGCATGAATAAGTACTTTATTCCCTTTATGGCTAAATAATGCTTAATTGTATGGATATACCATAGTTTGCTTACCTGTTTACCAATTGATGGTCATTTGGTTTTATTCCATGTTTTGGCTTTTATGAATAATGCTGCTCTGAACATTGTGTTTAAACTTTCTTATGGATTTACATTTTCATTTTCTTTGAGTGAAATTGGGAAGAATCACTGCATTATATGGCAAAACTTATAAAACTTTTCTCAAGTGGCTACTCTATATTTCATTCTCCAACAAGTTGAGATCCAAATTTTCCACATCTTTGCCAACACTTGTTATTGTCTGTGTTTTTTTAGATAGCCATCCTATAGTATAGTTTCCTCTAACCAGTAGAAACATTCTTATAATTGTCATGAATAGTGAATTTAGACAATACTTTTGAAGTAAATCATTTTTGTTTCCACTATCCATTTGTCTTCTACTAGAATGTTTTGTAGTTTACAGATTGCACTTCCTTCTCTAAGCTTGTAACAACTCCTATAACTTTTTTGAAGTTATGTCACTTATTACTTTTGCCAGTACATTTATCTTTCTGTCTCACAGACCAGATTTTTAAGCTCATTAGAGTCATGGGTTCCATGTTAGCTTATTTGCACTCTCCCATAGTGATCTGTTTTTATAAATAGATAACTTATATATATTGACCTTTGGCTTAATAGAGTAATATGTTTAGTTTTAAAGCCCTCTCAGCTTTTTGTGAACTATGATTTTGTAGTGACTGCAAGACACATTTCATGTCCTTTATCCTTGTCTAAGGGGCCTTCAAAATATGACCCTCAACTGTCAACATTTTAAATGCTTACACATTCTGACCTAACTTTCCAACACTGATAAGAATTGAGACTGCAATATAAAGTCCATGCAAACGAAGTTCTTGTACACTTGAAAAATTCATATGAATATATACCTTGGTGTTTATTGGTATAAGTTTATTATATAAATTATACCTGTCCATATAAATGGATATATCAAGTTAGCCATTTAAGAGTTTGGTAGATTTATGTGTACTCTGGAAAATGAATCCTATCGTATCCTATATCAGCCTCCAAGTAACTGGGACTACAGGTGCACACCCCTGTGCCCAGCTTATATTCTTTTATAAATGTGTGCACAAAAATCTAGAGCAGTGGCATGTAGTAGAAATACAATGCAGGTCACACATGTAATTTTAATATTTTAGTCACCATATTAAAAACAAATGGAATTAATAGTAATATTTTTATTTAATCCAGTATGTTTATAATGTAATTTTAACATTTTTATATTCAAAATATAAAATTTACTGAGGAAAATAATTCTAATTATTGAACTGTTTACTAGCTTACAAGTATTATGAACCTCACTGTATTTAGCACAGAGGTTTGCTCTGTTCCTATTGGTACCCTCCAAAAAATCCTATAAAAATTTTTTCTGATAGTCCTGATAAGTCATTACTAGGTTGCATAGAGCAATGTAGCATAGAAATCACTGCTTCCTTCCTATAAAGTGGTGTTGTGACAATACATCAGTTCATAGCAATGTAGATAATTGCTAAGAGCTTATTTATTCTAAAGTTTTAGCCTCAATTTCAACTCCATCACTCACTAGCTCTGTAATTTTGACCAGTTTACTTAGTAATCTCATATGCCTCAGTTTCCTCATCTGTAAAATGTGAATTTGATATTCTCTACCTTTTGGGATTCCTATAAGAATTAAATACTATAAACCCCAGACATAGGGTACATAGGTAATCTCTGAAAAAGCATCACTTCTCCTCCTTAGTTGTAGCTTAATAGTATACAGAATTTTACAGTCTGAGTTTTAACTTCTTGTTTTCTTTTCTTGCGGTACTGGGGCTTGAACTCAGGACCTTGCATTTGCTAGGCGGTCATTCCACTTGAGCCATTCCGCCAGCCCAACTTTTAACTTCTCAATCCCTAAACTTTTCTTTTGGGATATTCTTATTTCTGAATTCCAAGTCTCCAGTTCAGAATACAATTGCTTATTGGAGAATATATAATATCTACTCATTAAGTAGAATTTTAAAATTCATACACTCTAAAGGATGACCTAAAGATACACATTTTCATTTTAAACTTTCATCTCTGTGTTGAATATAGCACTTACTCTCTTTGTCAAAGCCATTATAAACTTTTAATTAATTTGAGGGCAAAGAGAAGAAAACTTTTGAGAATATCATGGGGAAAATATAGGTAGTCGGGCTAAAAAATTTTTTTTTCCTTCTTTTATTTTATCATTTTTACATTTACTTAAATGTGTATACGTTGTTTGGGCCACCTCCCCATTCCTCCCACTGCCCCCCACCCACCGAAAACATTCTTATATCCTCATTTTTTTTTCCTTTTTTCCAAAGATAACTCCTGATTGTGTGTGGATTAAAAGCTGGAGCGAGTGGGATTGGCATTTTAGGAGTGTGACTGATTATCTTGTGAATATTGTCTTTGGAGAAGTTGTTCTAATTCACTGCTGACTTTCTTTAACCTCTCCAGTCTGCTTTGTCTAGCTCAAGGTTAACCAGTTCATTCCTCTTATTCTTTACTTCTTGCTGAGGCAAGGGCCATACTGTGTTCCCCAATTTCTTATGCTTCTTATAAGTCCCAGCATCTCTGCACTTTGCTTCACATTTTTCAAATGGACATTTTGTTTTTCATGTACTTAACATTTTAGCTAGTATTTAATAACATTGTGCTCAGATTTTATCACAGATTTGCAATAGCTTTAGCAAAGAGAATAAGTCTTTTTCAGTACATGGAGATGAAAGCTTAAAATGAAAATGTATCTTTAGGTCATCCTTTAGAGTGTATGAGTTTTAAAGTTCAATTTAATGGAGTCTTATGAAACAAGTCTCATCTAACCATGTTACTGTTGAGCTTTCTTTACTTTTATATGCTATAGATTGCAGTAGATATTAAATCTGCAAAACGAGAACTGAAGAAAGCAAGAACTGTCCTACAAATGGATGAGCTCAAATGTCGCAAACGTGTTTTAAGAAGGTTGGGCTTTGCTACTTCTTCTGATGTCATAGAGATGAAAGGACGAGTGGCTTGTGAGATCAGCAGGTAATATCTGGCTCTTTTAAAAAGTTGATTTTACTGTTTTTCAAATGAAGGATGTTAATATTTAGAAAACTGTCTAAAGTATAAAGGTTTTATGTGTATTAAATACTGTGAAATTGAGAAATTAGAAAAATCTCTTGGGTCTCAGTAATTAGACAAGCATCCCTAGCCTTTTTTGTAAATCCTTTGAAACATTTTTTTATTGCATAGTGCGATTCTTAACCAGTCTTAGTTCAAACACAGTCTTGTGTATTTTTTTACATTTAGGAACATTTTCCCACCTTGAAACTGGTCACTGTTCCCTAAACAATGCAATATAATAGTTATGTGCATAGCATTCACATTGCACTAGGTATTATAAGAAATCCAGAGGTGACTTACAGTGCATGAGAGGATTTGTTTAGGTTATATGCAAATATTATGACATTTTATGTAAGGGACATGAGCGTCCTCAGATTTTGTTACCCTTAACAGTATTCTAAAACCAATCCCTTGCAGATACTATGGAACAACTATATTCCTCTTGGCTTTGGTACTCTTTCACCACATTACAAATGACCTCAAAACTTGTTTTGATTCACAACAACAGTTGTTTTGTCATGGTATGGTTTCTCTGAGTTGAGAACTGATTCTGGCTCAGGATCCCTAGATTGCTATGAGACAAGTGGTTAAGCTGGAACAGTTGGAGTCGAGCTGCTGTGTAATGTTAGGGTGGTGGATCATGCTTGCTCGTTTGTTCCCTGTCTTCCCCCACCCCTCCCCCCACCTCACCCTTTCTCTCTTTCCCCTTTTCCCCCTCCACTGGGCTACTTTGGGCATCTTCACAATGTGGCAGCATCAGTGACAGCATTGCTTACATGGAAGTTCAAGGCTCCTGTAGTGAGTGTTCTGGAAGGCTACTGGAAGTTACATCATCTAGATTACCTTTGTAATTTAGCTTGGATCTCACAGCATTACTTCCACCATAGTCTCTTCATCACGGTTGAATCATAAATACTCCCAGATTCCAGTGAAGGACAATTGGACTCCACCTCTTCATGGGGAACTGGCTGCTGCCCATAGAACTGTCTGCAATGATTGAATTGTTTGGTGTCTGCACAGAGTAGTAACCACTAGCCTTATCTGGTGGTTTAGCAATTGTGATATGGTTATGGAGAATAGGGAATTTAAATTTATGCCATTCTAATTGAAATTGTTGCATATACAAAGGGCAGTTTATACAGATCTGTGCAGGTCTACATTGTGAAATAGAAGAGCTGTTGATGGTCATCTTCATAAAATGACAGTTTACAATACCATCCTAAAAATTGATTACTTATTTCTCACCATAAGAAATAAGTTTCTTGCCTTGGAAGCCAGCTCTGTTTACCATATTGTAAATAATTTATATGCAAGATTAAGTTTAGACTATAACACTGATCTGTTGAGTTCGTATGCTGAAATTAATTTTACTGGAACTATTTCCTTGTTATATTACATAGTATTTAATAATTAATGTAGAAATTAGGTTTACAGCTAGATTTAGTCTTGGAAGAATGGGTATTGAGTTTATCCTAATTTCTGTTTATAAAAATTTCTGTTTATCAGAGTGCATTAATTTTTCTCAAAATTTGCAAAAACTTGGAATCATTTAAGACTCCTCTCTTTCTATAACTTCCTGTTTCCTCTACCTCCATGCCTTTTTAAACATTTCCACTAACAAGTATGCATTCCTCATTATTTCTTGACTGCTTACTACAGTGGTCTTTTTTTTTTTTTTCTCCCCTCAGTACTGGGGTTTTAACTCAAGGTCTGGGGGAATAGTCCTTTTAATTGTTCATCGCCCCTATGTTGAGTTTTTATACCTCCTTTAGACTGCTATCAGGATATTCTTTCCAGGGTACACATTCAGTTGTGTAATTCTATTTGGTAAAACTCCTTCAGTGATTTCTCTATTGTTTATAGAATAAATTCCATAACTGTGCACATTCTTGCCCTTTCCTCCTCTAGCTCATCTATTGCCACATCCTGCAAATTCCTGCATATTTTCCAAAGTCTTCTGAAACTTTCTATGAACCTCTCCAGTGTGATTTTAGGATCCTAAACTTTTTATCATAAGCACTTGCATAAACTTCTTTTAGAGCAATCTGTTAAATCACTGTTCTGTGAATGTTGGCTAGCTTGTCTGCCAACACAGTAGACTGTAGTTCCTTGAAGCAGTCTTGACTAGTTTGTATTATTATGCTCTTTTGTTTGACTTCATTCTGAGTCCTTTTGTAGGCCCAAAGTTATTGTTGACTTCTTTGAAGTTACAGGTGTTTGTAAAGATTAAGAGTTTATAGCTTTATTCTTTTTTAGAGCTCTTCTAAAAATTATAGAAAAATCTTACCTTTTTTGCTTGTTTTAAATAGAGTAATGCTCTTAAAATGCTGTATGGATCAAGTAAGCCCTTTTATTAATGTAGGGTAATTTATGGAACCCTGATTATAGAAGCCTAGAAATACATCTTTGTAGTCTTTCTTTTAGCTTCCTTTGAACAGAGTAGAAAAGTACAGGATATTCATTTTCTACCAGTTCTGACAAGGAGACGAGTAATATAGGAAGATATTTTGCAATTGTTGTGTAATTCAAACAGAGATAAAAAGCACTCTAGAAAAGTAATAACAGTAAAATTGATAATATAAATAAAATCTCAGACTGGGTAAATTTTCAAACACAAAAATCAGTGAATAACATTTCTAAGGACAAGGAAAAATGAAATTATTCATTTAGTTGTTCAACAGAAAGAACTTAATTATGTAATGTTTTGTAATAAGAACCTGAACCATTATCCCATTTTGCTTATGAAAGGACAACCAGAGTTTTACAACCATAGCTTTTCAGCTTTTATGATTTGTACACCAAATTTTAATGAATACAAAGTGGTCAAATACTAAAAGCAGTTGTGTGTACAAGGGAGTTGGAAAGAAGTAGATGAGAAAAATATTTCTAGATTACTCATTCTAATCATAATAGTAAATACCTTTATAATGTGTTTTTGAATATGAAAATGTTTTATAATTAGATAGCAAAGAAGATGGCCTTCTCCTTAGCAAATTGAGTTACTGGTTTTTAAAACATTGCATTTTGATATGCAAAAGGAAACCAAAGATAATAAGCTTAAAAAGCTACAATCTAGTGAGTCAGTAGTACATTTTGACAATGCAAGTTTAAGCAGCAGAGGTAATGATTAGCTAGTACCTATTAGAGATGTATTTAAAATCTAGAATTGTAAGAAAAGGTGGGCATTTTCCATATTCTTGAATCACAATTGATGAGAAAAGTCTGTTGCATTCAAAGCACTTTACCCATCTTGGTTATATAAACTTTTTTAGACGGTGTCTTGCTATGAAGCCTAGGCTAGGCAGTCCTCCTTCTTCAGCCTCCCAAATGCTGGGATTATAGGTGCGCACCACCACTCCTGGTACAATGTACACTTTCATCACTAGGAAAATAGTGCATAAAATATGGGTCTTGGGGTACATTCTAATTAAAATTTCTTTTGTAATTTTTTTAAAATTGTGATTTCTAATAAAGTTTTCTGTTATTCTTTAAATTACTTTTAAAATAACTAAGAGTCCTTTGAGCCCAGAAAATAAATGTGGTTACTTTTTCCTGGCATGTTGAGAGTTAAAATATGTTCATTTTGGTATTTGAGACCTGCGTATGAAATGCCCATATTTGCTATCTATATATTGGCAAATATATAAAGACCTGCAATTTCCTTTATAGATCTTTACTACTACTCATTTACTATTCCTTGTAGTAAAACAATGTACTTTATGAAACCTGCATGTTAAGGATATGTGTATCTTGGGCTGGAGGCATGCCTCAGGCGGTAGCGCATTGCCACACAGGAACACAGCCATGATTTCAAACCCCAGCGCTACAAAGAAAAAGAGTTTGGAGGATATGTTTTTGTATTCTGACATTTGACATTTAAAATGGATTTTTTTTTTTTTTAAATGACAGTGCTGATGAACTCCTTCTCACTGAGATGATGTTTAATGGCCTTTTCAATGACCTGTCTGCAGAACAGGCAACTGCGTTACTAAGCTGCTTTGTGTTCCAAGAGAATGTGAGTTTAATAGATTTAGTATATCTTACTTAGTAATTCATGTAATTGTGGTAAATAGTATAATGAATGTTTGTTAATATAATGCTTTATATTTATATATTATGGATATTGTTAGAAGTCAGAGTGACCATGACACAAATATACTAGAGAAGTGAGATAATTAAGTGTATGTTATGTGAAAAGAGAATACCGATTTTAAGTTTTTAATTTGTTCTATAACCCAGTAATTAGTTCGTTGCCAAGAGCTCTTAAGAAATCTGAAAGTCGCTGGGCATGTGGCTCAGTGTATTTCCCTAGTGTGTGCCAAGCCCTGAGTTCAGTCACAGCACTGTGAAAGAAAAGTATTGAAGTTCTAGATGGAACTCACATGAATACTACTTATTCTTGTGCATTCCAAAAACTAGTGCAAATTGTTTTAAAAAGTAAAACGTATTGTTTAGGGTTTCAAATTTAAGGCTTTAATTGTTGTGAATGAAGTGGGTAGAATGAGAATAAGATAAAGGCGTTTGCCTTCTAAAATAATTTAATATTATCTAAATTTTAGAAGATGTTTTACTATATACACTTAGTTTAACTTTTAAGTAAATTGTGTAAGACACATTGCTTTTCCAGTTCTGCTATAAATATGTTTATCTACTAATGATTCTCCTATTTATTTCTGTATTTATCAGATATGTTACTTGTTTAAGTAATATTTTTCCCAGGTCCCTGACTCCTGATTAGAATTATAGCTATAGTGCTATTGTTAAATAGGACAGTAATCTAAAAAGCAGTTTATGTCCTTCTGAGAACTTCTACCTCATGAAAATATGTTTGACTATTGTGTTTCATAGTTTCAGATATTTATTACATCATTTTCTAAGTAAGATTTCCTTTGAACAGATTTAAGATTTGGAGATTGGAAATTGGTCTTTTATCCATATCAGACTTCATCTTGTGGCTGATTCTTAACGTTTTCTTTTTTTTTTTATTTGAATGAGGTACTACAATAATCGTGTCTTATGAGAGACCAGTTGTGTTACTTATTCAAAGGAACTGGGTTTAACAAACCATAACTATGAAGTCTTAGAGCAAGATAAAACCACACTGTGTTATATGCAGTGTCATCAATTCACAGTATTGCCTTTCAACATTTAAATGGAAAATTGAACTAAAAGTCATACGGAAGTTTTCTGGTCAGAAAGAATAAAAAAGTAAAATATTTCATATAAGTATAATAAAATTTGTTTGATATACTTACATATTTTAAAATGTGTTTCTAAAACTCCCCCATTAAAAAAAAACATTAAAAGTAATTTAAAAATCACATAAATCTTTCTAGTATAAAGATCAGGTATCTACAAGTATTTATTAAACACCTAGTGTGTGCAGTACAGATACAGCAGACTTTTGCTTTCATGATATGTTAATACTAGTGAATGAAGATAAAGAAAAAAATACAAACATATTCTAGAAATGGTGTTGGAGTTTACCATTTTAAATAAAATGATTAGAAAAGACCTCACCAATAACATGAAATTTGAATTGAGAACTAAATGTTAGATGAGGTAGCAAACTGTGCACATATCTGGTAGGGAGAGCATTGGTAAAATCACACTTGTCCCCTGTGTATCAGGACCAGTGCCTTCTATGTATGGTGGCCAAAAGAAAGAAGGGTGATGAGCAGCTGTTGCTTATGAATAGACACAGTATTAAAGACATTTAGTAATCTTACATTCTCTACTTTGTTCATCTAAGATTTTTAATTCTTTCTGGCCAATTGCTTTTTCATCACATGCTGATAAGTTTTGGTTTCAAATATGTGTGTGTATTTATTATATAATACACACACATACACATGTAATGATACAAAGCAAAGTCCTATATAACTGCTGATGTGTAAAATATAGCCACATGTTTAAACTATAGTTTATAGTTTATAAACTATATTAAACTATAATTCATTCAAAAGAAATTTACCTATAGGGGACTAGAGGTGTGGCTCACATGGTGGAGAATTTTGCTTTGCAAGCGTGAAGCCCTGAGTTCAAACCTCATTACTGCAGGGGGAAAAAAAATACCTATAATTATGTTAAATCCTGTCTTGTACACATATATATATATATATTCCTTCTTTATAAATAACTTCTGTTTTTCACATCACAAGCCTATCAATTTTGAGAATCTAGCATTGTTTTTTCTCTTTATTAGGCAAGAATCCAGAATACAGAATTAAAGTAGTCCTTCCAGGTTTATTTAGCTGGTTAGTGTTAATCTTAACATTCTACTATCTTAAGTGGGAAACTGACAAACTTCACTAATGGGGAAGCAGTATTAGGAATACTGAAATTCAGGCTTGGTGCCAATGCTGAGGCCTGGAATTCTAGCATTTTGGGAGGTTGAACACACACGGTTCTGTGTCAGCCCTATCTCAGCAGAAAAAAAGCTAAGAGTAGTGACACATGCCTGTCACCCCAGCTACAGCAGGAAGTTTAAAACTGGAAAATCTCTTTAGGAAAAAAGGAGACCCAAGACATGACTGAAGTGATAGAGTGGCTATCTCCTTCAAACCCCAGTACTGTCAAAAAAAAAAAAACAACCTGAAACTCAGATTAAATTTAACTATCTTATACTTGATTAAAAAGCTTGAAATGTCCAGGTAAAATTAAATTAGGGACATTATTTTTAAGGTTCTTTATTCCAGATTTTCAATTTCTATAAATTGAGAGTTTTCTAAAAACTAAAACAGTTTGAAATTTTAACTACACGTAAATGATCGATAATGTTGATATAACTAGTGTATCTTGTATGTTTATATTTTTCTCTCTCCCTCAGTTCCTTTTATAGTCAAAAGTACTACCAGTGAATGATGGAGAGGGGGGATTCAACTATGATATATTGTAAGAACTTTGATAAATGTCACAATATGTGCCACCAGAACAACAGTAATAATTAAAAATAAAGAAAAAATCTTATTAAAAAATTACTAGTTGTCACATTTTGCAAATTTAGCAATGTAAGGTTTTTCCTCTGAAATACAATTGAAGAAGAGAAGAGTAGCTATTTTGCTTATAGAGAACTAAGAGTTGATTAAAAGCTCAAAATACTAATGACTAAAATCTTGTAATTGAACACTGAGGGGTATTTAAAAAGCTTTTCTTTGTTTTAACAAGCCAGTAGTATAAACTGTATGATAAACTTGGTTTTTATACCTAATTTTCCTTTTCTTTTGTAGTCCAGCGAGATGCCCAAATTAACAGAACAGTTAGCAGGACCACTTCGTCAAATGCAGGTAAGACAGTTTATTATAAAATAAAATTTTTGGGCAATCTAATTCTAGTACTTCATTTCACAGATAATAATGCAGTTGGCATTAAATATGTCAATCTGAGTCATGTCATTTAAATATGTCAATCTGAGTCATGTCATTTAATGCTATTTTATTAATAACCTTGATTTTCATTTTAGTATTTAAACATTACCCTTCGTTATTGAGTCAGTGGAGTGCACATTTAAAACTGAATAATGTGGAATTGGTATACTGACACAATTCAATGTTTGTATCATTTACTTCAATATTAAAAATGGCATCTTTGGACTAAATTTAGTTTAGTTTTTTTTTTTTGCTAATTTTTCCATTCTAGTTTATAATAGGGTTTTTCCAGTCATGTTTTCAGTTAACCTATATTAATTATACAAAACAATGGATTTCCTGATAACATTTTCATACATGTATGAATTGTGTTTTAATCATATTCACCCACACATTCTCCATCTCTTACCCCTCTTTCCACTAAGTAGTCCACTCCTCCTCCAGTATTGCCCCTCTGCTTTCATTTCTTTTTTTTTTTTTTTTTTTTTTGCTGGAGCAGGGTGGGGGGGATCTATATTCTGAATATGAGAGAAAACATGCACTGTTTGTCTTTCTGAGTCTGGCTTATTTTGTTTAACATGATGATCTTCAGTTTCATCCATTTTCCTTCAAAGGACATAATTTTGGTCTGAATAAAACTCGTGTGTGTGTGTATGTGTGAGACATTTTCTTCATCTACAGATGGGCACTTAGGCTGTGTCCAAGTCCATAGTTGACTATTGTGAATAGTGCTTTGACAAATATGGGTGTGCAGATATCTCTATTGTATACTTAAATAGATTTCTTCAGGAGTAGAATAGCTGGATCATATGGTACTTCTGTTTTCAGTTTTCAAGACAATCTCCATACTGATTTCCATAGTGGTTGTACTAATCTACATTTCACCAACTGTGTATAAAGATTCCTTTTACCCTGCATCCTTGCCAGCATTTGATATTTTTTGTTGTCTTGATGATAGCAGTTCTGACTTAGGTGAAATTTGCTTTTCCTGATAGCTAATAATGTTGAGTATCTTTTTATGTATTTGGCCATTTGTACTTCTTTTGAGAATTGTCTGTTCAATTCGCTTTCCCTGTTAATCTATTTGGGTGTTCAATTTTTTGACTATTTACATATTCTGGATATTAATCTCCTGTCAGATAAATAGCTGGCAGGGATTTTCTCCCCTTCTGTAAGTGGTCTCTTCACTCTGGTAATTGTTTCCTTTGCTGTGCAGTGAGTTGCTTCTTAATTTGTGAAATCCCATTTGTCAATTCTTGCTTTGGTTTCCTGGGCATTTGGCGTCCCATTCAGAAAGGCATTGCCTGTGCCTGTATCTTGAATTGTTTTCCCTTAATAGTTTCACAGTTTCAGCTCTTACATTAAGGTTTTTGATGCATTTTGAATTGATTTTGTACAGAGTGAGAGACAGGAAAGTCATTTCAGTTTTCTACATGTGGCTATCCGGTTTTCCCAGCACCATTTGTTGAAGAGATTGTCTTTTCTCCAGTGTTTGATTTTGGCAGATTGTTGTGGCTGTGTGAGTTTATTTCTTGATCTTTTATTCCATTGGCTTACATGTCTGTTTTTATGTCAGTACCATGCTTTTGTTATTATGGCTCTGGAGTATTACTTTAAGTCAAGTATTATGATATCTCCAGCATTGCATTTTTTGCTCAGGATTGCTTTGGCTGTTCAGGGTCTTTTGTGCTTCCATATGAATTTTAGGCTTTTTTTTCTGTTTCTGTGATGAACTTCACTGGTATTTTGATCAGGATTGCATACATTAAAGTTTTAAAATCTGTTTTATCACAGAAATGTTTTTATCTCTTGGCACGCAAAGCTTACAGTATCTAGTAGAATTAAATTTGTGTCTTTTATTACTCTCTTTGGATGAACTCACTGATTTTTATTAGCCATTTCAGCAGTAGATAGAAAAATAGGGAACTATGTGCTAAGGCATTACCAGAGAGGAAGAAAAAATAAATCATAAAAAGGACCCTTCAACAGAACATTTTAAAGTTTTAAGCATTGTTTGGGGAAATAGAGATTAAATGCTGTGCTTTAGTAATAATTATGTATTTTAATCAAGAGTTCTTTTTTTTGTAGAAAAGATAGAATTGACTGAAAATCATGTTCTTGATATATTTTCCTTAGCCACTATGACATGAGAAAGCTTAACTGTTTGATAACTTGTCAGTAGAACTCACTCTGTCTGCTTATTAAGCAGAATATCCAAATTGCAAAGTAATATCTAAGACAAAAAAGGGACTTTGTGGAGTACTGGGTTTTTGTAAATGTAAAGAAAAAATGTGATATGTATGGAAGATTATAAGCAAGGATTTTTAACCCTATCTTTTATTTTTGAAAGGAATGTGCTAAAAGAATTGCAAAAGTTTCAGCAGAAGCAAAATTGGAAATTGATGAGGAAACTTATCTTAGCTCATTCAAGCCTCACTTAATGGATGTGGTGTATACCTGGGCAACTGGAGCTACATTTGCCCATATCTGCAAAATGACAGATGTCTTTGAAGGTATGGTTAAATTTTGTGCATTTATATTTCTTCCTGGTAGAAGAAGTAAATCAGCCGGGTGCTGGTGGCTCACGCCTGTAATCCTGCTACTCAGAAGGCAAAGATATGGAGGATTGAGGTTCAAAGCCAGCCCTGGCAAATAGTTCACAAGACTGTATCTCTAAAAAGCCCAACATTAAAATAGGGCTGGTGGAGTGGCTCACGGTGTAGTGCCTGAGTTCAAACCCCAGTACCACATTGTAGAGTGTTTGGCCAGCATGTAAAAGACCCTGAATTCCATCCCTGGTACTGCAGTAAAGAAAAACAAGTACTTAGGATGTCACTGTTTTAACTCAACAAAGATAATTACTTAAAAAAAAAAATTTGGTTACAAATCTTCTCTACAGATCCTTTGCATTATTTAATAAGCAGAGTCTGTTACAAATTCCTTAGAAAACTATTTTAACAGAATATAATTGTGTGCTAGAGTCTGTGCAATCAGAAATAGCCTAATGAGCCTAGTAAGTCATTTGTGTATGTATTGCTGCCTTTTGCTTTTGTTCTCTAGGTAAGAACATAATGGTTAGCCCACCATTTCACTAAAAATAGCACAGCTGAAAACAATCATTGCACGCCTAATAAAAAGTTAGCTTCTGTCATACTATTATTGCAGCATGAAGCAGATTAACTTCATAGCAGAATTTTAAGAAACTAAAGAGTAATTGTTACCTAACTAGAGAGAAATTTTAAGTGAGAAAAGTAAAAAGAATATATGAAGAGTAATTATAAGTGAACTATAAGCAGTGAGAAATAAGCACAGAAAGAATTTCTGATGATATTTAATAATGTTATATTCATTGGGGAAAGATTGGCTTATATAGATGTTTTTAAGGGTGAATTGTATTTATTACATTGAACCTTCTTTAAAGTGAAAACAAATGAGCTTGGTTTTCATAGAAATTATATAAGAGTATTTAACATACCATTATGTTACCATAATGGTACTTGAGAATAGTACTAAATATTAATATTAAGAATTTTAAATTTTTTAAACTAATTCTTTACTTACTGGACTTTAAGGGTATCAGGGTTTTTAATGTTAAAATAATGTGGTGTCTTAGGTCTTCCCATAAAGATAGTAAATTTCTGAGTCTACAGTAAATGATCATTTAGTGAAATAATCACAGATACTCCTCTGAATAATATATTCTTTACTTGGAAGGTCTCTGTTCATTAAGTAACCGACTGTGCTAAGAGCTTTATAGTTTATATCTAATCACCAGAATAGCATTTCAGCATGGATATTATCTCCATCTTGCACAAGGAGACTGAGGTAAATAATTTTGCCAAATAGATGCGATGGCAACCTAATTTGAACCCTGGTCTTTGTGACTGCAGTTCACATGGTAGTTAATAACTTCATGTGTGCACCCCAACACTTTATCCTTAAACTTTGGATCACCTGGGGCGACTTCTTAAATTCTACCATCTCTATCCACAGAAAATTCATTCTTGAAGGAATGGTAAGAGTACCTTGAATAGTTCATGGTAGGTAGCAACAGTAGAGTCTGTAAGAAGGAGGAAGAATGACATACCTCACTTGTGAACATTGTTTAACACACAGGAACCCATGTCAGTGTATTACAGCTTTTGTGCTTCAGAGGTACAAAAGCAATCATATATTATGCCACCACTCTTCTGAAGGCCAGTTTTTTGGAATGTAAGGCTAAAACTATGTTCTGTACCTAAGTGGTTGGGACACTAATTCATATTTATGTAATGCCTGCTTCTTGACAAAGTCCTAACAAATAACGAATTAAACAATACTGGTGCACAGCAGAGTAGCCATTTTAAAAACATAACAATTAAAGGGCAAAAGGTGTAGAATATTAGATGAATGAATAAAAAATCTAGGGAGTCCTATAAAATTATCTGTGGATTATTTTCTACTCTTTCTTTGCACTTGAATAGAAGTTACCTACTACGGAAGATAAAGCTTATCCTGGAGAATCTGAGTTTAGAAATTTGAGAAATTTCATTTTATAACTATAACTTGAAGTTAGGTCCAACATTAGAACAGTTTTCAAGTTTTTCAAGTCCGTGTGCCATTAGGTTTGGTAAGCCTTTCTGAAACTGGGATAGACAATATATATTAGCTCTTAAAAATAAAACATAATTAAACATAAAAACGTAAATAGTATTTCCTTTTTCCGCATACTTTTTCTCCCTTTTTTTTTTTAATTCTCACCATGTTCTTCTATTATAGAGCAGTCGTTCTTTCATTGTCATGTTATTATACATGCTTTTTATGAGTGGGAAAATACTGTAATCAAAGCCCTAACACAGTTTGGCACTGTGGCTCATGCCTATAATCCTAGCTGGTTGGGAGCTGAAGTCAGGAGGATGGCTGTTCCAGGTCAGACCAACCCAAAAAATTTTCAAGAACTCATCTCATTGGTAAAATGCTGAGCAAGGTGACACATACTGTCATCCCATGCTAGGCAAGAAGCTGAGATCGGGTTAGTCGCAGCCAGCCTGGGCAAAAAGTGATACCCTATCTCTAAAATAACCGAAGCAGAAAGAGCTGGAGATGTGGCTCAAGCAGTAGAGAGTGCCCTATGTTCAAAACCCAGTACTACCAAAAAAAATAAATAAGCCCTATCCCACACTATAGTGGGTCTTTATTTTTATAGGCAGAAAATAATTATGTTGGAACTTCTGATATATTATGTTTCAACCATATTTGTTCCGGATAAGATTCTTAATTTTACTTTTATATACAAATAAAGGATCTGATTCTTTTATATCCTGGGCCTCAGAAGTAGTTTTAAGTATTCTTTAAACATTAACTGGGGCTAGTTAACACTGTAATGACTAAAGCCATGTACTTTGGGCTGCCTGATGGAAGAAAACCATATATATTAGAATTCAGTTGATGAATTTCAAAGATTTCATATAAATAATTATTTACTGTTATCACCCTGGAAAAAAGAAGAATGTATTTGTTTCTTTTTTATCACAATAAATTTGAAGGACAACTTAAATAAAATACTTGTATTGGTTGATACCTAGGGTTTCCATCTACCAACCCATGTAGTAGGTGTGTTGTGACTTAAATGCTATCTGTTACTACTTATTTCTGACTGCACATAAACAATATTATACTCTTAACCTATGTGTGATCAGTACTTTTCATCAGGAAAGCTATGATGAATTATCTCTTGAAACTATCCCTACCATAGGTTTTTAAAGAAAATGCTGTGTAGTGCATTGCCCAACACTGTCCTTACCGCATGTTCTCTGGACTACCTTTCAAAGGGCAGTTTTATCCTGTCCTAAGACTGAGTACATCAGTGTTGTGAAGGAAGGATATTCCAGTGTATTTAAGTACTTTTGCTAATACTAATATAATAATATTTTATTAATATGTATTGTTTGTGTTTAAACATTGGCACAATTTTAGAACTAAATGACTTAGTAATTAGTGCCTAATACTTAAATCATTTGAGGTCTGCTGTGGATCAGGCCTGCGCTATGTATAGTCCATGCGATATTGCTGCCCTCAAGAGAGTTTAGCCTCAGTAGGGATTTGGTGGTAAGTAGTTGCAAAATACATTCGTGATCCTAACCTTAGGCCAAGCTAGACAATAGTTTTTAATCAGAACATGGACTTTAGGGATGCCAGAAAGCTAAAGGCAAAAATAGCTTTCAGGTAAACCTACTGGCTTTGTATCCTTAAAATGAGAATATTTTGTTTGTGAACTAAGTAAGTTTGATGTTTATTAAAAGGCCCTTAAAATAAAATATATAGTCCCAATTATCCATCAGTAGTTGAGAAAATTGTGGTATATTCATTTTATGTTTATGGAATAGTTTGAGGCCATAAAAAGATCAGAAGTATTGATTCATGCTACAATATGGATAAATCTTGGACACATTAAGATACATGAAAGAAGACACATAGGTCACGTACTGTATGATTTCATTCATATGAAATGTCTAGAATACAGATCCATAGATACAGAAAGCAGATTAGTGGTTGCCATGGGTTGTGGAGTAAGAATTGGATATTACTGCTTAATGAGAACCAGGATTATTTTGGTGGGGGGGGGGGTGATAAAAATGTTCTAAGGGCCACGTGTGGTGGCACACACTAGTAATCCCAGCTACTCAGGAGACAAAGACAGGAGGACCAGGTTTCAAGGCCAGCCCATGCAAAAAGTTATCAAGACTTGTTATCCGATGCCCATGTGTTTCCCAAGTATGCAGGAGGTGGAAATAAGTTTGAAGGCCAAGGCCAGCCCAGCAAAAATGCAAGATCCTACCAAAAAATAAGTAAAAGCATTAAGAACTAGGAACATGGCTCGAGTGGTAGAGTGTTTGCATAGCAAATGCAAGCCCTAAGTTCAAAATTTAATTTCTAAAATTATAGTTACACAACTATGACTATTCTAAAAACAACTGAATTGTGCAGTGTTTAAAAGGGTGAATTTCAGCCAGACATGGTACAGTCCCAGCTACTTGGGGGGTGGAGGTAGAAGGATCTTTGTCCATGACCAGCTTGGGCAAAAGCATGAGCCCCTGCCTAGAAGTAAAGTAAATCAAAAAGGACTGGTTGTGTGTCTCAAGTGCCTGTCAAGTGTAAGACCCTGAGTTAGGGTGAATTTTGCCAGACATGGTGATGCACACTTGTAAAACTCAGTACTTGGGAGGTAGAGGCAGGAGGATCGCAAGTTCATCGCCAGCCTGGGGTACATAGTTGAGACCCTGTCTCAAAAGGTGAATTTTATGATTATTTGAATTATACCCAGTGTGAGTTCTTCCAGAATGGTAATATCACCTGAGTATTAAAAAAGGGCAGTGACAATAGTACACTTTAATGTGATTTAAATGGCCACTTTTATGATGTGTATTTTACCTCTATATGGAAAAGAAAAAAAAGAGAATTTGATTTCTTTCTGCTCTTGCCAGGACCAGAAGAAAAATTTGTTACAAACCAGTAGGTAGCGTGTTGATGTTTGTATCTTGTCAGCATCAGATTCCCTAGGATGATGTATGGCTTTAAGATTGTTGTCTCACGCCTAGTCCAGCTGGTCCAAATTGAAAAGGCAGGATGATTTCCACTACTGGAAGAACTGCATGGAACTCTTATAGGTAGGCAGCTGTGGACAGTTAGTGTTTGTACTAACACAGTGATTTGTTGATGAGACTGTAGACAACCCAAGCCATTGTATGTGCAGTCTGTACCTAGTAGCCTCATTTTCTTAATTGTTTCATTTTCTGAAACTGTCTAAACTAAACTTTCCTGAAATTGAAGTGTTTGTAAAGTATGATCTGAGAGTACTCTCTGGCCTGCATGTGCACTTTCTTGCTTTAGTTTTATAGGTTGTTAATAATTTACTTTGTGTGGTGTGGCCTCTGATAACTGACAGGTACTAGTTGATATGAGTTACTCAATCTTACAGAAATAATAAAACAGTTTTTCAGTCAAAACAATGTTGATGTCCTACATACAGAAAACTTTGTTAAGGATTTCATTTCAATCCTATGTGACCCGTGAATCTATTCTGTTCCTTTTTTAAGTGCTTTATGTTTAAGCTGCTATATAAGTTAATTACCTTTAAATAGAATTGTTTGTGTAAACATTTAATAGCTGGTTGCGTAGGTAACATGATCCCATATCCCCAACTCCTAATCTGTCTCTTAGTGGTTTCTGCAATTGGATTTCTTCTTCTATTCTGAGGCATTTTTGGAGCTCAGCATTCCTAGCATCCAAGAACAGAAATCACAAGTATAGGCAACATTTATTGAGCTCTTACAGTGTTGTTGACACTACTAAGCATTTTGCGTACATTATTTCATTCATATTGTATAATAACCCCGTGAAGGAGGGACCATTATCTTTAGTTAACAAGAAGGTTTGGAAGGAAAGATAAACAGTTTACTATTTTTGTATGTAGCAACCCCAAGCTTTTCCTGTTCCCTCTTTGTAAAATAGGAACAATAACAGTGCTTGCCTCATGGAATTGTGGTGAAGAGACAAGAGAAAATTCACAAAACATTGATACACCTGGCACAAATTAAGTGCTCAGAAAATATCAAACAGCACCAACTTTTCTCAAAAAATATTCAACCTAATTTTACCTTTCCTTGATCCTAAGTGTCTTTATAAACATCAGTTGCTCTCCTAAAATGTAAGAAAGCTGTCAGAGGTATTGTAAGACGTGCATATATATATATGGGGGTGAGGTAACACTCTTGATTGAACCTAATTTTTCATGGTTGAATTTTATGGAATTTGCCTCATAGCAAATTGCTTTTGACTCTCATCTAATGAGCGTTTCTCTGCTGAAGCCAGGTAACTTTATAAAATTGTATAGTGGAAACAGACCATACTTGAGGGCTAGATCTTTTCTCCAACAGCTGCACAGACCTTTTGATAGGGAAGGAAAGACAAAAAAGCTATGGCTTTGAATGTTTTGGCTAAAGAACTATATGATGACCTTACATTTCCTTTAGAACTTTGCCCTTTCAAATTTATGTATCTCTTATATAAGTCAAGTGAAACATCCATAATGAGTATAAACCCTCATTTTAAATCTTATTGATTGGAGGGTTAGCGGAGTGGCTACCAACCTACAAGCATAAGGAGGCCCTAGACTCAAACCTCAGTATTGCCAAAAATAATAATAAATCTTATTGATTGGAGATGGAGGTGCAGCTCAGTATTAAAATGCTTGCATAGCCAGCAAAAAGGTACTGAGTTTGATCCCCAGCACTACATTTTACATATATAGAGAGCGCCTAGATTCCAGAGCTAATTTCTTAGCTGCAGAAAATGGACTGCAACACAGGTTTCCACCTAACTTTCTGTACTCCTGGTGTCTTGCCTTACTCCTCTGACCCATGACTAAAATAGTGACATCCTATATGGTATTGTTCTTTTAAGTGGAATGCTCCCATTTGTCTTTTGTGGGAACATGTGGTGGTAGTGGTCTTCTTTGTGGTCTCATTGCTGTGGTTTGGGATGGTGTCCTTATTGGTCCAGGGCCCTTGTGCCCTGGGACCACCCCAAAGGAAGAGAAAGTGGCCTGCATGCAGTTCCTGGGCAGTTCCTGCTGTACCATGCTATTAGGAACACAGCATTTTGCCTCTGTATAAGCTGAAATTCATCCTTTTGTGATTTTCTCTCTTCATTACAGATACTGCCAACTCAGAAATGCACTAGCAACATTCCATTTCCACAATTCTCTTGACCCAGCCATCTCATTTTAAAAATAAGTGTAAACCCAGCCGTGCATGGTGATACACTCCTATAACCCCAGCACTTGGGAGCCTGAGGCATGAGTTCTAGGCGAGCCTGTCTTAATCCCTCTTCCCCTCTAAAAAGAATAATAAGAATGCCTGTCTCGTAAGATCAAAGTGGTGACTGAATGATATAAAAGATACCAGTTCAGAAGAAAAGCTGATAAAAGTAAACAGTAAAAATAAATCCAGTATGTGTCTGTGTGCTTGCATGAATAAGATCAAATGGTAAAAAAAGTATTTGCAAAGAACTCAGTTCAGTTGATATGATAATGATGACTGGGTTGCTTTTCTGTAGACTGGGGGGTCCAAGAAGAAAATATGGTCACAGAGGGGGATAGCAGGCAGGGTTTGCGATCTAGTGCATTCTCTTTACAACTCAAAACAGAGAGTCAGCCTAAGAGACCAGGAAGAAGTAATTAAAGTGTTATGGAAGATAAAATAGTATTTCAACTGGGGTAATGAGAGATGAGAAGTAACTGCAGGATTTGATAGCCTGAACCAATAGGTAATTTGGCAGAGGCATACTTAACTGCTGGCTGTCTTTCCAAATGCCACCTCCTATTACTGTCACTGATTACTAAGATCAGCTAGTATTTGTTGATACTTACTCAGAGATAAGACATGGACCTTTACATAGAAGAAACAATTTAATCATAATAAACTTATGACTTTTACAAGTTTTCAGATCATTAAACTGAAGCAAGGAGAGGTTATATATCTTGCCCGTTGTTACACAGGATGTAGGGTAAGCAGTTCCTTCGCAGGGCTGCTGCCCTTCCTGTCTTCACAGCATCCACACTCAAATGAGTATAGATCTGTAAAATTTTAATACTTGCATAATTTTTCAATCTTAAATTGTTGGATATAGAAAATTTTTGAATTTCTGCTATTAAAAACCATAAAAAGCCTTACACATACAGTTGTGAGAACTCATCATGTCCGGAAAGTTAAATTATTTTAAGGGTAGTGTGTATATATTAAACAATTTGAAATGCTATGAGACTTCCCTACTTCATTCTGCTTTGAGTTGAATCTTTCAGTTCTTATTCCCCCCTTGCACACATGGGAACATTATGTGGAGGGCAATAAAAGAAAAAGGACCTTTATCATTGAGCAATGATTATAAGAACTTGATGTTAAGGAGTTATTCTAGTGCTTCAAGGAATTACATTATGGTTCATTCCTACAGCTAGCATTTTGAGAACTGATATTAATAATGTGTTTTAGACGTTAAAAGTGAAGTTCCACCAGGCATGGTTGCTGTCATCTGTAGTTCCGTTATTCGGGAGACACACTGAGATACAAGTTTGAGGCCAGCCCAGGCAAAAAGTTACTGTGATCCCTTCTCAGCCATTAAAGCCGAGCATGTTGGCATGTCATCCCTGCTACATGGGAAGCTTAAGTAGGAGGATCTTGTCCCAAACCAGCCTGTGCAAAAGAAAAAAAACTAAAGCAAAATGGGCTGGGGCGTGGCTCAAGTGGTACAGCACCTACCTAGCAAACATGAGGGCCTAAGTTCAAACCACAGTACCACCACCACTACCCCCCCCCCAAAAAAAAAAAGTGAATTCAGGCAAGTAGCAGTTGGAGAAATGATCCCAGGCCTCTCTTTGCACAAGTGGCACTGTTTACAGTTTCAGCTTTGATACAGAGTCAAGATCCACGGGGAAAAAGCTTTCTCCTCTCTGCTTCCTTGAAGATACACTGTGTGAAGACAGCACTGAGGAAAGTGTCTAAGGTTAACAAGAATGAATGGTTGCACCTTTAAAGTGACATACCTAATTCTGTTCTGTTCTCTCCACAGAATAGTGGGCCGAGTATCCAGATAGCTAAGTAGGCGCACTCAGGGTCCTTGAATAAACTTCATTTTGTCAGACTTTGCTGCACTCTCAGTGGGCTTCTCCTGTCACTGCCTGACAGAGATCTCATTCTTACAGACCCAGATTAGATGTCACATGTGCCAGCCTATCTCAGAGTTGCTCTCCTCTTCCTGGGCATTTGGTTTATGTGCATGTAATAGCAAGTGTCAACATTAATAAATCTGTCTCTTGCTACCATTAGCCAGAGGTGCAAAATTGGCTTGCCTTTTCTGTAGTCTTCATAATGCCTAGCAGCTAGCCAAAGTTGCCAGCTTATTTAGCCCTTCAAAATACCTGTTCTCTGTTCTCCTAGCTTGCCTCATGACAAATATTCTATTGTGTATGATTATATCTGTTAAGCAGTTTGTTCCTTTTCTCTCCAGGCAGCATAATTCGTTGTATGAGACGCCTAGAAGAATTGCTTCGACAGATGTGTCAGGCAGCAAAAGCCATTGGAAATACTGAGCTGGAAAATAAATTTGCAGAAGGTCAGTATCCAGTTTGTAAGCCTTTTGTAGTAATTTAGGCTAATCTCCAGACTTGAACCCTTGACAACTTAGGAGGACATTTTGAATTGTCTTTCTTGGATTACCATGAAGTGCCTCCTAATAGTTTCCATAAAATTTTAGAGGGCTTATGTGGGAAAAGTTTTTGAGATTGTGTATGTGTGTGTGTGTGTGTATATATACTCATTTACGTGTATTCATTGTGCAATTACTATGTGCCAGGCACTGTTTTAAGTATGAGGAGATACTGTAGCTTTCATTTAGCTTATGTTCTAGTGTGGGGGAGACAGTCAACAAGTCAACAATTAAAATATATCAGATTGGTTATATAGGAATAAAACAGGAGAAGACAAGAGGACTGGGGGATAGGTGAGATGGCATGGGGGCCTCCATACAAGAAAGTGACATGTAAGGCTGTTTCTGTATGCTTGATGTACTTCAGCAACATTAAGAGGTTATTGTGGCTGAAGTAGAATGAGCAGAGTAGAGGAAGGTTGGAGGGAGAAAGGGATTGATCATGTAGCCCCAGCCCTGGCCTTCTATGCAATGATTAGAGGTTTGGAGCACAGAGGAGTAGTGTACGCTAACTTGGATTTTATAATACAATTCTTGCTGTCGCATTGAGGGCATGTCTGTGGAGTAACAATGTGGATACAGGGAGACCAGATTACAAAAGGGTGACTAGACCAAGGATTGGGGGGAGGGGAATAAGCATGTTCGTAAATCATCTCCACCTGAGTGAATCTTGGCCAAGAAAAAGACTATGAATTAAAGCATCAAAGAACGGCAGCCCACAGTGTTATTCCAAGCTAGTTGATGCTAGTGATTTCTGCTAACAACTTACTGTTCTAAGAAAAGGCTTGCAAAAACTGGCTTATGTTCCCACATGAGTGATTAAATAGGCCTGCCTCTGAAGAGATATGAAGGCATGAAATTTGATTTTGTTTTGATGGTTCTGGGCTTTGAACTCAGGATTTCCCACTTGCTATGTAGGTAGTCTACTGCTTGGGCCATGCCTCCAGCCCTAGGTGTGAAAGGTCTAAAAATAAAATTTGTATTTATCCTGACTTGGTACAGAAAATCATTTCAGAGGGTAATTAAAAATATATTGCCTTCTCCCAAAAGACCAAAAATCGTATGTTCTCCCTCATATGTGGACATTAGATCAAGGGCAAACACAACAAGGGGAATGGACTATGAGCACATGATAAAAGCGAGAGCACACAAGGGAGGGGTGAGGATAGGTAAGACACCTAAAAAACTAGCTAGCATTTGTTGCCCTCAACACAGAGAAGCTAATCAGATACCTTAAAAGCAACTGAGGCCAATAGGAAAAGGGGAACAGGTACTAGAGAAAAGGTTAGTTCAAGAAGAATTAACCTAGAAGGTAACACCCACGCACAGGAAATCAATGTGAGTCAATGCCCTGTATAGCTATCCTTATCTCAACCAGCAAAAACCCTTGTTCCTTCCTATTATTGCTTATACTCTCTCTACAACAAAATTAGAGATAAAGGCAAAATAGTTTCTGCTGGGTATTGAGGGGGTGGGGGGAGAAGGAGGGGGCGGAGTGGGTGGTAAGGGAGGGGGTAGGGGCAGGGGGGAGAAATGAACCAAGCCTTGTATGCACATATGAATAATAAAAGAAAAAAAATATATAGATCCATGCTTTTTGATCAACAATATCTTACAACTTAAACCTTTCCAGACTCTCGTTTTTAGTCCTCACATACAGGGTACTTCACAGTAAAAAGAACAGGGTCTGGCTTCTAAACTTTCTACCTCTTGGTGGTATCTTTTAGACGAGCAAGCTTTTTATTTCCAGGTTGCATCACCAATTTAATCAGGATTATTGTACAGTCTTTATTAAACTCCTTACACTCTTCAAAGCTTAAACCTTATTTTTTTTCTCCTAGGAATCACCAAAATCAAGAGAGACATTGTGTTTGCTGCCAGCCTCTACTTATGAAGAATCAGCTAAAGGAAGTAGAATTTTAAAATTACTTGCTACCTGGCTGATTATAGTTGACTACAGATGCTTACAAGTGTTGATATGTTCTCCCATCTCAAGACAATTGTCCTCAAACATTTTAATACAGATTGTATTTAAATCAAATATCATTCCAAGAAAGCGTATTACATACACATATGTACATAAGCATTACATTTTTTAATAAAACATGTACAGGTGGGGCATTGTTTAATGGAAGGCTTGAAATTTTAAATGAATTTAAGAGCTGTTAGATAACCATTGTGTTAAATGTAACTATATACACAGATAAAGTGGGTATCCAGGAGGTATAGCAGCAGCAGCAGTCCCATAAAGGCCTGTACACCAGAAAGAAAGACGCATCCTCTTGCCTTGTGGTTGCAGTTGTTTTCCTTTTAGAAAGCAGGCCAGCTTCACCTGCCACCCTGCCTTCAAGGCTGGTGATTGTTCCGATAGTGATTTCCCGCCGTTGGTGTTTCATGAAGAGTTGTATGAGAGTCCTCCTCTTTTCTTTCTTTAAAAGGAGAATTCCTCTCCTTGAAGAAATCTGATACATACACAGCCTACATAGAACAGGTTACACTTAGAACAGGGCAAAGTATTTAATGGTATACTTTATGTAAGTTTAAAAACCATACAAGTTGCAGGAAGTAGCTTGTAAAGACAAAAGGATATACATTAGACATATCAATTAAGAATATGAAAAACTAGTTAATAGGAATTTTTTTAAAAAGCTTATTTCAAATAGACAATGCCTTGGTAAATAGCTTCATTCTACCAACACTTAAAAGTGTTAATTCTTTATGTAAATTAGTTTTCAGTCCATACCAAAAATCATTTACAACCATAGGCTTTAACAATAAAAATAGAGTTTTATAACTTTTGCAAAGAGTAACCTAATTTTTACCCACTGTATCCTAAAAGAACGTTTAGTAATACTGGGATTCTTATCCACTAGAAATTACTGAGCAAAATTCTCTGCCTTGTTATACTTTTCTCACTTGGGTGTTTTTTTTGGTTTTGTTTTGTTTTCTGCTTTTTATCCAAATGTGTGTCCGTAACAAGACGTAGGCTGCTGCTCTGTATACTTACAACTAATACTGCAACCACAGCTCCTTGAATGAGACCGGTCAAAACATCACTCCAGTGGTGTTTGTAATCAGAAACTCGAGAAAGGCCCACGTAAATTGATACGGCAACAAGACCAAATTGCAGTGTGGGTCGTAAGAGTCTTGCCCAATCTCCCTTCATCCTGGCTTGAAGATAAAGCTAACAGAAAAGATAAAAATAAGTTCATTTTACATGTCAATTGAAAAGCACATTTAATTAAGTATCATCATACCCCTAAACTGGATGACATTTAAAATGACTATCAAAATATTTATCATAACCAGGTACAGTGGCTCAAGCCTGTAATCCTAGCTACTTGGGAGGCAAAGATCAGGGAGGATCGTGATTTGAGGCCAGTGGGGATAAAAAAAATTCATGAGACTCCACCTGTGTGGGGAAACAGAACGGGGTTGTGGTTCAGGCCAGCCTGGGCATAAAGCAAGACCCTATCTCAAAAATAACACAAAAAGGGCTGCAGAGTGGCTCAAGTGGTAGAACACCTGCCTAACAAATGAAAGGTCCTGAGTTCAACCCCTCCCAGTGCTACCAAAAAAAAAAACATTTATTGTATATAGAACTTCAAGCATTCTTGTACTTGTTATTCTTGTACTTATTAATGCCTAAAAATACTTTTAAGCAAAAACAAAAAAATACCATTGATTTGCCCAGTATCTTGTGTTTAGACTTTATTCCCTGTCCAGCTATAACCACCTTCCAGTGTTTGCTTTCTATACAGGATTTCTGGCAGCTTCTCCCTTTGCAGTTTGGGCTGTAATGCTAGCTGGTCAAAGGCAGTGCTGTCATTAGTTCCTACTCTCGGGATAAACTGCTAGCATTTGGAGCACCGCTACTGTGTTTCTTGCCTGGCCCATCTGATTCACTAGTTTTCTTAGAGCCCTCAAGCCCATTTAACAGAGCAGCTGAGACTAACTTATATGTGTAAGTAGATACACTAATCTGCCCAAGTAAGTAACACAGGTTGAGGCAAAGAAATCTGTACTCTAAGAATATCAGAACTCAGGATTTCCCCTTTTCTGTATCTGCCTGCTTTTGATTTTGAGTGGATCAGTATCTAAATTTTTTTTTTTTGCAGTGGGGGGAGGGTAGTTTGAACTCGGGGCCTCACACTTGCTAGACAGGTGCAGTACCACTTTAGCCACTCCACCAGCATTGTGTATTTTTAGATATTGATGTAAAAGGAGATCTTGAGTGAATCTATTCTCATGTTAAAAAAAAAAAATCTACCTAATCTGTGTCCACTAAGAATAGTCTATTACTTGGGCATTTCAGTACATGCCTGTAATTCCAGCACTGAGGCAGGAGGATCACAAGTTTAAGGGCATACTAGGTTACAGGGTCTTGACCTTGTCAAAGAAAAGGAAAATGTTATTTTTTAATACTCATTTAAAAATATCCTGAGTGGATGGGGATGGAACTCAGTGGTTAAATGTTTGCCTAGCATGCACAAGTGCTGCATTTGATCCCCAGTTCTGGAAAAAAGAAAAAAAATATGACTCAGGCTGAAATGGAGTCCTCAGAAAACAATTCATTTGGCTCTGCCCATTGACACTGCCTATTTAAAGTAGACGGGTAAATCTAGTCCCAGTTCTTTAGGCACTGCTTGTGGTTGTTCAGTTCTCAGCATCTGGCAAAATCCCAGAGGTTGTCTAATTTTATCAAGTACTCAGCATAAACAGCTAGTTCTAAAAGAGTATGCCACTTGTAACTGAGTCTGACTCATTAGCTAGATTAAGTGCTCCTGGCTTTCTGTGGACACCCCCACCCTATTTTTGTTTCTTGTTCAAACTGTGAAAAAAGTAACCAGTAACAGAGTTGTCTCAAGGATTCCCTTATTTTTTCTGTCTTAATTGGAAACTACTTGTTGTAAGGAGAAAAGCTGAAGCCAAGTTTTGGATAACACTGTCAGAATGAACTGTTCAGCTGTCGCCAATAAAAATACATACCTAAGACTATAAAATTATATACCTAAGAGTTACAAATACTTCTGAACAGAGACATCTTAAGGAGAGCTGTATCAATCTCTGCTAAGAAAAATGTGAGTCGAAAAAAGTCTAAAATGAACTTAAGCTAGTATCACTTTGTGTTTCCAACCTAAGGGAAACTCAGGACTTTTAAGGTCTTTCCTCTCATACAATCCTAAATCCCTCTTAACAATACTTTCCTTCCAAAGACTCTTTGACTATGACTGTAGATAATTTTTAGATATATATTAGGTATTATTTTGCCCAAATTTCTTCCCCATTATCCCAGGGAGAAGAATTAACATTCACTATGGATCAGTAATCAAATAAGTTGCAGCACACTTTACCCCTAAAAGTAGCTGGTTTTCTCCTTATACAGCCACCTATGTAGATATTTCTCCCACCAGTGACAGTGACTGATGACACAAATTATTTCACCAAGAGGGCTATGGGATCTCCTGATTTTGGTTCTATACCCAACCTGCACTCTAGACCCGAGCTCCTCTGGTAGCCAGTGGCCATGCCATGACTTGAGTGCAGTCTGTGGTTCTCAACCCTGAGTGATACAGGAAAACATGGGGCTAGGGTATTCATACAGCTCTGCTGTTCTCTATGGAGATGCTTTCATTTCAGTTGAACCCAAGAAAAGTAAACACCAGGAGTTTCTTGGACCACCCAAGTTTCACAGTTAACATGTCTTTAACTCTAGACTTTGACTTCTCTCCCAGTCCAAAGTCTCTAGTATGAGTAGGTTCAACAAAGCATACAGTGAGTGACACAGGTTACTCCAGAGGCACCTGCACACCCATGTTTATTGAGGCACTATTTACAATAGCCAAGTTACGGAAACAGCCAAGATGCCCCAGCACTGACGAATGGATTAAGAAAATGTATCTATACACAATGGAATTTTATGCAGCCATGAAGAAGAACGAAATGTTATCATTCACTGGTAAATGGATGGAATTGGAGAACATCATTCTGAGTGAGGTTAGCCTGGCCCAAAAGACCAAAAATCCTATGTTCTCCCTCATATGTGGACATTAGATCAAGGGCAAACACAACAAGGGGATTGGACTTTGAGCACATGATAAAAGCTTTAGCACATAAGGGAGGGGTGAGGATAGGTAAGACACCTAAAAAACTAGATAGCATTTGTTGCCCTTAATGCAGAGAAACCAAAGCAGATACCTTAAAGCAACTGAGGCCAATAGGAAAAGGGGACCAGGAACTAGAGAAAAGGTTAGATCAAAAAGAATTAACCTAGAAGGTAACACCCACGCACAGGAAATCAATGTGAGTCAACTCCCTGTATGGCTATCCTTATCTCAACCAGCAAAACCCCTTGTTCCTTCCTATTATTGCTTATACTCTCTCTACAACAAAATTAGAAATAAGGGCAAAATAGTTTCTGCTGGGTATTGAGGGGGTGGGGGGGAGCGGGAGGGGGCGGAGTGGGTGGTAAGGGAGGGGGTGGGGGCAGGGGGGAGAAATGACCCAAGCCTTGTATGCACATATGAATAATAAAAGAAAAAAAGCATACAGTGATAATGGCTCTACTTCCTAAACCTTTTTCAGGGTCTGCCATGCAAATCTTCAAGATCCCACCCTCTGGGGATGGGTGCAGCTCTGGCAGAAAGGGTAGTTAGTACACACAAGTCTTTAGGTTCAACCCTCAGCCCACTCCACAGACACTGGGATTTCCTCTACCACTTCTTTCCAAAAGTGTTACCTTCTTTCCCATTGTTTCACTTCATAACTTTTTACAAAGTCTTTTAAAAATTCTATTCATTGTCCTTTGAGAAGGGTTTCTTGAGAGAGGAAATGAAGGTCCCTGGTCAATGTGTTTTTATCTTGAAGTTCCTAAACACTTCACAGCACAGTGCTTCCTCCCCGGGAGAAATAAAAGACCTAGGTGTGCTTTGGATGCCAGGAAACAGCTTCTGGTTCTGGCTCTGTCACTGGACATTGGTCATGATTTGGGGCCAAACAAGTACATGGCATGATACCCTCTCAAAGGAAGTCTCCTCCTCCATCTTTCTCTAACTGCTGCAGAGAAACTGTGTCTAAAGCTAGAACTAGAAACACAAAGCTCATAGTAAAAGGCTCCCCCGGTCCCTGCCTTTGTAAATTCCATTCTTCCTCCTCCTCCCCCAACTCCACCCCCAATGTGACTCTTTGCTGGTGAGAAGGACACTACCCCATTTTGTGGGTAAGGCATTCTGTTCCTTTGAAAAGTCAGAAGAACTTGTGGTACCAGACAGGCTCAACAGTGTCTGTTACTCTCAGATTCCCCTTCTAAGGGGATACAAATGAAGCGCGAGCCCTACTTGGACAGTGTCACCCTGCCTGTCACTGACTAGATGACTTAAACCAGACCTCCCCAGAGATGTGCTTCACTGTATTCTCCCTCAGGAGTTCCTACTGGAAGTATGAAGGAGTTCTCTTTTTAGAAGTTGTGGAAAGATACCTAATGGGTACATGCTAGATTATTTGCAAACCAAAGTTACGAGGAAGTAAAAGGTACAGTTAGGCAAAGAGAGCAAGCCATTTAGTAGACAATGGAGTGGCAGCCATGTTGTGAAAACCCAAGTGGCCCGTAAGACACAAAGTTGGCTCAATTCCTACTGGGGCATTTGCTATTCCTACTGTCTAGCTTTGCTATAAACAACTTTCCCTATTAGAGGTGTCAGGGCGTCTGCTGTTTGCAGCTAAAAGATAAGAAAGCCAATTAAGAGCCGCCTCTGTGTGTTTCAACCAAAAATCCTGTTGTTCTGATTTGGATTTTATTACTCAATTCATAGTTTTACAAAAGATAAGTGTAAATTGGGAGGGAAAGTGTTCTTTTTATACACCTGGGCTCAGGCAGTGGGCAGGGGTGCAGGCTGACAAAAGGATTCTGTAACCAGCGCAATCCACAACACTCAACAAGAGCGAAATGAGCACAAGCCATCCTCTGAGGAAAAGACAAGCAGAAAAGAGCCTATTGGGGAAGCCATGCTCAGGTGGACTTACAGTGGTGGTAACCTAGCTTCTAAAAAAAGGAAATGAAAGGGAATTAACCCAAAGGTTAGCCTGGGATAGGGAGAATGATTTGGAGAGAATCCCTAGTTAGCTGACCAGACGAAAAAAGGCTTTCCTTCCTTGCTTAGAAAGGAAAACTCCACTATCTACTCCTTCTCACTGATTTCAACACTCTCCTGAAATACTTTGAAGAGTAACAGTCATGTTTATAAAAGGAACACCAAGCTTGCCACTACAGCAAGCATCCCTGCTGTACCAGGAAAACAATTACAGAGCAATTGGAAAGAGGCATAGGTTTCCAGAAGGCACAAATTTAAAATAAAAAAGAAAGAATAAATACTTCATACCCTGTGCACTCCTCTCTCCCTGCATTTGCATGTGCACAAATACTGCAGGAAGCCATGATAAGGACGGTCAATCAACATAGAAACCACTGCCAGGCTTCTCATCTCTACTAGGGGAAAGTTGTTTGAACCTTTCCAGTGGCTCAAAGCAGGAGCTCATTCAAGAAAAAGTGGCCCTAGAAATCTACCAGTACTGTCCAGGAAGCCCTCATATACCATGCATCACCACTGGCTTTTGTGAAAGTAAGGTTCCAGGTGTGGTTTTTGCCTCCAGAAGAGCAAAAAGCAAAAACTATCCTCCTGAGCCACTCTTCCAAGTAGGGCTCCCAGGAAACCCCAGGTGTGTCTTCACTGCAGGGTCAAATGTCTGTCTTTCCTAACAACATCAAGCTTTACCCTCAACATCGAGATAAGCTGCTCTCTTCAGTAATTTTAAAAAAATAAAAGCTTCATAGCAGGCTGGTGCCAGTTACTCAGGCCTCTAATCCTAGCTAACTCAGAAGGCTGAGATTGGAAAGATCAAGGTTCCAGTTCAACATGGGCAGCAAATTCACTAGACCCTATCTCCAAAATAACAGAGCAAATGAACTAGAGGTATGGCTCAAGTAGTAGGGCTCCTGCCTAGCAAGTGTAAGGCTCTGAGTTCAAATGTCAGTACTGCCAAAAATAATGTTTTTTTGGGGGGATGGGGGGGATGCCCAGGAGCTGGGCGGGCAGGCAACTGAATAGGCCACAGAGCCACACCTGGCCTCAGGAGGGCAGCTGGGCAGTGGGGGCTGGCACAGGCAGGCACACCCACTAGGGGACCCAAAGTTGTCTAAGCCAGGTAGTAGATCCCAGGCCAGAGCTTAGCCCAGGGAGGCAGAGTTGGGGCCTGGATGGGAGCTCCCACAGCTTAGGGACTGGCATTACCAGAGGCCTCCCCAAGCTGCTGCTAGAACTCAAGGCGTGTCTGCTGGTTGGACTCTAGCAGCTCCTGGAGACTGGCATGGAGGTGGTCATTTTTCTCCTCCAAGTGGTCCAGACAGGAGTTGGTCTGGTCCAACGTGGAGTACATGGCAGTGTACTCTGCTTCCCGAAGCCTTCCTCCTCGCCTTCTGCACCAGCCTCCACCCACATGCCCAAGTTCCCGTTGGGACCCGACATTTCGGGCTCTGGCAGCGCAGGAGCCATGCACGCAACATTGGAAATCAGTGTCCGTCATGCAGAAAGCCGGTACTGGCCAGAAGGTGGAAGCAGCTGATAGATCATAGGGCCACAATATTTTTTTTTAATCAAATTCAATGTCTGTGACACTACCTGAACATCTTATTCCACTACCACTAAAGGATTAATGCTATGGTCTGAATGTACGTGCCCCCAAATTCATGTTGAAATCCTGTCATAGGAACTGGGCCTTTGATAGGCGATGAGATCACGGGGGCAGAACCCTCGTGAATGGGGTCAGTGTTCTTTCTTGCAAGAGACCCAGCACCTCCCTTGCCCCTTCTACTATGTGAGGGGACAGCAAAAGTGAAGCAACCAGGAAGAGAAGAGTCCTCTCCAGAGCCCAGCCATACTGGCACACTGCTCTCAGACTTCTAGATTTCAGAACTGTGAGGAATACATTTCTGTTGTTTATAAAGTTACGCAGTCTGTGGTCACTGATTATAACAGCCCAGTAACCATTTTTGGCCAGAATTTATGAAACAACATTTAGTTTCCATTGAAGGATCTAATTTATAATTGCCTCACCTTCAAAATAGATTTTTGAAGCTGGTTTATTCTTATTTTGCCCCTTCTTGACTGGCCTTTTTAACATCTCTTACCTGCAAAATGGTATTCTGTCATAATCTGTTTAATACCCCACTATTAAAAGAAGGTTGATCATCTTCCCATCCCCCCATTTTAAAGTAAAGCCAAAGGCTCAGCTTGCAAGCTAAAAATGGTTTTCACATAGTTTTAAAGAGTTATTTGGTGATAGTGTAGTCCTGTGAGGGGAATTACCTGGCCAAGAGTAGATTAGGGTTGAAGTACTTTTCTCACCCCAAAGGAGGGCTGGGAATCAGGAAAATGAGATGCCTGACCACCTGACCAACTTTCCTGGAAAAGTTTATGTGACTCAGTTCCACCATACTCAAACACACACACCTGGCAAGGGCTTCTTGCTTGTAATAAATTAATGAATCAGGGATCCAAGATGGTGACTAGAGTGCAGAAGCAGATGGTGTGGGCTCTGTAAATCAAGAATCTTGCTGAGATGCTGGAGCCACACTTGGTAGAAATAAAGCACCAAGAAGAATCAAAACCTCAACACCCCGAACCCCAAGCCCATAAAAAGCTTCTCCACACGCCACTTTACACTGAAAAAAACAGGAGGGCTCCCATGCCACCAGACGCCGGTTCCAAACCTGCTTGGGAGACCAACAGGTGAGCACCAACTGTCATGCGGTATTCTCTCAGGCACCCCTGGGATAAACCAGCATAGCCCCCTGGACTGATTGCTGCCCTGCAAAAAAAAAAAAACTGAACAATAAACAAGGAACTGAAAGGGAACACACAGCAGAAGGGGCAGGGGTGCTGTAACTGCACCAGAGAAAGAGGGAGGAGCAAGGAGCTGATCTCCACGCAAACTTTCAGTAAACAGAGGCTGGAAGGGCAGAAGGACTGACAGCAGGCAGATGATAAACCAAACCTAAAATAAGATAGATAGTGGTCCACAAAGCTCATCTGAGCCAGTGAGCAACATCCAAAGTCAAATGACACTGCAAAATTGAAAAATAATCAGCAAACCATCACAACATGCTGACAGCAGAGGGCCAGCTGACGGATCACTGACCTTGCCCCAGAGAAAGGGGGCGAGGCAAAGAAACAAGCCACTAGTAAACCAACACCGCAAAAACCCAACTGCAAAGCAGACAGCTGGTGGGCCACAGGGCTAATCTCTGGGACCTGGGGACAAGCCACACCTCACTGAGGAAGGAGCTGACTAAACAGCTGCTGCTGAAAGACAGAAAAAAAAAAAAAAACTGGTGAGACTGCAACCACCTGGCGAGACTAAGACAGAGCTTCTGCTTAAATACCAACACCAAGACTGGATGCTGAAGGAGTAACACCAGAACTACTAAGACTGAAATTCTATTGTTCCTGAACCTGGAATTTTTTTGTGTTTGTTTGCTTTGTTTCTTATTTGTTTGTATGTGTTTGCCCATCTCTCCCTGTTGATTTATTTGGTTTTTTTTGTTTTGTTAGTTTTACTGTTGTGAGTTACCTAATACTAAATTACACACAGATCAGGGTCAGAAATAGCATATGTACACTAACCTAAAAACCCAACACACCCACAAAACAAAATTAAACCAAGGGAAAGAAAACAGGTGACTAAACCCACCAATATCCTATCAAGAACATAGTTACACAGTATCAAGTGGAGTGATGGGAAGACGAAAAAGGGATGGAAATCATTCTACCCCCCAAAACAATTTAATACAGGATTCAGAGGGAAATGAAGAAAATGCATACCCAGTTCCAGACTCCAATAAAACAAAGATAAACGATACCAAGGAACCCAATGAAGCCCAAAAGAACACACTGAAACAAGAAATCCTGCAAGTTATCACTGAGAATTTCATGGAAATGATACTAGATATGGTCAACCAAAACATACAAGAGGCACTCAAATTCCAAGACACCAAAAATAAAGAATACAAGAAGACACAGAAACAAATGAATGAACTCATAGGAGCCCTAAATAAACACCAAAGTGAAACACAGAACACCATAAATAGAGAGAAATGAGTTAAAGATGAATACTGACACTATTAAAGAGTAAGATATGGAAAACCTCAGAAAAAAAGAATGAAACAGAATACGAAACACAATGGAAGGCCCTCAAGCAGACTAGAAAAAGCTGAAGACAGAATCTCAGAACTTGAAGATGAGATGGACACTAAAGGAAAAAGTGAAGAACTGTGACTCAAACAACTCAAAACCTGTGAAAGGAATATGCAAAACTCAACAACTCCATCAAAAGACCAAACCTGAGAATCATGGGCATTGAAGGAGAAGAGGTGCAAGCAAAAGGATTCATAATATACTCAACAAAATAATAACAGAAAATTTCCCAAATCTAGAGAAAGCTATGCCCATTCAGGTACAGGAAGCCTCCAAGACACCAAACAGACATGACCAAAATAAAACTACCCCATGACATATTATTAAAACAACAAGCACAGACAATAGAGACAGAATATTGAAGGCTGTAATAGAGAAAAACAATAACATACAAAGATAAACCCATCAAAATCACAGCAGATTTCTCAACGAAACCTTAAAAGCAAGAACATGGAGTGAAGTATTCCAGGCACTGAATGAAAACAACTTCATCAACCCTAGGATACTCTACCCAGCAAAACTATCATTCAAAGTAGATGGAGCAATAAAAGTCTTCCATGATAAGCAGAAACTGAAACAATATATAGCCACCAAGCCACCACTACAAAAGATTCTTCAAGGAATTCTGCACACAGAAAATGAAAGCAAACAAAACCATGAGAGGACAGGCAACACCAAAGCACAGGAGAAGAAAAGACAAGGAATCAGAGAGTTAACATTAATTCAGCTGCACACAATCAAACCCTTAAACAACAAAACAACTAAATGACAACAATCACACTGAATGTTAACAGACTTAACTCCCCCATCAAAAGACACTCTTTGACAAACTGGATTAAAAAGGAAGATCCAACAATCTGTTGTTTACAGGAGACCCACCTCATTGACAGAAACAAGCACTGGCTTAGGGTGAAAGATTTACCAAGCCAATGGCCCCCCAAAACAGGCAGGAGTAGCAATACTTATCTTGAACAAAGCAGACTTCAAACTTGCATTGATCAACCAGATAAAGAAGGACACTCCACACTAATAAAAGGGGAAACACAGTCAAGGCAATACTCAGCAAAAACAGCAATGCTGGCGGTATCACAATTCCCAACTTCAAACTATATTAAAAAGCAATAGCAATAAAAATAGCATGGTACTGGCACAAAGACAGACATGAAGACCAGTGGAACAGAGGACCCGGAAGAGAGGACCCGGATATGAATCCACACAGCTATGCCCACCTTCTTTTTGACAAAGGCGCCAAAAATGTATCATGGAGAAAAGACAGCATCTTCAACAAATGTTGCTTGGAAAAGTGGTTATCTGCCTGTAAAAAAACTGAAAGTAGATCCGTATTTATCACCCTGTACTAGTATCAACTCAAAATGGATCAAGGACCTTAATATCAGACCCAAAACTCTGAAGTTAGTTCAGGAAAGAGCAGGGAATACCCTGGAAGTAATAGGTATAGGTAAGGACTTCCTCAATACAACCCCAGTAGCTCAGCAACTAAGAGAAAGGATGGACAAATAGGATTACATGAAATTAAAAGGCTTCTGCACAAAAGAAATGGTCTCTGAACTGAAGAGACCACCCACAGAGTGGGAGCAAATATTTGCCAGCTATACATCAGACAAAGGACTGATAGCCAGAATATACAGAATATACAAAAAACTAAACTCTCCCAAAATCAATGAACCAATAAAGAAATGGGCAACTGAACTAAACAGAACTTTCTCAAAAGAAGAAATTCAAATGGCCAAAAAACACATGAAAAAATGCTCACCATCCCTAGCCATAAAAGAAATGCAAATTAAAACCACACTAAGATTCCACCTCACCCCTGTTAGAATAGCCATCATCCAAAACACCACCAACAACAGGTATTGACAAGGACGTGGGGAAAAAGGAACCCTCGTACACTGCTGGTGGGAATGTAAGCTAGTGCAACCAATCTGGAAGAAAATATGGAGGCTTCTTAAAAATATAAACATAGATCTGCCATATGATCCAGCAATCCCACGCCTAGGGATATACCCAAAGGAATGCAACTCAGGTTACTCCAGAGGCACCTGCACACCCATGTTTATTGCAGCACTATTCACAATAGCCAAGTTATGGAAACAGCCAAGATGCCCCACTACAGACAAATGTATTAAAAAAAAAAAAGTGGTACTTATACACAATGGAGTTTTACTCAGCCATGAAGAAGCATGAAATCTGACTTGTCATTTGCAAGTAAACTGAAGAACATCATTCTGAGCGAGGTTAGCCAAGCTCAGAATACCAAAAATCTATGTTCTCCCTCATATGTGGACTTTAGATCCAGGCCAAATGCAGCAATGTTGTTGGACTTGGGTCACATGACAAGGGGAAAGCACATACAGGAGGAATGGGGATAGGTAAGAAACCCAAAACTTGAAAGTGTTTGATGTGCCCACTGCAGAGGAGCTAATACCGTAATGTCGTAAAGCGACAGAGGTCAATATGGGAAGGTGATCGGGAACTAGTGAAAAGGTCAGGTAGAGGTGAATCAATTCAGGTTGTAATATACTTTTGCATGGAAGCAAAGCTAGGAATCTCTCTGTATAGCTGTCCTTACCTCAACTAGCAAAACGCTTTGTCTTATTATTGCTTATGTCTTCAACAAAATTGGAGAAAAGGGCAGAACAGTTTCTGCCTAGAAGCAAGGGGGGTGGGGAGGAATATGGCCCAAACAATGTATGCACATATGAATAAATTAATAAACTTAAAAAATCAATGAACTACAAAGGAAAAAAAAGTTATTTGGGGGCTTGGGATGTAGTTCAGTCATAAAGCATTTTGCCTGGTATATGTGAGGCCCAGGATTAGATCCCCAGCTTTCCTGTGTGTGTGTTTAAAATATGGAAGAACATATAATCTACAAAGCCTAAATATCTGATGTCTAACCTTTTACTGAAAAAAACTGCTGACTTCTGAACTGTACTTACATCACACTCAACACAAAATACACCTTGGTCTACTTATTCTGAAACACTGCTTCTGAGACCAAATCTAGCAAACTAAACCGATTGTTCCACCTACATCTGACACAGATCTGGTCAGCACACTGTAAAGCAGGCCTCAGCCTCTGAGCTTCCATTTCACTGTCTTTGGCAGTCATGGATTTCTGACGTTTGTATCTTGAATCCCACCCCAAGCAGGATGCATGTGGTCTAAGGGCCATGAGTTGTTCATTATCTGTCCAGTGCTCAGCCATCCTTCCCCCATTTCAGAAACATCTTCATGAAGTATCAGCAATACCACATGATACTGGTGGGGAGTGGGGGACAGGAGATCTGGCACTGTCTAACCTGGGTAAGAGGTAGTTTGTGGCCAGGAGGAAAAGAGCCTGAAGCACAGTGAGGGGGACTTTGTGACAGGCAGTCATGTAAGCAATCTGGGGTTGTAGCCTCAACAGGATGGTAAGAGGAAAAATCCTTTCCAGTATACCAGTGAGTATACCCTGCCCTATGCCATGACTATTCTTCTGAATAGTCACTTAAACTGGCTGTGTGCAAAGTGGCTTTGCCCTGAGTTTCCTGTGGCCCAGGCATTTCCACTGGTGTTGACTCCCTAGCACTGTGTCTGGAGCTGGACTACCTGTCAGAGCAGAACAATAAGCAGTGGGTTGGTTTGAAGAGACATTTTTCACTGTAAGTTAATTTCTAGGTATCAAGAATTCTTCAGGATTTAAATGACTGTACATCTCCACCCAAGTCTGGGACTGACCATGATGTCAAGATGCCCAGAGAAACAAGGAATCTGCCTTAAGGAATCTGGGGGAGGGAAGGTTCATTGCTGCATATAAATAGGAAAGCAGGAAAGCAAGGAGACATCTGTATATTCAGGACTGAAATCAAAGCTGGGGCTAACTCCCAATCAAGTAAATATTTCTACAGCTTAGAGTCAGTAAAAAGCTAGTACGTGATTATGCTTCTCCAGAAAGCCCTTGGTCTACAACAAACCTATGCATCCACACTTTTTTCTCATAAATTACATCTAAGTGGCTCACACTGACCCAATTACTACATTGTGGTTGAGGTAATTTTCCCTGTGTGCATGTCCCTAAGTTGCCTCCTCATGGGATTCTTCCTGCATATCCACAAAGCAGGCCTGCAACCAGGCCCTCTTAAAGCCATTCTATCCCCTACATTTCATCAGTGTGGCTTCTTAATAAAGCAAGGGCTCCTGATTGTCAAGAGATGCCTGGAGAGCTCACAGACCTTAGTAGTTCCCTCCCAAAGGCTTCTACTCTCCATCAGTAAAATGGTGGTAATTACTCATTTATTTCTTCATGCAAATTATGAGAAAGTAAAAATTTTAAATAATGTAAAAAGCAAATCATCAATATTAACCAAAACAAAGATTCCTAGGTCTCTTATAAAGAAGACATGCACAGGTGAGGGAATAATGAACCATAAGCCCTGGTGGGTCTGGCTACACATGAGTGAGACTGGCCATCTGTAATTCCACCTATGGGGGAGGCACAGATAGGAGGATCATGGTCAGAGACTAGCCTGGGCAAAAGCATGAAACCCTATGTGAAAAATAATTAAAGCCAAAAGAACTGGGGGTGTGGTTCAAGTGGTAAAACACCTGCCTATCAAGTATAAGGCCGAAGTTCAAACTCCAGTTGTGCCAAAAACAAATAAGCAAACCAAAGAAACCACTCAGTACAGTAACAGACTTGTGCTTTGGGGAAAGTTCTCAGGACACTGAAGGTTCTTGCCATTCTCCTGCCTTCCCTTTCTTCCCTAGTGCCCTATTTTAAAATTAAAAACTAGGATGCTCCCTTCTTTAAAGAAAGCTAATTTTTCTTAAGATAGCAGGATGTTAGAACAGTATTTGCTGTTAACGGCCTTAAAATAAGTCACATTTCCCATGGCACATCTACAGAAACATTTGGATATCTGTGTTAAAAGAGAAGCCCCAAACTCTACAAGTCTGCATGGCTGCTTCCTCACAAACTAAACTAATGTAACATGAAAGACCTGCAATTTCCAGAAATGTTGAGGAAGTCAAAAATTAGCTTGCATTGGCTTAAAGTTGGGGATATGAATTTTATGTAACATCTGCAATTTTTACACTGTTTTAACTTTGGGAATTTGGTTTTTCAAATGATAGATGATTCTAGTAAAGTTCATTTTAAATTCTCTTTGAGACCAAATTAACCCTCACTAGTCTACCCTTAATATTACTTATGATTTTTAGTCTAACCCTTCAATATTCATACAGCACTTAATGTGATAAGAGGAAAAAAATAGGAATCTGCCATTGTACATGAAATACAACTATATAAAAATCTACTTATAAGGAAAATTAAGACACAAAAATTAGAGTTGATCTGTTAAGATACAGAATTCTCTCTCCTCTCCCTTCAAATGTTGGTAATAAACCATACGGTAATACACAGAATGTAAGTAATACGTAAATAGAGAACATTATAAAAAATTAAAATCATTTAAAAATGACCTTTAAAGATTCCCTGTTGTGTGTCCTAAAATGTGGTCTTCTGTTAGTTACTCTCAAAAACTACCTATTCATCTCTGGTTTGATAAGCAAAATGTGGGTGCAAATCTTGTCTAACTCCTCCTGGGAACCTGGGATAATACAGATGCAAATGGCCAGCGATCTGACCTGGCCCTAGAAATTCTACAGATGACAGCTCCCAGAAGAGGAAAACACTAGTCCCATGGAAAGCAGTCTGGGAAATGTTTCAGAAAGTGAAAACAAAACCTTAGTAGTGGCCGATCCTGGGGCACAGAAGCCATCTGAAGGCTCTAGAAATCTCCCAAATTAAGAGTGCACATTCTTAGCAGGAGTCTTAAGAGCTGTGCTGCAAGTCTGTGCAGCATGGGAGAAGACACCTCTGCAGAGCTGCCACCCATGCAGTACATACCCCAGTCCTCTGTGAACACAAAGTACTTACTGCCACGAACAGCATGCAATACATGGAGAACGAAGAGTGGCCTGAGTAGAAGGACAATCTAGAAAAGAAAGAAGAGAAATATCATTTTTTTTTCTCCTAGGAGACCATTACTCTACTGCTGTCCCCCTTGGAGCTAAGGGATCAATCCAGGGCCTTGCACAGGCTTGAAAAGCGCACTACCATTGAGTCACACCCCAGGCCTAGACTGCTCTTCATTGCAGAAATCTTGGCTTCAGAGAGCACACAGCTCTTTCACCTTAGGAGTTAGAAGGATGGGGTGAGGCCAGTTATCACAGGAACTTTAAGGAGTCCAAGGAGCGTCTAAGGTCGGATGCCTACACACTCATTTTACTGAAACTCTCAGGATGGGAGATGAGTCATGAACAAACTTGCCAAGCATTTCTACAGATGTCAGAGGGCTAAAACTTGACAAGCCATAACTGGCATAAATGGCCTTAACTATTCCATAAAAGCTCATGTGACCATGACTTAAGTTTTATTTTCTACTAGCAAGATTTGCCCCTGAATAACATAATAACCTCCTTCGAAACACTCAAAACTTGATCATCTTTTTCCATTGTATTAGTATTTTGTTTTAAATGCCCATGTGTCTTGTCTTTCCCACCAGATCAAGTACTTTTGTTTGACATTCAATTTTCACTTGTGCTCTTCTCAATAGTATAAGCCATAAACTGAGTATCATCTTCTCACCTAAAAATGACAGAGTAATTGCAAAACTGAATTTTACAGCACTTCTGAGAAGGAAAAATAAAGCTCACTATCCAAGTTCTGCTTACACAGAATGGGCCACTACTGTGGAAGAGGCGAGAACGTTAGTGTGGTGAGAGTGTGTGGGAAGCACTCACTCATGTAAATCACTGGAATGTTTCTCCTGACTGCTTTCCCCACACAAGAACAGAAACAGAGGTATTGATTGTACTTATTATACCCTGCCTTATTCAAAGCAGTCAATATTGGTTCCTGGATTCAGAGAAGAGAAACAACTCCTAAAAAAAAAAAAAAAAAGTCATGTATATAAGTAGCAACTGAGGGTAGGTGAGAGAGTAAAGATTATTTAAATATGCTGACTTTTTAAATCATCTTTTTTGTAATCAGATACATTCCTAAGAAAGAGAATCTTCTAGTTTCCTAACTACCCAGGAATTAATTCTGGCTTTAATCTGTGTTTGGCCACAGAGAATGACTCAACACAAATCCTTATTTTCAATCAGATAATTAGAGCAGCGTTCTCTACACTTCACAGTTAGCTTCAGTAAATTATTCTGAAGAACCTACAAATTAAGAGCCAATTTCAGGGACTGTTAAAACAAATCAAGCCAACAGAACCATGAGCATAGAAATATTCTTAAAGCAAGCCATTTCGTTTCACTACATCTTACATACCGTGTACCATAAGATCATAAACTGTAAACTCAGGTAATAGTTTTAAACAGCTCTCAATCTGCCACAGAGTGATTTCATTAGATTAAAACAAAATCACTTCAATCTTTTCATTGTAAATACATAAACATATTTTTATTCAGTACAGAATCAGAAAAGAAGGTGCCTATGACTTCAATAGACAGGGATTGAAAATCAAGGGGGTAACTATTTCATCTCAGTTTCTAAGTCTTTACCTACAGTAACTTATCAAAACAGATCATGGTAATATGAATTGCTTCTATTAAAAAGAAAATTAACAGAATAAAGCACAAAAATATAAATTCAAATTACTGCTATTCCACACAAATCTAACGCTATTGGAGTTTGGGGGAGTAAAAGGGGGGATTAAACTCACTGCTTGCTGGGCAGGTGCTCTACCACTTGAGCCATGCCCCAGTCCATCTGGAGTCTCTGGAACATAAGCTCCCACAGGTATCTTATCCACAATTCACAAATGAACTAAATACTTGTATGGGTAGTTTAATAAAAGTCCAACTGCAAACTGTTTTCATCATAGTGACCTCCACTGTTATAACTGTCTGTTATCAACAGTAAGCAACCAGGAAACAGCAAGTGCGTCAGTCTTGACTTTGTAACTTACTATGAATGGGCTTCTATTATAAATGTCAACTTACAGATTTCTTTACCTTACATGTGTCAGTTGGGACACCCCTTTCTCCTAGGAAAGGTGATTAAACTCAAGATTACAGCTTTCAGGGAGTCCACAGCCATCCACCCACACCCACCCCAGGATGATTGCCACTCCTTGCTTCAGCATCCTTCCTCTCTGAATGCCAGTGTCTAATCCATATTTGTCCTTATAAACTTAAAGACAATCAAATCCAGCCTTGATCAGTCACCAGAAATCAACTAATATAAAACACTTCTTGACTTAGTATTTGGGGCTCATAAGGAGTTAGCGATCCAGCTAACCATCCCTTTGCCCTTCCCTCACCAGACTTTCTTCCTTCCCTCCCCTCCATTCTCCAAAGTTAAAAAGCACTGAACAGTTGCACGTTTTGCTTGTCTTTTGGTTGGGAAGTATCTTTATTTTACATTTAATCTTGAGCAAAAGTTTTCCTAAGTACAGAATTCTAGGTTGATGATTTTTACTCATCACTTTGAAAATATCATGCACTATCTATGGCTTCTACTTTTGCTCTTACAGGTACAGTGGCACACACCTGTAATCCAGCACTCAGGAGGCTGAGGCAGGAGTGCTGCGAGTTCAAGGCCAGCCTGGACTATATAGCAAGGCCCTGTCTCAAAAAAATTTGTGTATATGTGTATATGTGTGTGTATGTGTGTGTGTGTATATGGATTATCTGTTTTTTTCTCTTTGATTGCTTTCCCTTTCCCCAAATCTTCGATACTCTGCAGTTTTTCTATTTTGAATCCAGTAGAAACCTTTTACTTACCTGGCTTCTATTTGCTGACTTCCTGTATTTGTGGGTTTATATACTTCCCAAAGTTTGGAATGACCTTTAAATACTATCCATCCTCTGTCCTCCTTTTTGTGAGATTCTGACTGACCACGTAAGAAACATTTTCATCCTTACCGACACCCCCCCCCTCGACCCCATCTTATCCTTTCTTCTGTATTTCTAAATTTGGTCTCTTAAGGTCTGTCTTCCATTTTAGTCCTCCCTTTCACTGTATCTTATCCTCTTAATCTTTTACATTTAAAATTTCAAATTAGAAAATATGTATCATTTATAGACCCATTTAGCTCCTTTCAAGTCTGTTTGGACAATTTTGATTCACTTCAACCAGTACTGTATTTTCAATCTCCTCTTATTTAACTCTATACAGTACATTCTACATAGTAATTCTACTATCTGCAGTCTTTGAGAGTTAGTCAACTTGTATTTGCTGACTCTCACTTAGAATGTGAGCTCATGTCTTTGGGATTCTATCTGTGGGGAATTGCCAACCTTGATTTAAAAAGCATTCTTCTAGAGGAGATCTGTGTTCACTTCGGCTGTGTGCACTATCAGTCCACTCTGAACTCTGGCCTCTCCTTTTTTAAACCATAGACATAGCATGAATTCAGCCCTACTCCAGAGAGTGGGCCTTGTGGTAATAATTCTTCTCAATAGTTCCCAATGGGAGTACTTACATGGTCCGTGTGCCTCCTACCTGTTTTCCTACTCTCCTCTGCCCCATGGTCACAGCCTGCCACATTGGGCTCTAGGTTTCCAGGAGCTGGCAGTTACTTTTAGGGTACATATTGGATCTGAAACATTAACTACCTTTGGACTTAGAAAAAATCCTTTACTCTCTTACCAACTAAGCTATTGAAAACATATGTTTTAGATAGTTGTATAACTAGCTATGTGTGTATGTATGTTTGTATGCAAAGATACACAGATGGATGTAGTTGTTGCTATTGTTTTCTGACATGGGGTCTCACTTTGTTGCTCAGGCTGCTGACAAACTTCTAAACTCAAGTGATCTTCCCATCTCAGCATCCCAAATAGTTAGGACTATAGGTGTGTCCCACCAGGCCCAGTACTTTGTGTGTGTGTGTGTGTGTGTGTGTGTGTGTGTGTGTGTGTATACACATATATATATATATATACTTGACATAATACATATAAATGTTTAGTTGGAACTATATCAGAATGCATTGCTGACGCTGTATATTGCCAGAAATAGAAGCTGGCTGTTTTAAAATGAGACTTTAAAGTAATGAAATGCCATCTAAAACCCATCACTTTACTAGAAGACACAATTGTTTGGCAAAGCAATTTGTTTTTAATTATATAGTGGCCAATGCCCACAAATGTTTCTAGATATTACTATTCCACCAACTCCCAGAATATGGTGAAGTTGGTTCTGCTACACATTAATGTCCTTTCCCCACTAAAAACCATCCTGAAATTGATTACTAAAGCCATCCAAGGCAAAAAGGTTATCAAATGACATAAATTGCTACAAGTTATTGAGTGTCAGGATGCTGAAGACACAGTATTGACATTCCCCACAAAAATTCTCATTGCTCGCAAGAGCACCTGAGCCCTGTCTCTTTCAGGCTCAAATCTGGTTTTTCCCAACTTTCCCACACCATGATTTCACTCCTGTGAACGGCAGACAAACCCACAGGGAACCGAAACTCTACCATCTCCAGGAAGGGAGTGCCCATCCAAAAGAACAGAAATTATGATTTAGATGTGGCAAAACATGTGAAGTAAGTATGTGAAGGAATTAGATCATCTATGAAAAATTAGATGCTGTTAATGTGTAAATAATCATTTGAAGACAAGACCAATTTGTCCTTTGTATACTTTAAAGGCAAAATAAAAGGAAGTCAAACTGCAACATGAGACATTTTCTTTAAATGTTACTTCCTGATTATAAGGTTTATACATCACACATTAATAGAAGATAAATTTCTCCTGTGATAACTTTTAAACATTGACTGATACTGTAAAAAAGTTGAAAACGTCCTATACAGATGGACATGTGAGCAATGACCTCCTCAATGAACGAACATAAACTCCTCCCAAGTATCAGCCCTACTTTATTTCAAGGATGTTTACAATCAACTACTTCGCTAAACGGTCCAGTGTTAGGTATCAGGTTGTTATCTACAAAAATCCACAGCTATGATATCTGAGGACTCAAGTAGGTGATGATTACACATTTTTTCAAGCGGACAGTTTGGCAATTCTACCGACATGGAAAACATACATATTTCTTGACCTAGAATTATACTTCAATACCTCCATCCTAGAGAGGTGCACACACCACATGAACAGAGGTGAGTTGCCACACTGCTGACAACTCAAGGACTCAAGGTGGGTTCTAGCACCATTCTGAATACTGTACATTGTTAAAACGGATTAAGTAGTTCTGTGTAAACTGATACAGGAAATTACCCAAGATATCTGAAAAGATAAATATGCTATTTATCTAAATCACATAAAAATATGCATTTCACATTCATTAAAAAAATACATATGAAATGATGGAACAGACACAAACTATTAACACATGTTCTGGGGAAAGACATCAATGGGGATTAACAAACCTTTCCCATTATATTCTAATAATAGTGGAAACATAACTTCTTATTACAGGGAGAATATATGTATACATACCTCTCTTCCTGACCAACAGTTACCCTGCAGTGACTCAGGCCCTAGAAAGCTGTTCTCCCGTTTCTCAGTGAAATGATGACATTTGTATGTAGTTTTAGGTAATGCAATTTGCATTTCCAGTAAAAATATATACACATAATTAAAAAGGAAGTCAAATTGAAGTAGGAGGCATTTTCCTTCATTTATGCAATACTCTTGAAATGTAGTAAATTAACTCTGATGTTATTGTAAGGAACAGAGCTCATAATCATGATATTTTAACACTTAATGTTTGAAAAGGGAAGTTTTTTAAGAGATCAGATGTCGGAGACAAGGCTCCCTTTGTGAGCCATTCTGTCTTGACCTTGCCCTGGAACATTTTGCGGTTGTTTGTCCCAACTTCTCCATCTCCAGCACAAGATGGCGCCGTCCCCGCTTCTCTTCCGGGAGTTTACCTTGCCGCCGGCGCGAATGTGCACCCTATCAGAAGTCCTATAGCAGAACCAGCCAACCAGCCTGCACCTCGTCATACCCCTCACTCCCTCAGCACATAAATACCCCTGTGTGAACAATAAAATTTTGCAGCTTGATCAGAACTCCTGTCTTGCTGTCTCCTTCGTGTCTCTTGTCCCTTCATTCTTCCCCTTCTAGGTTCGCTACCCACGCTGATGTGTCCTGCAGGACGGGACAATCAGATTTTAGAAATATCTAGAAATACATGAACCTCAAGGTGTCTCTCTCCCAAATGGTACAAAGATGAATATAATAAATGACAAAGGAATAGAAAATGCTCCCAACCAAAATTAATTTAAATATAGTACAACAAAAAATAATATAAACTCATTCCTTGAACCACCCAGTGACTGAAAAATTATTTCATTAGCAGCAAAAATCATATCATATAGTCCTTACTTTTATTATTTATACAGTGATTTTACTTCCACTTGAAGCTACTGTATTAGGTAGGGTCAATTTTAACCATCCCACATTACACATAGAAAGTTACAGGCCAATCTGAAATAACCTGGAAGTGACTATCCTATTTTATTCATTAATATTAATTCATCAATTACCATTTTATAACCACTAACATCTATAAATTGCATAACAAATAGTATCTACAGATATCGGATCATGCAGCTTAAAGGAGAGGAACTTGCAGGACCAAGGGAAATGAAAAAAAAAAAAGGGCACAGCTGATATATATGTAGGGTATTTTAAACTCTTGATTTAGTGAACCATTTGATAACTAAAAGCAGATGACACTGTGTCTTCTGTTTTTGAAAAAATCCTGCAAAAGTCAGGAGTCTAGAAAATAGGAAGCTGCTGAGCATTGTGAGGTTAAAGGAAAGTAGAAGTGGATGCATCTTGTAGATAACATGACTGGGAAGAAATGCTTCCCAACTCTCAGCCCCAAATGAAGAGCAAGTAGGTTGTGCCAAAGATCACTGAGAGAAAGTATAAAAAATACACAGATGTACCAGCCAGGAGGAGAGGTTGTCCTTACGCAAAAATTCATGACATACAAAAAGACTAAATCACCAGCCACTTTGCTTAAGACAGTTAAAAAGGAAACAAGGGACAAACAATAAGAAAAAAATATGTGAAATATTCCTATGTAAGCAACAAAGACTATCTTTTCAAAACATGGAAAGGCCACCACTGTTAAAATAAGGGACCACAGACTAAGACAAAGAAAGAGAGAGTTTTGTGTGTGCCTCACTAGAGGCAAGATCTTGAGACTACTACTCTAGCCACACACCTCCCCGCCAGGCCACACACACACAAAGACAACAAGGCCATGAAAGTCTTCTCCTAGCACATGCAGCTGGTCTGCTAACTTCTACCTTCTGCAGATCGGGAAATCACTACTAACTCCCAGTCACGAGGATCAAGAGAGAAATAAAAGTGTCTTTAATATTATACCAATATAGAAAATTCAGACCTTGGTCAAAGCAGGCAGTATCAGTGGCAAGAGAAAAAGCCAAGGCTCAAACAACTGTCAAATTATTAGAGCTTAACAGGAAGCTGGCCAGACAGGTCACTCTTGTTTCTTTCAGATTTGATGAGGTGACATCACTGAAGTTCACATAACCAGGAGGACCAGCAGAGCATCACAATACCTCACTTAAGTAAGTACTCAGCAGAAAAGTTGTAGTTCCTTCATATCCTAATTCCTCTGCTGTTAAGAGAAAATGACAACAATGTCTATCAACAAATCTTTAGATGGCCATTTTAGTACATTCAGATTATAACTAAGGAGATGGGAGCTGAGTATTTTTTACAAGTATAAAAACAAAACAGGAGCATGTTATCCTTGTTTCAAACCCTTCATGAGAACAACTGCTGAGCAGAGTCACAGACCTCCCCCTAAGCCCAACCATCTCTCCAGACCCACACCATCTGCTACCAAACTACCAATTAATGCCCAACACACAATTTGTGCTCTTATCTGTCCTCTTGCCTAGAATAAGCTTCCCACCTTTCTTTGATAATTAGTATTCAAGAATCAATTCAGTCACTGATTCCTCCAAGAAATCTTTCCTAAAAACTCAAGATTGAACTTATGGCACATCTCTGAGGGGGAAAGAGCCCTACCGCACTCTATGAATGCACTGGCTGCAGCCAGCCCCTTATGTTAAAATCGTCTCCTACTGAACCACCTTCCTCATTACACCCAAAGCTGGGCCACAGTGGAACAAGATTTTTTTAAATAGCTTTTGCTGTACTTTGTTAGTTACATAAGATATGCTCTGTATTAAAAAAAAATGTACAGCAAAACAAAAGAAAAATTACCAAGAAACTTCCATCCTCCCCAAGTGAGATCACATGTTAACTGATCTGTATCCCTAACATCCTGAGCAGTTATCAAGCATTAAGTAGGTGCTCAATACTTTTTTAAAGCTAATCTGAAATCGAATCTCTTCAGTGATCCTCCAATAACTTATACCACACCATATGAGATAAGTTATCTGATTTGACACCTTATCGGCTGATGTACTTTCCCCATACAGAGTTAGAGATCTGGACCTTATCTCCAAAGCCCAGCAGCATGAGGAGGTCAGGTCTGACTTGCTGCTATGGACACCCTTTTTTTGGAAATCCTGGGCTTAAATAAGCACAGCTTAGTGCATCATCCTATTAGTCTGGCAAACATTTTTAATAATGTTATAAAATCCCCTCAAATTCTTTATACATTGTGGTCAAAGGCAGTCAGATTTGTTGAACAAATATAGCCATAATGATGAAGTGGCAGATACACTGTTAGAAATTTTTAAAAACCTAAGTTTTAAAAGTATTCTCAAAGCAAAAGTAAGTGGCACAAAACAATAACAAATAAGGAGAAAGATTTTGGGTACTGCCTAAATTCACTGTCTATGTGAAGATTTCTTCAGTTTTTAAAGAAGTATTTCTGTCCTTCAATAAACCGAATCTTGAAAACTGTCCTGTTTATAAGTTTCTAAGACATTACTGCAGAAGCAAAACACTGCAGCTGCAATAGACTGCATACCAAATGGTTACTATAACACAAACAGAAAAGAAAAATGCTACTCAGTCCTATAATCTCACTCTCCACAGTGTATATCGTAAATTTATTACATATATAAGGACAGTCATCTTATTAATGTTTAGCTATTGTCTTCTCAAACCTCAGCCTTCAAAAAGAATAGCATGAAGAATTCCATAGCAATCAAAGCTTTTCTGCCTGCTTGTTCAATGGAGAACAGCATCACAGGAACTCTGGTCAAAATCCACGCACCAGTGATCAGGAAGCTACTACTCAGTGACTTAAGTTGGTCCAGGCAAGGCTGTTTGCAAATTTCTGCACTCCTCATGAGCTGTGCCTGGTTTCCTACCTGTATATTCCCTGAAGACTGAGGGGCACTGCTTTCCTGCCATTGCCCTGCTCCCCAAATGCAAGCTGCTGAGTTCTATATATGCTCTGTTTTGTTGTCTTGGTTTAGCCCTCCCTTACCTTGCACCTGAATGAGCACCAACTTCTTCCAACTGGTATCCACACTTTGGTCTTTCCCTTCATGCACTTCATCTCCTTAGAGTACTCCAAACCCCCTAATATCTAACCCCAAAGTTGCATATCCTTGACCCCCACCCCTTATATATGAGACAGATGTCATACAAAGTTCTGTTCCCATAATCTAGGTGATCTAAAGCAGTGATTCTCAAAGTGTGGTCCTGATACCAACAGTCACATCTGAAAACTTGTTTTAACACAAATTCTCCCAAACTGTCTGCATCCACACTTGAAGAATGTGGCTCAAAAATCTGTATAGCTATCCTTATCTCAACTAGCAAAAACCCTTGGTCCTTCCTATTATTGCTTATACTCTCTCTTCAACAAAATTAGAGATAAGGGCAAAATAGTTTCTGCCTGGTAGCGAGGGGGTAAAGGGAAAAAGGGAGGGAGTTGGGGGGGGGTGGAGAAGGGGCGGGAAGTGGGGGAGAAATGACCCAAACATTGTATGCACATATGAATAAAAGGAAAAAAAAAGTCTACCAGATGATCCTAAGGAGCCAGTAAAATTTGAGAATTTTGACTTGTATAGGAGCTACAGTTCTGAACTATAAGTTCATTACTTTTTTGCTTTGGGGGACCCCAAATCAACTGAGAGTAATGATATCCTCATTGGCATAAGCAATGCACACTTAATAACTACATGTCCTAATGCCGCAACAACAGCCCCCCTTTAATCCATCACAGTCTCAAGTATTAATTTCAAACAGTGAACAGAAATATCTAGACATAACACTAAGTATTCCATTAAGGTCCATTTATGTTCTCAGTTCTATGTCTAGGACCTGAAGGCTATCACAGTTGAAGACTAGTAAAAGTCCTGTGGTATGAAGTGGCAGATACAGCACAAGAGTGCACACACATGCAAGAAAGGGAGGTGGGGGGAGAAAGGAAGAGAATGAATGGGGAAAAAAATCAAAACCAAAATTGTAGGATATTCTCATGCTAACATATAACTCTGACTCATTTATACAGTCTACAAAAAGTGACTCATTTCAGATGCCTATGTTCCTTCTCTCCAATGGCAAGCATTATAATTTTATAATTAAAAACTTATATGGGAACAGGCTATGGAGGAAATAAAAGAGCAGATTACATGATGATACTGACCTATAGGTAATGTGTAGACTGAAGTGTTTTTACATTTTTTGGCTTCCTAAATTTTAAAATTGAAGAGAAAAGGAAGAGGAAAGTGTATCCAACCAAACTATATTCCACAACAGAAGAGCAAGCAAAGCCACAGCTATGGACCACTGTGACACAGCTCTGAGAGTGGCAACAACTGACTCACTCTGGAAATGCTGATGGAAATCACATTTTCCTAAACTTCCACTTCTACATTTGATGTTCCTTTTTCCTTGCTTCAGAATCCCAAAACTTAACAAGGGATCTTCTCATTGAAAACTATAAATATTAATGATTTAATGTACACACCTCTGCATTTGAACTACACAGATGTTCACATTGCCTTTAAGGTATTGCTTTCTCAGCTCTTATACAGGAACCCAGGGCCCCATGCATGCTAGGCAAGGGCTCTACACTGAGCTACCTCCCCAGACTACAATTTTGTATGTACTGAAGAAACTTCAAAGGCTAGTGGAGAAGAGGCCTAAACGAATTAGATGAAGAGTGCAATCAGAGTAACTATATATGTCTGCCAGTTTTTATACACTAGGAAGAGACAGTGACAGTATGACACTTAAGGGTGAAAAATAATTTTATACGATTTAACATAAATTATATTATTTCACATAATCACTTATGGGGGAAAAAAGGCAAAAATATCACCAATAAGAAATATTATCACAAGAAAATTCTGAGCTAAGATTTATGTGTCTGAATGAGAGAAACAAGAACTGTGTGGAGAACTTGTGTCCTTTAATAATCATACCTAATGTGGTGGTACACAGCTGTAACTCCAGCACTAGGCTGAGACAGAAGGATCACAAGTTTGGGGATAGTTAGGGTTACATAGTGAGACCTAGTCTTAAAAAAAAAAAAAAAAAAAAAAACACATGATGACATTTTCTAGAATTTGGGCAACCCTAATCACCGTAATGACATTCTTACATTCTTAAATTCCTTGGCTGAAAAAACATTAGTGTTCCCATCTGTGTTATGGTAGCTGATCCAGGAAAGAGAGATCATTAGAGACACAAGCACAGTTTGGTAGATAAGTACAAACTGAGAACCAAAGTCCTGAGGTTGAGGCCCCACCTCCATGTCATGGTTTTTGGGATCAAAATCAAGAAACTAATCTTCACTGTGCTCAAGGTGCTTCATTCATTAAAGTGGGACAGCACTACTCTCCATGCCCATGTTACAAGAATGCTCAAAGGCTAAAAGTAAATACAGTCAGCACTGCAAAGGTTTGGATATATTTATGCCAGGAGTGAGGAGATGAAACTCCCAGACTAGTCTCTGATCACTGGAAATAACCACCCTTCCTTGGTTCTAAGTAAACAATAAGTAACACATTACATGCTTTGTTCCCTATAATGCACAGCCATGTATTAATCTTTAAAAAGACAACAATAAATGAAGGGTTTTTAAAAGATATATGGCTAAAATTAATTTTAGTCAAGAATATACACATATAAAAGTTCTTTCAATTTTTTTCACAAATTGAACATGTTTCCAATGCTATCTCCTTTACCAAGTTACTTTATAGGCTTTAGGAAATCAAGAGACATTGTAACACTTACAATCCAAAAGGTAAGAGTAGGATTGGCTTTGAGGGACACAGAAACATACTTTTTTCCTTCCTACTCTTTTTCATATACAGACCTACAGAAGCAAAATTCCCACATTAGTACAAATATCCAAACAACTCATAAAGCTATAAAACTTCTAGAAATATAACAGGAAAAAATCTTTTTGACCTTAATTTAGGCAAAAAAAAAAAAAAAAAAACCCGAAAAAATTCTTAAATAGGAACAAAAAGCACAAACTAAAAGAATAAAGTTCAAAAAATTTTAATCAAAATTTGAAACATCTGTTCCTCAAAAGGTACCGTTAAGAGAATTAAAAGATAAGCCACAGATTGGAATCTTATAAGAATGAATAAGACATAAAAATGGCAAATACGCATATTGAAAAGATGATCAATATCACAGTCATCAGCAAAATGCAAATTAAATACTATATTCCTATTAAAATGCTACAATTAAAAAGATTAAGCCACGTGCCAGTGGCTCTCGCCTGTAATCCTAGCTACTCAGGAGGCAGAGATCAGGATTGAGCTTCTATTTCAAAAATAGCCAACACAAAAAAGGGCTGGCAGAGCGGCACAAGTGGTAGAGTGCCTTCCTAACAAACAGAGTTCAAGCCTCAGTATAGCCCAAAAAAAAAAATTGGCCACACACATTGGCAATCATATAGAACAACTCAAACTTTCTATACACTTTCTTAAAAAGTCAAACATACATCCACCATGTGACTTAAGCATTCTACTCTGCTATGCCCGATGAACCCTCAAGGTTCATGTCTCCAATGCAATGCTGTTGAGAAATGAGGCCTTTCAGAGGTGATTAGATCATAAGGGCTCTGTCCTCGTCACTGAAATAATGTCATCACAGGAGTGGCTTCCTTACAAAGGATGAAACTGGCCCCATCTCTCTCTCTCTCCTTTATCTCTCTCCCAACCCCATGCTCCTCCTCCCCACTGTGACGCCTTTCATAGTATTATGGCACAGTCACAAGGCCCTCACCAAATGTCAGCTCCCTTGACCCTGGACTTCCCAAACTCAAGAAGAATTTTATACCCACTAAAACTTCTCTCGAAAAATGAATTCAAAATAAAGACATTTTCAGACAAACCGATCTAGAAGACTTCAGGTAGAACAATGGTTAAGAAACTCCTTCTACCTGCAGACCCACATTTATTGCAGCACTATTCACAATAGCTAAGCTATGGAAACAGCCAAGATGATGAATGGATTAAGAAAATGTGATATTTATATACAATGGAATTTCATCCAGCCATAAAGAAGAATGAAATTTTATGGATGGAACTGGAGTACATCATCTTAAGTGAAGTTAGTCAGGTTCAGAAAACCAAAGGGTGCATGTTTTCTCTCATATATGGAATGCAGACCCAATACAAGTATAGCAATATTATGAAAAACAGGTCACACTAAGGGAAAGTCACATATGAGAGAGGGACAGTAAAAGAAGGAAGTTAAGAAGGTGATGATGATGTTGATGTACTTCCTATACAGAAATGAATACAGAATGTTTAAACCTGTTGAAATCACTGTAAGAAGGGGACTAAGGAAGAAAGAAGGAAAATAGAGGAGATAAACCAATTTGGGTTGTAACACATATACACATGGAAATGTCACAAGGAAACTCCCTGTGTAGTTATCTTCAACAAACAAAAATGTGTTGTTTTGTTTTGTTTGTTTTTTTACAAAATTGGAGAACAGGAGGGCAGAACAAGTCCTGTCTGGAGGGGCTGGTACCAGTGGGATGGGGGAGGATATGGGGAAGGGGTGTGGGAGGGTGAATATGGTGCAAATACTGTATACACTTGTATGTAAATGGAAAAATGAGACCTGTTGAAACTATTCCAGGAATGGGGGAGGGGATAAAGGAGAATGATGGAGGGAGTGAATTCAACTATGATATGTTTGATATATTGTAAGAACTTTTGTAAGTGCCACAATGCACCCCCAGCACAATAAAAAAAACAAAAAACAGAATTCCTGCAGGTTCAGACACCAGACAGTAACTTGACTCTCGAGTCCTCGTATCTGCATTCTGGAACTCCCATCCCATATTTTTCTGTATCTGCAAACTCTTCACCAAGACTCACTAGATATCTTCACTTAATTTCTTCTGTTAATTTATTTAAACATCAAGAGTATGACACTATTTTTTGGATCTGCAATGTAGTGCAGAGAATGATTCTCTGCAAGCATGTCTGCTGCCATCACTTCTTTCAACTTTGAATTGAGGTCTTAGCCTGTATAAGGCAAGAAAAAGAAATAAAAGGCAACATGGAAGAAAAAGAATCACTATAATTCTCTTTACTCACAGACACGGTGAATAGGAATATAGAAAACCTTGAGGAATCAATACAAGTTACTCCAATTAATAAATGGCTTAAGTTAGCAGGACACAAGGTCAAAATAAAAACCAAGTGTATTTCTACACAATCCAAACAATTATAACTTAAAGCGCACACGCGCGCACACACACACACACACACAAACCCTTCTCAAAATGGAATCAAGAATCATTAAACTCTTAGTATTATACACAAAATGTGTACATGATGGTTTGAATATGAAACATCCCCTTCAGACTCATGTGGTCCCCAGCTGCTGGCCCTATTTTGGGAGGTAGTGGAAACTTTAGGAGTTGGGACCTAGGTGGAGGAAGGAGGTCATTGTAGACCTGTCCTTGAAGGTTCTATCTGGTCCTTGCTTGTTTTTCCTCTCTGCTTTCTGTCCACAATGAGGTGAAAAAACTTCTCTGTGATATATTCCCATCACCATGGTGTTCTGCCCAAGCACATGAACCCAAGCATGTGCTGAACCCTCTGAAACCATGTGTCAAAATAAATCTTTCCTTCTGTAGGTTGTTCTCTCAAGTACTTTGTCACAGCAATGAGAAAAGTAACTAATACAGAAAATTGGCACCAGCAAGTGGGATCATTGCTGTGATTAAACCTGGTAACTTGGCTCTTAAGCAAATGTACTGGTATGCAGGAGAAATTTGAAAGAGTTTGAAGAATCAGGCTAGAAAAAGCCTAGGATGTTGCAAGCAGACTTAATGGGTGATTCTCATGAGAACTCAGAAGACCAGAATGCAGACAGTAAAAACTGTGCTCACAAAGTTTCAGAGAAAACAAGGACTCACCAGGCGCCCATGGCTCATGCCTGTAATCCTAGCTTCTCAGGAGGCAGAGATCAGGAGGATCACAGTTTGAAGCCAACCTGGGCAAATAGTTCCACAAGACCCTATCTCAAAAAACCCTTCACAAAAATAGGGCTGGTGAAGTGGCTCAAGGTAAAGGCCTTGAGTTCAAGTTCCAGTACTGCAAAAAAAAAAACAGTGTAAATGGACTACAAGGCTCAAAAGCAAACTTTTTAGTACAATGGAAACATTAAAAAATTTGATTGTGTTGGTAAATAATTTTTTTCATAAAAACATATCCATTGTACAATTAGGATGGGTAGATTTTATGGTATGTGACTTATAAATCAATAAAGCTATTTTAAAAGGTAGTTTGACTAATGTCTACAGACCATCCTCAAATTATGACAGTCTGACTTACAATTTCTTGACTTTACTATGGTGTAAAACAATACTCGTTAAGTAAAAACTGTATTTGAATTTTATCTTTTCAATCTGCAATATAGAGTACTCTGCAATTCTGGGCAGCGTCAGTGAGCCAAAGCTACCAGTCAGCCACATGATCAAGAGGGGAAACAATTTATACTTTACAGTATTGCTAAGTTAGGATGTTTGGTAGGTTATTTCTCTTAAATGCATTTTGACTTACAATATTTTCAACTTATGATATGGGTCTACCAGGGCATAATCCCATTATAAATCAAGGAGTACCTGTACCTAATTATTCTTTTCCTTTGTGATTAAATCCTTAAAGATGGTTTTCATCAATGCACTTACAAGTATATATGTTTTTGTTGTTGTTTTCTTGGGGGGTTTTGTGAGATTTTTTTGTTGTTTGTTTTTTCCCTGAGACGGGGTTTCACTATGTAACGCAGGCTGGCCTTGAATTGATGATCCATCTGCTTTCACCTCCTGAATACTGGGATTACAAGCATGTGTTTTCTTGTTTAGTTGTTTGTTTTGGTTTGGTTTGGTTTGCAGTACTGGGGCTTGAACTCAGTACTCTCTACCACTTGAGCCATACCTCCAATCCTTTTGCTTTCAGATTTTCAGAAAAGGTCTCACACTAACTTTGTCCAGGCTGGTCTTGAATCATGATCCTCCTACTTCCACCTCCTGAGAAGCTGAGACCACAGGCCATGCACTATGCCTACCTTGTTTTTGAGATAGGATCTCACCAACTTTTTCCTGAGCTGATCTAGGACTTAAATTCTCCTGTCCCTCCCTCCTGAGTAGGTACAGGTACAGGTACAGGCATGCACCCCCACACACAGCCAGTATAGTACTTTTTTAAAAAGGCTACACAGTTAAGTTTCAGGTGGAAAAAAGATACAATCATAATTTGAATCTACTACTTTTGTTTTCTCATGCTATGTTTTCACTCAACTATTTGGTCTATTTTATCATTTGTCTTACATTTCAGTCTCATGTCCAATAAGCTTTCTCTTCCCTCAACCTAGCCAATTGTTCATGCCCATAGTCCTAGCTCCTCCAGGGTAAACTCAGGAGTTCCAGTTGTAGTGTTAAAGTCCTTTTTCCTGTCCTATGTCTTCTGACTCTTCTCTGAAGGTTCACTGCATCACCTCACCATTCAACTAATGAGCCTTTCCCTATGACACTGTTTGGCCCTACAGTCCTATCAAACCAGAGAAAGAGCTCTTCTCACCCGATGCACTGTAAAGAGGAATGAAGTTGGTATCATCATTGCTCACAGCCATTCTTTCTCTACTGCTCTTATAATAATACGTGGTCACCTGAGCTCAAAGCAACAGTATCACTCTCTACCATGTACTGTTTTTCAACTGCCTACTTCTTTGGTCACTTTTCCCTCTTCATTAAGACTTTACACCTTTGGGCTGGCAGAGTGGTTCAAGTGGTAGCATGCCTGCCTAGCAAACCTGAGGTCCTGAGTTCAAACACCAGCACACACAAAAAAAAAGACTTTACACCCAATCAGTCCTCCTCACCACCTCAGAGTTTTACATTCAACAACTGACCTCTATTCTTTGGCCGCTTTATCACCAAGAAGATTCTTTTGCATTCTCACCACTTGTTTAACATTAAGTCTTCTCAGCTAGTCTTAAGTTCCGTGAGATGTCTTGTTCAGTGCTGAACCCTAGCATGGAGCAAAGTTTATACACTATATTGTTTTAAATAAGGTGTTTTTTCATCCATACTAAAAGCAAAAAATGGGAGCTGCTGCAGACCTATGTTGCTTACAAGAGAACCAATAAGGACAAAGAATATGTGGAAATCATATATAATATAAAAGCATTAAAAGATGTTTTTACCCAGAGAAAGTATTTGTTAGATGATGAATAAGGGAAATTAACAGCTATCTTAAAATATAAGAAGGTAACATCTAGAAAAGGCTGACAATTCTGAGACCTGAGATGAGGAATTGTCTATGCTACTAATTAGTGGCTTTAATTAATGTTACTGGGCCTTTGTTTTTTTTTCCCCTCATCTATAAATTAAAGGAAGTGAACCTTCTGGGTTCTAAACATTCTATTTCATTCAATGTAAAAAGTAGCTTAATAGGGTGTATAAGAAAGCAACCTGGGCTCGTATGGTGCTTGCCTCGCAAATGCAAGGAGGCCCTAGGTTCAGTCCTCGGCAACACACACACACACACACACACACACACACACACACACACCATGGAAAAAAATAAGGCAACCTGAGGACCAAGAACTGTCACAATTTTCACCAAGTTACCTTATCAAAGAAAGTAACTTTAAGAATGCTACAAAAGCCAGGTGGGGTAGCACATACCTGTAATCCCAGTGCTTATAAGGCTGAGGAAGGAGGACAGCAAGTTCAAGGCCAGCTTGGGCTTACAAGATCTAATGAAGGTTCATAAATGTTGGATTAGATCAGAGTTCAGTTAACTATGACCCATGGGGCAGCTGCTATTTGCATAAACAAAGTATTACTGGACCATAACCACACCTATTTATCTAAGTATTGTCTATGACTGTTTTCCTGCTACTATTAACTCTGGTTCAATAGTTCAAACACAGTGACTCAATAACTATTTGAACTACTGAACTCTGCAGACATATGGCCTATGAAGCCTCAAATATTTATGCTCTGGCATCTTAAGAAAAAGTTTACTGATCCTGAACTGAATGATCTACAAGATTCATTTTACATTTTATACATTGGCAAAAAAAAAAAAGTTTCAGCAAGCTGTTCCTAAATGGATAAAAAGCCATAGTTAAAACAGGAAAAAAGAACAGAAAGAAAGAACGAGGATCACTTATGATTTCAATTCACTCCTAGTGATTATACCAGCTTCTCTCCTCAAGCTAGTGGATGGCTAGTCTTCCAGTCACTGAAACCTTCTATATTCCAGGAATACTCTAGAGATGCCTCACATCATACTCACCTGCCTTCCTTGACTTTCTGTGCATTTCCCTGACAGATGTAGTCCTCAATGTAACCATCACTGCAGTTGATTTTAGACCAGTCTGGGTCACAAACATCCAAGAAGTGAGGCCGCAGTCTGCCTATGGAATACTTGGCAATGTCAGTCAAAGACTGACTAGCAGCTGCCCCAAACAAAAAGGTTCCGATGGCTTTGTAAATAGTGGCTATGTAGTTATTCCTGATAAAGGAATTTGAGTGCAAGAGGTTAAAGTAAACAGACAGAGTCTCTCCCACAATCATCTGAAAAAGAAACAGAAAAAATATGTTAAAAAAAACAGATAATGGTAAATCACAATTAAAATCTGTGTTTTAAAAAGTCTTTTCCCTCCTCCTTTTTTTTTTTTTTTTCTTCTTTACAAGTTAGCCAACTTAGGATATCCAATTCTAAATAACAACAACAAAAAATGTCAGGGCAATTGTGGATGCTATTTACAAAGTACACCTGAAACAGTAAGGCTTTTTTCTTTTCTTGTATTCGAATATAAGAACTTTAATAGACAGACAGTGATACATCCTAGGAGACAAAAACTACAGCCTATTCAAAGAATGCAAACTCCCCCCAATCAGAATCTACCTTATATAAGCACTTTTATCTGAGAGTCTTCATTTTTCTCAAACATTCCTTCAAATCAGAGGACATTCATCATAGTAAAAAGGGTAAAGCAGTTTTAGGGAATAAAAATATTAATATAAAAAAGGGGTCTAAGACTGAGACCAAAGGTCTAGAGGGCAGAGATTCAGCAGACAGGGTCTCCAACTTCTGCCTTCCAGAAACCTTCAGGTGTAGGCTCCCTTCATGTGTCTTACTAAATGACCAAATGTACATACCATGCTTTCTCTTCCCCAAGGAAACATTTCATGTGATTCTGCCCTCTTTAATTTTTCCATTGACTTTTATAAAATTGGAATTAAAGCCTGCTCATAATTATGTTATGAACTACTATTTTAATAGGGTTGTGTATTTGTGAATGTACACACAGTGTAATGAGCTTAAAAGCATAAAAAGGTTTCCAACTATTTTACAAATTCACAATCCAATATCCCAAGAAATTTAAAGAATACTGAAAGGCAACATTATAAATAGTAACATTTGCGGGAGACATGTTTGAAGCAGTGGAGTGGGAAGTCTTGAGTTCAAACTATAGGATGGGCACACTCCAGATATCTAAAACCTAAACACACACTTAGGAAACAATCTGTTTGCTCATTTCTGTGTGTTGAAGGGGAGGGGGACTAGGAAGAGAATGTAACAATGTTTCACTTATACATACTTGTTTCTCTCCCTCATCTTAAATTTACATAAAACATTTTAGGAAGTATTATAACATTTCCAGTTAGTGAGCATTAACTGTCTTCAGGATCAGTCTTGTCATAAATAAAATAAATGCCTGACTCCTGAAAGCGATTTCAAGAACCTAATACTAAAAATTCTTTCCTCATCTGGATTGATGATTTCTAGAATTAGAATAATTCTATAATAAGAATGTTTTAACTTTGGTGATTATGAATTTCACAAAAACAAGTTCTTAATTGCTAGTTTCATCACAGGGACCTAAAACACAGTAGGTGATCAATGAATTTTAATTGAAGGTACTGCCTCTTGTGTAAAAATCAAACTCCCTTAAACACATTAAGCCCCATGAAAATATGGCCCTCATTTGAATGAATTCATCAAACCTTTTCTGAGAACAAATCACAGGAGAGGAAATCTATGTGTACTTCTAGGGACGTCATATCTTTACAATGTTGCTCAGGTTATTCCTGACTGCTTCTAGTAACCTACATATTAAAAGCATCTATTGCCTCCTTGGGCCATTACAGGATCCCAGTAATTCCCAACAGATCAGTAGCCAGGACTTCTCTAACAGTTCTTTATGGAATTGATCTTTGATAGTTGAAATTTTAACAGTGGAAACCTGAATATCTCTATTTTCAGCTGTTCTTAAACATGTAACTATTTTCCAGAAATAGTGCTGAGTTTTGTGGGTCTTCCTAGTCATACTCATCACTGTTTATGGCCACCCAAATCCTGTTCTTGCACTGATGATAGAAAATCAGCTCGCTAGGAACATTCAGAGCACTGAATAAGATCACAAACTCATCTACAGAAGCAGCATGAGGTGGAACTTAACCATTAACACTGGGATGGCTGGGAGACTGTAAACCAGCAAGTGTCAGGTTAGCCTATATAGTTTTTAAAATCAATATGCTCCTCTTTATAGAGAGAAACAGACAATAGAGAAGTTATAAATCAAGTCCTCTGAATTAAACGTAGAGATGTATCTGTCCACTTGATCTACACAAGACAGCCATATGCTATCATTTCATTTCAATACCTTACCCTGCCCTTGAGGCCAGTTCTTAGTCTTTGGTGACTAATTAGTCCTAGAACTGGGAAATTTTCTCATGAGTTATTTACCTAGACTCTAAGGATACAATAAATTATTAAAGAACTAAAGACAATATTTGGGGGAGTAAAACAATACTATGAAGATGAACAATAGTAAGAACCTAAATCACTGTGATTCAACCCTTTAAGCCTATGCCTCATAATATTATTCCTAATCTCCTTTCTATTTCCATTCACTAAGATCACGTCTCTATACTCCCTACAGTTATGTCTTTTCATGCAGGACCTGCCTTCCCAAAGGAATGGTCTAATATCCCTGGCACATTTCCACATCTTCTACTCCCTCCCAAAAAACCTAAACTGCTTCAATTCCTTTATTCTACTAAAGTTTTGTCAGAAGCCAAAAAGTGTACCATCAAAACCAAATGGATTTTTATCAACCCCCATTTACTTTAACTCTGATCACTTCACTGATCATTTCCTCCTTATTGAAATTCTCCATGGTCTTCTGAGAAACTATATTACTCTTGGTTGTCTTAACAGACTCCCTCAGTCACTCATATAATGATAGATCATTTGCAAGTCGTGTCAAAAGCCTGGTATAAAGCCTCAGTCAGTGACTTTTTAATGATTTACTTTCTAAAAAAATAAACATATACAACTCTAACCAAGTATTACTTGAAAGAAGCTAAGTTAATAAATAAACTGGAATTATTTTAAATTAGTACATGAAACCACTGCCCTGAATAGTTTGTTTCCTGATACTGCTGATATAAAAATAGTACTTTTATCAGCACTTTTATTATTTTTTTAGTCTCTATTCATTTCTTTTTTGTTTTTGGCAGCACTGGGGCTTGAACTGAAAGCCTCATACTTGCTAGGCAGGCATTCTAACCACTTGAGCCACTCTACCAGCCCCTTTCCAACATTTTTAAATAATTATCTTTTTTTAAAGAAATCTATACTCATTAATGTGCATTTTATTAAATGTAAAAATAACTTTCTCAGAGGTGTTCTTTTAAAAAAAAAAGGTCCAATGAGATCTAATTCATGAGCTAGGCTGTTTGTCAGGCCTATGCATACTGCAAAGACTATGAACATCCATACAGCACCCAGCAAAAGGGCACCCTGTTCTGTTGCAGCTCTCTACTTTGTAACATGTTCTGTAGTTTTGTTTGTGCAACATCCTTTTTATGACAGAAAAGTAGAACTGAAAGATAAGTATATTTCTAACACTATTTAATACACAAATCTTGTCTGTAATCAAGATCAGCTGCAAATACCTCACATTTAACAAGTTTTAACAACTTGTATTTTAAGTTAATCTTTCAGAAACATGTATAATTTTCACTTTTTCTACCATGAACGTTTTTGTTATTGTTGTCCTACAAAAGTTCTTACATCAAATATATCATACTTGAATTCACCCTCTCCATCATTCTCTTTTATTTCCCCCTCTCCCCATTCCTAGGAGAAATGTATCTTTATTTTTTTTTTTTATGGCGGCACTGGAGTTTGAACTCAGGACCTCACACTTGCTGGGCAGGCACTAGTTACTTGAGCCACTCTACCAGCCCAAACACGTATGCTTTTAAGAAAAGAAAAAATCAGTCAAGTATGGCAGTGCATTCCTGTAGTGTCACTACTGGGAAGGTTGAGATGGTAGGATCACTTGAGCCCATGAACTTATAACCAGCCTGGGAAACATAACACCTGTCTTTATAAAACAAGACAAAATAAAAAAGGAGGGGAGCTACTCCCTCCTTATGGAATAATCATAGGCTTAACTTGCTTTTTGGCAATCTTACTGGAACTCCTGGGTTTTTTTTTCTTTTTTGGTGGTACGAGGGCTTAAACTCAGGGCTTCACGTTTGCTAGGCAGGTACTCTACCACTTGAGCCACTTCACCAGCGCCTATTTCTTAAAACTTCGCCATTTTGTAGCTCTTGAGAGTCACCAAGGTTAATGCATAATTCCTCTGCTGCTCGATTTATTCAAACACAGTTTCATGTAAACACCTAGGACATGCCAGGCTCCAGGGCAGGCGTTGAAGACGATAAGGTAAAGAAGGTATTATTTTTGCCTTTAAGAAGCTCACAGTCTCATGAAACAAATATCAATAGATATTTTCTTTTATTAATTGCATACCACAAAGAATGAATTAACTTTCATGCTGATAAGATGCTGTGATCATTCTGAAGACATTATATTTCTAAATCAAGAATTTAAAAAAAAACTCCAAATATATATATATATATATATATATATATATACTGTTGACCTTTCTCTTGAATAGGACCATATTTTCTGCTTTCAACTAACACAAATCTTGTGTCTAAGTTACAAGCTATGGAGCAAAACTGATGAATTAAGTCATAAAATTTCTGGATACAAAGATTATCTTCCTCCTTAGAGCCACATTCTCTAAGTGTTTCCACCTGAAGTACTAGAAGATAATAGTTACTACTCTGGTTCAAAGACACGTCTTGCCTTCAATAACAGCAAAAATTTTTTCATGCCCATTGCTAATCATAAAACTGTAACTTTCCCCTCCCACTTATGACAGAACCTAAAAATTCTTTAAACACAGATTAGATGAAGTTTTAACATTACTTAACAATTTATCTTTTCTAGAATTCAGTGATTAAAGAGTAGTAATACTCATAGATATAATAATTTATAAAATAACATCTTACATAGAAGTATGCTAGAAACAAATACTACAGCATATAGCTAGTACTTAAACAGTACAAATTATAGCTTTAGTAATCATAGTGAAATGAAAAAGATTAGCATAAAATCTATACATATTCAATAAGGTACTTCTAATTATACATTGTTATACATTTGGCCTCATTAAAATATCTGAGATTATCTTGATAAAACAAACTTTCAATTAAAGGTTAAAAAACACATTTTTTTAAAAAGCACAAAAAATTGTGGAGGGTTATACATTTAATCATTAACAGTCTAACACAAAATTAAGCCAAGTGCTCAAAAAATATAAACTTGGAAAAGTGGGTTTAACTTACAACGATAATACTGAATGGAATGATTATTCCACCTAATAACGCATAAGGTATGGTGTCTTCTTTGTAAGGGTACTTGATGGACTCATCATTACAGAATATTCCTCGTTGGAAGGGGGTATGCCTTGAAGTAAGAATTGCAAAAGGCAATCCAGCTAGCAAAAGGGAATAAATGAAAATATCATTAAAAGTTATTGAAACTGATTGATGGCAGCAATTATCCCAGAGACTATGATTTAAAATGCATTTGCCATAAAAATAAATAAGAGCACACATAAAAAAGAAATGTAGCAATGCATGCAACAGAAGTTAGAAGGATTACAGTTTAGGGTAAATTGTTTTTTCCATAGGAAAAAAGCTTCGACTTTAACAAGGAAAATCTTTTTGCCCGAGTACACTAAACAGATTTTGGGGAAATCTCTTTTCATGCTCTTGATGTCATTTAATCACCAGATTTTCAACACTACTTCTAAACCAATTTGTCATGGACTTTGCTTCCAAAAGGAAAACATTTTGATGTTCCCCATTCCATCCCTATGTCACTACTACATTTGGACAGGTCAAAGTCACTGACTAAGCTAGCAGAGTATCAAAGTAAAGCTTTATCCGCTCATTTCTGTACACCCAGACAGAGAAGGTTTAGAGAGCTGCCATGGAAAGGAGTCTGAACTCAAATAAAATTTTGTAAGAAAAAAATGGAGAATGGTGTTAAGAGTGAACCACCTAATAGCTCTCTTGTTGGTTGTCACTAATGTCATAAAGATCATGCCTCAAACTCATCTCCTAAAATGCTAGCTTTTGCCTAAATGTGAACTTTAAGAATTCAGTTCTCCTTTACTTCACTGAACCTGGTCTACTGATGAATACTGCAGTATAGTGACTCATAATGCTTTGTGAAAGAGAAGTGCTCTGGCAGGAACCCTCAACATGAGGTCAACTTCAAGACTGATCCAAGTATAAAAGGTTCTCCCCATAATCTTCCCATACTTCCTACAATATACCATAACCTCTAAGCTAACCTGCTCACTGTGGGCTTAAGAGCTATCTCTGCATGAAGCACCAAGAGTTGATGACCATTTTCATTTTTCACTAATTCCACTGAGACTGTAAATGCTGAGTGACAACCAAGGCTCTGCCAACTCTGCCCAAGTGTATTTATCACAATATTAAATTTGCGCTACCTAAAAAGGACCAAAAAGGAGAAGGACATTTCTTTCATTACCAACTCTTTTATTTATCTTTCCATTTCTCATTTAGACACTGAATACATGAACCAAAGCTTATTTCTTTATTTGAGTCAATTTGCCAATAGCTGGCAACCCTTTAAGAGTCTTTAAGATATTACAAGGTTCCCAAAGCGATTCTTCTAGTAAATGCTACACACACACTCACAAAATAAAAAGACACTAGAACTGACTTTACTAATTGACCCTTATACTAAATACTCTCATATCTGAATAGAGAGGAATGGGGTGAGTGTCCAAGCCTCCAACACATATACCATAGTTGTAGTGTAACTTCAAGATGTACATGAATTTTTTGCACTTATCAGCATACATTGTGGAGGTAAAGACATAGATCTATGATTTTAGTAACTGCCTGCTTTACACAGTAACTAAACATTTAGCCTTCAACAACAAAAAACTATGTAAGTGAATGGGCAAATTTATTTTGTATTTATAAATGTACCAGTACTTCTACAGTTCATTTTACTTTCAAGAATTCAATACAATGTAATATAAACTTTTATGGTATACACAGCGTATTTCTGAATTGACTGCATTTTTCAGTTAAGTGTCTTTTCCTTGGAATAAAGGTATTATTGTCTAAAACTTATTAGGCTTTGTGTCTTTATTCTAAGGGAAAATTCATATTCATAGACCTAAATACACTGAAAATATTAATATTCTTAAATTTATACACACAAAAAAAGTTTGTAGATATTTTTTCAGAATGGGAAGGAAACAAAATAAAATACACATACCAAATATAATAAATAGCCAATTTTTAAAAACAGGAATATTTAAGTGGGTAAATGCTGAGTGAATCTATCGGGCAAAGAATTCTACTAAGTGCTACCAGGAATACAAAGCTGAATAAGCATAGTACATAATTACAGTAGAGGGGAAAAAAAAAAGGAGATATAAAGAACTTTGAGGTCTCAGAAGAGAAGGAAAGTTGGTGAGACTCAAGGTGGTGATATCCACTTAGTTTATGATTATTAAGATCTGAATTTCAGTAGAAGGGTTCAAGAGGTACAGATTTGAGGATGTAAAGGACCTCTGTAGCTACAAGTGTGAAAGATATTGTGCCGAATACACATAAAGTGAAAAGCACAAGGCAACAGTGACATTAAAGGGATGACAGTTGTGCTTCAAGTGGTAGAAAAGCAAAAGAAAAGGAAGGGATGAGCACAAAAAGATCCAAAGTAAGAAAGAAATGGATGAGCACTGTGGAGGTGATTTTAGGTGAGTTAAGGGCAGTTCAGGAAGGAATAACATCACCGAGCCCACACCAGAAAGAAAGAGCAATTCAGGAGGTGGAGACTGATCCACAGTGCCCAGTGAGCTTTTAATTGCCAATCTTTATAAAAGAAGTTTTATGAGGAAAGGTAGAAACCAGACTAAAGAGATTTTAAGTAAGGACATAAGCATAAATATTCCACAAGTGCACACTATTCATTTTGAGAGTCTGAGTGAAAAGACTACATCACAGAAAGGCCTGAGAAATATTTTTAAATTGATCATAACCAATATTTATCATCCCTCACATAAGCTGATGACATATATTACCCAATGCCATTTCATTTCCACTAATTATCTAAACCTCAATATTCACCAACCACAAATCACTCACTGACCCACTTAAGGCTCAAAAAGATGAGCTAGTTTAGATTCCTATTCTGGATAATTTTGGAATTGCAATGAGACTGAATTTATCTGAGGCATCAAACAGCACTGGACCAAGGGGGCTGAGGACAAAGCAGGTCTGTAGAGCAGGAAGTGACTAGCCTGACCCTTCAAAGTGTGGAAAGGAAGAGGCAAGTATTTGGGTTTATTAGACTATTCTTTTCAACAAAGCACAATTTTACTTAAGCTAGTTAGAAAAGGTTTCTACTCCATGCAACTACAAGAGGCATAACTAAAACAATACTGATTTACCCATTCCCAACACAAAGAGCGTGTAGGATGATTTCAGTTTTTTGATTCCCCTATATGATGTTGTAGTGAACATTTCCAAATACACATCCTTATTTGAAGTTCTAATTATTGCCTAGAATACATTTATGTGGAAGTAAATGATATAAATATTAAGATCCTTGACAAAAAAGTTATTGTACAGCACTTATATACTCCACCAGCCATAGTATACAAAAGTATTGGAAATAAAAATTTTTAAATAAACATTTGATGTTATCTTTGGCATGTACTACATGTAAGGCAAAAGTGAAAGGGCTGTGTTTATACTTCTATCAACTCAAATCAAACACCCTTTCTTTTACCTGAAAGATTCATCTCTTAAAAACTCCCCTTTCATTATTTCTCAAATGACTGTATTTATCAATGTTTCTCTTAATATTTCAGCTGGCAAAATTAATTTTAATTCCCTTCCCCCTTTTAAGCAACTTCGAGGTATAATTTACATATCATAAAATTCATCTACTCTAAAATTAAAATTCAGTGATTCTGAAAAATTTATAGAGCTATATATACAATGGTCAGTATAATATAGTGTCAGAATATTTTCATTACCCTAAAAAGTTCCTTGAGCCCATTTGCACTCAGTCCCTACCACCAACCTGAGGTTACCACTCATCTGTTTAATGTCTCTACACAGATTTGCCTTTTCTGGACATTTCAGATAAATGAAATCATACAACATGGATTATTTTCTCTGTAACTAATATAACTGAGCATAATATTCATGAGGCTCATCCACGTTGGACCATACTTTTTTTTTTCCTTTTTACTGCTACAGTATCCTATTGTGCGTACATAGCACATGTGGTTTATCCATTCACCAGTTAACAAACATTTGGGTTGTTTCCAGTTTGGAGCTATTATGACTAATGATACTTTGGACATTCACATTCAAGTCATTATGTGGAGATATTTTCATTTCTATATGTAGATATCTATAAGTGGAATTACTGGGTCTTATAGTAAGCTTATTTTTAACTTTTTAAGAAATTGCCCAACTGTTTTCCAAACAGGCTATACCATTTTACATTACCACATCCTGCTTTTTAAAATGCCCAATGGCCAGTCACAGTTACTTCATTTAACTCTCAGATTCTCTGCACAGTAAACTCACAGTCATCCACAAATAAGAACAGCTTTCTACTTCTACCAGTGAGTATTTATAATAGTGCAAGAGAGTATATGATAAGGTAATTCATTACTTCCACAAACTAAATACCGTAAGAACAATTCTCCATCCTTTATCAGAGATAGAAAAAGACAATGTAAGAACATGGTCACACCACAGTTTCTTTAATTTCTTGCACAAATACACAGGACCTGGGAACCATAACCGAAATATAAACTTTTAGATAGAAAAACTGGTGGCAGGGTTGATAGCAAGACTATTTTTATTATTTTATTATTAGTGAAAACTATACAAATGCCTCCAGAAAATAAAGTTTTAAGGTGATCAAAACTTGTATTTTTTCATACAAATACAGAATCAATACTATGTCATGAGCTCAATACTATATCATGAGCTGATACTCTGTTCCTTTTTTAAAAAAATAGTATTCTATTTTAAGAATATAAAATACATCAGACATCCAGGAGGGAGTGACAGGAAACTCCAGAGCCCACAGTAGCACATCATTAAGGGACATACTGCCTCTGAGAAATCCTGACACTAATTGCAAGGGCCTTGAGATCTATTGCAAGGTCAGGAACCATGTCAATAGTGCAGAAGATTAAATGACTCCACTGGAAGACCAAAAGACCCCATGGAAAAAAATGAGGATAATGTCCATTTGTGAAATATTTCGGCAATCACATCCTCTTCTTAATGCCTGAATGAGAGGGAAGGATGTGGATGGAGGTTAGAAGCCTAAAGAACCCAGAGGTACGGGCTAGACTATAGAATGATGGATAGATTATATACCCCTAAGCTAAACAGACATGTGATGCATGTATGTCTTTAGTCTACCTTCTCTATTAGGTCACTTGAAAATCTACCTTTGCTTATTTTTTTTTTTTGGAGAGAACATATTCCTTTTTATTGTTTAGGTGTTTAAATTAGCATATACTAATCACACAAAATGATGTGTTTATTATGACATTTTCATACAAGTATATAATGTACTTTAACCATACACACACACACTTTCACCCCTATTATTCTCTCTTGTTCTCCCTCCCACTGGTCCCTTTTCCCTTCCCATAGTCCCTCTTTTACCTTTATGTCTTTTTCTTTTAATCTAGATTCCTCATATAAGAGAAAACATGAAAAATTTGTCTTTCTAAGTTTGGCATATTTCACCTATCATGATGATTTCCAGTGGTAAGGCTCATACTGATAATCACTAAACTGTACCTACTCTACTTAGTTTATCCCAGCACCAAGTCTAGAATATTTGCAAATATTTGCAGATTAAGTGATGAAATCTAACCCCATGCTCATTTGATACCTTTGCTTATTTACCAATGGAGGAAATTCCAAATAAGAAAGAGTCAAAATACAACTTGGGGCTACCAGTGTAGCTCACTGGAAGAGCTTATGTACAGTCCTGAGTGCAACACTAAGCACCAAAAAATGTTTAAAAACGAAGTAAAAATATATTCCTGGTGGTATAGCTCAATGGTAGAGCACTTACCTAGCATGCATGCAGCCCTCCATTCACTTCCAGATGCCATAGAAAAGAAAAGAAAGGAAGGGAAGGGAGGGAAGTGAAAAAGAAAGAAAAAAGGGGAAAATAGAAGTTGTCAAAAGATGTGAGACTCTGAAATATAATAATTCTTACTATGACAGAAAAAGAATATGCCAGTGCTGTACTTCATTTCTATCTGCTTGTATTTAATTAATGAAACTGCTGGCGACCTCGAGAATCTAATTCATGCATAAACTGAAGTAATCTGGGGCACATGGGGATAACATGAGAAAATACAACTTAGGGAACAGAATGAACCAGCAACAAAAATAATTGCTGAACTACATAAAAAAAGCAAGAACCAGAGGTAAGCATAGGCATGGTGGTATATGCCTGTAATACCAACACCTGCAATGCTGAGACAGGAAGACCAGGAGTTTAAAGACAGCCTAGCACTACATAGAGAAACTCTGTCTCAAATAAACAAATAATAATAATGATGATAATAATATAATAAAAAGGCAAGAACCAAGAGGAAAGAACAAAGGTCACAAGTACTAATAAATGAAAGACTACCTTGACTACCATGGGAAGGTATTTCCTGTAAGCAATTCAGAGAGGTTACCTTATGCATATATCCTATGAGACACGTAGTGCTTATCTGGAATATATGTCATAAATATACTCTTTACTAGAAGCAAGATTTTAAAAAACTGAAAAATAATTATTAACAGACCTACAAAACAAATTACAGCTAATACAAGATGAAGATAAGATGCATTCCTATTTGTAAACTTTCACTAAATTTTACAGAAGAATCTCTGAAGCAGTTTAATATTAAATACATTTAAACTCAATTCAGTACACAAATCAAAAGGCTAAGGACCTGCATCAAAGTCTTACAAATTCCAAGAACTTAAATGTTATTTTTGTCATCATTAGGTACATTTCATCATAAAAGTTTACAAAACAACTACAGAAAGTGAGATCTTAAGTGCCCTGACCACTTCTTTAATAAAGCAGCAATCCTTCAATCTGTTCAAATAACCAAGTCCCTCCACTGTACAGGCACTAGTTAGGGTGGGGAGCAGGCCTGGCACAGGTCTTATAACAGTCAGCTTCTGGATTTAATCTGAAAGTGGAGTCAACAGGATTTGCTGATGGAGTGACTGAATATTAGTGTAAGGAAGTGCAGTCAAGAAAGGCCCCAAGGTTTTCCACTTGACCGATCAGAAATTTAAAGCTGCTTTATCTGAGATGCGGAAGGTTGGAGGCAGAACTGGAATGAGCAAGAAATCTAACAGCTCACTCTCAGAGCCATCTACTTTGGGATGCCCATTAGCAGAGAGATGTCAAGTAGGCGGCCGATGCAAAATCTACAATTTTGGGGAAAAGTCCAGGCTAAAGATATAAATTTGGCATAGAGGTTGTATGAGAGCCATGAAACCGAATTATATCACTGAGGAACAAGTATAGTTAGAGAAGAGAAACCAAGCACTGATTCCCAGATTAAAAGGTCATGGAGAATAGAACCTTACAGAGGATAATGAAAAAAAGCATCCAGTAAGATAGAATTAAAAACTAGGAAAGGGTAGAAAAACCCAAAGAATCTATCTTCAAGTCCTAGAATAAAGTCAATACAAAAATCAATCCTATAGCTATATAATTGCAATTTGAAACCAATTAAAGCACCATATTATGCTGGGCACGGTAGTGCACACTTGTGATCCCAGCAATCAGGAGGCAAAGGCAGGGGGACACAGTGAGACTCTGTCTCAAAATATGAACAAACAAATGCACCTTATCATTTATAATAGCTCAAAATATTGAAATATTTAGATATAAATCTAACAACATATACATAGGATCTATATACTGAAAACTACAAAAAAATTAATAAAAAAATCAGTGGCCTAAAGAAATATAAAGATATACCATTTTCATGGACTGGAACACTTTACAAGGTAATGATGCCAATTCTCCCCAAACTGAGATACAATTCCTATCAAAATTGCAGCAAAATGAATTTTTGTAGACATGAGCATATTCACCTTAAAATTTGTGCAGCAAAAAAAAAAAAAAAAAAAAACTGTGCAGAGAAGCAAAGGAACCAGAATGGCCAAAAACAATTTTGAAAAAGAACAATAAAGTTAGAAGAATCACACTCACTGAACTTTTTTGTGAGAAAAATACTGTAACTTTTTTCTTTTAACCACTCAGTTTTAAGCTACTTGATATAGTTTTTACTAACCACTATAAAGCTACAGTAATCAAGTTGGTGTGATTTAGTAGAAGCCCAGACATATACGTCAACAAAGGAAGAATATAACCCAGAAATGCACCCACACAATACAGCCTGCTAACTTGCTTTTTTTTAACACAGGCTTAAGAAAAAAAAAACAAAACAGTAAAATGAGGAGAGTCAGATGAGAGTCAATGGTGTTGAAACAATTAGTCATCCATACCTACCCCCCCCCCAAAAAAAAGAACCTTGCACACTTTGTATAAAACAAAACCCAAATCAAATGGGCCACAGGGTAAGTATAAAACAGAAAACTATAAAACTTTTAGAAAAATCTTTATAATCTAGGAACAGGCAAAGAATATTTACACATAATACTAAAAGCACAATCCTTAGAAGAAATACTGATAAACCTAATTCATTCAAATTTAAAACTTTTGCTATCAAAAGATAAATTTAAGAGAATGAAAAGTTGGGCACTGGTGGTTCACGCCTGCAATCCTAACTGCTCTGGCGGAGTGGCTCAAGATATAGGCCCTGATTTCAAACCCCAGTACTGAAAAAAAAGAATGAATTAATTAATTAAAGATAAACCACTCAACAAAAGTCTTTATGTACCCAGACTACAGGAAGATCCCTCAAAACTCTACAGAAAAAAATTAGTTAGAAAATAGACAGAAATTAGTTAGAAAAAAATTAGTTAGAAAATTAGTTGAACTTAGATAGCCATTTGAAAAAGGAAAATAGAGGTCCAATAAGGCATTATACACACCTCTTAGAAAAGCCAGAATAAAAATCCAGAGAATACTACTGCTGAAGGAACGTAAAACCTTATACATTACCAGTGTATAAAATCACTCTGGAAAGCAGTTTGGCATTTTCTCATATACTTAAACACACATGTGCCAAAAGATCCGGCAATCTACTCCTAGGTATCTATTCCAGAAAAATTAAAACTTACGTTTTCTCAAAATCTGTAGACATGTGTTCATAGAGCTTTACTTGTAGAAGCCAAAAACTGGATGTATACAAGTTGTCCCTCAACAAATAAATGAACTGTGATATATCCATAAAATGGAGTACTACTCAGCAATAAAAGGAACAAACTACTAATGCACAGAAGGTAGACAGATTTCAAGGGTGTTACTCTGAGTTGAAAAAAAAAGGGTGGGGGATGCTCCTGGCAGTTGAGTGAGAAGTGATATAAACATAGTAGCTGCTACTACAAGATAGTAAGCCAAGATCTACCACACCTATTGCATGAGGAAAAACGGAGGAGCATGCCAAAACAGAGAAAATTGGAGTCGGTGTCTATGGAGTTGTATATAAGGGTAGACCAAAAATTACTGGTCAAGTGGTAGACAAAGAAAATCATACCAGAGAGTGGAGAGGAAGAGGTTCCCAGTACTGCAATTTGGGAGATTTGTCTATTAAAAGTACTTCATGACTGGGGGTGTAGCTTAGTAGTAGAGTGCAGGCTCAGCATGTATGAGGTCCTGGGTTTGACCTCTAGTATCACAGAAAAAGCATTCAACTACAGTCAGTTTTCAAGATGTGCTTATGCAGATTATATCAGAGTATATCTCATCTTTGAATTCCTTTCCATGCATCTCAAACAAATACTGGATACTGGTCCACTTGTGGAATCTTCATTTGTTAAAAATTACTTGTAACAAATGCCACAGAGGACTGTGTTTTACCACTCTCAAGATTTTTTTTCAGAGATTTAAAACCTCAAAATCTATGATGACAAAGGAACAACTGAACTGGCTGATTTGAGCCTTGCCGGAGCTTCTGGAATACCTGTTAAGAGTCCATGCTCATGAGGTAGTAACACTCTAGCCTAAACCTCAGAAGTATTACTGAAGTCAGCTCCTGCCAACTGACATCTGGAGTTATATATAAGCAACACATTTGCAGAACTGGAAACTAAGAAACCACTTCTCTAAGGGGATTCAGAAATTGATCAACAACAAGATTCTCAAAGCTTTGAGCTCTGAAAATAATGAAGTGTGACCAGAGAAGGGATCTTTACAGGACCATAAGAATACATTTCTCAGGTAGAAACCAGGAAGTCCCATGTCAAAAACTTGGATGAAAATGGGTTAGATTTGTTTTCAAAAATGTTAGTCTATGACTCCCCCCAAAATGAATTTCTTACAGAATGCCACTGAGTCATCCTTGTTTTGATAACTTGGACAATCAAGAAAGATGATGTAGCTTCCAGTACTATTTAAAAAAAATCTAGCTTTCTGTCAGAAAGTTTCCACGTGTAGCATCAAGAACAGATAGTTGGATTTTTACTGTTTTGCATATTTGTATACTACTTTTGTGTATTTTCCTTCTCTTTGCTCTAAAACTTACCTGTACTTCATCTTCTAACTTCAAAAATATAATTTAAAATCTAAATATTGACCTATATGAATTTAAATATATAATAATTCTGCATGTGTATGTGGCTCTAACTGTACCTATTTGTTACTACAATAAAACAATGAATTGCCAGCGCCAGCAGCTCAAGTCTGTAATCCTAGCTACTTGGGAGGCTGAGATCATGGTTAGAGGTCAGTCCAGGCAAATAGTTCACAAGACCCCACCTCCAAAATAACCAGAGCAGATTGGATCCTAATGGCTCAGGCCTATAATCCTAGCTACTTGGGAGCCTGAAATCAGGAGGATCACAGTTTGAGGCCAGTCTGGGTAAGTAGTTTGCGAGACCGTATCTCCAAAATAATCACAGCAAAATGGACTGGAGGTGTGACTCAAGAGGTAAAGCACCTGCTTTATGAACTCACAATCCTGAGTTCAAATTCCAGTTCCACCAAAAATAAAAAAAAAAGTAACAAGAGCAAAATGGAGTGGAACTGTGGCTCACGTGGTAGCCTGCTTTGCAAGTATAACACCCTGAAGTTCAAACCCTATCCCACTCAAAATAAATAAATAAAAACAGAACAGTAAGTCTAAAGAAAGCTAATCTTGAAAGGCTATAGTATGTATCCATTTAAGTAATAAAAATGAAATGACAAAACTGTAGTGAAGGAGAACAGATCAGTGGTTGCTGAGGACTAAGGGTTGGTTTAGGGGGAAAATGCCTAGGAAAGGTCAGCATGAGGAAGTTTCTGTGGTGTGATAGGAAGTCTCTGAACACTGCTTGTGGTAATGGTTACAGCAATCTACATATGAGATACATTTCAGAGAATTACATGTGAAAAAACTACTGCATGTAAAACTGGTAAAATCTGAATAAGGTCTGTAGTTTAGTTAGTAATACTGATGATTTTATCATACATAGGTAAGATGTTAGCAGAGGAATCTGGGTAGAGCATGTGGAAACTGAACTATTTTTGTGATCTTAGTGACTGTATCATACCAACCAACTCATTTCTTACTACTCTTCCATATCTAATCTTCACCAACTAGTCTCATTCATAACTTGCAACTAATCAAAACCACAACACAAGCACTTATGGGACTTACCAAAACCCATCACTACAGACCCACACTAAAGATCCTAAGGGACTGCTGGAAGGAATGTGAACTGGAGATGGGGAAGTTCAAGTCCTAACTTGGCCACTTAACTATAAAAGAGAAATGCCTACCAACCTTAGGGACTTGTTTTGATAGAATCTGTAACATATCTAGCACAGTGCTTCATAAATAACAGTAACGATAAACATAGCCCTCTGTTTGCATATATACCCTAAAATTCTAAACCAAATAATAAGCAAACAAATTACATTTTAAAGGGGAATAGCATTATTCAATAAACAAAATGGTGCCCATCCAGTTGTTCTGTCCATCTCCTTACCCAACACTTTTCTTTCAGGTCCCATGGTTCCTTTTCACATTGGGAAAAGGTGAAATTAAACAAGGATATATTCCCTCAAGTCACAAAGAAATTAATTTGACATCAAACTCATGATTTTTTTATTTAAATTCTGAAAATTTCTAAAAGAATGTTTTTGTGTCAGAAGATTAACACTCAAGTATGACAATGTATCTACTTTAACAAACACATGCATATTTAATTAAACACACTAGTACTGCATTGTGCTTTAAAACTCCCATGTGTTCTACAGAGAAAAATCAGTGAATCACTGCCCTACCAGTGACCTCCCACTACTGTCACACTCAATCCCCTTGGAAAGCCATCTTACATTAAGAAGATCCCTCACTGCTGCTATCTAGCCTCTCACAAGTTCCCATCTAAGAATAACATTAATCAATTCAAATCCTGCAGATGTATCAAGATACATGCAATACAAAAGTTAAAACATAATGTCTACAACTTAGGAGCTGAATTCAGCACATGAGGTAGCCTCAAATTACCAACTTGATTAACCCAGAACAGTTTTGTTTTTTATTTTGTTTGGTTTGGTTTAGTTTTTTCAGAAGATTTTATGAGCAGATATTTCCCTTTTAAAAAAAAAATAGCATTTGGAAAAACCACAGGAGTTAGTAAGCTTGGCTAACATGAAACTAATAGAGCTTCACTTTCATTATTAACAGTATACTCGGGCGGTGGATGCAGCTCAGTAGTGGAACACTTGCCTAGCACGTGTGAGGCGTAGGGTTAGCTCCCCAGCACTGGAAAGAAACAGAACAAAACAACAATGTATACTCAATACTTATATAATTTTCTTTTCCATTAAGTTCATCCCAATTACAAAGTAAAATTTACCAAAATATTTACAAGTGTTCTATAAAATGGGTGTATAACATTAAATACTTAAACATACCACATCTAAGCATTCGGGGCATTTTTATGTCAAAAAGATAATTCTACATATTATGTCTTCAAAAAGTATCTTATAAAGCAAAGTTTTAAACAAAGAAAAGTGTCTGTGATTAATCACTGCAGGGATGCTTCTGGTATTACTTCATCTTGTGACAATTATATAAAGAAAGGGTGCTAAGACAACACCTTTCATAAGAACTTACAGAATCAGAATATTCTACAGTGATTCTTATAGAAAACACAACTCCACATGGGAATAAGTAAATGAGAAAATAAATAAAACATTTTTCAACCTAAGAAACCAACTTTCATAACATCTAATAGGCATTTCTAACAAGGAAATGAATTTGATACATATTTTTTTTCCTGAGAAGCTGTTTCAATGAGGTATCTGATATTAAGAGGTGTCCTATGCTGGGCATGGGGGCTCTAGCCTATACTTCTAGCTACTCAGGAGTCAGAGATCAGGAGGATCATGTTTTGAGGCTAGCCTAAGAAACAGTTCACAAGACCCATCTCAACCAATGACTGGGCACAATGGTGCGTACCTGTCATCCAGCTACATGGGGAAGCATAAATAAGGGGTTGATGGCCCAGGCTGGCCCAGGAATAAAAGTGAGACCCAATCTCAAAAATAACCAATGCAAAAAGGGTTGGTGGAGTGGCAGTAGTTATTATGAAACATAAACAAAAACTTAACTCCATTTCACATTTTGTAGTTTGCCACTAAAATTTTCTACCTCTATTTTATTGAGCACCTATTTACATGAACTGTGATTGCCAAGGATATGACTATGAATAGAACAGACCATCTCTATTCTAGTGAAGCTTACTATATCTTGCTGCTCATTGGGTACCAGAAGCACAGCACCTACGTTACCATGGAAACAAGAAATCCAAGTACGGAAAAGTTTACCAAGAAAGACCTACCATGCCATAAAACCCAACAAATCACATTATCATCCTACCATCATGCAATCTGCTTTTGCCATAAATGACACGATTTATATATGACTTTACCTCTCATAAAAATAAACACAGCGGCTCATGCCTGTAATACTAGCTACTCAGCTCAGGCAAATATTTCCCAAGACCCTATCTTGAAAACACTATCAAGGTGTAGGCCCTGAGTTCAAACCCCAGTTCTGCTAAACAAATAAACAAACATAACAACCCAATCATTCCTTCTTCCTAATGACTAGCAGTTGTTATTACCATCTATGTAAGCCATTCAAAATAATAAAAACTGGACCTCAGTTATTTGCTCTGAGTTAGCCTAAAAGGTATTATTTTTCAAACTATGTACCAAAAACAAAGAACACTGGAAAACCCATGTCCCCACAGTGAATGATCCTCATCTTCCCAAACTCTACAGCTACAGTGTTCTATAATTCAACCCAAAAATTATAACCTTATTCAGCTCCCCAGCTGCGCAGAAAGGGAATAAAAATGATTTTAAAAAATTAACTTGTAGGACCAGTGGCTCACATCTATGATCACATCTACTTGGGAAGATCATGGTTGAAGGTCACCCTAGACAAAAAGCCAAGACCTCCAACTCAAGAAACAAGCCAGGTGTGATGCCTGTAATTCCAGCTCCATGGGAGGCAAAGATAAGGGTATTGTAGTTCAAGGCCAGTCCCAGGCGAAAATAGGCAAGAACTTATCTGAAAAAATAACTAAAAATAACACTTGGGGGCATGGCTCAAACCGTAGAGCTTGAGGCCAAGTTCAAACCCCTGTACTGCCCAAAAAACAACAACAAAAAAAATTAACCTGTAAAAATCATACTACCAAAAATGAAAAAATATTTCTTCCAAATTGTATTTTGTCATTTAGAATTGTGATTATCTATTTAACAGATTCTAATAAAACTTGAAGCAAAAATTTGAGTAATAACCAATGCTAGAATGTAAATGCTCAATTAGTATGCAAAGTTACTTTTTAGTATTCTAACATATAAACAACTTCATTTAACAAGGATAAAAGTACATTATTCTAAGCTTTTGACTCTATTTTTTTTTTTTTTAGAGTAATGACAATGACTTCTCTTATCTCTTTCTTGGAGACAAAACTAAACCTACATGTAACAATTAAGCTTCTACAACAATGTGAAAATGGGTATGCAGTTAATAGCTAAACTTCAGATATATCAAAATGAAAATGAGAACATTTCTAATGTTTTTTAATCAAAATAGGTTTCCTCGTTTGAAAAGCAATATACGCTCCGGGGGAGGGTGGCAAAAAATATTACTCAGTAAAATGAAAACAAACTCATATACCACTCAGAACCACTACTATCCTCTCCGTTCTTACAAACATAATATTACTTTCATGTCAATAAATACCAAAAATATGAAATGGATGAATATATTTCATCACTAGGGTAAATCATGAAAGTCCTCTACTGTTGGATTAATTTACTTCTAATTTTCTGCTATAAAAAATAATGCTAGCTGGGCACTATAGCACACGTGTCTGTAATTCTAGCATTTGGGAGGCTGAGGCAGAAGGATCTCAAGTAAAAGGGCCAGCCTGGGCTACACAGCAAGACCCTGTCTCAAAACACCAAAATTTTTAAAAAAAGAATGCGGTCATGAACATTCTTGTAACTAATTCTTTGCATGAAACTATTATTATTTTCCTATGTTAAATTGCTTCCAGTATAATTTCTAGGTCAAACACTATATTCTTTATATATATACTTTATTGTTGTACTAGGGGTACATTGTGACATTTACAAAATTTCTTACAATTTATCATTATTGAATTCACCCCCTCCATCATTCTCCTTTATCCTCCCCACCCCCACCCCCCATTCCTGGAATAGTTTCAACAGGTCTCATTTTTCTATTTACAATACAAGAATACAGAATATTTCCATCACATTCACCCTCCAACCCCCTTTTCTTATATATGCCCCCCTGCCACTGGTATCCACCCCCTACAGACTGGACCTGTTTTGCTTTCCTGTTCTGTTTTTGTAAAAAAAAAAAAAAAAGTAGCATTTTTGTTTGTTTGAGCTATAGAAGGTGTTTCATTGTTACATTTCCATGTATATACATATAACCAGAATTGATTCATCCCCTCTATTTTTCTCCTTTCTAAGTCCCCTTCTTATGATCATTGCAACAGGTTTAAAAACTCTATATTCATTCTTGCATAGGAAGCACATCAACCACATTCACCTTTTTAATTTCCTTCTTTTACCTCCCTCTCTCTCGTATGTGACCCTCCATTAGCGTGACCCGTTTTTCACAATATTGCTTATATTTGTATTGGGTCTGTATTTCACATGTGAGAAAAAACATGCAGCCTTTGGCTTTCTAAACCTGACTAACTTCACTTAAGATGATGTTCTTCAGTTACATCCATTTACCTGCAAACAACAAAATTTCATTCTTCTTTATGGCTGAATAATATTCCATTGTATATAAATACCACATTTTCTTAATTCATTCATTCATAGTACTGGGCCATCTGGCTGTTTCCACAGCTTACCTATTGTGAATAATGCTGCAATAAACATGGGTAAGCAGGTGCCTTTATTGTAATCTGACTTACATTCCTTCAGGTATATCCCTAGGAGTAGAATTGCTGGATCATATGGTAGTTCTACTTTTAGTTTTCAGGGGAGCCTCCATACTGTTTTCCCTAGTGTTTGTACTAATTTACATTTCCACCAACAGTGTATGAAGGTTCCTTTTTCCCCACATCCTCGCCATCCATTTGTTATTGTTTGTATCCATTCTTACAGGAGTGAAGCGGAATCTTAACATGGTTTTGATTTTCATTTCATTTATGGCCAGGGATAGTGATCATTTCTTCATGTTTTTTTTTTTGACCATTTGGACTTCTTCCTTTGAAAACGTTCAGCCCATTTGCCCATCTCTTCACTGGGTCATTGACTGTTTTTCTCTTTAATACTAACTTATACCACTGCCAAGTTTGTGTGTACAAGTATTTGTTTTCTAAATTTGACAAGCTGGGAAAAGTTCTTACCTTTGTTAACTGAGACAGACCAAACTATCTTCTTGGTACTTTTTAATATGAAATTCTTTATTTCTTAAGAACATTACATCTTTTTCATAGTTCTGGGCAGTTTTTTTCTCCCACTGACAATTTTCTGTTGTATCCTTTGCCCATTTTTCTTTGGGCTATTCATCTATTTGTCAATTTATAAAATATACAATAGGGATTAAACCTTTTCCACTTACATTCACATACATTCCTAGTTTGCAGTGATACAGTTTGGTTCACCATAAATAATACAATGTATCATTAGGAGTTTTACACATTGTTCACAAAAAAACACTGGCTACATGACTTTAGGCTAAACATATTTACTAAATGATTATACTGCGGCATAATCAAAACCTAAGAAGGCAACTACTCACAATCAGTACTCAATTTAAAATAAGCTATCAAACATAGATAAGAATTTTCTATTTCCAAATACATTTTAAACTCTGGACACATGGATTTGAGATTTAATACTAACTTTATTGTTGCTATCATTACTCATTACCCTGAGTGTTGACACAGATTCAAGTTTTTACTCTTTTCTAGAAACATAAAAACTTATTAAAGTAATTGTATAACAAATCGCCAAGGGAGAAGGCAGATCTACATAAAGCCAAAAAGGTGGGAAGGGGGTTCCAAAGTAGATCATTAAAACCCCAAAAGAAACTTTGAACCAAATAATACAGGAAGCTACAGTCTTCTGAGTTGGGCATCTTTTTGTTATAACTAATGAAACAACAGAGAATGTATTAATTTTAAAAAAGATTATGGGCCTCAGATAGTACAAATAAGATATAAAATACTGCTTTAAAAACATGCAGATTTTCTATCATCTAATTATCAAATTATAAACTGTGTATATAAAGTACATCAAACATATTTCATTTTATTAAAAATAAATTATCTTCTATATCTGATGTGATATATGTCTGATGTGATAGATAATTCATGTAATATATAAATTATTAATAAACAAATCTATGAATTTTGAAGAATCCTTTTGTATTACTAGTCCATAAGTCATCATATTTAAATCCCAGAAACTGGCCCAAACGCCTACTTTTTTAATATACCTAAGTTTGCATTAAGATTTTTTTTCTAGGTCAGTTATCTTCAATAACAAACTCACAGTAGTTAAGACCCAGGAACTCAAGGATTCATATCAAGTCTTTTTCCACTACTTTTAAAAAAATTATTATTAATATTATTTAGTATTGTTACTCTTCATTTAAACTGCTTGTTAATTTGCTACTTCCTTTTGATAAATATTTCAAAAATATGTGTTACAAAGATAACTAAAAATCAAGGCACAAAAGTGAATTTGCAGTGTATTCATTGTGATATAAAAACTGTCACACTAAAGTAAACAACATCAAAATGTTAATACTAGTTGCCAGGTAGCAGAGCTAAGAGTTATTTCTCTTTTCTTTCTATTTCATAAGTTTTGTTTAATTTTCTTCCTTTTTTATTATTGTGCTATGTTCATTCATAAATATTATTAATAGTTAAACCTACAAAAAAAGATGAAATCTACCAAATCAAATAACTAAAAGCAACTCTCTAATCCTCAAGAAATTAACTCAGCAAATACAGGAACAGGTTCTTTAAAACTTTTTCTGGAAACAACAGCTCAAAATAATGGCTACAACAAACACCTTTTATCTCATACCAGTACAGTAACACTATTATCCAAGTGGCAGTACTACATGCTTCCTTCCCTCTACACTATTCATATGTCTGATGGCTAAAACAAGTATTACCAGTTGTGGTGGCATTTAACTTTTAGGAAAAAGTATGTCCTAAACTAAATTCCAGATTTTTCCCCTTTTACTCCTATAAAAGTAATACAAACAAATCAGAATTATAAGTATATAACAATACTTATATATCTTAGAATACAATAAATTCCAAGTCCCTTTTGTTTTTGAGGAACACTGTGAGAGGATCATTTAAAAAAAAAAAAACTGCTAGTAAAAAAGACAAAATGGACCCAGATCTATTAAATGGAAAATCAAAGAATTAGGTTATTATTCTGAGCCAGTTTGGGAGAAAAACAGGAAAGAAAAATCAGACAGTTCTATTGTGGAACAAGGTTGCTGAGTTTGCTGAGACACTAAAATTTTCTAAGTATCTGAGGAAGCCAACTGACAAACCAAGAGGGCAAGTTAAAAATATGGTCTAATCTGCTCACTCCTATGACATTCAAGAAGGGAAATCTTTGCCCAGCACCTTCTCTTAGATTTCTGAGTCACATAGATAAGACAAAGGGCAAGGTTTAAGAATCAGGGCCAATAATAAAGAAAGTATACAGAATATCCCAAGTGGCAATCTTAACCCACTTTGTAAATCTTAACCTAGAATGAAAGTTTCCAGTTATCTACATCATGAAACCCTACAAATTGATCTATAAAGAATATCACAACTTTAAAAATAGGGATACAGTTTTCTATAGATTCTATTATTCATATGTATTTGCAATCTTTCTAAGTTTGTTTTCTCAAATTAGTAAGTAAATGTATCACCTCTTTTATGAACTAATTTGTAACAAATTTTATGAATTAATAGTATGATAAAGTGAGCATAATCTGCACTTCAACTCCACCATAAAATAGCTTACTGGACTTGAGCACGTATCTGAGCCTATGTTTCTTCATTTGTACACTGTGAGAAGTTAGTCCAAATGATTTTAAATGAACCCTTCCATTCTAAAATAATCATTCTGTAATTCTTTAGAATTACTTCAACTTGTTTTGGGTAACATCCACCTTTAACTGGAATCACCCATGGACTACACTAACACTGGTGGAGACAGGACTTGGATTTACCCCCACCCCAACTCCATCACAACAAACCCATCACTACCTATTTATTTACTTACAGAGAAAATGGGTAAGCCAACCCCCAATATGATGAGGATAGTGGTTGTGACGGTACTGTCATGGTACGAATACTTGATGCTGTTGTCTGTACAGAAAAAGCCTCTCTGAAATGGATATATTTGGCCCAAATTTAGAACAGCCATAGGCATGGAAGCTGTTGGGGAAGGGAGAAAAAGACACACATGATTAAAGGCAATTCACTTCTTTAGGAAGTAAAGGCTACCGATTGGGATGCAAATCTTAACTGTATTTTGCCATTTCTAGAGAAGAATTAATACTCCATAATACCCAAGAGTGAAAACTGATGAAACCATGCAACATTTGCTTGTTCAATAGTAAGTTCTCTTACTTGCATTGATCTCTGATTTTAGGTGCAATCAGAAAAGAAACTGGTCCATGGAAAAAGCTGAGAAAACAGGAAGGTTTTCTTGTACATTCTAGAACTAATTTGTATTTAATTAACTTGCCTAAAATTCTAAATATCTTCAAGGAAAAAGGCAAAGTTCTGTAAATAAATTTAATAATGGCATTATAACAAAGTACAAGAAAGAAATAAGGATTTGCTTCATTTTAGAATTTAAACTAGTAAAAGAAAAAACAGAAACCATAAGTTAGTATTTGATAACAAAAACAGAAACAAAGGAACAAACCTTTCTTTTCTTCTAAAGACAAATAAAAAAATGGGTTTATTAGTCCTGGCAGGACTCCAAAACTACTTTGTGTTATAGTATTAAACTTTTAAATTCCTCACCCTCCTCCCAAGTAGCTGAGACTACAGGCATGCATCAGTGCACCCAGCCTGCAACTTCTTAATACATTAAAATTCACATTTTTAGGCTTTGCTTTATACAATTCAGATGTTTATGCATCTACTCATTTACTATATACTCTATACTAGACTAACCAAATTTAGGAGAAACAAATCACTCTAAAGCAGATAGTAGGTTCAAGAATCTAAATTGTATATACAAAAACAGAATATACACTCAAGGAAATTGTTTAAGAAGAAATATACCACAATAAGATTCTTGGAGGGAGAGTGATGAAGCCATTTTATATCTTGACTGTGATAATTCCACAGTGGTATTTTTACTTATGTACAAATTCAAAAAGAAATAACAAAAAAGGCAGAAATATGCCAAAAAAATAGAAATATGACTAATTATTAAAATGGTATAAAAGGCACCATATGAAATCAGAGGTCACTATAAATTGAAATAATGAGGAAAAAAACTATTAAAGAAGAGGCTATTGAGTAGAACTTGAAACAGCAGGAAAATCACAGGCAATAGGGAAGGCACAAGGAGAGCTTTAGTGGTGAGGGATGCAAAGACAGGGTGAGAATTGCATCAACATGAGCACAGAGGGGATGAGCCAGGAGTTTCCAAGGTATATGACATTTTATAGCCAACACATACTGCATGCTCCCACAGGCCAGGCACTAGGCTATACAGATTTACTTGATTCTTACCTTGATCCTGTGAAGGAGGTACTATCAGCACCCTCTCCTTCCCAAAGCTGTTATTGTTGGTTAGAGAAATGAAGACCATTACTGAAACTGTAAGTGAGGGAACCAGCATTCCAACACAGTCTACCTGTTTCTAGAGTCACTGAATATATGTCCTACCACAGATAAAGTAATCTGGGTAGAATAAGAGGTTAGAATTGTGGCACGGAACACAGGATTGGGGGAGGAGAAAATCTGGCTGTTTTTTAAAAAATGCTTTTTCGGTAAAAATACATGTGTTCACAATAAAAAATTCAATGGAACAAATATTAATGGAACAGTATCTTCTTTGTTGCAAATTATCTCTGAATTCTGCAATTTTGTGGTTGTTAATGGGAATGGGAAGGCTTGAGAGTTTTGGTTTATTAAAGGATCATGGGTTTTAAATATTGGCCTGAGACAGGTGCTGGTGGCTTATGCCTGTAATCCTAGCTACTCAGGAGGCAGAGATCAGGAGGATCACGGTTCAAAGCCAGCCCAGGCAAATAGTTCACAAGATCCTATCTCAAAAATACATAACATAAAAAGGCCTGGTGGAGTGGCTCAAAGTGTAAGCCCTGAGTTCAAGCCCTGGTACCATTAAAAAAAAACTGGCCTAAGAACTTATCTTGTAGGAAATAAAATATTACTGTCCTTTTTTGCTCAAGGTCAGCAACATAGTAAAATGAGGATTTTAGAAATTTCCTTCCAAAACAGAGAGTGAGAGAGGTAAGGGAAATACTTAATACAGCTTTGAAATAATCCAGACATTAGGTGATAAGTAATGTGTTGCTAGTCAAAACAGAAAAAGATGCAAGGAAGAATGCTTTGAAGATAGAAATGACACAACTTTGAGAACTGATCACAATTACTGAGGCACACCTGAAGACTACACTTCAGAGTTTGGAAGAACAGAGAATGATGGTCCCAATGACAGAAATGTGAAATTGCAAGATCAAGCTTCCTTATGGTGAAAGAACAAGTATTGAGAATACTGTCTTTGGGACAATTTGTCACCTTCCTAAAATGCTCAGTCACCCACACCCTCCAATCTTAACATGATCACCCTAAACCATTTGCTACTGCCCAACTATTATGCTTTCAAAACCCTAGGTGCCTTCATTAGATAGAAGACAGATAGATAGATAGATAGATAGATAGATAGATAGATAGATAGATAATTTCTAATATATCTATCAGAAATAAGTGCCTTCCTCTTTCCCCCTCATGTCCAAGTCAGGCAGTCCCTTCTTATCTGTCCCATGGCACCCTGTACATATGTTGCCCACAGCTATTCTGAGGGCAGGTACTATGTTATTTTTGTATTCTTTGTAGCAGGCACACCAATCTGAATAAAAATTTATTGAATGGCCAAATGGATAAAATTCAGTATATAAAGATCAAAAATAAAAGCAGATACGTAAACTTCCAAAACAGAGAGTTAAGCCAGGAGGATGAAACAGTTCTTGGAGAAAGCATAAGGTCAAGAATAACAGAGACAGCACAGTCAGGAAGAAACTAATATCCCTAATGAAATCATGAAAAGAGACTACAGGAGGGAGAAGAATAGCTAGTTACATGCTCTAGCAGGCAGGAATGTGTCTACCTTGCTCAGCAGCATACACTGGTCATTCTTTGTTCAAAAGAACGAACAATAGAGAACAATGTTGTAATACAAAAACCAATGTTTAATGTTATAAATGCAGGTTGCTGAATGATAATACATCAAGGAGAATGAGAACTCAGTAAAGACTGAGGTCTAAGGAAAAAGGTCCTCATCAGTGTACCATCTTCACTAACATAATACTGGTATCTTTATGAAGAAACATCCATGTTGGGTTGTTAAGCATCCTTTTTTTTTCCAAGTTATATATACCATTATTATTTCCTTTATTGCTCATATATATTACAAACACACATACAGAGGCATATACACTCTCTAGAGTTAACAGATATGTCTATTCCACAAAGAATATTCCACATGGAATATTTAACTACTATACAGATTATTTTTAATGGTACTATTTCAGGGTAGTAAGAGTTCCATGTTAAATTGTTGCAGGAAGAGTCACCTCAAAATAAACTCTCTCATAGGACAGGTATATTCTTTCCTTAATAGCTAAAGGACATAAAAGCCAAAGGATATAAATACTATCTCCTAAGATATTAATCTTAAATCTAAGATATTTTCCTAATTAAAACTTCCTTCTTAAGAGAATTCACTTTAAAAATTCTTTAATAATCTTATATTTAGCTTTCATCTGATACAACAGTCATGCATGTATGTTACTAACAGAAAGCAGTATCTTAATTTTCCTGAAGGTATCTATCCAGTACACTTTCTGCCTTCTTCACTCAGCACCAGGCCTCAGAAGGCTGACTTGAAACTCTACCTAGGAGCTCTCTCACGCTCTGTCTCACAGTTAGCTTTGGCCAGTTGGGAAAAGGAACTGACATTGGTAGAAGTCAAATGAAAGATCATAGAGGCGAGGCATGTATTTCCCTAGCATTTCTTCTATGGGGTCACTGCAGGTTTTAATCCTCTACCTGGGACCACAACTGCAGTCATGTAGCCTTCTCCACACAGCTTCCTTTAGGTGTTCCAGTAACCACTCCTTCCTCAGGTTTAAGGAGTAATAGTCCATCTCTGCTGTTAACCCAGGAAACTACACTATCCCTTCTTGATTTTCTAAACTCTGCCCATCTATTTACAAACAGTTGCTTCATGTGATCCTCAAATAATCCAGTCTGAATGTGCCATCTGTTTCTTGAGGACCATAGTCAACAGTGAGACACACTTATTTCCATCTTGCTAAACACAATTCTTTTTTTTTTTCAGCACTGGGGCTTAAGCTCAGGGACTTCACCTTCAGCTACTTCACCAGCCCTATTTTTGTGAAGAGTTTTTCAAGATAGTGTCTTGCAAACTACTTGCCCAGGTTGGCTTCAACCCTGATCCTCCTAATCTCTGCCTCCTGAGTAACTAGGATTATAGGTGTGAGCTACCAGTGCCTAGCAACTAAGCTATTGTATATTGGTCTTAGTGTATTTCTTCTAAGATGTACTAAGGACAGATAAATGAATACCTAGAATAGTCTCTCTCTCAGTCTCTCAGTCTCTCTCTCTCTCTCTCTCTCTCTCTCTCTCTCTCTCTCGGGGTCTGTATCTCTTTCTCTCTCTCTCTGTGTGTGTGTGTGTGTGTGTATTGTTTCCCATATTCTCCTCCAATTATGTGATAACTGAAACTCCTAGCCAGACATGGTACCACATGCACTGCAGCACTCCGGAGGCTGAGGCAGGATTCACAAGTTCAAAACCAGCTTTGGATGACACAATGACACAGGCTTAATCTTTGCTACCAGAATGTCTGACCGCAGTATTCACTTAGCATTGTGGAAAGGAGCATGGCTGATGTTACCAGCCATTACTACAGACTGACTTTGGGTGCAAGCGCTGCGGGTTTTGGATGCAACCTCTTCAGCAGCTGACAGCATGAACTAAAGTTCTCACTTAATGGTACCATCACACAGTGCACAATTACTTATATATTCTAAGGCCAAGGCTCAGGGCTGAGGGGGTCTTGTTTTATTGATATACAATGCAAGAATGCTAACAGGATACAGAACTGACTTCATTTGTATTTAGCTATGTTAGTCAGAATATAAGGACAAGCATTTTGGATTCATCTTTATTGGGTAGAATATTAGTTTTAAGTAAAAAAGGAAAAATTATAATTTGTTAATTGGTTGACCACAAAAATAATTTTGAGTCTCTTAAAAATAAAAGACATCTAAATAAATGCTGTGCTATCCTGCAGAGAAACTTGAACATCTCCCCTCTCCTGTTCATTCAAACACTTGAACTCCTAAAATATGGCAGCCACAATACCAGGTAAGGAAAAAAGAAAAGAGTAAAAGAATTTCCAAAAAAATTTTAATGAGAGCTACAGGAAAATAGCACAGCTGCACCTGTAAGCATGACTAAAGCAACAGAGTCAGAACCCCAGAAGGAAACAGATAGTAGCCTCAGACTGGGTTTTGTTTTGGTTTTTGAGATAAGGTCTCACTATGTAGCCCAGGCTGGCCTCACACTAGCAATTTGCTTGCCTGAGCCTCCTGAGTGCTGGGGTTGCAGGTGTGTACCATGACACCTGGCTTCAAACGGGGCACTTTCAGGAGAGTTTATGAAGGGGCCTACTTACAAAGTGTGGAAAATGTGGGTGGAGTCAAGAGCTGGCACACCTCCTCAAATACTACCCACCCCAGGCATAAAAGATACAAAGGGAGCCACTGGCTTGATGGGACCTATGACCTGGGTGGGGGAGACGGGCAGTGCGGCAACCTGATAAGATCTGGCAGAGGATAAATATGGCAGCTCCATTCTCCTCCTGCCATGTTTTCCACTGTCCAGACCTATGTAGAAGCCAAAGGTCAAGATCTGCCTCCTTGCCTGAGGGCAAGGGACAATGACACAGATCAGGTCCACTGGGACAAATGGAAGATACTCCAGCTCTGGAGGCAAGAGAAGGCAGGGATAGACAGGGAATCAGTAGTACCTAAAAGTGGCTAACTTCAGTTTAATTAAGGAACTATTTACAGAGTCTATATTAAGATTGAATACTAAGAATTCTAGACTTTATTCTGTGGTCAAGGAGGAGACACACAATTCAACCTATGCTTTAATGGGGAATTGAGAGCTCTGGGAAGAGCTTCATAAAGGGAAAAACAGTGTGAATGAAGGTGCAATAGAAGGAAAGCCCAGACGCAAGAAATATGAGTGTGCATGAACGAAGCGGAGCGCCTGAAATAAAGCAAGGGTGGGAATAGGAAATGACAGACTCTGAAGACATTTAGGAGGCTATTCCTACAGAACTGTGGACCGAGTATGTGGTCACAGATGTGTGCCTTATTCTCTAAAACATACACAGACACATTCTTCAACCTTTGGTGTCCTGCAGAATATTTTTTCTATTTTTCCCTTACTCTGAGTAGATTATCTAATACCATTCCTTCCACAATCTTGCTTACTATAAGCGCTTCAAGGAATATTTATGGAATGAATGAACAAATGAATAAACAAGTGAGCAAAAGCTTCTGGAGCACATAAATAATCTTGTGAAACCATAAGCTTAGATCCTGCAAATTATTAAATAATTTTTCTCTCCAACAGGCTCAAGTTCAAACAAACCAAGAAAAGGAAATAATATAAAGTTCAAAAATGTGTTGGGGTTGAGATGTAGCTCAGAGGTAGATGGTAGAGCGTTTGCCTAGCATGCACAAGGTCCTAGGTTCAATCCCCAGCACCACACACACACATACACATACATACACACACACACACACACACACACACACACACACACACACATTTCTCAAGCTTGTTTTCTACTGGGAACACAAACTCCTAACAAAGATGAACAGATTGAATAAACCCACATTAATTACTAAAACAAACATAATTTACAAATTCCTGGAATTATAAAGGTAATTTCTGTACAATCCAACATCACCTCCAGGCAAAGGTTCAGCCTTGGTGATCAGAGCAGCACTTTTCTCAGCTGCACCCCTCACTCTTTTCTCAGTGAGAAAAGAAATTGGGACTCCAGCAGCATCCTCTTTACTGACCCCCCAAAGAGAGTTCCCTTCCTTCCCTGCAGGAAAGCAAAAGGATCAGCTTTCCAGAATAGATGCTGAAGAATACAAGGCAATTATGCTCCAAAATAAGACTTTACAAATTATTTACAATCACCTTGAAACCCAGGTCCTTGTCTGTTCTCTAGAACCACTAGAAACCATGCAATCTGAAACTATCGCAAATTACACTTACACATTCCACTGCATGGTACCAGTATTAGATTTCCAATCTCAGCATCCATTCCATGCATTTTTTTTTTTAATGGTGTTGGGGGCTTGAATTCAGGGCCTTGTACTTGCTAGGCAGGTGCCCTACTGTTTGAGCCACTCCACCAGCCCACCTTGAAGTTAGCAAAGAAATTCGTTATTGTGTCTATGCTCCAAAATTCCTGTATAAAGCTTTCACGTACTGTACAGCTGTATAATATATAAAAAACTATGCACTCTGAGTAAAAAGGATAAATTATAATGTGGCTTCTTCACCAATAAAAATATATTTGCTCTTACTGGAAGTACTTAAAATAATCTGGGCAGCCCAGCTTATGAGCACTTAACTAGCAATCTTGCTAGTCTTGTGCACAAACATGCTTAAAAGAAAAGTCTGCTTCACAGTGAAAAGACTTACAGCATGGTTGCTTGTGATCTTTACTGAGCCCTGAGAGTTTCACTATTCAAACAAAACAACCATCTTATATGACCCTTCTCAAATGTGTCCAAGAAGAAGAAGAACGGGAATAACATTTATTGGGTAACTATTTAGGTCAACACCAAGCTAAGCCCTTGCACATGTAAGAACATATTTATATTTCCACTTTACTACCATAAAATCTGGAAGGGATAACAACAGAGAACCTAATCATTAACGTAAGCGTGGACATAGACACAGAAATGTGTCCACCATGTTGCTCAGCAGGCAAAATCATCTATGGAAACATCACGGAGGGTATAACTCATTTATCTAAAACAGCTTACTTGTGTTTCTATGTAAATATACATTGCAAAGCCTGGAAGGTTTTGTATCTCCACATATGAATCAACTTTTAAGAGTTATCTCCAGAGATGGTGTTAACACAAATCAGGTAGAAAACTCATTTCCTATTGTATATACAATATATGGTATCTTGGTACGCATTTGATTAGTTTCCAAAAAACAAAGGATTAAGACCATTACATTTGAATTTCTAAAAATGCTTTATCACTATGAAGATATTTATTTTATGCCTACCTGAAATTATATATACTATCCTTTTCTTGAATTACCCTTTACTGAAAAATATATATTATATATACATACATACATATATATACATATATATGTGTGTGCTGTGTGTATGTATATTAAAGAGATTGTCTAAAACCAGTCTATTTTTCTCCTGTTTAAAGCAAAAAAAAAAATAGCAAACACTAACTTTTAGCTTTTGGGCATGGTTGATACATTCTCACAGTAGTAGGCCATAATGAAATAATTGCCTTTTAGGGTTTCCTCTCTTGCAACATTTTTTTCTTTTAGTGGTACTAGGGTTTGAACTCAGAGCCTTGCACTTGCTAGGCAAGCACTCTACCACTTGATGCTAGGCAAGCATTCTACCACTTAAACCATGACCCCAGTCCACTCTTGCTTTAGTTTAGTTTAGTTTAGTTTAGTTTTGTTTTTCAGATCATGTCTCATGCTTTTTTCCCTGGGCTGGCCTAAACTACGATCCTCCAACCTACATTCCCACAAAGCTGGAATTACAGACATGTACCACCACGCTTGGCTTATTTGTTGAGATGGTGTCTCATTAACTTTTGCCCTGGTTGGCCTTGAACCATGATCTTCCCAATCTCTGCCTCCCAAGTAAAGGATTATAGGCATGAGCCATGTGCCTGGCCCTCTCTTGCAATTTTTGAGATCTAGGATGATCTACTGCATATAAAGTAGATAAAACATGATAAATGTAAGTTTAATTATCATCTAAAAAAAACTAAGAATACTTTTTTCACATTACAATTTTGTCATAATATCTCAGGCCCTTCTGCTTATACAGAGAGTAGAAATAATCTTGCAACTCAACAGGTTGATAGAAGGGGCTGACTACAAGCCATAATAGTGACTTATTTCAGTTACCACTTCCTGAAAAATCTTATAAAATAATAGCACTAAGGCATGTGATTATAAAAGGAGGCACTGTTTTTTTAATTAGGTTTAAAAAAATGTTATTCTAGCAAGCCTTTCAAGTTTTTTATTTAAAAAAATCTCCAAAACAGCCAAGATGCCCCAACACTGACGAATCGATTAAGAAAATGTGGTATCTATACACAATGGAATTTTATGCAGCCATGAAGAAGAACGAAATGTTATCATTCACTGGTAAATGGATGGAATTGGAGAACATCATTCTGAGTGAGGTTAGCCTGGCCCAAAAGACCAAAAATCGTATGTTCTCCCTCATATGTGGACATTAGATCAAGGGCAAACACAACAATAGGATTGGACTTTGAGCACATGATAAAAGCGAGAGCACACAAGGGAGATATGAGGATAGGTAAGACACCTAAAAAACTAGCTAGCATTTGTTGCCCTTAATGCAGAGAAACTAAAGCAGATACCTTAAAAGCAACTGAGGCCAATAGAAGAAGGGGACCAGGAACTAGAGAAAAGGGTAGATCAAAAAGAATTAACCTAGAAGGTAACACCCACGCACAGGAAATCAATGTGAGTCAATGCCCTGTATAGCTATCCTTATCTCAACCAGCAAAAACCCTTGTTCCTTCCTATTATTGCTTATACTCTCTCTACAACAAAATTAGAAATAAGGGCAAAATAGTTTCTGCTGGGTATTGGGGGGGGAGAGGGAGGGGGCGGAGTGGGTGGTAAGGGAGGGGGTGGGGGCGGGGGGGCAGGGGGGGAGAAATGACCCAAGCCTTGTATGCACATATGAATAATAAAAGAAAAAAAAATCTCCAAGTTAGTCAGACTTTGTGGTATACACCAATAATTCCAGCACATGGGAGGCAGAGGTAGGAGGATCACAAGTTCAAGACCATCCTATAGCAAGACCTGCCACCCCCACACATACACACACTCAAAACCCTCAAAATTAATTTCATAATACTATAAGGCAAATTCAGTCAAGAGAGGAAAGAAAATAACTCTGCACAGTACTATCCTGTAGAATTTTCTGTGACAAAAGAAATGTCTAATTAAATGTTATCCAATATAGCAGCCAGTGGCCACATAAGCCACTCATCACTTTATGTATATGTGTGTATATGTATATATATGGAGGATTAAATTTTAGCTTTATTTAATTTTAATTAATTTTAAATTGCTACATGTGGCTGGTGGCTCTCATACTGGATAATGTAGATTTCAGGAATTAAAAATAAACCAATGGGTTCAAATTTCAAAACATATTTATGCTTAATGCACATCTAGTTCCAGAAACTTCAGAGGAAATAATTATAAAGTACTCAAGTAAACTTAGGTTCTAATGTGAACCATGCTCAGAATAAGCATGCATGCCTTTGGCTGCTTGCTTTAAAGAGCACTATGCCTGCTGCATCATCACACTCTGGAATCCCAGAGCTGGCTAGTCTCTCCAAGCACTTCATCCTCCTACAAAGGGAAGCAAGGGGATCTGGGGCACCCTCCTAGCTCCTTCACCAACTCAGATGCTCCCTACTCTTCTTCCTGCAGTAAGATCCTTCAATGTCTCCTGATTTTTTTTTTTTTTTTTTGAGACAGGATCTCCCTATGTAGCCTAGGCTGACCTCAAGCTTGCACTCCTTTTGCCTCAGCTTCCTTAGTGCTGATATTACAGTTGTGCGCCACCAAAGCGTCTCTTTATAGCATCCCATCTCGACAACAGCTATCAACTACTTGCTCTTACTCCCAGAACTAGTCCTACCCTCTGCAGAGGACAATGTATAAAGATGATAATAATTAAAGGCATTTAAGTTTTTGTAATTCATACCAAGTATCACAGTATTTATGAGTATACAACATGTAATTTTAAATTTCACTTCAGAAAAAAATAAATCTCATTCTTTATTTCCTGACCATCTGGTTCTAATCTAGGAATTATAAAGAACATGAAATCTCACTTAAGAAGCACTCAAAAAAAAAAAAAAAGACTTTTTTGTTAGGCTTTCAGATCATCCCACCAGTAAAGTCTCTAAAGGAAAGGTTCGTGAATCATGGAACTCTTTAAGGGTCTAATTGAGAAGTCAGGTGCCAGTGGCTCACACCTATAATCTTAGCTACTTAGGAGGTTGACATCAGAAGATCTGAGTTTGAGGTGAGCCTAGGAAAATAGTCCTCAAGATCCCATCTCCAAAATAACCAGAGCAAAATGGACTGTAGGAATGGCTCAAGTAGTAGAGCACTGAGTTCAAACCCCAGTCTCACAAAAAAAAAAAAAAAAAAATTCTAAAGAGATTGCAGAACCTTCTCTTAAAAACATACAGATTTTGCCACACAGTTTTATAACATGCCCACCCTCCCACCAAAGAAAAGGCCATTTATGCAGACTTCTAACAATATAAGAAATATTAGTTTAGATAATAAATATTCTGAAGTAAAATTGACTTGTTATTCCTATTTGCTCCTTAGCATTCCTTCCTATTTCTTCATTCCACCCAATTTTCTCCTCTTTCCATCATCCATTTACTTTCTATACTTCATCTCATTATTATTCTATAATGAAGAATGAAGTCATTTTTAGTATTATTTACACTTATTGGCAATTTTATGTTTCCTGTTCTAATTTCAGAAGCAGGTGGTGAAGGCATAGCTCAGTGGTAGAGTGCTTGTCTAGCATGCACAAGGCCCTGGGATCAATTTCTCGTACCACCACCCTAAAAAAAAAAGCAGAAATGCATTTCTTTAAAGAAAAGTAGAAACATTTATTGAGTAACTATTATTTGCCAGATATTTGCCTCTACTTCTAATCATATCAATTCGATAAAAAAGAAAGAAAAAGTCTCCCCAAAATCTATGTTTTGAAAACTGAAGTCAATAAACCATAGGTAAAAAAAGTCAAAATATAAATCACAAAATAGCTGGAAATTAACAATGAAAATACTATAAATCAAAACTTAAAAGTATATAGCTAAAATATCATGTATGAAAATTATAGATCCTCATAATAAAAAAATTTAAAAATAATAAAATAAAAACAAAAAAGAAAACTATAGAGCCTTAAATTCCTAACATTCTAGACTCATGAAATTAATGACTGAGTATAGTGTCTCACAACTGTAATCCAGCTACTCAGGAGACATAGATCAGGATGATTATGACTCAAGGCCACCCTAGGCAAAAATGAGTGAGACCCCCGTCCCCATCTCAACAAACAAGTTAGGCAAGGTAGCCTGTGTCTGTGATCCCAGCTATGTGGGAAACTTTAGGTATGAGAATCACTGTCTAAGGCCCACCCTAGGCAAAAAGCACAAGACCCTACCTAAAAAATAACTAGAGCAAAAAAAGAGCTGGGGGTGTGGCTCAAGTGGTAGACCACCTGTCTAGCAAGCACAAAGCATGAAGTTCAAATCCTGGTAACGCCAAAAAAAAAAAGAAGCAAATATTCAATGCAGTAACTTATTTTTTTAGACGCTCAAGAAAGTAAAACGAACAAAAATTAAATAGAAAATACAGAACAGTTATTAAATAGAAAACAAAGGAAAAAGGGATTTAAATGAGGTGTTTTTTTAAACAAGTAAACCCAAAAGATCAGTCTTGCTTTAGCAATGTGTGCCTTGCAAGTGTAAAGCCCCCAGTACTGCCAAAAAAATAAGTAAATAAAAATTAGAGAAAAATCACAATTAAAACTTTTTTTTTGGTGGGAGTACCGGGGTTTGAACTTAGGATGTCACTCTTGCTAGGCAGTGCTCTAACACTTGAGCAATGCCCTAGCCCTTTTTGACTTTAGTTATCTTTTGGATGGGGTCTCATGTTTTTGCTGTCTCTGCCCCCGACCTTCCTTCCTATGCCTCTCAGTATCTGGGATCACAGGCATGTACCACCATGTCCCACTTGCTGGTTGAGATTGGGGGTCTTGCTAACTTTTGCCTAGGCTGGCTTCCAATAGTGATCCTCCTGATCTCTACCTCCCAAGTAGTAAATCAAATTATTTGTTTAAAAAATTATTACTACTAAGTTTATCTCCTGGCTACATTTTATCAGAAATTCACAGACACTAAGTAACTGTCCAAGAGTAAGCAACGCAGCTGGTTGGGTGTGTGCTAGGACAGAAAACCAGCCTTATGCAGTTGATAAGCAAAGACAAGATTTTAACAGTGTTTCTCTTCTTTGCACCACAGTTTTTTAGGAAAGGAGTCTAACCACTGGGTCTCAGATTTTACATCCATGACTAAGAAAATGGCAGAACTAAAAGTGTGTCTTAAGTGTTAAACACCTGCACAGCAAGGGCAAAACCCTGAATTCATACCCTAGTTTAAACAAAAAAAAAAAAAAGGCCTTATCTCTTAAGCCACTTTGAGTCCACAATTTACAATTCTATGAGTCTAAACCGCTTTGTATAAACACAAATCTCATTTTCTTCTGCTGATTAGACTGGGTGTGGGAGTAGAGTTGCTCTATGTGACCTAGGACACATCTTGCTCTACCACACTTGGACTAAAGCAGTCATTCTGATATCTAAGTACTCTTTCCTGCAAACTAGGGAAGAGAAATAAGGAACTTCAGCAAAACTTAGAATAAACAGTAAGGGAATTGCTTCTAGGCTTATGTTTTACCAAAAAGGAAATGGGTAAAACTCACATGTAAGAAACACATTTCATTGCAAACAAATAATCCAGTTTATATAAATTTAACCTTGTTTGTGCATTTTTCTGCATGTATATGTGGATCTGACAAGTAAGTCTACAGTTACTTTTGTGACATTTGCTTCTATAAGCCCTTTCATTTTCTCCTTTTAGCAGTCAAAGGTTAGAAGTAAATAAAAAAAAGAAATTGGGGGTCTTTACTACTTTGTGTTACCTGAGCAGTTTTTAGAAAGTTCTATTCATTCTGCAATTAAGGAATGTTCTTTGTGTCCAATTCAGTTTGGACAAAACGCATTTTAGGAAGAAAAATATGGAATATTGTTTGTGCTTTCTTTGGAAACAGGTATTGTAAATTCTTTCCAGGATTATATGAAAAATCTTGCTAATCAACAGTTATGTGTTAACCCTTGCCTGGTTAGCAAGGGTGTTCTTCACCTTTTTCATAAAGGGACAGGTGTCCAAGGTAAAAGAAATTCAAAATTTTACCAACTTACTAAGTAAAACTGATAGGTTTGTAAGATCGTTTCTTTCCTCCACAGATCAAATACCAGCACTACTTCCTGATTATTCCTAACGATGTGACAAATGTTTCATGTCTAGTATACAACTAGGCATTCATATCTGATACTTAGGACAGACTGCTAATTGAAGAGGGATAGCTGTAATTACCTATCATAAAAGGGGTAGCTGAACCCATAAGAGTCTATTAAGATCATTCAGAAAAACTGACAAAATCATAATCTTAAAAAGCAAACAGAAAGTCAATGTAGCCAAGTAAGAAGAAATGAGCTACAAGTATCCTTTATGTGCCTTATCTAAAATACCTGGGATCACAAGTATTTCAGAGTTGAGAGTTTTTGAACTTTAAAATATTTGCACAGGTTTTACTGTTTGGGCATCCTTAATCCAAAAATTCAAAATGTTTCAAAAACCCAAATTTTTTGAGCATCGTCACTCAAAAAATTTCAGATTTTGGATTTTCAGATTAGGTATGCTCAACCTGTATCAGGAAATTACAAAGGAAAGCATGAGAAAGCAAGGCCAGGGAGGGTAAAAGGACGCCTTTCAAAAATGTCACCAGCAGGCTACTTTTTCCTTAACTCTCATTATGTCCTGACAGGTGATTTGTGTTGGCAGGGCCTCCTCAAAGAGGACCCAGGGCCTACCTACACTGAATAGCTACACAAATCAAATATGAAAGCTTTTTTTCTCCTCCTTGTCTTGCTCCCATTGGTCATGATGGAAATGGTATGGCAAGGGGAGAAAAGTGAGCTAAAGATACTGAGCATCTCTGTGGTTCTGGCACTGTCAAACATTTATCGTAACTTTTCATCTAATCCTCACAACTCTACAACACATTTCCAAGAAGGCACAGATATTCTTGTTTTGTTTATATGTCAGGAGCCTAAGTCATTGCCTAGAACAAGGCAGGTCCTCAACAAATATGATGAATGAACAAAGAGTCACTCTGTAAAACAGGTATTATTATCCCCATTTTAAAGATCAAAGAATGACTCAGAGAAGTAATTTAATCAAAGTCACACACGTAATAAGCAAGGGTAAAATTTAAAATATTTAACAACTAGTATACCATGTTAGCACTGGCCACTCAGAGCAAATACCAGTTGGTACTGAAGGAGCTGGGTTCTGCTGCAACCTTTCAGTTGTAGGATCACAGGGAGGCCCACAGGAGGGACCAAGACAAGGTCATGGGCAGGGCAAGGGAAGACTTAGATACTAATACTGGCTATCAGCCAAGAGATTAGGTGGTATACTGGTATACTCAAGAGTCCAAGAAGTCTAAAGACTTCTTCTAAATAAGTATGAAAACAGTAGCATTTGTTAAAAAGTGAGGAGAGCAGAGGACAACTGGAGGTTTTAACAAAGTAGAAACACCATTCAAAATAACTGCATGGGAAATGGAGTTAGAAATGAATTAAAGATTGACAACTGATCTTGATATATTGCCAAAAACCTAAAAAAAGATTATCTGCTGGCTGAGTGGCTCAAGTGATTACAGAGTCTGCTGAGTAAGCATGAGGCCCTGAGTTCAAACCCCAATACCACCAAAAAGAAAAAAATAATATATATGTATATATAATATATATATACCCAATTAAAATAGGGTAGAGGCAAATGAGGAAGAAGAGAAATATGACTGGGCAGAGAACAAGTTTTCAATTCCAGGTAGATAATTTGATGAAAAACTCCACATTAGCTCATAAACAAAGGAGTTTGTGAAAGCTGTATTTGAGGACAATGAGCTTGTGGAGACAGGACAGAACCCGGGGGCAAGTGGGAGGGGTCAGTACTATAGAACACCGCATAGCTGGGTGCGATTCACAGAGATGGCAGAGTATCAACGCCAAGAATTCAAAAAACAAAGCACCCTCAGCTTTTAGAGACAACTACATTCTGGTCACTGGCTTACAGTCAGTTGCTAACACAGTTCTACTATTAAGAAAAAAAGGTACTTAGTTACCTTTTTTTTTATTTTTAAGTTGGGACAAAAAGGAGAAAAAGCAGTTTGTATGTAAGTGACACCACAGAAGGTTCTTACATTTTTATAGTTTTGACTCAATAACTACCTATAATATCCTCACCTTGGAGCATTTTAGTTCATTAAGACACTTACATAAATTTACACATATACTACACAGCTTTTTTGTCTACGGCCATAGCACCCTGAACGCGCCCGATCTCATCTAAACAGCTTTTTAAAAATCCAGAGCTATTGTTCGAGATATAGCTCAGAGGTAGAAAGTTTGCCTCGCATGTGTGAAGCCCAGTGTTCAATCCCCAGCACTATAAGGAAAACAAAATCCAAACCTGTTGTTAGAGCACATTACTTTACTAAGGACTTTGAGATTTCTGCACCCAAAAAAAAACCACTAACAAAAATAAAAATCAAGACGTGATCACCTGTTGTTCCTCCCCAGAAAGGCAAACCGAAACAGTGCCAACTGGCCAAAAACAACATTCATTCCTTCCACTCCCTCATGCTACCAGCTGTTCTCTTTCTTTTTTCAAGCTGGCAAAGGTCATCATCAGTAGCAAACTTTCCATGAGGATTTCCATATACAAGAGGCAAGAGAGAAAGACGTTCTATTTTTTTCTATTTTCCCTTATCTGGGCATTTACCAGGAATTTATCTGAGGCTTCCTCGTTACTTGAAGTGATAACATAATGGTTTCTTAGCCAAAAAAACATTCTGTTTACATGGTACTGGAGTAGGGAATTATACAGGCACATTTTGAAAGGGGCAAAAAAACCACAGCAAACTGTTCAGTAACATTTACATTATAAATGGTTGGCCTAATCAGAAATGCATTCTGCTAAGAGACAAGACTCGAAAGGCTATATACTATGATTCCATTTATATGACTTATATGACATTCCATTTATATGACATTATAGGACAGAGCACAGCTCAGTGGTTGCCAGAGCAGGAAGGCAGTATGAGAGAATAATAAGCCAATGAAGGGAAGGAGGAACTGACCAATTACATATCTTAATTGTGTTGTGTTTATAAGACTAAACTCTAAATTCATAAAACTATACACTAAGAGTGAATTTTACTGTGTATATTTTTTTAAAAATACTTCCGATGGTTGGCTAAGTTTCATCTCCCCTCTCTGCTCCCATTACCCTGTTTTAAACATCTTGCTATGTTCTATGCAATGACCCCACCCCTCCACCTGGCTAAGGCCTACTTGCCATGCTAGCTTCTATTAAGCTACTCCTGGAATCCTCTCTTCAGGGTGGAGTCCTGAAGAGATTTGGATAGTCAAATATACCTGGCTGGGTTTACTTCTGGCATCCTCCCAATTACTACTCAAGTGAGTCCTGGGCACATTTCTGACTGTCTCAGTTCAGTTTTCTCATCTACCAAGGATAAATACTATTTCCGTACCTCCCAGGACTGTTGTAAACTAAAAGCCTAGTAACATGTGATGCGTGGCACATTGGCACATTAAAAAGGTTTGACTCGAAAAAAAGAAAAAGAAAAGGTTTAACAAAAGTCTGTTCCCTAATCTTTCTCCTCTACTCTCTTGATGTGCCCTTGTGAACCTGACAGATAAAACCATACTGCTTAACATATAATAATTATCTCTGCAAATAGAATATTTGCTCTTTAGCTCTGTAATTCATAGACCCCAGCATACTCTTTGATAACCAATAAATTTTCTGAAGCATAATCTATCCACCTGATCTCATCTTGTTAAAGAAGGAGTTATTAGAAGGGAGAGAGAGCGAGGCATGCAGAATAGGCCAGAGTACGTTGAGATACTATAGGACAGATGACCCAAGGATTTTCCAAGTCTCTGTATGAACGCTGTATGCAGCATAACAGCACAAATATCACAGATAACCTAAATATTTTTAATGGTTTATGCCAAATACATATGACAGAATACCAGATAATCATTAAAATTTTGTAGAAAAACAGTTATCAATTTTACCAAAATATAAGCTAAGCATGATGGATCACACCTATAGTTTCTGCTGCTTGAGAGGCTAAGGCAGAGGATTGCTTGAGCCCAGGAGTTTGGGGATAGGCTGGCCAACATAGCAAAATCCCATCTCAAAAGATTACAAAGAAGCCAGGTGCCAGTGGCTCATGCCTGTAATCCTAGCTAATTCTGAGGCTGAAGTCAGGAGGACTGAGGTTCAAGACCAGCCCAGGAAAATAATTCAAAAGATCCCATCTCCAAAATAACCAAAGCAAAATGGACAGGAGGTATGGATCAAGTGGTAGAGTGCCTGCTTTGCAAGCATGAAGCACTGAACTCAAACTCCAGTTTCACACACACACAAAAAAAAAAAAATTACAAAGACTATATGGAATAGTATGCCAACTTATTTTTTAACTGAGTTTTTTTTAATGACTTTTTTATGGACATTAAAAAAAGTACTAGCAAAATATACAACCAAAATGTTATAAGGGGTCATCTTTAGGTGGTGGTGAGAAGAGTACTAGTGACATTTTTGTACAATTTACCAATTACTTATGAATAATCTGAGAAAATTTAAAAATCACAGAATAATTTTTGGGGGGTACAGGAGTTTGAAGTCAGGACTTTGTGCCTGCTGGGCAGGCACTCTAGCATTGAGCCACACATTCCAGCTCTTTTAGCTTGTATCTTGCAAATAAGGTCCCCATTTTCTGGACCAGAATCCTCCTAGTTTCCCTTCTCACATAGCTGGGATGACAGGTGCCAAGCTACCACACCTGGTTTTTTATTGGTTGAGATGAGATCTGCTAGACTTTTCACTCTGTCTGGCTTCGAATTGTGATTCTCCTAATAAAGATTAGGAGTAGCTAGGATTACAGGTATGAGCCACCATGCCCAGCCACAGAATTTTTAAAGAAAAAAACTAGGGCTAGCAAAGTGGTTCAAGTGGTAGAGTGCCTGTCTAGCAAGCATGAGGCCCTGAGTTCAAATCCCAGGACAGCCTTTAAAAAAAAAAAAACTAACCTAGAACTTAGTAATGGCAGTATTTTAAATCAGCCAAGATACCAAGATATTAATACCCAAAATTAGGGGTAAGTGGATTATGTCAAATCTATACAATGAAATACTTTGTACTTCCAAAATCAGAAGAGTAAAATATACCATAAACTACTGACCTTTGGTAAAAGAAGAAAAAGACATGAACTCCTCTCTGCAGTGCTGGGGCTTGAACTCAGAACTTTCACCTTGAGCCACTCCACCAGTCTTTTTTTTTTTGTGATGGGTATTTTCTTTTTTTTTTTTTAATTCATATGTGCATACAATGTTTGGGTCATTTCTCCCCCCTGCCCCCACCCCCTCCCTTACCACTCACTCCAACCCCTCCCTCTTCCCCCAACCCCCTCAACACCCAGCAGAAACTATTTTGCCCTTATCTCTAATTTTGTTGAAGAGAGAGTATAGCAATATTAGGAAGGAACAAGGGTTTTTGCTAGTTGAGATAAGGATAGCTATACAGGGCATTGACTCACATTGATTTCCTGTGCGTGTGCATTACCTTCTAGGTTAATTCTTCTTGATCTAACCTTTTCTCTAGTTCCTGGTCCCCTTCTCCTATTGGCCTCAGTTGCTTTTAAGGTATCTGCTTTAGTTTCTCTGCGTTGAGGGCAACAAATGCTATCTAGTTTTTTAGGTGTCTTACCTATCCTCATATCTCCCTTGTGTGCTCTCACTTTTATCTTGTGATCAAAGTCCAATCACCTTGTTGTGTTTGCCCTTGATCTAATGTCCACATATGAGGGAGAACATACGATTTTTGGTCTTTTGGGCCAGGCTAACTCTGACGTTCTCCAATTCCATCCATTTATCTGCGAATGATAACATTTCGTTCTTCTTCATGATTGCATAAAATTCCATTGTGTATAGATACCACATTTTCTTGATCCATTCGTCGGTAGTGGGGCATCTTGGATGTTTCCATAACTTGGCTATTGTGAACAGTGCTGCAATAAACATGGGTGTGCAGGAGTGACCTGTGTCACAGTCTTTTGGGTATATCCCCAAGAGTGGTATTGCTGGATCATATGGTAGATCAATGTTTAGCTTTTTAAGTAGCCTCCAGATTTTTTTCCAGAGTGGTTGTACTAGTTTACAATCCCACCAACAGTGTTAGAGGGTTCCTTTTTCCCCCCGCAATCTTGCCAACACATGTTGTTGTTGGTGATTCTAATGATGGCTATTCTAATGGGGGGTGGGGGGGGGAGGGTGGAATCTTAGTGTGGTTTTGACTTGCATTTCCTTAATAGCTAGAGATGGTGAGCATTTTTTCATGTGTTTTTTGGCCATTTGAATTTCTTCTTTTGAGAAAGTTCTGTTTAGTTCACTTGCCCATTTCTTTATTGGTTCATTAGTTTGGGGAGAATTTAGTTTTTTAAGTTCCCTGTATATTCTGGTTATCAGTCCTTTGTCTGATGTGTAGCTGGCAAATATTTTCTCCCACTCTGTGGGTGTTCTCTTCAGTTTAGAGATCATTTCTTTTGCTGAGCAGAAGCTTTTTAGTTTTATGAAGTCCCATTTATCTATGCTATCTCTTAGTTGCTGTGCTGCTGGGGTTCCATCGAGAAAGTTCTTACCTATACCTACTAATTCCAGAGTATTTCCTACTCTTTCCTGTATGTGATGGCTATTCTCGAGATAGGGTCTCACGAACTATTTGCCCAGCCTGGCTTCGAACCATGATCCTCCTGATCTCTGCCTCCTGAGTACCTAGGATTACAGGTGTGAGCCACCAGCACCCAGGAAAAGTAATTTTTTAATGAAATCTCACTGTATTGCCCAAACTGGCCTCAAACCGGAGACTCCTGTGTCAGCCTCCCAAGTAGCTGGGATTACAGATGTATGCTACCACACCTGGCTTAAAAAAGTAACTTTCAACTTGGAAACTCAACAGCAGTTAACAGGAACACCTCATCAAATATGAGCTGCACATATTTAGCTGTCTTTTTCTTCAAAGGTTTGTCAATAGTCAGCATACTTCAGAAGACAAGGTATGAAAGTGAATCAGGGAAAGGTTCCCCTTTGAAGTACAGTCTCTACACGGTTTATTTACTCTCCAGTCTAAAGTTGTATCTGTACGGGGATTTTCAAGCTTATAAAACAAAGCATTCTGTCTTGGGTCAGAACACCTGGTTAAGTTACTTTTCTCTTTGAACCAACAGTGGGACTTCCAGTATCAGCAACCCCACCCATGAATTCCCTTAACCAATAAAGTCTTTGTCTGTGGCTAGGCAAGAAAAAACTCCCATTCAACAGTAAGGACTACAGTCCATAGAATAACAAAATATGTGCTTACTATATACTATATATATATATATAAAGCTGGAAAACTCCAATGCTCTTATAAAAATTCTGGAGTAGTCATCTGCTAGAACAGTTAATATATAAATGCCTCAGAAGAGGTTGTATAGGGTGGTGGTTAACAGCAAACTTTAAAACCTTTAAGGAGACTGCTCTAACAACCAAACTTACAAAAATCGAGTGACGTGATTTCATTATTTTGGTACAAAATTAATTATCTCACTACTTGAAATTTGTGTAGTAGCTCAGAGGTAGAGCACCTGCCTACCTTGCTGGAGGCCCACATTCAATCCCCATCAAAAAAAAAAAAAAGAAAAAACATCACCTACAAGTAAGATTTTTAAATAAACATGAAATAAAATCTATACATGAGACCTCACATCCTGAGACCTAATACAATTCATAATCCCCCAAATAAAAATGTATTTTAAATCTTAAAAGTATTTATGTGCATCCATCATGTCTAGTCTGAAATTATGAAAATGGAAAGGGTCCAGAAACTAAAATAAAGTTATACTAACTTTAGTGTCTCAGAAGAAAAACAAAAACTCTTACTTTGGCAGGAAGTCACCAAATTGGCATATCTAAATTAGTATGCCTTGTTTAAAACACATACTTTTTTTTTTTTAAGATACAAATATAAAGCACACAAAACAAGAAATTTTGTTGTGGTTATGATTATTGTTGTAACAAATCATATATCCATTTTTCCAAAAATGCCTATTTGTTTACTCAAGTTATTTCAAACAGAAGACAGGCTGAAGGAAGGATTCCCACAAATTATTTCTTTAAGGCTAACAGCAAACATTCAATGACGAAACTATACAATAAATAGTATTACCATGGGAAGCAAGAAAAAAAGGTCAGACATTCATGTGTTGAGTGTCTAAGGACTAGATACTTTATTTACATAGATTCTCATTTAATCCTAACAAATCTGTGAAGCAGATGAATTTCCCTCCATTACAAAAATGAACTAAATAACGAATTGTGTGACCTGAAGCAACAAAACAGCAAAGCAGAATTTTGAAATTTTGAATACCAGGCTCCAAATCTCAAACTCTTTCCACCATACTTGGTGACGGTTACTTTGAAAAACAATATATCAAATAATCAATTGATCTAAAATGATTTTCCAGCTGTGCATGGTATCACAGGCCTGTAATCCCAGCACTTGGGAGACTGAGGTAGGAAGACTGTAAGTTCAAAACCAGCCTCGGCTACATAGCTGGACCCTGTCTCAATAACAACCAAAAATAATCATAATAAAATTATTTTCCTTTATCTGTCAAAAATCATCTCCCACCCCGTATATCGTAGGAAACCTGGACAACCTATTATCTCAGGCTATCAATGTTTCAGCTGGTATCGCTAACAGATCTTCCTCCCATTCTCCTCAGAAATGATCCTGTTAGTCTACGCTTGGAATTTTCTCAAGAAGGTTCATGATGAACATTTATCCACGTAGACAATACTGAGTGCCTTCCTCACTTACCACACTTTCCCTTCTTTCTCATTCCAACTTTTTAAAAGAGTAGGCTATACCCAGCAATTTCAATTTCCCTTTCTTCACCAGTTACCTACTTCTCAGCCAACTTTACTTTGACTTCCATCCCACCACTAGTCATCAATGATCTTTATGTATCTAAACCCAACAGATACTTTTCCAGTCCTTATCTTACTTCGTCAACTCTAGGCCATTGTTACCACTCTCTCCACTTGGCTTTCCAGAACTATTCTTCCTAGTCTGTAAAGTGTTCCTTTCTCAGTCTTGGTGGCCTTAATTTCCTCCAACCGATCTGAAATTCAGTGTTTTTCAAGTTCAGTCCTAAACCTTCTCTTCTCACTTTATAACTTCCTGAGATTTCACCAATTCTCCTGCCTTCAATTACCATGAATATGGCAATGACTCCCACAGCAGACCTTTCCTCTGATCTCTAGAACCATTTACCCAATTGAGACTTGGCACTGCCACTTAAATATTTCAAAGGTATACTATCTCTTCACCATCCACCTTCCTATCAAATACGTTCTCTTCTAGTAGTCTTCAGTTCAGTGATTGGCAGAAAACAACATTCATCTAATTATATACAAGCCAGGAACTTCATAACTATCTTTGACATCTCTTCTCTTACCCACTTTCCACAATGAACACATCATCAAGATGTGTTTACCTCCCAAATACCTCTCAAATCTACCTACTTTTCTCCCTCCCCACCACTACCTCACTAACCATTATCTAAGACTGTTTCAAAAGCCTAATTCATCTCCCTAAATGCTCTATTTCCCAGCTCTAATCTATTACTCTACCCTGTAGCCAAAGAATTGGGAGGAGAAGGGGGTGGTAGAATTGAACCTAGGGTCTTGCATATGCTAAGGTTGCACTTTACTACCAATCTACATCCCCAGCCCTAAAGTAGTCATTTTTAAAAGCTACCTCATTCTCCTTCTTTAAAATTTCTTACTATAAACTATCATAGCACCCATACTGTTCCTTCACTAACACTTATTGGTTCATTTTTACATTTTATTTGTGTAATTATTTCTATGTGCCTAGAAAATAGTACATGAATAAATAATATCTGTGAAATAAACAAATGCCTATGTAGTGGATAATACTGGGCCATATTGCAAGGAGAAAATACAGATGAAAACTGAGTCCTTTTCAAAGAAACTAAAGTTGTGAACTTAGGACTTACCCAAGTGGCATGTGACACTGTTTACAATATCTATATACTTAACCTTATGCATCCTATCAATATAAAAAAATTCTGTAAAATTTTGATATATTAGTAGAAACAAATGAAAGTGCTTCATAATATTGATAAAATACAAAATTTTTTAATATAGTTCTGTTGAAATTGCAAGGGAAGAGTCACCCCAGCATTCTAAGTTACTTAAAATGGTACAACAGTCTGCTTCCCTCCCATTTTGGATAATTATAGTTTGCACAGAAACAATGCTAACACATTCATAAGTACCCATTTACGTCCTTTATTAAAGAAAGCAATAAATATCCTTGTTTTTACCTCCTCTCTCAACCACATTTCTGCCATAACTTGTGTACTTTTACTACCACTTTAATTTACGAAATATTCAACCAAGACACTGTCTTTCAAATCCAGTAATCTTTTTATTTTTTGGAAGGGGTAAGGTATTTGAACTCAGGGCCTTAGCAGGCACTCTACCACTTGAGCCACACCCCTAGCCCTTTTCCTTTGTTTGAGACAAAGTTTCTATGTTGCCTACACAGGCCTCTAACTCCTAGGCTCAAGAGCTCCTCAAGAGCCACTGTGCTCTTGATTTCATTCTTAACCATGAAAAGTCTAAGGACATGAAATGAGAGCAACCATCTGAAAGTTCTTCCAGTGATCTACCCTTTTTCCCTAGTATAAGTCTAATTAATTGGACAAACTCCCATTTTAGGGAATAGAGATTACTATAGATGTGACCCTTACACACTCATGCAACTGAAAATCAGAATCTCCACATTCTTTATCAGGCAGCAACTTCAGGCCTTGTGAAGCATGTCCTCATAATGGATCCTCTGTCCTCATTCCTCTCAAAGTACCTAGCTTTTAGACTCCTCCTGAAGGCAACAAAAGTCCACCTGGCAAAATTCTTTCATTTGTTTCTCTTCCTTTTCCCACTGTCCTCTTTCCCCTTTTATCAGAAGAAAAGTACTTAACCAAAGCCCCCACCAGGGTCTGTGGGCTACAAAGTTTCCACTGAAGGTGAAATTTCGGTCATGACGAATAGCTCAGTGCTTTCAGATGTAAGCAGTGAATTATGAGCAAACTAAGAATATGACTCAATTTTGTCAAAATTTTCTTACAACTCTAGCCATTGTATTATGGTATTTTAATTATTCTGATGCACATATTTTTAGTTGGTGTTGGGTCTCCATGGCTACCCTCAGGGTTTAATGATGTGTGTACCCCAATATCAGCAAATAATCCATTCTGCCAGCCACAGCCTCACAGTAACTTTCAAGTCTCATCAGTCTAATTATGAAGTGGCTAAGTGCTGAGGGAAGTACAAACACAATCTTTGCTCCTCTAGTAAAATGAGTGTCTCTCTGCTATTTATTGTTCTGCAGGCCACAGATGGATTACAGAGTGTAAAGAGATTCCCCTATACTTTCCCCAAAAATGTGATAGACTTTGTTGGCTTAAGACAAACTTCTCTTGTTGTTGCTGTTTTTTCTTTTTTCTTTCTTTCTTTATTTGTGCTGCGGGTACATTTACAAATGCACATGTGGCATCTACAAAAGTTCTTACAATATATCAAATATATCATACTTGAATTCACCCCCTCCACCATTCTCCTTTATCCCCCTGCCCAATAGCTGGAATAGTTTCAACAGGTCTCATTTTTCCATTTACATAAATGTGTACAAGGTGCTTATACTATATCCACCCTCCTACACCCTTTCCCCACACCCTCTCCCCTCCCACTGGTACCAACACCCAGACAGGACCTGTTCTGCCTTCTTGTCTCCAATTTTGTAGAAGAAAAACAAATGACATTTTTAAGATAGCTACAAAGGGAGTTTTCTTGTGACTTTCCATGTATGTATGTATTAAAACCCCAACTGGTTCATCTCTATTTTTCTCCTTTCTACCTTAGTCCCCTAGAAGAAGACAAACTTCTTTTGATATAGATGACAGTCTCTTGATAATCATTATACTAGATTAGAATTGTGGTTTGTTTTTGTTGTTAATTAAAAGTAGTGAACATTAATTTATCATTTTTCAAAATTGAAAATCCCCCTTTGCTGAAATTTCAATGACTCTGGCCAAATTATATTCTGCTTAGACTTCTCAAGGTAGCATGTACTGCCATTTCTCACAGTATGACTGACCCAGGAATACCCAACTAGTTCCAAGATTTCATGAGCTCCTGGGCTACAGATAAAATTGTGTACTATTCAGAGCAAAAGAAGAAACTCAAGCAAAAGGCCTATATTACTTTCTATCAGGACCCAGTTTCCTGTATCAGTCCTTCCTAAGTTCTTCAGTCAGTCTTCAGCTTTCCCATTTTCTCTGGCAGTACCACTCACCCTATTCCTTGCCAGGCTAGCCTTTTAATTCATCTCCCACAAGTCTGCAGTTGCTCAAAATATCCTCCTATACACCAAGTGTTCCTTGTCTTCCTACCCTGAGTCCACAGGTGTCAACTGCTGCCATATACTCTGCAGCAACTGACTCTTGTTAGTGAGGTTCATTTACCACTAAGATCCTGAGAGACAGGCAAGGCAGACATTATTTTCATTATAATTTACACATAGCTAAGTGAAGCAGCCATGTAATCTTGTCCATGAAGATGACAGGGATTAGTAGAGGTTAAGTCCAGGATGTGACTTCCAAACAAATGGTTTTTCCTATTAAATCACAATTTTAACTCTTTAAAGTCACACAAATTGCCAATCACACACATCTACCATGTCAAATCCTACACAGGGGGGGAAGTTCATGTCAAAACTTATCTCCATAAAAGGGAACTGCTCATTTGTTTTCAGATTTCATTAATAACTAGACTCCATTCAATGGAAGCACTTAAAATTTCACTCATGGGACTGACAGAGTGGCTCAAGTGATAAGAGCACCTGGCTCAGCAAGCACAAAGCCCTGAGTTCAAACCCCAGTACCACCCAAAAAAAAAAAATCACTCACACTGCAGGTCATAAAGTAAGTTTTAATACAGATGTCCAACACTAGCTACAGAGTTAGCATTACCCATAACCTGCCTAACAAGTTTTGATAACATCAAAGAAACATTTTCTCCAATTGGGCCATTGGGTCAGACATAGACAATATTTGAAAAAGAGCACATTTAAAATTCCTGTCTCAACACTCTGGTTTCTCTTCAGGTTGTATAAGTCTTTTGCCTTTTTCTAAAATTCCTGTATCTTATCTTTGAAAAATAAAATAGAACAATCTCACTTGCCTCTGCTATACTGCATTACCAAGCTACTTTCTAAATCGAATTGGCATGTTAAAGTTTTTTGAGATTTTTTATTTCAAGAAAAATGTTATAAAAGCATAAATTTTAATTATATTTGGTCATATATTTAATGACCTGTTCTCTCTGAAGACTATTACCTAAAGTTAGAACTATCCCAGAACACTAGAGATGAGTGTGACGGCTATATACATCCTTTTCAAAAATTCTTATTGATTCAAAGAAGTTATAAACAGACTGATATTTTTAGCTCATTGAACCTATACTTTAAGTTAGCTCTCAACCAGTTTATATTAACAAAACAAAAAATGTTTTAGGAGCTGAGATCTAACAGAAGTTACGACTATTCAAACCATGCCATCCCCATCACAAACACCTTTGTTTATTCCTATTTCTAGTTATCTGTTCTCTCTCAAACCACACACATTCGAGTACTTTGTCTATGAACTGTGACAATGCTATTCACCTAGAAATACAATCAGAAGTACAATGAAGTATCTGATTCCAGAAACAGGTTAGAAGCAACCCAACATTTCCCAGTAACCTGGGGACTAGAAACTGAAAATACGAACCAGATTCCATCTTCAATGCTGTTTAAATTGTAATCAGGACTACACTAAATAATGTTCCAAAAGAAAAGTCACCTGCACACGAAATCACATTCAAATATCATGTGTGTCAGTGATACAAAATTGGCTTATTAGCTTAATAATGCTAACAACAGCAACATTTGAGTGCCTACTGCAGGAAGTAGTAGTGATACTATGCTAAACGTGACTCAAACATTGTCTCACACATTATCTCATCTGATTTCACAGCACTATGAGGAAGACACTATTAGCATCATCTTTTTCCTCATTAGATGAGGAAACTCATAAGAAGTTGAAGTGACCTGCCCAATATTACAGAGATAGTAACAGATGGAGCTAAATCAAATCTGGAGAGTAGCTGACTCAAGTATATTGCCTATTCATCATATAACAAATATCTGAATACCTACCATGTGCCATATACGTTCTAAGTACCCAAGATAGAGTAGTATGTATGAATTAATATCCTGAACTTTCTCCAGGAACCATTTTTAGAATTTAGTACTAGGCAAAAGTAATGTTCCCAAAACTTTACATTAATTCTGCTTTAAAGGAAAATTGCTTCAAAATAAAAATAGGCTTCATTTAAATATCTATTTATCTCCCCTTACAAGGCTTGTGTACTTCTTGAAGATGGAGACCTTGATTCACTCACTGTAATCTCAGTGCTAGGACATAACAGCCATTCAATAATTTACCACACAGTATTATAATTTCTTGGAGGCTTGTCTTCTACAGTAAGCAAGGGCTATTAGAGATTCATGGATTTTATTTTTCCAATCATTTCTATATCCCCAGTAGTATGAGCATAAAAGGAGTGTAATACAATACACTTCAGAGTTTTATGCTATTACATAAGTTTATGTAAAATACTTACCAAAGGCACATTACAGACCTTCAATAAATGATGATTTCCTTCTCTTCTCATTTCCCTTTCTGACACCTAAGCAGCCAATCCATCTCTTCTACTGCTGATGGAAATGAACCAAAAGGCAAAACAGAACCTGGCTTAACAAGCTGCCAATTAACTGCAGAACTCCTCCGCTGCACATTTCCTATATGTCAATTTCCTGGACACCTCATCCTCAAAAAGACTCAGGAAACATTTCCAACCAGTGACAACTTAGGACTAAACCACGAGGTTCTAACTATATCTGTTGGAATGCCTTGCCAAAGGTGACTCTGAACACTATACACATGACTCACTTAAAACACACACAGGAAGACTGTGACTGCTTAGGAGGAATGCCTGCAACAACAATGTTATTTGAAGAAAAAGGCTAAAGGCATGTTACTGAACAGGACAAATCAGTTACCTCCTCAGGTACATTCCCAATGAGTTACCCTTGTTGCAAATTCTTGATAGTTATTAGAAGTTTGAATTATGAAAAATTAAAGTGACTCTTTTTTTTCTTTTATTCATATGTGAATATAATGTTTGGGTCATTTCTCCTCCCTCCTCCCACCCCCTCCCTAAAGTGACTCTTTTAGACAGCAGATTCATGCTCACAATGTGATAAGTGAAAAATGACTCTGGAATTACATCATCACTAAACAGGATCAAGATAATCATAAAACACTGGAGCCACCTACAATAATCACTGCTTTTATAAAACCAACTAATTCCCCAACCCCTACTTCCTCATCTTCTCTACTCATTACAACCTTGCCCAAATCTGGACCAGTTAATCAGTATTCAGAAGTTTAATCCACAAAAATGTGCTCCTGATCCACACTACTTCTTAGCTGGATTAATTTGGGTGAGTTTCTCAACTACTCTACCTCAGTTCCATCAGCTACAGAAGGGAAAGAAGCAAGCTGCTGAACAACTACTCACACCACACAAGGCCTGGAGAACACTAAACAAATGTCAGCTGTTATCATCAGCCCCTCTGATGTTTAGAAATGAAGATTACAAAATTCACTATTAAGAATACATGGAAGGCCAGGTGCCAGTGCCTCATGCCTGCAATCCTAGGTACTCAGAAGGCAACGATCAGGAGAATTGCAGTTCAAAGCCAGACCCAGCAAAGTTTGCAAGACTCTATCCTGAAAAAACCCTTCACAAAAAAAAAGGGTTGGGGGAGTGGCTGAAGGTGTAGGCCCTGAGTTCAAACCCCATCATTCCCTCCCAAAGAAAAATACATGGAAGCTGGGCACTGGTGGCTCGCTCCTGTAATCCTAGCTACTTGGGAGGCTGAGATTGGGAGGATCATGATACAGGCCAGCCTGGGCAAAAAGCAAAATCCCTATCTCCAATACCAGAGCAAAAAGGGCTAAGGTATGGCTGACGTGGTAGAGTACCTGCTTAGCAAGCATGAAGCCCTAGCCTCATGAAGTGAGTTCAAAACTCAGTACCCCAAAAAAATAGAATATATAAAACTTATTAATTATAATAAACTTATTTATCACTAAATGATCCTCCAACTCAACAAATAAATTAGGCGTGATGACACACACTTGTAATCCCATGTGAGACGCACAGGTAGGAGGATCAAGGTTAGCAAAAATAGCTGAGAGTGTGAAGCTCAGAGTTCAACAGTACCACCAAAAGAGAGAGTGAGAGAGTGCTTTCTGCATAAATGAGGCTCTGGGTTCGATCCCCAGCACCAAGAAAATAAAAACAAACAAAAAATGTGGATGCATACCTTAATCCAGTCACATTGGCCTCTTTTCTGTTAGGAAATACCCTTTCCTCCTTTGTTCCTCAACATCTGCTTGACCCTATGCCTGGAATCCTCTCCTTCCCTCCCCCAGGTCCTCCATGATCAACTCCTTTTCCTCCTTAAATCTCAATGCAAGGATCTCTCAATTAAAATATCCTTTCCTCAAAGAAGCCATCCTTGAGACTGCCATTCCCCAAAGTCTCACTCTGTCATAACCTTGTTTTAATTCTTTTATAGCCTTTACAAACCTCTGGAATTGTCATACATTTACACAGAGGATTCACCTATCCTTTTCACACAAGTATTTTCAGCTCCTACCATTGTGCTAAGCACTTGATGTGCTCAATAAATAAATGAAAGATGATGCACAAACACTTAACACTGCATTCACACAATGTAAAAGCAAGTTCAGGCTAACATAACATCAAAATAAATATTTGAAAAACAAAGGTAACAGGAAGAGAGGGTATGGAGAGGTATTATATGAGTTTTTCTTTACTGCTTATTTAACTGACGAGAGAAATTCAAATAACAGGATTTATACAAATGAGAAGGTACAATTACAGTCACTCCAAAGTCTTTGGAATATTAAAACAAGCCATTCCCAAGACCTGGGTAATAAAAATAGTGAAGGTGTAGCTAATTCTCACTTTCTGGAATAAGGTGAAATTCAGGACTTATCACTGTATAAAGTAACAGTTTTTCCATTTACCTAATTATACTCTACCACAGACCTATACAGATCAACTTCCACCACACCTGGAATTACCACTACTTGGAGATGATATATGTGGTTTTTACACATGACTAAAAACACCAGGTTTCAAAGGTATCTCATGAGTACTCACAGGAAATGCTTTAAAGTCTGGGTTTCTGTCCCTAATACAAAACTAGTTGATGTTACTACAATTAATGTAATTATTATGCTATAGCTGGTAAGACTATAAAGTATTATTTTACTTAACATATATATATATATAAGCATATAGAACTTCTATAAGTACTTTACATATTGACTCATGTAAGTCTGGCAACTACCATGTGAAATAGGTACTTTTACCATAACACAGCTGAGGAAACAGGCACAGAATGAAACATTTCCAAGGTCACACAGTTAGTCAATGTTGGAGACGGAATTTAAATCTACAGGTTTAGGTTCCAAATCCACAGCTAGACTATGTTGTCTCTAAGGTTTTAAAGAAAAAAACTAGTTTTTAAAGAACATTCTCAATTTTAGATTAGCTACAGTTAAGTTAAAAAAAAAAAAAACCTCTGCCTAAAGTAATCTGAACTTTAAACCTAAAGGTTGAAGGTGAAAAAGAAAGTAAAAGGAAATGAAGTGGAAAGGAAGAAAAAAAAAGATAAAAGGAGAAAGAACAAGAGCTCAGAAAAAGCACTAAAGCTTGTAAACCACCATTCATAATCTCTAGATGGTAAATGCCTTCTAGAAAAGAAAATAAGGCTGGAGCATGGCTCAAGTTGTAGAGTGCCTGCCTATCAAGAGGCTCTGCGTTTAAACCCACATATAGTCAAAAAAAAAAAAAAAACCACCAAAGAGACAAGACTATACCTATATACCTATACAATCTCTAATTAGCTATTGTTCAGACTGTGTATTTCCATCCTAAATGTGGAATTAAGGCATTGAAACTATAGGGAAGTAGGCAAATAACAAATTCTTTTCCAGAAAAATTAAAACTTCATGTTAACACTAGCACACTTAAAATCTGAGAATTAAGTAACTTTTGTTACCAACTACTTCTTTTAGGAGGGTAAATATTAATAATTTAAACTTCAATTTCTTACCCAAAAGAATCAAAATAATTCCCTAAACTTACTAACATATCAGAAACTTTGGTAGAGTTCAGCCAAAAATGACTAAATGAGAAAGAGATTGAAAAAAATATTCATAGCATGGCTGTGAGATTCCAAAAAGGAGCTAATTCAAAGAGAATATAAAGGAAGAATTTACATTCCATAAAATATATGGGGAAAGTTCTCTGAACATTTCCATAATCGATTCCAAACAAGGTAAATTTTAAGTTAAAACTCAACTGTATTAAACCAACTAGAGCAAAACAGTGACAGTTTCTTCCACCCCTTCACTTTTATGCCAAAGAATCCATTTAAAGAAAAAACCTTGCAACAAGATTCCAGTCTGACCCAAGAATATGCCAGTTTAACAAATATTTATTCATTTTTTGAAATTCCTTTCTATATGGCTGGAAGCAATAAGAAAAATTAAAGAAACAAAACTAGGCCGGGCACAATGGTTCACACCTATAATCTCAGCTTACTCAAAAGGTAGAGATTGGAAAGATCATGGTTCGAGGCAACTCAAACAAAAAAACATTCTCAAGACCCCATCTTGAACTGGGTATAGTGGCATGCACCTGTCATCCCAGCTATGTGGGAAAAATAAATAGGAAGACTGCGGTCCAGGCCAATCCAGACATAAAAGAGAGAACTTGTTAGAAAAATAAAGCAAAAAGGCCTGTGGGATTGGCTCAAGTAGAACCTGCCTAGCAAGAATGAGGCCCTGAGTTCAAATCCCAGTATCACAAAAAAAAAAAGAAAAGAAAACTAGCAAACTTATATCAGAAGCAAAATAAATGTTCTTAATTGAAGTTAGTAGAAGCTGAAGTGGCAAGTAGTCATAGGCAAAGTGTCCTATTTGTTTATTTACTTATCTTTATTTTCAGTGCCTGACAATACTAGACAGTCGACAAGTGTTTGCTAAATAAGTGAATAAGAAAATCAACACTAAGTAAAAAGGGAAGGCACAAAATGCTGGAGGCTATTTAGCAAATGTGCATCTTCCCAAAATCTTTTTACTTTTGGTTCTTCTCTTGAAGGGACCCAGACTGGGATTAGGAAAGGCACGACTCCCTAGGGGTATACTTATGGGGTAGAATGATGTCAGCATTATGGTGATTACACACAACATCCATGTTGAGATAATTACTGGGGTAACAAGTAACAAGGATTCCACAACCACCAAGTGTTGACAGCCAATGTTTCTGCTGCCAGATTTCATTCTATTCCTAATGACTTTGAGTTGGCATAATGGGTGATACCACATTTGGAGCATGCTAAGGAAACCATAACCTGTTCCCTCCTAAGAAAGCCAACATGGGGCCCAAGGGCATCTGCTATTAAGGGCCACTATAATTGGAGTCTAGTGCAAAAAGGTAAGGTTACCTCAATTCTGTTTTGGACATAGATGAGTATAATCAGTAGTCATCTTCTGGCTAAAAAAAAAAAAAAAGGACTGCGAATGAGATATTCAAGAGAATTTAGTAAAGGAACCATTTTCAAAGATGCAGGTAGGATTTGGGGAAAGCAGCTAACGATGGTAGCATATCCTCAGGTAACCCATTATCACCTCTAGATTTAAAGAGGGCCAAAGAAAGGTTATCAGAACCCAGAGCTGTAACTGTACCTTGCAGGCAGAGAGGGCTGCTGAACAGGAGTTACGACCTACTCACAGAATAGCCCTTGCAACAGAAAATCCAACTGGCTTTTCCAAAGGCAAGGGCTCAGTGGAGGTAGCCCATACAAGTTGCTTCCCAGAGGACAGAAGCAGAATGAAGAAAAGGTCTGGAAGAGCAAATGGAGAATATGTGGCACAGAAAGGTATTCTAAATGATTGCCACACACCAAAATACAGGCACAGAGAAAGAGAAGGTTTTGCCAGTTCCATCTAAATATTCTAGACATCATGGGGCTGCCTGTAAATAAGTCATTAGCAGGTAGATTAAGCTGAAGAAGGGGGTGGGGGAGAGTCTAATAGTAATTCTAAGTAACTTTTGACATTTCTGCATCTCTAAGAATAAAGAGATGAGCTATTTCTCTATAATGGAACAGATCCAAGGCAAGGCCCTTCTCTGGGTCCAAGGACATCTATTCCATACCTACACTACTGTACTTCTCAGAATGCAGTGTAACCTTGTTTGTTTCTCCTTCAATAGACTCTGAGCTCTTGTATAGCAAGAATTGTCCTACATTTTTGTATCCCTAGCATATAACAAGGTACAAAGCTGGCCTTCAATCGATGTACACTGAATCAATTAATGGACTTAGTATCCATTAGTTGGCTAAAATATGGAATGACCCTTAGCAATTAAACACTAATAAGCTGTATTCAAGACATGGTTTAATACACTGGCTAAAACATAGCCAGTGTTTCATCCCACCCTCTGTCTCCATAAAGTAGCTTTTTTCATGCACTCAGACAATGTATATGGCCTTGTCTACAATCATAGACCCATTCATCAAAAGAACCAGAGCAAGATGGTAAGACTATACTTCACTTCAGAAAATAATTAAATACAGATCTCTCAAAATTCTCATCTGTTTTCCAAGGATTTACCAGATCCACTGAAGGAGCTAATGATTTGTTTTGGTATGTATAGAGAAGAATTCATGTTGCCCACTGATGATAAACAAGATGTAGGGACATAAACACAAAGAGGGAGAGGGAGAGGGAGAGAGATCGAGCATGTTTCCAGATCACTTCAAAAGACATCACCCTTGGTAAAATTATAAAGTCCTTGTGTAACAAAATCACATAACATCATCATATTAAAGTGGATAACCAGAATGATGCTGGGGTGGTCATTAACATAATCTAGAACGCAGTCACATTGCAATTATGAATCACTTTCACATAACCCTGTACTTACAAAGTGCTTAATCATCTTTCTGCTGTTGTAGTCAACTCTTACCTGTAGATGCTCTAATGAAAAAGGAAAGTTAAGACCAAATTGATAACCCTCATCGAGCTACCATGGTTTTAGGCTACCAATCTTCTGCCACCATAAGGTGAATAAAAACCAAATTTAATACAAGCCTTAGTAGACTCTACTGGAAAACAATGAGTTTGCTATAAAAACGTATGTCTTCCAAAAGCCAGTGTGAAAAAAGTTTTGTATCTTCTGTACCTTTATTGCTATTTGTAATGGAGAACCGACAATGTTAAATCTAAAGTCATCTTAGGTATCTAATTAAAGCAGTCAGTGTAAAGGAAGTAAGGGATTATCTTGACTATACACTGAATTACTTTAAAAAGAAACTTCAGTAACATGAAAACAGATAAACTATGTTTCAAATAGATGATGTCATTTCCAAAACAAACTTAATGCATACATCTCTAAGGGAAGCTATTTCCAAAAGACATTTTAAATTTCTTTTTTAAAGTCATCATATTTCTGAAACTGTAAGGTCAAAGTAGGAATAAAATTACACTAACCTCCACAGGGCAATCGTGTGATGTTTGCATCTTATTGAGAATACGAGAATTTATAATTTATAAAACGTTACTGCATATAGATTCCCACATTATACATGAATTTTTTTAAAAAATACAGATCAAGTGTATGGTTTTGTTTTTAGTAACTTTAGCTTAAGCTACCTAAGAGCAAGCATATATTACATTTTATCCCTCCCCATTAGATAGAAAAAGCATCATATTTTATAATTTAATAACTCCCACATGTTCATAAAAGGGGAAGCTGATATATAATTCTGATAGTATACAATATGTGGTGGTGATACATTAAAATTATCCAAATTACTTCCTCTCCCTTCACTAAAATTTTAACACAGTTTCATTGACTCCAAGTTAAAATATACTTTTAACGTCTTTACCAAACATTAACTTTTCATTGCAAATAAATTTATTTTAATGTAATTTTTAACACTTTGACATCAGAAAAGATTGTGTTTCTATAAAGACTGGTTTTTTTTGAACCAGGATCTCACTATGCAGCCCAGGCTGACCTGATTCCTGCCCTTAGTCTTCCAAGTGCAGGGATTACAAGCATGAACCATCATGCATGGCCTGAAGAGTGATCTAACCTGTATCCCCTTCTCCTATCCTACACTTAATTTCTAAAAAATCACTGTGGAGCTTCAAAAGAAGTGTTCTGGTAAACAATAAAGAAGCTTCATAGAAAACAGACAAGAATTTTTCCTAAAAACAAGTAACAGAATTTGTAAGAACTGATCGAGATTGTAAGCACCAAAAAGGGCAGGTTGGAAGCAAGAGAGGAGAACATTCAGGAACCACTTAGTTAAAACTGGGGTAATTTCCTCTCTTCTCTGAGAAGCCATTATGCAGACTTGCATCTCGGATGAGAATTTGCCAAGACTACTTCTTAGATTAAACGCGAGCTGCACTATCCAAACTTCCAGCAGGTCTTGATGTTTTCCGTAACGTAAACAGTTCACAGCGTAGCTGCCTGTCCCAACACATATTTTAAAGGTGAAAGCCCCTCCTTCCAACGCCTATTTCTTAATCCAGATAATTCAATTCTTTCTCATCAAAAGGAAGGAGCACCTGGCAACAAGAATGGCAGTCTTCTTCGCTAGAGGAAGAAAACATCGTATCTGCCGCAGCTGGACAATGTCTAGCGCTCCTTGCAGGGCTGTCACCAGAGATGGAAAGCTACACCATGGCAAGGTCGGCCTGCGCAGAGAAGGCAACAGATCTAGGACACACACAACACCCTACCCAAAAGCAAGCTTCTTCGGATCTGCAAGGCAGAAACTGGGCATCCTCGTCCCAACTTGCAACCTGACAATTTACAACCTGGAACAACCTTCTAATTAGGAACGTCCTAGCCTTTTATAGCTGAAAAAATCCAACTGTTTCCCACAAGGAAGATAAAGCAGACACTGGCGCCTGCTGCTGAGAACCTCCAGTTTCGCTACGGAACCTGATGGGCCAGTGACCAGGACGTTTTCCAGTGGAAAGGGAAGCGCCCACCCTGCCAGCTACGGTGGACAACAGAAGACAGGAGCAAGGGACGCAGCGCAGAGGCGTGAACAGCCAGCGATCTAGCAGGGCTGGGCTCAGCAGACCAGCAGGCGACAGGCAGGCAGTGGCGACCACACGGGAGCCGGGGTGCAGGCTGCAAAGCGGGGTCCCGAGCTGCGGAGGCCGCCCCCCGCGTCTCGCCCCGCAGTGGCGCACGCACACGCACGCACGCGTCAAGCACACCCACCCACCCTCCGCGGCTCCGCAGGAGTCCCCGCCCACAAGACCCCGGCCCGCATCCAGGCGCACCCCTCCCGCGCCCGCGCGCACACGCCCCTCGGGCCGGCGGCGCGTACGTACCCAGCAACACGCAGAGCACATCGAGGGCCACGTACGGCAGCCGCGTCTTGTCAAACATGGTCTCCCCCTGGGCTGCGGGCGGCACACGGAGCTGCGGGCTGGCGGCCGAGACGCCGTGTTCTAGAGCCCAGCCCAAGGGCTGTCGATGGCTCCTCCCGGACTGAGGAGAGCAGCCGAGGGCGGACTGGGGCTCGGCGGCGCTCCGACAGCCAGCAATGGCGCCCGGGACCCCTCCCCTCACAACTCCCGCAAACGCTCAGTCGGCGACCGAGGCGCTTGCGTGCCAGCCGCGGCAACTCTGTTGCCTCAAGTCCTTCTGGGTCGGCCCTGGCCTTCCCTGGCTACTGGCTGTCCCGATCCCGGAGCCCTCTTCAACAGGCGGGGCGTGCGGACTCGTGCTTTAAGGATGAGGACCGGTAGGGAGGAGGAACGCGGACTCGGGCCCCTCCCGCCGGCTGCGCGGGACGGGCCCGCGCGCGGCAGGGGCGGAGCCGGGGAAACCCCATGCCGGCGGGCAGCCAATCAGAGCCGACGGCCCGCCTCGCCGACCTGCGGAGCCCTCCGTGAGGTTGGGCGCTGGCTGGAGGGGCGGGGCTTGTTGTGTCGTCAGGAGATTTCTCTCCCGACGCGGCGTTTCTCGGTGGTCTCCCAGGAACTTGGCCGTTTTGTCCCCAGCTGCTGGTCAGGGCTGCTTTCAGAGGCAAGCAGGGCTCCCTCGTGATCCCAGAGCCTGCCACCTCCGACTTCGTCCATGGGGATGAGTAGTAAAGAGATCTGGGGAGACGGTGACAGACGTACACATGGACCAAACTCCAAGCTAGCCCTCTTCTCTTGTTGGCCCTTTACTTTGGTCTTCTGTCTGTCCTAGCTGAGCCCAGTTTTAACAAGAATCCTGCTAAGTCATTCTTCCACTGTTGTTGTCTGATCATTATCATTCTTGATATTTTAATACGTAATATCTTAACGAGTTTATCCTCCCACCTCTAATGTCTGTCCTTGGCTTGCCTTTAGCAAGAATCCCCCTGCCCTTGATGTGATGTTTCCTCTTAGTAACTTTCCACTGACCCCATTAGCCTCATTTGTCCACTTGGCTACAAATCCCCAACTGTACTTAGTGTTTTCTGAGTTAAGCTTAATTTATTTCCCCTATTGCAGGTCATGACTCTTCTTGCAGCAGACTTCAATAACAACTTCGTTTGGGGGACTGGAGAGGTGGCTCAGTGTCAGAGCTCCTTGCTAGCGTGCTGGAGGCCCTGGGTTGGATCCCCAGCACGGACAAAAGAAAAAGGGGGGTGGGGGAACATTTGTTTTATTAAGTAACACAATAATTTTTCTTTAGTAACAGCAGTCTCCCTGCGCCATTCCCTAGAGGACCGCAGAGCAGATTTAGTAAACTCAGTTTCCTAATCTGTAAAATGAGGATGTTGATAATGTACTCAAGGGGAAGTGGTGAAGCCCAGAAAAGATAATAAGAAAATTGCTTTATAAAGAGTTAAACCACTATGGATGTTAACAATTGGTCCTCCTTACTCATAGTGTATCTTCTATAAAAAGATGTAAAACCCATCACAAAATATACCTACCACTTCTGACACTAAAAAACCCCCGTATGATCCCCTACAAGCCGAAACTATTTTCAGGAACATGTTTTTCTTTAAAAGGAACGTGAATTTTGGATTTCACCTTTTGTTTGAACAGCTTCCAAACACTTCAGACAATTTGCACTGAGAAAGATGTGTCATAGCTTATTTTGTGGCTTTCCTTACTTCCAGAACTTTCCTTACTTCCAAACTTTCACATTGTGGTGTCTAAGTATTAGATATTCATTCAAAAAAACATTTATTGAGTACTCACTGTGTGCCAGGTACAATGTAAGCTTAGTGTTTTATCTAAGCGGCTTTTGAAATAAACATTTATTTTTAAAGGGGGTTTTCAAAAGTATTAAAAAATCAGATTAAATCGTAACATTCAAGAGACTGAGGCAGGAGGAACACAAGTTCCAGGCCAGCCTGATGTACATAGTAAGGCCCTATCTCTCAAAATAAATTCAATGATGTTGTCTAATCACCTATTGAGCTTTGTTTTTATTTGTTTTGGCAGTACTGGGATTTTGAACTCCCATCCTTATCTACCACTTGAGCCTCCAGCCCATTTTGCTTTTAGGTTCTCTTTTTCAGATAGGGTCTTGATTTTTGCTTGGGGCCCAGCTGGGAGCCTGATCTTCCTACTTACGGCCAGTCTAAAATGGTTTTTAATACGTTCACAGAGTTGTGCAATGATCACTACAATCAATTTTAGGACATTTTCATCACCCAAGAAAGAAATTCTTAAGTATTCCCCAGTAGTCATTCCCAGTTTCTCTCCCACTACTCCAGGCAGGAAATCGCTTATCTGCTTTCTGTCTCTATAAATTTGTCTATTCTGGACATTCCCCCAACTCCTGCTGCCTTCTAGCTAACTTAATTAGTTCTTTGATCAATGTCTCCCTATCTCCCCTCCCCAGAGCCACCCAAGCCCGTGGTAACTACCATTCTACTCTGGTCTATAAGATCAGCTTTTTTAGATTCCATATATAGTGAGATCATGCATTATTTGTCTTTCTGTGTTTGGTTTCACTAGATACAATTTTCTACAAGTTCATCTGTGTTGTCATAAACAACAGGATTTTGTTCTTTTTTATGACTGACTGGGTAGTATTCCATTGTGTATATGAACTACATTTTCTTTATCCACTTACCTGTTGATGAGCACCTAGATTGATTTCATGTCTTAGCTATTGTGAACAGTGCTGTGATAAATATGGGAGTACTGATGTCTCCCATATTGGGAGTTCTGATTTCATTTCCTTTGGCTATAGATCCAGTAGTGGGATTGCTAGGTCACATGGTAGTTCTGTTTCTAGCTTTTGGAAGAAACTCCATACTGTTCTGCATAATGGCTGTACTCATTTGCACTCCCACCAACAGTGTATAAGAGCTCCCCATGTATTGAGTCAATTGTATATATCCAACCCAGGACACAGCTGTGGAGAAACCAAAATGAGCTAGAGCTCTGATCTCTTCCCTCAAGAAACCTGCAGCCCAGTTAGGAAGCCTGGCATGTAACTAAATCAATACAGTGTTGTGACAGAAGTGTGTTGGTGTGCAGCAGGCACACAGAGCAGAGTGGGAGCTCTGGAAAGACGCCATAGGGCGGTGACACTTGCGTTGTTCCTTCCTGCCCCTCTACCACACCAACAGAAATGTTCTTGGGCGAGAAGGAAGTAAACAGTTGATATATTAACAGGCTCCCACACACACAAATACACCCTTTGGAGGAGTTGAAGATAAAAGCTTTAAAAATAGATTAATAAACCAATTCCATTGAAATGCTGTAAGCCATTTCCGTTATTTTAAGTGGGAGCTGTGCTATGTGCAGATTATAAGCAATCAATCCTAATTTGAGGAAAAAAAAAGACTATGAAATATTTTCTTTTGGAGTGGGAAGGCTGTTTTGAGGGGTTGTTTGTTTTGGTCTGTTGTCATGATATTCTGGTGTGATCATTAAAATTGGGAATGATTTAAATAATTTTTGAAGTGGTGGTAAAAATAATAGACAAGGAAACACTGAGGAGTGACACCATTAACACCCTGTTGGGGGCAAGTATGAGCACATCCCTGGACTGAACATGAAACCTCAGAGCCTCCCTTAAATACTTAATAAAGTTTGGCCTTTAGTTCTTCCCTGTAATATGGACATCAACAAACGCAAAGTAGTACAGGTTTAGGGAGAATAGTCCTGAAGACTCCCTAAAGAAGAGAGAAACTAATTTCCTCTCTTCTGTTATTACTAACCTTTGTGAAAGGATTCTATAATCTACATACTCCATTTCCACTTTCTCTTTTTGTTTCTGAAGAGCGTGACAGTTTGTTCATGATGTCCACTATACACATGATTATAGCTTTTGTCTTGGATGTCAACATTGCAGTATCTTTGCATACTGAAACATCTCAGTAGGATCAAGAACATTAAGAGAATAAAGATCTTAGATGAACATGGACACTAGTAACTCAGGTTTACAACCCACAGAACTAATTTAAGCCCCTTAGGAATCACTGGTATTATGTTACGTAGCAGTGAAGAACAAAAGTTCTCTTAGAAGTGGGCAGCATGAACTTACACTTCTTGTGCTTTCATCTTTATTTTTTATAATTTAAGCTCTATTCACCTGGCTAAAGCACAGTAATACAAGACATCTCAGGTAATTTCCTTGCCACCGTTGCACAAGTTCAGTGATTTGACAAACCATACCACCATCCAAATAAAGAGGCAAAGAAATGTAACTTCCACATCATTTAAAAAGCATCAGGGTTATTTGTCCAATACAGACTCAGACTTAAGTGCTATCATTATACCTCCAAACCTCTGTGATGATATATTTATATATAACATATATGTTATATATACACACACATATATAGGTTTGTTTATAAAACTATATTTTTCAGTCAATAAAAGAAAGTTACTTTTTAAAAAAGTATCAGTGACTGAAGATCAAAATGATGATAATCTGATCTTGAAAATTCACCACACCTGAGATTACTTTTTAGAGAGTAAATGTGCTGTTGAAGTCCACTAACCTTGTTTTATGGCTTTCTGCATACTGACTCTTCTCTGAAATCCTTGTGACTCACCACAATTTCAAACCAACCTCTTTACTTCCGGGTCACCACTGTTTCACTACCTAGGGATTTCTGAGATACTATAAATTTGATTTCAGAAAGACAGCAGACACCTTAAACTTTCAGTGACAGTTTTTAAATTTGTAAACTCAAGAATCACATTGTTTAGCTCAGCAACCACAAAAACATAGAGAATTTGACATTTCAAGCCAGAATCTCTTTGTGCTTTTTAAATTAAGCTGCTTTTGAATCTTTTTAGTATTGATTGGCCATTTGTATTTCCCTTATATTAATAAAAAAATATATTTAAATTTTTTAAGGTTAAATGTCCACTTTCTCCTTAAATGTCTCTGCATTCTTGATTCTGTCCCTACTCCTCTACTTGCACTACTTCTTAATATGTTATTGGCAAGTCTCCCTCTTTCCATTCCAACACTGCTCCCTGTCTCAACTGCTTGTTTCATAAAATGTCTGCAAAGTAACAAGAATTAGCTCCCTTAGGATGTTTGTACTGACATAGGCCTACATCCTTTCTCCCCAGATGGACTGAAGCAAACACAAATTTTTTTTAACATTCAAATAGCATTATAAAACTAGAAGTTAAAAATTTTAATAGCACATAGCATATGCCCCCTAAAAGAAAATTTCACAACACATTATATTCTAATCCTTTTTATGCTTATTGTCAAAACCGTTCCTTTCTTACCTCACTAAAGTTCCTCATGTAATGCTTCATAATAAATATATAACATGTAAGTAAGTTATGAAGCATAATAATAAAATGGACAACTATGAATTCACTACTCAACAGAATACCTAGAGCATTGCAGTATCATTGAATTCATCAGTGTGTTCTATCCCTCTCTTGTTCCCTGGTTTAGAAGAGGTAACTACTATCCTGAATTTTGTGTTATCTTTCCTTGCTTTTTTCCCTGTGATTTAACCACATGCATATGTATCTCTAATATATATATATATTTTTTTTAGCTCACATGTTTTTTAGCTTTTAAAAATATGCCATCAGGCCTGGTGGCACACACCTGTATCCCAGCTACTTGGAAAGCAGAGACAGGAGGATCACAGAGGTCAGCCCAGGCTAAACTTACCGAGACCCTGTCTCAAAAAATAAGCCAGGCATAGTGGTACACACCTGTGGTCTCAGCTATTCAGGAGGTAAAGGTAGGAGGATTGAGTCTGAGGGAAGTCTAGGCAAAAGTGAGACACCCCATCTGAAAAACAAGCAAAAGCAAAAAGGGCTGGGGATATGGCTCAAGTGGTAAAATATCTGCCTAGCAAGTGTGAGGCCCTGAATTCAATTCCCCCTATAGAAAAGAAAAAAAAAAAAACCACAAAGGTAGTCTCCTGTCCTTATTTTTTATTTTTCACACAATTATATTTCTTTATTGTTTTGTTTGTTTTTGACAAGGTCTCAGGCTGGCCTCAAACTTTCTGTGTCCCAGCCTGGGACTCACGGTCCTTCTGACTGGATATGTGTCACCACACCTAGCTTCAGTTTCTCTTTGGCAGTATTGGGGTTTGAACTCAGGGCTTTGTGCTTACTAGGCAGGTACTCGACCTATTGAGTCACTCTGGCAGCCCTATCTTTCTCTTATTTAATTGTAGAAGTTTGTAATTCATTCATCAATAGTGGGGCATCTTGGCTGTTTCCATAGCTTAGGTCTTGTGAATAATGCTGCAATAAACATGGGTGTACATGTACCTTTGTTGTAAGATGACTCATAATCCTTAGGTTATATCTCTAGGAGTGATAATGCTGGATCTAGTGGCAGGTCTATTTTTAGTTTTTTAAGGAAAAACTATTGTCCATAGTGGTTATACTAGCTTACATTTCCACCAGCAGTGTATGAGAGAGTTCCTTTGTCACCCCCCATCCTTGCCAACATTTATTGTTGTTTGTGTTCTTGATGGTAGCTATTCTAACAGGAGTGAGGTAGAATCTTAATGTGATTTGATTTGTATTTCTTTTGTGACCAGGGATGGTGAGCAATTTTTTCCATGTGTGTTTTTGCTGTTTTTAAGCCATTTGGACTTCTTCCTTTTAAAAGGCTCTGTTCAGTTCTTCCGCCCATTTCTTCACTGGGTCATTGATTGAGTTTAGTTTTTTGAGCTCCCTGTGTATTCTGGTTATCAACCCCTTGTCAGATGTATAACTGGCAAAGATTTTCTCCATTCTGTGGGTGGCCTCTTCAATTTAGAGACCATTACTTTTGTTGGGCAGAAGCTTTTTAATTTCAAGTAGTCCCATTTGTCCATCCTTTCTCTTAGTTGCTGAGCCAATTGAGTTCTACTGAGGAAGTCATTGCCTATGCCTATTGCTTTCAATGTATTCCTTGCTCTTTCATGTCCTAGCTTTAAGGTTTCAGGTTTTATATTAAGGTCTTTAATCCACTTTGAGTTGATACTTGTACAGGGTGACAAACATGGATCTATTTTCAGCTTTCTGCAGGCAGATACCCAGTTTTCCCAGCAACATTTGTTGAAGAGGCTGTCTTTTCTCCATGCTATGTTTTTGGCACCTTTGTCAAAAATTAGGTGGACATAGCTGTGTGAATTTATATCCGGGTCTTCTATTCTGTTCTACTGGTCTTCAAATCTGTTTTTGTGCCAGTACCATGCTGTTTTTATTTCTTAAATGAAGTTAGCCAAACTCAGAAAGCCAAAAGCCACATGTTCTCTCTCATATGTGGAATATAAACCTATCACAAATATAGCAATATTATGAAACACTGGTCACATTAAGGGAAGGTCATGCACGGGAGGGGTAGGGAAACTAAGAACTTGAATATGGTTGATATATTCTCTATACAACAATGAATATAGAAATCTTAAACCCTTTTTTACCATAAGAAAGGGACTAAGGTAGAATGAAGAAAATTAGAGGAGATAAACCAATTGGGGTTATACATATATACATGGAAATATCACAAGGAAACTCCCTGTGTAGCTACTTTTATCTCAAACAAGCCAAGATACCATGTTTTTTGTTTTAGCTTTTCTTTTTTTCTTCTACAAAATCAGAGAACAAGATGGCAGAACTTGTCCTGGGGGTGGGAGGATTGGCACCAGTGATAAAGGGGAAATGAGAGGGAAAAGGGGCAGGAAGGTGAAAACGGTGCAAAAAAATGTATACACATGTATGTAAATGCAAAAATGATATCTATTGAAAGCTGGGCACCGGTGGCTCACACCTGTAATCCTAGCTATTCAGGAGGCAGAGATCAGGAGGATTTCAGTTCGAAGCCAGCCTGGACAAATAGTTGGTGAGACCCTATCTCAAAAAAATCCATCACAAAAAAAGGTGCTGGTGGAGAGGCTCAGGTGTAGGCCCTGAGTTCAAGCCCCAGTACTGCCAAAAAAAAGGTATCTGTTGAAACTACTCCAGGAATCAGGAAGGAAGGGATAAAGGCAAATAGTAGAGTGGGTGAATTCATGTATGATATATTTGATACATTGTAAGAACCTGTGTAAATGCCACAGTGTACCCCTACCCAGCACAACAGTTAAAAAAAAAAGTTGTAGAAGTTTTTTATATAGTCTCGATAGTAATCATTAGTGTTGTTTTCCTAATATATAGCTTGTTAACTTCCTTTATGAGCAGTTACAGGATACAATTTTTGTAAATGTAATGTAAGCAGAAGTCTACAAGCAGGATTCTGTGAACGCTTACTTTCCTAACCAACGGAAAGGACTGGGATCCCTTTCCTTCCTTTCCTACCTTCTTTGAACATGGATATTATGTCTAGAATTACAGCAGGCCTCTTATGATCCTGAAGGAAAGACCAAGAAAAGCAGTATCACTGGTCTTTATAATGTTGAGCTACTAAAACAATCAGCAACTGGCTACCTTTTTTTTCTCTTCCCTTATGTAAGGGGAAAAAAGTCATGTTTAGGTCTAAAATAGTCACAGCAGACACAAGGCTCAAAATATTCATCACGGTTATAAGGCTCTGATTTTGATTTCTGAGAAACTACATATTATATTATTCTAAGCAAAATCTTTTACTTGAGCTAACTAAATTGAACTTCAGATCCTTGAAATTTCAAAGCCTGAATGAAACAATTTGGGTAGTAGAAAAGAGTGCCAAGGAAGAATGGACCTTTAATATTGAAACAGTGATTGAGCTTTAGTGAGCAAAACACTAAAAGTCTTTCAGTAGGAAAGTCTGTAAAACAGGGCATTCTCAGTCGGAATTAATGGAAGATAAGACTCTAGATGTTAGGTCATAACATTTTACAGCTAAAAAGTGTGTCTAGAGGCAAACAAGTCATTAAAAATAATTAGTGATATGCTAGAAAAACAAAACGGTCATTTAAAGCAAGCAATCTGATGAAGTCAATCTCTGCAGTGGATTGGGCACTGAAGGTGAGTAAACTTTATCTTACGAATTAGGTTATCTAGTTCTCTCCTTTCCTGTTCACCTCGTTCACCTCCTGGGGGTTTTTTGTTTGTTTTCCCAATGCTAGGGATGAACCCAGGGCCTCAGGCATGGTAGGCAAGTACTCTGTTGAGCTTTACCCTCAGCTGTTATTTTCTTATCTTTTCTGAAATAATTATGACATCCATCCCCTTTTAAGTTTGCTAGAATATAAGGGAAAAGTCTTTTGTTGACACTTAAGCCAGTCAACAAATGTTAGAAACTTAGCTGCAATTTTAGAGAAAATCTGTAAAAAGGAGGTGAATACCTAAGATTAGAGCTGAAACCTTTGAATGAGCAACCCAAAGAGGTGGAGGGCCTTAGAAGTTCCTGTTATTTGCATGGTTTTGTCTTGGTTTGGTTTGATTTTTTGTGTTTTGAGTGCTAGTGCTTAAAACACCAGAGCAGAGACACCAAAAAACCCAGAGCAGAGACAATATTTTCTTGATGGGTTTATGTAAAATGTAAGGTACAATTGCCCAGCAGCTGTCCGACATGCAGCCAAACAATACATATTTTTTCAAAAACAAAGACTTCTGTGAATCCATACCCATTACTTCCCTACCACCCACTCATCCCAGTACCTACCATAGTTCCCTAATCTACCAAACAAATGGGGTTAGTTTGACATGACTTGTTCCCAGTAAATCCACACCTGGCCCTTGTGATCACCACTTCCTTTCTCCATGATGCTCACAAATTATTTATCTCTTAAAAAAATATACCATCAGGGGCTAGGGTTGTGGCTCAAAGAGTAGAGCACCTGCTTTGCAAGTGAAAAGCCTTGAGTTCAAACCCCAGTCCCACTAAAATATATATATATATAAAATATAAATATATATAAATATATAAAATATAAATATATATTCTATATATAATATAAATATATATAATATATAAATATATATATATCTGGTGATATATATATATATATATATATATATCTGGTGATATATATATATATATATCACCAAAGATATGTAAGTAACTATCCATAAAATACAATCTTAAAGATTTTTTTTTTAAATCCTGGATAGGGGGCTGGGAGTGTAGTTCAGTGGGTAGCATGTACAAGACTCTGGGTTCAATCACCAGCACCAAATAATAATGATGATAATAATAATATCTTGGGTAGGATTGCCATCCAGTTACTGCTCTGTAATCAGAATCCACCTATTTCACCTGTTTTAGAGATCATAAAAAAAGTGGCCCCTCTCTCATCTTCTGATTCATTTTCTTTCACAACCCACTTGTCCTCTTGTCATGATGTACTTGCCCTTCTTCCAGTGCTCATCCTTGCAATGGTAGGGCTGTTGATGCCTCTCCTTAGGAAAAGGCAGCAGGCCTTCAGCTCCTAGAGTTGTACTTACACATTGCAGCCATGTGCAGTTTTTAATTGTTTGAAGAAATGAATGAGAAGCAGAAGTTTGGGAGAGAGTCAAGTTGTGCCCTTGCCCTTTTCATTGTTGTTATTCTAGCTTCCCCCTTCCCCCCCTGGCCCCCCCAAAAAAAAACCAACTTCAGCTTTTCCAAGGGTAGAAATGAAGAGTATACAGATTCATGACACACCCTTTTGGCAGTACTGGGGTTTGAACTCAGGGCCTCAGTGCTGACCAGACAAGCACTTGAGCCACTGCACTAGCCCTTTTTTGTGTTGGATCTAGGATCTGAGCTAGGATCTCTCGAACTATTTGCCCGGGCTGAGTTCAAACCTCAATCCTTCTGATCTCTGCCTCCTGAGTAGCTAGGATTACAGGTGTGAGCCACTGGTGCCTGGCCCATGACAACCCTTTACAAGCACCTTTAGTGTCCTTGAAGGTATAAATTATTTTTTCAAAGTGACTCTGTGCCCTTCTCAGTGACTGCATTACACAAGACTCTTGAATGGACTGCAAACAAAACTTCCTGCTTATCTACCTGCTTGTTTTCCTCATCCAGATCAAAGTCAGAGATGTAGTTCTAGAAATTTCCTAACCCTCAGAGCCACCTTATCTTTCAGTTTCTCACACAAGGAACATCATTTAATTTTCATTTGAACTTAACTTCTTAGTGGTGCTGGTGAAACAGATGGTGGAGACCCATCTCTTCCTGGGACCCTGGGACAGAAATTAAACACTATTAGAGCACTATTAAATATTGCTAAAGTACAGTAAGGCCGGCAAGCTGAGTGACACAAGGAAAAAGTCACCAGAGCAGCAGCCAGCAGTAGGGAATATTATCAGACAACAGAAAAGGTAAAACTGACAACTGAGAGCAGCTGGTCTGGATCTCCTGGCAGAGACACCCCTTCCACCTCAGGAACTGTGACATTTAGGGCCCCAAACCCTGTGCAGCTGCTTTAGCTGTCAGGAACCTTGGGCTTGACTCCCAGACCCCATACCGCACCCTAGCTGTTGCATACTTCAAGCTCAGAACCTGAGAGGCCTGCTGCCCTAGTCAAAGGCCCAGGGCTAACTGCTGATACCTGTTGTCATTCACTCTGCTGCCAGCAAATACTTACAAGGACCCAGAATAACTGAAGGAGCTTCTCTTTGCTGCCCTATGTCTTCTATCAGGGTAGAACAAAAGAATCCAGGCCTTTTTCATTTAAGCCACACCCCCAGACCTTTTTCACTCTGATTTATTTTCAGATAGGATTTCTGCTTTTGCCCCTGCCAGCTTGAGATCACGATCCTCCTGATCTCTGCTTCCTGAGTAGCTAGGATTACAGGCGTGAGCCACTGGCACCTGGTCCTCCTGTGGATTTTTAAGTGACAAAGACACTCAAATTTTGTGCATCAGAATCGATTAGGTCATTTGTTAAACCTACAGTTGCCCAGCCTCATCCCAGAGACTGATTTTAGGAGGTCATTTCACATTTTATTTTTAATAATCACTTCCTTCAAAGTAATTGCGACACATTACAATTACAGTTCAACATGGTAATTACCCAGCTGGACTCAGGAAGCAGGCTCCTGAATATTCCACTGAATACCCTTGGGGAAATTACTTAAAACTTTCTATGCACTGGTGCCCTTATTTGTAAAATGAGGTGATCGTAATAGTACCCACCATATAGTTCTGTTGTATTAAGTGGGCTAATATGTCTCTTACCACATAGCCAAGCCACATTCTAGCTGTTTAGTAGATGGTGGTCATTATTCTTCAAAGATTCCTGTGATTCCTCATCAGAACCAGGCTAATAGTGTGCCCTATGATCCTTGGCCTAAGGATAGTGTTTGGGACCTTGGAAATCCTTTGCAATTGCATGTTCACGTCTAAGTTGATGCATTTTGCAGTGAATTGGCTCGATGACTCTCTCCAGGCTCTCAAATGGGGGGGTCTCTTGACACCATATCGTGCTTTATAGCCTTCCTCCTCTCAATGTACAACAGTGTCTGTATTACTGGAGGCTTAGAAATATAGACCCTCAGACCCCACCCTAGATCTGCACAATCAAAAACTGCATTTTAAACAGGATCCCAGGTGATTCCTTTATACACTCACATTTGAGAAGCACACATCCAGAAATTCCCCAAGGGACAGAATTACCTGGGTTGTGTTAAAAAGGAAGAGCCTTGAGCAAGTTTAAATGTATCAAAACTGAGCAGAAACAACAATGATTCATGAATCTAGCAGCCCTCAAAACCAGAACAGATTGTAAGAACTCTAAACTATTGCATGACCAGGCAGCATTTATGGATAAAAAACGGAAATATGGCAAAAAGAACAACTTAATTGGTTACAGCCCGGTGTTTTGTCATTATTTGAATCATTGGCTGCACTTGATGGATGAGAGCTCAGCTACAGGGACTGACACTCAAGATAATTTCTTTCATTTAGAATAAATAATTCCATACTGGTTTGATCTGTTGGACCAACTACAGGAAACTAGTTCAAATCAATGGCCTCCTACAAATTTTGTTTAACAGATGCTTGTTAAGTATGCAGATTATCTGACATTTTTTGGAAATTCTGATTCATTAAGTCTGATAGTTCAAAAAATGACCCTGGGTTAGTCTTACACTTAGGGAAGGAAACACCACTCTCAAACATAATCTGTCCACAGCTGAAAGAACTTTTCTGCATCAGCCTCTTCTACCCTTGCACACAAATTTGTATTTTTCTTAGAGTGCTTGCCGTACCTTCTTTATTACAGTCATCATGTAATAGACCCCCCCAAATTCTCCATATAAGGAAGAAACTCAGTGAAAGCAAGAATTATTTTTTACTCATTTTTATGTGGCTAACAGAATGTAAAGCAGTGCCTTATTCATAGTAAGGACTCAAGAACTGGATTCAAATGATGACATTAATTAAAGGATGTGTGGCCATTTAGTAATTTCAGATAGCTGAAAAACTAGAAGCTTAGAAAAGTTGTGAGTTACCTAAAGGAGGAAGAATAAATAAAGCTTCTGTGCCAGAAACTATTAAGTATCTGACATCCATTCATCTCAATGAAGAGTGGCTTGAAGACGTCAATCAACTTGCTTTTTCCAGATCACGTACCAAAATAATTGGCAGAGCCAAGTCATGACCAAGTCTGATATGCCAGGTTGGGAGAAATAAGAGGCAGAAATTACTAGGCAAAGGGTCAATTATGGAAGCAAGTGAAGTAGATACCAAGCATGGTCAAAACCATGCCATATGTCAGAAAACTAAGAGCTTGAAACAGAAGTTTGGAAATATGTTGACACTGGTCAGAAAAGCGCTAGTTTAGGACCATTGCAAGGAAGGAAATCTAATATGAACAAAAGAAGAGTTCGGTTTAGGAACCTCAACACACCTATCCCATGGCCTCTCTCATTTGCCTCATCACCCCCCACACCCCTAGAATAAAGTTTGCTCTTATGGGCGTATCAAACACAAGAGCATTCAGTGAACCAGGTTTGCTTGATTGGGGGACTTTTTTTATTATTGTTTTATTATTCATATGTGCATACAATATGCATTTCTCCCCCCTGCCCCCACTCCCTCCCTTATCACCCACTCCGCCCCTCCCTCTCCCCCCCACCCCCTCAATACCCAGCAGAAACTATTTTGCCCTTATTTCTAATTTTGTTGTAGAGAGAGTATAAGCAATAATAGGAAGGGACAAGGGTTTTTGCTGGTTGAGATAAGGATAGCTATACAGGGAGTTGACTCACATTAATTTCCTGTGCATGTGTGTTACCTTCTAGGTTAATTCTTTTTGATCTCACCTTTTCTCTAGTTCCTGGTCCCCTTCTCCTATTGGCCTCAGTTGCTTTTAAGGTATCTGCTTTAGTTTCTCTGCGTTAAGGGCAACAAATGTTACCTAATTTTTTAGGTGTCTTACGTATCCTCACCCCTCCCTGTGTTGCTCCCGTTTTTATCATGTGGGGGGATTTTTTTTAAGCCATCAGGCTACCAAGGTGAAAATGGGCCACAGGATACCATCTGCTTGTTGCTTTGCTTCACTCATTGCTCCCTTCTGTCTTATCTTTCCAAAAGCGGGTAAGATAAGAAAGAAGAGCACTACATTGGCTTGGGAGAATGCCCAACCATCTCTTTATGGTTTCCTTTTCTCTTTACCACTTTCTCCGTTTTTTTTTTTTTTGCCCATGTAGTTATTCTATACAATGAGTATTTCTGTCCCCCTTAAACTCATACATTGAAACTCAAATCACAAATGTGATCTTATTAGTAGGTAGGGTCTTTCTTTAGTGCCTTTATAAAAATGGCCCCAGCCAGGTGTGGTGGCACATGCATGTAATTCCAGCTCTCAGGAAGCTGAGTTGGGAGGTTTGAGAATTTGAGGCCAGCCTGGGCTACATAAGGAAGGAAAGAATGAAAGAAGGAAGGAAGGGAGGGAAGGAGGAGAGGGAAAGGAAAAAGAAAAGAAGAAAAAAGAGGCCCCAAAGAGTTCCCTTCTGCAAGAAGATAAGTCAATCAAATGCTGGCGAGGATACAGGGGCCAATAGGGGCCTGTATTCCTTATCATTATGCAATATAGGGATTTCTCAAAAAACTAAAAATAGAACTGCCACATTATCCTTCTATAAAGGAATTAAAGTTAGCATATGGTGGAAATACCTACACACCCATGTTTATGGCAACACTATTCACCATAGCCAAACATGGAGTCAGCATGGGTGTCCATTAACCCATGAATGGATAAAGAACATGTGGCATATATACACAATGGAGTATTCTTCAAACATAAACAAGAATAAAATCATGTCATTTGCAGGGAAATGGATGGAACCAGAGATTGTTGTGTAAAGCCAAATAAACCAGACTCAGAACAACACATATGAATCTAGATTAAAAACACATGAAAGTAGAGGTATGCTATTTGGGAAGAGAAAGGGGACTATGGAGAGGGGAGAAGGGGACAAGAGAGGGTAATGTGGGGTGAATATGATCAAAGTACATAAAATGCATGCATGAAAACATCACAATGAAGCCCATTATTTTGTGCAATTAATAACATGCTAATAAAAATTAAATTTTTTAAAAAGAAAATGCTTCTGAACCAAGCTCTAACTTGACACTAAATCTGATAGGGCCTTGATCTTGGACTTCCCAGCCTTGGAGAAGTGAGAAATAAGTCTCTGTTTTTTACAAACTTACAACCCTTTGCTTTTTCTTTTCTTTTCTTTTTTTTTAGCAGTACAATGGTTTGAACTCAGTGTCTCACACTTGCTAGGCAGGTGCTCTACCACTTGAGCCACTGCAGAGTGGTTGGGTTTTTTGAGATAGGTTTTTTTGTGTTGGGTATTTTTTTGTGTTGGGTGTTTTTGAGATAGGGTCTTGCAAACTATTTGCCAGGGCTGACTTTGAACCATGATCCTTCTGATCTTTGCCTCCTCAGTAGCTAGGATTACAGCTGTGAGTAACTTATGACCATTTAATGACCTTCCAGTTTATGACCCTAAGGGACTCATATAGAAAGCTAAGTAGGAAAGACATGTTTTACTCCTGGGCTTTATGACTCTGTGGCCTAGAAGCCTTAGTGCCCAACAGAGAGATGCTACCACTTGAAAACTTCTGAATTGAAACCTGAAACAGCTCCAGGTCATTTGGGGATCTCTCTGCCATCGAAGCAACAGACAAGGAATGCTTCCACCTTAGTAACTATGAGTGATAGTAAGGACAAAGAACACGTCCAATAGGTTTGTAGGAAGTAAATCATAAATACCAGCTGTGTCAGTGCAAAAATAAAGACTGCCACCTTGGGCTGGTGAAGTGGCTCACATGGTAAAGTGCCTGCCTAGCTAAGCCTGAGGTCCTGAGTTCAAACCCCTGTGCTGCCAAAAAAAAAAGACTGCCACATTCATCTGTACTTACTTATGGTTGCTAGCGATCAAGGTTGTGTTTTGCTCTGGCCCCGCCCCCTCGACAGTGTTGTATAATAGGATGTGTTAAAGTGCTTAAATTTTGCTGTGAGTCTATCAGAAGCAGAATGATAAGAAATGATACCAGAGCCAGAGGAAAAATGGACAACAGCTCCATTTTGTTTTTGTGTTTTTTAAAAAGTGTTTTATTATTCATTTATTCACATGTGCGTACATTGTTTGGGTCATTTCTCTCCCCTGCTCCCCTTCCCCCATTCACTCCCCCTCCCCCACTCACTTCCAGGCAGAAACTGTTCTGCCCTTATCTCTAATTTTGTTGAAGAGAAGACATAAGCATAATAAGGAAGACAAAGTGTTTTTGCTAGTTGAGTTAAGGATAGCTATACAGAGAGATTCCTAGCATTGCTTCCATGTACAAATGTGTTACAACCCAAGTTGATTCATCTCTAACTGATCCCCTTCTCATTCTGACCTCTGTCAATTTAAGGTTCTGTATTAGTTTCTCTGGAGTGGGGACATCAAACACTTTCAAGTTTTGGGTTTTCTACCTATTCCCATATCTCCCGTATGTGCTCTCCCCTTGTCATGTGATCCAAGTCCAACCACTTTGCTGCATTTGCCCTAGATCTAAAGTCTTCATATGAGGGAGAACATACGATTTTTGGTCTTCTGAGCCTGGCTGACCTCGCTCAGAATGATGTTCTCCAGTTCCATCCATTTACTTGCAAATGATAAGATTTCATTCTTCTTCATGGCTGAGTAAAATTCCATTGTGTATAAATACCACACTTTCTTGATCCATTCATCAGTACTGAGGCATCTTGGTTGTTTCCATAACTTGGCTATTGTGAATAGCACTGCAATAAACATGGGTGTGCAAGTGCCTCTGGAGTAACCTGTGTTGCATTCCTTTGGGTATATCCCCAGGTGTGGGATTGCTGGATCTATGGCAGATCTATGTCTAGATTTTTAAGAAGCCTCCAAGTTTTTTTTCCAGAGTGGTTGTACCAGTTTGCATTCCTACCAGCAGTGTATGAGGGTTACTTTTCCCCCACATCCTCACCAACGCACGTCAACAGCTCCATTTTGAACCTGAGGTAAAGCTTGTGTGTGTGTGTGTGTGTGTGTGTGTGTGTGTGTGTTGCTTGGAGATCAAACCCAGAGCCTTGTACACATCAGCCAAACACTGAACCACTGAGTTATTCCCCTCAACCTGAGGTGCAGCTTTTAAGTGGCCTCCTTGATGTTGCCTTTGGATGCCATACAGGACTTGCCTTTGGTTGTGACCTTGTTGGGGGAAGCCACAGTGTGTTTGTAATATGTTTCGCTGTCTTATGTTAGAATATCAAGAGGACCAGGTGTGATGGTGTATGCCTAACAGGAGGCAGAGATCTGAGGTTAGCAGTCTGAGGCTGGTTCCAGGCAAAAGCAAGGCCCTATCTGAAAAATAACTAAAGCAGAAAAGAGGTGGGGGCATGGGTCAAGTGGTATAACACTTGCCTAGCAAGTGCAAGGCCCTGAGTTTAAACCCCAGTAGTGAGAATGTAAGGGAGGAGGGAAGGAAAAAGGAAGAAAGGAAGAAGGAAAGGAAGGGATGATGAGTACTCTGTCCAGGAAAGGGTAGAATGTTCCACATGATCACAAAACTTTTCAGAGTGCTTGCTAGTTCTAATGCCATGTAGATTAAAAAAAAAAAGTATTATATGCTTGGAGAGGAAATGAATTTGAACACTCTGTGGCCACAGTTGATTAGACCAGTTTACTAGTGACTACTACAGATGGTGATTGGCCAAGTGAAAAGATCCTCCCTGCTCAGGGAAGTTGAAGGTAAGAAAACAGAAAGAAAAACTACACAGGTTATGAAAGAAGGGAAGAGAGAGTAGTTAGTGAGTAGGGTGCTTAGAGTCCCAAATGCTTTCTATCCCTGTGCAGTATGCATCCTTGCAGAAATCCCTTTGCATTTTCTAGCAAGCCCCAGTGAGTCTGCATACTTAACTATGGAAAGGCCTGACATGGTGCCACTAAAAACCTACTTGTAAAGAAATGAAATATTTGATACCTGTGAAGGAACACTTGTCACATGGGTAAAATGTGAAGCATAACAAAAAAAGCACTGAAGAACCCACCACCCAGCACAACATGTAGCACAGCTCTGACATTGTTAAGTTACTGGGGTTTTCCTTCCCATCCCAGACCTTCCACCTCCACCAACCAGGCATGACCACCCTTCTGAATTTTGTCTTCATCATTACCTTCATTTAAAAGAAAATCAAGACTTTACCACATATTTGTCCCTAGCCAATATTTTATATGATTTGTTCCTTATAAAACCAGTGTCATACCATAGTACAATAGTGAAGATTAGCATTTTCATCCACTGGTGTTTCTAATATTTGTTTCATGTTGTTCCCATTGCTATAGCTCAGTCATTTTCACTGATGGATAAATTTCTGTTTGTATGAACACGTCACCCTTTATTTTTTCATTCATCCGTCAATAGGCACCTGGGTTGTTTCAGGGTTTCTATGTACTATGCATATTCTTGTATATATTTCCTGGTATCCTTAGGCAGGAATATTTCTAGAGCACATTAACAGGTATGGAATGGCTAGAGGATTATGGTAGGCTGATAAGGACTTCCCATATGGCCACATCCTAATCAAAAGCGACATGTTTTTTTCTTTATGAAAAATTTAAACAGAACAATGTCCATAATGTTAGCTTTCATTCAACTAATATTTGGCTTTTACCTGAAATAAAATTCTGTACACTTTTTTATATTTATTTTTTCAGTAGTTTGGCCTACAGGGTAGAGCCATTGACTCCATTTCACAGATGAAGAAACAAAGTGGCCAAATGCCATTGCTAAGCTCTGACAGCGAATCTGTGATTAAGTTGCCTCCACGTTGATCCCTAGCTTTATCTCCTTTCCAGTGGACCTGGTTACTTACTATCTCTTTATAAAAGTTAAGAAAAATATGCCTCCTACTCCTACTTGTTTCTTGTTTTTGATCTCTAACTTCCCTTTGTCTTTTTTTATTGTTAGAGTTTTTGGTTGTACTGGGGTATGAACTCAAGGCTTTGTGCTTGCTAGGCAGGTGCTCTATCATTCAAGCTATGTCACCAGCCCTTTTTGCTTTAGTTGTTTTTCAGATAGGTTCTTGAATTTATACACAGGCTGGCTTGGACCAGAATCCTCCCTCCTATTTAATTTTCCCACATAACTGGAATGACAGTCATGCATCAATATACCCATATTTTTATTGGTTCAGATGGGGTCTCATGAACATTTTGCCTGTGCTGTCCTCTAAGCATGATCCTCCCAATCTCTGACTCCTGAGCAGCTAGGATTACATGCATAAGCCACTGTACCCAGCTGGATTGTTAACATTTAATAATATTAAGGGTGCTGAAAAATAAAAATAATTGACTTTAGAAAAGTAACCTTTCATTTTCTTTTCATGGGAGAAATATAGATAAGGTGAAAATGAATCTTTTTCATATATTTTGGGTTTTTTTTTTTTTTTTTGGCAGTACTGGGGGTTGAACTCAGGGCCTTGTGCTTGCTAGGCAGGTGCTCTACCACTTGCACCACTCCCCAGCCCTAAAAGAATCTATTTCAAATTCTTCCCTTTCAATCTGATTAGATAATTTCCATTGCAAACTATATACATCCAACTACTCTTCTAGTAAGGCTTTCAGAAGACATTATATACCCCTGTGAACTTTGGCCTATGGGTTACACCAAGCTACCTCACACATTTGGAGAGTTCTAAGGCATATACCCTACCCCATGACTGTGGCCCTGCCTGCCTTCTTCTTGCCAGTCCCACCTGCCCCAGAACTGACTGAAGGCCTGTTTCTGAATCCTTCCTAGTTCTGTAGATGGGTTCTGTGTCAGCCAAGATCCAACAAGGAAAAGAGAAATGGTTCTGAGTATTTAGAACAGAGGGAATTTGATAAGGAGAATTGGTTACATGGGGAATGGAGTAGCCAAGATGCTAATAAGTGATGTTAAAGCATCACAGATATCAGTAGCAGCAAGATGGCACTTCCACTACAGGCTGGAAGGATAGAGGGAGAAGAAGATATGATTAAAGCCCAGGGGCTGTGGTCAGCTGGTGGGAGCAAGAACTATTATAGTTCTTGTCTGATGGAAGTTGGAACTGCAATGAAGACACAGTTGCAGCTAGAGGAGGAGGGAGCTAAGACCTAGAAGGAGGAGAAGTGTTCTGGTTTCTTCCATCTGCCCATGCTAGAACCTGTCCTTGGCTAACCCCAGCCAGAATGCATTTAGGGAACAGACCACATGGTCAGGCCCCCTGCTATACTGAGGAGGGCAGAGAAAAAATTGAAGCCTAGACCAGAGAACAAACAAGCCTGCACTACTGCAGGACTGACCCCTTCTTGGATGCCACGCACGCACCTGTTTTCTAGTTTACTGGCAGCTGAGCTCTTCACATAGCCTCCAAGAATTTCCTGTTATCTCAAGAACTCCTTCTTGCCAACTTCTTAATGGCATCAGTTGGAGACTATTGAAAAAGTACAGATTCCTGGGATTCTCTCCAGATATTAATTAAGAATCTTTGAAGGTGAAGTACAGAAACCACTATTTTTAACATCACAAGGTGATTCTGATGTGGGTGGTTTTTGGACTCAATTTTTTTAAGGCAGTGCTTAAAGACAGGGCTACTCTAGTTCCAAACGTCTGAACTGTTTATGTCTTCTCTCATTCTACTAGAATTAAACCTATTGTTCCTAGATGGATTGTAGATGAGAATAGTCTTTCAAACAAATATATTAAATAGTACTTAATATGTAGAAAGATGGAACTTCGTAGTTACAGTCTTGCTAAAATCCAAATGATGGATTAATTTTAGTTTCATTCTTATTCACTGTGTCTGATCATATTTGTGAATGTACTATTTTTCTGGTTTAAACTGAATTTCCCTTAACCTTGGCATTAAAAAAGAAAACTCTCACCAGGCACTGGTGGCTAATGCCTGTAATCCTAGCTACTCAGGAGGCAGAGATCAGGATAATCATGGTTCAAAGCCAGCCTAGACAGATAGTTCATGAGACCCTATCTCGAGAACACACAACACAATACAGGGCTGGTGGAGTGACTAAGCAGTGAAACCAACAACCCGCTCGGAAAGTGTCCCTCTTCTCGCTCCGGGCCCATTAAATTTGAGGGTTTCTATAGTGAAACTATACCTGGCATCTGGTTCTTACTTCAGGGCCATGGCAACTAAGATCGCCCACACTTTCCCCTTAAATAAGACATCTCGATGGACTAATGACTAGACTGGCCCATGATGAACATAACTGCTTTGTCATACATTTGGTATTTTTTAAATTTTGGGATGCTGTGACTCAGCATAGCCGTCAAGGCATGGTCTCAGTCAATTCCATTGTAGCTGGACTTTTAAATCAGTATTCTTTATCCGCATAATAAAAATCAAGAGGTGTTAGAACTCCGTGCTTGATGGACATAAGAAAAAAACAATACATGCATACGAATACACGTATACACGTATCTAGGGGCACCCCCCCACCCCCCCATAACTAACTCTTGCCAAACCCCAAAAACAAGAAACATGCTCTACTCACAAACTTCTACATGCACATCTACCCGAAACCCCCATAATTTTACTTTTTATTTTATACGTTCAATTTATTAATGTGCCATCTAAGTATCTCGTAAATTAAATTACACAACACACAAATCCCAACCACCACATGATCCAACTCTATACTTCCCTCCCTACATACTAGTAAGATACCTAAAATAATTAGCCACATAAAAGAAGAAAGTAACTTCAAGTACAAAAGTTTATGTAGCTTATATATCAAAGCAAGGCACTGAAAATGCCTAGATGGATTACATAATCCCATAAACAAATAGAGGTTTGGTCCTAGCCTTTTTATTAGTTTTCAGTGAAATTACACAAGCAACTCTCCGTGCCCCAGTGAATATGCCCTCTAGATCTAATAGACCAAAAGGAGCAAGCATCAAGCACACAAACTTGTAGCTGAAGACGCTTTGCTTCACCACACCCCCACGGGACACAGCAATGATAAAAATTAAGCAATAAACGAAAGTTTGACTAAATCACACTGACTAAAGGGTTGGTAAATCTCGTGCCAGCCACCGCGGTCACACGATAGACCCAAACTAATGAACCTCGGCGTAAAGCGTGTTTAAAAATTTCTGATCCCCAATAAGAATAAACTTTACCTAGGCCGTAAAAAGCTACAGCTAGAGAAAAAATAACTTACGAAAGTAATCTTAACAAATCTGATAATATGACAGCTAAGACCCAAACTGGGATTAGATACCCCACTATGCTTAGCCATAAACCTAAACATGTAAACCCAACAAAAATATTCGCCAGAGAACTACTAGCAACAGCTTAAAACTCAAAGGACTTGGCGGTGCTTTATATCCATCTAGAGGAGCCTGTTCTATAATCGATAAACCCCGATTCACCTCACCATCTCTTGCTAAGTCAGCCTACATGCCGCCATCTTCAGCAAACCCTACTTAAGGCACTTAAAGTAAGCTAAAACATACAACATAAAAACGTTAGGGCAAGGTGTAGCCAATGAGATGGGAAGAAATGGGCTACATTTTCTACCCTAAGAAAATCAATGGAAACTCTTATGAAACTGAAGAGGATAAGGAGGATTTAGCAGTAAATTGAATTTAGAAAGCTCAATTGAACCGAGCAATGAAGCACACACACACACACCGCCCGTCACCCTCCTCAACATTTTTATTACAAAACCTACATAAACTACTACCACAAAAATTAAGAGGAGATAAGTCGTAACAAGGTAAGCATACTGGAAAGTGTGCTTGGAACATCAAAATGTAGCTTAACTATAAAGCATCTGGCCTACACCCAGAAGATTTCACACAATGAACATTTCCAGCCTGCCTAGCAAGCACGAGGCCCTGAGTTCAAACCCCAGTACCACCAAAAATAAAGAAAACTCTCCTTAAGAAGAAGTGGACTCTGAGCTTCGATCTACCTTAGAGCAGGGCAGGTTTTCATTTAATGTTTTTTTTTTTTAATGTATTAAGTTTCTATGTGCAATTTTATTTGAAAAAGGGTTATGCTTTTTCGTACTTGACAATAGTGGGTTCTGGATAGTGCTTTACATAAAATAAATTAATAAAAGCTTCCAGGGTTTCAGAGTGCAATATGTGTAATGTTTCTAGGAAGCAGGTTCTTGATCTCATTTAATGCAGTTTGGAGACACACATTTAATACATTTTAACCATAAGCCTGACAATGATGGTATGAAAATATCTAAAGCTATCATCTGACACACCTTCATGAACACTGTCCACATAAATAAGTCAGCAAACACAATCAGAAAACACTGTGTTTCCTAGATTAACTATTGATAGATCATTTTAGCCAGAGACTTTCTCTTGCTCTGAATGTGATTTTATTTTGTCTTGTTTTTGTTTATGGTACTGGGGATTAAATCCCCAGCTTCATGCCTGCTTGGTAAGTGCTTTACCACTGAGCTATGCCTAAGCCCTTTGATGTGACTAGTTTTAAAAAAGATTTTTCTAAAGGCAGGGTGTGGGGTACACGCCTGTAATTTTCACACTTGGGAGGCTGAAGCAGGAGGAACTGCAGTTCAAGGCCAGCCTAGGCTACATAAAGAGACCCTGTCTCAAAACACAAAATTTTTTGCACACCTGTAATCCTAGCTACTTGGAAGGTAGTGATTAGGAGCATCCAAGTTCAAGGCCAGCCTAAGCAAAAAGTTCTAGAGACCCCATGTCAATCAACAAAGCTGGGTATGGTGGGAGGTATAAATAGAGGATCCATGGTCCAAACCTGCCTGGGCATAAATGCAGGATCCTATTTGATGAGATCGGGCATGTTCAGGGTGGTATGGCCATAGACATAGCAGGACCCCATTTGAAAAATACCTAAAAGCAAATGAGGGGAAGTTGGGAGGGGTGGTATGGTTCAAGAGAGTAGAATGTCTGCCTAACAAGCACAAAGCCCTGGGTTCAAACAAAACACAACACAAGATTTTTCACTGAAATATAGTTTATTGTGGCTTGGAATTGCTATTAAATAATTTTTCATCTTTGAAATATTGATTTATATCTTCAGCAGAATGCAACCCTTTGTCTACTTTTATCTTTTTTGTCTTTTTCCTACCTTTAAAAATATAATGCAGTTTTTAAAATCACATATTATTTTGTCTTCAGCAAGATACATTTTATAGCCAGTTTGAGTCCTCACTCAGAATATGATTTAAGATAGCCACAAGTGTTAATAGTTAAAAACAGTGAGGGATAAGTATCTTATTTATACTATTTGTAAGTTTGATTAGGATAAGCTCCAATTACTTGATTAGTTATATTTATATGACTTAGTATGGATTCACTTGAAGGGATATGCAGCCGTTAAAGTGAATGTACAATGTTAATGTAATGTAAAATGGTGTACTATTTAGTAGAAGTAGAGGAAGATACAGTTATATATGATGTAATTATGATTATATATAAACATATGTGCCTCATATCCTTTGATTCAAAATTCCACTTCCCAAACAGGTGTGCAAAGATAAATATACAAAATGTCCACTGCATTGTTTATAATAGCAAAAACTTAGAAGTAACAACTGTTTACCGGTAGAGATTAGATGAAAGAGTATAATATGTTCATACAATGGAATATTATGTAGTCATTTTAAAATGGAGTAGATATATGTATTTGGACTTTGAAGATGTCTGGATATATTGTTGTATAGGGAAAAAACAAATTACAGAACAGAAAACATACTATAAACCATTTGGTTAAAAAAATCAAATAAATTGGCAGGGCACCAGTGGCTCACACCTATAATCCTAGCTACTCAGGAGGCAGAGATCAGGAAGATTGTGGTTCAAAGCCAGCCTGGGAAAATAATTCACAAGATCCTATCTTGAAAATACCCAATGCAAAAATGGGCTGGCAGAGTGGCTCAAGTGTACTGTGCCTGCCTAGCAAGCATGAGGCTCTGAGTTTCAACCCCAATACCACACACACACACACACACACACACACACACACACACACAAATCAGGTAAGAATATATAATAAAAAATATGTAAGATACATATTAGATACTGGATAGTATATATCAAGATAATCAGTGTGTATAACAGATTATATATATGTACATCTGTATATCAAGCTTTTCACAGTCGTGAGCTCTAGGGTTGGATTACAGGAAATATTAATTTCTCCTATATTCATTTCTTTTTTTTTGGTGGGACTGGGGTTTGAACTCAGGGCTTTGGGCTTACAAAGCAGGAGCTTTACCACTTGAGCCTTATCTCCAGTCCATTTTGCTCTAGTTATTTTGGAATTGAGGGTCTTGAAAACTATTTTCTCTGGCTGGCCTCAAACTGAGATCATCTTGATCTCATCCTCCCAAATAGCTAGGAATACAGATGTGAACCATGGTGCCCTGCTCCTTTATCGTTTCTGTATGTGAATTGTTTATAGCATAGTAAGCATGCTGATTTATAATAGATTATATTTTAATACAATTTAATTTAGAATATAATATGATACATATAATTTGCAATACAAAATACTAAAATTTCAGCACAGAAAAAGATTTACATGATCCAATGGTTGTTTCTAGCTGATGGAACCATGAAAGATGTAAGAAAATTATTTCTGCTCTAATAAATTATATTCTATGTGGATATAACTAAAAAAGAAGGATAAGGTAGAGAGTCAGAAGGAGTTTTCAGGGATTAGATGAGGTAATGTAAATGCCTAACATTTTCTGGTTGCTTTCTAGCCCCTCTCTCCTTTTCTTCCCTTTTTTTTTTTTAACTTTGGAGGGGGAAATCTAGCTTCCATTTACTCTCTCCACTTATTAAATAATGCATTTCAGAATGCCAAAAATGTAATGAGATGAACCAGACTGCTTAAGAAAGCCAAAAGAAGGGGGTGGAGGGACTTCAAGGATAGATACATAGATTGCTTTCGCTGGGGTTTTCCACCGAATGTGTTATTACCACTGTATTAATCATACAAACTGCTGACCCTTAAGGTCCCTGGAGCAGAGGACACTTCTCCATTTATTTGTAAGAATCCCAAGCCAGAGTCCATTTTAAACAAGCAGGGGGTTTGGCAGGTTTGGGGAGCATGAGATTTGAGTCTTCAACTCTATGATAACAGTTTATTTCTCAGAAGAGTTCCTGCTTGGTTTTTCTCAGAAATGTTGACCATCTGATATAAAAATATGAACACCACCTCCTCATCTCAGAGAGCCTTTCTCTGGTACACTCTCTTGAGGGCAGATTTTCATATGTCCAGAAAACTTTTGCAGCAGTCTTCCACTGTCCCAGAATTTGAATTCCATAGCTCCATAATCCATAAATAGTACGACTTTCAGGAGACTCCGGCCTGCACCTCTGTTTTCTCAGCACCCACAGCCCGGGCTCACTCCTTTTTCTAACAAAGGAGGGATGGGCAGAGAGAACCAGAAAAGGCTGTCACGTCAACAATCAAGACCACAGCAGGTGGGATTTTCACTGCAAAACCAGAAAGACCAGCAGATTTATGGCATTTGAGTCACCAAACAACACTATCATTTTGCAAAGGAGCTTTGCTGATGGAAACGGTTTCATTGATGGAAAATTACCAAATTGCTTCATTTCTTCTCTTTTGTGTTTTTAATTGGTATGCCCTCAGGCTTTGTGGCAAGGGTTGCAGAACACATAAATAAAGTCACTTCATGACATAAAACCTTTTCAAACGCCAAAATTAGGAAAGGAAAGAAGAATTGATTCAAATGCCACAAAGACAAAACTATGTTTTTCTGGGACAAAGGAAAATGGATGATTTAAGTTTGTGGCAATTTTTAGTCTCATTTGCACTCATGTACAAATAATCCTTTCTAAAAATCCTGTTCAGCACTCGGGTACAAGGACATGGTGTACCCAGGAAGTTCAAGTGTCCGTTAGTATTCTTAATATACCCTTGATTTCCTTGCTTGATCACTGCCAAATAAAACAACACGTAAGCACAAGCTGATGCAGGCAAATGACCTGGGACACAAGTATCCCAGATAGAACAGCCCCTCAGCTTTTCTGCTTCCCCTAGAGAGGGCTTCTCCACTGTCAGGGGTTGGATGGAAACTTGGACAAGGCTGCCTCAGTGTGTCATACAACTGTCCCATTTCACAGGCAAGAGAATTCCCTACCTTTCCTTGAATATGATAGAGATATAGACGAGCACTCTTGTGAAGGCAAAGGTTACCTGCTCGGCACTCTGCAGGCAAAATAAAAAGAGCAGCCTCTAAGGGATGCTTCCAACTTCAGAGGCTATGCTTTCCCTCTGGAAATTCAGCCTCCCTGTGGGGCCAGGTGTGGTTTGGTGTTGTTTTCTCTGGGGTTTTTGCACAGAGTCCTCCTATCTCTCTAGACAGTTCTCAGTCAGTTCTGAGACAGGAGACTGCACCAAGGATGCTTTAGTCCAGAGGTATGCAGTTTTGAGCTCAAGTAGCCAAAGGAATGTTCCAACCAGGCATTTCTACCAATGAGGCAAGCTAAGGGATTCTTTCTATTTTTTGGAACTTCACATTGCTGTGGAAGGAAGAAACGAGTATGATTTCCATTTGTATATACATATATATATATATATTTTTTTTTTCTGGCAGTGCTGAGGGTCAAGCCCAGAGCCTTGCATATACTAGGCAAGTGCTATACCACTAAGCTACATCTCCAGCCCTGTTTTTCTTTTTTAAACATGAAACAGGAACAGGATTGTAACTACCACAAGCTGACCTTATTTTTTTTTTTTTAATGGCACCAAACCCTTTAAAAACCCTGGAACACTCATGAGAACTAATGTTTATGTTGGGACCTTTACATTAGTTGACTCTGTGTGTGTGTGTGTGTGTGTGTGTGTGTGTGTGTGTGTGCAAGTTCCATGTACACAGGGCCAGCCCTCCTGGTGGTTCCACATCTGAGGAGGGTGGGAAGAGCGAATCATTCTATCATGGTCTGGAATAACTTAAAACTGCAGAGAAATAGACCAGTTCAACAGTCTGAAAATGGAAGAATCAGAATGAGGTTTGCAGCAAGCCCAGGAATGCCCTTGACATTCAAACCACGCACTGTAGCCTTGCTGACTACCAGATGGTAATTCTACTCCCTCTGCCCTGCCTGTGCAAGCTCTGGGAAGTGTCAGAATTCAGTTTGCAGGACTCCAACCCCTGAAAGTTTTATTTCTTGGCGATAACCCAGTTGTATAGGGCTGAATTCAATTTTATCCTAGAACAGAGTCCATGAAATTGAAAATACATAGAAAAAGAAGACTGTGTCTTGAAGTTTTACTTTTATCAGATTTATACCAGGGTGATTTAGCAATTATCCATTAACTGGTTTCCATGTTTGAATATTTTTTAAATTAACCTGTAGGTCAGTACACTGGAACGTTCACTGGGTGCTGTTTTGCATTTGTGAAAGATTAGCTTTTCAAAGTGTTGTTGAGCAGTTTACATGGGAGCTAGGAAGTCTCAGTGTGGTCATTATCACAGCTAGAAAAATGACAAAAGACTTTTCTTCCTGTGGAAGACTAGTTGGGTCATCTTCCATGTGGGAAAAAAAATTGGTGGGCTATTATTGTCAAAGTATAATTTTTAGAAAGTGAAAAACATGACCCTCAATACAAATGTTAAAGTAAGCACCTGTCAAAGATGTATTTACCTCGTTAATTAGGAAACCATCAAGATGGTAAAACTGGTTCATAAGAGAATTCAAGACATTGAGTATATATGTACCCTGTGAACTTAAGAACCAAGGAATAAGAGTACTAAAGTAGATTTTCAAAACTGATGGGAATGCAAATTGTCCAGTCAGTTCATGGCCATTTCTTACCAAGATAAATATACTCTTACCATACAAATCCAACAAATATGCTCCTAGGTATTTACCCAAAGGAGTTGAAAACATGTCCATACAAAAACCTGAACTTGAAAGTTGATAGCAATTTTATTTATGAGTGCCTAAAGCTGGATGAGACCAAGATGTCCCTTGATAGTGGATAAAAAGGGCTGGGGGTGTGGCTCAAGCAGTACAGCTTAGCAAGTGCGGAGGTCCTGGATTCAAACTCCAGTACTCCACGGAAAAGTTGGGGTGGATAAATAAACTTTGGGGTATCCATACAATGAAGTCTTATTCAGCATTTTTATTTTTTATTTTTGCAGTACTGGAGCTTGAACTCACAGCCTACACCTTGAGCCACTTCACCAGCCATTTTTTTGTGATGGGTTTTTTTGAAATATGGTCTCACAAACTATTTGCCCAGGTTGGCTTCAAGCCACAATCCCCCTGATCTCTGCCTCCTGAGTAGCTAGGATTACAGGCACGAACCACTGACGCTCGGCTAAAGAGAACCACTCAGTATGCTAGATTCATCTTTTTTTTTTTTGTGGTATTGGGGTTTGAACTCAGGTCTTCACACTTGAACTCTTACCATGTCTTGAGCCATGTCTCCAGTTTATACAGTATTTATGAAAAGAGCTATCAAACCATAAATGGAGATGAAAGAATCTTCCTTTTTCTTTCATTTTTATTTAGGTTCTAAAGGATCAAATCTAGGGCCTTGTGCATGGTAGGCAAGTGCTCTACTACTGAGCTACATCCTGAAGCAGAAGAATCTGTTTGCTTGTTTGTTTGTTTTTTACTTTAAAATTTCTGCTTCACAAGTAGCTGGAATTGCAAGAATCTTCAGTGGAAGTAAAAGAAGCCAATCTAAAAAGTACACATACTATTATTTCAACTATATGTCATCCTGGTAAAGGCAAAACTGACATGACAATAAAAAGATCAGTGGTTGCCAGGCATTCAGGGTAGAGAAAATAGGTTCATGAGTCACAGGGAAGTTTTTAGGGCAGTGAAACTATTCTGTATGATACATGACATGATATATTTGTTAAAACCCATAAAACTCTATAATAAAAAAAAAGAACCCTCCCATGTAAATTGTGGATGTTAGTTAATAAAAATGTGTCGATATTGGTTCATGATTTATAAAAAATGTACCACACTAGTGCAAGATGCAACTAGCAGAGGAAACTATGGGTGTGGGAGTGAGGAGAACACAGGGTATATGGAGATTGTCTGTACCACATGCTCAATTTATCAGCCAACATAAAAGTTCTAAAAAGTGAAGACTTTTAATGAAAAAAAAAACCCCAAACCATCCAGTGTCCTACAGAGTAACAGTAACCTTTGGGATTCTCTTCTCTATTCAAGAGAAATCATTTATAACTTACTCTAGAAAAATAATTCACCACATGTCAATCTACAAATTTCTGCCTAATTTCACAGTATAGGCTCTAAGCCACAATAAATAGTAAGGTAAACATAGGTACATTTCATTCACTCATATGTAAGTAGGCCTCTTAGACAATGCCAGTAAGACATTGAAAATGCCTAAAAATAGACATTGCCTTATTTATAAGTATTTGAATTTTTTCCCCCAATATGATCACAGGTCCTATTTGCTAGAGTGAATGTTTTTACCACACTACTGGTCAATATTACAAAAATTTCCAAGTTATGATCTAGTTATTTATATCAGTCAGATCCTAATAAGAAGATAGAAACCATACCAATTATTTTAAACAGCAAGCATTCATATAAAGAATTGCTTTCCAAGGACTAGAGAACTGGGAAGGCAAAAAGAGAACATCAAACTGTCACAGAAGTGATGACTTCATGAAGTGACTATCACCATTAGGTCTGGAGGAATGAAAGGAAGAGTCTGGGTTCTTAAAAGTGAGAGCCTTGGAAATGGATAGACTGGAAGAGCTAAGACGCTGTTTGTCTGATGCCTTAGGACTCAAAGGAGGGGGCCAGATGGCTGGACGGTGCTGGTATCACTTGAGGGCTGCAGTGAGGCTGGTTTTAAGAATGTGAACAACCTATAAACTGTAATCAATTGGGGCTACTGGAAGGATCCCCCCCACCCCCGCCACTGTCACTGGGTGAAGAACTGTTTTAGGGTGACACAGCAGAAAGTCAATGAGAAGGAAAAAGTACCTTGTTCCCTAGCACCCCCTATTGGCAGGAGCAACCAGGGAATAAGTCAACAAAGGAGAATTATGATTTGTATATGAAGCAACAAATAGAAGAGTGAGTATGAGTTTGCTTTAACTGCTCTAACTAGAGCATTTGTAATAGATACGTTTGCTATTATGGAAAAAATTGGTTTGGGGGTCACACATATCTGTGTATCTTATTTGAGCATCTATTAATATGTTACTCTGGCAAATACTATTTTTGTATTTCATTTCCCTAAGGCTCAACTGCCTCATATGAAAACAGGACAAGAATACCTATCTCTCAGGGCTCTTGTAAGCATTAAATAAAATCTTGTATGGACATGGTGGCATGTGTCTATAGTGCTAGCCACTTGACAGGCTGAGGCAGCAGAATCGCTTGAGAGAGTAGTTTGGGCCCAGCCTGGGCAATACAGAGAGATCCTGGCTTCTACAAACAAACAAACAAAAGCTCATGTATATAAATTACCTAGCCTGGCCGCAGACCAAGATTCAAACCCAGGCAATGGCATTTCAGATCTTATATCCTTGGTCACTATAAACTGATTTTCCAGATTACCTGGAAAACTGAGAGGCCAGAAAATAATATAGCCTAGGGTGTTGGCAGGGAGCATGTGTGGTAACAAAAAGGTAACATCAGGAATCTTTGTGGTGATGAAGCCATACTATATCTTGACTGTGTGGTGGAAATACAAAATCATGTAGGTGATAACATTGTGTAAATGCACACACACACACACACACACACCCCAGTACACACACCAGAGTAAGATTGGGGAAATGTGAATTAAGAACACTGGATTGCTTTAATGTCAATATTCTGATTGTGATATTACACCATAATTTTCAAAATTATTACTGTTGGGGAAACCAGGCAAATGCCTAGAAGAGGATCTTAATAAATGATTTCTCATAACCAAGAGGATCTACAGGTATCTCAATTAAAATTTCAATAAAAAAATTCATACAGTTTGTCATTGGTAATGAGGCTGCCTTCTGTCATGGACTAATATTAACTGCAAGATGGGAAACATATCAACTAAGCCTATATTCATGTGGTGTGAACATTTCACATCACATTTCTGAGGATATATAAATGAATAACTTGTAGTTTGATGCCAAGGGATTTAACTTTATAAACACAAGTAAAAGCTGGACCGCCGTCCAATGATATTTTAACACTATAAAACTTAATGAATCTGCTACTCGAAGAGACTTGGGATACTATCCCGAACCATAAATGCAAAGCTTGAAGCAACACAAATTGTTTAGTCTCTTTCCATTTTTTAACCCCATTTACTGAAAGTGAAACATAACAGAAATGGCTCCAAATGACCAAAAGATTTCTCTTTGGGCCAAGTCATACAGAAAGATTCTTCACTTCAGCTTGTGTTTGGATACAGCCAAAAAGCTACGCTTTAGTGCTGCTTGGGAATGTCAAGATGAAGTGACATTGTAGGATCTCAGCTGGTCCCGCAGATAAGAAAGTATATGTCAAAAAAAAAAAAAAAAAATCTTGTCAAACACCTCAAGCAACAACTGAAATCCAGCAGGTTTCCTGAAGAGCCCTATCTTCCTTCTGTGGGTTTGTTCTTAGGCAAGCATGGGGTATTTATTTGGTTGGGTCTCTTCCTGATGTGTGACTGTGGTTGAAGCAATCAGTTGCCCATTCTCAAAGACTAGCCTGTGATTGAAGCCGTACCCACACTAATTTCCTTGCCTGTATCAGGCTTCCTGGCTTAAGAACTGATTGAGATGAATAATAGAAACAAATGTCAGGTTTTTTGGCCAAACAGAAACTGAGAAAAAGATCCTGAGAGTTCATTATCAGCTCTGCTATGCCAGACGATGCTGCGCATCTGTTTTTTCAGGGTGGGAACTTTTCTCCCACCACTAAAACTGCTCTGCCAGAAGCCAGTGAGGTCAGAGAATGGAGAAACCCTTTTCTTGGAAGCTTCATATCATACTCTCATTTCATTTGATAATCCACGCTAAATTTATGATAAATCATGCCCTATAATGCCACTGAATTCTATTATTGAAACAGTCAATTTACATTAATAGTGGCTGTTACAAAGGGGATGCCAAACTCTTTTATTGGGTTCATGGAATTAAGTTGTTTTGAGCTTTGAACAATGGTCGCCCTATGATTGTGCTCTGAACAGAGTGGGTGTCCCATAAATTCTTGTTTAATTACCTGTGATAAGAAGTGAGAAGAAAAAATTCACACACAGAGCTATCCCAGTTGGAACTTGATAAGGCATTTGGCTTTTAAAAAACCAGACTTCTTTTAAAAAATACATTTCTATTTTGCTTTTATTTTAATTAAAAAATTTTCTGTGTCTACTTTAAGAACTATGAGTACATCTTAGAACTTCCCAAAATACCTTACAATTGTGGCATGAGGTCAAACCACTGAAAAAGACAATGGGGTAGATTGATGCGCAGGGGAAAATCACACTCATGTCTGGACTTCTTCCTCTCAGGCTCCCACAGCTCTGCCCAGAAGAGGCTGCCAATGGTGTACAAAGGTCTGCTCTCCACTGCGAATAACTGGGCTATTCTGAGGACACCCAGGCCTCTGTAAGGCAACGAAGCCAGTGTACTTGTGAGTTGAACTCAGTTGTAAAAGAATTTCAGATTCCAGTGAGGAAGTTTCTAGTGGAGTGCAGTAAGCCACGATGGAACCAGAAGTAGATGAATGTTGTTACAAAGGTGCCTGTGCTGAGACTCAGCGAGCAGAAAGCCAGAATTTTCTGCTCTCTGAACCCCACAGAAGCCTTAGTTCGACCCTGATCCCAGCATGTAAAGTTCCATCTCTGCTCTTAGCAACCTGTGTGACCGATGGCAGAAGGGGAGGCAGAAATCGCTACGCATCCATCCTTCCTAGAAAATCGAAAGTAAGCGCAGCTGTCTTTACACACGAAATTTTACAGAATTCTCACTAATAATCAAAACGAGTCTTCTGCCATTGTGATCATGGTACTGTAGGCCACGCCGGGTATAAAGTTGGTTGGAGCAGCTGTTGTTTATTTGGAGGAAGGGGATGGAAGCACTGTTTGCTCGTGTCCCTGTCTTTGCTAATGTCATCATCACTTTCCTATCAGTGCAGCCTGCAAACCTCAGGGGCTCATCTTAAATTCTTCTTCACTGGCCACATGCAATTAGCCAGGAAGTCAATCTATTACTCTCCCCACCCCCATACACACACAATGGTTCTGGTATGTGTGCCTGTTCGTTTTCATTCCCTTTGCTGTTCTCTCATGCCTAAATATGGTGTTGGTCTTTAGCACTGCAGTTGTTCCTCTGGAAACTCATTTTCCTAACACCATTTAATCACATCACTCCTTTGCTCCGAAGCTTTCTTCAGTGGCACATGCCTTTATACCAGTAGGTAAAGTCTAAACTCAACCAGGCATCCACAGGCTATAACTATCTGGCCCTGAGTTGCACTCACATCTTATCTCCCTCCGTGAATTAAACATTCTATCCAAATGATTCTATTCACTGTCCCGAAGACATCTGACTCATTCCTATTTCCTTCAACTTCCTAAGGCTGTGTCCCCTGCCTGGAATGCCCTCCCATGCCAACTCTTAGTCATGTACCCAGCACTCTTCATTAACTTTTCTGGGTACAGCTCTTGCCTTCCCAGTTAAACGTCACACTCAGTACTGGGCTGGTCCTGGAATCTGCTTTCTTGACTTTGAAGAACTTCTTCCATAGATGTCTATAGGGCTTTGTTTTTTAGCTTCTTTATTTGAAAATGTGACAGAAAATTATGGAAAACAGGCTATGGTCAGTTATTGACCTTCATCCCCTGATCAATATATTCTAGAACATAGTGGGTTTCATATGATAAATGGCTTCTAAATTTATTGTATAATTTGGTCTTTGGTGAAAATCCTGAAATATGCAATATTATTGCTGAAAAGAATTTAAGAGATGGTCTTATACCTTGCCATTCAAAGTGAGGGTCAGAGACCAACAGCAATGTATCATGTGGAAGGCTGGTAGAAATGTCCAATTTTGGGCCTTGCTTCCACCTGTTGATCGGGACTTGCATTGTGAGAAGATTCCCAGGTGACCTGCGGGCACAGTAGAGTTAGAGGAAGATGAGGACTGTCCCTACCTTGAGATTCAGAGCAATTACAAGGCAAGGGAAAGTAGGCAATGTGAGCTGATGGAAGTTACTTGTAAATATGAGCCAGAAGTTGTGCAATTCATGTCATTTACCAACTGGTCATTCTGGAAAAATCACTTAACCTTTCTGGGCCTTGTTTTCATGGGTGGTTGTGAGGTTCAAAATAATTAAACAAGCAAACAAACATGTGAAAGTGATTTTTTTTAATTATGTAAAGTTTACAGTTGGGTGTGGTAACTCAAGCTTGTAATTCCAGCTACTCATGAGATGGAGATCAGAAGGATTTCAATGTGAGGCCTGCCCAGGCAAAAAGTTTGTGGGTGTGGTGGTGTGCACCTGTCATCTTAGTTCCATGGGAAGTGAAAGTAGGAGGCTCTCAGCCCAGGCCTGCCCCCACAATAAACGTGAGACCCTATCACAAAAATAACCAAATCAAAAAAAAGCTCAAGCAATAGAATGCCTGCCTGCCTAGCAAGCACAAGGCTCTGAGTTCAAACTTCAGTACCACCAGAAAAAAAACCAATAAAGTTTACATATTATTAAATCATTACTAGTGCTGTTGTTTGAAATTTTGCTTTCCTCAGAGTCACACAGCTGGTCTGTGGCAGGGCGGGACCATGTCCCTGTCCAGCTTGGCTCATAGGGAGTGAGGCTGTCACCTCAGGCTCGGCCCTCGGCACTATGAGAGGCAACAGGAACAATCTCTTGGGAAAGGAATTTGACCACATGTCTCAGGAGTCTTTGAATATGTTCGTGCCCCATGACCCAGGAATTTCTCCACTAGGAATCTGTCTTAAGGATATAAACAAAAATGCAGATGAAGAATTTTAAGTCATTGTTCTCACTGCAGATATACTACAAAAAACCCTGCAAAATAATCTGAATGTCCACCAATAGAGAATGGTTGAATAAATTGTAAGACATCCACAGGGTGGTACATTATACAGCTGTTAAGATTTTTCTTTAAAAGAATTTTTAAGGACGTATGAGAAAATGTGTGATGTGATGTTAGGCCAAAAAAGAGGTGGATCATAAAATTATATATTAAGTATGATCTCAACTATGTTTTTAAAAACTGTGGGGGGAAAAGGTTACAAGGAAACATAGGAAAATATGAATAGTGCTAGTCTCTGGAGGGCAGCATTTTTTGTTTTGCCTTTCATTTTTTAAATGTTACTGACTGATATTGATCGGAATGCATGGGAATGCCTAAAATGAATGAGGAAAAAAATTACATTGAAGTGCACACAATGGAAGTAAAGATGAGTTTTTTTGTAGCTGTGGCTACTTATGAAATAACTTGTCTTGCTCTTGTCATGTCTCATTCTCATTTTGAATAGAGAATACATGCCCAAGATTAAAAAAAAATAAGATAATATTTATCAATGTATGACCCATCAATACAGTTAGATACACAATACAGCCAGTCTCCCTTCCAGCCAGCCCTCAGCCATCTCCCCTGCCCAGAAGCACCCACTGGTTCAATTTGCTGTATCAGTTTCTTCTGTTCCCTTCCAGAAGGAATGTGTGTGTTTTTCCATAAAAGTGGTACAGTGTAGACCCTTCTTACCTCTTCTTTTTAAAAAATTGCTTTAAAAAATTTACACATTCAGAAGTTAGGAAAATAGGAAAACATATTTTGGTATACATTTACATAGATTCATCAATGTTTACCATTTTGCCACAATTGTATTCTGTCTCCCTATATGTGTATATACATCTATTTTATTTTTATCACTCTTATTATTGTGATTATTATTACACAACCATTTCAGAGTAAGCTCCAGACATCTTTGCTTTACATCCTTATTTGTATATTTCCTAACAACAAGGACATTCTCTTGTATAACCACCATACAATGATCAGATTCAGGAAATTTAACATTGATACAATACTGTTATCTTACGTATGGTCCAAGTAAAAATTTTTCCAATTATCCCAATACTATCCCTTGTGGTGATTTTTTTTCTCCACACCAAGATCCAAACCAGCATCACACACTGCTTTTGGCTATCGTGTGACTTTGGTCAAATTTTCTGCAATACATCCTTCAGTCCACCTTTGCCAAAGAGCACAGGTCAATTATTTTTCTTTTGCCATCTTCTTTTTTTCAATAATATATGTTGAAGAGTATACTAAGCAGTTATAAATAATTTTTTTCCCTTTGGTGCTGAGGATCAGACCAGGGCCTCATGCTTACTGATTAAGTGCTCTGTCAACTGAGTTACACCTTCAGCCCAGTCCTTTTTTTTTAAATTCACATAGCATGCACTGAATGGATGGGCATAATTTATATAACCAGGGTTGTGTTGATGAACTTTCAAATAGTTTCCAGTCTTCCCCTGCTACTCACAATATGCAGTGTGCAATTGTTTTGTGTGTGTGCCACGCTGATGAATTTCTTACAGTGAAAAAGCTATGTCAAAGAATAGGTACATTTTGCGTTTTGATGGACGCTGCCAAAACAACTTCGTAAAGGATGTCCCACTTTACATGTCTACCACAAATGCATGCATTTGCTCGTGTCATCAGTCTAAACTAATGATGTATATTATCAAATGCTCTATCTTGGATAACGTGAAAAAATGTACTTTAAATTTGCTTTTTTACTATTACACAATTGAAGTCTTTCATATATGTAAAATGTCTTTCTATTTCCTTTTCTATGAATTGTCATTTATTGTTATTTTTGATTCTGTCCCAAACTCAGGCATAGTCCCAAGCCAGGGCGCCCAGGAAACTTCATTTTGTAGAAAGCTGTACTGGAAACAGTTTTTCTTGATATCTTTAAAGCTTCAAGCCCTGAGTGCTTGGGATTCCTATTGTCCATTCTTACCATGGACTTGGCCTATGAGAATTATTCTTTAATGAGAATTGCTTCCATTGATGGACTGGATATATTCTAGGCCTTTTGTCATTGGTTCACTGCTTTACGTATTCACTTGAGTCTGGATGGCACCACTGAACCTATTGGGAAGCTATAGCTCTCATTCAAGACTGGCCTACGCCTAAATTGTCCATGAGGCTGGAGGGCCACATTTGTGCTCTCCTACAGATCCTCTCAGATGACATTTGGAGTTCCTCAGAGGACAAACTAACCTACTGCTTTTAGAATGTCCCAAACATTGGTGGAAGTTAGGGTAAGAATCCAAATGAAAGCCTAAATATTATCTGTCTAAATAGTTAAAAGTTAGAAATCTTTCTATAAAAAATGAATGTAGAATCTTTAAATCTGTGGAGCTCACCATAAGAAGATGACTAAAGTAGAAAGGAGACAAATTGAGGGGATGAACTAATTTGGGTTATAATACATATACATGTGGAAAAAGTCACAATGAAACTCTACATATAGCTATCTTCAATAAACAGAAATGTCTTTTTTCAAAAAACGGAGAACAGGAAGGTAAAATAGGTCCTGTCTGGGAGTCAGTACCGTAGAAGAGGGGAGGATATAAGTGAAGGGTGTAAGAGGGTGAATATAGTGGAAATAGTATGTAATCATGTATGAAAATGGAAAAAATGGGACCTGTTGAAAGTGTTCCAGGAATGGGGCTGGGGAGAGATAAAGGAGAACGATGGAGGGGCTGGATTTAACTAACATATATTGTAAGCACTTTTGTAAATGACGCAATGTAACCCCCTGTATAACAATAACATGATAATTTTTTAAAAGTTATAAATCAAGCAACATAGCTATAAATAGCATATTTAATCCTCCTACCTTTGCAAATATATCTTCATGATGACCTGGAAGGCTGATTTCAAATCTGGCATTGTCCAAGCCCACCTTATTATTTTTTTTATTGTTTTATTATTCATATGTGCATTCAAGGCTTGGGTCATTTCTCCCCCCTGCCCCCACCCCCTCCCTTACCACCCACGCCACCCCCTCCCTATCCCCCCTACCCCCTCAATACCCAGCAGAAACTATTTTGCCCTTATCTCTAATTTTGTGGAAGAGAGAGTATAAGCAATAATAGGAAGGAACAAGGGTTTTTGCTGGTTGAGATAAGGATAGCTATACAGGGCATTGACTCACATTGATTTCCTGTGTGTGTGTGTTACCTTCTAGGTTAATTCTTTTTGATCTAACCTTTTCTCTAGTTCCTGGTCCCCTTCTCCTATTGGCCTCAGTTGCTTTTAAGGTATCTGCTTTAGTTTCCCTGTGTTAAGGGCAACAAATGCTAACTAATTTTTTAGGTGTCTTACCTAGCCTCACCCCTCCCTTGTGTGCTAAAGCTTTTATCATGTGCTCAAAGTCCAATCCCCTTGTTGTGTTTGCCCTTGATCTAATGTCCATGTATGAGGGAGAACATATGATTTTTGGTATTTTGGGCCTGGCTAACCTCACTCAGAATGATGTTCTCCAATTCTATCCATTTACCAGCAAATGATAACATTTCATTCTTCTTCATGGCTGCATAAAATTCCATTGTGTATAAATACCACATTTTCTTAATCCATTCATTAGTAGTGGGGCATCTTGGCTGTTTCCATAACTTGGCTATTGTGAATAGTGCTGCAATAAATATGGGTGTGCAGGTGCCTCTGGAGTAACCTGTTTCACAGTCTTTTGGGTATATCCCCAAGAGTGGTATTGCTGGATCAAATGGTAGATCAATGTTTAGCTTTTTAAGTAGCCTCCAAATTTTTTTCCAGAGTGGTTGTACTAATTTACATTCCCACCAACACTGTAAGAGGGTTCTTTTTTCCCCTCATCCTCGCCATCACTTTTTGTTGGTGGTGTTGCTAATGATGTCAAGCCCACCTTATTAAAGGAACATGAGAAGACCAGTTTCTGGCCTGCTTGCCAGGTCCCACTTCCAGGGACTCTGCACACATGTGGACACCTCAGTTATCTAATCCGCTCTATATAGCGCGCATTCGCCAGCTCAGGAGCCTGGAAATGTCCCTAAGAGGCACAGTTGACCCTCTGGATGTCAGGCTTGGGGAAGAGGCCTGTGCATGAGGCAGGTGCAGGATTGCCCCAGTTTCCTCATACGTGGACTATGATCTAGAAGGGATGAACTTGGTTCCTTGCATTCTTGGCCCCATTGGGAGGAAGATACTACCTCGTGTCAGTACACAAAGTATTGCCCAAGAAGTCCCAATGACTTTTCATGTTTCTTCTTGTTGTTGTTGTTTAACACATTTTTGACAACTTGAGTTTTTCTGGTCAGCAAGCTGCTACAAGGACTTTAGCACTTTCAATTACCTAGCAAGTAGTTTATGCTTACTCTCAAGTATATACACTTCAGTAGTAAATGTATTGATAGAGAGCAATATTTTTGGTTGTTCAGAATGAAAATATTTATTTTATTTTTCTAATCATGTTGGCCAGGTCTGGTGGTTCATACTGTAATCCCAGCTATTCATGAGGCTAAGGCAGGAAGATCACAAGTTCAAGGCCAACCTGTCTCAAAGTAAAGTAAAAGAGGGCTGAGGCTGTTAGCTCAGTGGTAGAGCACTTGCCTAGCATGTACAAGACCCTGGGTTCAATCCCCAGTACCATAAAAAATAAATAATTAAAAGTATATGTGTAAACAATGGGATTGGACTATGAGCACATGATAAAAGCGAGAGCACACAAGGGAGGGGTGAGGATAGGTAAGACACCTAAAAAACTAGCTAGCATTTGTTGCCCTTAATGCAGAGAAACTAAAGCAGATACCTTAAAGCAACTGAGGCCAATAGGAAAAGGGGACCAGGTACTAGAGAAAAGGTTAGATCAAAAAGAATTAACCTAGAAGGTAACACCCACGCACAGGAAATCAATGTGAGTCAATGCCCTGTATAGCTATCTTTATCTCAACCAGCAAAACCCCTTGTTCCTTCCTATTACTGCTTATACTCTCTCTACAACAAAATTAGAGATAAGGGCAAAATAGTTTCTGCTGGGTATTGAGGGGGGGAGCGGGAGGGGGTGGAGTGGGTGGTAAGGGAGGAGGTGGGGGCAGGGGGGAGAAATAAACCAAGCCTTGTATGCACATATGAATAATAAAAGAAAAATGAAAAAAAAAATAAAAGTATATGTGTAGAAGAATTCAAAAACGCCTATAATCTCACCATTTAGAAAAAACCACAATTTATGTTTTGAAATGCATCCTTCTAAACCTGTTCTATGAATACTCACGTTTGCTTCTTATACAAAATGAGATGATTCTAGCCATGTAGTTTTGTAATCTTTATCTTTTAACAATATGTGACAGTTCATTTTCTATTTCTTTTCTTTTCTTGTTTTTCGTGGCACTGGGATTGAATCCAGGGTCTCATGCCTGCTCTACCACTGAGTCAAATCCCCAGTCCAGTCTTCTATTCCAATAAATATATATCTGAGCCATTGTTCTTAATGGCTATGGAATTTTCTACTATGTACATTTATTCATATACAGATCAAGGACTGAGCTAGAATCTTGGGGCACATTCATAGGTATTAGGTCTCTACAAACACAGGATTTACTGTAATTCATTAATTAATCCCCTATAGCTGTACAGTTAAAATTATTCAATATTTTTTATTATAAAAAGAGATATGATATGGTATCTTTGCTTAAATTTTGCCTTAGAACAAATTTCTAGAAGTGTTAAGTATTTTATCAAAAGCCCATATACTTTAAATATTGAAATAAATGCAGATTTTCTTTCCAAAAAATTATCTCAGTTGATGTTCCCATCAACAGTGCATATCACTCCATATTCTTGCCAACACTATTTATACCTTTTTTCTTAATGCTTGCCCATCTGATAGCAAAATTTTAATATGAATGTTATCTCTCTCTGTTTTGAAAACTGACAGCTCATATCTTTTCTTAGTGATTTGTATAAGGAAATAATCTTGCATTTTATAACTATTTCCCAATGTTTTGTTTGCCTTTAGCCTTGGTTTGTGGTGTTTTAAAATCATATTGGATTGAACAACTTCTATGTCACTTACCCAAAATCATTATATTTTGGCAGTACTGGGGTTTGAACTCAGGACCTCTGCTTGCTAGGCAGGCACTCCACTCCTTGACCCACATCTCTAGACTTATCCAAAGTTTTTGATAGTGATCAATGATTGATAAATCTGCTGAACTGAAAGCATTTGAAGCAATCAGGATAGAGGTTTTCTGTTAGTGGAAACTGATGTCAGCCTGCAGAGAAGAGAGGCCTTGGAGCAGCTAGGAAGTCCTCTGAAATTCGGTTCCTTGAAGTGGCCAGTTTGGGGGTCTAGTTTCTTCTGGTGGAAAACACAAATTGAGTGATTTAGAGAAAGCAGGTGGAAAGAGAGGTAGCAACCAGTCTGGGAGGAAGATGAAGATGGGGTGAGGGAAAGACATGTGGTATCTGAGGTGAGGAATGGAAATTTGAGGAAAGAAAGAAGTTAAAGATTTTTTAGGAAGTTTGTCAGTATGATGGCCAGTTCTCACAAAACCTGCAATGAAAACCACATCCATACACCAGGCTTTGGAGCTGGTCTTGGACCGATTTTTAGAAGCCGAAGTGGAAGACAAACCCCAAGGCAGGTGCTGGTGAATGCAGTGCTAACTCAGGCACTATGTTTAGGGTCCACTGTGTGGTCGCACTGAAGTGACTCCCTAGCATTCAGGCCACGGATCACGGCCACTCGTGGTAGCTCTTCCTCTCTAACAGGGGCCAGTTAGGATTTGTGCCAATGAGACATCAGAGAAGGCTGGCTGGGGCTCTCAGAAAAGAGAAGTTAGTGTCTCTTGCTGAAAGAGGACAAGGAAGCAGGTTGCCCTGGGTCATGTGGTCTCAAGGGGAACTTGCCTTAGAAAGAAGCTCTGTGTGCGTGTGTGTGTGTGTGTGTGTGTGTGAGAGAGAGAGAGAGAGAGAGAGAGAGAGAGAGAGAAAGAGAGAGAGACAGAGAGAGAGAGAGACAGGAGCTGGTTTTCTAAAGACACAATTAAGCCGGTGAATTCACCATCTCTGCAGTCCACTGCAGCCTCTAGGCTTCCTGTGATAGGAAATAGTAAGTGTCCTTAATTGTTCAACCTGTAGGAGTCTGATTCTCTGTTCCTTGCAGCTGAAAACATTCTGATCACAGTAAAGTTTGAACAAGTTGGAACTCTGGTGAAAGTACTGAATTCCTTAACATTATAGTCTGGACTCGGTTCATGGCAAACGTTTAGACTGGGCCTTTTCTCAAGAGCCACTCTGAGTTGTTTTGGTTCCTGGAACATGCTGCGTTCTCTCTCTTCAGAGTCTTTGCGCACACTGTTCCTGCTTCCCGGAACATTCCTCCCTCTGCCCTGGGTCTCTTAGGAGTTGAAGGCTCCAGAAACATTCCCTGAGCCCTGGAGTCTGAGACGGATGCTCTTAGGTGTTCTCACGATGCCTGGCACTTTCCTGGGCATAGTCTTTTTCAAATTGTGGATCTATCTGTGAAGGAAGGGACTACATCTGTGTTAGTCACCATTATCTATTCAGTGTCCAGCATCTTGCTGTATTACACGCTCAACTGTTTGCTGAATGAGGGGCTGGGGATTGGCAGATGCTTGCCTAGCACCATGTGAGGCTCTGGGTTGATCCCCAGCCAGCACCACACACACACACACACACACACACACACACACACACACACACACACACACACACAAACAGGTTGGTTGAATGAGTAAACTAAAAAGCACTTATTCTTTCTACTTGGATTTGCCTTTTACAAGAAAGCTGCAATTTGTTACAAACATAGATCAGCAACTAATTAATTTTTCCTATAGAAAGCAGGCTCTTATTAGTACTGGATGCTTAATATGTAGAAAAGATCCATTTAAAAAAAAATGAGATCTAATTCGCACAACCTAACATTCATGCCTTTAAAGTGTATAATCCAGGGCGTGGGGTGTAGCTCAGTGGTAGAGGGCTTGTCTGGTGCACATAAGGTACTGGGTTTGATCCCTGACCACAAAAATTGTGTAGTGCTCACAAGGCACTATCTAATTTCTGATTTTCATAATTCTGAAAAGAATCCCTGCATCTGTTTACAACCCTTCCTCATCCTCTTCTCCTCCCAGTCTCTGGAAATGACTCTGTCTCTGTAAATTTGCCTGTTCCGAACACTTCAAATCAATGGAATTAACCTCGTGTGTCCTTTTGTGTCTGGCTTCTTTCACTTAAGCGAATGTTCTCAAGGTTCAGCCAAGTTGTAGCATGTGTCAGTGCTTCGTTCTTTACGTGACGAATAGCTAGCGTGACATCGCTGTGGGAAATAGCCCATGTTGTTATCCGCTGATCAGCTGATAGACATCTGGGTTGTTCCCACGTTGAGACTGTGATGCATAATGCTTCTGTGAATGTTTGTGTCCTGGATTTTGTGTGAATATGTTTTTGATTCTCTTGGTATGTTTGGGAATGGAATTTGGTGCTTCTGTGTTTTAACTTTTTGAGGAATTGTCAAGATGATTCCCAAAGTGGTTCCACCAGCAACGTATGAAGTCCCAACTTCTCCAAGTCTTAGTAAAGATTAATTTGAGTAAAATTATTTTAGGCAAACCAAATGTTAACATGAAGAAAAAGGAATGAGGTACTTCATGCTTGTGAGATTAATGCATGTGAGCCAAATGATCAGTAATAATCTCACCAAATAATTTGATATCTAAGAGCTCATAAGGACAAGGCAAAAGAAGGTGACTAACTTTGGGGCTGGGGTTATGGCTCAAGAGGTAGAGCACTTACCCAAAAAGTGATTAGTTTTGGATTGAATGATTAATGTAACCAAAGTGATCTGAATTTTTCATATTAATGGGTAGAAGAGCCTGCAGTAAATTTAGAGTTGAAAGTCATGTAGCAGTGGCCTTGGCTTAAGCCTAAGCCGTCCCCTACTGTGGTTCAGATGTGTCTGGACCTGTTCACAGTACTGAGCTGCCAGAAACAGATTTTGAAAAGGGACCAATGAGCTTGAGAGAGAGAACTCACTTAATGGAAGACTGAAACAGGAAGGCTGTTAGGGCCTCTGCAGAAAGCATACTTCTGAATACAGGATTCCCCAGCCTCTAGTCTTGCCTCCCTTGTATCCAGGACTCAATCCCAGAAGAGAAAAGCCTGTTTATAAAATGAGAAGGCATTGTTTTGAGTAGCCAGGATTACAGGCATGAGCCACTGGCACCCCGCGAAGACATTATTTCAATTAAATGCTCTAAGACCCTGGATGCAAGGAAGCATCGCCTCCACAATCCACTCAGATGGATATTTATTACACAAAAGAGCTTTCTCCCATTTGTGCACCAACCTTCAAAACATTCAGAATATTCATCTCCACTTGAAGGCCCATGAATCAGGCTGGTGGCTGTATCAGGAAGCCTTGTAGACAGGGTGGTGACTGAGGACATTGGAGACAGCCTTGAAACACTGTCACACAATGGATGGGCATTGAAGGCCTGGGTGTTGACATCACTGAAGAGGACTGAGTAAAAAACTCATGGTAGTCCTGAGCATTTCAGTGACTCCAGGTGAGATGCCCTCTGGGGACTCCCAGAAGGAACATTGCTGGGGTTCCTATCAATGAAATAAGGGCACGAGGCACACAGATCATCAGTATTTGTATATTAGCAGGGCATACCATCCTGGCTGGAAAATATAGTCTATTAATGAAATATAATGGAAAAAATAACTGGGTGGAAGAGGAATGAGCTAAACAGATTTGAGTTGAATGACTAAAAACACATTGTTCCTTTTGGAACGAAGAGCAAGCCTATAAAATAATTTTTTTTTCCACCTTAAGAGTCTTTGCTATTGTTCTAGCCGATGTAATAAAGCTGTCTGGCGACCTTTCCCACCATAGGTTGCTGTGTTGTTCTTGGTAAGGAAATTTTCATTGCTTCAGAGGTTAATTTTCCCACAGTCTTCTATCCCATGATGTTTGGGTTATAGATGGAAATCTAGCCAGCAATCAATGGCAGGAAAAGTAAGCAGCTGGTATAGTGTGTAACAATAACACAAATGAAGCAAATTCAAATGGCTCCAAAGTGTGGTAGTAACACAAAGCCATTGCAATAGAACCCAGGAGGAGAGCCACACCCTGGGGGGCTCACATCTCATGAGGGAGGAAAGGGAAGGGTCCATGAATGCTATCTTTTCAACATCACAGAAACAAGGCGACACCCTTATTTTTCTAATGGAAGCAAGACATTAAGTTCAGGCTAATGCTTTTGTTTTTGCGGTACTAGGACTTGAACTCAGGGCCTACACCTTGAGCTACTCCACCAGCCCTTTTGTGTGTGTGTGAGATGGGTATTTTCAAGATAGGGTCTTGAGAACTATTTGCCTGATGTGGCTTTAAACTGTGATTCTCCTGATCTCTGCCTCCTGAGTAGCTAGGATTACAGGAGTGAGACACCGGTGCCAGCTTCCAATGCTCTTTTTTGAAGATGTTATGAGTTAGCCATTTCCCATCCAAGTACTTTTTCTGTTATACTGAAATAAATACAACAGACCTCATCTGATAAGTTCTTGGAACAAACTGAAGCCTAAAAATAGCTCTGGGGGTTTGAGGGGGAAGAGATGATGGGGGCAATGTAAATAATGTACAATATAAGTCTAATCAGAATTGTTACTATAACCCCCCCCCAATAATGAATATATCCTAATGAAAGTTTATTATATATAAAAAGACCAAACAGCTCTGGTGGGCCATAGTGTGAAGATCACACAAGAAGGCATGGTCAGGGAAGACACTATATTACTGCTGTATATAGGGGGAAGAGATTGAGTCAACCTTTTTAAACCCTGGCTCCTGCATCCTTTTATGTTGCTATAACAAAATACCAGGGGTGGGGTACTAAAGAACTTTACATAGTTCATAGCTCTGATGCTAGGATCACTCAGTGGTGATGAGGCCTTCATGGTGTATAACATCAAAATGGCAAGAATGAGCCAGGTGCCAGTGGCTCATGCCTGTAATCTGAGCTTCCCAGGAGGATGTGGTTTGAAGCCAGCCTGGGCAAATAGTTCATAAGACTGTATCTTGAAAAACCCATCACACACGCACAAAAAAAGGGCTGGTGGAGTGGCTCAAAGTGTAGGCCCTGAGTTCAGATCTCAGAACCACAAAAAAAAAAAAAAAAAAAGCAAGAATATGTACAGAAGCAAGAGATCATGTGGCAAGAGGAGACACAAGAACCAGGGAGAGCCAGGCCCACGGCTATTAGAACAGATTGTTCTTTCCGGAGCTAAGCCACTCCTACCAGAACTAACCCCACTCCTGTTACACAACTTTAATTCACTCATGAAGGTAGAGCTTCCATGACCTAGTTATGTTCCTCTAGGCCCCATCTCTTAAAGGTTCCATCACCTCAGCATTCACGGGGGGGACAAATGTTCTAGCATCTAAACCTTTGGGGGATAAACCGCATCCAAACTAGAGTGCCTGATCCTGTGAGGGCCCTGATAATAAAGTGTCCAGGGCGAGGGCTACTGTGAGGGCCACACAGGTCTACAGTCTTCACAAAACAAGAAAACCAGACAAGTTGAATTTTGGTCTGTTTTGTATAATGGTTCTTGTCTCTGTTTGAACAGAGAGAGATTTGCTGCAAAAGACACACACACACACACACACACACACAGAAAGAGAGGGAGAAGGAGGAAGGGAGGGAAGGAAGGGGGGAGGGAGGAGAGAGAGAGAGAGATAGAGAGAGAGAGACAGAGAGATTAGAACTGAAAACCACTGGGGTTTGCCTTGTCCACTTCTGCAAATGTTATGATTTCTCAAGGGGAGCCATCTCCAGGCTGAATCCTGCACGTTAATCACAGCTGTAGCAAACTCTGCTGTTTTCCTTACTCACACCAGGAATTCATCTACTCCTGGCTCCCAACACACGGTCCTGGCAATCGTGTCATGGCTGCTTTGTGACTGAGCACATGGTGGAAAGTGAGCAGAGCTCAGTTTTGCTGGATTCATTGCACCAACCCCTGGCTGACCTGCACCGTACAGCCCCCTGTATGGGGGAGAAAACCAGGAGCCCCACAGATGGGCAGCCTACACTGCTGGCCTGTCCATTATTTGGGAAGCTCTGTCAGCACAGCTGAGTTGAAAAGAGCATCAGGAAGGAGAAAGCAGCAGTTCCTTTAAGGGCCAGACAACTTATGGAAGTGCCAGAGGATGACAAAGCCATGGGGCTTGGAAGCTTGGCTATGTTAGTGCTCAGTCTTATGACCTTTGGAAATTGCATGTCACACTATTGAGTCCCAAACCAGTCCCAAAAAAATCTGCATAGATTTTTTTTTTTCATCTTAAATGCCCTACTACAAGTAGGGCATTTTAAGACACAATAGAGAGAACTTCTAATATTTCCCGCACATCACAACGGAATAAAACCAGACAAGGAGCAGGACAGCCAGAAACAATTACTAATCGAGAGTAGAAGATAGAAAAGATGGAAATTAGTGATATTTATGGGCTTAATCAGTAACTTAATCTAGGGATTTAAAATTTAATCTGTGAAGGCAAACCAAACCCAGTAAGGTCCCTGCCTCCCCGTGAGCACCACCTCTACTTCGGGCTTTTGTGTGCCTTGGGCAGCAGGCAGACGTGTCAGTTACTGCTGGTTTCAATCCCTTCTGGCCTCTTCATCATCCAGCATTTCCCAAGTCTTGGGCCTCTGAAGGCCACACGTGGCATTACTGGAGTGCTTTGCTTGTCAGTTGATCTGGAATTTGACTGCTGTCCCTGCACCTGGTTCCCAGATGGTGTGGCTGACTTGAGGTTCCAGGTGTGCACCAAGCTGCAGGTTCCTGGTGTCTGTGGCTGGTTTGCTGCCTACTTTTTGCTTGGTTCTTGCTTCTTTTCTTTTCTTTTTTTAAACTCAGACTTTATCCTGGCTCAAAAGCCATATGGAGTTGTCACTAGACTATGCTAGAATTCTAAAGTTGTTCTTTTGAAAAATTTCAATCCTACATAAAGATGAAAAAACATTACAATGAATAGTCACACACTTTCATTTAGATTTGCTAATTTTTAGCATTTTGCCACATTTGTTTTCCTTCCTGTTTCTACACACACACACACACACACACACACACACACACACGATTGTCTTTATAATGACCTTAACGGTTGTCATTTTTTCAATCTTGGATCCAATCAACAGTCACACATTGTGTTTAGTTGTCATGTCTCTCTTGTTATCTTTAATCTAGATCAGCCTCCTTGCTTTGAAAAAACTCCTTTTCGACATTGACTTTTTGCTGATATTTTGAGACAGGGTCTCTTTATGGTCGCCCAGGCTGGCCTGCTGAATAATGGGATCATAAGTGTGTGCCACCATGCCTAGCTTGACATCAACATTTTTAAACAGTGCAGGTCAATTGTAGAACACCCACAATATGGACGTCTGAGTGTCTCCTTGCAGTTAGATTCAGGTTAAGCATTTTGGCAGGACTCTATAGATGTACTGCCTCTAAGATGCAGGCTGCACCCACTTGCTTTCCTCTGCTCACCACGACGTGGTAACTTTCTCCTTCCATTCTCTATCCACACAGAAGGCAAAGCACTAAGGGTGGCTTAGGAGCTTGTGCTGGCCTGACCTGGCTCCCAGGGGGCCTGGCAGGGCTACTGCCACCAGATGCCATTCTAACAACTCAGCCAGATGGAAATGGTTGCAAGGGAAACCTACTCTCTCTTGTCACAGATGAGCAGTCAGACACACTGGGCTCTCAGAACGCTCTCATGGTACAGTGGTGATCTGGCTGAAGTGGACCCAAACGGAAACAAATGGGACAGATTCCACAGAAACCATGTCTTCGAGGCACTGTAGGTCCAAAGGCTCTCATTCCTAACCTTCTCCATGTGGACAGAGCTTCCAAACTCAAGTGGAAACTCTAGGCAAAGGGGCCATCACTGGGCTTCCGGCATAAGCAGGAAGGATGAGACATCTGGTGAGAACAGGGATTTGGCAGATATACATGCTGTGTCTTAGCAAGGAAGTCAAGTTCTTCCTTGAAAAGGAAGTGTGGGTACTGCAAGTTCAAAAACTTAAAGTCAAAACTTAAGTCCAGGAGCCCTCATGGCTCGGGAGACAGTGGGTCAGGAGTTCCATGGAGGCCGGAAGCCTTTCCTGTTGTTCTGTGCATCCCTTTGACCCTGTGCTTGGTAAATAGGAGACACCAAATTGTTGCTTTGGAAAAAATAGATAAGTCCATATGATTTGTAAAAGCCAGGTTCAGTTTCCCAGAGTTCTAGCTGACTGAGAGGAAGCAAGAGTCATGTTGAGAAGATTAATAGTGAGAAAGCGCAAAATAACTTTTTGTTGTTTTTTTGAGACAGGGTTACATTATGTAGCCCAGGCTGGTCTTGAACTCAAGATCCTCCTGCCTCAGCCTCCAAAGTCACTACCACACCCTGGCTAAAACATAGAGTTCTGAGGAGCATAAGTCAAGAATAACTCAACTGAGGAATGGGGTTGAGTTAGGGCAAGCTGTTCCATGTGTTATAACCCTCAACCCACTCACCCCAGACTTTCTTTCAGCATGAACTTATCGTGTCCTGGCTTTCTGCATGCAGAGACCCTTCATTCTGTTCAGCCCTGGTGTAACCAGGAACCTGCCTTCCCCATCAGACACGTTTGGCCTTCAAATAGCTGGGAGCGGGGTCACAGGATGACTTTCCCCCTCCACTGCCCCGCCAACACACGGTGGAACAGAAGGTGAGAGAGGGATGCACTTTTATGGCGTCCCAGAAAACAGCATCCACGACTCACCTTCTCATATCTTAAAAGCTGGACGGAAAGTCCAGAAATAGGAATTTCTCCAAATCGCATGGTAAGAAAGCCAAGACGCTCCTACTAAAACAGCTTAAGCATAAAGGTTTGGCACATTCTTAAGACAAGGAAGATGGTTGAGGTCAGTGTTGGAACTCTGAACTGACTGCATTAAGCATCTGGAGAGCTGGAAACTTCCAGCAAGATCTGCTAGACTGATGAGGTGGCCTGGAAGATCTCTTACTGGATGTGAACACCATGCAGGGATTAAAGACAAAAAAAAAAAAAAAAAAAAAAAGACTTGTCAGGTGATGCAGAAGAAAAGTATTTTTAAATTGAGAAGAGTGCAATTGGCTCGGCAGGTCCACATTTAGACAGGAATAAAAAAGGCACAAAGAAAGGAAGTGGGCTGTTCTGCACCTCCAGCTAACTACAGTCCAGCTCTGCTTCTTTATATAGGTTTCTTTTGCACACATGCTCTTAACGTAGGTTTCTAAAACCGATGTATTTTATTTATAGGTAAGAAAACCCCAATTTTTCTAAATTCTCACTGAAGATGATGCAGACCAGATTTTAATTTGTGTGAGTGGCCCGTCTAGGGCTCCTCCTTTCTCCCTTCCTGTCTGAGTTCCTTGAAGAAACCAGGTGACCTCTTCAGGTCTATAAACTTTCTTTCTTTTCTCTCTCTCTCTCTCTCTCTCTCTCTCTCTCTCTCCCTCTCTCTTTCTCTCTCTCTCTGCCAGCGTGTCAGCACATCTGAGCCCTCCAGATCCCTGTTGGCTGCAGGGCACAGTTCCAGTTCTGTCCCTTCCTGGGGAGCTGCTGTCAGCCTGGCTGGATTGCAGCCTGGTAACGGCTCTGTTGCTAATGAATTGGCCAGGAGAACAAAACACTGCAGCTCTCCTGGAACTATTTTGTCATCAATGGTTGGAGAACATAAAACCTTGAACTTTGGAAAAGAACAAATGTCACTGGTGTTTGGTTATTTACTTTAAGATATCAGAACCCCTATTTTACCACACCCTGAATGTTTATCCCACTACAGAACTTAGGCAAATGACAAAAAGTTCAAGGAAAACTCCACCCTTGTAACATTTCCTCACTCATTTCCCACTCCAGGACTGGCTGGCAGGACCAAGAAGGAAAAATTCTTGTATTTATAGCCAGGTGGCTATCAGGAGCAAGCTTGTCAGCTGCAAAGGGCTGAGCCAGCCTTGGAACACTTGGACTGAAAGAACACTTGGACTGAAGTGCTAAGGCCAACATTTGCCTCTAAATATCAGCAAACCAAAGCCAGAGAGGTTGCTTGGCGTCGTGGGTTGAATTGTTTCAGATACTGAAGTCTTAATATGGAGAACCTCAGAATGTGGTCTTATTTGGAGACACCGTCTTTACAAGGGTAACTCAGTTTAAAAAGAAGTCATGGGAGCGGGCCTTTATTACTGGGGTCCTGATAAGAAGAAGAAACTTGGACACTGGGCTGTGCATACAGTGAGAGCAGCAAATGACCATGAATTTGGTCACTGATAAGCCAAAGAGAGAACAGGCCCTTCCCTCACAGCCCTCAGAAGGTGCCAACCCTATCAACATCCAGCCACACAACACATCTCTTCTGTTTAAGGCAATCAGTTAGTGGTGCTTTGTGACAGCAGCCATAACTAATGAATACACTTGGAAACTCAGTTTTAGAGTAGCCAAATGAGTTGGGTTTCCTGACTCCCTATCCAGTGCTTCTTCCAGGCATATTGCTTATAGACTAAGGACAAATTGTGAAATTACAGAAAACAAGTATACTTTTCAAGAGGGGCAATTTGCCTAAGAATTTAGAGATCCAGGTCTCCTTCTTCCATGCTGGAATCTGGGATTTGTAAGTATAGGCAAGAGGATGGTCCACTGCTATCTAATCTAGTGGGGTTTTTTGTTTGTTTGTTTTTGGTTTTCTGGTGTTGGTGAGGCTTGAACTCAGGGCCTTGTGTTTGCCAGCCACTCCACCAGCTCTAATCTAGTTTTGAAAACTATTCCCACTGAATTCATTTTTGCAGAGCCTAGGAAAAAGACATTCTCTTTTTACATGCTTGATCTGATTATTAGTACTTGTATTCAATTCTTTTTTAAAAAATTACCTGGAGCTTTTATTCTTTCAGTATCTCTTTGTGAGAACATTCTCAACTTAGCCACTTTCACCTTTTGCTGTTCCGAAGCTGTGTTCTGTATTTGTTATCAATGGTGTCTCTGATTTTTTTTTCTCAATTTAAAATTATGAGTGGGTTTGAATTCATTTTTATGTAGATAAGCAATGGCACTTTCTAATTGGAGGAACATATTTGAGGAAGGGAGAGACACGAGTACTTTAGGATAACTCTTCACAATACACTGAGATCCTGACCTCAAAGGACTTAAAGCATGTCACCAATAGGGACAGCCTTTACTTTTAAGGTAGGCTGTCTTCCAAAGTGAAGTCTCCCTAGGGCGGGGCATTTGGAGGTCAGGTGACTTGACTGCGAACTTAAATAGGCACTGCTCTCCCTCACCTTTATGAGTTGAGGGAAGGGTAGAGACAATAAATCATTCTAACTGCCTGCCACAAGGTTAGGAATTTTCCAGAGAAATCTTGGTGGACAGGTGAAGAGCCAGGACAGACAGTGGAGGTCAGGGCACATGGATTAGCCAGCTGGCCCTACGAGAACACCCCATAAGAAATCTGTCCTTCTGTTACCCCCTCAAAGCAGTCAGGCTAGTTGATGCTGCCATGGCTTGTCACGCACTGGCTTTGCGATGCACAGCTTGTATAAATCCCTGTGGGTTTATGATTAGTAGCTCTCAGACTTAAGTATTTCATGACCCCTCTCACCAAAGGGGCCAGGGAAAAGTAGCTCAATGAATAAAGTGTTTTGACCAACACTGGTTTCAATCAGAAGGGATTCCAAGTGCACACGTTTCAAAAAAAAAAAAAATCAGTGTCCTAGGAACTGATGAAATAGAAAGGACTTCAGTTTTAAACAAACAGAAAAGGTAACCTATAGAAGAGGAAGTTTCATTTCCATTTTGACTAAATTTCCATAACTGCTTGAGAACACAGGCTTCCATGTTGTAAGAGTAGGAAATTTGCTTCCCCAGCTTCCCCATGTGGGAAGCATGTATGGAACTTGTGACTCATCTTTCAGGGTCACTTTGAAGAAAGGTGAATATTAGAAAAGCCTTCCTAAAACAGAGAACACACCATTCTTAAAGGGAACATAAAATGGAGTATACCAATAAATTCCCTACTGCCATACAAAGTCCTGGATCCAATCTAGACAATCATTTTGGTTCTTATTTACAGTCAGAGAGGCCTCGGAAGCTCATTAGAGGCTGCAATTACTTCATACACTGGGCAGGAAATTTCAAAGGAAAATTTCAGAAAATTTCAAAGGAAATTTCAAATCTGCTAGCTGGCTTGCTCTTCATTAGATGCCAACTTGACCATTGGCTCAGGCCGCATTTAGCGTTGGCTGAGCAAAATTCTGCCTCTATCTCTGGGAAATTCTTGCTGTTGTCAATGTAACTCTGTGTGTGGACGGGAGACACTATGGCCCATTGTCCTGGCAGATGTAAATTATGGTCCTGATTCAACAAAAAACATCTGTCCTCCACATAGGGAAAATAACACGATACTCTGAAGCCAGACTGATCTTTTGTGACATGGCACTCTGCTCTTGCTGAAATTTACATGTGGTTTGTAATTAGCAAGCAAAAATAAAAATAGAAAGACTTCTGAGACTGACACGTTTTATCATTTTCTCTGCTAATGATAAAATCTGTAGCAAAATCTTCTCAGAGCTGGGCTTGGTGACTTGCGTCTGTAGTTCCAGATTCTTGGGTAGTTGAAATAGGAGGATTACTTGAGTTCAGGGGTTTGAAGCCAGCCTGAGCAACATAGGAAGACCCTGTTTTTCACAAAGAATAAAGGGATAGTCTTTTTTGGAAAGAGGGAAACGATTTTGGAACAGTAAGTTTTTGTTTGATTATGTGACAAAGTTGATACTTCATTTATTCCATTATTTTCCTGTAGCTCTGGGAAATGGATATCCAATAAAAAGCAGTCTCAAGAATACAAGTGATTTCATTATTTAGAGTCACTGATAATTCTTCAGTCGAAAGCATGGGTGACTGAGATAAAGTGTTGATGAACTATAAGTAGAAAGTACTCTCAATTAATAGAAACCAAATAGATTTGGTTTCTTCCTACTTGTAATAGAATAATATTTTAACATTAATCTGTTGCAGTTTTCAGTTCCTTGTACTACTTCCCCATTGTGTCAGTGGTGTTGGGGGCTTTTGTTATATACTGCTCCTAAGGTAGGGTCAGTTAAAATGAGGAAAAGGAAACTGAGTCAATGCTCAGTTTGCAGTCTTAAAAACCTGACTTTAAAGTCTGGAGCCAAGTAGGGAGTGTGCACCCAGCCCAAGTTAGCAATGACTACTACAGTTGTTTTCTCTTTGTTATAACAGTTTTTAGAGAATGGTTTTTCTTTGTTATTGTATAGCTGTTAGTCATTGTCCATTTTCATTTGTAAATTGTTTTATGCTATTTTCCCACTTTTGTACTGGAAGATCTTAGATCATTTATTTATTTCCATATCAACATATAATATCATATATATAGCAAATATTTTCCCAATTTGATGCATCTCTTGTAATTAGTTTCTGATTTTTTAAATCCATTGTCTAATTTGCATGTGTGGTGCTGGGAATTGAACTCTGGGCCTCCCGCATGATAGGAAAGCATTTTGTAACTGAGCTACATCCCCAATCATGAGTTTATATTTTTATATGATCAAATCTATAGTTTTTCCATGTGATTTCTTCTGTGGCTCTGAAACTTGTGACATTTTTTGATCATAGGGAGTAGAGAAGAACATCCAACCATACTTTCTTCTATTTGCACTTTGATTTTTTTACAAAATCTTTATTATTATTAGAAACTTTATCCATTCAATAACAAATATTTTTTGAGTGCTCACTTTGTCTGAAAAAATGTAGCTGCTAGGGAGAAATAACCCATATTTTTAGAGTAGGAGAGGTGATTTCCTCACAGCTGGGGACTGTGGTAGAGGTGGTTTGACTGCTGTCAGTGCAGGATTGAGCTGAAGTGAAGCCGGTCAGGGTTGAGAACCACGGAAATCTCTCCAGATTTTAGCTTTGTTCTCAGAAAAATCCCCTGAGTAACTTGATAAACTAAAACAATTTCTGCAGAAGACTAAATCTGATTAACTATGGAGCATTATTCATGCTCCAGCTAGTAGGCAAAAAGTCACCAGGAACAAAGGAACCAAGACAGCTATTTTTAAGAGACTTAGAAAAACAATAAAATAAATCTTCAGCAAGATTTCACATCAGGATTCAGAGGAACAGGGCTGTTGGAGAGGATTTAGACTTGGCTTTTGTACAATAAGCAAAGGAGATCTGACCTGTCAATGTGAAAAATAAAAGAACAATCTCACTTACAAGCAAGGAAGCACAGAATGAAATAAGATGCCATTCCAAGCCAATCAGATCAGCAAATATTTTTTAAATGCAGTAATAGGCATTCTTACAGTGGTGGTGCGAGTACAGATTAGTATCATTTTCAAGAAGGCAATTTGGCCAGAGTTATCAAAAGTGTTAATATTTATAACCTTTGAACCATTAATTCTACCTCCTATAATTTATTTCATGTGGCTATAGTGAAAAATATGTATGCAAGTATTATGGAAATAAAAATCACAATCAAGAATAGCAAAACTAGAAAAACATGCTCAATAATAGGGACTGATTAAGTATAAAGTAGCATCCAGCTGGCTAATTATTTAAAAGTATCAAGTACATGAGAAATAATCATTTAAAATATCAAATATGTTATTATATGTTAAGGGACTCACCCAATTTATTTTTCCTTTTGAATGATAACATATTAATCTAATGGTAGAATTATGGGTTTTTTTTCTCTTAATTTCTCTTTTGAATTTTCTAGCTTCTTTTTTTTTTGTTTTTGGAGTGCTGGGGATTGAACCCAGGGCCTGGTGCTCCACTACTTGAGTCAAGCCCCCCTGCCAAGTTTCTATTTTGTTTTTTTTTTTAAAGAAAGTGATCTGCCATGCTGTGTTTAGGGAAACCTTAAAATAGGAAGTGATGGTTTTCTGAGAGAGAAGGGAGAGAGGAGAGGCTCTGAGAATTTCAAGAAACAGTTGTCATCTAAACTTGACCTGATACTGCCTGTTGGTGCAATGTAAGGCCTGGGAGGTGCTGGGGTGAAAACTGCTTTGCAAGGGCACTGTTTTGCAGCCAGACCAGAAATCCAGCCAAGTACCTCATTCCCCATCCCAGGGCTGGCTGCTCATGCAAGCTGTCCAATTGAACTTCATCCCTTAGTTCTTCAGCGAGGCCGCATGTTGGTTCTGCCTCTCTCTACCTTGGCACACCCTGCATTCTGCTTGGACGTTCATATGCCTTAGGAAATTCCTGGATAACTGATAAGAGAGGAAATCATTTCTATCCTGCTGCTGTGGTTTGTGATCCAGAGAGTATGATGGTTAATTTTATGTCACCTTAGGTAGGTCATGGTACTCAGATATTTGGCCAAACACATCTGGTAGATGCTGTGTAGGTCTGAGATAAGATTAGCATTTAAATCAGTAGATTTAAAAAAAACCATTTTATTAGTTTATAATATTTGTACCAGGGGTTTCATTGTGACATTTCCATATATGTACTTAATATAGATTTGGAGTAGATTACACTCAAGTGGATGGGCTCCATCCAATCAGATGAAGTCCTTAAGAGAGAATCCTACCTGCAGACTGCCTTCAGAGTTGCGTGCTGTATCAGTTAGCCCACCAGCCTACTCTACATATTTTGGACTTGTCAGCCCCTACAATCATGAATCAATTCCTTAGAATAACACCTCCACACCTCTACATCTACATATCCATTTCTCCTGTTGGTTCTCTTTCACAGGACAACCCCAGCTACTACAGTAATTCTACTTTGGGCTCAGACTAAGGAACGAATCAGGCAGTAGGCTGGCTTCATACTTTCCTTTTGCATACATGTGATGCAATGTTTTGTTTTCAACAAAATCAGGTCCTGTGTGTGTGATGTAGTTAGATATATCAGTGTTTTGTGTTCCTCTGACTTCCAGATGTTCTACCACCTGCACTCACTTGAAAACGAGCTGTTGTGCCAGGAGACATGATTTCTTTCCTCAATTCACTGTGACACTTCTCACAGAATAAAGCCCCTCAGAAGTGTACTGGCTGTTTTTATGTACTGTTTTCAGGGATTCAGTGTTATAAAGAATCCTAAAACTGAGTATTGGTGTGGTGTTATCAGTTTAATAAAGTTCCTTTACATAGTATTCTAACTTCTCTTAATAGCATTACAACCCCTCTATTTTGCAGAACAGGATTAAGAGGTGATATGTCATATATCCAGTTTATTCAGCTAGTCTAGGACAAAACCAGGGGCAGAAACCAATTTTTCTGTGCTGTATCTAGCACTTTTTTCTTACCACCCAAACATATATATGGCCCAATAAACAAACTCTTTGCTAAGAGACTAGTGTACCAACTCAGCATCCTAACAAGAGTACTTGGAACCAGGAGGATGACTGGAGAATTGAGGGTCAGGCGCAACGCTCATTGAGGGTCTGAGCTTTTCTTCTTCTCACCTTGGCAAAGTGAGTCTGATTCAAATGGACCATACTCTCAGAAGTCTAAATTCATCACCGCTTCTCTGTGCACTCAATTCACATCTTTAATTATAGGACTAATCACGTTAGCCATGTGTCTGTACCCCAAAGTCGCCCGCGAGGCCCTGAAAGGCAAGGGCTGAGTCTTTTTCTGTGCGTGCATTCAACTGAGATTTATTGCGAGCACTCTTCTGTTGAAATGTGTTAAATCCTGACGAGACAAAGGTGAAGTTCCTAATCTAGCTGGAGAAATACATACAAACCAGGGATTACAACATAATTGGATAGATGCTGCACACATGAAGTGCTGAAGGGCACACAAAAGGGAACATCTAAACTATCTGAGAGGCAGTTAAGAAGGATGATTTTATAGAAATATCCTGAAAGTTTGGAGGAAAAAGGACATGGCAGGCCTTGGGCATACCACATATGAAAATAGGTGGAATAAAGGAGCAGGGCTGAAGTAAAGTTGGACAGGATACCAAGCTTGGAAAACAAACTGAAGAACTTAGACTTTATTCTCTCGATTGATCCTTCTGAACATGCAGACCACAGAGTTATTTCAAAGGGTTTTGTAATGTAGATTGAATCAGCCAGAAACATGTTTAAATGTTTGTAGATACTGTACAATACATTTAGAGTTGTATATAAATGGTATAGAAGTTCTAGTAGCTTCATTGTCATTATTTCAACCAGAAAAGACCAACATTACTACTGTGTGAGTGCAAAGAATTTATTAATATCAAAAAAAGGCGCTTATAGATGTGATGACAAGTCAATAAGACATTTTTAAGAAAAAAACTTTTATTGCTCCCCCCATAAAACATGATACATTTTACTTTAAAACTTTAGAAAATACAAATAAGACAATAAAAAAGATGCACCCAAAAGTAAACAATGTTTGTATTTGAACTTCCAGCCCTTTTTCCATGCATGTGTATAAACAAATGTTTTTAATTCTATACATATTTAATTGTAATCTCTTCACTTACAAACATCTCTGACATTCATTATGTACATACACTTGCATCATCATTTTAAATAGCTACACAGTGTTCTATGAGATGAATAATTTATCTTCCATTGGACATTTAGATTATTTCTAATCCTTCCATTACAAATAGTAAAGAGATGAGCATCTGTGTGTGTCCAATCATTTCATTAGGATTTACTTCTGGGAGTAAGTCACAGTATACGAGCATTTGGAGGCTTTGATTTATATATTTCCAAATGACCGTCAGAAAGTCTACCCCTACCACTTGAGTATGAGTATCCATTTTCCATACCTGTGTCAGGGTATCATTATTATTTACCGAGTAAAAGCAAAAGATACTTTTTCTTTTCTATTAATGAGGTTGAACTTCAAAAAAAAAACAGCATTGAAGGATAATTTATATAGTATGAAATTTAACCACGGCAATGTATAAGTCAATGATTTTACTAAATGTACAGTGGACAGCCAACACCACAACCCACTTTTAGCACAGTTCTGTCACTCTAGGAGGTTCTCCAAGCCCATTTACAGATAATCTCTGTCCCCACTTCTAGAAACCAGTTTTTCTTTTTTCCTTTTGTTTCCATAAATTTGCCCTTTCCTTAGTTTTGTTCATCTGGCTTCTCTCATTAAGCATGTTTCTGAGGTTGTCTGTGTTATATCATGCATCAGTCCTTCATTCCTGAGCTTTCTTCTCTTCATGTTTATTTCCACTTCATTGCTTTTTTACAAAGTCCTTGTCCACTTTAATACTATTTTATACTGAAGAATTTTATAGATGAGGGACATAGCTAGTTTCATATTAAAGAGAATTCTGGCAGCCCTGGGAAGGATGACTATCTTTGCATTTCCAAACCTATGACAATAGTAGAAGTTTCCTGCATTGAGTTGGTCTTTACCTATCTATAGTATAGAGCTACAGTATGGTACTGAGTCAGGTTTTAGTTTCCTTCCTTCAAGGAGTGTCATAAATTTCTAATTTGTTTTCCAAGAAAATCTTCAAGTTAATCCTTAAAAGTTGATTTTACTTTAGGGGATAGAAATACTTTCTTTCCAGATTAAGGTGGAACATACGTAAATAAACGCTGCCTGATTCTACTGTGCTTATGGTAGTTTGTTTTCTGCATCAAGAGCCCTTAAAAGGTGCCTCATCCCTAAGGTAGACTGATACTACTAATAACTATACGAAAATTAGACAGTATTCTTTGAATTCTTTGTTATCACTGTAAAGATTAATTTTAAAAAAGTAATAGCTTGCAGGACCCATCCTCAATAAAAACTCTCCAATCTAGAAAAGAAAAATGTCCTATTTGGATACTAAGTTACCCATTACCGAATGTGTATCCCAGGCTGACTCTTCCAGAAACAAAAGCTCAAGTTTGGTAAAAGTTGCATTCTTAAGGGTCACAGAGAAACTCAAAGCTTGGCATATCAAACAAGTGCCTGAAACTTTCCTCATTGCTCCTCCCTCAGCCTTTTAAATTCCCCTATCCTATGATTGATCTTAATGCTGAAGCTTGAGCCAGGCTTTCTCACTTGCATGGGGTCCTTCCTCATTTGGGGCTCCAAATTTTGTATGTTCTTCCTTAACAAGGGAATCCCAAGCTATATAAGCTTCAAGCCCCATAAAAACTGGATCAGCCCTGTAACCAAAGATCTTTCTCATCTATTCTAAATATTATTTGTTCTTTACATCATTGTTGAGTATATGTATATTCCTACTAACCTTCTTTGCCGTGACTTGTCCTAGACATCTTTTTTAGAAAATTGTTATGCAAATAATAAAGTAACAACATAAATGATTCATTTAGAATCCTATCACCTCAACAGGTCACCTAAGTTTGCTCTTCTGTGGCACCTTCCCATTCTGTCCACATAATTTTATTGATATAGTTAGCCTGGGATTTGAAAAGGTTTTACATTGGTAAACAAAGCCCCCTTTCCAAAGTGTCACTTACTGCATCACTATCTTACACTTATCTCCTCAAAGTATGCATAGTATGTGGCTGCACCACAGCATTCGAGAGACAGGGCACGATGAAAGGCTAAAAGCCTGTCACTTCAGTAACACCTAAGGAAAATGACCCAGTTGCTAGTTTAAGAAGGTGGGAAAGGGTGCTAAGCCATATCTGGCTTGTTCACCACTGTATGTTCAGTGCTTGGTGCTAGGTCTGCAATTCAGTAAGTACTTAAATATGGACTAGTGACCAATCTTGAACTTGACTGATCCAACTGTCTTTCTTTTTCCTTTATTAGTAGTGTTGGGTTTGATTGAACCCAGGGCTTCATGCAGTCTGGGCAAGTGCTCCTTGCTACATCCTCACCTACCATTTTTTTGGGGTGGGATGTGTTGTAGTAGTATGGAATAAAATTCTAGACAATAGCAACTAATTTATAATTTTCTATTGAAGTAGAATCCTGACTAGTTAATTATCAATGTATACTGCCTGCCTGCTGTGACTAAAGCTATATGGATCATTTGGAATTGAGAGAAAGCTAAAGGAGGAAAAGTCCAAGATTGAGCTCCCTCTCACTCCTCCCCTGGCCTCCAATAAATGGTCTGAGATAAAGGGAATGCAGATGTTTTCAACCTTTAAAAAGACAGCCTTAACTTACTTTCTCCAAAGAGTTGGGAAATCAAGAAAAATGATATTGGGGAAAAAGTAATTTTACTTAAGAAAGCCAGAAAATTAGAGCTCTTTATTTGCTGAAGTAGCTTTTAAAAATCATGACTTTTCCACAGCTTTTTGCCAGAAGCTGGGCTATACCTAGCTGAAGTGTCACATTCATTTAAAATGTCCTTAAAGGGAGAGATCACAATAGTTTACTCTCCTAAAGGGATGGTCGTTTTAGGCTTCAGTTAACATAATGTAATGGAAACGTTTCTAGGAGATCAGAACACAAGGAGAGCTCCTTAAGGCCTGATGTGAGACACAGGAACAAAGTCACTTGAGAAGTGTGACCCTGCAAAAGATGGAACCCAGCTTCTTCCTGCCCTGGAGCCAGTGCTACAAGGCAATAGCATTTCCCAGCCAAATTCTATTAAACAAAATCCCAGAGATATTTTTCTTCAAAATAATTCTGATTTAATTTCTTCCTTTCTATAAAAAGACAAATCACATTTCAGAGAATACTGTTTAGGTTATGAGGTTCCCATCAGTGCTGTTTTGCAATACGTGTTTACATAATCTGAAATGAAGTCGGCAGTCAGCTGTAAAACTGGGGCCAGCCAGGTCAGCTTGTATGCATGTGAGAGATTAATTTCACTCTGGATCACAAACTCATGTAACACTCTACTATCTTGGTGTCAACTAGATGTGGAATTGATTTTGGACATTCAAATTGGAATGAGGCAGTTAAAAACAAAAACAAAAACAAAACCACCAGATTCTAAAAAGCAATACTCAGTACTCTGAAAAGAAAATGTGTAGCAGCAATATTTTCTGCTGTTATCAATGAACTCAAACATTTGACATTTTTAATGCTGATACTTAAATAAGGCAAATTTTTGGAGAGGAGATATCTTCCTGTTTGTACTATCCAATATGTTACTCATTATTTCCTCTATTAATCAATTCTACTTTGCTGTCAAGATTCACAGAAGTGAATAATGCAGTATGTTAAAAATACAAAGAGAATAAGAGCATAAAGAAGCAGTTAAGGCTGGGTATGATGGCTCACCCAGCTACTTGGGAGGCAGAGACTGGGAAGACTGAGGTTTGAGACCACCCTGGGCAAAAAAACCAATAAGCTGGGTGTGGGGGTATGTATCTCTCATCCCAGCTACAAGGGAGGCATAAATAAGACTGTGATCCAGGCCTGCCAGGGCAAAAACATGAGACACTATCCAAAAAATAACTAAAGCAAAAAGGGTTATGGGCATGGCACCTGCCTAGCAAGTGCAAGACCCCGAGTTCAAACTCTAAGATTGAAAAAAAAGAAAAAGCAGTTAAACACATCTCATAAAACTTGTCTCAGAGGAAATTTACCCAAATAAAAACAAATACGTTTAATACATAAGATTCTGTTTGCTGATGAATGTACCCAATATTTAAATTCTGCCGGATTAGGAGGAGCCTGAAGATGGGTCCTTGTTGCTTTACAGTTCAACTTCCTTTACCAGCCCTCCCTCGGGTGCCAACTGAAAGGGATCTCTATCTGCCTGCCTCTCTTTCTGTAATAGTTCTTAACATAAACTATTTTTCTTCCATTGTTAATTGTATACAAAATTTCTTTATTAGATTAAAGTTCCTTTAAAATATGTATGATGTCTTATACATCTTTATGTCCTCCAAAGCAAGGACACTGTAGTTTATTCAATTATTTATAGAAATGGATAAGTCAAAACACAAATAAAAATTCTCTTGATAAATTCCAACTAGAAACAGAAAACTCCTCTACTGCTACAGTTAGCAGCTGCATAGTATTTTAAAAATATACTTAATGTAAGTGAAGTACTTCCCTTTAATATAGTTCCTTCTTATGGATAAATTTGGTCCCTATTCTACTGCATTTTTTGGGGTGGGGGTGTGTTGATGAACTGATTTTGGCTGACCATCCACAGGTGTCAAACTTATTTTTAATTTTTTTGTCCTTTCTGGTTTAGTATTAGCATACCACATACTCATCCATAGGGTTTGTAAAGAAGTCCTCTCTAAACAACCATTTTAAATTTTATAATGTCCTCAGTTGTGTCTTAAATAAGCTAAATTCAAAGCAACTCAGGCTAACCACATAAAAGCAAAGAGTGAAGGCAATTTATTAGAAAGCTCAAGGAGATGGCAGTAGAGAGTCTAAAATTAATTGCCATGTGATTTAAATGAGTTCATATCTTGTCATTCTAATACGTGTGAGCCAGGACACACACACGCTCATACACGGAGTTCCGAGACCAAACCGAAAAACAGACCAAAGGAGTCAGTCTTATGAAAAGAAACAAAAGAAGACAAAGCCATTCAGCTTAAATCTAACATAGAACTTCAGAAGTTTTGACTGTCACGTTATTCAAAGAAAACAAAAACAACGATCTGTACTGTTTTTGTTTAGAAAATAACATTCCTTGTCATATTTCCTTTGTCCATTAAATAGCCCAAATCACATCAACCTATTTTTGCGTGTATTAAAGCATTCAAGTATGTTATTGAAAAGAGATGATGAAAACACTGTCTCTGAAATTCTTAAAGACAAGAGCAGCAACTAGGAACAAACAAGGATTAAGACTAAAATCTCTTCAAGTGTCCAGCTTCGAATCTTGCGTCTCTCTCCGTCACTACACTCCTAAGACAGGTTAACAGAGGGTCAAGACATCTAATGCACAATTTTCCAATTAGCATGTTTCTGCTAACAAAAACTTTTCAGATTACCTTCATAATAAATGTAACTTCAAAAGGCTATTAGTGGCATATTAAGGTTTGTAGAGATGAAATGACATAATGTCTGAGATTGGCTTTAAAATGTATCAGTAGGAAAAAAAGGACAGGTGAAGCAAATGCAGCCAAGTCTCATAATTATTAAACCTAAGATGGTGCATGGGAGTATATCATATTATTTTACTCCGTGTGTGCTTGAGGATCTTCATAGTGAGACTTAAAAAAAGAGCTTTGAGAACTAGAGCTCCTCAATATACAACTGTTTGTCTAGGAACAGGATGGAAAACTTTGCTGAAAGAAACTAAGGCTGGTGTTAAATCTGGGGCTCCTTACTGCAGTTATAAAACCCATTCCACCCATTTTTCTCAAAGGAAGGAAGAATAACACAAATCTACATACTGCCCTGCAATGTGAACTCTGTAGCAACATGATGTATTTTTAAAGTTAGAAAAATCTAAATGTTGGTGAACACAGAGGCTATATTACATGGAAGACATTTGGATTCTGGTTTGGGTTTTAGTTTGGGAGAAAAATGGGAAGACTGTTAATTCCCAGAGTCCAGTTTCCTCTTAATCCTTTTCTTAGGTCTAAGTTTTTCTTATGGGGATGTAACTGCAGTTACAGGAACAAGCAGGTATGTGCGGGGTGTCTCCTTCTGGAGGTCATACCCTAAGAAGAATAACCCTTTCCCTGTGGTAAAGAAGCCATTCTCCTCTTTCCCCACAGCACCCCACTTCCCAGCCCCAGGACAAGGATACACTGGGTAGACCTTCACCCTTCCTGGTCCTTTCTCCATTCCCTTTCTCCCTGTGAGGCCTTATATGCCCCATTCTGATCATACCCACTGGTCCTGTCATGACAGCCTATGTAATTCTCAAAGATTAAAAACAAAACAAAACAAAACAAAAAAGAGTCCCTGGGTCTGTGGGGACAATCACCTTGCTCCATGCAAGATCTGGTTGGGGAAATGTAAATTCAACCTAAGTCACTGGAACTGGATTAGAAATAAAAGAAGAGTCAAACAGTAACAAACTCTCCTTTATTTTGTATACATTTTCTGATCATGAGACCCATACTAACACTACTTTTAAATTTTTTTCTTCAAACAGATTAAAGATTCAGATAAAAATTCATTCATTAACACTGATGCCATGGATACTTCTTTTTAAGAATGAGGTATTTTTGGTTTACTGTCCCAAACAGTAGAGGTTTAGGAAAACTGTAAAAATGGCCTAGCAAGTAAGAAAGTGAAAGTGAGTACACAGTGAAACAGAAAACAGAAACAGGATCTAGCTGCCGTGGCACCCTGAGAATTCTTACTGTAGCCAAAATAAATCCATCCACCTTACAGCTATAAAAAGCAAAACTTGGCACGATTTTTCCTAAGAAAATGAGGATGAAGAGGTGAGTGAAGGAGAATCATAAACAGACTAAGATCATTCTTATTGCCTCCCTTCCCATCTAATAAAAAATACTAAATGCACCACTATTTCCCTTATTTTCAAATTTTCTTAGAGAAACATTTAGAATTACAGCAACAACAGCATTTACAAGTGAGTTTATGTAGAACTGTTGTCAAGGCTCAAAGTATTGTGAAAGATCTCCAGGAAACAGTTTTCACATAAAAAACTGACTGATTAGGTTAGCGAGGCCCAAAATCATGATGAAAACGTGAAAGATTAATTTAGGCCACGTCAGACGCTTTTCTTGGTGGAGGCAAATTATATAGATGAGAGACGGATATATGAATACAAAGGCCAGGCCACATGCAGCTCCCGAATATCTGCAAAATAAAAGCTTTCGAGGTTAATATTCATCTCACATTTTGCTTCTTTGATTTATAATTGAGGTAAATATAGTACAGTTTAAATCCTACTCATTCTCATGTGGTAACAAAATTATTTTTGATTCATTTGTTGCTGACATTTGGGTTTAAAATTCATTTTACTTGTTCAGTTAATATAAAATATTATTTCCTGCTTGTCTTTATAGCATCTGCTTGATAAAGAGTTTTTATTCATCCTTCAAATATCCACAGTTCCTCTGTGTTTCGGGGATTGTGGCTACTTCCTCAGAAACATCTGGAGACAGGCCTCCCATCTTTGATCTTTATAAACTAATTACACATTCTGACTTTGTGAGGGACAGTTTGCATCTGTTTAAGAATAAGAACAGATGAGTGCCTCAAAAGCATTCAGCATAATTATCAAAGGTAATAACAAAAATACCTACATATAAGACTGACAGGGAAACAGGCATTTTTTTCCTTCCTTTCCCCGTTTTCCTGAGGAGCAGCTTAATAGGAACTCATAAATCCTTATATTCCTGAGCATCATGCTAATAATCTCCTCGTTTCTTGTTACTTTCTTAGATACAGGTCTTCCAAAATTTGATTCAGCCCTGCTGCCTATATTAAGGAAGAGAAACCAGATGATTCTAAACTAAGTTTCCCCAGGAGAATCTGAGGTCACAGCGTTATTCCCACCATATCCAACTAGTTGTGACTTTTTTTGGGCAAGGGCCATCTTGTATGTAAAATCTTAACTTTCTGACTACAACTGACAATGAAATATGTTTTGAGGTAGAAATGGATCATGGAAGTAAAAACAGAGACTTGACATAAAAAGGACCTCATGGGTTCTCCCAAGAAGTTATACATTATATAATAAAAATAACTTTATTTTGGATAAAGAGAAAGGAAATACAGTGGAACATGAGAAAAAGAAAAAGAAAGGTATGTGAGGCTATGGGATAATGGGGCATCTAGAGTCAGTTCTCCACCAGGATAAACAGAAGTGGATTTAATGAGCACCTCAACTGCTACCAGGGAACTACATTTGAATGCTACTGGGTTTAAGAATTCCCAGAAATTTCATACAATTAAGACAATAATGACAACAGCGACAAGAGGAAAGGCCTAAGTAAAGGCCTATTTACAAAAGAACACAATTCCCTACAGGTAGTACCTTATGATCCCTCCTATGTTGGGGTAGAAACAGGCCATCAACACGCCAGCTCCCACAGTAATTAGATTAAGAATCAGCACGTGGAAAATGCTAGAAGGTGAGAATGGAGTTTAAAGAGAGAAAAATATAAAAATAGGCAAATTATAATCACTATTATGAGAATAAAATTCGTTCTTAACATCGTTAAAATGAGTGTTTTAACGTTCCCAGTAAAATCAACAAAAATGGAAGGCAACAATACCTTTCAGTGCTGGTCTCAAAAATGACACTGGCCTTTTTATGCAATTACCTAACTAGGCTATATAACTGTAGGTACAAACTGGTAGAATGGTTATAGATTCATATTCTTTGATCTATAATTCCATTTAGAATATCTTGAGAAAGTAATCACAACCAGAAAAAAAGCTAGATACAGCAAGGTAACAATTTATCTGATAGAATACAGTAAAAACTATTAAAAACAGTTTATCATTATTACATGGATGGCTAAAACTCATCTAAGCAATCTGGAAAAAAGCTTGCTGGATTTTCATTACACAAGAAAATCCAACTGGGTGTGGTGGCTCACACCCATAATCTCAACTATTCAGGAAGATTGAAGTTTGAAGTCAGCCTGGCCAAAAATGTGAAACAGAATCCAAAAAACAACTAAAGCAAAAAATGGCTGGGGGGCATGGATTAAGTGGTGCAGTGCCTGCCCTATAAGCATGAGGTCTGACTTCAAACCCCAGTACTACCACCAAAAAGGAAAAAAAAAGTCCAAAAACATTTGAAAAAATAACAGAAGGAAAAATACTGAAAAAGCAGTAATGAATACATTATTATCTGTGATATCAGGTAATATTTCCTCCTTTCTACATTAAATAAATTTTTATAATGTGTTTATCTCACATTTACAATAGAAAAATAAGTTTATGTTATCAAACCTGGCAGTTTGAGGCCAGCCAGGACAAATAGTTCACAAGACCCCAAAATAACCAGAGCAAAATGGACTAGGGGTGTGGCTCAAGTAGTAGAGTGTCTGCTTTGCAAGGGTGAAGCCCTGAGTTCAAACCCCAGTCTTCCCCATCTCTCCACACACACACACATAAAGATTACAGAGAGAATAAAAAATAAGAAAAATTATTTATATTATAAGTGGGTTAGTCATCCATCCTGATAAACTACAAAGATATTAGGCTTTAAGATCATGCTATTTATCTAGGAACTTCAACCTTAAAATTGCTGCAGAGCTTTGCAACATTGGCTGGGTCTTTGTTACTTCTGTGTTGTAAAAGGCAACAACTCTGCATTTTCCTACATAGTAATTTTCAAAGTGTGATCATGAGGCCCAGGGGCTTTCCAATACCCTTCTAGGGAGCACTCAAAATGAAAATAATTTTCATAATAATACAAGATATTATTTGCTTTATAAAAGTAATAGTGGATAAACTGATGGCCCCTTACCACGGGTAAGAGCAATCGCACCTGTCTGTATCCTATACTGTATTCTTTACTGCCAAGCACTCTCAAGAGAAAAGAAAAAAGTTTTATTAACAATGTCCTGGAGAGGGCACTGGGATGTGACTCAGTGGTAGAGCCCTTGCCTAGCATGCACAGGGCCCTGGATTTGATTTCTGCCTCCAACTCCCCAAAATCTCCCTGATAAAGGAGTAAAGCTTAGTTTTATTAAAACTCATACTTGAGTATACATCTTTATAATACCACATGTGATCAAGTGGGAAGTACATAATTAAGCACATAAGCACATGTGCTACATGCGAAAGTATGATGGCTGTCTTGAGGACAAGTACTTAACCAATGGAGGCCACCTAGCTGGTTTTCCCAACAAATGCTATTTTTACTTGACATGCAGGCAATGGTCACCCACACTTGGGTGTTTCACATATTGTTGTTATTATTATCATTATTTTGTTGTTGTTGTTTTTTTTTGTGACAGCATCTTACTGCATAGCACTGGCTGGCCTCAAACAATCCTCCTGATTCTCCTGCCTTTGCCTCCCCAGTGATGGAATTATAGGCATGTACCACCATACCTGGTAGGCATGATAATGAGCTTGTCACTTTCAGGAAAACACCTAATGGTATTTGTTGGCAATGATAACATTTAAGATTTCAAATAAAAACTAGAAGTTTGGAGAACCTGCATTTGTTACCCTGATTTTAACAGTTTTCCAATATTTAAAGAATTTAGGATGAAATTGATAATGATATTAGTGAACATAGTTCAGTAATGCATAATGACATGTACTAACATGAACAGAACTCAATGAAAGGATATGGAGCAAACATAATGTTACAAAATCATGCCTGGGTAAAAGAACCAAAATGGGAGATCAATAGGTTTTAACGTAACAAAATTTCATATTGTACACTGCAATCAGTTAAGAAAGGACTACTTGTCAAGTTTTGGCATGGTATCAAAGACGAATATTCAGGATGATCTGAAAGGCTAGTAAAAAAAAAGTACTCCTTCTTTTTTCAACTATGTATATACATGAAGCTGGATTTTCTTCACGTGTTTAATTGAAACAATAAAGTACAATAGAAAACGCAGAAGCAGGAGAATCTGATTGCTGACCAGAAAAGCAGACATTAAAGTGTTCTAAAATACAAAACAAAAACATTTTGGAAAGTATTTTTCATAAAAATATTATTTATGTTCATGAGTAATTTTTTTTTTTTTTGCAGTACCAGGGCTTGAACTCAGGGCCTATACCTTGAGCCACTCCACCTTCCACCAACACTTTTCGTGTTAGGTATTTTTGAGATAGTGTCTAGTGAACTATTTGTCTGGGCTGGCTTCAAGCCATGATTGTCCTGATCTATGCCTCCTGAGTAGCTAGGATTACAGGCATGAGCCACTGGTGCCCAGCATGAATAATGGTTTCACTATTGATTTTTCTTTTTGAAACAGGGTCTCACTATGTTGCCCAAGCTGGCCTCAAACTCAAGTCTCCTGCTTTAGCCTTCCAAGTAGATGGTCTTACAAGTGGGTGTCACTTGTTATTGAATTTAAAAGAAATTAATAAAGACTTAAAAATTCTAAGTTTTTCTTTTTTCATATAAGTACTGATAGGTATAGCTGCAAAAACTAAAGCACTTTAGGGTTTTCAATACATTTGAGATAAAGGGTCTTGAGACCAAAAGTATGCACAGTCTGTAGAGTACTTCTAACTCAATTGTAATACAATTATAAATAATAGTGTGTTCTTGTGGAAGGGGAAGAAATACTACGTGAACACAAAGAGAAAATCCCAGGCTTTTATTCCAAAAAAAAAAAAGCATTTTAACAGTCACCATGCTGCAAAATAATGGCAGAGAACAGGAGTAATGTATTTGCTTGGAAATTTTTCAGGCATGACTTCACTGAATTTATTTTATTTTGGTGAATATAAACACAGTAGAGACTGTAAACATTAATAGGAATCATTTATTGAACCTCAATATTTCTAGATTAGCTATGTTAGAACTGTAGTTTACTGTATTATCAATACTAGGGAACTAGTAACTCGAACAGATTTATAGATAAAATTATTTACAGAGGGTCACTTCAAACAAGTACTGATTAAAACCATTTTTTTAATTAGTTACTGTAAATGCATTTTTTCCCCAAAATGTATTCAAAAGTTTTCTTCTTTAAAAACAATGTATACCTGCAGGGTATAGTAATACATTTCTGTAATCCTAGCACTTGGGAAGCTGAAGAAGGAGGATTTTGAGTTCCAGGCCAGCTTAGGCTACATAGTGAGATCCTGTCTCAAGAAACGGAAAAAAAAAGGCTGGTGGCTAGCGTAGCTCAAGTGGTAGAGTGCCTGCTTAGCAAGCATGAAGCCCTGAGTTCAAACCCCAGTCCCGTTAAAAAAAAAAAAAAAAAGGTTAAAAACCATAGTAATTTAAGTAAGGTTAAAAGGTTAAAAACCATAGTAATTTAAGCTTATTATATATCAAGTAAGAATTTAAGCTCACTGCTTATATCTTACTTCCAATTCTAAACAATTGACCATTTTTGTAAAAATACAAAATGTTAATAAACACAAGTATTAATGACCAATAATTAAATGAAAGTATTGCTTCTTATTAACACACGTTCCAACACAGGTACTACATACTAGAAAATTCTTAGCAAGGGGTACATTAACAGCAACAAAATCATAGATAAATACAACTGGTATCAGAGCTAATTAACTATAGTGGAAGGAATGAACTTCAAATCATTCTAGACAAGGGAGGAGCTTCTACTTAAAGCTCTTCTGGGAAAATCACACCAATGATCTATCCTTAGATCACTTTCATTAGGCAAATTTTAATAGCAAAAGGATCAGTCACACTTTAAACTGACCTGTCTGCACAGTCATTGGTTGCTTGGCACATCTTGCTGGTCAAGAGAAGAGACCTTACCTAGGATAAACGTCACCGAAGATATGGCCCAATAGCTGGACACGAGCCAAGTAGCCTAAGAGTGGGTACACAGTCATCATCTGGAACAGCAGGAATATTCTTGCAATGAAGGACAAGGTGTCACTGCTAGGGAAGTTGTCCAAAAAATTCTAATCCAAGAAAGATAATGAGGTAATGTTAAAACTCAAATTCAGTACATACAATTCATAAAATGGAGTCTTCTGCTTATTTTGACCACAAGTGCTATAAAAATTGTGTTTCGTGAACTATGCCCATCTACAAACTGCTAGCTAACTATTTTTTCAATGAAGTGAGTACAGAAATTGAAATTAAGCATTTAGAAACTTTTATAGGAATTTGACACTGGCCTATTTTTATTCTATTTTATAAAACTACCAGTCTCCAACTGACATTAAAACAACAAAGAAAACCTGTTCTTCACCACAGATAGAGAAGCTGTCTATAAGGTTCAAGTACAATACCCAAATATTTTTTTTTCTTTTTTGCAGTGCTGGAAATAAGAGGCAGGGCCTTGTATATGCTAGGCAAGTACTGTACCACTGAGCTACATTCTCAGCCCTTGTTTTTTTTTTTCTTTCTTTCTTCTTCTTCTTTTTTTATTTTTTTTGGTTCTTACTATGTAGCCCAGACTTGCCTCAAACTTGACATTCTCCTATCTGAGCCTCCAGAGTGCTGGGGTTACAGGCACGAGTCATTATGCCTGGCTTCCAAATCTGTTTTTAATATACTTAGATGACAAATTAAATTCAATGCTATTTTATCTTCACTAGCTCTCTTGCTTTTTCTCCTCTGAAGCATTGCAACACTTGCAAAGTAAAGATTACAGATTAAGGTGATGATATCTCTATCACCTAGCACCATCATAGTTTATAATCTGTAACTACAGTAGGAAAGGATTTATTTCTACATTTTTTGGGTTTTTCTGTTTGTTTTTGAGACAGAATCTTGATCTGTAGCCCAGGCTGGCTTCAAATTCAGTAACCTCCTGCCTCTTTCTTCCAAGTGATGGGACTATAGATGCCTAGTGTCTACATTTTTTTAAGAAATCATCTTCTTCATTTTAGTTTGTATCTGAAAAAATATTAATCATTCAGAATTTATTTTCTTCCCTTTTCAAATACAAATACCATACATATTCCTATTCCCAAGGGAGTGGGCTTTATATGGGATTATTCATATTAGGGAAATTTTTAGCAGACTTTTGGCTGCCAAAGACCTTCTGGAATCAAGGAAACAAAAGAATACGAACATTTAAAAATAAACTATTATAACAGCAATAACCTCTTCAGTAACCTCTTTCAGAGATGAAAGCACAATTAACACTTACTGTACAGAAATAAACCTTACAAATCAGCTTAAAGCAATCTGTACATTCCACTATACCCTATTAGAGGGATTTCTTCTGATTAGAAAATCACCTATGAAATGCTGCTTGTCATGAGAAATTCTTCAGTCTTTTTAAACTAAAGAGTATAAAATTCCTAAGTTTTTTGATGGATTAAATCCATGAAAAGTTTACTTATGGCAATACTGAGTGAAAGATATTTTTTCTCTTATTTTTTGTTTCTCTTTCTCTTTTTAGCAGTCACTCTCACCGAATGAGAGTCACCTCTGTCATTCAAGAGTGATGAATCAAGCCTAGCTTATCTAGGGCATTTCTAGATTTGGGCTTTAGAAAATAAAGGAGTCAGTGCATTCTTTGTGGTGATTTTAAAAATTCACAAGAATTCCTGGTAATGGTTCTCTACACAAAGAGAAATGTGTATACATATAGTAGTCATTTATTTGAGTACCTCAAGGTACTTGGTGTGTACTACGTTATTTCAGAGTCTGTCTATAAATGGAGTATGCATTTTATTACTTAATGGAAAAGGAAACTCAGAAAGGATGGGGAAGGTACCAAGATCCCCACACTTTGAATAGATGGCAGAGATGGTGTTCAAATACAGACCTCTCTGATTTTATAGTTCATCACTATATCATCCTGCCTGCTAGTCATACATGAAGTATAAACAATCAGAGAGAGGAACACACTGTCTTACCTGCTCAATACAATCTTTGGATAATGGAGGTGAAGGAAATGAAGCAAAAACCAGGAATCCGATATAGAGATAAGTTAACGTCACCAGCATATAAGCAACACACAGGTCCCTCACCTGAAAATACAGAGCAAAATTCCCACTAAATAAGAAGAAATTTATAGTAAGGCTACTTAAATACACTAAGAAGACTGACAAATAAATACAAAATTTATGTGTTTTCCTGTATGAATACTTTCTATCCAGTCTCCACAGAAAGCAGTTAAAACTATTTTATAATTAGTCTTCCAGTTTTTTTTTTTTTAAACCTGTCTGGAGTATGTAGACTAAGCTACCTGTTGGCAGGCTTAAGAAGTTAACATAAACTGTGGTTTAACAATACTGAAATTTATTTCAGAAGGTAATTTATTTACCAAGTTATAAAATATTTAGCTATAATAAAAAAGCTAAGGGATAAGAAAGTATAAGTCACCATCAGTATAACCTGCAAAATTTAAAACATTCTTCCTTTAGTATAGTAACTTACATCATCAAAGCATGCCTTGACCACAAGGGCAGAATGTATTAAAATATATTTAATAAAGACAGAAAGCTAGTTAAAGAACAGATGAAATATTAAGGACAGTTTAATAAACTTAAACAGTAAACAAAAGGAAATCAAAAGGCAGCTGTTTAAATAGCTGCACAATGTTATTCCTGGAATCAGAAAACAAACACAAATCACTAAATAAAGTGGATTGTTTTCTTCCACTACTGCTCCCTCCCTCTGATCCAAAATAAAAAGCTCCAAGATATTTAATGCAGCCAGCTGTCAGATCCAAACAGAACAGATTCCACAGCTTGCAAATTGTCTCCATTACCACTGAAGTTACAGCCAAACAATTCAGCACAATTAAATTGGGGCAATAAGCCTATTCATTTTTCATTTTATACATAAATTACTTTGAAAGTTAAGAAAACAGATTAGAAGAAATTATATGCAATGTTTTTTAGTTTGATAACACAGTAAAAATGTTTGGACATTTGGAATTAGGGAACATTTCTGATTATCTGAATAATTCCTTAAATGGACTAGCACAATAACAGTGTTTTATAAACTTGAAGTTTTATAAATCCAGTTAAAAAGCAAGTAACAAGCTATGAGAAATCTTAAGATTGGGTCTAAACTGAGGTTCAGCTTGAAAATAAACCAGGGATTCTACACCCTAAATGATATGATAGCTAGGCCTATGGAGCTAAAGGGATATGCAGATTGGTTCCAGCTCTTACCAATCTCTGGAAGAGCTTATTGTTCAGAGTGGAGGGATCAGAAGATGACAAAATCTCCAGGAAGGGCCTTCAATATCTTTCCTCTTTAGTTCATGAAGCTGTAGGAGCCATGGCAGGCTAGAATTCGGCTACCCCTAGGTTGCCTCAAGGTCTCGTGTGGGATAGACAGAAATGAACCAAGCAATGCCTATTTTTCATATCCAAGGGTAGTAGTCTCCAAGTATTATGTTTCAAAGTCATTCCCTCCTCAACCTGCTCAAGCCACTCAAAAACAGAGGTGGCCTTAATAAAAAAAAACAACAACGCTGAGAGGCAAAACAAGTGTGCTAGAGAGAAAGAGAGCTATATATAAAGAGGGATAGTCACCTGATTACACTATTTTGGTATGACTTCCTGAAAAAAAGTGTACTTTAGAGCACACAGTGGGAAATCTGATGAAGATACAAAGGCTAAAATGTAAGTGTTTCCCAATAAGACAGTCCCCTTCGCTTCCCTGTTCTCATGGTATTGTTCACATATTTCAAATACAGCAACTATCACACCTGTATTATACCTGTCATCAATTTTCACTATAAAAATAATTGATTTTCATGACATAAAGGTTCTCAAGTGGTGAGAAAATGTCCCTTGACATTAAAAAAACCAGCCAAGTTTAATAGTCTTAATTATATAGTCTTAATAGTTTAAATTATATAGTCATAATAGTTTAAAAGTTTAATAGTCTCATGTTGCTATTTAATTTTCTCCAAATCAGTCCATAGCACTAGACTATGAGATCCTAACGACAGGAACTGTGTCTTTTTTATCTTATATTCCCAAAGCCTAGGACAACCCCTGGTACATAGCAGGAACTCAATGTAGATTAGAAAAATAAGCACAATGGCTTCATTGATTAAATGCTTGTAGGGGCCAGGTGCTGTGTTAAGCTACATATGTAATTGCTCATAACACACTTAAAATGTAGCTACAGTCAATTTTTTCAGTGCAGCAAAGTTACAAAACCTATTCATGGTTATAGGTAAGTAGCAGGTGAAGCCAATATTCCAACCAAGGTCTTTCTGGCTCTAAACGGCATGCCCTTAGCTACTGTGACAGAGAGCTTACCCATCTCCAGTGTACTTATGTCATAGTTAATAAATAATAATGCAAAAAATGAAAGAGAGGCAACAAGTTATGGGTAACAAAGTATATAATATGACAGCACAATTAGAGATGCCAAGAAAAATACTAAAACCTGCACAGTTCTGTCTCATGGTATTCTAACATATATTCAGTAGAACTGGGTTAGGAGCTGCATTATCTGTTTTCATCTGAAAATATTCTAATGAACAGAAATGATGCTTTCATTACAAAAGCAGCTGAGGTTTGGCATGATCTGGGAGACATGCCACCTATGAGTAGCATGCACATATGTGAGACTTGGTATTGTTTGGCTCATACCCAGCCACCACTGTATTAGGCCTAAAGATATGGACTCTTAAAACTCCATCTAATGGAAAAGGGTAGGAAAAGATATCTTTTAGAAAACAAGTTCAAAGTAAAAATATATCTAAAAAGAGACAAAAGTGACAATATGAATAGGTAGTATGTCAAGAAGCCTGTACAATAATGTAACCTATTGTGTTCATGAATAACAAATGGCTGGCAAAACCGATGGCAGGAAATAAGGATGGATAGAAAGTCAACTTAGAATGAGGACTGGGTTTACAGAATGAGCAGAAGTAAGTCTGGGAGCACATTCTGTTTCTCCAACATAGTTTATTATTTGTTCCATGTACCGTTTGTAGTGAAAATACTACCCAGTGGGGCATTTACTATGAAAAATGAAGAAACTGACCACACAGACCTACCACAAGCTGGTGTATGGCCAAGTAAACTACAGATTCATATGAAGAAGAAAAAAGTAAATAACAAAAAGAAAAAAATAAAATTCATGAACTATTAAAAAAGTAACAAATTAAGATATAAGGTATCTCAAATTGTTTTAAAGAACATCTTCAACTTTACTAAGAAAAAGAAACAATATCCTGTTTAGTTATACATTAAAAAAAAGTGACAGGGCGGTGGAATGATTCAAGTGAGAGCACCTGCCTAGTAAGTGTGAGGCCTGAGTTCAACTCTCAGTATTACAAAAAAAAAAAAAATTGAGGTTTAGTGAAAAAATTACTACAACTGTTTAGGAGCCTCATTATGTCTTTCTTTACAAACATCTTTAGATTTAAGTCAACTACTGTTATGCAGAAGAGAAGGGAGAGTTTTCTATTCTTTTGTCTCCTTTTCTACTTTGAAACTTTTGTTTGCTGATCTTGGAATGGCTAACCCAATGTCAACACTGCAAATTCAGAGTCCAAGCACAACTTCACATTTTCTGACTTTAACCCCAAGAAAATATTATATCATGAGAGTAACTGGACTTTTATAAGGCAAATTACTTAGTGAAACCTAAAAGGTATAATCATTAAATAATACAAATGAAAAAGTTTTCTCAGAATATCCATTTAACTTGATTCATACTAATATATAGGCCAATTTCAGTATAATCAAAAGGAGAATGTATATAATTACATATATCTGAAGCATTTAGAAATTTAAATTTTTTAAAGTATTTTTGTTAGCACATGTTAATTGCACAAAGGGGTGTCACTGTGGTTTTTCCACACATACATATAATGTACTTTGATCATGGTCACCCCCTCTAGGACTCTTTCTGATGTCTCTCCGCCTTTTTATTTTTTACTTTTACTTACTTTTATTAGCATAAATTAATTATACAAACATTAGTTATAGATGTGTAAAAAGTACTTTGATCAAATTCACCCCCTCTATTGTATTCTCCTAACCCTCTTCCCACTTTGGCAAACAGTATTGTTTCTTTATGCTTTCTTCACGCATGCATGCACGCACGCATGCACATATAAATGCACTTCAATCGCATTCACTCCCAGCACCCTCTCCTTTCCCTGTCCACCCTCCCGCTGATTTCTCCCTGCCACACAATCCCACCTTTATACTCATGTCCTATTATTATTATTATTACTATTATTATCAGTTGATGTATAAATGCACGAGTGAAAACATGAGATATTTGGCTTTTTTTTGTGGGACTAGGGTTTGATCTCAGGAATTCATGTTTACAAAGCAAGTGCTCTAGTCCATTTTGCTCTGATTATTTTAGAGACAGGGTCTTGTGAACTGCTTGCCTGGGCTGGCCTTGAACCTTGATCCTCCCAAACTCAGTCTCCCAAGTAGTTAGGATTTACAGGCATGAGCCACCACCAGTACCTGCAAGATATTTGGCTGTTTGAGCTTAGCTTAGCTTATTCAACATGATGATCTCCAGTTCCATCCATTTTCCTGCAAATGACACAACTTCATCCTTTTTTATGGCTTTATAATATTCCATTGCATATACATACCACATTTTCCTTTTCCATTCATTAGTTCTTGGGTACCTACAATGAGGTCCTAGCACTCAACTGGCTGAGTCTGGAGGATCATGAGTTTGAGGCCAGCCTGGGCTACTTAGCAAGACCCTATCTCAAAATAAAACAAGACAATAAACAAAGTATCAGAAACACTGAGCATTAGAGTATTTAATATTTTTGTAAAAATTTAACAAGAGTATGAACTATGCTTGCCTCCTTATTATTGGATAATTTATAATATGGAGCAAGCGCCTTGGTAAAATGTCATACTCTATCACTCTAACTTTGCATGACTTCTAACATTACTTCCTTTGTGTTTTTAATGTTGGGAAACAACTGAAAATTCTTTTAATGTGAAGTTTTCTGACAGTGGCACTTCCCCTGGAATACCTTCCTTCTTGTCAATGACAATCACTTTCCAAGTTCAAGTTGATAGGTTCACTTTCCATAAGCTCCTCTAGCTGTATATCTGGAGTCTCTTGAATGGCAGCAGTGTCATCATTTCTACAATCAGCTATTTTTTTTATAATTCCACTTATGTTTAATTTAAATTTTGTCTTCAACATTATCACTTTCTGTTTCATTGCTGCACTTTCACCTTTACTTGCCAATTCCTTTCAATTATCAATTTTTATAAACTGTCATGTGGATTTATTGCTTAGAGACAAGAAGGTCATACAACTACTCACTTTGTAGACTCGGGTAACTGAAATTTGAACAATCTTGCAGTTGGTGGGGACTGATGTAATGTAAATCACAATCATTAAAAGTTGTGCATTAGGAACCATGCAACATTAGACTGTCTGTAATTTAACTCATTATCTTAAGACTGTTTTGTGAATGAACATTTAAGATTAAACATAAGACTTCAATGAAATTATGTTCTTACATTCCTACATATGCAAGCTTGTTCTTTGTTATTAGGGAGATACTGATGGTAAATTTTGAGAAGCACAGCCTTATGACAGAATAATCCAATACATGATTGTATTGGATTACATGATTAGCTTGGTCTAAGTTGGTGTAAGAAAATAGGCTGTAAATGTCAGGAGAGAAAGGGTAAGAGAAATTTCCAGTCCCTAGTGTATATCAGTAAATATTAAACATGTTTCCCTTTTTACATTTAATTCTTATCACAACTCTGATGTTATATTACGAAAGGGCTGGGGTATGGCTTAAGAGGCCCTGAGTTCAAAAACCCCAGTACTATTAAAAGAAATAAAAATAAGACATATAGCTAATAAAGCAGTAATAGTGATGAGATTATTAAAAAATGCTGAACTAATCAAAAAGAAGCTAGGTAAAAGGGAACAAAGAATGAGCAAACAAATAGCAAGATAATTACATTAAATTTATAAATGTAAATGGTCTAAACACCATAATTAAAAGAAATTGTCAGATTTGTTAAAAAATAAAACTATGCTTTCTGCTTTAAATATGAAGGCATGCCTTTCACACACTAAACATAACAAAGTGGAGCAGCTGTATTAATATCAAAAGTAGACTTTCTTTTTTTGACAGTATTATTTGAATTCTGGGCCTTAGGCTTTCTAGACAGGCATTCTACCACATGAGCCATTTTGCCAACCCCAAAGTAGACAAAGAATATTGCCAGAGACAAAGAGGAACATTACATAATGATCCTTATGGACCAATTCACCAAGAAGACATAATAATCTAAACCTGTATGGACCCAGTAACAGACCTTCAAAATAAATGAATAATTGACAAACTAAAAGAAGCAGACAAATCCACAATTATAATTGGAGATTTTATTACCTCTCCATTGATAACTGGTAGAACAGACAAAAATAAGAATATAAAAGCAGGAAAAATACCACTAACCTATTGGATCTGACATTTGCATAAGTCTTCTCTCAACAGCAGAACACATTCTTTTCAAATATACAGGAACATTTACCAAGACTGGGCTATGTCGCAACACAAATCTCAATAAATTTAAAAGGAAATTATATCAAGTATGTTTTTCAACCATAATGGAACGAAATTATACATTAATAACAGGAAGACACTTGGGAAATTCACAGATATGTGGAAATTAAACAACATATTTCTAAATAACCAGTGGGTCAAGGAAGAAATCACAAGAAACAAAATGTTTTGAGATTACTGAAGATGAAAACTCAAGATACAAAAACTTATGGGACTGTAGCTATAGTTGTACTTGGAAGGAAATGGATAGCTGCAAACACTTGCATTAAAACTGAAGACAGATCTATAGTTAAAAATCTAACCATCTATTAAGATACTGGAAGAGAAGAGCAAATTAAACTCAAAGCAAGCAGATGTTAATCAGTTACTTAGTGCCTTCTCTGCAGAGTTTGAACTCAGTTTGACAGCTTTTAACCACATAAGCAAAAATCACAATGGAACTCTAATAGAGGTCTTTACAGTTGCTAGAGAAATAAAGAGGAAGGAAGGATGCACTGTGCCTGGGGACTCTGAGATGGCTTTGAGTTTGGGCTAATGTTTGCTAAAGTCATTATGAAGACAAAAAGCTTTGTAAGTTGAGGGAAGTTAGGTCTCAAATTAGGGTAAGCATGTAATCAATCTCTCCTATCTTTATCTTTACTGACCATACATCTGATATGTTACTTGTAAGTGGAATTGGAATCTGAATTTGTGCCAGACTTCTTAACTTGATGACCTTACCTCAAACTTCATTTTCCTCACCCATAAAAATTAAACCATAAAAATAGCATTAATAATATCTACCTCACCTGTGGACCCTCCTATTTATGTTTTCTCTGCATAGCTGAAATAACAGGCATGCACTACCATGTCCAGCCATTGGTTGAGATGAGGTCTTGTGAACTTTTTGCCTGGGTCGGCCTCAAACTGCAACCTACCACCTCCCTCCCCCCCGCCCCAAATCTGTCTCTCATATACCTCTTTCTTGCTTTCTAGCAGGGGCAAACTATGGCTCATGTGTCAAATCTGACCCACTTCTGTTTCTGTAAACAAAGTTTTACTGAAACCCAGCCACACTACCTATTTGTTTATTTATTGTGTGTGCTGCTTTCATGCCACAACAGCAGAGTTGGGTAGCTGTCACAAGATCACATGGTCTGCAAGGCCTAAGATAGTTACAATTTGAGCTTTTTGAGAAAAAGTTTGCTGACTATTGCTCCATAGTTTAAACTTAAAAATTAAGGTGCTGAAACAAATTGCATAATTGTACTTCAATACAAAGTGCCTTAAACACTGACTTAACAAGTCTATGGTTAGGAAATACAAGTCAGTTCCTCAGATAACTACTCACATTGTTGTCTTGGTCCTTGTTGTTTTTCAAGAGTGTGATAATACAATTATGAATAAAGAAAGCAAGAGTAAGCACTCCAGTCAGCTGTGGAAACTGAAATCTTATCTCTAGGAGAAAAAGACACACACACACACAAATGTTAAAACTGACAAGCAGAAAATAAGCATTAGCAGCCAATAAAACCCAGTTGTCTCTGTTTTGTCCAGGGAATAAGAATATCAAAATGTCTTTACAAAAGTCTTCAAGGTCAGCATTATACTTGGCAAAGCACTTACAAGGAAAAGAAAAGGCATCAAGAATACCTGTTTTGGGTAATTAGTTCATAATAGTTTTTCCTGTTTGTGGTCACACAACTACTACATGGCAGAGCAGGATTCAAATTTAAGGTCTGTCTGACTCTAAAGTCGTTCATTTTTCTAATACCTGAATTCGTCAGAAAAGAACCTTTAGAAAAGGAACTAGGGGAAGAAAATTGGTCATTTAACATTCTTAAATGGCAAATCTAAAAGGTACTACTTAAAAATATTAGAAATGAATGCTCACTTAAAGGGAACTGTTTTAACTAAGAGTGCACAAAGGTAAACAGTATTTAAACATTATGCTGTTGGGGAGGATTTTATGCTATGACACATTCATGAGTCAAATAGCATATATACTGTGATTTTACTTTTATTTTTAAAAATGCATGTGTGTGTATACAGATGCATGTATACCAAAAAAAAAAAAAAAGACTGAAGGGATGTCTACAAAAATATGAACAGTAGTTATCCCTAGTTGAGAGGATTTATTTTAAATTAACCTTTATCTGTATTTTCTAAATTTCCTAAAATAAACACAGTTATTTAAAAAATAATAACATTTTAAAACCACTGCCAATTTTTGTTTTGAGGACTGCTAATAAATAAGTTAAAAATGATTTTATATAGAGTAAGACTACAGTTTACTTGGAAATGCTGCTGGATCTAGGCAAAGCATGTGGCAAAGTGGAGAACAAGTCATCTGAGGGGACACCTCAGAGTAAAAACAGAAATGTACATCCTTAGTCATGAATGCAGGTCAAAACAATATTAAGATCCCATCTTACCCTAGTCAGATTGACATTCATCAAGAAAACAAGTAACAAATGCTGGTGATGATGTGGGGAAAAAGGAACCATCATACTCTGTTGGTGGGAATGTAAACTAGTGCACCCACTATGGAAGTCAGTATGGTGGTTCATCAAAAACCTAAAAACAGACCTATCATAAGACCCTGCTATATTACTTTTGGACATATATACAAAGAAGTATAAATCAACACACAGGAGAGATCCCTTCATACCCATGTTCACTCTATTCACTACAGCCAAGTTGTAGAATCAGCCTAAGTGCCCAATAACCAATAAATGATAAAGAAAATGTAGTATATATAAGGAATATTATTCAGCCATAAAGAAAAATAAAATTATGTTGTTTGCAGGAAGATGAATGGAAGTGGAGATCATGCTGAATGAGATAATCCATGCTCAAAAAAGCCAAATATTGGATATTTTCACTCATTTGTGGAATCTAAACCTAAAATGATGATGATAATCATCATAATAATGGGACATGAGTGCAAAAGGGGACTGTTTGGCAGAGGGGAATCAGCTATTGGGGGAGGGGAAGAGGATGGAGTATTGAAGGGGTGAAGAGGACGGAAGTACATTTTATATGCATTTTATAATATATATGAAGATAGCAAATGAAACCCACCAAACACTGACAAAGTGGGGAGGAGCAAGAATGATTAATGGAATATAATAGAGGGGGTGAACCTGTTCAAAGAACACTGTATGGATCTATGAAATTATCACAATGAAACCCTCTTGTACTATCAATGTATGCTAATTAAAACAGAGATATTAAAAAAAGCCCACTGACTTTTTGCTATATTATTTTAAGAGATGAAGTAAGAATAATTAAGAATCAAGCACCCACTCTAAAAGATATCAAGAGGTAAGACCAATAAAATTATATTTCCTGTATTGTATCATGTTTTTTGCTTGCCTGTTAGCTTTTATCTAAATTTTTTCCTATGGAAGAAATTCAGTGTAATTCCCTTAGCCATTCCTTCCTTTTTTCTGTCTATAACTTTTTAAGTTTTTTGTACCTCAGCAATAAAATAAAATTTGAAGGTATTTTCTTCTTTTTAAAAACCTCTTGATAAATTGGGATCACTTTAGAACAACAGGAAGCATTATACATATACAATTATAGACACTATTTTTGAAAATATGGCATTATTATTTACAGATGAACTTATTACTGCTGATATTTTTGACAGAGAAACAACTGAAAAAACTCTTTAGCAAGAATCCAAAGTAAGGTAGCTAACTTGAAAGAATTTTTTTTTAAACCCTTGTTTTTTACACACCTATAATAACTGGTTAGAAGCTATAAGAAGACAAAGGATCTCAGTCACAATAGTAAAATGGCCTATGAGTAACTTATATTAATAGGCTAAATTTATATTAAAATATCATAAAATTTTATTGTGACAGTCGAGGAGGTGTACTACTCAGATCTCCCTTCAAGTGAGAACCTAAAGGAGGGAGTACATTTAGCTGATAGCCTCCAACTGCAAGGTTCTTGGGGTCTGCTGCCCTGATCATGCAGGAGTCATTGCCCACTAGGCAGCTCCCAGCCAAAGACTGAGCATGGCAGGGTACTCGGGCCTGACCAATTTTATGTAACCTTGGATTCCATTCCGCCATAGGCAATCTTTGCATTAGAGCTTCACACTGGGTTGGCTAAGACCTTCTGCCCAACCTACCCCCTTTCTTTCTCTCCTTTCATGGATGTATAAGCCACGCTGTGGTCTATGTAGTCACCTACTCCCAATTCCCTTAATCTTTCATAAGTGTTGCCTCAATACATTTCTTGCACTTATAACTCTATTTTGGAGAACTTGAATCGGCCCAGGTAGTGTCTGAAGTGACCTGGAAGACAGGCAGTGAGAAGGGACTGGGACCCTGGATCACTTATCACCCAGTTTTCAGTTATCATCTATACTGTGTATGATGTATCCCAAGGTTCCAATAGTGTTTTTACCACTGTTGCTTTGTTAGATATCCTGGTTGGTTCTGCCAGAGTGAATAAATGAGATTATAGCACCTCTGACGTTCCATTATGAATTGTTTTCAGACAGAGAATTATAGGACTATTCTTCCTTTATCCTATTGGTCTACTGAAGACACAGAAGCCTATCTTCCAAATAAGGGGAAGGAGAACATCATAATGACCTCTGGAGCTATTTTTAGCTTAAAAGAGAAGGCTTTTCAAGATCTAGTTTTTTCCTTTTCCCCCTTGTTAGTCATAAAAGAATAGCCCCCAATTCTCCATTTAGAAAACTCCTTTTGGCCCTTCAGACTTTCCTTGTGGAGAACCTTCTCTGATACCTAATATGATTGTTAATTCACAACTTAATCTTATTGCTCAACTGTAATCTCTTGGAGGGCAGTGGTTCATGTCTTATGTAATACTGTGTGGCATGTAATAGGAACACTCATTTATTTTCAGAATTGAAGTAATTTCAGCCATAGAAATGGTAAACATTCTACTTAAAAATGTTTTCTATAATGATTTTGCTTTGTTTTTAGTATAGTCAGAGTTGTGTGACCATAAGCACAGTACTTCATTTCTTTTCTATAATATTCCACTGTAGTATACCACACTTTATACATTCATCAGTGACAGATACTGGGTTGTTTCCACTTTTGACTATTATGAATAACGCTTGTATGAACATTAATGTACATGTTTTTGTGTTGAAAATACACCTTTTAAAGAACATAACATTTATACCATGATTACTACATAATAAATTAATGAAGACAAGTAAATTCCTTCACAAAGAGGCTTTGAAGAAGTCCTAAACTTCTGATCATTTTCAGACTGCTGTATTTTCTTTTGAAAATACATTATCAAAAGAGGATGTTAGCATGGGCTGGGGATATAACTTAATGGTAGAATGCTTGCCTAACATGTGCAAGGCCCTGTGTTTGATCCCTAACACTGCAAGTAAGACAGAGAGAAAGTCAGAATGAACATAAGCAGATAGGGAGGAGATAACTGCAATTCAGATATCTGACAAAGGACTCAAATCCAGAATGTATAAAGAACCCTCATAAATCAATATGGAAAAAATCAAACAATTAAATAAAAAATGGGCAAAGACTTGAAAAGATACTTCATAAAGGAGGAACTCCAAATGGCCAATGACCATATGAAAATATGCTAACTTCAATAGTCATCAGGGAAATGCAAATGAAAACCACCACACACTAGAAAGTCTCGATGAGAAAGAGAAAATGAGTGTTGGTGAAGATGTGGAATAACTAGAACTCCCAAACACTGCTGGTGGAAATGTAAATTGGTACAACCATTTTGGAAATCTGTTTGCTAAGATCTACTAAAGCAGAACACATACATACCCTTTGACCTAGTAATTCTACTGCTAGGTTTATACTCAGGACAAAGTAGCCACATGTTCACCAAAAAATGGAGTAAGAATGGAAAGTGCTGCAATAAAGCAGTTAAAAACTGGACACTACTCAAGTGTTCACAAATGGTGAAAGATAAACAAATTGTGAGAGATGTGAAATGAAATGCCAATGAAAATGAACTACAAACATCTGTACAAATAGGGATCAATCTCACAAAATAATGTTGATGCAAGACCAGATCAAAATAGAACTACTCCACGACATATCATCATTAAAACAACAAGTTCAGAAACTAAGGAAAGAATATTGAAGGCTGCAAGAGAGAAAAAACAAGTAACATACAAAGGTAAACCCATCAAAATCACAGCAGACTTCTCAACAGAAACATTAAAAGCAAGAAGAGCGTGGGGTGAGATCTTCCGGGCACTGAATGAAAATAACTTCAACCCCAGGATACTCTACCCAGCAAAGCTATCATTCAAAATAGATGGAGCAATAAAAGTCTTCCATGATAAGCAGAAACTAAAACAATATGTGACCACAAAGCCACCATTACAAAAGATTCTGCAAGGGATCCTGCACACAGAAAGTGACACCCAACTTAACCATGAAAAGGCAGGCAGCACCAAACCACAGGATAAGAAAAAGCAAGACAGAAGAGAGTAACATCAAGTTAGGTACACACAATCAAACCTTCAAACAACTAAGATAACTAAATGGCAGGAATCACCACATACCTATCAGTACTAACACTTAATGTTAATGGACTTAATTCACCCATCAAAAGACACCGTTTGACAAAATGGATTAAAAAAGAAGATCCAACAATTTGTTGCTTACAGGAGACTCATCTCACCGACAGAAATAAGCATATGCTTAGGATGAAAGGCTGGAAGAAGATATACCAAGCCAATGGCCCCCGAAAACAAGCAGGAGTAGCAATACTTATCTCTGACAAAGTAGACTTCAAACCTACATTGATCAAACGAGATAAAGAAGGACATTCCATACTAATAAAAGGGGAAATAGACCAAAAGGAAATAATAATCATCAATCTGTACGCACCCAATGTCAACGCACCCAATTTCATCAAACATACCCTGAAAGACCTAAAAGCATATATAAACGCCAACACAGTGGTTGTGGGAGACTTTAACACCCCATTATCATCAATAGATAGGTCATCCAAACAAAAACTCAATAAAGAAATCCAAGATCTAAAATATGCAATAGATCAAGTGGACCTAGTAGATGTCTACAGAACATTTCATCCAACCTCTACACAATATACATTCTTCTCAGCAGCCCATGGAACCTTCTCCAAAATAGATCATATCCTAGGGCACAAAGCAAGCCTCAGCAAATATAAGAAAATAGAAATAATACCATGCATACTATCTGACCACAATGCAGTAAAAGTAGAACTCAACAACAAAAGTAAAGACAAAAAACATGCAAACAGCTGGAAACTAAATAACTCATTACTTAATGAAGAATGGATCATCGATGCAATAAAAGAGGAAATTAAAAAGTTCCTAGAAGTCAATGAAAATGAAAACACAACCTACCAGAACCTATGGGACACAGCTAAGGCAGTCTTGAGAGGAAAGTTTATAGCCATGAGTGCATATATTAAAAAGATTGAAAGATCCCAAATCAATGACCTAATGATACATCTCAAACTCCTAGAAAAACAAGAACAAGCAAATCCCAAAACAAATAGAAGGAGAGAAATAATAAAAATAAGAGCTGAAATCAACGAAATAGAAACCAAAAAAACCATACAAAGAATTAATGAAACAAAAAGTTGGTTCTTTGAAAAAATAAACAAGATCGATAGACCCCTGGCAAACCTGACTAAAATGAGGAGAGAAAAAACCCAAATTAGTAGAATCAGGAATGCAAAAGGGGAGATAACAACAAACACCATGGAAGTCCAGGAAATCATCAGAGACTACTTTGAGAACCTATATTCAAATAAATTTGAAAAAAAAAAAAAAAACAAAATAATGTTGATGCAAAGAAGCTAGACTCCAAGAATATACACAATTTATTCCATTTATATGATGTTAAAAAGGAAAGTAACACCAACTTTCGGTGTTAGAAATTAGAACAGTGGTAGGGGCATGAGAAGGGCCAGAAATTACATCTTGATCTGGGTGCTGGTTATATGGTGTGTTCAGCTTGTGAAAATAATCAAGCTATATACCTAGGACTTACACATGTTTGCACATGAATAGTTTTCTGCAATAAAAACTTCTAAGACAAAAAAAAAAAAAGACAGGGCATACACCTCAAAACTAAGTAGAGAAAAATTCTATTGCATTTGGAGAAACTATTAAATATCAGTGAGTGGTAAAATGTAGTTTGCCCCCAACAAAACTATTCAAACACATGTAGGTAGAAATTTACTTTTTCTCACCAGAAAAAGTAAACACAATTTGGGTATTAAAATGGCAAAAAACTCCATAATTTTTAAACTCAGTCTTAAGTTTCCTTGAAATAAGTTTCAAAGCACGTAACAGGCTTTTCATCTTAGAAATGTCATTTAACTGAAGTTTTAAATGTATACACTAATTGTTAAACAGTATTACAAAGACTGTAACAAAGACCAGCATTCTCTTGCCAATCCAGTTTCCTACAGGTAAGTAATTTTTAACCCTTCTAACTACTAGGCATATTTGAAATTTATAGTCTAGCTTATTTTAAGTATTATGTCTATATTTCCTTTTCCCTTATTTTTAAATTTTGACCTAATTCATTAATTTTTTACCAGAAGGCTTTAGTACCTTTTAGAGTTACTGAGGTTTGAACTCAGGGTCTTGTGCTTGCTAAACAGGTGCTCTACCACTTGAGCCACACCTCCAGCACTTTATTACTTTTACATAACTCCTATCACACACACACATTTTTCCATTACTACATTACCCCTCTAATGTAATCATATTTATAATTTTGATTTTTAAAAACAAATTTTTATTTTTATGATGATTATATATTTATTTATAGCTAAGCCATGGAATGTAGTATGATTACATTTCCTTTTATATAAAATACTTTCACTGACTTTTGTTTTTCTGGAGGAAGTAACTGATGTTTTCTTTTTGATTCCCTAATTTTTCTTTTTGGTTAATACTAATTATTCCCCAAACTTTCCAAAAGAATTGCAATACCTGTCTCTATCTGCACAACACATCAAAAAATCTTTTGCATTTTATTTTTTTCTTAGAAAAAAACCCCTCCAGGAGCCCTCTGTGTACCTACTCTGTGTAATCTCATCTGGCTGCTCACTGGGCCTGATATACAACTGTTTCCTAGGATTTCCCTTCACCATCTCTCTCTTTACCGTTGTTTTAGTGGGATTTAGGATAGAGTAAAATAAACACATTTACTTATTCAACAATTATTTATTGAATACTCACTATATACCAGGAGGTATTATAGGACGTGGGGATACAACAATAACACAGATAATTGAAAAGGAAAAAAACCCACAAAGAATATTTCTTTTCTCAGAGAGCTAACATTCCAGTTAAAGGATACATAAGAAAAAATAAATACAAGTGTTCCTTACCATCTAGACTTTTACTATCTGAATTCAAGAATCCAGAAGACTTAGAAACATCTTTTGGATAAATACGTGGTTATAGTAACTTTTGGTACTTTCTGAAACTCATGAAGCAAGTAGATAAGAATGATTTTAACTCAATATTTTAACTCACTATCAAAATCAGGAATTAATAGAGTTAGATTACCAAGGGTAATTGCATACAAGATTGGGTAGTGATAGAAAAATAAAAATAATGCATAAAGAAGAGGGCAGGTAGCCAAGGAAGACCTACCTAATCATACTAAGCATCTAGATATCTAAGAAAACAAGAATATTTCATATACAAGGAAGAGTAAATGCAAAGATTCTAAGATAAAGGTGTTCTTGGAATTTTCATGGAACAAGGAAGTCAGTGTGGTTGGAGTGGAATGAAAAAGAGGGAAAGGAGTAGGAGATTAAGTGAAAAAAGATACTATAAGCCAGATCATATTGGGCTTATGGACCATGATAAAGACTTGGTGTCATTCTGAATAAGATGGGAAATCATTAGAGAATTTTGTGGGTTGTGTTTTTAAAATATCACTCTAGCTTGCTAGGTATAGAACAGAGTATGGTAGGGAGATGAAGTGGAGACAATACAATATAGTAGGTGATCCACTATAACAACCAGCTTGCATAGCTCTTTTTAGTAAAAATGGTAAGAACGAGTCAGATTCTCAGAGGTTTTTTTTTTGTTGTTGCTGCTGTTTGTTTGTTTTTAAGTAAAACAGACATATTTTGAGGATGAACTGGATGTGGAAGCTGGAGAAAGAAAGTTAAAGACCTCAACTGGAAAATTGGAGCTACTATTTTTAAGACTGAGAAGTCTGTGAGAAAAGCAGGTTAAGCAGACTGGTGGATAGGGGTAGACACTGAAGAAAACAGTGGTTCAAGTGGTAGAAAGCCTACCTAGCAAGTATGAGGCCCTGAGTTCAAACCATAGTACACTCCTCCCTCCCCCCAAAAAAAGTGGAGATGTAGGAGAGTAAGTGGATGTATGAATGGATTTCAGCAAAGAATCTAGAGTAGAGATACAAAATTGGCACCATTCTGTATATAAAGACAATATATAAAATGACTATATGACATTACTGAGGGAATAAAGATGGAGAGAAAAGATAAACCCTGGATTGACAGAAGAAAATTCAAGAAAATTCAAAGCAAAACAGAAAAGAACTTGGAGAGAGTGAGTATATGCAACTCCTCCAAAAAGTTTCCTTAAAGGGAGGCAATAGCTCGAGGACAATATGGAACCAAATGAATTTTTACTTTTTAGATTGGAAGGCAGGTTTGTATACTAGTAGGAACAGCTCAGCAGAGGAAAAAGCTGATAATACATGATTTAGGAGAAAAAAGGAATAACTGCAAAAATAAAGTCCTTGAATAGGCAAGAAAGGGTAGCATGAATGTTTACACTGGAATTTTCCCAATTTTTTTCCCAATTACCTAGGAAGAAGATTAATGAGATCTATCATAGTGAAAAGTAAAAATTTAAATTTAAAAATATATAAGCAAAGATTTAATCAGAACTATAAGTTTATGTTAATTCTCATCAAGACAGTAAAGGTCTATCCCCTCCAAAGTTCTCTTTTTTTTTTTGGCAGTAGTTGGGTTTGAACTCAGGGCCATAAGCTTGCTGAACAGGCACTCTACCACTTCAGTCATACTCCCAACTCAGCATGATTATATTTTCCTAATTACATTTTTTTTTTGGTGAACTGGGGTTTGAGCTCAGGCCTTCATGTTTGTTAGGAGGCGCTCTATCACATGAATCATGCTTCCAGCCCTTCTCTGATTCTTAATAAGCTTCTACTGGATATATTTTCATTCTTCAGAAATTCTTTAATCACAATGTAGTTTCATTTAAAAATGAAACAAAGTGAAACAAATGGCCTAATATTTACTTAAATAGTTTTATTCTCTGCTTTCTAAGTAACTTTTGTCCTTTCCTTTATACCTATTTCTAATGTACTATCATTAGCAGAAACTTTCATCACTAAGCCAATTCACAGTAGACTTAGTTTTAGAAAATAATACTTCAACTATTTTTATCAATGTAAGAATGAGTTTAAAATTGCTATTTTCAGGATATCCAATTCTAAATACAATTTTGGATAGAAGAGTGATTTTCAATCCCAGTACTTCCTTAATCCTGAACTCTACAGTGAACTTCTAATGGAAATGAAAAATAAAAATTAGTACAGTCAAATGTTCTGAAAACAAGTAGCCATGGTAATAAAAACAACTTCCAATGACCACCTACCCCATACACCTGGAAAGCCCAGGAATGTTGCAACAAAGGAAAGAAATACAGTGATAGACAACCACAATTACATCTCTTGAAAGGTAACACTGAATAGTGTTACTGAATACTTGGAATCCTAGACTGCCTGAATCAATGGTTGAAGAATGGAAAAAAAGCAGTCTTTCTAAACCAACCACAGAATTGTATACTATTTGTTCATTATTAGTTTTCAAGATACTTTCATAATAGTCCCTTCTATTTGCTAATTTGCCTCCTCATTTAGCATTATTCATTCATTGTTTCATGGTGTTTTTATCATGTCCTTCTAAATTTGGGTGAAAGTGAGGACAAAGAGGGTGGAAAAAATTTAATAATCACAATTTTAGTAATTGTAATGTTAGAAAAAACACACTGGGCTGGAAGAGTGGCTCAAGTGGTAGAGCACCTGCCTAGCAAGCATGAGTCCTTGAGTTCAAACCACAGTACTATTTAAAAAAAAACAAAAACCACATATGGAGAATAATAATTTTCAATGAGAAGTATATCGATATATACTGTTATGTTCTAGGTCTCTGAGATTCTAGTGGTATGGTTTTAGGTAAGTATAGGGAAGGAACTCCTGATTTTTAAAATTGCATTGTAACTTAAATAAATAGCAAGTGCCAAGGAGAAATGACAAAGGGACCTGGTTACTACTGACAGCAAGAAATCCCAATTGTAGTCCTGTTTTTAGCTTAATAGCATTAATAAAAATGTTAGCATAAAAAACACCATTACTTGTTTTAGAATGACTATAATAATTAACTTAAAGATCACATTATTGTAATTTATTAATTTTTTATTTTACCAAAATAGCTTACCTGGTACAAAAAATTCTGTTGTTGTAAACCAATGGAATTCCAAATGAAATCCTAAGCGAATTGCTTTCAAGGTAACAAGAAAAATCAAATAGAGAACAGATACTGTGCCTGTAAGAAAAAATCCAGAAATTGGTAATTTACTATCTTTATGTCTTTTACAGAATATTTTATTTTATTTTATTTTATTTTCATTTTTCTTTTATTATTCATATGTGCATACAAGGATTGGTTCACTTCTCCCCACTGCCCCCACCCCCTCCCTTACCACCCACTCCGCCCCCTCCCTCTCCCCCCCAATACCCAGCAGAAACTATTTTGCCCTTATTTCTAATTTTGTTGTAGAGAGAGTAGAAGCAATAATAGGAAGGAACAAGGGTTTTTGCTGGTTGAGATAAGGATAGCTATACAGAGCATTGACTCACATTGATTTCCTGTGCGTGGGTGTTACCTTCGAGGTTAATTCTTTTTGATCTAACCTTTTCTCTAGTACCTGTTCCCCTTTTCCTATTGGCCTCAGTTGCTTTAAGGTATCTGCTTTAGTTTCTCTGTGTTAAGGGCAACAAATGCTAGCTAGTTTTTTAGGTGTCTTACCTATCCTCATCCCTCCCTTGTGTGCTCTCACTTTTATCATGTGCTTATAGTCCAATCCCCTTGTTGTGTTTGCCCTTCATCTAATGTCCACATATGAGGGAGAACATACGATTTTTGGTTTTTTGAGCCAGGCTAACCTCACTCAGAATGATGTTCTCCAATTCCATCCATTTACCAGCGAATGATAACATTTCGTTCTTCTTCATGGCTGCATAAAATTCCATTGTGTATAGATACCACATTTTCTTAATCCATTCGTCAGTGCTGGGGCATCTTGGCTGTTTCCATAACTTGGCTATTGTGAATAGTGCCGCAATAAACATGGATGTGCAGGTGCCTCTGGAGTAACAGTCTTTTGGGTATATCCCCAAGAGTGGTATTGCTGGATCAAATGGTAGATCGATGTCCAGCTTTTTAAGTAGCCTCCAGATTTTTTTCCAGAGTGGTTGTACTAGTCTACATTCCCACCAACAGTGTAAGAGGGTTCCTTTTTCCCCCGCATCCTCGCCAACACCTGTTGTTGGTGGTGTTGCTGATGATGGCTATTCTAACAGGGGTGAGGTGGAATCTTAGCGTGGTTTTAATTTGCATTTCCTTTATTGCTAGAGATGGTGAGCATTTTTTCATGTGTTTTTTGGCCATTTGAATTTCTTCTTTTGAGAAAGGTCTGTTTAGTTCACGTGCCCATTTCTTTATTGGTTCATTAGTTTTGGGAGAATTTAGTTTTTTAAGTTCCCTGTATATTCTGGTTATCAGTCCTTTGTCTGATGTATAGTTGGCAAATATTTTCTCCCACTCTGTGGGTGTTCTCTTCAGTTTAGAGACCATTTCTTTTGATGAACAGAAGCTTTTTAGTTTTATGAGGTCCCATTTATCTATGCTATCTCTTAGTTGCTGTGCTGCTGGGGTTTCATTGAGAAAGTTCTTACCTATACCTACTAACTCCAGAGTATTTCCTACTCTTTCTTGTATCAACTTAAGAGTTTGGGGTCTGATATTAAGATCCTTGATCCATTTTGAGTTAATCTTGGTATAGGGTGATATACATGGATCTAGTTTCAGTTTTTTGCAGACTGCTAACCAGTTTTCCCAGCAGTTTTTGTTGAAGAGGCTGCTATTTCTCCATCGTATATTTTTAGCTCCTTTGTCAAAGATAAGTTGTTTATAGTTGTGTGGCTTCATATCTGGATCTTCTATTCTGTTCCACTGGTCTTCATGTCTGTTTTTGTGCCAGTACCATGCTGTTTTTATTGTTATTGCTTTGTAATATAGTTTGAAGTCAGGTATCGTGATACCTCCTGCATTGTTCTTTTGACTGAGTATTGCCTTGGCTATTCGTGGCCTCTTGTGTTTCCATATAAATTTAACAGTAGAATTTTCAATCTCTTTAATGAATGTCATTGGAATTTTGATGGGAATTGCATTAAACATGTAGATTACTTTGGGGAGTATTGACATTTTTACTATGTTGATTCTACCAATCCATGAGCATGGGAGATCTCTCCACTTTCTATAGTCTTCCTCAATCTCTTTCTTCAGAAGTGTATAGTTTTCCTTGTAGAGTTCTTTCACATCTTTTGTTAGGTTTACACCTAGGTATTTGATTTTTTTTTGAGGCTATTGTAAATGGAATTGTTTTCATATATTCTTTTTCAGTTTGTTCATTATTAGTGTATAGAAATGCTAATGATTTTTCTATGTTGATTTTATATCCTGCTACCTTGCTATAGCTATTGATGATGTCTAGAAGCTTCTGAGTAGAGTTTTTTGGGTCTTTAAGGTATAGGATCATGTCATCTGCAAATAGGGATATTTTGACAGTTTCTTTACCTATTTGTATTCCTTTTATTCCTTCTTCTTGCCTAATTGCTCTGGCTAGGAATTCCAGTACTATGTTGAATAGGAGTGGAGATAGTGGGCATCCTTGTCTGGTTCCTGATTTTAGAGGGAATGGTTTTAATTTTTCTCCATTAAGTATAATGCTGGCTGTAGGTTTGTCATATATAGCTTTTATAATGTTGAGGAACTTTCCTTCTAGTCCTAGTTTTCTTAGAGATTTTATCATGAAATGATGTTGGATCTTATCAAAGGCTTTTTCTGCATCTATTGAGATGATCAAGTGGTTTTTGTCTTTGCTTCTGTTAATGTGGTTTATTACGTTTATTGATTTTCGTATGTTGAACCACCCCTGCATCCCTGGGATGAAGCCTACTTGGTCGTGGTGAATAATCTTTTTGATGTGTTGTTGAATTCGGTTTGCCATTATTTTGTTGAGGATTTTTGCATCAATGTTCATTAAGGAGATTGGCCTGTAGTTCTCCTTTTTGGAGGTGTCTTTGCCTGGTTTTGGGATAAGTGTAATACTGGCTTCATAAAATGTGTTTGGCAGTTTTCCTTCCCTTTCTATTTCATGGAACAGTTTAAGAAGGGTTGGTATCAGTTCTTCTTTAAAGGTCTGATAGAATTCAGCAGAGAATCCATCAGGTCCTGGACTTTTCTTTTTGGGGAGACTCTTGATTGCTGCTTCAATTTCATTTTGTGTTATAGGTCTATTCAGGTGATTAATTTCCTCTTTGGATGATCATATGTATCTAGAAATCTGTCCATTTCTTTTTTTTTTTCATTTTTCTTTTATTATTCATATGTGCATACAAGGCTTGGGTCATTTCTCCCCCCTGCCCCCACCCCCTCCCTTACCACCCACTCCACCCCCTCCCGCTCCCCCCCTCAATACCCCGCAGAAACTATTTTGCCCTTATCTCTAATTTTGTTGTAGAGAGAGTATAAGCAGTAATAGGAAGGAACAAGGGGTTTTGCTGGTTGAGATAAGGATAGCTATACAGGGCATTGACTCACATTGATTTCCTGTGCGTGGGTGTTACCTTCTAGGTTAATTCTTTTTGATCTAACCTTTTCTCTAGTTCCTGGTCCCCTTTTCCTATTGGCCTCAGTTGCTTTAAGGTATCTGCTTTAGTTTCTCTGCATTAAGGGCAACAAATGCTAGCTAGTTTTTTAGGTGTCTTACCTATCCTCACCCCTCCCTTGTGTGCTCTCGCTTTTATCATGTGCTCATAGTCCAATCCCCTTGTTGTGTCTGCCCTTGATCTAATGTCCACATATGAGGGAGAACATACGATTTTTGGTCTTTTGAGCCAGGCTAACCTCACTCAGAATGATGTTCTCCAATTCCATGTCCATTTCTTTTTTACAGAATATTTTAAAGTTAAGTTTTGTTTATATAGTCTCACTAAAGTATAAAACATTATTACCTTCATTGAGTATCCCTAATAAAACCCAGCTGGGATTAAAGAATAGAAGTAAGTTATGTGAGTTACCAGAAAATAAAACAAAACTAGGTAGTAAGCCTAAGAAGAATGATGAAAGTAGTTTGTGTATTGCTGACAGCAAAACTGCTTAATTTACTTATGAGCTGAAGTTTGGGGGAAGATATAAACAAAGAGTTCATCAAAATTGTAAGGTTATACAGGCGAATAAACAACATGACACCAACGCTTTGTATTAAAGATTAAAGACACTCAGTAGGCTGGAGAACCCTGTCATAACACTTAATGTGAAATGATAAAGTAAAGAAAGAAAGGAGTGAATGTAGATCATAAACATTTAAGAAAGGTGATAAGCCAAATAATTCATGAGCATTCTCATCCAGTATCTACATGAGGTTCTAATTGGTAGTACTGCTTGCTAAATGGAAGGATTCCAGATTCCATTCCCAGGGTATTAAACATGGGGTAAAGTAGACATGAAGAATATTTTTTAGTAATGTAGAAGTTAGAGTGCTATTTCTTTATAAAAATTAAATTTTTTTTTTCAGTGCTGGGGACCAAACCCAAGGCATGGCTCATGCTAGAAAAGTATTCTACCACTGAGCTACACCCCCAGCCCAGGAATATTCCTTTTGAGGAACTAAGCCTAGTCATTGTGGAGCATAGTCAGGGAACTTAAGAATGTCCTTAGATGCTAATACCGCTAAAGAAGTTACAACTGTAAAAGAAAGGGAAAGTACCACGAAAAGGACAAAAGCAGAACATCTTTAAGGAACTGGAGTATAATCAACCTGATTGGAAGTCTGGTGGTTGTTTTGTCCAACTGAGCAAATCCTTCAATAAATTAATGTGCTTTTAAAACCTTGTTCCCCTGGAAAATCAGCAAGCAATTCAGGAAACCACAAATGAGCTACATAAGTCCTACTGTGGGTTTAAAGATTAGCTGATTCAGAAAGGATGAAAGCAAGAGGACAATGCTTATATAACTACAACTCCTCATTTTCTCTGTGTTTATGGTGGCTTACAGTGAATCCTGTCTGGTGGTAGAGAGGTATGCAGAAGGATCTTTACATCCTCCTCCTTTGTCTTCTGGAAATCCATTTATACTTTGGGTTTGTACCTCCTGTTCTTGGTATAATAGCTAATTTGGATAATCTGATTAATGTATACTATAGGTTGCCTACCAGATCAGACATAAAAGGAGGAGTAAAAATCCCACTGTTTGGGCCTATCAATTCTTTTTTTTTTTTGGTGGAACTAGGGTTTGAACTCAGGGCTTCCTGCATGCAAAGCAGGCATCTACCACTTGAGCCACATCTCCAGTCATGGGCCTATCAATTCTTTATGAATGATATCACCATATTTTCTTTAGTTAACAAGGCTTTCACTGGCAGTTCTTTTTGCCATCTTAAATAGGGACAAATGTCACCTTGGTGATTTTGGAAAACCAGTGTTCTCAGAAAGACTTCTATTCCTTTAAAGAGACAGTAGTATTCTAAGAAAGAAAAAGCACTGAGGAAGAGAACAAAAGCAAGATAAATCTAAGAAGTTTGAGCTAGGGCTGGGTGTACAGCTCAGTGATAGAACCTTTTGCCCAGTATACACAAGGCCCTAAGTTTGAGTCCCAGGATTTGGGGGTAGGAGGATTGGGAGGAGGAAGAACCAGTTGGTGCTACAGAATGATCTCCCATATTTAAAGTCAGGTGAGAATTCTGTGTACCCTTAAGTGAAAACTACTCCTTCACCTCTTTTAGTAAGTCCTAATGTTTCCAGCCCTTAAAATTGAGGATTCATATAATATCCATTTTGATATCTCTTCCTGAAATTTTAGTATAATTCCTCTTGTTGTATCCTCAGAAGAAATAAAGAAGGGATGTTCAGTAAGGTTAGGTGGGAAACAAGGTCTCAAAAACCCAGAAACCAAAAAGGCAATTGAAATAGTTATCTACATTCTTTTCTGTGCCAAACGCCATAGAAAACAAAAAAAATGACAAAAAGCAGGTGCTGTATGAATGAACGAATTAAACATCGATAACAGGCCTGGAAAGTAACTTTCTCCCTACTCAAACCTCTTCACACACTCTACCATGTATTCTACTACACAGAGGTTCCAACAACTCAGTATCATGTCTTACCTAGGATATTAAATTTTGAAAAAAATGAAGGAGATTTAAAATTGAGCAGTGGCAGGAGGAGTCCAATAAGGTAAAAGGGCACTGTTTTGGACTTATTCCACCATTTTTCAAATTGTTGGACTTCTGTGTCATTGGTGTAAAAGATCATGGAGCTGTTGTCAGGATGGCCGCCACTGTCAGCACTTGGACAAATCACTGCAAACAGGAAAGCACCATATTAGAGAAGACCACAAAACCAGATAGTCACTGTCCCCAGAGACGGACACTTGCCCAACTTTCTCCTTTCCGGGGCGGGGAAGAGGGTTATGTTTAGCTGTATTAGGAATCCTTCATCTAAAAATAAATAATGAAAGGTGAGAGAATCTTAGAAAATGTTGAGGTTTATTCTTAACCTCTACTGGACACTATAAAAAAATCCCACCAAATATCCCTTGGTCCCATTGCTGGAGAGAAAATATTGTGGCTGGTATTTGGCTTTATTTATACAGTAATGCAAGAAGTATCACTCAGGGTAATTGTTGTACTAAAAACTCATACAAAGGCCAAGGGCAGACTTTTTTTTTCTGATAACAAACAAAATCTATGGGGTTGGAATAAATACAGCTGAAATAGTTGTCATGATACCAAGAAAACCCAATCATTGGTGGAAACTCGCCACCTTGAATTTTAGCAGCCCAAAATAATTCTGGAAGTCCACTACACCTGATAGAATCCAGATGATATTCTGAGAACTGGGCAATCAGGAAAATGCATTTTTCTTAACACTGATCTATAGATGGCAATTTCTTCTGTTTTTAGATAAAGTACAAACTATTCTTACTTTGTTTCTAATTTCACAATAGAGCTTTTGCTAGTAGTCAGTTCTTTGTACAGAAATCTTTTAAATTTTTTCTGGTACTGAGAATTGAATGCAGAGCATTGCTCTTTATTGTTTTTGGGGTAGGGGCTCTACAACTTTCCCTGGTCTGGCCTTGAACTCATTACCCTTCTGCTTCCATTCTGAGTAGCTAGTAAAAAACACACTAAGCAAGTATCACACTCATCACCTTTCAAAAAGAAAAGAACATTCGTTAAGTTCCACTGTGAATTTTATTCTCTACCCATTATTTTGCATGCTATGAAGACAACTCATTTTCTTTCTCCTTAGCATTTTAACAGGTATCTTTTTTCTTCTATGTTCTGGACAGATATTTTCTTACAGACTATAGAAACAAACTGACTCTGTCACTTAATGTTTAAATGTTCTTGAGCAAGTTAACTCTGTGTCTTGATTTCTTCATCTATAAAGTAGAATTTAGGGTATTAACTTACAGGGCCACTATAAAACATTTAGAAAATGCCTGTACACAGTAAGTATTCCATAAATGTTAGCTAAATATTTTTAGAACTAACTGAGATGGTTTGTTTCATAATACTCTATTTGCCACACTGTTCAAAATAAACATTAAATGAGAAATCAAGAAGTGGCGTTATTAACATAAGATATTGCTATGTAATATGAACTTTGACTTTGCTGATGGTGCTCTCCTAATCATCAATGTAACTGTGATACATAAGATCTTAAGGATGAACTGACTCCCTAGAGAAGAAGAAATTCTATGAGATATTAATGAACTAGTTTCATCAATAGAGCTCAGAATAGCTATATAGTAAAATCATTTTCTCTTTTACGACAAGGATGCTATTTGGTCTTTTTGAAAATTCTGAGGTGAAGGGTGGGATGCGTGAGATTTTAGTAAGTAACTCAAAGTATGTATGTATCCATAGAATAAAGGCTGGTTCTTCACTCATTCATTTTCTAGTGTTAACAAATGGTAGATTATTTGGGTAATATAGTCCTCACTGTACACTTCATGTGAGAAGAGACTATTATCTGCTCACTATCATATCGCGAGTGCTTAAAATAGTTCCTACCACATACTAAATATAGCATAAAAGCTTTAGGTGATGGTCAATTTTCCCTAGGACTTCCATATTGGATTAAATCCATTGGCCACAACAGTTTGCTTTATTTTTACTTTTTAAATTAAATTTTTTTGTGTGGTGCCAGGGATCAAACCCAAAGGTTCCCACATACTAGTCAAGTGCTCTACTGTTGAATTCAACCCCAGCCCCAAGCACTTATTTTTAATAAACAAATTAAACTTTGCTAAGAAATTAGATTATTTTGGACCCAAAGCTTCCATTTATTTTTCCATATTTATTAGTTTCTGTTCATTAACAGGAAATTTTTCTATATTCTACAAATAAGTGTAGACTATATATTAGTAACAAAATGAATACACACCTGAAACTACATTAATGAACTGAGAGGTATACTTCTGGGCATACAATTGGAAGTGATGCAAATTCTTGAAAATATTGATTATTTCATAGCTAAATATGAATACAACTAGGAATTGTAAAATACAGATTTGAGTATCCCTTAATCTGAAAAGTTTGGGACCAGAAGTGTTTCAGATTTTGGAATATTTGCATAGACTTTACCAGATGTAGTTGTTCATCCCTAATCCAATTTTGGTTTTGTTTTTTTAGTGTTGGGGATTGAACTAGTGCATGCTAGGTAAATGCTCTAGTGTGGAGTTATATCCCTAGTGCCCTCTCCCCATCCGATTCTGAAGCATTCTAGATTTTAGAGTTTTTGCTTAGGGATGTGCAGCCAGTAAACTAAATATTGCCCAGCTCACATGAACTGTGTTTTGAGTTTTTTAAAAGACATATTGATTACCTACAATTTAGTAGGAGCTCAGTTAACATAATAACAAATTTTCATTAACCATTTACCCAAAATAGGGTCATTTTTTTTTTCTTTTATTACTCATATGTGCATACAAGGCTTGGGTCATTTCTCCCCCCTGCCCCCACTCCCTCCCTTACCACCCACTCCGCCCCCTCCCTCTCCCCCCCCCTCAATACCCAGCAGAAACTATTTTGCCCTTAGTTCTAATTTTGTTGTAGAGAGGGTATAAGCAATAACAGGAAGGGACAAGGGTTTTTGCTGGTTGAGATAAGGATGGCTATACAGGGCATTGACTCACATTGATTTCCTGTGCGTGGGTGTTACCTTCTAGGTTAATTCTTTTTGATCTAACCTTTTCTCTAGTACCTGGTCCCCTTCTCCTATTGGCCTCAGTTGCTTTTAAGGTATCTGCTTTAGTTTCTCTGCGTTAGGAACAACAAATGCTAGCTAGTTTTTTAGGTGTCTTACCTATGCTCACCCCTCCCTTGTGTGCTCTCGCTTTTATCATGTGCTCATAGTCTAATCCCATTGTTGTGTTTGCCCTTGATCTAATGTCCACATAAGTTCGCCTTAAATCCTTTTGGAGAAAGATGGGGAATAAGGAAACAAAGTAAATTCCAAACTACTTACCAAGGTTGCTATTATTGGTTCTCAGTATAACGTCTGTGTCATTAATATGATGAAAAAAATCTAAAAATGAAGCACAAAATATAGTTTAACAATGAATGAAAGATGCCAAATTCTATCACTTTCTAAAGCTTTTTTATCTATCAAGATTTAAAAAAATCTACTACATGTAATATTATCTAGTTCACTGAGTCAAAACTACTTCATTGTTAACGTATCTTCACCTTCTATAGTTTTCTTCATTTATAGTAATGTCATTGGTTTCACAGTCCCACTATGGAAAGTTTTTTACAAGATTGAAGATCTAAAAAAATTATCCTCCCACAAGGCTGAATTAATGATAGTTAAAAGAGTTAAAAGGTCTGAAATGAAGATAATATATATACATATATATTCTTCCTGTACTCACACTAATTCTTATAAGTATATCTATATTTTATATAAGGTATTTTAATTGTTTTTGGCAGACTGAACTCAGGGCCTTGATCTTGCGAGGCAGGTACTCTATTAGTTGAGCCATATCCCCAGCCCTATAAGGTTCTAAAGCAAGCAAAAAGGAAAAATCAGCATTCATACACAGCTAAACTTACTTGGGAAATCACTAAACGTTTTCACAAAGTACAGTACACGCTTTTTTTAGACCCATGGCTATACAGTAATTATTATGCTCATAAGAATCACTGAGTTAGACTGAAGGAGAAGGCAAAGAAAAAAGCATGTGCAGATTCCTGAACATCCATCTCAGGCTCAAGGAGAGCATGGGAAACAAGCCAAGGTCACACACACACACACACACACACACACACACACACACACACACACATAAATGCAATTGTAGGACTGTTTGGGGGGGCAGAAGTGAGCAAAGAAAGGGAAAGAGAATGGGGGGTGGATAATATTGAGTTACATTGTGTCTATGTATAAAGAAATATAATGAAACCCACTAGATGAGGGAAACATGAGGATTCTTTATATTGTTCTGTGTGTTTTATATATGTTTGAAATTTCTAATAACAAAAAGTACATGTGTTGTATGTTAAATTAAAACATTTATAAAAAATTGTCAGAAAAAAAATTAAAAGACTTTTAAAAAGACCTAAATAAACAGAGAACCTATACCATACCATAACCATGGATAGGAAAACTCAATAATACTAATGATATAGCTTCTTTCACACCTATAAATTCAATGGAATTCTTATCAAATCCTAAACTCAGTACACTCAGGACATCAATTATGGCATACTGATTGAAAAATTTAATGCAATTTCAATCAAATTCTGACTGGATTGTTCTGGAAAGTAAAATAAAAAACAGAATAGAGACAGCATTTACAAAGTGAAGACAAGCAACTAACTAGAAGATATTTGGTTACTATTATAATCTTTATAATGAACTTCTATAAAATGTTGGGGGAAAGTGACTGAAATTTATATGCATCAAATTATAGCACAAACACCAATGACTTTTATGAACTTTTCTGTTACAGTACTAAAAGTTTCTGATAAAGATAGAAACAAAGCTCAATATATCTGCTGAGTTATAAAAATATTTTATAGTAACTTGAGATTTTGAAGGAACATCATTCACTAAAAATTTGGAAATGACTGTACACATTTTATCTGAGGTCACAATGACAGAAAATAAACCAAATCAAGTATACTTCCCAGGATTATGTACTTGCTTTATTTCTTACTTTATATATCCCAACTCATATAATTTAAGGCTGAAATTAAAACATTACATTAGTAATTGTATTTGAGAGTAACTGTGAAAGTACGTGATACTGATACTTACTAAAAATAAATTTTCCAGTATTAAAAAGAAAATTAGACATAAGCACCCAATAAACTATCATTGCTCCAATGAGGGACACCAGGGAGAAAAGGAGGCTTGACCACTGCCCAAAGCTGCCAAAATAATGTCTGCAGACATCTGGGTATTCCCAGGTACTGGTATCCAGGGAACCTAGATTAAAAACAGAAGGAAAAGGAAATAATGATGTTGGTGAGATATTGTATATCCATAATTTGGGTTCACCTAATTAATTCTAGCAAAAGACTATGGGTATTTTACCTCCAGATATTAGAATATATTATGAAATAAAACAATTAACACATTACAGAACAAACATAAAGAAATGTGATCAGAATACATCAGCTGAGTGTAAATTAACACAGATCTCAGAAATAAACTTAACAATTTTCTTTTTTTTCAGGTCCTGGGGATGGAACCTAGAGCCTGTACAAGCTAAGCATGTGCTCTACCACTACCTTATACCCCCAGTGCACAAATTTTGTTTTTATTTGACAAAATTTAAAGAAAGTGATTCAGAAGAATTTACAAAATATGTGCAAAATATTTTTAGAGTATTAGAATAGCAAAAACAGGAATGATTCAAACATTCAATAGTGGGGCGATGATGAAGCAAGTAAAACAGAAACACCACATATAATTGTAGTCATTAAGAGATATAAATGACAGGCCAGGATCACACCTGTAATACCAGCTATTTGGGAGGCAGAGATTGGGAGGATCACAGTTTGAGGCCAACCCAGGCAAAAAGTGAGACCCCCCCCCCCTCAACAAATAAGCTTGACATGGTGGTCCACATCTGTAATCTCAGCTACATGGAAGACATAGATAGGAGGACCAAGGTTTTGTTTTTAGGTTACTGTTCAATAACCTAAGAACAAAAAGGTGGGATCATAGCTTAAGCAGTACAGTGCTTGCCCATCATGTACTGAGGGCCTTGGTTCAATCCCTGGTATGGAAAAAACAGCAGGAACAATGAAGCACTGATCTATTCCTCAAATATTGTCTCATGTAAGTATTATCATGATATTACACTAACATCATTCTTACAGATGCCAGGATATCCAGACTCAAAAGGAATAAGCAAAAAAGAAAGGGGAAGTATTTTACCTTTAAATGTTCGATTAAGATGGACTTTACAGAGAATAAGATGACTTACAGACATAGCACAGAAAAAGTTCTCACTGAATACTGAATGACAGCCATCTTCTTAAGTAGAATCACATAACAAATCAATTTATATTTTGGTCAAAAGGTTTCATTACAACTTTTGAACGTGATCTTTATGGCTTTGTTTTTTCTACAAATTAGTAGAGGTAGGTGGCTGTCTCTTGGCCAATTCATCATTCGTCAGGATAGTGATGATGTTCCAGAGCTCTGGGACAGATTTCTTTGAAAAACTCTACATTTTTAATATTGGTTAGAAAAATCTCAACTGCTACTTAATGTACAAACTCCTAAATTTTCTCCTAATATTTTTATGACTTTATTTTTTTCCCATTTAATTCTTTAAGTCATCTGGAATACATTTTTTTTGTGTGTAGGGTGTCACACAGGGGTTGCTTTTCCCAATGAGGTAAAGGTTGAATAGACACCAAGTATGACACGATACATTATAAACTCTCATAGAAACTGGGGAGTTATGGTTCCTATCCCATTCTATCTTTTTTTTTTATGATAGTATTGTTTTGCTTTATTATAGTGGCTTTAAAGTATGATTTAGTACTGGGTAAATCTGATTTCTTCATACCTCTTCTTTTTTTTTCCTCCTAATTTTCTTGGCTTTACTTAGGCATTCATCTGTCCATATTAACTTTAAGGTCATATTTATCCAAGCCCAAATTGAATTTTCATTGAAATGGGACTGAATTTATATATTTGACTTTTTTAATGATAGTAAGTCTTTCTAATAACACAGCATATTTTTCTTACTTGTTTAGATCTTGTTCTTTCTCTTAGCTATGATTTAATGTTTTTCTTTCAACAGCTGTGTTGTTCTATTGCTAAATTTATTTCTAAGTGTATTAGAGTTTATTGCTATTGTGAATGAAATAATATTTTTCTGCCTTGTAGTTCTAGTTGCTGATCCCTGACTTTATAATATAGTGAACTTTCAAATTCTTTTATTAATTCTAATAGCACTAATGACTCTGCATTTCTAATAAGATTCTCTTTTTACCTTTCTATGTTTTTTTCACTTTAATGGAATGGTTTTATCATTTTATCACTTTAGAATGAAACTGGTAGCTGGTTTGGGATAAACAGTTGTTTAAGTACTATCTTTTACCTAATAGTACTGTTCACTAAGAGTTTTAATCAGGAATAGGTGCTAAACTCTATTAAATGCCTTTTTTTTTTTTTGCAATAATGGGGTTTGAACTCAGGGTCTTGCACATGCTAGCAGATGTTCTACCACTTAAGCCTCAACCCCAGTTCAAAAGGTCTTATTTTAAAAATATGACTTTTAAAAATTATTCTTATGAGGAAATTAGCACCAAAGTGAATGGATTCTGCAAAGAACTCCCAACCTCTCTGAATTTCAAAGAAGCCACTAATGCATTAACAGATTGGTTTGCTGAAAAGAGTAAATCTTTAATTATAAAGTAGATAGTTCACACACATGTGGAACATGCACATTAGGATCTGCCTCAATGAGAAATAACTTATTAATCCCCATATCAATAATCTACTTCCAAAATTCTTACATATCATAGTCCGTGATTTCACCACTCTGTAGCAGCAATAAAGTGTTAAAAAGCCCATCAGCATGATCACACACATTCCAGTAGTAAATCCAGCCTGTTTAGAATTAGAAATATAGGACATTTATCATCATGTAAGAATAAATATGCAATCACATTGTTACCCTAAACAATCATGATAAAAACCTGACAATTAATAAACTGTAATTATTTTCTTTAAGGAATTTTATGTAGATTTACTGTAAAACTTACTATACACAGAGAAAATATTTCAAGGTTATTATCATTATTATTAATTATTACTATTATTGAGACAGAGTCTTCCTATATAGCCCAGACTGACCTGAAACTTACTAGGTAGCCCAAGCTGGCCTTGAACTCACAATCTTCCTGCCTCTCCCTCCCAAATGCTGGGATTACAGGCATATAAAATATGTCAGATAGAAGTGTGTTAAAAAATTATATTACCTGTTTTATGCCCCAAGGAATACTTAGTATAGATGTTCCCATCATGGTATTCCAAATCATAAAACTGAAAACAGTAACAATAGTAAAAATATGGCGTTAGATTCTTCAAACATTTTAGAACTTAAAATAATGAGTAATTTTCATTCACCTACAGTTTAAGTCATACTCCAAAAAGTAATTTTACTCACATGGTTACAAAACTGGTGTTTTTACCATATCCTTCAGTGTAACTTTGAAGTTTATAAGCAGAACCTAATGGACTATACACGTAGCACTGCTCTGGAGGTGGAACCACATGGTCTGGAGCAATCTGGTGACAAAGAAACAAAGAAATACCAGAACCAGTAAATGTGCAACTAGGATATTTTTCTATATATCAGAGTATCTGGCTCTAGACACATTTCCAAATACCATGAACAAATAAATACTATATATCCCTGATTAGTGAATTAAAATATTCCTTTTTCAAATGTAGTGGCAGATCTAAAGAAGCAAGAATTTATACATGGGTCAGAATATTTTCTCTTCATTTTAATGAGAAAGGAGGGAAAGGAGCCAGCGAACAGTAAAATTAAAATTAAGGGAATCTAGATGGAGGAGAATGGCCTTAAGTGAGGGGAATTTCAAGAACCTAGTGATTACTGAACTCTGATATGAAGGTGGTTTAGCAAAGTCAGACAGGAATCTCAGACTTTAAAGAGCTGAGGAGTCAATGGACAGAATAGAAATGAATAATAAATGCAGACTATTTTGAAAAATACTTTGGTAACGAAGAAACACGTAACCTGAAGTTGCTTAAGGAAAAGACAAAGTAAGGATTTTACAGACAGAAGAAACATAAGTGTAAAAGTAAAAGGGAAAGAGCCAATAAAGAGAAGTTGGAGGTATAACAGAGAGAATGATTGAACAGATGTTTCTTACATACATAACTCCTCCCCTGCCTCCTACATTTCTTCCTAATTCTACTTTCCTGTTTAAAAGGGGAAAAATATACTGTTTCCTCATGAATTCTGCCTATCTCCCTGAGAATAGGTAGTCCTTAAAGGCTTAGAATCTGACTGGTATGAACTTTTATATTTTATCTTTTATATTTAGCACCTACTATGCTAGGTTTAGAATTCAAGAGCAAAATAATGCACAGCTTCAAACTTCAACAAGCTTAAGTTATAGATGGAGGACACATGAAAAAATTAAGCAAGGCTACAAGACAGAATAAAAATTAAGTGTTTAACTCTGACGTACGGAATCAGTACATCATTCTTTTGTCTTCTGCCAGGTGGAAAAAGAAAAACGGACAAGACTATGTCTATCAAGTAGGAGAAAACCAACTATAGCTAGCAAAGCAAATTCAGAAAAAGTGAAAATCAAAAGCTATAAGAGATGGGATTAGAGAAAAATTAAATTTCTGGCTGAGTTCTTACACTGACTATACAGAGAGGTGAGGCAGAGTAAACCTACCCCATGTATCCCACCCCTGGTCCTATGCCTGCTGTATATTGTGAATAGGGAGACATGGAGAATAGGTAGGGGAGAATGTGGCAAATTCTTAGGAGACTCAGAAACACTGGTATATGGCAGTGCTTTCAAACTTGAATATTTCTGTAACTCACACAGGGATCATTAACATGCAGATTTTGCTTCAGTAGGTCTGAAGAAAGGCCTGGAATTCTGCATTTCTACTAAGCTCTCAGTGATGTGAATAACACTGATCTTGTGCAAAGTATAATTTTATTAGTAAGGATCTAGGAGATACTGGCAGACAAATCATTTTCTTCCCTTCCCCCTTTTAGAATAAAAGTGTTAAGGTAAAAGGGAAAATTTTCATAAATAAAAAGGTTTATAAACACCCAATACCAGTAGTTTCATTTTGTTCTTCCCTAAAAAAAATCATTTAGTAAACATAATTTTGCTGGTGGAGTGGCTCAAGTGGTAGAGCGCCTGCCTAGCAAGCATGAGGCCTTGAGTTTAAACCCCAGTGCTGCCAAAAAAAGAATGAAAAAAAGAAAAAGACAGGAAATATAATTTTGGATTTTTCAGAAAAAGAATGTGGAATATACACATATCCATTAAAAATAGTTATACCACATTGCTAACTTTAGATTGCTGTTTATATATTTTGATTTACTCTAGTCATCTCAGTGTGGGTTAATAAAAGGGATTCAATAAGTGCATGATACTGACTTCACTTCCAGGCAAAAAATGTTCATTTAGTCCTAGACTTGCCCAGTTGGTATCTGGCTTCCAAAAGTACAGTTCTAGACCATGAGATACCCCAAAGGGCTTTGATAATTCTATTATGCGACTAAGACTTTGACGTCACTACTAATATAAAGGCCTAGGGGAAGAAACAAAAGGATTGCAAAAAAATTACCCTACTCACAGCATTTTGGATGTACTTTCTTTGGCTATACAAAGTATAGCAGTATAGGAGTTTGAATTTAGGGCTTCGTGCTTGCTAGGCAGGTGCTCTACCACTTGACCCACACCTCTAGCTCACAAAAGATCTTAATGCTTCCTTCACAATAGCCATTATAAGGACTAAAAGAGATAGCTCTGTTCAAGTGATGATAAGTCCTTACCCCCTGGCAAACATCTAGTGAATGTTGGTTCCTTTCTTCCTTTTTATTACTAACACCTATTTCAAAAATTTTTTTTCTCTTAGAATGTTCCTATTTTTAAGATTTTAAATTTTCTGAATCTTATATGTGATAATTTTTATAAGTAACCAAATTATACATTTTTAATCCTAAAATTATAATACAGATTTTAGATGACCAAGAGTCCACAAACTTATGGCCCATGGTCTAAACTGGCCTTTAATCTGACTATTCACAGCCTCTTCCCTAAGAATTCTTTTTCTTTTTTTTGTTTTTAATGGTTATAGGACAAAATAAAGAACAACTTGTGACAGTATGTGGTCTGCAAAGCCTAAATCTGTACTATCTGGTCAATTGACCCTTATATTTGGTCTATAAAAAGATATTGTTAAAAAGGAAAACATTACATATGTGTATGAGCATATTTCAGTTTCCACTCTTGCAGAAAACTTCTGAAGACATTTTTCCTTTATAACTTCAAACTTAAAAACTGAACAGACTAACCAGAATCTTATGTTGTTAATAGATGATCTAAGCTACCACTTCAAAAGTAATTTATCTTCTGTGGAGCTCTTGGGAGAGGGGATAAGCAGAATTTAATCCAAAATATCTCCAGGCTATTGTCAACAGAGAGATAGTGTCATATATTTCTATGCCAGGCTAGATAAGACTTAACTAGACTGAAACATAGGACATGCATTAAATATTATCTTCAACTCTGCATGATACTGTCCTTGGAATACAGCCAGCAAAAAGTTCAACCAGTGGGAGCTGCCATGGTTTATGTTGTTCACTGTTCATTTCAACTCAACTTTAGACAATTAGCAATGCTTTGCCTCTTACCAGTGCCTTGTCTGCAGGAGCAGTGAGCCGGTTGTAGTAATGAATCCTCTTGTTCATGGCAGAGGCATGGTCACTAACCCTCTGAATGACATCATTCACATTGACGATGTTTGTGGGCTCTATATAGAAAGGCCTAAAGAAGGGAATATATACTTGACTAAAAACATTCAGGCAAAAATTCTGGAAGTCAGTCATTGAAGAAAGTAACTTCTTGTCTTCTATTAGAAATGGGATTCACAAAGTCAGGGCATTCACTTCCTACTTTTGGTGGGAAAAGAAAATACCACAAAAGAAGTATTATCCTATTCAGAATACAGCTTTTGTCTCATAATGCTTTTACTTTAAACACACTTCTTAATCTTCAGGAATTTAGCAACAGAGGAGATAGAATAGAAAGAGCTTAACTCAGTTATTAAAAAGAAATAGATCAAAGAAAAAAATGAAATATAGAAGCTGTCAGTTTCTAGCGATGAAACTTAGAAACAGCTTTGACTAGTCTCTGAATAGCTTTTGGCACTAAATCAGAGAAATTATAGATAAAAGTGTCCCTCTACTAAAGTCTCTACCCTTCCTTATGAGCCAAAGTTACTTCCTAAAATAAAAAAAATTCCTATTTCTCAGTTCATGTACTAATAACTAGTGATCAAAACCATCTTCCTTGTGAGAGTTATCCAAAGTAGTATCAAGTAGAATGTTAGGACACCAGAGATATTTCCTCATTCTACTTTTCTTGGATTTTGGCAACGTACTCTATTATCCTATTATTTATGTGTATGCTTCCTTCCCATGACTGTGTCCTAATGAACTGCAGATTCTGGTTTTCAATCATCATTTTCACTCATCAGCCTCTTCAGTTCTGTTCTGAAATTCCCACATTTGACTTCTAAGCTTCCAGTAATGCTATTCAAAATGGAAAGATGAGGCAGAGTTGCATGAGACCAATGCATTCCTCTGCTAAATCTCAGACCCCTTGAAGTAACAAACAATACTGTGTACTAAATAATACACATAATTTGCCATTTTACATTATACACAGATCAAAATAATGAAGAAAGAGATTTATCATTGGTTTCATACAACTCCTCTACATTTATTGGTTCTGAAAGAAGCTTAAAATATATTGAAGTATGGTAATCATTTCTAGAGACATTGTTAATTTAATCTTGTGGGAAATACCTGAAAAACCAAGTGACTGAAAATTTAATTTCTGCTATTTTTCCGACCAACTGTGATATTTGAGAAATGGTAGTATAGATAATGAATTTAGTCTTCTCTGCCTAACTAGTATATAGAGTTTGTGATTCATTATTTATTCTCCACAACATCATCTAAATATGGTGGGTACAATCTAGTTCAAATCAATGAATATGTAAGTAGAGAAATTAATGGAGCAAATACATGAATACCGATCAACATGACATATATATATACAAAGCATATTAGTGCTAAATGCATTAAGTAGAATCAATAAACTTCAAGGGATATAATGAAAATAAATGGTTCGGTGGGTACTTACACATTTGGTAGCTAGCATAATTATCAATCTTCCCCAAACACACTATGATGTACTCCATAATTTACATACTTCCTATGACACTCGGTAGTACTAAAAACAATGTGAAAATACTGATATCCGAAGAAGAGAGGGTCACACTCTATAGCACATTCCCTTCCTTGCAAAAACGGTACCCCCACAAAATTCAAGAATGCCAACGTAAGACAGATTGAAGCTAATTATGGGTTAGAGACTAATAAGTACAATATTGGTAGAAAGAGATATGGATGTCCTATGTGGTAGGTTTTTACTCTGAAAACTCAATGGTATCAATATCAACTACCAAGCTGATTTGAAAGTCTGCTGAAAAGCAGTCCAGGGAATGCTAAATTTCTTGGCTCCTGGCCACTTACAGAAGTGTTAACTGTACCCTTTAGTTGGCTTGGGTATTCTGAGAGCAAAATGACTCTGAAAGTTTTCTTTTCCAACTGTTTTCATCGAGACGCTGAGTGACTAGTCAAATAAATATTTTGGAATCTTTTCAAAACAGATTCACTTTAATACAACTCAGCATATTTTTACTGCATTATTAGAAACACATGCTTAAAGCTTCATTTGAGATAATGAAATATATTTCTAAAGTGAACTTCAGATGGATCTTAAAACACCTTTAAAATTAAGCAACACTACACAGAGGATGATATTCAGAATAAGACTCAAGCTTTTTTCTTTTGAACAGTTTCACATCACTGCTCCCTGTCAATGTTATTTCCCATATGATATGTAGTTCAGTTGTGCCACATTGAAAATAAAGAGGTTATATTTGTCTCACCTTGTAAATATTTACAGTCATGCCACAGGGAAAAATGTTTTAATATTAAGCAAAATTTGCAAAATATTTTAAAATGTGACTCAAATCTCATGAGTTCATTTAATACATTTATAAACAGAGAAGCATTTCTACTGACACCTTTTCTAGGTTCCACTCCTTAAATTCCTTAAAAATGTTTGGCCTTTAGGTCTGTCTCCACCCTTCTACTGACCAGTTATGCTTCTCTTAAGTTTAATAACAATTCCATGACTCTTAAGGAGGCTACTACCCAACAGGGAGACCTTGGCTTATTTATTCACATCCCTATGAAAGCTGAGGCACTCCAGCACCTGACAGGTTGGAGTCATTTGTTTAAAAAAATGAAAAGGAAATCAGGTATTCAAAAAATGTCATGCAAATAAACATTTAAGTAATGAACTGTACTTGCTTCTACATGTTTGGTAAAACACTTTATGTCTGCCAGGCAGCTTTTCAATAAAGAGGATAGAAAAAGAAGTTAATTAAGCCATGGCACCTAGAAATTCCTTGCTGCTACTAGAAAAAATATCAGTAATCCCTGACTCATTGACGTATTTCTCACCTCCTCTGATACCTATACAACATCCGCTTTCACAAAAACCTTGCTCTACACTCCATCTTTAATCACTATTGCCATTGGTTGAGCCCATATTTATTTTTTTTTCTATTTTAGTCATTAGTTGGTATTGCTTCGTTGGAGGAAACAGGAAAATAAACAATTCTGATCCAGAGAGAAAATGTGAAAAGGAGAGAGAGCACGTGCAACCAGGGAAGCAAGAGAGATGGTTATGTGATGCTGGGTGTGTGTAGGGAATGTGTGCATGTGTGACATAGAAGATGGGGCTATATCAGACCTCTGAGGAACTTATAATTGAGTTGAATCTTAAAGGATATAAAGGAGTTAGCCAGGTATGGACAAAAGAAGCAAAGAAATAGTGTTTTAAAAATTGAGAGGGGTTGTCACAGCAACTCAAGTGGTAGAGCACCTGCATAGTGAGGCCCAGAGTTCAAATCCCAGTACTGCAAGAAAAAAAAAAAAAGGACAGGGGTGATAAAAAAAAAACCTTTTTATTGCCAATCTTTTTGATACATCTTTATTATAAGTCTTTTTATTATCTAAAAAGTGGATAATTAAAAGGAACAAAAAATTTTTGTACTGTCTAGAAGTTCTTAGGTATCTTGTGGCCAAGGCAGATATTAAAAACAAAAAAATAAGAAATCTCCACAAGCCTCCCCTCATATACTTAATCCCTCTTTCTCTTCAAGGTAAAGGCAATGTTTTAATAGTGACTGAGAAAGTAGTTGCTTTAAAAAAAACTCATATAAAGAACATTTTGCTAATGGATGTTTACAAATGTTTCCATTGCTACATGATTTTATTGTTAAATTGACGTCTATCACCAATAAAAATTCATTCCTGCAATTTTATGCACATGGATTCAATTTTTTTTTAATTTAAAAGCTTTTAAATGAAGAATTTGCATGACCGTTGAACCTGTTACAAAATATAACAAAAAAAATCAAAGGAATATAGCACAAAAGCAAATGACACTACCAGTATCTTGACATTTATTGCATGTAATGCACATATTAATACTACTATTTTACTTAAAAAGTGTTTAGAAGTATAAAATGTTTCAAAATTAGTGAATTAAGGGCTGGGATATAGCTTAGTTGTGCAGTACTTGCCTAGTGTCTGTAAGAACTTGGGTTTGATTTCAGCATCACAGCACAAAAACAGTTAATTAAATATTCAATATATTTCAAATGTGCAAATTTACAAACAGTGCAAAGCATCAAATAAAAGATTAACTTATAAAAATACATTACAATGCTTCAAAGGAAACACTAACTTTTTTGAGGACTCCATCTAAGCCACTATTTTTTTTCTTTGGGTGTGTGTGTGTGTGTATATGTGTGTGTTTGTGCGCAGCAGAGGTAGTTGCTGGAATTGAGTGATATGATACAACAAGGAAGGTGTTAAGAATGAAGGGGAAGAGACAGAGAAGTAGAGGAAAGGAGAGGCTGGAGGACTGAAGAGAGAAACAAAGGTGAACAAACCTATTGGTTGTTTCCAGACAGAAACAAAGGTGAACAAACTTACTGTTTTTTTCCAAAATAACAATGTTAAATTAACAAAAGCACTAGTATTTTGAACCTTAAAAATAGTACGGAATACCAGAATATACATATTAGCATTACAATCACTAAATGCAAAAAATTAATCAGGCAAATTTAAACAAAATTTCCTATATAATTATTGAGAGTAAAGTGAACTTCAAAATCTGTCTCAATTACTGTGACAAAATGTTATAAGATTTTAAAAGATAAAGCATATTGAATTATTAATACAAAGTGAAAAAAATTTTACCATACTGTTAATAAATGAAAATGAATTTCATCAAGATTATTACCTCTTTCACATCATTAAAATTTATATTATGTGTTTTATAGGATAATGACATATAAGAAAATATGTACATAATTTGGAAATGAATACATGCATGTATGTGCACACACACAATCCTATTTTTTAAATATCATTATTTATTATTTTTTTAACTGGGAAAAGTGGTATGATGAAAGGATTTGGAAAAGAGTAAATGATAATACTTGGTTTAAGGTTATAGGTTCCCTATTTTAGAATTCTAAGCTGTTATTTAGCTGCAAGTAAACATCTTCATCAAAAACATATGAACAAAGAACTTGACCTGAAAATTAATTCTAAGGTCCAAATATCTTAATTAAATACAGATTCTGCTAAGAATGAATTTCAAAATTCTTTTCAATGCAATTCATGTGTTCACATTTTGGGTTTTAAAAAAGCCATAAATTATTGTTTTAATTCTGTGGTGAAGACAAAAAAAAATCTCTTTGTGTATGGCTACAAAATGATCAGTAACAGAAATGCCAGGGTTCAGCTTTTTGTTTTCTTTTACAACTTCAGTTCTGGAAAGAAGACTAAAGAATAATATAAATATGAGGAACATTCAAGCAACAAAGATGCTAGACACACCTGCAAGTAAATACCCACAAATAGTTCTTCAGTTTTTCTTTAGGTTGATATAAACAGTAACACCACCATTCCTCATCTTCTACTTAGAAACAACAATTTGAATTAGGACATGGTGAGTGACATTCCACAAACAATTAAGAATGTGAGAAAATTTCTCAAGAGGGTAGAGTTCTTCAAGCACCAACTTCTTATGCACTTATGTGAATACCAATATAAATTAAAATTGTCTCAATCTACTTAAATGCAATAATTAACAAGAGTATTTACTTAATATTTTGAAATAAAGAGCTTGTTTCAATTATGACGAGTAGGCTTCAGCCGCCAATGCAAAGCCAATTGTTACTCCCCTTTATACACAAATCTAACAAAAGAATTTCTGGGAAAGATAAAATTTCCAGTTTCTTAACCTTACTATTCCCTCCCCCCAAAAAGTGGGGCATAAGAAAAAATGACAGACTAAACATTACACAAGTGGGGAAAACAAAAGCATTTCCTCTAAAATCAGGAATGAGACAAGGGTGTCTACTCTTTCTACTCTTAATCAATACAGTGCTTGAATTCTTAGAGAAATAAGGCAAAAGGAAGAAAGAAAAGGGATCAATTAGTCAAATTATCCGTTTGTAGACAATACAATTATATACTTGAAAAGACTTTACTGATTCCATCAGAAAATTCTTAGATCTGATAAGTACTTTCATCAAAATACAGGACACAAAACCAACATGCAAAAATCACTATCTTTTATGTATACCAACAGCTAACAGATAGAAAAAGAAAATCCTATTCACAATAGCCTCTAAAACAAAAATCCTAGGAAGAAACCTAACCAGGGAGATGAGAGGCCTCTACAATAACACTGAAGAAAGAAATTGAAAAAATGCTAGAAGATGAAAACACCTCCCATGTTCATGAATCAGCATAATACAGTAGACTCTTGGTATCCACAGCATCTGGTCCCAAGGAGACTGTCAGCTCAGGAAAAACCGAACATGTTCACGATCAGTAGAGGTCAATGCAGAACTATGGATGCTTGATTCGTTTTTCATGTAACACTGCCCAACTTCTGCTAGAGATATGTCTTCCTTTAAAAATCTCAAATATTCACTTTATCACTTTCAACTACTCACACCTGCTTTTAGGGAGACATATTTTCACAGAATTAAAGACAGGGAAACACTCAGAAGATCATGTGATTTAAACACAACTGATGATAATGCAGGACTGATAGCATCTCCCTATCAATTGAGCTGCATAATGTGAGTAGGGATATTAAAATTTTTTGCCTTTGAAATTTTGTTATTCATTATATTTTTGACTATGCTTGGCCAAAACTGTGTGTTATAAGTCTGCAAATAAGGCAGGCTTACTGTACTATGGAAAATGATTGAAATATAAAAAACAATCCTAAAATTCATATGGAATCACAAAAGATGCAAACAAGGTAACTCTAAGATAGTGACGTTGGAGCTATCACAATACTGACTTCAAATTACACTGCAGAGCCACAGTAAAAACAACTACAAACAAAGTCAAAAGTCCAGCCTATTACTGGCACACAAACAGACATGTAGACCAACAGAATAGAATAGAGGACACAGAAATAAACCCATGCAGCTACAGCCATCTGACTCTTGACAAAGGTATTAAAAACATATATTAGGAGAAAAGACAACAAATGGTTGTTGGGAAAACTGAATAGCCACATGTAGAAGACTGAAACTTGATCCCTATCTCTTAACCTTTACAAAAATCAATTCAAAATGGATCAAAGACCTTAATATAAGACTTGGAACTTTGAAACTACTAGATGACAACATAGAGAAAACATTTCAAGATGTAGGCATAGAGAATGACTTTCTGAAAAGCATTCCAACAGCTTAGTAGCTAACAGCAAAAACTGATAAATGCATCAACTAAAAAGCTTCTGCAAAGCAAAGGAAACAATGAACAGAGTGAAGAGGCAGTCTACAGAATGGGAGAAAATCTTTGCCAGTTATTTATCGGACAAGGCATTGACATCAGAATATATGAAGAGCTCAAAAAAAAAAAACTAAGCTTCACAAGAACAAACATTCTAACCAACAAAGGGACAAATGAATTGGACATTTCTAAAAAATTACAAATGTCCAATAAACGCATGTTCAATATTCTTAGCCATAAAGGAAATACAAATCAAAATGACACATATTCCACCCAGTCAGATGGCTATCATTAAAAAAACAAACAAATGCTGATGAGGATGTGGGCGTGGGTAGGGAGAAAGATCCCTTAAACATTGTTGGTGTGATTGTAAATTAGTTCAGCCACTACTGAAGTCAGTATGGAGGTTCCTCAAAAAAACTAAAAATGGAACTACCATATACCATTTGTGGATATATACCTGAAGGAATCTAAGTGTACACAATAAACATCTATGCTTACTGTGGTGCTAGTCACAATAAACAAGTTATGGCATCAATCTAGGATTCACCAATCGATGAGTGCACAAAGAAAATGTGGTACATACACACAGTAGAGTATTATTCAGCCATAAAGAAAATAAAAATTATGCCATTTGCAGGAAAATGTATGGAACTGGAAACCATCACACTAAGCAAAATAAGCCAGACTCACAGAAAGACAAATATCACATGGTTTCTGTCATATGTGGAATATAGATTTTTTTAAAAAAAAGAAATAACATGAAAGTAGATGGGGACTATTTGAGGGACTGGGCCAATGAGAGTGGGAAGGGAGACAAGAGAAGGTAATGGGGGAGGGGTGAATATGATCAAAGTTCATTGTGTACATGTATGGAAATGTCATAATAAAACTCATTGTTTTGTACAATTAACAAAGCTAGCATTTTAATTGAAATTTCCTTTCTTTAGAAACTAGAAAAACAATGAAAGAAGGTAAAGGGTAAAGAAGTCAGTAAATATATAGAGAGATAAATCATATTTGTCATCTTTTAATTAATTAATTTATTTATTTTGACACATGGTTTCACTATGTTGCCTAGGCTGGCCCTGAACTCTTGGGCTCAAGCGATCTTCCTTGTCTCAGTCTCCTGAGTAGTTGGGGCTATAAGTACATATCACTGCACCTGACCTATTTTTGTCTTCTTAATTCAATTATCTAGAAATTGAAAACACTAAAAACAAAACACATCTACGCTTTAAACAGATCACCAAAGAAAAAGAACCTCTTACTATTTGTCTCCTATAACTTAACTGCTATGGTTTAAATGTATCGCTTTCAAAATTCAGGTGTTGCCAATGTTGATTAAGCCATCTGGGCACAACCCTCATTAATGGTATCAAGGCCTTTGTAAAAGAGGCTTCCCACAGCATTTAGTTTGCTTGTTCTTCAGCTTTTCTGCCATGTCAGGATGCAGCAAGGAAGCCCTCACTAGACCAAAAGCTGGTGCATAAACTTGGACTTCCCAGCCTTTAGAACTGTGAGAAAATAAATTTCTGAAACCAGTCAGATGTTACAGCAGCACGAAACAAAGATACTTAATACAGGGATTTTATACACCAAGCTTAGACATCATGGCTCTCAAGAAAGGCACATGAACAAAGACAGCTTCTGCTTTACTGTTGGAAAGGCACTAGCAAAAAATGATCTACACAAAGTGGTTGTTCAGGTGATGACAACAGCTATATTTTCAACTCAGATGGCAAATATTATAGTAGCCTGACCAGAGTCCATTGCTAGTTGCATGGTATGCTATGCAGTAGACCTATCCCAGAATAATAAAACAGACTGGTAAGGGCAAGAGTCCAGGGTGGAACCTGCTCCGCCACCTGGCTCCTATCATCTAACTTTTATGTACAGCAACATTTTATAAGCAAAATACAAGATGTATTTTAGGAAAAAAGAAAGTAACCAGTGCTAGAAAGGGTATGTTGAAATAGGAACTTTCACACATACTAGTAAGAGTATAAGTTGGTACAGTTTTGGAAGAAAGCAATTTGGCTCTAAGATATCAAGAGCCTAAGTTGTGCTTATAACCTTTATTCTAATAATTATACTAGGAGATCAAAGTATGGTATAAAATTATGTATAAACCATTAATCATAGCACTATTTAAACTAAAATTGTACAGTTTAATATTTAAACATTATCTTAAATTATGTACATGTATATAATGCATATTTAAGATAATGTTTCAAAAGAATTCCTAAAATTGAAAAAATGCTAATGCTCATTTCTTTTTGTCATTTCAGTGATTCTTTAGAACATTTTTTTTTTTCTGGTTTTGGGGATCCAACCCAGGGCCTCATGTATGCTGGGCAAGTGCTCTGCTGCTCAGCTACATCCCTAGTCCTAGGACAGTTTTTATTATAAACCTTTTTACTGTTCTTTGAAACCTAATATTTTCTCCTTATCTCCTCATTTTTAGCTTCAGCTTGTAATTGTAGGGTTTGTAGCAATTAAAATCTTAGGATGATATTGCTAAAAAGTTCTAGGTTTGCTTAAGGGCCATGAAGTTCAGGGAGAAACTACAAAGACTTTTGCTATCTTATTGTCCCAAAAGCCATTTTGATAAGAACGTTTTTATTAGAAGCAATAATGGGTGGAGGGAAGTGAAACTAAGGTGAGTGGGTCATCATTTTTTAACTTCTCCAGAAACAGGCAAGAGGCATTCCTGGGGGTCACAGCAGTAGGAAGTACCAAACTCTGTGGTCGCTTACACTTGAACCTATGAGCTCCTCTAACAGATCATGGGTTGGCAATGGGACAAATTTGGACCCATGGCTTGTTTTCATAAGTAAAGTTTTAAAGGAATATGATTAGGCGCATGCATTTACAAATTGTGGCAGCTTTCACCCCACAATGGCAAAGTTGAGTCCACATGCCCACAAAGCCTAAAGTGACTGAATGCCCCCTTAGAGACACAGTGCTAGAGAAGAGGCTTTCTTCATGGCCCTTACCAGATCTATGTCAGCGAGCACCTAAATAGGTTTTTCTATCAGAAATTTTTATAACCAGATGTCCCTAGACTTCATCCCTTGCAAAATCAGCCTCCTACACATTAAAAACAAAACACAAGCCTAACAAAGGAACTGTAACCTCAGCCAAAACGACCAGGACAAATGGCCTCTCGCCACTTCTGGCTGGGATTGGCCAGCACCCACTGCATAGGCACTCACAGGACTGATTCTACTACTGAGAATGCTGCCTCAGAATGGGATCCATTAGTCTTTTTCCTAATGAAAAATGAGTTCTGAATATATAGATCTTCTTTTTCCAAATATATTAAACTCTTCATTCACCCCCTTCCTCTCCCTTCCCCTCCCTCTCTCTCCTCGAGGGAGGCACTGTGTTTGAGCAACGTGTCTGGCATACAGACACTTAATGAATGATGACAAAAGGAAGGAACAGAGAAAGAAAGGCAGGTGGGAGGAAAGGAAGTAGAGAAAGAGGGAGAAGGAGACAGAGGAGACAGAAAGGCAGGGAAACACCAGAAGGAGAAAGGAAAGGAAGCAGGCAGACAGCTAGGGAATAACTTGCAGAGAATCAGCACATTAAATTGTATATATGATGTAATTTCATATAAAAACACAGAACAGAATTTCATCTAAAAACAGAGGAGAATTTTAACAACCTTTGCTTCATGTGATAGGATTATATTTCTTTATGCTTCTAGGCTGTTTCCAGAACTTTTTTTTAAATAATCTTTCCCCTAATGCTTCCCTAACTAGAAAAAAAAAGGATAATTTGTATCGTTTCCTAGAAGCACATTTTTAAGAAAATAAGTTTATCCTACTACTAATATTTCATTTGAATTGTGTAAATGTTTGTTTTGATGGGATTGGGGTTTGAACTCAAACTTTTATGCATGCAAAGCAGGTGCTCTACTGCTTGAGCCACACTTGCAGTTCTAATTCTGTAAACTTTTGTACTGGCTTGGATACATTTTATTTTGTTGTGGTGAGCTCTGTTACATTAAATAATAAAATGCATAAATTATTTTTTGTTTAAAGTTATTCACTGTATAATCTTTTAGTACCATTACTAAAAGATTACAAGGTTGATAGGCTGTTAAAGCCCTCTGCTACTTTTTAGCCCCACAGCTTATAAACTAGAATCGGCAGATACCGTTGATGAAAGGCAGGGCTTCTTTTCCTGGGTTTTCTTTCCTTCCTGATCTAGGCCTAAGTATTCTTTATTCTCACATTATTCCTTCCATGTCTTCAAGTAGATTTAAAATTCTTTTCATCAATTTTTTTTAGTAATTGTAACTTTTTTGATCTAAATTCCTTAACCTATCATTTGCAGAGTTGTGCAACCATCACCATAATCAATTTTAGAACATTTTCTTCACTACCAAAAAAAGCACTGGGCTATATTTCCCCTTTCCCCAGCCCCTGGACACAATTAATTTCTGGATAGATACCTAAGAGTGGAATTGCTGGGGGGCATATGGTAACTCTATATTTAACAATTCGGGGAACTAACAAACTGTTTAAAAAATGGTTGCACCTGTTTCAGTCCCACTAGCAATGCATGAAAGCCATGCCCTCTTTTTATTTTATTTTATTTTTTGGGTGATACTGGGGTTTGAACTCAGGGCCTCCTTGCTAGTCAGGTGCTCTACCCCTCTACCACTTGAGCTATGCCCCAGCTCACCCTGCCCTCTTTTTTGTAATTATTTAAATAACTCATTTACTAGTCCTAATAAAAGTAGTGGACAACAAATATTTACCTGCAGACATACTTATATTTAGTCACAAGACATAATACAAAAGAGAAATCAAATGGAAGTAACGTACACTAGAAATAGTCTGTAGATACTCAGGCATAACTACACACAAAGACATAAAGGAAACAAATGCCTTCCTCTATTTGCAACAAACAAGCCAAGATTTGAGAGAAGGTCATAACCATTCTGAATTATGGAGTATACTCGTAGTCATAAATAAAAACTAGCGTTAGGAAAAAGCCTAGTGTTAAAATAAAAGGTTAGATACATATAAAATAAAAGAGAAAAATAACCTTAATGGAAGTAGTGGTAGCATGCCAAGATAAACTATAAACTACTAAAGAGAAAAAAATGGCTATGATATTCCTACAAATGATCCAGCCACCTCTGCCCCCACATACTGATGAGGATGAAATCCAGAGCCTCATGCATTCTAGGCAACAGAAATCAGTGAGCCAAACCTTTTTATACATAAAGCAACAAAATAATTCCCTACATTATTTTACAGAGAACATATTTCCTCACTTCAACTGTGGAGGCATTCATTTATCTTCTAATACTTAAAAGACCATGGAAACTATACCTTATGATAAGAGAATAAAGAATAGATTGGAAGAAATATTAATAAGAAGGCCATAGAAGTTATATGATAGACTTTTGGGGACAATTTCAGAGTAAGACTATAATAACTGGTATAAAATCTAAGTATGTAATTTTTACATCAATTCCTTGTCAGCTACTGGGCTTTAACAAGATCCTTGTATTTCATATGCCTTCATTAATTTAATACATGGTATTTAAAAGAAGTATCAAATCTCATTACACACCTATGGTTGGCTTCATTGTTTTGTAGTAGTATTATGTTATTGTACTAAAACCCTTTTGACTAAATAAATACTTGGATATATTGACATTGAGCAGACAGAAAAAGATGGCATGCCAATCCTTCATATCTTTTCTGCCCAGCAAAGCATACTGTTAAATCGGCCCTATTGAGCATCAGTGAAACTTAAAAAGGCTCCCTATGTCTTTAATCTTCTCCATATAATTTAAGGAGGGAAGGAGAGAAGAAGATAAAGCATAACAAACTTCTAGGCACGTAAATAAAAAGTAAAATTGGAATATGTATGAGAGATACAACTTAGGCAAGCAGACAGGGACACAAAGCAGGCAGTTAGGAAAGGAAGAAGGAAAAAAATACATAAAAACAAAGAATTTGAGAGAATAAAAGGATTCCAATGGGACTAGAAATAAGATCTTAATATAACAAAGCCATATATAGATTTAAGATTATTTCTAACTCCAAGGAGAAAATTATCCTCTTGAAGCATTTAGCATCAGTTTCTGCTGAGGGAAAGAAAAAAAGCATTTAGCTGAAAGATAACTGTTTTGGAAAAATAACATTTTGAAATGGGAGAGAAGAGCTGTAAGTGGGAGAGAAGGAAGGTGGAGAGGGAAAGGAGTGCAGGGAAAAACAATGGAAGAGAAGGAAGGATATGGAAGTGGTAATACAATAAACAAATCAGTCATCAGCATAAGGCAACTAATAACAGTCAAAGTCCTCATCTACCTCTAACGTTGATGGCAAGTTTCTCAAGGTACAATTCATGTAGCTCTGGAAACCAGCCCTCTTGGGAAAACTATTTTCTTAAACTTCTCACTATCTCTCCCTTCCTTCCTTCTTTTAGGTTCTGGGGATCAAGCCTAGGGCCTATGCATATTAACAATGTGCTCTACTACTGAGCTACACTCCCAGCCTCAATTTTTCTATCTTTTGTTGTAGATATCTATATAATCACCAACTCTGAAATCATCAAACCTCAGTAATCGCTTCCAATCACTGTCTTTGGGCCAGAATCCACCTTTATTCATTACTAGATAAGCTCCCCACTTTGCCTTAGTAAACTACCTTTGCCTTCTCTCTCTCTCTCTTTCTTATTCTCTCTCTCTCTCTCTCTCTCTTTCGGCTATGAGTACAAAAGAGTCAATTGAGGCTGCTCTACAGTGACAGTATTAGTGACAGGTGAAACAAAAAAGAGGTCAGTTTACAGATGCACAGATGTTACCAGACTTTGTAACAAGCAAACATTGTATGTTTGAAAGGCATGAGAAATGCTCTCTATTTTAAATCTCTACCTCTATTCCAATGGCTTATCAGAACACTTGAAATGCTACCCTTTAGAAAAATCTTGAACCTTTAGGATTTTATATTTCCAGGAATTATCACGTTAAAATGCAAACATCCATGGAAAGGCAATGGACTAGATCTCTCATACATCAGACTATTTTCCATTCTAATACCAAGCTGACAATAGAACCCTACATGAATAGGACAGTGAGGGGAAAAAAGAAAAATATGCTATTCAAAGCATTTTTAATGCCTAGATGAACTCCTGCCTTGGCATACAGAGAAGGATACAAAAGTCTTAGAGCATGGGAAAAATGAAAGAAGAGGAAACAGAAGATTGGAAAAGCAGGGGAAAGCTCAAAAACAAAATCACTATTTCACAATTTGGTTGAAGGCCTGCTGGAATGGCCAACGACCACATAGCACAGGCCACAGGAGCAGCAGAACATAAAGCAACTCTAAATACCAGCTCTATCTTCGGTTGCCAGAAAGTCTGGGAAAAGCAGGAAAACAATTTTTTAGACAGTGTTCACTGATGGAATATATCAAATACAACATGGGAGATGTTGAAACTTTTCTGTGTTTTATGCCTCTATCCACATTCCTCACTCCATCCCAAACTAGGTGATAAATTGATGAGTCAGGGAAGCATGTTGAATTTAAAAAGTGCCTGCGTTTTTGAAAAACTCCCCAAATGATCCAACTAATTGTGAAGCATGTCCTTCCATATAAGGACCAACTCCTTTGTCCTCCTAAGGTTAGACCCCACTTCCACCAAAATGCTAAGATCCAGCACACTATCTTTCCATCTACAGCAGTCATTCAACTGCTTACACTTCAAGTAATGCAAGATTTTGATTGCCACCTAGTGGAAAAGATAGAAAACCACAAGCAAAATTGAGGACAGTAATCTAAAATTTGCCAAAGCCAAAGTTTGATGGTATGAAGATGATTTTAGGTAGCATAAGCATGAATGCTATGTTAAATAGTTGGTATTGGTTTCAATGTTTATTAGAAAAAAGGTATTAGCAACACTTCAAATGCATGATTTCACAAATATATAATGAGGCTTAATTAACTCAAATTTTAAAAAGTAAGCAGATTTTTAAGAAATGATAAATTATAAGACAGAGGTGGTACTCAGATATCACCAAAATTATAAGGTGACTCTAAAATGACTGAAGTTTTGGAAATAGTTGCCTGATTTTTCTGATGGAAGTTACTTTTCTTTCATGTGCTTGGGTTTTATTTATATATATAAAGTGAAGTAATCCATATTCTAAAACAAAAAACAGAAAACAAACAAACAAACAAACAAACAAAAACCCCAGTGGTTTATGGTACTCACAATTTTTTTTTCTCATCAAATAGTTTCTGTTTTCTTAAACAGAAATTATCTCACAAGCAAATTAGCATTCAGGACCGCTAAATTCCTGTAAGTATTTGCCTCCCTTAAACCATGCTTACCTAGGTAGTTATGCCATGATTGTAAATAGATGATTCCCTCTCATTTTGAAAAGTTTCATTATAGAAAATATATTTCCATTTAGTGTACCATATTAATCAAAATTTCAAGAAATGGTTTGAACTCCTGGCAACTTTTTGTAATGGAATGCACTTAAATGACCTATGTCCTATTGTCACAGTGGTCAATTATTTATCATAGAATTTAGAGGTTTCAAGAAAACCCTATGCATTCAGTCAGAATCCATTAGGACTTATATTCACCAATGTTAGACTATACAAGGAAGAGTCACAGATTAATTTCATTACCTTTCCCAATGGCCACTATAAAACAGACAAGATTTTTCACATGATAAATTTTACAATGCCACTGCTACCTACAAGAAAGACTAAAAAGTTAAGTATCTGAAAAATGGAAACAAGATTATGTAGATTAATTTACACCAATCCTTCTTTATTTCCTAGATTGAGAATCACTACAACTGTTATCGAAATTAAGATTCTGTTAACAGGGATTAGGATGGGTCATTGAATAACTGTAAGTAATTGACCTAACAGTATCTGTTACATCATCCCACCCCTCAAACACTCAGCTTCTCTCTAAGGGGGCAATCACTCTCAGTTTTCCACTTATCCCCCTAGACTTCATTTATTTATATTATAAATAATGTATTGATTTATTTTTACACAAATGGTGGCATACTATACACACTGCTTTGCACTTCACTATTTTCACTTAACAAACTAAATTGAAGACTCATTCTGTTTGATAATGTAATTAAGCCATCTCCTTTTTAATAGATGAAAAAAACCCCATTGTATGAATATGCCATAATTTATTTACCCAGCCCTGTAAGAAAAAAGATATTTTTATTGCTTTCAATCTTTGCTATTAAAAAATACTGCAAAAACCAACCTGTACATGTATCATTTTACTGTGAACTAGTGCTTAGTAATGCTTAGAAATTAGTGCTTAGAAATTGCTAATCCATATAAATTTAGGAATTGGCTGCTGGCATTGGGGGGGAAATCACGGTGAATTCACGGGTTAAAATTTAAAGAGCATATCTCTATTTTAGAGGTTTTCCACTAGGAGGAAAACCTATTTTAGTGATTTTAATATACAAATTTAAACATTTTAAAATAAGACACTTCATAATCTAGAACATTTTTTAATCACTGTCATGCAGATGGCAGTATAAAAGGCAGTTATTCTTGATTGCACGACAGGTAACTGCTATCCCTGGTTATTTTGATTGTCAAATCATTGAAGACCATTTGAGGAAGGAATATGAATGTTGTTAGGAAACCTTCTGTGACACCTTCTGGTAGCATCAGGAAAGTACAAGTATCAAAACTATTAAGACCTCAGTGCTTTAGAAGAAAATCAAGAAATACTACATCATTAATGCTCTTTTTAGCACAAAGGACAAGTGTGCATGGGGAAAAAAAACTACCTGTTTTGAAAACTCCAAAGTCAAAAAGTAATTCAGAAGAATCAGATTATAAATGTGAGATGCCAATAATGTCTTAACTAATACAGTTGGCTTATAGTTTCATTTTTCTAACTGCACAAGAGATAAATGACAAAATATCAAAGAGATCATTCAGTAAATAAAAAAAATTCTAAGCCTTACGAGATTATTACAGCAGAGATACTGGCAGCAGTTTTTATTAGCATTATATTTTTAAAAAATATAATTTATGCCAGGTGCAGTCACTCACATCTGTAATCCCAGCTATGTGGGAGGTGTGAAGATAAAAGGATTGCAGTTTGAGGTCAGCCTGGGATGGCCTAGAAGAAGTTAGTAAAACTCTATCTCAAAAAAAAGCTGGGCATGCTGGTACAAACCTTAATCCCAGCTATACAGGAGGAGTAGCTGGGAAGACTGTACTCTGTGGTCATGGACAAAAACAAAGGACCCTATCTAAAAATAACTAAAAGCAGAAAGAGCTGGGGGCATGACACAAAGGGTAAAGTGCTTGCAAGTGCATAAGGCCCTGAATTCAAACCTCACTACTGTCAAAAAAACGTGATTTATAATTAGTATACTTGAGATTTCATGGAATACACTAAATCTTATCTTACATCTCTCAGGCACATTTTTAAAGCTTCTGTCATAGATTTTGCACATTCTTACTAAGATTATTTTAATGTATTTTATCTTTCTTTCCCACTACATTTTCTCACTTTTTCCCTTTTTGTTTGTTTTTTTTTTTTAGATAAGTTTTTCCCTATGGAGCCCAGGCTGGCCTCAAACTCATGATTCTCCTACCTTCACCTCCCAAGTGCTGGGATTACAGATATGTACCACCACATCTGGCCTTATTTTTGCCTATTTTGTAAGCAACCACTTTATTGAATTCTCTTAACAATTTATATTTTTTCAATGGGTTCCTGTGAGTTTTCAAGTATAAACTGAAACAAAATTTAATCTCAAATTAAACTATCTGTTGGAATTTAACAATATCGAAGGTAAAGGTTATATCTATTAGTTTTACTGTTCTATTGTCAGCATGTGGTGCATGAAGGCCATTGGCACATATTTAAATAAATCATGTGAATGCATCTTTGCAAGTTTACCTCAACCCCTTTCCCAACAGAAAAAATAAGATGCAAAAATACAAATGAAATAGTATTCATAGCACCCCATACAAATTCTGTAAGAAATTAGTTATCTCATAATCAATCCTATACATGTTTGGGTACAAAACATTGTATTTTAATTATTAACTCTACTTGGGAAATAAGTGTTTTAAACCCTTACCTTTTGGATCTTAGATCTGATGAATCAAACTGGATATTCATAGGCCCAGGACTGACTTCATGATCTTCCTCAGAAACAAGAAGATGCTTAGAATCACTATCCTCATTTGCCATTTTCTCAGATCCTAAGCCCTGAGGAAGTCAGTCCTATTTAAATCAAGAAAAAATAGTTTAATTAAAATTTTTCTATGAATCATCAGTAATATATTTGTATCCATAAGAAATGGAAAAGTATGGGAATTTGCTAAAGATATCATTTATTTTTTCTTTTTGAGCCAAGATCTATGTTGTCCAGTTGACCTTGAACTCCTGTAGCTCCTGAGTAGCTGGAACTATAGGTGTACAGCCCTCATATGGTGCTAAAGATATCTTAAATGAGGTAGGTGCCTGAAATATTTATCAAAAAGTTGCTAACTTGAAATAGAATTTCATCTTAATGAAAAATAAATAGGGCAATCCATTCCCAAGAATAAAGCATATTAAGTTTTTTGGACCCATACTGGAAAAAATACTTTAAAAATCTTTTGAAAAGCATCAAAAATAGTAAAGAAAACCAAGTCATTTGTGGGCAAAGTTAAGGTACCTAGAAATGACTCAAAGAAACTTCTGCTGCCCAGGTAATAGGAGAATTTGAGCTGATGTTTCCAAAGCCTGGAAAGGAGAAGTCTTGGAAATAGAAGACAAAACCCAGGGCTCATCCAAACTAAGAATTATACTAAGAGTTTCTATCAGAGTAGGCATTCATAGGGAGTAAATGGGCTTCACTCTCCCAAAGGGAACTTCAAAGAAGTTTTCTTAACATTGACCATAGCCTGTGTATGTGTGTGTACTTAAATTATTAAATAACTTAATTTCAGAATGATTTGTTATAAGCTAGTAATTTGTTATCATAAACTATGCCTTATGAGGATTTGCAAGGAGTTAAGCTGTGAATAGGATTTAAGCTTAATCAGCATGGCAGCTCTTCTTGGTTACTGTAGAAAGTTTTGCTGATTTAGGCAATGCTAATGTCTATACTAATATACCTGTAGCCTAAACTTCTCTCCTGAATTTCAGACTTGCATATCCAATTGGCTACTTAACATCTTTACCTGGATGTAATACCCAATGCAAACCTAACATGCCCCAAATTTTTTTCCCCTCAAAAAAAAAAAAAAAGCAAACCAAGGCTGGAGGAGCAGCTCAAGTGGTAGAACACCTGACTAGCAAGGGTGAGGGTCTGCGTTCAAGCCCCAGTACTGCCAAAACAAAACAAACAAACAAAAAAAAAACCCTAAAAATCTACTCCACCCATTGTTTTCCTGATTTCAGTTGATAGAATCCTTATCCTTCTAGTTGTATAGGTCAAAATTCATGGACTCAGCCATGACTTCTTTTTTCTCTCAGACTGCATCCAATACATTAGGAAATCTTACTATTTTTAAAAAAATACATATACATATCTTATTTCTTACCAACGGCTGCCTTTTCAAAATGAGAATTATGTTTACTCTTACTGATCACTGTTATATAGGATAATTTACTTTAAATGCTTAAAAATTATCACACTCTCTTCTTTGGACACTTATGGTTTAACAAAACTGTTAAGAATAGGACTTTGGGGTGCTTAAGAGTTGACTTCATACTGTTTTCCTATTCTATTTGGATCAGAATTTTCATTAAATTAGAATTCCATAGGAATCTCTCACAGGTATTGCAAGTTGAATGTTACTACATTGTTTTACTTAGGAACATCTCATTTTCTGACATCTTTTTTTGGCTTAATATATTTTCACTGCAAAATTGTGACCTATACAATTTAAATGATCTATTTTGAAGTCTATCTGTTTTGAAGTACTCCTTCCTTCCTTCCTTCCCTCCCTTCTGCTTTTCTTCTTTCCTTCCATCCTTCCACCACTGGGGCTTGAACTCAGGGCCTTGCACTTGCTAGGCAGGACCGCTTTACCACTTAAACCACTCCACAGCACAAGGTCCGTATTTTCGTCATTGTTTGTTCTTTGTTTTTTAGCTCAAGCTGGTCTTGAACTTATGATCCTCCTACCTCAGCCTTCTGAGTGCTGGGACTAGTCAAGTACCATCATGCCCAGCAGCATGTGTACGTGTGCATTTTAAATAAAATACATTTTTGAATGAGAAATCCTATATCTGCTACTCAATATCTGTATAATTTACCACTATCATGTCACATAAGACTATTTTTCTCATCTGCAAAATCAAAATAACAATACCTGTCTCACCAGGTTATCCTACAATTAAATAATACATTTAGTACTTTATAATGAGAAAGTAAATGTTCAACTGTATTATTCCTCTAAAAATAGTGAAAATACTTTTCCACATATGCAGTCACTTGAGTCTTCCCCTTTTTTAATTGGAAAAGTCTTCAGTAGTGAGCAGCAAGGCAAATGTGACACAGATGCTGGTAACACCTTCTGTTTCCCAAATATGTGCACTTTCTTTTCTCTCTTTCCTTTTCACTTCCCTCTTCTGTTTTCCTGCCTAATGTTTCATTGACTTAGTCCTACCAAAGACAAAATGCTAAAGAAAATGCTAAAGAAGTACCATGTAAGAGTAAGTTTTCATCAAAAGTGGAGGGGCTGGAGGTATAGCTCAGTGCTATAGTGCTTGTACATCACTCGGGAGGCCCTGAGTTTCATATCCAGCACCACAAAAAGAAAAAAAGTGGAACCAAAATACTACCATGTCTAAATAAAGGCTTTATTTCTATATCTTATAAAGAGAGCAATGGTAAAAATGATTACTTACTTTAAGAGACGACAACTAAAATATCATGTAACTCTTGATTTTATATATACATATATATACATATAAACACTGTATTTATCCAACAAGTTCTCAAAAAGTCCCTACAAACACTGTGTAAAGTATTGAGAAAAACAGAAAAAATATTTGTCATATTCCATGCCATTATAAACTTAAAAATATAACTTATGAAGCTGAGAGAAGTCAATGTGTACTAAATCCCTTGAATAATCAACCCTAATAGCATATCCAATTCCAGTTTTCAGTTCATCATTTCACTTTTAATTCAAGTCTACACCAATGACTGCCCTAGCTTCCAAATTAGTTTGGTAGTAGATTAGTGCAAAATTTATTCCAAGTTAAAAAATTTAGTTAACTCTTTGAAACTCTGATTCATGTAATATATTGTATGTATTCAAATGTGGAGTGTAAGAAGTGTTCTTTAATATAAAGTATATATTGTTCAATGGTAACCGTTACTGAAATTCCATTAATATGGGAAAAACTGAGATGAAGCTAACTAATTTCACTAAAACAGAGTAATTAAGAAGCAAAAAACACAGGTTTGATCTTGCAGTTCCTTGTTTTACATAATAAAACTAACAGTTCGGTGGATTTGTTTGACCTTAAATTTAAAACTAAAAGCCAAGATTTTAACCTATTAATTTATAAAATTCATATTGATAGTTCTGATAAATTTCCTTAATTTAAACCTGTCAATTTGACTGATTAATTTTTTTAAAAAAATGGTTCCTCAATGTAATTAATGAAAACATTTTATATAAAATACCAATAAAAGATACATTTTAAATTAATCTGGATATAGCAAAGGAGTTAAAAGCTTAGGAAAGATATAAACATTGTTGGTAGGAAAGTTATATTTAGGATTTTTGTATAGAATTAAAAAAAATTCTTTTAACTAAAAAAAAAAACTTTAGAAAGCTAGTATCCTTTCATAAAAAAAATAACAAGGCTGGGGGTGTAGCTTGGTGGTACAAAATGTGTCTAGCAAGTCTAAGACCCTGGGTTTGAACTCTACAAAAGCGGGGTGAAAAGTAACATAAAGAACTTGAGGGCGGGGCCATGGCTCAAGTGGTAGAGTGCTTGCCTGGCAAACACATGGCCCTGAATTCAAACCTCAGTACCACCAAAAAACAACAAAAACAACCTGGGATAAAAGTAATTCAGAAAAATCTAAAGCACATAAAAATATTTTTAAAATATATAAATTCATATGTACTAGTATTTGGAACCTTGCCAAGCACTCACTACTAGTCTCTGTGTAGGAGTTTCCTTTAAGGGCTGGGCATGGCTCAAGTGGCAGAAACTTATTGCTCCTAAATCTCCAACAATTAATAAAAACACCTCAGAAAAAATTCCCAAGGTATCACTTTGTTTGAATTATATACAACGGTAAATTTGGGATATAGCCTATGATGGTTCTATGAAGTCGAGCATGGTAATTCAAAGTTCACACATAAGACGACCTGGATTTGAATCTTAGCTTTGCTACTTACCAACTTATTTAAATCCCTCAGGATTTTTGGGTTTGGAGGATAAATAAAAGTACTAGACTTACAGGGTTTGAGATTTAAATAAGATAATGCACACAATGCACATTTGTTACAAAGCTATCATTTTTATTGTGAATTTGTTTCTTAAAAATAAGCAGAAAAATTATGTATTGGTTTAATTCAGTGGCCTGAAAAAAAACAGCTGACATATCTATATGTCTTTGGTATAAAAGGAATAAAGTCAGTGGAATAAATAAAGGCAGATCTTCAATTGAACTGTCACAAACAGAATAGTACTAATGGGAAAGATTTCATTTCTGAAGAAAACTAGATGTCATTTTGGAAGAAACTTCAGAGAAAAAACAAATCAATAGAACAGGAGGGGGAGATGGAACTAACATTTACTTATTAAATGCTTACTACTGGCCTAATGTTGTACATGGAATTGTTTAATTTCCCCAAATCCTTAGCATTTGGGAAGTAAATACTTCCCAATACTTTCATATTACAAAAAAAAAAAAAAAAAAAGACAGAAAGAAAAGAAGAAAAAAGAAATTGAAGCTCAGAGAAGAAGCTTTTCCTAACTCATTTAGCTAATAAAGCCCAGCAGAGACTGAAATCAGGTGGCTCTGATTTCCAGTGCCAGTTCCTCTATACTGTCCTATCTGTCTACCCTAAGGAAGGAGTTAGGTTAGCTGGAACACAGAAGAACCATCTGAAAATCAGGTCTTTCATGTCTAGATGTGTGAGTAAAAGACCAAAAATACTCAGAATAACAAATGCATTCACCTCTTTCAAATGCAGATGGTAATAAGATGACTGAAAATTCTTGCCTAGGTATACAGATCACAAATGAAACACAATGAATTTGTTTTTCTTGAAGCAAACTAGTTTAAATGAATGTTTCCTGTCACAAACTGTTTTTTTTTTTTTTTGTCTACAGACTAGATATTTTTCTAACCAGCAACAATCCTTACCAATGGCAGCAAAACAGGGGAAAGGACAATAGCTAAGTCATAGTAACAAAAAAATTCTGCTTAAACAATGGAAGAAATATATGGCTATACTTCCTGAATTACCCTGAAAACCAATACACTGCAGTATTGCTTCCTACACTATAGTGAAAATGTGGCTGAGTTCAGATAGAGTGGATCCATTTAACTTTGGGAGATAGTATTTTAAGTAGGGATTGAATGCTAGGAAAACAGGAAAGAAGAGAAACTTACAAAAATTCTTGGGTTTCAGTCAGCCTTGCCAAAAGAAAGTCATATATGAATATTTGTTTTGAGAAAATCTGAAATTTTGTGACACAGAAAAATTAGCTATGTATTACAAAGAAGCAGAAAACTGATCATACCTTAGTGATTTAAAATAATAAATCATAAATGAGGAGTCCAAAGTTCCTGGTGCCTCTTTCATCAAAGCTTTAATAATTTTCAGGTAAATATCAAGATCTCTAAGGACCTTGGTAATTTTGAGTTGCCTCAGTTAATTAGCCTGAATTTCAACCCTCCCTAGAATGTAGTTCCAAAAGTACTTTAATGCCTTTTTGAATGTTTTTATGAATAAAACTGTAAGATATTCTTCAGTTTGATGAATTAGATTGAGAGGTGAATTAACAGTTCTGTATCTAATCTTATATAATGTCAAGTAGCATTATCAATGACTAAAATGCTAAAACATCTATGGTGCTAATTTGCCATAGTCATAACACTGATATAATTTGGTGAGAGCCAAATGTGGAAGATGACTGAAACAGATTCATTTCTAACATCTTAATCTCTAAGCTTTAAAACACAGTCCCAGATGCAAGACTATTGAGTCAAAACTAAGTCATTTAATAATGAGTCCCTAGTTGTTTAAGAGTGGTTTTAAGGCTGGAGGCATGGCTTAAGCAGCAAAGTGCATGCCTATGTAAGTTCAAATCCCAGTACCGCCAAAAAAAAAAAAAAAGACTAGTTTTAGGATAGGGTCCTGCTATGATATGAATTTTTGTGTTACCTTTAAGAGTCATGTGTCAAAACATAATGGCCAATGTTGTAATATTAAGAAGGGAGGCCTTTAGGAGATGATTAAGTTGTCAATGGATTAGCACCTTATAAAAGGGCTGAAGGGAACTAACCAGGCCGCCTTTGCCTTTCTGTCCCTTAGCAAGAACGCACTGTCTCAAAAGCAGAAATAGAGCCTCACCAAACACAGAACCTGACTGCACCTCAACCTTGGACTTTCTAGCCTCTAGAATTGTTAGACATAAATTTGTTGTTTATAAATTATGCAGTTTCAGGTATTTCATTAGAGGAGCACTAACTGACTGAGATGCGTCCCCCCAAAAAAATCAACAGTTTACCTGATTTGTGTGGTACTTTCAAGTTTTATTTAAAAAAATGGTATACCACTAAAGCACTTATTGCCACAAAAAGGACATAGACAGCAACCAAAGAAAGTCAGTATGATATTACTGTTTAAAGGTTTAACTGTGGTTTTCACTATATTTCAAAGAATTCCAGCCTTTTCTATACTAGAGTTAGAAACTTCCTTTCATAATTCTTTGCAAAGGTAAATGTGCAGTATCTATGTCACAATGCTGGCATCAATTTGCAGTAGCATATACTAGCTTGTGCCCAAACATGACTAATATACAAATACTTTATGTTCTTTTTCAGAGGCTGAAAACTAGTATTATCTACTGTATCTGCATATGTTATAGATTTTCAGATACTTTATTTAGATTCAGTTTACTATGCCAGGGATTGACAAAATTTTCTGTAGAGGACTATACAAAAAATATTTGAAGCTTATCCAGTCATACAGTCTCTGCAATTGGTCAACTCTGTCTTTTAGTATGAAAGGCAATTGAAGATGAGTATGCATGACTGTGTTCCATCAGTAGGTAAACTTTGTTTAGTTTACCCAACTCTACAGTATGCCAATATAAAAGCAAAGGAATTATAACATTAAAAAAAAAAAAAAGACAGCCTGGCCGGGAATGGTGACTCATGCCTATAATCTCAGTTACTCAGTTGGTTCAAGGGCAGCCTGACAAAAAGTTAGCGAGACTCCATCTCAACCAATAAGCTGGGCATAGTGGTGTGTGCCTGTCATCCCAGCTAAGTGGGAGGTCAAAGGTAGGAGGGTTGCTGTTCAAGGCCTGCACTGGGCTAAAATAAAACTCTAGACTCTATCTAAAAAAATAACCTCAAAAAGCAAAAAGGACTGACAGCATAGCTCAAGTGGTAAAGTGCTTGCCTAGAAATCACAGGACCTGAGTTCAAATCCCAGTATCATAAAGAAAAAAAAAGGTAGCCTGGAAGCATAGATTTGTTTTCTTCTTTATAAGTCTTTAACTGCTATTAAGTTCACTAACAAATTTATCTAAATTCCTTCCTTATGAACAATTTACTAGTCAGTCAACAAGAGGTATAATACTTCAATTTTGATGTGACTGTTAGAACATGCTTCCAATCTGGCAAGTTAATGCTTCAAAGGGTGTTAAATCTGACTATTCTGGAGGACTATGTGGTCTAGAAAAGAAAGCACCCATCTTGCCAGGTGTCCATGGCTCACACCTGTAATCCTAGCTCCTTGAAAGGCTGAGATTCTGAGGATCAAGGACCCAGATCAGTCCATGGAAATGGCGAGACCCCCATCTCCAAAATTACCAGAGCAAAATGGACTGGAGGTGTGGCTCAAGTGGCAGAACCCTTGTTTTATAAGTGTGATGCTCTGAGTTCAAACCCCAATCCTACTGCCCCCCCCATACTAGCAAAACACCTGAAATGTAAGTGGGTTATAAAATGCAGGACTGGCAGAAAATTTTAACCTCTCAATGATTTTCAAATTTTCTGTGCTAGTATATCCTTTAAAAATACTATAAAGTATTACTTTAATTTGTAATTCAGACTGGTATCCCTATCTTCCTATGCTTACTTTTCCCTTTTTTGTAAATACTTAGGTTATCATAAAGTCATAGTTAACAGCATATTATTTTTATGTGTATAGCAGATATACAACACTTAAGATTGTGAGAAGAAATCTAAGGCTAACTATTCTCAGAGTTCTAGTAGGAATAAACTGGGGAAGGGAAGGTAAATTTTATTTTCTTAGAGGTACAAAAACTATAGGTGACACCTTTGCTGTCAAGTTTTATCTTAATAAGAAAGTTTGGAGTTTTCTATGAGGCAGAGATATTCTTCTCCAAGTCACAAGGCTTTCATCTATTAAAAGTTAAAAAAAAAAACTTTCAGCATTTGCCTTTGATCCTGCATATAGAAGATCTTTGCCGATGTACTGATAGCAATAGATAAGGCACTGCCAGGGTTATGAAATTAGGCTTTGGTCAAGTAGGCTGATGATGACAGGGTTTCTCCAAATCTGCGGACCTCAGTCCTCGGCTCCGTAGCTTGAGGAGCGTGCACGTGACCAGCTGCCTGCAGCTCCAGTATTCTGAGACAGATGACAGATTCCCGCCCCCCGCCCCACAAAATCAAAACGCCTCTCGCACAAGTTGAGTAGTGTGAGAAGCGCGTACCAGTCCTCGCCCCAGGCTCCCCAACTTAGCTCTTCCCCACGGGAGATGGAGGGGAGCTCCCATTTCTGCAATTTCCCCTGACTCTCCTCTTACCAGGGTTCAGGAAGCCCATCTGCCGTACCCGGCGGACTCGCTACTTCACCGCGCCGGAGCCCCGCGAGGCGCCGTGGCTTGGGTTTCACCTCGTTCCCCACCGCGACAGTTTCGATGCCCCGCACCACAGAACTATCCCGGTGACAGCCGGCTTCGCCCGAGCTCAGCCCTTCCCGCCCCCACCCCCGTCTCCCTCCCCGCCCTCCCCGGGGCGAGTTTGCCAGACGAGGGAACATGCTTTACCTGAGCAGGCCAAGCCCTTAACCTCGGAAAACTGGACGGGAAGGCGAGGACCCCTTCCCAAACCTAGCAAATCGCCGCTGCCGGGCTGCTTGCTCCCCAAACAGGAAGATGCAATGACCTAGGCCGCGTGGGCCGACGGGGGATGGAGTCCTGGGCGTGCCCAGCCTGTCGCCTCCATCAAATATATTCGCCGCGCGGAACTACGACTCCCAGAGGGCTCCGCGGCAGCGACTCGCCTCCTTCAGAGCCCCGCCCCTCGCGGGGGGCGGGGAAGGGGAGGCGGGTCCCAGGTGTGCGAGCTCCCGGCAAACTGCGGCGGGTGAGACAAGCGGCCCTAAGGCATCACAGAGAAAAAACGATCTCTTGCGATTTACAACCTCAGACGTCAGAAAACGCTGATGTAGCATCTGGCTCTAGGGCTGACCTCCCATATGTCTCTCTTCTCAGGCTTTCCTGGCTGGTGTTACGTGCTCTGATCCCGCGCTTGAACCCTGTGGACACCTACAGAAGATGATCTCAGAAAAAAGAAAAAAAAGTAACTGGCTTGGCATGCTCCCTCCTTCGCCTAGACTTTTTTAAAAATGAGTGACAAATTAGTCTCTAGACTAAAAGAGGGGTTTTGGGGGATTTTAGCTTCCTTAGTCCAGCAATTTTTTCCCAAAGCCAGTGCGAATAAACATACAATCTAAGTAAAATTAATGTGTTTGTTAGGGAAGTCAGCTCTAGGTAAGTCTGAAAACCACATAGCAACCCACAAGCCAGTGGTTCTTTTAAAAAAAGAAAGAGGCAGGAGCTGGTAGCTGACGCCTGTAATTCTAGCTACTCAGGAGGCAGAGATCAGGAGGATTGCTGTTTGCCAGCCTCCAGGCAAATAGTTCGGGAGATCCGTATCTCAAAAACAAATAGAAAACCTAGTTAAAAAAAAAAAGTACTGTAAAAGAACCAAAAAGTCCAAATTTAACAAATAGTAATGTATCAAGTATTTGACATATAGTATCACTTTTTAGTTCTTTACCACAATTTTGTAAGTGGATGTTATACCTAGTTTACAGATAAAGAAACACTCTTAGAGAGTTTAGGTGACTTGCTACAGCCAAACAACTTTTAAGAGGCAAAATATCTGGAATTCAAACAAAGGTCTTATCCCAAAGTCTGTGCTCTCCAGTTTCCACCAAACACCATCTCTATTATTGGGGGCTTCACAAATGCAAGTAGGTCATTTAATGAATGTTGCCTTTAAGAAAGATAAAAGTTATTTTGCTGATGCTGTTCTTGTTCAAAAACTTTTGCAACTGCTCTTTGGCTTATTTTCAAATCATCCTATTGATAGTGTCAGTGACAGCAACATTTTCTTCTTTCTCTGCATTCCAGGCTGAGAAAGCAATTTTAAGCAAGTCTGGAAGGCACAAAATTATATGAGGTGATGTCGATAAAAATGACAGTAGAGAACTTGGAAAATGTGTCCCACCATAGCAGCCAGGAATAAATTAGCAAAACTATCTGAATCACCTTTTCTGGAAATTATAGAACTACTACTACTACTAATAATAATTAAAAACCTTACAATGACTACAGAAATATTTAATAGAAAAAAAAGCTGCTGAATTTTGGTAAGGGAGCTGTCTGGTCATCTTCCATTCTCCAGATTGTCACAAGCACCAAAGAGCACAATGTAGATCTTATGCCCACAAGATTTTAGGTTGTGTAATTTCTGGTATGTTTAGTGGTTATGTGAAGTTTCAGTTCAAGGGCTTGTCTTAGTTTCACTTGCCTCAACACTTCCCTTAGGGGGGTGTCTGTCAAGAGACTTTAATCACAAATAACAGCCACTACCATGGAGGCAAAGTGTAAATTCAAACAACAATAAACAGACCAAAAATTTTGAGAAATAAAAGTCTAGGAGCCGGGTACCAGTAGCTCACGTCTGTAATCCTAGCTTCCCAGGAGGCAGAGATCAGGAAGATCATGGTTGGAAGCCAGCTCAGACAAATAGTTCCTGAGACCCTATCTGGAAAAAAACCCATCACAAAAAAAGAGCTGGTGGAGTGGCTCAAGGTGTAGGCCCTGAGTTCAAATCCCAGTACCACAAAAAAAAGAATATTAAAAGAAACAATAGCAGAAAAGTATTATGAATTCATACACCTAAAAGTGTACAGTTAATTCAAGGAGATTCACATCAAGAAATATTATAATCAAATCATCAAAAGACAAAAACAAATAAAGAATATGGAAAACAGAAAGATAGGACTGGGTGATCATGATAAAGAAGCCTCAGTAAGATTAACAGCTGATTTCTTATCAGAAACCATGGAGTCCAGAAATCAGTGAGATGACACAATTTAAGAGCTGGAGTACACATATGCACATACACACACACACACACACACCAAAAAAGATGGGAGGATCATGGTTCAAGGCCAGCTTGGCAAAAAATGTTATTAAGATTCTACCTCAAAACACGAGCTGGGCATGGTGGCTCACGTTTGTAATCCCAGCTATGCAGGAGGTTGAGTTGGGTGGATCATTGTCTAAGGCTGGTCCCACGCAAAAGCATGAGACCCTATCTGAAAAATAACTAAAACAAGGACCTTTAATATCAGCTATTTGGGAGGTGGAGATTGTGGTTTGAAGTAAGCCCAAGCAAAACAGTTAGCAAAACCCCCATATCAACCAATAACTTGGGTGTGGTAGCAAGTGTCTTAATCCCTGATACACAGGAGATGTAAGTAAGAGGATTGTGGTCCAGGCTAAAAACATGAAACTTATCTGAAAAATAACTGAAACAAAAGGTCTGGGACTGTGACTTAAGTTGTAGAGCGCTTGCCTAGCAAGTGCAAGACCCTGGGTTCAATCCACAATACCACAAGAAACAAAATAAAACAAAAAGACTTTGAGATAAATGAAAGCAAAAGCACAACAGACCAATAATAACAGGATGTAGCAAAAGCAGTATTTATGGGACAATTTATACCAATAAATGCCTACATTAAAAAAATAAAGGAAAAAGCTGGGCCTAGTGGGGTACACTTGTAATCTCAGCACTTGGGAGATGGAGCCAGGAGGATCATGTATTTGAGGCCAGCCTGGCTATATAGCAATACTCAGTATCAAGTAAGTAAAAACAAAAAAGAAGATCTCAACTCAGAAAATAAACCTCATATCTTAGGGAAATTGAAAAATAAGGGAAAAGTAGTCCCAAAACCAGCAGAAGGAAGGAAATAATCAGGATTAGAGTAGAGCTAAATGAAAGAGAGAATAGGAAAACAATAAACAGAATCAATAAAACCTATAGTTTTTGCAAAAGCTCAATAAAATCAACAAAACTATCTAGACTGACCAGAAAAAAAAGAAGACTCAAATTACTAAAAGCAGAAGTGAAAAGTGTAATCATTACTATCTACCTTACAGAAATAAAATGACAAGCAATATTATGAACAATTATATGCCAGCAAATTAGATAAACTAGCTGAAATGGAAAAATTCTTAGAAAGGTAAATACTTGGTGCATGAAGAAAAGAGTGGAGGTTGATTGGGAAGAGTCTGGATAAGCCACCAGAGTAAGGTGGAATAAAAATGAGTTGGACAAGATTTATGGTATGGGAAATGACTAGGATTGATCCAAATTCTTCTAAATTCTCTAATATAGAATGTAGAGCTCTTCCACACTACAACCCCTAATCCTTGATCATTTTTTCCATGGAAATTTAAGCCTCTTATCCAATGTATGAGTAGAGTCTCTTTGCTAATAACTGACCCACACCACTGCTAAACCCTGCACAGAATACAAAGAAAATAGTACCTGTTGGCACTGTAGAGAAAGCAGAAGCAGTCAGACTCTGGAGGGGAGAGGGCATTTGGAAGAAGACAATAGCAAAGAATGAGTTCCTTCCGTTTTCACAGATACTACCTACAGTTTGCATTATTAGAAGTAGCTGGAATTCTGGTAGGTCAGTTTTTTTGGCCTGAAAAAGTAGAGAATGGAATTTGAGACAATTACAACTGCTAGAAAGTAATAGAGAATACTATGAGAAACTCAGAGAGCAGGAGCCCCAAATTTTATGTATAAACTCTACTCAATCTTTCATTGACTACTAATATCATGCATATGACCCTGGTATGGTGCTGCACACCTATAATCCCAGCTACTCAGGAGGTGGAGGCAGGAATTTTAGGCTAGTCCAGCAAAGTTAGCAAGACTCTTTTTCAAAAACAAAAGGACTGGGGATATAGCTCAAGAGGTGGGGTGTTTCCTAGCAAGCAGGAAGCACTGGGTTCAATTAACAATACTGCAAAAACAAAAACAAAATGTCATGCATGTGGAGTAAATTCCAAGTAACCTAGTTAAAAATAAAGCACCTTATTTGCTATTTGACTTGCCTCCAAAGAGATGGAGTTTGACATTTAAATGCTATGTTTAATATATATATGCTATATATAACAAAATACCTGAGAGGTTCATTAGCCCACAATTTTTGAGTGCTGAAAATCCAAGATTGATTGCATTTGTTATCTTTCCACTATTATAACAAAAGGCCTAAAAGCAACTTTAAAAGAAGAAAGGTTTGTTTTGGCTCACAGTTTTGGAGGTTTCAGTCCGTGGTCAGTTAACAGTTCTTTGATTGAACATGATAGAATCATCAGATGTAACCTAGCTTAATATTAGCCTCAGTGACCGAGGCACTGTCTCTGCTGCCCTTCCTCCATTCTCCAGCAGCACAGCTAATATTAGGCCAGTGTTCACAGGTGGAGCTGAAGACTTGTGCTGGCACCATGTACAGTTTTGCACCCTGGTGGGGTGGACTTGTTTCAGCTTGAATCTTCAAATCCTGTGGCATGGGCCTAGTACATCCCTGAGACTATGCAGGTTCTTGTGGCTATGAGTCTCAGATGTGACCCAGCTCAATATCAGCCTCGGCAGTCAAGGGACTGTCTTCACTAACACTATCACAACATTGGACAGCATAGCATGGAGCAAGATTCCATTCACTGGGGGTAGAATGGAGGTATTAATGTACAAGGACTTTGCTTTGGAACTCAGTGCTCAGTGGTAAAACCTGACACTGAGTAGGCAGATACTAACAGCAGCCATCCCCATGCCTGCTTGCAGACACAGCATCTGGAAAAGCTCCAGTGCTAGGAAAGACATGAGGCCTATTAAACCTCTATTCCAGTCAGCATCACCTATCACTGGTTGTAGTAGTCTTGGGCTATGAGTCCACTTCAGCAATTGGCAACCCTTAGCAGTGTGGGCGTTGGCAGTACTCTGCTGGTCTTGGTGGGTTGTGGGTTCAAGGTATGACACATAATTTTGGTGTTTATGGCCACTGTGTGACATAGGAGCCTGCAGCTGTCCCTTTCCGTTGATTCTGTCCAGAGGTAGATGGAATTCCACAGATCCAGACCACAGGCTTGTGACTACAGATAAGACATTTGTGTCTACCCTGCCCCCACTGAAAGGGTTGTAGGGATGAACTAGCCTTTGTGGGTACTCTCCTAATTCATACTGAACAACACATCACCTATAGATTTGGGGTAAACTTGAGCTTGTATAGCCCTCTGATTCAGTGACAACACACCAAATAGCAGACTCATAGCCAATCTGAACTTAGGATGCCACCTAGTGCTGAAATTGTGGAAGTGACTACAGGTTCAGAGAACACAAGCATCCTACCTGAATTTCTGGAAAGACAGAAATAAACAAAGCCAGATTATGAAGATCAGAATAAATACTCAGTCCTTTATTTCTCAGATGATATCACATGCCAACAAACATCAAGAACATTCAGACAATCACAACCTCATCTAGTAGTCAGAAAAGGTGTCAAAAACTGACAGTGACCAGTATGGGCAAATGCTCAGGAGAGCATCTTTGTTTCAAGAGAACAAAGAGAAATGATTCAATATCCTAGCAAACAAAACTAGCAGAGAGAAGGAAGCAACTTAAAAAATAGTCAACAAAAATCCTTGAGCTAAGAAATACACTAAGTGAAATTAAAAATGCAATAATAAAGCATTGATAGCATAATAAATCAAACAGAGGAGAAAATTAGTGAGCTCCAAGACAGGTGATTTGAAAATATAGTGAGAGGAGAAAAAAGATGAAAGAATGAAGAAAGACTATGGGAACTTTGGGACATCATTAAAAGAACAAATAATGAGCTTATTGTGAATCGAGGGTCTTGAGGTTGCCAAAGGAGTCAAGTGCTGCACATTGATCATCTATAGCTAATCTCCAAGTTCTTCATTGAACCATACCTCCAGTTTTCATGGTGTTATGTAGACTCCTCTCCTTGAATCTGGATTGGATCTTTGACTTTCTTATAACCAATAGAATGTGACAGATGTAACTTTAATTTCTTCTTCTTTTTAAAAATATTGTGCTGGGGGTACATTGTGACATTTATAAAAGCTCTTGCAATACATCAAATATATCTTTAAGTTCTTATGCCAGATCTTAACAAGCCTTGCAGATTCTTTCCTGGTGTCTTGGAATGCTGTCCTTGGAATGTTTGCTCAGTTGGAAGGCTCACTTTAGAGGTAGGCAACCACCATACAAAGTCTGATTGAGATCACCCACCAACCTGTGAGGAAGCCCAAGCCAGCCACTTGCAGAGAAAGATACTTGGGCAGTATCCACCTGTTCTAGCCATCCCAGCCACCAGATATCAAAGCAAAGAATCCATCATTTAAACAAATTGATATTGAACAGTGAGATGAATTAAGTTCCAGCCCACATTTTAATGTAATTGCATGAGAGGTCTCAGTTGAGTCTCCTCAGTCCATAGAACCAAAGCCACCATATTTTGGCATAATTTGAAATAGTTTGTTATACAGTAATAAATAACAAAGGGCTCTGATCACTTGTTTAAGATAGTATCTGCCAGGTTTCTCCATTGTATAGTTCTTCTTTTCTCTATAATTGATATGGGGAAACTTTTAGGCCTTATTAATGTCTTTTTTTCCATCAAACTTTCAGCTGCATGTTTTAGTAAGCCAGAATCAAATATTATTGTACTAGCTGCAAAGTGGTTATAACCCCTCTATTTGTTCTACATTTGTTAATTAGCAATCTTCTGTAAGGAAGAGATTTTCCCTGTCACCTTTATTTGCTTATTTTTTGTTAATATAACAAATGTATCATGTTTTCATATCTTATTCAATGAGTTATAACATGCTACTATTGTTCTTTTACTTTGATATTTAACTTGTCCTGAATCTGGATAGTGAGAGCCCATTTCAGTTAGGTCCTTATGCTTTGGCCACTTTAGAAAGCGTCCTTGCTTTTTGCCAAGGAGGTTGGTTACTTAGAGAGACCACAATCTAGCCGGCCACTGGTGGCTCACTCCTGTAATCCTAGCTACTCAGGAGGCAGAGCTCAGAAGGATCATGGTTCAAAGCCAGCCCAGACAAATAATTTGTGAGACCTTATCGCGGAAAAAAAAAAAAAAAGGGCAGGTGGAGTGGCTCAAGGTGTAGACCCTGAATTCAAACCTCAGTACTGGAAAAAAAAAGAGAGATCACAATCTGTGTACTACCATGCTTATTGCTAAAGGGGTAGTCATTGTTTGCAGACTTTTTCAAGGATAGTTAGGGGACCATTTCTTTTTTTCAAAAAATATTATGAGTTCATAGTGATAGTTTCAATTCAAATTTAGGTATATAGGCTTTTATCTTTTTCTTTTTTTTTAAGGACTAGAGCCATACTGCCCTTCTATTTTTTTTTTAATGGTTGTGCTGGGTGGGGGTATATTGTGGCATTTACAAAAGTTCTTACAATATATCAAATATATCATACTTGAATTCACCCCTCCACCATTCTTTTTAAATCCCCCTGTCCCCATTCCTGGAATAGTTTGAACAGGTATCATTTTCCCATTTACATGCATGTGTACACAGTATTTGCAACATATTCACGGTCCTACACCCTTTCCCCACCACCTCCCCCCTCACACTGGTACTAACAACCTGCCCGGCAGGACCTAGTCTGCCCTCCTATTTTCTGATTTTGTGAAAAAAAAAAAGACATTTTTGCTTATTTAAGACAGCTACACAGGGAGTTTCCTTGTGGCACTTCCATGTACATATGTATTATAGCCCAATTTGTTCATATCCTCTCTTTTTCTTCTTTCTACCTTAGTCCCTTTCTTATGGTGGTTTTGACCAGTTAAAAATTCTATATTGATTCTTGTATAGAGAGTACATCAACTATATTCACCTTCTTAACTTCTTTCTTTTACACCCCCCATAAGTGACCTTCCCTTAGCGTGACCTGTTTTTCATAATATTGCTGTATATTTCACATATGAGAGAAAACATGTTGCTTCTGGCCTTCTGAACCTGGCTAACTTTACTTAAAACAATGTTCTCCAGTTCCATCCATTTACTTGCAAACAACAAAATTTCATTCTTCTTTGTGGCTGAATAAAATTCCATTGTATATAAATACCACATTTTCTTAATCCATTCATCAGTAGGGGGGCATCTTGGCTGTTTCCATAGCTTAGCCATTGTGAATAGTGCTGCAATAAACATGGGTCATGCGACAGGCTTATTTCTTAATTTTAATTTTAAATTTCCATCTGTTATCACAGTGAAAAATCTTAGTTCTTAAGATTGTTTTCCATTTATTACTAACAGTATGATTTTCAAAATGGTTTAATTTTTGCAGATCTTCTTGCCCTAGAATATATCCCACTAGGGACATGTATTCAAATTGCTATTATTTATTTATTTAGCAGTGCTGGGAATTGAACCCAGGGTCTCCTGCATGCTAGGCAAGCACTCTTCCACTCTTCCCCACAGAACATTATTTTTCTTGAAACGGTATCATGCTATGCAGCCCAGACAAGCCTGGAATTTGAGATCTTCCTGCTTCTGCCTCCCAAGGGCTGGAATGTTTATATTTTGATTTGAGTTTGTTTTATAATTTTGTGTAACAGTCAAATGTTTTTACAATCAAATCTACTAAGAAGTCTAATACACATCCACATCCCTTTCTACCTGTTTGTTCTTTTCCTTCTTATGCATAGTCATTTCATTAATTTTTGGTTTATCCTTCCATTAGAAACATTAGCAAATATACCTCTTTTTTAGAATAAAGGTAGCATCTGGACACATTAGCTTGCATCTGGCTTTCCTTTTTCTTTCCTGCTAGTCACTCCATAAGGGTATATATAGAAAATCTTCTTTACATTTCATGGCTGCAGATAACCAATTGGAAGACAGTTCAGTCTGCTATTGAGGGAGTTTGGGGTTGTTCTTGGTATTTTGCTTTTAGTCCTGCAATTAATAATTTTGTGAAGAAGTTAAGAAGGTGAATATGATTGATGTACTTTGTATACAGAATGATTATAGAATTTTTAAACTTGTTTAAATCACCATAAGAAGGGGACTAAGGAAGAAAGGAAAATAGAGGGGATGAACCACTTTGGGTTATAGTACATGTATACATGGAAATGTCACAATGAAACACCCTGTATAACTATCTTAAATAAACAAATGTCTTTTTTTTTTTCAAAAATGGAAAACAGGAAGGTAAAACAGGTCCTAACTGGAGGTTGATACCAGTGGGAGGGGAGAGTATATAAGGAAAGGGTGTTAGAGAGTGAATATGGTGGAAATGTACTCAAGTATGAAAATGCAAAAATGAGGCCTGTTGAGAATGATGGAGGGGGTGAATTAACTATGATGTATTTGTAAGAGCTTTTGTAAATGTCACAATGTATCTCCAGTACTATAAAATGATAAAAATAATTTTGTGTAAAATATTGTTAAATTTTCTATCTTCAAAATAAATTCTAGAAGCAGGATTTCTCAATCAAATGGTAAATGAGTATGTTATTTTGCTAGACATTGTCAAATTTCCTTCCTTCAGAGTTAGGCTAGGAAGCATTCCTAACAGCAGTGTGCCTGTTACTGTTTCTGGTGGCCCTGGTTATGCCCATTTTACCAAGAAAAATTAAACAATTTGCCCAGGGTTATAAGGTTAATAAATAGACAGTCAGAGAGTGTCAGTCTTTCATTCTTAGAAGAAGTAGACCTTCATCCCTGGTCAAGTTCACAGATGGATTCTGCTCACTGCATCTCCTCTTAAGGTGATCTTTTTTTTTTTAAAATACCCAGGATGACTGTGAGTGATGACATTCACAAATCACTGAGAAGTTGGACTCCTTTGTTCTCACAGACAGGTAACATCTAGTGGGAATGGAAACTGCTGGACCTTGGTGTACTGTGTTTTTCTAGTGATTTTGCTAAATTTCGTAGTTCAATGATGAACCAGTATTGCAAAGGGCCAAGAACACTCTTTAGTTCAAGGAAGGACTGTCCAAGGTACCCTGGCTTAGTCTTTTTTATTTCTCAGTAAATACATGTGAAAGGGGATTTAGGAGCTACTGAATGTGTTAGGTGACCTATGAGGTGATTGATTACAAATAGGACCTCTCCAGAACACTATCTGAACTCAGTCAAACAAGGCTTATTTCTAAACCAGAATCTCAGTGTATACTTCATAATGGGGACTAAAAAGTGCTGTTATGCCTTATTCATGTCACCTTCTTTTCTAGTGTCAAAGTACTTGGAAGTTGAATTATTAATCAGGAAGTTGCTAAGTGAGCATGGAATCAGAACAGGTGACGAAACATACATCATTACTCAAATGGAAGACATCTGTCTAGTGACCCGCCACCAGATCCAGTCTTCTGATTCATACCAGTGTTTCCCACACTTCAGGCATTTGAATGCGATCCTCATGATTTCTGCCATTCCTCCACATTACTCTATACTTAATTTCTGGGCAAAATTTTAAAAATTAGCTTCATCCTAAATAATTATATTTCTGAAATCATATTTGGCATGTGAGTTATGGCATTCTAATAAGTAATAAAATAAATAAACACTAAAACATTGTAGCTATCAAAATCAAAATTGTCCATAAATTGCCTAAAGGTTGTTGGTGTATATCAGACTTTAGTAAATATTAGCTTAGCCATTACTGGAAAAATACAGAAAAGTTGTTTCTCTAAACACTTAGTTATGCCAAAACTCCTCTCTGCTCAATTTCATTCCCTAGAAACCATTATTAGGAAGATGGTATCTTGAAGACATTGTTCCCTCTTCCCCCTCCATATGGTGTTGATTTTACATGGCTCCAACCTAAAATATTTTTTGTTTTTTAAATACACAATATATATAGAGATTCTCAAATATTGATGGGCACCTAAGAATGAACATCTACTCTCCCCCATTTGAGGTGGTCCACTTTTGGCCTACTGGCAGATTAAAAGAAAAATTTAGCATGATGCTATGCTATGCACAGTCTATACCACCATCACCAACAAAAAAATCATTATTCAAATAATGTGGAGATAATGTTGGAAACATACAAAGACAAAATATATTCACGTTAACTTGGAGAATTTAGTGCACTTTTCTAAAGCATGAAGTGTCTTAACTATAAGCTTTGTTTTAAAACACACTTCTTTGGTTAAACTATTGTCCTACCTTATTATGTGGGATAGCATATAGTATCTGGCTTACAGTAGATGCTCATTTTAAGACAGTTTAACAAAGACATGAATTCTTGCCTTTCCCCTGTATTACAATGTATCTCCACCACACTGCCAAGTGGGAACCAGAAAATAGAATACACTGGTTTTATTTTCATCAAGGAGCAAATGTTTACTGAGACATGTTTGTTCTTTTTCACTGTTTATGTTTAGATTTGAAGTATCTATTTTCATCCATTGCTTATTTATCTTTTCCTCAATATTAAACTAGTTATCATCAGAATTCACTTTTTTTCTTAATAGGGCTTGCTCTCACACATTGCGTGTGTATGTAGATAGTTTTGTTTTTTTTTTAAATAAAGAACCATCTCATTAAAATACCTGAAACCAAGATGAATCTGTTCTCTGCAAAAGTGAATAGCAGGGAGTGCTTGCTGAGTATTTAAAAAAACATGTCTGTTTTCTAAAATTCATTCAAGTTTTAAGTGACAATTATGTTAAAATGTGTTGTGGTTTGGCCCTTGCTAAATATGATCTTTGAAATTCATTTTGCAAATGGTCTGACAAAGTTTAGTGCTAAGTAGATAAATCTTAACATGGTCTTGGGGCTGAAATTTTCTTTCTCCCTCTTTCTTTCTTCCCTCCTCTTCCTTCTCCTCCCCTCCCTCTTTCTATGTGGTACTGGGGTTTGAATCCAGTTTTAAACACACAATCCCCTGCTAGGGAGGTGCTCTACCACTGGAGCCACATCCCCAGCCCTTTTTTGCTTCAGCTATTGTTTGGATAGAGTCTCATGTTTTGCTCAGGACAGCTTCAGATGGTCATCTTGCTACCTATAGTCTCCTGCAGAGCTGAGATTACAGCTGTGTATCACCAGGCTCAGCTGAGAGCCACACTTTTTAGACAGTCGGTTGTCATGGTTTTTGAAGGAATGGGGGAAATAGGGATTTTCCATACTTTTGGAAGGGTGGGGAGTGGGCAGAATATGTAATGACAGCATTAAATACTGAAATGACCCTTGGCCATTGGTCTGGCCATTACTGCTTTGATGAATGACCTGTGCTTGCACCAATTTCCTCCTTTCTTCTGGAGCAGAGGCTGTTTCTTTCCCACAAGGTGAACCTCTAACTTCACATGACAGGCTAGCACTCTTTACAGCTCCCCAGGGTACCACCAGGACAGAGGCCCATCCTCACCCTTCTTCTTGGGAGGAAAACGGAATTCGCCCTTTTCCAAAGGCCTCAGCCGCCCTTTAAGGCACCGATTCCCCGGATGTGAAGCCAGCGCTTCAGAAATACAGAACCAGGAGGGCCAACCGCCAGGGATCCTGGGAGGTAAAAGGGCAGAGAAAGCTAAAGGAACAGGACATTCTCCCCGTTCCAGTAATTTATTTTGTTGTATTAGAAACATGGACGTGACCTATTTGGCTTGCAGCACTTGCACCGGGAAAATCTAAAGCCACCCTAGACTGAAGATTCCACCCGAGACCATGGATTTAAGTGGGCGATAGGCCCAACGGGCTACTCGTCAGGGAGGCCTGGGGACCCCGCCACCGCAGCTCGGAAGGCGAGAGCTAAGCAAGGAACACGCGAACGCGAACGTGCGGCTGGGCGTGGGGGCGGGAAGCCACGCGCTGGCTGTGCGCTGATTGGCTGGTGGCTCCGGTCGCCTGGTGCTATTTGTTGTTGGCGCAGCGCACCTGACCAGACGTAGGCGGCGTGCGCACGTGCAACCGTTTAAGCCGTGTCGGAGCCTGCGAGGAACCCGGGAGAGCAGGGAGCGGCGAGGTGAGTGGGCCCGTGGCCTTCCTCTGGGCCCTGACCTGGAGTAGAGGTAGACTTGAGCTAAAGGAAGAGCGGGGTGGAGTCGCCCGGGATTTGAAGCCGTCTTTGGGAGCCCTGACTCCCTCCTGTCTGGGTTCTAAAGCCCGGCAGGTGCCCCAGGGCTGGGCTTGAGGCCTGCAGAGGAGGTGAAGGGTCCTTTACCCCACGCCTTACGTCGTGGCTTTTTTTCAGAAAAAGGGTGTATGTAGAGCTGTGTGTGCACAAACCCACTTTGGGGGAGCTAGGTGTCCTTTGAGGATTTGGGACGCCTAACTCTTCCTGCCACTCTGCAGCTCTCCCTTGCCCTTCCCCCCACCTCGGTTCCCCTTTCCCCCCAAACAAACCAAAGCCCTGTCTACCTTTGAGGGGAAGCAAAAGGAGAAAGCGTCTACAAAGATTTCCCTCCTCTTCCTATACAGGAAGCCACTTGGGGGATCTTTTGAGGGAGAACAGATTTTGGGAAAAAGCCTAGGAATCCCTGGGACGTGGTGATCCACTAGAACGAGTAGATAAGTGGTTCAGCTAGCTTTTTAAAGATAAAACAGGGTGGTTGTAAATGCCACCTTGAGGTTAGAAGTAAGACCTCATTTCCCTTTTGCAAAAATCAGAGGTGTATGTGAAAAGATGACGGTTTATAGAGTGCCCTGCGCCCTATCCGTGAGCTACATCCTCAGCCAAATAGTTTATACTTTAAAGGTACAAATCTGATTTAACCAAGGGCCAAAGTGCATTTTTTTTTTTTAATAAAAGTAGGAACTTGAAGCCACCATGGGAGATGAAGATTGGGAAGCAGAAATCACCAAACCTCATGTGTCTTCCTACGTTCCTGTATTTGAGAAGGTAAAGTAGTAGAATTTTAAGTGTGCAGTTATTAATGCTATGGATTTTATCGAAGTTGAAAATCAGGATAATGGGGAAGTTCTAAATGAAGTGCCTGTTTCAGCGCTTATTTCCATGTGATTTTCATTAGGTATTTTATGGGGAATGAGAAGGAGGCAGGCTAAATCTCAAAGAGAATAACGTTTTGTGGTAATTTGATAATTAAAAACTAAGCTAGTTGTAATAGTAATGTGATTTAAATCTCCATGATTTAGGACTTACAGGTGTACAAGCTTGTACAATTGTGGCTGAATGTCTCCGAAGGATGCTAGTATGGCAAATCGAAAACAATCATTTGGTTCTGGGTGATGATTGGGAAAACTGGTTTGTGCAGGAAGAGCTCTCAAGACAAGTATATTAGGCTGATTCAGGTGGTGTTATCAGTTTGTACTACAAAGCCTCAGATTTTTTTTTGAATGGCTTTGGGGAGTTATGTGGTACTTCAAAAGAAGGAGTCCTTGGTAGGTTTTGAGTTTCAGTTCTGATTTTTAAAAAATTAATGGAATTTACTTTAGAAGACAGTATGTGTTAAGGAATTTGTTTTATAGAAGTGTTATTTACTTGAGTGTCTCCCAAAGGGTTTTTTCCCCCTTTAGAATTTATAGTTTGTCAGTCAGTTCTGACACTTTGATTTCAGGTGATGCTTTAGAAATTCTTATTTTACACAATAATATAAAAAATGTGATCCTTGACTTAGTTGGATTTGATTGATATGTGGAACTTGAATTAAAATTCCCCAAATGTTTATCTGAATTTGTAATGTTTCTTGTCTTGGAACTTGTTTTTGCAATCATCTTTTTAATACTACTCTTTTCATAATAAAAATATCACAACATTTTCGGGAAGAGAAAAATTACCTGAAAATTTTGCCTACTGGCATAACCACTCCTGTTAAATTTTTAGTACTTTTAAAAATTTTTCCAAAACATGTTTTTATATAGTTTTATGCTAGTATATAATGTTAATTTTTGCATTCAGCTTTTTTCTACTCTTCACTAACTTGACATTACTAACTCCCTAAAAATAATTTCTTATTGTTGCATAAGATCTATCATAAGGATTTATTATAATACAAATGATTTTCTTTTTTCTTTCTTTGGCTCTAGTAGGTATTGAACCCAGAGCCTTTCACAAGCAAGGAAAGCACTGTACCATTTGAGCTATGCCCCAGCCCTTTATTTATTTACTTATTTAAATTTTTAACACTATCTTTGTCCAGTCTGGTCTGGAACTCAAATCCTCCTTCCTCTGCCTTGCTAGTAGCTGAGATTACAGGCATGTACCCCCATGCCCAGGCCCCTAAATTGATTTTCTTTTTGTGGAAATTTAAGGTGGTATTAGCTTTATGCTATGAGATGGTCACAGCTTTTTGGGAATTTTTTTTTTTCAAATGGAATTACTTGGACATGGGATATCCTATGGCTCTTTTCTTCTTTCTGGCTCTCAATAGAGTTGTTGTAATACAAAGTTTAATTTACAGATACAGACTTTTCTTGCACCAGGACTGTAAAAGTCATCTCAGTTTTTTAGTCTGTGATTTTTGTCTTCATGAAGTGTTTTTTTTCCCCCCTTAGTGCTGGGGCTTGAACTCAGGGCCTATGCCTTGAGCCACTCCACCAGTCCTTTTTTGTTAGGGTTTTTTTTTGAGATAGGGTCTCTCGAACCGTTTGCCCAGGCTGGGTTCGACCCACCATCCTCCTGAATAGCTAAGATTACAGGCATGAGCCACTGGCGCCTGGAATGAAGTGTTTTTTAAATGGCACACTACACTGTAGTATGTTGTACGTATTTATTGTGTTAGATTTCTGAAATTGGGGATGATAATTTTTTTTTTTTTTTTTTTTTGGAGACAGGGTCTCAAACTCTATAGGTTTTCCTACATCAGTCCGCCACCGCTAAGTGCTGGGATTATTACAGTTGTGTGCCACAATACCTGGCAGACTGTTAAATCTTGCAAATTTACCTTTTTTAGAATCTTTGTGCTATTCAAAAATACACCTTTATTTTGACACTGGGAATAATAAATTGTACTTTAGTGTATATAAATTTATATTGATTATTTCTACCTTAATCTTTATATGTTTGTTTGGGGCTGATCTGTAGTAAACTTGCTCTTATTTGCAAAGTTGACATCTGGTGATGGTTGTGCAGTTAGTAACTTGGCCAGTTGACTTGAAGGAACATGGTTCAATCAGCTTTACTCACCTTGTTTGAATAAAAAGTGCTGGAACTAAGGAAAAATAAATGACATTTCTCTCTTTGTGGTGTTGGGAATTGAATCCTGGGCCTTTCATGTGCTAGGGAAGTTCTCCACCAATGAGCTATATCACCAGCCCTTTTTTGTAGTATTGGGGATTTGAACTCAGGGCCTCTACCACTTGAGTCATGCCCTTTTACTTTTAGTTTGTTTTCTTGCACTTTTGCCCAGGTCAGCCTTGGACCACAATTCTCCTACTTTTGTCTCCCAAGTATTGGGTTACAGTTGTATACCAATGTCGCTGGTTAATAAATAACATTCTTGTGGAGGAAAATCTGAGGTTTTTATTGGTGTATTTTTTTTAAGGGCACTAATTTTGATTGGTTGTTCTAACTTGAATTTGCATTTCAAGAGAAGGCCTAGCTTCCCTTCTAGATTTATAGTGGTTTTCAAACAGTTTTGGATTAGTATCCTTTTTAGTAGCATCTGTTATCAGCCTTTAATAAGTGCTTCTCAGGAATTCTTTTTTGATCGCTTATCTGTCTTTGAACTGATAGGGCACTGGTTCTGGTAGTTCTTAGAATTTCCCAAATCTAGATTTTTGAAGTGAGTGTATCACCTGGGAATAGAACAATGAAAGATGTGAGATTATGAAAAATTTGATAATTCAGCAATTATATAGTCCAGAAATCTCAATGGTTAGGATTTGCACATTGCAAGTTTATTTGGGTAAGGATTAAAATAGATGGGTATGGTGAGTGGCTAAAATGCTTTGTTAGCTGACAATAGGAGTAAGTCTATATTATGGTCACTTCTGTGTGATCAATTTGTCATTTTTGTGGTATATTTCAGAAGGCAAAAAACTTGCAATTAAAGTGAAAACAGCTGAGATAATCGCTCTATAATTGTAATTTTTTAAGCAATAGTAGCAAAATAAGTAATACTTTTTGAGGTAAGAAAATAAACTTGATTCTGACATTCCAGAATTGAAAATAAGAATACAGGTAAAAAGAAATGTGTCCATAAAAATAGAATCATATGTAGCTGTATCAAACATTTTGAAATTTCTAAGTTGTTTCATTTAGCTGGTTTAAGAGGCTACAAATGGCTTTATTGCTAAATGTCCTAAAAGCAAACTAATGATAAGACCTATGATTTATTTAACATATTTTTTTGAGTAGTTTGAGATAGAGACAGTGGTGAATATGGTAAAGCTCTTGAGAGCAGAGACATTGTATTTTACTTGGGGAGACAGAATAAGTGCATTTGAGAACCAAGTAATTATAAATGGTAAAACCTTTTGAGAAAGGGAAGGTGTGTGTGTGGGAGTTGGTGGGGGGAGAGAGATAGTTACGTGGGGTGGATTTAGGTTAAGTGGAGAGAGAAGGCATCCTTAAGACAATGATTTGTGAACTAAAGACTTGAAGGAGTCCCAATAGGACATGTGAAAAGGTCCCCGAGGAAACTATATTAGGGCATTAGAAAGGCAAATGTTTTAATTTCATGTCTTCTGCAACACATTACCACAAACTGGGTGACGTAAAACAACAAATTTATTCTCACTGTCCTAGCAGTCAGATATTAGAAATCAAGGTGTTAGCAGGGCTGTCCTCCCTCTGGAAGCTTTAGGAGAGAATCTTTCCTGTTTCTAGCATCCAGTGGCAGTAGACAGCCTTTAGCTTATAGTTACATTTCTCTGATCTGTCTTCATGTGACCTTCTCCATTGTGTGTCTGAGTTCTCTTCCATTTGCTTCTCTTGTAAAAACCTTAATTACATCTGCTTGTGACCCAAAAGGAACTGGAGGTAGTTGGGGACACAAAACTGAAAGAACTGAACACAATGTATATGGGAAGTAAAAGAATCAAGGGTTTAAAACTTACATTACATTGAAGATATGTTTGCTGAAATGGGGCAATCGATGGAGGTGAACAAGGTTGGAAGGAAAACAAGAATTCTGAATTTTCTGTGTTCAATTTGAGATACCTATAATGCAGTCAATAGGTTATATAAATTTGTTGTTTAGAAAGAGAGATAAGGTCCATGCATACAAATTTGAGAAGTATCTGCACATTAGTGGGATTTAAAGTTAAGAGTTCGGGTAAAATCAGGTAGTAGAAGAGTGTAATGGGAGCCAGTGTGGTTCTGCACAAGTGTAACACCAATCCTTGAGAGACAAGGCAGTAGGATATCAGACTTGAGGCCAGCCTGGGATATATAAGCAAGACCCTGTCCTTAAAAAAAAAAAAAAAAAAAGTATAACCGATTTAGATGGCCCTGCTGCAAGCTCTGGGGCACTCATTTTGAGGTCCAGTAGAGGGAGCTGACAAAAGGAACTGAGGAGGGGAGTAGCCAATGGGACAAGAGGAAAACAGGGAGAGTGTGTCCCTTAAACCAAGACAAGGCTACTGTGAAGAGGAAGGAAATAGTCATTTCAAATTTTGCTGAGAGGCTGGAGGTTTGAGACATAAAAGTAGTAATTTTATTGCATAATTTCCCTATTAAAAGGCAGTTTTGGTACAGAGGTGAAGACGAAAGATAGATTGGAGTGGCTTGAAGGAAATGTAGGATATGAAAACAGGGGCAGCAACAGTAGATAGGATGTTCTAATAGATGCAGAAAAGTGAACACCATAGCTGCAGGGGATATGAAGTTAACTTTTTTTTAAGGTAATAGGAAGGGTTAAGCTTTTGTTTTTGTTTAAAAACTTTACTTGAAAATATTTTCAAACTTATAGAAAACTTGCACAGATTAGAATAGTACGAAGAATATCATGAAGTCTTTAGCCATACTGCTCTTAACATTTCATTCCATTTGGATTATTTGTAATCTCCCTTCACGTCTATATATCTAATGGCATATATCCTTATCTCTTTAAGAATTTTTTATGATGAAACAGATTCTATTAAAAAAAAAAACTTGGATGTTTCAAAAATTGCCTTGAAACTTGTGAGTTCAATGGATGGTGGGGTATTTCACAGCCTGAGTATAATAATAATAATTTTTCACTTCTCTACTGTAAGAGTGTATCATTACCATTTAACAGTTTATAACACTCGTAAAAACCTTTTTTTTGGGGGGAGGGGGTCGACATTTACCTAATAGTATTCTCTGACCACTAGAAACAATAAAAGTCTTTAGGATTTCACTTTAAATAGGGAAGATTGGATCATTGTTCTAGTTTAATATCTGTGGTAGTAATATTGAGACTTTTTACTATGGCAGTTACCAACAGCCATTTCAAGAATGCTGTTGTCTCTTGCCTTGACAACTCAGAAAAATGTTTGAATGACTCGAGTTTCAAAAGTAGTTCTAAAAGTCATGTAGTGTCTTTTGTGAAAGAAATTTTAGAAAATAAGTGTCAGCTGGTACTTGTGCACTCCCTCCAACTTGGGAACTTATTTAAATGAACTTACTTGAAGGAAGATTGTGACTGTTCTAATATAGTCAGTTATCTAAGATATCCAATAATATCCATGAGTTTTAGGTTACCTTTCATTCTTAAGTTATTGATTATTCTTATGTCAATGAATAGTCATGAATTTCAGAGTTATATTCTTCAGGTTTTGCCCTGATTAGGGGATGTTTATAGAAGAGGAAATAAAGGAGTGCTTGATAAGAACATTGTAGGAGTTAGAAAATAATTGCTCAAATTGTTAACCTAGAGAAATCCTGAGAAATATTTGAAGGTTCCAAAGTTAACTTGGCATTCAACTATTGATTTTATAACAAAGGTTGAATTTTCAAAATCCAACAGTCCATTATAGAACCTCCATGTAATGCATGTGCATTAATAGCAGAGTTTGAGACTAAAGTAGAGAAAACGGAACATTCAATGTTTGAGAACATCAGTCTTCAACTACTGTTCAGACAAGTTTAATTGAAATTAAAAATTAAACCTAAATATTCTGACCCTATTGCTGATGTTTTATCACTTCATTGGATTTGTAGTGCAGCAGTAGGATGCATATGTGTGTGTATGTATATATGTGTGTGTGTGTATATATATATGTATATGTATGTATGTTTCAGTGAATAAATGAATTTTCCTTTGAGTGAATTCCTTTTTGGGTTTTATATTTTTATTAGCATATATTAGCTGTACAAGGGGGTTTCATTGTGACATTTTACATATGTGTTTACAATGTATCTTAGTCATTGTCCTTCACCTCCTTCTTAGAACTGTTTTCATACAATTACATGGACCTTATTTGCCTTGCTTCACCCTCTCCATCTCCCCTCCCCATCCCACTGGTACCCATCCCTGGACAGGACATGTTTTACCTTCCTGTCCTTCATTTTTAAAGTGTGTGTTGATTGCTAAATGGTGTTTTGCCATGGTATTTCACACATGTATATATTGTACTTTAATCAGATTAACTTCCTCTATTATTCTTTATCGCCCTGCACCCTTATTATTCAACAGCTTTAAGTGCATTTGGTTATGCTATCCTCAAACATAGATGAAATGTATTTCAATATCCATTATCATTTTTTTCTCTCCCACCTCTCCCAGTCCCCTCTGAGAGACTTCTTTTTCTCATAAATTCCTTTTTTTAAAAAATTTGTTTCACTTTATATGAATATGGTGGAAGTTGTTTGTGCTTTTTATTTATTTTTGTGACAGGGTCTCACTGTTGTACTCCAGGCTGGCCTTGAACTTTCAATCCTCCTGCCTCAGCCGCCTGAATGATGGGATTTACAGGCATAAGCTATCATGCCCAGCCATAGTGGAAGCTTTTGTCTTTACTGAAGAACCTGTTCATTAGTTTCTTTCAGTGTTCTACTTTAGTCTGTGTGGCATTGATGAGTGTACTCTAAAATACTGAACTCTGCAAACTATATTGTATATTGGCAGGAAGTGATTTATTCATGTATTACTTTGGTTAGATTTTATTTATGTCATAGTATTTGATTATACTTTTCAAGGATATAGGTGACTTTAGTGACTAAACTTTTAAGTCAGATGTCAGTAAACAGTTTACAATAAAGTGCCAAATAGTAAGTAATTTAGATTTTGCAGTCTTTATAGTTTCAGCCACAACTTGGCTGTTGTAATGTGAAAATAGCCATAGGCATATATAGACGAATGAGGATGGCTGTGCACCAATAAAACTATTTACAGAAGTGGGTTGCCCACCAGATTTGGCCCATGGCTAGAGTTTACCATTGTTTTAAGTGATATATGTATATAATGTTAAAGTGGCCATGTCTAGGAATAATTAATAAAGAAACATCCAGTAGCCTAGAAAACCTTAATGTTTACCATTGTTTGGTTCTGAACAAAGCTAATTTGTTATACAGTAGTTTCTCGTTATCCACTGCTTTGGTTTCTATGGTTTTAGTTACTTGCTGCCAACTGTGCTTCAAAAATATTAAATAGAAGATTCCAGAAATAAACAATTCAAAAGTTTTAAATTGCATGCCATTCTGAGTAGCATGATGAAATCTCCTGCCATCCTACTCTGCTCTGCTTAGAATGCCAGTCGTCCTGTTGTCTGGTGTATCCATGCTGTATATGCTGCCTGTCTGACATACTCATGTGTTAATGGTTCAGGATCACCTGAAGCAGCTTATCCTCCTGATAAATTGTCAGATGGTCAATAGTAGCCTGATGCTACTATTTATAAAAGGAACTCTTCTATTGTTAATGAAAACTGTGATCAAAACTTGTATTTTTTATACAAATACAGAATCAATATTATACCACGAGTTGATATTCTGTTCCTTCTTTAAAAAATAATACTCTGTTGTATGAATATAAAATACATCAGATGGCCTGGAGGGAGCGACAGGCAACTCCAGAGTCTGCAGTAGCATACCATTAAGGGACATACTGACTTAGGGCTAATTGAAGCAGGCATCAGTCTCAGAAATCCTGACACTAATGGCCTTGAGATCTGTTGCCATGTCAATAGTGCGGAAGATTAAATGACTCCATTGGCAGATCAAAAGACCCCATGGAAAAAATGAGGGTAATGTCCATTTGTGAAATATTTCAGCAATCACATCCTCTTCTTAATGCCTGAATGAGAGGGAAGGATGTGGATGGAGGTTAGAAGCCTAAAGAACCCAGGGGTACAGGCTAGACTATAGAATAATGGGTAGATTATATACCCCTGAGCTAAACAGACATGTGATGCATGTATGTCTTTAGTCTACCTTCTCTATTAGGTCACTTGAAAATCTACCTTTGCTTATTTACCAACGGGGAAAATTCCAAATGGGAGAGTCAATTTTGAAAGTACGACTTGGGGCTCACACTGGTAGAGTGTGAGCTTATACATGTACTACTGAGTTAAACCTAAGCACCAAAAATAAATAAATAAATAAAAATAAAAGCCTGGTGGTATAGCTCAGTGATAGAGCACTTGCCTAGTGTCATGCAGCCCTCTGTTCAATCATAAGCACCACAGAAAGAATAAAAGGGAAGGGGAGGAGGAAGAAAAGGGTGAATGCCTGTGTCATTTACCTTATGTTATTCATAGGCCTTGTATCATGTTGCGTAATGACAAAGAAGGGTGAGTACAGTACAATAATATATTTTGAGAGACCACATCTACATAACTTTTAATATTTTGCTATAATCATTGTATTTATTTTTTTCTGTGCCTAACTTACAAACAAAACTTTATCATAGGTATGTATAGGAAAAAAACACTATATGTATTTGGTTCAGTGCTATCCATGGTTTCAGACATGAAATTCCCATGGGGTGGGGTGGAGTAGGTCTTAGAATGTATTTTCTGGGAAAAGGAAGAACTTTTATAATTTCTTATTTATGAAATAGGTACATTCTTGTTATTCAAAGTAGAAAATGGTCTTTTTACAGGATAAATATTCTTCTGGAGCAAATGGAGACACTTTTAACAGGACGTCAGCTTCATCATCAGGTATGTGTTAAGGAAAAAAAGGTGAAACTCTGCCTAGGTTTAGGGTTTTATTTAGTGAACGAGGAGCAAGTTGGTAGGTATCTCATATAGGGTGTTTTTTAAAAATTTCCTAGTAAGAATTCTAATTTGGATATTTTGGGACTTCTGATTATAGTTAGGGGACACAAAGGGGAGTTTTATTGTATTATTTGATTTTGTGGGTTGCTGTGAAACCTTTACTAACCTGGAAGTTGCATGTTTAGTTTCCAGATTGCTAGGGCACTGTCAGGGTTCCTGATATAAGGGAGTAGCAGGTTCCAATGGTGGTGACTAGTCAGAGAAACAACTACTTAAGCAAATCATTCATACCATCAAGATATCATGAGTTTCTTTCGGATCAGAAAACTAATTTAGGAAAGGGCATAAGAGAGTAAGAGTAATGAAGGTCAAGATAAAAGAGCCCTATCAGTCCTGCTGCCTTCAACCCTTTTCTCTGCACTTGTTTCCATGTGGGGAAACAAGTTCATGTGGGCTCCCTTCCCACTGAACTGCTAGACCATGGCACAGAGTTGATGTAAGTGGGAAGTGGGGTGGGACTTGGGCTAGGAAATTAAATTCAGAGCAGTAGTCTTTTTTTTTTTTTTTTTTTTAAATATGAAGTTCAAAACAGGCTGAAATGTGATTACTACTACTACATTGAAAGGATTCTTTTATAGTGGTAAGATATGCATAACATTGACTGTTTTCACCATTTTAAATGTACAGTTCAATAGTCTTAAGTGCATTCACATTGTTGGTGACCATCACCCCTCCAGAATTTTTTCACTCCCCAAACTGAAATTCTGTATAGTTCAACAATAACTTCTGACTCCCTCCTCTTTCTAGTCCCTGGCAGCCAGCATTGCACTTTCTGTGAGTGCAAGTTACTATTCTCTTTAAGGCAGACTAACACAAGGCCTGGTGGTACCATGTAGTTTCTCATTTAAAAATAGAGGATGAGGTAAAGCATTTTATAGTTAAGAGGGCTGCTGGCTCACTGAAGCCTGACTTACTGTGGGGTGGGGTTGGGGGGGACCTATGGTGAGGTAGTTGCAGTCCTGGGGTTTGTTAGGCAGACACTCTACTGCTTGAGCCACACCTGTAGCTCTTTTTGCTCTTGTTAATTTTGAGATAGGGTCTTGATTTTTGCCCAGGCTTGCCTGGACTGCAGTCCTCCTATTTTATGTTTCTCACTCACTGCTGAGATGACAGGCATGCACTACCATGCCCAGGTTTTTTTTTTTGTTGTTGTTGAGATGGCGTCTTGCAAACTTTTGTTTTTGTCTGGGAACCACGAATCTGATCTTAGCCTCCCTTGTAGCCTAGGATGACAGGTGTGTGCCGCTTTGCCCAGACACTGATCTACATGGAGTCTTCTAGACTTTTTGCTTGGGCTATCCTCAAGCTGTGATCCTCCTTTCTTAAGCCTCCCAAGTAGCTAGAATTACAGGTGTGAGCCAGTGGTCCCAGGTAGTTTTTAAAATGTGAGATCAGTTTGAGAGTCAGTTTAATAGGTTAAAGCAAATTGAATTCCTTTTAATTCTCACATACATCTTAAGTTCAAGGTAAATCTCTAGATGGAAGTTTAGTTTAGAAGAATCTTTGCTATTTTTAAGACGAATTTTTTCTTTCACAAACATTTAAATGTATTGGTTTAATATGAAATATTCAGATTCTCAAAAGTTCTTGGAATTGCTGCTTGCTAAAACTAGCAAAGGGCTAACTTTTTTCCTACTGTATGAACTTGTGTGTGTGTACTTGAAATGTTCAGAAAAGAAAAATGGGTAAAAATAATCTGTATTTCTTAATATGCTTATTTGTATAGATCATTGAATAATGAGAAACCTGGTTCTTTGAGATATAAACAAAATTATAATGAATTGAAAGTTTAGTCTGTAATATATGAAAGCATAACACTTTGGTGTAGTACAATTTTCAAAAAGCTAGAATTGAAATAATCACCACTTAAAAGCTAGAACTTTTCTTAGCATTGATCTGTGGATATTTTTGGCTAATGAAATCACCTGAGGAATATTGTCAGTTATTTTCTTCTAGATACGTACTTTTTGTAGTTCTTTCAAATTAAAAAATTTTTTTTAATGAAAATAGGTTTTCTTGTTACAGAATATACCAGGCCAGTACTTAACTGTTTATTGCCAAAAAATTAAATTTAAATAGAAAGGAAGAATCAAAATGACCTGAAACCTTGGCCTCCAGATTTAGTTATTATCAACCAGTTTGTGACTGATTTTTTTCTTAGATCTCTACATACATAATTGTATTCCACTGGTATCTTACATAGATTATATGTATTTCCTTTTATTGAAATACCTGAGTTTTTCTACCCTTGCTTTCCATACCCTTTTCATGCTCTAAAAATTGTACTTGGACATATTTCTTTCCATTGTCTATTTCACAGAAATGGAATCCTATTACACCACATCTTGCTTTTACTTAACAATAGTCATGGAAACCCTTCTAAATAACTGATAAAACCTAATTCTTTCCAAAATTAAGTAAAAAAAAATTCATGTTACCTGGCTTTAAAATGTGAAATAGTAATTTATAGCTTATAATGAAAAACATTTAGTCCTCTGTTACTCATCTTTTGACTTCTAGAGTAGATGAGTATTTAGAATCATACACCTCACTCACACTTCTTTCCTTTACCACTCTAATAGTTAACACACTTTTTGCTTAAAATCTGTATTCAGTTTTTATATTCTTACAGTTATATACATGTCATTCACTTTTGTGCCAGTGTATTAGTGATTTCTTTTTCTTTAACCTTCTGCTTGTCTTTACTAGAGTTAATTCTTACCTACTTAGGTTTATGTGAATTTGTTACTATTGGTAACTCATTCCCAAACTGCCCAAAGCACAGATATCCATTGTTTTTAACACATATGTGATCTTCATCTTTGATTCAGCTGCTCTATTATAGACTGGCTAGTCTAGGTTTTCTCCCCAGGAATCATACTTTCCTTTTTTCCCTGTGTTATTCCATATTTTCTGGCTCCTGTGTTTTTCCTGTTTTAATCCCAGCCCCACCCCCCACTTTGATGGAACCTGAAAAAGGAAGTATAGTTGAAAGTTTGAAAATGTTTCAATTTTCATGCTTGATTGATAGCTTAAGGGCCAGATTTTAACATGGAAATAGTTTTCAGCCTGAACTTTTTATTGCCTGGTTTTATATGGAATTCTAGTGAGTCTATTAAGAAGTCTGATATTCTAAGTTCCAGTTCTTCATATATGACTACTTTTCTAAACATTTCTAAAGCTTTTAGGGTCTTATTTTGCTTCTGTATTTTTAAAACTTTTGAGTATGTAGGTTGATATGGAACTTTTAATTTGTTATATAAGGCATTGATAGACCTGTTATCTGAAATTCACACCCTTTACTTTGAGAAATTTACTTGTTATTGTTCTGTGAGAATTACGGATTGCTATAATTTCATTTGAGGATTAATTCTGTTCCCATTATTGTCTCAATTTCTTTTGTTCTTGACCATTTGAGTAGACCATTAAAAATAGGCCTGACACCAGTGACTCATGCCTATAATCCTAGCTACTTGGCGGAGGCGAGAATTCTACCACTGAACCACCTGTGCCCCAATCCTAGCTACTTGGAAGACAAATATGGAGGATTATAGTTCAAGCCAGTCCAGGGAAATAGTTTGTAACATCAACATCTCCAAAATGACCATAGCAAAATAGACTGTAGGTACGGCTCAAATGGTAGAGCACCTGCTTTACAAGTGTGAAGCCCTGAATTAAAACCCCAGTTCTACCAAAAAAAAAAAAAAAAAAAATTAACCAAAAAAAAAAAAAAAAACACCATTAAAATGATTATTGGAAGCTCAACTCTTAATGTGGATATACAGAGATTGTTGACTGATGGGCTCTTCTACCAAATGATTGGGCAAGCATCAGCTGTTTTGTTTGGAAGAACAGTTCCCTAGGGAGGAATCTTCTAGTCTGTCTTTTCTCCCTCCTTCCCTTCCTTCCTTCCTTCCAACAGGGTTTTGCTATGCATTCCAGGCTGGACTGGTACTTCCTGTGTCACCCAGATTGACCTTTAATTCAGGATCCTCCTACCTCAGCCTCCCAAGTGCTGGGATTACAGGCGTGAACCATCATTCCTGGCTTCTGTTTGGGATATTTAACTTTTTGTATTCCCCATATTCTCTTTCATTGTATTGTGTAAATACTGTGCTGCCTTTGCTGATGCTTTATTATCCATCTTTCAGTGATTTGCGTTCTTCCTAGATCAGCTGTTTGAGATGGAAGTGTCAGGGATTTCTTGAATCCTCTCCTTTCCTGAAGGAATCATTAGTTTTATGTAGCTATTTTAAAACTTGTATTTGCTGTGCAAAATTTTTTCTTGCACATTGTTTTTCCCTCCCTTCCTCTTCCTCTCTCCCCCTCCCTCCCTTCTTCTCTGTCTTCCCTCCCTCCCTTCCTTTCTCTCTCCTCCCTCCCTCCCTTCTTTTCTCTCTCCTCCCTCCCTCCCTTCCTTTCTCTCTCCTCCCTCCCTCCCTTCCTTTCTCTCTCCTCCCTCCCTCCCTTCCTTTTCTCTTTCTGTCTCTCTCCCTTCCTCCCTTCCCCTCCCTCTTCCCCTCCCTTCTTCCCTCACTTGAGCCCCCACTCCCTTTTTGCTTTAGTTATTTTTCCAAGAGGGTCTCACATTTTCCCCTGGGACAGCCTGGGACCAAAGTCCTGCTACCTCAAGTAGCTGAGATTACAGGTATCCAGTTTATCTGTTGAGATAGGGGTCTTGCTAACTTTTTGCCCAGGCTGGCCTTGAACCAGGATTCTGATCTCTGCCTCCTGAGTGGTTGGAGTAGCTGGAATTGCAGATGTGAGCCACTATGCCAGACCCTACATATGTATTTTTAATTTAGAAAAATGTTACTGTGCTAAGGATCTCAGTCTCTCTCTTTTCCCCTCTTGCCACTGTGTTTATAATATATTCCTAATTGATAATTGATTTAAATATTTCTAATTGCTGCATGGTATTTCATAGACTTTATTACTACCTTCTTTCCCCTTCTAGTGATGGATACTGAGATTACTTCTCGTTTCCCCCTATAAAAGGGATGAGCATTCTTTTTTCTCTTTATTCATTTATTCATATGTGCATACATTGTCTGGGCCATTTCTTCCTCCTGTGCCCCCACCCCCCTCGCTTCCAGGCAGAACCTGTTCCGCCTTTTTTCTCCAATTTTGTTGAAGAGTAGACATAAGCAATAATAAGAAAGACATCGTGTTTTTGCTAGTTGAGATAAGGATAGCTATACAGAGAGATTCCTTCCTAGCATTGCTTCCATGCACAAGTGTGTTACAACCGGAATTGATTTATCTCTACAAGACCTCTTCACTACTTCCCCGTCACCTTCCCATAGTGACCTCTGTCATTTTAAGGTTACTGTATTAGCTCCTCTGCAGTGAGCAGGGATGAACATTCTTGTACGTGTTCTTTCATGGAACAGAGTGAGAATTTTTTTGGATAAGAGAATTTTAAAAGGTTGTGGGGGGTTATATGAGTACTATTTAATGGCTTTCCAGAATAGCTATTCCAGTTGTCTTAGTTTGTTTTATGTTGCTATAAAAATACATTAGATCAAGTAATTTATAATGAGCAGAAATTTATTTGACTCACAGCTCCAGAGGCTACAAAGTCTAAGATCTAGTAGCTACATCTAGAGGGCTTTCCTGTTTCATCATAACATGATGGAAGGAGAAAAGGAACCAAGAAAGGGTAAAAGGGACCAAGCTCATTTTGTAAATAAGAAACTCACTTCTTTGGTGTTAACATTGATTCACTTGTGACAGCAGGACCCTCATGACCTAAACACTTCCCACTAGGCCCCATCTTCAGCACTGTTGCATTGAAGATTAAGTTTGCAACACATGAACTTGGGACACAAATTCAAACATAGCAGTGGTCTGAACTCCCATAAGTAGTCTAATGAAATACGTTTGCATTGAACATGAAAAATTCGAAAACACTAAGTAGATCACATGATTTCTCTGTTTAAATGAACCACAGAAATAATAAAACAGCACTTGGTTTCACCCTAAAAATTAGCATGAGGCTCTACTGAAGAAAGGTTCAGTTTTGAAAGTGATCTTATCTTGACTGTCCCTTGCTAGGTTTGTATTTTGACAACTGATCTAAATATAGTGGCTTCGACAGAGGCCAATAGGAGAAGGGTACCAGGAACTAGAGAAAAGGTTAGTTCGAGAAGAATTAATTTAGAAGGTAACACACATGTACAGGAAAGCAATGCAAGTCAAATCCCAGTACAGCTATCCTTATCTCAACTAGCAAAAACCCTTGGTCCCTCTTATTATTGCTTATACTCTCTCTTCAACAAAATCAGAGATAAGGGCAAAATAGTTTGTGCCTGGGGTGGAGGGGAGAGAGAGGGGATGGGGAGGAAGGGGGGAGGAAGGGGGGAGAAATGACCCAAACATTGTATGCACATATGAATAAGAGGAAAAATAAATATACTGGCTTCACTTGACACAAGAAGTTGGTGGTACTGGGTGTTGAACTTAGGACTCATGTTTTCTAGGCAGGTGCTCTTTCATTTGAGCCACTCGGCCAGGCCAGCCCTTTTTTGAGTTGGTTATTTTTGAGATAGGATTTTGCTTTATGCCTTGGCTGGTCTGGGCCACAATTCTCCTATTTGTGCTTCCTCATGTAGCTGGGATGACAGGCACATGCCACCACTCCTAGCCATTGGTTGAGATGGGAGTCTCACAAATGTTTTGCCCAGGCCATTCTCGAATTATGATCATCTCCATCTCTGCCTCCCAAGTAGCTAGAATTACAGGCTTAAGGCACTGTGTCCCACCCGCCAAAGTTTTTTCCAACTATTGTAAAGTTTGTAATGAAGATATTTTACAGAAAAGTGACACAGTAAGGAAAACGAAGAAGAAAATAATTAGCATGTTAATTTGTATCATTACATAGTTACAAATTTTAGCTAACACTTTTTTAGCAAGCTCTTTCTGCCCAGATTATTTTTTAAAGTGGTTGTTTCCATAAGAAATAAAGTGTTGTCTAGTACCTGTCACATAAACCAGTAAGAAAATCCCAACAACTGACAGCCATTCCCAATAGCCCATTAATCACAAAACAATTTAGCTGTGTAAAAATTAAGCTTAACTACATATTGGAAATACACTTTAATTTGCCCAGATCAGACCACAAGCATCAAAATTGAAAAATTGTATAAACTCACTTAAGGAAAAACACCTTACTATTTCTTAATAGTAAGAAATTAAAAACCATGTACTATTTCTTAAATACTGAGATATTTCTGGATTTGTCACTCAAAGCTTCTTTGAAAAATAGAAATCAAACATACACAGGTCCACATTAAACATGAAGCACTTATGAATGTAATACATGTATTCATTTCAAAACTTTCTTTTCCTGTTTTTTTTTTTTTTTTGGTGGTACAAGCTTCATGCTTGCTAGGCAGGTGCTCTACTTACTTGAGTTATGGTTATTTTGGAATAGGGTTGTATTTTCTTCCCAGGCCACTGTGGACCATGATCCCCCTGTTTTACGATTTCCACTGTTGCTGGGATGACAGGTGCCACCGTGCCCAGCTTTGTTCCCATTAAGATGGGGTCTTGCAAACTTTTCTGCCCAGGATGTCCTCGAACTGCAACGCTCCTGATTTCAGCTTCTCAAGTAGCTAGGATTGTAGGTGTGAGCCACTGGCTCTTGGCTCAAAATATTTCTTTCCTGTTGTGCATATTTTAGGGTGCCACAAATGAATCAGTGTTCATAAGGTTTTCTGTATTTTTTTTAAGTTGGACTGTATTGAGCTTTATTAGAGATAATTTTGTATGAACATTCATGGTATTTCAAGCAGGACATGGGCAGACAGTCTTTTAAAGTATACATCAGTTTTTAAGCTCCCTTCTTAGATAGACTATCACAATCAGAAAGTCACTATAAAATCCAGTGACGTCTTCATTTGAAACTGATCAGGGGAGTTTAGAGTGAGGTTTGACATTTCACATTAAATATGTTATTTAACAACTTTTCACATGCTGGCCCTGACTTTGAAAAAAGGAAATGAAAATGGCAGAATTATCAATCTGAAGATCCAATCTAGAAGAGGAATCACTACTCTTTGAGGATCACCATCTCATTGATGCTACTACAAAGTCCTGATACCCTGACATACTGACAAAACCACTTTTGAGGGGTTAGGTTCCAGCAGGACTCTCATTTTAAGAGAATTAAGTCTATGCTGATGATGAGAGGGAGGAGTACATAAAAATGAATTTGAGTTTTCCCGCATCACAGATGTTTTTGCCAAGGTGACTGTGTATGTCAATGCCAGGAAATCCCTCCTCCTGTGAACCAAGAGGAGGTCTCAAAACTAGCAGGAAAAGATGTTTTGCCCTATATTGATCCAGCTTTGGAGACATTTGATTAGTGACACATGCTCCTTCCCCCCAAAACAATTAAGTGTTGTGTGTGCTAAGAACATACCTAAAAAAAAAAAAGTAAAATAAAATTCTACATTTTTATAAAACTTGATTAAAGGGGGAGAAATGACCCAAACATTGTATGTGCATATAAATAAAAGAACTTGATTAAAAATAGTGTTTCAAACTGTGCACTCGTCAGAAGTACAGTTAATAAAAAATGCACACACTTGACATCTTCACCTTTCTGGGCCTGGCCTGTTTTGACTCTGTTTTTTTTTTTTAAATATTGTTGTTCTGGGGGTACATTGTGACATTTACAGAAGTTCTTATAATGTATCATAGTTGAATTAACCCCCTCCATCATCCTCCTCTATCCCCCTCCCCTCATTCCTGGAATAGTTTCAACAAGTTTCATTTTTCTATTTTCATACATGAGTACATGATATTTCCACCACATTCAACCTCCTACACCCTTTCCTTAGATCCTCCTGCCTCCCACTGGTACCAGTACCATGCATTCAGGACTGTTTTATCTTCCTGTTCTTCATTTTTGAAAAAAGACATTTTTAATTTAGCTGTACAGGGTGTTTCATTGTGACATTTCCATGTATGTATGTATTATAACCCGAATTGGTTCATCCCCTCTATTTTTCTCCTTTCTACCTTAGTCTCCTCCTTACAGTGATTTCAACAGGCTTAACAATTCTATATGCATTCTTGACTAGAGAGTATACCAACCATATTTACTGTCTTAACCTTCTTTTACCCTTCTCCCGTAAGTGATTTCCCTTTAGCGTGACCTGCTTTTTATATAATATTGCTTGTATTTGTGTTGGGTCCATATTCTACATATGAGGGAACACATGGCTTTGGGTTTCTGAACCTGGCTAAATTAAGGTGATGATCTTCAGTTCCATCTGTTTACCTGCAAATGACAGAATTATTCTTTATGGATAAATAATATTCCATTGTATGTAAATACCACATTTTCTTAATCCATTCATATTGTGGGACATCTTGACTTTGCATAGCTTAGCTATTGTGAATGATGCTGCAATAAACTTGGGTATTCAGGTACCTTTATTGTAACTGGACTTAACATTCTTTCCAGTATATCCCTAGGAGTGGTATTGCTGGATCATACAGCAGTGCTATTTTTAGTTTTGTGAGGAGCCTCCATACTGTTTTCCATAGTGGTTATACTAATTTGCATTCCCATCAACAGTGTATGAGGATTCATTTTTCTCCATATCTTAGCCAGCATGTTGTTTGTGTTCTTGATGATAGTGATTCTAACATGAGTGAGGTGAAATCTTACCACAGTTTTAATTTGCATTTCCCATAGGGCCAGAAATGATGAGCATTTCTTCATGAGTTTTTGATCATTTGGACTTCTTCCTTTGAAAAAGCTCTATTTAGTTTATTTACCCATTTCTTCATTGGGTCATTGATTTTTGGGGAGTGTAGTTTTTTGAGCTCCTTGTATAGTCTGGTTATTAATCTTTTGTCAGATGTGTAGCTGGCAAAGATTTTCTCCCATTTCTGTGGACTACCTCTTCAATCTGGTGACCATTTCTTTTGTTGTGCAGAAGAAGCTTTTTAGTTTCATGTAGTCCCATTTGTCAAGTCTTTCTCTTAGTTGCTGAGCCATTTGAGTTTTATTTAGGAAGTTATTGCCTGATATCTCCATTTTATGAAGGGTTATTTCCATCCTTGCCAACATCAACCTTTCCCCTTTTCCTTCTAGGTACCTTCTCTATTTTGTTTGCATGGGCCTTTTTAGGCTTGGGCTCTGGCTTCGGAGGAGCACGGTTAGCAGACAACCTTGTGGATCATCCTTCACCTTGACTTTATCTCCTATAATATCACCTTCAGCCTTTCTCTTGAGCATGGTGGTGGCTGTGGTGGTTTATAGGCACTGAATATGAAGATGTAGTTGTGCAAGGTTGCTTCCTCTTCAGGTTGCTCCTCCATGTTAGATATGTTTATAAAATTTCTCTCTAGTGAGTTAATATTACAAGACCTAAAGTATTTGCTAAAATGAACAAAATTACAGTATTTATAAAAGCTAAGAGACTTTCAAAAACTCTCCTTACATGCTTTTGTAGGCCATGGTAAGCTTTGAACCATTGTTTATATTCATAGTGTGCCTCAGTAATGTGAGTTCTTTGTATTGGGATGACAGACTTTCCCATATTTTAATGGTCATTATCCACTTGGTTCTTGTTTGAAAGTTTATGTGAGAAGTGAAGATTCCCATACTCCTTACATAGAGTATTTAAGTATCCTTACATAGAGTATCTTTCAAGTATGAGTTCTTTCATGAGAAAGAAAATATTGAGAAATCTGAAGGCTTTCCAAAATTCCTTATATTCATAGGGATTTTGTCCAGTATCAGTTATTTCATCTGTTTGAAACTAATGGAATAACTGAAGACTTTATCATAGTACTTACATTCATGGTGTTTTTTTTTTTCTTCAGTGAGCCCTTTCATACATTAATGTAATGAACTGAACTGAACTGTGAAAGACACTCCCTCATATTTCAACTTCATATAGCCAGTGTGTTTTATCATTTGCTTTTGAATCCCTGTAAGAGAAATTAAGGGTTTCCATATTTGTTACTCTCATAGTGTTTTCTTCCAGTGTGAATCCTTTCATGTATGTGTAAAGAATAAAAATGAGTGAAGGCTTTCCCATATTCCTTACCTCTTTAGGGTTTCTTTTCCAAAAGTCTCCGTTCATGGACTTGAAGCATATTTACTGAAGGCTTTCCCATATTGCTAACATTCATAGGGTTTCTCTCCAGTGTGAGTTCTTTCATTCTTTATAACTGCATTGAGAAAAATCAAAGGTTTTTCCACAAAATTTACATTTGAAGTTGCATCTGCATTGTGCCCTATCATGTCCTCTAACCTTTCTGAGAGAAATGAAAATGTTCCTACATTTCTTACACTCTAGTATGAGTTCTTGCATGAATTTGAAAAAAGCTGTAAGCTGTGAATTTTTTTCATTCATATAGTTTCTTTCTAGTGTGAGTCTTTTCATGGATTCTAAAAGAACTAGAATATGCAAAGACTTTCCCACATTCCTTATGTTCATAGGGTTTCTCTCCAGTGTGAGTCCTATCATGACTTTGAAAGGAGTGATGATAGCAGAAGGTTTTCCCACATTGCTTACAGTTGTGTGGTTGCTCTCCATTTTCCTGTGTCTCATACTGTTTGTATCTAGTGTCAGGAACAGTGTGACTGTTGAGAGAGGAGTAACACATGAAGAACATTCCAGGTACGTGACATTCACATGGTTTTACTCCAATTAGGAATTTTTGGGAGCAGATTAAGAGTTGGAATCTGACTAATGATTTCTCTGCAGGGACAATGTTCCTTACTTTTGTAGGTATTCTCTAGAATATTACTACTTAATTTTGTACCAGTTTTCAAAGTACTCATCTTCCCACTTTTTTCCCAGAGAGGCCAAGTTCCTAAAGGTTTCCCACATCACATCTCTGTAGTCTCTTCTGGGAAGGATCCAGCAACAATTACTCCTCCATGGTAAAGTTTATATCCTGAAACATCACTTAGTCCTGAAACACCCCAACCATGTTTAAAGGAGGAAGGGTGAGATTGGTGCATGTGGGTCCATACTCAATTAATGAAAAGTTTACACATGATTCTGTGGTCTCCAAACATTTGTCCATTTCTATCTTGGTTGTCCTCATGGACACTGCAAGCCACAGCTCCACTTGATAGAGCTACATCAGGTGGTTATGGTTAGGCTACATGTGCTAACAAAGGCCTTTGGAACACAGGCCAGAAGAGTTGCTTCTTGTCAACTCTTGGAGGTTGGGGATAGGGTCTTGCTATGTATGTGTCTAGGCTGGCTCAAACTCCTGGGCTTAAGTTATCCTTCTGCCTCATCCTCCCCAGTAGGAGCTAGGAAATGCAGGTGGGCACCATGGTGTTTAACTACATTATGAATATGTTACTCCCATTATGTTATTTGTCAACTTTGGGGGTTTGACTCAGTAATAGACTCTTGCCTGGCATGAGTCTTAAGTTTAATCTCCAGCACTGTAAAATGGAAAAAAAAAAAAAAGGACCTGTATCTCTCAACTTTGTGATGTATCTTATTGGTCAAAAATTTTAGTTCTGAAGTCATTATTTTTGCAGTTTTAGTTAACTTCTTTCCTATATCTGTATATCAAAAAGTACTCTCTTACATTATCTTCTATAGAGTTTTGTTTTCCACATTTAGCTTTTGTCATCTGAACCCACATTTTTCTTTTAATCCATGGATACTATATTTAAGTGTCAAATTGGGACAGAGTGTATGCAGTGTGAATAAACCTACAATTCTCACAAAAAGAATCTTTGGAATTAGGGTTTTTCTGGTTAACCTAAGCCATTTTTCTCCCACTGTTTTATACTTTTTTTTGGTTTGTTTTTGAGCTGTGGATTTTACCAACTCAGAATTTACTGTCTTAACTGTCTTTACATGTACAGTGAATCCATTCTTTAAAATAGGGTACAAAATAGGAATTCAATTTTATTTCTCTCCATATAGCAACAGTTTTCTCAGTACCATCTGCTAAGCATTTTGTCTTTTCCTTGTTGACACATGATGCAAATTTCATCTCTTAAGCAGTTGTGTTTTTTCTTGTTCTAAAGTGTGGGATAAAATCCATGGCTCATTGAGTAGCAGTGGAATAACAAGCATGTAGACTACTCCTCACTTCCATGGGAATGCTCTAAAATTTTTAGTAATCTTGGTGTTAAGAAGCTATTTTTTTAATCATGCTAAGAAAGCAAAAACTTCCCATTTCTATTTAAATATTTGTTTTGTTCAGAAATGGCAGTTGAGTGTTATCACTTTTTTTTTTTTAACTGCTTTCTTGTTTTTCTTCAGTATGTGGACTAATGTAGAAAATAAGCAGATCCTTAAAAAACCTTAATATTTCTGGGATAAACCCTGCATGTCTCCTTTATTCCACTATTGGATGAAATTTGGTGTTTTATTTAGCACTTTTGCGTTAATTTAAGATTGGTATATTTTCTTTTCTTTGGAAGATGGAAATTCTTTTCGACAAGTGTAGTAGATGTTATCCATTAAAGTGCATAGGCCAAGGCAGGCTGTTCATTTTTAAAAACTATTTTTATTGAGTGAAGACTAGAATATAAAAATATTCAATATATTTAATTGAGTAGGATACACATAATAAATATATAACTCCCTGAGTTTTCACATGAATACAGTCTTGCATCCAATGCCCAGATGAAGAAAGTGTTGACAGCATCCAAGAGTCTTTGTCTTCTTTCCTGGCACTCTTCCTCTGCTTAGGGGTGACTGTTATCTTAATTTATAATCATAAATAAGTGTTCTCTATAAATGGCAATCAAGTAAAATGGAATCATGCATTATATTTTCTTATGTTGAGTTTCTCCATGTTATTCACATGTGTGATAGTCACAGATGAATGATATTCCACAAATTAAATTAAAATGATATTGATGGTCATTTGGGTAGTTTTCAGTATTTGCCTACTGTGAATGGTTTTCTTAGGAATGTTTTCTAGTACATGTCTTGGTGGATGTAAGCATCTCTTCCAAATGTCAGTAACATTGGCATCACCTGGGAACTTGTTAGAAATTCAAAGTTTGCATTTAAGTAAGATATCCAGGTAATTTGTCTGCACATTACTGTTCTAATTATACTCTTAGTGCTGTAGTTGGAAGACTGAGCACTGAAGAATTAATTTAGACTGTCTTGAGGTTTTAAAAAAATTTTACATGCTGGTTCTTGTAATTCTTGAAAATTGTATTTATTCTGTTTTATTTTCAATAAAATAAAATGGGATGACTGATGTCGACCTTTCCTAGATTTTTAACTTTGTCCTTGGATTTACCTTATGGAAATAACAAGGTGTTTCTGATATAATTACCATAGAGAATGTGGTCAGGACTTCAGTAAGTAGGTTTTAAAAGTTTGATAATTAGGTTCAAATTGAAACCTCATCTCCCAACTGGATGGATAACTGTGGTAAAAATTGACCAGGTTCTCTAAACTCTTGTTTCCTTATTTTAAAAATGAGAATAAAGGGCAAGGTGTGTTAGCTTATGCCTGTAATCCCAGCTACTCAGGAGGCAGAATGGAAGGATTGCAGTTTGAGGCCAGCTGAGGCAAAGTTAGCTGGACCCTGTCTCAGCTAATAAGCTGGGCAGTAGTGACATACGAGGAAAGCACGAACAGGGACCTAGACAAAAATGAGGGACCCTATCTGAAAAAAATAACTGAAACAAAAAAGGGCTAAAGTTGGGGCTAAAGTAGAGTGCCCTGAGTTCAAACCCCAGTACTGCCTAAGTAAAAATGAGGATAAGTTTGTCTGTCTCTCTCTGCCTAGCGTAGTTGTTGGTAACTACTAGCATTCAAATGACTTTGTATTGAATTTGAAATACTAGTTTTGTTAGCTAATTTTATTTAATGTGACTGTCATTGACTGTAGTTGCATTGTAGGTTTCTTTTTGATGTTATCTTTTCCCTGTATTTATTGCTAGCTTAGATCTTTTAAGTTGTTTTTTGGAATGATAGAAACTTACCACAATTTTGATAGAAATTTTGAGTTCTAGGCCTAATATATAGGACCCATTATTTGAAATTGTCACTTAATCTTTGCTATAAATAAACTGGGTAACATCTACTCTGCTTCCTTACGTGATTGTTAAAGGACAAGGGTCAAATGAGGTTACATACATAAAAGTCCTTTTATAAATGTACAGGTGTATACCAGTGTAAAATGCTTTTGAATTTGTGTTTTGTGCTAAGTAATTAATTTGCAGTTCTGGGGAAACCCTGGGTCCCGCATGCCAAGTGAGCACTCTAACACTACACTACATCCCCATGTATTTCAGTTTAGATCTGTTCTGGTCTGTTTCATTCACTGATTATCCTATAATTTTTGGGGATAGAGACTATATTTAATGAAAATTTGCTTTTCAGACATGGGTAACAAATTTGTCAAAATGGATAAAGGCACATAAGAATACAATCATACACACTTTTGTTAAGTGTTGTTTAAGGTTTGCCTGTCACTTTTAGTTAAGCAGCTACATTGCATAGAAAGGTCACTGTGTAAGTGATATATTTTTACTTGCATAGTGCAAGATAGCTAGCACAAGTTTGTTTAAATTTGCTTGACATGATGAAGTTTCAGAATACAGAATTACATGCTGTTATTATGAAATCATCTCTATAAACATTTATTTCCATGATAACACTAATTTTTGGCCAAATTTCATTTTTGTCACTGAGATTGGAAGACATGTGGATCCAGATGGGCATACATCATGCCCTTAAGTGCAAAATGAGTCAGAGAAAGAGTTACAGAAAGAGCTAGTGGATTAGCTCAAGGTAGAGTGCCTGCCTAGCAAGCACAAGACTGAGTTCAATCCCAGTATTGCCAAAAATAAAAGTTATACAAAATTATAGGAGAGGAGGGAGAAAAAAAATTAATAGTAACTCAATAACATAAGTGCCAAAAAGTAAGGGGAAATCTTGGGATGTGTTTACAAAACTTCAATTAATGAGTAAAGGGTATTTTAGTCTGTTTATTGGTTCTAAAACAACTGTTGACTTGTCATCTGTTACACCCAAGTTCCTTTTTTTTCTTTTTTGGCAGTACTGGGAATTGAATTTAGGGCTTCATGCTTGCTAGGCAAGTCCTCTACAACTTAAGCAATGCACCAGTCCTTTTGCTTTTTAGTTTGTTTTTTACACAGCATCTCATGATTTTTCCCAGGCCCACTTTGAACCAAGATTCCCTCTTCTGCCTCCTGAGTAACAAGGACCATAGACATGTGACACTACACCTGGCTTGTTTTTGCTAACTTTTGCCTGGACTGGCATCTAGCTTCTGTCTTTCTGTCTTTGCCTCTTGAGTAGCTGGGATTAGAGGCATGTGCTACCACACCTGGCAAGTTTCTTATGTTTTGAGCATAATTGCACTGAAGTCTGCTTTATATATTGATTTAAGATGGAAACATGACAACACCTTCTTACCTTTTTTGTTGATGTCTTTGTTTCACAACTTGGGAACTATCTATCTTAGAACCAGTTATTCATTTGCTTTTTCTGTAATGATGGAAAGTTCTGTAGCTGTTATGTTCAGTTATGCTAGCCACAGGCTGCATTTGGCGGTTGAGCATTTGAAATGTAGTTAGAGCAATTGAGTAACTGAATTTATAATTCCATCGAATTTTAATTAATTTAATTTTGAATTTAAGTAGCCACATGTGACTACTGTATTACACAACATAGTTTTAAAATTTGAGTCATCTGAGACATGGCTCTTCTATCTAGGGGTAGCTAGGCAAAACATTAGAAAAGCCTGGAGAAATGCTAATTTTTCTGCTGAGTCCTTGTCCTTGAAATGTCACTTTCCCATCTTTTTGCTAAAAGCTGGTCTACTCCTTAGTGATACTAAACCTGGAGAACGTCTTGAATGTTGGAAGTTAGATTTTTTAATAAGTAGATCCTCTTGAATTGGCTTTGAGCTTTATATGGTCTGAGAGCATTTGAAGGTAACCTACTTACAATTGCCTTGAACTCAGCAGTTACTTGGTGAAACGCCTGGCTCCATTGATAGAATAAAGTGGTGCAAATTGGGATGCCAGAATCTAGCAAGAGAAGGAATATATAGGAGAAAGATAGGTGATCTAAATATACTAGCACTTTTGGAAGATTTTTACCCTCTTAACTATGTGGCAAGTAGTGAGAGTTAAGAAGCCAAAGAGTAATCCTGTTACTTTATTGTGTCCTGTCACTATATTGTAGAATCTTTATTCACGAAAAGAAACGTCTACTATATTAAAAAATTTAAGCCCCTATCCTGCTTGTTTCCCATCCTTCCCTTTCTTCCACTCCCCTCTCCCCTGCCGTGGGTATTACTGTATTACTGACTGGTCTCAAACTCCTGGGCTCAAGTGATTCCCTGTCTCAGCCTCCAGAGTAGCTGAGCCTATAAGCATGTGCTACTGTGTCTTGATCTTTCCCTTAAAATTGTTTTTTTAAATTAATGGCGGTACTAGGGTTTGAACACAGGGCCACATACATGCTGGGCAGGCATTCTATCAGGTCTTGAGCTACACCCGCACTCATTTTTCGCTTTAGTTATTTTTCAGATAGGGTCTTACATTTATACCTGGGCTGGTTTGAACTGCAGTTCTCTTATTAATGCTTTTCCACATAGCTGGATGAAGGTGTGTGCCACCACACCCAGTTTTTTTGGTAGAGATGGGGTCTTATGAACTTTTTGCTGGGACTGACCTTGAAACATGATCCTCTTGATCTCTTACATCTTATGTAAAATTGGGTAGAATTTGCACTATGCACATCCTTCTGGTTACTTATCCTTTATGTTTCTTATAATCCCAAACACAGTGTCAGTGCTGTGTAAATAATTTTCCGCTGTATTGTTTAGGTAACAATGACAAAGAAAGCTTTGTACATGTTTAGTACAGTTTTTTCCTCAGATTTTTTTTGCAGTACTGAGGTTTGAACTTGGGACCTCACACTTGCTGCTAGGTAAGCACTCTACTGCTTGATCCACATTCCCCCCACCTTTTGCTTTGTATATAATTGAGGTAGGGTCTTGTGTTTTTGCCAGGGACAGCCTGGGCAGTGATTCTCCTACTTACACTTCCCTAATAGTTAGGATGGGGTCATGCTAACTTTTTGCCCGGGCTGGACTTGAATTAAGATCCTCCTGATCTCTGCCTGCAGAGTGACTGGGATTACAGGTGTGAGCCACTGGGCTGTGCTTGTAAATATTTTTGATCCTTGGTTAATTGATGCAGAACTAGAAGGTCAGTTGTGGAGATTAAGTCCTGAATGATGTTGCTTGCATTATGTTGTACACTTTTTATCTATGAAGATAAATAAATTTTTTTAGTGTTATAAATTACCTTTTTTAGGTATTCTAATAAATCCTTTCATACTGGAATAAACTGAATTTGGTCATAATATTTTATTCTTTCAATTTACTATTGGGTATGGTATATGAATATTTTAAGATTTTGCATTTGTTATTAGTAACAGGTTAAGAATTTCTTTTCATATGAAGGTTATTGTTGGCCTGGTACAGTGAGTTGGTAATTTATTTCCTAGATGTGTATGACATTGGAATGATTTGTTGGAGTTTCATAGAATTCACCTGTAAAACCCTCTGTAGACCTAATGCAGACTTCTGATTTTAAGTTCTAATTTAATTTCTACAGGACAATTTTTAAAATGTATCTTGTGTCAGTTTTGGTGAGTTAATTTTCTAGTTCTTTTCAGGTTTTAAATTTAGTAACATAAAGTTGTTCAGAGAAGTCCTGTTACCATCTTTTATCTTCTATGTTTTAGATTCCTTTTTAAAAAAATTCCTATTTGTTCATTTGTGCTTTTTCTGTCTGTCCCTGTCTTCTAGTAAGTTCCACTTTGGTAAGTTTTATGGTCTTTTTAGAAAACCTGTTTTGTCTTTGTTGAGTCATTGTATATTCTTTTCTTGTTGAATTCATTTCTGTTCTTCATTTCCTCTGTCTTTGTGTAATTTACTGTTTTCTAACAGTCTTACTAGTTAAGATGGCTTACATAGCTCATGAGTTCTTATTTTTTAGTATAAAGTTTTAAGTACTGATAGGTGACATTTTAATCATAAAACTCTTAAGTATTTTAAACTTTCATTGTGATTTTTTCTTTGATTTGGAAGTTATAAAAATGTTTTGTAAAAGTACATTTCCAAATGTGAGAGGATTTAAAATTTTTCATATTTAATGACTTCAAATTTAATTACATTATCATTTGGGAATTTTGTGTATGGCTTTTGGAGTATGTTGAATTTACATTGTGTCCTACATGGCCAGTTTATAGCCATTGTATCTGTCATTGAAAAAAAGTTCTATAATGTTGAGTTCTATATATTTCTATAAAGTTAACGTGCATAGACAGGAGTTTTTGGATGACCATAATTTTTTAATTCACATTTGATCAGTTTTTTCTATTACAGATACATTTATAAAAACACCTCTTTGTGTCTGTGTAACCATATGAATATATACAGATGGGAAATTTAGATTAGTGTATTTTCAAAAGGTATGTGCCTTCTAGGGTAGGATCAAGATTGATCCAATATGTAGTCTAAATGTGGGTGTGGTTTGTGCTTGTTTCACCAATGTCCTTGTCTGTTAAAGGTATTAGTAAAATTAAAACTGTTTTCCATGTGGCTGAAATTGCTGTCTCCTTTTGCTTTTCAGTTCTTTAATTGTGAGTAAAATTTAGTCACAATTTATTTTTCTTTTGTGTAGCTACCTATTCATATTCATACCCCACTTTTCTGCTATATTGTTGCTTGTTTTCCCCTTACTTCTCTATGAAATTCTCCTTTTGGTGTGTGTGTGACACATTGAAAAGACTTAAAGTTTGCATACTACCTAGATACTTAATTTTATTTCATGTGCTTTAAAATGGTATTTGCTTTAGAAATGGAAGATGGACCTTCTAGAAAAGATCATTTCATGAGAAGTGGATTTGCCTCTGGGAGGAGTTTAGGAAACAGAGGTAAGTATTATTGTCTTTTCTTAATCTTCTGAACTATTGAATAATGGAATAGAGGCTTTCATGGCTGTTTGGTGGCAAAGCCAAATCTGTTATAATTCAATGTATGGGGGTTTTTTTTTTGTTCATTTATTCACATGTATGGGTTTTTTGGGATAATGAGTTCATTTCTTTAAAATGTCTTTTTTTTTTTTTTTTTGCTGTTTTACTTTGGGATAGTGGGACATAGTTAAGTTGACTGAACAGACAGACTGGCTGGACAGATTTGTGGACAGATGCTCCACACAACTGTTTCTTTTCTTTTCTTTTTTTTATTTATTCATATGTGCATACATAGTTTGGGCCATTTCTGCCCCCTTCTCCCTGCTCCCGCTCCTTTCCCCCCTCGCTTCCGGGCAGAACCTCTTCTGCCCTCTTCTCCAGTTTTCACACAGCTGTTTCTTAACACTCATGATGATTGATGTCCAACAATTGACATGGGAAGAATGCTTCTGAAAGCTGCAGAGATTAGGATAAGAAGGACCTTTTTCTTTGGTTTGAAATTTCATAAGAAAATGTAGATGGGAAACATTTGTTTGCTCATTTGTATTGTGTGTTTATAAAAACGTCTCTTTATATTTGTTGTAACCATATGAATATATCCAGATGGGAAACTTAGATTAGCGTATTATTTCTTAGTATCAAGTTCAAGAGGTTATTTTCCCAAACTTTTTTTTTTTTTTTTTGGTGGTTTGGGGTTGAACTCAGGGCCTTGTGTTTGCTAGGTAAATGTTCAACCACTTGAGCCGTACTCCCAGTCCTTTTTGTTTTAGTTATTCTTGGGATAGGGTTTTGTGTTCTTGCCCAGGCTGACCAGGACTGCAGTTCTCCTATTTTTCTTGCCACATAGCTGGGATTACAGTCGCAAACCTCTGTATCTGGGGTCTTGCTAACTTTTTGCCTCTTGAGTTAATGGGATTACAGGCATGAGCCACTGCAACTGGCTGCAAGCATGTTTAAATTTTATTTTTAGAACTACAAATACTTGCTGTGTGTAGAGGTACAAGTCTAAAATCTCGGCACTCTGGAGGAGGATTGTGAATTTGAGGTCAGCTTACATAGCAACACCCTGTCTCCAAAAAAAAAAAAAAAAAAAGATAAAAGTGCTACCAACATTTGATTTGACAGATAACAGCACAGCAAGTATACTTTCTTACAACCCATGTTTTATACTTGATATTAAAATGCTGAAAATATTCTACACTGTTTTATTATAGCACAATAACATATTGTTAGAACTTTAGTGATTGATTTTATTTGAAAATCTATGATGACCATTTCTTTGTTTTAGGGGATGCCATAGCTAGGCTGTTTGGTAGTTTTAAATATACATAACATGCTGGAGGCGTGACTCAAGTGGTAGAGTGCTGAAGCCCTGAGTTCAAACCACAGTACTGCAAAAAAAAAAAAATGACATCAATATACATAACACTAATCCTTAAATTTATCTTTTGAAAAACTTTATTGCTATTTATTTATTGTGGTATTTCATTTGATATTTGGAAAACTTAATTTCTTATTTAGATACAATGAACACAAAATTGGCATGATTTATTTTTCAAATATGCATTTATTTTGTTTTTAAAGTCTGCATATTAAGTAAGATGATTTGGACCATGTAATTGTGCTAAGAGTTTCAAATGTTTTTTAAGTTCCTACTAGCAATCGGAATAGTAACTTTCTTATTCAGGAGAATATTTATATATTACATATATTATATATTAAAATATATTTATGTATATTATATATTAAAATCCTATTTTTGAAGAGGTTATGTGATACTTTTTGATTCAGGATTCTACATCTTGTTGAATAAAGCCCCTTTCAATGAGAAAACCACCATTAGGACAGATTTTGCTACAAGTTATTTCCATATTGTTTATGTTGAAATGAATGTTAAATCTCTGAGCACAAAAATTTTGCTGAACTGAGAATGATGGTGCATACTTGTAATTCCAGCATCAGCAGTCTGATGCAGGAGGCTTCTGTGTTTGAGGCCAGTCTAGAACTATGAGATCCTGTCTCTTAAAAAAAAACAAGTGGTAGGCTCAAGTGTTAGAGCCTAGGAAGCGCGAGGCCCTGTATTCAAATCCCAGTACTGCAAAAAAAAAAAAAAAAGACAAAAACTAAAATTGAAGCAAACTTTCTTTTTTGAGTGTTAATACTTTAATATTCATGCTACATATAATCTCAGAAATTTAGACTCATGAGTGTACCTTAACATTTTTATATAGTCTTATTCTCAGTGCTGTTTTTGAGTAGAACTTACATAGCTAATAATGTGTTTTTAAAAGACAACTGCTATTTAAAATAGAATATAATATTGACTAGTTTTTCATGTTCTAAGAAGTGTGCTAAGTATCTTTAACTTCTTGAATCATATCTTTAAACTCTGATAAAATACTCATAGTTGGGCATACACAATTTTGCATGAGTTTTCAGGGGTTTCACGGATCCTTTTCAAGTCCCTCATACTGTAGAGTGTTAAAGAGGTAAGACCATTTATAGGAATCACAGGGAATACTTTGATTTTTCCCATTTAGAGTTTAGGGTGTCAATTTATGTTGTTTAGATATCTCTGTTCCTTTAAAAAATAACCTATACTCCTTGCCATTTTATATCTTCCCTAAAAATTATCATTTTTCATTTTTTTTGAACTGGGGTCTTGATATGTTGCCCACACTGATCTTGAGTTCCTGGGCTCAAGAGATCTTGTGTTAGCTTTCTAAGTAGCCAGGACTACAGATGTACCTGTCATGCCTGGCTCAGATTTTTAATTGGTAGAGACACACATGGAAAGAAACAATTCTAAAAAGGAGGTAATGTGCTATTGGAAATGTGAAGGAAGGATTATGACTGGCATACTTAAGGAAGGCTTCACAGAATAATTGGTTTTCTAAAGTGTGAAAATTTTGTTAGAGAAAAATAGGAAAGCAGGGAATGCCATGCCAAAGTTAGAAAACATTAGAAGTTTACAATGTAGAGAGTATGGAGAGTTATTTGGTGTGAATTAAAATGTTTGGGTGAACAGAATTATATAGTGGGAAATAAAGCTATAGAGGTTAATATGGGCAAATAGTGATGAGGACAGGTGTGAGGGGGTGGTAGTCATAGCTTCCTAAGGTGTCCTTAAGTTTAGTTTTTAAGAGTGGAGAGGTTGGCAGAGATGTAAATAATAAATAGAATCTAAAAAATGACATGAGTATTAAGTTTTCAATAACAACAACTTTCACATGGGGCAGAGTTGGGTAGCTGGGTCTATGAAGGTGACAGTTTAACATACAGAAAATCCTGAAGTGAATTTAATGATGAAGTGTATCCAGTAAAATAACAAATAGAGACCTGTATTTTACTACCAGTAGAATTTGTTTTTTCCTTAATACTATAAGTTAAGAATTTTTAAAATTAAGTTGCAAGTATGTTATTATGTCACTGTATTAGCTCTTCAAATCCTTGAAAATTGTTACCCCTAAAATTTTATTTCTCATTTTTGAGAGTGCAGTTATTTTTAAAGATTAATGAATTTTACTATCTGAACTTTTTCAGATGCTGGCCAGTCTAATAAAAGAGAGAATACATCTATCATGGGTGGTTTTGGAAGTGGAAAGAGTTTTGGAAACAGAGGTAATTACTTGCTTATGGTATTTTACAGTCAGAATTAGTTGACCCCAAGTTTTTCAGTCTTTAGGTTCATATTTCCCTTTAATGTACATAGAAATCATGTGCCTTTCTCAAGACTTTTATGAAGATCACAAGGGAATACTTTAATTTTCCTAGTCATAGTTTAAAGCAGCAGTTTATACCATTTTGGATGTGTATGCTTTTTTTTTTAAAAAAGCAGCCATGCTCCTGTTTATAGCATCACTTCAGATTGATTCACTCTGTATATGAATCCCAGTTCTTTCCTTAACTCAAGACTCCCCATCACCTACCAAGGGATTCATCTTACATGTCTGTAGATGAATTTAAGTATTCATCTTTAGCTCAGCAAAGAACCAGCAGAAGATTTGGAATTCTTTTGCTAAAGAGCTTAAACAGTTATGAATCAGAACTTAGTTACAGTTTAAGATCAAGTCTAAGGAAGTGTAGGTGGAGATTTCCATGAGTTTTGGAAACTTAGCAGTGACTCTTGGGGACAGGAAGAATGAGGAGGAAATAGCAATTGTGGAGAATAGTAGAATATAGTATTTTTCTCAAGAAACTTTAAAGATTACAAATATTTAAGTAATTGAAGTAATTCAAAGCTTAGATTTTGTGGGACTGTATTCCTTCTGTAGGGACTATCTTTATATATTTTGAAATGATATATATATACTCAAAATTTTTTTGTCATTCAATCATGTAGTCAAGCTGTAGGGTACTTGGTTTTACATCGTAATTGTATATTAAATTTCCATGGAATTTTATTTGCTGGAAGGGCTCTTAGATTTTTTTTGTTGAACCTGAAATATTAAGTGACTGAGAGACACAACACACATACATTCATCTTGTGTATAAATTGAGCAGCTGTCCACATAGCAATTCCTTGTATCCAAGAAGCCTAAATGTAATATATTTAAGTATTTTTAAATATTTATGTATGTAAATATTTTTATAATTTAGTTTAAAAACTGATGGATGTTTTGCATGTTTATTTTTAGTTTTAAGGTATATAGTTCCTGAATAATACTTTATTTTCATTTTTTATTTTTGGAATTGTCTCACTATGTTGTTTAGGTTGGTCTTGAACTCATGGGCTCAAGTGATACTTGTTCCTCAGCCTTCAGAAGAACCTATGACCATACCTGGCTCCTTTGAGTGTCTTTGCGATAAAGACCATTTTATTAAGAGCCAACATTTTTTAATTTTATGAAAGATTACTGATGAACGCTTTTTAGAGACATGTTTATATGCTCCAGAGATTTTTAAGTCTTGGACATAGGTTTTTATGAAATGAGAAATTTGAAAGCAGAGCTTAATGACTTTTTTTTGTCAATGGCAAACAAAAGCAGGATTTTTTCATTACTGAGGAGGCAAAAACGATCATATATTGGATAAAAATTTAATTTCATTGCCTTTGGTAAATGAGATTGTGAGTTAATTTATAAAATTTTAAGAAATTTGACTTTTTGAGTTGAATGTATACAGTGGTCACACACACGTGCATTCACACAACCACACACCTCTTTCCCTTGTATATGTAGAGGAGTATAGGACAGTTTAAGTAATATAAAATTGGCTGAAAAGAAAGTCGTTTTTATCCTTAAGAGAGTGGAACTGATAAGTTAACAAAAACTTGGTAAGGTGACACAAGGTTCTGTAACCACATAAGCATAGGAATTTTTTTCAGAAATTTGCAAGTTTTACTTTATATTTTGTATAGGTTTTTCAAATAACAAATTTGAAGAAGGTGATAGCTCTGGTTTCTGGAAAGGTAAGTTTAGAATTTTTGTACTGACTTTTAAAAATGTAATGTCAAAGGCATATGATAAAGGGGATATTAAGATTCAACATTTGGTCCAGGTCTAAGTTATATTAACATAGTGTTATAAAGCAACTGTAGGGGTCCTAACCAAAGATGTTACTGTTTGTAGGTAAAGAATTCAGGTATCCTAATTTGGCTTATTGCTATCTGCCTTAGTTAATCCATAAGATACAACTTTGAATGCTGTGCTACCTTCAGAAAAAGGCGATAGATAGTAAAGAGAGCAAATCAAGAATTAAAACTCCAGTCCATATCTTAATATAGCCTAGGACCATTTATACTCAAATTTAGTCTAGTAGGAAGATTTTTAAGAATGTAAAACACTCCTGAAATTAAAAGCATTTCTGTCAAAGGTAATGATAGTCTAGTTTGGGGAATTACAGAAAATTAAGAGAGTAGAATAATGTTTCTAGAAGGAAGACTACAATAATAAATAATGCTTTTCCAAATATAATGAGTAGATTTGAATGAAACCTTGGAGTTTGTATATAAAAAGCTTCCGTTGTGATTCTGATGTCTTCTTTGTTTGAAAACCATTGATTTATGTAATTTATTTTCTTTTGGAGATAGGGTCTCACTATTAAGCCAAGGCTGGCCTGGAACTTACTATGTTACCCAAGCTAGCCTCAATTTTGTGATCTTTCTGCTTTATCTTCTCTTGTGCTAGGATTACAGGTTGCACCACTACACCCACCTTTCAGTGGAATCTTTATAACATAGTACACTTTGGAGTTCCACACTTGTTCATTTTTCTGCCTTGATACCTGGCATCTGTCTGTGCCAGGTTGACTCCTTTCTAGAGATGGTGGGTCAGAGTGAATATAAGCATTAATTGCAGTTTCTCATCGCACTCAAGAGAACTTTTCTCCAAAGTAGTCTTCTTTCTTCACTTTTGGTGCTTTCTTCTGATTTTATTATTAGTTCCCTGAAAAGAAAAAATATATATATGGGTAAATTATCTCACTCCCTCAATTGTTGGCAAGCCCAGGAGGGGGTTTTAAGATCATGGAAGAAGTTTTACTTGCATATGAATAGTGTTCTGTGGTTGTTTTTCCCCGTTCTTTAGTTTTCCCCACTTGGTATAGTATGATGATAAGGAGTTCAGGTTTTGGAGTTGAGCACCCTAGGTTTGAGACTCATGTCTTCCTCCTTGCAGTTGTGTTATCTTTATTTAACTTTTTTTGTGTTTCATTTTCTCTATAAAGTGAAGATTATATCCACTTGACAAAAGTTTCATGAGGATTTAAAAAATTAATACAAAAAACCTGAGTGTGGTGGCTGTAGCTATAACCCCAGTTACTCAGGAAGCTGAGGCAGCAGGATGGATCACTTGAGCCCGGGAATTCAAGACCAGCAGGGAAATATACCGAGTGGCTCGACTAACAATGCAGGGAGTCCACGAGACTCACTCACAGCAATTCCAGGCACATCCTGAGTTCTGTGTGTTTTATTTTTGTAGATTAATAGGTTGTAACTAATCTTGTGATCATAATTTCATTTTTATTTGTGTTTGGCTTTATTTTCTAGCTCTATAGAGAGCCTGTTTTCACAATTTTATTTTGAAATAGTTTGATAAGAAGTTACAAAAATGGTATAGAGAGATTTCATTTATTCTTCATCCAACTTCTCCTAATATCATTGTTTTACTTCCAAGGTGGTCAAAATAACTATAGGTTTGTTTTAGGGGAATAGTTGGCCAAAGATAATGTTAGTCTTTTCGACTTGCCAGATCCCAAATTAATCAGTAGGATTTTTTTCTCTAAGCAAATAAATGTTAGCTATCATCATCATTTCAGGGCTAGCCTTCTTTCTAAAAGTTTTTCTTTTCCTACTCAGCTCCTTTATATTAAACATCCCTTTCAAGAAAGTTGTCTTGTTAGATTACTCTTCGAGAATATTTGTTAGACGTCTACTACAACTCAATAGGACTCTAGATCGCCATTATTAATTTCTTTTTGTAAAACAAAACATATTGGTACCTTTGCTGAAATTTGGCTAAAACCTTGGAATCCATTTGGTCACTTGATGTTAATACTGTTAAAGTTGTCAGGCTGGGAATGGTAGAATTAAACCTGTGATCCCAGCTATACAGGAGGAGATCTGGAGGATTGTAGTTCAAGGCCAACCTGGGAAAAAGTTAGACCCCATTTCAACAAATAAACTGTGTAGGCCAACTACCTGAGAGTTGGGAGGCTATAGATGATGGACCATAGTCCAGGCTGACCCCTGGCAAAAACATGAGACTGTATCTAAAAAATAAACTAAAACAAAAAGGGTTGGAGGTGTGATGTAAGTGCCAGAGAGCTTGCTTAGTAAATGCAAGGACCCGAGTACAAACACCAGTACCACCAAAAACCAAGTTCTCAGGTAGCTGTTGGGGCTGAGTGTGGTACACACCTATAATCCTAGTTACTTGGGAGGTGGAGGTAAGTTTGAGGCCAGCCCACACAAAAAGTGAGACCCTGTCTCTCAAAAAACAAGCCAAGAATCCTTGCTAAAACTTAGCACACACATACAACCCCTAATAACAAAAACTAAACAAGCTAGGTGTGGTGGTGCACACATGTAATCCAGATACTTGGGAGGTGGAGTTAGGAAGATCTCAGTCCAAGGCCAGTGGGGCAAAAGCAGGAGACCCTTTCTGAAAGACTAAAAGCCTAAGGACTGGAGCGGAGGGCATAGCTGAAGTGGTAAAGTGCTTGTGTAGCAAGTGTGATGCCCTGAGTTTAATGTTAGTACTTCAAAAAAAAAAATTTCTCAGCTAGTAAATGTTAATGACATGTACAAAGATTTCTTGAAACCGCCTCAATTTCCCAAATGTGATTTTGTTGGAATTTTCTGAAAAACTTAAGTTTGAAAACTTACTCTTTCACTGGTATCATTCTATACATTCAGAATAAACTCTGGGAGTGAGACCTGGGCTTTTATTTTTAATGAGTTTCCCAAATAACTCTTAGGCAGTCACTGTTTTAAAACCCAGCAATGAAACTTGTTAATGTCATTAGAAATAGAGAAACTAGGGTATCATTTAATTTGTTAGAATGAATGTGGAAAAGTTTGCATATATTTAAGAAAGTATCAGTGTCTCAGAGATATTAAGAATAAGTAAATAACAGAAAAGTATATGACATTATAAGTAGGAGAGTCATGTGTTTCTAGTGGTCTATGATCACCTTTGAGAATCATTTGATTCCTTAATAGTTGAGATATTCTTGAAATCGTATTTAGTCTCACTTTTAAGAAGTTTTTGATATCACATAGACTACCACTAGACAAATAGTGGGTTCTCAATTATATACTTAGTATTTATATTGGGATATATATTTTGTATAGGGAATTGACTAACGTTTTTATATTTCTGTTAAGGTTATTTCAGGAATTAAGATGTTTATATTTTAATTTATAAAAGTATTTTGTTTTCTAACTAATTTACCTTGTGACAGTGCTTTTCTTTATATATCATGTCTTTAAAGATGCTATTCATATGTTAAATTTTTATTCAAGAGTCCAATAATGACTGTGAAGATAATCAGACATGGAGCAGAGGGTTTTCCAAGAGAGGTGGTAAGAATTACAGTTTGGAACAATTTGTGCTTAAGATAGAAATATTAAACTGACAAAACTGGTTTTGGAAGAGCTGAAAGAATGATTCTAGTGATGAAAACTTTTGAAGAAAAATAACTTTGGTTTACACTTTCTGCTTTTAATACTTGAATGAAATTCAGTAGGTTCATTTCTTATATTTGTGTGTGTGTGTTAGCAGTATGAGGGTTTGAATTCTGGGCCTTGTGCTTGCTGGGAAAGAGATTGACTACTTGAGCCGTGTTCCCAGTCCTTTTTTGCTTTAGTTTATTTCTCAGGTTAGGCTCTCACACTTTTTGCCTAGCCAGCCTCAGACTGCCATCCTTCCACCTTCAAACCTCCTGAGTAGCTGAGATTTCAGGTGTGTACCATCGTGCCTGACCCATCTGGTTTCTAATGTTACTAGATCTTTTGTTTTTTTTCTAAGACTTCAGGAATGTGCTGTAAATTACACAAGAGGGTTATGAATCTTGAACATTTACAGTTTAGATGAACTGGAAATGTATTTGTCTGTGAATAGGGTCATTGGAAATTTGGTGAGGAGGGAAGGAATTGCAGATTTTTTTTGTTTACGTCTAGCAGGATCTCAAAATATTCTTAGGATTTTAAGATGAGATAGTATAAAAGAGTTCTTTGAGAATTCTTTAGTTCATTTTCCTATTTATTAAATAGATTGTTCTTTTGGTGTCTGATTTTTGGAGCTTTCTATATATTTTGGCAATTTTATGTGATGAGTAGGTGGAAAAGATTTTTTCCCAATCTGTAGGTTGTTTCTTAATTATTTTCTTTAGTGAGGAGAAACTTTCAAGTTTGATATAGTCACACTTGTTCTTTCCTGAGCAATTATAATCCCATTCAGAAAATTGTTATTTATTCTTATATTTTCAAGGGTCTTAATGTTTTCCTATAACAGTTTCAAAGTTTAAGGCCTTACATTTAGTCCTTGATTGTCTTGAATTTTTGCTCAGGATGAAGTTAAATTAATTTTAGCTTCAGTTTTCTAATTGTATATATTTAGTTTTCCCAAAATCATTTTTTGAAGAGGCTGTCTTTTCTCCAAAGAAAAGAGGCTGTAGCTATGTGGGCTTATTTCTGAACCTTTTATTCCATTGGTGTATGTGCTGTTTTTGTTACTATGGCTTTGTAGTATAATTTAAAAGTCAAGGATTGTGATGCCTCCAGCATTGCTATTTTTTACTCAGAATTGCTTTGGCTCTTTGAAGTCTTTTATGCTTCCATAGGAATTTTAAGACTGACTTCTCTGTTTGACTGAAAAGTGACATTGGAATTTTTATGGAGGATTGCATTGAATCTGTAGATTGCTTTTGTTGGTATAGTCATTTTTATAACACTAGATCATGTTCTAGTGTCTTGTTTAATTTTTTTCAAGGTTTCATAGCTTTCATTTATATCTTTCACCTTATTTGTTATTCACTTATTTGTTAAGTTTATTCCTTAGGGTTTTTTTTTTTTTGAGGCTATTGTGAATGGGTTTGTTTTCCTGATTTCTTTCTCAGCCTGTTTGTTACTGGTATATACAAAAACTATTGATTTTGTATGTTAATTTTGTATACTGTTATTTTGCTGAAAGTGTTTATGAGATCTAAAGAATTTTTTAGTGGAGTTTTTGGTAGTATAGCCATTTTCAGTATTAATTCTGCCAATCCATGAGCATGGGATATTTTTCCATCATCTGCTATTTTCTTCAATGTCTTTCTTTAGTGGCTTATAGTTTTCATTATAAAGATCTTTCAACTTCCTTTGTTAGTTTATTCCTAGGTATTTTTGAGGCTATCATAAATGGAATTGTTTTCCTAAATTCTTTATTAGTCTGTTCACTGTTGGTATGTAGAAAAACTATTGGTTTTTGTATATTGTTTTTCTAATCTACTTAGATGAAGATGTTCATGATATCTAGGAGTTTTTGTTGGAGTTTTTAGGGTCTTTTATGTATAATATGTCATCTGCAAATAAGGATAATTTGACTTTTTTCTTTCCCATTTGAATTCATTTTATTTTTTCCTGTCTTATTGCTCTGACTAGGAATTCCAAAACTCTGTTGAATAAGAGTGGGCTTTTGCCTTATTCCTGGCTTTAGAGGAAATGGTTTCAATTTTCCCTATTTAATATGATGTTAACTATAGGTTTGTCATATATAGCCTTTATTTTGTTGAGGTACATTTCTTTTATTCGTACTTCTATCTGAACTTTATCAAGAAAGTATGTTGACTTTTTCAAAGGCTGTTTCTGCATCTATTGAGATGATCGTGTAATTTCTTTCCTTGATTTTGTTTACGTACTGTATTACATTTATCAATTTTCATATGTTGAACCATCCCTGCATCTCTGGAATGAAACCAACTTGATCATAGTGTATGATCTTTTTAATATGTTATTGAATGCACCTTGTCAGTATTTTATTGATAATTTTTTGCATCTATGTTCTGTGAAGAGATTGGCCTATAACTCTTTTTGGTTGGGTCCTTTTCTGGTTTTTGGATTAGTATAATACTGACTTAATAGGATGATTGTGGTAGTGTTCTTCCATTTCTATTGCATGGAAAAATTTGAGGAGTGTTGATATTAGTTCTTCTTTAAAGGTCTGATAGAATTCAGCAGTAAATCCAATGGGTTCTGACTTTTCTTTTTTTGGGAGACTCTTCATTTCTACTTCAGTTTCATTTCTTGTTGTAGACCTATTTAGGTGGTTTATATTCTGTTCAGTTTTGGTTGGTCACAGGTATCTAGAAAGTTCTTCTAGATTTTTCAGTTTATTTGATTTTAGGTTTTCAAAGTATTCCCTAACTAGCCTCTGGATTTCATTGGCATTTGTTGTGATAATCCCCCTTTTAAATCTCTATAATTATTTATTTGGGCCTTTCCTAACCTTGTAGTCACATTCACTAAGAGTTTATCAATCTTATTTTACCTTTTCAAGCAACAAACTTTTTGTTTCATTGATTCTTTGTGTAGTTTTGTTGTTGTTGTTGTTGTTGTTATTGTTCTCTATTTCATTGACTTTGGCCTTTATGTCTTTCCTGCTGGTTTTGGGTTTATCTTGTTCTAGTGTGTGGAGGAATTTGAGATGCAGTATGAGGTCATTTATTTGAGATCTGTTTTTAATATAGACACTCATAGCTATAAACTTTCCCCTTAGCACTGCCTTTCCTATATCTCATGGGTTGTGGTAGGTTGTGTTTTCATTTTCATTTTCTTCCAGGAACTTTTTGATTTCCTTCCTTATTTCTTTGATGACCAAGTGGTCATGCAGCAACGTGTTATTCAGTCTTCATGTGTTCAAATACTTTCTGTTGTTCCTTTTGCTTGTTTTATTCTATGTGGTCAGACAGTATACAGGGAATTATTTCAATTTTTTTATATTTGTTAAGACTTGCTTTGTGTCTTAAACTATGACCTGTTTTGGAGAACCATTCCATGGGCTACTGAGAAGAATGTGTATTGTGCTATGTCTGGATGAAATACTGTGTAGATGTCTGTTAAGTCTATTTGGTTTATGATGTCACTTAATTCTGAAGATGTTTTGTTTTTTGGTCAAGAAAGGATGTTTATGATTTATATATTATTGGCAGTGGAGTATTGAAGTCTCCCACTATCATTGTGTTGGGAATCTGTGTTTTAAGTCCAGTAGTATCTATTTAATGAAGTTGGGTGTGCCAATACTGAGCACATATAAATTAACAATTGTTATTTCTTCTTGATGTATTGTTTCTTTTGTTAGTATGAAGTGGCCTTTTTTTGTCTCTTCTAACTTAACTTTGAAGTCTGCTTTATCATTTATAAGTATAACTATTTCTGCCTGCTTTTTTTTGGGGGGGGGGGCGGATTATTTGCTTTTAAAACCTGTTCCATCCTTTTACCATAAGCCAGCTTATTTCTGCCTGTGAGATGTGTTTCTTGTAAACAACAAATCACTGAATCTTCCTTTTTAATCCAGCTTGCTAATATGTCTTTTGATAGGGTTAGTACTGAGAGGTGTTACTATTGAGAGGTATGTGATGATTCTTACTTTTTTTGTTGCTTTTGGTGTGTGTATGTGTGTGTGCACAGTTGATTTTTTTCTACTCTACAGCTTGTTTGCTCATCTCCTTAGGTTTAATTACTCCCATCCTTTCTTGGCTGTGTTTAACTTAATTGTCTATGTGTGTAAGATTCCTTTGAGTATCTTTTGGAGTGCTGGTTTAGTGGGTTTTTTTTTTTAAATATGTGTTTCTGTTTATCATGAATTTTTTTAATTCTTCAATTATGAATGATTGCTTTACTGAGTAGAGTACTCTAGGTTTGTAATTATTTTCTTTTCTTTTCTTTTTTTTTTCTGGCCAAGAGATTCTTTATTGCAGGTGGGAGAGGGAGAGAGCCGAGAGAAGAGGGGTGGGGGACAGGGGCTTAAAAATCCCTCAGTGAGACTCAGCATGATCTGATTGGTTAGGATCTTATGGTTCATGCTGATTGGAGGTTGGGGCAGAAAGAGGATTCAAGCTAGACTTGAGGCAGGACTGTGACCCTGGAAAACAGAAGCTTAAGGGTGCAGTAAGAACTGAAACCTATCGGCGCCATTATTGCCAACATTCCTCCCTTTTTTGTTTGTTAAGGAAGGGGGGCATTGTGTTCGCTCTGGCTTCTTCGAGCTGGCAAGGGGCAGCATAGGGGAAGGGAGGGTTAGTTGGCAAACAGTGTCGGGTGGTGAGCCTCATGATGGCATACACCCAGGCTCCAAAAATGAAGATTTCCTCTTCCCTGAAGTTGATGAAGGTCCCTTGTAGCCATAGGTCATAAAGAGTCTCGAGCCAATCCTCTGACCTCGGCATGGTGGGTATCAGCCAACTATCCTCAGTTTTGGAGAGGTTGGTATCCCTGGAGATACAACTGGTTAAATTTCTGATTAGCAATAGCAGACGTGTGTGATACAAGGGAGAAAGATTAAGAATAGGAGAGCAAGAACACAGGCATTAGGATGGGTATTGGCCAGGAGAACCACTGTGAAATGTTGTTCCCTAGACAATTTCAAGAGTCCTCCAACTACAGAGAGAGAAATGGGTGGCCATACATTATCTAAGACCCAAATAGGAATATTAGGAGGAGCATAAAAAAGTGTCTGTTCAGGGACTACATACCTAGAGATCTAAATTCTGCAAAATCCTATAACTGCCAGGAAAGCTGTAAGCTGTCTTAGGTATGGGGGTTGGGAAACGGAAGATTGGGTTGATGCATTTATGACTCAGGGAGTGAGTCTGTCCCTTTAAGGCCACACCTAGGTAGGTGACCTGTGGGAGGCAGGGAGGCAGGGAATGTCAGGATTTAAATGTAACACTCTTGGATAAAAGAGAGCTTTAGCTCATTATTTTATATAAATTGACACTTTTAACCTTTTAAATGTTTGTACCATATTTAGATAAAGTATAACTTAACACTGTTACAAGGTGGTCATTTAAGACACATAAGCAAATATGTAAATGAACTCTGATTTAGTAGTACTTAAAGCTTGACAGGATCAGCAGAAAATACAAATAATTTCTTTAATAAAATCTTTCTCTGTAATGGTTTTTTGTAGATGTTACTCAGAGCAGAACAATATTAAGATAACCTTGTTATTTCATAGACATAGAGGATTTGATTTTAGTTTGACACGACCCTAAAAATCTTTTAGGCAACTCTTAGATTATATTCAACTTTAACTTTATCACACATCGAAGTTTTTTATTATACACTTTTAAAACTTACTCAGACCTTCATACAACATACTAAACCCTTTGATGGTTTGTCCTTATCCTTCCTATTTGAAACAATCTTTAGGACAAATCCTTCTTTACAAAATCCCTTCTCATCCAAAAACCCATTCCTTTTTTCTTTAACTTCTCAAAAAATACATTTATTACCTGTCTATATCCTTTCCAGTTGTTTACTTTGTAACTCATATTTTAAAATTAACTTTTATAAGAATTTTAAATTTATTGTAGGGGCTGGAGCAACTAACTAGTAGCCCTTGTTATTTTAAGGAATTTATGATAGTCCCTCAGGCTTGAGGGAATATTGTTTTAGGTGTGGGAACTGTGAGGTATTTTTGAGTTTTATTTGAATAGGGAGGACCATCCTGGCTCACCCTACACTCATTTCATCAGTCCACACTGTGGAATCTCTTTGTTCCTGAAGGAGGTGGCAGCAGAGATAGCTGCCTGGGGGGAGGAGAATTTGAGCTTTTAATTGAGATAGTAAATCCCATCCCAGCAGGGACACTGGAGTTTTAGGTACTATGAGGAAAGAGTGACAGAAGAGGAGGTCTCCCCAAGAGCAGGCCAGAGGCCAGGTAAACTAGCTTTCTAGGGGCTGGCCAGATTTGCCCCAAATGATAACTTTTGTCATTGGACCAGGGACCAGGAGAAAAAGGTAAAACAGAGAAATGGGCTCCACTGTCTAGGAGGAAAATGGCCTTTTGTTTTTCTGCCATTATGGCTCCTCAACATTGATGCCAAGAAGTGGAGTGTGGCCAGGAGGCTGGGACCCATCAATACATAGAAGGTGACACCTCGCCTTCCATCTGGTGACAGGGGCAATTAGACCTCCAGTGGTTACCCTTGCAGAGGGCAGGGTCCCAGTTGGGGGTGGGGCTGTATCCCGGGCTGTCCCCCCTTAAGCATTCTCTGTAGAAGTGCCCCTCCTGTCCACCACGGTAGCAAGTTCAGGATACGGGCCCCAGTCGGGTGGGGCCCTCTCTGAGAGCAGCAGTGAGGCCATGGTGTCTCTTATCTTTTTCTCTCTTGTTAGGAAGGTCCTGGACATGCAGACGTAGCCATAAATACAGACATGGCTAGCTGTATTACTTGGTTCAATGATTTTTCCCTTCAGCCACAGTCTGAGTTTTTTTACGAGTATCTGGGACTGACTGTTAGAAATTTATCTTTGAGGAGAACCTCTCTCACCTGTGACGCTGAGTCCACTGTGGTATGCTTTCTGATAGGATGTTGCTGTAAAGTAAAATTGTTATTTTACATTGACACCTGACACTCTGGAGAACAAATCTCTGAACTGTTCTGGGCCTCAGTTTCCTCGCTTGAAGAATGAGGGATCTGGTCTAGGTTAAACTACGTTTTTCCACTATGAGATGGCTGAAGTGACATTAATGCCACTTATCTTCTTTACCATTTTTTATTTGTTTTTTTATTAATGCTGGGGAATTGAACGCAGGGCTTTGCATATGCTGGGCAGACATTCTCCCATTGAGCCACTTCCTCAGCCCCAAATATTATTATTATTATTATTTTTTTTACTTTGGCTGTACTGAGCTTGAACTCAGGACTTTCTGCTTGTAAAGCGGCATGCTATTGCTTGAGCCTTATAATCATTTCCAATGATTTCCAATGGCCTGGGCCAGAACCCATTGCTTTTCTAATGAGAGAAATTTGTATAGGGGACCTCAGTTTACTTTTTACTTTTTTACTTTTATAGAAAAGGTCTAATTGGAGTATGGTATTGTAATTTAAGGAACCCTGTGAAGGCCACTTCTCTTGGTCACCCAAGGCATACTGAGGCCAGGCCTCAGTACAAAGCTTCCAACATCTACCAGGCAGAAGACTGGAAGATGCAGGTCCCATCTAGAAAGAACAAACATTAGGATCCTGTCTTTTAGCTAACAGCAGGCAGCCTCTTTAATAAAATGCTACCTTTTTAACAAAGAAATCATTTGTAAAGTTAGAGAAGGGCATTCAGAGGGCATTTCAGGCCAATAACAGTGCCATGTGGGACAACTAGTACTAATATTTGGAGGGAAAAATTTATGTTGAGGCCAAAGGTATAGAAAATTCTAAATGAGAAATTCAGAGACCACAGTAATGTCTATTTAGTTATTTCTGGAACTATAACTTTGAGCTAACAATTGACTTACAAGGGTCTGATGCCCTGAGGTATGAGGTGGGGCTAGGAGCAGGACTTGTGCAAGGCGCCACTCCCTCCACACACATCTGGGACAAATGACCCTGACTGCCTCGGCCTGATCCTGCGGCCTGTTGCCCCTCCCCCCTTCCTGTGTACTCTGCACACGTTTATTGTAGGGGAAGTGGCGGTGGGCTGCAGCCATCGCCATGTGTGGCTGGTGGCCCAGGATGTACTGGGTCCTCTCTATGGATTTTCTTAGCTAGGGCAGGCGTTTTTGCTGTGTCCAGAAGCCTGCATCCTGTGCACAGGTGTGCCTGTTTGCTTTCCCTCCTCCCCTTGTGGGAGTGGAGTTAGAGCATGAGCGTGGCAGCTGTAGGTTTTTGTAAGCGCTTTTGTAAAGTGGCTGATTTAAAGTTACTTTAGACTGAGAGGCCTGGCAAACTAGTTGGAGTAAGTTAAATCATAAGGTACCATGCTACAAGTTTTTCATGGGAGGCAGGGTCCCAGTAAGCCCAGGGAGGGGAAGGCAGACAGAGACAAAGGACACGTGGTGAGACCATGGAGGAGGCAGAAAAGGTGTGCTGACATCTTAGGTAAGGGAGGGGAAGGCAGAGCCTGGAGGCATGACACAAGCTTAAGGGATTAGCCATCACCTGTTGTCTCCAGGTTGCTCCCATTGATTGGTACTGGTAGGCTTTCAGGAAACGAAACCTCCACTCTCTGGTCATCAAATAAAGCATGAGCTCTCTCAGAGCTGGAATCGCCTTGAGGCCAGATTTGGCAAGGAGTGGCTTGTTTAACTCCATGACAGGGAAAGTTTTTCAGGAAGATAGGAGGAGATAGGTATAGTAAGCAGTGCAAGAAGTCTGCTTATGTGGGGAAGGAGGAGGTTTGGAGAGGAATTGGCTGATTTAGAAACTGCTTTACAGGCTGATAGAATCTGCGCAGGGGAACAGAAAGTACAGAGGGAGGATTTGAAGTCAGAGAGCCGGATTTAGACAGAGGTATGAAAAGGCTTGGACATAATGGAATCTCTCCCCATCGTCCTGATCACTCACAGTAGTTGTATGTCCCGTAAAAGGTTGGGATTTAAAGACCCGAAAAGGGGCCAGTGATTTTGGTTGTCTAAAGGATAAGTGGGCCAGATTTGAGTGCAAAAGCGGATTAAATTTTTTGGTTTTACATCTGGGGTCAAACCTAAGGTGTCTAAATTATTGAGGAGGCATCTCAGTGGGGAGTCAGACAGCAAAGAGGATGTAGAGGCACCCATTGTGTGGGACCTGGTCCCGTAATGGGAGAGGAGGATATTACGTACTGTGGCGCATCCTCACGCAGCACAAATCCCCAACAATAGCACAACGCCCGCAAAAATCAATCGTCATTGAGTTCTAGTGGCATGCTGGGCTGAATGGCCGAGGGCTGTGGGTCACCTGGGCCCAGGCTTTTGACGAGGGGTCTCTGAGACCCATGACAAAATGGATCCAAGCCCAACAACTGAGGGAATCCTTCTGCCGCCTGAGCCACCCAGAGATAGCCAAACAGGGAGAGTGTTTGGAAACCCCAGAGACACCAAAGGGAGAGACCGCAAAGGGAGCCCAATAAGGGTATGTGGACTCACCAAAGAATGTCCGGCGTTGGATGCAAGCGAGGGCGATCAGGAGGATGAATCCTGGCCAGTCATGTCCTCAGGGTGGTCATGGGGTGAGTCGGAATGGGGATCCCACCAGGATTAGTGGGGAAACCCGCCCCAAGTCATGGCACCAAATATAAGGAAATATAGGCCCCAAAAGTGACCACGTGGAGAGGAGTGATCTGGCCAAGAGATTCTTTATTGCCGTGTGGGAGAGGGAAAGAGCAGAGAGCCAAGAGCTTGTAATTATTTTCTTTCAATACTTAATATAATTCATTCCATGCCCGTATCACTTCTTAGATTTCTGTTGTGAAATCTGATTATTCTGATAGGTTTTCCTTTATAAGTGATTTGACGTTTCTCTTTTGTAGCTTTTAGTAGTCTTTCCTTCTCTGTGCTTAATGTTTTAACATAATATGCCATGGACAGGTTCTATTTTGGTCATGACTGTTTGCTGTCCTAGAGGCCTCCTGTTCCTGGATGGACATCTCTTTCTTGAGATTTGGGAAGTTTTCTGCTATTTTGTTTACAATTCCTATGCTTTTGGCTTGCACCTCTTCTCTTTCAATGCCCATGATTTGTAGGTTTGGTCTTTTAATGGAGTCAGAGTTCTTGCATACTCCTTTCATAGTTCTTCATCTTCTCTATATATTCATCTGTTCATTTTATTGGCTTTACTTTGTCTTCAACTCCCGAAACTCTGTCTTCTTGTTCCAGTCTGATGGAGTGCTTTCAACTATATATATTTTTTATTTGACTTAAGGAGCTTTTTATTTACAGGGTATCTGCTTTTTTTCTTTTTTTTCCCTCGGGACTTTCTGTATTCTTATTAAATTCCCTTTTACATCTTGATTGTCTTTCTTATTTCATTTATCTTTTCTTAATCTTCTTTGATTTCATTCTGATATTTGTATCCTCTTTAAGTATATTTTGTTTTTGTGACTTCTTAAGTCTTTTATCCATGTACTCTTGGAATTCATTGACTTGTTTTTGTATGTCCTCTTTAACCTCCTTGATCATTCTTGTCATCATTCTTTCGAGTTCAGAAATGAGGTTTCATCCCCTTCACTATGTGGGGACTGCAGGTTAATAATACCCTAATGTGTGTAGAGGTATAGTTCAGTTGTTGTGGAGGAGGGTGTCAGGAATTGTAGAAGGATAAGAAAGATGGGAGTAATGTAAGAAGGTGGCAGAATAAACTACTAGTTTAGTGGTTTGTATCGGAGAGATAGGAGAAGTAGGGAAAAAAGTAGAAGGAAGAAATAAAAAGGAAAAAAGTGGGGAGGGATGAGGAAGAATTGAAAAATAAGAAATTTGGAGCAAAAGAGGGTTAGACAAATTAAATTTTGACAAAAATGAAAAAAAATTAAGGCCCAAATTTCTTCCTTATTGTCTAGAGGAATGGGTTTATTTGGTGCTCAATGAATACACTAGACACTCCTCTCCAATTTCTGGTCCTGAGGTTTTAGTCTGCAGTTCTCATATGACTCCTCTGGGTGATACCCCTCCTCTACTGTGCAAGTCTGTGTCACTTTAGACAGAGGCTTTCTCTCTGTCCTTATGTCTACCCCCACAAAGATAGATATGCTGTACTGAGTGCCAAGTGATGGTGTTTCCCCATTCCCCTGTGCAGGTTTAGGAGCTCTGCTCAGCTGTTTAGCCAAGGGTTCCTCTTTGGTGGGGGAGTGCTGGGGATAGAACCCAGGACCTCTCAAATGCTAGGCAAGCACTGTACCACTGAGCTAAATCCCCAGCCCCAAGAATCTACTTTGAATTAGTTTTGTCTCATTTTATAAACAGGCCTTTACAATATGTAAACCTATTGCCGAGAAATAGAATATATAGGACTTTATAGGTCTAAAGGTATAAACAGTTTTAAATGCAGCAAACTAAAATTCTGTATTTCCTGTGTAATTGGCACTTTGGTTTAGAATTGATCTCCTTTTTTCCTTACATGGAATCAAATTTTATTGAAATGTCTCTACTGATTTTTTTTTTGTTTTGAATTGAATTAAAAATGAATTGTTTGTAACAGGGAATGAGACTTTATATGTCTGTACTTGTCTGTGCTTTAAGGTGATTACTATTTATAAAGATCAAATGTAAGTCTAGAATTAATCCTTCTATAGATTGTAGAAATCCAGTTAATAGTCAACTCTCAATGTTTTATTCAAGTAATACTTCTATTTTATTTTTAAGTTTTGATTTTCAAAATAAAAATGGGTTTTTCTAATCGTAGCCATATTTATATCAGTAAAGTAAAAACTTAAGTCAGTCATGACTTTTCTTTATAGTAACTACTGCTAATACCTTAAAGAATGTACTTAACAGTATTGAATTATGCAAAACTAAAATTTGGGCACCATTGTCTCCAAGATTTCTTTGTTGTTATTATTTTGTGTTGTTTGTGTGTGTGTATTTTAATATTGTAGGCCATCAAGATGGAAATGATTCAGAAGCTTCAGGGCTATCCAGAAGAGGTGGAAGAGGTAGTTTCCGAGGTTGCCGTGGAGGATTTGGTTTAGGAAGATCAAGTTAGTAGTGGATTGCAAATGGTGTGCTTCATTTGTTAAGAATGAGATGATTAAAAAAAACCCTATCATAAAGTTGTTTCAAGGATTCAATGAGTATATTTTAGCACACTGGCTGATACAAATTAATAACATTATAAATGATACTATTTCTAGACACATGTAATTGTATACTGGTTAAGTTGGAACATGTTATTTCTTTCAGAAGTTTGTATGAGCCAATTATTTAGTATTACATATTGTTAAGTGTTTTGGATCCTTGTTAATATGGCTGACCTTATATATAGGAGGTCTTTTATCTTTTGGTATATGTTATTTCACTGTCATGGCTTTCTACTTTAAATTCTTCCAAGCATCATTTTTTAGTACTAAGGTATTATCTTCAGAAGTCACTGTTGTAATGTATATGTCTGTCTTTCTTTCTTTGTGGTATTGGAGATTGAACTGACGACCTCAAGCTCTACTACTTCAGTCATGCACCCAGCCTGCATGTATCTCTTAACAGAGGAGGACAGATTAATGATTTGGGAAGCTAAAAGCCAATAAATTTATAACAATTTAATAAATGTGTAGCAGGTTAATACATTCTCCATTTTTTAAAAAGTAAAGGGATCTGAAAGGTTTACTTCAGGGCTAGTGACATTAGATTTGGCAATAGTAGGAGCAGAGATGCTATTCTGGAGAGTAAGTAGTAAAATGATGCAATGTGAAATTCTTTTGGCCTAAGTAACAGTGCCACTTTTAGGAGCTACAACTTTATTGCATGGCATTTGCCCTAATTTTATAAAATGGCTTTAATAAAAATTTTGAGAAAGTAATTTATAATTGAAATATATAATTTGTGGAGAAATCCTTTGTGAGATACTTAGAAAAATGCTCATTGTGATTCTTGTTAAATTATTTTACTGTACATTGTTTAAGTTCTGAAATCATAATTTTTTTCTGAAACCATAATGTTTTTTCTGTACTGAGTGATTAAAAAACTTTTTACAAGTGACATGATCTAATTTTAATTTTCTTCTGAATCAAGATAACGAATATGACCAAGATGAGGGGGTGCAGCGTACTAGTGGTCTTTTTGGTTCTAGAAGACCAGCAGTAAGTGGTGCAGGTGAGAAATAAATCTTACTGCTAATGCCAATCATTCATACATGCTTTAAACACTAAGATTAGTAAACCTAGTATATCTGTTTAAGTATATACTGGGTTGGTAATGATTTTTCCCTGCTTTTTAGATCTGCAGGCAAAAATACATGGACAATTTTGTTTCCCTTGTAAAATTTGTGGACTGTGAGTTTTTTCTGTTATTTACCAGTTAATTTGAGATATGCACTATACTTTTAATTTAAGGAAGGAAAGTGAAGCTCGCATTATTTTCAAAGAGAAGGTTCTGAGGTAGGGGAAAATGATTTGAGGTGAAAATGAAAAAAGAACACAATTGTAAATGAAAGATGTTCAAATGAAGGTAAAGTTTAAATTAAATCTAGAAAAATGTGTTAAGCGACTAAGAATGCTAAGTAATTACCCTATATTGAATAGAAATAACAGTGGTTTATGTGCTTGGGGGTGGGTAGCTATGTTTTCTCTAAATACTATGCAAAAATAATGCCTTCTAGGTCATGGTGACAGTTACCAATGCAGAAGTGGCAGTGGAAGTGGGAGAGGTAGGTTCTTATTTGGTTTATCTATCAGAGGTTAAAATTACTGTAGTCTAAACTGAATTTTTGAAGTTAAAGGTCACTGTTAAAATTTTAGACACTGTGAGGAGTATAAATTTACATAGCCTGCATTGAACAGTTCTTAGAATTCTTCAGGGGGCTGGTGGAGTGGGTCAAGTGGTAAAGCACCTGCCTAGTAAGTGTGAAGCCCTAAGTTCAAACCCCAGTACTGCCAAAAAAAAAAACCCAAAAAATTCCCCACAAAACTCTTCAAGTATGTTCTTTCTGATTCAGCCATTCCAATATAGGAATTATATACTATAAATATATTTGGAAATGAACATATAAGGATGTTCACTGAGTCTTCATTTATACTAAGTAAAAGCTAAAAATCACTCAGAATTTGTCAGTAGCTGTTTAATGTAACTATAAAGTAGAAAACTGTGCAGATGTTAATATTGAGATACTTACATGTATGAATTGGTAAATATGCTTTTTCTTATCATGGAAAAATTAGTTCATTTTGGTCTGAGAAATTTAGCTCAATATATATTATTTTTTACTCTGAAAAATTTTCAGAATGTAAATAAATGTTGTATAAAAGTTAAAATGTTTTCCACATTAGTAACCCAGTAAAGCTTGTTTGATGTATTCAAAGATTCTCAGTAATTATTCTGAGAACAAATTGAAAATTCCCCTTCCCCTGGCTTCTTGTGGATTCTTCAGTGTAGAAAAAGTTTGTTAAAGATTAAATGAGATCTTCCACAAATGCTCAAATCTTGTATGAAGGAGGATTTCAAGATTTGTGGACCTAGAGAATGAAAATAGAGAGCTCATGTGTAAAAAATGTTATATCCAATTATCTTTTGAATGTGATACAATCAGAGTACCTAAAAGTGGGACAATAGATGACTAGTTATCTAAAAATCAGAAAGATAGCTTATCAAAAATAGTTAACAGGGCAAACTGCTGTTCTCCGAAAATCAATCAGTGGAATTGAAAATACTGCTTACAAGGTTGGTTTCTGGCTAGTGTATATTAGGTAGAATTAAGTAGTGTATGGATGGAGGAGAAGTAGATTTAGTAGGGGAAATGGCTTACAAAGTTATGGAGTCTGAGAAGTCCCACTAGATCATCTGCAACCTGGAGAACCAGGAAAGCCAATACCATGGTCCAGTCTTAACTCTCAAGACCCCAGAATCAGAGAAGCCAGTGGTATCACTCTTACTCTGAGGCCAAAGACCCAATAATCTGGGTGTGGGAGCTAATGATGCAAGTCCTGCAGCCCAAAGGCTGAAGAACCTAGAATTCTAATACTTAAAGGTAGGTAAAGAAGAGAGAATATACCTTTCCTCTGACTTTTGTTCTGTCTGGGCCCTCAACCTATTATATGGTGCTTCACATTGGGTGAGGGAGGATCTGCCTTCCTGATGCAGATTCAAATGCCAGTGTCTTCTGGAAACACTCTCATAACATACCCAGAAATAATGCTCATCAGTTACCTTTAAGTTGACACCTAATACCATCATGGCTAGCATCTGAGAACTTGGACGTGGGAATGGTTCCCACCTTCCTAATTGGTTAGGTTGATTGTTTGTACAAACAGTGTAATATATACTGAATACTTGCTTTCCTTCTGAGAGTCTGGAATTTTGTTATGCTTTGTGCCAGGCTGAAGGTACATGCATTATCAGACCCTAATAAAAACTCTGGGTACTGAACCTTGAAGCATTTTGGTAGGTATTTCATTTGTGTTGTCATAATTTTGTGACTCTGGTGGGAGTAAATTATTGGAAGCTTGTACCTGGTTTTCTATGGGTTTTTCCCAGTGCCTTTTCTCTTGGCTGATTTTGCTGTTATTTTACTGCAGTACATCATAGCCATTTTGAGCTGTCCTACCAAATCATCCAACCTGAGAGATGGTCCTGGGGACTCCAAAACAAATTTTAGTGTCTTTTTGAAAATATGTTCTTTTGATGAGTAGGAGAAAGACATAACAGCTTAAGCAAAAAATAATGTATAATCTCATCTGCATAAAATTAGCATTTTAATACTAGATAAACTTAAAATGTACAAGATTTTATTTATCTTTTTTTTTTTTGGTGGTGGGGATTCTGGGAATCAAACTAGGGCCTTTGCCCATGCTAAACAAGCACTGTATCACTGAACTCTACCCCCAGCCCCAAGATTTTGTTTATTAACCATTCCAAGTATTGTTTGTAAGAAGGACCTTTAAAGATACCTGTCCATTTTTTAAGACTTTTCCTCTTTGAAGAAAGAGGAAAGTAGATACGTGTACAGTTTTGTATCTTGTCTGATTGTCACTATGAATTTCTTTTAATAGGTGGTTATAAAGGTTTAAATGAAGAAGTAATAACAGGCTCTGGAAAAAGTAAGTTTTACCTTAGGTAGAGTAATGTTTATAGTGAGATTTCTTTACCCCTTGATTTCTAAAAATATTTATCTTTTTGGTTTGGATCACCTTTAAGATTCTTGGAAGTCAGAAGCTGAAGGAGGAGAAAGTGGTGACATTCAAGGTATAGTGACATTTGTATGGCCCCTCTGTATGTATATTGCATTTTAATAAAAATATAGTAAGTCTAAAAGGAGTTAGGTTTTAAAAATTTGAACACGGAAAACAAGCAGTAAGCAGTGGAAAGTTCCATAATATTTAAAAATTGTTTTTGTCTGTTTTCTCTCTTATTCTTCTAGTCTGTGTAATGTATATTATGATTTTTATTTTCCAAGGGCCCAAAGTGACCTATATACCCCCTCCTCCACCAGAAGATGAGGACTCCATCTTTGCACATTATCAGACAGGCATAAACTTTGACAAATATGACACTATTCTTGTAGAAGTATCTGGACATGATGCACCACCAGCAATTCTGGTTAGTATATGTTTTGCATTGATACTTAGCGGTATACTTTGGTTAGAAATATCTGGTACATTTAAGCTGGCATCAGCACAGAATTCACTTAGTATCTAATGTCTTTAGAAATTTAGATTGATGCCTGCCATTTTCATAATTTCAATGTGAAAAGAGAGAATACTAGATTTCATTGTCACTCTCCATATCAGAATAGGAATGTTATTTAAATTTCTTTACTAAAAAGTATACTTTTTCTGGAAACTTAAGATGTTTGTACCCTAAGAACATGAGAAAAGTGTGCCTAGGGGAATGGATTTCTAAGGAGGATTAGAGGAGCCTTCTGTCTCTTGTTAATAATTATAATGAGTCCTTGTTACTGCTCGTTTTTTTCCCTTAATATCTTACAGGTTTTAAAGGGGTAGAAAAATGTTTTTAGAACCACAGTATATAGGGAATACTTCTTTAAAGTCATGAAAAAATAGAAATTTAGGTTTGAGTGGGGGCTTATTGGTAACATTAGTATATAAAGTTGAAATCAGCAAAATTTGAAAGTTCAAATGGAATATGGCTTATGAAATGATATGAATATATGTGGGATCTAATTATTACCTTTTGAACTAGAGGAAAGGTTAGATCAAGAAGAATTAACCTAGAAGGTAACACACATGCACAGGAAATTAATGTGAATCGCCTCCCTGTATAGCTATCCTTATCTCAACTAGCAAAAACCCTTGTTCCTTCCTATTATTGCTTATGCTCTCTCTACAACAAAATTAGAAATAAGGGCAAAATAGTTTCTGCCTGGTAGTGAGGGGGTAGGGGGGAGAGGGAGGGGGTAGAGTGGGTGGTAAGGGAGGGGGTGGGGGCAGGGGGGAGAAATGACCCAAGCCTTGTATGCACATATGAATAATAAAAAAATAAAAATTAAAAAAAACACAGTAAATAGGAAATTAACTCATAAAAAAATAATTATTACCTTTTTCTTTTTCAGACTTTTGAAGAAGCTAATCTCTGTCAGACACTGAATAATAACATTGCAAAAGCTGGTTATACCAAGCTTACCCCTGTGCAAAAATATAGTATTCCTATTATATTAGCAGGACGAGATTTGATGGCTTGTGCTCAGACAGGGTCTGGGAAGACTGTAAGTTCTTTTTCCAAATGTGTTTTGCCCTCTATTCAAACTGCTACAGTTTTTGAAATTTGTATTGTCTCTAAGAAGCTTGAATCTATTTTGTTGCATAGGAGTTTTATAGATGGTTTCAGTGAACTGTCATAAACATGACTCTGCTCCTAATTTCTGGTTTTATAGGGCTTGTGTACTTGTGAAGAAAGACTTTAGAACTATCTGTAGTGTTGTATTTAATAGGTGTTTAATCTATTTCTGAGTGTGTTCCAGTTCTTTCAGGTACATAGTAATATCTAAAACAAATGACTGAAGATCAAAGACCAGAGATTATACATTGAGGGAAGAAAATAATTTCTATAATACAGCTGTGTAAACATGTAGTCAAAAGATAAAGAACGAGAGACAGCTATGTGTATTGTACATATCCTTAGTATGAAGTGGCCTCAGTTTATGCTAATTCAGAAAGAAACTGAATGAGGTCAGCATGGTTTTAGGACTAAACTGGGTGGTTTGTTAAGTAGGATTCCATGAAATGAGAATGTTTCTAGGATTGTAGAATCCTGGTTCCTACCATTTTAGTTTTAATTGGTCTCTATCATAGAATTGAAAAGAGGTGAACTGTATAACATAGTGGCTGATCAGTGGCTCTGGAAGTGTTTTATTTGCTCAAATGAGAAAACTATAGCACAGAACTTTTCCCGTATGTAACTTCATTTGGGTGATGTGTTTACTCATCAAAATGATAATTTTCAGATTTGTGCCTGTGATAATTTTGTTACTACTTTCAAAGGTTCATTTAGAATAATTGTTAAATACAGTAATTTCTAACAAATTATGTCTATATTCTTCTCTGTAAATAAGTTAATGTTGTTGGCCTACTTAGAATGCTTGGATATACTTATTTTCTTAAAAGACTAAAAATTTTGATGGTGTAGGTTAATTTTATCAAACATTTTATGTTGTATAGGCATGAATACCTAAATGTTAACTTGTTGAAGTAAAAATTGTTTTAATTTCTCATCTTAAATTAACCAGCAAGGTAGGAGTCTCTTAAAGTCTATAAGGACATGAGGAATAACTTTCTTTTGGGACAAAAGTGATGCATTATAAGTTTTTAAATTAAGCAGCTTAACTTCTAGGCGGCTTTTCTCCTGCCAATTTTGGCTCATCTGATGCGTGATGGAATAACAGCAAGTCGCTTTAAGGAGCTACAGGAACCAGAGTGTATTATTGTAGCACCAACTAGAGAATTGATCAACCAGATTTACTTGGAAGCCAGAAAGTTTTCTTTTGGGTAAGTCCATCATAAATGCCACTCACAAAATAGTTTTCATTGATTTTCCTACTTATTTTGGGAGGATCTCAGTAATAATACCCACTTCATTTTTAGCATTACTTGATTGTGAAGAACATTTTTTCCCCATAATCTTGCTTATAGAATCCTTTTTGTTTTCAAGAAAAACATGCCAGTTAAAAATTAGACAATAGTTTCTGGGTGCTGTGGCTCACGCCTATTATCTTAGCTATTTGGGAGGCTGAGATCCTGGAGGATCAAGTGTTTGAGGCCAGCCCAGGCAAATGGTTCGCAAGACCCCATCTCTAAAATAACCAGCGCAAAATGGATTGGCAGAGTAGTTCAAGTGGTAAAGTGCCTGCTTTTGCAAGTGTGAATTCCTAAGTTCAGTCCTCTGTCCCACCAAAAAATAAATGAATAAATAAAATTAGACAATAGATGTAGAAAATAAGAAAATTGTGGAAATTTTTTTTGTGTGTTTTTTAATGCATGTTTAAAAATGAACTTGGAGTTTCAAATCATTATCTACTCTTTTATATATAACTTTGTAATATGGGAAACTGTTTTTGCATAATATGACCTCATTTTTAATGATTTTAAAATAGTCCATGTGTAGGGACTGGGGCTGCGGCTCAAATAGTAGAGTGCCTGTCTAGCAAGCAGAAGGCCCTGAGTTCAGTAATTAGTATTGCCTCTCAAAATTGTCCATGTGTTCACATTTTATTTTGAGGTATTTAGTTTATTTTTAACTTGGGGCTGTAAGTAAAATCATAATGAACATTTTTCTACATGAAATTTTTGTTTTATGACATGAGGTCTTACCTTGTTGACCAAGCTGGTCTTGAACTCCTGGGCTCAAGTGATCTTTCTGCCTCCTGCAGAGCTGGGACTACAGACATGTGCCAACGCAGCCAGCTGTTTTTTAAGTGTAAAGTAGATTTTGTTGACAATTTTAATAATGAACTTGTTTTAAATCTTGTAGTAATATACATTTCTACCAGGAGTATATGAGAAGTTAAGTTTCATTGTACCTTTTGTCAGCATTTTTATTTTATCAGTTATATATTATTGTCTTAACAAATTACCATTTAAAACTACCTCATTACTGTGTCCCAGTTTCTAGAGCTTAAGAATTGGTGAACAGCTTTAGCTGGGTGCTTCTGGTTTGGAGTCTGTTATGAGATTGTAGGCAGACTGTTAGCCAATATTGTAATCATCTGGAAGGTTCGCTAGGCTGCTCCATAAGAATGCTTAGTTATTCTGAGGAAATGGCAGCTGGCTTTGCCTAGATTGAGTGATAGATGAGAATGTGCAAAGATGAGGCTGCAGTGGCTGTTATGAAATAGCCTCAGAAGTCACATATGTCACACTACCACATTCTGTTATAGGACGCATGTCCCTAAGTCTTGCCTATTCCCAGGACTGGTTATATAATTTTCCAGAACTAGTGAAATGAAAGTGAAGGGCTCTCTGTTATAATGGTACTACAGATTTCAGTATGATAGAGCATTAAACCAAGCACAGGGCTCTTTTGAATTTGGGAACCAGTATGACTGTATAGATTGCACACCTGTGAAGCCAGACTTTCCCACAAAAAGTCAGGATCCATATTTGAATGAAGGAACATTGAAGAATTTGTTACTACCACAGGTATCTTCACTGTTTCATTTACTTGGTTGTTACTAGGTTGAACTACTTTTTCGAATGCTTAATACTTTTTTCTTTGTGAATTATCATTTATTTACAGTTGATCTATTGGATACAGTGTTTTTCTTTGTAATTATTAGAACTTCCTATGTAGAAACCATTAGTCTTTTATTTTGTATAAATCAACTTGTTTTAAATGAAAGAAGAAAAAATGATTAAAATCACTTTAACAAAACTTTTGGAAGGTTGCTTTTATCAGTGTTTCTTGCTAATCATGTCACTTTCAGGCTTCCAAATTAAGTAAAGAAAAATGTTTTCTTTTCTAAAAAGAAACATGTGCATGGTAAATTCAGATAATATGTATGGGCAAATTGGGTATTTGTACATGGATACTTACTACAGTGGTGATGTGGTAAAACTGAAGAATATCTAAATGACTCTCCTTACAGTACTGGTTAAATTACAGTGAATGTATAATAATAATGGCACCTGAATCTTTTTTAAGCTAGCAATATGTTGAAGATAATGCTTAAAGTGGAACTGTAGCCTTTTCTTTTAATGAATGCACTATTACTCCTTTGTATGTTTGTACGAGAAGTCCCTTACTGTTAGATGCTTAGTTTTCAGTTTTTTGAGATTAAAAATAATGGTATATTTGAATATTGTACATTTATCTCTCTGCCCATTCATTGGAATATATCAGAAAAGTTAATTTCTAGATGTGAATTTAACAGGATAAAGGATGAATTTAAAAAGTTTTAATAAGCTAAAATTGTGAGAGAAGTTTTATCAGTTTTCTGAGTGTGTGTTCTCCTTCACCCTAGGTAAGAGATGGTATAATCGCACCTGAGGGAAAATGTTACCTTGGTCTTCTTTTGTCTTTTTAAAATAATGTTGAATTTTTTCTTAATATTTCAAATCTGTTTGTCCTTTTTATAAATTATTCATATCTTTGGCTTTTTTTTTTTTTTTGTGATGCCTGTGTTTGGAGAGGAGGATAGTGGCGTTTCTCAACATTTTTGAACAGCCCTTTATCAGATAGGTTGCAGAATTTTTTTCCCTATTCATTTGTTTTCAACACTAGCTTTTCAGCTTTTTCCTGTGCAGAGTTTAATATTTTAGGTAACTGAATGTATTTTTTTCCTTATGGACTTCATTTTGTATCTTTAGGAACAAATTATAATTTTCAAGTAACTGGAACTGACGTTTTTCTTGTTTATAGGACTTGTGTAAGAGCTGTTGTCATATATGGAGGAACCCAGTTGGGACATTCAATTCGACAAATAGTACAAGGTTGTAATGTATTATGTGCCACCCCCGGGAGACTGATGGATATCATAGGTAAAGAAAAGGTAGGCCTTAGGATAACAGAGTTTTAAGATTGATAAATTTTTACAGGTGAAAGGAATGGAGAAATGAAAAATATTTATTAGAGCACTATATTTCAGGCTCTATTGGATTCTTTGAGTGCATTCTCAAGATAATCCCAATAAGACATAATAGTATTTTCATTTTATATTTAGGAAAACAAACTGTGAGATTGTATAATTTAAAATTCCTCAGTTAGCTCTAGTAACTGATAGATTTAGGATTAGAATCTGGGTTTCATTCCAGAATCCATATTTTATACCCCATTATGCTGTCAGAAAAATGCAATAAATACTTTTATATATATCTTGGTGAAATAGTTTTTCTCCTAGAAGAGACCCTTTATGGTATTAATAATTTTGTTTCCTGTTTAAGCATGTGAATGGTATTAACCTGGATTATTAATTTTCTAAATCTTTTTAATAGTGTTTTTTAAATTTTTTGAACTTGGGTTTGAACTTAGGACTCATGCTTGCTCCCACTTGAGCTATGCCTTCACCCCTTTTTTCTTAAATTACTTTTGGGATAGAATCTGGCATTTTTGCCTAGGATTGGCTTTATACCACACTTCTCCTAACTTAATGGTTTCTATGTAGCTGAGATTATAGGCTTCACTACCACACCTGGCTTACTGGCTAGCCTTGAGCTGTGATCCTCCTGATCTCCACTTCCTGAGTAGCTGAGATGACAGGCATGCACTGTCAGTGAGATTTCTGGATTGTGTACTCACTTAGAAGTTCACATACCAAATTATTAGATCTCTGAATTAATTAAGTTTATTTTAATGAATCTCATTTGCTTTTTTGTATTATCTAAAAGAGTTATTTAAAATGTGCTCTTTCTGGATAAAGACATCTTTTTTGGGATACTTACTAAGTATCTAGAGACCCACTGAAAATTCTTGCTAACCATTTATGTGGTGGTACCAGTCTCTTATGTTTTTGCCAGTGTTTTATTTATACAAAGAAGTAGTATTCTTAAAGCAAAGGTAAGAGAAATTTCTCAGTTTCTTAGTGATTAGAGAATGGAGAATTTATTGAGGATTTAAAAGGGTTAGAAAAAAATTTGCCAGTTAATAAAGTATTCAAATATGTTAGGTTTTAGTTCTTACATTAGAGAGTCTAATTTCATCAGATAGTACTGTCTGGATATATTCTGTGCCTATAAGTAATAATTACCCACATGTGGCTACTTAAGCTTTAAAATGCAAAAATTCATTCTAGAGTGTCAAGTCATGTTTCTCAAGTGTTTACTAGCTACATATGGCTGGTGGGTAACATATCCGATAATAGAACTTTCAAGTAATTACAGATGTCCTCTTACAAAGTATTGATAGATATTTTGGTTGTTTATGCATTAGAAAAAATGGAAAACAGAAACACTAATAGAATCATCTGTTATCTGTGATGAATCTAACAGTTCTCATTTTATGCATTGATTTCTGGTCTTGAATATTTTAATAGTTGGAATTGTAGAGAATGTTTTAGTTCGATATAAACCATAATACACATTCTTCTATTCTTGCCTTTGAAATATTCTTAAAGATTGGTCTCAAACAAGTCAAGTATTTAGTCTTGGATGAAGCTGATCGCATGTTGGATATGGGTTTTGGACCAGAAATGAAGAAGTTAATTTCTTGCCCAGGAATGCCATCAAAAGAACAGCGTCAAACCCTTTTATTCAGTGCAACTTTTCCAGAAGAAATTCAGAGGTAAGTTTTTTCTTATTGTTTATATACCAGGTGAAAGTAATGTGAATATTGTTTTTTAGAGATTTGATTATCTTTAAAAAAGATTTATAAGGCACTTTTAAAAAGAAGGTATACATTTGATCCAACAATACCACTCTTGGGGATATACCCAAAAGACTGTGATACAGGTTACTCCAGAGGCACCTGCACACCCATGTTTATTGCGGCACTATTCACAATAGCCAAGTTATGGAAACAGCCAAGATGCCCCAGCACTGACGAATGGATTAAGAAAATGTGGTATCTATACACAATGGAATTTTATGCAGCCATGAAGAAGAACGAAATGTTATCATTCGCTGGTAAATGGATGGAATTGGAGAACATCATTCTGAGTGAGGTTAGCCTGGCCCAAAAGACCAAAAATCGTATGTTCTCCCTCATATGTGCACATTAGATCAAGGGCAAACACAACAAGGGGATTGGATTTTGAGCACATGATAAAAGCTTTAGCACACAAGGGAGGGGTGAGGATAGGCGAGACACCTAAAAAATTAGTTAGCATTTGTTGCCCTTAATGCAGAGAAACTAAAGCAGATACCTTAGAAACAACTGAGGCCAACAGGAAAAGGGGACCAGGAACTAGAGAAAAGGTTAGATCAAAAAGAATTAACCTAGAAGGTAACACACATGCACAGGAAATTAATGTGAGTCAACTCCTTGTATAGCTATCCTTATCTCAACCAGCAAAAACCCTTGTTCCTTCCTATTATGGCTTACACTCTCTCTACAACAAAATTAGAAATAAGGGCAAAATAGTTTCTGCTGGGTATTGAGGGGGTAGCGGGGAGAGGGAGGGGGTGGAGTGGGTGGTAAGGGAGGGGGTGGGGGCAGGGGGAAGAAATGACCCAAGCCTTGTATGCACATAGGAATAATAAAAAAAATAAAAATAAAAAAAAATAAAAAGAAGGTATATTTTTAAAAAGTCTTATCAGATTTTTCATTTTTTTATCTTTATTCCTTTGCATTAGCATCAGAATCTGTTGAAAGTGTGTGTGTTTGTTTGTGTCACAGCACCTAGAATTTAAGTGTTTACTAAATGAAGTTATTCTTAATGTGCTTTATGTTCAAACCTAAATGTATATAGGACTTAGGAGAATTGGGCTTTAGTAGAAAATTCACGTGCCAATTATTGACAGGTAATTAAGGGATCTTCCTATGTGTGGTCTTGTGAATTCAGAGATTAGAATGACATATTTCTACTAAGAGGTTGACTCTTCCTATGAACTGGTCATTTTCTTGGCACAGGGAGCTTAAAGTGTCCAGGCGGCAGCATTACTTAAGTTTCTGTAGTGCCTTTGTTATTTTCTTTATTGGAATTGTTCTCTTTGGGAGCCAAAAACTCTATTTCTGTAGAACCTAGATTTGGGGGAGCCACAGCTTTCCCATGTGGACTATTGGGACATCATGGCAGGTAGGTCACTCTTGCTTGCATCCCTTGGTTCTCAAGATACTGCAGCATAAAAATATATTTGATTCAAAGAGTTACTGTGTCCTGTTGGTTGATGCCCTCTCCTCATATAATGTTGCTTCTAAGCTGACTGGAGAGCCATTCTTTCCATAGAGAATAGGGATTTCATTGTTTGCTATGTGGTGCAGTGTGTGTTAGGACCTGGGGATCTTATAGGCCTGCTTCTTTGCTGTTAAATTGGTCCCTTGGTCTGATAAAATGTTAAGTGGAATCCCATACTAGTGTATCAAACACTCCATAAGCCCTTTGATAGTAACCACTGGCTATCAATTTGTTTCACTTATTATATGGTCAAAACCTGTGTAACAAAAATTAAAGTTCCTTATAGGGAAGAAGTACAAACAAAGCATTGGGTCACTTGGCAGAATTTTTCTTTTAGAGGTACATAAAACAATTTCTTGATAATATAATAGTATCTTAAATTTTAAGTGGAGTATCTGCATTATTACTATAAGCGTTGATAATATTCAATAGACAGGTAATTACCAGGTAATATTCCTGATGATATTTCATGAATCATGTCTGATTGTTAGTATTGGAGAGATATGATAAAATAAGTTTCCCTGACTTCGAATTGTTTACATCTTGTTTTCCGATACATCCTCAATTACTTCAGTGTCTGTTGCCCATTATTCTGCCTAAAGACTTTATTTATTTATAAATTTCCACATATGAGAGAAAATATGAGATACTTGTCTTTCTGATTCTGGCATATTTTATTTAATATCATGTCCTTCAGTTCTGCCCATTTTCCTGTGAATAACATAATTTAATTCTTTATGGTGAATATTGCTCCATTGTCTGTATATACAATATTTTCTTTACCTACTCATCTGTTGATGGGCATCTGGGCTTATTCCATATCTTGGCTATTGTGAATAATGCTGCAGTAAACACAAATATGCAAATATCTCGTGTGATAACTTTATTTCCTTCAGATAAATAACTAGGAGTCGTATAGCCAGATCATATGATAGTGCTACTTTTAGTTTTTTGAGTGACCTCCATATTGTTTTTGATTGGTTATACGAATTTATATTCCCACCAACAGTGTATTAAGTGTTCCTTTTACCCTACATCCTCATCATCATTTTTTTAATGTGGTTTTTTTTTTTTTTTGGATCACCGCACTGATTGGGCTGAAATGGGATCTCAGGGTAGTTCTGATTTGCATTTCCTTAATGGACATAGGGCATATTTACATATATATTGGCCATTTTTCATTTTCAAGAAGTGTCTACTCATATCATTTGCTCATTTCTTACTGAATTACTTATTCTTTTGGTATTAAATTTATTTAGTTTTTATGTTATGGGCAATAATCCTTTGTCATATAAATGCTTGGAAAAGATTTTCTCCCACTATGCAGGTTGTCTGTTTAGTCAATAATGTCTGATTATTTCCTTTGCTTTATAGAAACTTGTTGATTCAATGAAATCCCATTTGTCAATCTTTCTTTTGTTTCCTGAGCTATTGGAGTCCTATTCAGAAAATTATTTCCTCTGCCAGTATGTTGAAGAGTTTCCCCTATACAGTTTTCCCTTCTAGTAGTTTCAAATTTTTAGATATTACATTAAGGTCTTTGATTCATTCTGAGTTGATTTTTGTACAAGGTGAGAGATTGGGGTTTAGGTTTGATCTTCTGCATTTGAATATCCAGTTTTCTCATGATTTGTTAAGAGGCTCTTTTTTCTCCAGAGTGTTTTTTAGTACCTTTGTTCAGAATCATTTGACTGTAGATGAAGGAGTTTATTTCTGGTTCCTCTAGTCCATTGGTGTATGTGTCTGTTTTTATGCCAGTGCCGTACTGTTTTTGTAACTATTTTGAAATCAGGTGTTAAAATACTCAAGACTGCTGTTTTTTGCTCACAATTGCTTTGGCTATTTGCATGAGATCTTTTGTGTTTCCATATGAATTTTTTAGGATTGTTTTTTCTAGTTCTGTGAATGATGCCATTGGGATTTTGATGGGATTGCATTGAGTCTGTAGATTGGTTTTGGTCCTATGGCCATTTTAACAATATTAATTCTTCCAATCCTTTCCATCAACTACTATTACCTTTATCTTTAGTGTTGTGTAATTTTCATTGTGGAGTTCTTTCACCTCCTTGGTTAGTTTTATTCCTAGGTATTTTTTGAGGCTATTGTGAATGGAATTGTTACCCTGATTTCTTTCTCAGTGAAGTAATTGTGGACAGAAAAGCTACACATTTTCAAACATTGATTTTTGTATCCTGACAGTTTGTTAAATTTGCTCATAATTTGTGAGGGTTTTGGTAGAGTTCTTTGTAGGTTTTCTAAGTATAAAATCATATCATCAGCGAACAGGATAATTTAACCTCTTCCTTTCCTATTTGCATACTTTTCATTTGCCTAATTGCCCTGGTTAAAATTTCCAGTATTATATCAGTGTTGAGAGTAGATGCTCTTACCCTTGACTTGTTCCTGGTTTTAGAGGAAATTCAGTTTTTCCCCATTCAATATGATGTTGGCAATGTAATTTTCATATATAGTTCTTACTATGTTTAGGTATAATCCTTTGTACCTAATTTAATCAGGGTTTTTATCCTGAAGGGTTCTTGAATTTTGTCAAAGACCTTTTCTGCATTTATTGAGATGAATATTGATTTTTGTTTATTCTGTTTATGTGCTATGTTCTATTTATTGATTTGCATATGTTCAACAGTCCTTGCATCCCTGGAATGAAACTAACTTGATCATGGTGAATGATATTTTTAATGTGTTGATGGATTTGATTTGCAAGAATTTTTATTGAGGATTTTTGCACATGTTCATGAAGGCTAATGGTCTGTAGTTGTCTTTTTTTGATGTGTTCATATCAGGTTTGGTATCTGAGTAGTGCTGGCTTCATAGAATGAGTTTGGAAGAGTTTCATGTTATGGACTAGTTTGAGGAGCACCAGTATTAGTTTTTCTTTAAAAGTCTGGTAGAGGGATACAAGTGGCAGGCACGGGGGGTTTGGGGGCAAGGGGGTGTGAGGCAGCAGCCCATAGGGTAGGAAGCACGAGGCTTTGGCCTGCTTGGGGCTGGGGGGGTGGAGGGAGTGGAGTGGGGAGATGGATAAAGTGACCATCATCTCAGGATGTTTCTTTCTGGCTGCCAATATCTTTGCTATTGTCAGCATTGCCAACCCAGACTGGATCAACAATGGGGAGTCATTGGGAGCACTCACTGTGCGCCTAGTGCAATAGTGTCAAAGAATCCGTGGACAAGACTGGACCTGCCTCCTCCTTAGCTGTCCCCAGAGTGGGTCACCGCACTTTTTTATCATCATGGGAATCATTTCATTGACTGTCACATGTGGGTTGCGGGTAGCTTCCCACTGGCAAAGAGAAGCTACAAAATATGCTCGATGGACAGCATTCACTAGAATGATCCTTTTCTGTATGGCTGCCTTAATATTTCTGATAGGATTTTACATCAGTGAAGTTGGAGGTCAACCTCTTATGAACTGCCCAACAACACAGTAGTTGGGCCATCGTATGTACTTTTTATCTTATCAGTTGGCTTTATAGTAGTAGGCCTTTTGTTTGCTGGCAAAGTTTGTCTGCCAGGCTGATGAATACTTAAACTGCTTGACTCTTATTTTTTACTTTATTTTAATTTTTAGTTTTGGAAGGTAGGAGAACAAAGACAAGGCACCTGAGCAGTCCTCTCATGGGAAGATGCTTAGATGAAACTGATGCCAAAAAGAAAAAAAAAAAAAACTTTGATTTGTTCTCACTATGCACTTTAGATTAAAAAAAAATGAGGAGAGCCTTTTCCATAACCAAAAACAGACATTATTGACTAAATCTCCTGAGCATATTCAGGCAGTCAGTCTGCACTGTGTTATCAATCTAGGGAAGGAGAGTGCTTTATGCTGAAAAGCAAGGTGGCCCTTTGTGACTCTGTTGTTCTGTTTTTAATGTCTAATGATTCATTTGAGGAAAAAAAAGTAAGTATTTATGAATCATGGTGGACCAGAGGGATACAAGAGAAGTTCATGTGGGGCTGGCCTCACCTCCTAACAAATTAGTGTTCACAGCTTCTTTGTTACACTTTGAGCATTTGGCACCAGAACGAACTGCTATTGCATTACTGCAACAAGAAGCCAGTGTATCAAAACTTATTTGCTAAAATGTATGTAAAAATTCTGAAATTCCCTAAACTCTCTGTATAAAAGAAGGAAACAAAAAAAGAAATCAAACACCAAGAGACGTGTCATTCGGGGTGGGTGGGTGGGTGAAATCTTCTTTATATTAATATAAAGTAATATATTTATATATATATATATATATATATATATATATATATATATTAATATAAAGTAATATATTTATATATATATATATATATATATATATATATATATTACTAATACAGTTAAAAAAAATAAAACAGTCTGGTAGAATTCAGCAGTGAAGCCTGGGCTTTTCTTTTTTGAGAGACTGTTCATTACTGCTTCAATCTCATTGCTTATTATAGATCTGATTAGGTGGGTTATATCCTCTTGAGTTCAATTTTGGTAGGTCATATTTGTCCAGAATTTTTCCCATTTCTTTTGGATTTTCAAGCTTATTGGTATATAGTTGTGATTTATATATGAAATGTCCTCTAAAAGGCTCATGAAGGCTTGGTCCCTAGCTAGTGGTGCTATTGAGAGATGATTGGATAATGAGGTTGCTAATGTCATCAGCTGTGTCGGGGTCTAGTATGTGCTTTTATGTCCAGTAGTGTTTGTTTCATAAAGTTGGGTATGCTGATGTTTGGTGCATATGTTTACACTTGTTACATCTTCTTGATGGATTGTACTCTTTATCAATATGAAATGACCTTTTGTGTCTTCTGAGTCTATTTTGTCAAAAGTATAGCTCCTCCTGCTTGATTTTAGATTCCATTTTCTTGGAATATCATTTTCTAGGCTTTCATTTTCAGTGTGTGTATGCATTTGCTGGTGAGGCAAGTTTCTTGCTGTCAGCAAATTGTGGGGTCTTATAAAAATTCATTCAGCCAGTGTGCATCTTTTAATTGGAGAGTTAAGACCATTCACATTCAGGGTAGTTATTGAAAGTCGTGTGCTAGTTTTCTGGCATTTTGTTCTTTTTTTTTTGGTGATTGTTTTGAATAATTCATGTTTGTTTCTTATATTTTAGAGGTTTCATGGTTTATTAAATTAATCATGTTCCATGTTTTATTGTTTCCTAATTCTCATTTGCTTGTTTATGCTTCTAGTAAGATTTATTCTTTTCCTACACTTGTGACTGTGTTTATAAATTTTCTCTTCTGGGCATAGAATTCCTTTAAGTATCATCTGATAATGCTGGTTTAATGGTTTGTGAATTCTGTTAGTTTATGCTTATCCTGAAAGGTCTTTATTTCCTCTTTGATTCTAAAGGATAACTTCGTTGGGTGTTGTAATCTAATTTGGCAGTTACTCTTTTTAGGATTATATATTCATTATTCCATGCCTTCCTGCCTTTTAGAGTTTCTGTTGAGAAATCTGCTGTTACTTTGATAGGTTTGCCTTTACAGAGGACTTTGTGCTGTGCTCTTTCGCTTTTTAATATTCTTTCTTTGTTAGGTACTTTTGGCAGTTTAATTATAATGTATCACGGAGAGTTCTTTTCTGGTCATGTCTATTTGGGGTTCTACGTGACTCCTGTACCTGGATTTCCATATTTTCCCAGACTTTGGGAAATTTTTTGCTATCATTTCACTGATTAAGTTTTTCTATGACTTCAGCATTGGCTTTTCTCCCTCATATATTCTGATTGTGTGTAGGTTTGGTCTTTTAATGCATGTTTTCTTCACTGTTTTTCTTAGGACTGTCTCAGTGTGATAATTCACCAAGCTTATCTTCAATCCTGGATATTCTTCCATTGATTTAGTTTATTGTTGAGGCTTTCCACTGAGTTTTTTTAAAATTTGATTTATTGTTTTATTTGATTTCATTTCTAAGATGTCTGTTTGGTTCTTTTAAGAATCTGTGTTTATTGAATTGTTCTTTCATGGACTGAATTATCTTAATTCATTCAGTTGTTTATGTTATTTTTAATTCATTGATAATTTAAAAATCACTCCTTTGAATTCTTTGACATTTCATTCACTTTGATATTTTTGGAATCAGTAGACAGGAGCTCTTGGAGAAGTCATACTGCTTTTTTTTTTTTTTTTTTTACATTTCTGTGTTGCTTGAGATATGCACATCTGTTGAGATGGAGATATTTTCCACTTTTATGTGAGGGTTTTGCTAGTGAGCAGCCTACTTTTAATTTTGTGGTGATACTGGGATTTGAACTCAGGACCTTATGCTTGCTAGGCAGGTGCTCTGTTATTTGAGCCATACCCCCAGTCTTTTGCTTTAGCTGTTTTCAAATAAGGTTTCATGTTTATGCCTGAGTTGGCCTGGACCACAATCATCTTACTTGTTTTCTGCATAGCTGGGATGACAGGTGTGTGCCATCACACTCAGCTTTTTATTGGTTGAGATGTGGTCTTCAGAGCTATTGCCTAGGCTGGCCTTAAGCAGCAATTCTCCTGGCCTCTGATCCCTAAGTATTATTATAGGAGTGAGTAAGCCACTGTGCCTGGCAAGCATCCGACTTTAAAAAAAACAAACAAAAACCTCTTGTGCTGGGTGATGGTACATTGTGGCATTTACACAAGTTCTTACAATATATCAAATATACTTGAATTCACCCCCTCCATCATTCTTCTTTATCTCCCCACCCCCATTCCTGGAATAGTTTCAACAGGTATCATTTTCCCATTTACGTATACATGTGTACACAGTATTTGCGACATACTCACTCTCCTATACCCTTTCCTCATACACTGGTACTAACAACCCTCCATCCCTGTAGAATCTGTTCTGCCCTCCTATTCTCCAATTTTGTAAAAGCAAAAAAAAAATGATATTTTTGCTTGTTTAAGATAGCTACACAGGGAGTTTCCTTGTGACACTTTCATGTATATTTGTATTATAGCCCAATTCGGTTCATCTCCTCTCTTTTTCTTTTTTACTACCATAGTCTCTTTCTTATGGTGGTTTCAGCCAGTTTAAAAATTCTATATTGATTCTTGTACAGAGCGTACATCAGCCATATTCATCTTCTTAACTTCTTTCTTTTACCCTCTCCCTCTCATATGTGACCTCCCCTTAGCATGACCTGTTTTTCATAATATTGCTGTATTTGTATTAGGTCTATATTTCACATATGAGAGAAAGCATGTGGTTTTTGGCTTTTTGAACCTGGCTAACTTCACTTAAGATGATGTTCTCTAGTTCTATCCATTTACCTGTAGATGACAAAATTTCATTCTTCTTTGTGGCTGCACAAATTTCCATTGTATGTGAATACCACATTTTCTTAATCCATTCATCAGTTGTGGGGCATCTGCAACCTACTCTTGTGACTTAACTGGTTTGTTGTGTAGTGTTGGGTTTAATTCCATTTGGATCTTATCGTTTAATTTCCTGTAGTTTCTTTGGCTGTGAATAGTGTGTTTTGGTGTCAGAAAGCCCTAGGGAACTGCTTTCTCTGTCTCATAAGAGTAGGGGTCCTCTGATAGTTGAGGCAGGTATGATGGAGATAGTATAAAATGCAGAGTGCATCCTCTGTGGTTACTCCTCCAATCTGGTCAGGAGTATGTTATCTGATAGGGTATGGGAGTGACCTGTGCTGATGGCCCCTCATAAGTGTAGTGTCTATAATCTTTCCACAACCTTTGTGGTGTTTCTCTCTTGCTGTTGCTACAGGGGTGAATGCCTACAAACTGGTCTTTAATTACCTAACTCCAGATGTGTTTACATGGGACCAGGTTATCAGCTTGGGACTTTTATGTTCCCTATTATTTAATTTGAAGCATCCACCAAGATTCAAGAAGGACTGAGACATGGGGGAGTAAAATAATAGTTTCTTTCAGCTAGGCTTGGGCATGTAGCTCAGCAGCAAAGTGTTCACCCAACCTGCTCAGAGTGTTGGTCTCAATCCCCAGCACAACATAGAAAGAGGAAGGCAAACAGCAATGACAAATAAAAGGAAACCAGGTAAAGAAACAGCAACCACAGCACTAAAAATAACCGAAAAGCACAAAAAAAAGAGAAAAAAACTAAAAAACTTCAATTAATTTTAAAAAGGAGAAAAGGAAAAAGATTAAAAAAAGGGGAGGGGGAGAAAAAAGAAAGGAAGAAAAGGAAAAGGGGGAAAGCAAAAGTAATATGAAAAGTGAAAGAAAGAAAGGAAAAGGGAAAGAAAATTTAAAAATAAAAAAAGTTAAAAGGAACAAGAGAGAAAAATATATGTACACACAAGGAAAATGGCATTAAATAAAAAAAATAAATAAAAATTTTCTCTCTGTCCAAGTGGCTGACCACTCAGGCAAGAGTAGATGTTTACAATCTACACTGATCAGAGCTTCCTGCTATGTCTTCTTAGCCTCCAGACCCTCCAGACCCCTCAAAGCAAAAGCTTGGGGGTTATTCACTTCTGTTTTTCTTGGTTTGTTTTGTCTGACAGGCGGCCAGCAAGAGTGGTCTGTAGCCAAGTCAGTTGAAATATCTCTCTGCTGCCCGGAATACCAGGGGGAAACCTACTTAATAGTTTCACCTCTCCTCTCCAAGGATTTACTCTGGAGCTATTTGTTTTGTACACTTCAAGGGCAGGGCTGATACTGTTCACTAATGCAGCTCCCCGGATCTTTTTGTGCTATCCAAAGAGGAAAGAGAGAATCTGTAGGGTTGCAACTATCTGCTGGAGGGTTCGGGTCGGGGGTTGGACAGTGGCGTGTTCTGCACAATCCACCACTTGTGACTCTGGCATTCCACGACTCAACTCCCATGCTATATCACAGGAGTTCTATACCCAAGAAAGCCTTCTGGTAACTTCCTGAGCTGCCAGTCTTCAAGGGGAAGGAACCTCTGTTTTATGCTTCATAGACTGCCCACTGCATAAAGCTCTCAGTGGGTTTTTCAGTGGCGTTCTCTCAGGGAGAAAATGGAGCTCAAGATAGATGCACACTGAGTCAGCACAGTGATAATGCTGCTGGCTCCTGGACATGGGAATCTATAGTGGATTTGATTCCTGGAGTGGCAAGATCAGAAAAGTCCTTCTCAAAATAGCTCACCACCTCAGCAGTGGTAGCCTTCACTGGGAAGTACAGAGAACCTCTTCAGAGCCATATTGGTATACAGATCACATGTTTGTTCTTTCGACTGCACTTCTGCACAGAGAAGTATTCTGATCAGTTTTCTCCCTCTTTATCTCCACTGTTGGCCTCTCCCATGCTGCCTCTGGATTTGCACTGGGATGCTCTTTCTCATTCTCTGTTCTCCTGTCCAAGGTTTCTGGGCTATTCCAGGTTTCTGTCCACTATTGACCTTCAGCATTCTCTGGAGGTTACCTACCTCTATAAGCAGCTGCTCTCCACCTTTTTAATTCTCTGTCATGGAGAAGTATGGAGTATTAGGTGCCTCTCATCTGCCATGTTGGTAATGTCTCAAAGTCTTTTTTTCCCTTTCTTTCTCTCTTTGCATGTTCTCCAAACCATTGTAGCATCCATTCCCTTGGCTTCTGCTTCTGTCTGTAACTCTGAAAGTTGTTCCCTGTATCCCTGATCTTTCTCCTGAACCCCAGACTTTTAGATTTAACTCTCTGGGAGTTGATGTCTAAAATTGGACCTCCTTTTTCCAGTTTTCCTTATTTGAATTAATAGCATCTTGTTCTTTTGGAGCCACAACCCTTTGAAGAATGGTAATTGTTTCTTCATATTCCTTTTAAGCTATGCCCTTCAAAAATATTCAGCTTGTCAGTTATATCTAAAATATTTCAAACCTATTAGTTTTTTATTTCCCACTTTGATTTTGGTCCTTTTCCATTCCTGTTCTTGCTTGCTGCTTCTTTAAATCGCGCTTCAAACTTGAAGGCTCTTCTAAGTAGACTTAATTTCAGCCATTTTTTACCAGTGTATCTTGTGAAACTATGCAAAACACTTTGAGCATTTCTTAGAATTTAGTAGGTGTTCAGTAAATGTTAACTATTTTAATGTTGAATGACAATGATTTTTAATACAGCTGTATCCTACTTGATGTGAATACCTCAGAAATAAACATCATTGTATGTATTCATTTTTGTGTTCCCAGTATCTTGTATCACGTATCCCTGACACAGGGCACTTAGTAAATGTTTTAGTAAGCAAAAGAGTGATGGACATAAAGAGTTTCAGATGGTTTTGAGGTTTGTTCTTGGGTGCAAACCTGCTTGACTCTTGAAGGAGGTATATCAAAAGAAGCTTTACTTTTATGGCAAGAGAGCAGGTAAGGACTAAGAGGAGGCAGTGACTTATTATGATTTTGGGTATGCTGAGTTTGAGGTATTTTATGACATTCTAGAAGATTTCTAGAAAGTAAAGGACTGCTATATAGAAGGGAAGCAGATCAAAGATAAATCTGGGCTTCCCATTTATCCCAGAAAACTCAGTTCTCTAATTGGCAATGCCCCCTGTATTTCTGAATAATATAAAACAGAGCTTCTCAACTGTGTAGGTGATACAGTGAGTTACTATGTCTAAGGTATTGGTCCTCTCAGCCTGTGGGGCAAGTCTGGATTCTGTTCTGCCTAGCCCCTGGGCTTCTCACCACTTGTCTTCCCCCACCCCCGAGTTGTGTTACACTGTGATGGCTAATCTTAATGGTCAGCTTGGTTGAATTGAGTAATGCCCAGGAATCTGTAAAGTATACTTCTGGGTGATGTCTGTGATTTTGTTTCCAGAGATGATTAGATCATGAGGGCTTTGATCTAATGAGTAGATTAATCCCTTGAAGGATTAAGAATATTTGTAATATTGGATTTGATGAAAGGTAAGCTGTGGCCTAGTTGGAGGTCACTGCAGGTATGGCCTTGCTCTGGCCTCTTCCTGTATTCCTTCTTTTTCTGTTTCCTATCTATCATGAGGTGACTAGATCTTCTCTGCTGTATACTTCCACCACCATAATATTCTGCCTGAGTGCTTGCAACCAAACGACCATAGACTGAATCCTCTGAAACTGTGAGCAAAAATAAGCCCTTTTTCCCTGAGGTTGTTTCTGTTAGTTATCTTGTCACAGCAATGAGAAAGGTAACTAAGACATACAGAAATACCCTTTTCTCTGTGTGTTGTGGTATCAAAAGTCCTGACCTATAAGCTGATTTGCTTGTAATCATTCATTGTAAGCAGAGTAATTTAACAGGTGATAGTTTCAGAAAGCAACTCAATCAGAGAATAGAATTTGTGCCTTATGTTTACATTTCAATTTCAATTGAAAATTCCTTTTTGTTGCAGTTAGCATTTTAGTTCATATTTCTTATTGTTATGTACACATTTTATATAGCTTTAAGATCTACTAGAAATTACTGTATCCATAATTTAATAAAACTTTTTTGGTAATAATTAGGTATTTTGCACAATCATAATGTTTTATACTGATCTTTGAAAGTAGTACTTGGATGACATAAGTAACCATCCTTTCTTACTGCTATTATAATCTAATGTCTAATAAATAAGGAGGTAACATTTGCAGGACTTTAGCAAATACTGTGCACATGAATGGAGGAAGGTAAACTAACGATAATTTTTTGTTGTTCAAGGTTGGCTGGGGAGTTTTTAAAGACGAATTATTTGTTTGTTGCTGTTGGACAAGTGGGTGGAGCATGTAGAGATGTTCAGCAGACTGTTCTCCAAGTTGGCCAGTACTCAAAAAGAGAAAAACTTGTTGAAATTCTACGAAGCATAGGTATCTTTACATTGATTTAATTATTTTTGTCATGATTTTGATTTTAAAAAATTACTGCTTTTTAAAAATCACTTTAATGTTTCCTTTTCCTCTAGAGCTCTTGTATAAAGGATTTTACGTTTTTTTAACTGTGTAAATGGTATAAACATACAGTCCTTTCTCCTCCATAAAAGTTGAATATAGGAAGGATTCAGACTTAGTTTAACACAGTCTGATTTAAAACTGACAGCATAAGCATATGAATTTTTTGTTTTTGAGAACTGGAAAGGGTTAGTAGTAACACATGTTTATCACTCTGTAACTCTGTCAAAAATGAGCTCTTCAAGCTGCGTGTGTGCCTGCAATCCCAGCACTAGGGAGGCTGAGGCAGGAGGATCACAAGTTCAGGGCCAGCCTGGACCACGTAGTTCTAGACTATCTTGGACTACATGGTGAGACCCTGTCTCAAAAACAAAAACAGGGAACTCTTCTTGATTTTGTGTTTCCAGTTCTCATTTCTTGCTTTCTAAGGCTTCCCATATGCATAGATTCAAAGAATTTCAGAACTGGAAGGGATTTTAGATCTAATTCTGTCCTTCATAATACCTATGAGAAATATTTTTTTCTTCTCTCTAGAACTTTTCAATTTTAAAGAAAGTAGTCTCTTTTTGTTTACTTGAGATAGCTTTGAGATTGGAAATAATTTCTCATATGGTCATTTTGATACTTTTGTTACCTCCCATCCTAGGTCTATTTACGTGCTATACATTTTCCCCATCCACAATCCCCTGCTTTAGTAATTCTGTTTGAATGTCTGGGACAGAGGAATGAGGCAGGAGATCAGTTCTAGTATTGAGCAAGAAGAAAAACTAGGAAGGTGATTTAGAAAGCGCTCAAAGGCTTCCTGCCTTCAGTGGTGTCTCACTGTGTTGCTTAGCCTGGTCTGTCCTTCCTGCCTTCAAGTGATCCTTCTACCTTAGTCTCCTGATTGCTGGAACTGTAGGTGTGTACCATCACACCTGGCTTAAAAATCTTCCTAAAACCGAGTACTCATTTTGAGTTTGAGCTGAGTGACTTCATCAGATGTTTCATAACATATACTAATAGCATATAAAAATAATAGCTGTGGGCCACATACTGTTGTAATTGTGTTGACTTTTCTCAAAGCAACCTTTTTAGGTAGGTTTTTTTGTCATTATCCCCATTTTAGTGATAAGGAAACTGAAATAGGTCCAGTGGCTTTCCCAGTAAAAACTGAAGCTCTACATGTATATGCTTTTGCTGAAGTTAGAACATATTTCTAGTGTAAAAATATTAATACATGAACTTGTGGAACAAAGTTTATTTCAGAAATGATACAAGGAGGGGGGAGTTTTTTAGAACTACTAGTTTGCTATGGTGAAAAAGTTAGTGTATATGAGCACTATTTAAATTGCTAAATTTTGTTAATTTACGATTTGTTCTTTAACTTTTTTGCATAGAATATTCATTTGGTAACTCCTCACGTTTTACATATCTTTGTTCATGTAATTCATGTCCTCTGCTCTTCCACTGAATTTTTCTAACTTTGATTTTTTTCTTAAAATGCATAGGATTCATTATTTCAGAGAAGTATAGTCAGATGCCTTTTTTTTTTTTTTAAATAACTTTAGCTTTAAGTCAGCAAGGATCAAAGATTTTATTGAGCTCTTTAATTATTAAAGGAACCAGTAAGATACTATGACTACTTCAGAGGAAAATTCAAAGGATGCACACATTTATGGATTATTAGGAATGCTACATATAGCTTGCATATATAGATGTAAAACTGATCAATATATACAAGGCAATAATCAGTTACATTTGGGGAGAAAACAAGGCATAGGTAACCCCAAAGAATGTGCTTATTTAAAAATCCTCCATAGTCTTTCCTGACAGCTTTGATCCACCTCATGTTGAAAATAATCTGAGGCTTATCTTGATCACAGAAAAAGATTGATCTTACTATACTTGTCTTGCTTATTCTCACCAGTGCAGCAGTTGCAAATGTAGAGCTATATAGTATTGAACAATTGCTAAAATCACAAAATTAACTCTTGTCTGGATGTTTCCAGAAGGAATCTTAGAATGAACTTTTAAAAGCCTCTCTTCTTGAGGGGGTGGGAGTGGGTGTGGTTGTAGTATTGTGTATGTACCTAGAATGTCCAAGGCCTGGGTTTAATCTCTAGTACCACAAAGGAAAACAAAAAACCCTCTATTTTTTTGCTATCTGAAGAATTAGAAATTAAGTCTTAGAGTTTCTGCCAGATTTCATCTGCAGTACCTAGAAATACGGGCATTTCATCTGCAATACCTAGAAATATGAGCAAATTCCTCTCTTCTGAAGGTCTCACAGATTTCCTAAAGTTATTGACGTATCAGGAAATAGCCTTTCACAAACACCAGGCCATTTTATCTGGGAAAGCTTGTAGGCATTGATTCCATATAGAAAGCAAACCTTTGTTCCTTAAAAGTATCTGGTGCAGCTGGGCATCTGTGGCTCATGCCTGTGATCTTAACTACTAAGGAGGTAGAGATCAGGAGGATCATGGTTTGAAACCAGCCTGGGCAAATAGTTCACGAGACCCTATCTCTAAAAAAAAAAAAAAAAAAAACCATTACCGAAAAGGGCTGATGGAATAGCTCAAGGTGTAGGTCCTGAGTTTGAAACCCCAGACTGCAAAGAAGAAGAAGAAGAAAAAAGTATCTGGTGGTCGTAGCTACCAAGCTGTTTTCAAATATGAATTCCAGGTAAGGTTTAATCTCATTGAGCCAATTACATTCTTGTTACAAGAGGAAGGACAGATTCACATTGAACTGATAGAGATAACTAAACTTCCTTGAAAAGTAAGGAAACTTAGTAAGTTTCTGAGTTTGAGTTGGGTGTAATGTCAGTCAGAAGTGAGCTCAGGCCAAGTATGGTGGTTCACATCTGTAATCCCAGGTACTTGGGAGGCAGAGGTAGAAGGATAGCAGTCCAAGGTTGACTAGGCAAAAGTACAAGACTTTATCTTAAAAACAAACTAAAGCAAAAATGGATAGGGACGTTGCTTAAGTGTTAGAGTGCCTGCCTAGGCAAGCAGGAAGCCCTGGGTTCAAACCCAAGTTTGCCCACCCCTCCAAAAAAAGGAAGTAAGATCAGCTACTACTTAAAAATACTGCATTTTAGTTTACAAAATCAGAAAACAGACATTAAAATCAAACATTGAGCACATAAAGATTTCATCTGTCAGTTTAGTCAGTCCTTACATAGTTCTCTTTCATTGAATCTGTTAGAAATCTATTTCATGATTCTGTCTGTTTTTGGACTATTTCTAGAAATCTTAATCAGTAATATAGTCTAAAAGTTGTTAAAGCAATATCAACTTGGAACCTTTTACCCAAGGCTGTTTTTGAAATATCAGTAGTTTGATATTTTTTCACAAGGCTTGGATTCCTTGTTTGTTAAGATAGTTATCATCTGTAGCTTAAAACACCACCTTGGGGCAAGCAGCAAAAGAAAACCAAACTGTAGATGACAGAGAATTAACAACTGTGGGTTAATTTATTATTGGTAATTGTTAAATGTGGAAAATCTGATGAAGATTCATAATAAGAATAATGCTACTGATAATTTTTTCTCTGAAATGCAAAATAAAGGTAAGCTGTTTCAAAAATTACAGAAAATTTCAAAGAAGTACATTAGACTTTTGAAAATGGGTAGACATAATTTTTATACCAGTAATGTCAAGTAAATAGATTCAGTAATTGTAGATTAGGGTTCAGATGTCTATATTTAAAAAAAAAATGCCATGTGTAATTCTGATCTACATTCCTAGTTGAACCATTGGTCTGGAAGGTGCTAGATTCAAATTAGGAAAGAAGTAAGGTTATAGCCAAATGAACATCTTAGTAAGTGAAATTCTCAAGAGTTAAAATGTCTATAATAAAAATGCTTAGGGATTGTCAGTATTTATGAATTTAAAGGGAGTACCTATCAAAATGTTTTGAGAGCCACCATATTAAGTAAAAAACCTTTTTTCCCTTGTAAAACAAAAGCACATGTTATTTGTATTCTTCTGTGACAAGAAAATATACTATTTTTCATAGTATATTTGTAATCACTTTTGTTAATTATAACGTTTAACCAAAGTAACCTCTGTTTCATAGAGGAAACTAGGAATAATGGTAGACTATTGAGAGGTGTCATACTCTCAAGCATTGTCTGTTGTTTTAAGTTATCCTAAAACTCTGAAACTCATCTTCAAGGTGACATACTTCAAGATAGGAATACTGTGGTTTTTGTTTTTGGTGCTGGAGATTGAATCCAGGGCCTTATGCATGCTAGGCAAGTGCTCTACCCCTGAGCTACATTCCAGCCTGCAAAATAGAAATACTTAATGACTTTATTTAGTTGAGTGCAGATTTACATGTTCATACTCTTAAACATTATGGAGGGATGATTTTTAGCTTACTTGACTTGCAGACTTCTTTAAGAAAAACAAACCCAAGAATAAGATACATGATTGTATGAGACTTAACATTGATAAATAGGAAGCATAGGGATTGTTTACTGTTTTTAAAAAACAGTGATTTAGTTTATTCACTAAATACTTCAATTATTTATATAAACTTGGATTCTTGAAATGTTTCTTAGTTCCTGTAAAGTGTATTCCAAAGTTTAATACAGTTAAAATATTCAAGTTTATTTGGGGGCAATTTTAGGAAATTATAGAAACCAAACAGAATAAAGCTTCTTTAAGAGACTTTTAACTCCAATAGGACGTTAAAATAATGATTTCACAGTGATAGGAAGTAAAGTCCTTTCTGAATTTCACATAGAGAGCTTACAGCTTCAGTTACTCTACTTCAGCCAAAGCCAAGAGTGAACATAGAAATACAAAAAATTAAAATCTTTCCACCAGTTAGGCATTGGTAGCTCATGCCTGTAATCCTAGCTGCTTAGGAGGCAGACATCAGGAGGATCATGGTTTGAAGCCAGCCTGGGCGAATAGTTCTAGAGACCCTTTCTCAAAAATACCCAACACAAGAAGGGCTGGTAGAGTGGCTCAAGTGGTAGAGTGCCTGCTTAGCAAGCTTGAGGACCTGAGTTCAAACCCTAGTACTGCAAAAAATAAAGAAAAGAAACATAATAGCAATTAAAAAAATCTAGCCACCAAAGAATAATTCTTAGATTGGCCCTTTCCCTTTTTCCTTCTCTCCCTTCCCCTTTTCTCCCTTTTCAGAAAAGTGTTTCACCATATATCTCAGACTGGCCTTGAATTCACAGTGTAGCCCAGACTAGCCTCAAACACAAAATCCTCCTGCCTCAACCTCCCAGTGCTGGGATTATAGGTGTGCATTTGGCCTTCTTAGCTCACAGTGAACAAATAGTTAAAGAAATAGACTTTAAAAAAGGGATCCTCTCTGTTTCTTACCTAAGAGAGAATGGATAACTACAATTCATTAATCTACTTAGAGAGATCACCAGATGGTCTCATCATTGTTGCCACTAAAGGGAAATAATTTATTATCTGAACTAGAACAAGTACAAAATCAATAGAGAGGAAGAAACTAGAGAAATAGGGTCAGCAGAGTTAAATTTTTATTACCACTTGAGATTAAAGTGAGAACCAAGAAAGGTGAGACCAGGGCTTAAGCTGCACAGCACTGCTACGTATCTGGCTCTGTCATATGAATCTGTTTTGCACTGGGTATCTTGAATGACTTCTAAAACTTTTGAAAGATAATTTTTGATAAAATCATTGCTCTTATATAAATATAAAATGACCATATCTCAAAGATTTAACTCATTTACTATCATGGGAACAGGCTGATTTCTCTTTAATTGCCTAATAGATATGAAACATAAATATCACCTTTATTGTTATAGCCTTCCCATATCAAACACTGTTAGCTCTATTCTTCTACTTGCTCAGGCACAAAATCTTGGAGTTACCCTTAGTGTCTTTCTTTAATGGCACATCTGCTGTGTTAGGAAAATACTCTTAGTTTTATACCATCAAAATATATTTAGAAGGCTGGCACTACCCCACTTTTCTCATTACTATTCCTTACATGTATGCACCAGGCATATTCTGCCTCATTGCCTTTGTACTTTCTGTTACCTCTGTTCGTAATGTACAGGCCACAAAATCCCTTCTCCCCCATGCTATTAGGGTTTGAACTCAGGGCCTTGTACTTGTCAGCAGGTAGGTACTCTACCACTTGAGCCATGCCCCCAGCCCTTTTTGCTCTGGTTATGCCCAGGCTGGCCTGGACCATGACCCTTCTGTTTATGCTTTCTTCATAGCTGGAATGACAGGTATATGCCCAGGTAAAAACCTTGGTGAGCCACTGTACCCCCACTTTTGTTTTTTGACCACAAGAATGGTAATGTCTCATGTTCTTTTCTCTGCCTTGTAATGCTCTTTCTCTAGGTGTCTTCACACTTCACTATCTGTATTTCTATTTCTACTCAGATGCCATCTATTCTATTTAAAGTAAACTTCTATATATCTCGATCCTGCTGAGTTTTTTGTTTTTAGGACTTAACACATACAATATTTACTGTTTGCCTCCTTACAGTGTTATGAGGGGCTTTGTTTCTGTATTCTCAACACCTAGAATAGTGGATGGCATCTAGTAGGTGACTTAATTAAATTTGTTGAGTAAATGAATGAATAAGTGAGCCGATGGGAAAGTGGTTATGAACAGTAATACATTCTTCCTTCCATTGAGGCTATAAATTAGCTTTTTTTCCTTGACATTTTATAGAGAAGTTCCCTTGTGTGAAAAAACTTCTGGCCCATGTATGCATTTCTACCAGTTAACTACTTTAACAAGTAAATTTTAATGAGTTAAGATCCTGGGGTAAGGATGTCAGTTAACTTTATGAAAGATGTTTTGGGAATGAAGGATTTTGAATTAAAAGATAATGTTAGATTAGAGTTTAATAGCCCTGGGTCAGATGTCACTATAATAAACACCTTGTTGCAATCAAGGCAGAATGAAAGATTGAATTATCTTTGAAATGCAAAAGCATTTATGGGGAAGGAAATGGAGGCGGGGGTGGAGGGTGGGCAAAGAGGAATGAGGCAAATTTGAAACTACAAAGAGTTGACAGGCAGTTATCATTTACATAAGTATGTGACTTGAGTTGGTCTAGAAGGAGAAAAGGAAATATAATGTTTTTAAGCCCTGAACTCTAGAACAGTCCTTGTCTCTTTATCTTTGACATTCATCCATTGAGGAAACATTTGACTCCCAACTATGTACCAGGCCTGGCTCTGGGTGCTGGTAGTATAGTGGTAGATGAAACAAAGTTTCCTCCTCTAACATGCTCCTTTTTTCTTTTCCTAATTTTGTAGTTTGAATGCTAATAATTTAATTGTTTTGTAGGTGATGAAAGGACTATGGTGTTTGTTGAAACTAAGAAAAAAGCAGATTTTATTGCAACTTTTCTTTGTCAAGAAAAAATATCAACTACAAGTATTCATGGGTTAGTAAATTAATGATTTCCTAGTTGGAGAATGACTTTTGTTCAGCATTTAAAAAACAGTATTATATGTGGTCATGCACCACACAATGTTTTGGTCAGTGACAGACTGCATATATGACAGTGGGTCCTCTAGGATTATATTACCTCATGATGCTATAGCTGTCTTAGTTTGTATGTGTGTACTCTTTGACGCTTGCACAGCAGTGAAGTAGCCCAGTGACACATTTCTTAGAACATATCCCCATAGTTAAGCATTGCATGACTGCTATAAATAACATAACAGTCCTGGGATCAAGGTTCAGAATTCTCTCAAAAACTAAGCTGCTAAATTTTTTTCTTTTCTTCCTTGCACCAGAAAAATGCAGTAATACCCAGAAGGGCTGTACAGTTTTTCTTCATTTATATTCTTAGTTTTTATAGGAACCAAGTGGTGGGGATAAGCAAGTTAAAGGTCTGTCTTAGTCTCCTCATCTTGAGAGTGGGAACTTCTGAAGAGATTTCACTTAAGGATCTGTAGGTCTTATAATATCTGAATCTGTGTTTTTCCTCTGTTTAATCTACTCTTCCTGATGCCTGACATTTTTTTATTGAGTGCTTAAAAATGTCATACCAACACATCTATTAGTACTCTGAATATGTGTAATTTTGAATTTGTACCTTAAAAACTTTTTTGCGGGGAGGGGTAGCACTTGGGTTTGAACTCAGGGCCTCACAGTCTTAAGCTTGAGCCATTCCACCAACCCTAAAAACTAGTTGAGCAAGCATTCTAACCAACTAGTTCTACATTTTTTGTCAAGACTGGAAGGTATAGATTATTAATAGTAGGATTTGACCTTTGTCATACTTGAGCTTATGTTCATTCTGATTCTCAGCTGTTACCTTTGACCTCAACTGCAAATGGAGGTAATTCCAACTCAAGAATATTGTGAGGATAAAATAGTGACTTGGAAAGGATTAATGTAGTACCTAATAATGTAGGAAATAGACATAGTATTATATTCTGCTACTGACGATTAAAAGTAAGTTGAATATTGAACTTAAACTCTTATTAGGATCACTCTTAAAATCATTTCCTTTTCTTTCAAGTGATCGGGAACAGAGAGAGAGAGAGCAAGCTCTTGGAGATTTTCGCTGTGGAAAATGCCCAGTTCTTGTTGCTACTTCAGTAGCTGCCAGAGGGCTGGATATTGAAAATGTTCAGCATGTTATTAATTTTGATCTTCCTTCTACCATTGATGAATATGTTCATCGAATTGGACGTACTGGGCGTTGTGGGAATACTGGTAGAGCTATTTCTTTTTTTGATCCTGAATCAGATAATCATTTAGCACAGCCTCTAGTGAAAGTACTGACAGATGTAAGTAACTTTAAAAATTTTTAAATGTAATGGATAGTGTCCATTCTTTATTGTTGTGACATTTTATGCATGTGTATAAAAAGTGAACTTTTCTAGTCTTTGAGACTTTTTGTTGCATTGAGGTTAATTTTTTTTTTTAAAGGCTCAGCAGGATGTTCCTGCATGGTTGGAGGAAATTGCCTTCAGTACATATGTTCCTGGCTTCAGTGGTAGTACAAGAGGGAATGTGTTTGCATCAGTTGATACTAGAAAGGTTAGTTTTGAAGGGAAAACTTAAGATGAAACCAGGTGCATTCAGGGTGTTGTGGCTATAGACTTGAAGGGAAATTCAAAACTTGATTCCAATTGCTCTTTGAAAATGTTGTGCTTGATACTGTGAAGTAACTATAACACTCATTAATTTATCTAAAGTTTCATGCCTAGAAGGCAGCAACTTTATTTCTTTAAAATTTTCTGAGCACACATATTTGGGGGTTTTAAAAGTGTGGAATTCCTCAACTCCCAATTTTGCTGGCATCTTAAATTTAATTTGGGATCATCTAAGCTTTCTACTGGAATTTTGAGCACATAATCAAGACAAAATGCTGAGATGTGGGGCTGCAAGTCTTTCTGATATGTCAGTTTTTATACAGTATATCTTTAATATAGAAAATGAGCTTGCTAATTAAATATTTATGCTTATTTATTGAAATATAACACAGTAAGTTTTCCTCTTTCCAAAAATAGTGCCTTAAAAATCTTTGTCTTGGTTATTTTGTGCAATGTAGATTTCCTATTTTGATACGGGCATATTAAAAATTGAATCAGATTTAGTGAGAATGAAGGTCTTTATGTATGGGCCAGACAAGGTAGAAAGCTTGAGTCCCTGCTGTTAGTCTGGGAAATGTAACTTTAAACCTGTCATAACCTAAACATTTCTTTCTTTCTTTTCTTAAAGAATTTCCAGGGCAAGAGCACTTTGAATACAGCAAGTTTTTCTTCTTCACAAACTCCCAATCCAGTAGATGATGAATCGTGGGATTAAATAATAATTAAAAATATGTTTCAAGTCTGTGGTACAGTTTTGATGCAGAGAAGAAAATAGTTTTTATTTTTAAATTTTTAACAGAAGCATGAATGAAACCTGACATTCTTGTATTTCCTGTCCTTCTGTTTTCATTCCCACACTTAAAAAAACTTCGTTGACTAGTTGTGTGAAATGCTAAAAGTTATAACATTGTAGTTACTGATACAAATGGTGTCAACTGGAAATATTAAAGCATTCTAAATGTCTTATTTCTAGTATATTCTTCAGAGGGTTTAGACATGTTTCATGTCTAATAAGTACGCTGCTTATTGATGCTATAAAATAAGCAATAGGATATGATGGATGTACTTTTGGTTAAAAATTATTGGGTCTCATTTCTACTTAAGTCTTTAAAGCAGTTGTGATACAATATGATAGCATACTTTTCATGAAACAAACAGTGGAAGACTAAAGCCTTTCAAGGCGACTTTGATTTTTAGATCATCAGACATGTGATGAAAATGGTTAAATTCGCAATGTGAGCACTGTATTCAGTGGTACAACAAATGTTTGTTTGTTTGTTTGTTTTTTTAAATAACATACAGACTTTCCTGGGAAGTAAAAAGTGAAACACATATCCCTATGTTTCCCAACAGCACTTATTTTTCTTTGTTATAACAGTTCTCAACTGTTAAAGTTTGAAGTTTTATTTTATTGAATCTAGTAAAACCAATGTAATGAACAAAAATCTTACCAAAACTAAATATTAATGTATAATATACATTAATACAGAGATACGGTAATTAGTATTAGAATTCAAGCTCACTGATTATCAACAAAAACAGTGCTGTTCACTCTTGTCATAATTTTTTATTAATATTTTATGATTAATGAGGGGAAAAACCCTGTCTTTTTTATTCACCATTATATATCTTGAACTTACTATGCCTAGAACATGAGAAGTTCTTAGTAGTTGTTAAATGAATGAACCCAAACATTAAGACATAAAACAAGTGAGGTGAGGTGTAAATATTGTTGAAATAAAAATGATCAGTTTTGAGTGTTACTGTTTGTCTAAACCAAAGTGACATGTCCCCATTGTGTATCTTATTATAGGAATTTAGTTAATAAATGAGGCATCACAAATGAAAAAGGAAAGTGTGTTCAATAGGTAGTATTAGGAAGATTGGTTAGATGCCTACCCCATGTCATATTCCACATTCCATGTGATCTATAAAAATTCGAACTATAAAATATGGAGTTAAAAAACTTTGAGGATGAAGGTTGACTTTATAAGGGCAGAAATCATAAAACAATGAACAGATTTGATCAAAAGGGATTAGTTGCTTACATAAAAAGAATGGAAAGTAGACCAGGAAAAATATTGTGACCACAGTTTATTATCAGTATGTAGTTCTTTATATGTGAGTATATAGGTTAATGCACAGAGAACATAAACAGGCAACTTAAAAAGGAAAGTTCAACTAATAAAAATTGGAAATATTTCACTGTGTAATCTCATTTCTGGAAAAGACTGATGTTTGTATTGTGATGTCTGTGTGTATTTTCTAACTTGTTTATAAAGAACATTCTTATTTTTTATTTACTCAGACCTTCTTGGCCATAGCTGTCCCCTCCTTACTGCTTTTTAAAAGTTTTTGATTTTGTGTAATTTGTCAAATTACTATAGCATTGCTATAAATCAAATATAAGAACAGAAAGAAAATCATACATAATCCTACCATTACAGACCAACTGTAAATACCCCTAAGTTCAGTTACTCTCTCACTTGTCTTGTAGGTATAGTTTAGAATGGCTTCTTTAAAAATAATCAAAATAAGAGCTATCTCTGTGATTAGAAAATAAAATTCTATGTGTTTATAATAGAAAGCAGTCTTCTGCCCTTTTACCAAATTGTCATCCCACATCAACTACCTTTACCCATTTCTGGTTGTTGCCACCATATAGACATTTTCTGTGTGCCATATTTAGACATTTACTAACTTTGATAGGTGAAGATTTAACTTTTCTGCTTAACTCACCATGGAAGTGTAATTTGTGAGATGTAAAAGGTAGCCTTTTCTTTCCCTGTTCCTCTTTCTTCATTATGATGTGAAAGACTCATTTCCAAAGTTAACATTTGCATTCTATGCTATAACCAGAACGTCTCCCTTGTTATAGCTAAGATTGATTCTAAAATCAAAGCACAACAGCCAGTGTTTACATAATAGCTAATGTTCACTGCATGGCCCAGTTTAGTCTTGATTATCTTTAACTATTATTCTGATTTTATGACCTGTGTATCTGCAAGGAGAAAAATTATAATGGTCAGGGCCAAATGAAAATTGCTCAAAAATACTCCACATGCCTTTTTCTTTAAATATAGATCATAAATGAGCAACTTATTTACCCTGAAATGTGTCCTCTTTCTTATTTGGAAAGGAGAAATAAGCCTTTTTCATCATGGTGTTTTGCCTTTCTAGGTTCAAATTTTCCTTAAAAATTTACAAAAGGGATTGCTCTTCAGTTTTATAATGATGAATAACAGGACTCTTAATTTTAGGGAGTAGAGTGCTTTGAAGATTATCTTTTATTGGGGGAGACCTATGAGTGCTTTTCTTAATTTCCCCTTTTTTACTGTCCTTTTGGAGCTTCTTTTGGATTCCAAAACTATTGAATTAATCCCCTATATCCTATCTTTGTAAAAAAAAAAAAAATTTTTTTTTTTTTTTTTTTGCTGTTCTGGTGAAATTTTTACTGTCTGTTCTTCTTAGCAATTACTTTTAATATCCAAGATCTTTATTTTTCTCCCCAAATGTTGCTTGAATCTTCTTTATTAGTACTACTTGTAAAAATATTTTACAGAACTCAGGCTAACTTTAATCAAATTCAGTAATTGTCCCATTTTTGTACCTTTTCTCTCTTTATACTCTAATTTCCATTCATTTATGTTCAAAGCCTGCTTTTGAGAGTAGGGCGTCTGATAGTTAATTTTTCTGCCTTGAATCCTTTGCATTTTAATGGGGGGGGGGCGGTGTGAAAGACTAATCCAGGCTAGCTCAAAACGTGGAGTAGCAAGCAGCTGCACAAGTGAGGGCTTGACAGTAATACGATGTAGAAGGACAGGGTGAGGGGCGGTCCTGACTTGACGTAAGTGGTTATCCGCCTACTCTGCACCGCCCTGGGGACTTGGGACCAAGTGGAATGGTTTTCCTGGTCAGCCTTGGTAACATTTCTATATAGAGGAGCAGTATTGAGTGAGTTTGTCCCTTCCTCCTCTCATAGCTTCATTTTTAGTAACGTCTCTATTGGTCCCCTTATAGGGGCGAAGGCAACTTTTCATCGTTGGGTGCACCTCCCCATGCCGTGCCTACCCCCGCCCCAGCTAAACTATATTCCCAGTCCCGCCTTCATAAAATCCAAATGTATTGATGAGGTCCCTAGTTAGCTTTTGAAGCTTCTTCCAAAGGTGCTAGCGGCTGCTAACGCTCTTCAGATTCCTCAGCTCTGCGACGAACCACGTCCCCAGCATCTCCTTGTAGAAATTAGTCCAGTGTGGAGTCGGTGCCTCAAGGCTGGGCCGGGAGAGCGCAGCCAGGGACAGTCCGCCTGGAGCAGCCTGGCTGCAGCTATGGAGCCAGCGCGGAGCCGCCGCCGCCTGTCCCCAGCGCGCAGAGCGGCCGTCTAGGGGTGGCTCTGAGCCGGTGGTCTCCGTTCCCCCAGCCCCGCGGACGGGAGCCTTCTTGGGGCGGAGCGGGAGGTCGGCGCCGTGGGCCCTGGGGGACTGAACTGAGCAGCAGTGAAGGGATCCGGACACGCAGCCAGGAGCTTGGGCTGGCCGCATCCAGGTTAGTGGCGTTATGATAGGGAGGGGTGGCTGAACTGGCACGGGGTTTTTTGTAGGGCTCTCGCTTTAGAATTGAAGCTCCTAGTCTTTAGATCATGTAAATTACACACATGTTTTCGTAAAACTTCGGGATTTGCCAGGCGAATGCTTGTACTTGGGGAGGCTGAGATTGGGAGGATCGCGGTTTGAGGCCAGCTTCAGCGAGTTCAGCAGACCCCAGTCTCCAAAATAACCAGAGCAAAATGGACTGGAGGTGTGGCTCGAGCGGTACAGTGCCTGCTTTGGGGTTCAAACTCCAGTCCCGCCAACAAATAAAAATTTCGAGATTTATCAATCACTCAGAAAACCATTAACAGATCCCCCCTCCGGAAAAAATTCCACGAACTGCGGATTTAAGACCCCTTAAGAGAGCGGGTCCCGCAAGGAATGCCATATTCAGAGGACAAGGAACAGCGTTAGCATGTGGAAACACTGATGCTGATTATTGAAGGGAGATTTGCCTCCGAGTTTGGGGGTTGGTGACTAAGATAAGTTCCTTAGTCCTTTACGAAAATGATTATTTTGCTATAATTTAGGGGTTGATTATCGAATCGTCACAGTAGTACATCAGTTAATTTACTTTGGGGAATTCCTCAAAGAATTTTGTCTCCATCTGTTAGGGTTTTCTGGATTTGGAGATTCGGGGACAAAAACCGAAACACCTTTTGTCTCCTAAACATAAGAATTTATTCCAAAGTCCTGAATATATCTACTTTAATTTGATTTCCTTTTTTTTTTATTTGTGGGAGATTTAAAAATTCTCAACAGAGGTGCTCACTTCAGCAGCACGTGTACTAAAATTGGAACAATACAGAGAAGGTTAGCATGGCCCCTGTGCAAGGATGACATGCAAATTCGTGAAGCGTTGCATATAAAAAATTCTCAAGAGACACCAAAACATATTAATAATTCAAAGTAATTGCTTAAATAAATTGTGTCTGTGTAGGAACAAGGCACAGCGAAGCCCACTAAAAGCTGCTGAACAATACGGGGTGGGGGGAAGGGTAAGGAAGAGTAATAGAGGGAGTTAGACTGATTAAAGTACAGTATATTTCGCAGGTGAAATATCAAGGCAAAATCCTTTTGCACAATGAACAGACACTTTAACAAGGAAGGACAGGAACATAAGACAGGTGGTGTTAGGGAGAGTGCTAGAGGGAGGGTGAATGTGGTTGATGTATATGTGTATGAAGATACTCTCATTACATAAGCTACTTTAGTCTATGTTAAATAGTTAATTCTTGAGGAAGAAGTCAGCAACCACACTCCCAACTGTATCGTTTGAATCTCTTATCGTAAAATGCAGTTTGCCCTTGGGATATCTCCCAGCTTGATTGATGCTTGTTAATTGACCATTTTGGCATCATACTATTTACCTCATCTATCATTGTCTCACCAGTCTTAAGAGTGTTCCAGCACTGGAGACTTGTTCACCATAATCAGCTCTGGGTACTCTGTGCTCTTGCCAGTTAAATGTTGCAATGCATGTTCTGACAGTTTCATCTTAACATGTTTGTTCTTCAGCTGAAGTATTTTGAGTTAGCAGTCATCTGAAAAGGAAAATGTGGTTCCCATAATTTGTTTCACAGAATTGCTGTTGCTGGTCACAAAGTTGATACTATCATCATTTGGAGTAGAATTCAGAATGTATCTGTGCCCAAATAAGTATGTTTACTTATGGAGGATATTATGAATAAAATAAGTTCAGAGAGTGATGCTAATCACTTTAAATAGTAACAGACTTCTTTAGAGTTTTCTTATATCTGTATATAATTCATTAGGAAAACAAATGACTCAGATTGACCAAAATTTACAGGGATTGCGAATGTAGCCCAGAAGTGTATGCTTAACATGCATTAGATTAGGCTCTGGGCTCGGTCTCCAGCACTACCCCAAAAATAAAATTTACCTATGATAAAATGTGCAAATCTTAAGCATACAGCCTAAATTTTTATGTATATTCCCTATAACTATCACCCAGATAAGGAGCATTTTCATCACTTTAGACAGTTCCCTTGTGCTCTTTCAACTGCCTTGTCCTGATTTTTTTCATCATAGTTTCATCTGTTCTTGAATTTCACATAAATGGAATAACAGAATAAACCTTTTGTGTCTGGTTTCTTTTGTTCAACAAAATACCTGTTGAGATTCATCCATGTTTTTTTGTGTCAACAGTTCATTTCCTTTGAATTGTATAATCTGTCATTTGACTATATTACAAATTGTTTTTCCGGTTTTCTGTTGATGGGCAATTTGGATTGTTTCCCGTTTTTGACTATTATGAATAAAACTTTTATGCTTACTCGTATAAGTCTTTTGGTTAAACTCTTAATTTCTTAGCATATATCTAGGATGGAATTTCTAGACCATAGAGAAGGCATATATTAACTTTATTAAAACAACTGAAGAGTTTTCCAAAATGACTGTACTTAATACGGCCACTAGCATTATTGAGTGTTCTACTTGCTCCATATCCTCACCATCGTTTGCTATTGTCAGTGTTTTTAATTTGTGCCATTTACTGTGGTATTAACTTGTATTTTCCTGATGATCAGTGATATCAGGTACCTTTTTTTCATGTGTGTCCGCCATTTCTTCACCTGTTTACATGTCTTCCCACTCGGTCTTGTATACAATATAACTGCAAGTGGTAAAAGGGGGTAGAGAAAAGATGGAATCAAAAGATGGTATGCTAGCTTGCCACTCTAGTGATCCAAGAAATGTGAAAATGGCTTATCCTTAGACTAAATTACAGTCCTTTGGATCACTGATTATATCTTTAGGGGGACACTTGCTGCTGTTACAAATCCCCAAACTTCAGTGGCTTAACAAAATATTTCTTGCTCACATGACTGTCCAAGGAGAATGTTCTGGTAGGTGGGTGGCCACTTCAGTGGTTATTTAGGAATCCAGGTTCTTTCCATTCTGTGACTCTGCAATCTTTCATATATAGCTTCTGAGATTTTTATATTTCTCTTCATCAAGCCAGAGAAGGGGAAAGAATAGGAGTAGGGTAGGAGAGGTAGATTTAGGAAAGATTTTTATGAGTCAGGTAAGGTTAAAGGCAAACATCTCTTTGCACATTCCCTGTTGAGAACTTAGTCATAAGGGGGAACTGAGAAATGTAGCCTTATCTGTTGTGTGCCCCAGGAAGTTGGGAATAAACTGGCAGTGTTTGCCTGTACTGATGGTATGAGGTGTTTTCTAGGATTTCTAGTCTGGATTTTTTTACTAAACTGATCAGGACAAAGATACCTTGATCTGCTTTAGCTAGCAAGGGAAAAAAGCTTACTGTTTTATGGGGGGAATTGAACCCAAGGCCTCTTGCATTATAGGCAAGTGAGCTGTACCCCCAGCTATTTATTTATTTTTTATTTTTATTTCTTTGGTGGTACTGGGGTTTGAGCTCAGGGTTCTTGCTTGATAGCAAGTACTCTGCCATTTGAGTCATGCTCCCAGCCCTTTTTGCTTTAGTTTGTTTTTCAGATACGGACTCCCACTTTACCAGACTTCGATCTTGATCATCTGAGTATCCCACATGCCAAGTAGCTGGAATCCAGGTGTGTACCACTATACCTGCTTGTTTTTGAAACAGGGGCTCACTAACTTTTTGCCTAGTCTGGACTCTAACTGAAATCCTCCTATCTCTGCTGCCCAGATAACTGGAATTATGGATGTGAGCCATTACACCTGGCCCATTATTGTTTTTGAGCTAGGGTCTCACTTTGAGATTGTTCTGCCTCTCCTTCCTGAGTCGCTGGGACCTAAACACCTGGTTTAGTATACTGTTCTTTCGTAATTAAAGTCCTTTATTAGTAAGAGAGAGATTGCTTGATCCATTTAAACCCTGGACCAGCAGTTCTTCTAGTTCTTGTGACTCTGTTGCACATCATTGTTAGTGTGAGGAAGGAGTAGAAAGGGAACAGAAAGAAAGAATGAGTGAGGTGCAGTCTCAGTTCTGACATCTCATAATTAAGTGGCCCTTTGTTAGCTAAGCTTTTCTTGAGCTAAATCATTGCTGTGAAGCAGTCCAATAAAGTTATAATGTGAACCACATATATAGCCAACATATACCAAGTATTGTCATTTCAACATGTAACCAATATAAAAACTACTGAGATATTTGACATTTTATACTAATTCTTTGATATTCAGTGCACATTTCACATATATCTCAATTTGCATGGTCAGTTTTCATTAGAAATATTTGATCTATACTTAGATTTTATAAAACATAATACAGTTACAAAGTAGATTCACAGGTGTGTGGTGGCTCACATCTGTAATCCCAGCTACTTGGGAGGCAGAGATGGGAGAATAAAGGTTTGAGGCCAACTGGAAGATAAAAGCAAGATTCTATCTCAGAATAAGCATAGCTATAATCCTAGCTATGCAGGAAGCAAAGTAGGAGGATAAAGGTCTGAGGCTTACACTGGACAAAAAAGCGTGAGTTCCTATATGAAAAATCACTGAAGCAAAAGGCGTTGGGAATATGGCTGAAGTGGTAGAATGCAAGGCCCAGAGTTCAAACTCCAGAATAGTAATTCTTCTTTTTTTAAAAAAAAGTTCATGTAGCCAAGTTGTTTCAAATATACTTAAAAGTTCTCCAGTGGCGGAATCAGATCTGTCTTTAAATTTAAGTTACATAAGATTAAAATTAAACTTTACTTCCTCAGTTGTATTAGCATGTTTCAAATGCTCAATAGCTACCTGTTGACAGTGCAACACTGGTGTGTAGACTATAAATTCTAGGAAAGCAGAGGCTTCTGCCTGGCATTGAGAAAAATATACTTATGAGTTGAAACTATTGTCAACCCTATTTTTTAAATGTCTGAAATCAGCATTGAAAGTGGGGCATAAGAAATAATTATATTGAATATCTGGGTGAAAGATGTCCAAAATTAAACCCCTATTTCCAAAACTTGTTCCCAATTAGCATTTGGAATGCAGTGATTTATATCAGAATGGCTCTACATTTTTGTAGGGAATGCCTTTTACCAGTCCAAAAATTGTCAATTCTAGACAAATTGCATGTTAATTACCACATGATGGAAAAATTTAAGCTGTCCTTTTTGAAATTTATTGGTTTAGATATGGGGAATTCTGATTAAATGAAAACAAATATAGTCAAAACAAGGTTGAAGTTGTGAAAATAATCCTATTCAATGTCAGTCTGCAGAAGAGACTTTTATTGTTATAGGGCATATACATTTATAAAATCTTACTTGAACAATATCCCTTATTGTGAAAAAGGACTCCATATTTTTTTTTAAATGTAAATCTTATAAAGTCTGTATGTCTTTCCTACTAGTGACCCAAATTTCACTAGTTCAGTGATCTCAAGTTAACCTTCATTCACAAACCCTTCCTTGTATATTATAGTCCACATTGCACCCTCTCTTCCCTGAATTCCTTTCTCACTTGAGGTAAACCAAATATTTTGTCTTTCAAGTATATATCTACAATATTGTGAATTGTTTCCCATTTATTTAATGAGTTTCATGACTAGGACATCCAACTCAAGTGTTTGATAAATACCCTTTACTCAATATTTGCTTGAGTACAAAGAAAATGACAATATGGAAATCCTGGCTAATGTCATAAGGATAGTCTTCTGAAGGTTCATAAATAGGATGCTATAGGCACTTCCCCTGAGGAGCTCCCAGTGTAGTGAAGACTTGAATATAAATCCAAAAGTGCTCCAATCCTGAGATAGAAAGTGGGACAAGATAGTGGATTAGAAGCTTCCTCTGTGTTACTCCATGAATGAGAAAAGTCAAGATAATGAAAGATCATATCCTAAAGAAAGAGGAAGAACATTAGGAATCACGAAAGAAGTGATAGGAAGGCTGAAAAAACAGGAAAACAGAAAGACTGTAGATAGGAGGAAGATACAGCCTGTACTTCCATCACTAGAGCCCTGGTGGGAAGGAGAAGCTGAAGCCACAACCACAAGGTGAGTCAGGTAGTCCTGGTGAAAACAGACTGGCACTTTTAGCTGCAGGCTAAGCCTGTGGTTCTTGCCTTAAATCCAGTGTGGGGATTTGGTGCAACAGTGACTGCTCCAGCATGGCAGGCCAATGCTGGAGAAGAAAACCATTTTGTTGCTCCCCATACCTCAGAGTGCTATAGCTGGCTGTCATTTTTGAGAGGCAACCAATTGTTTGAAGCTGGGCTACTCCGGGGATCTCAGAACAAGAAATAATTGTAGCTCAGGGAGCTTGGGAACAACTTGCTGCAGTGTCTAGGTGGGAGACAGCCATGAGAGGTGGCTTTAGAGAGGGGGAGGGTCTGACATGGACCCACTGAGCAGTATAGGAAGTAGAGAGCTCAGTGAAAGGCCTTTGGGTCAATGTCCCACCCTCTGTGTTAAGGAGCAATCCCTATTGCTTGAGGATTATTGTGGTAACAGAACTCTGAGCTCAAGGATGGTGGGTCGTAGGCCTCTAGAGTGGCCTCCCTGCTCTGTGTGGTTAGCTGTTGGGCAGGATTGAGAGTTCTAAGCTCAGGTCAAGCAGATTGCTCAATTTCTCCAGTCTCCTCCCACCCACAGGGTGGTGTTCTGTGTTTGCTTCCCCTGACTCTGATATACTCAGGGGACACCCTAGCTAGGCTTGACGGTTGCTGCCCTGAGGGGCACAACCTGGGGGGCCTGTGGATCAAGGCTGCAAAGCATCTTGTAGCCAGTAGTAGTTCCTGGTACAAAAAGGAAAGATTTTTAGAGTGAAAGCTGACAACGGACTCTTGACCAGTCCTGCCTTCAGCCTGCATATAGTACCAGACCACACAGTAGGAACTAAAACACTCCAGCTTCTCTTCTCCCTTAGAGTGCTGGGGACTGGGCCAGTGCTGTGAGTATATGGGCAAATGTTTGGCTACTGGGCTACACACCCATTTCAGTGGTGAAAAAATACCTCAACCCTGCCAGAATAATGTGGATTCAGCTGAAAAACTACAGGTGATTAAAATTTCCAACCAACTACTTGGCCTCAGACATGCTAATCTCAATGCAGTAACACAGAAATGTGGGAGGAAGAAGGCAACATGACTCCTCCAAAAGTCAATAGTTCCACAATAACAGACACTGATGATAGTGAAGTGGATGAAATCTCAAAGAATTTTTAAAAAATGATTAAAAATGACCAATAAAATTAACAAGAACATGAGCTAAATACCTGAATAAATTCTTAAAGAATACAAATGAAAGCTAAATAAAATAAGACAATGCAGGATATGAACAAGGAATTCAGTAAAGATACAGAAATCATGAAAAAAAATTGAAATTCTGAAAATGAAAAGCTCTGTAAGTCAAAATTTCAGTTGAAAGCCTTGTGAATTGATTGAATCAAGTGGACAGCATTATCAGGGCTTGAAGACAAGACAGATGAAATTAAAACAGACAAGGGAAAGTACGAAAGTAACATAAAAGACCTTTGGGATAGTATAAAAGACCGAACCTATGAATCATGGGCATAAAAAAAGAAGGGGTACAAGCCAATAGCACAGAAAACATATTCAATAAAACAATAGCAGAAAGTTTCCAAAATCTTGGGGAAGAGATGGTCATCCAGATACAGGAGGCTTTTAGAATGCTAAAACAGACAAAACCAGAAAAGAACTTCTCCACATCATATAATAGTTAAAACATAAACTACAATAAAAAGAGCAGGGAAAGAATATATAAATCTGCAAAGAAGTATCAAGTCACATACAAATGCAAATCCATCAGAGCAGATATCTCATGAGAAACTCTAAAATCAAGGAGGGCATGGAATAATGTAATTCAAGCCCTGAAAGAAAGTACCTGCCAACCTAGATTACTGTATCTAGCATAGCTATCCTTTATAATTGAAAGAAAAAGAAACCTTCCATGATAAATAAAAGCTAAAGGAATTTATGACCACCAACCTAATATTGCAGAAGATCTTAAAGGAATACTACATATAGAAAAGAAAGATAAACACAACCACAAGAATATGGGAAAGAATAAATCTAACCAGACAAGTAGATAAGCAAATGAGGATTAAGAAAGCATCAAACATTACAAAAACAACGAAGTGACAGGAATCACTGTGTATCTCCCAATAACTTTGAATGTTAATGGTCTCAATTCTTCAATTAAAAGACACAGATTGGATTAAAAAGACTCAATTATTTCTTGCCTACAAGAAATGCACTTCACAGTCTGTGAACAGGCTTAAAGTAAAAGGATAGAAAAAGATTTCAAACAAATGGAACCTAAAGTCAAGGAGGAGTAGCTATATTCTCACCTGATAAGGTAGACTTCAAACCAAAATTAGAAAATAAGGAGGGTCACTTTATATTGAAAAGGGAACAATCCATTGAGAGAATATAATAGCTATAAACATATATGTACCAAACATCAGTGCACCCAATCTCATAAAACAAACATTACCAGGTATAAAAGCATAGATTTATTGTAACACAACTATAGTGTATGACTTCAATACTGCACTCTCAGCATTAGGTAGGTCATTCAGACCAAAAAAAAAAAAAAAAACAAAGAAATATTAAAATTAAATTACACTATAGATCAAATGGACTTAACATACATATACATAGTATTTCACCCAACAGCCCCAGAATTCACATTCTCCTCAGCAGCCCACATGACTTTCTCCAAAATAGATAATATTTTAGGATATAAAGCAAGCCTCAACAAATTCAAGAAAATTAAAATAACATGGTATTTTATTAGATCACAATGGATTAAGACTAGAAGTCAGCAAGAGAAACTGCAGAAAATAGACTAACACATGGAGACTGAACAATATACTTTTGAGTGATTAGTGGCTCATTGAAGAAATGGGTAGGGTATGAAAAAACTTCTAGAAGCAAGTGAAATGAAAACACAATTTACCAGAACCTATAGGATACAATGACAGCATTTCTAACAGAAGTTTATAGCTATGAGTGCCTACATTAAAAAATCAGAAAAATTTCAAATAACCTAATGAAGCACCTCCAGGTCTTAGAGAAATAAGAACAAGTCAACACTAAAGTAAGTAAAGGGAAAGAAATAATACACATCAGAGCTGAAATGAACAGAATGGAAATATAAAAGATCAGTACACAGGATTGATGAGACAAAAAGTTGGATTTTTGAAAGAGTAAACAAATTGACAAAACCCTGAGCCAAACTAACCAAAAGAAAGAAAGAATATCCAAATTAATAAAATTAGAGGTGAAAAAGCTAACATTACAACAGATACTAATTAAATCCAGAGGATCACAGAATATTTTGAAAATTTATTTCCAATAAATTGGAAAATCTGGAAGAAATGGATAAATTTCTAGACACATATGACCTACCAAAGTTGAGCCAATAAGATACAAAAAATTTAATTGTATCAATAATGAGCAATGACATTGAAACTAATTAAAGAAAATATCACCCAATATGAAAAACCCAGTATTGGAGGGATTGACTGCTGAATTCTACCAGACCTTTAAATAAGAACACCAATGCTCCTCAAATGATTCCAGAAAATACAAAGCGAAGCAACACTTCCAAACTCATTCTGTAAAGTTAGTATTATTCTACTACCAAAACCAGACAGACAAAAAAAACAAAAACTATAGGCCCATTTCCATGATGAACATAAGACAAAAACATCCTCAATGAAATACTTTCCAAACTGAATTAATTCAACAACACATGAAAAAAAGTCATGCATCATGAAGTTGGCTTCATTCCAGGAATTCAAGGATGGTTTAACATACACAAATTGAGAAATACAACACAGCATATAAATAGGAGCAAGGAGAGAAAATTCCAAGATGGTGGCTAGAGGGAGGAAGCAGAAAGCGTGCCTCCTAAAGTAAAATCTTGGAGAGACGCCGGAGATACATCTTACAGGAAAAACCACCGAGAAGAGGCAAAACATTGACTTCTCCACACCTCCAGCCTGTGCAGAGCATCTTCACCTCACGTTAAAGGGAGAAACAAGGAGGGCTCCTGCACCACCACCAGATGCCAGTGCCCAGACGGCTTGAGAAGATGCAGACCACAAGGTGAGCTAAGTGGTACGTAGTACCCCCACAGACAACCCTGGGCCAGATCAGCATAGCCCCCTGGATAGACCGACCCCCACCCAGGGAAAAAAGAAAAACTGAATAATAAGCAATAACAACAAAAAAAGACATGTAGCAAAGAGGGTGGTACACCCTAAGCACTGAAGAAGTGGGGAGGGGAATCCCTCACGGAATTGTAAATAGACAAGCCGGGCCAGAGAAGGCAGAAGCAGCAGCCCAGCACCCAGGACTGGGAAAGCTTGTAAAAGTGGCGGTGGGTGGAAAACTCCACAGGAGAGGGGGGAAGACCCACTTCCCATGTGAGCTGTAAATAAACATGCAGGCCTGAGAAAGCTGGTGCAGTGTCACCTCCCCCAGTGTGCTTGGAAAGGGGAAAGCTTGTAGCAGCAGCTTGTGCTCAGGAAAACTCTGAGTAAACAAAGCCTGTGGGGCCAGGTGAGTGTTAAACTCACTCCTGAGATCTGCATAAATAATGCTCCAGTAGGCTGACAGCAGTGGGCAGGTGAGTTGTAGCCTCAGATAGCCATTCACAGAACTGTCTCCAGACTCTTTTTTTTTTTTCTCTCCCTACCTTTGATGAGACAACAACTGAACTATACCTGCATGCTGAAAAACTTACTGAAATTGTATTGCATTTGAACTTGGGACACTTTGTGGGGTTTTTTTTGTTTGTTTTGTACAGTTTTGTTTCATTTTGGTTTTTCCAGTCTATTTCCCCTTTGGTGAGACAACCACAGAACTACTTCTGAGGCACCATCTCCACAATTGGAGGCTGAGAGACAAACACCAAAATTATTAAGACTGAAACTTTATTGCATTTGAACTTGGAGATTTTTTAAAAATATTTATTTATTTATTTATATATATATATTTCAATTTTTAATTTTTAATTTTTAATTTTTTTGTTTTTTATTTTCAATCCTCTTTCTGTCTCTCTAATGCCTGTTCAGCTTACTGTTGATTAGTAAACTATCTCTCCCTGTTTATATCTTGGAAACTTTTTTTATTTCTTTGTTTTGTTTTTTTCTACTTGTTTATTTGTTTTTCCCTTTTCCTTTAACTTCTTTGCTTTCCATCTCCTCTCACCCTTCCATTTTAAATATCACCAGTGCTATTATTACAAGCTGGAAAATACTTAATTGCACACAGTACAGGGACAATAACAACACCAAGGACAATGACAGGAAGACAGAAAAAACAGGGAAACCAGTTTCCCCACAGCAAAAAATTAGTACAGGAACCAGAGGGAAATGAAGAAAACAGATACTCAGATCCAGACTCCAACAAAATGAAGATAAACTATGCCAAAGAACCCAATGAAGCCCACAAGAATAATCTAAAAGAAGACATACTACAGGTACTCAATAAGAATTTTATAGAGATGATACTGGATAGGGTCAACCAAAATGTACAGGAGACACTCAAGAAATTCCAAGACAACAAAAATAGAGAATTTGAAAAAGCAAAAGAAGAAATAAAAGAAACCATAGAAGCACGGTATAAACACCAAAGTGAAACAAAGAACACGATTAATAAAGAGATAAATGAACTCAGGACAAAAATAGACAACATTAAAGAGGAAATGACCCAGGATATGGAAAACCTCAGAAAAAAGAATGAAAAAGAATTGCAAAACAAAACAGAAGGCCAATCCAGCAGAATAGAACAAACAGAACACAGAATCTCAGAACTTGAAGATGAAATGGTAATTGAAGGAAAAACCAAAGAACTATTACTTAAACAACTCAAGACCTGTGAAAAGAAATGCAAGAACTCACCGACTCCATCAAAAGACCAAACCTGAGAATCATGGGCATTGAAGAAGGAGAAGAGGTGCAAGCAAAGGGAATGCAAAATATATTCAACAAAATAATAACAGAAAATTTCCCAAATCTGCAGAAATCTATTCCCATACAGATTCAAGAGGCCTCCAGAACACCAAACAGACCAGCTCAAAATAGATCTACCCCACGGCATATTATCATTAAAACAACAAATAAAGAGACCCGAGAAAGAATAGTGAAGATTGTAAGAGAGAAAAAACAAATAACATACAAAGGTAAACCCATCAAAATCAAAGCAGACTTCTCAACAGAAACATTAAAAGCAAGAAGAGCTTGGGGAGAGATCTTCCAGGCACTGAATGAAAATAACTTCAACCCCAGGATACTCTACCCAGAAAAACTATCATTCAAAATAGATGGAGCAATAAAAGTCTTCCATGATAAGCAGAAACTAAAACAGTATGTGACCACAAAGCCACCACTACAAAAGATTCTTCAAGGAATTCTGCACACAGAAAGTGAAACCCAACATAACCATGAAAGGGCAGGCAGCACCAAACCACAGGAAAAGAAAAAGCAAGACAGTAGAGAGTAACCTCAACTTAGGTACACACAATGAAACCTTCAAGCAACTAAGACAACTAAATGACAGGAATCACCACATACCTATCAGTACTAACATTTAACATTCATGGACTTAATTCCCTCATCAAAAGGCACCGTTTGATGAAATGGATTAAAAAGGAAGATCCAACAATTTGTTGCTTACAGGAGACCCATCTCACCAACAGAAATAAGCATAGGCTAAGGATGAAAGGCTGGAAGAAGATTTACCATGCCAATGGCCCCTGAAAACAGGCAGGAGTAGCAATACTTATCTCTGACAAAGTAGACTTCAAACCTACATTGATCAAACGAGATAAAGAAGGACATTCCAGACTAATAAAAGGGGAAATAGACCAAAAGGAAATAACAATTATCAACCTATATGCACCCAATGTCAACGCACCCAATTTCATCAAACATACCCTGAAGGTCCTAAAAGCATATATTAACTCCAACTTAGAGGTTGTGGGAGACTTTAACACCACATTATCATCAATAGATAAGTCATCCAACAAAAAAAAAATCAATAAAGAAATCCAAGATCTAAAATATACAATAGATCAAATGGACCTCCTTGATGTATACAGAACATTTCATCCAACTTCTACACAATATACATCCTTCTTAGCAGCCTGTGGAACCTTCTCAAAAATAGATCATATCCTAGGGCACAAAGCAAGCCTCAGCAAATATAAGAAAATAGAAATTATACTATGCATACTATCTGATCACAATGCAATAAAACAGGAACTTAACAAAAGTAAAGACAAAAAACATGCAAACAGCTGGAAATTGAAAACTCATTACTTAATGAATAATGGGTCATTGATGAAATAAAAGAGGAAATTAAAAAGTTCCTGGAAGTCAATGAAAATAGAAACACAACCTACTGGAACCTATGGGACACAGCAAAGGCAGTCCTGACAGGAAAGTTTATAGCCATGAGTACATATATTAAAAAGACTGAAAGATCCCAAATCAATGACCTAATGATACATCTCAAACTCCTAGAAAAACAAGAACGAGCAAATCCCAAAACAAATAGAAGGAGAGAAATAATAAAAATAAGAGCTGAAATCAATGAAATAGAAACCAAAAAAGTCATACAGAGAATTAATGAAACAAAAAGTTGGTTCTTTGAAAAAATAAACAAGATCGACAGACCCCTGGCAAACCTGACTAAAATGAGGAGAGAAAAAACCCAAATTAGTAGAATCAGGAATGCAAAAGGGGAAATAACAACAAACACCATGGAAGTCCAGGAAATCATCAGAGACTACTTCGAGAACCTATATTCAAATAAATTTGAAACTCTTAAAGAAATGGACAGATTTCTAGATATGTATGATCATCCAAAACTGAACCAAGAGGAAATTAATCACCTGAATAGATCTATAACACAAAATGAAATTGAAGCAGCAATCAAGAGTCTCCCCAAAAAGAAAAGTCCAGGACCTGATAGATTCTCTGCTGAATTCTATCAGACCTTTAAAGAAGAACTGATACCAACCCTCCTTAAACTGTTCCATGAAATAGAAAGGGAAGGAAAACTGCCGAACACATTTTATGAAGCCAGTATTACACTTATCCCAAAACCAGGCAAAGACACCTCCAAAAAGGAGAACTACAGGCCATTTCCCCTAATGAACACTGATGCAAAAATCCTCAATAAAATAATGGCAAACCAAATTCAACAACACATCAAAAAGATCATTCACCACGACCAAGTAGGCTTCATCCCAGGAATGCAGGGGTGGTTCAATATGTGAAAATCAATAAACGTAATAAACCACATTAACAGAAGCAAAGACAAAAACCACTTGATCATCTCAATAGATGCAGAAAAAGCCTTTGATAAGATCTAACACCATTTCATGATAAAAGCTCTAAGAAAACTAGGAATAGAAGGAAAGTTCCTCAATATTATTAAAGCTGTATATGACAAACCTACAGCCAGCATTATACTTAACAGAGAAAAACTGAAACCATTCCCTCTTAAATCAGGAACTAGACAAGGATGCCCACTAACCACTCCTATTCAACCTAGTACTGGAATTCCTAGCCAGAGCAATTAGGCAAGAAGAAGGAATAAAAGGAATACAAATAGGTAAAGAAACTGTCAAAATATCCCTATTTGCAGATGATATGATCCTATACCTTAAAGACCCAAAAAACTCTACTCAAAAGCTCCTAGACACCATCAATAGCTATAGCAAGGTAGCAGGATATAAAATCACATAGAAAAATCATTAGCATTTCTATACACTAATAATGAACAAACTGAAAAAGAATATATGAAAACAATTCCATTTACAATAGCCTCAAAAAAAATCAAATACCTAGGTGTAAACCTAACAAAGGATGTGAACGACCTCTACAAGGAAAACTAAAATTCTGAAGAAAGAGATTAAGGAAGACTATAGAAAGTGGAGAGATCTCCCATGCTCATGGATTGGTAGAATCAACATAGTAAAAATGTCTATACTCCCAAAAAATTTGGAGGCTACTTAAAAAGCTAAACATTGATCTACCATATGATCCAGCAATACCACTCTTGGGGATATACCAAAAAGACTATGACACAGGTTACTCCAGAGGCACCTGCACACCCATGTTTATTGCGGCACTATTCACAATAGCCAAGTTATGGAAACAGCCAAGATGCCCCACTACTGACGAATGGATCAAGAACATGTGGTATCTCCACTCTTGGGGATATACCCAAAAGGCTGTGACACAGGTTACTCCAGAGGCACCTGCACACCCATGTTTATTGCTGCACTATTCACAATAGCCAAGTTATGGAAACAGACAAGATGCCCCAACACTGATGAATGGATTAAGAAAATGTGGTATCTATACACAATGGAATTTTATGCAGCCATGAAGAAGAATGAAATGTTATCATTCGCTGGTAAATGGATGGAATTGGAGAACATCATTCTGAGTGAGGTTAGCCTGGCCCAAAAGACCAAAAATTGTATGTTCTCCCTCATATGTGGACATTAGATCAAGGGCAAACACAACAAGGGGATTGGACTTTGAGCACATGATAAAAGCTTTAGCACACAAGGGAGGGGTGAGGATAGGTAAGACACCTAAAAAATTAGCTAGCATTTGTCGGCCTTAACGCAGAGAAACTAAAGCAGATACCTTAAAAACAACTGAGGCCAATAGGAAAAGGGGACCAGGAACTAGAGAAAAGGTGAGATCAAAAAGAATTAACCTAGAAGGTAACACCCACGCACAGGAAATCAATGTGAGTTAATGCCCTGTATAGCTATCCTTATCTCAACCAGCAAAAACCCTTGTTCCTTCCTATTATTGCTTCTACTCTCTCTTCAACAAAATTAGAAATAAGGGCAAAATAGTTTCTGCTGGGTATTTAGGGTGTGGGGGTGAGAGGGAGGGGGTGGAGTGGGTGGTAAGGGACGGGGTGGGGGCAGGGGGGAGAAATGACTCAAGCCTTGTATGCACATATGAATAATAAAACAATAATAAAAAAAAAGAAAATGTGGTATCTATACACAATGGAATTTTATGCAGCCATGAAGAAGAACAAAATGTTATCATTCGCTGGTAAATGGATGGAATTGGAGAACATCAGAACATCATTCTGAGTGAGGTTAGCCTGGCCCAAAAATCCAAAAATCATATGTTCTTCCTCATATGTGGACATTAGATCAAGGGCAAACACAACAAGGGGATTGGACGTTGATCACAAGATAAAAGTGAGAGCATACAAGGGAGATATGAGGATAGGTAAGACACCTAGAAAACTAGATAGCATTTGTTGCCCTCAACGCAGAGAAACTAAAGCAGATCCTTAAAAGCAACTGAGGCCAACAGGAGAAGGGGACCAGGAACTAGAGAAAAGGTTAGATAAAAAGAATTAACCTAGAAGGTAACACACATGCACAGGAAATCAATGCGACTCAACTCCCTGTATAGCTATCCTTATCTCAACTAGCAAAAACCCTGGTCCTTCCTATTATTGCTTATACTCTCTCTTCAACAAAATTAGAGATAAGGGCAGAATAGTTTCTGCCTGGTAGTGAGGGGGTTGTGGGGGAGAGGGAGGGGTCGGGGTGTGTGGTAAGGGAGAGGGTGGGGGGCAGAAATGACCCAAACATTGTATGCACATATGAATAAAAAAAAAATCAATGGCAAAAAGCAGCAGTTAACCAACACAACCTTGGGAGTCTTCCTGGCTACCAAAAACATCAATAAAATCCCTCCAAAGACTATCACTAGAAACATTTGTTCAACTGACTTCATCTAAAGTTTGATGTGTAGACTTTTTTTTTAAATAAAACAAATGTCTCTACTGAAAACAAAAACAAAAACAAAAACAAGCCAAAAGACTACAGTGAGTCTTCCTTTTGCGTTTTATTCTCTGAATGAAATGGTACCTGTCACAAGTAGGAGGCTGGCACTGTAACGTGAGTGAGGTAGACAGGAAAACATCTGTCAGAGTAATACTTTCCCCAGCTGAACAGCAGTAAGTTACCTACAGGTTACCTGAGTTAATTCCCCAGTTACGGTATAATTCAGTTTTCTAGAAAGACAGCTTATGTCTTGGAGAGTTCTTGGAGAGATTTCATAGATATGGTCTCAGGTTGATTACATAAATGAATGAAAGTTTATCATTAAAGAAAATATATCAGCTATTCATAACACAACTGCTTGATAAAGGGATCACAAGTGATTCTAATTGTTTTCTATATACTTTTTATATTTTCCAAAGTTTTAATAATGAGCATGTATTAATTTTATAAATAAAAAATGTACATATAAAAAAATAGGAGCAAGGAGAAAAATCAGATAATCATCTCAATAGATGCAAAAAAAAAAAAAAAACCTTTGACAAAAATCCAACATCCCTTCATGATAAAAGCCCTTAAGAAACCAGGAATAAAAGACTCATGCCTTAACACAGAAAGGCTATATATGAAAGCTCTGTAACCAACATTGTCCTGAGCGGGGAAAAACTGAATTTCCTCTAAAATAAAAAATGACACAATGGTATCTAAACAAAATAAACAAGTTTATGAAAGTAAAGGGGGAGTACAAAGGATGTGGAAGGGGAATGGATAAGGAGGAAAGAGGAAGGGGTATAAGAAAGAATAATAGAAGGGGTGAATAGGATAAAAGTACATTATGTGCATGTATGGAAATATCATGATGATATTTCCTTACTACGTACAATTTAATAAGTAAAACTTGAAAAAAATTGTCACAAGGACCTCTGACTATGCCCATCCTCTGAGCACAAACTGTTTCATGGCATTCTGCTTGATCTGAGTAGTATCAGGAGCTCAGCTAAACTGGGGCGTGAGAGCTGAGTTGTCAGATGTTGTTGGAGTAATGGATTAAAGAACAAATCAAAATATACTTAGTGCAATAGTATAAAAGCAAGGGTCTACACTGGAGAAAATGCCTACTCTTCCCACCATGGAAGGCCCACAGGTTGAGGATCAGGAGGATCGGCACAGATGGTGGGAGTTATCAAGGACCAGGAGGCTGGGAGAATGAAGAGGAGAGGCTACAAGTGGAAAAGTATTGTTGGGTCAGAGCAGAGAAAATTGTCTTCCAGTTTTCCTGCTAAGGAGACCTTCAAGTGCAATTTCTCGGTCAGAAGTGTAGATATGTGTAATCCCATACAGTGCACTGCGTCTGATGTGCGGAGGTCAGCATTCCCTTGTGAGGCTTGCAATAAGGTCTTTGTAATTATCTATGCTTAGGCTAGAAAAGAAAATCATGTTTGTTTTTCTTTTTGGACTAGAAGCCACACTGTCAAGTAGGAAATCACTTTAATTGTCAAGGCCCCAAACTACTCTTATTCATTCTAGGATGCACATTTCCCCACATTTTAGTATCTGTGACAGCAGGATGCATTTTACAATTGATGTCCTGCAATTGCTGTTGGTCAAAAGTTTTGTGAAAAGCTATCTTTTATATTTTTTGGAGAGGTGGTACTAGGGTTTGAACTCAGGGCCTTGCATTTGCTAGGCAGGCATTCTACCACTTGAACCATGTCCCCTGGTCCCTTTGACACTTTTGAGTAAAATTTAGGAAGCACAAGCATCAGGAAGTCTTAGGTTTAATGATAGACAGTAGCCTTTTAGATCATCAGATACTGAGTTTGGCAATTGTGTCCTTGGCGTCTCCATTTTACTCCTTCCTAATGTGTTCTGATGAGCCTCCTAAGCCTAAATTCTTTCTCAGCTACCTGAGAAAAGTAGTTTATTTTCTGTTTTTTGACCAAATGCTCTTTTTCTATAAAGGTTGGCATAGTTTAAAAGACCTATCCATCCCATTCAGATTGAAAACTTCTCTGAGGAAACATGTGCAGCTGGAATTTTGCAGAGTGCCCATTGGAAGGAGGCAAACCTGCCCAGAAATATAGCTAATGAGAATTATTTATAATTCATGGAGTCAACAGGGAGTCATTTCCCTCAGCCACACATCTTGCTGGGAAGATGACAATTTCCTTAAGACCAAGAGACTGGGAAAAAAATTAATACTAGAGCCCTGTCTTTGATTTACAACATGTAGCAATGCTTTTGTTCAAATTAAGTCTTTCATGAGCTAGGCATTGTACAGCCAACCATTCAGGTAGACTTACTCAACTAAGTTACTTCTGTCTGGCTAAGAAAGTAAAGAATAACGCATATAGAAACTAGATGTCCAGGGTCAAATCTGGGATCCACCATTTACTGGCTTTGGTTATTAGGCGAGATGCTTAACCTCTTTGGGTTGGGCCTTGTTATCTTCATCTATAAATGGGGAAATTATTATCAAATCTATAGGTAACTGAAAGCACTGAATGAGATAACACATATCCAATTCTTAGCAAGACAGCTGGGATAGTGTATTAGCTCCCAATAAGGGTACATGGTACAAGTGTCCATAGTGTTAAAATATTGTGGCAATACCTGAAATAGTTGGATACCTATCAATAATTGTAGTTCTGATTCTGACATCTGACATTCCCATGCCACTGGCAGGAGTGTACATAGGTACAATTTTTCTAGAAAGCCATTTGACAATATGTATCAGGAAGATTACTAATGCTTGCTTTACCCAGAAAGTCCACTGCTAGGGACTTATTTTAGGAGTGCAATTCAGTATGGGGGCAAAGATATATACCCAAAGATCACATTGGCCATCACATTTTTGCAACTAGTAAAGTTTCTACCAATAGGAAAAAAAGAATCAAACCTGTTGTCTTCCCCCTTTCTTTTCCCTGTTGCCGACGTTTACCTTTGCCTGAGATGGTTATGACTTGTAATCATGCCTACCTTTTCTGGGAATGGATTAGGAGTTTTGAAGATGGGTGACATGACTGAAAATGAAACTTCACTTATCTGGTTAGTTCATAGGTCTAAGGGGAAGGAATTATAAAGACATAGGTCGCTTCCCTGGACTCTGGTCAGGACTGCCATGAGGTGTGCCATAGGCTCTACCAGGGTAGAACAAATGAATTAAAAAATGAATGTTTTTTGGGCATCTGCAGGATTCAACTAGAACAATTTCCTCAAAATCCAGCATTAAACCTGTCGAGTAACAAGGATACAAAAATCAGATGGTAGGAGCAGGAAGCCAAAGGATTCTGAGGGAACCACATAGGAATGTAGCAAGTCAGATAGCAAGAGCATTTGAAGACCAGATTCTGGGACACTGACTCTGATATGTCTTATCTGTCTGTCATGTAGTAAACCAGGGGTTTAGGCAGTGGACTCCCTGAGATGGAATCTGTCTTCCTTCATTTTTTATTACGCTATCTTGCCTTTTCCTTGTATTTCTCCTTTCTAACACTCCCCTCAGCCTTAGGTTATTCTGATCTGCACCCTGCGGAAGAACTGGCTGGAGTTACTTTAAATATAGATAGCATGTATATTAACAACTTCTCTTTTTTCTGTTTTCTTGAAATTTGTTTTGGTTATCTATTAATGCATAATAAATTACCCTTAAACTGAGTAGCATAAAACAACATTTTAGTATCTTAACCCCTTTCTGTGAGTTAATAATCTTGGCATGGCTTTGCTACTCTTCTGGTCTGGGGTCAGTCAAGGTATTGGCTGTGATGGAGTCATCTCAGGGCTTGAATGGGAAAGAATCTGATTCTAGGCTTACTCAACTTGTTGTTAGACTGTGGATCTGAATTTCTTATGAGCTACTAACCAAAGGCTGCCCTGATTTCTTTAACTTATCTGCCTCTCCATAATGTAGTTTACAATCTGGCAGCTGGCTTCATTGGAGTGAGCAAGTGAGAGGGCAAGAGAAAGTCAAGTCACAGTCTCCTAACCTGACCTTCCATCATTTTTGCTGTATCCTACTTGTTAGAAGTAAATCACTAGTTTCAACCCATACTGGAGAGAAAGCATCGCGCAGGAGCATAAGTAAAAGGAGGGAAGATCATTGTAGAAGCTATATTAACATGAAAGGTAAATTATTACACGAATGATGCATAATTTAGAGCAGGGGTGTGGGTGTCAATCCTATTCTACAACTTTTGAATGTGATATGATTATAGCTTTAAAAATTCAACTTGAATCTGACAGTCCCCATCTTATTGGAATAAGTGGAAGTTTGATCTCAGAGTTATTACTGGGTATTACCCTCTCCCTGATACACACATTCATGGGTGCGCTCCACTAAAGCCCTGGGTGGTCCTTTAGTTACTGATCACCTGTCCACCTTGGTTACTGCTGAAATAGATGTGGTGCTCTCAGCCCATGGGTAGTGCATGAAGGGCCAGTGACCTTGCTGCTGTCATGCTATACTGGGGCAGGGAGTCTTTGCCAAAGCTGAGAGCTCCTGTTCCCAAGGTCTAACTATCCTAGGTGTACTCCATAGTCATCTTCTTTGGGGGCATGATCGCTGAGAGGGGCACAGGCCATCAAAGTAGTAGAACCTACAAATCCTTGACCTATCCCAAATTTCGGTGTTTTCACTACTTTCTGGTGCCCTTCAAAGCAGCTCTCCTTCCATCCAGGGGACAGCTCTTTCATTAATTTAGGCTCTCCCCAAAGACTGGAAGAATTGACTTCAAGTAGACATTTCCAGTCTGTGCACATTGTGAGTCAAAGAAATAACAAAGGTCCTAGCTTCTTGTTTGTATGAAGAAAGAGGGAAAAACAAGAAAGTGAAACACTAACATCTCAAAATTATTCCATTAGAAAACAAGAGAAAAACTTCTTAGATACCCTTTAAATATTCCACCAAGCTGTTATTAATTTCTCTGTTTTGGAATTTTTGTTTTCATTGGCTATAAGACTTCCTGAAGGACTGATTTACACTCACACTCACACTTAAGCTTGTCAGTGAAAGTGCTAATTGTTTTTGTAAACATTCTTTTTAAATTTACTCTCAGCTTGCATTGCTCCAATTATCACTCCATGTAAACTGAAGAAATGCTGTTAATTTCTCCAAGCAAAAGACCAACTGGCTGGAGTTCTTAGTTTTACTTTTTTTTTTTTTTTGCCAATTACTAACACATTTTAAATAAAATGGAAGGATTTCTCATCTTCCTCAAACACAATCCATTCTCATTTCAGCTAACTCCCCTCTGACTTTGTTTTTTTCTTTTACAAATCCAAATCTTATTGGGCAAGGCTTAAAAAATACATTTGTGAAATGTCTTTATGTAGCATATTTTATTGCAAGATAGATAAATATAAGAACTTAAACAAGAAACAGTTGTAAATTTAAAAAGTATAGTTGACAAAATCATGAATTTATTATTTAAATGTAAGTAGCTTTTTAAAACCAGCCAGGTGATAGAAATTTGATTTTTCTTTTGTTTAAGCTTTGAAGCACTAGAACACTTTGGTATACTTGCTATACTTCCATTAATTTGTGGGCAAAAATGATTTTCTTTTGTAAAGATTAACTGGTGATGAAAAATTTCTGCTCTAGGAGTATTTTTATATTTAAAAATTATATGTGAGAGAGCAACCCTAGTTTATTAATTAAGATATAATAGTTCATCAGAAGTTTAGCTGATCTACTTTTGTTCGTCTTATTTTTACCTTTAAAAATGTAAAACTTCAAGTAAGATATATACATGCATCTAGTTTGAAGAGCCAAAAGTTTTGTGAGACTTGTCAACAAAAAAAGTCATCCCCCCATTTCAGTCATCTATTGCTACATTGAGAAAACAAAAACAAAAACAAAAAACTACCCCAAATATAGTGTCTTTAAACCATCAACCATTTATCATTTCTTATTGCTATGGTTTGGATGTTTAATGTCCCTCAAAGATCCATATGTAAAGACTTGGTACTCAGGGTGCTGGTTACGGGAGGTAGTGTGGACTTTAAGAGTTGGAGCCTAGTGGGAGGTCCTTGAATAACTGGGGGTGTGCCTTCAAAGAGTTTGCTCTCTTGCTCTCTCTGTTTCTGGCTGAATATGTGACTTCTCATTCCTTCCTACATGCATTCCTGCCATGATGTGCCACAGCCCACCACCCTCACTAAAGACCAGACCTCACAAGAGACATTGAGCCTCTAACGCTGAGCTAGATAAGCCCTTTCTTTTTATAAGTTAGTTGCCTCAGATATTTTGCTATACTGATGGAAAACTGACTTATGGTTCTGTGTGTTAAGAATTCATACCAGGCAAGTAGAATATCTTGTCACTGTTCTCTAAGATGTCTATTGGGTTAAAATGACCAAAATTGCTTCTTTAGTCAGATACGTGGTATCTCAGCTGGGATGAGAGGCTACTAGACTAATTCAACTGGGCATCATAGATGTGGTCAGGGTTCTTCTTTTTGGCTGGGTCCTTTGGTTCTCTCTTGTATAGTATCAGGGCCTCTTCTTCACCAGTCCTTTCCACATGGTCTCTGGATGGGAGCTCTCCAGCAGAAAGTCCTTTTCTTGAATGTCAGCTGAGAGTTCCCAATCATGCGGAACTTCTGCTACATTCTGTTGGCTGAAATAAGCCATAGCACCAATCCATATTTAAGGAGGGAGATTACACAAGAACAAGAATATTCTCCTGGCAAACAAACTCTGCCTTTATCTGAAGTTGGTCTTGGCTAGATAGTTTCCTGTTTCTCCCTGTTGGTAACAAACCTTTTGTGGAAATAAGCGAAAGATCTTGGGCCTATTGGTTTCCCCAAGGGTAGATAGTCTTTCCTTTTACACTCTCCCAGTGTCAAATGAATTTTTGTTCATTTCTTGGGAATGAGAGGATTTCCTGCCCTTTCTCAGAAGCAGGTAAATTTGCTTTTATTTTTCCTACAAAGTAGTGGCATTTCATCTGTGCTCTGGGAGCGCTAGGGTTCCTTGCCCCATGCTTTTAGCTTCTGATCACACCTTGTTTCCCTGCTTCACTGGGGAGAGGGTTGCGGTGAAATAAATCAGATTTCCTGCCCTGCCCTAATTTTTCCAATGAGCAGTTAGTGGCAAAAGGCTTCTTTGCATCTGTGTCTCCCACCTATTTGAAGCAGACATGCTTGCCTACATTTGTCTTTCAGAGTTCATCACAAATTTCACTCATCTCTCAAGCAGCTTGTATGGTGACCAGTTCTCCTGTGCTCACTAAAGGAGAAACAGTTTGTACATTCCATCTTTCCTGGCAGGCACTTGTCTTTTTTTCATTGGTTGCCTTGGGAATGTAGCTCTTTGATAGGCTCAAAAAATTTGATTTTTGTTGTTGTTGAGAAGGAAATGACATTCCTTTGCAGTTTTCTACATTCTAAGTCCGAATTCAAGCAAAAGATATTTCCCAACTGCACAATTATGAGTAACCTTAAAGGTAAATATTATCTTACAAAAATGAGACACAAAATTCTCTGTTACAGTTGACATAGAATCTCATACAATTACTTCTTGCAAAAACAAAACCAACAGCAGGGCTGGTGATGTAGTTCTATGGTGGAGTGCTTGATCAGTATGCGTGAGGCCCTGGGTTAGATCTGCAGTACTGCAACAGAATAAAAACCCCACAACACATACACACTGTGATAACAAGGTGAAGGGCAGACAAAATTTTGCCAAGAAAGGGATCGTCATCCTTACTTGGTTAACAGCTATGTTCTTAGATACCCTTTCTTTACATAAATAGCTTTCGGCTTTTTAGTTTGTCCATCTAGCAACATGAAACATTGGTTTCAACTACCTGTTTTTTTATTCTTTTAAAAGTCTTTGTTAAATTGCAATTTGAGTCATTGCTTTCTGTGTTTCTGCTCTATGTGGTCAAGGCTGCCTTGCTGACATTGATATGATAAGCACACCTTTGCTTCTACCCTACTTAGACTTTATCTCCTCCAGTACCTTGGTTTGGATGAGCACATGCACTTAAGCAGTCCTACTATCAGACCTCTCCTAATAGTCACTGACTCCTTTCCAAATACTTAACCTCAGTGCCCACTGGGGAGCCTTCAGGAGCCACTGCAGCACTGTTACCAGCACGACTCATTTAATATTTATTGAGTGAGGGAGTGTTACAAGAAGATGGATTTTAAGAACTACTTGAAGGATGGAAAGAAAATGGTGAGTTCTTCTGCCTCTAGGGTACCGTTTGTAAAGCCCATTTCCAATGAATTACCCTTCCAACCTGTATCGTATGCTGCTGTTCCTTTCTTTGACACTCATGTGGTTCCTGATTTTCACATGGTTTTATGAGACCCAGCCATTCAACGTGTGAGTTGCGAGAGGACCTTTCTGGTATAGCTCAGAATAAGCTCACTGCTCTGGCTTAGCAAGTGTCTTTGCTAGTATCTTGTGGTATTCATTTGTCTTTTACCCAGAATGCTCTCTGTGGAATCACATGTTCTTCCTCTTCTGAAATTCTGCTTGTGTTGTCAACTTTCCATCACTATTACAAACACCTAAAACAGTCAACCTAGCAAAGGTTTATTTGGGTTCATGGTTTTAGAAGTTCTAATCCATGATCACTTGACCTTGTTGCTTTTAGGCCTTTGGTGAGGAACTACATTGTGGCAGGAGTGTGTGATGGAGCAAAGCCTCTCACCCCATGGACAGGGAGGGAAAGAAATGGAGCAGAGAGCCAGAGTCCCCAAATCCCCTTCAAGGGCATGCCCCAATTACCTAATGACATCCTACTAAGCTAGGCTTTACATTTTGTAAGTTCTACCACTTCCCAGTAGCACCACCTGGGGAATAAGCCCTTATCACATGAAACTTTGAGGGACACTTGAGATCCAAACTATAGTGCTGGTTTGGGACCCATCACTCTTTGAAGCTCATTACTAGCTCACCTACATTTGATAGCAAATGCTATCACATTCTGCTGAGACTGAGCTCCCATGAGAAGGGCACTGTGAGTATGAGCACATGCAGCTGCACAGAAATGGTTGCTGGCTGATGATGCCAAAGCCCTTTGGTGCTCATGCTATTTTCTTTTCACTACCATTGGCATAGTTCCCATTCCTTGTGCCAGGAGAGAAATCAGGAGAGATAAAAGGTGTCCAGGGAAGGAAGCCTAGGACTCACAGATACTGTACTATAAACTGTGATAATGAATTCTAGGTAATGAATGGTAAGTGTATTTGGGAAAGAATTTAGATGATTCTGAATAGCATCCTTTATTAAGAAGCAGGCTTATAGACAGGACAGGCTGCATAATCAGTGTAAAAGGAAAACCTGGGGCTTCTTGTTCAAAAAGTATTGAGAGTTTTAAGACAGCAATAGCAAAGCACTAAACCAAAGCAAAGACATCCCAAGTGTGGGACCCTAGAGATGTAATTGCACAGGCCGTATTCCCTGTGTGTAGAAAACTAACAAAGATGGTAGGTTGCAAAGAACTGAAGTCATAGATTCGTTTGCTTAAAATCAAAACTTAAAAGGCCTACTACAGTTCCAATACAAATTATAGAGAACATGTTAGACCAAATCTTCTTGTTCTCATGGGATATGCAGAGGATTGACACTATCTTCAATATGTCACAGATTTTCAACTAGATAGAGTCATCAACTACGTGCTATCTTTGACAGTGAGTCAGATTTCTATGTTGATCAAAAGTGAGAGGGAAGGGTGGGCAGTGGCAGTGGCTCACGCCTGTAATCCTAGCTACTCAGGAGGCAGAGATTGGGAGGATTGAAGCTAGAGGCTAGCCTGTGCAAAATGTTCACAAGACCCCATCTGAACCAATAAAAGTTGGGTGTGGTGATAAGTGCCTGTCATTCCAGCTATGCTGGAAGTATAAATAGCCATGGTCCAGGATGACCAGGCATAAGTGCAAGACCCTATTTGAAAAATACCTAAAGCTAAATGTGCTGGAGGCATGGCTCAAGTGGTAGAGTGCCTGCCTAGCAAGCACAAGCCCTGAATTCAAATCCTAGTACCGCCAAAAAAGCCCCAAAAAAGTGAGAGTGGGTTTTCTAAAGTTGAGAAATACAGCTATAGAAGTTATTTGCATTTGGATATGAAAATTTGTGAGCCATAATGACTGGTCTATTCATCCATTCAACAAGTGTTATGGAATGCCTAATATACTGCCAAATGGGGACTCTGGAATCAATCAAGTGTATAATACCTGCCTAGCAAACATTAGGCCCTGAGTTCAAACTCCAGTGCCACCAAAAGAAAAAAATCAATGCAAGTATACTCCCAAATGCCAATTTGCACAGGAACGTGGCAGACTTTCTCTTGTATTGTGAAAGTTTCTTGCAGTTACTCCAGCTTTGGGCATAGCATGCTTATCGATGCCGTGAAAGGGATGGGTTGGAAGCAGGGTTGAGGAGAGGAAGAACTGAGAGACAAGTCCAAAAGAGTGGGAGAATTTGCATCACTAAACAAGCTCCCAGTTAATGCCCACTGATCAAAATTTGATCAGTGACAATGAAAGAAGTGTGAGTGTCTGCTGTCTTCCTCAGGTTTTCTTTAGTTATAGTTATAAGGGGAAAACATTTGGTATTTGTGAGCTATGCTTGGTTATGTGAAAATGAAGATAATATTCTCCATTTGCAGTTTCTTCAAGAAACACTTTTGCAGAGTAATTAACAAGGCAAATGGTTGAAAGGCCTGTAGAATTTCCAGAAAAAGTGAGCCTGCATTAGTGCTCAGCATGCTGAGGTAATGGAGTTCACTTGATTTCCCTGGAAAGGTATTTTGTGATTCTATTATATTTCAGGAAAGGAGACTTCGGAAACTCCACTTTAAAGTGCCCTATTTGCATCATTGTTCTCTTTCTTAAGTGGAATGGTGTACACAGAGGTTTTGGCATTTTACTGTGGTTTTCCTTTCCTAAGTTAGTGGAGTCCTGAGCACATTTTGTGATTAGTCTATTAAACTCCCAAGCCCTGGCAATGGGATTGTTGCTTCTTGAAAGCACAAAGTTTGAGATAAAAACTGTAGAAGGCATAGCTAGATAGCTTAAAATCTATGTTTTGAAAGTAAACAGAGTTTATTAATCTAAAGGAATGTTATCCACCAACGTATTTGTTTATGAGATCATAAGTGTATTTCAAAAATATTATAATTGCTCAATATTCAATAATTCCAAATACCTTTTTGGTTATTCACTTTGGACTTTCTGAAGTGTTCTCTATGAGACTTAAGCCTAATGCCCTAAAGTATCTGTATCAGTTGCTTTCTGTCTCTCAGACAGAATAACAGAAAAATAAACTTAAAGGAGGAAAGCTTATTTTGGTTCATGCTTTCAGAGGTTTCAGTCACTTGGCTCCATTGCTTCTGGGCCTATGCGTGGTGGAGTATCCAGATGGGGAGTGTGTGGCGGAGCAAAGTGGCTCACCTTACAGTGGGCAGCAGGCAGAGATGGACAGGGAGGGACCAGGGACAAGGTATACCCTTCAAGGGCATGCCCCCTGAGACCTACTTCCTCCAACTAGGCCCTACTTCCTAATCATCCATTCAGTGCAAACTCATTGATGGATTAACCCATGATCTGATCACTTCTTAACAGCACCAGCTGGGGACCAAGCCTTCAACATATAAGATTTTTTGGGGGACACTTCATATTCAAACTATAATAGCATTTATTATATATGATGTTTTATTACATATGATATAAATGAACTTCTATCCACCTAGATTGGTACTAATTATGTTCTGTTCTTGATAAAATTCAGTGCTCATTTATATTATTTTCTGTATTCTGTGGTTCAGATAAGGAACATGGGTGAAAAAGGCTAACACTGATTTAAGAGCTGTAGTTGTGAGAATTCCAAGATGGCGGCTAGAGGTAGGAAGCAGAAAGCGAACCTCCTATAGTGAAATCTTGGAGAGACGCTGGAGACACACTTTGCAGGCATAATCACCGAGAAAAGGCATAACTTTGACCCCTCCACATCTCCAGCCGGTGCAGAGAATCTCCACTTCACGTTAAACGGAGAAACGAGGAGGGCCCCCGGGGCCGCCAGTGGCCGGCGCCCATACGGCTTGGGAAGACGTGGACCAGGTGAGCTTCGCGGTACCGCGGTAGCCCCACAGACAAGCCTGGGCCAGAGCAGCATAGCCCCCTGGACAGACTGACCTCCACCCAGGGAAAAAAAAAGAGAAACTGAGTAATAAGCAATAAGAATAGTTAAGACACGCTGGAAAGAGGGTGGGGCACCCTGAGCGCTGAAGATTGGGGGAAGGGAACCCTTCCTGGGACTATAAATAAGCAAGCCGGGTGGGCCGGAGAGCCTCTGGCAGGAGTGGGGTGCGCACCCAGCAACCAGGAGCGGGGACGCTTGTGAGAGGAGGGAAGACCCACTTCCCACGTGAACTGTAAAGAAACATGGCGGCCGGCAGGAGCAGCAGCACCACCCAGTAAGCAGGAGCAGGAAAGCTTCTGAAAGTGGCAGTGGGAAGAAAACTTCAGAGGAGAGGGGGGAAGACCCACCTCCCACATGAACTGTAGATAAACACGCAGGCCTGACAATGCAGGGCAGTGTCACCTTTCCCAGTGCTTGGAAAGGGGAAAGCCTGTAGCAGAGGCTCCTGCACAGGAGAACTCTGAGCAAACAAAGCCTGTGGGACCAGGTGAGTGCTAGCTCACCCCAGAGATCTGCACAAATAACGCCGCCAGCTACAGGCTGAGAGCAGCAGGCAGGCAAGCCACAGCTGCAGATAGACTCTCAGAACTGTCTCCAGACGCTTTTTTTTCTTTTTCTCCCTACCTTTGATGAGAGAACAACCGAATTACACCTGCAAGCTGAAAAACTTACTGAAACTGTATTGCATTTGAACTGGGGACACTTGGTGGGGCTTTTGTGTGTGTGTGTGTGTGTGTGTGTGTGTGTGTGTGTGTGTGTGTGTGTGTAGTTTTGTTCTACTTTATGCGTCCCCTTTGATGAGACAACTACAGAACAACATCTGAGGCACCATCTCCAGGACTGGAGACTGAGACGGACACCCAAATTATTAAGACTGAAACTGCATTGCATATAAACTTGGAGGTTTTTTTTTTTTAAATTTTCTATTTTCCATTTTATTTTAATTCATTTATATATATAGATATTACTTTCATTTACTTATTTTTTATTTTTTATCTTTGATTTTCAATCCTCTCTCTGTCTCTCTAATGTCTGTTCAGCTTACTGTCAATTAGTACACTAACACTCCCTGTTTATACCTTTGAAACTCTCTTGTCTGATACCTTGTTCTGCTTTCTCCCTCTTGTCTGTGTATTTGTTTTCCCCTTTTCTTTAACTTCTTGCTGTCCATCTCAGCTCACTCTGCCATTCTAAATATTACCATTGTTATTATTACAAGCTAGAAAATACTTAATTACACACAGTACAGGGACAGTAACAACACCAAGGACAATGACGGGAAGACAGAAAAAACAGGGAAACCAGTTTCCCCACAGCAAAAAATTAGTACAGGAACCAGAAGGGAATGAAGAGAACAGAAACTCAGATCCAGACTCCAACAAAATGAAGATAAACTATGCCAAAGGACCCAATGAAGCCCACAAGAATAATTTAAAAGAAGACATACTACAAGTACTCAATGAGAATTTTATAGAGATGATACTGGATAGGGTCAACCAAAATGTACAGGAGACACTCAAGAAATTCCAAGACAACAAAAATAGAGAATTTGAAAAAGCAAAAGAAGAAATAAAGGAAACCATAGAAGCACTGTATAAACACCAAAGTGAAAGAGAGAACACAATGAATAAATGGATAAATGAACTCAGGACAAAAATAGACAACAATAAAGAAGAAAACTGCCAGGATATGGAAAACCTCAGAAAAAAGAACGACACAGAACTGCAAAACAAAATGGAAGGCCAATCCAGCAGAATAGAACAAACAGAAGACAGAATCTCAGAACTTGAAGATGAAATGGTAATTAAAGGAAAAACCGAAGAACTATTAATTAAACAACTCAAGACCTGTGAAAAGAAAATGCAAGAACTCACTGACTCCATCAAAAGACCAAACTTGAGAATCATGGGCATCGAAGAAGGAGAAGAGGTGCAAGCAAAGGGAATGCGTAATATATTCAACAAAATAATAACGGAAAATTTCCCAAATCTAGAGAAAGATATTCCCATACAAATGCAAGAGGCCTCCAGGACACCAAACAGACCAGATCAAAATAGAACTACTCCACGACATATCATCATTAAAACAACAAGTTCAGAAACTAAGGAAAGAATATTGAAGGCTGTAAGAGAGAAAAACAAGTAACATACAAAGGTAAACCCATCAAAATCAAAGCAGACTTCTCAACAGAAACATTAAAAGCAAGAAGAGCGTGGGGTGAGATCTTCTGGGCACTGAATGAAAATAACTTCAACCCCAGGATACTCTACCCAGCAAAGCTATCATTCAAAATAGATGGAGCAATAAAAGTCTTCCATGATAAGCAGAAACTAAAACAATATGTGACCACAAAGCCACCATTACAAAAGATTCTGCAAGGGATCCTGCACACAGAAAGTGACACCCAACTTAACCATGAAAAGTCAGGCAGCACCAAACCACAGGATAAGAAAAAGCAAGACAGTAGAGAGTAACATCAAGTTAGGTACACACAATCAAACCTTCAAACAACTAAGACAACTAAATGGCAGGAATCACCACATACCTATCAGTACTAACGCTTAATGTTAATGGACTTAATTCACCCATCAAAAGACACCATTTGACAAAATGGATTAAAAAAGAAGATCCAACAATTTGTTGCTTACAGGAGACTCATCTCACCGACACAAAATAAGCATATGCTTAGGATGAAAGGCTGGAAGAAGATTTACCAAGCCAATGGCCGCCGAAAACAAGCAGGAGTAGCAATACTTATCTCTGACAAAGTAGACTTCAAACCTACATTGATCAAACGAGATAAAGAAGGACATTCCATACTAATAAAAGGAAATAGACCAAAAGGAAATAATAATCATCAATCTGTACGCACCCAATGTTAATGCACCCAATTTCATAAAACATACCCTGAAAGACCTAAAAGCATATATAAACGCCAACACAGTGGTTGTGGGAGACTTTAACACTCCATTATCATCAATAGATAGGTCATCCAAACAAAAACTCAATAAAGAAATCCAAGATCTAAAATATGCAATAGATCAAGTGGACTTAGTAGATGTCTACAGAACATTTCATCCAACCTCTACACAATATACATTCTTCTCAGCAGCCCATGGAACCTTCTCCAAAATAGATCATATCCTAGGGCACAAAGCAAGCCTCAGCAAATATAAGAAAATAGAAATAATACCGTGCATACTATCTGACCACAATGCAGTAAAAGTAGAACTCAACAACAAAAGTAAAGACAAAAAACATGCAAGCAGCTGGAAACTAAATAACTCATTACTTAATGAAGAATGGATCATCGATGAAATAAAAAAGGAAATTAAAAAGTTCCTGGAAGTCAATGAAAATGAAAACACAACCTACCAGAACCTATGGGACACAGCTAAGGCAGTCTTGAGAGGAAAGTTTATAGCCATGAGTGCATATATTAAAAAGACTGAAAGATCCCAAATCAATGACCTAATGATACATCTCAAACTCCTAGAAAAACAAGAACAAGCAAATCCCAAAACAAATAGAAGGAGAGAAATAATAAAAATAAGAGCTGAAATCAACGAAATAGAAACCAAAAAAACCATACAAAGAATTAATGAAACAAAAAGTTGGTTCTTTGAAAAAATAAACAAGATCGACAGACCCCTGGCAAACCTGACTAAAATGAGGAGAGAAAAAACCCAAATTAGTAGAATCAGGAATGCAAAAGGGGAGATAACAACAAACACCATGGAAGTCCAGGAAATCATCAGAGACTACTTTGAGAACCTATATTCAAATAAATTTGAAAATCTAAAAGAAATGGACAGATTTCTAGATATATGTGATCATCCAAAACTGAACCAAGAGGAAATTAATCACCTGAATAGACCTATAACACAAAATGAAATTGTAGCAGCAATCAAGAGTCTCCCCAAAAAGAAAAGTCCAGGACCTGATGGATTCTCTGCTGAGTTCTATCAGACCTTTAAAGAAGAACTGATACCAACCCTCCTTAAACTGTTCCATGAAATAGAAAGGGAAGGAAAACTGCCAAACACATTTTATGAAGCCAGTATTACACTTATCCCAAAACCAGGCAAAGACACCTCCAAAAAGGAAAACTATAGGCCAATCTCCTTAATGAACATTGATGCAAAAATCCTCAACAAAATAATGGCAAACCGAATTCAGCAACACATCAAAAAGATTATTCACCATGACCAAGTAGGCTTCATCCAGGGATGCAGGGGTGGGTCAACATACAAAAATCAATAAATGTAATAAACCACATTAACAGAAGCAAAGACAAAAACCACTTGATCATCTCAATAGATGCAGAAAAAGCCTTTGCTAAGATCCAACATCATTTCATGATAAAAGCTCTAAGAAAACTAGGAATAGAAGGAAAGTTCCTCAACATTATAAAAGCTATATATGACAAACCTACAGCCAGCATTATACTTAACGGAGAAAAATTAAAACCATTCCCTCTAAAATCAGGAACCAGACAAGGATGCCCACTATCTCCACTCCTATTTAACATAGTACTCGAATTCCTAGCCAGAGCAATTAGGCAAGAAGAAGGAATAAAAGGAATACAAATAGGTAAAGAAACTGTCAAAATATCCCTATTTGCAGACGACATGATCCTATACCTTAAAGACCCAAAAAACTCTACTCAGAAGCTTCTAGACATCATCAATAGCTATAGCAAGGTAGCAGGATATAAAATCAACATAGAAAAATCCTTAGCATTTCTATACACTAACAATGAGCAAACGGAAAAAGAATGTATGAAAACAATTCCATTTACAATAGCTTCAAACAAAATCAAATACCTAGGTGTAAACCTAACAAAAGATGTGAAAGACCTCTACAAGGAAAACTATACACTTCTGAAGAAAGAGATTGAGGAAGACTATAGAAAGTGGAGAGATCTCCCATGCTCATGGATTGGTAGGATCAACATAGTAAAAATGTCGATACTCCCAAAAGTAATCTACATGTTTAATGCAATTCCCATCAAAATTCCAATGACATTCATTAAAGAGATTGAAAAATCTACTGTTAAATTTATATGGAAACACAAGAGGCCACGAATAGCCAAGGCAATACTCAGTCAAAAGAACAATGCAGGAGGTATCACAATACCTGACTTCAAACTATATTACAAAGCAATAACAATAAAAACAGCATGGTACTGGCACAAAAACAGACATGAAGACCAGTGGAACAGAATAGAGGATCCAGATATGAAGCCACACAACTATAAGCAACTTATCTTTGACAAAGGAGCTAAAAATATATGATGGAGAAATAGCAGCCTCTTCAACAAAAACTGCTGGGAAAACTGGTTAGCAGTCTGCAAAAAACTGAAACTAGATCCATGTATATCACCCTATACCAAGATTAACTCAAAATGGATCAAGGATCTTAATATCAGACCCCAAACTCTTAAGTTGATACAAGAAAGAGTAGGAAATACTCTGGAGTTAGTAGGTATAGGTAAGAACTTTCTCAATGAAACCCCAGCAGCACAGCAACTAAGAGATAGCATAGATAAATGGGACCTCATAAAACTAAAAAGCTTCTGTTCATCAAAAGAAATGGTCTCTAAACTGAAGAGAACACCCACAGAGTGGGAGAAAATATTTGCCAACTATACATCAGACAAAGGACTGATAACCAGAATATACAGGGAACTTAAAAAACTAAATTCTCCCAAAACTAATGAACCAATAAAGAAATGGGCATGTGAACTAAACAGAACTTTCTCAAAAGAAGAAATTCAAATGGCCAAAAAACACATGAAAAAATGCTCACCATCTCTAGCAATAAAGGAAATGCAAATTAAAACCACGCTAAGATTCCACGTCACCCCTGTTAGAATAGCCATCATTAGCAACACCACCAACAACAGGTGTTGGCGAGGATGCGGGGAAAAAGGAACCCTCTTACACTCTTGGTGGGAATGTAAACTAGTACAACCACTCTGAAAAAAATTTGGAGGCTACTTAAAAAGCTGGACATCGATCTACCATTTGATCCAGCAATACCACTCTTGGGGATATACCCAAAAGACTGTTACTCCAGAGGCACCTGCACATCCATGTTTATTGCGGCACTATTCACAATAGCCAAGTTATGGAAACAGCCAAGATGCCCCAGCACTGACGAATGGATTAAGAAAATGTGGTATCTATACACAATGGAATTTTATGCAGCCATGAAGAAGAACGAAATGTTATCATTCGCTGGTAAATGGATGGAATTGGAGAACATCATTCTGAGTGAGGTTAGCCTGGCTCAAAAAACCAAAAATCGTATGTTCTCCCTCATATGTGGACATTAGATCAAGGGCAAACATAACAAGGGGATTGGACTATGAGCACATGATAAAAGCGAGAGCACACAAGGGAGGGGTGAGGATAGGTAAGGCACCTAAAAAACTAGGTAGCATTTGTTGCCCTTAACACAGAGAAACTAAAGCAGATACCTTAAAGCAACTGAGGCCAATAGGAAAAGGGGACCAGGAACTAGAGAAAAGGTGAGATCAAAAAGAATTAACCTAGAAGGTAACACCCACGCACAGGAAATCAATGTGAGTCAATGCCCTGTATAGCTATCCTTATCTCAACCAGCAAAAACCCTTGTTCCTTCCTATTATTGCTTATACTCTCTCTACAACAAAATTAGAAATAAGGGCAAAATAGTTTCTGCTGGGTATTGAGGGGGGGGGAGCGGGAGGGGGTGGAGTGGGTGGTAAGGGAGGGGGTGGGGGCAGGGGGGAGAAATGAACCAAGCCTTGTATGCACATATGAATAATAAAAGAAAAATGAAAAAAAAAAGAGCTGTAGTTGTTAATTTACAGATTGCTGTGGAATTAGCTATTGATTTTTGGAAGAGAGGGAATCAGGAGTTTAAATCAATGTTAACAAATTTGCAACCTTCAATTAAACAGTGCCAGGAAAATGATTTAGCACCATAGTTCTGTTTTCCTGAAATAATATGAAAGAGCTAAAGTTTTCAGGTAAATGTTACAGGAACATGAGGATCTTTTTTTTTTGCAATGACCGAAACTAAGAATGTTTACTGTTTCAGTGATTTGGACACTAGTACTTAGGATCTGGTCTCTGGTACTTTCCTCTCAGTTATTTTGAAGTGTTACTACTGTCCTTAGATCCTTTCTTTTAGCAGATGGGCATTTCTTCTGTTTTAGTGTGAAGATGGACTATCAGGTGGAAAGGGCTCCCATCTACAAATATCTCCATGTTCAAGCCCATTCTTAGTTATGAGGGGAATGCAATCACACTCCGCTCTACCATGCATCCCACCATGTGTCCTTCCTCCATGACCTTCATTTAAGAGTTAGCTTCATTAAAAACATCTGCCGTTACTTTCCCTCACTTCTCATGGACTCCATCCACTGCCTCCAGTGCCTGCTGCCCAGACCTCACTGCGGCTGACACTAAGGGGAGACACTTGTCAAATAGAAAACAGATTCACATTAACAAGTGATAAAGAATCTGGATAATTTTACTATTAGTAAAGGTAGAGGATCCTCATGACAAGAAGAAGATAGACAATGAAAACTTTAGGAAAAATATAAAGCTCCACTAGAGAGTTAGTATCCAAATAGGAAGGCTAAAATGTGGCATAAGCGTGAGGATTCATTCAAGTTTAGTGGAAGATAATTCAATTGACTCACTCTTTCTTTTTTTTTTTTTTTTTTCCAGTTCCAGGGTTTGAACCAAGGCCTTTGCACTTGCTAGGCAGGTGCTCTACAACTTGAACCATACCACTAACCCTTTTTTTGTTCTGGTTATGTTGGAGATAGGGTCTCACTTTTTGCCCAGGCTGGCCTGCACCGAGATGCTTCTATTTTGCTCTTCCTCCTGTTGCTAGGATGACAGACACACGCCACTAAGCCCAGCTATTGGTTGAGAAAGGATCTTGTGAACTTTTTGCCCAAACTGGCCTGGAACCACAATCCTTCAGATCTCAGCCCTGAGTAAAGATGTTTTTTGAAAAAACAAAAAACAGACAAACAAACAAAAAACCAGTGAAACAGGAGGAAAACCAGGAGAATGTGGTACACTGGAAGCAGTGGTGTCTTGGAGTTAACTTCTATCAACTCTTGAGGGCTGGTTGTTAAGATTTTAGGAATTTAGGAGCTAGCTGTCACTTCCAGCCATTATTAAAAATTAAATTATGCAAACTTAATCAAGTGGACTGTATTAAGAACAAGATAGCCCAAACTCATCACTTTTTACTTAATTTACTACACTACTAACTTGAGGTTACTTATGTCTATTATACATCTGTTTGGTGTGAATATTATAGGATGGTGTATGATGCTGTACCACTCCTTCCAACTCAGAAATATCACATTGCTAACTTGAAACTGGGAGTATTTAAACCACAGAAATCAGCAAAGGCAACAAATTCGTTTTAAATTTTTTCTTGGGGAATCTGTTGTTAAACATTTACCAGAATACCACCACTGCCTAGAAGAATGAAGAAGGAGAAACATCAAGGAGAGAATGTAACCAATTATGTCAACTGCTGCTAAGATGAAGTCAGTAGAACAAGATCTGGGAATTGGATTAAGCTACATGTATTTCATAGTGATCAAAAAGGCAAAGTCACTGCCTTTGTAGAACTTATGTCTGATGACTGAACATTGAATTTAACAAGGGAGATTTGGCAGTGAACAGAACAGAAAAACAAATCCCTGCCTTCATAGCAGGTCCCTGACTACTGAAGTGGGGTGTTGAAGGACTTAACTGCTTTGGAGTAAGCTCCATCCTCTCCACCTTCCAAACTGCATTTAGACTACTGTTTGCTACCATATTCTGCTGGTGTACATCTGTCTACTTATTCTTTGGGTTTGGCTCAAATGTTTACTCCTTTGGACACCATCTCTGAACTTCCCAGGTAAAGTTTAATGATTACCATGAACATTCCTGTACTTGTCTCAGTCTTGAATTTTTCTCATTGCTGTCACAAGGACCCATTTTTACGTCCACCCAGTGATGAACCTTCTGACTATTAGTGATTGAGGTATTCATCTTTGTATCTCTGGGCTTACAACCATAATTGATGCTAATACATGTGGAGAGACTGAAGGAATCGAGTAATTAATCTGGCATAGAAGATACTAAGACCTTATATCTAAGGCATATCCAAGGCAGAGGGACCATAAAATCTACTCTGTGGAGGGATATACATGGTGTCAGCAGAGCTGTGTTTGTTTTAGTCTCTGGACCTTTGACATTTCCCCCACTTTCAGCCTCTTCCCTGACTTGAACATCTAATGTGGATCCTGAAATAATCAACATGCTATATTATTAAAGAAAACTTGTTTTATTTCTATTCAGAGAGCGCTTTGTTGCTAAAATTTCCTATCTATTACCCTTTCTTTCCAGGTTAATTTATATTTTGAATTTATTTCTTTAGTAATTTCCATTTTAATTTATATGTCCTCATATTTTCTTAAGACCAAGTTATTCCTAAGCACTATTATTAAATCAGCAGTCATTTGGTTTCAAGGAACAGATACTTGTTTAACATAACTTTAATAAGTAACAGTTTGCTGAAGTTGTAGAATAGCAATGCCATAGACATTGCAGCAGAGAATTGCCAACAGAGTGTGTGTGCAGATGTGCTCACTCCTAGGGATCCATTTACACATTACATTGGCCTGGATTTTAGCCATGGTCACTGCAGTTAGAATTTCAAAATGACATTATTAGTGCCAAATTAGGCTTGGAAAAGGTGTGGGGGTGAGTTATTTCATTTGTAATCTTATTTCAGTGCTTTCTGAGGTCCTGGAAATCACAGTGGAAAGAAAATTAGGAGTTCAGAAAACATTGCTTGATTATGCAATGTTTCCTAACAATTGTGTGTGAAAAAAGTGTGTCAAAAATTCTCAGAGTGCCTTGGGAGAGGATAGTGCAGTCAGTGATAGGACATATGTGCTTCACTCCCTCTTTAGTTCTCTGTGGCAGATCTTGAATATTACCAGTGAATTACTGATTCTTTTTAAAGGATGAAGAAGATGAAGCAGCTGTGAATTTGAGTTGAGTTATGTGCTTACCCTATCTTCTGTTGATCTGTCCATATCTGATAGAGGGGTGTTGCAGTCTTCAGTTATTATACTATATTCTTCTGTTTCTCCTCAGTTCTTTCAGTTTTTGCCTTACGTATTTTGACACACTGTTGTTAATGCACATACAAATGAAGGAGTGTTAAGTCTTCTTGGAGAATTGGCCCCTCTTTATTCCTGGCAAGAGTCCTTACTTTGAAGTGTGTTCTGTCTAAATTAACGTAGCTACTTTCATTTTCTTTTGATTAGTACTAGCATGGTATATCTTTCTCCACCCCTTTTAGTCTATACATATCTTTATGTTTAAAGTGGATTTCTTGTTGGGTCTTGTTTTTTCATCTACTTGGACAATTGATTTAATGTTATTATTGGTAGAGTTGGAGTCATCTATTATAGTCATTAGTTTTTTGTTTATTGTCCTTGTTCTTTGTTCCTATTATTGTCTTACACCCCTTTTCTGTCATACATAGTTTTAATTAAGCATTTTATGAGATGCCATTTCTATTTCTTTCTTAGCATATTAATTACACTCTTTGGCTTTTTATTTTATTTTATCATTTTTACATGTACTTATATGTGTATACATTATTTGGGCCACCTCCTGGGCAGAACCTGCTCCTCCCTCTTGTTCTCTGACTTTGTTGAAGAAAAAACATAAAAGATAATAAGAAAAACATGGTATTTTTGCTAGTTTGAGAAAAGGATAGTTATACCAGGAGATTCTTTGTGTTGTTTCCATGTATATGTATATTTCAAGCCAAATTGGTTCATCTTTACCAGACCTCATTACTACTTCCTAGTCCCCTTCCAATAGTGGCTTCTGCCAGTTTAAGGTTGCTATCCTCATTTCTATACAGTGAGCACATCACCCACATTGAAGTTGTTGGTTTTCTTCCCTATCCCTATCCCTATCCCTCCCATGTGCAGTCTCCCCTTAGTGTGCAACCCATGTCCAATAATATTACTGCATTTGTTTTGGGTCTAAATTCTGCATATGAGGGAGAACATGTGATTTTTGGCCTTCTGAGTCTGACTAACTTTGCTTAAGATGATGGTCTCCAGTTCCATCCATTTACCTGCAAATGACAAAATTTCATTCTTTTTTGTGGCTGAATAAAATTCCATTGTGTATAGATACCACATTTTCTTAATTCATTAGTCAGTGGTGGGGCATCTTGGCTATTTTCATGCCTTGGCTATTGTAAATAGTGCTGCAATAAACATTGGTGTGCAGGTGCCTTTGTAGTAACTTGAGTCACATTCCTTCAGGTATATCCTTAGGAGTGGTATTGCTGAATCATATGACAGATCTACTTTTAATTTTTAAAGACGCCTCCATATCACTTTCCATAGTGGTTGTACTAGCTTACATTTCCATCAGCAGTGTATGAGGGTTCCTTTTAACCCTGCATCCTCACCAACATTTGTTGTTGTTGATGTTCTTAATGATAGCTATTCTAAGAGGAGTGAGATGGAATCTTAGTGTGGTTTTGATTTGCATTTCCTTTATGGCCAGTGATGGTGACCATTTTTTCATGTGTTTTTTGGCCATTTGGATTTCTTCCTTTGAAAAAGTTCTGTTTAGTTCAGTTGCCCATTTCTTTATTGAGTCATTGATATTTTTGGGAGTTTTTTTTTTTTTTGAGCTTCCTATACAGGAAGGGACTGGTTATTAGTCCCTTGTCTGATACATAACTAGCAAAGGTTTTCTCCCATTCTGTGGGTGGCCTCTTCAATTTAGAGACCATTTCTTTTGTTGTGCAGAAGCTTTTTAATTTCATGTAGTTCCATTTGTCAATCCTTTCTCTTAGTTGCTGAGCTGCTTGAGTTCTACTGAGGAAGTCCTTTCTTATTCCTATTGCTTCTAGTGTATTCCCTGCTCTTTCCTGTACTAGCTTCAAGGTTTCAGGTCTGATATTAAGGTCCTTAATCCACTTTGAGATGATACTAGTACAGGTTGACAGGCATGGATCTATTTTCAGTTTTCTACAGGCAGACAGCCACTTTTTCCCCCAGCAACATTTGTTGAAGAGGCTGTCTTTTTTCCATTGTATGTTTTTGGCACCTTTGTTGAAGATTAGGTGAGCATAGTTGCATGGATTCATATTCAGTTTCTCTATTCTGTTCCACTGGTCTTCATGCCTGTTTTTGTGCCAGTACCATGCTGTTTTTATTGCTATGGCTCTGAAGTATAGTTTGAAGTCGGGTATTGTGATACCTCCAGCATAGCTCTTTTTGCTCAGTATTGCCTTGGCTATTGACAGTCTTTTGTGTTTCCAAATGAATTTTAGGGTAGATTTTTCAATCTCTGTGATGAATGTCATTGGGATTTTGATGGGAATTGTGTTGAACATTAAATTGCTTTTGGTAGTATAGCCGTTTTCACTATATTGATTCTGTCTTTGGCTTTTTTTTTTTAAAGCTTTCTTTTAGTGATTATCACAGTTTGCAAAATACATTTACAGTTAATTGAATTCCACTTCAAATGACACAATGCTTCACAAATAGTGCAAGTACTTTATTATAAGAAATCATCTCAATTCCTTTCTTCTGTCTCTTGTATCATTGTAGTCATTTATTTGACTTATACATAAACTATAATTTTTGGGTATGTTGTTGTTATTATTTTGAACAAACTTAACTGTAATAGGTCAATTCATAGTAGGAAAAATCAGTATTTTTTACCTTCACTTATTTTTTTTTGTAATGATGTTTATGTAGATCCAAATTTATGATCTATATTGCTTTCCTTCTCTCAGAAGAATTTCTTTCAGCATTTCTTGCAAGGTAGGTCTACTGGAAAAAAATGCCTTCAATTTTTACTTGTGTGAAAGTCTATATTTCTCTCTTTCATTTTTGAAGGATAATTTAATAGGATATAGAATTGTAGGGTAGTGGGGTTTTTCCTTTCAACACTTTAAATATTTCATTCCACTCTCTTCTTTATATGGTTTTTGAAAGGTTGATGTAATTCTTTTCCTTGCTCCTTTATAGGTAAGATACTTTCCCCACACTGGTTTCTTTTTACATTTTTTCTTTATTTTAATTTTCTTCTTATGTTTAGGTATAGTTTTTCTGGAGTTTATCCTGCTTGATATTCCATGAGTTTCCTGGACATGTGGTTTGGTGTATGACATTAATTTGAGAGAAACCCCAGTCTTTATTTAAATATTGCTTCAGTTCTGCTTTGTCATTTTTTTTCTTTTTCTTCTCTTCTGGTATTCCTTTTATGCATATGTCACACCTTTTTCAGCTGTCCTATAGTTCTTGGACATTCTGTTATCATTTATTTATTTAAGTTTTTTTCTTTGCTTTTCCATTTTGGAAGTATCTATTGCGTATACTTAAGTTTAGAGAGTCTTTTTTTTTAGCCATCTTCAGTCTACAATGAGCTCATCAAAAGCTCATTGTAGTCTCTGTACAGTGATTTTTTTAATCTCTAGCATTTCTTTTGGATTCTTCTCAGAATTTCTTTCTCTCTGCATAATTATCCATTTGTTCTTGCATGTTGTCTACTTTTTTCAATTAGTGCCCTTAACATATTATCATAGTTTTTTTAAAATTCATGGCCTGATAATTCTATTATCTCTGCCATATCTGGATCTGGTTCTGATGCTTGTTCTGTGTGAGAGGGTTTTTTTTTTCTCTTAGTATGCCTTGTAATTTTTTTGTTGAAAGGCAGACACAATGTATTAGATAAAAGGAACTATGATCAATAGGTCTTTAGTCGTGGTAATATGTATGTGTGTGTGAGGGAGTGTTCTGGAGCCCTAGGATTAGGTCTCTCTGTTAGTGAGCCTGTGCCCCCAGATTGTGAACTTTACAAGTGATTTTCAGTTGTTTCTTTTTTCTTTCATTCCCTTAGGTGGTACAGGATGGCTAGAGGAAATTGTAATTGAATACTTTCCTTCTTCCAGTAGGTTAAACTTTGGTAAAAGTTTCTCTTGGAGACACCTGCTCAAGCAAAAAGCTCTGGTATATTTTTAAATGGTTAATCTTCCATTCCCTCAGGACCTCAGAAGTTGAGTTAACTCTTCTCCTTCTCTTCCTCCTCATCCTTCTCCTTCTTCTTCAAAATGTTGTTGAGATAGGAGAAAGTCAATTTAGCTTTGTGGGCTTAGGAAAAGTTGAGTGGTCTGTTTCTTTTTCAAATTTTCAACTAAGTTTTCTGTTTTTCATGTCCCAGAGGGAGTCAATTCTTGTTATTCTTAATTGTTTTGTTCTAATCAATGAGTCAATTAGCAAATACTAAACCCAAGGGGAAATATAGGGTTGTGTTCCTTTGAGCTTCTGGTCACAACATTTTTGTCAATTGAACAATATATAACCTTGCTTTGTGTGTATTTCATTTAAAGACATTGAACACATGGCCAAGCACTATAAATCATTCATGAATGAAGTCTTTCCTAACATGTATTTGCTGTACCACACACACATAGCCTTCTTATTCTTAGGAATAGTAGACAGAGCTTCAGTACTCTGCTTGGAGCCATTTGAAATAGTGCAATCACTAAGAAAGAGCACAAAAATGGAAAAGAAAATGGCACTAAATAGACCACGAAAAGGATGTGTGTAGTCTAAGATCAAACAAAAAGGAAGACTATTTCCTTATTTAGCTTCAGCTAGGATTGTGTGCATCAGGCAACTTAAGTTTTCCAACACTGTACATCCACAGATGGCCACAAGAGTACTGTGAGTATTGATTTAGGGGTTACAAATAAATTTTAGCAAGTAGGCAGGTTCATAAATAAGGAATCCCTGAATAATGAGGATCAGTTGTACCTACCAGTGTCTTATATTCCTGAACCATGTGAGATTCCATGGCACAATTATGTTTACTTCTTGTTGACATTCCTTTTAGGCATCTCTAGGTTTCTGCTTTCTTATCTTTACCAGTTCATTTGTTATTTGAGTCATTTCTCAGTTTCCAAAAATTTGTCAAAATTTCTTATTTGCTATTGTCTCTCTCCCTGCTTGTTTTGTTTTGTGGTTCTATTCCATTCCTATGCCTTTACTATAATTTTTGTGGAGTTTCTTGAGAGTGGAGTTAAATGGATATGCTCAATTGGCCATGTCTTAAACAAAATTTTCTTTGATGTACAACACCTTTAATCAGGCTTTATACTTATAATAGGTGTTTAGTAAGTATTGGTTGAATAAATTAAACAAGGCTCTTGTATTTTTATGCTAACATTTTGCTTTCCTATATAGTACATTACAGAAGAAGGCTAAATATCTCAAATTCATAATCTAGTATGTACAAGACTCCTCTGTTTCACCCCTTTATTTCTGCTAATTTCTTGCACTTAGTGGAACATTGCCTAAAGATGTGGAATGGGTTTAAAATAAAAGCCATGAGGCTAGCAAGCATATCTTATTTTAAACCTTAGGTTTGGTTTCTTTCTTGTTGCATCATAACCCCTTCCCTAGTCTATTTATTTCTTTGTGATTTTGTCAGTTTAGAAAAGGTTGCAAAATTGCAGTACTCAAATGGATCCCAGAAATCATCTAATTTAATCATTTGATTTTTAGGAAACTGAAAGTCAGGCTACCTTGGTTCAATTCTTACCTCTGCTACTTTGGACAGTTTCTTAATTGTTTTGGCCTCAGTTTCTTCACCTATAAAATAGAAATAAGTATACTGCCAATGTCATAGGATTATTGTGAGGATGAAATGAGATAATTAAAGTTCTTACTATAGGGCATGGTAGTACATGCCTATAAGGTCAGTACTTGTGTGGCTGAGGCAAGAGGATCATGAGTTTGAGGCCAGCCTGGGCTACATGGTGACATCCTGTCTCAAAAAACCAAAAAATAAAATAACTAAGATGTTCGTAGTACTATGTCTGACACATAGCAAAAGTTCCACATAATATTAACTATCATTATTACTAGTAGAAGCTAAGCTGGAGCTCCTGCTTCTCAGCTTAGTATATTTTCCTTCAGACATAAATAAGAATTATGAACCTCATATCAGTTAGACACCATTATTTTCTTTCCTTCAGCTCCTCCTTTGTTTAGAGATAATGACACAATTGCATATTTCTCTTTTCAAGCTGAAGTTGCTCTCAACCTTTCACCCATTACCACATTTGTACAGAGTTCCTGAATAGAAACTTTAAAAATTAGTCATTTCTTTTAGTTGTTTATGCTCCTTTCTGATGACATTTTCCTCTAAAGTTGAGTGGTATGACAGAAGCAGATAATTATTTATTTATTTAGTTTTTTCAGTTACAATAATGTAATCCATTTTACAACATTAATGGATAAGTGCCACCCTGGGTTGGGATGGGCTTAAAAGCAAAGGAAAAGCCCCCAGAGGACCAGAGAGAAAATGCAATCTTTGTGAAGATAAAGTCCACATAAGCCTCTCTGTCTTGACTTGTGCTGCAGGGGACAGAGTTGGCTGTGATTCATCCTTTGAAACATCGGGGCGTATGTTGTAGTACAAGGTGAGTGGCATCTCTTTTACAGTTTAGTGATAAACCCTCTTTTCTTACTACATAAGGGTCTTTTTCCATTTTCTTCAGTAAAATTAGGGGTCAGAACCCATCACATGAATTATTCCTTACTTAGACTAGTTGTTGACAGTTATAGGGAATTTACTCTTTGGTAGGTCATATTTTTTAAATGCTGGGGTAGGGGTGGAGGGTCATGGTGGTTAGGGGTTTGGGAAAATAACCTGAACATAATGGATTTATCTTTGAGGAATGTTAGACTAGACAAAGTTATACCTAGGAGAGTCAGAGGAGAATCCCTGAAATTTTGTGGCAGGGGAGCCAAGGGAGCATGAATCAATGGCTACCACATGTTTTAGTTGAGAGCCTAGACTTTGCAATTAGACAGTCATGGGTTTGTTTATGCCACTTACAAGCTATTATTTTTGAACTGTTTTCAAGAGATCTCTGAGGCTCAATTTCCATTTCTGTGAAGTAGAGATAATAATACAAGCTTTATGGGATTTTTAGGAGAGGATGTAATTTGGCTGGTATAATTAGCACTCAGTAGGTTCTTACTGTTACAACATGACTATGTTCTTGCCAGGTTTTTTTGGCCATGTAGAATGTTCTTTGTATGGAGGTAGCTCACATCTAAAATGGGCTTATAGACTTTAAGACTGAAGGTAGTTCTGACAGCTCTTAATCTCATCTTGGGCAGAGTATGTGCTCAATATCCTCATCTAAAAACTATGGATACCATTACTTTATTAGGCTGAAATTGCTAATTTTTGGTGACTTTTAACTTATAAAAATAGTGATTTCTTATAATTTGGCCTAAAATATAAAAATAAATAAAATATAAAATATCTAAATAAATATAAAGTATGAAAACATCTGCCCTGTTTACCTCAAAGGTGAGACAGGACCTAATAATAAAATACATGTGAAAGTGATTTATAAACCTAAGGCCATTATTATTGCTGCAGGCTCCAAATCAACATTTCAAAGAGCAGAACAGAGACCTCTTCTATGTGAATGATAAAAGTAAAACTATAAACCAAATTTCACTAGTATGTGAGGAGTTCCAAGGGACTAAGAAAGTTTAGGCAGCTTGCTTCTTGTTTCCCATGGTATGTATGGGTTGGAGGTTTTAAAGATTAGGGAGAGAAGAAGTAGTAAATTCTGGGAACAGCACTGTGACCATAAATTCAAGTACCTGTAGACTTAACACTGGGAGTACAGAAGCAAGAAGCAACTGTCAACTTTACTCAGTACCTTGGAATTTCTCACAGATCATAGGACTTGTTTATGGTTTTACTGTACTGTGCCTGGCACAGAATGGGTAACAACAGATATTAATTGAATGAATGGATGAATGACTATAACTGAATGAAAATGGAACCAGCTGTGAGAAAAATCACCTGGTGGCACATTTTTTTAAAACAAGTGAGATCAGATAAAGCTTAGCATCCAGGACCCAATCTTGAGTGGGAACTGAATCATCAAAGGGTGGCCTGTGTGTGTGTGTGTGTGTGGCGGGGAGGGGGGTGGGGGGTGGGGTGCATGTAATGGGGAGGTTGCTGGGTTGTCGAGAAGCCACACTCTAGTTCCTTTGCTTTGTTCACATGAGACAGGATGTGGGGAGGCAGGGATGACTTAATACGCTAAAATTCACAGCATCTAGTGGCAGAGGCAGACGCTCCCACTTTGCTTTTCCTCCTTGGTTTGCCTCTAGCCCCTGATGGTAGCCAGAAATAATTGCTTGGTTTTGCTTCCAGTCAGTTTTTTGGGGATAGTACTGGGGTTTGCTAGGCAAGTGCCCTACCACTTGAGCCACGACCCCAGTTCTCATTTTATTCTTAACAGTAGCTGCTAGTAAGGTAACATCCATTAAAGAGAGGACTCCATCAGGTACTGAAGTGGCATGATTGTGTATTCTAAGAGTCCTTTAGTCCATCATGGCATACTCATAGAGTGTTTCTGGGGCTCCACTAAATGCTATATTCAAACAAGATTCCTCCAGTGTGAAATTGGAGGAAGTGATCTGTTTTTGAAGACCAGCTATTCAAACCTCCATTTCAAAGTTAAGGCTGATGAGCCAGGGCTGTGGGAAATAGTTGATGGTTCTCTTCAAGAGCATAGCAGAATGTCTGGGAATTTCCTACAGCCAATTTGTGGAGGATGATTTGCTTCACTGAAGCCTGCAAGAGACTGGTCTGTTGAAACACAGGGATAGTATTTCTAGTAACTGCAAGGCTCACATCCCTCGTTCAGAGCCCCTCCTCCCCGCTGCATTAGTAATCTGAAAAGGCTTCACAGATTCTGAGTTATCTGGGAGAAAGATTTTTGGTTTTGAGGTATCTTTCATCAAGGCTGTGGTGAGGTGGCTGCCCTGTTAGAGTCTATCACAACAGTGACAGGAAATTTCAAAATTTCCTCTTATAGCTAGTACTGGATAAAAACTGCCAACTTCTGTCTTTTTAACCATCACTGTTTTACATTCTAAGCTCACCTCTCCTTTCTTCCCTCAAAGGTTTCTTCCATTTACGGTACAATTTGAGTTGGTTCCTGCAACTAAGTGACAATGAAGAGTTTCCAGATCCAACTCTCTGAAATTACCCACAGGTGTCCCAGAATTTTTGGAGTTCCTAAAATCTGGAGTTTTGAGTGATTTCAGACTCTTCAATTACATAATTAGCTACCACAGGTAACTAGGATCACCCTGTGCACAGATTTTACTAGTAGAACTCGTAACTCAACTTTTTTTCTGAGCTCCTGGGAGATACCTCCCAATTGTTCACATTTACCACCAACAAGCAGTCTGTTCTGGGGTGGCTCTCTAGAGTAAGAGGGGAAAATAAAAAGTCCCTGGAGGATAAGAAAGCATTAGAATGAGGGACAGTGTCCTAATGGTGATGCTTGTTGGATTTCCAGTGTCCTCAGTTCATTTCTGTCCTTAGGTGCTCTGAGCTCTCCTTGCCAAGTTACAATCACAGCACTTACCATGTGACATTTAAGATTCTGGTGCATGCTGTGTGTCTACAAGAAGACCCATGTTTTCTGCCCCTTTTCGGCTCAAACCCTTTGGAGAAATTATGACATGAGTGTCATCAGTGACAGTAGCTCATTTTGGTATTTGTAGTTTGAAAAAAAAAACAAACAAACATGCTCCTACTGTCCTTTCTGTTCTTTGTCCCCTTCCGCTTATTCAAATCAGAGAACTTTGAAGTCAGGGATGGGCGCTTTTATTTCCAGCCCTTAACCTGTGACTGGGACAGTATTGAATGAAGCAAGAACTGCGGAGGTCATCGCCAGTTTGTGAGAACAACAGGGCTAAAACGAACACAGGAGTCTCTGTTTCTACAAAGTCATAGTCTTCATTTGTTGTATCTTCTCCAGCTTTGACTCTGCGTATAATTCAGCACTGTTGAGTTTTTAAAGATTCTTTCTAAAATTTCACAAATAAGTGAGTATTCTCATGATAAAGGAATCAAGCAATAAATACCATTAATTTAAAAATATTTTATGTTGATGTTTATTTAATATTTGTAGTCATAAGATTTAAAAATGTAAAACCACTTAGAGTAATAATTTTAGCTTTAGCATTCACAATTATTCATTCAATTATTGGGACTGCCAGCATCTCTCTTTTTAATAGTCTCCATCACTGGGTCTCCCTGCCTTTCTAATGTGCTTTTAGGATTTATAAATAATGGCAGTTAAGACTAAGTGCATGGCTTCTGCCTAAGAGACAAAAAAAAAAAAAAAAAAACTGAGACAAGTTTCTAATAACCAGACACGAAAGAATACTATTCGTGTTATGATTAATTTATAGACACATGTATCCTTCACTGATAAGTTAAAAATTTTACCTTTATGTTTTATACTCATTTAAATCAAAGTGGCTGTTTCTTAAGAGAACTTTTGTCAAGCAATATTAGGCATTAACTATTACTATTTATGTAACTAGTCTTTACTTAATGACTAGGCCTTTTAAAATTAGATATTTCAGTTGTTTGTACCAACTGAAAATTGAGAAAATTTGATTCCTGTAGTTTTCTCCAGAAATGCTGCATGTGACTTTTTCTAAAATGATTCATTTTCTTGAGAATTCTTTTCTCTTTTTTTTCTTACGATTTGTCAGAGGAAAATGTAGCATCATTTATTTCTTCTGAAATGAGTTATTGAGTTCATACTGGCTTCATCCTTATGTGCTCCCAGCCCCTCATCTGGTAATAAGATGAGAATCCAACAGTCTTTTTGTTCTGATTAACCATTAAATTACACAAGCAATAGTGAATGTGTACCATGTTCCAGGCCCTGCCTCCAATACTAAGGCTTCAAAGAAGAATAAGAAGCTCCACTGTCAGGAAGCTGCTTGTGTGCGGGGAAACTCAGGTAAACTGCCGAGCACCACTCAGTGTTCCAGTGCTAGCACAGACGTGGGAAGGGTACCATGTGTAGCATGTGGGAAGGGTGGAGCCCCAAGGAGATTGACTGCTCAGTGGGAATTCGGGAAGGGTGTCTCATAAAACGTAGGCCTTGAGATGTGTCTGGAAGGTTTGACAGGAGTAAAGATGTGCGTCAAGAAAAACAAAATGTCTTGTTTTTCATCTGCTTTTATATCATAGTCAACACAGAAGGCTTCTGATACCAGATGTGTGGGAATTTCATTCATAGTAGGCAATCAATCGATTCTGCAGCAATGGGTACCAACTGGGTGTCCTCTAACCCAATTCAGTTCTGACACTCTTTGCATCAGATCCCACAGGTTGGAGGCTTGGTCCCTAATACTCCCTCCCCATAACTTTCTGTGCCAATTCCAAGATTCAGGTTGTTTTTCCATGCTTCTGACCAACTGCCTACAAATGGTTCCTACAACCCCTTCTTTGGGTTTGATTAATTTGCTTCAGCAGCTTACAGAACTCAGGCAAACAGATTTATTAATTTATTATAAAGGATATTAGGAAAGATACAGATGAAGAGATGCATAGGACAAGCGGTGGGGGGGAGGGGTGTGGCGCTTCCAGCACCCTCCAGGGACCTCCATGTGTTCAGCTGTTCAGAACCTCCTGGAACCCTGTCCTTTGGTGTTGTTATGGATACATCATTGCATAAGCATGATTGCTAATAGACTGGGGAAATCTATAAGGGCTTAGTATTCAGGTCTTCTTCCTCCTGGTTATGGGGCAGGAACGCTCTGGAATGAGGAGGGTCTTGTGACCTACTGTCTGGTAGGACAAGAACAGGTCAGAGTATTTCTTTATAGCCAGTGGCAGGACAGAAAGGCAGGGGAGTATTAGAGTTTCTATGACCCACCTTGGAAAAAAGAAACTGTAAGTTTCTATGGCCTGCCTTGGGAAGGGAGTTGTGGAACCATGGATGAAAACCAAAAAATATGTATCATAATAACACAGGGGAAAAGGGCATTGTAGGCACGCACAACGCATGGAGATGTGAACAGCAGGGCTTTTGGGAGCATATGAGTTGTTCCATTTGGCTGGAATGATTGAGAACTGAGAGGCTAGGGGAGTTTTGTAAGTGTGAAGTCCAGAGTTCAAATCCCAGATCCACCATAAAAAAAAAAAAAAGGCAGGCAGGTGAAAGGCGAGGGGATAACCTCAGATCTGTATGGACTCCTAGGTCTTTTTTTCCTTACAGCTTATTCTTGGTGGTTCTTCTGCTTTTTCATATCACCATGTAATATGAAAGAGCGTTATGGACAGAAGGAAAATATACTGCTGTCATACATCTTTACTATACTGTTTGGAGTTGGTGGAGTAAATGTGAAGGAATCGGTGTAATGACAGCCTACAAAACAGAATATACTAGAATAGAATATTCTCCTCCCACACCCTCCTCCAAGTCCCAGAACCTGTTTGTCACTGGGATAAAGTTGTTGAAAAGAGAAATCAATGCATCTCTTGACTGGTGATATTTTCAGCTCTCTCTAGCCTTCGTGAGTTAATTCAGGAACAATGTGGACCTGGGTACCATGGATGCTCCCTTTACTCTACAAATTCAGCCTCACAGGTAGGCTAGCCTTTTGTAGATCATGTGGTTCTTATCGCCTTCTTTGGACAGGAATTTTAAACTTTGGAGCAAAGGTACCTTTGAACCGTGGACATCCACAGATGGACAACAGGGAATTGTAAACACCCTGAATTTGTATGTGTATGTGTTGTGTGTGTGTGCATGCCTGCTCTTGAAAGTCTATGTATAATCTTCCATATAAAAATTTGCCAAGATGGCCTATCATATTTTCAAAGGGAGATAGGACCTCTAGAAGTTAATATCACTGTTACAGCATAATGGAAAGGACTTGGTTCCATAGATTTTATGTTAATTGCTGTGTCTTCATATAACACACATACATGTAAATACAAAAATAACAATTTTCACGTTATTTGCAATTATCTCTGAGGATACCAAGGGAAGTGATGCAGCAACATATTTCTCCAGTGTTCTAACTCAACCACTTTGGGCCTGATATCCATACAATACCATACAGCTCTAAGAGGCATTATTTCCATCATATCCTATATTGAAAAAATTAAAATTCAAGAAAAAAATCATTGTGGATTGATCACTTGGAAGGCAGGGAAGACACCATGCACCAGCATGTAAATGCCTCTTCTCACCTATCAATGGTCAAAGCAATCGGATGACCACGCCTGATTTCAGAGGGTCAAAGAAACAAAATCTTCATGTGTGTCCAGGAAGAGGTGATATTGGTGATCATTTTATCTACCACAAGTCTCTTCTGTAATACCAGTATCAAAGATCAGATATGTGACTCCCTTTCAGCTTATGACTTTTAATATAAGCTAACCAAAGTTGCTTCTTTTTCTTTAAAAGTGACATTATTGAGATAAAATTCACATGGTTCTTGGTATGCTTACAGAGCTGTGGCAACCATCACTACAGGCAGATTTATAACATTTTCATCACCTCAAAAGATACCCTATGACCATTAGTAATGATTCCCCATTTCTTTTCCTTCCTGCACTTGTTTCCACTCCCCTCCCCACCCTCCAGGCCAATATATTTGCCTATTCTGGTCATTTAAATAACATTCCTCCTATCCAACTATAATTACATATCATTTGACCAATATTTTCCTTTCTTCTCTAACCACCCACACTTCTGATAACCACTATTCTAGTTTCTACTTCTGTAAGATCAACTTTTTTAGATTCCACACGATGAGATCATGTGGTATTTCTATTTCTATGTCTTGACTATTTCACTTAACATAATGTTCTCCAAGTTGATCCACATTGTCATAAGTGACAGGATTTCATTCTTTTTTATGACTGAATAGTATTCTATTATGTGTATATACCTCATTTTCTTTAACCATTCATTAGTAAATGGGCACCTTCATTGATTCTACATGTTGATTATTATCAATAGTGATTCATTAAACATGGTGGTGCAGTTGTCTCTTCAACATACTGATTCCATTTCCTTTGGATGTATACCTAATAAGGAGATTGTTGGATCATATGGTAATTCTATTTTAAATATTTTAAGAAACCTCTAATACTGTTTTTTCATAATGCTGTACTAATATAAATTCACACCACAGTGTATAAAGGTTTCCTTTTCTCTACATCTTTGCCAACATTTGATATCTTTTGTCCTTTTTGATAACGGCCATTTTAATAGGAATGAGGTGATACCTCATTGTGATTTTGATTAGTATTTTCTTCATGATTTGTGACGTCCTGCCTATTTTCATATTCCTATTGGCCATTTGTATGTCTTTTTAAGAAATATCTATTTAGATATTTTGAAAAACATTTTTATTAGTATATTATTAGTCATATAAGAGGGATTAGTTTTGACATTTCTGTATGTACTTACAATATACCTTAGTTAGATTTGTCTCTATCTTCTCTCTCCCTCATCCTCCCACCTTTTGCCCATTTTAAACAAACTTGTTTTCTTGCTACTGAGTTATTTGAATTTCTTAAAATAAAAATTTAATATTATCCCTTTTTCAGATGTATAGATTTCAAATATCTTTCCCATTGTGAAGGTTTTCTCTGTTGATTATTTCCTTTGCTGTGCAAAACCGTCTTAGTTCAATGTAGTCCTCTTTGACTGGTTTTGTTGCCTTTGCTTTGGAGTCATAGCTAAGAAACCATTTCCCAGACCAACATCATAAAGTACTTTTCATGTTTTCTTCTAATAGTTTCATAATTTCAGGTTTTATATTTAGGTCAATGACCCATTTAAAATTTTTTATGTATATTGTGTAAGATACACATAAGGGTCCAATTTCATTCTTTTATATATGGACATACAATTTTCCCAGGACTATTTGTTGACTGCTCTTTCCTTATTGTACAGTCTGAGCCCCCTTGTCCAAGATTATTTGATGGTATATGTTTGAGTTTGTTTCTGAGCTTTCTATTCTGATCTATTGATCTATATGTATGTATTTATGATAGTATCTTATTGTTTTGATTACTATAGGTTTATAATATGTTTGAAATTAGGAACCATGAAGCTACTAGCTTTGTTGTTCTTTCTCAAGATTGCTTTGGCTATTTGAAGTCATTTGTGACTCCATATGAATTTTAGAATTATTTTTTCTATTTTTTAAAAGAATATCATTGGTATTTTGATGGACAATATATTGAATCTATAGATTACTTTGGGCAGTATGGATACCTTAACAATATTAATTCTTCCAATTCATGAACAAAGGCTATCTTTGCATTCATCTGTATCTTCTTCAATGTCTTTCATCTTTGTTTTATAGTTTTCATTGTAGAGATGTACCTCCTGGGATTAAGCCAGGCTTCTGAAGAGGTAAGGAGAGGTGTGTAAGAAAGAACGACAGGACTCACAGAGGTTTGCCAGGGGTAGATTTGAATCCATGAATATGTACTCCTACATTGATATTTTGGTGGCTGATGTTGGATTCAGCCACTGCAAAGCAGAATTAGAATGAAGAAGGAGGTCATAATGAGAATAGTACAAAGATTGGTGGAGTGGTTCAAGTGGTAGAGTGCATGCCTAGCAAGCATGAGATCCTGAGTTCCAACCCTAGTGCTGCCAAAATAAACAAATAAATAATGAGGATAGCAGCAGACCGAGAATATTCTGGGAAGACAGAAGAAGGCTTCTTGTTTCTTCATTCTCTAGCCAATGATCATCTTGAAGTGCTGCTAAGAGTTAGTGTGATGGGTATTGTGGGATGGAAGTTGGGAGGCAGGCTGACATTGTGTGAATATTTGTTTGTAAGGAACTTGACCAAAAGACTGAAGACAGAGCCTCATGTATACACTAACATATATACACACATACATTCGCCATACCACACACTCAGCACATAAACACTACACACATACACATGCCCCATAATGTACATACCATCACACCACACAATGCTGTACACACACCCTGCACCCACTGTACAATATACAGACCACAGACAGCGTGCATACACATGCATGGGTACATTTCTTTCTAAGCCATAGAAATAGGAAGTGAGTTGGTCAGTGTGTGAGTCATTCCTCTAGAGAAATTGTTGTCTGACCCTAATTCACCTTCTTGTAGGATTTTGCACGTTCCCCACAGCAATAGTGAAGGGTTGAGGCTATTAATATTCTGCTTGATGAGCCAAGTACTCTCCAGGGAAGGGTTCAAGCTGTGTGGGCCCTTTGAGGAGTGTGTAATGGTGCAGTTTCTAATCTCCATGCAATATGCTCTATTATTTGGTTCATGTCCAGTTAATTTTGGTGTTATTAAGTGTTTGCACTTGGAGGTTTGTCATGGTTAACAGCATGCAAGCAGCAAAGATAGAAAATGTTTTGCCAGAACTGCTGACTGATGTGTACTGTAAGTACGGAGCTCAACTGAAGGATTCAGAGGGAGCAGCTTCTCTGGAAAGGGCTAGAAATGTTAACATCACATTTCTCACTCTTTTTTTTCCATGATAAGCATAGGATTTATTGGTAACTTCTTCCCAAGAATGTCCATTATTATATAAATGTTAAGACAAACTGCTTATTTATTTATTTATTTATTTATTTCGGTACTGGGCTTGAACTCAGGGCCTTCACCTTGAGCCACTCCACCAGTCTTTTTTTTGTGAAGGGTTTTTTTTTCTTTAATCATTTATTCATATGTGCATACATTGTTTGGGCCATTTCTCCCCCCTTCCCCCCACCCCCTCCCTTTTCCCCCCACCCCCCTTGCTTCCAGGCAGACCTGTTCTGCCCTCTTCTCCAATTTTGTTGAAGAGAAGACATAAGCAATAATAAGAAAGACATAGCGTTTTTGCTAGTTGAGATAAGGATAGCTATTCAGAGAGATTCCTAGCATTGCTTCCATGCACATGTGTATTACAAACCAAATTGGTTCATCTCTAGCAGACCTCTTCACTACTTCCGGGTCACTTTCCCATATTGACCTCTGTTGTTTTAAGGTTACTTTATTAGTTCCTCTGCAGTGGGCACATCAAACACTTTCAAGTTTAGGGTTTCCTACCTTTCCCTACTCCTCCCCTTAGCGTATGACTGAAGTCTAATTATATTACTGCATTTGTTTTAGATCTCAAGTCTGCATATGAGGGTGAACATAAGATTTTTGGCTTTCTGAGCATGGCTAACTTCACTTAAGATGATATTCTCCAGTTCCATCCATTTTCTTACGAATGACAAGATTTCATTCTTCTTTATGGCTGAGTAAAATTCCATTGTGTATAAATACCACATTTTCTTAATCCATTTGTCAGTAGTGGGGCATCTTGGATTTTTCCATAACTTTGCTATTGTGAATGGTGCTGCAATAAACATGGGTGTGCAGGTGCCTCTGGAGTAACCTGAGTCAATTCCTTTGGGTATATCCCTAGGAGTGGGATTGCTGGATCATATGGCAGGTCTATGTTTAGATTTTTAAGAAGCCTCCAAATTTTTTCCAGAGTGGTTGTGCTAGCTTACATTTCTACCAGCAGTGTATGAGGGTTCCTTTTTCCCCACATCCTCGCCAACACCTATTGTTGGTGATGTTTTAGATGATGGCTATTCTAACAGGGGTAAGGTGGAATCTTAGTGTGATTTTGATTTGCATTTCCTTTATGGCCAGAGATGATATTTTTCACGTGTTTTTTGGCCATTTGAATTTTGTCTTTTGAAGAAGTTCTGTTTAGTTCAGTTGCCCATTTCTTTATTGGTTCATTGATTTTGGGGGAGTTTTTGAGCTCTCTGTTATCAGTCCTTTGTCTGATGTGTAGCTGGCAAATATTTTCTCCCACTTGTTGGTGGTCTCTTCAGTTTAGAGACCATTTCTTTTGTTGTGCAGAAGCTTTTTCATTTCATGTAGTCCCATTTGTTCATCCTTTCTCTTAGTTGCTGAGCTGCTGGGGTTCTATTGAGGAAGTCCTTGACGATACCTATTACTTCCAGAGTATTCCCTGCTCTTTCCTGAACTAACTTTATAGAGTTTCGGGTCTGATATTAAGGTTCTTGATCCATTTTGAGTTGATACTAGTACAGAGTGATAAACATGGATCTAGTTTCAGTTTTCTGCAGGCAGATAACCACTTTTCCCAGCACCATTTGTTGAAGAGGCTGTCTTTTCTCCATCATATGTTTTTGGTGCCTTTGTCAAAAATAAGGTGGGCATAGCTGTGTGGATTATATCTAGGTCCTCTATTCTATTCCACTGGTTTTCATACCTGTTTTTGTGTCAGTACCATGCTGTTTTTATTGCTATTGCTTTGTAATATAGTTTGAAGTCAGGTATTGTGATACCTCCAGCATTGCTCTTTTTGCTGAGTATTGCCTTGGCTATTCGTGGTCTCTTGTGTTTACAAATGAACTTTAGGGTAGATTTTTCAATCTCTGTGATGAATGTCATTGGGATTTTGGTGGGAATTGCATTAAACATGTAGATTGCTTTCAGTAGTGTAGCCATTTTTACTATGTTGATTCTACCAATCCATGAGCATGGGAGATCTTTCCACCTTCTGTAGTTTTCCTCGATCTCTTTCTTCAGGGGTTTGTAGTTCTCCTTGTAAAGGTCATTCACATCCTTTGTTAAGTTTACTCCTAGGTATTTGATTTTTTTTTTGAGGCTATTGTAAATGGAATTGTTTCCATATATTCTTTCTCAGTTTGTTTGTTGTTGGTGTATAGAAAAGCTAATGATTTTTGTAAGTTGATTTTGTATCCTGCCACCTTGCTGAAGCTGTTTATGGTGTCTAGCAGTTTTTGAGTAGAGTTCTTTGGGTCTTTAAGATATAGAATCATGTCATCTGCAAATAGGGATATTTTGACAGTTTCTTTACCTATTTGTATTCCTTTTATTTCTTCTTCTTGCCTTATTGCTCTGGCTAGGGATTCCAGGACTATGTTGAATAGGAGTGGGGAGAGGGGGCACCCTTGTCTCATTCCTGATTTTAGGGGAATGGTTTCAGTTTTTCACTGTTAAGTATGATGTTGGCTGTAGATTTGTCATATTTAGCCTTGACAGTATTGAGGTACATTCCTTCTATTCCTAGTTTTCTTAGAGCTTTTATCATGAAGTGGTATTGGATCTTCTCAAAGGCTTTTTCTGCATCTATTGAGATGATCATGTGGTTTTTGCCTTTGCTTCTATTAATGTGCTGTATTACATTTATTGATTTGTGTATGTTGAACCATCCCTATATCCCTGAGATGAAGCCAATTTTGTTGTGGTGAATGATCTTTCTGATATTTGAGACAGGAAGGCAACTTATTAAATTACCATCACTTATCAAAGGTATCAACACTCTACTGTTTTCTAGAAAGGAAGCCCCAATTTGACAAGAAGTAGAAAAAGCCCATCACTTCTAACAAGAAAAATGTGGAGGGGAGGAGGAGAAGGGAATGAAAAGGAAGTAGAGAAAAGAGCTCTGGTGTTAATGTTCTTGACAGAGCAATACAAACTTGCAGATGTGCCAATCAGCACCAACTCCAGCATGGCATAGAAATTCTAACTGGCAGAGGGTGGGCCTGGGGCAACACTTCAGGTGAGCATCCCACAAGTGTAGTGTAGCAGTCAAGGATGGGAATGGGTATAGATCTGTGAGACTGAACTAGGCTTGGGATTAGGATGAAGGGGCTTCCATGCACAGAGGGATTTCGGGAACACAGGAAAACGACTAGGGCATGAACTTCTTGTTAAGACTAGTCTTGTCAAACTTTCAAAAATAGTTTAGACCTTAATTCTTGTGTGTGTGTGTGTGTGTGTGTGTGTGTGTGTGTGTGTGTGATAAACCCCATGGCTTATGGTACAGCCTATGGACCACTTCTCAAAGTAATGTTTGTAAATGCAAAAAAATAAAATCATAGGATTGAAAAGATAATGAAATTATTGAAACATTAAAGAAACAAATTTGTGATATAGTGATATGTGTTATTAACACTAAATAAGAAGATCTAATTATTACTTTAATTTAGCAATAATCAGGTCAAATAATTACCTTAATTTAGAAATAGTGACCATAATATTCTAGTGTCTCTTCAGATCATATAAATCTTTCACATTTTACTAGAAATAGTGATGATAGTACTTTATTTGCAACTGAAATATAATGTGAAAATTTTGTAGTTTTTTTCCACAGGTAATGGTACTATTGTTCTAACTGACTGTATTCATGACTAAAGGGAATTCTAAATTTCAACAATTTGTTAATGAAAAATAAAAATATAATCATTTTCCATTAAGGCCCATGGGCCTTTGAATTCTCCTTAGGGACCCATTGAGGGTCTAGTTCCATTTTCTGGATGACAGTCTGCCTTTTCTGTTCAGTGGGGAACTACCAGAGCAAGATGTGAAAACACAGCTGAAGATTTCTCTGTTATACAGTCTTCTGGGGGAAGAAGATTATTGATGTGTAAAGTTGGGGCATAGTTTGGCATTCTGTATTTTTCTCTTATGCTCATAATTAACCAAAATAGTTCTGTCATTTGATGCTTCACTTAGTATTTCACTAATACTTAATATTTGCCTGGTGTTTAAAATAATTTTTGCTTATCAAATGTTGCTTTTGAATAAGAATGTAAAAAGCATCTTTGAAAGTAGAACTCTAGCTCTTCAAAGGGAATAATTGAAGAGATGGAGTTAGAATTTGATTAGGAGAATTTACTATATCTAGCAACTAACCAGTAAATCTAGCTTTGGGTGGATTTTCATTACAATATACAATGCTAACAATAGTTATCATGCACTGAAATTATTTTTGTGTGACTTTTTTTAGCTCCACCAGCTAAGCCTGAGAACATTTCTTGTGTTGTGTACTATAAGGAAAATATGACTTGTACTTGGAGTCCAGAGAAGGAAACCAGTTACACAACGTACATTGTTAAGATGACATAGTAAGTATGGAAGTTTGTCAACTCTGTCAGTGGGAGTCATGGGAAGAGGCTCCTGATTCATTGATGAGTCATCACTTATGAAGTAAAAGTTTTCTCAATTACAACTTTTAGGTGACCACCATGTATACCCAGTGACTGAGGTGGCATCTTGGCTACTTGCAGCCATGCTTACAAGATCTGCTGCTGTAGAAGAGGGAGTGTAGAGTCACATGATGACCTGCCTGATTGTCTGAGGGTAGTCATCAGTTGCAGACAGTGAGGAAAAGTCTGTTTATTTATCATATCCAATTATTTCCCTCTTCTTTCTAGACTGTGTCATACAGCTGTTCATTCTTCATGGAGTAAATAGGACTATGAACCAGAACTAAGATGCAGAATTATTTCAGTCTGCCACTAATTTATTGTGTGATGCTGTCAAACATATTCTACTAGGACAACAATTCAAAAATTTTATTCTATTTTTATTAGGATAAAAATCTTTATAACTTTCAAATCATAATTATAGCCAGAAGTTATATATTTTAGTATGTGCAGTTTGAAAAAGAAGTTTAAAAATAGCTCATGAAAGCCATTACTTCCTTCTTGTTAATCTAACAGACTGATGCTGGGAACCAGAGTAAAATGAACTTGTTCTTTTCCACTTCAAATAGAGCCAATGTTTACAAGCTTTTGTTTCTTGTGTGCTGAAAGCCAAGTCCACCTTATGTCTTACAGTAGAAGGAAAGAAATAAAAGCAAAGAATGTATATTTTTTTGCAGCTCTGTTATGTCAGTGAGTATCAGTGTCAGGGAGATGCCTTAACACAAAGCTTACCTAACTTTCTGTAAAGGGCCAGAGAGTAAATATTCTAGGCTTACAAGGAGATAGATCTCTGTCAAAACTACTCAACACTACTTCTGTAGCACAAAAACTGCTGCAGACAATTTGTAAACCAACTTGTGTAGCTGTTTTCTAGGAAAACCTTATTTATGGATGCTGAAATCTGAATTTCATTTGATTTTCACATGCCACAAAGTATTCTTAGTATTTATTAATTTTTGGCAATTTAACAATGTGCAAATAAATTTTGACCTATGGGCCACAAAAGAGCACGAGACAAACTATATTTGACCTGCAGGCTATTGTTTACCCACCCTGCTTTAAGAAAATAAGAATGTGAAAGGTCCAATAACCTTGGATCCAAATGACTTGTCTCCCAGACTTCTTAGTTCTGGCTCTGACACCGAACAGAAATTACCAGTAGATTAGAAATCTGGAAACTTTAGTAGGTTTACTCCTTGTATCTGTTGTATAGAGGCAGCCCTTGTCTTCCACCTCTCCCTGTGGGTTATCGTTATTGCTACCAGCTGTAGAAGTCTGAAAACCCCTAGCTGTCCCCAAGCTTTTCTCCCTGCCCCTTGATGGCCCCACTCTGCTTCGCTCTTCAGGATTCCTAGACTTCTTGAATTTTGTGAGTTTATCACCAAGAATATCTCTTTGGGTAAAAGGGAAGGCTTTCCCTGGAGATAGTTAACTTTGAGAGCAGACTATGATGGGTCAGAGGTATAAGCAGAGAACCTCCTGATTCCCAGAAACAATAGGAATGGATTTTCCCTTGAGGAAGAAAAAGAGGAATTGGGGATGCCCTCATAGACACGGTGGTTTTTAAGTTGAGACTTCAAAGAGCTGTGAAGGTGTGGAAAAGGAGAGAAAGGGTATATCTCAAAGGTGACCCCATGAATAAATGCAAATATGCTAAACTATAGCAATAATAATAGCATTTACATTTATTGTCTTACTATGTACCTGACACTTATGAAGTGCTTTATGTGTATTAGCTCATTTCATCCTCAGAGCAACCCCGTGCTCTAGGTATATTAGTGTACCCATTTTACAGATGGAAAACTAAGGCCCGAGAAGCTAAGAAACTTACTCAAGTCACAAGGTTAAGAGGGACAAAGCTGATCTGCTTCCAGGGCCTGTGCCTGTAGTCTGGGGGTCATTTCTGCACTGGGTAATAACCATCACATACCCTCGGGTCCTTTCTAGTTTCAAGATTCTATTATATCGAAGCTCTGTTCCCTTCCCCACCCCAGCAAACACTGCCACCTTGCCAGCTGGGCCTCCTTTTCAGTTCTGCTCCATCTCTTCCACAATCCCCGGGGCCATGTGGGCTGTAGCAGTACCCACCCACCTGACTCCTGTTAACATACGTGCAAGTGGCACCTCGACAGATGCTCTCTGTCTTGCTGTCTGTCTGTCCTATCTATCTATCTTGTATGAATTTTAATGAGTTTTCTGGAAACAATATATACCAATGACGAAAAATTCAACCTCAAACATACAAAGAATGTAAAAAAAAAATACCGTCAAAACAATTTTTAAGCTTTTAAAAAATGTATTTTATTATTATTATATTATTGTTGTACTGGTGGCACATTGTGACGTTTACAAAAGTGCTTACAATATCTTGGTTAAATGCATCCCTCCATCATCCTCCTATTCTCCTTTGTCCTCCTAAACTTTTTTTTGGCGTTACTGGAGTTTGAACTCAAGGCTTGTGCTTACTAGGCAAATACTCCACCATTTTAACCACACCTCCATCCTTTTGTGATTCCAGGTTATTTTTCAGATAGTCTCGAATTTGCCTGGCTGGTCTGTGATCCTCTTACCTGTGCCTTCTGCATAGCTGGGATTACAGATGTGACACCACACCCAGAGCATTTGTTGAGATGGTCTCACCATCTTTTTGCTCAGTCTGGCCTCAAACTGCAGTCCTTCCAATCTCTGCCTCCTGAGTAACTGGGATTATAGGTGTGCACCACTGCACCCAGCCCCAATTTTAACATTTTTTGGCAGTACTGGGATTTGAATTCAGGGCTTTGTGCTTGCTAGGCAGGCACTTTAGTGCTTGAATCATGCCCCTAGCCCTAATTTTAACATTTTTATGAAGAGCTTTCCAGATAGCTCTATGAATTAGTTATATGAATATGTATTGATATAACTGTGCTCATTCTGTCCATGTTAAACATTCTGCTTTTTCCACCAATCATAGAGTATGAGCAACTTCCCACATCAATAAATACAGACATATGTGGAAGATAGAGCTAAAAGATAAACACAAATAACAGACACGTCATATTTATATATGTGTACATATATGTAACATGTTTGCAATAGTGGGACTGATGGTGCTAGCGGGAGGAGGGAGTGGAAAAGACAATGATGAAAAGCAACGATAGGGAAACAGGGCGCACTGTGCAGGAAGACGGCGTAATGAGATGCACTGAAAGCCGCTCAGTAAGGGGCAGCGGAAAAGGGTAAGGGCGAGCAATAGGGGTTAATCTGATTGAAGTACAATGTATTCGCGGTGAAATAGCGTGCAAAACCCCTTTGAACAATGAATCTGCACTTGAATTATGAAGGGCAGGAATGTAAAGCAGGTACTGTTAGGGGGTGAGTACTAGTGGGAGAAAGGAGGGCAAATGGAGAGGGTGAAGGAGTACGAATGTGGTCAATGTACTTTATATGCTTGGATGAAAATAGAACATTGACGTCTGTAGAAATCATTTGAAGTAGGGGAGGGGAGAGGGATGAGGGAGAATGATGGTAGGAGTGAACCTAACCAAGGTACATGTAAGAATATATGGAAATGTTACAGTGAAACCCCCTGTACAACTAATATATGCTAATAAAAATGCTTTAAAAACCCACATTTAAAATCCTATTTATATGTTTTCTATAATTTGTTTAACAAATCCTCTTTGATTTTAAAGAATAATTTTAAAGGCTAGAATCTCGCATTCAAGGAGCCTATTCCTTATTTCCTGCCGATATGAAATGCATTGCAATGTAAGATTTATTGGTCTTACGGGCTTTCCAGATCTCCATGGTTTGTGGCATCTCAGACAGGCAGGAAGCAGGTAACCATCACTTCTTCTCGGTGGACAGGGAACCCAAGTCTTGGTCTGTTCACTTCTCAAGAGAAACCCAGAGCAAAACTAACAAATACTGCTTATTACACGTACATGTGACCGTGGTTCCAGATCTGTACAAAACTCACGCTGAATCACTTTTTCCTTTGAAGCTCTTACGGAAAATCCAGCGCAGTTTGTAAAGCCAACAGTTCTACAAGTGCTTTGTGCTCTTTTGTACCCCCCGCGGTAACACCCCCAGATAACTGCAGCATTCAAGTGGAAGCTCAAAATGCAGATGGTACAATTAAATCTGATATCACATATTGGTACTTAAATGACATAGGTGAGTGTTTTTTGATATTCTAATGGAATCATAGTGAGTAACTAACGCCCACCTTTAAAAACAATAGCGGTATCTGCAGACTCAAAGCTCAAAGGAATAGTAGACCTATATTTGGTTATACAGAAAAACCACGCTATTTTAAAAGGAAAGAAAAAAAGAGGGGGAGGGAAGAAGAGTGGCAGGGTTAGATAAAGGAAGGAAGGAAAGAAGAAATTGGTCAAATGGAAAAAAAGAATGAGAAATAAAAGAGGTCTTACTGGCCACTGATTTCTTCTTGCAGATTGTAACATGAATTGTACTCAAAGTAACAAAAGGGCCCTTCCCCCACAAATCATCATTGCCTATGAAAAAAAAGAGTAAAATTCTTATTTTAAAAAAGTCTTACTAATTCTGATCAAAATTTTAATTAATAAAGGCTGTCTCTGGTTAGTGGAATTGTGGATGATTTTAAGTTTTTCTTTATATTTTTTGACTTTTTTTGTTGGTGGTGATAGGATATGAACTCAGGGCTTTGCACTTTCTAGATAGGTGCTTTACTCCTTGAGCCATGCCTCCAGCCTTTTTTGTATTTTTATATATTTAAAATTTTGAGCCGATGCTACTTTTTATAACCAGAAAATTACATTTTTTTTTTTTTGGCCTTGTGCTTTTGAGACAGGGCCTCACTATGTAGTCCAGGCTGACCTAGAACTCTCAATCCTCCTACCTCAATCTCCCAAGTGCTGAGATTACAGGAGTTTACCATCATGCCTGGCTAAAACACATATTTTCAAGGAGAGAAATTTGGGACTATAATGTTTATAGTGATCAAGGAAAATGAGAGGTGCTCGCTAATGGGTATTCTTACATTCTGTGGGTCAAGGAAAGAGAGGCTGACAGGCCTGTGGGGTCAAGGGAGAGTAAGGGTACAGCCCATTTTCTGGTGGTGGTCTCTTTTCATAAATTTCTGTTGTAATTCATTTTGCAACCCATGGTTTATTTATAATTGTATTATTAGTAGCAGTAGTATTGTATTTATGGTCACATTTTTACCTCTTTTCTGCTTGGCATTAAGGTCTGACCCAATAATCGTCTTTTCATTGAGTACTCCTCTTTTGGGAGGTAAAGGGAGTTCAGAGGGTGGCATTCCATTTTCCCTGCCTTGCTAATGCCATCTGTATATGCTGACAACAAAATAGGCACTGTCATTTACTTTTGAGGCTTATTGTCTTTCAACTTGGGGTGGATGTAATTAGCATTTTCTTATTTTTCTGTAAGTATGAGAATTGTGTGAATTTTTTTTTCAGTGAAAATTGGACCACCTCAGATTTTAAGTGTAAAGCCAGTTTGGGGCATCAAACGAATGGTCCAAATAACATGGAAAACACATGAATCGATTTCGCCTGAAGCTTATTTAGACTACACGGTTCGATATACTTGGGTGAATAGCACCCACTGGGTAAGTTATGCTATTGTAGAATTGCTATTGGAGGACCCAAGGAGGGGACTCATGGCGACTTCTGTTCCTCTGGAGTCATCCTTTTCACCTTCTACATTGAAAATTAAATAATAGTGGGTACTTTACTTCCAGTTCCCATTTGTACCTTTTGGATTGGAAAAAGTATTCTACCATTGGCATTTTGCATTCTGAATACAGTGACATGTCATCAAATGAGAAATTTAATTTTCATTTACCCATGTTTGTGTCTAGCTGTGATGGCCACCAGAGATACTATGGTTTGGCCATTTCCTTTTTATTTTTCCAATCTTTGGCAAAATTGTGAAATATAACACACATTTAGAAAAGTGAGCCAAACATACATTGCATTTAAAAATTAACTCAGCACTGATGTAAAAAGTGAAAGTCAAGAATAGAACATCTTCAGCATGTCAGAACCCTCTCCTTCCTCTTTCCTGATATCTTCCCCACACTCAGAGTTAACTTATTTTCTTGGTAATCACTGTGTTTTTAATATGTTTTGATCATTTAAGCCCGAGTTCCTGAAAAGTGTAATTTAAGAGACTATGCTGTAATTCCTTGATCTGCCATCACGGGGTACTGAGTATAATTATATGAAGAATGTATAAATGGATACCACACAGTTTGTACTTTTTTGTGTGTCTGGTTTTGTTCTCTGAATATTGTGCTTTTAACATTTGTTCATGATATATAATGCTATAGTTTGTACATTTCCTCTATGTAATATTTCATCAAATGAACACAGTGGAATCATAGCTTTAATTTGCATTTAATTTGCATTTGCTGACTTTTAATGAGTGTATACACATTTCCATGTTTTTATTGGCCTTTTAGATTCCTTCTCTGTGACGTGCTGATTTAAGCCTTTTGCACGTTTTGTTATTTATTTTTTAGTTCTTAAAATTTATTTATTTATTTTTTGTTCATTTATTCACATGTGCATACATTGTTTGGGCCATTTCTCCACCCTGCCCCCCTTCCCCCCTTCCCCTGCTCCCCTCCTCAGTTTCAGGCAGGTCCTGTTCTGCCCTGTGGACTGATTTTGTTGAAGAAAAGACATAAGCATAATAAGAAAGACAGTGTTTTTGCTAGTTGAGTTAAGTATAGCTATATAGAAAGATTCCTACTATTGCTTTCATGTACAAATGTGTTATGAACCATGTTGATTCAACTCTAACTGATCTTTACATTGGTTCCTGATCCCCTGCTAGTGATAACCTGTCGTTTTAAGGTTTCTGTATTAGTTCCTCTGGAGTGGGGACATCAAACGCTTTCATGTTTTGGGTTTTCTACCTATTCCTATATCTCCCGTATGTGCTCTCCCCTTTTCTTGTGATCCAAGTCGAACAACATTGATGCATTTGCCCTGGATCTAAAGTCGGCATATGAGGGAGAACATACGATTTTTGGGTTTCTGAGCTTGACTGACCTCACTCAGAATGATGTTCTCCACTTTCATTCATTTACCTACAAATGATAAGATTTTATTTTTCTTCATGGCTGAGTAAAATTCCTTTGTATACAAGTAACACATTTTCTCGATCCATTCATCAGTAGTGGGGCATCTTGGCTGTTTCCATAACTTGGCAATTGTTAATAGTGCTGCATTAAACATGGGTGTGCAGGTGCCTCTGGAGTAACCTGTGTTGCATTCCTTTGGGTATATCCCCAGGAGTGGGATTGCTGTATCATATGGCAGCAATGTTTATATTTTTAAGAAGTCTCCAAATTTTTTTCCAGAGTGGTTGCACCAGCTTGCATTCCCACCAGCAGTGGATTAGGGTTCCTTTTTTCCCACATCCTCGCCTGCACTTGTTGTTGGTGGTGTTTTGGATGATGGCTGTTCTAACAGGAGTGAGGTGGAATCTTAGTGTGGTTTTAATTTGCATTTCCTTTATGGCCAGAGATGGTGAGCATTTTTTCATGTGTTTTTTGGCCATTTGAATTTCTTCTTTTGAAAAAGTTCTGTTTAGTTCACTTGCCCATTTCTTAATTGGTTTATTAGTTAATTAATGGTCTGATTTTAAATAGACTTGTAGGCATTCTTTATATATGTTATTTATGTGTGTTGCAGACACACATTCTGTGGCTTATCTTTTCACTCCATTAGTGATGACCTCTGATGAACAGAACTTAATTTTAATACTGTCAAAGATTCTGTCAGTTTTTCCCCTTTTGCTTAATGTTCTTTGTGTCTTAAGAAATCTTTTCTTGTCTCTATATCCTGGACATATTCTCCTATTTCCTTCAATACAGCCTGAAATTACATCACCTTTCTGTTTTGGTGACCACCTTATACCGTTGAGGTGGTCAATAATTAGTTGTAAGCCAGTTAAATCTGTTAGATATTTTTCCTCCATAATACATCTTCACTATCTTACTATTTGTTGAGTTTTAACCTAAGTTCAAGTGTGTTTCATTTATTCCTATTGAATTTTCATGATGGTCTTATCCATCATTTCAATCTATTTAGAATCTTACAGATAATATTTTACTTTCTAATTTTTAAGACCTTCAGATCTGAAAAGTTGCTTTTATAGTTTTATGTAATCAGTTAATAAAAGTGGTGACTGCATTAGAACCTTGTGGTAAACCACTTAAACATCAATTCCCCTCTTTTTTGAGTGTAAATATTTATCTATTAAGACTTCTATAAGTATATCTAGTCACTATGACAATCATTCAGTCTTTTTCTTTTTCTTATTTTGTCCAGGAAGATTGTCAAGATTTCTTCCAGTATTGGGGCCTGGAGTCACTATGCCCTTTCCTTTGTGGAAACCCATAAACACTATGTCTAGTGTGTCCTCTTTTCTGTCAGAAAAGAAAATTGGTTAAGTTTCATTTGTCTTATGTTCAGAAAGATGATGTTGGCCACTCTTCATCTCACCTTTCTTTCTAAACCAGTTCTGGAATATTCTCCTAGAACCAATGTAACTAGACTCATCAATTTGTAATTTAGGGAAGCCCTAAGCAAAGCAATCCCCCACACAGCACAGTTCATCTTTCTTTATAGTACATGTCATGGTCTCAGTGTATTTGACGAACTTCTGGGATAAGCTAATAGCTAACAGCCCTGACTCCTCTGTTTGTTGGGACCTGGAGTCACTATATCTTCTGGGATAGGGTTCAATAAGGAAAACAAACCAGGACCTCTGTCCCTGTGGAAAATTATCAAGCCATGTATTACGCTAAGTTAGGGCTACAAGTAAAAGCGACTCCTACTCTTGGCGTCCTGTACTCTACCTCCTTGACAAAGTCACATAGCTGTTGTCATTTCTCCTCCTCTCTTCCTGTGCAGGAGGTGGAATGTCCTGCTTTCTCCCCTGGAGGATGTGAGGATGATGGTGTGTACATTATTACTCTCTCTCCTTTCAGCTTTCAAACACAAACAATTCTCCCCAGTTCTAGACCCACCTAAACCCAACGCAACACATTCCAACCTTGGAATGGTTCTCACTGTTGATAGAAGATACATGCCCTTAACCGTTTCAGACCTGCCCCCTTTGCTCCCCCCAACCTTGCATTTCGCTCTGTTTCTGTAATAATTCTGAGTTGCTTGTTTTCCTTGCATCTAGTTGGTCACTACTCTGTGACTCTGCCTAGTACACCCTCTGCTTCTGTACCTCTGCTTTTGTCCCAATACATTCATCTTTTAGAACTCAGGTCTCACCTATTTCCTTCTGAGAGTCTAAGTGACATGCCCCTCCTCTGTAAAACTCTGTTATTGCATTTAACGATCAACATATTTGAACTGGTTGCTCCCGTTAGGCTTTAAGTGCCTTAAATGCAGGGACATTGCTTTTCACCTTGTTTTTCCTTTGTCTGCCACATGCCTGAATAATAAATGTACATTTAATAGACTAAATGAGGTTAAATGAATCCTAAATTCCAACATATCCATGTAACAAGACCCATCCTTGTACGATGTTATATGGGTTACAACATGCTTTCTTACACTCCAAACTATTTAATCATTACAAATATCCTACATATAGGCATTGTTATTCCCACTTGTATAGATTAGGAAACTCAGACTAGGAAAATTTAAATGATATGTCCAAGATCGCAAGTTTTTTTTTTTTTTGACTTTAGGATTCATTTCTTTTTAAAATTTTTTTTATTATTTCTTTTATTTATATGTGCATACAATGTTTGGGTCATTTCTCCTGCCACCCCCTCCCCTACCCCCCTGCCCCCTCCCTCTCCCCCACACCCCCTCGATACCAGGCAGAAACTATTTTGTCCTTATCTCTGATTTTGTTGAAGAGAGAGTATAAACAATAATAGGAAGGACCAAGTGTTTTTGTGAGTTGAGAAAAGGATAGCTATACAAGGACTTTACTTGCATTTCTTTCCTGTACATATGTGTTACATTCTAAATTAATTCTTCTCAAACTAACCTTTTCTCCAGTTCCTGGTCCCCCTTTCCTATTGGCCTCTGTTGCTTTAAAGTTTCTGCATTAGTTCCTTTGCATTGAGGACATCAAATGCTATCTTGTGGTTTTTTTTTGGGGGGGGATTTCTTGCCTATCCTCATACCTCCCTTGTGTGCTCTCACCGCATCACGTGATCAAAGTCCAATCCCCTTGTTGTGTTTGCCCTTGATCTAAACTCCACATATGAGGGAGAACATACAATTTTTGGTCTTTTGGGCCAGGCTAACCTCACTCAGGATGATGTTCTCCAGTTCCATCCATTTACCAGTGAATGATAACATTTCATTCTTCATGGCTGCATAGAATTCCATTGTGTATAGATACCACATTTTTTTAAATCCATTCATCGATAGTGGGGCATCTGGGCTGTTTCCATAACTTGGCTATTGTGAATAGTGCTGCAAAACATGGGTGTGCAGGTGCCTCTGGAGTAACCTGTGTCACAGTCTTTTAGGTGTATCCACAAGAGTGGTATTGCAGGATCATATGGCAGATCTATGTTTAGATTTTTAAGAAGCTTCCAAATTTTTTTCCAGAGTGGTTGTAATAGTTTGCATTCCCACCAGCAGTGTAAGAGGGTTCCTTTTCCCTCACATCCTTGCCAACACCTGTTGTTGGTGTTTCTAATGATGGCTATTCTAACAGGGGTGAGGTGGAATCTTAGTGTGGTTTTAATTTGCATTTCCTTAATGGCTAGAGATGGTGAGCATTTTTTCATGTGTTTTTTGGCCATTTGAATTTCTTCTTTTGAAAAAGTTCTGTTTAGTTCACTTGCCCATTTCTTTATTGGTTTATCAATTTTGGGAGAGTTTAGTTTTTTGAGTTCCCTATATATTCTGGTTATCAGTCCTTTGTCTGATGTGTAGCTGGCAAATATTTTCTTCCACTCTGTGGGTGTTCTCTTCAGTTTAGACACCATTTCTTTTGTTGAGCAGAAACTTTTAGTTTTATAAAGTCCCATTTATCTATGCTATCTCTTAGTTGCTGTGCTGCTGGGGTTCCATTGAGAAAAGTTCTTACCTATACCTACTAATTCCAGACTTATTTCCTACTCTTTCCTGTATCAACTTTAGAGTTTGTGGTCTGATATTAAGATCCTTGATCCATTTTGAGTTAGTACTGGTATAAGGTGATAAACATGGATCTAGTTTCAGTTTTTTGCAGACTGCTAACCAGTTTCCCAGCAGTTTTTGTTGAAGAGGCTATCTTTTCTCCATCATATATTTTTAGCACCTTTTCAAAGATAAATTGGTTATAGTTGTGTGGCTTTATATCTGGGTCCTCTATTCTGTTCCACTGGTCTTCATGTCTGTTTTTGTGCCAGTACCATGCTGTTTTTATTGTCATTGCTTATAGTTTAAAGTCGGATATTGTGATACCTTCAGCATTATTCTTTTTGCTGAGTATTGCCTTGGCTATTCGTGGTCTCTTATGTGTCCAAATAAATTTAACGGGAGATTTTTCAATCTCTTTGATGAATGCCATTGGGATTTTGATGGGAATTGCATTAAACATGTAGATTACTTTTGGGAGTATAGACATTTTTACTTTGTTGATTCTACCAATCCATGAGCATGGGAGATCTCTACACTTTCTATAGTCTTCCTCAATCTCTTTCTTCAGGAGTTTATAGTTTTCCTTGTAGAGGTCGTTTACATCCTTTGTTAAGTTTGCTCCTAGGTGTTTTGAGGCTATTGTAAATGGAATTGTTTTCATATATTTTTTCTCAGTTTATTCATTATTAGTGTATAGAAATGCTAATGATTTTTCTATGTTGATTTTGTATCCTGCTACCTTGCTATAGCTGTTGATGGTGTCTAGAAGCTTTTGAGTAGTTTTTTGGGTCTTTAAGGTATAGGATCATATCATCTGCAAATAGGGATATTTTGACAGTTTCTTTACCTATTTGTATTCCTTTTATTCCTTCTTCTTGCCTAATTGCTCTGGCTAAGAATTCCAGTACTATGTTGAATAGGAGTGGAGATAGTGGGCATCCTTGTCTAGTTCCTGATTTTAGAGGGAATGGTTTCAGTTTTTCTCTGTTAAGTATAATGCTGGCTGTAGGTTTGTCATATATAGCTTTTATAATATTGAGGTACTTTCCTTCTATTCCTAGTTTTCTTAGAGTTTTTTCATGAAATGATGTTGGATCTTATCAAAGGCTTTTTCTGCATCTATTGAGATGATCAAGTGGTTTTTGTCTTTGCTTCTGTTAATGTGGTTTATTATGTTTATTGATTTTCATATATTGAACCACCCCTGCATTCCTGGGATGAAGCCTACTTGGTCATGGTGAATGATCTTTTTGATGTGTTGTTGAATTCTGTTTGCCATTATTTTATTGAGGATTTTTGCATCAGTGTTCATTAAGGGAAATGGCCTGTAGTGCTCCTTTTTGGAGGTGTCTTTGCCTGGTTTTGGGATAAGTGTAATACTGGCTTCATAAAATGTGTTCGGCAGTTTTCCTTCCCTTTCTATTTCATGGAACAGTTTAAGGAGGGTTGGTATCAGTTCTTTAAAGGTCTGATAGAGTTCAGCAGAGAATCCATCAGGTCCTGGACTTTTCTTTATTGGGAGACTCTTGATTGGTGCTTCAATTTCATTTTGTGTTATAGATCTATTCAGGTGATTAATCTGTCCATTTCTTCAAGATTTTCAAATTTAGTTGAATATAGGTTCTGAAAGTAGTCTCTGATGATTTCCTGGACTTCCATGGTGTTTGTTGTTATCTCCCCTTTTGCGTTCCTGATTTTACTAATTTGGGTTTTTTCTCTCCTCATTTTAGTCAGGTTTGCCAGGGGTCTGTTGATCTTGTTAATTTTTTCAAAGAACCAACTTTTTGTTTCATTAATTCTTTGTATGGTTTTTTTGGTTTCTATTTTGTTGATTTCAGCTCTTATTTTTATTATTTCTCTCCTATTTGTTTTGGGACTTGCTTGTTCTTGTTTTTCTAGGAGTTTGAGATGTATCATTAGGTCCTTGATTTGGGATCTTTCAGTCTTTTTAATATATGCACTCAGGGCTATAAACTTTCCTGTCAGGACTGCCTTTGCTGTGTCCCATAGGTTCCGGTAGGTTGTGTTTTCATTTTCATTGACTTCAAGGAACTGTTTAATTTCCTCTTTTATTTCATCAATGACCCATTGTTCATTAAGCAATGAGTTATTCAGTTTCCAGCTGTTTGCATGTTTTTTGTCTTTACTTTTGTTGTTGAGTTCCAGTTTTATTGCATTGTGATCAGATAGAATGCATGGTATAATTTCTGTTTTCTTGTATTTGCTGAGGCTTGCTTTGTGCCCTAGGATATGATCTATTTTGGAGAAGGTTCGTGGGCTGCTGAGAAAAATGTACATTGTGTAGAAGTTGGATGAAATGCTCTGTAGACATCAACTAGGTCCATTTGATCTATGGTTTGTTTTAGATCTAGGATTTCTTTATTGATTTTTTTGTTTGGATAACCTATCTATTGATGATAGTGGGATGTTAAAGTCTCCTACTAAAACTGTGTTGGAGTTAATATATGCTTTTAGGTCCTTCTGGATATGTTTGATGAAATTGGGTGCATATAGGTTGATAATTGTTATTTCCTTTTGGTCTATTTCACGTTTTATTAGTATGGAATGTCCTCCTTTATGATCAATGTAGGTTTGAAGTCTGCTTCGTCCAATATAAGTATTGCTACTCCTGTCTGTTTTCGGGGGCCACTGGCTTGGTAAATCTTCTTCCAACCTTTCATCCTAAGCCTATGCTTATTTCTATTGATGAGATGGGTCTCCTGTAAGCAACACATTGTTGGATCTTCCTTTTTAGTCCAGTTTGTCAAACAGTGCCTTTTGATGGGGGGAGTTAAGTCCGTTGACATTAAGTGTTAGTACTGATAGGTATGTGTTGATTCCTGTCATTTAGTTGTCTTAGTTGTTTGAAGGTTGATTGTGTGTACCTAAATCAAGGTTACTCTCTACTTTCTTGTTTTTTCTTTTCCTGTAGTTTGGTACTGCCTGCCTTTCATGATTATGTTGGGTTTTACTTTCTGTGTACAGAATCCCTTGAAGAATCTTTTGCAGTAGTGGCTTTGTGGTCACATATTGTTTTAGTTTCTGCTTATCATGGAAGACTTTTATTGCTTCATCTATTTTGAATGATAGTTTTTCTGGGTAGAGTATCCTGGGGTTGAAGTTATTTTCATTCAGTGCCCGGAAGACCTCACCCTAAGCTCTTCTTGCTCTTAATGTTTCTGTTGAGAAGACTGCTGTGATATTGATGGGTTTACCTTTGTATGTTATTTATTTTTTCTCTCTTACAGCCTTCAATATTCTTTCTCTAGTTTCTGTACTTGTTGTTTTAATGATAATATGTTGTGGGGTAGTTCTATTTTTGTCAGGTCTGTTTGGTGTTCTGGAGGCTTCCTGTACCTGTACGGGAATAGATTTCTCTAGATTTGGGAAATTTTCTGTTATCATTTTGCTGAATATATTATGCATTCCCTTTGCTTGCACCTCTTCTCCTTCTTCAATGCCCATGATTCTCAGGTTTGGTCTTTTGATGGAGTTGGTGAGTTCTTGCATTTTCTTTTTACAGGTCTTGTGTTGTTGAACTAATAGTTCTTTGGTTTTTCCTGTAATTACCATTTCATCTTCAAGTTCTGAGATTCTGCCTTCTGCCTGTTCTAGTCTGCTGGATTGCCCTTCCATTTTGTTTTGCATTTCTGTTTCATTCTTTTTTCTGAGGCTTTCCATATCCTGAGTCTCTTCTTCTTTAATATTGTCTGTTTTCATCCTGAGTTCATTTATCTCTTTATTTATCGTGTTCTTTGTTTCACTTTGGTGTTTATACCATGCTTCTAGAGTTTCTTTTATTTATTCTTGTGCTTTCTCAAATTCTCTATTTTTATTGTCTTGGAATTTTTTGAGTGTCTCTTGTACATTTTGATTGTCCGTATCCAGTATCATCTCTATAAAATTCTCATTGATTACTTGCAGTATTTCTTCGTTCAGGTTGTTCTTGTGGGCTTCATTGGGTTCTTTGGCATAGTTTATCTTCATAAAAATTTCCCAGGTTCCAATGCAATAAAGTTTCAGTATTAATAGATTTGGTGCTAGTCCTTTAGCATCCAGTCCTGGTGTTAGTGTATGAGTAGTAGTTCTGTTGTTGTCTTATCAAGGGGGAAAAAGAAAAAAATCCCAAGTTCAAATGCAATTCAGTTTCAGTCTCATCAAAGGAAAAAAAAAGGAGTCTGGAGATAGCTTTGTGAATGTCTATCTGAGGCTGCAGCTCACCTGCCACCTACTGTCAGCCAGCTGCTGCTGCAGGCTTTATTTATTGCAGGTCTCAGGAATGAGCTTTACACTCACATAGCCCCACAGGCTTTGTTTATTTAGAGTTCTCCTGGGTGCATGCCCCTTTTGTTTTCTCCAGTATACAGCCCTACCAGCCTGTTGCAATTGCAGTCCTTTTTTATTTATAGTTTGTATGGGGAGGTTCCCATTCCCCATTCTCTGGTGGAGCATGCCACACTTTAGCTGGCGTTGGAAGCCTTCCCCTCTTCAAGCACACTGGGGGAGGTGGCACCACACCCACCTTCTCTGGCCGGCTTGTTTATTTACAATTCATGTGAGGGAGTGCCCCTCCTCCTCTCTCCGGAGCACCGGGCACCCCGTCTTCTTTGTTATGTGTCTGGTTTTTTTTTTTCAGCTGCTTGTTTATTATTCAATTTTTTTTCTTTTTTCCCTGGGCAGGGGTCAGTCTGTCCAGGGGGCTATGCTGATTTGTCCTAGGGAGTACCATGTGCTGCTTATTTGCTCACCTGGTGGTCTCCCAAGCAGGGTAGGAGCTGGCGTCTGGCGGCATGGGAGCCCTCCTGGTTTCTCCATTTAACGTGGCAGGGGGATGCTATGCGCAGGCTGGGGGTGTGGAGGTGTCGGAGTTTTGCCTCTTGGTGGTTTGTCCTGCCAGGTGTATCTCCAGCATCTCTCCAAGAGTTTACTTTAGGAAGCACCCTTTCTGCTTCCTCCCTCTCGTCGCCATCTTGGAATCCCTCTCAATGGTGAGGTTTTTAAGTTGCAAGCCTAAACCCAGGTTTCCTGACTTCAGGTTTGGCATTGTGTGACTTCACGTTGGCAACCTCAAAACCTTCCTGTAATCCTTATCTAAAGGGGTTGCCCAGTGAAACCATATGAACATCCTAGTGATTTCAATACTGCGATAGGAATTTGATTTAGGCTTTGCACCAAAGCTTCTGAGTCATCACCAAAGACAAACACTTTGGGCAAGTTAAGATGTTAGAATTTGGCATGGATCATAGATTGCAAAAAATAAACAAAATGGAGCTAATTAATATTTTGGTAGGATTCCAGTGCCTTTGTTGATATGGGGAAGTTTTATATCTAAGCCTATATTTGAAGGATCAGTTGATTCTGGATCCTGTGGGGACCAACAGCACCTAGGCTAGACAAGCCAAGATAAAAGCAAATTGTGTGAAAGACAGAGAGCTTGTTTGGTTTCCTCTAAAGAGAACTACAGGCTTATATTAGGCAGAGATTTCTGTTTATGAACATGATGAAAACCAAAAAGATAAGACCAAATCAGGAGGAAAAATTAGGAAGACCTTTAAAAATATTATGTGTTTTTAAAAGAATAAGTAAAACAGAATTTATTAGACTTCTTTACACTTGTTTTATGATTAATTTTATTTTTATTTTAATCACATATGGAGGGCATCATGTGGTTGGGCCTCTCCTAATGGTCTCAGTTTTGTTCCAACCGGATCCCATAACTAACAATGGATTGTCCTGGGTTTTGCTTCTCTGTTGCCACAGCATCTCCTGGGTCTGTTTGGAAGAGGATGCTTAGGGAGTTCAGGCATCAGCAGCAAAACTGCCATCGCCTCTGGATCCCACCCCCATTTCCCCAGCCTGCAAGTTCACAGATATACTTTCTCCTTTTACTCAATTTTCTTTAGGCCCAGGACCCATAATTAAGTACTTATTTTCACAGCTATTGTGTACATGTAAGAAATATAGGACTTCCTTCTCTTCCAGGGGCTTGAGGGACTGTGCTATGTGCATACTAACAACATGGATATGTTGCTTGTGCAGTTTATTTTTGTTAATAAACTCAGTGTGCATTATAAGCCAGCAGTTGAACATTTTTAGCAACATTTTAGCAATGATGACTGTGCTCAGAAATGAATACCTAAATTTCTAGTTCCTCTTGGGGAGATGGATCCAGAAGGAACTTTTAGAGGTTCTATAAAATAACACCTTATTTTACTAATTAAAAACTGACATCAAGAGAAAAGAAATGACTTATTCACCTCTCTTTTCCCAAGGTTGCATCAGAATGAATTCATACACACAGGCTGTCAAGACATTTAGCAGTTTGAATAGTCACCCAAAGATCAAATTTGAAATGGAACATTTGGGAAGAGGGAAGTAGCCCAGGAGTGAAGAAATCTGTGTTCTGGTCCAATTCTGAGGATCATAAACACTGAGGTTGTTCAAGGTCACTTAGCTTTCCTGGGTCTTATCCATGACATGAGGATTGACCTTGATGAAACAAAGGCTATATGTCTAGGTGTTGAAGTCACCCAAGTTTAAGCTGAGACCCAGGTTGTCCTAGGACATGGGACTCTGTCTTGCATTTTGCTTGTACCTAGCACAGAAGCAGGAATCTCTGCCCCATAAAGTTGGAGATAGGAAATAGCAGATGTGGTGGTATGTTTATGAAAATTATATATTTGAAAATTTGAGATACAGAGTTATTAGTTATAAAATGATACATGAGCATTGCTGAGTGAAGAGGAAAAGTGAAAAGATAAAATGTGCTGTTTGCTTGCATTTCAGCCTGGGGTTGTTTCTGTCTTGTAGATAGAAGAGAACTTTGAGAGCGAGTTCCAGGTCTACAACCTCACAGAGCTGCAGGCTTCTACAGAATATGTCATAACTCTGCGATGTAGGACCAAGGGATCGAGCTTTTGGAGTGACTGGAGCCAAGAAAAAGTGGGAATGACTGAGGAGGAAGGCAAGATAGTTCCTGTAACTCCTTGTCTGCTTGATCATGTATGGGGCTGCCTCAGCCTATACCTGGTGATTTTGTCAAGTACCAGGCTTGGGAATCAAGGAGTCCCATCATCCCATGGCCCACAGAGTCTTCATGTTCCCTCTCACTGTGCCCACTGAGACCCTGGGAATTTGCTATGCCCCTTGGGTAGTGTTAGCTCCCTTGGTAACTTTGTACCCCAAAGGCAAAGGGTCTTATCTTTAATACTCTTATGAGGTTCTTAAACTCTATGTGAAGTGGAGTAATTTCTTGTAAAGATATCCTATGATAAGTTGAAGATAGATATTATAAACACAGAAACAACTACTAAAAATATAAAGCTCTAACAAATTAAAGATAAAAAGGTCACATTTTGATGCCAGCAAGGGAAGGAAAGAGCTAGGGACTGCACATAGCCAAGTCACACATTAGTCTCAGGTAGTGTTCTGTGCTCCTGCTCCATAAATCTGTTCCTCTGACTCCTGCTTGATTTTCCCACAAGACAAAGCTTGTATTAACAGATATTTGATGTGTTCAGCCCTTTGTCAGATTCTGAAACCAATTGGATACCTTCTGAATTTGGTATTCCCCATTGGAGATGTTCATGCTTAGTCTGGACTTCCCCTTGGAGGAACAGGGATTCATATAGCAGTTGGGGAATTGAGCTGGATAGCTTGCAAGAACCCTTCTGTCCCTGAGATTCTGTTGCTCTAGCAATGTGGGAAGGATCACAGAAAACCCAAAATCATTATGTGCTTAAGTACTTAGAACCATGCCTGACACGGAAAGGGCTACATAACTTCTGTAGAAATAAAAATGCACATTAAAACAAAGCTAGTCAAAGTATGGATCTAATGAAACATTTGATTAAAAACTATATACATCTGGCATACATTGACATGATACAAACATCATCTCTAAGTGCCTAATCCATACAAAAATAATAGTTTACAGATACCTATCAGCACATAAGTTGTACAGTAAAAAATGGCTGAATGGTTATGAGGCAGGCTACATTAGGGATAGTCTGGGACTGCTCCCCCTCTTGGCTCAAGGGCTCCTCTCGCTAATTCACAGGTAAGAGGAGCCAGGTGATGATGTATTGTCTCCCCACCTCCAAGTTCAAGGTGGTATAAAACAACCTACCTAGAGCACCCAGCCCTTCTTCTTCACTTCCCTCACCTAGCAGAATGGGTGACTCCCCTTCCCTCAGTAAAGCTATTCTACCTCACCCCATCCACCTGTTCTGCTTGAATTCTTCTCTTTGGAACACAAGGACCAATATCTGAGAACAATGAGTGTCAATAACAGGGAATAGTCAGTGTTGTCTGTCTTAGCTGAGTCCCTCTCCCTGTTATTAGAATGAAACCATGAAATATAATTGAGCAAATTGTCCTTTTCCTCTGCAATCTGGTGATTGCTTTGGTATGTTTGTGTTTTGTCCTGCTCTCTTCCCTCTGACTGTCGTTCTTCTTTCCTGGTGCCATTATGGCTCAGTCTCAAGCCTGGTTAGCCCTTTACAGTTCAGACACTCCCTAGTGTCAGTTCCTCAACTTATTTTGCTGTAGGAAACAAGTTTTGCTATTTCATCTGATTTATTAGTTCAGTCACTTTGGTTTGGATTAATTAGCAAAAACACTAGATGCTTGTGTTCTCTGTGCCATTTACTAGTTAAACCAAATCACCACTTATTTTAAAGTCACATCTAGAGAATTTGCCTTTTGTTTTTCTTTGCTTTTTTTCCAGGTTCCCAGAGGAAATTCATGAAAATGCAGTGGTCCCCTCCCCTGACTCCCACTACATCCTAAGTTCTTATTTTCTAATTCATAAACCATTTATTTCCCTATGAAATGCCGATTGTTTAGTACACGCCACCTCAAACCTTCTAATTATTTGAAAAATTCTAAGTGTAAAATAATAACTATTTTCTTTTGGATTTCAACATATTACTAGAGCCATTTACCTGGATTTAAGCATTTAAATATGATGAAATTTGGCTCAAATCCTGACTTTATTACTTAAAAATGTGATGTTAGGCAACTGTATAATTTTTTTATGCATCAGAACTGGGACTAGTAATATTACTACACCTAATTAGAAGGCTGTGGGGATTAAATGAGATAATTCATGTAAAATGCTTAGCACCATGACACTTGCCATAAATTAGCTATTGTTATTGTTGGTTTTTAGCAAGGGTACCACTCTGTGTCTGATTTCTGTGGTTGAAGGGATACCCATATTGTAATAGAAGCAACATGGAACCAGATTGCTACTATATCAATCCAGAAATTGGTGCCTTTGAATGCATAGATCTTTTGGCTGACCTGGGAGAATTTTTATCATTTTTTCCCACAAATACAGAGTTATTACTTTCCCCTCTTTGGTTAAACTGCAAATCCATGATCAACTCATGGCCAATAGAAAGTTAGCTGTAAAATTGTATAAGATTTACATTTTAGTTAGGCAGTTGTTTTACTTAAAACTGCATCTGTTGGGAATTCTGTATTGGGAAGATTGTTGGATCTGATCTGCAGGAAGTAATGAAAAAAATATACAAACTCAGTCTTATAATCATCTATTACAATTAAATGGCAGCCCATGAGATAAATCTAAGGAGAAGCCCACTCATATTTTTAATCAACTGCCTAGAATAACTGATTATTGAATAATAATTCTATTTTTGCCTATATCTACCCTTAAGAAGAGTATTTAGGACTGAATTTTTGTAACGATCACTTGTCTTTAGATTTTTTTTCACTTGCTCTCAACATTATTATCCTTGAGTTTGACTTTCCAAGTGACTAGAACAGAAAGTGTCTACAAGTTAGAGACAGAGTAAGACTCCCTTCAATTCTGTGGATTACTTTGTAGTTCTAATAACTTTGCAGCCTTGGGCTAAGGCTGTCTCTGAGAGGAACTTTGCCTCTGTTTACGTTTCATTGACTTGTAGGCAAGTGGAAACCAGCTTGCTGCTTCCTGCCTGAGAAGGTTGAGTACTGGCTGTTCTGTCTTCTGATTCAATGAAGATCATTGGGAAATCAGAAAACTCCTGGCAGAGCTTTTAAGACCACGCCTCAGTGTAATGCAGATGAAGTCATAAGTAATGTCAAAGCAGCTCCAACCTCCTTAATAGCAGTTTAAATGAAATTACAATAGATTTCATTGGGAGATCGTGGGCCTAACAGTTAGACTGTGTTACCCACACTTTGGCAAGAGTAGTTGTAGAAATATGACCCTCCATTTATGACAAAACAAGTTATTGACTTAATTGCACTTTGGCATACTTTTCCACATTTTAAGATTGTCTTTAAGCTGCAGGTCAATAAAGTTACTTTAAGATACCCAGTCACCTAAAGTGAAAAAGATCCCGAAGACAATCTTTCAGTGCTAAAATAGTTTAGATCTTGGTCTTAGAGGTGGGCCTCATTATTTGTGGACCTAATTATAGTATCCCAGCCACACAACTTCCTCAAGAGAGCATACAGAGAGCAAATACTGCCGCTTCTCAGTTAGAGATATCTCCTCTCTTCTTCAAATTATAGGCCACGAGTCTCCTGGATAGTTCTTTAGAGTTCTCTGTTTTCCTCTTCTGGCTGAAGTGTGTGGGTCATTGTTTAATCAACAGTTCAGTGTTGAGCTTCTCACTCTTGTTCCTTTCAGCTCCACAGGGCCTGGATCTGTGGAGGGTCCTGAGGCCAGCTGAGGTGGATGGAAGGAGGGCAGTGCGGTTGCTGTGGAAGGTGATTTCCCTCTGGGTTTTTTTTTCTGTTTAAAATCTCTTGGTCTTTTGCCCCTTGAAACACTGTGGTTGTAACATTTTATCTCCCAAATTTGTCTTCCTAGAGGACTTTATGCTGTTTCAAACCTCACAATGGTTGCCCAGCTCAGAAAAACTCCTGGGTCATCGTGTAGATAGCTCAAATGACATTAGAGCCTCTGGGACCCCTCTCTTTGGTCTGAAACATTAACATTTGGGGCAATTAAAATGCAGGAGGCACTATGGCCCTCTGGAGAAAGCCACTTCTGGTTGGCCTCCACTAGAATGTGACTATAAAATTCCGCAGCCTCACTCCACATCTAAGAGGGGCACTGCCTGGGGTCAGCCCGCTGGTGTCCTTGGAAACATGTTTGGCACATGTGTCTCTGTGATTTCTGGGACAGTGGGGTGAAAAGGCAGAAGAGGGCCCAAATGCTTCTTTCTAGGGTGGAGGCCTAGAGTGAGGAACAAGGAGGCAGGTAGGTAATGCAGGGAACAAAGGAGGAGATGATAACAGAAGAAAGTGGGAAAGGAACAGAAAAGGATGGGGAAGGGGTAAGGGCAAATAGAGGGGGAAAACAATGGAAAATAGGAAAGAAAAGATAGGAAGTTAAGGGGAAGAGGAAAAGGTAGAGAGGAATAAGCTGTCAAAACTATCATGTCTCCAGATTCTCTGGAAATATACATTGTGTGTCTCCCACATGCCAAAACTCAAGCAAATGAGATCATTTGAAAATCAAAGAATCACCCTAGTTTGCCAAATGGCCAAATGACATCCTAACCCAATTATTTCAGGGTTGGAGCATCCCTGGCCTTTATAACATCTTTCTCCATATCCCAGGGCTGTGGGACACCCTCAGGTTACCCTCAGGTTACCCTCAGGTTACCCTGGGAAATCTTTGAGAATCAAATCTTTGAGAATCAACCCCGGATGTTGGAATTTCTTTCTTATGTATCAAGCATGGAGACAGATGATTCTGTCAACATGTTTTTGGATGGAGGAAAGTAAACAATGACACATACCTACATATAGTCTTAGCAACATAGTGGTGGCTAAGGTTCAAGTAGGCCAGCCTACTTGACATGTGACAGGTCCATGTGACAGTGGCATGGACTTCCATGCCTTCCTCCTCCTTCTCGCCTGAGGGCTGGTCTTTGTTTTGCCTCAGTAAGAAAGAGTTTTCTAAGAATTTTAGTTGATTAAAAAAGAATGCACTAAAAGACACTAAAACTGGCAAAGACTGTATGAGTCTATGAATATCCTGAAAACCATTAAACGGTACACTTTTACACAGTGAGTTTATAGGCCGGGGATGTATCTCAGTGATAGAGTGCTTGCCTAGTATGCACAAAGACAATGAGTTTGATCCCCAGCACTGCAAAATCAAAACAACAAAACCCCCAAACCAAGTGAATTTTATAGAATGCGAATTATACCTCAATAAAGCTGTTATTTTAAAGAAGATTGAGTTTCTTGAGAGATAAAAGGAACCTAGTCATTAGAAAGGGTCTACCTGGTTTTTTATTGCTGAGACCTATATGATGGAGATTCCTGAACTGGGAAGACTGTGGTCCAAAGTGACTTTAAAGCCCTGTCTACCATATATTCAGTCATTCTGCTCCATCTATGTTTTTAACCAGTAATAGAAATTGAAAAACTGGGAAGCCCTTAATTCCTGGGAAATACCCAGCATACTGACTCCTAGGCAGAACATCTCGCTAGTGGGTCCAATTTCAAGACTGATAATAAGAGTTTGACTTGGAGCCTCCAGGGTTCTACTTTAGGCTTCTCACTAAAGGTTTGGGACTGGCAGGACAGCCCTGAAAGTTTTAGTCCTCTTAGCAGTATGCCTGGTTGGGTGCCTAGTCCAGGGAAGCTGGCTCTCTCAGACAGGGGAGTATGAAGATAAAATATAAGGGAACAGGTACTCTCCAATTCTTGGAGGCTTCCAGGCAAGAGATGACCCAAGACTAGATCAGACTTGAGACTGGCCCAGGGGAATGCCTTGGCCATTTTGCTTTTCTAACTATTTCTAACAGCCAGAAGAAAACAAGTGATTTGGTTACACTGGCCCAGGCATGCAACTGGACTCATGTTAAGGGTTGACATCAACGTACCATTTAGTAGATCCCTTCTACTGACACTTCAAGGGTTAATAACACCACACTGGGATGTTATTCATCCCTTGGGGAATTACCTAATCATAGCTTATCATCTAATAGCCTCCATTCTCACCACTTACCACTGTTTCAATGCCTTTATTTATTTTTGTTTTGGTTGGAAATAAATTTTGTTTCCTTTGAGTTCAGAAGACAAGAGGAGCCCCAGCCCTGGAGAAGACACTTGGCTACAACATATGGTACTTTCCAGAAAACAACACTAACCTCACAGAGACAAGGAACACCACTAACCAACAGCTTGAACTGTGTCTGAGAAGCGAGACCTATTGGGTATCTGTGACATCTTATAATTCTCTTGGGGAGTCTCCCAAGGCCACTCTGAGGATTCCAGCTATCCACGAGAAGTGTAAGTAGAGCATAAACTTTTCTTTTTCCTTTTATTTTATTCTTTTTACATTTACTTACATGTGTATACATTGTTTGCACAACCTCCACTTCCCCCCTGCCCCCCACCCTGCTTCCAGGCAGAATGTGTTCTGCCCTCTTCTTCTCTGATTTTGTTGAAGAAAAAACATAAGAAATAATAAGAAGGGGAGAAGGGGGGAGAAATGACCCAAACAATGTATGCACATATGAATAAAATAAAAATTAAAAAAAAAAGAAATAATAAGAAGGACATACTGTTTTTGCTAGTTTGGGATAAAGACAGTTATACAGAGAGAGTCTTAACATTGCTTCCATGCACTTGTGTATTGAAACCTACACTGGTTCATCTCTACCAGACCTCTTCATTACTTCCTAGTCCCCTTCCCATAGTGGTCTCTGCCAGTTTAAGATTACTTTATTCACTCCTCAACAGGGAGCACATCAACCACATTCAAGTTTTAGGTTTCATTCCTTTCCCTATTCCTCCCATGTGTGTTCTCTCCTTAGTGTGTGACCCATGTCCAATAATATTACTGCATTTGTTCTGTGTCTATGATCTGCATATGATCTTTTGGCCTTCTGAGCCTGGCTAACTTCACTTAAGATGAGTTTCTCTACTTCCATCCATTTACTTGCAAACGGCAAGATTTCATTCTTCTTTGTGACTGAGTAAAATTCCAGTGTGTATAAATACCACATTTTCTTTATCCATTCATTTGTTGTGTGGCTATTATAAATAGTACTGCAATAAACATGGGTGTGCAGGTGCTTTTGTAATAAATTGAATCACATTCCTTTGGGTATATCCCTAGGAGTGGGCTTTCTGGATCATATGGCAGATCTATGTTTAGTTTTTTAAGAAGCCTCCATATTGTTTTCCAAAGTGGTTGTACTAGCCCTCATTCCCACCAGCAATGTATGAGGGTTCCTTTTTCCCACATTTCACCAGCATTTGCTGTTGGTGGTATTCTTGATGATAGCCATTCTAACAGGGGTGAGGTAGAATCTTAGTGTGGTTTTGATTTGCATTTCCTTTATGACCAGGGATGATGAGCATTTTTTCATATGTTTTTTGGCCATTTGCATTTCTTCCTTAGAAAAAGTTCTGTTCAGTTCAGTTGCCCACTTCTTTATTGGTTCATTGATTTTTGGGGAGTAATTTTTTGAGCTCTCTGTATATTTTGGTTATCAGTCCTTTGTCTGATGTATAACTAACAAATATTTTCTCCCACTTTCTGCTTGGTCTCTTCAATTTAAAAGCCATTTCTTTTGTTGTGCAGAAGCTTTTTAACTTCATGTAGTCCTATTTGTCCATCCTTTCTCTGGGCTGCTGGAGTTCTACTGAGGAAGTCCTTGCCTTATACCTACTGTTTCCAGGGTATTCCCTGCACTTTCCTGTACTAACTGCAAAGTTTCTGGTCTGATATTAAGGTCCTTAATCCACTTTGAGTTGATACTATTACAGGGTGATAGATATGGATCTAGTTTCAGTTTTCTGCAGGCAGATAGCCACTTTCCCCAGCAACATTTGTTGAAGAGGCTATCTATTCTCCATCATATGTTTTTGGTGCCTTTGTCAAAAATAAGGTGGGCATAGCTGCGTGGATTCATATCCAGGTCCTCTATTCTGTTCCACTGGTCTTCATATGTTTTTTGTTCCAGTACCATGCTGTTTTTATTGCTATGGTTCTGTAGCCATATTTTTAAAAAATTTCTTTTATTCATATGTGCATACAATGATTGAGTCATTACTCCCCCCTTCTCCCTGCCCCCTCCCTTGCTCCCCACCCCCTCCCTCTCACTCCCACAGATACCTGTAGCCATGTTGAAGTCAGGTATTGTGATACCTCCAGCATTGCTCTTTTTGCTCAGTATTGCCTTGGCTATTCATGGTCTTTTGTGTTTCCAAATGAACTTTAGGGTAGATTTTTTTAATCTCTGATGAATGTCATTGGGATTTTGATGGGAATTGAATTGAACATGTAGATTGCTTTTGGTAGTATGCCATTTTTACTATGTTGATTCTGCCAATCCATGAGCACGGGAGATCTTTCCATCTTCTGTAGTCATTCTCGATCTCTTTCTTCAGTAGTTTGTAGTTCTCCTTGAAGAGGTCATTTACGTCCTTTGTTAAGTTTACTCCTAAGCATTTGTTTTGAGGCTATTGTAAATGGAATCATTTTCCTATATTCTTTCTCAATTTGTTCATTGTTGGTGTATAGAAAGGCTACTGATTTTTGTAAGTTGATTTTGTATCCTGCTACATTGCTGAAGCTGTTTATGGTGTCTAGGAGTTTTTGGGTAGAGTTTTTTGGGTCTTTGAGGTATAGGATCATGTCATCTGCAAATAGGATATTTTGACTATTTCTTCACTTGTTTGTATTCCTTTTATTTCTTCTTCTTGCCTTATTGCTCTGGCTAGGGATTCCAGGACTATGTTGAATAGGAGTGGGGAGAGTGGGCAGCCTTGTCTCCTTCCTGAGTTTAGGGGAAATGGTTTTAGTTTTTTCCCATTAAGTGTGATGTTGGCTATATGTTTGTCATATATAGCCTTTATAATGTTGAGGTTCATTCCTTCTAGTCCTAGTTTTCTTAGAGCTTTTGTCATGAAGTGGTGTTGGATCTTATCAAAGGCTTTTTCTGCATCTATTGAGATGATCAAGTGGTTTTTGTCTTTGCTTCTATTAATGTGCTGTATTACATTTATTGATTTGTGTGTGCTGAACCATCCCTATATCCCTGAGATGAAGCCAATTTGGTTGTGGTGAATGATCTTTCTGATATGTTGTTGGATTCAGTTTGCCATTATTTTATTGAAGATTTTTGCATCGATGTTCATTAAGGAGATTGGCCTATAGTTCTCCTTTTTGGATGTGTCCTTTTCTGGTTTTGGGAAGAATGTAATACTGGCTTCATAGAGTGAGTTAGGCAGTGTTCCTTCCCTTTCTATTTTGTGGAAAAGTTTAAGGAGTGTTGGTATTAGTTCTTCTTTGAAAGTCTAGTAGAATTCAGCTGAAAATCTGTCAGGTCCTAGACTTTTCTTTTTTGGGAGACTCTTTACTGCTGCTTCAATGTCATTAGTGTTATAAATCTGTTTAGGTGGTTAATATCTTCTTGGTTCAGTTTTGGATGGTCATAAATATCTAGAAATTTGTTCATTTCTTCAAGATTTTCCAATTTATTGGAATATAGGTTCTCAGAGTAGTCTCTGATGAGTCCCTGGATTTCTGTGGTGTTTGCTGTTATCACCCCTTTTCCGTTTCTGATTTTGCTAATTTGGATCTTTTCCTTCCTAATTTTAGATTTGCCAGGGGCTTGTCAATCTTGTTTATTTTTTCAAGGAACCAGCTTTTTGTTTCGTTGGTTTGTTTTTTGGTCTCTATTTCATTAATTTTGGCCCTTATTTTTATTATTTCTCTCCTTACACTTGTTTTGGGTTTTGCTTGCTCTTGCTTTTCTAGGAGTTTGGGATGTAGCATTAGGTCATTTATTTGAGATCTTTCTGCTCTTTTAATATATGCACTCATGGCTATAAACTTTCCTCTTAGGACTGCCTTTGCTGTGTCCCATGTGTTCTGGTAGGTTGTGTTTCGACTTTCATTAAAACCTTTTTATTTCCTCTCTTATTTCTGCTATGACCCACTGATCATTGAGCAATGTATTATTCAGCCTCTAATTATTTGAATGTTTTCTGCTGGTTTTTTGTTGTTTTTGTTGTTGAGTTCTAGTTTTAATGCATTGTGATCAGATAGAATGCAGGGGGTTATTTCTATCTTCTTATATTTGCTGAGGCTTGCTTTGTGTCCTAAGATATGATCTGTTTTGGAGAAAGTTCCATGGACTGCTGAGAAGAATATATACTGTGTTGTTGTTGGGTGAAATACTCTGTAGACATCAGTTATATCCATTTGATTTATGTGTCACTTAGTTCTAGGATTTCTTTGTTGATTTTTTGTTTGGATGACCTATCCAATGGTGATTGGGGAGTATTAAAGACTCCCACTACTACTGTGTTGGAGTCTATATGTGCTTTTAAGTCCTTTAGTGTATGTTTGATGAAATTCTGTGCACTGACATTGGGTGCATATAGGTTGATAATTGTTATTTCCTTTTGGTGTATTTCCCTTTTATTAGTATGAAGTGTCCTTCTTTATCTTGCTTGACCAATGTAAGTTTGAAGTCTACTTTGTCTGATATAAGTATTAATTCTCCTGTCTGTTTTCAGGGGCCATTGGCTTGATAAATCTTTTTCTAGCCTTTCACCCTGAGCCAGTGTTTATTTCTGTCAATAAAACAGGTCTCTTATAAACAACAGATTGTCAGATCTTCCTTTTTAAATCAGTTTGCCAAATAGTATCTTTTGATGGGGGAGTTCAGTCTGTTGACATTCAGTGTTAATATTGGTAAGTATGTGGTGATTCCTGACATTTAATGTTTTTGTTGTTTAAGGATTTGATTGTGTGCAGTTGAATCAATGCTATTCTCTGATTGCTTGTCTTTTCTTCTCCTGTAGTTTGATGCTTTCTGTCCTCTTGTGGTTTTGTTTGCTTTCATCTATTGTATGCAGAATTCCTTGAAGAATCTTCTGTAGTGGTAGCTTAGTGGTCATATGCTGTTTTAGTTTCTGTTTATTGTGAAAGATTTTTATTGCTCTGTCAATTTTGAATGATAGTTTTGCTTGGTATCATAGGGTTGAAATTATTTTCATTCTGTGCCTGAAATACCTCACTCCATGCCCTTGTTGCTTTTAAGGTTTCCATTGAGAAATCTGCTATTATTTTGATGGGTTTACCTTTATATGTTATTTGTTTTTTCTCTCTTACAGACTTCAAGATTCTTTCTCTGTTCTCTATGCTTGTTGTTGTTTTGATGATAATATGCTGTGGGGATGTCTGTTTTGGTCAAGTCTGTTTGATGTCTTAGAGGCTTCCTGTACCTGAATGGGCAAAACTTTCTCGAGATTTGGGAAATTTTCTGTTATTATTTTATTGAATATATTATGAATCCCTTTGGTTTGCAACTCTTCTCCTTCTTCAATGCCCATGATTCTCAGTTTTGGTCTTTTGATGGAGTTGCTGAGTTCTTGCACAGCTCTTGAGTTGTTCGACTAAGATTTCTTCTGTTTTTTTTTTTTTCTGTATATTTTATCTTTGAGCTCTGAGATTCTGTCTTCTACTTTTTCTAGTCTGTTGGCATGGCCTTCCACTGTGTTTTTTGTTTGACTATAGGCACTTTTTATTTCCAGGATTTCTGTTTGATTCTTTCTTCTGAGGTTTTCCAAATCTTTGTTCAGCTCTTCTTTTATGATTTGTGTTGTCCTCTTTAATTCATGTATCTCTTTTTTAGTAGTGTACTTTGTTTCACTTTGGTGTTTGTTGAAGTCCTCTCTGAGTTCCTTTATTTGTTTCTGTGTCATCTCATGTTCTTTATTTTTAGTGCCTTGAAATTTCTTGGGTACATCTTGTATATTCTGTTAACCATGTCTAATATCTTCTCCATGAATTTCTCAGAGATTTTGTCCCAGATTTCTTCTTTGAGGGTTTTTTTTATGTGGACCTCTGAGTTCCTTAGTTACATTTATTATTGTTTTGTTGAGGTCAGGAATTGGGTATCCATTTTCTTCATTTCTCACTGAATCCTGTATTGAATTATTTTTTTGAAGAGAGTGGTTTCCATTTCTTCTTCTCATCACCCTACTTGGTGCTGTACCACTATATTTTTGGTGTGCTAGTTGGTAGATTTGATTGCCTGATTTCTTTCCCTGATTTAATTTTTGTGTTGTGGCTGACCTAGAAGTGCTCTATCTGACTCTAGTCTGGGAGTGTAATTTAGCATTAACAAGTTCATAGTTTCCAGTTGTTAATGTATTCTATAGAAAACCCCTTGATGATAATATCTATAAACAGTTGGAGTTGGGGGGAGTAATGGTTATTAGGCTAGTTATAGATCATGGGGAATTGGTAAAGGTGGCACTACAAAAAGGGGGTTGGGAAAAGGAGTGGATGGATTAAGAGGTATGGGGGCTGCTGGCTTTTGTGGCCCTTGTGTGTTTTGGTGTATTTCTGTTGTAGTAGAGGGTGTTTGTGTCAGGGATTGCAGGAGGTTGTTTGCAGTTGGTACAGTAGGCTAGTCAGCAGGTGGTGAGTGTATAGGAGGGAGGGCTAGTGTGGGGACAGGTTGGGGGAGGATGGGAAGGAGAGGTGAAGATGGGAAAGAATGGATGAGAAGGGGCAGAAAGAGTAGTTGGGAGGGAGGACAATGGATTATAGCATGGGAAGAGGAGGGAGAGTGAGGAGGATGAGAACAGGGGTAAGAGAATAGTGATGATGGAGTTAATAATACAGGAATAAAAAAAGAAAAAGAAAGAAAGAAAAGAAACACAATAAAAAAATCAGGTTTGGGAACCTCAGAAAGTTCAGTATATTAATAAAAGTTCTGGAGTCGTTCCTTAAGTGTCCAATCCCGGTATTGGTGTTCAAGCAGAAGCTCTGATGTGGTCTCACCAGGTGACTGGCTTGTGAGTGGTACTTGGACCTTCTGTCCACAAGATTATTTGGAGTTGTAAGGTGAGGTAAGAGTGTCAGCTCATGCAGGGTGGTCAGAGCTGTTTTCAGCAGGCAGCCGCTGCATTGTTCTTCAGCTGTAGCTCTGTTTGGTCAGCTCCTCCCCCAGCAAGGTGGGATAATTCAGTTTTGAATGCTGCCCTCTATCCCAGAAATCAGCTCTGGGATCCACCTCCTGCCCCACTTTGGGAGGTTATTTTGTCACTACGCTCCCTCTCTTAGTCTTTATGCCTCTCCCAATCTCTTCTGGGTGCCAGTGGCTCCCCTAAGCCATTGGCTTGTCTGCCTGCCCCTGCTCTCAGCCTTTGCTGCTTTATGGCACATCACTGAGAGTTCAGTGCTAAGAGCTTGGTTCCTTGCCATGCCCCTGACAGTTCAGCAGTGAGAGATTGGCTCTTTGCCCCTCCCTTGTTCTCCATGGTGGGTTCAGCGTTCCACCTGCCCCTCTGATGTTGGTATTAGATTACGGTTAGCTGTTTGTGTCTTTCAGCTTTGCTGAGAAGGGCAGTTCAGTCTGCCCAGGGGCTGTACTGGATTATTTTCCTGGGGTGGGGTGTGGGTAGGGGAGCTGCGCATGGTGTGTGATGCTAACCTGTATCTTCTGCAGTTTCACACAGGCAGCTTTAGAGCTAGCTGGCAGGTAGAAATGGCGTTGTTATTTTCAGTGTGGCATGGCATAGGGATGCTTTCCATGGGATAGCAGTCCAGTATGTCACAGGGTTTGATTCTGATTGATGCTCTGTCTTCTGCTTGTTGGGAAAAAGAGAAGCGGCAGGGGGATTTTTTTTCCAGGGCTAGAGGCCTGATACACCTTGCTGGATGTGCCAGGAGGGATTTTCACGGCTGTTAGGTGCAATGGTGGTTATTATTTTGGTTAGGAGCAATCAGAATTACCCAAGTGTGGCTCCAGCGTGTCAAGGAGGTTTATGAAATCATGGATCTTAGGAGATCTGATTCCCTACCTTAGCCATTTTTTTCTCCTCAAGCACAAACTTCTTATTTGGGTACCTAGTCTCACCCAGTTGGCCAAGGAACAGTCCCTGTCCTCTCAAGGATAGCTGTTTCTCTTGAATCAAAATGAAAAGGGAGTGAGGACTTTTAGGTTGTGGTAGGAAAACAGAATCTGCTGATAGCTAACAAGTCTTTGAAGAACTTGGAACAAAGCCCATGTTAAAAATGAGAGACTTCATGAATCACAGAGTACAAAGTCAGAAGCTCCATGTGTAGCTTCTGGTATTTGATCTGGTCCAAGTGGATGAAAGTTGGATTGAGCCAAATAAAACCATCATATCTGAGACTTGTGTTCTTAGTGACTGGAGCTTCTCCTCAACTCTTCCCCATAGATGGCAATGACTGTGTTCCCAGCTGCAGCTTAATGCTCACTTTTCTTTTTCTTCCTTTTCCCCTTACGTTTTTACTACCAAATTAGGAAAAATTCTTTTTTTAAAAATAATTTTTATTAATTATTAATAATTTTTATTATAATGAATAATTTTTATTCATTATATGGGGGATTCATAGTGACAATTCCAAATAGACTTATATGTTATATTATTTACATTGCCCCCATTGTCTCTCCCCCTCAACCCTCTCCTCACTGCACTTAAAGCAATTACGATTTCTTAGTTCTGTTTCACATAGGTATATGAAGTCCATCAACCATATACCCTCACCTTAATCTCCTTCCTTCACCCTCCCCCCTTTACTAGTTCCCTCCCCCACATACTGTCCTGATTTTCCTATTTTATAGTCCTGATTTTCGTTATTAATATTTAAGTTGATGTTCAAAGGGGCTTCTCAATGTATACCCGCTGTGGGTGTACTTTACTTTGGTCCATTCAACCCCTTTCATTACTCTCCCTTACCCCTTTACCTCCCACCTCCCACCTTCCATTTTTCAACAGCTTTCAATACACATCCGTATATCCTCTACCTTTGCATCTTATGTTACACAGTATTACTGATACTCTATCATTTTCTTTCCTTCTTTCCCCGAGTTCCATAGAGTTGTTCCACTTATTACAAACATGTTCTACATCTGAGTTTGTATATCATCTGCTTGTTTTTGTGTATATGCTTATCTTTGGATCTGTCTTCCACATATGAGAGAAAACATGCAGCTTTTGCATTTCCAATCCTAGCTTACTTCATTTAACATGATGTCCTCCAGCTGCATCCCTTTACCTTCAAACCACATGTCATTATTCCTTATGGCTGAGTAATATTCCATTGTGAATATACTCCATAATTTCTTGGTCCATTCATCAGTTGTAGGGCACCTGGGTTGTTTCCAAAGCCTGGTTATTGTGAATAGTGCTGCAATGAACATCAGTGTACAGGAGTTTCTGCTGTATCTTGTCTTACATTCTTTTGGGTAGAAACCCAGGAGCAGTACCACTGGATCATATGGCAGTTCTATCTGTAGTTTTTTGGTTTGTTTTTTGGGGGGGAGTCTCCATACTTCTTTCCACAGTGGTTGTACCAATTTGCATTTCCACCAGCAGTGTATTAGGGTTTCTGTTTTGCCACATCCTCATCAGCATTTGTTGTTGTTATTACTCTTGATTACAGCCATTCTAACTGGGGTGAGATGAAATCTAAGTGTTGTTTTGATTTTCATCTCTTTTATAATCAGGGATGTTGAACACTTCTTCATGTATTTACTGGCCATCTGTACCTCTTCGTTTGAGAAGTCCCTGTCTAATTCATGTGCCTATTTCTTCACTGGGGTGATGATTCTTTGGGGGCTGAATTCTTTTAGTTCTTTGTAGCTTCTGGTTATTAGTCCCTTATCAGATGAGTAGCTGGCAAAGATTTTCTCCCATTCTGTGGGCTGTCTCTTGAGTCTGGTGATTGTTTCCTTTGCTGGGCAGAAGCCCTTCAGTTTGATGCAGCCCTATTTGTTCATTGTTTCTCTTAGATGCTGAGCCTTTTCAGTTCTGTTTAGGAGGTCGTTCCCTATACCCATCTGTTCCAGCATTTTTCCTACTGCTTCCTGGAGTTATATCAAAGTTTTAGGCCTTATATTAAGGTCTTTGATCTACTTTGAGTTGATTTTGGTACAGAGCGAAAGACATGGATTTAGTTTCAGTCTTTTACATGTGGATATCCAGTTTCCCCAGCAGCATTTGTTGAAGAGGCTATCTTTTCTCTGTCATGTGTTTTGGGTTTCTTTGTTGAAGACCCATTGTCTATAGTTGCATGGGTTTATATCTGGATCTTCTATTCTGATCCTTTGGTCTTCCTGTCTGTTTTATAGCAATACCATGCTGTTTTTATTGTTATGGCTTTGTAGTATAGTTTGAAGTTGGTTATTGTGATGCCTTCAGCATTGGAATTTTCACTCAGAATTGCCCATATGTATTTCACGATTGCTTGTACTATTTCTGTGCAGAATGTCATTGGAATTTTGATAGGGGTTATGTTGAACATGTAGATTGCTTTTGGTAACATGGTCATTTTCACAATACTGATTCCACCAACCCACGAGCTTGGAAGGTCTTTCATCTTCTAATGTCTTCTTCGATTTCTCTCTTCAGTGGTTTATAGTTTTTGTTAAAAAGGTCTTTGGTTTCTTTTGTTAAATTTATTCCAAGGTACTTTATTGAATTTTTGAGGCTATTGTAAATGGGATTGCTTCCCTGATTTCTTTCTCTGTCTGTGCATTGTTGGTATATAGAAAAGCTACTGATTTCCATATGTAACCTGCTACTTTGCTGAAAGAGTTTGTGATTACTAATAGTTTTTTTGGTAGAGTTTTTGGGGTCTCTTTGGTATAGGATCATGTCATGGGCAAACAGGGATAGTTTGACTACTTCCTTCTCTATTTGAATCCCTTTTATTTCTTGCTCTTGTCTTATTGCTCTGGTTAGGAATTCCAAAACTATATTGAATAGGAGTAGAGAAAGCAGACAGCCTTGTCTTGTTCCTAACTTTAATGGGAAGTTTCAGTTGTTTTCCATTTAATATGATGGAAATAAGGTTTGTCATATATAGCTTTTATTGTGCTGAGGAACATTCCTTCTATTCCTAGTTTTTCAGAGCTTTTACCATGAAAAGGTGTTGGTTTTGTCAAAGGCTTTTTCTGCATCTATTGAGGGGTTCATGTGGTTTTTGTCCTTGCATCTGTTTATGTACTTTATTACGTTTATGGATTTACGTATGTTGAACCATCCTGGCATCCTTGGAACAAAATCGACTTGGTAGAGGTGTATGATCTTTTTGATGTGTTGTTGAATTCTGTTTGGTAGTATTTTGTTGAGAATCTTTGCATCTATATTCATTAAAGACATTGGTATATAATTCTCTTTTCTGGTTACATCTTTATTGGATTTTGGAATGAGTGTGATACTGGCTTCATAGAATGAGTTTGGTAGTATTCCTTTCCTTTCTATTTCCTGGAAAAGTTTGAGGAGTATTGGTGTTAATTCTTCTTTAAAAGTTTGTTAAAATTCAGCTATGAATCCATCAAGTCCTGGGCTCTTCTTTGTAGGAAGACTTTATTACTCTTTCAGTTTCATTGCATATAATAGGACTATTTAGGTGTTTAATATCATCTTTGTTCAATTTTGGTTGGTTAGATGCATCTAGGAATTTATCCATTTCATCTAGATTTTCCAGCTTACCTGAATATAAGTTTTCAAAGTACTCTATAATGATTCCCTGGATTTTGTTAATATTTGTGGTTATGTCCCCTTATCTGATTTTATTAATTTGGATCTTTTCCCTCCTCTGCTTTGTCATGTTGGCTAAGGGTTTGTTGATCTTGTTAATATTTTCAAAGAACCAACTTTTTGTTTCATTGATTCTTTGTATAGTTTGTTTAGTTTTGATTTCATTTATCTCTGGCCTGATCTTTTTTATTTATGTTTGTCTGATGATTTGGGGTTTAGTTTGTTCTTGTTTTTCTAGGAGCTTAAAGTGCATCATCAGGTTGTTTATTTGAGAGGTCTCTGTTTTTTCAAGGTAGGTGCTTAAAGCTATAAACTTTCCCCTTAGCACAGCCTTTGCTGTGTTCCACAGATTCTTGTAGGTTGTATTTTCATTTTCATTGGATTCTTCCCTTATTTCTTCGGTTACTCATTGATTTCTCAACAGTGTGTTGTTCAGTCTCCATGTGTTTGAATATTTTCTGTGGTTTCTTTTGTTTTTGAGATCTAGTTTTATTCTTTTGTGATCTGATATGATGAAGGGGGTTATTTTAATTTTCTTGAATTTGTTGAGACTTGCTTTGTATCCTAAAATATGATCTATTTTGGAGAAAGTTCCATGAGCTACAGAAATGAATGTGTATTGCCTAGTTGTTGGTTGAAATACTCTATAGAATTCAATCACATCATTTGGTCTAATGTGTGGAGTAGCTCTGACATTTCTTTGTTGATCTTTTGGCTGGATGACCTATCTATTGGTGACAGTGGGGTATTCAGGTCTCCAATTATCACTGTGTTAGGGTCTATCTGTGCTCTTAGGGCCATTAGAGGTTTTTTTTTTTTTTTTAAATGTAGGTGGATGCACTATGTTTGGTGCATGTATGCTAAGGATTGATATTTCCTCTTGATGAATTGTTCCTTTCATTAATATGAAATGACTCATTGCCTCTTAGTGATTTTAGTCTGAAGTCTACTTGGTCAGATATGAGTGTAGCTATTCCTGCTTGTTTATAGGGTTCATTTTCTTGGAAAACTTTTTTCTACCCTTTGACTGTAAGCCAGTGGTTTCTTTCTTTCTTTCTTTTTTTTTTGTGAAATGAGTCTCTTGTAAGCAACATATGGTTGGGTCTTGTTTTTTTAACCCAGTTTGCTATTCTATGTCCTTTGATTGGGGCATTGAGGCCATTTACATTCAGTGTTAATATTGATAGGTGTATGTTGTTTTCAACTATTTTTATTCTTCTGTTGTTCAGTTTTACCTATTCTATGTTGACTGGTCTGCTTTCTCAAAAGGGTTTATTCTTTTTTGAGTCTTCCTGTCTCACTTTAGGTTCTTTTTCTATATGTAAAAGTTCTTTTAAGTATCTTCTGTAGTGCTGGCTTGGTAGTTGCTAATTCCTTTAGTTTTTCCTTATTATGGAAAGTTTCAATTTCTCCTTCAATTAAGAAGGATAGTTTTGCTGGATAGACAACTCTAAATTGACAGTTGCTTTCTTTCAGGGCCTGAATTATATCTTTCCATGACTTTCTTGCATTTAGAATTTGAGTTGAGAAATCTGCTGTTATTCTAATGGGTTTGTCTTTATATGTGACTTGTCTTTTTTCTTTTGCAGCTTTCAGAATTCTTTCTTTGTTCTGTGTGCTGAGAGTTTTGATTATGATGTGCCTGGGGGTGTTTCTTTTTTGGTCCTGAGGGTTTGGTATTCTGTAAGCTTCCTGTACCTGGGTGACTCTCTCTTTCTGGAGGTCAGGGAAGTTTTCACCTATTATTCTATTGAATAGGTTGTCAATGCCTTTAGTTTGTATCTCCTCTCCTTCTACACCCATGATTCATATGTTTGGTCTTTTCATGGTGTCCCAGATTTCTTCCATGTTCCATTCGTATCTTCTTAGCATTCTTTTGTAATCTTTTACTGTTACTTTGTCTTCTATTTTCCACTTGCTGCACTCTGTTTGCCAAGCTTTTGATTAAGATTTTTATTTGGGATATTGAGTTGTTTATTTCGGATTGATTCTTTTTCAGGGTTTCCATATCTTTATTGATTTTCTCCTTCATTTCTTGGATAGTCTTAATTTCATTCATTTGTTTGTATTCTCTTTGAGTTCATTTTAATTGTTTATTCATGTCCTCTTTGAGGTCAAATAGTAGCTTTTGTGTTTCTTCTTTGAGGTCACTAATCATTTTTACTATATTTTTTTTGGAATTCATTATTTGATATCTCTTTCTCTATGCAGCTGTTTAGATCTTAATGGTGGGATTGGCTTTTGAAGGAGAGTTATGGTCTTGTTGTTTCATTCTGCATTGAGATTTATGCATTTGGAGTTGTTTTTGGTTAGGGTTTTAATCCCTTGTGCCCCTGTAGTTGAGGTTTTGAGCTTTTTTCTTCTGGAGCTCTAGCAGTTTTCCTCATGGAGGGGTATGCTGGAAATGTTACCCCTTGCAGGGTTCTTGTTGTGGTGCAGATTACCTCTTTTCTCCCTTCAGCAAGGGGGCTGGAGTTCCTGCTCTTTGATGGGGGTGTGGGGACTCTCTTGAAGTCACTGTGGGAAATGTTGGATCTCTGTGCACTGTCAGAGGCAGGCGTCCTAGCACCTGAAGAGTAGTGGGTTGCCACTCATTGGAGGACCTGGGGTTCCAGCTCTCGGACAGGAGAGATGGGACTCTCCTGCAGGGAGGTGCAGTGTGAAGTGGAAGTGCTGGGCTTCTATGGACCTTGGAGAAGCAGGCCTTCTGGTGCTGCCTGCAGAGTGTTAGGTTACAGCTTTCCTCCCCTCAGTGGGGAATCTGACATTCTCTTTAATCAGGAGCAGGGCTCTCCCACTGTCAGGCACAGTGGGGAGTGCTGGACCTCTGTACACCTTGGGAGGCTGGCCTCCTGGCAGCTGCAGAGTAGTGGATTGTCATTCAGAGGAGAAGCTGGGGTTCCAGCTCTTAGACAGGGGAGACTGGACTCTCCTGTAGGCAGGCGAGGTGAGAAGTGCTGGGCCTCTGTGCACTTTAGAGTAGCAGTCTGGTGCTGTCCACAGAGTAGGAGGTTACAGCTTCCCTCTCCTCAGTGGGGAAACTGGCATTCTTGTTCTTTGATGGGGTCGTGGGAGCTCTCCAACTGTCAGGCACAGTGGGGAGTCCTGGGCTTCTGTGCATCTCAGGAAGCGGGCCTTCTGGTGCCACTCACTAAGTAACAGGTTACAGCTTTCTTCTCCTTAGGGAGGAACTAGAGTTTTTGGTCTTTAACAAAGAAGTGGGGAGGCTCTCCCGTGGTTGGGCACAGTGGGAAGCACTGGGTATTTTTGTGCCTTAGGGAAGCAGGTCTGCTGGCACCCACAGAATGGTAGATTACCACTTAGTGGCACAGCTGGGTTCCTGTTCTTTGTCAGGGCAGTGAGGGCTCTCCCACAGGACAGGTTGGTGGGGAGGCTGGGCCTCCATGCTATGTGGGGAGGGAAGCCTCTTGGTGCCAACTGAATAGAAAAGCCTGGAGCCTGGGGTTCATTTGCATGTGCAGTGGGCTCCTGGCACTGAGTAGCAAGTTGAGGGCACCCATGGGGCAGCAAAGCCAGAGGGCTTGAATTGTTTGATGCCCACAAGGCAGTGGGGCCCCTGGGATCTACTTGTGTTGGGGCGTGGGCTTCTGGGAGCCATGGCTGCTGCTGCAGGTATGAGGGATCCAAACCTGTGGACAGAGGGAGTTCCAGGGCCTACTTGCCAGGTGCCAGATTCCAGGAGTCGCAGGAGCTGCTGCTGTCACAGGAGAACAAAGCCTGTGGTCAGCGTGAGTTCTGGGGCCTGCTTTCTGGGGCAAGCTGCTGCCAGCACAGGGGAATCAAGCCTGCTAGCTTACTCCTTCTGTTACCTGTGGAGTAGAGGGAGCTATGGGTCCTGCTTATACAGGGATGCCAGTTTCCCTGGTGTTTCAGGGTGAAGGTAGCAGGTTGTGTAGGAGAGGGGAGTGTGGAGCCTTGGGTTCCTGTGTGTGCTGGGAAGCAGGACTTACCTCTGAGTGAACTTAGAGTAATGGAGCCTGGAGCCATGACTTCAGGGGTAGGGGATTGGGAGTGTTGAGCTATGAGTTGTTTTTCCCATTCTTCCTGTGGCTAATTGCTTCTCTATTTGTGGATTTAGAGAGGGCTTTGTTTTTCACTGGTATGGGACCATGTGGATGCCTTTTGGGGTCCCCTGATCTTCCTTTTTTAGGGTAGTTATTTGCCACTGGGGTATAGGGATGTCAACAATCCACCGTCTTGCCTGCATTGAAAAAAATTCTTATGTTTATAGTTGCCAAAAAATTGCCCCTTATACTTTTGATTAAGCAGTTTTGAACATCTTATTGTTCTTAGGCAAATGCATATTTTATATCCTATTTGGGAAAATATATCTTCTTTAATTCTTGGTCAAGAATTGCAACAGTAGGTTTTCTTTTCCTGGTTTTTCTCTATTTAACTTAGTACTGTCATTCATCTCATATGTTTTCTCCCTTAGTAGGGTGCATGTCCCAGAATTGCAGGGATTTTTGTCTGTTTGTGTTTACTTTGTGTTTTTTTTTTTTAAAAACTTAATTGCCAACACCTAGCATAGCATAAAACTGTTGGCATAAAATGGTTCTCAGTAATGATTTGTCCAAACACACCATAGTTAGGGAATGTTCTCTCTAGTTTGCTACCTCTCTGTTTGTTTTGCCCTAGACTAGTTTAGGCACTTTTAGACTTCCCTGCCTGTCCTTCCTTCATTCTCTTCTCCTTAAACCTAACTTTTGCACTCATTTAGAACCTAGATGTTCATAATTTTGTGTTTTTGACTATATTTTGTATTATTTTAGTTAGTATTTAATGGTATTCTCCATGGTCTTTGGTTCCCAACATCCTAGTTCTTGCCTATCCAATAGTCTAGTAATGAAGTTTCTGACAAACACACGTTTCATTGGAATAGACATTCTTCGTTAATAGAGATGATGCTGAACAGTAAGTAACCTGTCTCCAGGTGTGTTCCTGGGATGGAAGGCAGTAAAGAATAGGGAATAGAAGCATGGGCTTTGGGGATCAAGAGCCCTGTGTTCAAAACTTTGCTTGTCCAATGATACCATTTGCCTCAGAAAAGCCACCTATCCTCTCTAAAGCTAAGACACTTGCAACATGGAGCTAGTAATATAATATCTACCTCTTAGAGCTATTTTGAGAACTAAATGAAATATTATTTGTAAAATGCTTTGTCTATTAATACCATGATCTTTCTTTTTCAGTGTTGGGGATGGAACCCAGGGCCCTGTGCATGCTAGGCAAGTGCTCTACCACTGAGCTACATCCCCAGGCCACTGTTGTCATTCTTAATAAAATTTTTGATTAATTAGATGTCTATTAGATGCATGTATTAGTTAGCTTTTCATTGCTGTGACAAAAATACCTAATGTAAATAACTTAAGGGAGGAGAGATTTATTTTGGTTCATAGTAGCAGTCCATCATGGTGGGGTGGAGCAGAGAAGTTCGCATCACAGCAGCCAGGAAGCAGAGAAAAGGGAATATAAGAAGAGGCCAAGGCATCTGCACACCCATGTTTATTGTGGCACTATTCACAATAGCCAAGTTATGGAAACAGCCAAGATGCCCCACTACTGACGAATGGATTAAGAAAATGTGGTATCTATACACATGGAATTTTATGCAGCCATGAAGAAGAACGAAATGTTATCATTCGCTGGTAAATGGATGGAATTGGAGAACATCATTCTGAGTGAGGTTAGCCTGGCCCAAAAGACCAAAAATCGTATGTTCTCCCTCATATATGGACATTAGATCAAGGGCAAACACAACAAGGGGATTGGACTATGAGCACATGATAAAAGCGAGAGCACACAAGGGAGGGGTGAGGATAGGTAAGACACCTAAAAAACTAGCTAGCATTTGTTGCTCTTAATGCAGAGAAACTAAAGCAGATACCTTAAAAGCAACTGAGGCCAATAGGAAAAGGGGACCAGGAACTAGAGAAAAGGTTAGATCAAAAAGAATTAACCTAGAAGGTAACACCCACGCACAGGAAATCAATGTGAGTCAATGCCCTGTATAGCTATCCTTATCTCAACCAGCAAAAACCCTTGTTCCTTCCTATTATTGCTTATACTCTCTCTACAACAAAATTAGAGATAAGGGCAAAATAGTTTCTGCCTGGTAGTGGGGGGGTGGGGGGGAGAGGGAGGGGGTGGCATGGGTGGTAAGGGAGGGGGTGGGGGCAGGGGGGAGAAATGACCCAAGCCTTGAATGCACATATGAATAATAAAACAATAAAAGATAAAAATAAAAAGAAGAGGCCAAGGCATGATATAGCCCCAAGGATCTTCCCCCAGTCCTCCGAGTAGGCCCACCTCTGACTTTTCCTCACGCCCAATAATACTAGCATATTATGAATTCATTGAGGGGTTAATCTATTCATTAGGTCAAAGCCCTAACTGTCTCTGGAAACGCCATCACAGACATCTTCAGAAGTGTATTTACTAATCTGCTAGGCATTTCTCAGTCTAGTCAAGTTGACGGTGGAGATTAACCATCATAGGCATAAAATGCCAGCTTTAAAAATACTATACAATACACTTTAACCTAAGCTATGCTAAATTCACCTAGCTTTTTTGTTTTGCTGGCTTAGTGTCAGCAGCATCAATTATAAAGGTCCTAGACCAGGTGTTGACAAATTACAGCTATAGGCCAAATATGTTGCTATACCTGTGTTTGTAAATGAACTTTTAATGAAACATAGCCACACCTATTTGTTTACAGATTGTCTATGGCTTCTTTTGTGCAACAATGGCAAAGTGAGTAGTTGTGATAGAGATCAACTTCCCTGTAAAGCCTAAAATATTTACTATCTAGCTCTTTGCAGAGGAAGTTTATAGACCCCTATCCTAGACATATAGAAAAGTAATGCTCTACAGAGTTTTCTTTAGTAGAGGCAGCTGGAGAAGAGTTATAATGAAAACTTTAAGTGTAATAGTCATTAATTAAGCATAATCATCACATATTGTTTACCAGGACGTGCCAGACATTGTACTTAGGTATTGTAGGTTATCTCACATTAGTTGTAAAATGACCCATGATGTAGATGCTGTTAGATCCCTTTTTTAGGTGATAAAAAGATCCAGGAAAGCTTATTGATTTGCCCAAGATCTCTCAGGTGGGCTTCTAGTCCAGGTCTATGTGAACCAAACTGGTATAATATACTTTATCTAGAACCTTGTGTTTCATGTTAATAAACCCTAGACTTCTGGTCACAGATGCTGCATGACACTGAGCTAGTGATTTACCTCTGTGGACTCCCATGTTCTCATTTTTAGAACAGGGATTAGAATAGACAAATCCTCAAGTTCCTTCTGCCTGAACATCCTGAGTTTTATGAGGCGTTAGCCGCAGGCAGCTGTGAAATAGTCTGAGGCAGGAAGTGGAATAGTACAGCCACTTGTGTGATGGGTGGGTCAGAGGAACAGGTGGGGACTATGTCATGGTAGAGTTCAGGCTGACACAGGATGGCTGGCCAAGGGGAAGCCTTGTAAGAACAGTATCCTGTAGACCCATACTGACTGTCTTCATGTATATATGGATATTAATGATGTTTGCAATCAAGTCCCTTCCCCCTTTTCCAGGGATGATTTGTGTTTCCTCCCACTCCTGAGGACTAATTGCTCAAAAGTCCTTGTTGAATAATGGAAGGATCTGGCAGTTCATCCAAGTTCCATAGAATGATAATCTGGAAACTTCCCACTGAACACTTCTTAATGAGGCCAGACCCTTGCTGTTTCATAGTTGACTCATGGTTTCGTGGAGCCATTCCCACACCCTTCATGATCTCCTCCATCTCTGTAGCATGCTTAGCACTTTAGACCTGGATCCTCTAAGCTACAAGATTGGTGAGGAGAGAAATGTGGGGTTTGGAACCAGCATTCATTTCTCTTTAGGTCAGGATTTGTGGGTGAGTCATTTATTAAGAAAGTGCCTCCAGGAAGACCAGAAAAGGAAGTTGAAGAAGCAGGCCAGGCATGGGGAGAGGTTGAGCAGAAGGTGTTGTCTTTTTGTCTTAGGGCTCCTTTAACAAAGCACCACAAACTAGGTGTCTTGAAACAATAGAAACTGATTGACTCATAGTTGTGAAGGTCCAAAATCAAGTTGTTATTTGGGCCATACTGTCTCCAAAGTCTCCAGGTAATGTCCTTATTATGTTTCTGTGCTTCTAGTGCCTCAGGTATGCCTTGGCTTGTGGAAGTTCTGATAACTCCAGACTTTGTCTTGCTTTTCACATGGCTATTTTCCTGTGTCACTTTCTGTCCGAACTCCCCTCTCACCCCCTTTTTAAAAAAATTAAGAACACTAGTCATGTTAAGTGAAGGGTCCACCATCTGAATTACATCCACGGTGATCCTATTTCCAAGTAAGGTCATATTCTGTAGCTCTGGGAATATTGTTGTGAAAGCATAATTCAGCCCTTACCAGGTGCAATCTGAAGGAAGAGTCCTGGGGAAGGGAGTCCTGCAGAATCCTGCAGGGGAACTCTGGAACGAAAGGTACATCTCAGAGTTACCCATCCAAGAGAAATATAAACTGTAAGAGGAATCTGAGAGGATCTAAAAGAGTCAAGGTAAGTTTTTTAGTGTTGCAGCAGTGACCTTCAGTCTGGTCTAGTTGGGAACATTTTCAGGATGTAAGCAGGGGAAAATAGGGAGGAAAAAGCAGGAGCCCTGTGGATTGGTGGGATGGGTACCCAGGCTCTGTACTCCTCACTCTGGCTGCAGCCCTACTCCACCTTCACATGTTCTTCAAGCCTTAGCCTACTTTTCTCAGAACTACCTTTTCAGGTTGACAAATTACCTAGCCTTGACTTGTAGCCAGAGTATCTCATAAAGGCTCAGTTTGGGAAAAGAATCCATAAACTGTGGCTTACGAAAACGAAATTCCTAAAAAAATATTCCTGCTGAGAATATATTGTCTCAGCTTGCTTTTCTTTTGACTTGCATTTCTTCAGCATAAATTTTCTTAGTTAGTATCTCCCTAGTGACATCTATTTCAATTTGGGGAGGCAAAGGCAGATTAAGAAGGCATTTAATCATCCAAGGTATTGGGTAAGGAAAAGGGATACAGTTCCTTACAGTAGAGGTAAGGAACTTTGATCTTTCTTGGTCTGAGCAATGACTGGGTGTACATGGTTGGGCAGCTGTGAAGCAGTCGTTTTCTCTCCTTTCAGTATTTCAGTGCATTGACGTCATGCAGGCCTACCTTGCTCAGGACCAGCTGGTGGTACAGTGGCAAAGCTCCGGTACAGAAGTGGACACGTGGATGATTGAGTGGTTCCCAGACTTGGACTCCGGGCTCTCTGACATTTCCTGGGAATCTGTGTCTCAAGCCAGGAACTGGACAATCCAGCAAGGTAGCTGGTATAAAACATGCAGGATTTGGTTTCATTTTAATCAGTTTTAAAATCCTTGACTTTGGTTTCAAAGCTGGATCTGTAATAACATTTGACAAGTCTGTGCAAGCATAGAAAAGTGTCATGGTTCTTGGCATTTCCTACACAGGCTGGCAAAACTCTGGGTATCAATCAGGTGTCCAGCCTGTCCCAGGTGGAAAGGAAAATATCATCCTAACACCTACCATCAGAGAACCCTTTGCAGATACCTTCTTTTGGCTGTTGTTATTGTGTTGATTGTGGTGCTGGGGATTGAACCCAGAGCCTTGCATGTGCTAGTCAAGTACTCTGCTACTGAGATACATCTCTAGCCCTTGGTGTTTTGAAATAGAGTCTCACTATATAGCCTAGACTAGTCTTGAACCCAAGATCCTCCTCCCTCAGCCTCTGAGTTCTGGGATTACTGGAATACACCACCATGCCTAACTCCTTCCTAGATATCTTGATCATCCGGGGGATAGTGATAGAAGTCTCATCTGTCCTACCTAGGGCACTCCTGTTCTAATTGCTGTTTAAGAGCTAGGCCCTTCCCAGTGACTGACACAGGGAATAGCCTTCTTTTTAAGAGAGTTCCTACTCCATGTAAGACATGTAAGTGACCCTTTTGGTCCTATCATTCCAAACATTTGTCAATACTTAATGACATCTGTATTAAGAAATATACTACCTGGGTGTGGTGGCATATGCCTCTAACTCCAGCACCCAGGAGGCAGAGGCAAGAGGAGCACAAGTTCAAGGACACACTGGGCTATATAGAGAGACCTGTTTCAAAAAATAAATAAATAAAATAAATGGAGGTGGGACAACATGGCAGAGTAAAAGCTTTCTCTGACTCTGTGAATGAGAAGATCCAGGGTAACAAAGGAGAGACTATATTCTGAAGAGAGAAAGGGAGGGAAGGCATCAAGAAGCAAGAAAGAGGGACTGGAAAACATGGAGAAACAGAAAGGTGACAGTAAATTAGAAAACAATCTGCAGCTCCGGCCCTAGCACCATGCAGGTAAAAGGAAACTGAACCAGACTGACAAACCCTTAGTCAAATTAACCAAAGAAAATGGGAAAAGATCCAAATTAAAAAAAAAATAGAGATGAAAGGGGGGAGAAATCACAACAAATACCAATGACATTCAGAGAGTCATTAGGAAATATTTCAGGAGCTTATATTCCAATAAGCATTAAAAAAGACAAATACTGCATGTTTTAGGAATGTAGGTCTAAAGACAAAAACAAGGATATGAACATAAATGGGGGACTATATGGGAAGAAAACCACCAAGAGGTGGCCAGGGAGAGAGAGCAAAAGGGGAGATTATGATCAAAGTACATTGTGTGCATATGTGAATAATAAAACTCATTTAAAAATTGCAAGAAAGTAATAAAAAGAGGTGTGTGTGTAGGGAAAGGGAGTAAGAAAGAGTAACAGAGGGGGTGAATAAGATCAGCATATATTATATGCATTATAGAAATATTACAATGAAACTCCCATATTATATAATTAATATGCACCAATAAAAGTATGGGAAAAACAAAAAGTAAAAAATTTAAAGATACATAATTTTTGTAGGATGCAGGCTGGTAAAGGAGCTAGAATTCATGGTATTTGAGCTGCTGAGGCTGATACTGCTATTGCAAAAGGATTAAGTTTTATCCTGCTGTGTCCCCAAACTGTATGTTAAAACCAGTGATGGAGGAGGGACTAGATGTCTCCTTTCTTTTTGGATTGCTCTGTAATTATATTAGAGAGGTACAGAGTTTAGTTCTGAAAATAAATTGGAAAATTTTAGAACAAGAGTAGACATTAGAGATCATCTATCCTAACTTCCAATTTCACTCCCTATTTCCAAGTGAGGAAACTAGAAAAATGAAATATCTTCCATGAGTCTCAGCCCATGACTCTTAGTCCAGCCTTCCTTCCATTGTGCTATGCTCTGCGCTTATGCTTATTTTTTAATTCTTTTACAGATAAATTAAAACCTTTCTGGTGCTATAACATCTCCGTGTATCCAGTGTTGCAAGACCAAGCAGGAGAGCCATATTCCATCCAGGTTTATGCCAAAGAAGGCAGTATGTATGGACAAACCCTCCGGGGAAAGGGAAATATTGGGGCCTCTCCAATGTTCAGATGAAACTGAATGCCTGTAACTCAGTCACAGTTACCCTAGGGCCCATTTGTGCCACACCTTCATTTTGTAGCAAGCTATGTCTATTCTATACAACTGGGATTGGGTTATAGAGTCACTAAATTTCAAAACTGGGTAGATATTAGAGATTATCAAATCCAATCCTCTTTCACAAATGGAAAATTGAAGCAGAGTTGTGAAACAACTTTCCCAAAGTCACCAACAGGTAATTCAACTGGAGTTGCAACTAGAAAGAACGTTTAATGAAGACCAACTCAGGGAGCCTGCAGAGTTCATAAGTTGAGCATATTAAAATTATTTTTAATTATGAAGCTATAAGAAATGGCTTTACTGATGAATTACTCAGACTTTATCTTTTTGGAATTTAACTTCTTCCAGATCCAACACTGGAAAATATTTTCTGCTTTGCAAAGGTGTCTATAGAGGTAGAATCTTCAGCTGCTTGATAATAGACACACTTTACAGATATGACTGGTGAAGCTGGGAGCCAAATTGGGATGAGAAGTGTATAAGAAAGTACTTTTTCTCTCGTCTTTGACACCATTCTCTTCTTGTTTAAGATGCATGACTGAAGAAAATAATGTCTCCACACCAGTTGACTTGTCAGTTCCTTACTCAACCTCCACACCTCTAGCACTGTGGTTTTGGTCTGAGTGCTGGCAGAGACTTTGTGGGGGAAGGTTATGCTGCGGTGGAATTCAGCATTGTTCATTTATCTCACTGTCCTCTCAAGTTCCATCAGAAGGTCCCCGGGCCAAGGTGGAGAACATTGGCGTGAAGACAGTCACAATCACGTGGAAAGAGATTCCCAAGGACCAAAGAAATGGCTTTATCAGCAATTACACCATATTTTACCAAGCTGAAGGTGGAAAAGAATTATGTAAGTGTGCTCATAGCCATGTTTAAAAACCTAGCCTGCTACCCCGTAGATGATATGGACAGACATGTCATAGAGGTAGCTCCCATGACTGTGACCTGCACCCTTGCATGGATCACTTAGTTTCTTTGAGTTTCTCTAAAAAATGGGATCAAGAGCACTACCTCTTAAGGTATAAGGGGTTCCATCGGAGTGAAGAGGCAGTACCCAGGAGTCCTGTGGAACTAGGAAGGACTTGGTTCAATTTGTCCTGGCTCATCTCTGAATGAGTTGACATCTTCCCCATACCACAGAGTTCTTTGACCATTATTCCTGGGAAGTACACACCTGGCTGTGGGGTAAAGTGGTGGGAGGCGGAGGACAGACCCTCTTTGATGGTATATTCTTAGTTAAGGCTCTTTTTTCTCTTTAAAAATTTTTTACAATTTCTTTTTATTTTTTGCTGGATCTTACTATGTAGCTCAGACTGGCTTTGAACTCATTATGCAGCCCAGGCTAGCCTCAAACTTATTATATAGCTCAGGCTGGGGTTGAACTCACAATCCTCCAGTATAGGATTCTATACCATGAGTTATACTGCTTTATCCTTGAGCTCACAATAATCTCCTGACATCTCAGATTCTAAGCTCTGCTTAGATTCCTATTTAAGCTAAATTTTGTTTTTGTTATGCACTTGAAGCTATACAATTTAGTAGTGTTAAGAAAGTCACTATGTTGTGCAACCATTGGCCCTTTCTATTTCCAGATTTTTCCTATTCCTACCTTAAGAAGCTTTGTGACTTTGAATCAGTTGCTCCCTTTCTAACTTCCTTCCATAGCCTCTCGAAACTCCCAAACTGTTCATGTCTCCATGTATTGCCTATTCATGGTATTTTGTGTAATATAATCAGGGGATGGGGAGTGAGCTCAGTGTGGCGTGCATGCCTAGCATTTGAAAGGCTCTGGGCTCAATCACTAGTGCTGTAAAAACAAATAATTAAACAACAACCCCCCCAAAATATGTGGCTTTTAAAGTTCATCTAATATGAATTAGTATTTTGTTTGAAGTGATATCTCATTGGCTTAGATCCCCTCCTCACTAAGGACATTCATGTGGTTATTGACCACTTGCATATTCTTTTTGGAGAAATAGCTTCTTAATGTCTTTGCCCATCTTAAAATTGGGTTGTTTGTCTTTTGTTATTGTCATAAGAGCTCTTTATATGTTGTAGATGTAAGCTCCTTATCAAATAATATATAATCTGCAAATATTTTCTCCAGTTTTGTGGGTAGTTGTTTTATTCTCTTGGTAATGTCTTTTGATGAATGAAAGCTTTTAATATTATTTATAATTTTTTTTGTGTGGTGCTGGGGATTGGACACAGGGCTTTGAGCATGCTAGGCAAGGGCTCTGCCACTGAGTTCTATGTAGTCTAATAGCTTTTCATTTAATGAAGTTGAGGTTAATCTATTTTTTCTTTTGATGCTTGTGCTTTTGGTATCATATTTAAGAAGACATTGTGAAATTCAAGGCCTGAAGATTTACCTTATGTTGTTTTCTAAGAGTTTATTTATTTATTTATTATTTATTTATTTTTTGCAGTACTGAGGTTTGAACTCAGGGCCTTCACTTTGAGCCACTCCACCAGCCTTATTTTTTTTGTGAAGTATTTTCAAGACAGGGTTGTACAAACTATTTGACTGGGCTGGCTTTGAACCGTGATCCTCCTGATTTCTGCTTCCTGAGTAGCTAGGATTACAGGAGTGAGCCACTGGTGCCTGGCCTATGAGTTTTTTTGAAAACAGCTTTAGCTTTTCTATTTATGTATTTGATTCTATTTTGAGAGGCTAATTTTAAGCAGGCCATGGGTAAGGATGAGAGTTGGCTAACTCTCCAGTATGGGTTCTAATGCTCTTATTTTTGATGCTACTGAAATGCAGTTTCAGTTCAGCTTGGCTGTGGTGTTTGACTTCTGTATTTTTCCTTTAGCTGAGACAGTCAACTCAAGCATCCTGCAGTATGGCCTGAAGTCTCTGTCACGAAAGACCTCTTACACTGTTCGGGTCATGGCCAGCACCAGAGCCGGGGGGAAAAATGGAACTAGGATAAACTTTAAGACATTGTCGATCAGTGAGTACTTCCTTCAAGCCCCATGTACCTGCCCTTGGCATTTACAGTAGGTCAGACAGAAATGCCGGTTGCCAAAGGCAAGGAAGTCAAATGAGATACAGTACTGAATGAGTAAAGTCATCCTTCCCGGAATGCCTTTGGTAAGGAGTGAGGAGGCGGAGCAGGTAAATTGAGGGCTGACATCAGACAAGGTTGGTCATTTTTTCCTTTTTCATGAGAAGCCCTGAGTCTCCTTGAAGAGGAGAAGTCAACCTAATACAACTTCAGTCTCAGCATCAAATCAGCTCCCATTATTCTCCCCTCCTGCTGATTCCCACCCCCAAACAGTCCCTGCTTTATACTCATATCATTCATTGAAAAAAAAATCCTAGATTCCCCGTATGAGAGAGAACATGTAGTGTTTCTCTTTTTCAGTCTGGCTCATTTCACTTCACATGCGTCCGTGACTTTCAGGGTCCTTCATCTTCTGTCCCTTACTGGCCTCATTTCCTATCACTGTTTGCTTCTGTGTTCTCTAAATTGTTTCTGCTTCAAAGCTTCTGCCTGGAGTGCTTTTCTCCATAATTCTGTATGGCAGACTCCTTCTCATTAAGATCTGCTCAAACCAGATGTGTCAGTGCATCCCTGTAATCCCAGCAGTCAGGAAGCTGAGGCAGGAGGATCATGAGTTTGAGGCTAGCTTAGGCTACAAAGCAAATGTCAAAAACCAAAAACAAACAAAAAGATCAGTTTGAATATCACTTTTTTTTCTTGACCAACCTGTCTAAAGTTTGTAACTTCCCTTCCCACTTTATTCTTGCTACGCTTTATTTTATTTTTCTGTTTTATCTGAAATAATCTTATGTTATTCATTGTCTAAGTTCTCCTAGAACATAAGATCCATGTGATCAGGGATCCTGAATTTCTTATTTTTTTTTTTTTTTTATTACTCAGGATAGTGTTTGGCAAATCGAAAGGGGTCAGTAATTATTGACTGACTGCATGAATGAAGTTGAAAGAAGGCCACGGCGAACACGATGTCTATTAGTATGGAGTCTACCAAAGTGTACAAATTAGGCATGGATAAGATGACTAGATGGGGAACCATAATCACACGACTTTTAATGGAAAGAAATTGAATTTAAATGAAAGAAAATTAATAAGAAATGTTGCTGAAACTACTAGAAGGAAAGTTGGTCTTTGATTTTTATCAAGAAATTAGGAACTTGTGACAGCCTTTTGTTCTCTTTTTCCCAAAGGTATCTTTGAGATTGTCCTCATAACTTCTCTGGTTGGAGGAGGCCTTCTTATGCTCATCATCCTGACAGTGGCCTCTGGTCTCAAAAAGCCAAAGTGAGTTTATAGGCAACAGTAGGTGCCTTAAAAACCAGGGACAGAAAGGGATGGAAGACATGCTGGTACCAGAGGGCACTCTACCCTGAAGGCTGTGTTCATTCATTGATTAGTTTGGGACATGTGTGTTGAGATTATTAAAAGGCATATCTGTGGGTCATCAGAATCCTGAAAAGCAAAAATCTTTTGTTCACACAGCTCTACACATCGCATCTGGGCTGTTTTGAGGTCAGGGGTACTACCTACCCCACAGGCTTTATTTGCTGCACTTGCCATCTGACACCAGAATTGGAGAGGAGACCTTTCTCTCATGTCCAGAAGGGGCCTCCGATAGCAGCAAGAGGCAGAGCAGGGAGCTGTGTACCTCTAGAATTAGTGTTGTCATACAACAACACAAACTTGTTTCTTGCTCATGGTGCAGTGTTGGAGGGCTGGCTGCAGGGAGCATTTGTCCTGCTCCTCCTTCCCTCTTACCCCATCTCCCTCCCCTCCTCTCCTCTCCTCTCCTTTTCTCTCTTTTCCTCTTCTCCCCTCCTCCTCTCCTCTCTTCCCCTCTCCTCCTTTCCTCCCTTTCTTCCTTCCTTCATCTCTTTTCCCCTCCTCTCTTCTCTCTCTCCCTCTCTTTCTCTCTCTCCTCCTCCTCTCCCCCTCTCTTTCTCTCTTCTTTGCTCATTCCTGTCTTCACTCCCTCTCTCTTTCTTTCTCTTCTTCCCCCCCACCCCCATCTACATCGGACAGTTGTGGGCCATCTCTGCCAGGCAGCTATGCTTGGTAAATGGTGGAGCTAAATGTCAACCTCAGTTCCCAACAGTAGGTTGCAGGCAAGTCACAGTGCTGATTTAAATCCACCATGCACTTCTGTAATTGTTCTTAGCCTTTAGCATGTATCAGAATCAGGCCCTGCTCCAGGGGTTTCTGATTCAGACCTCTGAATCTACATTTCTGCCAAGCTCCCAGGGATGCTGGTGCTGCAGGTTGGGACCATGCTTTGTGAGTCGCTGCACTGAAGTGTGGGTATAAGGCTCAGTCAGTGTGTTTCCCTTCCCAGTGTAAATCTCAAGGCATAGACAGTTTTCACCATCAGGAGCAGAGATGCAGGGGTGGGAGAGGAAGATAGGAACAGAATTACATGGGGGAAAGTTGTTCTCCCGTCATGCCCCACAGAAAACTTGCAATTTCATTCCCCAAATTATGTCACCTTCCCTATCTCAGCCAGAAGGCTTCCTCTTATTCAATAGGGGTCATACAATTCCCTTAGTAGACCTCACAGATTTGGCTCAGTCACACAGTGTGTGTGAAATGCTGGCTGTGTTCACCTCCTGTTCTAAAACCTTATCTTATCTCTTAGCAGATTGATTCACCTGTGTTGGCCAGATGTCCCCAACCCTGCTGAAAGCAGTATAGCCGCATGGAGTGGAGATGACTCCAAGGTAAACACTGTTGTTTTTGTTCAGGGAATCATTATGGGGGTGGACCAGGTGGATTTTGGATGGGGAGGAGTCCTGAGCTAGGCTTTTCTCGGGGTTCTTAGGGTTCACATAAAGAGAACTTAAGGCTGAAAAATCTCAGGAAATGGCTGGCAACCGTCCCAGAATGACTTTAGCCTGTGCTCTGGACAAGAGCACATGACTTCACCAGGCTCATCAGGACCCAGGGCCTGCCTGGCGTGAAACTGGTCCTATGAAGAGTGCCACAGAAGGGCCCTGGCCCTACGCGTACTGACCTGAGTAAGGGAGAGAGAAGGCCTAGCTGTAATCTCTGAGGCCGTTTAAAAAGCAGCTAAGAGAGATTAATCTAGAGGCCACTTAGAGACCCCAAGGTGACGATGATGGGTGTAACATTCCAAAGGCTGTCTTGAATCGTGCTGCTCATGTCGTGCAGGAGTTAGAGTCAAACTTCATGTGACTGACAGTGGGACTTTCTGGTATATTATCTTTAAGTAACAACCCTCCTTTTTAAATTAAAAACTTGTGAAATTTCTAAGGTATGATTTCTTGCTTAAATAGAAATAAGTCCAGTTGAATATAACGTTTAAGTCCTGATTATTGAAAGACTGTTTCCAGTTTTTTCCTTGAATGCAGGAATTTTAAATATTAGTCCTTGTTTCAACTCAGAAGTCTTTTTTAACATGGCATTTTTGTTAGAATGGGCTTTATTTCTATTTCCTCCCTTTCCTCACCAGAATATATTATCCCATTGCCTTCCTCCTTACTAAAAGTTATTTAGAGAGGCAATGAATTAGGAGACAGTGTTATCTGGTGACTGAAATGCTCTTTGAATAATCTGTAGGTCAGCCCTCTATAATAAGCACTGATTAATTACCTACTGTGTGCCAAGCAGTAGGCCAGGCCTTGAGGGGTACAAAAATGACAGACACTGCCCGTGCCAAGAGACCACCTTTGATTTTCTGGTGGCATCAGGCAGGTCTGCCATTATAGTTGTGGTTTTTCCATCTGAGAGTTCTAATTTGATACTCCCATCTACCTGGGGGGGGGGGTTGTGAACATTGTGTGGAAAATAGCCTCGAGCTCTCTAGAAGAGAGAGTACAGGGTGCCAAGTTCCTGCCCAGAGGATTGGCTCTCACTTCTGGGCTGGGGAGGAATGTGGGGGCTGTTTGAGTGGTGAGGCTTTGGTGTCCCAAGTCTAACGGGTTGTTGGTTGCACCATTTGTTACCCTTAAATAACCACTTGTGTGTCCCTTTTTCTTTTCCAGGATAGGCTAAATCTGAAAGAGTTTGATGACTCTGTAAACACAGAGGACAGGATCCTAAAACCATGTTCTGCCCCCACTGACCTCATTGACAAGTTAGTGGTGAGCTTCGAGAATTTTTTGGAAGAGGTTTCCACAGAGGAAGCTGGAAAGTGTCCGGAAAATATTTGGGGAGGAGAAATGAATGAGTATGTAACCTCCCCCGACAGGCTTGACTGTCCCCTAGGGAGAAATTTTGAGGAGCCTCTGGTTTTAACTGAGATTCCTTCTAGAAAATACCAGTACCTGTGTTTGGAAACAGCAGAAGTGACATGCCCAGAAGCCAAAGGGCAACTTCTTTCTTCTGGTCAAAGTTTAGGACCAGACCGACTCTGTGAGGAGGGAGTACCAAATCCATATTTGAAAAATTCTGTGACAACCAGAGAATTTCTTGTGCATGAAAATGCTCCAGACCACACTAAGAGAGAGGTCTAAATGCTACAAAGGTTTGAGTCCTCAGAGTCACCGTGTAGATAACCCTTGTCTATAGAAGACATCAAGGTATATCAAGAAGCTCTCCTTTGGCCACCTCCCCAATCTGCCTGGGTTAAAGAAGGCTCCCCTAGCCAGGTACCAGTGACTCATGCCTATAATCCTAGCTACTCAGAGGCAGAGATCAGGAGGATTGTGGCTAGAAGCCAGCTCAGGCAAATAGTTTGCAAGATTCTATCTCAAAAAACCCACTACAAAAAAAGGGCTGGTGGACTGGCTCAAGGTATAGGCCCTGAGTTCAAGTCCTAGTACTGCAAAAACAAAAACAAAAAACAAAAAAACAAGAAAGAAGAAAACAAGAAAGACTCTCCTGCCCTGAACTGCTAGTTGAGTTTGGCACAGATGTGAGCTTGTGCTGGAATGAAGATAAGCCTAAGTGCCTTGTAGGGGAAAAGCAATTTCTTTTCTTTTGTTCAGATAATAAGCTCTTGCTAAGGCCCCTGACACACTGATGTCAAAGGAAGAACTCAAGTTCTGAGCTCAAAGGACCCCTAAGGTGGATATAACTGGCTTCTCCAATTGAGTCATGGCCCCAGCTTTTGCTGGGGCTGCATCTCAGAGTTCTAGGAGGTACCACAGCAGAGGGCAGGTGTTTGGTTGGTAGCTGGTGGGCTGGTAGGAACTTGGGCTATTGACCCTCCCCAAGTAACCCTGAAATCTTGCTCTCCTCAGCATTGGGGCTAGGAAGTGGAGTGAACTTTCTTAATGGTATGTCTGAGGTGCTTCATAGTGAGTCCGTAGCAACATTCATTCCACCAGGAACCCTACAACTCCTACCCCCTTTTATTTTCAATACTGGAGATGAACCTAGGGCCTAATGTATGCTATCCAAGTATTTTTCCATTGAGCTGCACCCCCAACCTTCACTCCTAGTTTATTGCACATTGACTTCTAATAAATCATGGTGTGATAGAAGGTTCCAGTAGGACACTGTGAATGGACTCTGGGCTGGGGAGCAGCTGGTCTCCCCAGTCTGTAGACCATTTCCTATCTCTTTCTTCCCTTCTGTCTTGCGCCCATGCCTGGGAGTGGAAGGCACCAGACATTGTAATGGCTTTTGTACAGGGATGTAGACTCAGTAATGTTTACTGAACAGACCCTTAGAAGACCTCTTCCCAACAGGAGCTGGGCAGGGCCTGGGAACATGCAATACCAGCAACTTTTAACTCCATCTTGCAGACTTTTGCTTTGTTATTTCAGTTGAGCACAGAATTTGTAACACTCAGTGTAGCCTTTGGCAAAAGTGCTGATAGCAGGATTATTTCTCCCAGCCCAGGAAACTGTGTGGCTGGAATTGGGCTCATAGCATGACCACAATGGGCATGGTCACTGGGAGTCTGATGAGATAGGGGAGAAGAGGCAGTAGTTCATGGCCTGAAAGCCATAAGCCCAACATTTACCACCAGGAGGGATGACATTATTTTTATAGGAGGGTTTGAGAAGTCAGTACCTGGGTCACAGGTATGAACTCCACAAGCCACCAACTCAGGAGTGCAAGAACATCAATTTACTTTCTTATAAACAAAATTAATTACTAGCCCAAGGCCCTGACGTTTCAAGGTAATGGCAGCCCAGTTTGGTGAGTTTTTGTGTTGGGTTTTTAACTCAGTCACGGTTGGGGCTTGACCTCCTTCGACATTTGTGGAACAGATCCTGAGGGCGTTCGATGGAGCAGCGTCCATGGGGCAGGGTTAACCACTCATTGGAGTCATCTGGGGCCGTGTCTTTGTGCAGCTATGGTTTTGTTGCTGGTCTGGCATATGTGCCTGCAGTGGCTCACCTGACACTCTCCCGGGTTACATCCTTACTGTGAGCTCAGGAAGGCATGGCTGCTTTTGCAAAACCCTCTCCGTCCTCATTCCATCTAAATGATAGCTCTCATTATGTCTCAAGAGACTGAGTCCTGACCCCAGAACTCATCACCTCTAGATTACAGAACAGTGACTGCTCATAAATCGGGGAATGAAAGAGGCCTGAAGTCAGAGGCAGAGCATTGGGGGAACCAGACTCTAGGGACTCAGTCATCCTCCCATTCCTCTGTCCTGCTTTCAAGCCTTGGAGTAGAAAGAGACCAAACAAAAGGGATGCCTGATTTCCATGGCAGTCCTTGTACCTACTCTCCCACCCTCACTATCGTAGCTTGGGTACTTCTGAGCCTCCTGCTCCCCTCCTCCCTGCTGAGTTCCAGATGGGACTCTAACTCTGAGTGGATTTGTGACCTTGTGAGGGAGATTCTGGCCTTGCCTCGTGTCTTAGCCTTAGGAGGGGAAAGACACAAACCCCAACATTTGTTCCCTTTCCTTTGATTCTCCTGCCGTCCTCTGGCTGGGGGAATCTTTTCAGGTTCCGTGGGAGGTGGGAGAGGGGCAGCCTCAAATGAGTCCTCTCAGTCTTACCTGTCTTACACTGGACGTGCTTTTCCAACCTGAATTCTAAGAATTTGTTGGCTGGGAAGAGAAGAGGGTCTCAGATGGCTCCTACGAGCAGAGCCAAGATGTTATCTTTCTGGACCTCCTTAGTCAGTGAAGCCAACAGTGTCTCTGGTTGGGCACCTGCAAATGCCCTGCTGGCCCTTCCTCTGTTTCGTTTCTTCCCTTTTCTCATTTTCTGTCTCGCCTCCTGTCTTCTGATGTTTTCTCCACCGCTCCCAGAGTGCCTCATCTGTTCAGTTCTTCCTATTTCTTTTCACTTCTCTCTCTCATCAGTATCCTTGTGTCTTTGTCCTATTTGCCTTTGGTGCCTTTGAGGGTTAGGGACTTGTGTTGTGCCAGATGGGCTCAGCAGACCCGGTTCAAGGAGTGGTTGATTTTTCCACCCAGGAGGGCCACACTCAGCTTTCCAGGGAAGATCCACAGGACACAGGCCTCCAAGCTCAGAGGCCACTGATGACTTCCTTTCCCGGATCAAGTCCCCAAGCGTCCTCACTTCCAGTGTCCTGCGCTGCCTCTGTGAGTGGTAAAGACCGTCTGTGTTTTCTCTGTTTACTGTCAAAGCAAAGAGACGTTGGGAGGATAGACACAGGAAGACTTGTGTTTTAGTAAAGTCATTAAAAACATGAAATTCCTATTAAAGACCTTTTTGGGGGCTCTGGGAACCATGCAAACAGCTATATTGGTGGCCTTTCTCTTATACTAATAGACAAAATGTAAAAGAAGGCCAGAGAAACCAATCTGTGGTTAAAAAAAAAAAAAAAGTGATGCCTTTCTCCTGAAGCCCTCAGAGGCAGCAGTATAAAAACACAGCAGGAGTTTGCAAGAAGCAGAAGCCGATTCAAGAAGAGATGAGAGGAGAACACGAGGGCTTGAGTCCCTCCAACTGCAGCTTATGCTGGGCTGTCCAGCCATTCAGGTCTGACCTGTCCCCTTTCCAACATGCCCTTAGTTACTGCTGCTGCTGCTGCAGACACACTGGAGCCCAGGGGTCTCAAACGGTGACCCTCCAGCCAAGTCCTGGCCCTGGTTTTGTAGAGCTGTGAGATAGTAATGGCATTGGCTTTCTTAACTGATTGAAAACAAAATTGAGGAAAGAGTATGTTCTGATAGAAGAAGTATATGAAATTCAAATTTGGTGCCCACAAATAAAGCTTAACTAGAGCCCAGCCACACCCATTATTTACAATCATCTGTGGATGCTTCCTTCACCCACAAAGGCAGAACCGTTTCTCCCACAAAGCCTATGGGCCTTTGCAGAAAGTTGGTGGACACCTGCTGTAGCTCACACATGTGAGGCTCAGATTACCTTGTGTTTTAACTGCGAATTTAAAAAAATCAGAATGTATCATTCCAGATTTCCAGCTGAATGGTGACTACCCCCTTCAGAAGGGTACACGAAGGTTGGGTGTGGTGGCACGTTGATGTAATCCCAGCTATTCGGGAGGTGGAGGCAAGAGGATTGCCATGTGAGGCCCACCCAGGCAAAGTTAGCTCCAGACCCTATCTGCAAAACAAACTAAAAGCAAAAGGACTGAGAGTGTGGTTCAAATGGTAGAATGCTTGCCTAACCAGTGCAAGGCCCTGAGTTCAAGCCCTAGTATTGTGCGGCAGGGGGTGGGGAGAGGAGCATGTGCTCAGGCTCCCCCATCCTTCATTGCTTCCTGTCCCTTGTCCATAATTGAGCTGGAGAGCTGGTGGCCGCTTATCACTTGCAGCAGTGGTTCTCAATAGGGTGATTTTGCCCTCCAATCTTCACTAGCAGTATTTGGCAGTGTTTGGAGGGTTTTTTTGTTTTTCGTCAGTACTGGGTTTTGAACTCAGGGCCTCATACTTTCAAGGCAGGCACTCTACCACTTGAGTCATTTCACCAGCCCTTTTTTATGTTGGGTATGTTTGAGATACAGTATTGCAAAGTATTTGCCCAGGCTGGCTTGGAACCATGATTCTCCTGAGTAGCTAGGTTTATAGGCATTAGCCACTGGTGCCTGGCACTTGGAGATATTTTTAACTGTCATTCCTGGCATTTAGTGGGTAGAGGCCAGCAATGCTGGTATCATCTCTCAGTGCACAGAAAAGTCCACACAGCTAGGAAGTATTTGGCTCAGATCCAGCAGGGCTGAGGTTAAAAAACCTGGCCTGACTCCCCTCTTGCCTTCAAGATCCATGGCATTTGCTTGGGTGTGACCCAGCACCCATGGATAGCACTCTCGCTCTCTCTCTTTCTCTCTCTTAAATTTTGTTTTGGATTCGACAAACAACAAGAATCTTGAGAGCTTTAAATAAAAATTATTTACATCATTTTTAATTCAATCCTGTATGGTCTGTAGATACCTCTATGACATTTTCATCTGCTGACTTGGCATTCTTTCATTTATTATTTCATATATAAATTCATGTAAGAACATAGTTTAGTGGTAGCATTTTGAATGGCACACTCTGCCATGAGCCTGCATGTGGGGCCAAGGCATTCTTTCGTTGAAAGCGTTGTTTTAAACATCTTCCCAGTACAGAGAGTTACTGCAATAAACATCGTTGTACACAATTTTCTTTCCTCTCCTTTCTCCTGTCTCCGTGGGGCTGTTTCCAAGAGTGAGTTGCTGAGTCAGAGTTTCATGGCTAGTGTCGCGTCTTCCAGGGTTGCACCTCAAAAAAGCCTCCACTGACAATATCACCAGAGATTTCTGAGGAATCTCTTGGCCTTTTCCACTGATAATCAGCTGTTCACTGCTGTCAACTTGATTTTGCTTTTGTTAATTGTTTAATGTAAATGTCACTTATTGACAAGGCCTATCTATAGTCAAAGTATGTGCCAAGCCTGGTGTCTTGCCCTCTTACTGTGGGGGCCAGATAAGTGGAATCCAACAGATTATTTGCAGTCCTCTTTCTCTCTATAAGTGTCCTTGGATGCTGGGGTCAGGGGAAGAGTATTATCTCAGAAGCACAAACAGCCCTGGTCCAGGTTGGAAGAGTTCAGAGGCTATGTTTGCCTCTGCACGGAGCTCTGGTATAGCGGCCCTGGGCTGGCCCTTGATGGAATGGCTCAAGGGGAAGAGCTTCTACTTAACAAGCACAAGGTCATGAGTTCAAACCTTATTGCTGCCAAAAAAATTCCTAGAGTCAAATAAAAATGAAAACACTTAAACTTAACAGAAACTTTGGGTTACAGCAAAGGCAATTCTGAGAGGGGAGTTTACAGCAATGACTGTCTACATAAAAAAATCAAAGTAACCTAATAGTGTACTTCCAGGTCCCAGAAAAACACAAACAAGCCAAACCCAAAATTAGTAGATTGAAAGAAATAACGATCAAGAGAGAAATTAGTGAAATGAAGACTAAAACAACAACACAAAGGATTAATGAAACAAAAAGTTGGTTCTTTGAAAAGATATACAGATTGACAAACTGTTAGCTAAACTATCCAAAGAGAAGACCCAAATTAATAAAATTAGAGATGAAAAGGTAGATATTTAGAGGCTTATTAGGGAATGTTTAAAAAATTTATATTCTAAGAAATTAGAAAATCTAGATGAAATAGATAAATTTCTAGACATACATGACTTACCAAAACTAGTCCAAGAACATATAAACTACTGAAAAAGATTAATAATGAGAAATGAGATTAAAGAAGTAATAAATAATCCCCAAATAGTGAAAAGCCTAGGACGAGAATTCACTGCTAAATTCTGCCAGACCTTTAAAGAACTAATACTAATGCTTTTCAAACTATTCCATAAAATAACAAAGGGAAGAAATGCTTCCAAGCTCATTCTATCAAGCCAGTATTACCCTGATACCAAAACCTGATAGGGACATAACAAAGAAAGAAAACTACAGACCAATTTCCCTAATGAACATAGATACAAAAATCCTCAATATAATACTTACAAACCACATTCAACAACACATTAAAAAGATCATAGACTATACAAGGATTGGTCACACACACAAACCAATAAATGTAATACAGCACATAAACAGATCAAGGACAAAAATCCAATGATCATCTCAACAGATGCCAAAAAAGCCTTTGAAAAATATTCAACATCCCTTCACAATAAAAGTCCTGGACAAACTAAGAGTAGAAGGATCATTCCTTAACATAATAAAGGCTATATATGACAAACCTATAATCAACACTATACTGAATGGGGAAAACTGAAATCACTTCCACTAAAATCAGGAACAAGACAAGGGTGTTCACCCTCTCCACTCTTATTCAATATAGTGATTGAATTCCTAGCCAAAACAATAAGGCAAGAAAAAGAAATAAAAGGGATATGTACAGAAAAGGAAGAAGTCAAATTATCCTTATTTGCAGATGAGATGATCCTATACTTGAAGACTCCACCAGAAAACTATTAGATTAGTGCTGATTAACACTTTCAGCAAAATAGCAGTATACAAAATCAACATACAAAAATCAGTAGCTTTTCTATATACCAAAAATGAACAAGTTGAGGAAGAAACAGAGAAAAACAATCCCATGCATGGTAGCCTCAACAAACAAATAACAAATGTAAAACCTAGGAATAAACCCAACCAAGGAGATAAAGACCACTACTATGAAATAAAATACTAATGAAAAAAAACTGAAGACTCTAGAAGATGGAAAGATTGCCCATGTTCATGGATCAGCAGAATTAATATTGTGAAAATCATTGTATTACTGAAAGTGAACTACAAGTTCCATGCAATCTCCATCAAAATTCCAATGAAACTTTTTGCAGAAATAGAAAAAAACAATCCTAAGATTCATATGGAAACACAAGAGATCCTTATTGGCTAAAGAGCTCCTGAGCAAAAAGAGCAATACTGGAGGTATCACGGTACCTTCACTTCAAATTATACTACAGACCCACAGTAACAAAAACAGCCTGATACTGGCTCAGAAAACAGACATGTAGACCAGTGGAACAGAATAGAAGATCTAGAAATAAATCCATATAGCAACAGCCACCTGATTCTTGAAAAAGGTGCCATGTATATTGGAGAAAAGATAACCTTTAAAAAAATTGGTGCTGAGAAAACTGGATATCCACAATGTAGAAGACTGAAACTTGATCCCTAACTCTCATCATGTATAAAAATCAATTCAAAATGGATCAAGGACCTTAATGTGAAACCTAAAACTTTGACCTTCTAAAGAAAAACATAGAGAAAACACTTCAAGACATAGGTATAGGCAAGGACTTTCCGAATAGGATCCTAATAGTTCAGGATAATAAGAGTAAGAATTGACAAAAGGGATTGCTTCTGCACAGCAAAGGAAACAATTGCCAGAGTGAAGACACAGCTTTCGGAGTTTGATAGCTATTCATCTGACAGGGGATTAATATCCAGAATATATAAATAGCTCAAAAAATTAAACACCAAAATAATGCAATCAATAAATGAGCAAATGAATTGAGTAGACAATTCTCAAAAAATGGCCAATAAGTACATGAAAAAAATGGTCAACATTTTTAGTTATCAAGGAAATGCAAATCAAATCTACATTGAATCAGTGTGGTGGTATATGCCTGTAATTGCAGTACTAGGGAGGTGAAGATAGGAGGATTGCATGTTTGGGGCCAGTGTGGCCTGAGACCCTGTCTCAAAAACCAACACCCCCCCAAAATTAAAACCTACTTTGAGAATCCACCCCAGTCAGAATGACTATCATTAAGAAAAAAACAAACGTTGTCAAGGATTTGAGGAAAGCAGAACCCTCTACCCAGCTGGTGGGAATGTAAATTAGTGCAGCCGCTTTGGAAAACAGTACAAAGGTTCTCCAATAAAAGTTCAAGATGGAAATGTCATATCGTCCAGCTCTACCACTCCTGGCACATAGCTGAAGGAATAACAAGTTAGGTAACTATGGAGATACCTGCACAGCCAAGTTATGGAGTCAGCCTTGGTTCCATCAACAGATGGCGAGATAAAGAAAATAAATGTGGATTTTATACATCCATGAAGAAGAATGAAATCATGTTGTTTTCAGAAAAATGCATAGAATGGAGATCAGCATGTTAAGAGAAATTAAGCCAGAATCAGAAAGACAAGTATCACATCTTCTGTCATATGCAGAATCTAGATTTTTAAAAAGATGGGAAAGTAGAAGGGGGCCTAGTTGGGTAGAGGAAGGGGATCAGTGGGAAGGGGGAGGGGAGGACAAAGGAGGTTAATGGTGTTACCAGTGGGTGGTCTCAGAAGACACTGGTAAACATCTCAGGTCCATGGTGTCCTGAACAAAGAATTGAGTGGAGACACACAGATGGCAAAGCAGCAGCAAAGTTTTATTGAGAACGAGAACAAGAGAATGAGTGAGGGAAAGCAGGAAAGTATGCTCCCCAGGAAAGGAGGGGGAGCGGGCTCTGAGCCAGATGGCTACGAGCAGCACCTGTAGCTCAAGAGCATGGGTCCCTTGGTTCAGGCTGGTATTTATACACTAGGAAGGGTTAGTAAGGGGGGAGATGAGGTGGTGTTTAGAAGTGGCTTTTGGAGATTGACAAATCGATTGACTGCACATGTGAGTGAAATGCACCCCATAGTCATTAGGCTATAAATGGGAGCCCTTGTGCACGTACCCAGTTTGGGTCCAGATGAAAATGCTGTTTCAGAAGAGGCGTTTGGAGGCAGTTCTAGGTGGAGGTAGACCACCTGTTCTCTGAAAGACAATCTGTGAGGAGACCCGCTGTTCCCCACGACCTGGCTTGGGTATTTTCCTGCCTCAATGGGGTAGATGAAGGTGATTAAAGTACATTATATATATGTATGAAAATGTCATAACAAAGCTCATTAAAATGTTATTTCAAAAAAACAGAATTTATGAATTGTTAAGCAACAAACAACAACAAAACCCAACAAAAACAAACCCCAACAACCATGATTGTGTGTGTACACATCTGAGTTGGTGTGTTTCAGGTCTGCCTTCCTAGGAAACGACCCAAGGAACACAGAAACATCTAGTTGACTTTTCAAAATCAGTAACATGTATTTACTTAGAAGCTATGCTGCACACTTTATCTACATGTCACCCTGCCAGGCCCCTCCCAAGATACGTTTATCAGTCAGGCTTTGTTATTCTCCAGGAAAACATGAGTTCCAGGAAAAACGACAGGCTTACTGGATGTTGATCCCCTGATGATAAGTCAATAGCCTCCTAAATGAGGAACTGTGGGTTGCCTCCAGACGACACTTTATCCTTTGACCCAGAGTTGGGGAAGTGTGTGGGGGAGTGGGAGAATGGATGGGGTGTTCCCCCATCCAAAGGCATCTTCTTTTGGATCCAGAGCAGTATTTCTATCACAAATCAAAGTGCCCTCTTTTATCTCTAGCCAGACTCTTGGTCGTCCTTCCCACCAACAATGAAAACCAGAAACAGCAATAACATCAAAGTCCACTACCACAACATCTATAAAGAACAAGCCCAACAAAACAAGAAAATGACACCCCAGGGTTTCTGTCGCCTGAGTGTTCTCCTTTGCACTCTGCCTGACTTCCTCAGCTGAGAGAGTCAAGAGAATGAGCTCAGGGCATTGTCCCAGTGAGGCCTGTGGCACTTGGGTCCCATTGCTGAGCTGTTGGAAGCAGAGTGGACGTTAAAGAATTCATAGACGGGCACCATCCACATAGGAGCAGGGTTGCACACCAGACGCAGGGCTTAGCTAATTTCACAGTAGGGTTGGGGGAGCCAGGCTTCTGGAACTGGGATCATTTGAAGTGTGTCCTTTAGTAGAATACAGCACATGAGTTGGGACCAGTCCTGAGGAGGGTGAGGAGCTGTCCTCAGGGTGGTCATCCCAGCTCTCTTCCACTTCCCACTGACCTTGGCTTCCAGACTCAGAGGTGGCAAGTGAGAGGCAGCAGGGAGTGAGGGAGGAAGTGACAGATTGGAAGGCTCTAGGGGCATTGACACACCAGGGACCTGACTCCCTCAGGCCACACTTTTCATGGGAATAGGTTATGGGCCCAAATCAGTAAAAAAAATCTGGTTCATTGTTCATCTGCAAGGCTACCCCGTGACAGAGCCCTCTCTTCTAGGATTTCCATGGCCACCTGTTTCTCTCCTCCCTACTCAACTCTTGACTCTGGTAGCTGGGTGGACCTAGCTGCTAGATTTGGGCGCTTGTCAGAGTGTGGGACAATTCTGAACACTGAATGCTCCAGGCAGCTGGGATGATGTGACCTTACAGATCAACTCCTGACCCAGACACTTCTTAGTTACACCTTTGTGCCTGTCTTACTTTGGTGTGAGGTGGCAAGCTGCTCCCAGGCCTCCGGCTCTGTCCTCAGGGAACTCCCCTCCTGACAAGGACCTAAGCTGGGGACGTGGAGGAGGTCCTTGTTCTGTGTCCCCTGTCCCGCAGGATTGGTCCTGAGGTCTGTCTGCCTACTGTAAGGCTTCTCAGGATCTCATAGTCCTTCTGAGAATACCCAGTCATGTCACAGACAGCTGACCTTGGAGATGTTCCTTCCTTTCCTCACAGCATCATCAAATTGGGACAGTCTACTTTAGCCTGTTTTCCCCATTGGGCCAGGCGGCTGTGGGATCTGGACTTGAGCATTTTCTCTGTCCCACTTCCTAAGGTGACTTGTTCTGCTGAGGGGCACTGGTGCCATAGGCATCCACTCCTCCCAATGGAAAGTAGTAGTGACAAGCCATTGGCAAAGCCTGCTATGTCATCTTTGTCCTCATTTTAAGACCCTAGCTGTTCCCTCAGATTAAATTGGCCTAGAAACCCTTTCCCTGTAACTTGTTGGAGAATCAGGCAACTTCTGCCTACTGGTTGGCAGGCTGGCCAGAGCTTTGGCTGAAGAGTTGGTGCTTGTTGGTTAGTGACAGTGGGTGAGGATGGCATAGCTTTTGCTGAAAACAGGTCCCCTGAGAGCTCCCCAGGCCCCAGGCAGAGGGCATACTGTTAAATACATTGAACTTTCCACGTTTCACATTAACTACATCTTTTGACGGTAAAAGTTTTGGAAGGGTTTGATGTTTTGTTTTTGAAGTTATTTGAGTATAACAGTGATTTCTCAGCAATCTTCTGCATCTATAGATTCCTATGAACTGAAAAACCATCCATCTATTCTAATCTAACTTGTAAATTGCTTACAAATGTAATAACAATAGCATCTTTATAAATTCTAAGTAAGAGTGACACTGATACTGTTGTTTTGTATCCACTTAATGAAACATTCTTCAATTTCAATTCTGTAATTGTCTTTTATGGTTTGTTGACAGTAACTCTTTCCTTCAGGACAACCATGTTTGGAGGTCACTGAAGAACCGGCTGGCCTTCAATCCTGCCTCTTGGGCCAGCATACAGAATCTCTCTGTATTGCAATGGACACGCCCAACTAGCCTCTAGTCAGAAACTGCTGTGGAGGTCAAAGTTAATTAAAATGGGACATGAAGCAAAAGGGGGGTACTCTGTTCTCAGAGGCAGGGTGGTTCCAGGTGAAGAGCGTGGGTTAGGGTACAGCTTGTATTTGGGAGGAGAAAGCAGGAGGATGTCTTTGGGACAGACAGGAACCAGCCACAGTTTTCTCTGTTCCATTATTTCCAAGTGGAACTGGTGGCAAGAGGGTATTAAATGTGACACCCAAACTGGATATCCCAGGGATCCTGGGAATGGGGTAAACTAGGGCTTGGTGAGTTTGTTACCCGGGCCTCTCCCTGTACAGCTTCCCACTGTCACCACAGGGATAGTGCACATCACAATTCTGAAGGCTGCATTTGTGCAGAAGTGGGGCTGGGGATGGTATCTTAGGTTGAGTTCCCCAGAAGCAAGTCTTGGGAAAAATCCAGGTGCAATTTACTTGTGAAGGGAGTGCCCCCAGGTGAAACTGGTGAGGAACTCAGAGAAGCTGGGCAGGAAGGAAGAGGAAGCTGAGACTCCAGACACTCTCCTGCTCCACAGCTCCTTCCTGCTCCATCCCCTGGAGGAACATAACTTATGACTCTGTTATGATCCTCTGTTCCTCTGAGTGTGTCCACCTGAGGCAAGAAGCTGGGCTTTCACACTCCTAAACTGCCATTGCCATGCTGGCCTCTGTGAGGTAGGTAAGCTCCAGGCACTTTTTTTGGCAGTACTGGAGTTTGAACTCAAGGCCTCACACTTGCTAGGCAGATGCTCTACCACTTGAGCCACTCCGCTGACCCTGTTTTGTGTTGGGTATTTTTGAGATAGGGTCTTCTGAACTATTTGCCCAGGCTGACCTTGAACCACAGTCCTCCTGATCTCTGCCTCCTGAGTACTCCAGGCACTTTTGACTGTGTGTGGAGATCTCGGGGCCCCAGCATCCTGAAAGAAACCCAGCAGGAGAAGCTACTGGAGCAGGTAGTGGGGAGAGAAGCTCACAGCAGCTGGCTGAGATTGGGGCAGCCTCTGTAGGGCACCAGACTTCACAACAAAACCCCCCACAGAGTTGTATCTAGTGACCATGCAGCAGGTACTAGCTGATGTATTTTTCAGAGACTATCTCACTTAATTCTCACCCAGCTGGCTCTGTAAGGGTACTTCCTATTTGTAAGGCAGAGCATAGCCTTGGAGGAGGAACGTTAGGGTTACACCTATTTAAAGGCCCCACCTTTGCTACCTACTCATCTGTGGTCCTAAATGAGTTCCTATACTTCAGTTTCTTTATCTGCAAACTGGAGGAAAATTGTATCACTGCCTATGACTGAGGGGGGATTAAATGAGGTATGAGTTGTGCACAGTAGCTCACAACTGTAATCCCAGCTACACAAGAGGCTGTAGATAGGAGGCTCTGCGTCTGAATCTGATCAAGTTTAAAAAAAAAAAAAAGAGAGAGAGAGAGAGACCCTGATTGAAAACTAAAGTGAAAAAGGGCTGGAGGTGTGGCTCAAGGGGCAGAGCACCTGCCTAGCTGTCCTGAGTTCAAAACTCAGTACCACCAAAAAAAAAAAGTAATGCTTATACTGTGCTGAGCACAATGCCCACAATAGTAGGTGCACAGAGAATAATGGTGCTTTTTGTTGTTAGCACAGATGAGGTAAGTGAGGATGAGAGAAGTTGTACCAGGTCTGCCGACCTCCAGTCCCCGGTTTTTCTAGTTGTGACTCTGTATTGATTTTAGCTTTGGGACGAGTCTCTCTGTAATCAGGGAGGGGTGACCTGAGGAGGGTGACCAGGTGTTACAGAGAAACTGAGGAGTGTCTGCCTCTTTTTGGTGCCACTTTCTTGGCTACCATCCACAAACACGGAGGGACCTATTGAGGCTGGAGAGAACCAGAACCTCCTAGGAGGCCTGCAGTCCTAGACAGTGTCCTCCTGGGCAGGTGGTGCCAGGATGAGGAACTGGGTCATCTACAAGCAAGCCTCCTGAAACAGGTAGTGAGCCATTTTTCTGCTTTTGCCATCACTGCTCCAGAAAGATACCCTTGCTAGGTGCCTCACAAGTTCTTGTGTCAGCCCCACTCTTCCAGGCTTTTGAGGACACAGCAGGAGTCATGGCAGCAGTCCCCAGACATGAGCCTCCCAGAGTGAAGCCTTCAAGTTCTAAGGCTGGAGACCTCGAGCCTCAGGCCTCTCTCCTTATCTGAAGGACAGCTCTGTTCACTGTGACTGCTCAGCATGGCCAGAGTATCATACTGCATGTGGCTAGCAGGTTAGAAGAAACTCAGTATGTTCCAGAAGCTTACAGTGTGGAGAAGAGGAGGCTAGGCAAGGCTGCAAAGAAGGGCAAAGCAGGCCCCAGGCAGAAGGAAATGTGGGGTGGGCAGAGCACTGACCAGCTGCTACAGTGCTGTCCCCTCAGTCCAGCCAGCAGCTGGAAGCCACCAGGAAGGTGAGGCTGTGGAGGCCCGCTGCCCTGAGGTCTGAACACAGCCACCTGGGAAAGGAATGTGGTCAAAGCCCTCAGGAAAAGTCCCCTATCCCCAGATCCTTCTGTCACCAGCTGCAGAGGGCAGGATTTCATCAGCAGAGGATCCTGTCTTTGGTCAAGATAAGAGAATATGAGTCACATGAACATGCATTCCCCTGGGGAAGATGGACATGTTTACCTCTTTCTAGTTCTACTTTCCTGACAGGTAAAATGACATAATCAGTCACAAAGAATAAATGTGAGAAGACCAGATTCCTAAAATTAAGTTATGCCTGTCCATTTGTTTAACCTTATGAGTTGGGGAATATTGCTCACTAGTACTTACCCCACACATGGGAGGCCCTGGGTTGGATCCCTAGCACTGGAAAACAACAAAGAAAACCCAAGCTGGGTGTGGCAGTACACTCCTGTAGCCCAGCACTTAGGAGGCAGAAGCAGGAGGACTCAGTGTGAGGCCAGCCTGGCTATAAAGACCCTGCCTCAAAAACCCGAAACAAAACAAAATGATGTAAGTAACAGTTGAGAGAAAATACATGCAATTTAAAAGATGAGGGTTGGAGGCATGGTTCAAGTGGTACAGCACCTGCCTAGCAAGTGTGGGGCCCTGAGTTCAAACCCCAGTACTCCCTCCCCGCCCAAAAAAGTAAATGAATTTTGACTTAAAAGTAGCCCTTTCTTCTTCATGGAGACAGAACATTGTAAGCTGCTGAGAAGCAAGAAGCCTCTAGACCTTCAGAGAGCAGGTCTTTTTCTAGGTTAGCCAGGAGCTAACCTAAATGAGCAGCAGTAGGGACTTCACTGCCACCCCAGTGCCTTCTGAGCTTCTGTCTGCTTTATCACTTTCTTCTTTTTCTACTTCAGACCTGCTTTTCTCCTCTTCTGTTCACTCCACAAACCAGGTAAAGCACTGAAATTAACTGTATCGAAGCACACACACACACACACACACACATACCCCCTTCAGTTTTTTGTGTTTTGAAAGTGTGGAAGGAATGTTTTATATTACTTGAAGACAAAAGCCTAAGTTAAGCAACCTGGTCAAGATAATTGCCTCTCAGCCTCTGCACCAGGGAAATGTCTTTTTGGAAGGACGATCTCATCATATAGATCAGGATCAGACAAGTGGCACTCATTGACTATATTGGTTTCACACACTCCTTCCTCCTCAGTGGCCTCCAGAGGGAGGTTCATATCAACCAGCTTCTCGCCTCCCCTTGACAAGCAGGGACTCCAGCAGTGTGTGCACAGACAGGCCACAAGGTGGTGTAGCACCTCTGTTGCTGATCCTTTGGCAAAACCTGGCTGGGAGGTAAGAAGCTGGGATTGCAGAACTCGTGGCTAAATCTGGGAAGCTGATTACTAAGGCCACAATAGTGTATCACTTTCCTTCTAAATCCTACCCATGACGTCAGATGAGCACAGATACCTCACAAAACATCTTGTTTACAGTAAGGATAAATACCATTACCTCAAACAAAATGCCTAACAAGTCAGATGGCGGTGACCACACACACAAAAAAAGTACAAGAATTTATTCCTTAAATTTACTTAAAGGATTAGAGGTGATATATAGTGAAACATTTATGATAACATTTAGAGTTATGTCAACATAAAAAACTATAGCTGTGGTTACAATTGGCACATGCAATTCACTGCAAGGGTAAAAATCTATATAGCACTACACCAGCCTTCCAAATGAAGTTAGATGAGGTGTGGTAAGGCAGTAAGTGAATGTGAAAGGACTACTTACAGGGAACCGAGGCCTAGCTAGGACTTAACGGTAGGCATGCCTAATGATAACCACTTCACTGTCATGCTAGCAACCTGCACATTTATTTTTAGAATACATTATTCAATCTATACATTAAGACTAAACAGTTTTTAAAACTCACTGTATAACATCCCTTTGTTTCAGACACATCACACTTGGTATTCATGTAACAGCATTTGCAACCTATAGTAATCAAAGCTTATGTTCAAGGGATAAAAGACTGGAATATTCATCACCAAGCACTGGCTCTATGTGCATTTATTTCATCAAGATCTGCAAACAACTGGGGAATGAAATGAAACTGGCCAGTTTGTGGGAGTTACTGACTGCCAAAAGCCCTTAAGGATCTAGGAACAAGTGGGTTAACAGCAGAACTCACCTTGAGCTGCCACCTTTTTATCTTTAAGGCAGTATACACTAGAGTCACATGCCACTGCATGCACTACAGCATATAGGGTGGAAAAACAGATTAATTCTTGGCTTAAGAAAATTTTTTGACTTACATTTGAATTGTTTAATGTCCTGAAAAGGAAATGCTGCCAAAGACTCATCCCAAGGACACATAGGCAGGTTTGCTACTTTGTATTTTTACTGAAATCTCTGCTAATGCCAAATTTTATGCTAACCCTACATACCCTGCCAATTTATGGCTGCATATTTTCTAATTTACAAGCTATAATTTTTTTAGAAAAGTAATCTTACTTGGGCAATACAATCTAACTGTAATACCTACAACAGAAAAAACTATCCTAAGAATATTTGTGAACAGTTGACCTGTAAGTTTTATGTAGCTTATTGAGATTTTACTCATCTCACTGAAATAAAACTTTATTGAAACAGAAGTGTATGGTTTGGGAACATTTTCCTAACCAGCTGACCAAACCAAACAGGAGAATGATGTGGAATGTAACAGAACGCAGCTTTCTCCTGCTTGTTTTATTTCACACATGCACCAGTAAACAGCTACTGTGGAGAATTCTGTATGATTATGTACTTTCACATTTATGTCATGATTTTAACTAGTTAATTATATGGGTAGAAAAAAGACATCTTGAAAAATGTGTCTGATTTCGCCAGGCACTGGTGGCTCATGCCTGAAATCCTAGCTACTCAGAAGGCAGAGATCAGGAGGATTCAGGGTTTGAAGCCAGCACGGGAAAATAGTTTGTGAGACCCTATCTCGAAAAACCATTCACAAAAATAGAACTGGTGAAGTGGCTCAAGATGAGGCCCTAAGTTCAAGCCCCAGTACTGAAAGAAAGAAAAAAAAGAAAAAATTGTCTGATTTCTATTTCTAAAAGCACCTGAGCTGTTATGGGCTTTAATAATAATAATAATAAAAAACCTGTCTTATAAGTATACTTCAATTTCATTAACCTTTAATTTCACAATGAGCAAGGGTCATTGGATGACTCCATGTGGTGGAGTCCTGTATCAAGGAATGAGGCTGAAATTAAATTAATTACCCAGAGAAGACACAAATGCATATGAAGGAATTTGTGTTTTCCTCCCTTCTTCTACTCCAATGTTGGGTATGTTGCTGACTACTGATTTATTCATGCTAGTAAAGGATCAAATTTTTAGATGTTAACAGGTAGAAAGTCTAAAGTCTTATAGTTTACTAAGTTATTCATAATTTTAACTTTATGGGAGATGAGGGCAGGAAGCCAAATACACCAGTAGCTGACAATCAAGTTACAAGAGCATCATGGGTAACATATATTAGATCAGATTTTAAAGGAAGCAGTGAATTATTTTGTACAAGAAGCTATTTCCTGATGTGCATTAATTTAAACCACATTTTTAGACACTACAGACTTAAAGAGTAGTAAATCCACTAACTTTATTACTTTTTATATAAATAAACCAGATTTATTGCCCTGTCTACCTAAAAATACAATGCACATGCATCAAAATATATATTATTCTAAAACATGCTCTAGGAAAGTAATTTTGTATTTAAGATAAGTTTTATGATTTTTTATCTTCAGGGCACTAATGCACATTAAATATTAGTGCTCAAATCTTTATTTCCTGAATGAGTTCTTGCACAGTAAACATAACAACCATCTAATATATCTGATGTACTCTTTGAGTGGAGGCATTCACTCACCATACCACATTTTATACATGTTTTACCATGCAAATTTGCTTACCTGAGGTCCTTTCTTCAATGACCCCTCATTTTCATTTCCTTAGATCATGAGTTCATACCTTCTAACTATCCCCGCCCCCGCCAATGTACAAACTTCACACTACAATGTTCTTCACAACACTGCTACTTGTTATGATAACATGATTTCTTGTTTTTGAGGAAATGAAAAGTATAAGATATATATGTCTGCATAGGTATAGCCACAATAGGGCAAATCCAGTCCTGATCTGGACCAGCCTTTGATGACCAATGTCAGTGGTGGTGACACCATCATTTGTAGTGTGAGTCTGAGTCTCTGTTCCTTGATGACCTCTCTCTGCCTTATTTTTCTCATCTACTTCTAATTCTGTCACTTCACCAATCTCATGTTGGTTTTACTTAAAGTAGGAAGTTGAACGTATCATAATAAAGCATCTACTGTGCCTCACAAAGATCATATATGTGAAAGAACTCAGAAAAGTATTAGATATGATATAAATGCAAGAATACAAATGATAAAACATATCAGGAAGTCTAACATGAAGAATATTCTGAGTAAAAAGTAGAATTACATTTCAACTGTAAATGTATACCAGTTTTCTTGATCTTTTATTCTTTAATAACCTCTACAAACTATTTTAAGTGTGTCTGTTTTCTGAAAGTTAAATATACCAGAAAAACAAACCCATTTCCTCCGAATGCACTTGGTGGTGCTAGTCAACCATGAAGCACGAGTATTTCTTCTAATTTACTCAGACCTGCAAGTCACACATGGTGGTTAGGGAATGGCATAAATGCATTAGTGGCTTTAGCTTGAAACCCTGGAAGCCTGGCTCACTTCTCTTCAAAGAACAGAATTGGAAGGAAGAGGTTTAAAATATTCCTAAATCACAATGTAGAATTAAGTTTCACGATGTGAGAATGAATGGGCAGATAATAAAATACTATTTCTTGTTGGGTATGGTGGCACACAGCTGTAGGTACTCAGGAAGCTGGGACAGGAGGATCTCTTGAGCCCATGCTAGAGTCAACCTGGGCAACACAGCGGGAATTCAGCTTAAAAAAATCAGGGCTGTAGGTATATCTCAGTGGTAGAGCACTTGCCTAGCATGCACAAGGCCCTAGTTCAATCCCCAGTACTACAAAACAAACAAAAAGCCCTCCAGTCCCCCTATACAAACAAACCTATCTCTTTATTAGGTGTCTCCACAATGAGGATATTTGCTAACTGTGATATTTACTAAGATTAATATGTATTTTATTGGGATCCCGGTTTTGTTGTGGTGAGCACTGACCTCTAACTTAATTTGCTTCAACCACCTGCTAGAAAAAGAAAAAAATTAAACCTTGGCATACTTAAAAATCAAAACAAGGTATATTCAATTAAAGTAAATTTTAAGCTGAAGATATATAAAGTACTTTGTCAACCAAATTCTCTGAAGTCTTAACCACAAGGGTCAGTGATGTCTATGTATGCATACAAAAATACATACATAGACAACAATTTGAGTCTTTAAAAATCGTAAACAAGTTAAAATGATCGAGATAGCTTGGTGTTCATTCCTACTTCCCACCAGGGCACTCTGCTGTTTGTGAAATGGACCTGCAAAGAGGCTGTCAATAAGGAAAAGCAAATTTTTAAAACTTTAGTGAGATTTTTGATTAGATAATATTTTAAACAAAGTATTTTTAATCGGCCAAGTTAAAGCTCTGGAATTCCTTTGCTTCAATAACAGCTGCAGGCATCACTATCAACAGAAGGGCACAATGGTCTAACTGTAAATGAAGCCACCCCACCATTTCTCTGTCAGACCTCAAAATGTGGGCTCAGACAGTTATGCCCACAGACCTCTTTTTAAGTAATGGCAGCTGAAGCAGAGGATTTACACCTTGCCCCTCTATTTTTTATATTGACCATCCCTAAGCCACTTTTTTTGATGACTATTCTCATCAAAACCAGCTGTGTTCACTCATTATATCACTGCTCATTATTTAAATACCTTCTGTGTTTTTATGTAGCAAAACAAAAAGTTTTACTTTATAAATTTCAGACAAGCTTTCTGTTTTTCTTCAGTGCAAACATCCTGAAACAGCATAGTCATTCAGCTATTCAGAGGATAAAGTCAGTTTATGTAGTGCTTAAAGTAGAATCCCAGATATTCTGGAATGGAAATGGCCCAGGTGAGATTTTTGTCCTTAAGGGCAGATGATCATCTTCAGGGAGTGAAGATTATTTTCTATCTGAAATCACAGATAAAGTATGTTAGCTTTACTTTATAGGTACTGTTGAGTTGTAACAGAGCTAGTCTGTCACTGAGGCATGTAGCCACCTTGTCTTACAGTCTGTGGTAAGTAACTTTTAGGCATTCCTTCATCAATTGCAGCTTCCAGCCCAGCTGTTTCGAATCTCTCTACGTGTCCCTCAGTCCCTGGGCCAAAAGCATCCACCATAGAAACCTCCTGAAACATACTCATTTGCCCAGATCCACAGGACTGTGAAATAGGACCTGAAATTTGCTGCTGTTTAAGTCTAACAAAATCTTCCTCATTGCCCGATGAAACCTGTTTTGATCTTTCAAAATGTGAAATGTCTGGACTGGTCTCAGGTTGACTGCAGTTCTGTTTGAAATACTGTTGCATGGGCAAAATGCCATCACCGCTGTCTGCGTTTTCTACCAACTGTAGATCTTCTGGCCGCTCCTCTGAATCCAGCAGGGGCTGGGTGGACTCAGACCTTGAGAAGACTTGGACAGATGGAACCTGGTGTCTATAGCCACTATGCACCACAGTGGAGTACTGGACAGTGCTCGAAGTATTCTGTGAAGATTCATTTTCATCACTGCTAGAAATGCTTGGCCGAGAAGACGACATGCAGGAAGACCCCCCAATACCACTGCTGTGTCCTTCAGTACTAGTTTTTTCCTTCTTGAATAGGTCCAGTGATTTCAGATCCTCAGGAAAAGGCTTCTTGTCATTTGCTTCTATTTCCACAACACTTACATCAGTGAAATTGCCATCAGAATACATCTGATCTTTTGAATTAAAATTGTGCTAGAAAAGAGAGAAAATGGATTATTACTTATGGCATATATTTGCTTAGAAACTTTTAGAGCTAATGTGTTTTTGAAACTTCTCAGTAACTTTCAATGGTATAGAAATAATGTCAAAAATCAGTCAGTTGGCTGAACTGCACATAAAGCAAAATGAATTAAGAAGTCTGAATTATTTCCTACTTAGAATTTCCAAATCACTATTGTTGTAATTACATTTTGATAAGGTAGTAGTTTACAAATAGTATTTAATATTTCATGCCTAGATTAGACAGCCTAGAATTGAATGGATAGAAAAACTAGGGGCATTAAGAAAAATCAAATTTAAATTACTTAAGTTTTACTGTAGAATATAAAAATATACATCTTTAATTTGTTAAAATTAAATTTAAAGATTATTAGAGGATAATAAATACAAATACTTTCCATTTGGGGATATATTTTAAGTTTTAAGAGTTAGTGTAGGTTCTCAAAAATCATTTCCTCAATATTAAAATTCAGTGTTAAAATGGCTAAGCTGGTTTTGGTATTCAATCCAAAATGCTTGTATAACAAAGTTACCACTAAATGGTAGTTTTAGCACTTTATGTATTCAGTTTGCCAGTTCATATTTCATAATCTATACTAAGCAGAATCAGGAATATCAGAATGTATTATGATTTATAGGTATTACTTTAAAATTTGACAATAATTTTTAATTTATGTACAGTTATTTTCATTTACTTTTTTGACTCAGCTCAAATATATTTTGAACTTGTACATTACAAACAACTCAGGAGGACTTGATCTTACCCTTGGAGGTGTGTGAGGTGACCACTGGGCAATATGACTCTTTGAAGGATCTGGAACATTAGGCCAGATGTGTTTTTTAATTCTAAAGAGAAAAGAAACATGGCAAGTGTAAAACCACATGTAACAATGACCAGTCCCTATTTCCACTTGTCATCTCAAAGAAGCAAATGAACAACAACAACAAAATACCTACCCTACCCCAAAACCAAACAAATTATTTTTTTGAGTCACAGAAAAATACTGTTAAAAATGCCTATGAATGGTAAGGTATTCAAAATGAAAAACAGGTAACAAGACTGAAGCTAATCATTGGAATTCAACTGAAAAGTCTCTCAAATCCTTTTTTGGGGTGCAGTAGTGGGATTTGAACTTAGGGCCTCATGCTTGCTAAGCAAGCAATTTATAGATAAATCGAATCCTGTAATAAAATCAATTAAAAGCTTCATCCAGGCTACAACAGGTTGTAGCTCAACCCCTCCCAACAAAAAGGAAAGCAAAGATGTTTAATTCCCAATTAAAAGTGTCCAGATACAGAAAGCAACTGGGTGTTTGCTAGGAAGCAGGGTCCAGGACACTGAGTAACTGTAAAGGGTGTGAGGATGAGCACTGGAGTGAAAGAAGTGTTCTAATACTGGATGTGGGGGTGACTCCATGTCTTACACATTGTCACAGCTTTACAAAGTACGCAGTAAATGGCTGAACTTAATTACACGTAAATTGAACCTCAATAAAGCTCTTATAAAACAAAACAAAAAAAAGTGTCCAGATAATAAATCAAATAAAAATGTTACACTATATCAAATAAAATATAATAGATGTGATTTTTTTTTAATAAGGAAGAAGAGGCAAACAGTTCAATGGAACAGAACTGAGAGTTCAGAAACCAATACAAATTTATATAGACAACTGATTTTTGGCATAGGTGCCAAGGCAATTCACAAGGTAACAGGATAGTCTTTTTCAAAATAATGTTAAAAGTAGGTATCTGGGCAGGGACTGGGGGGCATAACAGCCTTGACCCTGATCTCATACCATGCACAAAAATTAGTTAAGTTGTAAATGAATCATAGGCATAAGAACTAAAACTACTGAACTTCTAGAAGAAAAAATGTTTTTGAACACTAGCTTAGATAGATTTCTTAAACATGATACAAAATGCAGGAACCACAGTGTGGGGAAAAACAGATAAAATGGACTTCAAAATGAAAAATTTCTTAACTTCATAGTTAAGAAAGCGAAATGGTAATGCACAAACTGGGACAAAAATGTATTAAAACTTGTATTTGAAAAAAGCTTTGTAACCAAACATAATGAAGAACTCCTACTGCTCAATACTAATAAAAACTATCCAATTTGAAATTGGGAAAAAGATTTCAATAGACACAAAAGAAAGAATGTGCCACATGAAAAGATCCATTAGTAGTCATCAGGGAAATGGAAATTAAAACCACAATGATATAGTACTACACACCTACTCAAATAAATTACTAAAAAAACCCAAAAAACTTACGACAGTACCAAGTGTTGGTGATGATATGGAGTAATGCTGGTGGGAATACAGGATGGCCTAACCACCCTGAAAAGATTGACAGTTTCTTTTCTTTTTTTTTTTTTTTGCAATGCTTAGGGATCAAATCCAGGATAATGCTAGGCAAATGCTCTACCACTGAGCTACATCCATAGCCCTGTCAGTTTCTTACAAAGTTAACATACTTAACTACATAATCCAGCACTCTAATCCTAATTATTTATTCAAGTTAAATGAAAACATGCCCACAACACTATACATAATGGGTAAGAATCAGAAAAACCTAAACTTCTTTAAGTGATGGATAGCATCAATTATTTTGACATATCCATACTATAGAGTATGATTCAGCAATATAAAGGAAAAAATATTAGTATATGCAACAACATGGACCAATTTAAAAAATACTGTATTAAATGAAAGACGCCATACCTAAGAATCTACATGCTGTTTAATTCCGCATATATGAAGTTCTGGATAAGGCAAAACTACGGTTACAGAAAACACATTAGGGAATGCCTGGGGTCAGAAGTTGACAGACAGAATAGATTACAAAACAATGAAGATACTTTAGGGTGATGGAAATGTTCTGTATCTTGATTGTGGTGGTGGTTATACAGCTGTACACAATTACAAAAATTCATCAAACTATAAACTTAAAATGTATAAACTTTATAGTATATAAATTATAGCTCAATAAAGATGGGCTGTAGCTGGGTGTGGTGGCTCACAGCTGTAATCCTAGCTACTCAGAAGGCTGAGATTGGGGTTTGAGGCCAGTCTGGAAAAAAGTTTATGAGACCCCCCATCTCAATCAATGGCTGGGTATGGTGGTGAGCACCTGTCATCCTAGTTACAGAATGTAGCGTAAAATAGGAGGACTGTAAAAACCAAGACCCTATTCCCAAACTAATCAGAGCAAAACTGGTTGGTGGGATGGCTCAAGTGGTAAGTGTGAAGCCCTGAGTTCAAACCCCATTACTAGCAAAAGAAAAAAAAAAAAAAAAGCTGGGGAAAATGCGAAAATATGAATACAGGTACTTACAGGTCTCGCTTATTAAAGCAGAATAATACTCCCAGAAGAGTTATCAGTAGGAATGCTAAGCAAACAGGCACAACAATGGCTTCTATTTCTCCTTGAGCTAAAAAAAGAGAAAGGATGTAATAAGAAACAGTTGTCGACACATACAAAATGGAATAATACAATTTCCTAACCGGAATACTACTGAGAAGATGAAGTAACCCATCCTAGTCCCTTCCTCCCCAGTCTTTTCAGATTTTAAGGTTGCTTTTTAAGTCATATCCTAACCATCTGTCCTTACACTATAACCTGGCTATGTAGTAAGCATAAAATATCCAATGGCTGGGGGAATAAAATGACTAGTTCAATTTACTGGATAGGAAATTTACTGGATAGACAAAGTTAGAGCTTTGAAACCTAAGATTCATTACAGTTATGACCTGTAGTCAGAAAAATCTAAGCAAAGGCTTATCTTTGAGATCTAATCATTATATAAAAAAAAATTGTATCAGAACAAAAATGAACATTGTAGAAGTGGAAAAGCTATAATCTTAACTGAACTACAAGTTTACCTTTCTACAAGGAATAAAAATGCAATCTTAGACAAAACTGTTAAGAATTATTTACCATTTTAAAGAAGATAATATGATACAGGGCTAAGAATTTTAGAAGAGATGCTCACTAGACATGCATAATGGCACATGTAGGAATACTTAATCTAAAAATCAAACAAGCCTGAGTTTCCTAAAGACCACACAAATCCTCATCTGCGTTTCAAAGAGAACCTATTAATCAAATGAATCACTAATTGAGATTTTTGTCTTTGGCAGTACTGGGGTTTGAACTCAGGGCCTTGCACTTTCTAGGCAGGAGCCTTACTACTTGAGCTATGCCTCTAGCCCTTTTATTTATGTATGTTTATACATAGGGTCTCGTGTTTATGCCTGGGCTGGCCTGACCACAATCATATTTATGTTTAGTGCCTAGCTGGGATGACAGGAGCATGTCACCATGCCCACTTTTATTAGTTAAGATGGAATCTCACAAACTTTTTGCCTGGGCTGGCCTCGAACTACAAGCCTCCTGACCTCCGCCTCCCAAGCAGTTAGGATTAGAGGCATAAGCCACCTCGCCCAGTTTATTAAGCCTCCCCACCTCCTCATCAGGGCCTGATATACACTAAGCTTGTATTCTATCACTGAGCTGTACTCCCTGCCCCTTTAGCTCCTTTTTGATTAGTGTTTTATAGGAAAAATGTATGAAAGTAACACCGCAGGCATACACTGTTTGCTAAGTTTTATCTTTCTACTACACTTAAGCCCAGTAGATATCAAGACAGCAGAAGAATGCTTGGAACTAATGCTTGGTTAGCAAATACTAACTCTTGAATGCTAAGGATCACAGCTAGAATGCCAAATCTAATTTAGGCAGAAGCCTTCCTTTACTGCTTCTATGCTTCATACCAAGGCTTTGCTTAGATCACTCTCTCAGACACCCCTCTGTCCTATTTGTCCACATCCTAACTTTAAGGCTCCAGCATTGTCTCTTTAGGAAACCTTTTTTAAAGGCAAAATGCCCCTTCGCCCCTGCTGGTATCTTTAAATTCCTCCTCTGCAATTGGCTCTCCATTTGTTTTATTTATTTTTGCCATGTTTCTTCAACTAAGCTATAAGGTTCTTTGGGGCAAAACCCAGGCCATGTGAAGAAGCCATAATGGGAGTCACAGAAAGGTAACTGAAAAAAAAAGCACATTATAAAGTAATACTAGTATGATCCAATTTTGGGGAAAATGTGTACTTAGAAAAGATGAACACTTAGGTGCAGGATTAGGACTGACTTATCTTTCTTTTTGTATTTTACTGTATTAATTTCCTACAGTGAACATTACTTTTATAATTAGGCAAATATTTAAAAAGTTTTATTTTCTTTCAATGTTTTATTTCAAGTGTTATCTGCTATGTATCTATTAACATGTCACCCCATGGGACGAACCTTATCTCAGAAATTGTATTCATTACTGGCCCTATAAGGAAAGCTCAGGGTATTTTATTATCTATTTCATGAAATCACTCATCCATTTATTCTCTCATTTAGCAATCATTCAACCAACAAGGAACATGGGGATTACTATTTGCTATTCCCCTTGTTGGCATTTGGGGATGAGAATTACATACAGTTTCAATAAAATAATAGACTTTCTGCAATGCTTCATAATGTAGTGGGAAAAAGAATGAAATTCAAGTCTACTCTAGGGAGGCTACACGCAAACAGTCAAAACAAGAGAAGGTAAGGACCTAAGGTAGGGAACTGCATGGAGAAAATAAAGAGGTGCAAGCAGTAATTAGGCATAAATGGAAAGACTTACTGCATACCTGGTTTATGTGAGGGAAAAATGTGAAGAAATGTAATCTTACCTAAATTTTCAGTTTGGGCAAACAGATAGTTGTGGCATGGAACATAGGGAGAGGAATATATTTGGGAAGGAAAGAGTGGATGGCTAAATTCATGGGTAGGGAGTTTGAATAGCCACATAGGGAATCAGGCCAAGAACAGACCTCAGTGAATAGACAAAGTAAAAGCTGAGCAGAAAAGGAGAACCAAGAAGGAGTGCCAGAAAGGGAGGAGAGTCAGGAGAATGATAGTAGGAAAACAAAGAAAAGTATGCTGAAAAGAGAGAAAAAAAGTGAAGTCTAAAAACTACACACTGGTTATGATGATTAGGTCTTTGATCAGAGGTTTCAGAAAAGCAGTGGGGTTGGGAACCTGATGTCAGTAGGTTAAAGAATGAGCTGGGCTGGGATGTGGTTCAATTAAAAAGCACCCACCTAGCAAGCACAAGGCCCCAAGTTCAAGTACTGCAAAACAAAAACAAACAAACAAAACAAACCCTATGCTGGTGTGGTGGCTCACCCCTATAATCCTAGCTACTCAGGGGGCAAAGACTGGCAGGATCACAGTTCAAGGTCAGGCCAGGCCAACCAAAAAACTTGGCATGGTGGCATACACCTGTCATCCCAACTACATGGAAGGCATAATTAGGCAGGTCATGATCCAGGCCAGCGTGGGCAAAAACTTGAGATCCTACTCAAAAAATAACTTAAGCAAAAAGGGCTGGAGGTATAGTTCAAGTGGGAGAGCACCTGCCTAGCAAGCATGAGGCCCTGAGTTTAAACCCCAGAAATGCCCTTCCCCAAAAATGAATGAGCTGGTGGTGCAAAGCAGAGATTCTAAGGTAGACTAGTTTTTCAAGTAATCTATCTATAAAAGGAAGGAACAAGAGTAGAGAGGATGGAAAGCTATCATACCCAACCCAGTGAAGAAAACAAGCATATTTAGAAAGAGATGCAAATCCTTTTGGGATTTAGAGTATAAGTGAATTCAGTCAGAAATAGTTAATAAAACACCAAAAAGGTGAGGAATAATATTTTCCATAGTTTAAAACCAGATAAACAATATAAAAACCATAATTATGAATACTTCATTTCTATGAATCCGAAGGTAGTTCTGGGAGGGCTGGAGGCATGGCCCAAACAGTATAGTGCCTGCCTAGCAAGCTTGAAGCCCTGAGTTCAAAACCCTAGTATCATCACCAACCCAACTCAACCCAATACAAAGCAAAAGTGGTTCTGGGGATCAAACCCAGGGCCTCATACATGTGAAGTAAGTGTTTTACTACTGACTTACATTCCCATCCCCTAAAAGTATACTTTAAATCAAAATTTTAGCACAGTAAGTCCATTTCTAGCTTGATTAAATTTGAAAAAAGAAAAACAAAACAAAGATAAAACTTCTTTTATTTCTTACCAAACTTTGGTGTGGTAAAGGTAAATTCTGGACCATCCTTTCCACCTTCATCTGTGTATGCTGCCATTCGTACCATGTACAATGTGTCACTAGTCAAAGAGGACAATGTGTATTCTGTGTGGGAAGAATCCACATTCACAGCTGGAAGAAGAAAAAACCTCAACTGCATTTATTCAATTATTTAATGCTTTTGCTTTATCAGTCCTATATTTGGAATTATGAAAGTATCATAAAATAAAGCTATCTTCCCAGAAAACAACCTTCATAACACTGACAGAACATTCTATAAGCACAACGTAGCACTTTTTAAAAAATAGAGCCATGAATGTAACCAGAAAACATTCACAGGGGTGCACTAAGGCTGCTCGATACTACAAGAGATACTGTGAAAAGTTACTACTTAAGAACTTAGAAAGATATAATTAGTAACTAATATAGTTTTATTACCAGTTTCGTTTCCAATGATGGTTCTGTAAAATATAGTATAATTTCTAATAAATCCATTCTGAACATCAACAGGAAGTTGGTCCCATTCCAAGACAGCTTCGTTTTTCCCCACTTTTTTTGTCCGAACAGTAGGTCCTTTGGAAGGTGCTGTAAGAGAATAAATGCATTTGCCAGATGGAAAACACTAGAATTTAGAAAATGACCACAAATTAGTAAAATTTCCTTATCAAACAATTATTTGAACATGATGAGCGTCCTTACTTATAAGTGATAAAATGTCTTTGTTAATATGTAAAACTCAACATTTTTCAAAGAAAGTGCGTTTGGACTTACGAGCCTGTTTAAGGTATGCCTTTGTAGATTCAGGGCTCCCAGGTCCATTGGTGTACACCGGAGTAACTGTTATCAAGTAACATTTGCTCTCCTCTAGGCTCCCTAAAGTAAAATAGTTAGATTAAGAATTTTCCCAAAATGAATGAAAAATTCAAGTTCATTCCATTATTTACTTTTACATTATTTCATGACCACTTAATTTTTCTTTCTTTAAAAACAGTTTTATAAGTAAGCACACTGTTGTGGGCTGGACTCAAGCTAACAGAGTAAAACTACTACTTATGAAAAGCAACGACTGGTCAGACATGGTGGTGCACAATGTAATCCTAGCACTAAGGAGCCTGAGGAAGGAGGATCATGACTTTGAGGCCCTTTCTCAAGAAGGAAAAACAAAACAAAAAAAATCAAAGACCAAAACTAAATAAAAAGTAAAGATTACTTTTATTGCCAATAAGTTGACAAAAAAAAAAAACCACATTGTGAGTAAAAGTAGTGATTGCAATTGTATTCAAGATTTATAAAACACAGGCCTCAAATTATCTTGGGTCTTACTTAAGAGTCTGACAACTCTTACATATCTCATCTCATTCTCTGAGAACTGCACGATGCCACTATTAAGATCTAGGGGAAAGCAGCTAAAGGCCCTGGCTTGTCAGGTGAGTTGGAAAAAAAAATTTATTTTTCCCACATTTTTATTTTATTTATTTTTTAATTTTTATTTTACTCATATGTGCATAAAATGTTAGGGTCATTTCTCCCCCCTGCCCCTCCCTCTCCCCCCCACCCCCTCAATACCTGGCAGAAACTATTTTGCCCTTTACTCTAATTCTGTTGAAGAGATAGTATAAGCAATAATAGGAAGGACTAAGGGTTTTTGCTAGTTGAGGTAAGGACAGCTATACAGGGAGTTGACTCGCATTGATTTCCTGTGCATGTGTGTTTCCTTCTAGGTTAATTCTTCTTGAATTAACCTTTTCTCTAGTTCCTGGTCCCCTTCTCCTATTGGCCTCGGTTGCTTTAAAGTATCTGCATGAGTTTCTCTGCATTGAGGGCAACAAATGCTATCTAGTTTTTTGGGTATCTTACCTATCCTCATATCTCCCTTGTGTTCTCGCTTTATCATGTGATCAAAGTCCAATCCCCTTGCTGTGTTTGCCCTTGATCTAATGTTTGCATATGAGGGAGAACATACGATTTTGGTCTTCTGGGCCAGGCTAACCTCACTCAGAATGATATTGTCCAATTCCATCCATTTACCAGCGAATGATAACATTTTGTTCTTCTGTGGCTGCCTAAAATTCCATTGTGTATAATACCATAGTTTCTTAATCCATTCATCAGTAGTGGGGCACCTTGGCTGTTTCCATAACTTGACTATTGTGAATAGTGCTGCAATAAACATGGGTGTGCAGATGCCTCTGGAGTAACCTGTGTCACATTCTTTTGGGTATATCCCCAAGAGTGGTATTGCTGGATCATATGGTAGATCTATGTTTAGATTTTTAAGTAGCCTCCAAATTTTTTCCAGAGTGGTTGTACTAGTTTACATTCCCACCAGCAGTGTAAGAGGGTTCCTTTTTCCCCACATCCTCGCCAACACCTGTTGTTAGTGGGTATTCTAACAAGGGTGAGGTGGAATTAGTGTGGTTTTAATTTGCATTTCCTTTATTGCTAGAGATGGTGAGCATTTTTTCATGTGTTTTTTGGCCATTTGAATTTCTTCTTTTGAGAAAGTTCTGTTTAGTTCACTTGTCCAGTTCTTTATTGGTTCATTAATTTTGGGAGAATTTAGTTTTTTAAGTTCCCTATATATTCTGGTTATCAGTCCTTTGTCTGATGTGTAGCTGGCAAAAATTTTTTCCCACTCTGTGGGTGGTCTCTTCAGTTTAGAGACCATTTCTTTTGTTGAGCAGAAGCTTTTTAGTTTTATGAAGTCCTATTTATCTATGCTATCCCTTAGTTGCTGTGCTGCTGGGGTTCCATTGAGAAAGTTCTTGCCTATACCTATTAATTCCAGAGTATTTCCTACTCTTTCCTGTACCAACTTTAGAGTTTGTGGTCTGATATTAAGATCCTTGATCCATTTTGAGTTAATATTGGTATAGGGTGATATGCATGGATCTAGTTTCAGTTTTTTGCAGACTGCTAACCAGTTTTCCCAGCAGTTTGTGTTGAAGAGGCTGCTATTTCTCCATCGTATATTTTTAGCTCCTTTGTCAAAGACAAGTTGGTTACAGTTGTGTGGCTTCATATCTGGGTCCTCTATTCTGTTCCACTGGTCTTCATGTCTGTTTTTGTGCCAGTACCATGCTGTTTTTATTGTTATTGCTTTGTAATATAGTTTGAAATCGGGTATTGTGATACCTCCTGCATTGTTCTTTTGACTGAGTATTGCCTTGGCTATTCATGGCCTCTTGTGTTTCCATATAAATTTAATGGTAGATTTTTCAATCTCTTTAATGAATGTCATTGGAATTTTGATGGGAATTGCATTAAACTTTCGCACATTTTTAAAAGAAAAATGTGTCTTAAATGTGGCTTTTCTTTTATTTAAAATACCTCAAAATCATCAAAGCTACTCTTTTAGCATGCTATAGAACTTTTCTTTTTATAGACGGTATCTATTAACATATCAGAAAGTAAGATACGTTACACACCAAGGTTTGTACCTTCAATAAGAACTCGTATTTCGAGCTGAGCATGGTGGGACACTCTTGTAATCGCAGCACTTGGGAGGCTGAGGCAGGAACATGGACAATTCAAGGCCAGCTTGGGCTACTTAGTGAGGTTGAGGACTGCCTGTGATACATAGTGATTTTTTGATCTCAAAAAAAAAAAATCGAAAGTACTTCTATTTCTTTGAATAATATTCATAAAATTATTACATGGACGTATTAAGCAGAGTAATTTTACCTTTTCTTAGTATCATATTATTAAGAAATGAACAATTTTAAGTTCTGCTGTTACAGAGGTGCTTTCAGTGCTGAGCTGAACCCTTAATGTGTCTAGGGACATGCGAGGCTTTTTAAGCTTGGGTTTCTATTGTCTAGTTATTACAATCTGTCTCCCCCAACCCCACCATACTTTTTATTCGATAAGCCTGGTAAACTAGACAGTCAAAGCTTATTAAGACTGCTCATTAAACACTGGATTAATAAGAGCCAAACAGCCTATTTTATGAGTAACATTCTCCAATCACTTTCATACCTGAATCCTAATGTTTACCCTTGTTTATTAAAAAAGCACATACATGCTGAGTGATTTTGTTCAAAGCTATTATATCATGTCACAGTCATGGTATTGTAGTACCCTACACAGAACAATGCATTTTGGAACTCTACAATACGCAATTTCTGCCCTGTTAGTACTTCTAACTGAAAGGCAAAGGGAAACCTGCATTCTTGGTTCTCCCTAATTATGGCTGTAAGAAGCTAAACAAGTCATTCCAATGATCTAGGGAACTACTTTCTTGTATGAGGAAGTTAAGGCAGGTACAGAGAACACAACAACTAGCTGGCAGTGAAAGCTGGGACTCTAGTTCTCTATTACTTTATAGTTCTGTAAGTGTTCCTTTGGTAATAAAACAGTATGGAATCTTAAAAAAAAATAGCATTAACCCTACTCTGTTCATTAAGTGTAACTTGAGTCAGGCATCTAGCAACTACTGAGGTTATGGTAATTAGGAAGTCTTTCAATAAACCACAATGCCTATAAAACAGAAAGGAATCTGCAAAGGGAAGTCTGTGCAAAGGAGTTAGAAAAAGGTTTCCAACTTAAATGTTTTTAGCCAGGTGTACCTCTTAAATAGGTGCGATGCACCGTCCCATCTTCTTGCTGCCAGTCTGGGATACAGGGTGATTTATCCGACAACACACACCATTCAAGTATGTATTTCTTTACAGATCTACTTGGAGTAGTCCATTCTACCCAAAGCATGTTATCTTTGGGGAATGCTTTAAGGTCCATTACAGGGTGAGTAGCTTTAAAACAAAGTTTGATGCCAAAATAATAAGTGAACATTCACAGAATTGAAATTTCAGTATTTGACAGTCACTTCTAAAACATGTGACTTATCAAGTTTTCCATAAATAAAAGCACTGTTTTATAAGTTACACCTAAGGTAGTCAATTTATTTTTAAAGTTAAGTTCTTATTTCCCCAAATTCTTTAAATACTTTTGCTGTATATAAATTTGTAATCTTATTTTTCTTTTGAAAGTTACAGATTAACAAGTAATACACATATAAAGTTCCCAAACCTTGAAATAATATTTCAAAAACCAGTTAAGTAATCAGAAAGTGCTTAAATTAACTGAGTAGCTTACTGCAGAGTTTAAGAAAGTCACGTAGGGATAGAAGTATTTCCATACACCCTGATGAAATCTGCCTGCTGACCTAAAAATATGACCATCCCAGATTCTAGGTGGTAATCTTACACTATTTGTGTCTCTTCAGTGTCCCTGTCCACCCCTCCCCATCTTTCATCTTCTTTTTTGGAGCCAGGCTCATTCTCACCGACACAAACCTTGAAAATCATAGGCAGGGATAGTTAAAACAGATGCATCTGACTTGCCAACCAGATTTCTTGCTGCCAGAGTTGCTATGTAGCGATCATTTGTGAGATTTACTGTCAATTTTGTGTCATTAACTATATAATTTTGTAAATATGATTTCCATCTTGTAAGAATCACTTCATAATCCAAGATTTTCCCATTAGCTTCAAAAGGAGGTAATGTCTATAATAAAATAGTTTGTTCAAAAAATTAGTTCATAAATTTGAATCACTAGTTTTTCATGTTCACAAATTCTGTCATTATGTCAAACCTCTAAACACTGGAAAGGAATGGAAAACTCATTATGAACTGAGTTCTAAAGCAATACTATTGCTCATTGATCACAGAATGAAAAGTATGACCTCAACTGAAGGAAGGGAGGCAGCTTCTAGTTGTGCATAGAATTCTGTACTGTCACTATGTTGCCTTACATTAATGTTAAGTAATTTTTCTCCCTAACTTTTTTATGATCTAGTCATGTACACATTATCAATTTATCAGCACACACTGTTTACCCCAAACTTTTATTAATTATTTTCCATGAGACACCTCCCTAAAGTCAACAAAATAAAGACCAGGAACCCTCTTCTTACAGAACTTACACACTTTCATAGGATAGTGCTGAAATACCTATGAGGTTTATGAAGTTTATGAAGTTAACCTCTTTATAAGCTATATAAGACTTTGTATTTCTATTTATTAAAAAATTATCAAATGTGTTGCTGATATTAAGATGAATAAAATTTTAAGTGTTAAAAACTTGCACTTACAATACCACTAAAATAAATAAATGTTATAAAAGAATATCAATCTGTGATTTCTTCTATTTTTACCTTCCATATAAGCTGTACAGTTCTATAGCCTTGAGTATGGGATGGATTAATCTTGTACCAGAAGCTTGGTGCTTTGGATGGTCCTAAAGAAAAACACATAAACTTCTTAATTTTTTAATACTAAAAATACAATAAACAGCTGGGGATGTAGCTCAGTGGTTTAGTGTTTACCTAGCATGCATGAGGCCTGGTTTAATCTCCAGTACCACAAAAAAATAAACAAATTTTAAAAATACAATAAAATCCTGAAAATTATTCTCTTACTTTGTTCTTAATATTTTTGCTTTTCAATTACATGGTGTCTCTAACTCTTTACAGCAGCATTTTCCCATCTCATCAAAATACACCTGAGTCTTTCTTTAGTCAAGGTGATAGCTTTATGATATAGATTATAATTTTATGGGCCTTTTTTTAGAGATGGGGTCTTGCTGTGCTGCCCAGCTGGCCCTGAACTCCTGGGCTCAAGAGATCATATTGCCTCAACAGGAGTAGGTGGGACTACAGTCTATACCACAGTGCTTAGCTATAAATTATAATGGAACTCTTTTGTACCCTTAAAATTATAAAGATACAAATGTTTTCTAAGTAATAACCAAAAAGGCATCACAATTTATTTCTTATAATTTCATGTTCTTTATTGTTTGGATGCTACATTATATATCCATTTGAATCTGTGCCAGCAGCCTTCTCCACAGCTTTCCTCATCTGCCTGTCCTTTCCTCCCTGCTTTGTCATTTATAATTGCTTCTTCATGACCAACACATCACTACTGAGACTTTATGCAAATCCTTTTTCATTCTATGGACTATCATACCCTGTGATTACACCTAGAAAAATATTGCTTTAAGAACAGGATCTTGCTATGTTGGTCAGACTGGACTTCAACTCAGAATCCTTCAGACTCAGCTTCCCAAGTAGCTGGGATTAATACTATTTTTTTTTAAAGCAATCCTCAGCACTATAAAAAAAAAAAGAATGAAAATTTTATAAAATTTTTAAGTAATAAAAACCAGATGATACTTACGGCTAAAAAATCAAATTGAAATATCATACTAAAGCACCTGACTAAACCCCCAAAGCATATATGTACAATATAAAAAGTAATTAAACTAAACGTACAGAATATTGTTTAAGTTTATTACTTTACGGTAGGTTAATTCAAAGTGACAGGATATTTTCCCGGGCTGGTCCCAACCATGATCCTCCTGATTTCAGCCTCCCAAGTAGCTAGGATTAGAGGCATGAGCCACTGGCGCCTGGTCAGTAACCAGATTTTAAAAACTAGTAGTGTGCTGGCTCATGCCTGTAATCCCAGGTACTTGGGAGGAAGAGAGCAGGATGATCATGGTTCAAGACAAGCCTGGGCAAAAAGTTAGCAAGACCCCAGCTCAATCAATAAGATGATTGTGGTGGTACATGCCTGTGGCCCCAACTACTTGGAAAGCATAGATAGGAGGACTGTAGCCCTGAGACTAGCCCTGAGCAAAAATGTGAGAGCCTACTTTAATAACAAAAAACAAAAAAGGGCTGGGAGAGTAACCCAAGTGGTAGAGCATCTATCACTGGGAAGCACAAAGCCCTGAGTTCAAACCCCAGTTCTGCCTAGAAAAAAAAAAAATTCCTGTAGTGCCAACTAATTTTCCTAAGTATAATTGCAAACAGTATTCAAATGAATAAAGCACAAATAAGCAATCATAAATGACAAAACAGAGAAGAGAGGATAGCTAGGCTGCCAGCACACGAGGTTTGCATACACATGAGTATAGTGCAGCCCCAAACAAATAAAGAACATGAAATTATCCAGGTGTGGAGGCACACACCTGTAATCTCGGTACCTGGGAGGCAGAAATCGGAGGACTGCGAGTTTGAGGCCACACAGTTTGGCATACACAGTGAATTCCAGGCTAGCCTGGGCCACAAAGCAAGACCCTGTCATACACATAAAAAATAATAAATAAAAATTTAAAAATTTTCTGATCAAGCCAAAGGGTTCTAGTTGAGGACTTCCAAATCAGCCATAGCAGGAGTGCTTCCATTCCTAGCATTTGAGAGTGAGATAGAAAATTCTGAAGAAGTATGCTATTTTTCTGCCTCTAACATTCCTAATTCACACAATGACCTCAACTTCTAGCAGAGCTAGAAATGAAGGGATACAGGTGGAAAGAGGTTTTTAAGCCACAGCCACTGCCATTTGAGATCTAATGGGTGAGACTAATAAAAAAAGGTTTAAAAGCTATGTTACAGGGTTATTTCTTGATGGCTGCACAAGAGATTAGTAAAGTTAGCTGCTTCATGGAGGAAATCTTACACTAGGTGGTATTTCCTTTTTTGTTTTTTTTTATTCTGTACTAAACATTATATTATCTACAGTGGAAAAAAGGAAAATGAAAATAAACCAGCCCAAATCCCCGACCACTCCTTTTCTAGGGGCTTATCAAATGCTTGCCGAAAAACAATGAATAAAAGGTATAACATAAATATCTTTTTGCTAGTGAGGGCTTAAGGCATATTTTGCTAGACAGTGTGATTTTAATGATTCAGGATAGGATTTCCTAGCTAGGTGTTTCTCTGGCCCACTCACCCAAAATAAAATTTTCTAGACTTATCAACAGTTAAGTCAGTGGTTTTTTGATGGCATTTAAGATACTCTTACAGGGGTGGAGGCATGACTCAAGTAGTACAGCACCTGCCTAGTAAGTAAGGAGCCCTGAATTCAAACCCTAGTACTACAAAAAAAAAAAAAAAAAAACTTCTGATAATTTAATCAGGCATCAAATGGATTTATACTATCAATAATGTACATTAAATTTTATATTGTGATGTACTTAAAAGTGAAACTGGAAAACACTATAATTTGAACATAAAGAATACAAAATAAGAAGCAGTGAGACCTATATAATTAAAACCAGACACAATTTACAGACAGTATCTCACTAGCTTTATATCTTTGCATATTCATCTACTTACTGTCTTCATATGTGATTCCACTTGCATCTTCACTCCAGTCACTCCAGAAGCCCTTGCCATCTTCCTTCATACAGCGAATCCTAAATACATATTCTGTAAAAGGTTTAAGGTCCTGCACAGTGAATGAAGATCGGGTGGATACTGTATCTTCAGGAGGGATCTGAAAATAAAGCAAAGTGAGCAACAACAACAAAAACATTTAGTAAGGTCTTCTAAATTGTGTATGATTTTAGAAATCAATTTAATATAAGAGTAGTGAATTAAACTCAACCACTGGAGAGAAATAAATGCAAGTCAAAAAGCAGTTAAAATTAGTAGTTATTAGGTTTGAGAAGTTTGGAAATATCTATTATCTTTCTTCTATTTCTGTCTTCTCCACAGGACCTGTACCACTCAGGATCTCAGCATGAAACAGATGGCACAGGTCTGTAATCCCAGTGTTTGGGAGGCTGATGCAGGATGATCTTGAGTTTGAGGTCAGCCTGAGCTACACAGTGATATCTGGTCTCAAAAAAACAAACAAAAAAACCACACATAAAACAGCAAAAAACAAAACCCAAACCAAAGAATTAAAGAGGGCTTAGTAAAAGTCTATGAGCAAGAGTGTAGGGAATTCTTAGATAGTGCAGTTAGAACTCTGGGGTTTCTAGCTGTTACCATCCTTAGACCCAAAGGGTGGTGAGGCAAGTACCAGAACCTGAAAAGAATGTCAGAGTGGGCTGCCCTGATAGGCACAGCTTTAGTGAAGAGACAAAGCCTACTCCAGGAAGAAAAAAAACAAGAAAATAAACATGCTGGTCTCACTTCTCTTCCATCCCTCCTCTTCCTGCCAAGCCTCCTCCTATTAACACATGGAAAATTAGATGGAAGGGGAACCCACAAATGAAATCCATACAGGTCAGCATACCAGGACAAAGTGTAATGTGGAGAAAAGTAGAGCTCAGATCTGAAGAGGCAAAAGGAAGATACCCAGTCCCATCAGGAAAAACAAGTTTGCCTAGTGATAAACTTGCCTTTTAGGAAAAAACAAAACAAAACAGTAACTCTGGATCTTTTAACTACTGAGATTTCAATATTGTGTAAAAAATAGATGCAGTATTTTTTGTACCACTGAATTACAATTCTGTATTAAAAACATTTTGAAGACCTTCACATATATAGTTTCCTTATACAACATGAGTCATGAATCCAATTTTGCTTTTTCTGATTGTATTCAGAGCCCTTTAGAAAAGTGGGATGGAAACAGAAGTCATGGATTCAATTTCCTTATAAGACCATTGTTACACCCAGACCACTAAAATAAATGAATAAATGAATGAACAAGTAAAAGTAAAAGCATCCCATTAGTGACAAATGGAGTCACAAAAAAGAATAGTGTCAGCAGCTCAATGCTTTTAAATAAAAGTTCCAAAATAGAGACAGTAATACATAAACAAATGAATGTAGTTGTGTTCCAATAAAACTGTTTATAAAAACATGTCAGGCTGGTTCTTCATCCTTATAATCTATTTTTGCTCCTCTACCTAATTTGCAAATTACTTATATTTCTTTCACATATCAAAAATGTTCTTTTTGTCACTTCCATGTTTTGTTTAAAGATTACTGTATATAGCATAGCTGTGTTTTCCATCTGGATGGCTTCCTGTTTGCCCTTGCTTGAAATGAAGAGTCAGAGTAGGTGTCAAGCAAATATTTTCAAAAGCAGAAAAGACATGCAGAAATGACTGAGGGTTCAAGGAAGACTATTTGAATAAACAGTAATGTTCAACTTACCTGGCTCCAAGTTGAGGCATCTTTGCTCCTATATTGAATGTTGTATTTTAGTCTTATAACATTCTTAATACTTGGATTGATCCAAGTTAATTTTAAGATACTGGACAGTTCCTCAGAGTTGCTCACTGATAAATTATGTGGTGGGCTGGGCTTCACTGAAGAGTAAAATAAATCATAATGTTGATCATGGTTTTCTTTTACCAATTTATGTACAAAGTCAAATATATCCACTATAACTTTATTATACTTTTTTATTCTTACCAAACAACTATTTCTGAAAATGATGCTATACTATACTATATAATAAAAAAGAATAAAGTGTCCTTGTCTGTTTAGTATATTTGTTAAATTTTTTCAGATTTAGATATCAAGATAAGATAAAGCAAACATTTGAGAAGAAAATAAAAAGAAATAAGCATACTGTGATTACAATGGTATAAAATGCTTGCAAACTGGACAAATACCAAAAGATAACATTCAAAGTGAAAATAGCTGTGAGTGTGGTTGGATTATTGCCATTTTCTTTTTCTAAATCATATTTAATACTGCTGATAAAATGGCTTTGTAAAACCTGCTATGCTAATTACATAAATGCTTGTTTCTACAGTCATTAAAATCTGAAAAAATAATTTATAAACCACTGGATAGTCTAGTAAGTTCTCAAATTCAAGCTCATAGCTACCTTTATCTACAGGATCGAAATTGATATGCTCTGATGAAACATTTCCAAGGGCATTCTCTGCTTCTACCCAGACTTCAATGTTGACAAAATACACAGGTGAATAGTCAACAAGGCATGACGTGGGGGTGTCACGTTTTGCTTTACAATCAGCAAACTTCTCTGTTGCCCTAAATATAAAAGTGGAAGAATCAGTCATTAAAAGTAGATTTAAAAAAACTAGAGGGAAAAATGTTATTTGAAAAGATTTGATGAGACACAGATTGTTATAGTAAAGTTTGCAATAAATTGTTCTTCACTAAAGGTAAACAGCATTTCTTAAAAACTAACCTGCCCTTCTTTAGAATTGGGTTTGATGTATTAAGACAAAATGATTTTCAAATTTTTAATCTGAGAGCACTGCATTTTAGAGTTTTATGTCCTAACTTGACTAACCCTTCTCTAAAAATTATGTATTTCCTGTGATCCCAGTATAGTAGTCTTGCCTTACCAATAAGGAATACATTCTAAGACCCCCCCAGTGGATGCCCGAAACCTCAAATTAACACCAAACTCTACATACACTATGTTTCCCCCCATACACACATATATTCCTATGGTAAAGTTTAAAGTAGGCACAGAAAGAGATCAAAAATAATAAAACAGAGCAATTATAATATACTACAATAAAAGTTAAGTGAATGCGGTTTCTCTCAAAATCTTACTGCACTGTACTCATTCTTCTTGAAATAATGTGAGATACTATAATGCCTACATGGAGAAGATCAGTGAGGTAAATGACTAGGCATTGTTGAACTAGCGTTAAGATACTATGAAGCTTCTGACAGTAAGTCAGAAGACAAATCGTATATTTCAGGTGATACTGTATCACTAAGGCATGATAATGTCTGGAGCAGATGATGTCAATGGTAGGTGGTCCTCGATAGTTAAGTTTTTTGCTAAAACCACCCAGAAGAACACTGTAACCAGAAAATACTGTCTGTTTAACGCATCAAAGTGTTGCTATAAAGGATTGCAATCCTTTGGAATCCATAATGACCTTTAATGCTGCATTCCATCTGAGCATTGTATTCCATAATTTTGTTCTTTAATGTTTGTGCAATTAAAAAGACTTCAGAGATTCAAGAAATTCTCAAACTTTTACAGTTTGAGGTACAGAATTACAAATTTCTGTACTGTTCACATTTCTGGTTCTGTTTGAGTTTCTTGTTCCTCTACAGAGGAAGACAACAAATTCTACCATCCTCATTTGTTAGTTCTTCCAACTGCCTCCAATAAGTTTTCCACTTTTTCACCAAACATGTCGGCAAATCCTTCTCTGTTGACTTGTCTTGCTGTGTGAATGATTTTCCTAACTTCTCTGAGAATCCCTTAAAATCACTCACAACATAACTCTAATGTCTTCCAGTAGACATTTATAATATCTGGTTTTAACTCATCCATTGCAGCTTTGATGAACACCACTGTGCGAGCAACAGTGCACCATTTCCAGCATCACATTATGTGCAAATTAGAGTCTGCAGCAACTGCTAACCGAGCACAATAAAATACTAGGTGGGCATATTGTGGCCTACATACAAAATGCAAGGAACTGAAGCAATGAGGTTGTATTTGAAGGTAAAAATACTGCTTGACAGTTTCATTTTCATACCAAACACATTCAAAATGGTCCTTTTATCAATAGGACTATAAATTTCAACCCTCTTTTTCCAAAGATTTTGCCACATCTGGAATGAAGCAATGATAGAGCCACCCCATAAACAAAATGGCTGTCAGCCATGCTTTCTGATGATGCTGTCAGAACACAGGCAATTTCTGTTGTTGTTGAGAGTATGTGGTTACTTCACTCTGCTACATGAGGCTTAATCATAGGTCCTGAACTGTACCAGAGTTCATCTGCCCTATGTTCTTGCCTTAGTGCCTCCTCTGCACCTTAATGAACACAGGTTCTGTTGGGCATCTTCTTCCAGATGGTATTTCTTCTCCTTAATCAGCTTTAACTCTGCTGGAAATATGGCAGCAGCTTCTTTTTTTTGGCAGACACAGCCCTTGCAATATTTTTTCTGTTTTTTCAGTCTGAGCCTATTCCTGAATCTGGACAACCACCCCTTACTTGCAGTGAGTGGCTTAGTGTCACTTGCCTGAAGTCTTCTTATAGGGCCAATGCCTTCTGGGCCTATAAGAAACATGTTCTGGTATAACATGCTGCCATCAGTCAGAATGTTTTCTGCTTATGTCCTCCAGCTACAAATTTAATGCCTTTAAAAAAAAACTTAACTAAACACTTAAGATTAATCATTAACACACTACAGCTGTAACTTTTGCAGTTTAAAAGTACAAGAGCAAACCTAGCAGAAATTTCTCTTTCCTTCTTTGCAATTTCAGACAGATTTGTTCTTACTGTAGACTTTACCAACCATAGCATGTGCTTTTTTCCTTCCTTATTAATTCAAGAATTGTCACTTTTTCACTTGAAGAGAACATTGTACAGCAAACATTATATATGCAAACTGCCAGCATCACTACCTTTGTGGTGTTTCTTAACACAAGCATTGTGATATTACCCAGAATCAACCTGATAACTGAGATGGCTACTTAATAGGCAGGAAGCATGCAACAGCATGGACATGCTGGACAAAGGGATGACTCAAGCCTGGGCAGGACTGAAGGAAATGGTGCCAGATTTCATCAAGCTACTCAGAATAAAAATGTGCAATCTAAAACTGAAGAACTATTTATTTCTGGAATGTCCATTTACTATTTTTAGGTTGAAACTGTAGATAAGGGGGAACTACTGCACTGTTTTTTTTCCCCTTCCTGAAACAGAACTCTTACTAAACCAGCAATGCCTTTCTAAAAGTACAATATGTTTTTTCTAAGCACAAAACACTAGAAGGTGGCAAGACTGTGAATAAGGATTTCCTGTCAAGCTAGAAATTATCCTGCCTTTTTCTAGTCAAACCCAGGTAACTGCTTTCTGACTTTGATCATCATAGAAAGTTTTATGTAAAATACTATTCGTGTGTATATAAATTATGCCTCAACTGAAAAATTTACATACAAACATTACTTTTTAAAATAAAAGGATAAAGCAAAGCAAAAACAAAAAACGGATAAGCTCTAGGAGAAGAAAGGAAATAAAGAAGATAAGGGTAGAACCTAGACTTCTCTGAATATACTTTATTTTAAAGATATGACTTTTTGGAACAATTTACTACTCTACATAATTATTAAGAAAAATTTTGAAAAGAAAAATGAAACATAAACTTGTGTATTGAGTTTGTGGTACAACCACATAGAAAGGAACTATTTTAAGGAACTTAAAAACACAGTAATTAGACTATACATCTTTTGTAGAGAAAAATAATCTTAGAATCATTTTTAGTAATTATATTGCTGATATATATACTGTAATTGTTATTCTGCAATTGTGTTTTTTGTGGGATATAGTATATGAAAAATTATGTTAGTGTTATTGGGAACCAGAGTTTTCAGGACAAAAGAAAGGAAAGGTAGATGTTAGATGGAGGAAATTATGTAAAAACCTGTAGTCCTTTTTTAAATCAAAAATATCAGTGAGTTCATGATATATTTTATCTTTTGTGATGTATTTTATCTTAAACCACAAATGTTTCCCCGCTCTTTCCACTGAAAAAGCCTAGAAACAACAACCCAGTAGCAATGAGTTCCCCTCACACTTACATTGTAGTCTCTAAATAGTATTTCACACTAAATGGAACCAACTATTCTTGACAAATGGTTGAGTCCAGGTCTGGGTAAGAAACATATGATAGGGAAATCAGATGAACCTGGAAAATTATATCATAGTAGAAATCCAAGAAGCCATCAAAGACTAATGAGGTTGTGTCAACAGGATGTGTCAATCTAAATAAACTCTCATTGACCAAGGATAGGTCAGTATAAAAGCATCAGTAAGAATAACAATTAAAATGTATCGAAACACATCAAATATGCTTAAATAGGAATTTTTAATGAGGGAGAAAAATCCCTCATTATCTACTTTTTGAGGATGCTAAGCAATCATCATAAAACTGGTAATAAAGAAACTATTAACACAATTTTGCTTCACCTATATGAACTGGCCCATAGGATAACCTACTGTTGATGAAGGCAAGTTTATCTTTAAGCATTTCAGCTAAAAAAAGCCCCCCCACAATACCACACACACAAAAAAAATCCCCCATTATTTTGTAACATATAAATAATGATAACAGATGACTGCTCAAACCTTCAGGAGAAAAGCTAATGGGAAGCAACATGTTTCATTCTTAGAAACATTGTGATGACACATAAAAACCTTTGACAAGTTTATACACTGTATCATTACATTTACTTGGCATTCTCTAACAGGCAAAAATCAGCAAGTACTTCTGTAGTTGCCTTATGGGTTGGGATGGTGGCTGGGATTGACTGAGGAGATGCAAGACAGAACTTTCTGGGAATGTTCCATATCTTAGGTTTGAGTTATAGAGGTGTATGCAGTTGTCAAAAATCACGGAATGGCAGATAAAATACTTAAGATCTGTGTTTTCTCTATATGTAAATTTTAGCTAAGAACAAAAGCACACTTGCAAACAAATACAGAATTCTAGCTAATGATGTAAATACTGAAGTGTTTAAGGACAAAATATATTCATGCCTACAACTCCCTCTGAAATTTGTTGAGATATATAAATAGGTATGTGATAAAGCAAATACAGTAAAATGTTATTTGTAGAATATAGGTGAATACAGATATTCACTGTAAAATTCTTTGAACATTTTATGTTTGAAGAAATTGAATGGGAAATTTTATAAAGACTGAGTAAGACTGATAACGTCTTAAATCATTGCTCAATGTTAATATTACAAAAAGAAAATAATTCAGTGGGTCCTAGTGGAAGTACACATTACTCCTCTGAAATCTTTCTTGGGGAAAAAAAAAATCAAACTCAAATTTAACCAAATCTATAGACCTACCAGCAATTTTCAGGAAATGAAGGAACAATAGAATATATTAAACAATGTACAATGATTAGTGAACTGCAAGGAAAAAGAAAACAAGCAAGAAGCAGGTAGAACCTATCAGAGACTTAAGGGAGGAATGGTGAATGGAGGAGACGAAGGTGAGGGAATATAGTTGATGGGCTTCATATACAACATGAAAAAGAACAGTGAAACCTCTTGCAATTGCTTTAAGTGGAGTGGGGAAGGAGTTGGGGGAGGAATGGTGGGGACAAACTAATGTACAATATAAGGCACTGGGAATTGGCACAAGGAAATTCCTCTGGTACAATGAATATATACTAATAAAAATGACAAAAAGTTAAAAAAATAAGAGGACAAAGAAGGAAAAAAAGTTCCATGGAGGTGAGGTGAAACTCTTCCTACTTTGAAACAATTAATTAAAAATGTTAAAAAAAAAAAAAAAGATGGAGCAAGAGAGACTTACAAGAATTATCAGTTTTCAATATGTGGAGTCTATTTGGATCTCAATTTGAACAAATGTAAAAAAACATGTATTCCGTGAGACAAGTGAGGAAATTATCTCTGATGATCTTAAAGTATTAAAATTATGTGTGTGTAACAATGGTATGAGATTATTTTTTTTTAAGTACTTATCTTGGGTTTGGAAGCATGGGTCAAGAGGGAGAGAGCTGCCTAGGAAGCACAAGACTGAAGCCTTGCATTCACAGCACAGGAACTTCCAAAAAGAAAAGTCCTTTTCTCTTAGAGATACGTCTTCAAGACAACATGAGGTGGTGAGTACATATAAATTAAGACTAGTCATAAGCTGATCACTGGTGAAGCTGGGAGATGGTTATACACAGAGATTTATTATACAATTCTTTTTTACATTCATATGTATTTGTGATGTTCTAAAACAAAAACCTTAACTATTTAAAAATTTGTATTCAATATTACAGCTTGACTTAAAAAACAACATAGACAAAACCTAAGATAATTTACCATTCGGATTTTAAAGTGAAGTTTGTTTCCAAGAAAGTTTCCCTTCCAGGATCCCACTGACACATCATTTTTCGACCCTCGTTCACAACGCAATTCAAATTTTCAGGTTTTTCTGGAGGAACTAAAAGGAAATAATAGGTAGTTTTCAAAAAGCTATATATATATACACAAATATTGTCCAATTTGCATACCACCTAAATATAATCAAACCCAATTTGAAAATAAAATAAACACACCAAGACAAAAGAATACACATAATGAAAGACTAGTGACTAAAAAAGCAATTTGTTTCTCATCAAACTCTTAACCTTCTTTTTAGTAGTAATATATATATCCTATCATAACTATAATTAGTTTCAACTTAAAAATCATCTTTCATTTGTAACTGGATAAAAATATCAACAATTTCTCCCTTACTTGTATTTTTAAAACTAATATTTGCATCTGGTAGTAAGAGGGAACTAAGTAGGAACAAAAGTGATTTATTTCTATTTTTGTTCATACTGTTCTCCTAAACTCTTTTGGAAGAAAAGCAAATGCTGAAATTGTAAAATTTGGGTGATCCATAAATTTGAATCATAGTTTACATTCTTTACTTTGACTTTTAAGGGGTTTTTCTGGTATTTACTCATTTTTTTTCAGGTAGCTGCTTTATGTGTGCATTTTCTCAGCAATTAAAGGATATTGAAAGTTACTGTGAAGCATTCACTGATTTCAAATCAACAATACTTTTTTGAGGTCTCATGTCAAAACGTTTTTCAAGAAGACTGACAAATGCTTGATTTTAGAAAAGAAACCTGTGTTGTTCTTTGTATATTGATAATGCAAACCTAGACCCTGCTTCTAAACTTACTGTTTTAGAAATAAGTATGTCCAAAAGTCATGGAGCCCACAAGTTACTGGATTTCATAAAAGTAAACAGAGAATATTATACTTCAAGGGTCTTGACAAAGTCTGAAATAAGATAAAAAACTTACAGCCGGAAAGTACTGTGATTCCATAAACATTCTGCTCAATCTGTCCGAACGTGAGAATGTTGCAAGTGAGCTGAACATGCAGCGAAGCTATGTTTGTAAAGGTGACACTGGAGGCTGTTCTGTTTATGATGGTATATTGTTCCTTAGGAACAGCAAGATGGTTTGTTTTCCAGATGATATAACTAGCATTTACATGAAAATAATCCATACATTTTTCCTTTAGCACACAAACTGCGGTAAAATTAGAACCACGTTCTATAACTGGAGATTCAGGGCTGATATATCCACATGGATCCAGAAGTTCACCTGGAAAGCAGAACAATTTTGAAAATATAAAATGGCTGGGGGCATTGTGGCTCATGGCACTGCTTTGCTTAGCGTGCTCCAGACTCTGGGTTTAATCTCCACCACTATATTTAAAAAAAAAGACTGAATTTTTCTGGTACAAATGGCACTCAATGTAGAGTCCCTCAACCTTTACTAAAATATTTCCTCAAGAAATAGAACAAAACACCCAAATGAAAATTAATATAGCCCAAATATACAAATTATAATATACAAAACACAAAAAAATACTGAGCTGGATTAAGAAAAACCTATGCTGTGTGTGGTATAATATTCTAATTTTTTCTTAGGAAACAGACTGCCTATAGCATGACTCCATCTGCCCACTACCTATTCAGCCCCTTTATTCAGACAGAGTATAATCTAAACTCAGAAATCAAGCAGTGGTAGTCTCCCTTCTCTCTCCTGGCATGAATGATGATGAGAGGTACAGATGGGGAAACAGACACAATACATCAACCAAATAGTAAACAATAAAAGAAACCTCAAGGGAGACAGAAGATGGCCATTTAAATATATTAGTTTTAATAATAAAAGGAGGGGAAATGATTTTCTATTAAAAACAAGAATCAGAGTAGTTTTAGTAATAAATACACAGGAAGAAAGAAGAATCAGATCAGGTCAAAAAATGAAACACACGTACATGCTTCACCTGTTATGAACGCCAATGCTAGTGACAAGGGAATCCCTATCTTTAGCTCTAACTTTCAACAGCCTATTAGATATTCATGGGACACAGCCGGTATTTTTTTAAATTTTGAAATATATACCACATTATCATTACTTTATAGAACTTCACTGTGCAACAGAACACCAGAACTAATTTCTCCTATCTAAGTGAAACTTAGTACCTGTTGAACAACCTTTCCCCATCCCTCCCTCCCCCTACTTTCTCCAGCTTCTGGTAACTTCCATTCTATTCTCAACTTCTTCCTATGAGATCAACTTATTTAGATCCCACATATGAGTGAGATCATGTGATATCTCTGTGTGTCTTGCCTTTTTCACTTAATGTCTTCCAGGATGACAGAATTTCATCTTTTTGTAGCTGAATAACATTCCATTGTGAATACATAAACTTTTTATTTATCCACTCATCAGTTCATGGATATTGGTTGATCCCATTTCTTGGCTACTGTGAACAGTGCTGCAATGAACACTGAGGTACAGATGTCTCTTCAACATACTGAATTCATTTCCTTTGGATGTATACCCACTAGTGGATTGCTAGAACACATGGCAGTTCAATTTCTTTACTTTCTGAAGAACTTCCATATACTGTTTTTCCATTAGTACATCTGCCTAGTGGCCATTTGTATCTTCCTTTGGGAAATGTCTAATTAGGTCTATTGCCAATTTTAAAACCGTAGTCCTTGGGTTTTATTTGCCCCTGAGTTGCTTGGGTTCCTTATACAATCCGGGTATTAATTCTTTATTAGATATATAATTTGCAAACATTTTCTCCTATTCTATATGTGGTCTCTTCAGTGTTGATTATTTCCTTTGCTGTAGAGAAACTAAAAGGATTAATGTAATCCTATTTGTCTATTTTTGGCTTTGTTTCCTGTGCCTTTGGGGTCATATTAAAAAAAAAAATGATTGCCCACTCCAATGTCCTGATGCATTTCTTCTACATTTTCTTCTAGTAGTTTCAGGTCTTATATTTAAGTCTTTAATCTGCTTTGAGTTGATCTGTATAACTGGTGAGAGATAGGAGTCTAGTTTTTTTTTCTTTTCCATGTGGATATTCAATTTTCCCACATCTTGTACTGAAGACACTGTCCTTTCTTTAATGTGTGTTCTTAGCATCTCTGTTGAAGATCAGTTGGTTGTAGATGTATGCGTTTACTTATAGGCTCTCTGTTCTGTTCATCTGGTCTGTTTGTCTGTTTTTAATGCCAACAGTATGCCATTTAATTATTATAGCTTTGTAATATATTTTGAAGTCACTCATAACGCCTCCTGTTTTGTTCATTTTGCTTAAGACTGTTTTGGCTATCTGGGGGGGTCTTCTGTGATTTCATACAAATTTTAGGGGTTTTTTTTCCCCATAGTTCTGTGAAGAATGCCGTTGGTATTTTGCATTGAATTTGTATACTGCTTTGGGTAGTGTACAATACCCAAAATCAGTAAACAATACTGATCCTTCCAATCTGTGAACATGGGTGTCCTTCCGTATTTTCATGTCCTCTTTAAATTCTTTTATTAATGTTTTCCATTTTAAAGATATTTTGGTTCTGGTTAAATTTATTTGTATTTTTTAAAGTTATTATGAATAGGATTGCTTTCTTGATTTCTTTTTCAGATAATTTTCTATTAGCATATGGAAACACTATCTGACTTTTGTATGTTAATTTTGTATCCTGCAAACTTTACTAAATTCGCTTTTTTTTTGGTAGCACTGGGGTTTGAACTAAGGGCCTCACACTTGCTAGGCAGGTGCTCTACTGGCTTGAGCCATTCCACCGGCCTGCTAAATTAATTTATTCTAATTGCTTCTTGGTACAGACTCTGGGATTTTCCATGTGTAAGACTATGTCATCTAAAAAAAGTGACAATTTGACTTCCTGCTTTCAAATCTGGATGTCTTTTACTCCTTTCTCTTGTCTAATTGGTCTGTCTAGGACTTCTAGTACCATGCTGAAATAAAGGTGGTGAAAGTGGGCATCCTTGTCTTTTACCAGATTTTAGAAAGCTTTCAGCTTTACTCTATTCGGTACATTTGCCATGGACTTGTTATGTACAGTCTTTGTTATGCTGAAGTATGTCCTTCCTATACCTAATTTGAGGGTTTTTTTTAATCATGAAGGAATATGGAGTTTTATCAAATGCTTTTTTCTGTATCTACTGATGATCATATAGTTTTTGTCCTTCAATCTTTTAGTACTGTATCACATTTATTGACTGTATATGCTGAACCATCTGTAAACTCCTGGAATGTATCCACTTGATAAAGGTGAAAAATCTTCTTAATGTACTGTTGGATTCAGTTTTCTAGAATTTTGATAAGAATTTCTACATCTACATTTATCAGGGATATTGGTCTATAGCTTTTGTGTGTTATCTTCTTTGGTTTGATATCACGGTAATGTTGGCACCGTAGGTGTTTTAAAATAAGCATGCCAGTCTCTTTCAAACATTACTTTTTTAAAAATTCAGTCTTGTTATGTAGCCCAGACTAGCCTTGAACTTGTGATCCTCTTGCCTCAGTTTCCTAAATGCTTGGACTACAAGGGTGTACCACCAAACCTGGCTCAAACTTAGTATTTCTTACTCTTATTTCTCTACCTCTGCAAACAGCACCACTCCTATCTAGTCATCTAGACCAGACACCCTGTAGTTACCCTCAACATCTCTCTCTAGTTACCTTCCTCTAACCTCTAACTTAACAATGCGGCATTAAGTTTTGTTGGTCATTGTCACCAATACTTGGACTGCTAAAGCTCAAGCCATCATTGAGCTCCTTTCAGTTTATCCTGCCTGTTACCACAGTTACTGTTCTAAAGTGATTCAGTCACTTACCTATTTTATGTAGTGGCTACCTATAACCATCAAATAAAATCCCAACTATTTGGCATGACTCTATTCTCTTTCTCCAGCATCGATATCCACAAATTTAATGCACTTTTCTCCAATCAATCTCATTTACCAACAGGTTCCTGTGCCGTTACCCATTCTATTTGGGTTTCAGTTTTCACTTGGAAAATAAAGTTAATAATGGCTATTTTAGTTTTTGAGATTAAAAATTACTTACGTAAAGCAAATAATTGATAGGCCTACAAAAAATGTAGTCACGCTGACAGGTCCATTAGAGGTGACTAGCAACCTTCCATTCTTGGGGCAGATCTTTTTGTTGTTGTTGTTGGGGTGCTGGGGATTGAACCCAGTGCCTTGTGCTTGTTAAGCAAGTGGTCTACCACTTGAACTATGCCACTAACCCTTTGTTTTGGAGACAGGATCTTTCTGCTACCTTTGCCTGGGCTGGGTTGGTCTTGAACTTGTGATCCTCCTGCCTCTACCTCCTGAGTAGATGGGATTATAGTCATGCACCACCACATCTGGCTTGGGTTGTGTTTTTTAAAGATGATCTCCTCCTATGTCACATGTTCTTTTTACAATGTCACTGATACTCCTTTCACAAAGAAGTGAGATCTATACTCCCTTCACTCATCTCAGATCTGTGTGGGTACCTTAAAGTCAATGGAATATGCTATGTAGCTTCCAAAACTTGATTATTAAGAATATAGCTTCTGACTAGCTCTCCATTTCTCTTGGGTATTTGCTTTTGGAAGCCAGCCACATGTTGCAGGGAAGACAAGACCTTATGAAGAGGCCATGTATGGTGCTCTGGTCAATGGTCCCAGCAATGACCTCAGCCTACAACCAGTCAACATTAGACATACAAAATGAGCCCCAGCACTCTGAATATTCTAGCAGAAGCCCAGACATTGTAGAGCAAAGCTGAATCGGTTTCATTGTGTCTTGCTGTTTGCCTCTTCTACCCATACAAACCAAGAGATATTGTCATTTTAACCCATTAAATTTTAGAGTATTTGTGAAAAAGTAATAGATAATTAGTAATTCAGTTATTTTCAACATCACAATCAACAACTGGGGAGAAGACAGAGACAGACACTCTTTGAATTAGTAAAAAAAGAGACCATGAAGGATTGTCAACATTTTGGATGAAAGCAATGCTAAGATTCAAAATTCTGTTGGAAGACTGGAGTAGTCTAAAACCCATTAAATGAAATTTGGAATAGAGGAAATGTATCTATTTAGGTTGAGGAAAATATGTACATATTGAGACAGAATTGGTTTGAAAGCAATTCATGTGAAAAAAATCTGAGAATTTTCATTGACCACTTGCTTAACACGAAACTATGCTATGTCTTAGCTGCCAGAAAGCTATGTTACTTTGAATAGGTGATTCTTCAGATTGAATTAAATAACAGAGCCACTATACTCTATGTCTAGTTCTCATACATTTACTGTTTCCATAAAGTGCATTTATGCAATAATCTTAGTAGTAACATGTAATAACTATCCTTTTTATAATGCTTATTGTGAGCCGAATGCTCACTTAATCTTTACAATAACACCAAGAGGTAAGGATCATTATTATCCTCACATTATAGATAAGATAACTGAGACATGGATTAAATGATTAGCTAAAGTCTTACACCTGGTTAGAGGGACAGCTGGGATGGTATTTTAAATGGATACAGGCAACCAAGAGAAGAAGGGCAATCAGCATGCATAGGGTTGGAAGCCCCATCCTATAAAGAATCATTAAGATAACTGGGTAAATTTAGATTGGGGCAGTGAGTCTCGGGACACAGGAAAGCAGTCACCTAATACTTGAAGAGCTAAGCATCGAGAAAAAAAAATTAGGCATACTCTAGAACTAGAAATAATGGGAGAAAATTACAAGAAGGAAATGGAGTTCAAAAATAAGAAATGTGAGCTAGGCACCACTGGCTCACACCTGTAATCCTAGGTACTTAGGAGACAGACATCAGGAGGATCATGGGTGGAAGCCAGCTCAAAGCAAGTAGTTCATGAGGCCCTATCTCAAAAACACCCAGCACAAAAAAAGGGCTGGTGAAACCCCAGTATTGCCATCAATAAATAAATAAACAAATGAATGAATGAATGAATAAGAAAAGTGGACTAGGGACATATCTCAGTGGTAGAGTGCTTGCCTAGCATGCATGAGGCTCTGGATTTTATTCCTGTCACCACAAATGATAATGGTGATGATGGAGGTCTTCCTAAGTAAAGATTTTCAACTTTCTGATACTTGAAATGTTCAAAATGAAATTTAATTCCTAGATTTGGAAAGGGGTTGTTTTAAAGCAGTGCTTCTCAAACTCTCTGTGATGAAAGATCAAGTTTTTTCTCTCAATCTGTCATAGACAAACTTTGACTGCTAACTCCACTGATCATATGCTTGGGTGTCAGGCTATGTCAAACTGTTAAGACATAACATGTCTTAATTAAGGATACTAAACATGTATCCTTAATTTCTGTATGTATTTCAGTGTGGACCAGTAACAACCAGCTCTCAGATGGGTCTCAATCTACACATTACAGTTGGAACAGTACTGTTCCAGAAATCAATTTCATTCTGGTAATATAACCACACTGCTCAGTGACACACTGGGCAATTAAGGAGTGAAGTGCTAAGAGTTAATACATTTTTCCTATTCCTTTCTTAAAAAATGACACACTTTTTGCCCTCCCCACCTTAATACTAAATGTTAATCAGCATCTGAATGACCATGAATTTGAACTATTATGAATGCCTGCCTAGGAAGCGAGAGGCCCTGAGTTCAAACCCCAATCCCGCCAAAAAGAAAGAAAAAAAATTATCAGTTTTTTACTGCCTAAAATTAAGACATTATTCTCCATAATGACTCCAGAAAGAATAAATATGAAGCATAATTGTATAATTACTAAACATAAACTTAATGATAGAAACATAAAATATTTAAGCCTAATTTGTGGAGTAGAAGGTAGGATATTTCATGAACCTTACCTATAGATTCAGAGGTGAGGAAAATAACCAAAGCTTGCACTAGCCAAATCTGCAACATCGACATCTTGCACAGTTATTTCTGTAACAGACACATGGAGTATTTTAATATTTTCTCTATATGCATATAATCTAAGACACAATCTTTTTGTTTTCATTGGGTAGTTGTTTTTTGAAACATGGTAGAATTCTTACAATGTAGAAAATTCAATGTTCAGAGTATTTTTCTCTATTTTTACTAAAGTTAATGGCTATGTAAAACTGCCAAAGTACATCATTTCTACTTTAAACTTAATTAAAAGACCAATCCTATTTATTTTTGTGAAGTCTTATACGTTAGTGAATAATTCTGTGAGACTGAAACCTTCAGAGACACAAATTTCTTCAAGTAAAATTCACCACAAAGAAGAGATTTGAATAGTTTATAGAAAAGGAAATACAAGTATCTAAAGTATATAAAAAGAACTTTCATGTCACAATGTACCCCATACAATTAAAAAAAAAAACAAACACTGATTAAAAAAAAAAAGATACTTCAAACTCAAAATGAGAGATGCAAACTAAAAACACCAAGACAGGAATGAAAAATTGATACAGGTACTCTGGAAAACAGTTTGGCATCTGCTTACCAAGTTAAAAGCACACCACAAGACTGGACGTTTCCACTCCTAAGATTGTATCCGATAAAAATAAAAATATATGTTTACAGGAAGATAAACTCAAATGTTCACAGCAACCTTATTCATAATAGTTCCAAACTGGGAACAACCCAAACATCCATCAACTGGTGAACAGATAAATATTGAAACCATGACATATCCACATAATAGAACAGTATTCAACAATAAATGGGAATTAATTAGTAATACATGCCACAGCATGGCTGAATCTCAAGAGCATTATGTTGAAAAAGAAGCCAGACACAACAGGCTACATACTGTATAGTTTTATTTATAGGAAACTCTAGAAATGGCAAAACTAAGGTGTCAGAAGGCAGATCAGGGGTTCTCTGGGGCTGAGGTAGAAGAGGGCACAAAGAAACTTTGGGGGGCAATGGAAATATTCTATGACCCGTTGTGTTGGTGACTATAACTCTATACATTATTCAAAATTCATTGAATTGTGTCAAGAATTGCAAAGTTTGTAATCTAAGATTTCAACTTTACTTTCAAGCTAATAAGGTAGACTGCCACAGTTTCAAGGGTACTAGCAAAAGACATGAGACTTCTGAGTGAGAGACAAGAGACTTTTATTACTCTTAAGAGCAGTAGTCACAGTGTCAGCAATTTCTTTTGCCAGGTGCCTACGCCCCAATTCCCCCAGGGTGTTGTGAAGAATCAGGTGACAACTACACAGGCAATAGGTTATGAGAGAGAAAGATTGAGCTTAGAAACCCAAAGTCTTAAAAATGAGCAGAAAGCATGCTTGCCCTTTATTCTGGAGGGAGACATTATCTCTCCCTTCAAGGCTATAAGGAAACCTGCCCATGTTTGAAAATATAGTTCAGAAAAAAAGGCAGTCAGGACTTTGTTCATATGACCTTCAGAAATGCAAGACACCTATGGGTTTCCTACCAAACTGTATACTAACCACTGGTGAATTTTAATGTTTGTACATTAGATCTCATATATGACCAAACAAAAGCTTCACAGACAAGGTGTAAAGCAAGAAAAATCATAGCAATAACCTAAGCATAGTGACAGAATTTATATTGATATTCTTGCTCATATGCAGTGTAAATCTGACGTTATTATTCATGCTTTTTCATTCTGTTCTTGAGCTGAAACAACAGTATACCAATGGAAAGGTATAAAAAAGTGAATGATGGTGAGTCTTTCTCCCACCCAACGGCAGCCAATCTTTAGAGATATGTTTCATACATGATATGGGTGTATTCTGCCTGCTTAAATTTTTTGGCTCACAGACAATACTAGGTTCCTCCTTGATTAGATCAAAACCTTGGTGGTTTTGGAGAGTCACTTTTACTGGGAAACTGATTCAATGTTGGATTGACTGCACTGAATGGCCAGATCTATAATTTGTGGACTTATAAAGGGACAGCTCATAGGTCTGAATAGAGTGGATGAGTGGCATGTTCCTACCCCCCATGCCACTAAGTATCCCAAGCAGGACGAGAACTTTGGGTTTATCTTACAGTGGCTGAACCTGGCAAGGGGAAATATATGGGAATTGGTACAGATAAGGTAGAAAATATGAGTTCAGGCATCAGATAGACTAGGGTACATGTACCCTTCCATATGGTAGGCAGGCAGAGGAAGATTTGGTCCCCACACAGAAAACTGGTGTTATTAGTTGGATTTAAACAGGTACAGATATAGACAGTGCCATAATCTTTTCCCTTTTGGTTGGAAGTATAGTTTGAGGCCTATTAGATCAGGTGGGTCCCAACTATGGGAAGTCCTGCAAGAGGAATGAAATAGCTGAGTGAGAAAGAAACCTGGAATTTGGCCCCTAGGTTGAATACATTTTAGTTATTTGTTTGTTGATTATGGGGTTGGTGAAAGAAACTGGAGATATTGAAAAGGCAAGAGAAAGATGGCTTTGGGCAAGCAGTGGTTTCCATATAGCCGTCTTGTTGCCAGCTTGTGGGTTGGGAAAAGTTGTTGGGTTTCTATAATATCCATTGTAGTCGGGAGAGCTAGAAGGTCCATTTTGAGAAAACCTTTGGGGGTTGTGAAAGGGTATAACGAGGATGGTGGAATTGCAATTATACATGTGTCCCAAAGGAGTAGCTTTAGGGTGGGCAGAGTTGCAAGAGAAATGAATTGGAGCCTGGGAGATGAGGAAACATTATAAAAGAGGGGGCCTGATATTAAAAGGCTGCAGGTGCCCAAGGTCAAAAGGATGAAGGTTCGTATTTCTGAATCTATCGTGTTACTGATAACCAAATCTAGTTCATTGAAATATTGATTATCGAGGGTGGTCTCTAGTTGTCACCAGTCCCTATTATTAGCCTGGACAGTCAGGGGTCCTTTATTGGGCTGAATGGAAGCACATATCCAGCAGCTGGTATAATTAGGATGTTTTAAAGACAGGTTTAAAAGCAAAATGGCCTGCTTTACCGTAGGAAATAGAGGTGAGTTAGGGAGTAGGAAGAGGAAATGAATACGAGGGAGAAGTGGATTATCAGTTTTTGCCACTCTAAGAAAGACATCTCCATGGTACTGGGCTGCAGCTGTAGTGGACAATAACCCAAGGTGGGGGCAGAGCTCAGATTACGAAGCAGAAGTGAGGAAAAGCAAAATTATCTTTGATTGGTGGGGCAAAGGCATCTCTTACCCAAAGAATGGTGAGTTTGAGCCTGATCACCCCAGTAATTAAGAAGTGAGCTGCAAGATCTGTCATGCAAAATGTCACCAAGAGGTGGATTGATAGGTTTGAATCTGTAGAGATAGATCTAGGCAGGAAAACCTAGAAGTCTGGTTGCAGAAGGAATGGCAAGACAAGCTTGAAAAGGGCCTCTCCATGCAGATTGAAAAGTTTTGTTTGATCAGGGAGATCCTTAAGGAGTATCCAGTCCACTTTGTCAGTGGTGTCAACAGATTGGGGAAGGATTAGGCTGGCTTATTTTCAAAGGAGCCAGCAAACAAATTCAAGTGCAGGAAGATAATAGCTCAGAGGAGGAGGGTCTCTGGAGAGTTGTCGGGGCTAGAGGAAAGGGTCATCTGTACACGTGTTTAACTTGGATACTCTTTTACATCACATAAAATATTTCTACATAAAGTATTTCACTTAATTTTCCAAGGGAAGCAAGTGGGTAGGGGAGTGATTATATACTGGACTTTTACAAAAGAAAAAAAAAATTCAGCCAAGGCAAACTACTTACCCAACTCACAAAATTAGCAAGTAAAAAAGCAGGGATCTGAAACAAGTCTTCTGCCTCCAAATGTCATGTTCTTTCCATTGGGTCTCACTGTGAAGACAGAAGAATCTTGTTCAGAAAGCTGACATTGATAGTATTTATTATACTTATACTTTTAAAATCCCTGATTGAGATTAGGCTTTTAAGTGTGCACAAAGTATCACATTTTAGAGATTTTCTAAAATTCAGAATTTAAAAATCCCATAAATATTTGTGTGAGAGTATTTAAATAGACTACTATTAGGTTTTTTATTTTGTTTTCTGAGTCAGGGTCTTGCTATGTCACCTAGGTTTGGCTACAAACTACTGGGCTCAACCAATCCTCCTGCCACATCTTCTTGAGTAGCTGGGATCACAATGGACTAGTGCTGTATTTTGATAGACTTGCAATATTAAGGTCACCCACACCGAATTAGAACTTCCTTGTTATCTACATAGTTTACAGAACCATGAGAGGGTTATTTAGTTGACAAAAGCATTTGTAACAATTCTTTAACAGAATCATATCTTTGTCTTCTATTAGCACCAAGCTAACACTGTTGACTCCTCAATTGTCTGACTATTCTAGCCATAGAAATAAAAATTCATTTTAAGATTTGCTCAGGGGTTGGAGGTATGGCTCAGTGGTACAGAGTCTGCCTAGCAAGCATGAAGCCCTGAGTTGAAATCCCAGTAAAATAAAAAAAAGTCCATATTCAAAAGAAGGAATGATAAAAAAAACTTGCTCAGTACTAGGTTAAATTCTAGCATGAGTAATGGTGGCTCTTTTTCTGAACTATAATAACTTAAAACTTAGGCAAAGAGTTAAATATTTTTAAATTTTCAAATGAAAAGAAGAAAAAAATACCATTTGAAAGTCCCTATATCCCACCAACTAGTCAAATGTGCTACTGGAGTGCAAAAGCAACCACTGACAACATACAAACAAATCATGATGACTGTGTTCCAATACAACTTTACTGTTGCAATTGCAACCTGGATTTGGTCTGCAGGTCACAGTCTGCTAACACTTATTCTAAAATATTACATAATTTACTTATGTTGCTTACTGTTTGCCATGGCTTGACTTGTGTGTCCCGCCCCCCACACGATGCCCAAAGATACATTGATGTCTTTGCTCCCAGCACCTCAAAATATGACCTTTTTTGGAAATAAGACCATTGCTGATATAATTAGCAAAGATGTCATAGTGGAATAGGATGGGCTCTTAGTACATCATGACTGGTGTATTTGTAAGAAAAAGAGACACAGAAGGATGTCATGTGGCAAACGAGGCAGAGATTGGAGTGATATAGCTACAAGCTAAAGAATGCCAAAGACTGCTGGCTACTACCAGAAGCTAGGAAGAGGCAAGGAAGTATTCTTTATTGTTTTAGAAGGACTTCTTGGTCCTAGAACCTTAACAGAATAAATTTCTCATTTTAAACCACCCAGTTTGTGGTAGTTTGCTACAAGAGCCCTAGGAAATGAATACACTGACTATATTGCCAAAGGAGAATATAAGTTCCATTCTGGATGGAGGTTAAAAAAAAAAAAAACAACCAGAATATACGCAAATGAAGCAGAAATTTTGTTCTTTGCTGTATTACTATAATGTAGAAACTAGGCCTTTATTAGAAAATTGATTTGTACATCATTTTCTCCCAATCTGTGGCTTGTCTTTCACTTTCTTAAAATTGTATTTTGTGGACCTGTAATTTTAATTTTAATGAAGTCTAACATTGTGCTTCTGGTGTTATATCCAAGAAATCTTTGCCTAAAGTCACAAAGGTTTTCCCCTATAAGTTTTATAGTTTTGGGTTTAATATTTAGCTCTCTGAATCATTTCAAGTTAGTGTTTATATATGGTATAAAGCAGGAATTAAATCATTTTGTACATATGAGTAGCCAATTGTTTCAGAATCATTTGTCGGCAACACTATTCCAAAGTGAGTGAAATGCCTTTGTACTTTGTCAAAGATCAGTTGTTCACATGTAGTGAGTTTATTTGTGAATTCTCAATTCCAGGGCTGTGTGATTTCTTATGTAAAGGGCTAGAATGCAAGTATTTTTAGTTTTGTGGGCCTTAAGGTCTCTGTTGGAACTACCAATCTACAGTTGAAGCACAAAACAGTCACAGATAGATAACACATAAACATACTTAGCCATTAGTATTAGTATGTTCTAATCATACTTTAGTAAAACAGAAGGTGGGCTGCAGTTTGCCAACTCCTGTTCTGTTTGTTCCATTGATCTATTTGCTTAACTTTATGCAACCACTACACCATCTTGATGACTGGAGCTTTTAAAGTCTTGAGATCAATGTTTTGTGTGCACTTTAAAAAACTGGCTATCATCCTTTTCTCTATTCTTTTGTATGAAAGATCTCTTCCCCTCCCCCATGAATATTAGATGCCTTTTTATCAATTTGTCTGAGCAACTGAGAAATTTTATTATAATGCCCCTTAGTTTGTATTATGTTTCTTGTGGAGTCTGCATAGCTTCTTAGAACTGTTGGTTTATAGTTTTTGCCTTAAAAAGACTGTGTTATAGTCCCCTCTACTGAAGTAAGACCCTTCTGTATACTCCTCCTTCTATCCCATGAATCAGGATGCTGCTAAGAATAAATACCATTCCTCACTCTGTGGGAATGCCAGGCTCTGTTACCTCTAATTTTCCTTTCAGGAGGTTCTTTCCTTGGCTCTCAACTTTTTCCTTTCCCTTCTCCTTCCCCTTTCCTTCCTTCTCGCTTACATAACAAAACTACTGTCAAACGAAACTATTGTCAAACTATTATGATTATTTGTCTGATAAAGCCTAAACAGATTTAAAAACAAAACTAAAATGTGAATAATAAATCAACTGGTTAGCCTAAAAATGCAAGGATACAGATACCTTTAAACATGGTTTTGCTTTTCATGGTTTCAGTTAACTACAGTTAACCAAGGTTTAAAAACATTAAATGGAAAATTCCAGAAATAGAAATTCATAAGTTTGAAATTACTTTTAGTACAGTATATTATAAATGATATAATTTATCATTAGTTGTTTATGTCTTACTGTGCCTAATTTATAAATTAAAATTTATACATATGAATATATAGGAAAAAGAAACTTAGTGTATATACGGCTCAGTACTACCCAGTTTTATACATCCTTCAAACACCTTGGAAGGTAGCCCATGCAGATAAAGGTAGATTACTGTAGTTCAAAATGAGAAAAGATATTAGTATTACTCACTATATTAATAAATTAAAGCAGAAAAACATGATCATTTCAATAGACGCATTAAAAAGCATATGGCAGTATGTTCACTTAAAAGTAATAACAAAGTGTCTGAACACAGAGACTAAAAGAAACTGTTCCTATTACGATGAAAAATAATAAGATAAGAGTCTGGTTCTCTGGAATCAGACTGCCTGTATCCAAATCCCAGGTCTTTATTTTAAGGAAAATTAATTTAGATTCCCTCACTTTTATTTCCCTTATCTGTAAAAACTGGCATAAAACCATACCTACCTACCACCTAAGAATGCTATGAAGACTAAATACATCAACACACATAAAGAGCTCAGAATCTATTTGGTTCTTAATAGCTACTTGATAAAATGTAACAGCTGTTGTACTAGTGCAGCTTTTGCTGCTGCTGGCACAAGGCATTTACAGGGCTAAAGGTAAAATCAGAAGCATCCCTATTACAGTCAGGATTCAGATAAAATGCTGGAAGCCATCATTTATTCAACACTGTTCTAGAAAGGGTAAAATAAGATAAAAATGGAAGCAAAAAATTTTGTAGATATGATCATCTACCAAAAGTGAGAACCAAATGACAAACTACTATGATTATTAAAAGCATAACATCATAGCAGTTGAAAAGATTATAAAAAATAACAGCTGTCCTAATCATCAGTAAAAACCAAAGAAAATATAAAAGAAAAAAATCCTATTCATAATAGCACCAAAAATATACTATACTTAGGCAAAACCCTAATCAGAACTATGTAGGAACTCTATGGAGAAAATAATAAAACCTTAGTAAAAGGTGCATTACTAAGACCTAAGAATAAAGTTGGGGAGGACGCTGGGCATGTAGCTCAGTGGGAGCGCTTCCCTAGCATGCATAAAGTACCAGCTCTGGAAAATATTTATACATATGTGTATGTATATATATATATATATATGAGAAGAAAATCGATTCTTCATAAAATTATATAAAAATGCAATACCATTTTAATCTGGACAGCAAAAACATTTATTATAGAACTTTATAAACAACTCAAAACTTCATATAAGAAATTAAAGAATACCCAGAGGCAACTTTCAAAAAACATAAATAGAATATTTACTGTACCATTAAGATACACTACAAAGGTAATTAAAGAAAGGCATTGGTCCAGAAGAACAGACAATTAAGGAAGTCAGTGGTACAAAATAAACAGACTTGAGTGTATACTAGAATTTATAGGGTTGGGGTGTAGCTGAGTGGCAGAGTACTTGCCGGGTCACCAAGAGTGGGTGGAGGGGGATCAGAGAATAATGGAGGGGGTGAATCTAATTAAGATATGTTGCAAGCACATATGTAAATGTCACAATGAACCCCCTCTATACAACTAATATATGCTAGTAAAAGTGTAAATGTGTGTATGGGGGGAGGGGAGACAGAGACACAGAGAAAGAGAAAATTTATAAGCTGGGAAGGTGGTACACACCTGTAGTCCCAAACTACGTGAGAACTGAGAAATGAAGATTGCTGGAGCCAGGAGTTGGGAGGCCAGCCTAGGAAGCAGCCTACATTTCAAAACAAACAACCAAACAAACACAACAAAAAGAATATGTGGTATGTTAAAAATTAAAAAAAAAAATCATCTGAGGCTGGAGTATGGCTTAAGCAGTTGAGCATCTGCCTAGTAAGCGTGAGGCCCTGAGTTTAAACCTCAGTATCGCAGAAATAAAGAACTATTAAATATACTATCAGGACAACTGGTTCCATGAGCATAAAAATAAAGAGCCCCTTTTCATTACACACATAAACACTGCAGATTTATTATGGAACTCAGTGCAAAAGTACAATGATAAGCATACTGGAAGAAAATATGTAATGTATTTATGACCCTAGAGTAGAAAACTTTTATAAACTATCTTTGACTATTTTAGTCAAATGGAAAGGTTTCAAGAGTACTTTCATAAACATCAATGTTCTCACTATCACTTCAGAAACAAAACATTACAGATATAATTCAAACCAAATAAACAGTTCTTGCCCTTAAAAAGTTCAAAGTTTATAGAGGTAAAATATGTATAAAGTGCTACAAGAACCCAGCATATCCAATTCAAACAGAACCTTAAAGTACACAGCATCAAATATGGGTACTGGGTTGCCAAACAGAGAGAACAGTATATGAGCTGCGAATCATCTTTGACTCTGTCAAGTGAAGATAATTGTAACTAAAAATTACCAAAGGCAAAGTCCCAGCATGGTAGTCTACCAACCAGAGCTGGGCTATCTGAAATACATTTCTGATGAGTTTTCTTTGTACAAGCAGGTAGAATTATATATAAAACAGAACATCCAGCAAAAAGATTGTATAGAAGACACCAGTTAAAATGCACACTATTCAAAAGTAATGATTAAACCAATCTCCTTTCTAGCAAAGGATGAAACTGATTACTGAAGAAAGTATGAAAATTTGGAGGCAGAACATTCAAATTTTAACAGGGCAACACATTTATTGTCTGAAAGGAATGAAGTCCCTGCTCTGGATATGTATACACGCAGCTGTAAACAATAAACTATAATCATGTATTAAAAGATATAGCTCTCTGATTCATGAGCAGCTAACTTACTTCTCATAAAATTTCTCTAAAATATACTAAATGGTCACAGAATAAAAAAAATGAAGTCAAGTCTGTAGTGCAGCCTTGTGACAACAATCACCAGTGTTTCTGAAGCCATCCTTCCTTAAATTTCTCACATCTCCAGGTTTCTATGTAACCAGATAATGTAGCTGGTTCTTTCCTTTATCCACTTTCCTGGATTCTTTACTGAATTCTCTACTAGCTTTTGGCTATTGCCTATAAATGTACTCAAAGATAAAGCATTTGCTATCTACTTTTCTTTTAAAATACTTCTTTGAAGATATATGACTTCAACTTTCACCTTCAAACAAAATAATTTCAAGAATTCTGGCTTGGATCTTTAATTCTAGTTTAGATCATAAGATATTCTGCCTCTGACTCAAATCAACTTAAGAGTTCTAAAAGCAGTATCTACATATGTACATGCTCTTGCCCCCATATGCATAAATGCACATTACTTGGTTTTTTTTTAAATCACCGGGACTTTTTTCCTTAACTACAAACTCCTTACCCTCTTCAATTGCTTAAGTAAGAGAGTGCATTGTTGTCTTACCTACTCATCATTTTGCTTTTCTTATTTACAAATCCTATCTAGACTTCTTTAACAATGCCTTCTCCACCTGTATCTTTTATCCTCTACAATGACCAATATAATTTGGGCACTGATCACAATACTTGTAGCAGCCTGCCTGCTTAAGTCTCCTTCCTCCCTCCTAAGCATTCTGAACATTACTGGTAGATGAATCTTCCTAAAACACTATTTTAAAGCCATCACTACCCCCCCCCCAATTTTTAAATGGTGAATAATGCCAAATATTTTAGCAATTAAAGAATCTAAAAATTTGGCTTTAGTGTGCCATCCCCATTCAACTGATCTTTTCCAATATTCAAGCCTCTTTATTCTTTAAAAAAGGGGGGGGGGAGTGAGGGGAGGAATAGCTCAATAGTTGAGTACTTGCTTACTACCCAGTACATTCTGGGTTCACTCCCCAGAATCACAAAATAAATAAATAAAATTCCTTTCCTTATACTTCTCTCAAGTTAATCCTACCACTATGGTTCCAGAGAGAATCACAAGCAATCTGGCTTTACTCCAATCATGCTGAAATTATTTTTGTTCTTTTCCAACTACAAAGCAAATATTTAAGCTCCTCATTTTGCTTGACCTCAGCATGCCATTCACGATTTGGTCTTACCATTCATCGTTTCCCTCCTAGCCATCACTAGAACTCAAGCACAGCAAACTACTAGACTTCCTCTAACACACCTTGCTCTTTCAGAGTTTGTGCTTTTACAAAATGCTATAACCTGTTTCCACAATGCCTTCCTGACTGGCTCTACTGTTTATAGCCCAGATGAAACATGTGTGGAATTTCCCCCCACCTTTACAAACTTCTTTGTTCCCAGTGCACTTGTATATAGTTCCCTAAAAGAATTCATAACATTGCATAGTAATTACTTTACATGTCTTGATATGCTCAGAAACTAATACACTTTAAGGCACCTAGTGGACAATTAGGAGTAAAGTTTGAGCTGGTGGCTCACATATGCAATCCTAGCTACTTGGGAAGCAGAGATCAGGAGGATCACAGTATAAAGCCAGCCTGAGTAAATGGCTCACAAGACCCTATATTGAAAACACCCAACACAAAAAAGGACTGGTGGAGTGGCTTAAGTGATAAAGTTCCTGCCTAGCAGGCATGAAGACCTGAGTTCAAACTCCAGTACCATCAAACAAACAAACAAAACAAAAACACCAACATAAACAAGAGTGGCTTAGGGAATTATGGTTCAAGGTCAACCTAGGCAAATAGTTTGTAAGACCCCCATCTCCAAAATAACCAGGGCAAAATGGACTGGAGGTATGGCTCAAGTGGTAAAGTGCTTGTTTTGCAAATGTGAAGTCCTGAGTTCAAACTTCAGTCTCCCCATATACACACACAAAGAGTGGGTTTTATTTTATTTACTTGTGGGGCTGGCAACTGAACCCAGGGACTGGCAGCATGCTAGGCAAACAATCTACCACTGGCTGCATCCCCAGCCCAAGAGTGGGTTTGACAAGACCTAATGGCAAAACCTTATTATTCTACTCATTGTCACTTAAGTAAACTGTATGACAAAGCAGTATTATTATGGTTAAGAGCTCAGACTCTGAAGTCAGGCTTAGCACAAATTTGGGATCTAATATTTATTAGCTGGGCAAGTTATCTTGGGTTTCCCTTTGTGTAAAAGAGGGTAATAGCCTAGCTACTTGGGGAGGCTGAGACTGAGGGAATCATACATAGTTCCAGGCCAGCCTGGGCAAATAGTTCACCTTGATATCAAACCACAGTCCCAGTTTAAAAAAAAAAAAGAGTATAATAGGACCTACATCATAACGTTATGGATTAAATGCTTTATAAGCAAAACACTCAAAATTGACAGGCAAAAAAAAAAAAAGCCCATTAAATATGTATTGGCTAATATAATTAATATACCTTGATTATTCCTCTTTCCACATGCTAGTCCTTTTATGTTCAATAGACCTCATTTTGCCCTCCTATATTATGAATGGGGTCTCTCCATTTTCCCCTTTATCCAAAGCTTACCCAAGTTTCAAGTTTATTTCTGGTAATTCCTTTCATCATTTCAATCCTCAAATGATCACTAACTTAAATATTGTTAGCATTTTCTGTATCAATCTATTTAATTAAAACTGCTTTGTATCTAGTAATTTTTTACACATAAGTTTCTCAACTCAATTTTTGTAAACACGTTGAAGGTCTTAATGATATCTCAGGCATCTCTGTGAGGTCCTAGAGTAGGAAGTGCTTAGTGTTTTGTTGCATAATCTAAATAGAAACTTCAACACTGATCACACTGCCTTTGCAGGGAAAGATAAGGGAAAGCTGTGAGAACACTCCATGCTCCTACAGGAGTCAAGCTGCAAATATTAGGGCCAAGGAATTCTGACACCCATTAAAATGGGACAGGTGCTGGTGGCTCACGTCTGTAATCCTGGCTACTCCAGAGGCAGAAATCAGGAGGATTGCAGTTCCAAGCCAGCCTCGGGCAAATAGTTCGGGAGACTATCTCGACACAATCCAACACAAAACAACAGGGCTGGTGGAGTGGCTCAAGTGGCAGAGTGTCTGCTTAACCAAAAAAAAAAAAAAAAAGAGAGAGAGAAGGTTTAGGGGAAAACCCCCTTTCTGCCACTGCACAGGAGCTGTGGGCAGTGTTTTAACTTTCCCAACCAAACTGCAGCACTGGATAGCTCTATAAGATACATATCCAATGTGGAGTACAGGATTTGAAGTCACCAGATCTAGGGTACAGGGAACCCTCAGTCTGTTTCCTTCTTTACAAAGTGGGTATCTTAATATTTACTTCATAGGTACATAATAATCAACATGCACCCTAGTATTTAACTGAAATGGCAAATTCCTTTAGGAAAAAAATTTAAATAAACCCAAAACACTGCAAGTCATAAATAAAAATGAGACCAACATGCTTAAATACATAATATATTGTACTAAATAATGACAGTGCTATTTATAATACTGCAAATTACCTATGAGAAACTTAGAAAAGTGTAATGTCAATAATACAGACATGAGAAGAGGAAAAAATTTTACTACAAAATTTATCTTTTTCTTTTGACACTTCCTGTTTGCAATCTTTTTCTTTTCTTGTTATTTTAAAAAATGCTCAAAATTATTCCAAAAAGAAAAATTTGGAAAGCACACTTTAATTCCAGATTGGTCCTACTAAATGCAGTTCACAGTTCAAAAATACTTCCAAATACCTATTAACATAAATTTTAAAAATTAAGATAATGGTGAACAGCTCATATGACATTCTGACTCAGTAATTTCAAATTAAGACTTGTTCCAACTTCAAACTGGCAGTCACACACAGTCTAAAGGGTTTGTTTACTTCACTGACTAAACCAAATACCCCAATCTTTTAGCAGATCCGTCCTGGCATTCCAATAATAATTATCTTAAAACAGTATAATTACCGAAGTGTCCAATAGTAAACAAATTAAGCCAAAATTGGGAGCTTCCTTTTGAAGGCTTAAAAAAAATGATGAAAGTGGCAAGTCTTATCTTTTAATCTGTGATATTGTTTTGTTTGGGGTTATGAATAAGAACCCTACTTGGGAAATCTTTAAGCTTGGGGGAGGAGGTGAAATTGTAAACAGACAGACGACTGGTTCTCCTTAGGATCCAGTGATGTGTGGGATTTATTAGGAACGGTACGTAGAAGAGACCAAAAGAAGACACGTTAATAGCACGTATTAGCACTGTGAACTTTCAACAACGCTGAAACGCTGGAAAAGGTGGCTCTGGGGAAGAGATAGCCAGTCAAGTACGAGGCCAATGGCATTTAAGGGTAGATGGCAGGGACCTGGAAAAGTGGGATCGGTAACCCGACACGGACCATCGCGCAGCGAGCCAGGGGCGGGGGCTGCTTAAGGGTGCGTGGCCGCGCGTGCGTGCGTGCGGGGTCCGCAAGACCCATACCTAGAGTCGAGAAACCAAGGTGACAAACTTGGCAAAGTCGAACTCGGATGTGGGAGCAGGGACAAGAAGGAATGTAGGGATTTCCAGACCGGGACTGCCAAGCTCGGGGCGTGCGCGCGGCCGGGACTGCTCTCTCGGGCAGAGAGGCCTTCAAGTGCCAGGTGGCCGGTCCGCGCCGACGGCACCCACACCCTCCCGCTACGCTGCCCTTCCTTCACCCGTCCCCGGGCCTCCTCACCTCAGGCCGCGGCGCCCGATCCCCCGCGGCGCCACGCGTACGTCCCCCTCGACGACAGGCGGGACCCGTCGGCGAGGCGGGCGCGGCCCTCAGCTCAGTTGCTCCCGGGTGGCCCCCTCACAGCTCCGCGTATGGCCTCGCTGCTCGCCGGACTAGCTGCGCCTTCCCCACGGACACTGCGCGCGGCACTGCTGCGGGCTGGGCGCTGCACTTCTTAGCCCCGCCCCGCGGCGCCCCGCGGGACCCCGCCCCCCGACTGGGGACCCTTGCGCTGATTGGCTTCGGGGAGCCCCAGCACACCCGGTCATTGGCCCAGCGGACGCCGATAACGAGGGGGCGGGACTCCAGGAGACTGCGATTCCCGTAACGCGGTTCCCGGCATCCCGGATTCCGGTGGCTGAGATCGCGTCGCCTCTCCCAGTCGAGATCGAAGGGTTCCCCCCACCTCCCCTCTGCGGGCGGAAGGAGCGGAATGTTCCATTTTTCCGTGGAATAACGGGGTCGTGAACTGAAGCCCGGGTGCTGCCCGCCCCTCCCGCCCGCCTGCCCTTCTCGCCAGAGAGGCCGAATCCTTCGCAGCCTTCCCCAAGGGATCCGGAGCCTCCAGCGACGGCCGGGCTCCCTTGGGGACACGGGAGGCGTGGGATCTCCCAAGGGGACAGTGAAGGGCTCAGTGGCTGTGGCTGCACACCAGATTGCCGCAGGTTGTGGTGGCGGCTTCGGTCCAAGTCTTATGTAAAAGAACCTTGCCGCGGTGCGATTTTTTTTTTTTTAATTAGTAAATGAGTTTGTGATCGGTGAATCCCAGAAACTGGTGATCTGCCAAGAAACTAGTGTTTCTTGCGGTTTGTACCTCCCAATCTGTGATGCAAATACCTAGTAGAAACCAATTTCATTGTAATTCACCCCCACTCCCCCTCCCTCGCCTGGAAAATGAATCTAATGTTGATACCCATGTATTTTTTCCAAAGCAAGATGAGACGCTCAAAATGTAAGGGGTGTGTGACTGTAAGAGAAATACACTCAAGGCCAGGGACTTTTGGAAGAATGGCACGCTGTAGGAGGCCAATAATGATTTCATGAACAAATTATGCCCATAAATTGAGACAATTATAAAGTTATTTGTACTATTGAAGGTTCAGATGGAATAAAACTGATCACATTCTATCCTTTTCTCCCCCCTACTTCCCGCCTCGCCCCCCTAACAGCTGGTGTGGTTTTGTTCTTTGCTTTTCTCTCAGTGCTGGGATGGAACCCAGACCCCATACATGCTAGGCAAACCTTCTACTGAGCTACACCCCCAGCCGTAAATTATGCTCCTTTAGTTGTTGATCACATGATTTTGAAAAGACACAGCAAAGCGGACCTATTGAAGGAGTCTAAGACAAACTTGTGTGCTACAGATAAGTGTTCACCTCTTGTTGCTCCCTGTCATCCAGTATCTGACATGCAGGGTGTGACCAGATTGTATCAGGTGTTTACTTTAAAACAAACTTTTAAGAGCTGGTGGAGTGGCTCAATCCTTGTACGCCGGTCCTGAGTTCAAACCCCAGTAACACCAAAAAAAAAAAAAAGACTAAAACAAACTTCTATGAAAATTTTATATAGATCCAGCAAACACATGTTGAGGGGCAATATATAGTGTACCTTCTTTTTTCATATTGCTTAAATTTGGATCCTGGTACTTCTACTTCCCATCTTTGTGACCCTGGGAAAGTTTTCTCAGTTTCTTCATCTGCAAAATGAAAACAATGACACCTACCTAATAGGACCGTTGTAAGGATTAAATGATTTGAAATACAGGACAGGTTTGGCACATAAGAAGAGCCCAATAAATATCAGCTCCTCAATATTGAATATCAGTATTGAATGTCTCCTATGTCAATGTTTCTCAAGCTTTTTTGCTTCATATCGTACATTTAAAATGATATTTCTCAGGGGCTGGAGATAGGCAAAAGGAGATCAATTTCTTACAACACACTAGCCTGCCTTGGCACACTGGTCAGGAAAGCAAAAGTCTAAGTTAATCCTCCACTAGTATCTTCAATTCCCTCACCGTCAGCCAGGTTTAGTTTATCAGCCTATTTGTGAGTGTCTTTGTATTGGCTCAGCTTAGTCCCTGCCCCTAAAAAACTCACATTTTGTGGGTTTGGTTAAATCCTAGGCTAAACTGATAAATCAATATTAGATCAATTTTGACAGAGTTATCAGAACATCAAGACAACAAGAAATATCTGCTGTGCTGAAATTACTTGACTTGCAGTGGGATGACCACTTTCTGGTTAAGAAATTGTCATTAGTAAGTCCTGTCAAAGATTGTGATACGTATGGTTTTTGTTTTGGTTTTTGTAGTTGTGGCATCTTGTTGACTCCAAATATGATCAATGATAATATTTCCCAGTCCTGGGAAGAAAGCAGGAATGGGAAGGAGGGAGGGAAGGAGAGAAGAAGGAGGGAAAGAAGGAAGGAAGAAAGGAAGGAAGGAAGAAAAGAAGAAAGGAAGGAAGGAACTGTCAAAATATGGAGATAAGTAGAGAAAATGGCATAAAGTGAATTTTCTCTATTTTTGTCCTGGAACTATTTTGGAACTTTAGCTATGTTAAGAGCAGAGAGTGGGAACCTGTTCAGTGACAGTGCAACACAAAGACACTTCTGTGACTTGGGAGCAGGTGAACACAGTTAAGGAAAAATGCTATAGAGAAAAGCTGATAAATGTCAAAGGCAAACTTGGCCTTTCTATTTACCTAAATCTGGCCCTGACCAGGATATCTATTTCTTCCTTGCCTACGATTAGTCCTGAACTAACCACATGTCCAGCATCAATGTAATGATTTCAGCATCTATATTGATGACTCAGCACCCTGACCTCATGACGCCTCATCCTTTCCTTTTCTAGTGATCATCAAGTTCACTCTATAGAAACAACACATAGATGAAGCCACACCTTCAACCTAGTCATTGAATGAAATTACTCCACCTCCAAAATCTGGGTTTGTGTTTCCTTTTCTGTACCGTCACTCCCCCTTTACTTCCCCTTTGTGCTCACTTCCATTGACTATGCAATTTGTCTTTAGCATAACCTCCAGTTGTTGTTCTCATAGTTTATCAGTTGTTTCCAACCTTATCTTTCTAAGCAATGAGGAGCCTTTTATCAGCCATTTTAACTATACTCTTACTAGTACCATCAGTTCCCTTGAACTTCAGCCATGTTTACCTTATCAATCTGTTTCCTAACATTTTCCCCTTTCCTTGAAATATTAGCTCTAACCCAACATTTATTCTTAGTACAGAAACGTTTTCATTGTTCCCTGGAAAAATCGAGACTATCATTTGTGAGCATCCTTGACTTCTCTCCAAGTTAGGATTCAACTACTGTATATATTTATCCTTCTTTTTTTCCTTCTGCTGCAGAGGAGCAAAGCCTCCATTTTTAAAAAGGTTATCTTCCTTCTGTGTTCTTGTTCCTGCTCTGACTAAGTTCAGTCTCCTAGTTTGGTATTTTTCATTATTGGCATTAAATACCTTAGAGATTTTTTTTAAATTAAATATTTACTCAATGGTGAGTTAGAGACAGTTCTTTGTAGTCTCAAAACCTTTATAAGCTAATGGCAACTAACTCACCACACGAAATTAAAAGTAGTTAAATATAAATCTCAGAATGAAGCATGTTAAATACATTGTAATCATTTGATAAAATGATTTTGGAATGAACTGTGAATTTAAATCAAGTTGCAACTAAATTTCCAAACTAGAAAACAGGCAATATTGAGCTGGGGATGGTGACTGGCCCTTAAGGCTAGTGCAGCAGTGTAAAGCAGGAGGATCTTGAGTTTGAAACCAACCTAGGCTCCATAGTTAGGCCTTGTTTCAACCCCCTCCCCTACCACAAAAACCAAAACAGGCAAAATCCATTTTATAGCAACTAAGAAAAATTCTGACTATCATTTCAAACATTTACCTGAAGAGTAACTTGTAATAAGAAAATGAGCTGGGAATGGAAGTACAGCACTCCTATAATCCTGGTACCAGGAGGGCTAAGGCAGGAGGATCTCAAGTTCAGGGGTAGCCTGGGGTATATAGTAAGACCTTGCCTCAGAAACAAGCAAACAAAAACATACAAAAAAGAAAATGAAAATAATGTAAGTACAATTTGAAAAATTCTCACAAACCAGCACACCCACATAACTAGTATGTATGTCAAGGAACAAGAGCGTGACTAGTGATTCAAAATGCCCCTTCTCCTCCCTTCCAGTTCCTAGAAGGCCACAGGTGATCACTATTCTGACTTCCAACACCGTAGCTTCATGGCTATCATTTTAATATTGAAAAGTTAGCAGAAACTTTTTAGTATCATTAGTACTTGTTTATTTCACTCATTTTAATGCACTACTATACTTGACCAAGAGAGTTGGAAACTAAGTACTGCTCTCTGTACAAAGTTAAATGCAGATTCAAGGGGAAGGTCTAGTTCCTCATAGTCTGTCTCTCTGGGAAACCCCATTAAATGTCCAGATCAATGATATAATGTTACTATATTTCACAAAGAGACCTGGCTTCAGAGAAGAAAAGGCCAGTGTAGAAGCACAAGCAGCAGTTAGGTGTGATCTATTCCTAGACATATGTATAGGATAAGGGATTCAGAAAGTAGGGCTGTAGCTTTGGAGTAGCCCAGGCTTGCTTCAGAGTACTATCCTGAGGAGTTTAAGAAGCAAGGGCTTTCCGTTGTTGACTTTCATTTCACCATTCTTCTTGGAAAGAATATTCTAGGTTTCTTGGCTCCAAGTCTCACACTTATGCTAAAACCAAATAGGTGAAAAATATAAACACTAACTTAAAAAGAAGCTATTTCATGGGATTGTGTAGCTAAGAATTCCCAGTCCCTTGTGTAAGATTTGGATAAAGAGACACTACTGATTATATTAATGATTAGGCAAATGTGTGTTGGTCTCCTTAAGGGAAGATGGCAGTGCCTACTGAAAAGGGAAAAATTAAGTGAATATGTTTCCAAGAGGATCAGATCTACTGAAAATCGTCTCTGATTTTTCTTAGGATTTTAGGGTATGGCCACTAAATAATAAATTTAGTGTCACAATCAAATGAAAGTGAAAACAAAGCTCATCTTACTGCTTTGAAAAATCAAACTATCATGCTGTGGGCATAAGGTTATGATGCTTCTCTTTTATGAGGAGACTGTATCTCCCTTGCTGATTTTGATAAAGCAAACTGCTATATTGTGAGCTTCTATATGGAAAGCACTTTGTATTAAACTGAGAACAGCCTCTGTCTGCCAACAACTAGCAAGAAACTGAATTTCTCAGTCCTTTGGCTTCAAGGAACTACATTCACATGCTTCCCCAGTCGAGCCTCAGATGAGACCACATCCCTGGCCAACAACTTGAATGCAGCCTTGGGAGACATGAAACAGAGAACCCAGCTTAGCTGGGCCTAGATTCCTGGCCCACAGTGTGTGTTGTTTGTGGTAATTTGTTGTGTAATGGGGAAGGTATTAAGAGTATTCTGGGAATACTCATGCATGAATACTTGAGGAGCTGTGGGTTATATTATTTTATTTTTTGACAGTACTGGAATTTGAACTCAGGGCTCCATACTTACTAAGTAGGCACTCTACCACTTAAGCCACTCCTCCAGCCCCAGGAACTGTGCATTATAAGGACTCCGTTGCTTCTCTCTACCTCCATTCATATACCCTCACATCCTGTGGTAGATTAAAAATGACCACAAATTCAACACTGTATGGAGAAGTGAACTCCATTTCCTTTCTTCTTGAATTTGGGCATTTGAGTATGGCATTAATCAAAGGAGTATAGAAAAAGTAACTGTGCCAGTTCAGACCTAGCCTTTAAGAAGAGCTTTCACCTTCATCTCTGGAAATTCTAAACCACCATGTAAGAAGTCCAACTAACTTGTTAGATGACCTGCAGAGGACTGAGACTCCCTGGTGAGGGAGAATGGCACCAGACATGTGCGTAAAGCCATCTTTGAACTTCCAGACCAGATTAGCCAAGACATGAATACTACTAAGTGACCTCGATCAATGGCACACAGAACAGAATTATCTAGCTAAACCCTGCCAAAATTCCCAACTCAAAAATTGTAAGATACATTAGAAGGTTGTCACTTATTAAAATAAGTCACTGTTTTGTTAGGAGCTCTAAATAGCCAGAATAAAACCCTGAAAGGAATTATGCACAATGCTGAAAATCAGATGATCTTAGTCTCTTGAATCTCTATCTGTGCCTTCCCATCATCAAGCCCTTTTTTATATATGATGAAAGTCCTCCATTATCTGATCTCCAACCTTACCTCCTAACGTGACCTCCAACTCTAGGCTTTCAATTACCTATTTTTTAATGGTTCCTGGGCCAGCATCCAACATTCTTTTTCTGTCTTTCATGCCAAGACAGTTTATGCTATTCCTCCTTTTTCTTCACCTAACTTATTCACCACTTTCCAATATTCATCTGATGAATTATTTCCTCCCAGAAGTCTGCTCCAGGCCATGAGAAACTCACAGCAAAAAAAAAACGCACATAATTCCAAGTGAATGAACTTTCACCTTAGAAAAAGAATTGAGGAGGTTGATATTTCTAGACCACAGAGCTTAAAAAGGGAATTGAGGAGCAGGCACTATGGCTTGACTATGGCTTGAGTGCCTCAAGGTTTGTGTGCTAAAAGCATGGTCGCCAGTTAGTGATGTTGAGAAGTGGTGGGAACTTTAAGAGGCAGGACCTAGCAGAAGGTAATTAGGTCATGGGGCACCACCTTAGAAAGAACTAATGCTGGTCTCATTGGAGAGGTTGGTATAAGGTCAGGCCGCCTGTGCATGTGGCATCTTCTGCACATGCCCATTTTCCTTTCTGCTTTCCTGCCATGTTGTAACCAGCCAGGATGCTCACTAGAGGCCAAAAGATGGGGTCACTCAAACCTGGACTTTCAGTCTTCAAACTATCAACTAAATAAACTTTTCTTTATAAAAATCCAGCATTTAATATTGCGTGACAGCACAAAATAGAGTAATACACCAAGATACACCATAGCCTGGGAAAATTTCTTGCTCCTCACGTATGTCTCTCTCAACATTTACAACGTCATGACTGCTGTATTAGCCTGATGGACAAAGTGCAGTGGTAGTTCAGAAAGGGGGCAATTGCTTTTATCTGGAGAGACTTAAAGATGCTTTCTAAAGGAGGCGTGACACTGCAGCAGTCTCTTGGATGATGAATAGAAGTTCACTGGTTGAGAAAACGGAAGGAGGTGATGGTGGGCAGAGGGAACAGCAAGAGGAGGCAGCAGAAATATGAAAGAACAAGGCACACACAAGCAGTGTAGTTAGTAAGAGAACGCAAAGAATTAGGGGACAAGAAAGTTTTGGGAGAGGGTGGCAGTAGATGCCATGTCACATGGGGGATTTGGACTTTTTTTTGTAGGGAAACACTGAAGTTTTAAAGTACAAAATGGTTGCGAAGAGACTTGTGGCTAGAGTGAAAGTTCTGATGGATTAACAGAGCAAGGGACAGGTTCCATTATTCCATTAAGGTCTGCACTTGTGCTAATGAGGGCTTGAATTAGAACAGCTCCTCCTTTGGAAGGGAAGGAAGGTGGCCATTCTGAGTGATGCCAGGGAGATAGAATGGGCAGGGTTGGATAGTGGCATATGGTGAGCAGTGGTGAGCAATGGGCAGATCTGTTGTTAGAACCTGCTCACTCACTGCTGACCAGCAGTTCTTAGGTAATTCATGGCATCTTGTAGCCTCCTCATCTGTACAAATGGTCAGACACAATACATGTGCCTCAGGTTTCTGGAAGGCTGAAATGAGATAACATAGAAAAGTAAATGGTGTGGGACCTAGTCCAGAGTACACAGCCTATGTTTATGTGTAATTTTAATTTTTTTGCTCATCATTGGAAACAGGGAGTGAGGTGAGGGAGACATTAGGGATGAATGCAAGGTTGTGAGCAAGAGTAGAATACATTTGTCATGAAGAAGTTACAATATGATATCCTAGGACACATTTGCTCTCAGGAATCCAGATATGATAAATTCCTTGACATTATCATGAGTCTGCAGCATTTCTCCCCATCCTGGAGCTAACCCCAAGGTCAGAGTCACAGAGAAAGACCTTTCTTATTTCTTCTCTGCCTGTAGTTCTCTTGTTCATACTCATTTCTCTACTTTTTCTTCTCTCTAACTTGGAAGGTCTTTATCTAGTCTAGGGGTAGGGTGGGAGATTGATATAAATGAGAGGGATAATTAAAACATGTCAGTAGGTACTCTTTCCAAATCTTTCTGTCTTGGGCTGGTGGACTGCTCAATCAGTAAGAGTGCTTGCCTAGCAAGTTTGAAGCCCTGAGTTCAAACCCCAGTGCAGCCAAAACCAGAACTTTCTGTTTTATACCTCAGGTTTTTGAACTTGACAGACAGAGTTTGGTAGCATCATTCTCTACTGTACAATGTCTTTTTTTTTTTCCTAAAGCAGTGAGTTAGTAAATGAATGCAGAGGAAAAAAAAAACAGAATCTGGAACAAATGACTTAACCAAAATATCTTGAAATACTGACAGAGTTTTTGTCTCTCCCAAACCTATGCAGCCTTTCTCACATCTTCAAGACAGTCATAAATAAGAAAGGCCAAGTTAGAATAAAAGTATCTTTGTCTTAAATCTGATTCATGCTGTGCAGGCAATGAGAACAAGGGAAGAATCAACTAATTCTGAAAACTTGTTTCCAAGTATGTAGAGTCAGACCATAAAACAAGCTTTTTTCCCAAGGATTGACTGAGTTGGGAATTGAGTCTCAGCAGTCATGTAAAACATTTCTCAGTGATATTGAAGGAATCCCATACTCAGTATCGTGCAAGTAAAGTAAAAAATGGAACAAAAAAAAAAAAGCTGCTAGGCACTGACTGTGTCCAGCTCTGATTCTGCCTTATGGCTGTGTATGAGAGGGTCATCAATACCCAAGTGAGTCACTGCACCCTTCCTGTCCTTTTGTCATTTCTTCACACATTCCTTTCTCCTTTCTGTCTTCCTTCTTAACATCATTAGCATAAGTGTTTTATCCATGTACTCCGTACCTTTCTGCATGCATGAAGGTGGAAAAAAGAATGAGAGACTGAATCATAGCTCTTTTGTGTTTAAATCTAATGGTAGGAGGTAGAGAAGAAAAACTGAGTATAACTTTAAAACCCTTGGGTGTCTGTGTACAAATGGTCTGAATGGTTCAACCCACACACAGGAAACTATTCTAAACCATTTAGACTGTGATATTTGAGTTCAAATAAAAGAAAAAGTAGTTTTCCCAAGTAGGAATCAGTTATGCTGTTTTCTCTGAGTGACAGAGATAAATTTTCAGTTCATAAATAGGAGTCAGAGTTATAACTAATACCCTGCCTTTTGTGACACTTCATATCCCACTTAATCTTTGCCACAAACCAGTACAGAAGGTTTTGTCATTCCTATTTTACATATGTGGAAGATAAAGCTCTTTGAGTTTAATCAACTTGTTTAAGGTTGCATAGTTAGACATTTGCCCATGGGCACTAGAACCTCCCTTCATTGCTCCCCAAATTGTACTTTTCCATGGTGACACCTCACCACCTTCCCCATATGTCTCACAAATGTCTTCAAGTTATGCTCACTATTTTGAGCTTATCAAAAATGTAAAGGGATGGAGATTTGGAAGAAAATAATCAACTGATAGGAGCCACTCTCTTTTCTACCCACAATGCTTTGTCATGCCCTTTGGATCAAGAACATCACAGCAGTAATTTCTATGAGTGATGATTACTATGCTTGAAAATCAGGATGACAATAACACTTTATGTTTATTATGTGCCAGATCATTTTTCATGATCAATTCTCACAACAATTTTATGAAATAGGTGTTATGATTATTCTTCTTTGAGATAGACAAATTGGACTGTTAAAGCAATTTCTCAACACCACACTTCTTCTAAAGTGAGACACTAGGATTTGACTCTGCAACTATGTTCTTATAACAGTGTGGAAATGACTATCCATAAATCACACAGTAAAAGGTTACTTTTGTCATTTAAAATTTAGCCTTGGCATTAACTTAGTTATCAGAGCTCCTTATGCTGTAAGTGACAAAATAACCCAGTATCAATTCTGAGACGTCTAGGGCTTCTAAGCTTTGGTCTACCTATGGCCCAGCTTCTCCCTCTCTCTGCATTTGACTATGCAAGTATGGCTGGAACGTTGAGCTGTACTGCAGCAGTTTCACACCTACCATTACCATATCAATCCGGTAGGACAAGAGTGCGCACTTGCCTTCCCCAAAGCTCTAACAGACACCTCTTCATACCTCAATAAGTTACATGTCTATGATCAAACTGTGGATAAAGGGATGAGATAAAATGCTTACCTTTAGTTCATCGGGTCCCACCTCTGTAACTCACCCACTCCATGTCTAAGAATGAGAGGATGGTGTTCCCCAAGACATACAAGGATTATTTCCTGGAGGGAGAATGCACAATGCACAGGAAATGACAGTTATTCACTGCACACACTCTTATAGCATACATATTTTGATCTATTTTCTAAAAATATTTTTACATATATTTACCTTTTATTTTGTTTCTTTAGTTATCACAATGTCCTAAACAACTCTCCATGTTGTTAAAAGCTCACTTTACTGACAATACTCATGATGTCTTTATTAGCTCAACAAAATCTTCCAGTAGATTCCATAGATACAGATATCAGCAGTAGCACAGCTGGTATTGTAGCTTCATATTAGCCTGAGTAAGGTCCTGGAAGGAAGAACTGCCTGGTTGCTTTCCCCTACTTCTTCCCACTAATCTTACTTCTGCCACAGTCAAACCTCAAGCCCCCTCTCTGTATGTTTTCTTGGGTTTAGTTCGTGAGTAGATAGGATGAACTTCATGGCTGCCTTGGGCCTACTTTGCCCTATCACCACTGCTCTCTAATGGAAAAATATTAGATACCAACACATACAATTTCATGGCCTGAGAAAATTTCTATTTTGAGTAAAAAAAAAAAAATCTACTTTTTGGGTAAAAACATTAATTAGGATTATGGAGATTGTGGGTGGAGGGAGCTACCGTTGCATGGCCCTGAAAACCCTCAGCATACCCTGGCATCGGTCTCTGAGGAAACATAATATTGCCCCTTGTGCGAGATGTTTTTCATTTTGGTTGGGATTTTCACCGGTAAGAAGGCCAATTTTTTTAGACTTTAGTCAGAATATTTCAGGTCCTAAATTTGTGGGTCCAAACTCATTTGTGCTTTTTCTAAGCAGAATAGTCAAGTTGAATCTGAGGATTAACAGTGGACAGTATGCCAACCAAAATATTTATCTTCTTTGAGGCAACTAATGAGTTCCTGTATTTTTCTTGAGTCTTTCCCTACATAAGGAAACTGGGCACATCATTAAAGCTACCTTGAGGAAATTATATGATAGCCTTTATTAAACCAACATTCTAGAAGGGAGGGGACTATGTCAATACAGAGAGTTATTAATTATATTTTGCCTTCAGATGGCTTGATTTGTGTGTGTGTTAGTGAAGTTCACAGTGACAATAGTGTATGTGAAAGGAACAGGCTCTGATCCAGGGGCTCAAAGATGCTGGTTCTGATTTCTGTTCTGCTTTGCCTTGGTGGAAGCAACCAGTTGGACAAACAGAGTCAGGCACTACATTTTTTTTATCTTGCACAATCAATAATCATTTGATGTTTGTGATGATGAAGCTGGGAGGAATTCTGGGCATAGAGATAGAAGACTGGGTGTCTCTATCACTTTAGACAGGTTACTTTGTCTCACTTGAACCTCCATTTCCTTATCTGTAAGACGGGAATACAGTCTCTTTCAACAACTTATTAAGAAACCCGAGTAAGGAAATATATGTAAGAATGCTTTACATGAAGGAAGAGCTTATAATTTTACAGTATATTATTATCAATATTATCACTATTAAACTTAATCGTTAAGGCTTACAAATTCACTAGTAAACTGTGATAGCTTAGTAGGGATCTATGGTTTAGATTATCAAAATAATAATGAAAACATACATATCAAATCATTGTTTTAATACACACACATGCACACACACACACACACGCACACCCACACCCACACCCCCACACACCAATTTGTTTAATTGGTACCCTTGGTAATGATTGGAAGAAGTGTTTTTACCTTTCTAAGTCTTTTTTTATTTGTTTGGCAGCACTAGAGTTTGCACTCAGGCCTCATGCTTGCTAGGCAGGTGCTCTACCATTTGAGCTATTCCACCGGTCCTAAGTTCTTGTTTCCTAGTTGTCAAATAGTCAAGAGATTTGCCTCCCCCACATACTGAGGATTGAACCCAGAGCCTTGTGCTTTTTGGGAAAGCCCGCTACCACTGAGCTACACTTGCAGTCCAAAATCATGAGATTCTTGAGAATTTCTTTTTTTTTTTTTATAATAGCTGTTCTGATTGGAGTGAGGGGAAATCTTTTTTTTTTCCTTTTTCTTTTATTATTCATATGTGCATACAAGGCTTGGTTCATTTCTCCCCCCTGAGAATTTCTTGAGGCCTTAGAAATTTGACTATGTCAAGCCACTTATTTTACAGAGAAGGAAATTTTGACTTGACTTGGTTCTACTTTATTCACTAGTTCAAACAATTTGTTAGTGGCAGAATTGAACTGACAACCCACTGCTACAAATAAATGTAATATAAGTGACTTGGAGCAGCCTAGATCTGCTGTTCAATCCTAAAGTGATCCTATCATATGGATATACAGAATCTTTATCAGCAGATAACCAAGACTCTTAAGTAACTGGCTTAACTTGATGGATGCCAGAGACAGATGGCTCAGGCTGAGAATCACCAATAGATTTCTGGTTTTTTTTTAATTATGTTATTAATTGTATTATCTGTGAGGATAGTTAGAAAAAATTGCCTATTCATTGCATAGAATAAGAAATAATACCCACCATTCAATGTTCACCTATTATGTACAAGTTATTCTACTTAAATCTCTGAGAGGTTAAGGAACTTGCTCAAGGTCACAGAGCTGGTAGATGCCACAGCTGGGACTCTAGGTCAGATCTGTAAGACCCTGAGACCCAGTCTGTTTCCACCACTTACAGCAAGTGAGTATGAACAGTACAGAGACTAAGATTGGTTTCATCGTGCCCACATCTTTAGTTCTTAGCTAATGTGAAAACAAAACTTGTATATAAGGATTAGCTGTCCTTTGCCAGAGCTCCTTGCCCAATGCTATCTACACTGTTCACATTCTACTTTAAGCAACGACTTGAAATCCCTTTTTTTTTACAGTAAATACACACTCAGTTATGACTCCAGCTTCCCCAATTTTTCCATTTAATCTTGTCCTCTTTTCTTTCAATTTCCATAAGCCTTTTAGGTTCCTTCCTTGAATGTGAAGTGAGTAAAAGAATCTATATATAATTCAAACAATAAATTTTGTTTGAATAAATGTAAAAGGCAAAGATTAGGGCAAAAATTCAAGTTAAATAGGATTTGATTATTAAGACATTACAATAAATGGATTAAGGCATGACAATAAATACTTTTAGATAATTAACTAAAAGATAGGCCTGTCTGTTCCCTTGATTTCTTGGTTACCATATTTATACTTGAACATTAAGCAAAGGGTCCTGAGAGGAAGGTGAGAAGTTTTTCACAATCCTATAGTTTGGCTACAATAACCCTGTATGTAGAACACACACATTGTATTTTACGTGGAAATCTCACTCTATACACAGGACATAAGAATCATGCAAGGGTGGGCAGATGACTAAGTCAAATCAGAACATCTCTGCTTGTGCCCTGGCTCTGTAACTTCCTGCCCATGCAGTTTTTGGCAAATGAGAAAATCACTCTGAATTTCACTTTTCTGCTTGGTAAAATGAGACTAACAAAGACTGTCCCTTGCTATTGTACAAGGATGTTGTGAGGACCTACTAGAAGAGATGGGAAAGGCTGTGCTGGGCAATGCAGGAGTTAATACCAACCATGGAACTTCCTAGCTTTGTGTGGGACTATCCGTGAGAGGATTGCGGGTTAGGGAGCTGGTGGTGGGAGTCAGAGAGTGTTGCACGAAGGAGGATTTTGGCAATTTTTATATCCAAATGCTAAACCACAGCAGCTGAGCAGGCAGAAAGCCAGGGCAAAGCCTGCTCTGTCTAGCTGAACTTGATGCTCCAGTTTCACCTCCTCACTACTCCTTAACTGCCTGCCTCTGAGGAGCTGCTTTAACTTGGATCTTGAATGTCCTTCGAGGGCCCATGTGTTGAAAGGTTGGTCCCCAGTTGTGTTGTTATTGGGAGGTGGTGGAATCTCTAGGACATGGAACCTAATGGAAAGAAGTTAGATTTTTGGGTATGTGCCCTTGAAGGGGATATTGGGACCCTAGCCACCCCCCACCTTTGCTTCTCAGCTGCCATATGGTGAATAGACCTTCTCTGCCATGTACTCTTGCCATTACATGCTGTGCCACTGCAGGCCCAAAGTGATGGGGCCAAATGACCATTAACTGAAACCTCTGAAATCATGAGCCAAAACAAATGTTTTTAACTATTCAGTTAATTATCTCAGGTATTTTGTTCTAGTACCAGAAGGAAGACTAAAAGAGCAGGGAAGTGTAAAGCCCTCTACCTCTCACAAGGTGAGAGGGAAAATCAGCACTGGGCCAGAGAGAGGTTAAGTCACTTACAGTAACTGCAATTTATTGAGTGTTTCCTATGTGCCAGGCATGATGCCAAACATTTCCATACATGAGGTTATTCATTTCTCATGTCAGAAAATGAGCTAAGTATGATTATTATGCCCATTTCACAGATAAGGAAACTGAGTGTCAGAGAGGTCAAACAACTTACCCCAGGTCATAATTAGATAACAGCTGCCACAAAGATTCAAATCCATGTGGTCTGATTCTAAAACCCACATCCTCAAGCACTGCTGTACTGCAACCCCCAGCTTATGTGCATCCTCAGAGTCTCAGTTTCCTGCTACCAAACACAACCCTGTTGATGGTATCCTGCTTCTGATGAGAGAAGATACAGAGAAGAGGGTTAGGTACCATTACTGACCTTGGCAACTTCATTTTCTACCCATCATATAGACCTCCCTTGCTACAGTAATGTCCTGTTTGGTGGAAGTGGCCAATCTGATAACCTGTATCTTTTTGTTGAGAAAGGAAAGAAAAACAGAACACTTTTGCTTCTAGAAATTCTGGCCAATAAATGTCATAAAGTTTTCTGACTTGAAATAGGCTGCAGTAGGATTAGTAGAGTTAGTAAGATTAGTAGAGTTGTAATTAAGGCAGTATTTGGTGAGGTGTCATAGTCAAAGAACATCTGTGACCTGGGAATAGGGGCAGTTGCTAGCAGCAACTGGTACCCACCATATTCCTTACCTTTATAGACCAATAGAATCACTGCCCATGCCTAGCATTAACTTAGCATCCATGGAGTGCCATGTGCCAGGTAATACACAAGTTAAGGTACTTAAACATGAGAGAAAGCGATAGAGGTGGTACGTGATCAAAGCAGGTGGGTGCTTTAGAAAGTAAGTGAAACTGAATTTGGAAGAGGGGAGGACAATTTGGGGCAGAGCAGTCAGCATGGCTTTTTTTGAAGGAGGGAATAAATTTGATTTTGAAGGATGGGTGAGAATTGACTAAATGAAAAAGTTAAGGACTGATGGGAAAAAAAGTAAGAAGAGATGACACTGGGAAAACACAGCACAATAATCGGTTCAAAACTGATGAGAGTGAGCACTGGTGTTTGCATGCTTTCAGTGGCTGAAAGGAAAATGACTTTAAACAGGTGGCATGGTGGTACATGCCTGTGATCCGAGCAGTCAAGAGGCTGAGGCAGAAAATAATGAAAAGAAAGGAGGGAAAGAGACAGAGACAGAAAAGAGAGAGACAGAGGGAGAGAGAGAGGAGAAGAAAGGAGGGAAGGGGAGGGGAGGGGAGGAGAGAGGAGAAGAAAAGGAGGAGGAAGAGAAGGAGGAGGAGGAGGAGGAGGAGAGATAAGTAAATAAGTAAATGACTTAAGCAAGTTATTATTTTCACATAGTCCAGAGGTAGGATGGGCTTTTTGGTTGCTTGATTCAGCAGCCAAACAGTCTCACTGAAGAACCAGGTATGTGTTCCCTCGTTCATAACACATAAGGAAGAGATTGATTATCTTTTCCAGAAATCACAAACTAGACTCTCTTGGCATTTCATTGTCTCGGACTGGTCTTTGGTCTCTTTCTAAACTCAACACTGTTAGAGGAAATAAAACATAATATACTTTTACCAGTGGATCCCAAATGCTAGCCTCTTGGAATCACCTGGAGAGCTTGTAAAAACATGGTTGTTGTCCACCCATCCCCAGAGTTTCTGACTCAGTAGGTTGGGGTTGGAATTTGCATTTCACACAAGTTGCCATGTGATTCTGGTGCTGCTGTTCTGGGACCACACTTGGAGGACCAATATCTTTGAGTAATCAAGGCTGGAGTGGATGTTAGGCCATCAGTCACTAGGTCTCCTGAAGATATGGCTTTCACTGGCACAGGTCCAGTTTATGCCCATAACTAATTATGTTCCCTTCACTGTCAAAACTGTCCTGGCTAGTTTCACACAATCCTCTCACTACAGGGTGCTTTGTGTGTGTGTGGACAATTAAAAAAAATTATAATATATTCGTTGTGCAGGGGAGATTCATTGTGACAATTCTGAATAGGCTTACATTGTATATTGGTTAGATCGCCTCCACCACCCCCAACCCCCTCCTGCCCCACTTACAGCCATTGCAAGAGGTTTCCTTGTTCTATTTCATATATGTGTATGAAGTCCATCAATCACATTTTGTCACTTTCATTCACCCTTCCCCCTCCCACAAGTCACCCCCCACACTGTACCTATTTTATAGTCCTGTCTTTTATTATTAATTCCTAAGTCAAAGTTCAAAGGGGTTTCTCAATGTAGCCCCATTGTGAGTATACTTCACTTTGGTCAGTTCAACCTCTTTCCATTACTCTCTTATCCCTTCCCTCCCACTCCCCATAGTTCAACAGCTTTCTTTTTTTTTTTTTTTTCATTTTTCTTTTATTATTCATATGTGCATACAAGGCTTGGTTCATTTCTCCCCCCTGCCCCCACCCCCTCCCTTACCACCCACTCCACCCCCTCCCGCTCCCCCCCCTCAATACCCAGCAGAAACTATTTTGCCCTTATTTCTAATTTTGTTGTAGAGAGAGTATAAGCAATAATAGGAAGGAACAAGGGGTTTTGCTGGTTGAGATAAGGATAGCTATACAGAGCATTGACTCACATTGATTTCCTGTGCGTGGGTGTTACCTTCTAGGTTAATTCTTTTTTATCTAACCTTTTCTCTAGTACCTGTTCCCCTTTTCCTATTGGCCTCAGTTGCTTTAAGGTATCTGCTTTAGTTTCTCTCCCACTCCCCATAGTTCAACAGCTTTCAATACATATGGTTATATCTTTTAACTGCACAGATGTATTTTGATATTGCTGATAATCATTCATTCTCTTTTTACAGGATGCTGTGAGATCAAGTCATAGGACCTTCTCTAGAAGTAAACATAGGCTAGTGACCTAGGATTCATCAGTGAAATGTGTGACTGCAACTGAGGGATAGCTTCCTTGTCCTATATCCTAGGGTGTGTGTGTGTGTGTGTGTGTGTGTGTGTGTGTGTGTGTGTGTGCATGTGTGTGTGTGAGAGAGAGAAAGAGAGAAAGAGAGAGAGAGAAAGAGAGAGAGAGAGGAGCTATTGAAATTAGTATGGATACTATTTTATATTGTTGGATCCAGACTGATATGTATAAAGGGTATTGCTCTTAATTTATATGGTAACTATTCTCTACTCATTATAAATGTAGCTTTTGAAATAGTATTTGCTTATGATTAATTTTACTAAATATCAGAGCATGAATTGAAGTTAATTAGTTTTTTGTCTTATGTTCATTGACTTGATGCTTTTATGAAAATATGAAACATTTTGTATTAAATAGCATATTTTAACACCCTTGCTCAAGGTGCAGCTCATAGTATAACAGAGTTCAGGATTAATAAGCAGTGTTGGTTGCCAAGTATTTCTGGTTCATCCAGAACTAAAAGTGTTGTTGAAAATTAACCACATCTGGCAGTCTTAGTAGGAGTCCACACAGTGTCTGGAAGAAAAGTAGTAAAAGAATATTCCTGCTTTCCTTTCTAAATCTAGTTTCATTTTCTTGGCTTTTTTTGCATAAAGGTTACCAAAGACTAAGTTTGAAATGATTCTAATAGTAAGCACTTCTAATCTTATTCATGGAATCAGACTTGATCTCTTTGAAGGTCTTTCTTAAGAAACTGATAACAAGCAGTGTTTGGGATGCTGTTTAAGAATTTACTTAAACCACTTCCTCCCAGCCCCACGCAAAATCACAAACCCAAGCACCATCCAGATTAGCATCAAAATTTATGGCTCGTCGCTAAACCAAGAGTTGTGAAATTTTACTCAATTTAGAATTGTTTGAACTTTGTTGTTTTAAGCTTTTTAGTAGACTTTCTTCTTGTGCCAGAATAACCTCATGTTCCAATCTTTCAGGATAAGGACAATTTGGGGTGAGTCTGCTAGGAACAGCAACATTAAAAAGTTCAAACAATAGAATTTCTGAGCTGGAGAGATCCTAACAATCCTCTGTTCTCAACTTCCATTCATTGCAGGAAGTTCTTCTTTAATATCCTCCCGGAAAGGAAAGCCACAGCATCAGGGGTTGGGTAATTTTTTTTTTTGGTGGGATTTGGGTTTGAACTCAAGGCTTTGAGCTTGCAAGGCAGGCACTCTACTGCTTGAGTCATATCATTTTGCTCTGGTTATTTTGGAGATGAGGTTCTCATGAACTATTTGCCCAGGCTGGCCTCAAGCCACAAATGGCTTTAGCTGTAGTATTTTCTTTTTCTTTTCTTTCTTTTTTTTCTTTCTCTCTCTTTTCTTTTCTTTCTTTCTCTCTCTCTTTCTTCTCTCTCTCTCTCTCTCTTCTTTCTTTCTTTCTTTTGGGGATTTGAACTCAAGGCCTTTTGCTTGCTAGGCAGGTATTTGACCACTTGAGCCACACTATCAACCTTAGAATATTTTCTTATGGTGAGTGAGCAATGTGTTTTTCAACCCATTTACTTTAGAGGACTATAGAAAAAACTATGAACTGAATTGTATTCCTCTAAAATTCATTTGTTGAAGCACTAACCCCCAACATGACTGTATTTGAAGACAAGATGTTTAGGAGATGACTAAGGGTAGGGACCAAATCCAATAGGATTTGTGGCCTTATGAGAAGAAGAGCTAGGAGATCTTTTCAAGGGAAAGCCATGTAAAGACAGAACAAGAAAATATGGCTGCCTGCAAACTTTGAGGACAGCCATATGGGAAACCAAATTAGCTAGCACCTTGATGTTGGACTTCACAGTCTCCAGAACTGGGAGAATAAATTTCTAATTTTTTCAGCTCACACAATCTACTTCATTTTTATTTTATTTTATGGAAGCCTGAGCTGACTGGGACAGATTATATGTATTTTTTCTTCTACATCAGAATTTTTAGCTATCATGGCCACCCTAACACATAGATTCTTTAAAAATTAAATTCACAGTAAAGTCCATTCTTCTCTATCTGATGCAATTTCTAGATTGTCACCCAGACAATCTGCTCACTTTGAGATCATTCCAGCTTATGTTGGCCTTAACAAAATGATGGTGTCTGTCACTGAACATAATATTCTGAGTGTGTTCTGACCAATGCATTGACATTGCTTTTAATGAACTAGATTTCCCATCTTCTTGTAGGCCAAATATAAAATAATGCTAGTTTTTCTCTTTCAGAAAACACAGTAGGACTGGGGTATAGTTCAGTGGTAGAATGCTTGCCTAGTATGCATGAAGCCCTGGGTAATACCCCTCGTACCACAAAACCAATAAAACAAATAAAACAAAGGAAATACAGAACAACTAAACAAACACCTAATAACTCCCTCCCCCTGCAAGTAAAACCAGAAAACACATAAGACAGAGGCTAAACTTGTGATCACATAAAATCTGCATTTTTTTTAGTTGAACTTCTTCCTAGGCCTTGTAATCCAGCAGACTTTTGAATTACCAAGTATGAAACCATATGAAAAAAATGTGGAAGTCCAAAAAATTGTTTCAACACACAAGTATGAACTCCAAGGAGCTGGTTGATTTCATGGTAAAACAAAGCTAGCCTAGTACAAAGAATTTCCTGTTCAAAAGTTGTTGCTGAAGGCTGGGGGCATGGTTCAAGTGGCAGAGCACTTGTCAGGCATGCACAAAGCTATGGGTTCAACCACCAGTGCTGCTAAATAAATAAAGAAACAAATAAATAAATAAATAAATAAATGGAAAAGGAAAAAAAAAGTCGATGCTGTATAAAGAACTTTGGGTTTAGCTGGGCACTGGTGGCTCTCACCTATAATCCTAGCTACTCAGGAGGCAGGGATCAGGAGAATTATGGTTCGACCACCCAGGCAAATAGTTCACGAGACACTTTCTTAAAAAAAACCATCACAAAATAAGGGCTGGTAGAGTAACTCAAGGCGTAGACCCTGAATTCAAGTCCGAGTAATGAAAAAAAAAAAGAATTTTGAGTTGTGGGCTAGGACAATAGCTCAGTGGTAGAGTGTGTGCTTAGCATATGCAAGGTCCTGGGCACAATTCCCAGCACCAAAAACCCGAAAACCAGTTGGGCACCAGTGGTTCACATCTATAATCCTAACTACTCAGGAGGCAGAGATCAGGAGGATCACAGTTCAAAGTCAGCCTCAGCAAATTTTTCCAAGACGCTATCTATAAGATACCCAACAAAAAAAGGGCTGACAGAGTAGCTCAAGTACTAGAGTGCCTGCCTACAAAGCATGAAGCGATGAAGAAGAAAGAACCCCCCCAAAAAAACCAACCAAACAAACAAACAAAACCCCCCTGAAAATCAAAAAACCCAAAATTGGACTGTTAGAAGGGGTGAATTGAAATCCCAGTTTTCTACCAAGTGTTGAGCTGAGTAGCACTTGGCACTTTTTAAGCCTGAGTTTCCTTACCTATGAGTAAACCTTGGACTAAATCAGTGGTTTCTTAAGTGTAAGAATTCACAGACTAAACAATTCAAAAACAAAAGTCCCTCTTAATATAAGGGACACACACACACCACCCAATCACCATTTGCTATCACCACCATGTTACAAAAATAAAAGAACATTTTAACACCAAAAAGGAAGAACAGCATAGAATGACAATCCATAAATTTATATGCACGTTTTTCTCTAGGAATTGATGAACTTTGTCACTTATTGAATGAACTTTTGGGGACCATTGAACTAGGTCTTTTTAAGGTCTTGTCCAGCTCTCAATGCAGCTATGAGGCCATATGGACGTTGGATAGCAGTGGTATGATACATCAGAAAGTATGACATTACTTATTAATCCATTCATCTACCAATTTAACAAATATTTATTAGCACTACTATGTGCCTTACATTTAAAAGCTGGGATATATCAATGAACAAGCACAAAGAAAACCCCTGTCCTTGTGCTACTTACATGTAGAGGAAGAAAACAGAAAATAACTATAGAGGTCAATAACAAACTATTTTTGAAGATGCAAACTGCTATAGAAAATGAGAAAAAGTAGAGCAGGGTAGAGGCATTTGGGACTACATTCTTTCTGATCATGGCGTAGTAAGGAGCACTGGACCTCACTAACATGGTCGTCATTTTTTTCTGCTTCTATTTACTGCATCAAATGCAGCCATGAGCAAATTGATTAATTTAGAAATTTATTGCTGTTTCACATATTTAATATCCTTAATGCAAGGTTGTTGTAGACTATGGTAATTAATGCAGCTTGGGAAATACACATGGAGTTATTTATTTAGAATAACAGCTCGTGATTTTATTTATTAGTGGTGTATTTGATTTTGAAATTGCTTTCATTCAATCAATCGATTAATCATGTATCATTTAGACAACAAATGTTTATAGACAGCTTGTTATGCAGAAGGATGAATTATAAACATATATATTAGAGCTATTTTTACAGAATTCTGGACTCCAGATTACTGTATATTAGGGAGCAATTAGGTACCTAGAAGTAGTAGGGGAAGGTAAAAATAAAAATGTTTTCCAACTTAGTGAATATATAGTGTTAAGTATTTGTTTATTTTGTTTTATGATTACGTAAGAACACATTACTTAATCTCACAATAGCTCTCTGGTAGATAAGTTAGCATGTTTTTCTCATTGAATGTGTAAGGAAACTTGAGATTCCGGAAAGTTAAATGCCTTACTTAGCCTTAGTCACTTAGGGAGTGTTAACACCGCAATGGAGATCTTAGGTTTCAGCGTCATTGTTTAGCAACATCTGATCTTGAACCAGTTGATATGTCACATACCTTTGTCTCCAGACATCTCTGTGAACTGAGGGCCCTCAATGTACTGCACCTGTACTGCCTACCTAGACATCATACCTGGGTGTTCCCAGAGCACCCATCTATTTCTGGGCTCCACAACTTTAGTGTCAAAAGGCCTCAGATAGTTAAAAGCTATCAGGATGATCAGGGTCAGCCAATGGGGTGACCTGGTCCATGTATGGGTAAAGATAGAAGAAAAAGGGAAGGGGTGAAAGTAGGGGCAGGAGAAAAGGCCAAAACAAAACAAAAACAAAGGAATCAACCATATTTATCCCAGTTCCTTTACTTTTTGCTCCCAACTTGCTACTTACCTTTCCTATCCACTTACAGAGAAAAAAAGGAAAATTAGAAAATTAGAATCACAAGGAATTCTAGATGTGTGATCACGACCAGTTAGCTTTTGGGAAATGTCATGTTTAATCACAACACTCTTAGCTAGTGATTTTTAACCTGGTTACAAAATGGGCTGAAAGAATATTACCATGGAGGAGATGAATTAAAAAATACCTGGACGAAGTTTGTCAAAATACGAATTCTGAATCAGTGTGTGGAGACTGAGGCATGAAGATTGCAAGTTTGAGACCAGCTTGGGTTCCTGTCTCAAAACAAACAAAAACTCTGCCCCTCTACCAAGATCTCATGCTAGCAAAGGTTTTCAGCCTTGGCTACACTTATAATCACCTGGGGAATTTTCGCAAAATGCCCAGCACTGGCCCCATCACCAGACGTTCTAACTTCATTGGTCTGAGGTCTGAGGTATATTTATTGCCTTATATTTTATTAAGCTCCAGGTACTTTTAAGGTGCAGCCAAGATCACTGCCCCCATCGATCCTGTATTACTGACAGTAGCATGATCTACCCCAGGTATGTCAGAGTGTGCAGAAAGGCTTGAGAAAATATTAAACCAGTGGTGACTTTCAGAGTATTGTCCATAAACCAATAGCATCAACATCAGGTGGGAACTTACTAGAAATGCAAATTCTCTGGCTTAATTCCAGACCTCTCAAACTGTGACCTGACAATTTTCCTTTCCTCTCCTGTCTTCTCCTCTCCTCCTCTCCCTTCTCTTCCCCTCTCCTCCCCTCCCCTTCTCTCTTCTTTTCTTTTAGAGAAAGAGTCTTGGTGTTTATTACCCAGGCTAGTCTGGTACTCACTATATAGCCCATACTGGTCTTGAACTTGCAATCCTCCTATCTTAGCCTCCCAAGTACTGGTGTGCCACTATATCCTGCTTGCAATTTATGATTTAAAAAAACTTTCTGTGTGATTCTGGGAGAAGCATTATTGTAACTTAATCTAAAGTATTTGTTGCATATAATTGAGTTGGATACCATATTTTATGATAAACATAATATTCTAGTTATCAACAAGAGTACAGAGCTTTCTTTAGGTAAAAAAAATAAAGTACGTAGATGGGAAAGTCAGGGATTAACTAGAAATGACTGAGGTAAGGGGCTGAATATAGTTTGCATTTGTTTTCTGTACAAGTTATATATGTTTTTTGTTTTGACATATAGCATCCTTCCTGGGAAATCACACTGTGGGGGCAGCATCTTTTCCTGTGTGCTAAAGCTCTTTTTGTGTTGACTATGAGTTTATATTTTAGCCTACCTTAAGCAGGCTCTTCCCCATAATCAAATAATGTTTTCAAAGACTGAAAATCAGCAAACAAAGTCTTGCACTAGACAAAAAGACTGGAAAACACCCTAAACTCTGAGCCAAGATGTCCCTTGGGACTTTATCAGCTCCTCTACTACATGATCAACTGATCACATCATGGCAGACTAACCTGGGCCACTAGAATAAGGGCCAAAGAGTGAGGTTTTCTTTTTTTTCCTTTCTGCTTCTTATTCTCCTCCTTCTTTTCTTTCTTCCTCTCCCCTCTCCTCTCCTCTCCTCTTCTCTCTTCCCTTCCTCCCCTCTTCCCTTCCCTTCATTTTTCCCCCTTTACCCTTCCTTTTTTTTTTTTTGTCACAGTGACAAAAGGGAATGAGGTTGAGATTGTTTGATCTACTTTGTTCCTCAGTACTCTTTGGCTCTGAAGAAACTTTTAGATATGAACATTTGTATGTAGGATGGTGTGTTTGGTAGACACACTAGATATTATCATCTTTTCACCTTTCAATCATATTGATGAGGATTTGTGCAGTGTTCTAACATAAGGGAACTGTGTTAAACTTCTTTCAAACTTATTTCTCACAGCACAATCTGATATCATCAGAGATTGACCTGGGAGCCTGGTGGATTAGGCTAAAAGAGAGGCATGAATTAGTTTGCCTCAGAGCTCACCTATTTCAAGTAGCTGATAAACTCCTGAGAAGTCACTCTTTTTTATCTGTCTTTTTAAATTAGTGTATATCAATTGTACACAGGTGTTTCATTGTGATATTTCCATACACACACATTGTACCTTGATCAAATCCACTCCCTCAATTACTCTTTCTTATCCCCTTTTTTTAACCAATTTTAAAGGATTTCATTATTTTATTTTCTTATATGCATATGAAGTACTTCAATCAAACTCACCCCTCTCATCCTCTTCTTTCACCCTCCTGTTGGCTCTCACCCCTAAACAGTGTCCTTATTTTACACTGTGTCATTCACTTTTATTTTTTTAAGGTTTAGACTCTACATATGAGAGAGAACATGGATACTTGTCTTTCTCAGTCTGGTTTATTTCACTTAACATGATGATTTCCATCCATTTTCCTGTGAACACTGATAAGTCAGTCATTTTTATTGGGACTGAGACATGCTTCAAGTCAGAATGTGATGTTAATGATTCACTCTGGGATTTCGTTTCAAGCCACAGGAACTAAAAATGCAAGTACAGTTCCCAATGTGAAACACAACCTGCAACTTTAATCCACTTAACTTCCTCAAATTGTCATATTACTCAAAACAGCTGATTTCTTCACTGAGTGCAGATAAATTTCCTCGGTGGTGTCATCATCTTCCCCACTGAGATGTCTAGGTTCTCCTTACCACCTTTGTATTCTTCAAGGAAGGACCATTCAGTAAGCTGAACTGCTCTAGTTAAGAGCATGTGCTTTGGAATCAGATTACCTGAGTTCCAATCTACCAACCTGGCTTGGTAAGGGATTTACCTTGATGGCTCTCTCAATGCTCCTAAAGAACAGTTTTGTCACCTGTAAAATGGAGAAATAATAGTATTCAACATGACAGTATCAGCAAATAGTACAGGGTTTGGTACATAGAGAGAGTTCAATAAATATTAACTCTTATTTAAGGAGGCAATAACATAATGAATTTTAAGGGCAAACTGCCTGGTTTAAATTACAGTGCTGCTACTTATTAGCCGAATAACATTGGGCAAGTTAGCTAATCTTTCTTTGCCTGTTTTCCTCACCTATAAAATGAGGATAGCGGTATTATTTTCAGGTTGGTGGAAGGATCAAATGAGTTAATACATGTAAAGTGCTTAGATCAGTAAGCACTGTTGGTACACAGCAAGCCTGGCCTAAGTATTAGGTGAGAATATTATACAGGGATCATGACGCAGATTCTGTCAGGATTCAGTGGGTCAAAAATTTGATCTCAGGTAGAATAAAACTAATATTCTCTCCCAAATTTCATTACTGGTTATCATGGGCTGACCCATCGGAGATGGTAATGAGAAGGGAGTCCAGAAGGAGCTGGAACAAACTGCTACTAGATCTGTTTCTCACATTTGTAGGACACTGGGACAGGAACAAATACAATATTTTAAATACTTAGAAGTTCTACACCAAATTAAACAACCTCTAAATAAAATGTTTTTCATTCACCTAGCGTGACAAATATACCTTCATAACAACCTGGAAGTTCAGGCTCAAATGTAAAATTTTCAGAGTTCCTTGCCAGAAATTGAGTACAGAGAGAGCCAATATCTATCCCCTGAGCCCCAGGAACTGGCCTCTGGCTCCTTCCCTTGTCCAGCTTCTCCCTGTACATAGCCCCCATGTCCAAGGTCCACCCATTCCCCAGCCTAACCTGTCCATAGACTAGTGGTGGCCGTGTGCTGTCTGCTAATTGTCAAGGAAATGCCAGGCATAAGCTCTGGAAGCTGGCCTATGCAATTTGAGCAAAACAAATTCCAGACTTTTGGGTACCAGGAACTCATTCTGGAGGGGGAGTGTTTGTTCCCCATCTCTAATTGATATGTTGAATTAATATAAGCCAGTGTGGCTGTATTTGGAGATTTTAGAGATAGGGCCTCTAGTAAAGCAGTTAAACTTTAATGAAGTCATAAGGCCAAGTGTCCTTATAAGAAGGGACACCAGAGTTTGCTTCCCCTCCCTTTCCCTCTTCTTCTCAGTGCACATGTATCAAGAACAGATCATATGGAGACATAGAGAGGAAGGGCCTATCCGCCAGCCAGGAAGAGGGGCCTCACAAGAAAGTGACCATGCTGGCACCCTGCTTCCAGGACTGTGAGAAAATACATTTCTGTTACTACCACCCAGTCTGTTGTATTCTGTTATGAAAGCCCAAACCAACTCATCTCACGGCCCTGAAGAATTGACCTATGTCAAAAAAAAAGCTAGAGTTGTAGAGGGAAGGCCTAAAGGAGGGAAGGCACAGCCTTAAGTGTCAAGGGTGGACATTTCCACAAAAGGTGCTCAAGGAGAGGTGGAAAAACTTTGAATTTTACTTGGACCTGGTGTAGGCAGAGAGACTGTAGGAATTTATGCCAAGAACCAAGTGGACCTTGACAGTTCTGGTCATGGGCTACTAAGTTAGAAATTATCTTAGGAGTCATCTAGCCTTCATTCCACAGTTGGAGAAACTGAAGTCCAGAACTTCCCCAAGGTTTCACAGAACCTTACTGAGATTTTGGTTCTCTAAAATCTTAGGTTCATACCCTTTTATTAAGTTATAAAAGTATCCTAATTTGTGGGTTGGCTTTCAGAGGTCTACTGAATGGCCTCTGGTAGAGCTACTCATGTTTTCCTTACCTGGGCTTGAGGAAGCAAAAATGTTTGGTAAAAATCATACATAGCCGCTGGTATAATCATTTGTGTTTCTCTTAACACCTATTAACTGAAGAAAAAGTGTACAGTAACATTTGATGTGTGTGTGTATGTGTGTGTGTGTGTGTATTTGGGTATTCGCCATAACCATATAAACATGTAACTAAGGCAAATATACCCTTATGAAGTTCAAATGCAATGCTTGTTTACATTAAAAGTCTATTTGGGTCACATGAAAGAAACAACTTTTGAAACTAGAAAGACCTGGCCAAGTTGTAGCTCAGAAATGGAGCTCACATTCAGACACCTGAAGTCCTAGAGGACTGGGAGGGACAGTCAGGACTTCAGAGGACTGTAGACTAAAGAAATAAGAGTTAGTGCTGTGTGGCCTCTGTCCTTCTACTGATGACAATGACAGTTTTCCCAAGCAGGGAGAAAGGACTAATTATAATAATAATTTTTGTTTATTTAGGATATTTCTATTTTCCATGAATGCATTTGAGTTGACTGGCTATGCACTTTTCTTATTCCTGTTTGAGAAGTGATGATATTAAGATTCAGGGCAACCAAATGATTGGAGAGACCAAATGATAAAGTCATAAAGTAGTAATTGAGAGCTTAGTGGTAGAGAGCTTGCCTAACATGTGCATGGCCCTGTCTCCACCCCCAGCACCATAAAACCGAACAAATAAACAAAACCTCTAGAAGTTAAGTTCATGTCTTCTCGCTTCAGTAACTCTGTAGAATACTGTAAAAATAAAACATTTAGAGAGGAAGAACATATCTTATTCAGACCTTAGCTGTTCTTATCAAATCAAATTAAAGAAAGCACATATATTTCTCTTTTGCTCATAGCTTTAGTCATACAGATACATTCCAGACCTGTCTCTTCTGTTTCTAGGAGGACAGAATTATGGTCCTTTCCTCCACAGCTTTGCTTTTGACAGAAATGATCCAGGGTTCCTGCCACTATTCTTTGAGCAAAATTATTCTTTGAGTAAAATTTAGGAGTGCTATGGTTAGGATCTTGATTGTTCCCCAATGGCCCATGTGTTAAAGATTTGGTCACCAGCTTGGTGCTATTGGGAAGTGTTGGAAACTTTAAAAGGGGGAGCCAAGCAAGTGGAGCTCAGATGTTTGGGAAGCATGTCCCCAAAGTGGGCTGTGGGACTCTTGTCTCTTCTTCCCTCTCTTTTGTTTTGTTTTTTGGAAACAGGGTCTTGCTATGTAGCATAAAAGAAATTTTACAGATTTCCTTTGGAAAATTTAGAAGACGTAGAAGAATATAAGGAGGAAATAAAGTTTGCCTATAATTCCATCTTCAGAGATGATCACTGTGGTTCCCTTTGATATGGCTCAAGACTTTTTGTTTTTTATTTAGAATATTTTAGCTCATTCTATATACAACATATATAGCATATTTCTTGTTCCTCAGTCTCAGCCTCCCGATTAGGTGGGATTATGGGTTTGCCCTCCCATATCCAGCTTTATATGATTTTATTTTATTATTAATTAATTCAATGATTAAGATTTTTGAGACAGGCTCTCTTTATGTAGCCCAAGCTGGTCTAGAACTTGTGACCCTTCTGTCTTAGTCTCTTGAGTGCTGGGAGTACAGGCACATGCCAGAATATTGCATAGTGTTTTATATCTTGCTTTGCTTTTTCATTTAGGATTATATATTAATGCATTTTCCCACACCATGAAATCTTTTTAAAATCTGTATATTTATTTAATATACTATTTAAATTCTTTCCTGTTATTGGAAATTTGGACTTCATCTACTTTTCTGTTTTATAAATAATTCTATTATAAAAATTCTTAACATGATTCTATTTCTATGTCTAATATTGTTAGGATTGAAGTGGAAGTATTAGATCTTAGAAGTGGAGTTATTAGATCAAGGAATATAAATCTTTAAAAACTTTTTGGCAGTAGTAGGGTTTGAACTCAGAGCTTTGTGCTTATGAGGCAAGCACTCTACCAGTTGAGCCACAACTCCAACCTTAGGGCTATAAATCTTTTGAAGACCCTTAATTCCTTGAGTCAAATTGCTTTTCAAGAAACCTTACCGTTTATTCCACCAGCAGCAATTTGGAATAGAGCCTGTTTCCCTACCTCCTCCCAAATGCATTCTTGCCTGATGGTTTAGCACTGGTGTCTGGCTCCTGAATCAGATTGTTTAAAAGTGAAATCCCAGCTCCACGACTTCCTAGCTGTCTGCATTGGGAAAAGCTGCTTAGCTGCTCCTTGGTTTCTCTTCTACTAAGTAGGCTTGGCAATGCTGCCTACTTTGTAGGCTTATTATGATATTTCAATGATATATTTCAAGTATTCAATAAATGCTAGCCTACTGTTATTAACAAAATTCTCTTCCAATTTGACATGTAAAAAACTTTATCTCATTGTTGTATTAAATTGCATTCATTGATTACTATTGATGATAAATTTTATGTCTGCTGGACAATTTGTACTCATGTCCATTGACTCTTTTTAATTGGGGGTCAGTGTTTTCTTGTAACAGATTTGTTGGCACCCTTTACATACTAAGGATATTGACCTTGCATGTGTCATAAATACTGCACATATTTTTCACAGTGTTAATTAGTTTTCAATCTTTGTTTTTTGGGGGGAGTTATATAAGTGCTTAAATTTTTATGTGTTCAAATATGATGATGTTTTCTTTGGCATCTTTTTCTATTACCTTTTAGATTAGAAATCTAATCTGCTTCCCACATTAGTTTGTAACATACAACTTATCACTTGTAAATTGCATTTTTCTATATTGTATGATCTATTTTTGAGGTTGCCTAAAAGATTTCATTTTTGCTTTAACCCAATGTTGTTTTAATTATTCTAGCTTTCTAATATGTTTAGTACCTGCTGAATCTTCTCTTTCAATATTTCTCGAAAATTCTCGAATGTTTATTTTTTCAGTATAAAGTATGATAAGTTCCCCTTGACAAAAAGCTTTTAAGTTAGATTTGAACTAAACATATAAATTAATTCTGTTTTAGGAACATAAGGTATTTCTTTATAACTATAATTTTATTTTTAAAGTTTTGCAAGGTTGCTGTTATTTTTGTGGTTGTTTTCACATAGGCCTACAAATTTCTTGCTAGGGTTATTTCACTAGTTTTTAATATCTTTGTATTGTAAGTGGATTTGTTGCTCCCATTATATTGCCTGACATTTACATGTTTGTGGATATTTTGTTTTTGGCAACTCCAAAAAACTTTCTTTGGAATGTTAAAAGGTTTATGGTGGAGTCAGTAGGGTTTTCTAAGTGCATAACCAGATGACCTGGACGCAACATTAAAATTTGTCAAATAATTGTGCCTCTTATATTTGTTTCATGGATATTGTCAGGTGCTGCAATGTGTGAATAAAAGAAGGAACATCTGAAGCAATTTTTCTTTTTTGTTTACTCCCACAATAAAAAGAGTTAGGAGAGGATGAGGCTGGGGTGGGCGAAGGAAGAGTGGAGTTGGTGCTTATCTGAGAAGGGAGGAAGGAAGATGCTTTGGGGTTGTAGGCAGCAGTTTTTGCAGCTATCGGTGCTGGCCAGGGGCTTCCCCAAGGCAGCTGCGGGTTGAGCTCCTGATTTGCTGTGGTCAGTGATCTGCCACCTTCCTTCCTCTTGTTTCCTTTCCTCTGCTTCAGCCCTGCCCTTTTCTCTACCTCCTCACTGGCTCAGGGCTTCTAGAGTGTACAAAGAAATCCTAGAGACAGCTTCAAGGCATTTTGTGACCTAGGCTTAGAAATCTCAGAATCTCAATTGTGCCAAATCCTATTTGTCAGGTAAATTATCAATTGGAGAGTAACAAAGAATTTGTGGTCATCTTTAACTTACCTCAGTCCCGTTGAGGTTTGTCACTAAATCGCACGATAGGATAACTGATCTCTTTGGGGTATGGAACCAGTAGTATCGTTAGTTTGGGTTTCCAAATAAAACACAAATACTTTATAAGAAGTACTTATCCTAAAAAATGCTTCTTGTTCATCTGAAATTCAAATGCAACTGAAATCTTTTTTTAATTTCTTTTCTAAATCTGGCAGCCTATGTATTGTATATCTGCTGGGGGACTATTATGGTTTGAATGTGTTCTCTTAAATTCATGTGCCAGAAAGTGTATTAGTCAGCTTTCAGTTGTTGTGATAAAATACTTGAGAAAATCAAATTAAGGGAGGAAAGATTTGTCTTGGCTCAGTCCATCTGCCCCATCACTTTGGGCCTGGTGTGAGGTTGAATATTATGGTGGGAAGCATATGGTAGAGAAAAGCTGCTCACCTCATGATGGCTGGAAAGGAGGTGGGGGAGAGAGAGAGAGAGACCCTTCAAGATATAGAGAAGAGAAGATATATCCTTCAAGGGTATGCCCCAGTGACTTACTTCCTTCAGCTGAGCCTTACCTTCTATAGTTTCCACTGCCTCCCCATAGTCCATTCAATCATGAACTTATAAATGGATGAGTCCACTAACGGATCAGTGCCATTGTGATCCAATCAGTTCACAAAGCCCCACTTGTAAACAGTGCTTGCATTGGGAAGCAAGGCTTCAATATGATCCAATCAGTTCACAAAGCCCCACTTGTAAACAGTGCTTGCATTGGGAAGCAAGGCTTCAGTATGTAAGCTTTTTATCCAAAACTTCATATCCAAACTATACCAGAAAGTTAATTCCCAATGCAACGGTGTTGAAAGGGGAAACTTTGAGAGGCGATTAGGTCATGAGGGCTCTGCTTTCATGAAAGAACAAATGTCACTATCATAGAAAAAGATTCATGATCTTGAGAGTGGGGTTGATATAAAAGTGAGTATCTATCTATCTATCTCTATTTTTCTCCTTCTACCTCTCTCTTATCTCCTGTTATGCTGCATGAAGAAGGCCCTTGTCAGATGCTAGCAACTTGTTATTGAACTTACCAGCTTGTAGAACAGTGAGAAATAAATTTCTTTTCTTTGTAAATTATCCAGTCTGTGGTAATTAGTTACATCAGTAGAGAATGGACTAAGATAGGTATCATTAGCATATCCAAAGGAGATGAGCTGAAGATCAAGCTGTGAGTAGGTCTACAATATAAAACAATTCTAAGGATTGAACTGTGTAGAAGAAATGCCTACTTTACTTTTCTGATCAGCTGAGAAATAGCTAAAGGTCCTCCTGTTTTAAACCAAGTTTCTGCAAATTTTCTAAAGTGTAGGAAAGAAAATGTGCAGCAATTGTTAAGAATTCAGGATCTGGAATTAAACAAATCTGTACTCAACTCTCAGCTCAGCCCCAACTAACTGTATAATCTTGTGAAGAAAGTTGATTCTTGTGAATGCTTTAGTTACAAAAGAAAGTGCCATGGTTTGTCCCTGCCAAAACTCATGATGAGATTTAATTCCTTAATGTGGCAGTGCCAGTTGGTGAGGCCTATGTGAGGTCCCTGATTAGATCATGGGAGCCATACTGTCATGAATGGATTAATGTCTTTATCAAGAGCCTGGGTGAGGTCTCTCCAGACTAGATTTGATCTCCAGGGAGTGAGTTGAGTCTCGTGGGACTAGATTAGTTACCACAAGAGTAGGTTGCTATAAATCAAGGTTATCCCTCGTGTTTTGGTCCCTTCTTATGCCAGCTCACTGGTCCCCTTGTGTTCCTGCCATGTGTGCCATCTACCATGTTATGGCACAGCATGAAGTCATCTTCAAATGCAGCTGCTTGATCTTGAACTTTCCTGCCTTTGGCACTGTGAGCTAAAGAAACTTTCATTTATATGTTAGCCTCAGGATTTTGTTATAGCATCACAAAATGAACTAAGACAGAGATTGATAATATAGTCCCAGGTGCTAGGAAGGTTAAATTAGTATTTGTAAAATATTTAGCACAGTTCTTGGAAGACAATGAGTGTTTGATAAAATTATTTAAAATCTTAATAAATAGGGCTAGGGGGCATTTACCTAGCATGCAAGAAGCCCTGAATTTGATCCCAACACTGCAAAAAATAAAATAAATCTTAATAGTTAGGCCAGCCTGGACATAATTAAAACCTTTTGTACTTATTGAAAGTTATAGGAAGTCTACTTGTACCAGAACAAAAGTAACAATTTACTTTTAAAAACTATTAGCATTTTCAAACAGCTGGGAACATAAAAAATACTAAAAAAAATTTGCTCATTGTATCACTCATTTATATATTTACTTATTATACAGACAGAAATGAATGTTTCCAGTTAGATCACTTTTAAGTAAAGGAACGAGTACTCAATCTTTTGAAAAAATTCCTCAATAGTATGACTACTTGTCATGAAACATTTTGCGTGACTATTTAAAGCACTATTATCTTCTTTTTATTTTTGTTTTGGTGCTAGGGCTTGAGCCCAGGGCTTTACACATGCTAAGGACATGCTCTACCATGAGCTACACCCCAGCCTAAAGCAGTATTACCATGTATTAGTTATGTTGCTCATGTGGCAGTGACATGAATATATATTGCATCCTGCATGGTGCTGATACAGACATTTAATAAATCTTCCCCCATGTAGCAGTGACTAGCCCTCGAACCCCAAACTCCTGTACAGCTTCAAAAACTCTAAGATGACTACCTCTTTTTCTTGGTTGCAAGGAGATAAGAAGTTTACTTTTGATTTTTGTCCTAGAAAGTAAAGCCAGTCATAACATGTCATTCACTGAATCTGGTTTGAATATTTCTGGCCAGCACAGGGGCAGTTTGACACATTTCTTCTCAAAGATTTGAAAAGTATAAACATTAGCCAAACAAATTTGCAATATGAAGTATTGGTGCTGTGGGTTACAGACTTTAAAAAAGCATTAGCATAACTTTCTAAAGAATCTAGAGAAAAGTACCATTAATAGAAGTTTCTGTGATGGTGACAATATTCTATTTGTACTTTCCAATATGGTAACCACTTGATAGCACATATTGAGCACTTACAGTGTGAGAAACTATTTTAAAAAAATAATTTCATTATAATTAATTTAAATTTAAATTTCCATGTGGCTAGTGGCTAATGTAATTCTACAGTGCAGCTATTGATACTAAATGATGTTGGTGTATCCTGCCATGTTGAAAGCCATCAGGTCTTCACTTTTGTTAAAGTCTCTCTGTAGGCTTCACTAACTGTAAGTTGTTCTAAGTCTGCTTTAGTTTAAGGGAAGAGATTCTAGACACAGGACAAGAGATCCCATTTCCCTATCTTATGCCCAAAGCAGACATGGCTAATTGATAATACCACTTCTATTTTCTCTGAGTTTAGAAGTAACTTTATAATCTTTCTCACAGTAAGCCTCTGGAAAGATACTACTTGTAAGAGTAATCAACAATAAGCTAATACTTGTTGAGGGCTGTTATAGCTTAGATCTTTTTTTTTTTTTTGAATAAAAGACAAATATATTAGGAGGTATAATAAAATGAAGGATAACATTTAGATATATACCAGCAAGTAGGAAAAGTATTTTTTAGCCACAGAGGCAATAAAGAGGCACTGTAAAAGAAATAAAACACTGTCAATATTTCTGAAAGTAAGCAATGTAATGAGTAAGAAATAAGGAATAATCCCTGGTAAACAATTTGCCCCTTCACCTACACTCTGAATTGGAAAAAAGCCATGCTGAGTATTGAAAATGTCATAGAAGCTAGGAGGGGCTCCTCCTAGGAGTCATCACATCAGCCCTCTCTTTCTTTCAGGATAGTGACAGTGAGGCATCAACAGCATTAGAGAAGAAACATGAATTTTTTCTGAGATATACTTTCATATTTTTTAAAGAGAAGTAAATGTGGCATGGAGAAACACAGTTTACTAAAATGACAGCTGTACTGCAGAGTGAAAGATACCAAAGTCAGGTCTATCTGTGGATTTACTCCAAGAGTGTTTGGTAGATAAACAAGTAAGACATTTCATTTTTAATTTTTATTTATAGTTTATTTTGTTAATGATAGGAATATTTTCTCTGATTAATTTTTAACTATGAATGATAAGCTACAGCTTTGGTTTTGTTTTTATTTGTGTTTTCTCTTTTTCCTTTTTGCTTCATTTGTTCTTGATTAGGGATTGTCGTAGCTTAGATCTTAAATGTTCCCCACAGGCCAATCATGAAGGCTTGGGTAACTTCAGAATGAAATACCTGTCACTGCAACCACAAAGAACTGCACCTTCATTTTTGTATTGGATACCAACATGTTCTTACCAGTCGGTTAGATGTCAACCTGCTCATCTTTCTCTACTGGACAGGCCAGTCAGTCACTCATGGAACAAAGGAGCTCATTTTTTTTTTCCTCACATTTTTTTGAGACAGGGTCTCATTATGTGGCCAGGCTGGTCTTGAACTTGCAATCCTCCTGCCTCAGCCCTCTGAGTACTGGGACTACATTGTGAGCTACCATGTCTGGATGTCCTCAGGAAATTTAACAAAACCTTAGATATCGATCCTCTTGTTCTTCATTCCATGGAAATAATTGTGTGTAAGTATTGGATGCTGGACATGGCAGAGCATTTAAGTATCCATGTCAGCACTGTGCAGGATGCATTAGCTATTCTTGTTTTTCAACAGCTACAGAACCACACTATATAAAGCATCCTTAACTTTCTCCTTCTTTGCTATGCCGCCCAAAAAGTGGATAACTAATTTGAGTAGAGGGTGTTTAATTTGGTTTACTAATTAATGCATTCCCTTACTTTTTCAATGATTTTAAGTGTTTATTAAGTGCAAAAACCAGTGCTAGGTTTGGAGAAGTTCATAGACACTAAGGTTCTGGCCTGAAGGCATTCAGATTTGTAGAGCATAAACTTAGTATAGTAAGCTACGGCAATACTGAGAAAAGAGTGTTTGAGGAGATAAGGAAGGCTGTAAAGAGAAAGCGGCCTTTGAACCAGTGTCAATGGGTGAAAGGGCTCATCAGGTAGCAGAGGACATTCTAGATTGAGGTAAAATGGTATGTAATAGCGTGAGGTGCTTAAAAAAACAATGTGGCATAACTGGAGAAATCACAAAAGACCAGTATAATTTGTCATCACTGTAAGTTCTGCTCTTGGAGTGATATATCTTCCATTATCTTCTTATAATGGTAAATTGTAAGTTACTTTGCAATTTTATGATGAACTCAAAGTAAGCACTTACTACACAAATGAAACTTCCATCTTAAGGAAGTATCAACACACTATAATATTGAACTAAATTCAGAGGGAAAGTGACCTGCTGCAAAGTAGTTGTCAACTTCAGGCAAGACTTTAGGTCTTAGTTGCCTCATCTATCAAATGGGTAGATTGATGTAGAATCTATTTTTTATCCTTTCTTCTGTGCTAAGAAACAACAATGATCCCAAAAGCTCATTCTTAAAATGAAAGACAAAAAGAAAGTAGCAGGTACTTACTGAATCTAGCCCTTGTAAGTTTACCAGCAAAGAAAGGAAAGGAGATAAGTATATATTTAATGCCAATTTGACAAAGCTATTAAAAACTTGAAGATAGTAAGGGATTCTAATGTTGGGGGTTGGGAGAGGAACATGGTGAGGAAATGTATAATTATGAATGTAAACTACTATTTGAGGAAGAGCTGCATGATTCATACAAAGCAATCAGGAAAAGGATGTTTCTGTGCTCTTTCAATATCATATTCTTAAAAAATAAAAGTGATCATTCCTGGAACTCAGATAAGAAGGATTCCAGGAGGCAGGTCAGCCAAAGTTCAACCAGAATGGCTCTTAATTAGCATTCCTGCTGCCTGGGCTGAAGGGGAAAGGAACACTTAGTTTCAAACTCAGTCTAGGCTACAACACAGAGAAAAGGATACATGTGTTTTCTAGAAAGAAGCAGTCATTATCTATAAAAATTAAAATCTACATAGTTTCTTCTGTTGTAAAATCCACAAATGACATTATACTCACATATGATAAATACCATATGTTCTTTGTATGAAGAAAAAAATAATGCATTTTCAAATGGTCATATAGCTAAAAAATATTTGACTAGCCAAAAGTATATTAGGAGGTAAATTCCTTGAGGCCAATGCAAGAGTATTTGAGTATCCTATACTTACAGACTTCATTTCATTTCATTAAATAAATATCCATGGAGTGTGTGACAGCCACCATGCTAGGTAGGTGCCAGGTACATTGTAGAGGTTAAAACAGACATCCTGTGTCCTCACTAAGCTTAAACTCTAGTGGGGGAAGCATGCTATAAAAAGTAAATGCCATTATGTTTTTCCTTCTACAAAATTGGAGAGCAGGAGGGTAGAATGGGGTGGGGGGCACCAGTGGGTGGGTGGGGAAAAGGGAAAAATGCCATAATAGATATTTTGTCTTAAAGGCAAACAACAGCATGCTATGAGAGACAGAGATGAGGGAAATCTAATTTACAGTGGGGGATCTTAGGAAGTGTAGACCTGGATACTTTCTTCATTGCTAGTATAAGTGTCCAAATGAAGTATTGTTTCAGGATTTGTAGTAAAACAAGCATTTTTAAATCTCCATCCTTGGCATGCGAGTTGGAAACTTTTTTCACTCACACCGCCTTAAATCACATAAAATCCATAAGTCATTTGAGGGTTACTGGACCCTTCAGATGTAGATAAAGTTCCCTGAAACCTTCCTCATTCCATGCAAGGAAGTCAAAGCCCATTCCAACACTTACGCAAATTTCTCAGGTGCTTATGATCTTGTAGTTGCTTTGAGCTCAGAACACTGGCTGTTGCAAATGGGTAGAGATTATCGAACGTGTTGCTTCCCTGTAAATGTTGTTCCTGTTCCATGCCTTGTTAATACAGATGTGAAACACAGCCTCCTTTTGATTGTCACAGAGCTTTCATAGAACATTTGTAGGAATAATAGACTTTTTTTGAAGATTGGGAGGGAATGGAGTGAAGAAGTTTGTATCAGAATAACTCAACTGCTGTGACAAACAAGACCTATTGCAATAATTTAGCAATAACAACAAGGATTATTTCTTGCTCATATCATAGTTAGTGGGGTTTAGAAGAGGCCTAATCCATATAGTTCTTCATGATTGAGGCTCTTTTCAGGTAGTGGTTCCAGCAGCTCTTAGGGTCATGGAATCCTCCACTTGATCCTCTGTAACCAGCCTGCAGAAGGAAGACAGTATGGAGGATACTGTGGGAATTATATTGGCCAGGCCTGAAGGAGGCACACATCACTTCTGCCTACATCCCATTGGCTATAACTAGTCACGTAATAATACCTAACTGCAAGGGAGGCTGGGAAATGTAATCTAATTTTGAGCACAGAAAGAAAAGAAAATGGGTTTTTTAATTTATCTCTGCCACAAAATTTATTGTGTAGCAACCCAGACATCTTCAGATTTAGCATTATATCTCTTAGTTTTGTTTTTAATTTTTTTTTTAGGAATTTCTTGGCCTTGTCACTACTTGGAATTTTTAATGGTATCCCAGACTCTTGCCAACTTGTTTCCTCTTTCTATGTCATTTCTTTCTTTTTTCTTTTTTTTTCCTTTTCTCAAATGCCAACATTCCTGTCAATTTTTTTTCTATCAGATTTTTCAATTCTCTCTCATTGCTTTGTTTCCAATAGGCCCCTGAGGTTCTCATCATCCATCTAAAGGTCTTATCAGAGAATAAAGACTTTGCTAGAGAATTCTTCACAGAATATTGAATTTGTGGCCCTCTGAGGCTTATATAACACATATAACTGTGATTCTCAAAGTGACATAAATAAACTTCAGGGCTTGGAGACCTTATGCCTGGAAATACATGAATTCTCAGGATAAAAATAACACAAAATAATTCCCCAGGGACATCACCAGTGCTCCTTCCACCCCATTGGGGAATGATCCCTTTATATTCCGTCTCTGTGATATGCAGTCTGAGTCTTCAAACTGTGATGGGGGGCGGGGTTGCACACATAAGTGTTGCTTTGGTTCTTTCCTTTTTTCATGATGAAACTGAAAATATGGATTCCCCAACCCTCCACTTGTGGGGAAAAGCAGAAGTCAGAGTCAGAGAGGACAGTTATACTGGTGGTCTCAAGTTCTTGAATCACCTTCTCCCTTGTCCTTTCTGGCTCTGTGACTTAATAGGTGCCCTTATTTCTGTAAGGCAGGTCAAACTGTTTTGTCAATTACAACCCAAAGAATTCTGATTTGTAAACAGAGCAACATTCTTGAAGTCTTATTTACTATTATTAAATTGTAATTTAGGTTAATTTGTGTGCCCTCCAACATTAGTTTTGTTTTAAACCAGAGATATGTGGTAGTATGTAGAAGTCTTGCTAGGTGCTAGGTCTCAGGGTGGTACATATTTCTTCTCATTTAATGGCATTTATTTGTGAAACTTTGGAGGACCACTGTCATTGTTTTAAGCTTGAGATGGGTCCAATTACTTTTTTTCCCTCATGCATTCCTCTGTGGGGTGTAATTTTTCCTTGGGAATCTGTGACATAAGGTTTGGTTTTTTTTTTTGGTGGTACTGGGATTTGAACTCAGGGCTTCAAATTTGCAAGGCAGGCACTCTACCACTTGAGCCACACCTCCAGCTCAAATGATGAGCTTTTTATGCACTTCACTGTTGGATGTATTTTGGGGGTGTGGGCAATAGAAGCAGGAGCATGCAATAGAGCAACAACATCTGAAGTCTGCTGAGCCATCTGGCATCGGAAGACTTTGTCCAGCTTGCTTCCTGGAGGTTTTGATAAAATTTATAAATAATTTATAACACAAGGACTTCAAGAGAGGCTCATAGAACAACTCAATACTATCTCAAGCTGTTGAAAGTAAGCTATAAGCCCTCAGCTACCAAAATGTGCCAGCTTTGAATGGAAAGGAAATACTTGCAGCTCCACTTCCTCTCAGGCCAAGTTGTTCTAAAAAAAGATGCAATGTGAACGCAAAGTCTTGAAGAGTTCTAGCTATATTTTTCAAAGTGGCGAGGAAGCATAGCAATATTACTAACAGAAGTTGTTGCTATTGGGGCAAGCAAAGAGAACTGCAAATTAGAAAAAAAACATACATCAGGGAATGGAAATATCAGATAGGATCTACCTCACTGTATGGGAGAAGTAGTTATTTGCTTGTTTTCTGTGTTTGGCAGTTGAAATTATTATTATTGTCCAATGTAAACATTGCTATTCCTTGTTTCTTTTCTTCTGCTGCTTGGGAGTTTCTATTTGAGTTTTGGCAGTGTGGTTGTGAAATTTTAGCCACATTGTTTCAGTGAATGATCATACATAGCAGGATATGCTTCTGTTAAAAGTGAGATTATATTTACCCGTGATTACATTTATAATTAATGAGATTGATTATATACACAAACATCTTCACACTATTTCCATATGTTTGCAATAGTGTAAATTTTCACAAGTAAAGGCCTCCATGAGTCTACAAAAAGTCTGTTGTCAAATACACTTTTGGTTTACTTTGGATTCTAGCCAAGTAAATCTCTTGTTCTCTTTTCCATAAAATAGATATCTAAACTTACGAAAATAATCAAAATGATCTACACAGGACCATCAGATTTACCACATAAAACTGATTTAAAAAAAAATTGGGGGTTAATCTTAAAATCAGTTGCTAAACATGTTTTACCCCATCTATCCCCATCAAGGAAATGACTTCCATAAGTTATCTGATTAAGATTAATCTGATGAAGAGACAAAGTATAACTCACTTTTAAAGAAAGTTCTAAAGTCACCACATTTGGTGATTGTTTCACTTTTGACAAGTGCTAAAACAAAATCACTGTGCAGCCCAGGCCTATGATCTGCCATACACTCAGGTGTATGATCATACTTTTGCACTTCTAGTCTGTGGAAAATACCTAATTTCTGTGAGGATAACCAGAAAAATAGTAATGGCAAATCAATGTGTTCCAAGTATCCAAACTATAACTTGTCTGGATTATAGAACAACTAGATTGCCCATGCACCAGTTCCACAAATAAGCTGACTACTCAGAAACACTAAGAGATTTAAAAACTTTGGATTTATTCTAAATTTATTTTAAAATGCAAATCTAGTAAAATTTACTCTTTTTGGTGTGAAGTTATGTGAGTTTTGACAAATGCTACCACCACAACCAAATGCACAACAGTTCCATTCTTGTTCTAAAAATACTCTTGTCCACCTTTTGTCCTCAAAAACCTGCTCCCTACCCCGCTTCCATCCTGGAAGCATGCCTGCCATCACTGCAGTTTTGTGTTTTCCAGATTGTCATACAATGAAAAGGCTTTGTGCGATTCCCTGGAGGTTCATTTTTATCATTGTGTTGTATTCTTGACATTGCTGAGGTCCATGCCATTGAATGACTGTACCACAGTTTGTTTACATGTTACCCATTTGCGAGACATCTGGGTTAATCTCAGGCCTTCCATGATTACGAATAAAGTTATTATAACCATTCATGTAGAGTTCACTGTGTGGACATGTTTTCCTTTCACTTGGTAAATACCTGGGCATGAGCTACGTGACAAGTTTTAAGAGACATTCCCATACCCACAGAGCTATAGTCTCTTGGGAATGGGGTCTTAGATTGTGTACTTTAAAAATGTTCCCCAGTGTGATTTCTTAATGGGTAGAGAGGGTCCTTTCAAGTGATGAAATGTCCTAGAAAGAGTGGTAAGGGTTGTACAACATCATGAATGTACCAAATACCACTGAATTATCTACTTTGAAAAGGTTAATGGTTACTTTATGACATATTCATTTCATCTCAGTCTAAAAACAAATGAAAACAAAGTACTTCCAGGTGTCTGGTGTTTGGAAGTTCTGATTTTGGAGACCGTACATGGGTGGATTTTAGTCAAAAGATGTCTGAAGTGGTCTCAGCCTCTGAGTCTTGATCCACTCTTCTTCTTATGAATCTGTAGCAAACTGAATTTTCTTTAGAAAATTTGGGCAATCTTAAAAGGTTTGTGTAGTTAGCAGGTAAGCCTATAGCTTATCCGCTTCCTTGGAGGTTGATCCTGGTTTGGCTGGGCCCAGAATTCTGAGGTCATCATCTCTGGTTGGATCTAGCCAGAGTGCTGAAGGATCAGCATGGCTCTGGGTCCAGTTTCTCCAGACTGGAGAAGTGCTTTACACATCTAAAACTATTTTCACATGTTTTCCATAGTTGTAACTTTTCACAAAGAAAGGTATCCAGGTCTACAAGAGATCTATCACCAAATAGGCTGTTAACTCACTTTGGATCCTGGCCATGTAAACATCTTATTTTCATTTCTATAAAATAGATATCTAATTTAATATTTAATGAAATAATAATTCAATATTTAATGAAAATAATTAAATTATCCTCACTGGAGTTGGTTAGGATTACTATATGTAACACATAAAATGGCTGCTTTTTTTTTTTATTTGGGGTTAGTCTTAAAAATCAGTTGTTAAACCTCTTTTACTTCCATCTATCCCCATCAAGGAAAGGACTTCCATATTAATCTGATTAAGGTTAATCTAATGAAAACACAAAGTATAACTCACTTTTTAAGAAAGTTCTAAAGTCACCAGAGAATTGTCAACAATAGACCAGCTATAGAGACAGTCTTCAGAATCATTTTGGGTGCTCATGAGTGGGTGGCTATTCATTTGCATCCCTCTAGGATTTTAATTTATTTTCCTCAGTGGGAAAAAGTGCTTACTCTAACATTCAAATAGACCAAATCCCTTTCATTGGGACAAGATATACCAGGAAAGACCTTATATTCATAACCCTAAGTATGTTAGAGCATGGCCAGGCCTTGAGATAGGAGAAAAACTAGTCATATGTCCATGTGAGACAGGTAACACAGGACAGTGAAGTCAAAAGAGCACAGGACAATGATATGCAAGACCTTAGTTCTGGAATTTTTCTTTGTCTTTAAAGGCTGAAGCAGGAACACAGAGAGAAACAGAGGTGAGAAAAACAGAGCCCTCCCTGGGTCTCTATGGACATATATTCTCCCTTCTAATCTTCCTTCAGGCTCTGTTACCTTGGATACATCTACATTCTTACATTTCTTGTTTTTGACTTTTGTGAATCACTTGAACTTTTAGCCGCTTGTCAAACAAGAAGATCTTCGCACATGAAGATCATCTTCTTCTGACAAGCAGAAGCAGCAGCTTCTTAGCTGCTTTGAGGATGACAAAGTAGCCAAAAGGAGAAGGTACCAGGGACTTGGAGTCAGAATTGAGCTCTTGTCCTAAGCCTCCACTGCAGTGGAGAGTGAAGAGCTGGCAACACCCCAAACCATGCAAATGTCATCTAGGACCAAGCTTTAGAATCTGGAGAAGATGTAGTTTGGGCTTCTATGTAGTTTCAGAGGACACTGGTCTGCTAACCCAGGGGAGTCTTTCCCCTCCCATTTTTTTTCCCCTGGAATGTAAGACTCTTCGGATAGATTAGTCCCAGAATTGCAGAATTTTAGATATTTGTCATCTCCACTTGCTTGGCCATCTTTGCCTTTGCCCATTAGGTTTCATGTGTTGAATTATGAAAGGGCAGAAAAATGGATGGGATTGAACTTAAAGCAGAGATGGGGGATGGCCTTGGAGGAAGAGATTTGTGTTCATATACTGTGTCAGGGAGAGGAAGAGAAAGGTGAATGTCCCACTGTCTACTTAGATTGCATCTGAGCACAAGCAAGAAGAAGAAGTTACAGCCCACCATGTACACCTTACCTTTCCATCTTCTGCTTGCTCAGACTGACTCCAGGCAAAGAGCATTCATTAAGGACTTGACCATGGGGATGAGGGTTAACCAGATGAATTTATAGGGGAGGTAATTTGTTTGTTGCCTCTTTATTTCCCTTTCTCCATCTCTTTCCTAGGAACTCAGGAAGACAGTTGTAGAGAGAGACTCTCAGGGTGGGAGCTCTGGCTGTCCACTTAGTAGGACATCTTACTTCTCCTGTCTCTTCTCCTTCCTTCAGATCTAGATAAAACAGGACATCAGCTATGGTGAATGACAGGGTCTTTATATGTTCGCCTTGTCTCTGCTTCCAGGTGACATTTTATTCTCTCCTCAATATTACCTTAAGGAATGAGCAAGGCAGGGTGTGAGGAAAATGGTAAGGTTGTTGGTAGAGGGTTTTTGTTGTTGTTTTGAGATAAGGTCTCACTATGTAGCCCAGTCTGGCCTCCAACTCCACTACCAGTGAGCTTTTAAGATATTTTTTGATAAAGGGAGCACTTAAATGCATATCATGTAAGAAATATGCATGTATATCTGCTATCCATAATTTAGAGTATTACAGAAGCATAGAGTTAACATGTACATCCATCCATTTATTTATTCATCCAGTATATAATTATGGAGCCCTCTTATGTTCATGCACCTGTACTGTATGGGGGAAGGAAGAGAGGAAGAAACAGATAAAGAAGATAACTGACACAAGGCAGTTGTCCTCTGGGATTTATCACCAGAGAGAATTTGACAGATTTGGCTGCACACACATTGATGATCCTTAAGGAAAACAGTAAAATTGCTTCACAGGCTGTAAGGGACATCATGAAATGCATCTTGGCAAATCTGATCTCAGGGCACATTTCCACACGGCTATGGTTCCCTGTGTCCACACCCCACTTGGTTGTAAAAGTGGCTAGCAGGCTATGTTCTGTCATTAGTAACATCTCTCTTTGTGGAAGTAGTGGTGTAATTGTGGACAGAAGTTCAAGCTGAGTTCTATTTATAGCTTCTGGTGACTCATTAATGTTACCTTAGCAAGGCTAGCTCCAGATCCAACCTCCTATTACTTTATTAGTCAAAAACATTCTCACTGGAGTATTTTGATGAAATAGAAGGCAAACCATAAAACTCTCCTAAGCAATTTGCATGTCAGCTTTTTAATTGGTATAATATGATCACTCTTACACTCAATATTGCAAAGGACAATTGTCAAAGGTAACTTCAGATCCCAGCGCCTACCAACATGCAGGTTTCTTGTTAATGGAAAAGAAAAAAAATTCACTGCCTGTTTTCACTGGTAGTCTACTGCAGAGTTAAGCTAGCAGTTGATCTGGAAAATATGTTAACCAACCTTCAAAAGTATTTCCGTTCCCGGAAGTCTTTGCACCCTCTGTGACTATGCCCTTTGTGACATTTCCACACATGAACCCTCACACTCACTACTTTGATTCCAACAGAGAAGCCATGGTCTGGGTTAAGGCTGTGCTCAATGGTAAGATGGTAAAACTTTGAAGCTTCTGTGCTTTTATCAATTCAGTCTGAAAAACAATCTCTGTGGTTAAGCATGTTAAATCCCCTTGTGCTTTCATAGCAACTCAGTTAAAGGTTATTACTGTGAAAGCTGGAGGGCGAGTGGGAGATTACAGACCAGAGAGCTCTCACTGAGATGAGTTCAAAAAAGTTACTCATCTTCTATATATTTTGACAGAACCCCATAATCAGATATTACTCTATACTGTGTTACAAATGTAACACACAACCAAGCTACCAATATCAAGTACTAGCAAGAATTTGAAGCAATTAGAACTTTTCTACATTGCTGATGGGGATGCAAAAAGGTCAAGACACTCTGGAAAATAACTTGGCAATTTCTTGGCATAGCATATAACATAACAATCTTGCACATAGCTTTTTACTCAAGAGAAGTGAAAACTTGTAACTGTGGGCAGGGATTATGTGTGTGGTGGATACAGGGCATTCAGGCAGAGGGACCTGCACCTGAAGGGAGTGGGACAAGTCTGAGGGACTGCCACAAGAGCATTACCGGAATGTAACAAGATGAGACATAGTCAGTACTGGGTTTTGTGGGCTGTGGTAGGGACTTTGGCTTCTATTCTGAGAATGATGAAAGATTATTAAAAAATTTTAAGCAAAATAATCAGATGTACCTTTTAAATAATTCAGTCTACATGCATTGTGGAAAGTGGACTGGAGGGAGGCAAGTAAGACTGTTGAACTGTCTGGGAGAATTCATGGTGGGTCTTTGGTTAGAGGTGTGTGGGGAGTGGGTTATGAGAAGCCTATGAGAATTTGACATAAGCATAGTTGTGCTCAATGATCTACAGGCTGACTTTGACATGGCCCCAGCTGCAGAAGAGAGTGAAGTGCAAAATGCAGCACAGCTGCTTTTCCTAAGTTGTTTACATTCAGAGAAGTAGGAATGCAGGTTTCTCTTGTTACAATGTCACGCCCCTCCCTGAGAACTGTTGCTCCACCTCCTTATTTACTGCAGGACATAAAAGACTTGCTGAAGGAAGATGTGAGTTTTTTTTGATGGGGGATGGATTGATTGGTGGGCTGCTTAGGAGAATGATGCTGCTGGTGGGCTGCTGAGTTATGGGAGAGATTAAAGGGAACATGGGGCAGTGCAAGTCTGAGGACCAAGACTTTAAGAGTTATGCTAATGCAGTTTTTAGACTTGGCCACTGTTGTTTGTCTGCAAGTCTGAGGGCAAAGTCTTTAAGAGAGATTAAAGGGAACATGGGACAGCACAAATCTGAGCACCGAGACTTTAAGAAAGTTAAAGAGAAAACATGAGACAGAGCGAGTCTAAGGAAAGAGACTTTAAAGAATAGAAAAGAAGACTTTAGAAGCAAGGTTTTAAAGAGTAGTAAAGAAATAAGGCCTTAAAGAATAAGAGAAAATAAGCAGAGTGAAGAGAATAGAAATAAAAAAGCAACAAGACTGTTGTGTGTCTCCATCCAAGTGCCCAGCTCACCTGACCCCAACTTTATGTATGTTTGTCTATAGTTTGTCCTTTCTGCATCTCAGTCACCCTCAGTTAGGCCAGTTAGGTTCAGTAGAAGCAGAAGTGAGGGAAAGTTCACTCCAGAGTTGGATTCTTCTATTATTATTTTTTTTTATTGATGTTCTGGATGGGAGTACATTGTGTCATTTACAAAAGTTCTTACACTATACCAAATATATCATACTTGAATTCATAAGGTTGGATTCTTGAAGATGACTTCTTTTAACCTCCCCCCATAAACTCCTGAGAAGGTTTGCACTGCTGCCTTTTAGATAATATTTCTGATAGAATCAACAAGGATGAATTACTTCTTTTTACATGTATTTATTACATAATGTGTGATGTTTAAAAAATTATGCAACATTGAGGTAAATTATAGAATATAAAAAAAATGCCAAGCCAGATCCTTATTTCAGAACTGGAACATGATCGTTGTGAAAACCAGTCTGTCTTCTATTGTAAATAAACACCACAGGGTGGGTAATTTATAAACAATAGAGATTTATTTAGCTCCTTGTTCTAGAGACTGGGTACTGGCGTTTGATGAGGGCCTTCTTGCTGCATCAGAATATGATGGAGGATATCACACGGTGAGAAAGAGCAAGTTTGCTAGCTCTGGCCTCCTCAAGGATGCTCCATTCTCATGAACTCATCTTCTCCAAAGGCTCCGCCTCCGAGTGCCATTAACAGATGAATCTGGAGGTTAGTTTCCAACAGTAGAAGTTTTGAGGGAACATTCAAACTACAGCACCTTTTTTGAACAAGACTGTACTCAATTTTAGAAAGGGATTGAAGCGTTAGAAGAGGCTGCCTCCAAAGGCTGCGGAGGCCAAGATGCAGCCACTGTGTGGAAGGTAGGGAGAGAGGACTCCCAGCAGGAGAGGCTGGTTAGGTGGGTGACTGCAAAGATGCCAATCCTGAAATCTTCTGCCACAACGTAGTAAGAAACATAAAAACATTTAAAAACCTTAAAATCAAATGAGGAATTGCAGTTACATTTTTAGGAAGTCTTTACTTTTTTTAGAACAAGTTAGATGAAACTATATGCATACATCTATTTGTATGTGTGTGTGTGTGTGTGTGTGTGTGTGTGTGTGTGTGTGTGTGTGTGAAGTATCTGAATTTCTTGACTCCAGATTAGTGGGTTAGGAGGAGAGATTAGAGAGACTTTTTTTAGGGGAAGGAAGTGTGCTACTGGAGTTTGAACTCAAGCCTCATGCTTGCTGAGCAAGTATGCTACCACTTGAGCCACTCCTCCAGCCTGAGTCTTTTCTTCTTTTTTTTTTTTTTAAATTCAGCACAGAGGCTTGAATACAGGCAAGCAAGTGTTCTACCACTGACCTACACTCCCAGCTCTTGAACTGAATACAAAAAAGGAATTGCAAAAACTCCACTTTCTCTTTTTGTTTGTTTGGTTTTTTGAGACATGGACTTTTGATACACAAACTTTAATTTTTTGTGTGTGTGTGTGTGTGTAGCAGGATCTCTTTCTGTAGCCTAGGCTGGCTTGACTCCTGACTCTCCTGCTTCAGACTCCCGACTGCTGGGCTTACAAGTGTGTACTACCACACCCAGCAACAACTCCATTTTCTATTCTGCAACAGGGGCTGGGAGATTATGGTTTTTGAGCCAAACGACACTTATTTTTGAATGACCCACAAGCTAATCATTTTGCTTGATTAATCTTGAAATTTGAGGTAATTATAGATTTACATGTAGTTAAAAGAAAAAAATATCGAAAACATAAAATGGACTTCATCAAAATAAAAAAATGTTTGTGTATTAGCCAGGGGTAGTGGTGCCTACTTATAATCCTAGCACTTGGGAGGTAGAGGCAAGGAAGACCATGACTTTGAGGCTAGCCTAAGCTATATAATGAGACTGTCTCAAAAAAAAAAAACAAGTCTTGTGTATCAAAAGACACTATTAACAGAGTGAAAAGGCAATCTACATAATAGGGGAAAGTATTTGTAAATCATCTTTCTTCCTTTTCCACCTTTTTCTTCTTCTTTTTTTTTTTTGGCGTACTTGAGTTTGCATTAGGACTTTGCACTTGCTGTGCAGGTGCTGCCCAGGCCTTTTTGTTTTGCTTATTTTTGAGATAGGGTCTTGCATTTATGCTCAATCAAGCCCCTGGTTTGCCATTCTCCTATTTACACTTCCCACATAGCTAGAATGACAGTTATCTGCCACCATGCCCAGTATTTTTTTTTTAAACTGAAAGATGGGATCTTACAAACTTTTACCCCAGCTGGCCTTGAACCATGATCCTCCCAATCTCTGCTTCCTGAGTAACTAGGATTACAGATCTGATACCCCTCACCCTTTTTGTTTTTAAGACAGAGTCTCACTGTGTAGCCCGAGCTGGCCTCAAACTCAAGATTCTTCTGCCTCAGTCTTCCGAGTACTAGGACTACAGGCATGTACCATCACACTCCACAGGTAATCATATTTTTGATAAGGGATTAATATCCAAAATATATAAAGAATTCCTACAAATCAACAACAACAAAACCCTATTAAAATATGGATGAAGGACTTGAATAGAAATTTCTCTAAAGAAATACAAATTTCCAATTAGCAATACAAATCAAAAACAAAATGAGAAAGTACTTCATACTCATTAAGATGAATATTCAGAAAATAATTGTTGGTAAGGATGTCGAGAAATTGGAATACTTGTGCACTGTTTGTAGGAATGTAAGACGGTGTAGCCACTATGGAAAACAGTATTGTTTTGTGTTTCCTCAAAAAATTGAATGTAGAATTAGTATATGACTAGCACTTCCACTTGTCAGTATATATATCCAAAAGAATTGAAAACAAGGATTTGAATGAATATTTGCACACCAGTGTTCGTTATTCACAACATTGAAAAGGTGTGAACAACTCAAAAGTCCACTAATGGATGCGTGAATAAACAAAATGTGGTATGTGTATACAATGGAATGGAATATTATTCAGCCTTAAAAAGGAATGAAATTCTGATACGTAGTACAGCCTGGATGAACACTGGATACATGAGTGACCAGACACTCATGGACAAATGTTGTATGATTCTACTTTTATGAGGTACCTAGAATAGTAGAATTCATAAAGACTGAAAAGGGGCTGTAGGGAGGGAGTAAGGAGGATTACTTTTTAATAGGTTTAGGGTTTCATTTGGGGACACTAAAAAAGTTCTGGAGATGGATGGTGGTGGTGGTTGCACAAAAATATGAATGTACTTAATACCACCAGATTAAATATTTTAAAATGTTTAATATGCTTACTTTTATGTTACATATATTTTACCATAATTAAAGAAAAGGAAGTATACAGAGGGTTCCTTTGCATTCTTTACTCAGTTTCCAATGGTAACATCTTACAAAACCATACAAATACAATACATGCTATCAAATCTTATTCAGCTTTACCAGTTTTACATGTATTCCTTTGGGTGATTTTTACATTTGGAAATGGCTGAAAATGGAAAAAGGAATATTTTTGTAACACATGGAAATGATATGAAATTCACATTTCAATATCTATAATAAGTTTGATTAGGAATTAGGACACAGCCATCCTCGTTCATCTATATATCATCTATATTTCATCTATGGTACTTCTGTGCATAGTTACAGAGACTATGTGGTCTACAATGAAATATTTATTAGCTGGCCTTTTATAGAAAAAGTTTGTTGACTTTTGTTCTAGAGTACAATCAGCTGCCAAAATGAAAGGTCACGAGTATAAAATAACTTAGGGGAAATGACTGGACAATAGATATAACTTTTGACAAATGAATCATAGTGAAAATGATAAATTGTCAAGAGTTGTAGTCATAAAACTTAAGTTGATGTACTTGGCCTTGTTTGTAACCTCTCTGCTTCCAAGACACATACTCGTAACCCTTCCCATCAGGGCGAGTTTTAAATATTGTTGTTCGTTGATTTGTTTGTTTTCATGCATTTGGTCGTTGTACTAATGGGTATGCTTTTGAATCAAGTAAAGGAAATACAATTGAATATAGTTTAAATTTAGAAATTTGTATTTTCTTATACTACAATTTTAGAAGAAAGGGGGTTCTGGAGTAATTGGATGACTCAAATTTGTAATAGAAGACCCAAGTTCTTTGGGTTTCTTTTTTGCTTTGCCATCCTCAGCTTGTTCTAGGTTCTCCCACCCCCATGTTCCAACATGGCTGCCATACTCATGGTGTCCTAAGGTTAGAAGAGGCCAAGAGGCCTGTCTGTTCCTCATGGTCTGTTGAAAACTTCTGGAAGTCCACTAGCAGACTCCCTCTCTGCCTCTCCCTCACATGCTCTTTAGCCTTGGCAAGAGGGACAGAATTCCATGATCTGCCTACATGACTCAGGATTCATCCCTAAATGGAAAGAGCCCAATTTTTCTGAGACATCCAGTCCTCTAATACTTGAGCAAAACTGGAGGTTTTGTCAGCAAACAAAAATGTTGGAGAATGAAGGGAGGCCAAAAATAATGCCTGCTGTAGTCACAATTTTATATCTGCGTGCTCAGTTGTGGAGTGCAGTACTTCCCCTGAGCAGGGAAGCAACAGTGATGTGCAACCTAAGTGACTAAACTATCTTCCTCATTCTTCCTCTACCCTTTCCTTTAAAAGCTGTGAGCCAACTTGGTCTCTCTTGTAGGGACATGAGAGAAAGAGAAAGCCACAGATTTTCTGAGATTTTATTCAGTTCTATGGCTTGAATATTTGTGTCCTCTCCACAATTCATATGCTGGAATCCTAACCCCCAAGGTGATGGTATTTAACGAGATGGGCCTGTTGATAGGTGATTAGGTTGTGATGGTGGAGCCCTCAAGAAGATTAATGCCCTTATCAAAGGGTGCTACAGAGGCGGGAGTATCAGTTTCCAGGCCAGCGTAGTCTACATAGTAACACCCTGTCTCAAACAAACAAAAACAAAACAAAACATATAAAAACAAGAACATGACAAGTGGGGTGGAGTTACTAGAGAGTTTATTGCCTTGACCACGTGGGGACACAGTGAGGTGGTGTCGCTTCAACGGACCAGGGAACAGGCTCTCGGGGGACAGTGAGCTTGCTGGTGCCTTGATCTTCAACTTCCCAGATTGCAGAACTGTGAGAGATAAACCACTTTTTATGAACTACTCAGTCTGTGGTATTGTGTTGATCATCGATACTCATCTGTACTCATGAGTAACACAGGAACAGCACTTTATTGAGCACCTACTGTGCGCCAGGTTCTGGGGACCTAGCAGTTAATATACTAGAACAAAGCTCGGCCCCCATGGAGCTGGCCTTGCAGTGAGAAGACTGTGTGCTGATCGCACATGTGCCCATAAGCATCTCCTTCCATCTGGGTGTTAGTGCAGATTTTGAATGTTGGCTTTCCTTTCTGGGGTGATGTGACTCAGTGGTAGTCATCTCGATTTGTGGGTGGAAATAAACCACTCAGATAATCTGGGGCATACAATATCCCAAACTTACTCACAACCAGCTCACCCTCTCTTTTTAGGAATAGGAGAAAAAGTCTGAAAAAGACATGTCTGATTGAAATAGAGAAGAACGACTAATGCTATTTGTGAGAGGCTTTCAAGTCTGGGGGTTGAACTTCCCTAATAAGGGTACTTGGGCCAAAAGGACATTAGAACTAGAAATTCTGAGGTGATGACAAAACTCTGTTCTCACTCTGACTTGAATTTGAAATTTTGAGCAATGAGAAGTTTGAGGTAGGGGCTGAGGTCACATCTGTCCCCAGAAGACTGGCCTGACCAGAGTTAACTCCAGAGATCCCTTTTTCTGCTAGCAGTTATTTTCCTCACTTCAGGCCATCCTGACAGAAGAGTTCTTGCCTATTTCCTCTAGGAAGATCTAGTGTGCCCACCAAGATAGCTCAGGTATGATAGAGGGGTCAGAGAAGTTGGGCCTTCCCCTCCCCTGGTCAGATTTCTTTCCTGTCTAAATTATCTGTGATGCTATTTCTAGGGTCAGGGTACTTTCACCCTCTTTTGTAGACATTTGAGAACATTCTCTGAAAGTTCATTTGCCTCCATCTGTTGAGTACAGCTTGGGTCTTGGAAAGCGGTCTCAGAGCATCAATGCCCTGTTGGGAATGGGGTGGGGAGACATGGGGGTGAGTAAATTCCAGGCATGGCAAAGATGGGCTAGAAGCAGCTGCGGTCTTCAGTGCTCCCTGAAGTTAGGTGACAGGAGGCTGGGATGATGTGAGGGGCACACTTGACACTGTTGGTGAACCAGGCAAAGTTTGAATGTGAGCAACAAAAGTGGAAAGGAACAAAGGGATGCTTCACACCACACACTTTCCTTCAAATCTTATCTTCTTGGTGTGGTAAGTAAAGATTCTTTTGCAATATATCCGTATATCAATGCTAAAATGATAACCAGAATTCTTTTGAAAGAATATTTTATTATTATATCCTTCCTAACTCTCTCTGAAGAAAGGATATATCAAATGCAACAAAGTAGCATGAATAATAATTAGAAATAAAGGAAGAAAGACAACCCAGGCTGTCACTACACCATCATCACCAGGCAGGACCCAACTGTAGATTTGACTTCGGGTTTACCAGTCACCATCTCAAAGTGGGAGCTGTGGTTGCTGATGCAGTTTACATAGTTGATAAGATAAAAAGGCCAGTGGCTCAAAAGAAGCACAGCTATTCCTGGAACTAAGACCAGAAAAATTCTTTGAAGAGCTCACTAGAAAAAGATGGTGTGAAGTGTTAAACAATGTTCTCAATTAAAGCCTTCTAGGAGATCTAGTACAGTAGTTCCACTCTGAGGACGGTGAGTGGTGGTAGTGGTTTCTTTGAAGTGTTGGTGTGTATTCATAACTTTGAAGAGACACAAACGTGTTGCCAGTTTAGGACATTTCCATGTTTCAGTGAGGAAAATAAAAGTAATCAACAGTCTATTTTTCCTCCAACTCTTCTTCCTCCTCCTCTTCCTCTTCCTTCTTTTTTGAGATAAGGTCTTACTATTTTGTAGGCCAGACTGGCCTGGCATGCCTGATCTTCCTGTCTCAGCCTCCTGCATGTTGTTATTACAGACATGCACGACCATACCCAGCAAATAGTCTATTTTCTTCTATAAGGAGAGAGTCTTGCTACCAAAGCCCTAATATCACCATTCCCTTGCCCTACCCGCTCCCCACTTTCCTAAACTTTCAATTCATAGCCTGACTGAATGAAGGAAGAGCTATAACACAAAATCTGCTTTTAAAATGAAAAGGGAGCTACCAATTAAGGAAATGAGGAACTGAGACTAGGCAATGAATTATAATTAAGAATGATCCATTCTTATGCAGTGGTAGAGCCAGACTGTGTGCGAGTCCTGAAGCTTATGCAATTTGGGGTACCCTCTAAGGGAAAGAAAGTAAAGCTATGCATATAAAATCAGTATGAAATAAATATACAGAAACAAAAAATAAATCACAACAATTCCTGGAGCAGGGCTGGGAATGTGACTCAGCAGTAGAATGCTTGCCTAGTATGTGTGAGGCCCTGCGTCTGATCCATAGCACGGAAAAAAATTACTGGAGCCATGGAGCTCCACGTCCTTTTCTTTTGAGATTAGGAAATTTACCAGAAATGATTCCTGAGTGTGGCCTGCCTTCCCTTTCCCACCAGCAGCTGCATTCACAGGGGCCAGTGTGAGCGAGAGACGCTGAGATGTAAGCATCATTAATTTATTGCTTTGAAGAAAATCTTAGTCCCATCACTATGCTTTTTTTCTAGAAGACTAAGCTTTCTCTGATAATGCAAGTGTCGAACTGATATCAACAAGACCCCAAATAAATCAATGTCGTTAGTTCTTGGAAAATGACTTCACATCCACTTGGAAGAAATACTAGCCCCTTGCTTCCTCTTTAAATGTAAAGGGATGGTGTGCCTTTGCTTAGCACATAGGCCTCTAAATATGGGTATCCTTGGCTGTCATGCACAAGAACTTCCAGGAAAGTGTTTTGAGGCAAAAAGGGAGAAATGCAAAACTGACTCTGCTCTGTGAGAAGAACAGCAAGAACTTGGGAAAGTCTGTTATCGCCAAATGTGTTTACTGTACCATCTTCTCTATTCAAATTAAATTTACCTTAATTTCTTGCATGAAGTGCTAAACTCAAGTTTTCATTGACAAGTCGTGAAAATTTTGACTCCAGCTTTAAAACTAATTAATAAGTTAAAAGTACAAAAGCCAGATGGGAAAACCATTGCCAACCTGAGAAATAAAACATGAACTTTTACTTCTAGAAAAATATTATGTATGACTTGGAGAAAATTAGAATAGGATCTACCTACTTTAAAATGAAATCCCTGGCACACGGGCTTTGCTTAGAGTGTTTCCTCTTTATTTCTTGTAATTTTATTCCGGGATTTAAGCAGTGTTAGCACATTTGTCACACAATATGTTTCCTTAGTCACAGGCTGAGTTTATCTGAAGAAAGGAAGGCCCTCTGATGACTGTTTAATACTGAATGCAAAATGATCAGATTTTTTTAAGACTGAGAAATCTGTTTAGCACAGGAAGATTCCCTGGCATGCATCGTGTCTCATCGTAACTGAACTCCTGGCACCAGCTCCATTGGCCAGTTTCCTTTCAGGCCCCTGGAGGCAGGTGCATGCTGGGGAACCAGGTCAGTGTGCGTGCCCACGGGGAGCAGGGCTCTCAACCAAGACTGACAGCAAACCTCGGATCCTCAAGGCTGGTTATTTAATCGCTGACCAAGCGGCTTCTGGAGAAACTGGTGAAGCATTTTATAATTGACATCCTTACATTGGGGTCCACAGACCAATGGGATTATAGCAAAGATCCACAAATGTGTCTATGTAGGAAGGAATGGGGAACAACACATAAGAAGGGAAAAAAGGAAAGGAAGAAAGCAATATAAGCTCGAGCCCAATGTAGGGAGAAGAAACACTCACTGTGTAAAAACCAAAGTTATGAAAGCGACATTGACAGACTTTTCAATATGGAGTCAGGAGGACTTGTGCATGTCTCCAACTGCTGCCCGGAATGTGAACATTGGTCACTCCCAGAGCGCATTGTGATATTGGAAGGTTCTTGGGCTCTTGTTTTTTTAATGGTCATTTCTGTTCTGCTTTTATGTTCTTTTGTCTTCTATTGGTTGCTAGCTTCTATTCTTCCTCAATATCTCAGTAGAAGTTTCTTACATAGACATTTTATTCTTTCTGTGCAAATTAGGACTGTAGCTCCCACTTTCCCTGCTTTCATTGGCACACAGAGTCAGAGTTCTGAAGGGCAGTTCCTAAGACCCCAAATAAAATTCTTATGGAAGTTTCTGATTGTGAATTGATCAATAAGTGGCCGGTTGTATTGTAGCATACAACTACAATGAACTCTCCAGAACTCAGAATAGTGGGAAAGAGGTCTGATCTGGGTAAAACTGTAAATATACGTTAGTTTTAAGAGTGAATGTAAATTTATTATTTAAGGCACATTCCCTGACATATAGTCAAGGAAACAAATAGAAATCCTCTTGGAATTGCTTAAAATGCCTGAAGGAGAAAAACTGTAATCGAGTCAATCATTCTCATATGAATTCATGCTGCTAAAATAAAGTACTTGAAAACAGCTTTTTCTTTAAGATGTTTAAACCTGGGCCAGGGCCGTGGCTAAGCTAGAGAGTGCCTGCCTAGCATGCACGGCTCTGGGTTCAAGCTCCACCACTGCAAAAAAATAAAGCTTAAACGTGATTTTAACATTTGACTTGAAAATCTTATTTTTCAAAATACTGTATTGGCAGATTTTGGCTTGTTGCTGAAATTATTCTGTACCCCTTATCAATATGAGAAAGAACGTAGTCTTGCTCCACAATAACATATTTTATGAATATGTATTTTATATTTATTTATATTTACTACATAGCAGGTTTCATGCTGATCTCTTTTTGCATGTCTTTTTTGGGTAGTACTAAGGTTCACACTCAGGGCCTAGAAGTCACTTTGCCACTTCAGCCACACCCTTAGCTCTTTTGTTGCTATAGTTCTTCTTCAGATAGTTTTTGCCTGGGGCTGGCCTTAGTCCTTGATCTTCCTGTGCCTCCCAAGTAGCTAGGATTATAGATATGAACTACCACACCTGGCTTATTTGTTGAGCTGGAGTCTCATTAATTCTTTGTCTGGGCTGGCCTTAAAAGTCCATCCTCCTGATTGCCACCTTCCAAGTAACTGGGATTACAGATGTGAGCCACCATGCCTGGCCTCTACATGTATCCCTTGAGATTAATTTTTTTCTAATTAAAATATCTACCTAGTAAATTTTCCAAAAGAAATCAGAGGGCCTAGATGTACATAAAGTAAGTCTGTGTGTCTTCTAAGACATTGTGCTAGCTTTAAAATATATTTAATACATTTTAATCCATGTTACCACCCTATGAGGTGGTTACTCTCATCCGTTTTTAAATAAATGAAGAAACTGAAGCATAGAGTGCACTTGTCCCAAATCACAAAGAAGTAGGAGGACCAGGATCCGAACCTGCATCAGCTTCATCCTGCTGAACTTCCTCCCCAGCATCTTCACTGTGATAGTCAAAGCCTACTCTCTACTTTCTTTTTTCCCTTCTGCTTGTCTAAATTTTTCTTATCCTTCAGTGCCCTGCTCAGAATAATATTTATTGGTGTTTATTGTATTGTATGCTATATGCGTATCTTGTTTAATCCTGATAGCAGTCCTTGGAGACATGTACTGTTGTGTCCTCATATAACAGAAGTGAAACTGAGCTAGTACAAGGCAGAGGCAGGACTTGGCCATGATGGTCTGCACTCCACAAAGTCCCCGCTGACTCCACTGGCTTGCGGAGATTTCACTTCTGCAGGGAGAGCTTTCACACTTCTATCACAAACCAAGACAGTATCTGCTTGCCCTTCGTTCTGTATTGTTCTCTAGATTTTTCTCTTTCAATCTTGCTAGTTACTCCTGGAAGACAAAGGACCTATTTTTCATGCTCGGTTATGATGCAGGTGTAGAAGTCCTAATGAGACCTTATAAAATGGAAAAAGAAAATGAACTAGTGAAAATCAAACTCTTCACTCTAGAGGTGGAAGCAGGAGGATCAAGAGTTCGAGGCTAGCCTGGGCTCAGCTGAGGACATGGAAGAAAATGTGACTATATTTATATATTACACTTGCAGAGAAATGAAAGGGATCTTAAAATAAAACATACAGTTTCTTTTCTTTTTTTGTTTGTTTGCAGTGATGGGGATTGAACCCAGGGCTTTGCAAATGCTCTACCACCTGAGCTACACTCCAGCCCAGCCACACACAGCTGTCTTTAAAACCTAGGTCTAATCCAAGATGTGAGCACATTGTATCTGAAGGTGAAGGATGGGTCCACTAAGCAAATAAACTCCAGAACTACTTTCCACAGTGAAAAAAGATCTGTGTGTGAAATAAAGTTATTTTGGTTTGTTTTTTCTTCCTCATCAGTCTCCAGTGACAATGTCTCAATTTGCAGACTAACTGTAATCACAGGTGTGGCCTGTCTTTGCAGGAACAGGAACATGCTTTCTGCTGGGAGGATTTATCATAAACTGTGAAGAAGGAATGCATGTTAGGTGCTTGGGTGGGTGGACAATCGGGTTAGAAATCCTACAAGTTTCCTTTCAAGCCTCTTTCTCTATGCTAGTGTCCCTACAGCCTTCTGAATAATTGATGGCTTCATTTTTCCTTTAGCCAAGCATAGCAGCAGCCCTCCAGATGGTTTGGCTCTTTCTTCTTTTGGAAGCAGTAATGTCCTGGGTCTCTGGTGGAGCCATTAATAACCACTGCCTTAACCCACGCAGATCCACAGTGGCGGTCTTACTGGCCTCGCCTTCCTCTTGTTCAGTTAGTGCACCCACAGAGAGTGGGATTGGTTAAGTTTAGGGAGGACTCAGTGTCGGTTGAAAATATTTGGATCCTGGAGCCCCACACAGGATAGAGGTTGACTTTGGAGTCCTTTCCTGAAAGCAGAGCAGAGATCAGGAGCTGAAGGCCAGAGCCTCAGGGTAAGGAGAGTGGGACACCAGGGTGGCAAAGAACACTTGCTGGTGACGGCTGCAGCCCCTGCCTTGCCTTTGGCTAACCTGGTGGTCTCTGTTTCTGTAAAACTGGCTTTGCCTCATTGTGACCTAGTTTGGACTTTTCTGAGAAATGGCTTTCTTGGTCAGTGACCCCCTACCCAATGACCCTCAGAAAACTTTCTTCTCAGATTTCACACCATTTCAGGGCCATATTAAGCTAGGTTGTTACAAATGGGGCTTAAAGAGCTGAGCCTCTGAGGACTCCCCACCTGTATCTTCTTTCCACCTGTTCTTTTGGCACCATCCCAGGTTCTGAGCATGCTCCCTACCTGGAGGAGCCAGCGAGCACTAGACTAATTGCTAAACTTTGCCATATTTACTTTTTTTTTTAATCTGTTCTTTTAGCCCAAATATTTCAAAGTAAATTTTAGATATAATGGTATTTCACCCCAAATAATCATGTATGTCTCTCTAAAATAAGAATGCTTCCTTCCCATAGAGCCATAACGCTAAGGGCTGCATGTTGTCACATTTAGCATCACACTTAATAAAAAGAAAGAATTCCCAAACTGTCGTTCATCAGGGTTCTCAGAAGGTATTTTACAACTAGTTTATTCAAATCAGCATCTGCTAGGGGATCACACCTTATACTTAGTTGTTACATCTCCAGTTTCTCTTTCTCTTTCTCTCCCCCTCCCCCTGCCCAAATTGATTTGTTGAAGAAATCAGGCCAAGTCTGTTGAAAATTCCACTTTCATGGCTCTATTTAACTTCCTGAGATGGAGCTGACTTAAGGGAGGATCACAGGTCCCACAGTGGAAGTCTATTACATGTCTATGGCCCTCTTTGTCCACATCACCCAAGCGCGAATCCCCAAGGCACTGACTCAAGACTGAAGGTTCCCGTACCCTGTGCACGGTCCTCTTCTGCCCCTTCCTGCCTTGCAGTCATCTCATTTAAGCCTTCCAATAGAGCAGGACCTAGTGCCAGTGTCCTTCACACATGCTAGGGGAAAAAGCCTTGAACCTGATGTGCTGAGACTTCACTATGGGTAGCAGCCACCAGTTTTCAAAATGAAGTGAAAATGCTCTTCACTTAACTTCCACATACTCAAATTTCTTGAGTTCATTGCAGAAAAACAATCTGTTTTCTAAGTGACATAAGGTCCAGTGGCTCCACCCAGGGCCCTCTGGCCCTGAAAGATAGTCTCTAGGCAGACAAATCACACTGGAGACGGTTCCTGCCGGCAAAAACCGAAATTTCCATTGCTTTGACTAAATGTGAGGGATTTGGGCCACAGTTTCAGCTACAGTGTCAAAAGGGAATTGCCTTGGCCGAGATGCCCAAAAAGTCAGCCAGGAAGAGCAGACTCTACTTTTTTATTTTGCAGGTAGGGCAGGATGGGAGGCTGGGCAGGAAAGATGGAGAAAGTGGGGAGCTTCAGAATGGCTATGTGTTGGATCAGAGGCTCTGGGCTAACATAAAATTCCAGGCACAAATAGAAGTGGAGCCATGCCAGCAAGGGGTGTGGGCTGCAAACCCAAAAAGGACAGTTTCTTCCAGCCTGACATCAATATGGAACTGTTGACTTTGGCTCACTGGATTTCTATTTGTGTTTATAATTTTTTTAACAAGGAAATTCTCTTCAAAACCTACTTTTCTAGGGGAGAGGTAGATCATATTTTATTCTTCCAGAACATGGTAAAATGCTTGATAGGCAATGAAGGGTGGAGAAGAAAGAACTTTATACTTTTAACTAAATTCTCAATTTATGGGTCCGTTCAACCTTTTCATTTTCTGGCTCTTCCTCTTAACAATCCTATTTCCTGTTTTTCCTTTCTGCCACGATGCTCCCTCTCCTCCTCCATCCCCCTCCACTCTCTTTCCCTACTTTCGTTCTTGTGACTGGTAGAAACAAAACATTGTTTGGTTTTGAAATAATTACTACAGAAGCAAAAGTTTTGCTAAAGGAGGTCTGAGCCTTTCTTTTTTGTAACAATTTAGGAAGAGTGTTTGGTTGTGAGTATGCATGTGTATGGTTTCTCAATGACCCTCCCTTTTTGTGTTGCACTAAAACCCGATCCACTGAGTGGGGACGGAGGGCAGGGAGCAGGAAAAACTTTATTCTTTCCTCCTCACATCTGGATGGAGTTGTAGGCATTTTGGTGAATAACTTGATCATCATTTTGTATTGTGGTTGCTGAAAATGGCAGGAAAAGCCAGAACCGGTGTTCTCAAAAATGACTTTTTTTAGTATGTAGGACTGGAGTTTGAACTCAGAGCTTTACGCTTGCAAAGCAGGTGCTCTTCCACTTGAGCCACATTGCCAGTCCATTTTGCTCTGGTTATTTTGGAGATGGGATCTCTCTAACTATTTCCTCGGACTGGCCTTGAACCACTATCCTCCTGTTCTCAGTGTCCTAAGTAGCTAGGATTACAGGCATGAACCACTGGCACCCAGATCTAAAACTACTTTTAATGTGGGCCTTTTTGGTGCACACATTGGAATGGAGTCTGAATCACCTGTGTATGTAAAGGCACCTCCGGCCTTTTGTGTCTTTTGTGAGGTTGGACATTTCCTTCCCTCTGTAAAACCACAATGGAAAGCCTGGGACTCTTGAGTCAGCTTCCACTTTCTGGGATAATCTTAGGAAGCCAAGTGAGAAAGAGGAAATAATTGTCTGAGTGTTATTAGTGCGTTGTTGGAGTCAGTATATATAGAAGCTGATATAAAGAAACAAACCAAATACACAATTACTAGAGGGAGGGAAGGGGGAAGGAAGGAGTGTGTGTGTGGGGGTGGGGGGAGACAGTGAGAGAGAAAGAGAGAGAGAAATAGAAGGAGGAGAGAGAAAAAGAGAGGAGAGAGAGAGAGAGAGAAGGCATTAGGAAGTTGATTGTGGTAGTTTAGAGCACTTGCTTTTTTGGAACTTCTACCTTTAGGTGTCTTTTTTATTTTTCCTTCATCTGTTTTTCTAAAGTCAACACTTATTTCTTCAATAATCCTTCGTAGGGCAACAGATCCTTTTGAGATTCAGAAAATCCTCCTCTCACTATCCTCCCCCAGTGTTCTACTGAATGAAGGCTCACTGAGCCCACAACAATTAATCCTGTGACCTGGCCCAGGGTGGCACCCAAAATCCATCAATGTCACACTGCTCAGTGGACCTGGGCTTAGGCACCTCTTGGGATCACAGGTGGTGGTTGGGAGTTAAGACCTACCTGTTAAAAGAAGAAAAGGCAACAAATTAATCATAAGTTTTGTTTTTACTGATAGATGAAACTATAATCAGAGAAAAATTGGTGATTGTAAAGTTGGCCCACATACTTTTTTTTTATAAAGCCAGTCTTCTGTTGGAAAATTTTTCTTCTACTTTATGAGAAAATAAAAGCCACCTGACAGAAACTTCCTCAGATTCTTGCCACAAACTTACCTGCGGAAGTACTCATCATTTCCTCCTTCCTCTCCATCATGGTTAAACAGATTTCTCATTGCCACTCTATCATAAGTTCCTTCTCTTTTCCTCTGCTTCATTTGCTACTGATTTAAACAAGCTTCAGTTTCTCCCATCTTTAAAATAATACTCTCTCTTGCTTTGCATACTTTCCACTCATTGCCTTATCTAACTTGTTTTGGCTACATCAAGTTTGTAGCGACAGGTATCTATATTCACCATCACCACTTCTTTACCCTCCATTCTGAAATCCTCCTTGAAATCTGGCTTCTGCTCCAATATTCCTCCAGCACTAATTCTGCCAAAATATCTAGTAATCTTCTTGCTAAATTTTAAACTGGCATAATCTGACTTGAGCTCTAAGTATATCTGATACTGGTGACCATGGTCTTAAAACTGTCTTTCTTGGCTTTGATGGTATCTATCTTTTCACCATAATCTCTTGGAATCCTTTGTGGGCTCTTTCTGCCTTAAGAGGTTCATTGTAGAATCCACAGAGGGCTCAAGTTTACTTATCATCTCTATGCAAAATCCTACCAGCATTTCACAATGGGCACATCCTACATTGAATGCATCATTTCCATTCCTAAACCCGCTCTCCCACCATTGTCTCTTCCTCTGAATGGTGCTATCACCTCCAGGTGCTGAAGTCAAAGTCCTGGCATCATCTTTGACTCCTTCCCCTGCCAAATTCTTCATGTCCAGTCAATCACCAAAACCTATCAGTGGTACTTCTCAAATATCTCCCCGTCCATTTACTTTTGGGCTCTTTTGAGTTACTCTCTCACCTAGTTAATGCAACCACCTCCTAACTAATCTTCCTGATTCTATTTTGCCCTCTTCCTTTCCATTCTTTACACTACAGCCAGTGTTCTTAGGCATTCTCACCTGAGCATGTCACTCAGTCCCTTATTTGCACACTTTGGTGAAGGGTAAGCCTCAGGACAAAGTTCAAATTTTACAACATGACCTTCAAGGATCTTTACTTCCCATTCTTTGCTTGCCTGTCTGGTCTGTTTTTCATCACTCTCACCCCCAACTCTGTTCAGCACTATTTTATGTATTCTGAACATCTCTTCTATTTCCCAACATTTGTTTGTGTAGCTTCTAAATTTTTTCTCTTATGTCCTCTTGATTAACTCACAGTCTTGTCTTAGATCTCAGGTTAAAAATATGGTTGTCTCTCCTGACTTTAGGTGCTCCTGAGGACAATAGCACACCCACCAAAAGTCTTATGATAATGGAGTATAGTAAGAGAAACTTGTAAGAAAAAATAAAATTTGCTTGTTCTCTAATAGTTTTAAGGCCTTCATGGGCAGGCCCAGGTCTGGTGGGTTGTACTGTTTCTGACATCTTTCAGAGTGCTGACACAGTGAATAAACGATTGCAATTCCAACCAATGATGTGGGAAAGTGATTTGATGTCATGGCCTATCCTGCAAACATTAAAATCTTTGTCCTCATGCTCCTTTCATTACAAGAATAATATTCATGAGCACTTACTGTGTGTCATGCTATTTTTCTAAGCCAAACCACTTCCTTATTTCTTCCATTGAAATGATATTGAAATAATGTCGCTTTCACTTTTTTCTTTTTATTTCAGTGGTGATTAAAACTGAGATCACTATTCTAGGGATTGGTGCAGAAATAACCCCAAGGACTAATCACAGACTTTAAGCAACACTGATCTCAGAGTGATACATTTCCTGGTTATCCTTAATACATGTTGACCATATGCATGTAGCCGTTCATTCTATGCCCAAATAGCACCATTTAACAATGCACTTGCTTAAGAATTGTTTTTAAACTTGTTGAACTGGACCACTTGTTTCCCATTTCTAATTATTAAGTGAATGATAAGCTAATAATCTGACTTTTGGTTTGCTCTTAGGAATGCAATTGCTAATATGTACTGGGCAAAAAGAAGTCATTGTGAGACTCAGTGAAGTCATTATTTGTGAATTAGTGGAATTCCCAATGGTTTCCTGGAGCAAATGTTTTTACATATCTACTTGTTGCAGTCCTCATCCAGGCTTCCTAACCCACACTTGCATAGAAGAGTTTGCAAAGGCTTAACAGCAACAGTAAGTTCCGGGATTATTAAGCGATTCCATTTCTATCTTTGTGGAGAGGAAATTGTATCATCTAATGCTTCCTTAGACTGCCATTCAGATCTAGGAGCAAAGGTGTCAACAAGGCCAGTACTCTAGTCAGAGTCTGTACTGAACCATGGACTGAAAGCTGAGTAAACAGAACTAATTTCCTTTGCCAAAACAAAATATTATTTTTATTTTTGTTTTAGTTCACTAGATATTAGTTACTTTTTCTTCTTAAACTAAAATACTTGTTTGGTGGAATCAAGTAAACTCAGAATTGAATCATCAAGCTTATTTTTCCTTATGTTTAAATTAGAATAAAATTGAAATACTTAAGTGCTTCTTAAGTACAACCTGAACCAGAGTTGTTTCATGTGAAACCCTGGTTATAACTGAACACAAATGATTCTTCAGAAATTTTAATTTTTCCAAGTCTCAGAAGCTTAGCAGTTTATGAATTTGGTTAAGAACAAAGGATATATATATCAAATATCCCTTCATCCTACCCTGAGGTGCTGGATCCCCCAGGCAGGACCTGCTAAGAGGTAAAAAGAACCAATTCTGACAGAATTTTCCCATTACCTCTTCTTGGCTTCATATGAACTGGTTGTGAGTTTGGGAAGTTCATGGAGAAAGTTGGACTTCTGGAGCCTTTTCTTTATTCTCCATGAGGGTCCTCAAGTGACATGAGAAGGACTTCAAAGAGAGCCTTATCCATGAATAAAGCAGGTGTCTCAGTAGCAAGCTGCAAAGGAAACTGCTATCTTTTTTTTTTTTCCCATGGTACTGGGGTTTGAACTCAGGGCCTACACCTTGAGCCACTTCACCTGTCCTATTTTTGTGATTTTTTTTTTTTTTTTTGAGATTAGGTCTCATGAACTATTTACCTGGGCTGGCTTTGAACCGTGATTCTCCTGATCTCTGCCTCCTGAGTAGCTAGGATTACAGGTATGGGCCACTGGCGCCCAGCTGCTATCATCTTTGAAATGGTTTGTGCTCAAGAGAACTCTCTAGAACAAGGAAAAGGTCCCAAAAGAAGGATGCACAGTTGGACTGTAGGGGCTGGTGGGAGACACAAGCTGTCAGCCAGAGGAAAGAAATTGTTCCCAATAAGGCAGACAGAGTGAGATGATATTGAAGAAGTCTCACTGAATAAAGACACAGCTATTATGCTATCCCCTTCTTTCTCCTATACCCCCTCTCCCTGGGTGACCCTGAGAGGTCTAAACCATTTGCTGGGTTGTTGGAGAGGATGCTGATAAAGAAGGAGAAAAGAATGACACTTGTATTCCATGGGAGGCTTCCAAGAATGAAGCTCACCTGAGTTGGAAATTTAGATGCAAGTAAGTTTAGAATTTTGGAATCTTGATATTAAACTGTTCTGTTTTCTTATTAATTTTTTTTTTGGTACTGGGAATTAAACCTTGTATATAGTAGGCAAGCACTTTACCAGTGAACTACACTCCAACCCCCAAATGTGACAAAATGTTCTAGGACCTACAGAGGCCATGGGACCTACCTGAGATTTTACCTGCATCCTAGAAAGATGGTCCCCAGGATGAGTTTATTACAAAGGGAGGGCAAGATTAAAATTGTGTTCATGTGCATATTCTGCTGAGATTAACTTCTTAAAAATGGACCATGTATGCATTTTGAAATGTTTGATTAAAAAACATGCAGCTTTTTGTTTCATGGCTCCTTTTATGTGTGTGCCATGTACTTGTGCACACATATGTATCATATTTATGTATACATAATCATAGACTTTCACTGCTGCTAGGATTTTAGAGATGTTTTAGTTCAACATATTCATTTTGTAAATGAAGACAATAAAGTTTCATAAAATCTCTTTGAGTTCTAAAGCAGTGACTTGATGGTTTTGACAGCTACTCATAGAAGATACCAAACTATAACATATTTTTTAGATATGCATAAGATTCTCTTACAAGAGTCAAGGAACTTGTGATGCTGGTTCTGCATTCCAGACACTCATTGGCTCATTACTTCTTCAGGGTACACAGGATGATTACTTGTCCTTCTCTTTCTTCTAATTGGATTGGGGGCCTGCCAGCCTAAACAACTGCAGAAATTGACTAAGAGTCAAGCCTGGGAATCTCACCACAGAGAGTTTTTAAATTGTCCTTGTTTAGACAAGATCATTTCTATTAACTTTCAGAGTATGTTTGGGTCCTATCCTGTTCAGAAATTTAGGCTTGCAAGCTAAATTTTAGAAAATGCCAGTCTTTCCATAGAGCAGTAGCTCTGCATCCCTGGGTTTTTCTCCCTACTCCCATGGCAGAGGTGAATCTTCCAAGGACATTTAAGTGGAAGAAGAGACAAGTAGGCAATGGCCACATTCCTTTCATCTCTTCTTTTCCTTCTCGGTTCTCTACCTAGCATCACCAAATTGCCTCTCTCTTACCACTCACAAGCCAATTACCTAATGTTATAAGGGTGACAGGTGCTGGTAAGTGTTCCAGGGTTGAAGAGCATCAAAGACTCATATAGGTTTCAATCCCACACCTCTGTTCTGATGTCTCCGTTAGTCTTGGTTCCTAGCAGCAGGAGTGGTGGAGGGGTCACAAAGTCAAAGAGGCCATTTTAGGGAGCTGTGAGTGTGCCAGGGTCTTGGCTATTTAGACACACACTGAGAACTGTGTGGCATGTGTGGATTTTGACCTTGAGAAATCTCTTGAATACAATGTATGGCTAGAATCTGAGAATCCAATCTCTTACTGACCTCGATGCATTGGGAGACTGAAGGAGACCAAGACCTGAACACAAGGATGTCTGCATCAGTCTTGGGGATCCCCCAGAAGTTTCAGGCTGACAGTACTAAGACATTCACCCTTGTACCAGCTCTGAGGTGAACGTTACATCAGCCTTCAAGCACGTACAGCTTCCTCATTAGCCCAGGCTGTTTGTTCCCAAGTTTTGAAGAAGTCAAAGCCAATGACAACTGTGTTGTTTTGCTGAGATCCTCCTTTACACTTATGGTGATGAGGAGTCTTAATTTTATTCCCAACATTTTGCTTTTAAAGCATGTTGATAAAAAAAATCATCTTTTAATGGAATCATTTTGACCTCAGCATTGTATTAATCAGGGAATCAGGGTAAGAGCTAGTGTAATAACTCCTAGCTAGACAGGTTATTTCTTAAAAACATTGAAATCTAGACTGAGCAGATCTTGTCTAGTATTTCCAACATCTTCTAGGGCCTCAGAGCCCTCGCGGGACTCTCTGGCTCTGACTCCTAGCAATGGACTAAAGAGCATATAACCTACCCCATCAGAGGATCTGGGGTTGACAGCACATCCAGTAACTCACATACAGAATCAGCCCATCTCCACCTCCCTGCAAGCAACTAGGAGAGGCACTTCCTCATGTGCCCAGGCAAGAGAGGAGCCCACAGCTTTGGTGAGTGCTGGCAGTGTGGGCAGCAACCAATTTCCCTGTGGAGAGCAGTGTGTGCAGGTGTTAGGGGGGGTCAAGGTCAGAGCCAGGCTGCTTGGGCTGGAATCTTAGTCCTCCACTTCCCAACTATGTGACCTTCATCTTTGTAAATTGGGTATAATAATGGCTCTTACCTTGTAGGGTTGTTGTGGAGGTTAAGCATGATGACTGGTGTAAGTACCAAACTGCACTTTTTTAAAAACTTGAGAAATGTTAGCTACTTGTAATGAATGTGGCATGCTTAGAACGGGTCTGACACAAGAAGGAGAACATCCACTGTGTCAAAAGACAAAATTACTTCAAATTTACCTTAAGGATCTTAATTAGCTTTTATTTGTGATTCTAGTTTTGTGCAATACTTCATTCTACAACACAGAATGAGGGCTGGAGGCGTGGTTCAAGTGGTAGAGTGCCTGCTTGCAACACAGAATGAGTGTTCTAATGAGCAGAACAGAAGAGGTTGGATTTTTAGAAAAAAAGGCTCAGGAAAGCAAAACCAGCAAATGAAGAGGTGACCAGTTGTTTCAAAGTTAGTTTCCTTATAAAGATTACAGCAGCCTTATCTTGCCAGCTAATGCTGGCGTGGCTGGGGATTTGGCTATATCCTCTCTCTCTCTCTCCCTTTGGTTTTCAGAAGGTCAGGAAAATAACTTAAGCTTGGGCTTTGTAGTAGGGAACTTTAGCATGAGTGACTCCATTTTGGATTGGTCTATTGGGCCTAGTGCAGGAACTCAATCCAAAGCAATGGCCTCATGCAAGTTTTATGTAACAGTTGTTGTTGTTACTCCTCTCCCCTATCTATGACTTCTAGTAAAACATTATTTCCTGGTGCTCAGGGCCCTCCAGTGATCTCCATTTGTTTTTCCTTTCCCCGCCCCCCCCCCCATTCTTGTCTTTGTTGAAAGTTTCAATGTCTGTTTTTCCATTCCTGGTTTTTATTTCTCTCTCCTCCATCATGCACCCTCTGGCTGTAAAAGTCCCTTTCATTTGTGCCTCTCCCTGTGGCCTGCAGTTCCTTTTCCTCCATCAAATACCTCCTGGAAACTCCCTTTTAATGAAATCTAGTCTTTATTTCACATTTTAAAATTCTCTCTAAATTAAGTGAAGTGCTCCGCTCTGATTTTCTATTTCTTCCCTTATGTTGTATCATTCTCAAAGGAACTACACCCCAAGGGAGTCAGGGCCATTAACACCACCACTCCTGGTAACTGGGAATCAGGTTTTATGGAGTCTCTGGGATCCTGATGGGACAGAGTCAGAAAATAGAACCTGAAATAATTCCATTTTGCAACTCTCTCCTTTGTATAAATGCCATCTGGAGAATTTTAGTTGGCCTCTCTGTGACAAGAAACTTTAAGAGAGTAGGCTTGCCGTTTTATTCCCAACTGTCACTCCCTCACTTGGAGCAGTGTACATAGTAGGTGCTCAGAACTGTTTTGTTTAATCAATCTTTTTTGGAGAAAAGGAATTAACAAGAGACAACAACTCACATGCAGAATCAGAGAACAAGGGAATAGACTTGGTAAAGACTAAATAGTTTCTTCTGATATTCACTGTTATACTTTTCATGATAATTTTAATTAAAGGATTAAAGTTGTCACTAACAAGTATTTTTCTTTGTAGCCAAGAGGACACTAGCAATGCCAGAAGGACTGGAATATTTTATAAAAATTCATGTCTTCAGGATATAAATGAACATTATTCTTCCACCATGTGATTCGTTTTTCTCTTAAAAGTTGTCAAAAAGACACATTCTCCAGATTAAGTTTAATTGAAAGCAGGTCATTAATCTCATATGTTTATGTAGATGAAATTTTAAAGTAACAAAAACTCATAACAAAGAATTACAATCTATGAAATTAGTTCTGATTTTAAAGTGCTCCGTAGAGTTAACTTTCGAGTATTGAAGACAACCACACTGAAAATCTTCTTTACGTGTCATTCTGTGCTTCTTCCACAGGACCAGCCCTACAGTAGGAGAGAGAGTATTGCTACCCTGAGCTCCCCGTCTTTACATGCATGCATATTTTGGTGGATGCTGCACACAGCCAATTCTCCATCTATCACCAGGGGGTTATGTTGAAAGTTGATAGGTTTCCAGGCCTCTTTCCCTTCTTCTCCCCCTTCCAGAGTTCATGAGACACCCACAGGGTAGATAAATGGCTAGGAAAAATAGGAACGTAAAAAAAATATCTGTTTTGCTTCTTGAAAGCAGTGGTGTTAAAAGGTTTGAGTGAAGAGAGAGAAAATAATGGATAATCCATTAAAATGCTGAGCTTAAGTTTCCTTGAGGCACCTACCTCTACTTTTTGCTGGGGTAATTACCACAAAGGAAGTTTCTAGATCCTGACACTCCTGCTCCTTCACTCAGAGAAACTAACCCCCATTGGGCTGAGAATAAAGGGATGATCCTGACCTGGGTGTGGGACTGGCTGGTGGAAAGACTGACTCTCAAGGTCCCCTTTCTCTTGTTCCTGTCCTACAGTCTTGCTAGTTGGCTCTCCTTTCCCATGGACCTACTGACGCACAAAGGAGGTCAAGTTGGCATGAAGTATCATTTTGAGAAAGAAAATGATGCAGATAATTAAAGACTGGGACAGCTCTGAATATGCTAAGATTTCTTTTCTCCTAAGAGTAAATTGGCCACTTGTAAAAACAGTCTAAACTTTCTCACATTCTGACCATATCAGCAGCAAAAAAGACTGCATGAGCTGCAGGATCTTGAAGAGCTACAATGTTAACATTTCAGATTATCAATTTTTTTATTCAAATTTGTTCATGTCAAGAGGTTTTGTTTTTTTTTTTCTTGTTTTGGTAGGGCTCTGAGATTGACTCTGGGACTCTATAATATCAAGAGGAAGAATAATAAAGGCAGAGAAATAATTTTGAGATAATATTTGGTTTTACTTAAAGGTAATTTATTAGCCTCAAATCACTAAAAATAATGAAGAACCCAAACAGAATACATAACTTGGTGACTTTTTTCCTCTAAGACATTTTGGAAAATCTATCACCACTCAGCCTCATAAATTGGTTACATCCCTTCTGGCTTGTGTATTCTTTTTCCTGTAGAACCTACCACAGTACGAGCAGTCAGTAAATATTTGCTGAAAGAATGAATAAATGTATAACACTCGTCTGTTGTTGGTCCACAACAAGCTAAGTCCAGTCCAGAGGACAGGTAACAGAGAAGGAGATAAATTCCAGACCTTATTGGGCATTGTGAGGCAGATCAGTAATGCCAGCACTCTAGGCCAGCCTGGGCTACGTGGCTAGTCCTTGTCTCAATAAACAACACAAACAAGATTTCCCAACTTTGACATTAGAACCAAATCCCTCTGAGGCTTTCCTGCTTATCGGATGATGGCTGAGTTTTGGGCCATGAAATTCAAAGTAACTTTTCTTACTAACAACAATTGATCATCACCTGATTAATCAAGTAATTCAGACCCATGCATATCCATTTCTGCACAGAAGACTATACTTTGCCTGGCTCCATGCAGACCCTTGTTTATTCCTGTGTTAGACCATTAATACAATAACACGACCACAGACTGGGTAAGTTTTAACCAAAAGAGGTTTATTTTGGCTCATGGTTTTATAAGTTCAAGGTAGAGGAGTCACATCTGGTGATGGCCATCTTGATGCAGAGTTCTAGGAGAGCACAGGGCGTGGCATGGCAAGAGACTGTGAGTGTGTGTGCATGTGTGCCTGCGTGTATGTGAGTGTGCCCTTCACATGTTGTCTCTCTCCCTCTTAGCAAGCCACCAGGATTTAATCATGGGGCCTCCACCCTGATGACCTTATCTAATCTTAATCACCTCCCAAACTCCACCTCTATACAGATGGTCTGATTAAGTTTCCATCCTCTAAATACATCATGAATGTTAACACTGGGACCTTTGGGGGACACACTTGAGTCATATCCAACTTTAAAGCCCTTAATTGTAGACGAGCTGGCTGCAGGAGGGGCACTGGCACATCCATTTCCTGCTTGACTTGGACTCCTCACTGGGTCTGCTGTTATTACTTAGCTATAAGAGGAGTGGAAGGGGAGCACACATTTACTTCCTGAGCTTTAACAGGGTGGTAAGATTAGGTGTGAAGCCACAGAAGTGTTGTTTATATTAAGACCATGCTAACTACCTTGAACAGAAAAACTGACTAAACTGAGATGCAGCTGTTAAGAGACTCATGGAGGAGCAGGAAGAAAAGGTGATCGGTTGTGAGGCTGTGAATATTCATTAAGGTGAATTTGGCTCATGATGAGCTCTGGGGAGATCCCCTCCTGGGCTCAGCGCTGGGCCACATGCACATATAGTCTTTGGTTTTGTTAACCCCTGAGTTAAGTTATATCCCATGAAATGTCACAACTTAATACGGTAAAACCTAGGCATATTGTGATTACTCTAGAGAACAGGTTTTGCTAGTAGTGGTGATATTAAAGCACAATCATTAAAAATATTATTTAATTTAAAGTGCTTATAATTCTGAAAGATTTCCAAAACAAAAGTTATATCCAGAATACGCTATGTCTAAACAAACACACAAGCAAACAAATAAAAAGGTAAAGATAAAAACACACCATGAGTTGTTCTGTTCATTTCCATGGTGCAAATACCCCCACCATTGCTGACTTCAAGTTCACAAAATTCCTATGTATTGGATTTAATAATTAGCTCTTGTAAGCTGTTAAGAGCTGGCTCCAGCACACTGTAGGTAGTAAAAATTTCTTCCCTTCATAAGCTCTCTTTACAGTAATAGGGCTTTATGGAAATTTGAATCTCCATTGGGGTTGATGGACCACGGTAGGGGAGGCTGTGCTCACCAACGTCCCTGGAATGAGATGTGATGTGTGGCTCTCAGGAGCTGGAGATGCCAGGGAGGGGAGATTCCTTACATCTTTTCAATTTGTTTTTGCCTCTACATTTCTCTCTCTTTTTTTTTTCTCTCCCCCAAATCAGTTGTTTGGAGAACACTGGAAAAGATAACCTAGACTGAGCCCAGCCAGGCAGACACATGGTGTTTAGCTTTTATCAGATGTTTGAGAAAATTCCTCTAGTGGCTTCTCTCTAACTGTGAAAGAGTGCTGGTTGGCTTTGCCTCCCGCTGATTGCTGTTTTCTTACATACGGTCAGAAACTGCTCTTTGCATCTAGCTTACACAAGCTTCTGTAAGTTTTTCCCAATACAGTTAGTGTCTGGCCCAGCAGTGACATCTGAGGTCTGTTTTTAGGGTCTTGAGCTCTTTTTTTAACCTGAGGAAGGAGCATACTGTTTGCGTCCTTGTGTGTGTTCCCATGGACACATCGTCTGATTACATCTGCCTCTTGAGCCCAGATGAAGTACAGAGGGGCACAGGTGTCTCCCAGGTCTGTATACAACATGTGAGTGTTACCAAGCCCCTTCTCCTGCTTAGAGCACACCTGTGTGATCACAGCTTGTTCTAAGGATGCCTGAAGGATATTAGAGTTTAGAGACAATTGGATCCTATAGAAAAACAGGATACCACCATGTCCTGTGGCCAGGGGTCTGCAAAACAGGATGTCTGACCCTGGCCGTACTGTTTTGAACTGGTTTGGATGCCATCTTGACTGATGGCATTTGTCCTCTGACTTCATTTCCAAATCGTTGTCATACATTTCCATAGTAAATTTCTTGCTCACTAGCAGCACCATGACAGTTGACAATTTCTGGAATGAGATGAATATGGGCAGGTGTGTGTGTGTGTGTATGAATGTAAATAGACTACTTGGACACAAAGTGTTGACTTCCTTGAAGAATCATGAATATTCACCCTCATCTGTCTGCTGACAGATTTATATAATCTTACTTCGTATGCTTGCTGGGAAGGGAAGGGGAGGTAGGGAGCATGTAGCTTGAGAGCGGAGACTTCCAATTCTTCCCTTCACAGAATACTGGATAGACACAAGTCACTCTGTCTAAATGTTCTCCCGTGTCATTATTAGTTCTCCTTCAGGGAAAAATAACCCAAGGTTTGGGGAAGTTCTTGGTAACATGAGGTGTTAGTTAAGGAACATGGAGCTCCTCTTGAGGCTGGGCCTGGCATGGCCTGCTCATTACAGAGGACAACTCTCAGCTCTAAGTTGTGGCTTTGCTTCCTCATAACTTGTTTTGCCAGTGTCTAAGTAGTCAATAAGTGCACCTGGCTTCTCTTAAAGGTCTTTTTGGAGTATTTTTGTATTACATGAATAGAAGCAATGGAAATAACTTCCTTCATTCCTGCATATCGTTCACTGTTATGTCTCTGGCCCAGGTTTACTTTCAGTGGACCAGAGATGGTGATCTGTATCTCAGTTCAGTTTTCAGATGTGGTGCCCCTGTGGGGCCAATTACAGTCTAGCCTGTCCTCCACCCCACCTTCCCATCTTGCAGCAACCTCAATCTCCAAAAACTTTGGCTTCCCAACTTTCATGTCAACCAGGTAGATGCTGCCTTGTGTCCTAAGGGGGCTGCTGGTTTTCTTGCCCTCTCTGCTCCTAGACTGCAAGGTGTTTTCCTTCACCACTACTACCTTTTTTACTAGACATTTAATGATCAAAAAGTCATTTCCTGTTTTTCATGTATCACTGTGAAAACTACCTTTATTTCTCTAGTGACAGGCGTGCTCTTGTAACACACTGACTGGAAACTTTAGCTTTTGATACAATTTACTCACTGACTTCCTGGATTTGAGTTCTGGAGATGTTTTGGAACTCACCCAGTTATCCCCAGAAAACAGGGCTGGACTAGAACAGAGGACAGGATGGAAGGCATTGTTGGATGGGGAAGGAGTGGATCTCGGGGATTCAACCCAGGGCTTTGCGCATACTAAGCAAGTGCTCTATTACTGAATTACACCCCTACAGTTTTCATAGAAACATACAATTTGTTGACAGTCTTCACCTACCAGTATTAACATTTCTATGTCAATGTCTAGGAAATATGTGATTCTGGTTAAATTTCTTTCTTTCTTTTCATTTTTTTTATTTTTACCAAGATTAGGGGTTGAACTCAGGGCCTTCCACTGGCTAGGCAGGCAGGAGCTCTTCCACTTCAGCCATGACCCCAGCCCTTCTTGCTTTAGTTATTTTTGAGATAAGGTCTTGCTTTATGTCTGAGTGGGCCTGGACCATGATCCTCCTACTTATGGTTCCTATGTAGCCAGGATGACAGGTGTGCTCCACCAAACTCAGCTTTTATTGGTTGAGATGGGGTCTCTCAAATTTTTTGCCTGAGCTGTCCTCAAACCACTATCCTTCAATCTCTGCCCACTGGATATCTGGGATTATAGGTGTGAGCCACTACACTCTGCCAAATTCTTTGATTTTAAATCTTATTTTTTTCCCCTGAACATATTAGGAGACTCTACCTACCATATGCAAGAGCTGTCATCGTGTTCCTTTATTAATTTAGTCTTTGTTTGGGTATTATATTTTATGCTGAAGTCAAATATGATTCTTCTTAGTTACTCCACCTAAGCCTGTGGTGGATTTTGAGGGTTGTTTTCAAAAGACCCCCTTTAAAGCACCAGGAGACATTTACTTAGAAACATGCAATGGTAGATTTGCAAAAGCAAAATTAATGGTTATGTTTATCTTTCTGGAAAGACAAACTGTGTTTCTTGTTAGTTACTTGGTGGGGTTTTCTAAAATCATCTTGGGTACCAAGCTATGCTTCAGTAGAGTGGGAAGGCTAATAAGCTGGAGTCACAGAACTCTGTTTATACTGCTTAATTCCTGGAGGATGAGAACCTTGGCATTAAGTATCTACTGGGAGAAGTAACACTGCGGTTAAATCAGGTGATTACCAAAGGTAATAAGAAAAACGGGAAATAAACAGTTGTAACCTCTAACAAACTCGAAATGGTTTAGCACGAAAGTACTTGACCACTGGTCACTTCCTACAAACAGCAATGGCAGCTACCCTTTGCCTCTGTGGATGGATGGGCTGAACAAGCAAGATCAGAAGGAGGCTTTATGGAAGGCTTACTGCATATGAAATGAGAATGAAGTTCCTGGCAGAGGAAAATGATGGGTGGGCATTTGAATGTGGACCGTGGGACTAGGGAGACCTTACTTCTCAGCCCGGTTTGCACTGCTGGCTGTATGATTTGGGGAAAATGTACATAAGCCCTCTTTCTGCCTTGAATTACTTGTACGTAAGTGGGATGGGGTGGCAGGGCCTATGTCATAAGTTGGTATAATGATCCAAATGAAATAATGTGTGCAAAGTTATGATATTTTACATGAATAAACAATTTCTTAGCAATGAAGAGAAAGCAAGAAAGTGATAAAACTAGAAAAAAACTCATTTTAGAAGAAAAGGTTGCTTGAGAAAAAATTTTTGGTGGTACTTAGGTTTGAACTCAGGTCCTTCAAGCACTCTGCTTGAGCCATTCCTCCAGCCCTTTTTACTTTAGTTTCATGCTTTTTGCTTAGAGCCAGCCTCTGACTGTGATCCTCCTATGTATGCCTCCCTTGTAATTGGGATTATAGGCTTGTACCATGTGCCCAGCATGTTTGCTGAGATGGGGTCTTGCTAACTTATTGCCCAGGCTGGCCTCAAACTATGATCCTTCTGCTCTCCACCTCTGGAGTAGGTGGAATTATAAGCATGAGCTACTGTGCCTGGCCTTGGAATATTTTCTGTGGATGTTTAGAGCTAGGGATTGAACTCATATCCTCATGTAGTAGGCAAACACTCTAACACTGAGCTAATATTCCCAGCTCTAATTGGCGAATATTTAATGTGTTAGTCAGCTTCCCATTACTGTAACAAATACCTGAGATCATCTACTTATACAGTCCATAATCAGTTGGGCCATTGCTTTTGGGCCTGTGGCATGGTAGAATATCATGGGGGGAGTGCATGATGCAACCAGGTTCTCATCTCATGTCTGGGATAGGGAAAAAGAGAGATAGAGAGAGAGAGAAAGAGAGAGAGAGAGAAAGAGAGAGAAGAGCACTGGAAGGGCATGCCCCCAGTGACTGGAAGACTTCCCATTAGGTTCCACCTCTTAAAGTTTCCACCACCTCCCAATATATATTCCAAGCTGAGGAATATACTTTTAACACACAACTCTTCTGGGGTCTCTTAAGACACAAGACATAGTGCTTCATGTTACTGGAACTGGTGAGGCTCCAGGGAGGAGGTCTCCAAAAGGGAGGAGGCTTCTACCTGTTTGGGTACTGGGTTCATGAGGTTGCAAAAAAGAATTGAAGGACACTTTGAGGTAAAGACAAAGAAGTTTATTTGTAAAGCAAATAAAGGAAAGATAGAAAGATAGTAGACAACCTAGAATTGGGTGTAGGCACATCTGATAACAGGTGTGCTGAGTGCTCCAATGTCAGAAAGATTTATAGGGGTTTGGCTTAAATTCACCTTAGAATAAGGTGAATGTATGCCTGATACAGTCAGTCATTCTTATTGTTATACTGTTTTATCAATGGGTCTAGATATATCAAGATTAGTTTGTGTGTTAAATTTGGCCATTAGGCCATAGATGTCTGAGCATCCCTTTAAACAAAGGATGGGTTCTGCCAGATGCATAGGCCCAACACTGGAAAATTCTTTGTGTGTATAAATAAGTTCAAGTGTTAAAAGGATGGTGGCTTTTTCTGTAGCTGAATAAATTTAAAAAGTTGCTTTTACCCACTTAGTGGGGGGCATATTGATGTCCTTAAATGATCAGTCAGGACCTAAGTTTGGTTAGTGCAGTGATCTTTTCTGTAATGCACAAATATTCCGATTCTCCTCTTTATAGGTCTATGGAACGATTACATTTCTGTACCCTTCCCTCCTTTGAAGTTAGTCATGTTCACGTGCTTTGCTTTGGCAAATGATGAGACTTGTCTCATTCTAAGGAAGCAAATGTCAGGATGGACTCTAGGTCAGCCAACTCTGCCACCTCCAGGCCAATGAGATTTGGGGGTTGTTTATTACTGAGGCAGAAGCTAGCCTACCCTGACTAACTAGGCAGTGTAGGGCAAGACTCATGGGTGGACATTGATTTAGAAGAAGACACACCAAGCAGCTTAACAGTCTGATGCTTACAAAGACTTATTCTTCAAAGACAAAAACAGCCCACACACTACAACAAAAACAGGAAACCCTTCAGAAGCTCTGTCTTCTATTTGCATCAGGATTTACCCTCCCTCTAGCTACTGCTCAGCATGAGAGGTTGATTCATAGATTTTCTTTTTTACAATCTCTGGTTCAGTCAACCATCATTACCAAAATGGGATTGTGATCTCTTCAGTATCACTTCCTACATCTCCTGCCTTTGCCAACTCCCTCTCCATCTCTCTACTTCCTTCCCTCCTGAAAAAAATTAAATGATTGTCTACCTTGTTCCAGGGATTGTACGAGTTTCTAGACATACAAACCAAAGAATGGTATTTGGTCCCAAAAGAGCTTGTACCTAGTAAATGGTAGAGTCTGACCTCTCCAAAGGAATAACACTAAAATAAAGCAGCAAATGTTATACTTGCCCTATTTATAAAACAGGCAGACTCAGAAATGATATGGTGTGACCATAATCTTATGTTCTAAACCTTAAATTTTTACAAGGCCTTTAGCCTAAATCAATCTGCACAGCCCACAATCATCTTAGTAAAGAGATCTACAGTTAGTTGAAGAAGTCTTTGAGAACTTTGCTATGTCTTAAGTTTGGAAAGGTCTTGAGAAAAAATGTTTTGAAACAGAGAAGAGAATTCTTAACTAGGCAGAGTGTTTGAGGAATATGTGAGGAATGTCTGTTTGATTCTGTTAGGCTAGGATGTAGGGTCTGCTAACTCACACGACCTTCTCGTTACTGGAATAAGCAGTCGTACCTGCAAACAACATTCGTGGAAATAATCAAAGAACAGAGGCATAAACCTTGTGGAGTGACTGGGCTGACGCCAGGAACTGAAATATTAGAAAATATTTTGCAGAAGTCGTAGACTGTGATTGATTAGAGGAATTTATTACTTTTACTTTAATGAAGTTCTGTCAGTCCAAGGTAGAATAACGATAAACTTGAAGAACAAGACTGCGGTGTCCTTTCCTTGTTTTTTACTCAGCAAAGCATACACTAAGAAAACATAAAATTATCCAGGAAACAAACAGACAAAACAGCAAATATGTCACAAAGAAAACTGAACAGAAAAAAAAAAGAAAGAAAGAAAACTGAACAGAGCTAAGTTTCCCTCTAATAACACGTCTTGTTTTCAAATTATGGCATGGAGAAGTCACAGAAACTCACAAATTTAATAACGTACGCACACTCACAGATTCTAAGTGCTTATTTAGGAAGCATTTTTATTCAGAATAAGGAATCTTGAGTTATAAAACCGTAATGGCTTGTAGAATTCACTTACTAATAGTCTTTGTTCTTTTAAACTAGAGTAATCTCGCCCTTTGAGAGTTGAAATTACATGTCATCTATATTTCCACATCATGGGTGGGGTCGACAGCACGGTCACGCTCTTCCGCTGGTGGGCCCTGTCCCCGTTGACTTGGAATTGCAGGAAGCACTCGGTTTGTTCTTAGAGGCTCTCCAGATAAAACTAGGGGAAAAAATTGAATGAGAGACGTTCAGGATTTGCTTCTCTTAGAAGCTAACGTGGAGTGGAGCAGGAGAACTGTGTTTCTCAAGGAGTAGTGGCATCCTAAAAAGCCTGTGCTGGTGGCAGCTGGCCCAGGAAGAAATCCGTGTATGCAAATCTACTTGGGCTTAAGGCCTGACATCAGGGATGTCAAACGTGCGCAAATTCAAGGACGCACCACGTCTGTCACAACACGATTGGGCTGTGTGCACCTGGCAGAGAACTTCTTTAGGGTGGAGCAGCTGTGGGTAGTCAAGTTAGCACAAGGCCCTGCATTTGTACTGTGCCTTTACGCAAACCTCCAAAGGTCAGGTTTCTTTTAGAAAGAACTCAGCATGCCCTTCTAGTTCTTTCTCCAGCTATGTTGGCCAGAGATCTTTGCCTTGTCCCCTGAAATTTAATTGTGAAAAGCAAAACTTCTCACTCTGCCAATGAAAACCTCTCTGGCTTCGCCTAGCCTTGCCAAGTACAAGACTCAGGGACTTTTTCCTTAGCTAGATGTCTTTGTGGCTACTGTTTTGCGTAAAGGTGGATTCAGGCTTGAATTTCATGCAATATAAAAATGGACACCATCCAGAACTCTCACTTTACGCAGATCACTCAGTTGAAGAATTGATCTGTCAAGGAAGAGGTCTAGGTTTCCACTTTGAACTCTGACTTTGGACAAATTTGCTCTACTTCTTTGTTTACTTATCTATAAAAAGATGAGCGTCCACTGCTTTTACCTAAAGGGTTCGAGAACTCTTGGTTGGTCACCTTCAAATTCTAGCCTGGGGAAGAAAAGGCACAGTGGACGTTTACTCTGTGCAAACAATGTACCAAGTGTTTTATAAATGTAAATATGTTATCTCACTTAATCCTCCCAACAATCTCAGCAGACCCGCACTGTTGCGCCACAGTGAGGAAAGTGAAGTTCAGAAGAGTTAAGGAAGTTGTTTGAAATAGGACAGCTCCTAAATGATCTAATTTAGAACTGGGTGGGATGCCACAAACCTGTAATCCCAGCACTTGGGAGGCTGAGGAAGAAGAATGGATAGCTGGAGGACTCTGTCTCAAAAAAAAAAATCTAACTTACAATTAAGAGGATGCAGTAGAGTGGTCCTCTGTGTGTGTGTTATAAATGGGGTGGGGTTATGTTGAGTAGGAAGACAAATAAGGAAGGAAAATAGAATCTACTAAGTATTGCTTGTTTCATGAGGCAGCTGACTCAGTACCCTGTAGATTTTTCTTTCTTTCTTTGAACAGGATCTTGCTGCATAGCCCAATCTAGATTTCAACTCAAGATCCTCCTGCCGCAGCCTCCTGAGTGCCAGGATAACAGATGTATGATACAAGCTGGCTTAGTATTTTATAGTTTTGCTCCTTGCTCTGCTACTTACTACCTAAATAATGTTGAGGAACTCATGCAACCTCTCTGAACTCAGTTTTTCCATCTGTATGATGGGAATAATAATAAAACTTGCCTCAGAGTGCAGACATAAAGATATATAAACTCAGAATCTCTAGGTGTTGGGCCTAAAAATCTACTTTATAATAGGCACACCAGGTAATACTGACGTACAGTCATGTTTGAGGATCACAGGTCTAATAGAATATATGAATCACTTATATTATGAGTTTTATTTTTATATAAAATACTGTAAAATAAATTAATAATGCCAAATAAAATATTGAATAAAGCCAGATATGGTAGGGACACACCTGTAATTCCAACACTTGAGAGGCTGGGGCAGAAGGAATGCCGAATTCAAGGTCAGCCTGCAGTACACAGTGAGATCCTGTCTCAAAAAACCAAATAAAATAAAATAATTCCGATGAACAGCAGCCCTTTCTGCTTAGGAATGCATGGGCTATGAGTACTTCTATGGGGCAATGTCAAGAGGCCAGTCTTAAGAATTTTTAAATGTTCTTCTTAAAGACATTTGATAATGCATAGAAAAATAAACTTCTGTTACTGTTTTCATAGTTCAAACACAAAAATTCCTGAAGGGAGACAGTACTTTTTTTTTTTAAGTGATTAAGGATTAACAAATTGTAAGGCGCTTTAAAGATTGTCTCTATTTTCCTGCAGTTTTATAAGTGCTGGCATTTGATGTTCTTTTAAAAATGAAAATAATTTGAGATAACATGAGTTGTGTGGAGACAGCATGCTAACATTTGCAAAGGACTCCAGAAGATTCAAAATACTTACATTTTTGGTCTGGTAGGGGAGCTAGGTTGTTCCTAGTAAAAGGATGATCCCTCATTTTGGGTCTATTTGGGGACAGAAGTTGAAAATTTTGTCCTAGGAACAAACATATTTGCATCAATCATTTGAGGATCAAGTGCAAATTATAAAATCTAAGGGATGAGAGTCGTAGAAGCTGTCAGAGATCACTAATTTAAAATAACACAAAAAATTAAAATAAGAAGTCACACTTTATTGAATTAGATCCCACTCACTGTTTAAATGAAAAGGTGACAGAAATCATTTATTGAATAGAGTTTTATAAATATACAGTTTGTCGCTATAAAATTTGAAGTTGAAAAAATAAAAGTGATATATAGGTCAGACATAGCTTATCACACATTCATCACATCTTTGATGAGTGAGTGATGATTAGGGTATCATTTTCCTAGAGCTGTGTTTCTCAATCCTGGCTGCACCTGGAATGATCTGAGTTCACATGAAGTGACTGCTGACTTGGCCACACCCCAGGTCAATTATTCAGAATCTCTAGAGGTAGGGTGCTAGGTTTTCATCAGTTCCCGGGTGACACAAATGTGTAGTTAGGATTTTGAATCACTGGCTTGGAAGACAGCTGAGTCTTCCAAGTGCTTGGGAAATCATTTCTTTCTAACTTTGACTGCAGGCAGTGGTGTGCTGGAGCTTGTGGGTCAATGAACTTGCTCTTGAGAGCTGATGGTTACATTTTTGGGAATTTTGAGAGCTGGTTGGTACCACTCCAGTGATTTGAACTTGGTCATCAAATGAGAGTATTTTCCATCATGGAAATAAGCAAGCCCTGATTTTTCTCCTGAAGAGCCAGTTGTTAAACATTCAACACACTACTGGTTACAACAGATGGATGTCCCAGATATTTGAAAATAGAAGGGAATATGTGATAGTTATTTAAGTCAGTTTTAAAAGTTGGCCAAGCAGTACAGTAAATAGGATCTTGGGCTCCAGGGTCAGACAGGATTTGACTTGATTCCTACTTCACCATGCTTTAGTTATATGACCTTGGTGACATAGCCCTCTAAGCCCCAATTTCCAAATACATAAAGTGGTAAAAATAATTTGGTCTTTTCCAGTTGTCATGAAAATTAAATTGGAGACCAAGTGTAAAGCCTTTAGCTTACAGGGTAAAGCACTCAATCAACATTAGCAAAAGAAGATAATTTGATCTTCCATCTGCTTATCCAACAGTAGGTTCTGCAGAGACAGCCACCTTAGCAGTTTCATTTCATGGAGACAGAGCAAAATTTCCAGATTCCCTAGTGGATGTTTTGCCATTATATTTTATTCCATTTTCTTTCTTGTGGTGCTGGGAATTGAACCTAGGATCTCAAGCCTGCTAGGCAAGTGCTCTACCACTTGAGCCATGCTTCCAGCCCCTTTGTTCATGTTTTGTTTTTGAGATAGGGTCTTGCTAACTTTACCCAGGCTGGGCTCGAACTTGCCTCTGCCTCCCAAGTAGCTGGGATTAGAGGTATGTACCACTATACTCTGCTTATATTTTATTCCTTTAGATTTGAAAGTCAATAATTTCAGGAGCCATCATTCTTAAACAAATTCTTGGGTAGAATTACATTAAAACCCAAATTGACTTATTTCTTAATTATCTATGAATGCTTGAGCAGAAATTTATAAGACCAAGAAATGATATTGGTAATTATGGATAACGTTTGTTGAGCACTAACTATTGTCAGGGCCTGGGTAACTGTCATAGGCATGATCTTAATTCAGATAACTACCTTCCTCCTGAGATAGGTCCATTATCTTCCTCATTTTACAAAAGAGGACCCTGTGGTTTGAAGGAGCTCTACAATGTGCTTAAGGTCACATTCTGGGAAGTGACAGAGCCTAGGCCACAGCTATCTGCCTGACCCTACAACAACTGCCTCCCTAGGCCTCAAAGTAATATTGTTTAAATGGAAGTAGTGGGGAGAGAGAAGGGCCTCATCAGGTTTTGGGAGATGAGAGAGGAGTTCAACTTTATTCCACAGCAGTGTTTTGCTCCATTTGGAGGGACAGGGTGGGATCATGCAGAGCATAAAGCACTCTTACAGGTGCCTCAGGCACCTCCAGACCATCTGTCCCAAAGACTACTGTTCTAAAATAAAGGGCAGGAAACGTTTTCATGGTTATGTGAAGGAATTGAGGTCACAGAGGAATTAATGATAATAACAAATTAATAAATCCAGCAGTCATCTATTGAGAACCCACTGTATGCCATACCCTGGGGTACAAAGGGTGAGATATGGCGAAGTGCTCAAAGGGGCTATGGCTTACATGGGATTTGGGGCAAGTAAACTTGTAATTCTGAGGCCCCCTGTTCCAAGAAGCACTGCAATTTATGTAAAGGCATGGCAGTAGGATGGGGGTCCATCAAGGTGGAGGTGTTCTTGGATCCTATAGACCTTGCTTGTATATCTGCTCTGCTACTTCCTAGCTCTGTGACCTTAGGCAGGTGAGCTGACCTCTGTGAGTCTTGATCTTTTCATCTACAAAATGGAGATAGGAAGTCCTCCCTCCAGTGACTGAAAGTGACAGGTTTAACAAGGTGGAGCTAGTTCTATTATGAATAAGAAGGAAGAGCCTCACTTCCTATGGAGATTGTGAAGGTGAGTTTCCAGCTGTTTTTTTTTTTTTTTTTTCTCTCTTTGTTTAAGACAGGGTCTCACTATGTAGCTCAGGCTGGCCTTGAACTTGAGATCCTCCTGCCTCAGCCTCCCAAATGCTGGGATGTCAGGCATGCACCACCATGCCCAGCTTGGGATGGTCTTAAAAGAGTATAGGAATCTGTCACACACACACAGTAGTGAAAAGCTAAACTAATAACATAGGCAAATAGTCACCCAGTGAAAAGATAACAGGTTCTCAAGGAACTGAAAGATAGTCAAGGAACTGCTGAAGGGCAGGAGATGGGGAGATCAGGGGTGCTGAGAGTGGGTAGCAGGCTAGACCACACTGTGAGGGCTATGTTACCCTACTTAGGAATTTGGCTTTTGTCCTGAAAAGCTGGAAAACTGCTGATGGTTTGAAACCAAAGGGTCACAGGATCTGTGACCTATCCAGCCAGAAGAATGCATTGTTGCTGGGATAATCTAGAAAATTCCAGAGAAGGAAGTTCTCCCTTGCAGGAGAAAGGGAGTATGCACTTTCTTGTTCTTCTTGTAATGGCTCATAAATAACCAAGCTAGCAGAAAACACCACAGAGATTTCTGTTCCATTTTCTCCGAAAGTCGTGCACAATGAATTAAGCCAGGGTGCTCCAAACTCCAGCTCATTAGGAGAAGTGCCTCATCCCCATCTCTCATCTAGCCTGCTGACAGGTCTCAATAAATGTTTAAGTAATCATCATTACAGCTGATTCAGGGTTGCTGATGTAAGCACAGAATAACAGCTGCCTGGAACTCAAACAATAGCACTGCTAGCCTGTATTATTTCTGCTGAACCTGAGACAGGAAAGGAGAAAAATCCAAAGGAAAAGGGACTATCTAAGTTCAAGTGAGTGGTTCGATGGTATGATTTCTGGCATCATATTGCTTCACCACATTAAGGATTTACAGACAGACTGGGAGCTCAATGTAGAAATCTGTTCAATTTCAACCTGCCTGGACTGACAACTCAAACCACAGAAAGGAACCATTTCTGTTATAATACAGGAGTCTCCGTAGTTCTAAAAGCAACATATCAAATGGTGTTAAAATGTTCACAGAAATGAAATCCACAAGGTAGGGAAATCGTCTCATCTTGGGGAAGACAACATAGTTGATAAGAAAATCACATGGTAGATAACTGGTAAGGATACCAGTTTAGGAGCTCTGAGTTCAAGTTCTGAAAATATCACTAATTGTCTATAAGACTTTGAACAATTCATTTGACATATATATATGTGTGTGTATGATACATTTTTTTTTGGCAGTTCTGGGATTTGAACTCAGGGTTTCATGCTTGCTGGGCAAGCGCTCAATCACTCCACTCCACCAGGCCCCCTAGAATTTCTTTTTAAACGTGGTGTATGTTACCCTCTGGCAAATTAGGGATATTAAGCACTCACTAATCATGGCCACTCATTAAAAGGACCAAGGTTCTTTTCATTTAAAAACCCTAGACTTTGTGTCCAAAAGAGAAGAAAGGAAATTTAAAGTCAGTTTGGAGCTAGGGCTAGAGCTCGGTGATAAAAGTGCTTACTTAGCATAGTGAAGTCTTGGGCTTCATTTGCTACAACAAAAAGTCAGTTGAGCAGTCATTTTACCATAACCATTTCCCTTAAGCTTAGTTTTTAGGCTAAACACTCTGGATATTTATCTTATCATAAGTCAGTTTCCTTCAATGGCTTCCTCTCATAATTAGCACTAAAAATAGTGGTTGAAAAAATAAATGCTTTGATATAAGCTCAGCTAATGTCTTAAGAATGCCTTGGAGACTCTCACTTCTCCTTTCTCTATTCTGCTGCTCTAGGACTTCTCTGGTTACTTCCTTGAGGGCCTAAACAAATCTCCAAACAAAACTTATTAAATGTCCTTTTTTTCAAATAATATAGAAAATTTTGGATGGCACATGGGGCCGAATCTAATAGTTTTCTCTCTAATAGCTACCCTTTCTTCTCCCTTAGGAACAACAATCCAATTTTGAGGACAGAGCAATGTGCCCAGCTATTAGACTACAATTCCCAGTCTTCCTTGCAGTTAGGTATGAACATGTACAGAAGCTGTGGCCAATGAGGTGCAAGCAGAAGAGTTGGGCCTTATGGCAGATGACTTCTAAATGGGAGCTGATTCAGCTGGGGGACATCCACCCCCTTTCCTTCCTCTTGCTTCATAAGCCATTGACTGTGAAGTGACAGAGAAGGAGGAGGCCATATGTTAGGTCATGAAGCACATATATGGAAGTAGCACTGTGTCTTTGGGGGATCACAGAGCCACCAAGTGTCTGGGAGATGCCTATTTTGATATTGTTCATGTGAGAGTAAAACTAAGCCCTTGCTTGATGGGCCACATCTTCAACTGGGCATTTACTCAAAGAAGAGGAGTTTATAATTTTAAGTACATATCTTTTGCAGTACAGAAGCATCTTTCAAGGATCCAAGAACCATTCTCAAGAGTGTGACCATCTCCAGGAAATGGGGGGGGGGGTAAAGGAGAATGATTGAGGGGGTGAATTCAACTATGATATATTGTAAGAAATTTTATAAATGTCACAATATATTCCCAGTACAACAATAATATGATAATAAAAAAATGGAAAAAAAAAGAGTGCGATGATCAAAAGGATAAAACCTCAGTCTCCAAGACTACATGGGATGACAGAATCCTAACTTTGGTAGTTACCAGTCAACAAATACAGCTGGCCTGATTCCACTTGCCTAACCCATACTTTTTACCCATTTTTGTTTTTTACTTCTCTGACTCTGAACTCCTGTTCTCCCCCTTAGTTACTTGCTTTGAATTAGCTTTCAAAACCACTGAATAATAACCACAGCTGGGCAATACATTATTAGTCTCTCACTAGCATTGCTGTAGGTAACACCTGTGATGTGTGGGTCATGATGATAATGATAGCATAGGTCAAACCTTGCTTTTTGCTTCTGTAACTTGCTTGCAAAGGTATACAAGGTGAGACCCCATTGTTTCAGAGTTCAGCCTTTGGATGTGAATCTGCCGAGCTGCTGCTGGCATGCTAATAAGTATTGCTTCCTGAAAAGCCTTGGTGTACTGTGTCTCTGTTCAAGATTCCTGTAACATTTCTGGGGGCTTGTCTGGGACTTGGAGATGGTGTTTTCACCTTGTTGTCACCAGGACTGGACATCCCTGGCTCGTCAGGAGAGCATCCCATCAGGCGCCAGCAGACCAGTTGATCTGATGGAGGGACTTGCCTCTTCTGGCACACAGGAACCCCAAGAAGGCTCGTGAACCATTGGAAGCCCTGCCCATCACACTGATAGGAACCCAGGTTCAAATAATAAGCCTGCCTTTAGGAGGCAGAAGGGAGCCTGATCACCTCCCAGGAGACACCCTAGTAGCCCTATCTGGGGTGAAACTGTGTCTCTCAGGTTTAGGGAGCCGGACAAAAGTGTATGAGACACCTGCGGGAATTAGAGAGGTTGAGCACCCACTGGGTTTTCTCACCAGCAAGGTAGACCAGGATGGGGAACAACACAAGTAAAAAGAAAGCACTTTGGGTAAAATGCAAAAAACCTTCAGTACTTGGGGGTGAGGGGAGTTGAGCTTTTCCCAGGACATAGCTACAACCAAGGTTAAGGGATGGGTAACAAAAATTCATTTTCAAAGAGGAAGACTCACAAGAGAACAGATGCATCATCTACCATCCCACTAGCTAGCCCTCTGGGTATAAGTTAAAAGGTTTTTATTTTTATTTTTTGAGAGCACACTCTAATTGTGTGTGTATGTCAATTTGTTTAAAGCATTAGGCAAAATTTAATTTGCAACTGGAATTCCAGCTCATCTTATATGTGCTTAAGTTGACATTTTTTTCTGGCATGCTTAATTTATAAAACTTTTGAGTGTGTGTGTGTGTGTGTGTGTGTGTGTGTGTGTGTGTGTGATACTCAAGGTAACAAAAAACCAGGGTGTTTGTTTTAAAGATTTCTGTTATAAACTGCTTAAGCTTTTTACATATGAAAATGTAAACATCTCGAGGATGGTTCTTATTATAAAGTCAGTATAAAAAATTGTTACTCTGTTCTACTGCTACTTTTAAGAAAACCAGTTTTCAAACTTATTTCAATCAGGTTTCACTACGATGCAGACATTCAGGGGTTAACACTCTGGTTCAGACCAGAGGGTGGAAACAAAAAGCAAAAAAAGGGGGAACCACAGCCTGCTGCAGGAACCTTAAAATTTGGGTAGTTAAAAAAAGTGACCTTAGCCTGTTTCATTCTGTTGTAATAAAATCTGGGATTTAATTCTCTCTCATAATCCATGGGTCTATTAACAAATGGGCTTTCTATAAATTGTTTTTATACAAAAAAAATTTTAATGTTGCTTCTTTCTGTTTTTTTCATACAAATATAAGGCTCTAAGTTAAAAGGTTTTATGAGTTATTTTCAACAAGTAACTATACATATAGTTATATATATATATATATATATATATATATATATATATATATATGGTATTAAGGATATAGTTTTTAAAAATAAAAGGTTAAAAAATACTTTTAAGTAAAAAAGTATAAAGACAAACTCCCCCATGGGATACAGAATAAGTAGTCATAAAGGTAAGGAGGTAAGGAGTAACTTGCTATAAAAAGATGGAGCTTATAAATGCTTATGTAAGTGATTGAGTTGACTAAAATCCAGTTACATTAAAAGTTTTGTAAGGTCAAAATTTAATGTACTGATGTTGATGTTAAACTAAGACTTAATTCTCTAAGCTCATGCAACAAGGCTATCTTTAAAATATTATATTGTTCTTGAAAACATTTACAAAAAGAACTGTCTCAAAAATGGTTTTTGTTTCGTCAAGACAGCTGGCAGGAATTTTTGGTGCTACAGGTTAATCCACAAATTTATGAAGACAACAAGAGTTTATTAAAACACAGAAAGGCAAGAGCAGCTGAGCACAGGGAGTACTGCTACACTGATTTGAGGGCTGAGACAGATTTACATATGTAAAGCAAAGTACAAACAACAACAACAAACAAACCAACCAAAACAAAGCCAAAGTACATCTTCTAGATGGGATAAAGAAAAAGAACTCAAAAAGAAACACTACACAGGAGGTCAAGACCTCCAGTTTTTATTGGAGTCAACAGTAAACAGGAAGGAATGGTCTTCCTTGTAAAAGAAACATGGCTTTCACCTACCTTTTATTTTATTTTTTTCTTTTTGGTGGTACTGGGGTTTGAACTCAGGGCCTCCCATTTGCTAGGCAGGTGCTCTATCACTTGAGCCACTCCGCCAGCTCTCACTTACTTTTAAAAAAACATCTTACCCTCTTGGTCTCTCATTTTTCCACTTTTGACAGAAATAGGGTTCAAGAAATATGTCATTTCCTCTCTTAACCCTACTATTAGAAAAAAACAATGACAGAAATATGTTGATAAAGAATAAGTGATACGGACTGAGTTGAACTGGGGACAGTGGTGTCCAATGGCACAGTGGTTTCTCAGATCTAGCCAATTACTGCCACATGGGAATTCTGGTTCAGTGATGTCAGATTTTTTAATTTCTCAAGGGAAAGTAAAACTTTAAAAGTTTTATGTAAAATGTCATAAGTTTTAAATATTGGCAGTTAGTTAATTCATTTAAAATTAAACACAGAGGGCTGGGGTGTGGCTCAAGGGAGAGAGCACCTGCCCAGCAAGCAGAGGCCCTGAGACACTCTCAAAAACAAACAGACCCAGGTACTCTGTGATTGAACAAATTTTAGCTGTTTTGCAGCCCCAGAAGTTTTTAGCTCTGGGTTGTATCAGAATCACTTACAGATAATTTTTTTAAAGTCAAAATAAATTATTTCATGTGATACACTCATTTATAGAGTGAACATATACATATACATTTGTGTATAAAAATGTAAATACATCAGTGTGATACACACTGTGTACTTATTTTGTGCCTAAATGTAGACAAGTATGTGTGTGTGAAATAACTCATGAAGGATAAGAAAAAAATTAGTGGCATTGCTTGCTCCGGCTGAGGGGCTCTGGGCAGCCAAGGGAAGAGGCAGGAGGCAGAACTGCCATGTAATCTTTTGGTATACACTCAGGCTTAAGGCATAACCATGGAAACCTGTTACCTTTCTACAGGGCACTGCCATTTTCCTTCCTTCCTTACCCAGAGGTGAGGGGTGGGGACTGAATGCTGATTTAAAAGCGGACAATCACACAAACAAATCAACCCATTGAAAGCCATTTTGTCACATGCCTCTGGATAAGAGTCCTTACAGTGGAAATAGTAATACTCCTGCTTTAAGTTGGCAGACACAATGCAAATTTGCTGAGAAGATGAGAAGGTACACAACACACAAACCAGTAAACATCCTGGTTACTCTCAGGGTGGAAAAGCAGAATGTTTCCATAGCCTGGAACTCTCCAATCCAGTGGGAGTTCAGGACAAAAAAGGTGGCCCTAATCACTCATCTTATTCTTCCCCTGCCCTGTAGGTTTCTGTCCTTCTGCTTCCTAGCCTCCAACTGCATGAGGCACTGCCTGTAAGAAGCTGCCAGGAAGGAAAAAGCAAACAAGGACATTACCTGGTGTGGGATTGTGTAGATGAGGAAGATGTGGTGGCCCAGAGAGCTCATGGTGACAAGGCCGGGCAGCCATCAGCCTGTCTAGCAGCTTATCGGAAGAAGACACAGTCCATGCTTTGTAGGAGAACACCTGGTTAGAATCACCCTTCCAAGGATTATCTAGCAACACCTGGCAGCCAGTCCTGTTATTTAACAAGTCCTGTTCACTTCGGCTCTTCTGAGATCGTTGAGTGGTAGGCTGAGTGCCAGAGCTTAGGCCAGCGTGGGAAGTGGTCCCATGGGAGGCTGTCAGGAAGTTATTACCCAGGGTGATGGGTGGGAGACTCTGTGTTCTTATTGGTGGAAGCCCCTTCCGGGTCAAAGGTTTCTTCTCTGGCAAGAGATACTTTGAATTCTCTGAGGTCCTCTTCTTAAAGTCAACCATAGCCACCTGGTCACCAGGCTGGTCTTGGCAGTTGGTATCAAGGATGCTGTCAAAGGTGGTGATGATGTCATCAACTTCCGAGGTGTCCTCCCCCCTGTGTTGGTCTTTGCTGTGATCCTTCAGGTGGGCCTTCTGTTCATCTTTCTTGTTTTTACAGAAGATTTGGTTGAACATGCTAAACCGTCCTTCCTTCTTTGGGGGTCGACTGTTCTGGGTGGGAAGGGGTCGAGCAGGCTCTGTTCTATGGAAATAGAAAAGAACAAGGATGATAAGTGAGGACAGGAAGTGGAACTCACACCCTTCAAGATGGCCTTGGCAGAGGAGGGTCCTCAACACGTCAGTCCCCTACTCACTCAGCACAGTCCCATCTGGTCCTTCTTGCTCCTTCAGGAACTGTCCTTTCAAACTTTATCCCTAGACAATCTGTTTCCACTAGGAGATTAAGATGAAAATAGCTTAACGCTATTACTGCTGTCTCTTCTCACTGAGAGTCAACAGGCATATCAGCTTTGAGTAAAGAAATGAAGTCTCAGGATCTGAGTTCAGGCTTCACTCAGTAGAAAAAGGGTGGAAGCTGCAGAGGAGGAACAGTTTGGCTTTAGGCTTTCTCTGGAAAAGCCCACAAAGAATTCAGAGAGAGCCTGACCTAATCCACTGGGGAAACTTGCCCATTTTATACTGTTTGTTTTTTGTTTCTCTCTCACTTTTTACTAAGTTTGCTGAAGAAAAAATACTTTTAAAAACAGTACGCTAAGGGAAGCAGAGAGAGAAACCTTGCTCTTGATCTCTCCAGCTGTGTGAGCCAGAGGTTGGGTTATGACAAGCAGAAGAGTGAATAACACCCAATACACAGGCAAATTCTAAAGGTCAAAGGTCAGCAGCCATTTGGCTGGCTGTGCTTATGGGGAGTTTCCCTGAGGCACTACTCTGGTTTTGTTCCTTGGAAAATCTGTGCTATTCTCTTTTGAGGCCACAATGGACTTAGTGCTCCCTGTGGTGTGAATTAATGATGAAATCTGACCCCTGTGTGTGCTCCTGACTCAGACTGCAGCATTACTCTTTGAGTCAGATATTGTAATCTGTATCTTGAAAAACATCACCACTTATGTTGGATGTGTATAGCGAATGTTTTCTCTTCCCATCACACAGTGAGTGTCTTTGTTGCCATGATGTGTTTTTGTCTTCATTCTTTCATCTTTCATATGCTTTTTGAAGTATTGAACTTGGCTTCCGGACTCTTAATGAGGTAAGCTAGAATTAGGGAAAGTCTGGGACTCTTAGAACATACATGACTTAATTTATATTTCAGGTTAAACACTCCTCTATTTATCTGAGTCTTCTTTTCAATTGCAAATGTGTGTAGTTATTCACACCCTAGCTTAGGGACAACTCAAAGCACCCTTACCTGGCCCAGGGACCACCCATGCTACTCCCCACTCATCAATTATTGGTTGGGGATCACCAGGTTCTTCCCTTCTCATAGGTTAGCATAAGTTTTAAAAAGCACCTGGAAAAGAGAAAGACTCTCTCCTTGCAGCTTCTACTTGGTCCCCTTTTGTAATTCCCCTCCTTAACTTTTAATAAACCCCATCACACCTGCGTGTCCTGCCATGAATTCTTCCAAACGGGACACAAAGAATTTGGAAATCTTCTGATCACAGACTACACCATTGCTGTTAACACTAAGACTCCCAGAGAGAAGCCTATGGAACTTCCGACATTCTCTCAAAATTCCCCATGCAGAATATGTCTACACTGTGCTGTTTCAGCATCCTCTACAACCATGTTTTCTTCCTGTTACAGGCTGTGAATTAGGCTAGCAAGTCTCAAAGTGTGCTCCACTGAAACCTAGGGGAAGCCTCCCAAGACCCTTTCAGGAGTTTCATGAGGCTAAAATTATATTCATAAAAAAACTAAGAGGTCCTTTGTCCTTTTTGCTGTGCTGCCTTTGCATATATGATGCAGTAGAGATGGTAGGTAGAGTTGTGGGTACCTTAGCAAAAAGCAGGACCACAGTGGCATCAACACGCTCAGTTTTTAAAAGTCATTTAACTTAGTATTGTCCTGTTGAGACAGGAGAAGTTATTAATTTGATTAAATATTGACTTTTGAGTATCCACTTTTTGAGAATATAAAAAACACTCCTGGGCAATACTACCGTGTACTGCGGTTTGGTGGTTGTCTTGAGGGAAAGCACTTGTGCTATTGTTTGAGTTACCAGCTGAGCAAAGTACTTTTTTTCCATGGAACATCATTTTTATGATTTATAGTCAAACTATAATGATATGAAGTGGGGTATTTGCAGACATTTTCTCAAAAATAGACAAAGTGAAATACATATAAACAGAGAGTAAAACTGCTTTCTAGAGGCGAGGGTGGAATAGCAGTCAATGGGGAGATGCAAGCCAGAGTCCAAAGTTTCAGTTATGTAGGATTAATAAATCTAGAGACCTAAAGTACAGCACAAGGTCTATAGGTAGTATTTGTGTTAGCGTTCCATCCCTATGACAAAAATACTTGAGATAAACAACTTATAGGGAGGAAAGGTTTATTTTTCTCACAGTTCAGGGATTTCAGTCCCTGATAGATTGGCTCTATTGCTTTTTGTCTGTGGCAACACAGTGCATCATGGAAGTGCGTGTGGCAAGAGGAGCTGCACACCTCATGGCAGTCAGGAAGTAAGAGAGACAGGAAGGAGCCATGGTCCCAGTATCCCCTTCCAAACCATACCCCCAGTCACCTAATTTCCTTCCACTAGGGCCCACTTCCTAAAGGATCTGCCACCTCCCACTAGTGCCACAAACTGGGGATCAAGTCTTTAGTACATGGACTTTTGGGAGACATACAAGTTTAAACCATAACAACATCATATGATATAGTGGAGATACACTGAAAGAGTAGAGTTTAGGTATTCTTACTACACCCCAAAAAGGTAACTGTGAAATGAAAAATGTGTTAAGTGACTTGACTAGCAATTATTTCACAATAAATATGCATATTAAAATATCATATTGTATACCTTAAATATATATAACAAAATATATTAAAATAAACAAAGCATGCCTGTTATTTCCAGGTAAATAATTCATAGTTCTTGCTACCAGTGACAGAAGTTTACATTTTAAGCAAAAATTAGAATTTTGAAACTTGTATTCAATCTATAAGTTTGACAGCATCTCAATGCATAAAGGTTTTTCTGATGAGATAATTGGTGGTATCAACAAATGCGACTTTTTGGTTGTTTGTTTTTGAGACAGGGTCTTAAGTATCTGAGACTAGTCTTGAATTTGCTGTGTTGTACAGGCTGATCTTGAACTCACGATCCTCCCACCCTTGACCTCCTGAGTGCTGGGATTATAGGTACACACCACCAAACCTAGCTGTGATATTTTGATAATGTATAGTTAAATGTGTCAGTTGAAAGATCCTTCTAACTAAATGAACCAGTATTTCCCAAATGACCAATGCAAGATGTTATAAAAATCATGGATGGGTATAAAACCCTCTGAAAGTATAAGACATAGTAGTGGATTTTAATGTAACAAAATATTAAAAAGTCATTAATATGGTGGCAGAGTCTATACTTCAGCTAACTTTAGGGAAACCAGAACTAATAGCTGGCCACAGAGGTGCATGCTTCTCATCTCAAGCTACAAGGGAGGCTGACATCATGAGGATCATGGATGTGGGCCAGTGAGACACCCCCATCTCAACAGGAAAAAGTTGGGCTGGGTAGTGCATGCCTTTCATCCCAGCTACAGGAGGATCTTGGTCCAGGCTGGCCTGGACAAACAGTGAGACACTGTCTCCAAAACAACCAGGTTAGAGGTGTGGCTCAAGTGGTGGAACACCTGCCCAACAGGTACAAACCCTGATTCAATCCCCAGTACTGCCTTGCTATGAATGAATGCAGCCCAGGCTGGCCTTGAACTTGTGATCCTTCTGCCTCATCTTTCTGAATGCTGGGATTCCAGGCAAAACATTTTTATTTTCAATTAAAATATGGTATTTATGCTAACATGTAAATGTCATATGTTTATTATTGCTTAAATTAATAACTGAATAAATATTTTAATAAAAATTTCTTAGTTTTAAATTTTAATATCATAAATATTAATAAGTGTAACTCTAATAAACAAAAGCTCTTTGGTATCTTCAATAATGTGATAATGTAAAAAGGTCCTGAGAACAAAAAGTTTGAGAACCAGAAAAAAGAAAGGAAAAAAAAGTTTGAGAACCACTGATTTAAGCATAGGGAGAATAAGAGGGCATGAAAAAAGGAAAGAAGAAAGGGAGAAAAAGGAAAGAAGAGACTCAAGTCCAGTGAATACTAGGTGATGGATTCAGGACTACGGTTACTTTTTCCCATGTAATAGAGAACACATCACTCTATGTTAGATAATAACAAAAACATATAATAACAGTACAGTTATTTAATGTTACATATAATTATAACAAACTATTGCTGGTTTTGAACTCCGCAACTTAGCAACTCCTACCTAAGTTTTTAAATCTTTAGGCGAGGAGAAGCAGAGGAGTGTCTGTTAGCATACTCACCTGCTGCCTTGGGAGAGGAGCTTGACACAGGCCGTGTGACCGCAGTACAGGGCATAGGCCAGGGGCGTGCTCTCGTTCATGTCCCTCAGGTTGCTGTCCATGCCCAGCTCCAGCAGGGACTGGACACATTCTGCCTTCCCTGCAGCTGCAGCCCAGTGCAGGGGCGTCCTAGGGAACCACACAGGAAAAGCACAGAGCGCATGACCGCTACAGGCAGCACAGCTCCCATCCAAAGTTTGGCTGAAGTAGGAACATCTTGTTATTCCTGGTAGAAATAGTTTGTAGGAAATGGGCACCAGGATGATGGTGTGGACATACAGGAGCCTCTCCTCCAGCTCAGTGTTCTCTGGCTTTCTGCCTTCTCTGACCTCCCTGAGAATTTTGTAGAAGAGGAAGTATGACAGTTTCACTTATATATAGAGCTAAACTGCCTTCCAGGAAGATTGACTCAATTTATTCTCCTATACCTGGGTTCTCATGCCTTCCTTAATACCAAGGATTATCAACAACTTTGCCAATTTGATAGGCAAAATGATATTTGCTACTGTTTTCTTTTTTTAATATTAAAGTTGAACTTTTGAAATATGTGTTTATTTGCCATTGAATTTCTTCATGGAAATTTCTTCATTGACTGTTAATTCCCTTCCTTCCTCATTCTCTTCTTTCCTACTTCCCTCTCTCCCTCCCTCCTCTCCTACCTTCCTTCCTTCCCCCTCTTTTTTTTTTTAATAGGGTCTCATTCTGTAGCCCAGGCTGACCTTGAACTCAAGATTCTCCTGTCTCAGCCTCCCGAATGCAGAGATTCCAGGGTCCTTTGTTTCTCTATTAGAGTGTTAATGTTTTTCTTACTGATTTGTATGAAGTATTCATCTCTTATAGGTTGTGCTTATGCAAATATTTTCTCTAGTTTGGTACTTAACCTTTAAATTTTTAAGTACTGCATAAAATCTTTTAAAAATCACATTTAATTAATTACTTTTGCATGTTTTGCATCTTTCATGATGTTATGTTTAGAGAGTCCTTTATTAGCTAGAAGGTAGATAAATATTCACCAGTATTTAAGCATTTAGTAAATTATAAGACCTTGTTTTCTTAAGAAAATCCAGAAACTAGAAGAAAATATTTGCAAATCATATATTCAGCAAAGGGCTTGTACTTAGAACATATAAAATATTTCAGAACAAAACAATAAGAAAACAAACACACCATGTTAAAAATTAGCAAAAGATCAGAAGAGACACATCATCAAAGAAGATGTATGAATGATAAACTCGCACATGAAGAGGGGCTCAGTAACATTTGTCATCAGGGAAATGGAAATTAAAGTCAAATGAGATGCCACTACACACCTATTAAAATGACTGAAAGAAAGAAAAACAAATAAAGGTTGACAATACCAGGTGCTGGTAAAGATAGGAAGCAACTGGAATTTTCATACATTCCTGGTGGTAACATAAAATGGTAACAGCCACTCTGGAAAATAGTTTGGCAGTCCCTTCTAAAGTTAAATATACAGTGATCCAGAAATCCCATTTCTAGAGAAAAACTTAGATTCACATGAAAACCTGTTCTCCACTTGACATGGTAGCCCAGGCCTGTAATCTCATCACTTGGGAGGCGGATGTAGGAGCATGGTGAGTTTTAGACAAGCCTGGGCTATATAGCAAGAATCTGTCTCAAAAAGGAAAACAAATCAAAATGCCCCCAAACTCTATTCTCAAATGTTTATAGTAGCACTATCACAACTACCAAAAACCAGATAGCCCAGTGTCTTTCAGAGGGTCAGTGGACAAACAAATCGTAGTTCATCCACACAACGGAACACTACTCACTGACAAAAAGAACAGACTGCTGATCTGTCAACAACACAGATGGACCTCAAATGCATTCTGCAAAGTGACATAAGTCAATCTCAAAAGATTCCCAGTGACCGCAAGTTGAGCTTCCCTGATCTGAAAATCCAAAATCTGAAATGCTCCAAAATTTGAAACTTTCTGAACACCAACAGACATCACATGTGGAAAATTCCACGTCTGATCTCAGATGATAGCTCACAGCCAATATGCAGGTGCACTAAAATATTGTACAAAATTACTTTCAGGCTGTATACATAAATATAAACAAAATTTATGTTTAGACTTGGGTCCCCTTCCAAGATACCTCCATTACATATGTGCAAATACTCCAAAATTTAAAAAAATTGAAAATCTGAAACTCTTCTGTTCCCTAAGCATTTCAGCTAAGGGCTATTCAACCTATATTGCCATGCACACAATATTTTGGGAAAGGTGAAACTGTAGAGACAGAGTCAATCTGTGCTTACCAGAGCTTAAGATGGGAGAGGATTTGACTATAAAATGGGTTGATGTTGGAATCAATGGAATTACTCTGAATCTTGCTTGTGATAGTTACAATCTATGGCTATTATGTATGCACATATAAATAAAAGAAAAAAAAATAAATAAAATTGGACAGCTGCTAAAAAAACCCAAAAAACAAAAAACAAAAAAATAAACTCATAGACTTATATACCAAAAAAGTAAATTTTATTGGATATAGATGAAAGGAAAACCAGTATTTTCTTCTAGATTTATGTGGATTAAAAATTAAAAAAATAAAAACGTGACCTGGAGTGGTGGTGAATACCTGTAATCTCAGTGCTTGGGAAGTGGAGGCAGGAGAATTGTGAGTTCAAGGTCAGCCTCAGCTATACAGTGAGACCTTGTCTCAAAATAAATTAAAAAAAAAACAAAAATATGTATGTGTATATATGTAAATTTTGGTATGTGCTGTGAGATGTAGTGACAATCTGACTTTCTCCAATACATGACTTTTCTAACACCATTTATTAATCTAATAGTATCATTCACATTTTTTTTTTACAGCACTAGGGTTTGAACTCAGGCCTTCACACTTGTGCTGTACTACTTGAGCCATTCCGTCATCCCTGACAGTACCATATATTTTGGGATCCTGACCTCTATACATACCTTTCTACCCTTCCTGTTTCCCCCACTTAAGGGAATGTTTGACTGTGCTCAACCTCAGGGGAAAGGATGTGACAAGGTAGATAAGAGAGAGAATCAATAACTTTCTGCTTCCAAAACTGAAGCTCAATACTGGGAGCAGATCTGGAGCAAAGGCAAAATATTTAACTGAACATATGAAGGGAGATGGCTCCCCTAACTAGAAAGAAAATCCTCCCTCAGCTGTCGAGGCAGGTGCCCAGGGTGATGAAGACTATTGAACTCAAGAGCAGTGGGGACCAGAATGCTGCTTTCCTTGGCAGAGCTACTGGGAGGGCGGGGCCCGGCATGTCTGTGCGGTGTCTGCTGAGTGGGACCTCAATAGCTCATGATCACCATGGTGCTAAGCACAGCACAGAAACAGTGGAACATTATCACACCGGAAAAGACAAGGACAAAGGTCAAGGGGCGTCTTCTTCCTCTATTCCTATATTGGTATTGTTAAAAAAAAAAAATATTCCAGAACCATGGCACACTAAAGAGAAGGAGGGACGCTAAAAAATGATAGAGGTTAAGTTACCCACTGATTTACTGAGGTGACTCAAAAATAGAAACTGGGTTAAATTATAGATAGTAAAAATCATTATGACTTCTAAACCATCTGCATTGTTAACATAACATTAATATTTGACATAGCAGTTATTCCATTCTTTCTCTTTGTGTGCACTATAGGCTCCACGTGGGAAGGAAATGGTGACATTTCACTCACTGTGCTATCTCTAAAACCTACCACTGCCGGAGCTCAATAAAACAGGACTGCATTCATGACATTGCTTTCTATCTTGTACCAGTGACAAAATAATTCTGGGTAATATCAGACTCTGAGTTTTTAACCTGGTGGGTAGAAATGAGATTTTGGACTGTTCATTTCGGTAACCTGCCTCAGTGGCTTCTAAGTGCTCCCAATGTACATTGAAGACTTTTATCCATAACAGAAGTTTGAGAAGCTGCAGAGAGAGGGTTAACCTGCTGGGAGACTTCACATTACTCAAAAGAAATGTTCCTTAAATATAGATTTATGTTGCTCTGTGCCTATGTATTATTATTTTTGGAAGTCTGGACTTGTAAGTGCTTGGAAGTTGCTACCAGGACATCAGAGTAGAGCCTGGAGGTGACTGAGAATGAATTCCTTTGGCCATCAGGTCATTCTGAAAAATGCTGTGAAGAGGAACAGAACACTGGATTATTCTCATGATTTTATTCAAGAATGAATAAACCATATTTTGGAGAGTGTACTGGTGTCACACTGCCAGGCTCTGACTTTTTTCTGGGGGATAGAATGAGGATGGCAAAGAGCAAGATGACATTTTTATGAATGGGGTTTCCCATGGAGAGAATGGCTACCCTCCTGTCAGTTGCTCTGACAATGGGCCAGTCCTTGACAGGAAAGGAGGACATGGTAGGCCTCTCATTAGGCTTGTGCTGAGGCCTGAATCCTGAGCAGAAGAGCTAGGCAGTTTCTCGGGCATGGAGGCAGTGTGCAGCTGGGCGGAAAGGGGCTTGCTGGGGGCGGCCTGTGAAGGGGCTTGGACCTGAGTATTTGGAGAGAATCCATGTATACAGTGGACCCCATGGTCCCTACACAAAGTCCCCACACATAGGTTGTGTCCTCTGTCAAGTAAACACCCTCTTCCTCGTGTTATGCTATTTTAGGCGGCAGTTTTGTGACTCCTAATAGGGTCATATATTATTTCCAATACGTGACCAATCACAATGCATATTTGAATGTGGCAGGTATGATTCATTCCATTCTATGTGACAGAGGTCTCCCGAAAGCAATTAAACTGTAAAACAAGATGAGGCAACAGCAGAATATGCACTCCCAGTTAGAGATGAGGGTTGGACATGGATCCAGTCAGGCCCACTAACATGCGACAACTCACTTTGAAGGTTTGTGAAGGAAATACTCCCTTACGATTGCTAAGACCAACTGTTTCAATTTCTCTGGCAATCACTGTGGAAGACACCTAAAATAACAGCGGGAAACTTAAGTTGTTTTGCTTAGAAATGAGGTGAGTATAAGAACCTTGGATTAATAGACTGAGGGCCTTTGTGGCAGATTCACAGCGTCTAATTTCAGTTTGTCTAAGCTATAGTTTCTTATCCCTAAGCTTCAGGATAGTCTTGCAAACCCAGCAAACTGGTCTCAGCTATCTCCGTGGGGAGCTGAAGGTCAAGACCCAGGGTTCAGAAGGAACTCAGCAGAGACAGGCTGTGGGTGGAAGTGGTAGTCTCTGAATGGTGAGAGATGATGGGGATGAAGATGCAGTGTTAGTTGCATCTTGGCTCTTAGTAGCCAAGGGATGGTTTATGAATCATGTAAACATTCCCCAGAGAATTCCCAGAAATATGTAGGGAGGAGAACTTGGTAAAGACTGTCCTCCCTGAAGATAAATGAGTTGCTTATTAAAGAGGATTGTGACCTAATAGACTGATGAAATGTGGGACATTTAAAATACACATGCTGCTTCTGGGTTATTCGTTCTGTGCTATTAATCTTAGGTGAGTACCACAATGTTTTAAATATCAACAATTTATGATGTGTTTTTATATGGAGAAGGACTAGTTCTCCGTATTTTCCCCCATCTCTCTTTTTAAAAAAACATTACTTTGTTTGTCCTCCCTTTTCACAAATACTTTCTTTTGGGAAATCTTTCACTAGGAAAGAGAAGGAAAAGGAAAAGAAAGAAAGGGAAGTCACAAGGATTGTAAATGCTTAAAACACTTAAGCTTATGAAAATTTTGAGTAAGTCAAATGCTAACAGAAACTTGTAGTCTCAACTTAAAGAAGGCAGCAGCAGAAAACATGAAACAATATGGAAGCACCTGTATGATTGAGCAGTACACTGGCGTTGAGCTTTGGAACACGAACTGAGCGGACCTTGACAGTGAACTTCCCTTTGAACACTCACTGGGCCTCATCTGCTCTTGGTTTACTTTCTTCCCTGACGCCTGGGGAACTTGATTTTCTTTGTTAAATCTGTGATACTGAAAGATGGGAATTGTTCTGTTCAGAGCTGGTTCTGGGAGTATTTTGAAGTACATACATTTCCCTTCAGCCCTCCTTTCTGGAAGTTATTCCTTTCTTCACCTTTCTCTTCATGTTACTAACATTGGGCTTTCTGAGTCAAGATCAATACCTGCTCTTAAGAAAAAGTCTCGTTTCAATGACTTATGCCTAATTTAATGAAAAATCACCATGCTAACCACCTTCAGCTTCTGAGATCTAGTTGGAACCCAAGAAAATTTCCCCCACTATTAAAAAAAACTTTTAAGTATCAGGGGGAGATGCTTCTGTGGGGGGACATCTAAAATCAGGATAAGTGGTGACTAATAGAAAAGGGTGCAAACACCCAACAATGTGAAAGCCTTACACTATTTTCAATAGTCTTGTTTATATTTTTCTTTCATTTCCATTGACTCAGTGCCTAACTGGAACAAAGGTTAGGTAAGCAGGTTTGTAGGTGAAAAGCTCCAAATTTGGAAGATAGGGGTACACACCTTGGCCAAGTTGCTAACTAGCTCTGAGATAAGTCTTTTCACCTTTCTGGAACCAACCTCCTCTTCTAGCCAGACTGAAAAAAACCTGGTAAGTTTCACAAGCCCATTAGGTTTTAATACAAAGCATGTCTTGTGCTTTTCTTTGGTTATTAAAAACTTGTTGGCATGTAGACATAATCCAGGAATGAAGAAGAAAATAAAATCTATCAGGAACAAAAAAGGCAGAGAGCAGGAAGCTGTTCTACAGAAAGCCTTCTGAGAATGCTGAAAACATCTAGTGAAATATGGAAAATCTGACAATACTGCAGTTACAACACTTTTCTCCATAACAATGATTTTCCTCCTCTTACTAAAATAGAGCAATTTTTATTGTCACAAACACATGTATTACTGACAATAAGGATATAGTCATATAGGATAACTCCTTGGACATCTTTATTTTAAGATTAACATTAAGGTTAATATGATTGGTAGTTCCCAGCACTTTGGGTTGCCATGCATACCTGTCATCCACATCCAGAGCTTGCAGGTTACACTCAGGGACTTTTGCCAGTTCATTAATAATGTCGCCAAACCCTGCAGCTGCTGCAATGTGAACACATGTCTTCCCGCTTTCATCGTCATGGTTGATTATGGACGGGCCCTGATGATGGCTCAGAATGATGGAACACAGAATTCGATTTCCACTCTGATAAAGAGTAAAAGAAAATCCATTATGAATAACCCATAGGCTTTTTCCTGCCTATGCAGGAAGATGAAAATACAAAGTAAAAAAAGATATGAAAGACAGAAAAAATGTATGTATATTATTTGTTTACTTTTGCAGTACTAGGGATTGAATTTAGGGCCTTGACACTTGCTAGGTAACTTTTCTACTGCTTGAATCACAGCCCAATCCTTTTGTTTTTAGTTTATTTTTCAGATAGGCTCTTGTTCTTTTTCCCATTCAGGTCTTAGACTTGACCTTCCTACTTTTGTCTCTCAAGTAGCAGGACAACAGGACACCACATCTTGTTTCTTGAGATAGGGTCTCACTTTTTTCCTGGGCCAGCCTCAAACAGTGATCCTCCTATTATTGCCTCCTGAGTGGCTGGGATGACAGGCATGTTCCACCATGGTTGGCCCCAGAAAAATATAGTCTATACAAATGATCTCTCAAAGGACAAAATTACAAGAATTTAAAGTTTTTTTTTTTTCCAGTACTGGGGATCAAATCCACTGTCTCATGTATGCTAAGCAAGTGCCCTACTGCTAAGCTACATGTTTAGCTCATTTTAAAGATCTAACTGGCTTTATTTTTTATTCTAAAATTGAGCTACACTTAATTCATAATATTGAATAAATGTTCCAATGGGCTGAGCAAAGGAGGTTGGTTTTATAGACAGAGAATGGCTGAAAAAGCAGAAATGACAAAAGCACATTAGCCATTTCAAAGTTGGAGCAGTTATTTTTTTGTAAGGATTAAAGGAGGAAGAATTAAAGAAGGGGGACCTTTGTTGTTATACAGATTGGCATGTTTGGAAATTTTACCTACTATCTTTCTCTCTGTTTTCTTTTCTTTTTTTTTCCCCCTTCCCCTCTCCCTGGTTTCTCAGGTCAGATAACAACTTAGGTGGGTTTGGTGAGTGGAACTTAAGTGTAGTGACTCCATTTTGATTTTTAGTCTGCTCTGTTAGGATCCAGTGCGAGAACCTAGTTCAAAACAATGGGCCCCTATAATTTTTACTTAATTGCCAACAAATTTCCACTAGTCTCAGTTCTCTGCAGGGATTTTTGACTCACACTAGAGCCAATTTGTCTTCCATAATTAGTGAACCAAGGCTGGACTTGATTATAGATATAATCAACTGACATCAGAGCTAGCCTGAAGGATGGGCCAGCAGACAACAAACTTGCTCATTATTTCCATTCATTTGACCTTCCCATTTCACTGGGGATGTGGACCTTGGAGAAGCTGGCACAGCTAATTTTACTGTTAACAAAATGACTGATGAGTGCTGAGAAGCGGCACAGTGAGGTAGGCACAAGGCTTATTCCTTTCATCTGTGATGTCTCTCTCCTCCTGCCATGGTGATTTTTATTTGCTGTTTAATGTGATTTTCCCTTGTGCTGTGAATTCTTACCACCCTTGCAGTTGCTCTGCAACAGGGAGCATGTTCAAGCCTGGCTCATCCAGGATCTGTGCCATGCCCCTGCCACAGCAGAGGGCAGCAGCCTAGAAGCAGGCAGCCAAGAATCTGTCCAAGGGAGGTTGGGAAGCAGAAAGTATGTGGATAGACGGTCCACTGTTGTATCAGACTGCTCTTACAAAACAGATCTAGAATTTCCAGATGATGACCACAGAGTGCTCTCCGTAGGCATGGGGTGCCCTTGTGGGCATGGGTGTCTAGATAGTTGCCCTGGTCACATACATCTAAAACAGAAGTTCTTCCTTCTCTTCCTCTCACCCCTCTCTTACATGCTCTTCCTTCATCCATCCCTCCTTTATCTAACAGGACTTTTAAATAACTTTAATCCAATGTCACGTTCTGTGGCATGCCTGCCATGAGAAATCTGTTGCACCCGGGCTTTCATGGTCATGTTATCAACTTTTTAAGAGTCTTTCATTTGCTGTTACTAAATATATGTTAAAGGGATCTGACATACATTTTAAGCAGTCCAGAGACACTTTTCTTGAAAAGCACTAACTGTTGGAGAAGGAAAACAGAAGAGTGCCAACTTAGTGAATTGATTTTGTTTATAATTTCTTGGAAGAATAAAGGAATTCAGGTTGCCATAGTGATTCAAAGAGCAAAACATCTTGCTACATTTTTCTCCTCTTCCTAGAAGAGGGAACATTTAGGACAAGTGGAAAAACAAAATCGTACTCCTCTCCTTTCCTCCTTTTCCCTCCCTGACCCTTGGGAGAAGTCCCTTGGAACTAGGGATGTCTTGGGAGAAGGAATACTGCAGACCACCTCTTTGAACAGGAACACAGGTGGTCATTCTGCCCTCTTTACACTTCTTCCAAAAACATTTTGGAGGAATTTTGTCCTGAATTTTCTTGACAATTTCTTTGCTTACATCTGGATCTCACTTAGAACATTATCAGTTGCATTTTTCCCTTCCTTCCTTCCTCCCTCCCTTTCTTTCTTCCATCCTTCCTTCTTTTTTTCAGTTCTGGGCATAGAACCCAGGAATGGATAAGTGCTTTATCTCTGAGCTACACCACAGTCTTCTTTTCTTTATAAGATCTTCCCAAGAAGACAGTTGCAATTACCAAGAGAATGTTCTGGGCTTGGCACTTTTCTAAACCAGTCCATGTACTGATTATTCAGTCCTGATAGCAATCCCACAAGGCAAGTACTATTGTTGCCCTCACACTGTAGAGGTTAGAGAATGAAGGCCCAGAGAGTTTAAGTAACTTGCCCAAGGTCATAGCTAAAAAGAAGCCAAGCCAGAATTGACCCTGCAGAGTCCCAGTCTACTTCACCACCATGCCCTCCTATCTTTGATAAGAGGAGTGACCCTGAATGTCCACACTGGGAAAGCAGCATCAGTAGCAGTGATGCGTGCCTTGCCAACTAAGGCCTTCTTTAGATTTAAATATCAGACACTTTATTTATTTATTTTTATTTTATTATTCATATGTGCATACAAGGCTTGGGTCATTTCTACCCCCGCCCCCACTCCCTCCCTTACCACCCACTCCGCCCCCTCCCTCTCCCCCCCACCCCCTCAATACCCAGCAGAAACTATTTTGCCCTTATTTCTAATTTTGTTGTAGAGAGAGTATAAGCAGTAATAGGAAGGAACAAGGGTTTTTGCTGGTTGAGATAAGGATAGCTATACAGGGAGTTGACTCACATTAATTTCCTGTGCGTGTATGTTACCTTCTAGGTTAATTCTTTTTGATCTAACCTTTTCTCTAGTTCCTGGCCCCCTTTTCCTATTGGCCTCAGTTGCTTTTAAGGTATCTGCTTTAGTTTCTCTGCGTTAAGGGCAACAAATTCTAGCTAATTTTTTAGGTGTCTTACCTATCCTCACCCCTTCCTTGTGTGCTCTCGCTTTTATCATGTGCTCAAAGTCCAATCCCATTGTTGTGTTTGCCCTTGATCTAATGTCCACATATGAGGGAGAACATAGGATTTTTGGTCTTTTGGGCCAGGCTAACCTCACTCAGAATGATGTTCTCCAATTCCATCCATTTACCAGCGAATGATTACATTTCGTGCTTCTTCATGGCTGCATAAAATTCCATTGTGTATAGATACCACATTTTCTTAATCCATTCGTCGGTGGTGGGGCATCTTGGCTGTTTCCATAACTTGGCTATTGTGAATAGTGCTGCAATAAACATGGGTGTGCAGGTGCTTCTGGAGTAACCTGTGTCACAGTCTTTTGGGTATATCCCCAAGAGTGGTATTGCTGGATCAAATGGTAAATCAATGTCTAGCTTTTTAAGTAGCCTCCAAATTTTTTTCCAGAATGGTTGTACTAGTCTACATCCCCACCAACAGTGTAAGAGGGTTCCTTTTTCCCCGCATCCTCGCCAACACCTGTTGGTGGTGGTGTTGCTGATGATGGCTATTCTAATGGGTGAGGTGGAATCTTAGTGTGGTTTTAATTTGCGTTTCCTTTATTGCTAGAGATGGTGAGCATTTTTTCATGTGTTTTTGGCCATTTGAATTTCTTCTTTTGAGAAAAGTTCTGTTTAGTTCACTTGCCCATTTCTTTATTGGTTCATTAGTTTTGGGAGAATTTAGTTTTCTAAGTTCCCTATATATTCTGGTTATCAGTTCTTTGTCTCATGTATAGTTGGCAAATATTTTCTCCCACTCTGTGGGTGTTCTCTTCAGTTTAGAGACCATTTCTTTTGATGAACAGAAGCTTTTTAGCTTTATGAGATCCCATTTATCTATGCTATATCTTAGTTGCTGTGCTGCTGGGGTTTCATTGAGAAAGTTCTTACCTATACCTACTAACTCCAGAGTATTTCCTACTCTGAATATCAGACACTTTAAAACCTCCCCTAGGAAGGTTGCCATGGTGCCCCTGCAACTCCCCCTCCGCCAAGAATTTGAGGGAGCCTAGAGAGCACTTGTTTGTAAGCCAAGGCCTTGAATAGCTGTCTCTTGATGACGGCATTCCCTTCAAAGCACTGTGGACTGGGTGTCAGCCAAAGTGAGGGAGACCAGGATGGGCCACAGAGACCGAAAAGCATCAGGAGAGATGAAATGGTGATGCTCCTGGATGCACCCTTAGGAAGAACAGAGAGGGGCTTCCATTTGGTGGGAATGTGTTTAAATCTGGGAAGTAACAATATTGGGCATGTCCTGTTCTCACAGAGCTCTAGAAGTCTTCATTGGGCAACCAGATCAGGATTGTGGGTTTGTTTGGTTTTATTACATTTCTTTGCTTTGTTTTGTCGAGAGACAATGCATAGTGTTGCCTTCATGAACTCTGAAAACTGTAGAGAACGATTTGAGTCATAGTTGTTTTCTCTTTACCCCTAGTGAGCAGGGAGATTTGGGGAAGCCTGACTCAGGAGCAGCCTTGTCAAGGAGAAAGCTGAATTAGTATCTAATGGTTTTACAACTGGTAAAAAACCAAGATATTCCAACTATGAGCCATCTTTATTCTAGGTGACCTTTGAAGAGAGTCTTCTGGGAGGGAGTCTTAGGACTAATTGGTTATTTATGAACATTTGTCTGGGGAATTAATTCTTGGTTGGTTTCCATGTGGAGAGAATTCCATCTTCTTCCTTATCTTGAATGATGGGATATGTTGTCATTGCTTATCCTGTGATGGTGACTACACAAAGCAGAAACCAGTGTGACAGCTTCTGTATTTTTAGTCACATGTCCCACTTAAAGGGCTGGGTGTTTTTATAATGTGAGAAGGCCACTCTGGTTCCATAAATTCAGCTGGAGCCAAACTTGGTGAACTGAAATGGGATATGTAAGTCTGTGCAGTGTGAACATTTGAGAATTGAAGGTTTGAGGCTAACCGGAGGAACAAGGGTGCTGATATCCCTGGCTTAGAGTCTGACCCATCCTCCTAGTTACCACTTTGGGTCCAGGCTTTATTTATGGCCTGGATTCCAGACACTTCAGAACCCAAAACCCTGAGCTGACTTCCGGAGAAAGTGGAAGACAGACAGGGTGGGAGGGGAGAGGCATGCTGCTGAAGTACTTCATTTCACAGAGATTCTAAAATTTACTAGGGGAGAAATAAACTTCTTTCTTGCTGTGTTAGTGTGAAGAAGGGTCTGGATTTTGCTTTTAGCTGCCTAACAAGATAGGATCTCCAGGACTGGAGAATTGTGCAGTCCTTGCTAGAGCTAGTGATAGGAACTTTCGGTTAAAGTGGAGCCTAACAAGAGGAAACTCTCGGTAAACATTTGCTGAGCAGAGAATAAATAAATGAATAAAACAAGACTCATAAACTATGAGTAAGGCCAAAGAGAATTAAATTTCCGGGAAGAGGAGGTAATACTGGTGTTTGAACTCAGGACCTTCCGCTTCCTAGGCAAGTACTCTACCATTTAAGCCATACCCCTAGCCCTTTCAACTTTATTTTTATTCAGAATTGAATTTTACTTATCCTTTGGGCTTTTCTTTCTACTTCTCATTAACTATCTCCAGCACCCCAGCTTTCTCTTCTTTTTCCACTTGTATTTAGTCTTAGGCCAGTCTCTGTTTTCTTTCACTCTTCCTACCACCTTCCTCTCTATAACTGAGAACTTGGGAGTTGACACACACAGGCCACTTTGACTTAGGTTGCCCTTCAAGGCTCAATCTTTTTTTTTTTTTCTGAAAATTTATTTATTTATTTATTTATTTTTTCATTTTTCTTTTATTATTCATATGTGCATACAAGGCTTGGTTTATTTCTCCCCCCTGCCCCCACCCCCTCCCTTACCACCCACTCCACCCCCTCCCACTCCCCCCCTCAATACCCAGCAGAAACTATTTTGCCCTTATCTCTAATTTTGTTGTAGAGAGAGTATAAGCAATAATAGGAAGGAACAAGGGGTTTTGCTGGTTGAGATAAGGATAGCTATACAGGGCATTGACTCACATTGATTTCCTGTGCGTGGGTGTTACCTTCTAGGTTAATTCTTTTTAATCTAACCTTTTCTCTAGTTCCTGGTCCCCTTTTCCTATTGGTCAAGGCTCAATCTTCCTATGCAGATGTTATGGTTTGGATCTGATGTGTCCCCCAAAGGCCTGTCATCAGTCTGTGGTGCCATTGGAAGGTGGTGGAATGTTTAGATGGTGAGGACTAGAGGAGGAAAGTTAGGTCATTAGAGGTGTGCCCTGGAAAGTGATATTGAGATCCCAGCATCTCCCTCTCTCTATTTGCCTCCTGGACTTCATAAAATGAACATCTGTACTCTATCTTGAGTTCTCTGCATTGGAATTCTGCCTCATTATAGGCCCTAAGGCAAAAGAAGTCAGCCAACCTTGGCCTGAAACCTCAGAAATTATGAGCCTGAATAAATCTTTCAGCCTTTCAAGTTGTTTATCTCAGGTATCTTGGTCACAACAATGGAAAGCTGACTAACTCAACAGGTCAGGGTCTTTGCTTCCTCATTAGAGGGTGGATTTCATAAACTTGATGTTTTTCTTGGTTTACTCAGGGATTATATGGCTTTGAATCATTGTCTTATCAAGCATGGGGAGTCCTGTGACCTGGGTACTGATGCAGGTACTATGAACACTAGGGCAAGATATGACCTCCCTGTGTACTAGTTCCCATCTGGGAACTGAAGGGCTGGACTAAATATCCTATGCAATTCCTTCCAACTTGAAGGCTCTTTGTTTTATTGTTGTTGTGCTGTTTTGTTTTGAGACAGATTCTCACTATGTAACCCAGGTTGGCCTGTAATTTATAATAATTCTGCCTCAGCCTCTGGAGTGCTGGGATTACAGGTGTGCTCCACCACACCTGATTGAAAGATTCTTTGGTCTTATGAGCTGAAATTACTGGCAAATAGCATTCATGATGATCCTTTCGCATTTTTAATTCATTTGGAATTAAAATATATTTACAGAATTTTGACACGGTTCAAATAGTTGACACAAATCAACCATGTGTGTGTTCAATTTCCTTAACCACACAACCATATACAGAATAAACAAACACGAGATCATTTTATATTAGTGCATATATTTCTATCTTCCCATGAAGAGTGTGCTGAAAGAACAGTGATGCTGAGGAATATCCTAAAGTAAAATCATTTTCGAGTAAGTTAGTGAGGGAGCTAGTGCGAAATAGGAGAGGAGGTAGATATTTATCTCTCTTATTGACCTGCTGTGATGCCAGAATTCTGATTGTTAAAAAAATTCCTTGGTATTAAGACATTATCTTCCTATGGGCTTGGTTAAGTTGAAAATGTCTCCTAGGATGCTTCTTGGATCCAGAAGAGAAGTGAGGTCACAAGTCAAACTTCTGATCTTAAAATTGGAGACATGGGGAGATCCAGAGAACCATGTGGTCTCAGAACAGAAACTTCTGTGGGAACCAATGCTGGGGTAGGAAAACCTGAGCAGCAGCTGAAAAATTGCTGAAGACTCAGTGTGGATGAATCAAGAGTTACAAACTTCAGAGGGACCCAGACATGGAAGAACATGATCATGAACAAATTCTCATAATAGATATCAGAGAAAAATTTCCACATGCTATGGTTGGGGGAAGGAAACAGCATCATTGTGAAATATACCAGAGCATTCTGGAGGGGGTAGATGACTAGAGCCTAACTGACCTTGGGAAGGAAATGACAAACTCTAGCCCTCTATAAGCATTTGTCCCATATAAGGGAAAAGGGAAAAAGTCCAGATTGTGAAGTTCACAATCCAGCAGCATAGGCTCACTAAAAACTGAGACCTAATCATGGACTGTGGAATGCTTTCCCTGGCCCCAAACCACAGCAGTTCCTTTTACCTGCTACATTATGTCCAGCAAACAAGAAAAAATACAAGGCATGCTAAAAGGAGGGGAAAAAAAAACCCCTCAAACAAATAAAAAGCCCTATACACTTTGAAAAGACAGAGCAAGCATCAGAACCAGACATGACATAGATGCTGAAATTATCAGGCAAGGAATTTAAAGCAATTAAAATTCATAGGCTAAGGGCCTAATAGATAGAGTAGAAAATATTAAAGGATATGTAAGCAGAGAGATGAAAATCCTAAGAAATAACAAAATGAAATGCTAGAGATAAAAAACACTGTAACAGAAATGAAGAATGCCTTTGATGGACTTACTAGTGGCCTGTACATAGCTGAGAAAAGTGTCTCTGAGCTTAAGAATGTCAATAGAAACTTTCACAATGAAAACAATGACTGAAGAAATCAGAACAGTTCTGCAGGCCAAGTACAAAAGGGGTAGGATGAGAAGGAAGGATCAGAAAAAAATAGTTGAAATAATAATGATGACTAAAAAAATTCTCCAAATTAATGTTAGATGCCATGTTCAGAAAACATAAAGAAAGATGAATGTCAAAAACTAGGCATATCATTTTCAAACTATAGAGTATTAGAGATAAAGAAAAAATCCCGAAAGAATCCAGAAGGGAAAAAGCTCCATAGAGGAACAAAGATAAGAATTACATTAGACTGCTCAAAAATTATGCAAACAAGAAGAAAGTGGAGTGAAAACTTTAAAGTATTGAGAGGAATTAAAAACTACCAACCTGTGCTTCAAAAGTGAAGAAGAGCTAGATGCCAGTGGCTCACACCTATAATCCCAGCTCCTCTAGAGGCAGAGATCAGTATGGTCATGGTTTGAAGCCAGCTCCAGGCAAATAGTTCATGAGACTATCTGAAATATGCCCAATACAAAAAAGGGCTGGAAGAGTGGCTCAAGTGGAAGAGGGCCTGTCTGGCGATCATGAGGTTCTGAGTTCAAGTCCTAGTACTGACAAAAAAAGTGAAGGAGAAATTAATACTTTTTCAGACAAACAAAAATTGAAGAATTTGCTGTTGGTAGACTTGTATTGCAATAAATGCCAAAAGAAGTTTCTTTGGCAAAAGGAAAATAATGACTATCAGAAATTATGATGCACATAAAGAAAAGAAGCACACTGGAGAAAGATTAAGTGAAAGTAAAATAAATACTTATTTTTTCTTATTGTTAATTGGTCTAATATAGAAAAGTTTGTTCAACTTAAAACTCCAACTTGTAGGTATACATATATGCTTAGGTGTGATTATATATAAGTGGAATGAATGGCAGCAATCAAACAATGGATGAGTGGAAGGAATTAGGATTTTTTAAATTATAAAGTACTCACACTATCTGTGAAGTGGTATAGTGTTATTTTGAGTGGACTTGAGTTAGTTGTAAAGTATTTTATAAGTTAGAGGGAAATCACTAAAAAGAGCACAGATATATCATTAATATGCTAAGAAAAGAGAGAACATAGGATCATATGAAATGCTACTTTAAACCCCAAATGGTGAAACAAGAGTGAAAGAGAAAAATAGGAGCAAAGAGCAAAGGTAACAAAGACAAGACAGTGACACTCAAGGTAGACATATGACTTCAACTATACCAACAACCACTTTGAATATCAATTATCTAAATGTACCAAATGAAAGACTGAGACTGACAGTGGATCAATAAGCCCAATTGTATGCTGCCTACAAAGAAATCCACCCAATATATAAAGACACATATAGATTAAAAGTAAGTAGAGAAAAATGTACCATGCAAGCATTAATCCAAAAAAAGCAGGAGTAGTTATATATTAATTTGAGGCAAAAAAGATTTCATAGGAAAGAAAGTTCTTACTGACATTGCATTGTGATAAAGAGCTTAAGCTTCCAAGATGACATAATAAGCTTTATGTGTCCAACAACAGAGCCTCAAAATATATGAGGCTAAAACCCATAACACTGTGAGGAGAAATAGATGAATTCACTGTTACAGCTGGAAGTTTCAATATACTTTCATCATAAATGGACAGAAAAACAGTAAGGACATAGTTGAACTATAATACTATCAATTAGATGTATATAATTAATATTTATGGACTGTTTGATCTAACAACTGTGAACTACATGGTGTGTGTGTGTGTGTGTGTGTGTATGTGTGTGTGTGTGTGTGTGTTGCCTGGGATTAAAGCCAGGGCTTTGTGCATGCTGGTAAGTATTCTACCACTGAGCTATAACCCAGCCCAAACAAGCTTGCATGGAGCATTTACCAAGATGAACTCCATTCTATGCCATAAAGCACACCTTAACAAATTGAAGAAAACAGCAATCATATAATGTATGCTCTTAGGCCAGAGTAGAATTAAACTATAAATCAATCACAAGAAAATACTTAGAAAATCCCAAAATGTGGAGATTTAACAGCACATTTCTAAATAACACATGTGTCAAAGAACAAATGTCAGAGAAATTTAAAAATATTTTGAGTTAAATGAAAACAAACATACAACTTATCAAAAGTTGTGGAATGCAGCAAAATAAATGGTTAGGGGGAATTTATAGCATTAAATGCACCTATTAGAAAGTAAGAGAGAGCTAAAATCATTAATCTAAGCTTCTACTTTTTGAAACTAGAACAAGAAGAGCAGGTTAAGTAAGAAAAATAAAAATTAGACCAAAACCCAATAAAATTGAAATTAAGAAACCAATAGAAGAAAATAATGAAACCAAAAGTTGATTGAACCAAAGTTGATTCTTTGAAAAGAAAAAGAAATTTATAGCCCAGTGTACTAAGGGAGGAAAAAAAAAAGAGGAGGATACAAATGACTAATATCAGAAATGAAAGAAGCATCACTACAGGTCCCATGGACATTAAAAGGATAATAAAGACATATTATGAAGAACTCCATGCCTACAATTTGATAACCTATTTGTAATAGGCCAACTCCTTGAAAGACACAATCCGCCAAAACACACAAAAGAAAAAACAGAAAATATGAGTACACAGTATCTATCAAATACATTGAATTAATAATTATAACAGAAAGTATAGGTCAATATGGGTCCAATGGTAATTTCTATAAATCAGGAAGAAGTTATAAGAATTCTCTGTAATCTTGTTCAGCATATAGAAGCATAGGAAATATTTTCTAACTCATTCTTTGAGTCACATGATCATACCAGTAAATGCCAAAAAAGCACTTAACAAAATTTAGCACATTTCCATGATTAAAGTTCTTTATAAACTAGGAATAAAGAGGAACTTCTTCAACTTGAAAACAATATCAATAGAAACCTACAGTTAAGATCATACATAATGGTAGGTAAAAAAGTAAGGAGCTCTTCAACTAAGACAAAAATAAGGCAAGGCTATTCCCTCTCACAATTCTTTTCAACATTTTCCCCAAAGTCAGAGCGAATATAGTAAGATAAGAAAAGGAAATAAAAAGTATGGTAAACGAGAAGGAAGAACTATTTTTTGTCTTTCTTTGCAGCTAGTATGGTTGTCTACAAAGAAAGTCTGAAAAGAGACAAAAATAAAACAAAACTCCTTGAAACTAAGAAGCAATTATAACAAGTTTGCAGGACATAAGGCTAACTTAGAAAAGCTATTATTTTCCTGCATACTAGCAATGAACAAGTAGAATTTGAAATGAAAAAGCTACTATGATTTGGATGGTTTGTCTCTGCCAAAACTCTTGTTTAAATTTAATTTCCAACATAATGATATTGAGAAGTGGGGCCTTTGGTAGGTTTTCAGGTCACGGGAGGGTGCATTTTTATGAAGGGATTAATACAGCAAGTCATTATCAAGTGGGTTGGTTTCTTTGCCTCCTCTCTCTTTGCCTTCTGCTTTTTCACCCTTCATGAAGCAGCATTAGGTCCTCACCTGATGCTGAACAGATGGTGGCATTGTGCTCTTGGACTTCCACAACTGTGAGCTAAACATATTTATTTTCTTTAGAAATTACTAAGTCTCAGTTATTCTGTAATAGCAATAGAAAACAGACCAAGACAAAAATGCAATACCATTAGCACCCCACAAAATAAAATACTTTGGTATAAGTCTAATGAAGTATGTACCAGATCTATACGAGGAAATCAAACAACTAAATAGCTGTTCCATGTTCATGGTTGGAGAAAAGTCAATATTGTCAAATGTCAGTTCCCCCCAACTTTATCTATAGAGCTAATGTATTTCCAAAAAAAGTAAAATGTTTTGTGGATGTTGGTAAACTGATCCTAAAGTTTAGATGAAGAGACAAAGACCCAGAATAGCCAACACAATATTGCAGGAGAAAAATAAAGCCGAGGACTGACATTACCCAATTCAAGACTTACTATAAAGCTATCAAGGTAAGTATGGTATTGGCATAAAATTAGACAAACAGATCAATGGAAAACAACAGACATCCTAGAAATATATACATGTATATTTTGAAAAAGGGAGCTCAACAGAGAAAGTGACATTTAATTGGGCTTTGAAGAATAAGGAATAATCAAAAATTTTGCAGATGGGAGAGATGATTGATGAGTACAAGGAGAAAGAAGCAATTCACCCAGAGGAAAGAGCATAACGGGGGCAGAGAATGAACCTCTATGATGTATAGGGGGGATTATTATTCTAGTGTGATTGGAACAAAGACATCATGGACTGGGAGGAAAGGTTAGTGGATAGGGTGAGGTAGAATGGGAGGTGGTTGCTCACAGCACTAAGTATTAGCCTAAGAAGTTTTCCCTTTACTACAGAATGGAACTCAGCAAAGAGTTCGAAGCCAAAGACCAACAGTGAACATAATTGTTTCTGCTGTAATGACAGCTATGTTCATATGTGTCTTTTGATTTGTAGTAAAAACACCTGGTGGCAATCTAAGAACAGAATGGAGAAGGAAGGGCTGAAAGTAAGTATGCCAGCCACTGTAGCTGTTCAAGTGATAGATGGCACAAGCTTGATCTATGGAGGTGGTGGAGATCTGCTAAATTGTCTCCAGATCTTCCAAGCAACCCACCATTTTTCTCATTCTGCCTCCACCATTCAGCATCATATGGACTGTATCAAATGGACTACTTAGCCCTTTGGCTTCTGGTTGGGTTTGGCAAATGGATGGTACTGTCAGAAGGTAAATGTAACAGGAAAGAGATTGGGTGTATTTATGCCTTCATTCTTTCTCTGAGCTGTAGGATGGTTATCTAATCAAAGGCTACAGTTTTTGTCCCAACTGTGCTCAATAAGCACAGCTCTTGCTGGGTCTTACTGCTATAGTTTGAATGTATCTCTCAAAATTCATGCGTTGGAAAAATTCCCAATGCAACAATGTTGAGAGACACAACCTTTTATTAGTGATTAGGTCATGAAGACTCTGCCCTCATAAATGGATTAATGCAATTATGTCAGGAATGCATTCATTATGGTGGGAGTGGCATCTTTATAAAGTATAGGCTCAGCCTCCTTCCCACTTGCTCTCTCTTGTGTGTGCTCTCCTGTCCTCCCTTCTGCCATTGGATAATAAAGAATAAAGTCCTCACTAAATGCAGGTCCCTTGTCTTTGGACTTCCAAGCCTCCAAAACTGTGAGAAGTAAATTTCTTTCTTTCATAAATTACCTAGTCTGCTATTCTGTTATGGAAGCATAAAACAGACTCCTTTCCACGGCTTTTTAGGCTTATATACCTTATGGGAAACCTGCTCATTTCCTTGGTTCCGTGTGTGTTAATAGGCTCTTCATGACTCTCTCAACCAGTCCCATCTGAGAATGCCATCTCTTTCCTATTGGGACCCTGATCTAGACAGTGGGATAGAAAGGAGGGAGAAAGATGAGAGACCTGAGAGTTCTTAATGACCAAATAGGTGATAAGGAAGGAATATTTATGGACTATGCAGAGGTTTTGGCTTGGGATACTGGGAGGATGGGGATGTGATCAGAAGGGGAGACATGTTAACCATGTTGACTTTGAAGTGTCTGTGGAAAGTTGTGTGTGTATATAGGGGGATATTCAGTAGAACTGGAAAGGAGGTCCTGAATTAGGAGAGGTCAGAGCTGGAGTTACTGATCTTACTTTCTCAGTTAGATGGTAGTGAGATGAGGCAGAGAGATACTGTTGGGTCTGGAGACCTAAGGCAGGTGAGTGAGTGGCCCATCCCCCATGAACCCTGCACCCTGAGAAGGAGTTATAAATCTGCATTCCTGCACCCCGAGGAGGAGATACAGGGTCTCATAAATATGCCACAGGGCTGATACACAAAATGCTCTCAAGGTTGTTTCCCTGCCGCCCCCCCCCCATAAGGGGCAAACAGACCAGCTCATTTTAAAGAGCCCACTTGCAAATATATGGCCAACAGAAAAAACCCACCTAACCCATACCCTAACCCAGAATTAAAGCATCCATAAAAACCCCAGCCTTCACCTGAGCTTTTGGGCTCTGCTGTGCTTCTCTAGCTGTAGCCTTTCCTTTCTCTCGAATAAATCCCACTTGATATACCGGCTTTGACTCATCATTCAGCTGCCTCACGAGCCAGTTCTCTGGCCTATGAAGGCAAGGACCCTGGACACTGGCCTGCAACACTTCAACAATGGCACGTAACAATACCTGCGTAGTCTCGATAAGCTGGTATCATCATAGATTGGCAAGAACGTGCTCCTAAGGTCCTAGGATGCCATCTAGGGAGATTATTATGGGAAGAATGTAACTGGTCAGTGTTAGCAGGGATATAGCCAAACAGTTGCAGGGGCATGACAGGGGAGAGCGTGAAAGAGAGTAATGGGTCTGTTGCAGGACACTGCCAGCTACCAAGGGACCAAGTACCTGGGAGCAGTAGTCAAACTTAGTCTGACCAGGGGTCTGATGTTTCAAATCGTCACTGCTTTGGCTGAGTCAAATACAAAGACTTTATTATTTCAAAGCACTATAGCTTTAAATGGGATCTCATTGTATTTAGTTGGAGAGAAAAGCAGGAAGTTGAGCAAAAGGAATAAATGACAATGGGAACAGACTCATTCATGTGGAACCACTGTAAAAGACATACAATGCTGGTCCTGTGTTGTAAATGAACAAGAAGGCAAGTGTAACAGTGTTTTCAACTGACATTTGGAATTACCCTTGGTTTTTCCAGTGTAAAGGGTGGAATACACAATTTCTGAGTTTTATTGCTAATCACAGGGAAGGGAAAGGGACATGGGTCCTCCAGAGCCATGATTCTTAACCACTGGGGGTAGTCACTGGTTTTCAATGAGTAATTGAACAAAGCTGTGAACTCCTTTCTTAGAAAAATGAATGCAAACATACTTACACATACAATATTAGATACAATTGTGGGCTCACTAAAAGGGAATCTGTCTTCTTTTAGAAGTCCTGGGACTTGAACTCAGGGCCTTATACTTGCTGGGCAGGTGTTCTGTCACTTGAGCCACTCCACCAGTATGGTTTCCTGTTGGTTTTTTTTGGTTTTTGGTTTTTTTTGTTTTTTTTTTTTTGAGATAGGGTCTCTTTGCCTCTTTGCCCTGGCTGGCTTTGAATTATGATCCTCCTCAGTAGCTAGGATTACAGGCATGAGCCACCGGCGCCCAGCTGGAACCTTTTTTTTAAATCATTTTTCCTTCAGTACCAGACATATAGTAGATGTTTAAGAAATATTTATTAAAGAAATAAGTGAATGAGGCCTCACACTTATATAATCATGGTCAAAATGCAAACATCATTAGTAGTAGAAGATAAGGTATTGGCTCCCATTAATATGAATTCATCTACTGTAATGGGTCTCAACTCTAGGCACACATTATAATTTCCTGGGGGTGGGTGGGAGGTGAGAGCTTTAAAGACTATTGATGCCTGAGTCCCAGAGCAGTTGAAGAAGAATCTGAGTTGGGTCCTATGTACCTGTATTGTTTAAAAGCTCTCCAGATGATTCTATTGATTGTAACAGGTTGAAAACTGTATCAGAGACAGAATGTGAAGGCCTGGGTATAGCAACAAAATCTTTATGGAGGAAATCAGGACCATAATAAAATGATTGTCTCTTCCAGTTCCATAGCTCATGACATGTCACTGCCACATACATGGTCTCATTCGTACCCCCAAAGATACTAATATAGTTAAGCCAAGCAAAGGTTGGTGATTTTCCTCAGATCAAACCCTGGTCTGTCAGCACAAACTCAGATCTTCTGAGTTAAGCATGTGTTCTGGTTTTGCCAAATTGCCTCTTAGAGGATAAGAACAGAGGATGAGGTCTAGAGAGGGTCTGGGAATCTGTTATTTTGTGAGCTCTGCTGGTGGCTCCATTGCAAAGGGAAGTCTAAGGCAGCAGTTCTAATTTAGGACTGGGGTGGAGTATGGGGAGAAAGAGGCAGTATTTCAGGCACAATTACCTGGGAGAGATTCCCCTCAATACTCATACATCCCACAACTGAGGAATCCAAGGGCAGGAAGGTTGGGGGGTGAATATATAGAAAATACTTGATTCTGGTGTATTTCCACCTTAGCTGGGAACCACCACCCCCATTGGACACTTCTTGGGAGCTGAGCTGGTTACCCTGGGGCCACCAATACAGTGGGGATCACTATAGTGACTCCTGATGAGCCAGAGGCCAGCCTGGGGCTCCTGAGCAGAGACTGTCAGGAAAAGGGTGGGGTGGGCAATAAGATACTGAAAGTACATAGGAGGGTGCCAAGGGCAGGTGGAGATGATAAAAACAAGTTTTGCTCACTTTCGTGTGTGTGCCCAAGCTGGCTCTGGTGCATAATAACTGAAGCCAAGTTTAAAGAGACAAAAACAGCAGTTTTCATATCACTTCTGTTTTCCCCTTACTTCAGGCACATGTGACAATCCTGAAAGTCCCAGGTGCCCACCTCTGCTGTGCTTGGCACATGAAAACGCTGAGTGAAACCATGGTTGGGCAGCAGCAACTACTCTCATGAGGACTCTGGCAGTGATTCCAACAGGGTGCCCTAACCAGGCCAATGGCAGTGGGCGGGGATCTGTGCATGGACATCAAACCCTGGAGTGGGCTGAAGGAAGCATGGCACCGCTCTCCTTGAAGGAGGAACTGGACAGCCCCAGTTAACATGTGGCTCTAGAAAGCACACAGTGCCTGGAGGCTCTCATTGCTCTTCTACCTCCTTCTCAGTCTTAACCGATTTGGACTCTAGATTTCGCTGGCCCATTGGGATGTCTGTGCCTGCGAGGACTGACATGACTCCCTCCTGTGAGGGTGCACGAAGGCATGGGCCACTGTTGTCACTGTTTAGCCTATCACTCAGGATCACCTGCAATGTGAGGTCTAGGAAAGAAGAAGGTCAAGAGAGTTGAGGTTCAGAGATTTTGAGGGATTTTTCCCAGTGATCCTTTGAAGCTTACTGTTAGCCAGTAGCAAGTGTTCAGATGGAGAGAGAGAGAGAGAGAGAGAGAGAGAGAGAGAGAGAGAGATAGCCAAGGCAGTGCCTCCAAAGTGACAGCTTTGTTGTTGTCCCCCCCCCATATGGAAGGAGGGGAGCAATTTACTTGCTCTACCATATAAATTTCATATTAATAGCAGGGCCGGCACCTGTGATAATTCCATCTTTCAAGTTTGACCTGCTCAGAAAATTGTTAACACTGCATTACACCATTTAAACTGAGACAAGCCCGTTGCCCAGCCTCTCACCTGGACTGCCCAGTGGAGAGCCGTTTTGAAGTCCTTATCCACAAGGGTGGGATCTGCCCCTTTCTTCAGCAGCATTTGGGTGTGTTGAGGCCGGTTGTGGAAAGCCGCCCAGTGGAGCGGTGTCATTCCCTGTAAAACAACAACCAGAGGGGCAGAGATGAGCACAGCCTCCTAGGAAGGAAACAGGAGCTCACACCTCCTCAGGCTGGGCGCCATCGCCAAATGTGTCGACCCCTGCTTGTTAGTTCATCGCTTCATTGAGCCATTCATTCGATAGACATTTGCTGAGCTTTTGTTTTTTACCAGGAAAACAGCTGTTGAGGACACAACGTGAATAAGAGAAATGAGATCCCTGCCCTCCTAGGAGTTGCAGTGTGCTGAAGGAAGACAGCTTAATAAACACACACACAAAAGAGCCAAGGATTGTCTTGATTGATAAATGCCATGAAATGTGCACATAGGGTGCTTCATTAGAGGGTAACAAAGGGGCTTCTGTGGGAAGATTTGGGGGATAAGAACAACCAGCACCAAGTCACAGAGGCAGAGAGTATGTTCAAAGAAGTCCCCAAGACCAGAGTCCTGCTGGAATGTAAATTCTCACCACAAGGCAAGAGGTTGTCTGACTGCTGTATTCCCAGTGTCTAGAACAGAGCCTGTGAATAGCTGTTGAATGAAAGAATGAAGTAGGGGAGGAAGAGAGCAACACAAGATGAGGGTGGAAAGGGAGTCAGGGCTAGTTCTGAGAGCATGAGGTTAAGCTGCCTGGTAAAGGAGGCAAAGGGAACATGTAGATAACATAAAGATGGTGACACTGCCTTGGCCTCCTCTGCATCATAGGATGAGGTGAGTAGAGGAGATGCCTCAGCCTAGTCAGGAATGTACTCGTTGACTAGTTGATTCAGAAAGCTTTATGAGTTCTTATATATGTTATCTCATGTAATCCTCCAAACTACCTTCTGGAGTAATTGTGTGGTGAAATCTGCTCTGTGTTCACCAAACTCTGTGTCCTCTTCCTCCAGGGCACACTGTCAGACCACAATCCCAGCCTCCTGCAGTCATGTGACTGGAGTCCTGACCATTGGAATATGGAAGAAGGGTTGGGAGTACCCTAGAGGTCTGGTCCAGAAAACAAAGCCATGTGATCCTTTTTCCTTCTCTCTTTGCTCATCCAACAACAGGGGATGACCACACTCTAGAAGTTAATAGAGTTGTGTGACTGCAAAGTCTGGGTCCCTGACTGATGAGGGAGAACAAGTGCATCCACGATGCATGCAAGAAATACGTTTTCTTGCATCAGGCCACTGAGATTTTGAGCTGCTACAGCTAACTGACAGGTGAAATTGACCTTCTCATTTCACAGAAGAGGAAACAGCTCGGGAGAAGTTTCAGTGAGCACGGAACTGAATCTAGGGTTTGAGATTTGTGGAGTACTGGGATTACAGCGTTAAATCCCCTCAACCAGTTCCATATTTTAAATCCATAAATTATGATGTGCTTTCAGGTTTCAAGTTTCAAGTGTCACATAACACTGAACCTCCAGAGATATTCTTGAAGCTATTTCAAAAAATTGGTTCCATCTGGAAAAGAATACTGTCTAAAAGCCCTGGAATGTCTTGTTCTTGTTCCAAGACCTGAACTTTTGCTTGGAATGCAAAGTAGCTCACTATGTTTCAGAGGGTCCTCTTCATTTTCAGTTGGGCCCAGTTGGGATTAGAAATTTGTACTCAAGGGGATTAGATTTTTTTTTTTTTTGGCATGGATTACTTTTTTCCCTGATCTGAGTTTCATTTATTCCAGAGTCATTGGCTTCATCATGAAGCACCAATAGCATTCAGAGTTAAAAACACTGAGTCAATTTCAAAACACTAGAGTGTACGCTTCATTAAGAAATGGGCCTTTGTCTGCCTGTCTGAATCCCTAGACACATTGTAGATGCTAAGTAAATACCGCTTATTAAATGAAGAAGTAACTTCTTACTGTCTTTCTTTCCCTCCCTTCCTTCTCTCCCTCCATTTCTACTTCCCTCTTTTCTTTCTCTCTCTGTGTTTTCTTTTCCTTGCTTTCCTTTCTTTTTACAGTACTGTAAATTAAACTCAGGCTCTCCACATGCTAGTCAAGCTCTCTACCACTTGATCCACCCCCCAAGCCTTTTTTTTTTTAATTGTGTTTTTGAGATAGAATCTCACTAACTTTGCCCAAGGTGGCCTTGAACTTTCAATCCTCCTCTCTCTGCCTCCCAAGTAGCTAGGATTACAGGTGTGCGTGCCACATCCGCTGGCCATCCTCTTAATGGCCCCAAATCAAGACTTGACTTATTTCATTACTTCTCTAAATAGTATTACAATATAAACAATTTGTGATCATTCAGTCAATTCAAACCACATTTCCTGTTGCTTTTTTTTTTTCAGTTGAGTTGGTGAGAAATGAAAATAAATATTCGTAGAGTTGATAATATGGAAACCAAAACTTTCCCAATCAGCTCTAAGGCAATGGTTACTATTGCCCAACACTCTTTGGTGAGGAACAGCTTCCCACACCCGCTTCCTCCCTCCTTCAGCTTCTGCTGAGTTGCAGGCATTGCAGCTGTAGACAGATGGTAAGACTCGCAACCCTTTAGGAGCAGGTTTCAGGCTAGGTAGCTGGTGCTGGGACTGAGCAGTGACAGAAATCACAACTGAGCAGTGACACATGTAAAGGCAAATGCAATGGTATATTCACTGCAGTGTGCTCATTGCACTGAGCACACAGTAGGTGTTCATGAAATGTTTAGTAGAACTAGCAAACTACAGGTTGTTAGGAGTCTCTTGAACACATAAGGAGTATAAACTCTGGTGGATGTGAGCCAGCTGCCTGCATTCGCATTGTAGAGACTTTCCTTCCAGCTGTTTCCTGGAGCTCCACTGGGGACTCAGTTGGAACTTGGGAGCCCCTAAAGGTTGGAAATCTTGGAATCACTTGCAAACTGGTTGCAATAAATACCCCCCACCCACCCCCATGGCCTTGGTGACAGCAGAATTCCATTCTTTTGAAATACAAAAAGGCATTGGCTCAAATAGTGAAGAGTAACTCACACTCAGTTAAGAATATAAGCTTCCCAGAATGTTTCAAAGGGAAACACCAAGTTTCAGTTGGCTTAGATGTGTTTCTAGGTTGCTGATGGACTCAATGCACCATAAGCTGGTGGGTACACAGTAGGGTTGCTTTGGCACGGTGCCACTGCAATTTCAGTTGCACTTATAAGTCTGCCATTTTCTCAGAAAATGCTCTAAACCACTGTAACTTTGGTGTTTTCTGAACCAGAAATCTGATTCATTGGTTTCCTATTTCAGAACTGTATTGTACAGCAGCTCTAGGCTGTCGCAAGAGGCGCAGAGAGGAATGTTGATGTGGCCCAGTACTTCACGCATGGCTTGTCTTGGAGCAGGTGGTTGAGAGGTTAGCAAAACAATTCTACAAGCCAGGCACGGTGGTACATGCCTATAATCTCAGCACTTTGAAAGCTGAGACAGGAAGACTGCAAGTTCATGGCCAGCCTGGGCTATATGATGAGACCTTGTTTCAACAAAGCAAAACAAAGCAAAAACAAAATTCTACATTCTGAAGGGTCCAGAATTTCACAGAAGCATAGGTTGACTGTGGTTGACATTTAAAAATTAATCCCCAGCCATTTGTGACCATTCCCTAAAAAAGTTACAAAGGTCGCCCGTAGACAAAAATTTGGAATAAATGATATACTTTTAAAGAATTTTGAAAACTCACTAGTGTTAAAAGTGTAGTAGTCAAAGCCATTTTATTTCGCTTCTATTTGGAATAGATCTTAAAGATATGAAGGTAGTCTTTCTTAATTAATCCATAACTTTGTTTTGGAGTTTTCTAACCTACACATATACAACAGTCAATAATAGCCAAAAGTTGTAGCTGAAGACCAAAATAATCTGAGGATACTAAAAATGGCTACTAATAGTATTTTCTTCCTATAATAATTGCTAAAATAATATATCCGTTATTAGAAATGTCTTTAGAATGGAGGTTTCCATAATTTAAATGAGACACCAATGCAAGAGAAAACAACAAAATGAAAGTCATGGAAGTACAGGAGCAAATTCTAAGAAGAACAAATTTGAAAAACAAAGCCTTTAGAATAGATAACTAAGTTGTTATACATATTTTTCAACAAAACAGAACACTTGCATTCATCTGCACTAAATGGTGAGTTCTATGAAAGCTGAGGCCAGGTGTCAGTGGCTCACGCCTGTAATCCTAGCTAGTCAGGAGGCAGAGATCAGGAGAATCACGGTTCGAAGTCAGCCAGGGCAAATAGTTCTGGGAGACCCTATCTCGAAAATACCCACCACATATCTATACACAATGGAATTTTATGCAGCCATGAAGAAGAACGAAATATTATCATTCGCTGGTAAATGGATGGAATTGGAGAACATCATTCTGAGTGAGGTTAGCCTGGCTCAAAAGACCAAAAATCGTATGTTCTCCCTCATATGTGGACATTAGATCAAGGGCAAACACAACAAGGGGATTGGACTATGAGCACATGATAAAAGCGAGAGCACACAAGGGAGGGGTGAGGATAGGTGAGACACCTAAAAAACTAGCTAGCATTTGTTGCCCTTAATGCAGAGAAACTAAAGCAGATACCTTAAAGCAACTGAGGCCAATAGGAAAAGGGGACCAGGAACTAGAGAAAAGGTTAGATTAAAAAGAATTAACCTAGAAGGTAACACCCATGCACAGGAAATCAATGTGAGTCAATGCCCTGTATAGCTATCCTTATCTCAACCAGCAAAACCCCTTGTTCCTTCCTATTATTGCTTATACTCTCTCTACAACAAAATTAGAGATAAGGGCAAAATAGTTTCTGCTGGGTATTGAGGGGGGGAGCGGGAGGGGGTGGATTGGGTGGTAAGGGAGGGGGTGGGGGCAGGGGGGAGAAATAAACCAAGCCTTGTATGCACATATGAATAATAAAAGAAAAATGAAAAAAAAAAAAAAAAAAAAAAGAAAATACCCACCACAAAAATACAGCTGGTGGAGTGGCTCAAGGTGTAGGCCCTGAGTCCAAGTCCCAGTGCCCACCCCCCCCACACACACACAAAAGCTGAGATGAAGCTTAAATGAGAAATGATGGGTTCTTACCAAATACGTGTTTTAGGTTTGTTTATTGTTTTCTTGCAGTGCTGGAGCCAAAACCAAGGCTTTGTGCATGTTAGGCAAGTGCTTTACTATTGAGCTATATTAAATATTTGTTGAGTGAACAAAAAAACTCTTTTCCTATTCTAAGAGATCACCAGGAGAGGCTATTCAACTATTCTACTTATTGCTAAAAATTTTGGGGTACGATTTTTTTTTAAATTATTGCTAGAGCAAGTATTCTACGAATGGATAGAAATAAGGATTTATATGAGTTTGCATCAGAGAAATAAACATTTTATTTTCACTAACTTCTAACTGAAATTTAGTATCTACCATAGATCAAGGCAACGATCCAGACTAGTGTTAACAGTACCTGTGACTTTGCTGCCAATGTAAATTAGAGGTCCTCTTGTACAACAGTAGTTAATTACAGATATCTCAAAATATTATTTACCTGCATCACTACTTCCAAATTGCAGGAGTTTCTCAATATTACTTACTACATTATTAAAAACCTTGTATGGTACTATTAGAAACTTGCTACTTAGAATAGTTCGAAAGCTATTTTTAAATTATTTTTAATAGTATGTATTAATTATACTAAGGAGTCTCATTGTAGTATTATCATACATGCACAGAATGCCTTTTGATCAAATTCACTCCATTATTCTTTCATATCTCTCCTCCACTTTTTAAAGGCAGCTTTTAGCATTTATTATATTCTTTCCATATACACATATAATGTACTTCAATCTCATTATAATAATTTATTTCTTCCATAGTCTTATATATTGTGTGATTTTAGATATTTTTCTGAGAAGGGGTCCATAGGCTTCATCAGCACATGAAGGGTGTCCAAGTCACAAAAATGGGTAAGGACTCTTGCTCAAGATTCTCCAAGACATTTTTTGATGATCTTAAATGATATAAAATCTTATTTTTTGAGAGTAGATTCTAGAAATAATAATGTCACCTAGAGTCAAATCTGGTAAATAGAATGCATAATTGAATTAGGTAACAAAACAAAGTGAGAGAGACCTGTACAGTAAAAATAACAGCAATAACCTGAGTTCTTGAATTTAACTTCTTTGTCTCTCTATATGTTATATGTATATATACACACATAAATCGGTGTTATCTCTCTATTATATATACATTCTTTTGCTCCTCACTATGCAAGTTACTGAGCTAGATTCTGAGGATACAAAGATTAAAAAAGACATGGTTTGTCTCTGGAAATTTATGGAGTTAGGGGATGGGGGAGAGAGAGTGGTAAACTCTTAAGTACTGCTGACCTTCTCCATTTTTTAAAAAAGTACTTAACTGTAGTGTAAAAATTCTGGTGCATTAAAACATTTTGCTTTATTATTTTACCTTTTGCTAACTGAAAAGTGAGATTTATAGAGTCAGGACTGTTTCTTCTGAGTTTTCCTTTACAGTGTACAATGTCTGGTCATGGTTATATCTCAGGAATGCGGTAAGTGGAATTGGTGCTAAGAATGGCTTCCAAAAGTTCACATCTGGTTTTCAACTTGAATTTATTTTCTCAGAATGCTGTTATAATTGCAGTTTGGATTGTCAGGCGGCTCATAAAAATCTAATAACATACGAATGTGCAGAAGTTCAACAATACACCCTAAATACCGTGCATAATGGTGCCTCTTGGGTAAGTGCCCTGAAGGTTCTAAGCCAGATGCCCGTAGCTCATAGGGTGTCTTCCTGTCAAAGCTAAGAGAAGAGCAGCAGGGGTTGGATTCCAGATGTTTAGCAACCAGTGAGCTCCCTGTGGTTGAAATAGACAAGTCTCTCTCTATGTCAAGTATTCCTCTGATTGGAAGAATAAAAGGGCAAAGGTCATATGACCCATCTCGCCTTTCCCACAATGCTCAACTCTGCAGCACAGAGAGGTTCTGAAGAAGTCACTTTGTAATTAAGCAGTGTGGTTAACGAAACAGGAAAAACAAACAGATCATTGGAACAGAACAAAGAGTTCAGAAGTGAAACCACAAACTAAAGAAAAAAAATCATATAAGAAACTAAGAGAAAATTTAACATGCTGTTAGTACGTTCTAACATGTGGTTAGGGAAGGTATTCTTTTAAAAAGGTAGCAAAAGCAAAAGCAGAAACAGGAAAGAATGATTCTTTTGATTATGGCATATTTAAAAATTTCTATACAAGAAAAGATACTATGAACAGCTCTAAAATCAGCAGCAGATGGTGAAAAAATATTTAAAATCCAGCAGCAAACAAAGGATTAAAGTTCAGAATGTAAAATAAATTTCTAAGAAGCAATATGAAAATGACAGGTAACTTAATAGGTGAATTGACATAGGATATAAACAGGCAAGTCACAAAAGCAGAAATAAAAAGAACATTGCATGGATGAAATGATGCATCAGCTCCTTAACTGGGGAATGAGAACGAGCAACAAGAAATCCGCAACAATGGGAAAAGGTAATTCTTAGGCTACTGGTGGAGTTATAAGTTGATTATTTTGGGAAACAACCAGACAGTGTGTATGAAAATAAAACTGTACACTCTCTACTACACAGTTTTTCTAGAGGAGTGCTTGTATAAGGTACTCAAGGTGACTTACATAAAACTACTCCTTAGGTTAGCGTTTATGATAGTGAAAAACTAGAGACAACCTGATAACCCATTCATAGGACAATGGCTGAAAGAACAAAACTATTTTCACAGTATGGAATATTACAAAGCCACCAAAAAGAATGGGTCACATCTGTATCAACAGAGGTAGAGTTCTAAGACATATTCTTGAGTTTAAAAAAAAAAAAACCAAAGTCTCAGAACAAAATAGAGTGTGAAAACTTTTATGTAATGCTCTATAATTTCTATTAGTAAAAGAATGGGAGACATATCGTGAATACCTGGGGGCAAAGATGGTGGGATTGAAGTAGTCAAGGACTTTCTAGCATTACTTGTGATATCTGAATTATTAGGAAGCAAATGGAGGTAAGTAAAAATCAATAATACAAAAGATTTGCTTTAAACCAGGCACAGTGGCTTACATCTATAAACCCAGGTACTCAGGAGGCTGAGATAGGGAAGATTGAGGTTTGAGGTTAGCCCAGGCAAAAAGTTCTCAAGACTCCATGTCACAATAAAAAGCTGGATAAAGTGTTGCATGCCTGTCATCCCAGCTACTGTGGGAAGCATAAATAGGAGGATCAAAGTCTAGGCCTGCCCAAACAGAAAATACCAGAAATAACCAGAGAAAAAAGGACTGGGGCTGTGGCTCAAATGGTAGAGCACCCACCTAGCAAGTGTGAAGCCCTGAGTTTAAAAAAAAAAAAAAGTACTGTCAAAACTAAATTGTTTTATGTCATTGAACTCAGATCAGGACAACCTCTAAAGTGATGCTCACTCCTTTGATATAGAATAGTAAGTACCATGTTTTGTTTTACTTGAGCGCTTATATAGAATGGTTTCAGAAATTGATTCATTTCATATCTATCTGCTAATGAAGCTAGACTTCTACTGCTTGATCCTTTAATCCTTAGTCATTGCTGCCATAATCTTGAGACTGGAAAATAATTTCATCAGCCTGTGTAGAGGTGTGCCTGTCTTGCTTTTTTCTCTTGTCACCAGGAAACCATCATGCTTCACCGGCACTAACTTACCCCTTCCCTCATTGCTTTTGGCTTTGCTCTTTTGCTTCCTGTTATTTAGTGGCTGTAGGATATGTCTGTTTATATTAACTGTTACCCCTGTCTCTCTCACCCCATAAACAATGGAAGCTAAATTGTACATGGAACTCATTGAAAAATGTTGACAGGAGAGGAGAAAAGCCCACATTCAAAACACTGAAAAACCAAATACAGTAACTCCATCCAAGTAATGGATGGAAAAGGAAGGCTAGGCTGTGGTCTTTCCATTTTAGAACTGTTTATTTATTTATTTATTGGGGTACTGGGGTTTGAACTCAGGGCCTATATCTTGAGCCAATCCACTAGCCATTTTTTGTGATGGGCTTTTTTGAGATAGGATCTCAGGAACTATTTGCTCAGGCTGGCTTCGATCTGTGATCCTCCTGAGCTCTGCCTCCTAAGTAGCTAGGATTATAGGCATGAGACACGGGTACCAGGCTGTTTATTTATTTATTATTTACGGTGCTGGGGATCAAACCTAGGGCCTTGTGCATGCTAGGCAAGCAGCTCTACTGTTGAGCTACACCTCCGTCTCTCTCTCAGAATTGTCTTTATTTCTCATTGCAAAGAGTTTCTTGGCCCTTGCAAATGTATTCTGAGTGGCCTACATTAGCAATGACAAAATACACCAAAATGCACACACACACACACACGCACACATGCCCTCCATGTTGGTGGGCTTTACATGCATGGATTCAACCAATTGTGGATTGAAAATATTTGGGAGACAAATTGTATCTGTGCTAAACATGTACAGACTTTTTCCCCCCTCATCATTGTTCCTTAAACAAGGCAGTGGAACAGCTACCTACACAGCACTTCCATTGTTTTAATATTATAAATAATCTAGAGATGACTTAAAGGACATGGGAGTATGTGCATAGATTATTTGCAAATACTACACTATTTTATATAAAGGACTTGAGTATCCTCAGAGTTTGGAATCCTAGGGGCCTGGAACCAATCCCCCATGGACACCGAGTGATGGCTATAAATCAAGGATATATATATTAATATGTAAATAAAAATATGTGTTAAGCATTAGCAGGTGGTTTTAGGTGGGAGCAGATTCACTGTGACTGAAGAGGAAGCTGTAACATTGGGTAGGAAGTCACCCTTTTGAGGTCCATGCTCTCTGAGCTTTGAACTCAGTGGCTCCAAATGCTGATGGGTATCAGGAGGAATCTTTTCACAGAAGTCACTTTATATGAGAGGTCAGGGACTCCCAAATATTTGTCACATATTATCTACAAGGTATTACAATGCCCACTCTTAGAAAGATGTGTGTCTATTTTCATTGTTTACATTAGCCTGAGGCCTCTTGGGTTGGAGAAAAATAGGTAACTATGACTTTATTGGGGGGTGTTAGTTCAGCTGAGTGGTGGCTGGAGTTGGAGGTCTTTAAGTAGAATTTAGCTTTAGGGTATGACTGACTGAATTACCACCTTCCTAAATGAGACCCACTGTGGGTGGGTTGGGGAAGGTTTGGGGCTGGAGGTGGAAGAAGTGGCTGGTAACTTGCTTGGGATCTAGAAGTCCCCAGTCTGCTGACATAAGCTATAGCCACTCAAGCTCCCTGCTGCACACATGGGCACAGAGTGATCATTGTGCCTGTCTCAGCTCTGGTTCTCATTTTTAAAGCAGAAGTTTGAAACAGTACAACCCTCTGTCTTCTGGGGTTTGGCTTTAACCATTGAAGATTTGGGGAATGAAAACAGTGTGTGACCCCAAATCAGGGAAGTGTCCAATCTCAGATCCGTGCTGCGAACAGGGGCTTTTTGGTGTGGCTATAATGGTGGTCAGGAAAAACCTTTTAATCAAGAAGGTTTAAGACAGATGGGAGAGGGGTCCAGCACAGAGGAAGCCAGCAGGGGACTCATCCGCACCCCATTGTCTATGGCTAGCCAGCTTTCTTGAAAATAATGTAGTGTGGCATCTTGTATAAATGTATTTTTAGTGTTATTAGACTTTTCTCAATATTACCAGATGTTCTCAATGAAGTGCAGCCAAACCAAGCACATATTTATAAAGAAATTCCATTAAAAACCAGGCATTTAAATTGGTTTTAGAAGCTTGTTAAAGAAACCAGGCTGGCTAGTGAAAATCACTACTGCTTTAAAAAATAGTTGCGTAGCTGAAACAAGAGCTACTCTGGGGCAGATCTGTCGTGTCTGACTTACCCTCCCTTAAGAACTTTGCTCAATAATCACAGCTCCTTGGGAGGCGAAGATAAGAGAACTGAAATTCAAGGCCAGCCCAGGCAAAAAGTTAGGGAGACCCTTTGTCGAAGAACAAGCCAGGCATGGAAGCTCAACTCTGTAACCCCGGCTGTGTTAGGGTAGGTGAAAGTAGGAGGATCATGTTCTCAGGCAAAAAGCACAACCCTCTCTGAAAAATAGCTAAAGCAAAAAGGGCTGGGGTGTGGCTCAAGTGTTAGAGTGCAGTGAGACCCTGAGTTCAAAAAACCCCAGTTCTGTCAAAAACAAAGCCCCAATCAAAAAACAAAACATCAACAACAAAAAGCCTTTTGCTCTTTTTGGAAGCCTTTTACAATATTGCCTTTGCTACATGAAGGAAACAGCAGTTGTGATCACTGGGATTAATGATGTAGCCTCTGGAGCAGGTAGCCTGGAATGATCCATCTGTCCTCTTTTTCTCAGAGAAAGCACATCTCAAGTCATTACTTAGCACCTAAGTTTCAGGACCTCAGGAAGACAGGAGAAAGCAATATTTATTTCTCAGTGTCCAGAGGGAAATTACAAAATTTTAATCACATGATTAATGCTCAAGTACTTAATACAATAAAGCCTTTCCCTATTGGAAGCTACCCTCAGCCACAGTGAGGACACATCTCTGTCTGCAGATTAATAGTGGAGACATTAGGCTTCTCTTTCAGGGTAGGAACACAGTAATGTGCTCCATTTCCTCCTTTATGAAAGGAAGGACCATGGTACGGAAAACGCCCCCTTTCATTCTTACATACAAAATGGTGGCCTGTGGCCTGGGAGGGCAGACTTACTTCACTGTCCTGGTGATTGATTTCACTGAGGTTTGACTGCTGCAGCAGGACAGTGAGGAGCCTGTAAGAATAGAAACAGGTCATCAGAACACATAGTCATTAGAATACTGTAAATACACAACACTAGAAATACAGCCAGTTGAAGGCCTCCAGGAGAGGTGAAGGCCCTTTCCATTTATCTGAAAGGAACTTGTGGGAAAGAAGCCAGTATGATATGTAAGAAGACATCTGTCTCCCACTTTCTCTCCAACTTAGCACTCTGGAGGGGCTGGGGAATGGAGAAAGTAAGTCTTTAAATGCATCTATGTCACCTATGTGTGCAGTTCAAGAGCAAAATCATCAGTCTTAGTTTTTATTTATTTCACATAAACTGATACAATTCTTCTGATACTCCTAGGTATATATGCGAAGCCCAGGGTTTCTAATCTTAGGGCTGGGAAAAGAGCTGTTTAGGGCATTCTGGTAAACAGGCATAAAGGTGCAGAATGAGTTAATTGATGCATATCAATCGAGAGGATGAAAAACAGTGCAGGAAAGGAAGCACAAAATTATTTTTGGAAAAATTGTTCAAAATTGGATTGAGGGATTGTTTATTGTCTTCTCTGATCCAGTTTTCATTGTCTCTCAGCTTAGATGACATCCAAAGCCCTAAGATTAAATTGTTGTTCACAGGAGAAGGAGAGAAAGATGGCCAATCATCTTGCCTTAGTAGTGAACATGAGGCGGGGGAACTTGGTAGGGATGGAATTCTGATTATTTGCTGTGGGTATGAAATGGCTAGGAAGCCTATGGTTTAAATCTGTTGTTGGGGTAGCCAGGCTGTTCTTGGGACTCAATTCTGCCCTGCAACACCCCCCATAAGTGACCTCAGCGCTTCTGTATCCTCTGTGTCTAATAGAGGTATTGACAACAGTGGTGTGGAGTGTGGGGGCCAAGGGTTCCTGGTATACAGACTTTAAAGGACCAGGAGTTATGACTGCAAGCAGTACAGCTTTTATGCTTTCTGAATTCTAGACTCATCCCTCTGTCTAGTAGGAAGTTGCAATAAAAATAATTGCATTTAGATGGCACTGTTTATAACCTCTGTAATTTTTCTCCATTGGATACAGTTTCCTTTTTGGCTGCTTTATGGATAGGGTCTGGGCTTACCTTGCCACTGTTTTTCCTTTCTGTCTTGTCTTTCCCTGGGTCTTGGTCTATGTTACTGTCTCTTGCTAGTGGCCAGTGTTTAATCTCTAGGGCCCTTTGTCTACAGTGCTAGGGATGAGTGGGAAGGAAGGCAGGATGGAGTTGTGATCAGTGTGGCTGTTCTTCATTAGCCCTTCGAAGACTGAGCTCAACTGAGGCCAGACAGGCTCTTCCAGGGCTGGTCCAGTACAGAAAGATCACCTGGAGGGAAGTAGGGCTGTGGGCAGATTAGGATGGGGCTAGGTAGAGCAAGACTTCTCACATCCTGAGTGTTCCCACGAAAGTTGTGGGTTGAACCTTGTAACTGGATGTTTGTCTATTTCTTCTCAGCTTCATCTTTGCTTTGCAAAGTCCTGCTTGAGGCTGACCTCTAAGGATGGCATCAACCAGGTCCCTTTTCTCTCTGACTCCCTATTAGGTTTGGCCAGTGAGAACATGTTCAGGAGGAAAGAGGAAGTCAGCTCCCTTTTGGGCAAAGATTTCTTCCTCTACCAAAAATGTCAGCCTCTGTGGGGCCACAGCCTCTACAGCTACAGTTGCCACTGAAGCTCTCAGAAATTCCAATAACTGCTCCCTTCCTTGCCCTTTTGGCCTAGGGAGTGGTGACATTTTCCTGCTCCTTTGAAGCAGATAGGGGTGATGTGGGGAGGGGTTGGTTTGTTTGTTTTTAAACTGGGTCTGGCTATGGAGCCCAGGCTTGCCTGAAACTAACAAGCCTGCCTCAGCCTGGGATTACAGGCGTGTACCACCAGGTCTGGTGGGTGGGGAGTTATATCACTATCTCTTGCTGGTTAATATTAAATAGATTTTCACTGGGCTTTCTCTAATTGCCTCCTCTTATATTTCTTGCCTCCTCTGTCATGACCATGACTGATGGGTGCCCATCTATGTTGCCTGATTTCATCCCATTCCTAACTCTCTAAGATTCATTGGTCTTCAAAGCTGGACATAAATTTACAGATAAAGTCTCTCTCTTATCACTCTCATTCACTCTGTGTGTGTGTGTGTGTGTCCTTTATGAGAACAAAGACCCCGAGGGCCACACTGCTGGCTAAAGCCACCATACAATGCCTTGGTGGCCTAACCTGAGCTGGAATCTAGGTGTTGGGCTTCCAGTTCAGTGTTTCCTTGCTGTTGTGTGGTATGGTATGGAGGAAATCTGCTCCATACTTGTCCATATCTGTCTCAGTTGCAGACAACTTGCAGACCTCTGTCCCGGTGCTTGCATTCTGTGCTAAGTATTCTTCCATGACCCCATTAGCACCAGTTCAAACTCCCTCCTGCCCTCACATCTTCCAGGAAGCAGTAGAAGGACCACCTTGTTCCAGGAACCAGGACAACAAGCTTGGATCCTAAACAGCAGCCTGATGTGGGACAATGTGTGAGCCGAAGAGCAGAATCCTGCCTGTGAGAATCCTTGCTCCCTGTGTAGCTCAGTGGTATGGCACTTGGAACTTGCCTAGCATGTGTGAGGCCTGGGTTCAGTTACCAGCACCACAAAAAACAAACGAAACAAATAGAATCATTGCTTCCTACCAACCAGCCAGGGACCTTGGGCAAGCTCTGACTCTCTCAGGGCCTACATTTTTTTCTTTCAATCTGCAAGATGGAGAGAGTAATACTTAATTCCTAAAGATTTGCTATGACTTTTAGGTGAATCAGTGCACACAAAGAACATAGAATAGCTTTTATGTACCCCGCCCCAAGTTCTATACGAAGATTCGTTTTTAAAAAGCTCCTACTACTCTCTCTTTTCTGGGTCTCTCTTGACCACCATTAGGGGTGATTTGGAGGTAGGAGTGAGGGGAGAGAGAGAGAGAGACAGACAGACAGACAGAGAGAGAAAGATTGAGAAATGGATCAGCTAGGAACATCATGGGAGCCATTTTTTTTGTAAGCTTTCCTGGTCCCTGAGGATTCCAGTCTTGGTGCTGACCAGCCCAGTGATAGGTGGAAAAAATGGTCTGGAAGCTAGCCATCTCCCCTTCCTGTCCTGAAGCTGTCTGGATGTGAGTTTGTTGTAGTAAACTGCCTCAGGTAAGAGCACTTTACCTGGTAACTAGAAAACAGGACCCCAAGGAAATGAGTCAGGAAGCCCTCTGGCAGTAGTCAAAAGCAATGAAAAGAGGCAGAGCTCCTGGATCTGTGGTACTGGGACCAAAAAAAAAAAAATCTGCTGGTAACCATGGAGACCATGCAAAAGGCCTTTGGAGAGCCCGGTGGCTGCTTTCAGAGGAAATTATTGCTTGCCTTCCAACGCTAGCATGCACAGCATTGTACAAGCACAACTCTGTTCTCTTTGGACCTTTGTCTCAGTGATCATGCACCTTCTTTCACAGGAGTGCCCTCTGAATGTCCCAGCCAAGGGAACAAGAAAAGCCCTGGGGAGCTGAAAGGGAGAAAAACGTGGACCTGCTGAGTGGCAGGGGAATCCAAGCAGAAAGGGGACTGGTGAGATGAAGCCTGTGCTCCTTTGCTTTTATCTATCCAACATGTCTTCGCGTTCATCATTATAAACCACTTATCCTCCACTGCACTGGGTTAAGCTGAGGATGTAGATTGGAACTGATGGGTTTACAAGGGAGTTGTTTCCATCAAAGAGCCAAAAATTCCTCTGCAGGCAAAAGGCTAACAGAAGTGTCCTCTTGGCTTGTTTACAAGAAATTTCAATTTGAGGCTTCCCTCTGAATAACCTCCAGCCAGCACCAAGTGGGAAGAGCTTGCTGTTTGGAAACCTAAGGACCAGGAAACTTGAAAACTCATACAGAAGACTACACTTTCAGGGATCATTTCTGTAGTTCGTTAAAACTCATACAAAAATCTTTGCACAAGGCCACCACGTGGCCTGTACATTTGCTTACTAATAGGAGAAAAATACAGATGTATCTGCACTAACGAAGGTAGCAAAAGGAGTTTTAGTGGAGCTAGGTGGTTGAGTTAAATGTCCCTTGGGTTCTGAAGTTTGGAAGCAGTGCATGTCCCTTGGTCAACATCAGAAGGAGTGCTGTTCATACACCAGCATGCTGTGCAGTAAATGTGTATGCACGCTCTGGGATTTGGGACTGCATGTACACAGAGCTATGTATGTGTACAGACTGTTTGTGAACCCGTGTGTGCCAAGGGGAAGGCCAGGGTGGGAGCTAATGGGATGGCAATAAAAGGGTGTCATTCTTTACTGCTTATCCATGGTATTCATTTCTATCTATCTTCCATCATTATCATTGTCAATGTCAATAAATTCACATTGTCACTAACACTTCCTGAACGTGGACAATGTATTAGGTGCCATCTTCAGTAGTTTCTACATATTTTTCGCATTTGCTTCTGCCTATTTTTCTATAAGGTAAGTACTGCATCCTCTCTACTTCCTAGACAAGAAAGCTAGTGAATCCTTGACATATTAACTTGTCCAAGATAAAATGACAGATAAAGACACAAAGATTCAAATTCATCTGACTCCTAGCCATCCCCAAGAAAAACTTTTGATGACTTTCAGTTACATGGAGTAAACCAGGATAAGTAAAGAAACTAGACAAAGAGAAAATAAAGGCAGAAAAAAGAAGACATGATCTATAGTCCTATATGCAAGCCAAAGCAGGACTCAAATTGAATTTTGAATTTTCTAAATATACAAAGAGAGAAACACAATCATAAGTCACAGTGTTCATATAACAAAAATACAAAATAGTTTCCTAGGAGAAGCACAGCGATTCCTCCTTTAGTAGAAGTTTTCCTGCGGTTTCTTAGGTACAATTTTTTAGATGCTGTAATGAATAAACTATGTTTTGATAATGAACCAAGAAGTCTGTAAGGCTGATTTTTATAATGCCTCTCAATGCAGGCCAAGAGCTTATTAACAAAATGTGAGCATTAAAAGAAATTCTATAAGGTCCAGAACAGTGGTTCTTAGGAGTACAACAGACTCACTGAACAGGTTGTCTTCACACGTACCGTAGGTAATTAACTTCCCTGTGCCTCAGTTTCCTCATCTGTGAAATGAGGATAGAATTATTACCTACTGCAGAGAGCACTGGTGAAGATTAAATGAAGCAGTACATAGAAGGCACTTAGGACTTTGCTTAGGACACGGTGATAGCCAATGCCGTCATCATCCTCGTCACTGTAAGTTAAGTGAGACCTATGTACTTTAGTGATTATCCAAGATGGCCTAATCTTGTGTCCCTTTCAGAAAACCTAATGGTCAAACAGGCTCACGGAGCCTCATAGGAGGCCTCTGCCTTCTCTATATAAATGTAGGGTTAGGCAGTATTTCCAAGCCAGAGCAGTTGAGCTTTTTCTCTGAAAATAAGTCTAAGTTATGCTGATACAAAAACAGTGAGTGACTGTGGCCCAACTCTGTGACAGAGCATGGCTTGGCCAGTTTCTGCTTTAAATGTTTAATGCAGATATTATTAAGCTCTCCAGTGACCATACATTTTTCAATAAAACTAGGAGATATTGAACTTTTAGGAACATAATTGCATAGGCAGTATGGTCAGGCAAGCTGGTTTTCAAATGCTCTGTAGGTAATTAAACTAGTTGATTTGCTATATGGGTTGTTAAGCGTTAAACCTAATTAATATTTGGAGAACATTTACTAGAAATACTAATTTTGGTTTTAAAACAGTTAATCTTAACTTGTCTATTTTATTATTTAAAGCAGCTGGTATAACTAGAGCAGGATTTTATCTTTCAGAATCAAGTGTCCATTTAGGACAATAAAACTATGCCATTAGGGCACAAAAGGATGTTTATTTTTCTGATTTCAATTCATCCAAGGGTAGTGGCTGGGTCATTAGTTATCATTTCAAGAGATAGGGAAACCACCACTCTCTGCTCTCCCAGTTACAGCAATGCAACATAGATCCTAGAGTATCTGGGGGCCTTACTGGGTATACTAAGAAATAGATATCCAAGTCCACAAAGGAGAAAATACACTTGAATTGGCTTTCAATTTTATTACTGCACTGATTTCATAGGATGAACCTACTGGATTGAGCTAATTGACTTCAAAGGTAATTCTAACTGACAAGGCTTAGTTCAATCCTTGGGTGCAATGGGCTGATGGCAGAGACCTTTGCTTTTCACCAAAATCCAAGGATAGAAATCATGAATGACAGGTAGATTCCTGACTAAGGACTGTATTCCCTGGAGCTCATTATACCCAGAAGCATTCAATGACTAGTTCTTAATGTATGAGAACAGATGTAAATTGTGCCCTTTGCAGGCTGAGGTCTACAGAAACAAGCTAGGCTTCTCTATGCTACTCCGTCCATCTGCAGGCTGAGTGAGGGGTATTCTGTGATCCTAGAGAGAGAGATAGAGTCACAAGATGGGAGAAGTGATGTCCCCAATCCCAAGTGAAAGGGAATCATCCACCATCTAGGAACACCTAATTGAACTGTGACATGTCTGAGAAGTACATTTTTATTGTGTTAAACGCTGAAGCTTTGGGTTTTATTTGTCATCATAGCTATAATTATTATAACTTAAGTAGGGTTTTCACTTTTAGAATCAGTAGATTTTAAAATTACTCTGAGTGAGGCAGGTAAGGGGAGTTAAGTGCATTAAATTGAGGCAGAATAATCTTGAAAGATGTGTTTTTAAACTTATTTTCTAAAGACCACTCTTGGAGAAACAGTATACTCTGTGGACAAATATGTATGTGGGTTGTCTAAAAGAGTCATTCTCCTTTTTTTTTTTTTTTCTCGTGTTTCTAATTCCTCAAAAGGGAGTCATCCCCTTATGAACAATGTTTCCTGATTTTTAACTGTCTGGCTTTGCTGTTTCATCGCTAAATTTCCTTGCTTTGTTAGTTTTTGGATAAAGCCTAATTTTCTGTTATTTCTGGATATAGTCCAAGATAATAAGAGACAAGCTTTGGGAATGGTTCTGTAATTTCCCAAATCCTTTTACTTTCTGTAAAAGAGATTGAAATGAAGAAATCTTACTGTCCCTTGGCTGGAGGATTACAGCCCTTTGGGGGTTTTAGCTCTTAGCTCAGAACATGGGTGAAGAGGGTGAGGCACCCAGCAGATACTGCCTGTGGTGCTGGCCTTGCCCTGGACTGGGGAATGCTTACTTCCTGTCAGAGGCATGTTGTGTAGAGCAAAGGGAAAAGAAGAGTTCATCATGTCACAATTTTGTAGTAGGAAATGCTGGCACCAGTGGCATGGAGAGGCTTTCAAAAAATGGAGACAGGGAAAATTAGACACAGAGGAACAAGGAAGCTACCCTTGGTCTGGGCATAAGTTTTTTCTTGCTTCAATTGTCCTACAAAGCTGTGACCTTCTCAATCATCAACTTTCCTTGACCCACATATTTCTTTATGTGGCTTCTAGGCACACACACTCCTGGCTTTCCTTCTAAACCCCTGGCTTCCTGCCTCAGACTTCTTTGCCACCTCCTGACTCCTGACCTGGGCTCAACTCAGGGTTTAGGTGTTAATCTTTCTGCTCAGTCATGGCTGCTTCACCCTGCTTGATTTTATTCAAAGCATTGGCCATTACTGGATGCTATCTAGTTTCTTTGTTTAAACTATGCCAGTCACTTAACTCCATCAGAATGTCAGCTCTGGGACAGCAGAGGCTGTCTTACTTACTGTGGCACTGCCAGGGGCTAGAACCATGCTTGGTCCATAATAAGGGCTCAATAAATGGTTACTGAGTTAATAACTGACTAATTGAATGAAGGAATATATGAATTCCAATGGTAAAAACATTTCTTCTTAAATCAAAGACAAGGAAGAAGCAGGTTTTATTGAAGTAGAAGGGGAATAAGATTAAACTTTAAAATTATTCTAAGTTATTTTGTATGGTCCTGTCTACTGAAATTTCAAATGGAAAAAACAAAAGATAAGTTTCATTTTTTTATCAGCCACAGAGCGATGGATTAGTTGTCCTGTTGCAAACTGGGTTTCTCCCCTCTTGTATGTTCTAAGAGCCAGGCTGCTTACCTTACATCGGGCTCTGCAGTGGCAGCATGCAATGGCAGGCGGCCATTTTTATCTGGGATGTTGTGCTTGGCACCATTTCTGAGCAGACTCACACAGCCTTCAAGCCAACCCTGAAATGCAGGAGCAACCACACGCTCATTTAACACAAACTCACATAGCACAGGTCAACAAACTTTAAGTTTTTTTTTCTTTGATTTGGTTCAAATCATGTTTTATTTATTTGACTTGAAGACATTAAGGACCATAGCTCCAATTTAGATACCTCAACAGAGAGCTGAAGGTATTAAGGTCCAAATTTCTATGTGTTCTGAGGCCTTTACCCTTTCAAATGCAGACTGACCCTAGACGCTCTCTCTTACCTCCCCCTTTCAATTTCCAGGACCACTTAATAATATTCCTTTTGTGTGTATGTTCAGACAGCCCTAGGTCCTACAGTCAAACAAAGGTAGCACATGATAGGGGCTGATTGACCAGTTCTCACCTCTTGGTCTGTGGCCTAGTTCCAAATCATACTTATCAATGATCTGACTTGGATGCCATGGTCCAATTCTAAAATGTGAACTCCAAGCCATTTCTGAGTCCCAGCCTTAATTCTTAGCCTCAGTTTATCTATGTCTGATAAATAGGCCTTGGTTCTCAACAAAGAACAAAGTTCATTTTCTGGTAATCACAAGGATAGCCTCTTACTATTCTAGTCAGTCCCCTTCTCAATGCCTAGACAGGTAACCTGAGCCTCACTCCAATATGGTTGGGCCTCTAATGCTAGCAGCCTGAATCCCTAAAATGTGGCCATCACCAGGCTCCCCAATACTGTGTTTCACTGACCTATGATTTCCCAAGAAACTCAAAGGTGCAAGCGCCTTGCTCTCCACTAATTACGTTGATTAAGGCCTGATATTACCACCTCAAATGTTTGTCTCCTTAGTTAACATAGCCATCACTCTCATTTCAAAGCACAGGAGTCATCTTGAACTAGCCCTCTCTCTCTGTTTCACACTGTTTCACCAGTTACCCTACTGGTAACCAAGTTAGCTCCCATGTTGAGGAAAAGGCTTCCTACATTCATCTAGTATCCTTGGCTACTCACCCAATTCTAAGTCGACTAATAAATAGATGAAACTACTTGGAACCATTATTCTGATGAATAATGTGATATGGCTCTTTTGTTTGGAAGCGGGTTTCTGTCTTTCTCCATTGGAGTACAGTTACACCTCAGGATTCCTCTCAAGAATCCCCAGCAAGATGAGAAAGATGACTGAAGATTCTCCCTTAATATGACAATATTGAAAGCACTGAAAACTAAAATGTTAATAAATACATGAAGATGAAAGAGAATAACGATAAGAAAAGAATCTTTTGCTTTTGAAAAGTCTGAAAAATAATCTGTCAACAAAAGCACATCAAAATTCAGATTTGGTTCTCCAGAATTGACCAATAACACTCAAATCTTAAGTAGAAGTGAATATTTTTCTGGCAGTGTCAGTTTTTACTCATAGTTTACTAATGTATTAAATATGTTTTTAATTGCTAATGTCTAAGTTATCAAGTTCTTTGATTAAAAGGAGAAAATATGATCAAGAAACCCAAAAAGAAAGGCAAGCTGGACACATTTTAGAGTTGCCCAAGATTTACAGTTTTTGAACAGAAGATCTTTTGGAAAGGGAAGGTTTAAAACAACTAAAAAAGTCATTTTGCAACATTTCCTGGAACTCCATGTGTGTGTGTGTGTGTGTGTGTGTGTGTGTGTGTGTGGTTTTCTTTTTTCCTTCAGAAAAAAAGAAATTAAAAAATCCTTGAAGATCTCTGAAATCCTTGTCACTATTCAGAACCAACAAATGAGTTTGGTATAAACTATGTGCTCACTGATTCTATGTGTGCTTCTCTTTCAGTTGTGATAAATTTAAGTTGTCATTTTTACCACAGTTTAAAAATGAGGAAAGAGAGGCTGGGTATGGTGGTACGTGTCTATAATTCTAGCTACTCAGAAGGCAGAGGTAGGAGGAGTGTGGTACCAGGCTATCCCAGGCAAAAGTATGAGATCCTATCTAAAAAAGAAACTAAAACCAAAAGGACCAGGGCATAGCTCAAGTGCTTGCCTAGCAAGTGCAAGGCCCTGAGTTCAAATCCCAGTACCACAAAAAAAAAAAAAAAAAGAAAGAAAAGAAAGAGGAAGGAGGCACAAAACAATGAAGTGATTTTTCCCAAGATCATACATCTATGGTAAGTTTATTTGTACACAGAGTTGAGACTTAATTTCTAACTGCCCTTTTTTGCCACGTTTCTCTTTCATACTTGAATCCAAACCTTGCCAGGAAGAGTGGTAGACTTCATAGTGTAACTTCCAGGACATCCCTCTTCCCAGTGAGCCTCAGCAGAGCCACGGAGGGGTTCTACCAGGGAATCACACAAAAGCTAGGCCTAGTTAGGAAAGTGACCCCACATGTGTCATGTAGGCTGCTATCTTCATGCAGCTTTTTAAAATGAGCTCCTAGAAAGAGTTGTTTGTGAAGGTATCACCTGTCAAGGCTCCAAGGGGCCCCTCATAATTCCCTAACTGCCTAGAGAAGCATTTCTTCCCAGTCCCTTGCCTAGCAGTCCAGCCAAAGAAATTTGAAAATTTGAATTTTATGATTTTGGAAGGGGCACAGTTTGTTTTCACCATATTCTGGCGGCTAGTGGCAGTTGACTCTAGAAACTACTTCTACTCCCTTCTTCTACCACTTGACCCAAATTTCCTCAGCTCAGACACCAAAAACATGTAACAAGAACATTTGTCGGGTTGTGTGCTAGAAGGGAGGTGACTGAGAGGACAGTTGTATATCTGTCCGAGATACGTGACCTCAGCTAGCATACACAGAGCAGCGTTCTTTAAATTTGAGTAGATACAAAAATTGCCAAGGAAGTTTGTTTAACTCGCAGTCTCCACCCCACTGTCCCCATCCTGCTCTTAGTGCATCTCATTAAGGAGGTGTTGGGTGGACCCCAGGAACATGCATTTGAAACAAACCCTCCAAGGGATATACATCAACAAGAGATCTGTGACCACCATTTTGAAAAATTCTATCTAGAGTTATTTGTGGGTCCTAGAGAAAGAGGGCACATCAATAAGAAAAAAATGAAAAATTAGGTTCTGAAGAAAATCTCTGTGAGAATTGGGCAATGCATCATTGCAATCTCTGCTGGACAGGGCAGGAAGGGGTGGCGTGTCCAGGAGACGGAGGGTTTTACTTCAGTAGGGCTGGCCTGGGCAGCAGCAGCAACAGCAAATGCAAGAGGTAGCTATTGCAAGAAGGCACTGGTCATGCTGAGGACTTCTAGTTGGAGAGGAAGAATGATGTCCCCCACATGGTAGTTAGGGCTGCTTGAAAAGCGCTCCAGAAAACCCTTGGATCTCCCAAAAGAATCACAGGGAGGATTTGAGAGGACAGGGGCCTGGGGACTTTCAGTGAGTCTTAACCAAGCTTGTTCCATGTTGGGCAATACTGAACTGAAATCTCTAGTGAGGATGGCATTACACACTTTCTAACTTAAGCATTGACTGTGAACTGAGTCATGTGCTGGTGATGCCTCCAAGAACCTGGTGTTTCCTTCATTCTCTGCTCCCCTCACCCTTCCCAGTTCCCATCATTTCTCACATCCCACCCCAGATGTTAACTGGATCTTCAAAGTGTTACACCCTCTTAGGGTTATTTATGGTGGGCGTTCTTACATGCATCAACAATGTCCAGCGATGTCCCAAGATAAACTGTGATGTTGTTAAGATAGAAAAGAATGTTTCTCTAATGGTGATATCACCTTTATCTAGGATCTAAAATGACAGATCCACAACACCAACTCTAAGTAGTGACATCAACCCTGTAGATAATTGGAGTAAAGCTCCAAGTTCTAGTCTCATTGGCCAGCTGTATTCATCCAAGAACACTGTTCTGCAAGTGGGACCCTTATGACACCTTAGCCTCTTTAACAGACACATGTCACATTAATACCAGGTAGGTTGCCAGGCATAAACTTGTGCGACCATATGTATCCTGCGTGTTAATGTTGGCTCCCATCTTCAACAGCAGTTTCACTGTGTCCACTTGACGTCCAGAAACCGCGTGCATCAAGGGTGTACATCCTGGAATGAGACATTTCAACAGCCTTTAAAATCGTTTGACTGATGACATTTTTGAGCAGACTCTATTTGCCTGTTCATTTATTTCACTCTTTGCAGTACAAACTTAGCTGTTGAACTGTGTGGGATTGAAAAGGGATGAAGATGATTGTTGCTATATTTATATAAATGTCTTTTTTTTTCTGGCTTTCTTCAATCTTCTTTAATTTTGCAATAGTTGGTTGATTGAAATATTTTGGGCAGATGATAAAAATTATTTATTACTGCCTCAGGGATCTGCATAATTTGGGATCCAACATTCTGGTTTATCGTGACTTGGCTTAAACAATGTGGAATCTGGAAAGACCTGTGGAAAGCAACTCCAGCCGTGCAAACAGGTTCCACACACTTTTATTGGAGGTGGTGAGGGGTAAAGCTGGGTGATGGCCTAGTCTTGGGTTGTACAAATTCTTGCTAAAAAGAGCCGCCTGTACTGACCACTTACTTGCTTTAAGAATCAATATAGGCAAAGGCATTTGGTTTCTAAGTGTGCTTTATTCTCAAATAAAAATAGAGATGAAATTACACATTTTGTTTAACTGCAGGGCCGTGGGAACAAGCCAGACAAGTGAGTTAGAGTCCAGGTGCCTTACATTCCTTCAGGTGAAGAAACTAAACCTCACGTACAACCCCTTACCCAGCTGAGACTTGGTTAGAAGTCTTTGGGCTGGAGATTCATACTGACAGTGTGATTCCTCTCTGATGAACTGCACACAGATCCCTGAGAATGGGTACTGTCCAGACTGCTCTCATGAATGATTACAGCTGGAGGCCCAGTGCCTCTCCAAGTCTCTCCCTTCTAAGACACTTACAGGCATTTGTGCTGGGTAAAAGCAGCACAAAGTGCTATGTCTTAAAATAGTGCACAATTTCCTACTTCCTCCCTTTCTCCTTTCCTTCCTTCTTCCCTGTCTTTTGCTTATGTGAATTGAGTGGCTCCCATCTTTCTTTCACTGGACTTTAGTGAAAATCAGTCAGGCATAATTTAAGTGGTCTTTTTCAGAGTTCTCTGTTCCTTTCCATTGATCTAGATATCTACTCCTCAGCCAAGACCACATAGTCTTGATTTTTTGCAGCTACGTAGTAAGCCTTACAATTTGGTATATGCAGATTCCTTCTATTTTATTCTTCTTTTACAAATTAATTTTAACTATCCTAGTTTCTTTCCATTTGTATACAAATTACAGGTAATCTTGTCTACATCCACCAAAAAAATCTTGCTGTAGTTTTAATAGTAATTGTGGTTTCCATCCTATGGAAAGCTGTCTCTTTTTAGAAATTGCATTAAATCTATATAGAAATTGGAGAGCATTGTGTGTTTTACTATATTAAGTTTTCTAATGTATGAATAAGGTATGTCTCTTCACTTATTTAGATATCTTGATTTATTTTATCAGTATTTTATAGTTTTTAGCATACAAGACCTGTACAAATTTTGTTATATTTACATCTAAGAGTCTTTTTTATTGAATTATTTAAAATGTTATTGTATTTTGGTTTCCACATGTTTATTGCTACAACAAATAAATACAACTTATGTTAGTATGTTGATCTTACATCCTATGACCTTGTTGAACTCATTTATTAGTTATAGGCAATCCTTAGGATTTTCTATGGTGACAATAAAATTGTGAAAAAGGGACAGTTTGGGTTTTTTCTTTTTCAATATGTTGGTTTTTTATTTCTTTTCTTGCCTTTGGTACTCATATTACATTATACTGAATATGAGTGCTGAGGATAGATGTTCGTGCCTGCTCATGATCTTGGTGTCAAAGCATTTGGTCTTTCAGCATTAAGGAAAGTATTACTCTTAGGATTTTTTGTAGGTGATTTTTGTGTGTGTGTGGTACTAGTGTTTGAACTTAGGGCATGCCCCTTGCTCGGCAGGCATTCTACCACCTAAACCAGGTCCTTAGCTTTATACATTATCTTTCCCCCTTTTAAAAATAAGAGATGAGCTCTTGCTATGTTGCCCAGCCTGGCTTTTATCTCATGATCCTCCTGTCTCAGACTCCCTATTAGCTGGGATTACAGCCTCCAACTAGCATTCCCAGCTTTGTAGATACTTTATTATATTGAGAAGATTCCTCCCTATTTCTATTTTTTTCTGAGATTTTAAATTGTCAATGCATATTAAATTTTGTCAAATGCTTCTTCTATATCAATAGACATGAATATATGATTTTTCCTCTTTAACTGGTTAACTTGATGGATTAAATTTGCTTTCAAATATTGAGCCAAACTTATATCCCTAGAACAAACCCCACTTGGTCATGCTGTATGGTTTGTTTTATGTATTGCTGAATTCAGTTGCTAATATTCTGTTAAGGACTTTTGAATCTACACTCATGAGGCCTCTTGATGAGTAGGGTTTTAAAATATTATCTTTGTCTGGTTCTGATATGAAGGTAGTATTAGCTCATAAATTTAACTGAGAAGAATTTCCTCTCTTCTCTTTTCTGAAAGAAATTATGTAAAATTGATGTTGATTATTCTTTAAAAGTTCATAGAAATCTCCAGAAAGACTACTTAGGCCTGAAGATATTCTTTTTGGGGGAATTTTTAAATTATGAGTTTAATTTCCTAAGTAGTCATAGGAATATTTAAATTGTCTATTTCCTACTGGAGGAATCATGGTAAATCATCTTAACTTTTCTATTAACAGGTGTTAAGTGCACATATTAATGGAATTCAGTGTGTTATTTCATGCACTGATCAAATTCAACCACCCCTTCAGCACCCAGTTTATCTTTTTTTGAGGAATTGATTCATTTTTCTTAATTATTGACTTTATGTGTGTGGAGTTGTTTGTAGTATTTCCTTATTACCCTTTGGATTCTGTAGGGTCTGTAGTAATGTCTTTGGTTTCATTCCCAATAATTTGTTTCTTCTTCCAGTTTTTATTTGTAAATATTACTAGAGGTCTGTCAATTGCATTGATCTTTTCAATGAATCAGTTTCTGTTTCACTGATTTTCTCTATTGTTTTTCTGTTTCAATTTCATCTTTTCTTTTCTTTTTTCCTTTGAAGTGTTTTGAGTTTGTTTTGCTCTTCTTTTTCTAAGCACCATGAGGTAAGAACTTAGTGATTGAGGTTTTCCTCTTTCCTAAGGTACATACTTAGTGTTAAAGTTCCCCCTTAACATTGCTTTAATGTTGGCCTTTACTGATGGTCTTTTTCATTCAATTTGAGATCATCCCGTTTCTCAGTATGACAAGTAATTTATTTAAACTTGGATATCTGGGGTATTATGTTATGAGATTCTGCATCCACTTCTATTTTAGCTGGTTGCCTGAGACACTGCTCTACAAGGGAAGTTAATGAGGTGCCTCCTCCTATGGCAAGGTGGGATGGGAAATCCAGGTTCTCTAGTAGGCTTCCACTGATATCTGAGGGAGAGGACTCTTCATTGCCACTGGATTCTGGTGAGAGTCCTAACTTTCAATAAAGTCTCCACTGAAATCAATAGGCAAAGAAAAGGGGACCTCATTACTAGGTGAGGGTCAAAGTCTAGGATCCCCACATGCCCACAGGGTCATTGCTAGGTACACAGGTTTTTTTTTTTTTAAAGTGTGTATGGCATTTGCCTAGAAGGGAGCCATTATTGCCTAAAAAGTTTTTTGTTTTTTTCCTGGTCCTTTGACTAGAGAATGCAAGTTTTGAGGGACTTTTTTCTGTCTAGATCTGTTTGCATTTCCGACTTGCCAGCTTCTTATGCTCCAACCCTGGAATATATAAGGCAAAATGAAAATCCATGGAACTCACCACCGTGTCATTTCTTGGATAACTATGGTCTTAACGTCTGTCATGTTCTCTCCATCTTCCAGTTTTCTTATTTTTATTATATGTTTCTAATATTATGTTATTATGTATATAAAATGTTCAGGGCTTTTAGTTGTATTTAGTAGAAAGGAAAATCACATCTATTCCATCTCCCCAGAAGCAGAAATCTTTGCTCTCTGCCTTTGACAGTTACATTTTCCCAACATTCATTGCTAGCAAAAGTAATCTGCTCTTTTCTGTATCTCTGTTATAACTACTTGGCTTATCAACTTCGGTCATTTATACAAAGATATTGGAAATAAACTCAAACAAACTGACTTCATTACAAGAGGTGATGTAAAAGATTTTGAAGCTTTTTGGCCTGATGGTGTGGCTCAAATGTTCGAGCACCTGCCTACCAAGTACGAGGTCTTGACTTCAAACCTCAGTACCGGCAAGATTTTGAAGTTTTGTGTTTAATACTACTATTTAAAGAAATTCTAAGGTTTCTGCACAGAGCCACAGGCAAGATATCCTATTGTCAATGAAGCCAGTCAGAAATAATTTTATTAATATTGTTCATTTCAAAAAGGATGAAGCAGAACAATCTGGACTCACAAGGTGTAAATATCTCACCTTCACTGTCACGGCATTCCAGGATGGAAGGGTCTTCCCGAATTACTGCAGTCAGAGCATTGACGTCTCCGTTAGATGCTGCCTGATAAACCATGGTCAGGTCAATTTCCTCAGCAGAGTCACCTCCATGAATCAAACAGATGCACTGTTACTATGTGGAGTGAATTCTCTGACAGAATAACAACACCCAAATTGTCACCTACACAGATGACTCATTAAATCTTTTTATTGAACCCAGGCAGAAGACTGAGTCATCCTTATCACGTACTTCCTGGCCACCCCTGGGGAAAGGTGGGCTCTGTGTAACACCACCATATGTTGGAAAGGAGCCTGAGGAATTAGATGTCCTTTGAGATTTCATGATGACCTTGCCAGGCATTCAGGTTTCTCAAAACTATTGAGACCAGAGAGGAAAATGGGGCCATAATTTTGGTTCTAGATTTCTTTCTTTGACCTGAAACATGTTATTTGTCGTCTCAGTGACTCAGCTTACCCACTTTTGAAAGAAGTATTGCCATCTTCACTCCAGATCTACTAAGAACCCTTTCCTGTCTTGCTCTGAACCCTAATGGCTGACCTGTGCTAACTGTATTCCCAGACAACCTTGTCCTCTTGCTTGTCCATGGGAGGCACGGGCAGGAGACAGGGGCAAACAGAGTGATTCTCCCCACCCCCAACACAGTGTCTAGCAGGTACTACTTCCTTCCCACTTGCTGAGTCAGCTTTCATGGAGCCCCAATAATTGCTTCCTCCCATTCTCCTTCAGCTGTAAGCTAGATCTCAGCTTTTCACTGGTGTTCATCTGTAGTGATTATTCTCAGAATCCTATTTCATCTCTGTCCCTTTATGAAAGTCCCTTCTTTTCAAACACCTAGGGTTTCATGAGATGATATTTCTAGAAAAAAAATGGCTGTATATAACTCCTTTGAATAGGCATAGCCACTTGTATGTCTATGTACCTTTGTACATAATTGGACTAACTAGCAGTACTGCCAAAGGTGACAGCAGAACTGGGTGACCCCTGTGAGCACAGGGAAAGGGGGAAGCAGGTTCTTATGAGAAGATACCTGGAGAGAGACTGTGCTCAGCTCCTCTGTTTACAAAATTCCTGCCAGGTATGTTTTCTTTTCTTAAACATAATCATTAGGTAAAAAAAATATGTGAGTAAGAAAAGGACTTTTAAGTTGCTTTTTTCTACTAATATAGACATTATGCTAGAAATGCCTTTCAGTTTTAATTGATCTTTACTCAGCAGGAGTCCTAAGCCTTCAGTTTGATTTCTCTCTCACCGTGTTTCTGAGAAACCATGAATGATTTTTAACCAGTTAACCTGAACCAGGAGGAACTTGTTATTGAAAATGATGCATTTATGACAGCACTGTTTTCTAAAGGGAGTAGCTGTTTCTTAATTTCTTCATAGTAGTTTTTTTTTTTTTTAATGGATTCACCTGCACATTTGCGTGGGCACCGGAAGTGGGAGGTGAGAGGTGTCCAGGTCAAATGCCACTTGTATGGTAACTCTGAGAACTTTAGAACCAGACAATGTACATCCAAGTTCTGCTTGTACTGAGCAGTCGTGTGAATGTGGATCAGTCACTCTCACTGGACCATAGATTCCCTGTCTTTAAAATGGAGATGATGGTGGTAATGATGTTGTATGGAAAGAGTGAGTTACAATGTGACTTTGAAACACAGCTTGGCGTTTAGTAAACATTGTCTATACTTTGCTATTACTGCTGCTCCTTTTCTGTTTTGGGCTTATTTAGACAGCATGAAGAAAGTGGAGCACATAGGAGAAAAGGTCTCTTGATTATGATGCTAATAAAGAATCCATATCCGTACAGAACATTAACTCTCTATTAGAAATCTTCCCGGGAGTCTAGCCATTGTGTTAAAATGGTTCACAATGTCTTTGGTACAAGAAATGGGGCCCAGACTTAAGGACAAAGGTAGGCCTGGATCTGGTTATATGTGCACATCCAAGATGCTAGGAGGGTCACCTTGGAAGGAAAATTTCTGGGGTGGGCCAAGTAGCTGTGAAGGTAACAACAGAACTGTGGGTATTTAATATTCTGTATATTGTGCTTATGTAAAATATGCAAATGTGCTTACAATCTGTTCTTGAAGGGACAATAAAACATGTAAGGCTCATATTGTTAAGAAAAAAATGACAACAAATGCTGGCAAGGATTCAGGGAAAAGGAACCCTTATATACTGTTGGTGTATAAGAATTGGTGTAAGTTAGTCCAACTGCTATGGAAATCAGTATGGAGCTTTTTCCAAAAACTGTAGACAGAACACCTTATGTTCCTTCTATACCACTCTTGGACATATATATGAAGGAATATAAATCAGTAGACATTGGAGACACCTGCACATCCATGTTTATTGCAGAACTATTTACAAAAGGCAAGTTGTAGAATCAACCTAGGTGCCCATCGATGAATGAATGGATAAAGAAAATGTGGTATTTATACACAGTGGAGCTTTATAGTTTTATTCACCCATAAAGAAGAATGAAATTATGTCATTTGCAGGAAAGTAAATGGAACTGGAGCTCATATTAAGAGAGATAACACAGACTCAGAAAGACAAATACCATGTTTTCTTTTGTATCTAAACATCTAAAAATTTTTAAAAATGACATGAAAGTAGAAGGAGGATATTTGGGAAGAGGAAGGGGATCAGCAGGAGGAGGGAGGGAGGATAAATATAGGTAATGAGAGAGGGGTGAAAATAATCATTATATACATACATGAAAATGTCATAATGAAACCCATTATTTTGTACAATAAAAAAATGAAAACTAGGAGAGCTGGGTATGGTGGCTTATACTTATAATCCCACCTACTTGAAAGGCAAATATTGGGATGATTGCAGTTTAAAGCCAGCCTGGGCAAAAAAAGTTAGCAAGACCTCATCTCAACCAATAAGCAGTTAGGTAGGAGGCATAGGTAGGAGGCATAGGTAGGAGGATCATGGTCTAAGACTGGATCTGGGAAAAATGTGAGACCCTACCTGAAAAATAACTAAGACCAAAAAAACCAAAAAGCTGGCGGAGTGACTCAAGTGGTAGAGCACCTGCCTAGCAAGTGTGTGTCTCTGAGTTCAAATCCCAATACTGCCAAAAAATCAACACACACACACACACACACACACACACACACAACCCAAAAGCTTGAAAAATAAAAAAAGTAAGGCACATTCATCACACCATGGGACTGTATTGCCTGAAAGAATTAGGATCTCTGCAATATTTTGTCAGAATGATTTGAATAAGATCACATTTAACAGCGAGGGCACAGTGTCTTTGTCCATAGGGAATCCATTTTAATTAACCGAGGGGGGTTAAACCAACATTTGTATTGTCCTGGCCACAGAAACTGATTCAGGGAAGTGACCCAATTAGAGTCCATGGGAAACAAACATACTTCAGCTGGATTGTTTGGAAGGACACTTTCATTTTGTCCCACCACCTGTGAACCTTATGGTGACATAAGTGGGTGGAGAGCCTGTCTAAAAAGAATGAGACAAAGCTAGGAGAGCAGAAATAGGTCAAGTGAAGGACACAGTTGAGACGTGGTGACATCATTCAACAGAATCAAACCACACCTCAGGCTAGCACTATCTCTAGAACATTTATAAGGGCCAATAAATTCCCTTTTTGTTCAAATAAGTTTGCACAATCTTGTGTGTATGTTTTGGTTTTCTTAGCCACTGAAAGAATTCTAACCAATAAAAGATTTTACTGGTGGCATATAGAAAAGGCCTTGGGGCTTTATGTGGACAGTTAGCTCCAAAGGAATTAACAATGTTTTACTAAAATAGGAAGAACTCTGGTGGCATTATTCATGGTCTAGTAACCATATTGAGGGAGGTGAAAGACCCCTTCCATTCTTAACTGGTCAGCATCATATTAAGGTCTATGGCCATGAATTAAACAGAGTTGCAGGTAGCTGGAGGACATTCAGAGGGGAGTGGCCAGGATGAGTTATGAATGGACTTCACTCATGTCTCAGGAGAAACGGTTGAAGGAGATAGATGTGTTCACTCTAGAGATTACTCTGTGAGGTCATGATAGCAACCTTTACATATTTGAACAGTATTTTTATTTAAAAACTGGTAAAATATACACAGCATAAAATTGACCATTTTAACCATTTGAAGCGTATAGTTGATGACACTGTGTACATGCACATTGCTGTGCAACCGTCACCACTGTCATCTATCTCCACAACTCTTCATTGTCCAAGCTCTACCCCAAGAACAACAGCTCCTCAATCTTTCCTGCCCCAAATCCCTGGAAAGCACCATTCCACTTTCTGTGCCTGTGAACTTGACTTCTCTTGGTATCTACTACATGTGGAATTGATAGTATTTGCCTTTCTGTGACCTGCTCTTACACTTAGCATAATGTCTACAAGGCTTACCATATTGCAGTAAGTATCAGATTTTCCTTCCTTTTTAAAGACTGAATGATATTCCTTTGTATGTGGGTACCATAATTTACTTATCCATTCATCTGTTGATGGACACTTGGTGTTTTTCACTTTTTGGATATTGTGAATTATGTTGCCATGAACACAGGTATACAAATCTTTGAGATCCTGCTCTTAATTCTTTTAGGTATATCCCGAGTGGAATTGCTGGATCATGTGATAATTCTATTTTTCAAAAAATGAGCTGCCATATTGTTTCTCATAGCAATGGTGCGATTTTATATTCCTACCAACTGTGCACCAGGATTCCAATTTCCCCACATCCTCACCCACACTTAGTATTTACAGTGGGTCTGTGTTTTGGTTTTTGTTAATAGCCATCCTAATGAGTATGAAGTGGTATCTAATTGTGGTTTTGAATTGAATTTCCTAATGATTAGTGATGTTGAGTATTTTTTCTTGTGTTATTGGCTATCCTTCTATGTATTTTTGAAGAAATGTCTGTTCAAATCCTTTTGAATCAGATTGTTTCACTTTTACCATTGAATTGTAAAAATTTATAAAGAACTTTATATATATATTCTGCATAATGACCCCTTATCAGATATATGATTCACAAATATTTTCTCCCATTCTGTGTTCTGCCTTTTCACACAGTTGATTGTATCTTTTGATGAATAAAGGCTTTTTATTTTCATATAATCCAATTTGTCTATTTTTTCATTTGTTGCCTGTTTTTTTTTTGGCATCACATTCAATAATTCATTGCCAAATCCAATGCCCTTAAGCTTTTCTCCTTTGCCTTCTTCTAAGAGTTCCTCAGCTTTAGGTCTTATGGTTGGGTATCTGATCTACTTTTTGTTAATTTTTAAGTGTAGTGTAAAGTTAGAATCAGTTGTATTTTTTTCCCATGTGACTAGTTACTCAAACATTATATGTTGAAGACTATTCTTTCCTGCTTGAATGGTCTTGGCACCAGTGTGAAAAACTTGTTAATCATAAATGCATGAGATTATTTCTGAATTCTCGCTTCTATTCCAATGCACTAACTATCCATTTCCAGGCCAGTACCACAGTTTTTGATTACTGTAGCTTTGTAGTAAACTTTGAAATCAGAAAAGGTGAGTCCTCCAACTTCACTTTTCTTTTATAAAGCTGTCTTGGCTATTTGGGGTTCCTTGCATTTTAGGATGGGTTTTCCTGTAAAAACATCATTGGACTTTTGGAAACAGATTATATTGAATCCACAAACTGCTTTGGGCAGTATTGACATGAACAGTATTAAGTCTTCTAATTCAGAATGTTTTTTGTTGGTATCTAATTTCTTTTATCAATGAGCTTTGTGGTTTTGTACACAAGTGTTTTGCCTCCTTTGTTAAGTTTATTCCTAAATACTTTGCTCTTTTTGATGCTAGTGTAAAAAGAATTATTTTTGAAATATTTTTATTGTGGACAATTTTGAGGTCATATTGTTGTGTGAAACTTCAGCATTTAGAAATCTTAGTGGGTGAGAGAGGAGGGGAGAAAGGCATCTCAATTGTTAGAGCTTTGTCAAAACATTCCAGGCCACCCCAAGAGGTAACTAATGAGCTTCCTGTTATTGAAGATGGCTGGTCTTGGCTGGCAGACCATCCAAAAAGTGTTTTGAAAGAATTAAGACAGAGTAGACAGGGAAAGGGGGAAGAGAAGACCTGCAAGGCTAATTGGAGTGTACTTCAGAGTTCCTTTTTAGCCTTGGGATAAATTACTAAACCACAGAGTGATTAGGAAATAGGAAATGAAGGAGTTTCCCAAGAGGTTGTGTGGGAACACTTAATCTAAACTGTGGTCAATCCAAATCACTAGTCCTCAGCTTGGAGCCTCTACAAAGAATTTCTGTGGAAATGAGAAAAGGTGATGGAGAAATTATAAGTACAAAGAGGATGACTGATGGGCTGTATGGAATCTAAAATGAGGACAGGAAATTTGTTTTTCTATTGAAGGTCACACACACACTTTGCACATCTAAAAGATCTACCGAAGCAAACAGTCTATAAATCTTTTCTTCTTTCTCTTGTCTTTCTAAACATCATCTGTCTATCTATTTATCCATCCATCCATCCTCCATCCATCACCTGCTCATCATGTCTATCCATGGAGCATGTTTTGAATGACTCTTGCCTCTCTGTGTGAAAGCTAAGCACATAGATGTATGTATAGGTGCATAAAGAAGATTCCAGAACGCACACAGAGGGAGAAGTACTGCTAGCAGAGAAAACGAGTAAGATATGCAGAACTAGGAAGAAAGAAGCATATGAAAAGATGTAGATCATATTTTATAAAAATTATGTATGTATATGCACATGCATGAAATATGCAAAAGACTGGAGAACATGCATCAAAAAGATTGCCAGTTGAAACAGTCTCTTGGATATTCTTCTGCACCTTTACCTTTTATAAATTCTCTACAATGAATTATATTTGCTTACACTCAAAGTTTACCAAACTTTTTCTTACATATTAAAGAAGGAGTCTGGCCTACTAGCTTTATACTAGTATACTTTATACTAGTCAATATTCTACTATTGAAATGGTAAATAGAGTCACCTCATATGTCTATAACTAAAAAAACAAGTCCTGGATATTTGAGTTTTAAAAAGGGGGAATGTGTTTTTAAAATTCTGACCTTTATAAATGCACTAGTGGATTAAAAAACATTTTAAATTATTATTAATTTTTACTTAAAACTGGAGGAATAGACCTTCTTGAAATCATCTTTCTCTCATTTTTCAGTCAGAAAACTGTTTTCTGGATGTATAATTGATGATCTATCTAATCTAAACAGTCTAGTATTAATACTGGGATTTCAAGTGTATGATATGCTATTAGCAATGTTTTAGGTCCTCAGAGGTTCCACATGTGGCCCCTTTTCTAGAACTTCCAATGGTAGCACTGCCTTAGCTCATTGAGGAGTTCTTTGGAAAAGCCTTGACTACACCCATTACTAAGCCCATTTTGTTGAAAATACCCAGCTTGACACTTGCTCTGTGTAAAGTGTGACTTTGTGGAAGGGCCAGGTCATTTGAGGGCAGATTGGGCCATGCAATTGCAAGAGTCCAAACCAGATGGTATGAGGGACTTTCCTTGATCTTGGGTGATTGACTCACCCAAGTCACTGATGAAGTCTGGATTCATTTGGGGCAACTCTAGGGGACTCTGCAGATCTTAGATTGCTCCAGGGAGTGGAACTTAGAGAGCCTGAATTCACTCATCCATCCATTTACTCAGCACCTACCACAGCAAAAGCATAGGCACAGGTGGTCAAGTCTCTATCTCATATGAAGAACATGATATGCCTGGTGGGAAGACAAATGTCTAATTTATGGTTGAGAGGCTTGGGGCAGGCCAGGGAAGAGCCACTTAAATGAAGAGTTTACTGGGCATTTTCTTAATTTAGATCTTTCTTTTCTCCTGCCAAATGGCACTGGATGCTGTGGGTCAGCAGAGAAATTGCATTCTTGGGACTACCCAGAATGACCTATCCATAAGGAAGATGGAGCCTTTGCACCTTCAGGGACATGCCAGGCTTTTACTGCACTCCAATGGCTCCATGTGACAACATTGCCACCCGCTGGTGATGAAGAGTCTCTGTGGGCCTTGAGCCAGTTCTGCTGAGCAGAATTTTGAGCTAGTCTGGAATCCTGTTCCTGCAGGAGGTCATTGATAGAGTTGGCTAACATTGAAACAAAATCAGTCTCATGTGACTCTTACATATGTAGCCGTGACACACTGCATGCACAAATAGAGGCAATATACAAAAATGGATCCATCCTCCACAGTTGAATGTTGGCACAGCCACTTACCTGCTAGCAATGTGACCTTGGACACATTGCTTAAACTTTCCTATGCCCATTCTCCTCTTGTCAAGCAGGGTAAGAATGGAGCTTACCTCATAGGGCTGTTCTGAGAGCTAAATGAGTTAACTCACGTGAAGTGTTTAGAGCATTGCCTGGCACAGAACATGTGTTCACGGTGTGATAATAATTAATATTATTCACATTTCTACTTACACCATAACCACCACTGTCTTCCTTCCGCCTAATAAGACACTTGCAGTAGGCTGTAGTGATTTGGTGAGCTGAAACATTTTGCTATTTTGCATGTTTTCTCCTCCAGTCCCTCAAGGTGCTTTGTTTGAGAATTTTAAGAAAGTTGTGTAAAGTGCCAGTCATGTGGGAAGAAGAGAAAGAGTTTATTTCTAACACTTTAAAGAGAAAAACAGTACTGAACTTTCTGTGAAAAAGGCTGTGGGGGTGGAAAAGAGGATTTCATTCGGTAGGGAGGAAGTCTTGTGACAATGGTCTTTTAAAGGTAATAGCTGGCCACACTCCCACCTTTCTTATAACCAGATTTGTCCTGGGACACATGCTGTGTTTCTTTGAATCTCAGCATCCCGTGTTCCCGGGGTGCTTCTCCTGAGCTCTGAGTGCTAGTGCATGGTTAGTATAGCTCCTGGTCATGGGGGGCCAGGAAATGGAGGGTTTTTTGTTTTGTTTTAGGAAGTATGACTGTACTGACCTTTAGTAAAGATGCTATTCTAGAATGCCCTTTCATTTTCATAATACTAATTCTTACAACAATGATCTTTAATGTGCAGGACCTTTAGAATGGGGAACTATATTTATTGATTAATATGGTGTGCGTTTTCTACTCTAACTAGTTTTCTCACCCGTTAATGTCTTGTGGAAATCTTTTGTTTTTGGTGGTGCTGGTGGTTGAACTCAGGGCGTCATGCTTGCTAGGCAGGTGCTCTACCACTTGAGCCACTCCACCAGCCTTTTTTTGTGTTGGGTATTTGTGGGATAAGGTTTCATGATCTATTTGCCCTGGCTGGCTTTGAACCATGATCCTCCTGATATCTGCCTCCTGAGTAGCTAGGATTACAGGTGTGAGCCATCAGCGCTTGTGGAAATCTTCTTGATGTTAAAGTATTGTGTGAGAAAGTTCTTTGATAATTAGGCAGGCATAGATCTTTGTGTGTGTGTGTGTGTGTGCCTGACATTTGAACTCAGGGCTTTATGCTTGCAAAGCAGGCGCTCTACCGCTTGAGCCATACCTCCAGTCCATTTTTGCTCTGATTATATTTGGAGGTGTGTGGGGGGGGTCTCATGAACTATTTCAGGCATAGATCTTACATTAGTTTTGTGAAAGATTTTTAGCCAGCCTAGCTGGCTTTGGAAACTGAAAAAAAAGTCAGGTGGTTTTCTTTCAATCGTCCTTCCATTCTCCCTTATTTTCTCTGAATCAACTATGTGATTCCAGCTACCTCTTTAACTTTCTAGAAGTGGTAGTTGTTGGAGTCAGGTATTTGTCATTTTATTTGGAGACTATGGGGGTTGGAAATAGGTAAATAAGCAGGGTATGTTTAATGTGTAAAAGAGCAGATTCAGTTGAATATGACAGCTGCTTGGAAAAGCTAGGAAAGAGAGTTTAGGATTATTTTCTGATCCAGAAATGAGTTCTGCTGGGTACAAACTGGAATCAGTAAGACTTTTGAGCAAACAGTAAACTCAGAAATAGAAGGGATTACCTTGTAAGCTAGTGTGCTCCTCACCACTACCCATGTACCCATGTGTCAGTAAGTTCTGACCAAACATACACTGGAGATAATTCTCTCTCTCTCTCTCTCTCTCTCTCTCTCTCTCTCTCTCTCTCTCTCTCCTCTTCAACCTGCAAAAAGTTGGGACAGAGACTATGTCTCCAGGAAAGCCTAGTGTTGACCAGGCTGGTAATGTGGACCCAAGTCTCCTACCTACACTGTGTTCTGCTTGAAATACCATGATAGAATCTGAGGGAAATGACTGAATTTCTCTGAGATCCTGTGTGAGTATGGCTAACACTAAAGTCATTCTGTTGCTCACTTATTAACCAAATCTCTTCTCCCTTCTCTGTCTACCATCCTTTTGCTCCTCCCTGAAATTCTTCTACACCAAGGGAACATGTCCACAGTGTTAGTAAGAGTATGTAACAACCAGCCTAGCAGAAGCCTCACTCAGAATGGAATTAGCAGCCAGAGCAGGGTTAACGACTTTTATTTGCTGGATTATGGGTACCATGTGTGTGTTCCTGGAGAATGGAAAGAGCAGCCGAAATGGGGCAATCCCCATTGATCTCAAAATACAGAAATATTTTAACGTTGGAAAAACCAATAACTAACAGCTCTGAGTATAATGTAGAAATAGTCTTTATAAAAATGCAGTCATATAAATAGTTTTGTTTTTTGCTCTTTTTCACATAATATTAGATAACGAACATTTTACTGTGTCATAAGAGTTGAAAATGTTATGTTCTGTTAAAAATGACAAGTTCTGTTGCTATTTTGAAAAATGCTATAATGTTCTTACATATTTGTCTTTCTGTGTCTCTGATTATTTCCTTTTTTAGAGGCAAAATACATGCCTAGAAGTGAACTGGGAGTCGATGGGTTTGATTCTTTGTCAAATAGCATTCCACAAATGGTGGACCAGTACATACTCCCCAAGTAGAATTTAAGAACACGCATTTCACCCATCCTGAATTGTACTGTGCACTATCATTTCTTAATATTAATGTTGATGTAAAAGAAGAATAGTACATGATTTTCAATAGCCATTTCTTTTGTTGTTCCTGAGAAAATGTTTTCTTCATGCCATTTTATTAATTATCTACTGGTAGCTTTTTATTTCAAGGTATTCATCTAGTTGAGTTGAAAGAGTGTCACAGATAGTAAAGACACCATCCTTCCATCTGTTATAGATACTGCTGTGGTCTTCATCTGTTTTCCTCTTAAGTCCTCAGTTTGGTTTTGTTAGTTTTTGTATGGTTTTGTGAATACCTTTTCAGCATTTATATAGTCAAAAATCTATGGGTGCTGAATGTTAAAAATTCATTGCTTTCATGATTAGAAAAAGTCTTCCTTGTAGAACCTTACACTTATTTATTTGTTTGCATTTAACTATGTCTTATAGAGAATTTTCAAACTTTATATTTGTATACTGCATTTTTTTAAGTAGTCAATTATTGTATAATTCCTCCTTTCTCCACTAATTTGTATTCCAAACTTATCATATACTTAGTTTTTATTAGCATTGTAGAGGAGGCTCCTCATGGCTTTCTCTTTCACTGGAACTGTGGCTTAGGGAGTGGGGACCCCTAGAAGTACCCTCCCTGCAGTGGTTTGTTCATGAACTTGGACATACAGCCAATGTCCACCTCAGTCACATTCCATAGAATCTTGTGGTCAGTCTACAGTCATAGTTCCCAGCTTTCTTATCGTTCTTGTACAGCTTTGAATTCTGGACTTTCTGGTAGTAGATCTGAAGGAATTAAAAGCCACCCTAAATGTTAGTGAAAATCGGGACATGATCAATTCTACAGAATAACATCTCTCAGTCACTATAAAAGAATTGAGTGTTACTATATTTCTTACAGGGTCTTTTTGGGACCATGTCACTGCTTGACTAGCAGTCGTAATGATGACAAACAGCTATATAGTGCTCTCTGCATGCCAGGTAGTGTACTGAGCATGTCCTATAAGTCAAATTATTTATTTCTCATCTGAGGAGGTGGAGACTACAATGATTACCATATTACAGATGAGAAAACTGAGATACAGACTCAGTGACTTAGTAGTTACACAAGTAGTAACTGTGGAGAACCCAGAAAAGCTGCGGGCTGTCTCGCCCTGGATTCCACCCTCTGACCCACAGGCACTGGAAGCAAGGCCCCCACATAGCCTAGCAAACTTGTGACCTTTCTTTGGTGCTAGATGGACATTTCGCACTCCTACATTCCATTCTTTCTTACTCACAGCAACCTGTACCCCACTCCCCACCACACTGAATGAGCTGTGTTGCTCAGTGTTTTGTCTGACAGGCATTATTGTGTTAGAGTTTAAACTCAAAAAATAAGTTTCACACATTAACACAAAGTTGGAAGCACAGCTGTGAAGAGCTGGTCACACCCAGGGAGGGAGTTAAAGCCAGTGGCAACAGCATATACATTGTACAGTGGAGGTGAGTGGATTTTTTTAAACCGTTAAGATAAATGTCAAAGGACCACGGGACAAATGATTCTCCTGCTGAAGCATCAAAAAAGAGTGACATCTTTCTAATTTATTTTCTAAGGCTAGCCTAAATTGGTATACACATACACACACACACACACAACCGTAGGACCAAGTCAAACTGTAAGCAAAATTCTAAGTTGTGAATTAAATTCTACTGGATCAAATTCAGTGTTTTAGAAGAAATCATATTCCATGGCCAAATGGAGTTTATTCCAGGATAGAAAGATACTTTGATTTGAGCCTGTGCATCAATAAAATATATCACACTAGAATGAAGGGGAAACAATTAGGTGAGCTTAGCTATCCTTATCTCAACTAGCAAAAACCCTTGTTCCTTCCTATTATTGCTTATACTCTCTCTTCAACAAAATTAGAGATAAGGGCAAAATAGTTTCTGCCGGGTAGTGAGGGAGTGGTGGGGAGAGGGAGGGGGCGGGGTGGGTGGTAAGGGAGAGGGTGGGGGGAGGGGGGAGATATGACCCAAGCATTGTATGCACGTATGAATAATAAAAAAAAAAGAAAGCAGTATATCTATTTCTAAAATAGTGCCTCTATCGATAGTAGAATATTACATTCTTAAAAAGATTAAATATATATATTTATTTCAAACAAATTGCAAGCATCATATCTAAGAGTAGAGCAATGGAGAAGGAAAAAAATAAGACAAACTCAGATTCACACAGTAAATAAAAAACAACAGGAATTGGGAAATAATAACCACAAAGGAAGAGAAAAATAATCACAATTTAGCAATAGCTAGCAGTTTTGTCTTCATTAGGCCATTTATGACGTAGGTTGTACAAACAAATTGAAGCTTAGGAAGGTTAGTAACTCCCAAAGCTTCTAATAGCTATTAAGTGCCAAAGCAAGATTTGAAACCAGTTCATCTGGCCTGAAACCAGGATTCTTAGTCACTGTGTGGCACTGTCCCATCTCATTTGAATGATTTAATTAGTCCCCCTCACTTCTTACAGACAGTTGTAGTTACTCATGAGCAACTACAGTCATAAAATAGTAAATGGAAAATTCCTGAAATGAACACTTCTCCTCCGTCTCACAAGGGATGTGAATCATCCACTCTGCATGCTACCTGCCCAGGAGTCACCCTCTAGCAATCTGGTTCTCTGGTTGACGGTGGCTGTCTCACCGGGCTTGTGCTCAGGGAATTCTTATTTTACATGATAATGGCCTCAAAGAACAGGAACTGTGATGCTGGCAATTCAGATATGCCAAAAAGCAGCTGTGAAGTACAAAGGTCAAAGTAGAAGCCGGTATTTTGAGAGAGAGTCCACATTCACATATTTTTATTACAGTATATTATTAAAATTATTCTATTTTAGTATTGATTATTGTTGGTAATATCTTGTTATACCTAGGTTTTGCTTTTTTTTTTCTTTGGTGTACTGTGGTTTGAATTCTGCCATATGCTTGCTAGGCAGGTGCTCTCCCACTTGAGCCCCAAATTTTTAAATTAAATGTTATCACAGGCATGTGTTTAGGAAGAAGTATATATATTAAATAAATAAATAAATAAATAAATATTACACATGGTTCCAGGAACCCACCGGAGGTCTTGAAACAAATCTCCTAAGGATAAGGGAAGACTGTTATAACTATACATCAGGCAGCAAAAGGGAATTAAGCACAGAACTCGTAGAATTTAAACAACTTGATTAAATAAATCAGAATTTTTCAATAACAAAAGTAGATAATTAAATCATATAAGGAGGAAAATACCTCATTATAATAAAAGTATAAAATATCCAGGAATAAACCACCAAAATATTCATAATTCAAGTGAGGAAAACTACAGAATTTTATTGTGGGCTACAACAGAAGAGTTGAATTTATGGAAATACACACCATATTCCTAGATAGGAAGAGTAAAAAAGTAAGTTTGGTTTGGAAGTACTGGGAGTTGAACTCAGGGCTTTATACTTGCTAGGCAGGTGCTCTACTATTAGGCCATTTCTCTAGCCATGTATAAATAGGTTTTAATTCTTAGCTATCCATTTATGTTTCATGTCATTTCACTCAAAGTTCCTACAATTTGGGGGGAGGACACATCAAGAAAATATTAATTTTTATTTGAAAAATAAATGGATAACTATGTTTTGAAGGAGAAAGAACATATTTAAGTATTTGCTAACCAATATTTAAGGCCTCTCTGAAAGGATGAATAAGGAACTGGTTACATGGCTTTGTTTCCAGAGAGGGGAACTAGATGGCTGGAGGTAAGGGAGTGGGTGAATTATTCGCTATGCATTTTTAATACCTTGAAAGGGTATGATTGTGTTACCATTTCAGATGCAAAAACAAACAGAAAGAAGAGACAAAAATGGTTAAGAATATCCAACATAGTTGAAAAAAAACCAATATTGACAGAAATTTCTTCTATTAAGTAGTCCAACATTAGAAATATAACATTAATGAGGTTCTTCTTCAAAACTAGAAAGATTATAGAAGAAATATAAGGCTCAGAAACCTGGATGGCATCCACATGCAAGGATGGCTAGGCTGGGTTTTGAACAAAGGAAAGAGTTTCATCTAGAAGGTGTCTTAGACTCATAGGAAGAAGACAGGAACAAAGGAAAGGAAAAGTGACAGCAGTCCAACATCTATGAGCTTTCCTGAAGAATTCATTTCCTTCTAGTATTTTCATCCTTGAGGAAAATTCTGGCCCTCCAAATGAAGAGAGGTGCTCTTCCATGAATTCATTATAGAGGAGGAGACAGCTTGAAGGAGGGAGGTTCACCTGATGTGGTGGGGTGGGTCGGCCACATGACCCTAAGCAAGTCACTTATAGTAACCAGTAACACTACATCATTGCTGTGGGCCAGACATAGTTCCAAGGGCTTTGCATGCATTACTTCATTAAATCTTTATAACAATCCTATGGGACTTGCTGTAACAATTTTTATAACCACCCCATAACCCACACTAGGACTTACTGAGCGATTACCATGGGCCAGGCACAGTTCCAAGGGCTTTGTATGTATTGATTAATTCAGTCTGTATAGCAACCCTCTGCAGTATCATCCTCTTAACAATATGAGGAGAGCAAGAAACAGGGATGTTCAAGGTCACACAGTAAGAGGCATTATTGGCGTTGCAGTACTCAGTTTGGTTCCAGTGACCACACAGTTCACAGCACTGTACCATGTGTCCATCCTTAAGGTGATTTCTGCTGTGACCACCTGAAATTAGATATCTATGCAACCATCTCAATTCTTCTCTACATTTAGTGGTCCTGGCCAACTCAGTCTACTTGTGGCCAAAACTCTAAGGCAACATTTAAAAATAATATCAAGTAATCAGAAGGATAAAAGTGCCAATTAGGTGAATTATAGGTGCTGCTGTTGCAGTTTTTAAAAATCACAGTTTTTTTTTTTAAATAGCAGATTGTGTTCTGTTTCACTGTGGCAAATCAAAGATCAAAGATGTGGTCTGGAGGATAAAGTTGATGAACCACAACCAAAGGCGAGTGTGCCAAGGTTGAAGGGATTCTTTTTATTTATTTATTTTTTATCAACTGCTGTTTTCATGTGACGTTGTTTATAGCAGCAGACTTCTCTGTTCGGTCTCTTGGAGAAATATCACTTGTTGCTGCATAGTACAAAATGATTGCAGAGGAGGATGAGAAAGAATCAGCTTCACATGTTTCTGTGATGGAAGCCAACTCTTGACCTTGCAAATCCCTGGTTCCCATCACATCAGTTGCACAGGTCACAATTCCAGTGCCCTCTTACCCTTGGTCTCTCCTTCCCCTCTTCCTTGTTCTCATCCTGAGATGCTGAGGCCATTCTTTGCTCCACAGACAGGCTGCCTTGGAGACCAGATCCACCCCCACCCTGGAAGAGGCTGTCACAGTGAACTGAGGTCTCTTGGCCAAGCTCCTTGGAAAAAGAAGTCCACCCCAGGGGAACTAAGCTGGCGCAGCTCCAGCAAAGGGGAGAAGGAATCAGGCACTCTGCTATGGACTCTAGCTGCCTCACCTTTCTTTTCCATCTCATGCTGGAGGTCAAGAAAGAATTGATGGGATGGGGTGTCAGAATCTGGAAAGCCCTTGTCCTGTGTGACTTGGGCAAGTCAAGTGACCTCAGATGGACCAAAAATGGAATCTATCTCAGCAGCTATGGCAAGGATTAAATGAGATCATAGGAATGAAGAGTTTGACTATGAGACTTGGGAGTTGCTTAATAAGCCAGAGTGATAGCTCTTTTAATTATGAACACTGGTTAATAGTCTTGGTAGATCTCCTGTTTCTGTTTTGAAGCTACTCCCCAGCTCCAGCATGGAGCATGAGTTGTTATGGATCCATTTGGTGCTGAGAAGTTGGGAACGGTTGGGCTGAAGAATGTAGTTAAGGGTATACAACATTTTCTATACCTTACTCCTTGTATTGCTTGAGTTTTGTTTTTTTAAGAAGGCAATATCACAATTAGGAAAAAAAATTAACTGCTAGAACTAGTTGACATCTAATAGTGTAAAACCCCTATGCCAGCTGATCATTACAGTGTCCTTAACAATACCATGATAACTTGAGACAGACACATTTCACCTTGGCAGTGTTCAGCCTGGCAATGCAAGATCTCAATCGAATCATGAGGAAGTCCTATACAAGCTTCAACTGTGGAACTCAATATTTAACAAGGGAGGAAGACTATAATTTTAAAAAATGTCAATGTCATAAAAGACAAAGATAGCCTGTAGAAATGTTCCAGATTAAAGGAGTCTAAAGAGACATAATTAAATGTAATCCCTAATTCTAGACTGGATTCTGTACTCGGGTGGGGGGTGTGGGTAATGCTACAAAAGACATTATTGAGTCAATAGACAAAATCAGAATGCAGACAGTAGAATAAATAAAAGCACATATACATATAGAAAAAGAAACACATATACACACCGAGACAGAGATAGAAGAGCAAATAATTTTTTTATGGGATAAAATGTTAACAATAGGGGAATCTAGATATAAGGTATTCAAGTATCCTCTATACTATTCTTAATCTTTACATTTCTGTAAGTTTGAAATTATTTTCAAATAAAAATTAAAAGGGAGTCGACCACTAGTACATATCATGTGCACATATTTTTATGTTCTGGGGGCACATTTAAGAAGGGGAATACTTCCTGTGAAGAACAGATTGTCTTCTTTTCTCCCAATAAAATAAGAATAGCCTCCTCAATGAGCAAATACCATTTTCAATTTCCACAAAGTGCAAACAAAGGGCCCTTATTAAGCATGATGGCAAAACCATCATGACATTAAAAGATGAATCAGAAAATCTGAGATGCAGATCATTTATGATATGAGAATTCCCACACACAGCAGACACTGAACCGAAGGCCTCTCGGGCCTTCTGAGAATCCCAGCTGTGCTTAGTGCCTGACTCCGCACTGGACCTGGTCTTTCTGTGAGTTAGTATCTAGCTCATCCACATCCCATCCTTCCCAATGACCTCAGGCCTCAGTGCATTCAGACTTTGGCTTTCTCACTATGTTCCATATTTGAGGATGGGTAAGATGTTTGTTTCTTATTTGTTTCATAATAAAAATAGGTCCAAGCTTAGTGGTTTTCATTTAGGCTCCATCAAAATAGCCTTGTATCAAAATGGTGGCTTTGAAGGGAAAAAATCCATGGATATCGGGTACCTGACAGACTTGCTTAGTCCTTCAGTGCTGTGGAGCTGGTGAATAGAGATGACAGGAGAGGCTAAGGACTGGGCCAGGGGCTGGGTCGAGGGTTAGCCTTCTGAAGTGGCTCTGTTGAAGTTGTGGGAAACATCAGAGAGATGTGACTGCTGAGGCAGGAGCCTCCTTTCTCTATACTTCCCACCTCCACCATCTTGGGATGCATACTCCCAAGAGCTCCCCACTCCCACCCCCCACCCCTAGGAACAGTAGGGCTATCCTATGGTGGAGAATTCTGTCAATAACACCACTCTACTGGTCTCTGATACTAAGTCATTTGCTCTTCAAAGCTGTGACTGGCAATTGTTTGGAGAAGGTAAAGCAGGGGTTCCTTCTATACACGTTCATAACAGGAGCTGGGGAGGGTGGAAGGAGAGGAATTACTTGGACTTTTGGAGGCAGAGTTGTCTGGGGTGGTGACAGATCGAGCCTCAGCAGAGACTCCAGGATGAATTGATCTGTCACAGTCTTTCCTGGAAGGCTGGGTGATGGGAGGAAGATGTGGGCAGCACAAAGAAGAGAAATGTGGGTGGGGAAGGCTTCCAGCAAACACATTTACCCAGGCTTGGACTTGAGTGGCCAAGACCGTTCAAAACGATTCTCCTTTCATCTCTCTTTCCCCCTGTGCTCCTCTTTCTTAACCAAGAGGAAGAAGGCTGAGCATCTCCTGAGAAGCAACAGATGGTCTGATCTAATTCAGTGGATCGATGACTTGCCCTCCAGTCTCCCTGTATCTGAACTGTCATCTGAAAGCCGGTCTCGGTGCTCCTGGGTTTCCTTCTGGGCTCCCATTCAAGGTCTCTGAGCCCCAAACTTAGTTCAGATCCGTCTCCTCTCTTTCCTATCTCCTGTGCCTGCCTTTCTCCTACTCTCTTTCCAAAACCCCTTCCAATTTTGCTTACTTTTTCTTTTTGAGGCATCTGGTTGTCACACTGCAATTTTAACTTTTGCTTTTTCAGCAAAGTGCAGATCTTTTTGCTTAGCATTCCCATTTTAGATGAGAAACTGGGAGTTAAAAGCAGCACATCTGTGTGTGGGAGCTTTAAAAATCTAAAACACAATGAGACAACAGCTTGATTGTGAAAATCAATGCACTATGAATTTGATTTTTTCATTCATGCCTTCATTTTTCCTTAAACTTTATAGTTGACCAAGAAAGAAATGTACTACCATAGAAGGAACATGGGGTTTGAAATCAAAAAGGTTTAGGCTGGAATTCTAGCTTTGCCACTTTACTTTGTGGTAACATTTCACTTCTTTGTCAGTCAAAGATGCCAAAAAAATAATGGGGCCAAAGATCGGATGTGGTGCACATGCTTATAATCCTAGCAAGTTCAAGACCAGCCTGGGCTGCATAGTGAGACCCTGTCAGAGTGTGCACCAAATAGAGTCCTACTCCCTGCCCCCCCCCCTTTAGCTGCCAACCTTCCTTCTAGCTTAAATGAGAATAGATTTTACCAAAAGTCATGCCATGAGGTGGCATGCTTTCTCATTTCATGCTGTGCTGACTCTTAAGACATGCTTACTTCCTGATTCCCAGAACCTGTGACTATTACTGTTCCTGGCAATGACTACGACCTTAGACGTGAAAATATGTGGTTAAGTGAAAGACCTTGAGGAGTTTATCCTGGATTGTCCAGAGCAGAGGGAATTTGAGACACACACAGAGGAGAGACGTACAGACAGAGTAGGCTACATGAAGACGGAGGCAGAGTTTGGAGTCATGAGGCCAGAGTAGCCTGAAGCTGGAAGAGGCAGGGAAAGAGTCTTCCCTGGAAGTTCTAGAAGGACTATGCTCCCTGCTGGCATCTTGCTTTCAGACCTCTGGTCTCCAGAACTGTGAGAGTAAATTTCTGTCATTTTATGCACCCCAATAGGTGACATTTTGCTACCCCAGCCTGAGAACACCAATACGTTGTAATAACGTGGGCAAGAAGACTAGTCTTCCTCCCATTCTCCCAGAACGTATAACACAACCAGGCTGTGAGGGAGCCATAGTCCTCCAGGTGCCTGCAAGCACAGAGCTCAACCTCATCAAACCCTGTTCCTCACAGAACTAGGGCAGGGCCAGGCCCTCCTCACCCTCAGCCCCTCAGAGGACTGAGCTAGGCCCAAGGGGCCACCCTGTTTCTCCTGTCTTCTCTCTGATCCTGGGATTCCTTCCGGCACAGCAAAACTTCTCGTTCTACAAGTAGTGGCAAAGCTGAAAATGCAAATATGTTCAGTTACGTAACATGTCGAGTTCAGCAGGAAACTCTGTGTTCTGTAGTAAATGATTTTACTACAGTCCCTTCCTGTGTGTGGGTTCTGAAAGGAAGACAGCCAAGGCAGAGCATGTGGTTCCAGAAAGCTGTTGCTATGGTGAAAGCAAAAAGCACAAGAGGGGAGTGGGGAGCTCTGAAGACATAGACTTCCTCCATTCTAAGTTCACAGCAAGCCAGAGACTCTGTCCTAACCCCCATGGCAGGTCAGATAACCTGACCTTGAAGCCTCCAGCAACCCTGTGGATATATAATATTATTCACATTTTACAGGAGAGGAGACTGAAACCAGAAAAGACCCATCAGCTTGTCTCTATTGCGGTTGGAAAAGGGCTGAGACAGGACTTGAGCAAATGTCCATCCATCACCAAGACCCTGGCATACAGATTTCTTGATACCGCTAGCTAAAGAGAAATATAAAAAAATGCAGTTGGAGGGATTCAGGCTCACCAAATCCAGTTCGCTAGAGATCCACAGATCATATGCATCATTTGGTTTCATCCATATCTGGACAATCACCCACCCAGAGTAGGCCACGGAGTTCTGACCTACACCCAGCCAGTGTATTTGCTAGGGTGAAAATAGCCAATTAACAGAAAGTCTCCAATTGTTCTGTTGTCTGGATAGAGAACACCCAGGTCCCAGTCCCCTCTTTTAGCAACCAGTGGGGTCTGATTCTTTCTACAAAGGGCCCATTCTCGAACCTGTTATGCCTCAGTTCTCCCACTTGAAATATTAAGGGGTTCTTGATCTTTGCTGTACATCAGAGTATCCTTTAGGGGGGACATTTGTCCAGTCATACACAACACCAATCAGCTTGGAAGCTCCAAGGGTGGCATCCCAGAATCTGCATTTTCACATTCCCCCAGTCAATTCCTCTGTCAAGTTTGAGAACTGGTGGATAACAGGGTGGCTTAGTTTCTTCCAGATGCAATATCTCTGTCAACATCTGCAAGTGAATCCAGTGCCACTAGAGTTTCAATTCCTTAGGCTCTAAGAATTCATGGGAAACCTTTCACTGAAGCCACGCACTCAACTTTTCCAGAAAAAGTCACTACATTGCTGGGCTCTGGTGGCTCACACTTGTAATCCTGGCTACTTAGGAGGCAGAGATCAGGAGGATCATGATTTGAGGCCAGCCTGGGTCCCCCAAAAAACCAAAACCTAATTCAAAAATACCCAACACAAAACACAAGAAAGGGTTGGTAGAATGTCTCACATGGTAGAGCACTTGCCTAACAAGCTTAAGGCCCTGAGTTCAAACCCCAGCACCACAAAAAAAGTTACTTCATTGTGATTTGCCTAATGATTTGATATTTGAAAACTATTCAACAGTGTAAATCTATTACGATCTCTCACGCTTTAAAGAAAGAAGAAGAATTAATTGCATAATAATAGAACTCTTCGGGTATCATTTTGTTAATTGTTGCTCTAGAGCTTGCTCTAAATGGTACCCTGGAGCTCTGAAAAATATAATTAAGGTAATCTAGTCACTCAGGACTAATTAAGCCCTCATGTAACCTAAGGATCATTAAATTCAAGATGGTGATTGAAAAGTCAATAGTATTCTGCATTTGAGGAATTTCTAATCCAAGGTGGTAATGAACCACCAAGAACAAGAGCAGCAAAACATCAGGCAATGTGGCAGGCGCTTCTTCTGTCTGTTCTAGAGCCTCACAACAACCTTGCTACTTAAACATCATTTTCTTCATTTTACTGCTGAGGAAACTAAGGGTCAGAGAGTTTAGGTAACTTGCCAAGGTCACACAACTAAGAAGTAGCTGATCTGCCTTTGTCTGTAAGATTTAGAAGCCCTGATGTTTCCATCATGTCCTAGCACCTCTGGAGAGAAAAGTGCTAAAAATAGAGGTGCAAGGAGAGGGTTTACAGTCATGGGGAGAATCAGGTCGAGCGTGGAAGAACTGTTGTGAGTTATTCATATGAAAGGTGTATAAAATAAATATTATAAATTAATTCTTTAGCTATGTTTTGGGTTCATTTCTGTTAGCAAGTGTCACATCGGAACAGAATAATTCATTCTGAAGGGTTAGTTCTTCTGCAGTCAGTCCCAGCTCCCTCAAATTAGCCCTCAAAAATAAACCCCTTTTGTTTTTCTGTGGATTGCATACTCAACAACGTCATTTTTTAACCAGTAGGACTGTTTTGGTTCTAAGCAGATTTTCACTTGTATTGATTGCCATTGGTGGTACCAAATGTACAAAGAAGAAAGGGTGGAAGGGCAGAGCAGTAATAATCCTCTTTTCACTGTTTGTATAAAACAGAGCAAACCAGCACATTCTGAAGGTGGACACACACACACACACACACACACACACACACACATACACACACACACATGTACACACACAGACCCAGAGCCGGATACACTCACACATACACACACTGACACACACACTATCAAGGTGAGCCAAGACCTGGAAAAGCCACTGTATATAAAAATATATACAATCAACTCAGAAATCCAAAGTATTATTTGAGAAACACAAAGCTAAAATAATCCATCCATAAAGCCAGATGTAGACTGAGGGGTGGTAAACACTATGGTCTTGAGCCCAAAAAGAGGAAAGAAAGAAGGAACGAATTCTCATAAAAAGGCTTTCACAAACCACCATTTCATGTGGTGGCCAAAACAAGGGAAATTACCAAAGGAATTTAGGGTCGTGAAGAACATTCAGAGATTATAGGAAGTGGTTCAGATAGCAGATATTTTAAAAGAGATTCTAAAAATATTTATATATTTAAAGAATGGAACTTTCCCGATTGTACATGGAAAAGAGGCATAATTACACATATTATATAGACATGTATACATGCACACTGCATATGCAAAACATATGTATGTTGACTGTATGGCTATGTACATCCTTCCTATGAAGATGAGTTAATTTCACAGCAAACTTTGCATGTGGAAAATTACTTCCACTCTGAAAATAATGAGTAAAGAAGATATACCCTGCCATTGCAAATGACAGCACAGTGAAAAACTCTTAAGCCATCTTGGATGAGATAGTCTCTCCCACACCATATATATGGGCAACCTCTACTCTTTACGGGAGGCTCGTGTAGCCACAACAATTAGATGTGGGGTTCACAGACTGAAAAGAGACATGTGATGTATTCTTATTTTTCTTTCTCTAAATATTTTTAAAACAATAAAAATGACACTATCTACAAAATCTAGTGTGCTTTAAACCCAATTTTTAGAATTTGTGGGTAGGAATACTTCAGCAAGACAGAAAGACCATAAGCTTATTTTTCTCTTCCAAATGACTATCAAATTAGAAAATGGACATTCAGAACAGGTTTGTTTATTAGACGAACTCCTCTTTCTATATTCTACACACACACACACACACACACACACACACTTCTCCTTACAACTGAAAATCCCCGTCACTGGACTAATGATGCCAGATGATATATTAAAGCATCATTTTACCTTTTTGTTGATCAAACACAGAAGAGGTGCTGAAATCCATGTTAGTCTGTCTCATCATTTACCATCCGAATGGCAAAACGCATGCAGATCTCTAGAGAGGAGAAAGCACCATCTCACACATTGCATTGCACACAATAGTCAGATATGGCATCGCTTGCCAAGACTCTTGCATGAGAATTAAGCACGCATCAGACCTGCAGGTTGTTGTCAAGGCAAAGGACGAAAATAGGTAAATCTACTTGTTATAGCTGCCAGGAAGAGTTACTCTTCCAGCCTCATTCATCAGCTACACTTGTAAGTACTGTACACCCTCCACCTCCCAGCAGAGAGACAGACAGCCCAAACCTTAAAAAACAATGTTCATGGGGGTTACTTGCCTTGGATCTGGGCCAGGAAAACGCTGCAGGTCATAGAGCTTCAGCAGCCGGAACGTCACTTTAAGCCACCAGAAATCTCAATGGGTGAGTGGGGATCCACAGGGCCTGACGGAGCATGTGCAAAGCTGCCAGTGCAGCCTGCGCTGCTCTTGGTGGAGTGAGAACTGCATTGGGTCATGTGAGCGCAGAGAGCCAGCTCAATGGGGTAGGACGTAAATATTGTAGCAGGAGGCTGCTGGCCACTTGCTATGCAGAGCAATTATCCTCTTTTGCAGCTCATCTTTGGTCTCCCTTGGGGGCTGGTCTCTGATTGACAGGGGAGATGTGGGAAGGAAGTGGAATTTGAAAGTTTGTATTTCAGGGCTCAAGTGGCAAGGTGTTTACTGCAGCATTATGTGTGGTGAAGCCCAGGGAGGCCCCCAGATGTGCATCATTTGAGGAGCAGCTTAGTAAATGATAGAAAATTCATACCCTCTATTTGAAAAACGGAAGAAAACCGTATTACTCCTCTGGCAGGGGTGCCACTAATATCTTGCTAAATGAAACAAACAATGGAGACATTTTATTTGTTTGCATTTGCATGAAACCAGCAACCACCCACAATATGTACATATGTTTATATATGTTCACAGGAACGCTGAGGAAAGACACTAACTTGTTAATCTTGGTTACCTCAGGGGATTGCAATTAGAGCAGGGGGTTTCTGACTTGTTCTTTGTCAGTCTCTGGATTTGGGGCTTATTATAACAAGTATCTATTTTATATTTGTAATAAAAAGCCTCATAAGTTAATAAACACAAGCTCTTCATTGTAGACACAGCTAGACTTTTGAATATGTCAAATAGCCATACAGTAGATGCTGTCATAAGTGCTATGTCAAATAACTTTTCTTTTCTTTTTTTTTTCGTTTGGTAGATTTTTTTTAAAAGTTAAATTCACATAACAAAGTTTACCTTTTTTTGGAAGTGCTGGGATTTGAACTCCGGGCCTCACACTTGCTAGGCAGGTGCTCTACCACTCAGCCACTCCATTGATTCAATGGTTAACATTTTAGTTACTTTAAAATGTACAATTCAGTGGTTTGGGGTATATTTTCTTTTTTTTTTTCTTTTATTATTCATATGTGCATACAAGGCTTGGTTCATTTCTCCCCCCTGCCCCCACCCCCTCCCTTACCACCCACTCCGCCCCCTCCCTCTCCCCCCCCAATACCCAGCAGAAACAATTTTGCCCTTATCTCTAATTTTGTTGAAGAGAGAGTATAAGCAATAATAGGAAGGAACAAGGGTTTTTGCTGGTTGAGATAAGGATAGCTATTCAGGGCATTGACTCACATTGATTTCCTGTGAATGTGTGTTACCTTCTAGGTTAATTCTTTTTTATCTAAACTTTTCTCTAGTTCCTGGTCCCCTTCTCCTATTGGCCTCAGTTGCTTTAAGGTATCTGCTTTAGTTTCTCTGCGCTAAGGGTAACAAATGCTAGCTAATAACTTTTCTGTTAAATAATTAGTGTATGAATGTGGAAATAAAAGGAGAAGGTGCTTTTTTCTGCATATAGCCTGTGTGTGTGTGTGTGTGTGTGTGTGTGTGTGCGCGTGTGTGTGTGGTGGGGATTGAACTCAGGGCCTCATATATGCTAGGTGAACATTCTCCCACTGAACTACACCCCCAGCCCTTAAATTTGCTTGTTTGTTTGTTTATTCACTTTTTATTTTTTCAGACAGAGTCTCATTATGAACCCCAGGCTGGTCTCAGACTCATGATCTTCCTGTCTCAGCCTCCCCAGTATTGGGACTACAGGCATGCACCACAATGTCTGGCTCCTCAGATTTGTTTTGACATGGGTCAATCTGATTAATAATTTGTATTCCTTGACAGGCAGATTCTTTTCTTGTCTCTTACCTCATATTTTTAGTGCTCATCATTTATTTTCCATTAACAAATTAGAGGGCCTCACTTCTGTGGGACAATACTACCACTTACTCAACAGGACTATTGCTCACTCGATAGTGCTGTAACTTATTCTTCTTTCCCATGTCAGCTCTGGGCTTCAAAATGCCTGTATTCTTTTTGCACAGGTAGAAGTCACAACCCAAAGTAGAATCCATCGGAAAGTCTCTTAATTTCCCAGCACCAGTTTCTTACATTAACCATAACAGCCAAAGTGAGCGGGCTAAGAGTGGATTGGGGATCAAACTGTTAATTATAGAAGCAGATTCCCAGCTAAAGAGAAATGGCACTAGCTCATCCAAGGGACAGAGGTAAAAGGAGTTGTTGCCACTCAGCCCCAAACAAGAGAAAAACACAGTGTTTTAATGAACATCATCTGATCATGAATTTATCCATTGCTGTGGGAGGAGAACTGTGTTCCTGTCATGTCTAGAGTCTGATGATGCATGATAGGGAAGGCCCCCATGCTCAAATGAGCCGTACCTGTGGGTGCAGCTTCTGCTTCTTGACATGCTGGAGTCACAGGATTTATTTGCCCTCCTGTCTTAAGCAACTAAGAAACTGGGCAGCAGAGCCAAAGCACAGTTGTCAGATAGCAGACAATGCAGGACAATGATCCTGGGAATAGCAAATGAGGTCAGCCTGATGACTGTCTAGTTTACACCCGAGTTTCCAGGCTCCTGTGAATAGAGTAGGTTGTGGACTGAGTGGTTTATGGAATGTTTCACAAAAAGATATGTCCACCTTCCCATCCTCAGGACCTGTGAGTGTGACCTTATTTAGGAAAGGAGTCTTGGCAGATATAATTAAGGTAAGAAGCTTGAGTTATCCAGGTGGTGCCTGAGTCCAATGACAAGTGTCCTAGAGGAGGCTGTGTGGACATGGAGCCAGAGACTAGAATGATGCAACCACAGGCGAGGAACACTGGAAACAACCAGAAACAGGAAGAGGTAAGGAACAGATTGTCCCCTAGAACCTTTGGATGGAGTGAGGCTTTGCCAACACCTTGGCTTTGAGCTTTTGGTCTCTAGAACTGTAAAGAAAACATTTTTGTTATTGGAAGCTATAATGTGTGTGATCATTTACTGCAGTTTTAGGAAGTTAATATGAAGAAGGAGCTTTCAAAATAAATGCAAAGTCTCCAAAATTGTCAGGTTTCTGTGAGCATTTATCATTATTCAAACCCAATAAAATACATAGACATTTTCATGTTTGTAAGAGGGCTGCTTTGGGCTCATTTTGGAAAAGGAAGTCAAATATAGTGTAAAGGACATGAACTTGAGTTTGTTTCTTGTTAGGTGTGTCACTTGGGCAGGCTGTATAACTTCTTAAGCCTCAGCATCTTAATCTGTGGCATGGGAGACCCATTCCCTAACTTTTGTGAGAGTTGACTGTTGTTATTTTTCAGTCCACTTTGTGGGCTACAAACATTGAGATTTTTTTTTAACAGCCAAAGCCCAATATAAGATTATACTTGGTTTTATCTTCCAGTGCATTTTGAATATAGGATTTGTATTCAGCACCACAATCAAGATACAGACTATTTCTGCCACTCAAAGTTCTTTCATGTCTCTTCCAGCTAGCCCCTCCATAGTCCAATCTATATCCAAGGTCAGTGCTATATTAACTCTTATCACTGATCTAGGAAGGGAAGAGAAGACATACCAGTCTGTGTGGCCATGTGACATCTCACCATTATCCTCTGTGCATCTCCTTCTGTTCCTAGAACACACCACACCCTTTTCCATGCCACCTATTCTGCCCCTTACTTGTAATGTCTTTATTCCATCTCTAAGGCCACCATTTTGGACAGGTTTTCCCTGGCAACCTTATCAAGAATAGTCCTCCACTTCTGTGCACATCAACCACTTCCTTCTCTAGAATGGACTCTGTGAATTTGTAGTGAAAAAGGTCCCTGTCAGGAAGACATGGCTTTTATCCATACTGTGTTATCTGTCTAGCTCAATGCTTCTCAGACTGCATGGTGAAGGATCTGGTTTTTAAATTTCCAAACCATCATGGATCAACATGTTCTTAAGTTGTGATAAAGCAATAGGTGATGAAAACTGTACCCATTTCCTTTGAAAGTGTGTTTAGGTGTTAATGTACTGTGCTGTCGAATACTATAGCTACATGTGGCTGTTTAATTTTAAATTAATTAAAATTTAATTAAAGTTAAATGAAATTAAAAATTCAATTCTTCAACCATAGTAACCACTATGGTTTTACTTTGACATAATTAAAAACTTTTGTTCTTTGAGAGATGCTGGTAAGAAAGTAAAAAGACAAGCCATAGACAAAGAGAAAATATTGAAAAACATAAAATGATAAAGGAATTTCATCCAGAATATCTAAAGAATCCTAAAATTTTAATAACAAGAAAATAAATAATAAATAAGGAAAAATAATTTTTCCTTAGGTGTGTCAGCTAAGAGGAGACACAGATTATTAATAAGCACATTAAAAATGCTCAGTATCATGAATCAATAGGAAAATTTAAATTAAAATCAAGATTAAACACTACTACATACTCACAGGAGATACTTTTTAAAAAGCAGCAAACCAAGATCCTATCACTTGCTGGTGAGGATGCTGGAACTCTCATACATTGCTGATGGAGAATGCAAAATGGTGCAGCCATTTTGGAAAATGGTTCTTATAAAGTTAGACATAAATAAGTTCCAGCAATCCAACTCCTAGGTATTTCTCAAGAGAAAAGAAGGTATTCCACAAACATCTGTGTGGAGTGTTTATTATCACCCTGAGCTGGAAACAACTCAAATGTTCATCAGTTGTTGAGTGGAAAATCAATCTGTGACACATCTGAATGATGGTCTGCTACTCAGCAATACAAAGGAGCAAACCACTGATACGTGCAATCAATGGATGAATTTCCAATGCATTATGCTTAGTGAAGGAAACCAGGCGTGAAAGTCCACACACTGTGATTCTGTCTCTCAGGCACTCTTGGTAAAAAGCGTGGAGATGGAAATCAGACGAATGCTTTCCAGAGGGAGGAGAGGGGCTGCAAGGGACGCAAAAATGCTTTTGGAGTGGCAAAAATACTCTGCTTCTTGATTGTGGTGATGGGTACATGCTTTGTATTCATTTGTCAAACTCATAGGACCAGGACTAGGGTATAGCTCAGTGGTAGAGCACTTTCCTAGCTTGTACAATCCCAGCACTGCAAACAACAACGAAATAAATAAAAGCCTCATGGACCAAATATCTCAAAAGGGTGAGTAATACCATGTGCAAATCCTATCTCAATAGACTTGGAAAAAAAAAACAATACAAATGTCACTTCTGTAAGCTAATTAATAATGTCAACATAAGTCTCAAAACAGATTTGTTAAAAGTTAAAATGGTTGAAAATAACCACGTTTTAACAATAAATAAATACTTACTTTGCTCAGGTATTCAAATACTTTTAGAGTACAGTTGATGAACTAACTTTAAAATATCATAGTTAACACCATCCCCTGTGTATCACTTTCCACACCAGCTTGACCATGCCCAAACTAGTCTATTTCATGTGCCATGAGACAAGTCTACCATTAATGTGTGGAGGTTGTGGCAATCTCATATCGCTGTAACCAAGTCTAAGTAGTTAAACCTAGAAATACTCTTTATTTTTGTACTTACCTTGTCACACACTGGTGACAAACAGTTACTGAACTAGCAACAGCCATGACCCACACTTCGAGCAATGCTGGTCTAAATCGTGCTTCCCTTGATGGTCCTGTTCTTACTGTGCTCAGAGAGGCCTTCCCTAACCTCCCCGCCCAATCCTAACCTCCCTGCCCAATCCTAATTGCAGTCAGGAAAATGTCCTCATTTTCCCTTCTTATAATTATCACCATCTGTGATTGTCTTATAATTATTATGTCTCCATTGTCTGTGTCCTTGCGGCAGATGGTGCCAGTCCCCAAACCTGTCAGTGTGTTTCAGCTGACTTTCAAATGCCAGTATCTGTATTTTGGTTTGAGGGCATCTTTCCAGAAGAGAGAAGGCCACTTTGCCAGCTCTTGGGGTAGACCAGAAGTGCCAGGGAACTAATTGCCCCCTCCACAACCACCAGCAGCCTTCAACTAGAGACTCTTGGGAGCTATAGACACTAATTGTTTGTCCTTGGTGAGATGATTCTGCAGCGTGTGTTTCATTCCATTTGCCAAGGTTCCTTTTAGGGTTAAACTCCATTGCCACCTGTGTTCATAACATATTTCTTTTATTTTTGTTTTTTGAGACAGAGTTTTTCTATGTAGCTCAGGGTGGCCTTGAACTCATAATCCTCTTGCCTAGGCCTCCCAAGTGCTAAACAGCATACTTTTTGTAGGCAGCTGTTGCCTCTCTGTTCTACTTGCTCACTTTCCAACTGGCATTCCCTATACCTCTCAACAAGCTACTTGCTTCGGAATCCTTGTCTCAGGGTCTGCTTCTAGGGAGATCCAATGAAGACACTTCTCCACTAGAGGTTAAACTTCGTAAGGGCAGAGCCCTTATGTCTATCTTGTGCCTCTATAATCTAGCCCAGAGAGGGACACAAAGAAAGTGTCCAGAATATATTTGGTGAATAAATGAAACACCTCTTGAAGGGCTTTCTGTACCTAAGCTGATGACTTGCTCAGTGACATTATGACATTAGAACCAAGTTAACCAGTGGTTATTGATGTGGGCTGGTGGTGGTGGTGATTCTAAATTAAGAACTTTCTGATGAAAACTTCCAATGTCCTTGAAATTCTCCAATGTAAATAAGAGATCACACATTTGAGAACTTTGGATGTACTGCTATGTTGTAATGATATTCTGATTCTCCTTACAAAATATATCATATATTTACCACATATATTTATTATCCATAAGACAACTGTCATACTGCCTGGGTCTTACAATTCTACCTTTTAACATTCATTCATACAAACAAACATTGAGCACTTACTGTGTGTTATGGAATCTCACAGCTAGAAATATGTTCCCTTTATGAAGACTTCTTTGACCATTTCAACATTTCATTATTACCCTATTTGGTGCTTAATCATAAATTACATTTGGATGCTTCTCCATGGGTGTTTGACATTGTTCTATAATCTTGTTAGGCCTTATATCCTAAGTTCCCAGAATGCAAGAGCTGATGACCAGTCTTCTGTCTCTCAAGGTGCCAAAACAGTGCTATGCAGTCAGTAGCTGATAATATATACTGGTTTGTTAAGTGCTAAATGTTAAACGCCAAGATGGACAAATCAGACTTTTGCCAAAACAGAGAAGTACTGATGGAAGCCTGCTGGCTCCACAGTAAGAGCTGCTCCTCCCTCCCCCTTCTAGCCTGAACAATCCCACTCCTAGTCAGAGCAGACCCTCCCCTTTCTGACTTTGCCAGGTGTTTCCTATTTTATTTTTAGGGCTGCTATTAACTTTGATCTTCATGCATGCGTTGATGAGCAGTTGGGTGAGTATTTATCACATGTATCTAGCATGAGGAGCCACGACTTCCTTCTTCCAATCATATGGTAAATATTTAATGAGCACTAACTGTGCTAAACAATGCTTTTGGTTCTGGGGACATGGTGGTGACCAGAATAAGCATGTGGTCCTTATTCACAAGAACCTTCCAGTTTAGTGGTGATTTAGGGAACCACCTCCTGTGGTCTCCTGGCATCTCAGAGTCCTTGGCTGCTATTTCTGACCCCCAGGGGCCTTAGGGAACATTTCCAAATGACCATATAGTAACCATCCCTATACTGGGCCAATAAGATGCTCTCTCTCTTGTCCCTGTGCCCCTCTGGCAAATGCCGCTCTTGCTGCTGATAGGCAAGTTTGCTAGCTTACCCTGGCCAGATGAAATTACAAAGGGCTTTCTCACCCGGTTATCATACTTAGATGTAAACAGGCTCATACTGTTGAGTGGGCTTTGCCATTATCATAGTATTGACAGCTCAGAATGATTTTGACCTTTATTTTTAAATTCCAAACAGGTATTTTTGATTTTTCTTCTTTCTCTGAAGTGCATTTGGTTCATTACTAGATTCCCATCTCAACTAGAAACCTTGGCAATTTGCATTCAATTGCATCTGGATTGTGACCACTTCCTCAGCAAGCCAAGGGATGTGGGGAAATGCAGAACAAAACATAATGAAAACCCAACCCACAGTGCTTTTAAATGTCTATGTGGGTGGTGAATTTATGAACATCTCAAAAGTGTTTTTAGAAAGTTCTAACTTTGACCACATATTCTCTACTTCTATTTTTAAGTTGTGAATGATTGGCCAAGTTCAAATGAAGTCTTGTGGTTTGAATTAAGTTAGCACTTCATAGAGGTCTGGCTCTAGTAATATCAATCCTCTCCTCCTCGGTCCCTTCCTGGCAGCCTCTGGAGGGTTTAGAAAGATATTTTTCTTTACATTACTTTTTTGAAAGGAAGTCCTTGAGAGGAATCTAATTGAGCTTGGCTCTCCAAAGTTTCTTATAGAGTTAGAAAAGCAAAATGTGAAGTTACCAAGAAGATTAATGTTTGACTGCTGAAAATAGTTGCTAATGAGGTGAAAGACTTACTCTCTGTAGAGTTGTTCTGTTTTGTGACCACAGACTGTTCCCCTTCCTGCCACAGAGGGGACACAATATTGAAAGTGTTGTTGCTTTAGTGCCAACCCATGTCAACTGCAAGGACAATTTATAATGTGAGGTGCTCTTTGCATATGAAAGTTCCAATTCGATCATTGTAGGTAAAGCAATGCTTCTGAAATTTTAATAGGCACACATATTGCCTGGGGATCAACTTAAAATGCACGTTTTGATTTAATAGATCTGACCAGAGATTCTGGATTTCTAGTAAGTTCTCGGATGATGCAGGTAGTTTGTTCATCCTTGGTGTTGCAAGGGGCTAGATGATTTTTCAAATACTTTATAAAAATATACCCATGGGCTTTTGCATAGAGGATTACTACTGAACAGTAAAAACTTAGAAATATAAACTAAGCCTTCAAAGGGCCTCAGAAAGTGAACCAGAAGTTAATCAGAGTTAACCAGAGGGAGAGACTGGCTAATGACTGGCAACGGTTACCAACTTGAATTTCTGTGGCTGTTTATAGGGTGAAAAGTAGGTTGACAAGGCTAGATGTTATTAGGTTCATGTATATTGGAGCTTCCCTTAGAGCTCTGCCCCATTATAGCTCTCTGAAGGTCATTATGAAGATGAAATGGGATAACAAAATAGTAATGTGCAGGGGTTGGCCCCTACTTGGATTTGGTACCTTGACATTGCCTGTGATGGAAGTATGTACGTCATGGAAATTGCTACAGGTCAGGATATTGTTCTTCCCTTCCCTTCCTTTCCCTTCTCTTTACTTTTTCTCTTGCCTTTCCCCTTCCCCCTTCACTTCGCTTTCTCTTCCTTTCCCTTTTCCCTCTCTTTTCCTCTCCTCCCCTCTCTTCCTTTTGCACCACCATTAAGAACATGGGTTGTGGACTAGCTATGTCCAATCCCACTCTTGAAATTTGATACTATGTAAACTGTGCCTTATTTTCTTTATCTGTAAAACCAGAAAAATATCAATGCCTTCCTCATAAGATTTTCCTGTTTTGTTCTTTTTTGAGACAGGGTCTTGTTATATAGCTCAGGCTAGCCTGGAATTCATGATCTTCCTCCACAGTCTTCCTGAGAGTTACAGGTATGTGTCACCATGCCTGGCCTCATAAGGTTTTTGAGTGAAGTAAATTGATTTAGATATGTCAAGTTCTCAGAGAAATGCCTTACATAGTAATTATTATATATATATATATTTATGATTATATAAATATATATTATATATTTATATTATTATATAAATTATAATAATTATATAAATTATAAAATATATATTATTATATATATATTTATGATTGTTATTTTTACCAGCCATTCCATCTCTTTTTCAACTTCATGATTTTCCTTCCTGAAGAAACTTCCCTTTAGTCAACACATAGCTCACATCTTTCAGCTTAAAAACAAATTAAAACAAAACTTGGATGTTTCCTCAAATGGATCTATTCTTCCTTTCTTGGTGTACTCGTAAAAGAAGTCTACATTTGCTCTTTGTTTTCCTGATCACTCAGTCACTCCTGATAGATTGCAATATGGCCTTAGCTCCATAGCTTTAGGGAGCATGCATTACTGTGCAGATATTGTGACAGACAACTGTTTTTTGATGGATGTAGTTCACTAGGGCTGCACTTAGGAGTTCAGTGATTTGGAGATTTGATTGGTAGCATCTCTATGAAAAACATATTTTCTACAAATCTCAAGAGTTTTTCCATGTACACATCTGGTGTTAGCTGATCAATAGAGGTGGGGCCTTAGCAGTTTAGCCTAAGCAATGTGGTATGGTAGAAAGAAGAGTGAACAAGATCTGGACTCAAGTTGACATTTTGCTTTGCATATTTTAATGTTCAATTAAGACTAATTTATTTGCTCAGAAAAACACTCAGAACTCTTGCCTTGTTATTTTTCTAGAAATACACAAGCTCTTGAGGTTGGATCTAATACTGACAGAGCCTGAGCAGAAGTTGGAAGCTGTGCCATTAACCCAGGAGGTAATAAGCCAAAGGACCTGGAAAGGGTTTTCTTTCTTAAGGAACATTAAAGTAGGGAGACAAAAGGTTGATGAAGCTGCTACTGGACCCAGACATGACTCTTTAGATACAGAAATAGAGATCTGTTGAAACCCTTCCTACTTGAAGCCAGTCTGGTACTTCTTGGTATCATCTGTCTGTCTCTCTAGTTCTGCCCCAGGCTCTTTTTCTCTTAGGAGGACCTTAACCTCTAAATTTCTCTTGTCATATGTCTTGAAAAATACCATTGATCAGGAAGCAAAAACCTATCTTAACCATCTTCCTTTTACAAACAGACTCAGAAAGTTGATGATTAAACCAATAATCATCAAAGAAATTAATTTTCTAGATTTGTAGAAAGAAAAAAAGAGAATCTGGGTTATTGTTTGGCTTGTTGGAGTGACACTCCCATCACGTGAATGCAGTTTCAATGCAATAATGTCACGGGATTGGAGGTCCCCTTTGCACACTGTCCAAAAGGATGGTTTCACATATGACTGTGCCGTATATTTTGAAATGTTGAGGGATCCTAGAGGTTCTTTTTCTGTTTGATTTCACAACCTCCCTCTTTTTTTTTGTTTTAAGTTGATACTGGAGGTTGAATTTAGGGCCTCCTGCTTGCTAAGCAAACATCTATAACTTCAGGCATGTCTCAATCCTTTTTGTTCCCCATTTGTTTGTTTTAGAGATAGGGTCCCTTGCTTTTGCCCAGGTTGACCTTGAGCCACAATCCTCCTATTTCCACCTCCTGAAAAGTAGCTGGAGTAACAGGGTGCACCACCATGCCTGGCATGATTTCACAATCTTGATTTAAGACATGAATCTTAAAAATTCTATTTTCTTGCTTCTGGAAATGGAGTGAACAGATGTATATTAACCTTACAGGGTGGAAAATTAAAATTTTAGTCAAATCACAATGTATATTATTTGGTTTACATTATGCTGAACAAAAAAATTGGTTTGATTAACTTCATGTCCCTAAAGTGACTATCTTTTTGGCATGACATCCACACAGCCTTGGTGTTTTTGGTGAAATGGAGACTGAAATCTTTCTTTGGCCTACTATGTCATATTTGTTTGTGAGAGATTTGATGTCTGAGCTCTACATGCAACACTATATCAGCCTTTAGGCAATTTCAGCTTGATGGAATGTCACCTATCTGGAGCATTTGAGATTTCAAGAGTTCATATTCTGACATTTCTTCCTTCTTTTCCTCACGGAAAGAAATTCTACTGAAATTCAAATTGAGAAATGCAAAACAAATGAAGTCTCAAATTGTAGCATGAAATTTTTGGTATGACTTGGCTTAGGGAGACAAAGAAATAATTTTCAAGGGCTAAATAGAAATTAATAACTGAATCTTTAAACAGCAGGCCTAAGCTTCTCTTTACCCAGTTAGCAAGAAAGTAAGCAAACTTATATTCTATAGGCATAGGGACATAATTTCCATTTTACCATAATATTCTCTTATAGTATAATATATAAATTATAATCTTATTCTTTGTAATACAAAGAACATGCTGGAAACCCTACTGTTGCTGAGATATGACAAGTAATTTTCAATATCAAACTAATAATAATATTTGATGGAAATGAAGGGCATTCTGGTAATCTGAGTCCTTTTTTTGACAATGACAGGCATGGGAAATTGGTTTATTTAAATAATTAAGCAACTGTTTATGTAATTCTGTCTGTATGGGACAGACTCATATGTATTAAATTCTATGGTTATCAGACATAAATAAGAATCCATATGAGGTTCTTGTTTTTCTCTTAGTTTAAAATCCTAAAGCTGAGTTAGGATGGTGTACTAGAGGTGATCATTTATGGCCTATTTATTTATTTGTCTACTTATTTATTTATTGGCAGCATTGGGGTTTGAACTCAGGGCCTTGCTAGGCAGATACTCTAGCACTTAAACCACACCCCCAGACCTTTTTGCTTTAGTTATTTTTAAAATAGGGTCTTCATTTATGCCCAGACTGGCCTGGATCACAATCCTATTTACACTTCCCACATAGGTGCAATGACAGGTGTGTGACACCATGCCCAGTTTTTTTATTTGTTGAGATGGGGGGTCTCATGAACTTTCTCTATCCTCCACTGGCCTCGAATCACAGTCCTCCCTACTGTAGAGTAGCTAGAATTACAGGAGTGAATCATAGCATCTGGCTCCATTGACTACTGATCTAGAAGTACATGGCTGAGTGCCAGGTGCAATGTTGAGTACCCATCATGCTTTATAAATGAGCTGCCTCCTCTAAGGACAAATTCCCCCTCACTCCCCAAACCTGTGCCAAAGTGCTTTGACTGGCTCCCAGGACCAAATATGTAGAATTTCCCCTTTTCCTTGACAGAAATATCTGAGTATGGTGCACTTCTCGTTTCGCAAAATCTGATTCTTAACAGATAAGGCCAAAGAGTTTTAAAAGATCTATATATTTAAAATAGGATAAAATAAAAGTAAAGTTTATTCTTAGAAAATATTTGCTACAAATATGCCAAAGGGTTAATATCTTTAACATTTGAAGGGAATATAGTATAATAAGGAAAACATCAATATCCCAATAGAAAAACAAGTAAAAACAAATTTAAAGTTTTCGAAGAAAAAAAAATCAGCAATGATATTTTTCCTTTAGTCTGGCCCATAGTAGCTACTCAAATAAATATCTATTGAATAAATGAATGAATTAATCAATAAATAAAAATGTTAAATAGTGGTAGTAAAAAATTTTAAATTAAAACAATAATGATATTTTACCATCAAACTAGCCTATAGTAGTGATCTGTCTAGGCCCCAATGAGGAGATAGAAATCAAATAGTAGATTAAAGAGGAAAGTTTAATATAAAAAATTTGTATATGATAAAAAAGTAACTCTAAGAAATTATGAGATAGAAGGAAAATCTCCATGGTGCCCTAGAGCTGAAGGAGAGTACCAAGGAGGGACAAACTTGGAAGAGGTTCAGCCCTCACAAGAGAAAACAGTTCTTCCCACTGGATAGCAGTGAAGTTCACTGCTTTGTCACATCTGGTGTGGGTCAGTAGTCTTGGGACAAGTAGGTGATTACTTTCGGAGTGCAAAGAAGGCAGCATCATCACAACCAGGGATGGGGGCATGCAGGGCTTGCAGATGGTCAGCCCAGGTTCTGCACAGGGGAGCCAGGTGTCAGCATGTTCAAGTTGGTCTCCATGTCAACACAGCTAGAGAAAGCTCGTTTCCAGTCTGAGGCTGCAGGGATGCTTGGAATTTCTGCTTTCTCTGGGCCAGAGTTCTACTGACATCCTCAGACCCCTACTGCTCTCTCCCAGGCCACAGGTGGAAACCTCAGGAGAATCTTCTTCCTCCTGTGATGTCCCTCTGATGCCTTATTTAAAGGAGAAACGCTTAAAGGAATTCTGTTATCACTGATCATATAAGGGAAAATAAATTTGGAGCTTAGAGGGAACAAATTGATAATTGACATTATTAGTTACTGTTGAATAAAGAATTTACAGATAAACAAAGAAATATAAGTATATAATTTTAAAGAATAATAGTAACTACCAAAAGGACTAAAACTACAAATTATTTACGATGATAACATGGGGAAACCGAACAGATAACATAGTAATAGAAAGTTTTCTACTTTGCATTTTACTTTTTTTGCTTTTCTATACTATTTTTAATGTTTTTAATTCTTCTAAAAGATTTGTTTCCATTTTCTTCCCTTCCCAAATAAGACGACCAAACATAAAGCTGATCAGTAAACAGAAGTAGTAGGCAAATTTCCAAGTTATAGAAAAAAAACAAAGAAAATCCAAGAAAAACAAGAAACAGAAATCAAATAAATAAAAACAGTAAATAGAATGTCAAACTAAATATAAACCTAACAGTCTTTATATGCAATGTAAATGAATTAAATTCTTGTATTAAGTACAAATACTCAGAATAGTTTTTTAAAAGCAAAATGCAAATATATGACATTTATAAAAACATACTTAAACTGAGAATCTATGTAGGTGGTTAGATAAGATATTCAAATAAGGAACTGTCACAGAGCTGTTCAGGCACAGGGCTGCCAAGCCACAGACTTAGTTCAAAGCACAGAGCTGGTTCAACGCAGACTTGGCTTAAGGTGCAGGGGGTCCAGGTGAAGAGCAGTTTGAGGGGACGTCGTCAAGTAGGGGTGCTGTGCTGAGCTGAAGGTCATCATCTGTCCATCCCGTGATGCATACACCAGATGGCCTGATGATGGGAGTCAGTGGGTGCTGTTGTACCCAGGCTTAGTTGCCTCTCCATTTGTATGATCCTAGTGAGGAAATTGCACACCTTGATTTGGTGTGCTTGATAAGCTCACAGGCCTGCTTTCTCTGATATGGTTTTGATATCCCCAAATATCCACGTGTTCCTTACTTAAATTGGATATGTTCATAGGTGGTAACTTTTTATTTGTGTAATAAGTAAGTTATTTATCTGTCTCATGGTTTGCACTGGACAGGTGATGGTTGTTTACTTGCGCAAACAAGAGGCAGAGTCATTCTGCCTCAGCATTTGTGCTCAAAATGGAGGAAACTGTTGTTTTATAAAATGAGTCACTCAGGTAAGGCTCAGCCTAAAAGCTCCTCTTCTGTGCAGTATAGAGTAGTGTAGAGCAGTGCACAGCCTGATCTCCACAGACAGGCATAAACACATTCTTACGTCCCACATTTTGTCTCTGGTTTCACCTTCCTGTGTATTTTTCTTCTTCTGAGGCCCCATTTTCCTTTTTCATTCACTTCTTCTACTGGTTCATGAGTCTCATATTGTAACCACTTTCCAGAACAAGTTCTGTATGTTCAGAACCTTTGCTACCTCCTTGTCCATTGTACTTACATTTCAAGGCCAGTGCCTGTGAGTGGGTAACAATGATGAGCTATTCCAAGACCCAAGTCTGTGGATGTAACATAGCAATGCTCTCAAATAAGCACCAAGTCTTTCAGAGCATCAAAGATGTTCAGAGTCCAACATCTTGTACAAAGGAGAAAGCCAAGGTCCACAGTTGTGTTTTGACACAGTCTACCATTTTCTCCACTGCTCCATGCTGCTTCTTGATCAGTGATTGAAAATTAACATTGTATTATTATTGTAGATGCCTTCTGGGCATGATTCCTTAACCAACAACATTTAACTTTGAGAGTTGAGCAATAAAAGGAGTTCGAAATCATTTATTGGATCTTTCAACACATAGATATGTCTCCCACTAGGAGAATACTGGTGCTCTAGAACTCATTGTTCAGGTTGGACCCTGTATCTGAGTACTCTCTGAAGGGCTAACCTACTCCCTGGCCTGACTCCTTTTCCCTAACCCACTTTAATTTCTGTGGCTTGCACACATTAACTTGCCCACAATATTTCACTTGACTCACATGGATATGTTCATAGTTCATGGAATATGTGTCAAATGTTTACTAAGATTCTTAGTAAGAATTATGCTAGATTCTTTATGGCTGATTTTTCAATTAATTCTTAGAGCAACTTCTTGAGGAAGTGTTGTTACTAGACCTATTCGTAGGTTTCTTAGTCTGTTCTGCACTGCTACAGCACAATACTTGGTATTGGGTAATTTATAAAACTGAATATAAAACAAATAAAAATTTGTTTCTCACACTTCTGGAGGCTGGGAAGTCCAAGATCAAGGTGTCAGCATCTGGTGTCTGGTGAAAGCTTTCTTGCTGTGTCTACAATATGGCAGAAGAACATAAGAGAGCAGACCTATTCCCTTCCTGAAAGGCCTTGCCTCCCAACACTGTAGCATTGCAACTAAGTTTCCAATAAACTTTGGAGTCACTTCAGACCATGGTAGCAGATAAGGAAATCAAGGCTTGAAGAGTGAAGTTACTTGCCCAAGATCTGAGAACTAGATTTTGCCCAGAGGCAGTCTAACTCTAGGTCTAAGCACTGAATCATATTGTTAACAAATCAACAAAACAGTTTGAACATCTTCTACCTGCAAGAAATCCAGCTGAGCTTTGTGGAGGCGGAGACTTTCAGCCTGGATAAGATGTCTGGACGTCTGTGTAACACACGTTTAGCAATGCAACATGTTACATGATGAGCATGGCAGAGCAATAGGTTGGTAATGGGCCATAAGACTTTAGGGTGAGAGTTCCAATGAGTGTGTGTGTCTGTGTGTGTGCATGTGTGCGCTAGGGACCCCATAGGCAGTCTAGTACTGTGAAGCCTATGTATTCCTTCTTAGGACAAATGCATAAAATAAAAGCATAAGATTGCAAGGGAAACTACATAGCAAGGTAGTTAAAAAGGTTTAAAATGTTGAGTATTGTAATGCCTAAACTTCTTCATTAACACATGACAAAGTGAGATCTAGCCATAAGTGTGACAACCACTGTAATTTTGAAGAACTGAGCATAAATAATATTTTGAGATAACCGTCATAGATATATAATATAAAATATCTGTGAATTCTGATAACAAAAATCACACTATGTCTAATGCCACTGTGATCTGTGGCTGAATGAAATGCTACATTTCAGTTAGAAGTTAGTGAAAATTTCACTAATAATTTTTTCCCATTCAACTCTAAGGAACCCATAAATCCCTCGAGGGGGTGTGAATCCCAAATTCTAAACCTCAGTGTTTTAAAGAAAGGAAAAACCACTTGTGTTCTCAGGGAGCAGATATTATTTTAAATTTATTTTTAAGGAAAATTGATCATCTTAAGTATTTCTTAGTATAAAGTCCAGCCATGTTAAGCATACACACATTGTGGTGCAACATATCTCCAGAACTTTTCCAAATCTTGCAAAACCGAAATTCTAACTCCAATTCCTCTTCCTCCATTCCACCCCCAGGCCCTGGTAACCTCCATTCTGTATCTGTTTCTATGAATTTCACTACTTTAGAAATCTTGGGTAAGTAGGATCATGCAGTACTTGTCTTTTTGTAACAGGTTGATTTCACCTAGCATCACACCCTGAATGTTGTAGCGTATGGCAGATTGGAGCAGATATGGTGAAGCTATTTTACAGATAGGAAGAGACAACAAATGCTTTCTAAAGGATGCACAATTCATTAGCCTGTGCTTCAGCTCCTTCTTCAGTTTCTCAGTCCCATGCATAATACGAATGGACTTGGGAAGTAGCCTTCAAGTAGATAGAAATAGAACAAAATCCCTTTGAAATAATCAAGTCATAAGACATTGCCGCTGTGAAAAGAGACAGAGAGGAGAGGAACAGTGGGAACTGAAGGCTAGAGCTGCAGAAAACAAATGGATTTAGGTCCAAACTGCTGCTCTTTTCTGCAGCTCACTCAATCTTATGAATCATTCTGAGAGACAGTAAATTTTATAAATTTCATTGTGTTGTATATTTCAATGGACTAATTTTTCCAGAATAAAGACACTAAATAGACACATTCTATCTGGGCATTGGTGGCTCATGCCTATAATCCTGGCTACTCAAGAGGCAGAGATCAGGAGGATCATGGTTCGAAGCCAGTCTGGGCAGAAATAGTTCACGAGACCCTATCTTGAAAAAACCCACCACTGAAAATGGCTGGTAGAGTGGCTCAAGGTGTAGGCCCTGAGTTCAAGTTCCAGTACTGCAAAAACAAAAACAAAAACAAGACACATTCTTGCAATATTATTACATCTATCTGAACTAAATTCCCACATCTCAGAGAGATGTTTTTGAAAAACTGGGCAGTCTTCTTTTTTCAGTGTTTCTTCATTAAGAAACAGTAATTACAAAACCATAAATTTGGATAGAAAGAAGTGAATCTGTTAGATTTCAACAGTTGTGAACAGCTATATTCAGCTCCAAGAATGAGTTCTTTTCTACTTTTCTCTCTTAGCACTATGCAGTGGGAAATTAAAATTCATTTCACTGCAAGATTAAAAACCTTAAAGAAAACTTGCTCTTTGAATTAAACAAGGCTTGTTCATAATTGCTCACGTCTATTGTAGTTTGCTTTCTGGCTCCAGAGCTGTGGTTTTGCCATTTTTTGACTAGAAAGTAGCACATGGTATCAACACATAGTGTTATTTGCGTTTCTCTTGTGTGTAATGATGCCTACACTTGTTAGTTTGCTTACTGACCATGTCGATAGCCTCTTTGTGCAGTGCTTGTTCAGGATTATTGCCAGATTTAAAAAATTTTGTCTGAGTCTTTTTCTTATCAATGTATAGAATTTAAAAATAAATATTCCTGATACATATTTTTGTTAGAAATGTGTGTGCAGATGTCTACATAAGAAATATTTTATATTTCTTTAAGTTTAAGATTTGCTTTTCTCATTTCTCCCTCCTTCCCCTTGTCTCTCTTTTTTTTTTTTTTTTGAGACAAAGTCTCACTATGTAAACCCAGACTGGCCTTGAACTCATTATCTTCTTGCCTCAGCCTCCTGGGTGCCAGGATTACAGCTTTGTACTATCACACCCTCCTTTTCTCCTCATTCCCTTAACAGTGTGATTTGCTGAACTGAGTTTCTTAATTTTAGTCAAATCCAATTGACCTATGTTTCCTTCTGTCCTGTTTAGAATCTGTCACCTAATCTTAGGTCCTAAAGATGTTGCTGTGTTTTGTTTTTTGGGGGGACTGGGGTTTTGAACTCAGGCCTTCAGGTTTGCAAAGCAGGTTCTCTACTGCTTGAGCCACACCTCCAGTCCAAGTTTTTATTGTTTTACATTTCATCTTTGATATATGATCAATCTTGATGTGGTTTTTGTTATGGTGTGAGGTAAGGGCCAAGATTGCTTTTTTCCCCAGCATGAATATCCATGTAAGCCACCGCCATATTTTGGAAAGATCATTCATTCCCACTGAGTTTACTGTGGTATCTTTATCACAAATTGAGTGACCGATGATATGGATTTGGGTCTGTTTCTGAACTCTTTTTCTTCTCCATGGCCTGTTCTCCTACCAATGCCACTCAGTTTTAATCTTTCTAGTCTTGATATCAGGTGTTGGTTTTACTCTTTAAGACTGCCTTAGTTATTCTCAGCTTTTTGCATTACCATATACATTTTACAAATAGCTTGTTTATTTTCACTAAAAAAAGCTGCTGGGATTTTGCATTGAATTAACAAATCAGTTTGGAAAGAATTATTATCTTAACAATGGTACATCTTTGAAATTCCAGGTCATGGTATAGCCTAACATGTGCATAGGCCTTTTATTTCTCTTATCAACTATCTGTAGTTTTCGGTGAAGAGCTCTTCTATGAGTTATTCTATAGAATTGTTCTTTAGTGTTTTTTAGAATTTTACTAATTGTTTTCTTCTTTTTTTTAAATAGATTTATTTCTCTGTTAAAATTCTCCAACTTTTCCTCTGTTTTGACTACTATCTTCCATTCTTTTGAATCACAAATATTTTAACTTCCTATTAGTCAGTATCAATGTATGAACCGCCTATGGATCTATTTTGGTGAAGCACAACTTTCATTTGGGAGTCAGTAGTTTGATTCTTCTTCTTATTTTTTGCATACATTGTTATTGTCGATCAAATCCCAGATGTCATTACTGCAATGGTTTTGGCAAACAAATTAGTCAAGATCTTGTGAAAACATAGTTTTATGCTATTTGGGGCTAATCTACTTCAGTTTTCCCTTATTCCTATGGATCTTTACTGATTTGGCTTTAATTATGATCTCTGTCCCACTAGTACTATTGAAATTTCTGGTTGGCTCTTTACCTACCCAGGTGTTTTTTTTGTTTGTTTGTTTTGTTTTCTGAAATTTTACTGTACATGTCAGTTTAGGAGTCTTTCAACTTTAGGGAAATAGGGATGTATAATGTTAGGCTTCTTCTCTATTATTCCCTCTTCTCCAGGGCTCCGCAAATCATGACTACTGTCTTCATAGTTCAGTTGCAATTTGTAAATGTCCTCAAAAAAATATCGGATGACCGTGGAATGTCTGACATGGCTTTCTTCCCCTCAAGTCTTGCCTGTGTTGTCTCCAGTGCCTTCAGATAATCGTTGGATGTATTTTGTCCAATATTTCTAGGTGTGTTTGAAGAAAGGGTCAATACAATGCAAGCTATTCTATCAGGGCTGAAATCCTACACCTTCCTACTCTTCAGTCTTAAAGTGTTTTCTGTATTGAGCTATCTGCTACCTTTAAATCTTTAAGTCTTCTAAACTCAGTGGTTCCAATTTTCTGCTTTCTTTGGAGGAATTTAAGGAAATATAACTATTTCATGTTTAGGATGGGACATGCAGAATAGATAAAGACCAGTCATAGAAGATGAGACATAAGATAAAAATGTAGACAAAGCAAGAAATCAGAACAAGTCATCTAAGGAGAGATGGACAGATAACCCAGGTCTTGGACATCACCAGTGTCAGGGAATGGGAGCTCCCTGGGGGAATCCCTTCCTCTCCACATGTTTCCTTCCTCTGACAGGAGCCCCACTGTGTGAATATACAACATGCCTGATGTCTCCCTATCTCCCCCACGAGTTGGAATTAGCACTGGTAACTTCTGCAGAGGGGTCTGTGACCATATCTGCTCACCTCAGACCCTCCATGAAAGCTGCGGGAGGGATGCCCTTCCTAATCTCTGCCTGAGTGAATTAATGACTCTAGATTGCACAGCTACTGTGATGAAAATGAGAGATGTCTTGGGTGAGTTAGAGTCTGGTTCAGGGTAGTATGTTGTAAAAAGAGGTGGCCTCTCCCCACCAGAGAACTTGTGCCTATTTTGCAGGTCATGGAGGTCTTAGGGGAAGCCAATTTGGAAGGACTCTGGAAATGCTGCAGGCTGTCCTGGTCCATGGTATGTTCTGTGTGCTGTGCTGAAGGATGGGACCCTCTCTATATTCTGTGTTCTGGTCTGTGCTTGGGCTCAGTTGCATCAGGGTGTGGGTAGAGAGAATGAGGGAGGGTCCCCAAGAAGCCAGCACTGAAAACTGGCCCTGTGGTTGTGTGGGAAGAGAGCGGAGATTGCTGACAGGTGCACAACTGTAGTTTCCTAAGACTGGAGACTGGGTGGACACTCAAGTTCTGCTGAAGTTCAATGTAGGGGAGGATATAGGGCAGCTTCAGGCCCCAAAATCTATGGATGAAAGCTTAGTTACGTCCCTTGTTAGAAGGAAAGTGGAAAGCTAGGTATACAAATCCTGTCACTCAAGGTGGAGTTCCTCCAAAGGGGGAAAAGAAGCGCCATCATCAGACAATCTCTAGAACAGAGATCCTCAGGCATGTTGATCTCAGGACTACTTTTCACTCTTCAAAAATGTTGAGGACCCAAAAGGACTTTTGTTTCTATGTGTTATGTCAGTCAATATTTATCATATGCTGTGGTCTGGAAATTGATTGTCTCCTACAGCTTCCTACGCTGGAGCCTTGGTCCTCAGTGTGGTGATGGGTGAGGCCATGCAACCTTTAAGAGATGGGGCCTAGGGGGAAGTCCTTAGGTTATTGGGGGGTGTGCCGTTGGAAGGGATCCTGGAACCCAGTTCTCTCTCTGGCTTCCTGTCTGGAGATGTGATCCCTTCCTCTAACATATACTCTCATTATTGTTATCCACCATGAGGTGAGGCAGCCAGGGGGTGCCCTCACCATAACCTGTACAGTGCTATATGGATATTCAGCTTCCATAACCATGAACCAAACAAACCTCTTTTCTTTATGAAGTTAACCTGCCTCAGGTATTTTGTTACAGTAAGGCAAAACTGACTATCATACTTGATGGAAAAACTGAGAACTTTAAAAATTACTAATATGCTTAAAACTATAATAACAAGTTCATTATCAGTTAATGTATCAAAATTTATTTAAAATAGCTTGTCTTCAAACAATTAGCAAAGAATGGCATTGTTTTTGTACATCTCTGTGACACCTGAGAAATCTCTGTCCATTAGAAAATAGAGAAATGCCTTCTATTAAATGCAATTGGATTCTCATACCTATTTTTTCATTCACTCTGTTGTGATGTCACATGTCATGTAGCACAGATGTCAAACATCTGGAAAATGCTCATGTACACCTAAGAGAAAGAGGATGAATGTTTTGGTTAGGATGTGGTTTCAGGGGAACCCCCAATGTTTGTGTGTTGGAAACTTGGTCCCCAGTGTGGCATTGCTGAAGTGGTAGAACCTTTCAGATATGGAGCTCAGTGAAAGGTGCCTATATCACTGGGGCTATGCTTTAGAAGTTGAGGCTGGTTTTGAGGAGTGAGTTAGTTCTTGCAAGAGCAGGGTATTATAAAGCAAGCCATGCCAGGTACATGTCCCAATTTGTGTGAAGACAGTTCTCTTTCTGCTTCTCCATCATGTTGTGATGCAGCCAGGGAGAGCCTTTCCTCATGCTAGAATGATAAGCTAGATAAACCTCTTTTTCTTTTTTTTTTTTTTTCATTTTTCTTTTATTATTCATATGTGCATATGAGGCTTGGTTCATTTCTCCCCCCTGCCCCCACCCCCTCCCTTACCACCCACTCCGCCCCCTCCCTCTCCCTCCCCCCTCAATACCCAGCAGAAACTATTTTGCCCTTATTTCTAATTTTGGATAAACCTCTTTTTCAAATAAAGTACCCAGCCTCAGGCATGTTGTTATGCCAATGCAAAACAAGCTGATATGATGAAAAAAGCAAATAATGTCTTAGTGATATTCTGAAAACACTTTCAATCTTGTGGACTCCCTGAAAGAGACTAATATTTCCCAAACCACACTTTGAGAGTACTTAGTCCAGAATTTTTCTGTGAAGGTTATTTTTCTTTTACAAGAAAAGGAAATTTAATATCTATGAAAAGAAAAGATGGATATTACTTATATGTCAATAAAGTCTTCAGATTTTATAGTGTAGTGACAGTAGTTGCTTGGAAAATATATTTACTGCAATTTTTCCTGAAAACTTCAATTTTGCTGATAAGTGCACTTATACTTAGATACTATTTGCTCCTTAAAAGAGAAACTTATTTTTGTGATTTTTATTCTTCTTTAATCGAGGCTTTTCTCTATAGAAATAAGGTTGGCCCTTTGTATCTGTGGGATTGAACCGAGGGATTTGCACATGCTAGGCTAACACTCTACCACTGAGCTACCTCCCAGCCCTATTCTGCTTTTATTTTGAGGCAGGGTGTCAATGAATTGCCTTGGCTGGCCTTGAACTCACTAGATAGTCTTGAGCTTGTGATCTTCCTGCCTCAGCCTCCTGAATAGTTGGGAATCATACTTCTTTTTCCTTTAAAAAAAGTTAAATGAAAATTTTCAGTGACAAGTAACTCCTTCTCTCTGGTTCTCACCTCCTTTATGGGCTCAGAGAATGCTGCTATTCCCTTTGATTTAGGGATTGTAGGAAATTCTGGGCAATGTTTGTGGGATGTATGTTGCCATTTTCAATCTGAGATAGTACATAATTCTCTTCTCCTGACTCAGCAACCCTGAAAACCAGATGTCCAATGGGAGTGGTATAAGTTGTTGGAGCTTCCAGTCTGGATAATTAGTGACAGCAAGACCCTCTCCCAACCTGCCTTGGACATAAAGTATGAGCTAGAAATAAATGTTTGTACTTTGTTAAGCCACTAAGATTTGTGGTTAATTTGTTACTTCAGCATAACCTGACCTATACTGACCAATACAAATACTATTTTCCCAGTTATGCACTTAGATTTTTTTCTCTTCTTAGCGTATGTTACAGAGAGAACCATATCAGTCTATGTAGAGCTCCCTCCTTTTTAAAAGACTCCTTATTATTCTAGTCTATGAGTGTAAAACAATTTCTTTAAATGATCCAATCTTTTTCTGCAATCTGCTCAGCTAACAGTGGTATAATATGGAACAATTTTTGTGGGAAGAAGAATCCAAAAATTACTCTTAAATGTTTTTTTCAGGTGCCATCAACTCAACCAAGATCTGAGGTTAGGGAAACCGCAGAATAAAAGGAAGAAAAAAGTATAGGCCGATCACTCATTCAGGTTGAACTGTGCTGGAAGCTAGAGCAAAGCAGTGCCTAAGTGACTTTCCAACCTTGGGAAACATGGAGAAAATTACATTTAAAAGATGAGTGAGTCCACTCATGCTTCACACTAACATTCATGGGAAAAAAAGATGAAACCACATGTGGCTTCAGCACTTTTCAACAGAAATTATTTTTAAAACAACTTTTTATGATTTTAGCTGGGCAGCCCCACCATGCTCAACACTGGTCTATATTGTCCTAGAACTTCAAGGTAAAAGTGACAGAAAACAATGAACTCCTGATAACTCAGAGGCATAGCATGAAAATATAGAGACAATGAGGTAAAGAGGAAAGGAGCAGGCAAGAAATTCTTAAGGAGGTGGGCTTATCAAATTTGGAAAAGCACTGACATAAGGAGTGAGAGTTGCTAGCAGGGTCATCCCAGGGATGACCCATCTAGTTTTTGTCTCCTTTCTTTCTATTCAATGACCCTCTGAGGCACCCATGGTCCTCACGCTGTTGTAGGTCTGGTCTTAGGTGTTCTGCAGTAGTTGCCAGTAACTTTGTCTCATGTGACAGAAGAATGAAAGTCATAGACAACAGGGTGAGCAAAAGAGCAGAGTTTATTTAAGCAGAGAGGAAAAGCTGAGTTTATTTTAGTGGTGAGGAAAAGGAGTAGAAAAGCTCCCATATACATGGGAGGGGTCGAAAAAAGACAGCCCCAGAGGCTCTTTATCTAGCTGTTTTTATAAGGATTTTATTTCCTGTCTGAAGGGTAGCTGGTTGTGTCCCTGTGTTAGTGGTCTATTCATGGGATATATGTCATCGTCAGCCAATGTGTTCCATGGGGAGACTGAGCCTGCCATTCTTTCCCTTGCCAGTGGCCTGGAGGTCTGGTACATCGTCCGGGCATCATAGCAGGGCATGGCTCACATACCATTCATACATACGCCTCAGTCAGTAATTTCAGGGCAAGTGGTTTCAAGACTCCCCAAACTCCCCAGACCTGTTTATCTTGTCTCTGTGTCCTGGATAAGTTTACATTGAGTTCCCACTGTCCCTGTTCTGCCTGACCAGTTTCCGTCTCCAAACCTACAGTGTCCATGCTGCTCAGTGTTCCCATCTGTGCTCCTAGGCCTGCCACTAGCCAGTGTACTTGGGTTTGGGGCGGAAGTGAGGCAAGGAGACAGAGAGGTTAAGAGCTGGATCTGATATTTCTTAGATGTGTAACCTTCATCAGTGTGATAGTTAGTCTTAATTGTCAATTTGATTGAATTGAAAGATACCTAAGAGACTAGTAAAACACACCTCTGGGTGTGTCTATGAGGGCATTTACAGAGATGATTAGATCATGAGAGCTCTAATCTAACCAATGATTTAATCCATCTATGGAGTCAAAATTTGAATAGACTATTGGGAACTGGTCAACCTTTTGAAGGTGGAGCCTCATTAGAGGAAGTGGACCACTACAGGCATGCATTTGAATAGTACATATTGGCCCAGAGACATGGAGTTAACTGACCATGGACTGAAACTTCTGGAACCATGAGCCAATATAAATCTTTCCTCTCTTAAATTGATTTTCTTTGGAATTTGTTTTAGCAACAAAAAGTCTGACTAACACAACCAAATTTCTTAATCAATCTACTAAGAAGCCTTTGAATGCAAGTAGGAAAAAACCTGGCCTCAAAGGCATAAACAAGAAGAACAACTTGTTTTCTCATTTATTATCAAGTCTAAGGTTGAACATCTTTAGGGTTTGCTAACTTAACAGTTCTAAAACATTAAGAGGAGCCAGGCTCATTTCATCTCCCTCGTTAGCTAACTATGATGTATCAGTATCACTAGCTTCTCAGCATCCTGAGTCTCATTCAGACATAATGTCTGGTGGAAGAAAAAGGAGATTTTCTTCCCATGGTACTCTTTTCATTAGCTAGTAACCCTTCTCCAGCCCCCACCAACCTCCTGTGACTTCTCTTATAAATAATTAGACATAACTAAGTCACTCGCTCCCACCTAAGCCAATCCTTAGCAAGAACTGTATTTCTATATGGACCTCCTTAATCTCTGTGCAAGTCAGAGCCACTTGGGATAGTTGGCATTGAATAAAATTTGAGGTTGGCCAATGAAGAAGGATGGTGCTGGTTATACAAACACTGGTGTCTGCTACACTTAAGTTTGCTAAGTCTTATTGTCTTTATCTGAAACATAGGGTACAGTGATGTTTGTTCTACATGGTTATTATAAACATTAAATGCAAAAACCTACAGGAAACACAAATGATGTTAGCTATTGTCACAGTGTCAATATTGGGTTCCTGAGAGTATCAGGAGAGGCTGCCAATTAAGGAAAATTCCCCAAAACTTGTTTCTAAAATATCTGGGTATTGCATATATATGTACCAATGGACAGAGGTCCTACCAATACATCCAAATGGGAAGAATAAATAACCTCTCTTTTTACTGATAGTATTCTATAGGTAACATTTGCTTTTTTGCCTTGGCTCTTAGATGAGTGGAAGCTAGACTGGGCTTGTATAAACTTGAGAAAGGGGTTTTGCTTTCTTTCCCACTTCCCAAAAACTTCTACACTACACACATATTTGCTGAGCAGGCTCAAAGATACTTAATGCAGAGAAAGATGGGATTATTAAATAAACTACTTAATACTCATTTACTTTTTGACTCTGTGCCAAGCACTCCAATAAGTGCTTGGCATATATTTTTCTAATCTTACCAACAAAAATGCATCCATGCATTCTTTTCATCATCCATTCAACATACATTCAATTGCCAGTAATCGCATTTCACAGACAATGAAACTGAGGTTTAGAGAGGTTGAATAGTATGTTCAAAGTGACAGAGCTGGTAAGTGGCCAAGTTGTGATTTTTGCTTTGGTCTGTTTGGCTCTGCTGCTGCAGATCTTTTGTAACTTCCTTTCCTGAAAGCTTCCTCAGTGTTCGGTTTCACTCGGCTTTGTCTATTAAGAATGGGGATGGCCAGCAGCACTTGTAGGCTGTCAGCACATGCTGTAAAGTTTGAAGGAGAGAATGGTCAATGCACTTCCCTGGAACTTGGGGTTAGTTCTGATTGGCTCCAGCAGGTGGCAGGCTTGTACCACTCAGCACTTGCCTCCCACTTGCCAAGAGACTGAAGTGGGGAGAAGACCTGTATTGGCAAACTGCAGGATTCATCACTCGTTGCTCTTTGACCCCACTCCGTAGGATGGACAGCTGGCCCTTTGCAGCTACCTTCATACAGGAATCAGAGATGAAAATAAACTGCATTGAATTGGCTTTTAACTTATCAAAAATGCTCTTGGATATTTAATATATATTCATTCTAATTACAAATGTTGAGACATTTAGAAAAGGTATTATTGTTACATATAGTCATCAACTCTATCAAGCTTATCCTATAATCACGGTGAACTCCCTAAAGCGATGGGTATATCTTTGGTATATACTCAGCTGATGTTTGCAGTGTGCCTTTGGGAACACTGTGCAGTAAGATGATCTAGGTTTGAGATTTGACTTTGGTCATTTCCTATTTGGGAACCTTTTAATAAATCACTTGTAGGGACTGAGAGTGTAGGTTCTGTTGTGTAAGGCATGCTTAGCATATGTGAAGCCCTGGGTTCAATCCCTGGTACCTCCTTCCCAAAAGTCATTTGTTCTTTGAGCTCCCATTTCCTTTTCTGTAAATGATGATGATGACAATGATGAGAGTGATGCTGATTTCTAAGCCCGTTTGTGAGAATGAAAGGCATATGGGCAGGACTTTTGTCAGAAGTAGTTACTATTTTTAGATGACTTGGTCGAATTTGCAAATTAGGTTAGTGCTTGATACTTCCTGGTAAGGACTAAAATACAACATGTGTGGGGCCAGACCCCAAGGGTGTCATCTCATTGTTGGTTGGTATTTCCGGCCTATAGCTCAAGTACACACCTCATCACCTCACATGGGGAAGTGCTGAAACAATCTACTTACTGTCTGTCCTAGCTCTGATTTTAACTTTCATGTACACCAATCTCTAAAGGCTTTTCAAGGAAAGAATCATGAAAACTGAAGGTGAAAATAGCAGAATCCCAGTGTTTGTCAAGGAAGCCCTATAATGACCTGACTTCAGCCTGCTTTTCTCACTGACTGCAATTGTCCACACACTCATGTGACTGCACAGAGGGTCTGGAGCAGGAAGCAAGTTTGCTGCCCCCCTCTGACTTCCCCCACCATGTCCTGCATTTCACTCCTCAGTTTGCTCATGTTCTAACTCCCCCTTCCTTGGCAGGTCTTCTCCTTTGTTCTTCACCCTGGAACCTGGTCCACTCTCCAGCATCCCTCTTCCATGAAGGCTCCTGCAGCTCACCGATGATCTTCCACCCTGAACACTCTGGGCTGATGGGAGCTGTACAGATCACTGGATGTTTCAGGCCTTGGTGTTGAGCAGTCTAGAGTCAAATCTTGGCAAGTTATTTAAACTTTGTGTAAGTTTTCTTATCCGTAAAATGAGAATAATGATGGTTTCAATCTTACAAAGTTGTTTGGGGTATCTAACATACATATGTATGTATATGACATAAAGTCACTGGTGATCCATTTTACAAGCCTTTAATCCTAGCTACTTACTTGTCTATCAGCTTGCAGATGTTGGGAGAAGGGTAACTAATAAGGGAACTAAACTAGGTGGGGTAAATCACGATAGAGAGAGGGAATGGGTTACATGCCAGAAAGCACATATCATATGGAGAACTTTCCACCACAAAGGCAGATAACCATCTAAAGCCCACCTCTAAAATTTGATGAATCCCAAGAGGCATATTTTAAATAACCCAGTAGGAATTAGGTGACACCTAGAAAAAGAATGTACCCATAGTACTCAGCCAGTGAGGAACTGGGGGAGGAACCTGCATGCTAGACAATATAATGCTTATTGTAACAGCCTCCAGGGTCTCTGCTTGTCAGGCATCCAACCCTGCAATATTGCCATTAAAGTCTCACTTTCACTGTCCTCCACGTGTCTGAGTCCATTCTTTGTGTTTGGACAGGAGAGAGTATTTCTCACACACACACACCACATACACACACACACACACACACACACACGTATACACAGAGCACGTAGCACAGCAGTGCCTGCAGTAGAGTAAACACTCAGTTCACAGTAGCTATCATCAATACCATCACCTTCTTGTATTCAGAGACCATATTTTTTTCTTTGTAGTCTTTGCATTGCCTTGTGCACTCTTTGAGCATGATAGGTATACCAATGTCTCTTATAGTTTGTCATTTTTACATAGCATTATTAAGTAAAAGTGAACCTCAAGATAAATTTTAGCAAACCCACATTGACACTGATTGAGAATGACATTGCCAGGTGCCAAGAAACTATACAAAGTTTTTTAATCATTAGACAATGCACCATTCAAACTTCAGAGTAGTCTGTATGATGCTAATACACATTTTATTAAGACAAATAATTTATTTTCTACAATTTGGACATTATAGGATCAGGATGAAGCAAAAAAAGCAGAAGAATGTAATAAGTGGCAAAATAATATTGATGAAGAATAGGACATTTGTAAAGTTTATCAACCAAGAGCACATAATGAGCTCAAGTTGGTCCTGGACCCTCCCAGATCTCTGTTTTCCTTTGCCTATCTCTGGTGTTTAGTGATGTCACCACGAACAATGGCCCAGGGCCAGAATTCTGCTGTTTTTCTCCCTTAGTTTTTATGATTCTCAAAAGCATTAAAGTGCTTTCTTTCTCCCTGCTTGGGGTGGATGTGATTATAGAGCCCTTCTCAGCCCCAAATAAAGATGATTGTCCCTGTGGTCCCAGGAGAGTGGAGATGTAGCTGTGTTTCTCAGGCCTTTTGTATGAGTACTGGGAGATGTACTGGTTAAATGTCACTCCTCTCTCCAGAGAAGGCATCCTTCACCAAAACAAAGTAGCTAATCCCACACTCATCAGTGCCCGAAGGTCCCCCTGCTGGCCATGAGAAAGGAGCAGAAAGCAGTTCTTAAGAAGGAAGTCTAAATTTTGCATTTGAGAATGACACATAGGAAAGTAAAAAGATTCCTGTTCAGTAACGGAAAGTCATACTCAGGGTAAGTGTAAAACGATGAGGGATGCTGGGTGTGGTTGTGCACATCTATAGCCCCAGCACTCAGGAGGCTGAGGCAGGAAGATTGGGAATTTGAGGACAGCCTGGGATACATATTGAAACTTTGTCAGAGAGAGAGAAAGAGAGAGAGAGAGAGAGAGAGAGAGAGAGAGAGAGAGAGAGAGAGAGAGAGAGAGAGAGAGGAAGGAAGGAAACAAAGAAGGAAAGAAATGATGAGAGAAGACCAAACTAGCAATATTGATACAAATCTCCATAAAGAAGACTAATAATTGGCTTCAGGTATCAATCCAAAATCAAAATTAATTTAATATAGGGCACTGAAAAAATTCTTTTGGGGGAATATCTCTAGCATGCAACATTTTTTTTTAGCAAGGTCAGAAATGTGTGGGGATTGCTGCACATAGGCTGGAGAATTGGCTAGAGAAAACCTATGGAAGGCATGCTCTGCTCTCCAAACATTGCCCCTCAGCTTGCTTAAATGTGTCATTTAATTCAGGATTCAGATTACTAGGTACCATGGTGAAGATGCCATCAAAATACCACAACGAACGGGAGAATCGGATGCATGACCTGCTTAACAGATAGAACATCCAGACTACAGAATAAGCTTTGTGGCCCCAGGTTTCATTAGCTGCCCTGGCTCCATATGTATATTTAGGTTCTGGCCTGTGCCTGTTTTTTGTTGTGGATGGTGCTTTTGCTCTACTATAAGGACCACAAAAGAGCATGTGCTTTGAGTGATGACAGGGAACAGGTAGCAGAAAGACTGCTTATAAACAAAGAAGCAAGGCCTGGTGTTTGTTGCCAAAAGGACCAGAGAAAGAGAAATGAAAATCAATTATACATGTAACAGCCCCAGACTTGGCCCATTTTCTGATCAAATGGAAACTCAAATGAACTCCAATGCACTATATTATGACAGTAGAAATATCTGCCACCTCAGAGGACAAACAGATAAAAAGTGAAAAACACTATAAGAGGAGAGGCACCTTCTGGTGGATGATTCCGAATTGAGAGCTGGTCACCGCGTCTTGGAAAGGGCCTGGTGCAGAGGAGGCTTGGCCATCCTAGGGATGTAGCTCATGTCAGCAGCCAGTGGGGGTCAGAGGTGCTCCATGTCATACAGACATCTGGACAGCACTAACTGCTTAGTACTTTTAACCTTCAAACCTTCAAATTCTGCAAACAGGAAATCATTTGAAACTCTTGCAGTTCACACTTCTCTCCAGGAAGAACAAAGCTGTGAAAACAGAGGAGGTGGTAGGTGCATCACATATTCCTTACTACAAAGATCTGTTTTGACTTCAAAACTGTATGCTTATTTTATGTTTTTTTTTTTTTTTCACCATTCTTCTCTTTTCACCCCAGCAAGAACTCTTCTGTAGACCATGGAGACAGGGCAGTCATCTCTCTGGTGAGGACAGTGAACACCAAAATCAAATATTGTCTATTTCCCAAATCCTTATTTCCTTAGTTCCTTTTAAGTTGGAGTAGTCTGAAATCAATGCTTAACTGGGCGGGTGAGTCTAACTAGTTTATTCAGGCTGGAGGTGGCTCCTGAGAGCTAATTGTATACATCTTTTCCTGCCAACTGTTAAGTGATGTCAGGTTGGTAGGGTGACAGAGGCCATAACAAGAGTATTAATGCCACAAGAATGGGCAACTGCTGCTGCCAAGTGGGGCTTTCCCCCATGCTAGTCAGCTTTCCCTGACTGTAACAAAGTACCCAAGACAATTAAATTAAAAAGAGGAAAAATTTATTTTGGTTCACAGTGTTGAAGGTTTCATCCAACACTTGTTACGTTATTTGAACTTATCTTTAAAAAAATAAAAATTTAATGAAGAAAGAAGTTATCAGCTTTATGACTGGGGAACTATACATCAGACAAAGGCCAACTATACATCAGACAAAGGACTGATAACCAGAATATACAGGGAACTTAAAAAACTAAATTCTCCCAAAACTAATGAACCAATAAAGAAATGGGCAGGTGAACTAAACAGAACTTTCTCAAAAGAAGAAATTCAAATGGCCAGAAAACACATGAAAAAATGCTCACCATCTCTAGCAATAAAGGAAATGCAAATTAAAACCACACTAAGATTCCACCTCACCCCTGTTAGAATAGCCATCATCAGCAACACCACCAACAACAGGTGTTGGTGAGGATGCGGGGAAAAAGGAACCCTCTTACACTGTTGATGGGAATGTAGACTAGTACAACCACTCTGGAAAAAAATTTGGAGGCTACTTAAAAAGCTGGACATCGATCTACCATTTGATCCAGCAATACCACTCTTGGGGATATACCCAAAAGACTGTTACTCCAGAGGCACCTGCACATCCATGTTTATTGCGGCACTATTCACAATAGCCAAGTTATGGAAACAGCCAAGATGCCCCAGCACTGACGAATGGATTAAGAAAATGTGGTATCTATACACAATGGAATTTTATGCAGCCATGAAGAAGAATGAAATGTTATCATTCGCTGGTAAATGGATGGAATTGGAGAACATCATTCTGAGTGAGGTTAGCCTGGCTCAAAAGACCAAAAATCGTATGTTCTCCCTCATATGTGGACATTAGATCAAGGGCAAACACAACAAGGGGATTGGACTATGAGGACATGATAAAAGCGAGAGCACACAAGGGAGGGGTGAGGATAGGTAAGACACCTAAAAAACTAGCTAGCATTTGTTGCCCTTAATGCAGAGAAACTAAAGCAGATACCTTAAAGCAACTGAGGCCAATAGGAAAAGGGGACCAGGAACTAGAGAAAAGGTTAGATTAAAAAGAATTAACCTAGAAGGTAACACCCACGCACAGGAAATCAATGTGAGTCAATGCCCTGTATAGCTATCCTTATCTCAACCAGCAAAACCCCTTGTTCCTTCCTATTATTGCTTATACTCTCTCTACAACAAAATTAGAGATAAGGGCAAAATAGTTTCTGCTGGGTATTGAGGGGGGGAGCGGGAGGGGGTGGAGTGGGTGGTAAGGGAGGGGGTGAGGGCAGGGGGGAGAAATAAACCAAGCCTTGTATGCACATATGAATAATAAAAAAAAAAAATAAAATAAAATAAAATAAAAATTTAATGAAGAAAGAAGTTATCAGCTTTATGACTGGGGAAACAAAAGTCAAGAGGTGGAGCTAGCAAAACAAAATCACTGTAAGGAGAAGTGAGCTCAGCCCTCTGAGTATGGGTGCCACCTGACAGCTGCTCTTTCCTCTAAGGGGCATGGAGAGGTTGGTTCTGGGGCTGCTGAAGGCTGAGTCAACTACTGCTATTGGGAAGACACTCACAGGAAGTGCAGCCAACAAGAAAGAAGGCTGCCTCCTTTCCTCCCACCTGCCAATCACCAATGGCTCCTATTGGCAGTGTTCATGGGAAGCCCAGAATAGCCCTGGTGTGTCTCTGCATATCAAAGGGTATAGAGAGATGAGTTGAGAGATGATAAATAACACACAGGAAGAATGTGGATAATTAGCATTTCATATTTGGGAAGTCATTCTGTTCTCATATAATTTTGTTTTTTTCAAAAGTGATTTGTTATCTCATGAACTAAATGTTGCTTAATTTTGCAAGAATTTATATAAATAATTCTGTGAGTCAGAAATGACAATTTGATCATCCTCTATATATGATAATATTCTATATCTGTTTCACGCTCCTACATGCTTGGCCTTTGGTATAACAGGGAGAATTCTGCATGCTAAAATGTATGTGCATCCCACCTTGAAACCTTTGTTCATTAAACTGCATCCAGCTGGAGGTTGTTGTTTCCTCTTCTCTGACCTAGTTCTGTTTGTCACTGTCACATCAGTTCATTGTGATCGTTTCTTTTCTGCTTCTGAATCCCATAGGGCAAATTTTCTGGGCCATGCTTCCACCCTTACTGCCTTGAGCTATTGGTTAAGTCTCATATACTTGTACTTCATCATCACATACTATAAATATGTCTACTCCACTTCTATGAGACTGACTTGTTTTTTTTTCCTTTTTCTTTTATTATTCATATGTGCATATAAGACTTGGTTCATTTCTCCCCCCTGCCCCCACCCCCTCCCTTACCACCCACTCCGCCCCTCCCCCTCCCCCCCTCAATACCCAGCAGAAACTATTTTGCCCTTATCTCTAATTTTGTTGTAGAGAGAGTATAAGCAATAATAGGAAGGACCAAGGGTTTTTGCTGGTTGAGATAAGGATAGCTATCCAGGGCATTGACTCACATTGATTTCCTGTGCGTGGGTGTTACCTTCTAGGTTAATTCTTCTTGAACTAACCTTTTCTCTAGTACCTGTTCCCCTTTTCCTATTGGCCTCAGTTGCTTTTAAGGTATCTGCTTTAGTTTCTCTGCGTTGAGGGCAACAAATGCTAGCTAATTTTTTAGGTGTCTTACCTATCCTCACCCCTCCCTTGTGTGCTCTCGCTTTTACCATGTGCTATGAGACTGACTTTTTTTTAAAAAAAAAAAACTCTTTGAGGCAGGGTCTTGCTATATAGCCCAGGGTGACCTCCAACTCACTATGATCTTGGCTGGACTTGAGCTCACTTTTCTCCTGCCTCAACCTCCCAAGTGCTGAGTATTTAGGTGTGAGATACTGCTAAGCTTTTTTAGATTCCACATATGAGATCATGAGGCACTTGACTTTCTGTGTCTGGCTTATTTCACATAGCATAATGAGCTCCAGTTCCATCCATGTTGCCTTAAATGTCAGATTTCATGATTTTCAAGAATAGTATTCCATTGTGTATATGTATACATTTTCTTTATCCATTCATTGGTTGACGGAGATCTAGATTGATTCCATGTCTTAGCTATTGTGAATAGTGCTTCAGTAAGCATGGGAGTGCAGGAGTCTCATCAAGATACTGGTTCATTTCCTTTGAATAGAGACCCTGTAGTAGGATTACTGGATCATCTGGTAGTCTTAGTTTTAATTTTTTGAGGGACTCCTGTACTGTTTTCCATAATGCCTGTACTAACCCACATTCCCACCACCAGTGTGCGAGGATTTGTTCCCTTTTCTCCATATCCTGCCAACACTTGTTATCCTTGTCTTTTTGTTAACAGCCCTTCTTACTGGAGTGAAGTGAGATCTCACTGTGGTTTTGAGTCACAATTCCTTGATGATTAGTGATGTTGATTTTTTTTTTTTCACGTAACTATTGGTCATTTGTATGCTTTCTTTTGAGAAATGCCTATTTAGGTTGATTGCCCATTTTTTTATTGTGTTATTTATTTTTTTGCCATTGAGTTTTTTGAGTTCCTTATATATTCTGGATATTACCCATTATCAGAAGTATAGTTTGCAAATATTTTCCCTCCTCTTCTTATGAGCTCTCTGATGACACTAACTGTGGTACACTGATCAGTGCAGTTCAGCAGATTTCAAGTTACCTGCCAAGGGCCCTCTCGTCACTGGCATCGGCTGTCATTTCCAGCTCCTCGTCTTTGGATTTGTATGATTATTTTCTCTCTGGGATGCTCAAACTAGAAGCTTATCAACCTGTCTGTTTTCAAGAGAACATGATACTGCATAAATGAGTGAGTTCAGTGTAAATTATGGCAACCTGAAATGGCCACACATATTGAAACTAAAACTTTGTAAAAGGTCACTGTGTGGGTCAAACAAAAGCCCCTGCAGACCAAATGTGGTCACACTTTGCCAGTTTGAAAACTAAGAATTCCAGATTTAAACATCAGAAAATATGGGCATTTCTATATTTGCATTAAAATTTACCAGTGATTTCACTTTCCAAGGCTGACCTTAGATTCAGGGCTGGCCATGAACAAAATTTCTGAAGTCAAATAAGTTTGGGAAACTAAACACTAATATTTTCAGTATTTAGTATAAAGGAGAACTGTAAGTTTTCCCCGTGATTTTCTCCATTTTTCCTAAAAACATCTATTACTGTTTTGTGGAAATAGTATCCCACAGAATATTTTTTAGAGAAACACTATTCTAGATGACGCTGAAGATGTCATAGAATTTATGAACAGAGATTATTGTGGTAAAAACATGCATACCCATAAACACAGTTACCACTCCCCAAATCCTAGTTATCTAGAGTCAAATATTGGGACAACTTCTGTCATCTTGCTAAAATTGCCAGTATTTACTACCATATGCTTCATCTGTTGTCATTTTTAGCTGCTTCTTCATTTCATCTCATCACTCCCTGACCCAATATCTCCCTCCAGTTTGTATGTTAAGATATTATCACCAAATTCTGCATCTCATAGTATGGGATGCACACTTCTCTTTTTTAAAAGTTCTGGGGTAGTGAGCTTTTCTTATGTATATTAGAAATTTCCCTGTTTCATAAGTTAGCAGAAGATTTCCTCCTTATGTATGAGTTTAAAATCTATACACACTTTTATTCAACAAGTCATTCCTGAGTGCCTAATAAAAACCACATATATTCTAGATCCTGGGGATAATACAGAGGGAACAGATGAGGTGAGAATTCCCTCCTCTGTGGAAGGTGCATTCTAGTGATAGGGAGAAAAGACAATATAGTATAGACACAGTAAAAAGCACAAATGTTGGCTCTTGATGTGTGTTAAAGAGAAAAGTAAAGCAGAGAAAGTTAACAGGACATGTGGGGCAAGGAAGAGGGCAGAGCAGCTGTGATGTTAGTATTCTGTACCAACTTGGCTAGGCTATGACACCTAGTGATTTGACCAAACCCTCATCTAGCTGCTGCCATGTTGGCGTTTAGCAGAGATGATTATCACCCACAGTCAGTAGGTTTTAAATAAAGCAGGTGACCCTCCACGATGTGGCTAGGCTTCCTCTAATTAGTTGGAGGCCCAAGAGCAATGACTGAGGTTTTCCAAGGAATACATTCTGCCCTAAGACTGCAGCAACCCTTGCCTGTTCCTGCCTGCTGGGCTCCCTTCAGATTCCAGACTTGGCAACCCCCACAATCACATAAGCCAACTCCTCAAACCAAATCTTAGTTGTGCATGTGTGTACAAGCACACACATGTGCACTCACATGTATATGCACACTATTTGCTCTGTTTCTGCAAAGAATCTTGACTGATCCAGAGGCCTTTGGGACATTCAGCTAGCTAGCCTTCAAATCTGCCCAAATGTCACGTTCTCAGAGAGACCTATTCTAATCACTCTATCAAAAATGAAAATTAATCATCTCCCATTCCATATTCCTGGCCCCCTGACCCCACTCCATTTTTTCCCATAGCAATGTCACTTTACACATACTGTGTTATTGTTTATTTTGTTTATTTTTTCCCTCTGTCCTCTGGCACATAAACTTCATGGCAGGTGTTATAGGACAAGTTCTCTGGGAAAGAACTCTGGGCTGGGGATTTGTGTGCAGAAGGCTCACTGGGGGTACCTCTTGGGGACAGCAGCCACAAGGGAGTGAGGGCAGCAAGGCTGGCAGAGAGAGGATTTGTGATGCATTTGCTGCAGGGGCTCAGCTGATCCCCAGGGAGCTCAGACGTTAAGGCAGTGATCCTGGATGTCCTGAGTTGAGTGAGACCAACGGGCCTGGGCCTTTGTACCCCTGCTCAGCCAGCAACACTCCTGGTGGCTGGGGAATGAGCAATTTGGTTATTGTGGGTGTCACAGCAGTCAGTGCACCTGGACAGCGGCCATCTTTACTTACCTATTTCTGTGTCTTCAGCTCTGAGAACTGAAGGGACCAGGATTACTGAATGCATGGGTGCATGGATGAATGGATAGATGAATTCTCTTCAGGGAGGTCAGCATGCACAAAGAGGACATGGCTGCTGATCTCAGGGGACAGTGATCTTTGTAAAAATAGAAAATAGGCCAATGTGTCTACAAAAACAACCTTTAAGGCAGTTTAGCACTGTGAAAAACACAAAAGTAATGAATGGGAGAGTAGAGGCTTGGGGCTGTTCAAAGGAGTGCAAGGTTGGCTGCGTGTTGGATGCATTTGTATTTCAGCAAGTTTCCAAGTCTTACACATGGTCCTAAGCAATTGTTGGGCCAGGGTGTGCTGTTACAGCCTGAGCAGGGCCTAGGGTTAAAGAAAGCATTCTGCTAACACGAGGAACAACTGGTCCCCACGACAGAACTTTTAACAAGCCTTTTCTCATATCTGTTGACTCAGTGCAGGCTGGGGAAGTCTTTGAAAGGCAACAAGGCTATAAATCTGCAAGTCCTGTGAACGTGCATTCCAGGGTCTTGGAGGGAAAGACTGCACACAAAAGCATCTCTTCTAAGTCTTCAGGAATGCTGTGCTGAGTGGCCTTGGAGCTCTGGGGTTAGACCCAGGGCTGGCAATGGAAGGCATCCAGAGAGGGGAACAGGGAAGTTGCAGCCTAGGCAGGGCCACGTGTTTCTAACATCAACGTTGTGCACCCAGCCCTGTTTTCCCCAGAAGTGTGCCTAGCAGATGCTAAATACTCAGTGAATAGTTGGTGAATGACTAAACCATAGTCAGGCCCTAGTTCTGTTACTTGCTGGCTGTGTGGCCTCAAGGACGTCTCTCTGTTTCTCTAAGTCTTGACCATACTCTCTGTAAAAAGTCAGGTTTGAATGACCTGTGAGGCTCTGAATTGAAAATACATTTGAGGACAGGGGCTGTGGCTCATTCTGTAATCCCAGACACTAAGGAAGTAGAGATTGGGACAATCAAGGTTTGAGGCCAGCCCAGGGGAAAAAGTTAGTGATACTCCAATCTCAACCAACAAACCAGGCATAATGATTCACATCTGTAATCCCAGCTATGAGGGAGGCATGTATGTAGGAGGGTCACAGTCCAAGGCTGGTCTTGTGTAAGAATTTGAGACCCTATCTGAAAAAGAAAGCAAAAGGGCTGAGCACATGGCTCAAGTGGCAGAGCACGTGCTTAGCAAGCTTGAGACCTTGATTCAAACCCCAGTACTGCCAAATAATAATAAAATAAAATAAAATGCATTTGAGTAGAAACTTCAAAGACAACAGTCGAAAAAAAAAAAACAACCCAAAGTATAAAATGACAACAGTCTGGAAGTAGAGGAGAGACTATGAGGGAAGAGGAAAGGGACCTAGGGGCGGTGGGGAGAGAAGGGAGGGCAAGAGAGGGAGGAAGGGAAGGTAGACATCACAGCATGATATACGCATGCATATAAGCATCCCAGAGATGCCCATTAATTTGTAGATTAATATATGTTATTAATAACAATAACAGTAGTAATAGTAGTAGTAAAGCATTAGAAGATGTGCCTGGAGCTGTGAAGAGGAGAGAAGGGCAAAAAGCTGGTGTGGCAGAAAGAACTCTCCAGTTTCCTGAGCTAAGGTGAGTGCTGGCTGTGGGCAGGACCTGCGAAGGGAGGTGGGCTGTTCCTGTGTGGCTGCCACCTTCAGTGGGATTTGCAAGGGAGTAGCAGGAACACAGCTGTGCCTTCCACTCCACAGGAACATCTCTCCTAGAGCTGCCCCAAACACAGCAGCTCTCTGTGGGCAGCCTGACAGGTGGAGAGGAAGAAGACAAAATGGCAGCTTCCATTCTTCCTGGGGCACAGCATCCCCTAAGGCCTGCAGGCAGGCAGGAGGCCAATGATTTCCATTGACATCCTGCTCACTTCTGCCTGATGTGGTGCAAAGCATGAGAGGTTCACACTCCCAACATGAGAGATAAATTCTAGCCTAACACTTGCAAGTTTGGTGAGTGACTTCATTTCTTTGGATCAGTGAAATGGGACCAATCATATCTACGTCCAGAGATGATCAAATGGGAGATTTGCATAAAACCAGTCTGCTTTTCCCCCTTCCTCCCTCCCTCTCTCCTTTCCTTTCTTTTTCCTTCTCTTCTGTGCAAGTCAGCCTTGCTAGCAAGGCTTAGAGTTGGATGACTCCTGTGCCCAAATAGTACCAGAGTCCTGGGCAGATGACTCATGGGTTGTGTGCTCAGCCTCCTTGTCACACAAGGAGTTTGCCACTGACCAGTGTCACCGAGGACAAATATTCAGCAAGGATGCCAAGCATCTTTAATCCCCGACTCACTTGAAAGAGGAATTTGGTAAAATGGGGAAGGGGGCTCCTGGAGGATGAGTGAGGCAACAATGTCATTATGAGGGTCACATTTTGCTGCTTGGGATCACAGAGGAAGGGGAGAGAACATGCTCTCTTCCTTGGAAGAGTTGTCAGAAGGACCCAATTGCCCCTCTGTAAACCTGAAAGAGAGCCCAGAGAGACTCTCTGTCTCTCTCATGCACTGGCATCTTATGTTGGGTTAGAGGTTCCAAGTTCCCAGGCTAGGGGTCCCCACAGGCAATGGAGATATCAGGAACAAAGACCTCAAAATCTACACTTGCACTATGCAGTATTTGGGTGCACTCTCAAATACTGTAAGTTCAATCCTGTCATGCAGGAAGCATGTTCATTTTTGACTCAAATTTGGGTGGGGCGCTCTCTTCTGCCCCACCTGTCTCTACACTCCAGGTGCCACAGCCCAACCTTAGCAATGAACTGGAGTCTGGAACCCATAGCAAAGGCTTCGTGGGCCTTTTCCTGAAGTGTCAACCTTGTGAGCTGAGTCTGACTGAGGGGCACCTGACTTCTCCTGGGAGGAAGGGGATGGTGTCCCTGTGGTGACTGTACTTTTGCTCCGTCTGCATGGATTGACCACCTTGTCAGCCTTCTTTTCCTCCTAGCCCTTTCTTCCTTGTGCCTCTCTGCCCCTCCCCATGATGTTGACTGCTTCTGTCTCACCTCCAGCAGATTGGATTCCAGTAGGTCCAGAGAATCACCCAAGCAAGTGGACAGGGTCACAGTTCTGAAAACTAAGTAAGTGTAAAGCAGAAAAAGTGGCACTAATTGAGCCTACTATGTGCTAGGGCATCTACATGCAATAGTTATTTAATCCTCCCTCATTCTTCTAAGGTACTTTTCCCATTTTATGGACAAACAAACTGAGACTTAGAGAAGTCAAGTGCCTAAGTCAGAGCCTCGGAGGATCAGCACACTGGATCCTAGGCGTATGTGACTGGAGCACACTCTCACTTTCACCTTCTGCTCTTGAGGACGCTGAAGGAATCTTCACATCCACTCCTGTCTGTGGCAGTTCTATCTAGGTCCTCAGGAAAATCTGATGTGTCAGGTTGAAATTTAATCAGAGCATTCCATAAATTATAGTTGAAGAAGCAGAAATAAATGGGAAAGGATGAGTTATAGTGTGACAATGAACCACCAGCTCTGATCATGTGACCAATTGAAAGATGCTATGTCTGTGCTGGTTTTTGCTTTTGGGGAGGGTAAGAAGGAGGGAAGGGGGGGAAGAGAGAGAGAGAGAGAGAAGAGAGTTAGGGAAGTCAGTCCAAGTCCAAGGCCACTGGTTCTGGATGTTGGGGCAAGATAAGAAAGGAACTCAGGAAATGATTTAACTGAGCAGAGAGACTCTAACCTGGAAGTAATCTTAGATCAAGAAAATATTAAACTGTTCTCAAGCTGATGTTTTCTTGTATACAAAATTCTGCATGTAATTAATTACTTATAAGAAATACATATTAATTAAGGTGCCTTTTAACAGAGACAACACATAAAACAAGGCTACATATTGGTTGGTTGATGGCCGTGTTGTGACCAGAGACTTGCTGGAACCTAGCTCGTCTTTCTCTAGAAGCAATGACTCACTATTCACTCACTTAGTGTGTGCAGTGACTTTATAGAACATGGCTACCTGAGGAATGAGAGTTGACTGCATATTGTATGCTTGCTGTTTACCTCTGCCTCTCTGGTTCTGCAATTCACTCTGTGAGGTTAGGTATTGACACCACTTTCCTTACCTCTAGGTCCCTGTGGTCCTTGGTAGATTCCAATAAGTGTGTTTTTTAGTGAGTGAGTGAATGAAACTTAGGAAGAGAATCAGGAAAGTGAAGGCTCACAGGAGTTAAGCGGCTTCTGAGCAGGACGAGTTGTCATCAATGTACCCAAGGCAAAGAGGCCAGTGAAATAGGAGAGCACAGTGCGTGCCAGGTTGGCAGACAGGAGGTTACTTGTGGACTGAAGAAGTATGTGGAAGTCATATTCCAGTGAGTTGAGGAAAGAGCAACGAGGAAGAAGAAATGATGAAAGTAGGCTACATTTCTGAGAGATTTGCGTAAGAAGGAAAGGAAAGACTTGACATTAGAGGACCAGCATCTGGCCAAGGAATGGGTGTTTCAGACCTAGAGAAGCCTTCAGGGAGGAAGTAGCTCAGAGAGAGGAAGAGGCTGGGGGTGCAGCAGAGAAAGCAGTTCAGGACAGAAGTTGATTGTAAATAAGAAGAGGGAGATCTCAGCCTTACAAACTAGGGGAAAGGAAAAAAAGATGAGCAGGGATGTGATTATATTTATAGGAAAGGGAGCAGGAAGATGAGAAAAGCCTTCCTGTTTACCTTGATTTTTTTGTTGTTGTTGTTTGGTTTTGGTGCATTAGGAGGCCAGGTGAAATGCCAGAGAAGGAGCGAGCAGGCATATCAAGATTGAGCTGGGGCTTGGAGAAAGTGAAGGAACTCACTGGTGGGCACATTGACACTGGAGACTATGATGCTGTGATGGTCTTAGCAGCCAGGGTAAAAAGAGCAGAGAAGACAGGACATAGTGAAAGGTATTTGTGAACAGTTGTGAAGTACAGATAGGAGTAGGCTAATGCTTAGGAAAAAATGGAGGAGGAGGGATTTATGGTATTCCCAAGGGAAGAAAGCAGACATGGAGGTATGAGGACATAGGACGGGGGATCTCAGAGAGTCATGAAGGGAAGCTGCAGGTGATAGCCAAGACCAGAGTGCCACCATGTGTGTGTGGAGAGTGGTGGGTGTAGACTTCTGGTGTTAGGGAAACCCAAGGATTGCAAGGCTAACAAAGCAGTTGGTCTTGCAGCATTGATTGAGCTCCTCTGGTGGTGACTCAGTCTAATGGATTTTTGGCTCTAATTCGATCTTGCAAGGAATAAACTTCTTACCATGGCTTCAGCAGGTAACAGTGAAGCAAAGTCTGAGCTGTTTCAGTAAGGTTACCTAACATTATGTGTATGAGGAAAATATAATCACAGAATTAGGCATATGCAAGACTGCTACTCTATCCTATATATACCTTGCAAAACCTAATGAATTAATTATCTGAAGGGAACTCGAAAGGCAATTTTGCACACATGGACGTACTGTGGTGTGTAGAGAAAAAATTCTGACTTGAAGCTAATGTATTATGCATTAATTAGTCCTGGCTCTCTCTGTCATACTAATTAGTCATATGACCCAGGGCAGGTTTACCCCTCTGGGCCCCAATTCCCTTATCCAAAAAATCAGAAGTGTTTTGATATCTAAGTTACTTTCAGTTGTGAAAACCAGAGCATGTTATTGTTCCTTTTTTGGGAAGGGTGTTGGGACAAGCTCTCACTATGTATTCTAGGTTGGCCTCGAACTAGTGATCCTCCTATTTCAGCCTCCCAGGTGCTGAACTCACATACATTACTACCATGCCTGGCCATTTTATTGTTCTTTAAAGAAGTGATAGTTGATGCAGACAAGAAACAACCTGGTGATGATAGGTCCCAGGAGTGTGACTGAGGCACAATGATTCAAGATGACTGAAGGCTGATGTTTGTTTGTGGTTGGGTTTTAAGAGTAGGCTTCCTCTTGCACCCCAAACTCTAGCCTACCAAATGCATTATAAGACTTCACCTCTGCCCCTAATTATTTTCTCCTCCCTATGTTCCCTTTCTTATGATCTGAAAAAATTCTCGCTCTGTCCTGGGTAAAAATAGTCTTCTGTTGACATTTCTTTCCTTTCTGTCCTTCCATTTCAATTCTTGTCTGATGACAGCAAAGTCCCTGAAAGAAGAAGACACATACTGCCTCCAGATCAGTCTCTCCAGCCCCACTTCTTAGCTGCTATACTCAGGTATTGGTCTCCAGCATGCTGCATCTGTCCATGGATGATCGCCAGTGACTCCCTAAGTTCTAGTCCTTGGCTTCATGTCTCCTGGTGGCCTTGACTTCAGGGAAGAGGCACTGGGATTGTGGGCTACCCCTCCTCACACCTCTTCTGTGCTTCAGAAGTACCTCCCTGAGGTCCTCCTGCTCACCTTCATGTGTCCTCTGGATTCTGCCCATGCACGCAGAATGGTGCGTGCATGGCACCATTCTCTTGGCAACCCCCTTTCTCTTCACACACCTCCCTTAGCACTCTCTTCTAGTTGTATAGCTTCAACCATTACCTTCTTGCAAGGGATTTCATTTTGTATCTTCCGCTCTGACTTTTGACCCTGTTCTAGCCTAAATTTCTAGGAACCCATTGGACACCTCTGCCATCACATCAAATTCATTATGTGCAAACCAAAACACAGGGTTTTTTTGTTACTCTACTTGTTCTGCATTTCTGCCTATTCAGCCATCATACTTGCTGCCACTAAGAGTGTTTCTTCTTCCTTGCAAACAACAATTACTCTGAAAGAAGTATGGGATCTTAGAACACTTGATCCCCAGAAGGCATCCCAGATTTGGTATCTCTTAGTGGGATGTAGTGTGGCTAACAGCAATAGTGAACTTTGGGCTTGAGTAATCTGTGTTTGAAAGGTGATTTAGTCACTTGCTTGCCAAGTGACCTTTACAAGGTTACTTAACTTCTTTGTGCCTAAGTTCCACATCTGAATAATAAGGATAATGTTTCAACAGGTTACTATCGGCATCAATTAGATGATGTGTGTAACATTCTTAGTAGAGGGCAGAGAGCTTATTAAATGCTAAATGAATGACATATTATCAAAGATTCTGCTAATTTTTTTCAGATGTGAAACTAAGGACTACAGAGATAAGGTGACTAAGTAATAGTGACAGAGTTAGGATTAGAAACCAACCTGCCTTCAAGCCCTAGGACCCTTCTTAAATCTGTAAGGCAGTTTATATATAAGCTTAGGGACTAATGATTGGAACAGTAGGAAAACTGTCTTTGGAGTAGTTTATTTATAAATTGTAAGTTACTGGGGAAAGGGACCATGTCTTTTTAATTTGCTGTCAAGTCTTATTTATGCTAACTGAGACTAAGAAAGCTTAGTTAAATGAAGGTACACATAATCTGCAAATTCCATTTAAATAATAACTTCAACTTTTTCCTTGATTATCATTTAACAGTTTGTTGGAGGTGCTACATTTGTTATACAAGCAGAACATGAAAATGCCACAAGGCTTAAGTCATGAATTTTTAAGCAGATTTCAAAACAGAGCCCAAATAGCTCACCTTAAAAGAAATCTTGAAGGAAAATTTTAAAAATAGGCATGGAAGGAGGACATTATTATATTTAAAAACAGGCAAATGAAGTTCCATGTAATGTTGTTAATATCTGAAAGAAGTTGATGTTTGGGAGGAACTTGGTCCCTTTTTCCTAGTATGCTGTTTTTCATATTTACTTATCTTGTTAACTTCATTAAACCCACAGGAAATAATTTCAGCATCACAGCTAATTTGTTTTGACGTGCCTGAAGAGAGCTATTTTTTTTTAAATTGTGCCTGCTGCTTTCTATCAAACCATGCCCCAATTGAAGGGGCATCTGTTATTGGAATGTGTTTTCAAAAATAACAGTGGAGTCTGAACGTCTGGAAGGTTTACAATAAAATCTTCTATTTGGAGCCAACATTTGTGATGGGATGTTTGGGTTTATTTCACTTTATTTTTTAAGTCTTTCCAGACTTTTAAGAAAGTTGTCATGAGCGATCATGTTTCTTCAGTTGAACGTCATCGATTAAATCTGGCTTGCTGAGGGTTGGGGACAAGGGTTTCCCCCAAAGAGGGTGAAGTAAATAGCATTTGTTTGGCTGTGTCTGAAACCCACAGGACAGGGATGCAAGTTGAGTTCTATGAGTTTTAAGGAAAACACCTTCTTTCTACCTGAAATCAATTTCTAGTGGCCTCTGTTTTAACAGTTAGGTTAACTTAACTGTTCAATCATCTAGAAACTAATTCATATTCTTTTGATACCTCCTGGGTATATGGTAGCCTCCAGTGGAGGGAGATAAACATGGGGAAGACTCCATGTTCCTTAGTCACAGCATCACTACTACAGAGTATGTTGAAATGAAAGTGAGGTTTGCATCAAATTTTGGCTGCAGGGTTAATTAACATTTGTTTAAAAGCATGAAAAACAAATGCAAAGATATTTCAAAGGTAGATAATACCAACATTTTTGCCCCAGGTTTTTCATGAAGTTTAAAGATACAGGACTGAAGATGATGATAAATCACTGGGTGAGCTGGATTCTTCCTACATAGGCCATGGGGCTGTGCTATCCCCCCAATTCATGACCTATCCCTATACCAAGTAGCAAAGCCTCTGGGGACAGATCTAGACAAACTGTTTGAAGTGCTAAGTAATCATCTCTAAAGGTTATTGATTTCTGATTGGGGTTCCCAATTGCTAACTGACCACCTCTAGATAGCGGATTTCTAATTAGGATAGTTTGGATGTTAACTGACTGCTATTAAAATCTAGGTTGTAGTTAACTTGCATACACATTATCCCATGCTCTTCATGGCCAGTGTTAGCATCATTCTTCTCCCAGTCTCCCAAGCTAGACAGCTCAGAGTCATGCTTGTCATGGCCAAAAGCCTTGATCATCAACAGTTCTGACAAGTCTAGCTGTGTAGTAATATCTCAGACTTGGTTTCTTCTTATATCTCCAGAGTCATTGGCTTAGTTTCCATCACTATCAGGAACTCCCCTTAAATTACTGAAGCAGCCTTTGAGTGGCTCATTTTAACCTGCTTGTCTTCTAGTAGTTCATTCCTGATTGGACAGTTTCTAAAAACAAGTGTGACCCTGTCACGCCTCTCCATAAAATCTTCTGAGGTCTCCCCATGGCCTACTGAATAATATGTAAGCTCCTTAGCTGATTTTTAAAATTTATTTTATTGTAGTGCTGAGTATGAAACCCAGAGCATGTTAAGGAAGTGCCCTCCCATTGAGTGACATCCTCAGCCCCTCCTTGGCTATGTCAACCCTGTGCTCCCGCTTTCGTAAGGTTTCCACGGTTCCCCACATATTCTGACTTGGTTTTTTCTTTAGGTCACTTGTAGATTCGGCTGTTTGCTTCTCTTGTTACTTGGCACACACATGGTTTGCCATGTCAAGTCCTCCTTTGTGTTCCTCCTGTTTGTTCAGGTCTCCGTGGATAGTCATTGATGGTAGCTATTGTGTTGTGTGAATTGGAGTTGTCAGATACAATGTAGGATGTCCAATGAAATGTGCATGCAGAGAAATGATGAATAATTTTTATTATATGTAGGTTTCATGCAATATTTGGAACTTCCCTATACTAAACATTACTTATTTGAATTTCAAATTGACCTAAGAATCCTGAAGTTTTACTTACTAAACCTGGTAAGCCTTACCATGGTATAAATCAACTGTTTATGTGTTTGTTATACTTCACTGTGAAAGCCTGGAAGACACTTGTACCCAAGTGAGTAACTGGAGTCTAGGTCTAGCCCCAAATTCCTATTGAATACATCTTTCTTGAATGGAAAAAAGAAGATAAAGAAATGTCACTACTTGTCTTTTCTTAGTTGGGAAATTTTTTTTTTAAAATGTGATAGCTGCAGGAATACTGTTTCCTATGCCTAGAAATATTTGGAAGTCAAAAATGATTCCAAAATAAGGTTTGAAATATAGGAACAGAGTGGATGGATATTTTCTAGTGTGGAACCCAAACATTACATCTAGCATATAGAAGTAATAATAATAACAACAGGGAAATAATATTAGTTATTAGAACCCTATTAGATCCTCGTATGACTTTTTGAGGCAGGTGCATACTGCAGGGGGCTGAATAACATCACTTCCAATTTTGGCCACGCGTGTTAGCTCTGACTCCAAATAACTTCCTTCCCAAAGACCTACAGGGAAGCTGACTGGATAGGAGAATTGTTTAAAGCCTGACCTTATAACTGGAAAATAATGCATGAAGTTGCCAGGTTTCTTTATGGGATTTAGACTCAGTCCCATTTCTTCTTCGGAAGCTTTCTTTTTCTATAAGGGAATCATAGACTTCCACTTTTGTCTCAGTCTTGTGGCCATAAAACTGCCTTAACCAAAAGTTTGTTTCAAGGTCTTATGACTCTGGGACATAAAGAAATGTTTGAAGAGGAGGAAGGGGATAAAAGCACATAAGACTCTGTATGGGATGGAATTTTTTGTACAGCTACCTCCCCGCTTTCCTTTAGTTGAGCACATGGTGGGAGACCATTCAAAAAGCCAACAAGTTGGGTAACAGCCCTTAAATTGACATTGTTCGTGTATGAATGGATCCAAGTGGCTTTAAATGTTTTGTTCCCCTACATAATTCCTATTTTGGGCAGATTGGTTACTATAGTGACTAGCGCTGCCTTCATTCTGGATGGTCAAGAGAGGATGTGCTCACTAATGGCTATAGCAGACGTCTAAGGTCCAAGGCCTGGTTTTAGCCTAATCCAGACTCTCTGTGGATGTGTCTGTAATACATCTCGATGCTGCAATTCTTCTGTAATTAGAGAGAAGTGGAGTGATATTTATTGTGTTATGATTGGTGGATGGTGAGAGGGAAGGACTGGGGATGAAGGAGTAATTGATTGTAACATAAAGTGATTAAAAAATATTGAACTTGCTGTTGATGACATGCTAAGCAATCTATTGGGAACTGGGGAGTGACTATTCACCATAGTGTCACATGTGGGGCTGGGACTTGGGTAATAGTTGCTTGGAGTATTTTTTTTAGATGTGTTTGTATGAATTCTGCAAACCAAATCTTAAACTGCTAAAAGCAAGACAAAAAGATTGCAATTTATAAATAATGATAAATAATGGATTTATATATTAGTTATCCTTATCCTCAAAAAGAATTATTTTACTCTCTAACACCCTTCTGTATGCATTTTTAATTTAATTTTTATTAGCATAAATTAATTATACAAAGGGGTTTCATTATGATATTTACAAGACACATATAAGGTACTTAATCAAATTTACCCCATTTATATTCTTTCTCTATATATCTATCTCTTGCTCTCCCTCCCTCTCTCTCTCAGTGGTGCAGGATCTTGCAAATGCTTAGGCAAGCACTTCATACTGAGCTACATCCCCAGCCTTTCTCTTAGGTCTCTTTAATCTAGAATGTTCCCCCAAAGACAGCTGTTTTTGTCTTTTATGACATTGACATTTTTGAAACATCTAGGCCAGTTATTGGGCAGCATGATTTGCCTGACTGTCTTTCTTTTAGTTCTTAAAGTAACTAATGAAGGTAGGTGTGGTGGCACCTGTAACCCTAGCACTCAGGAGGCGGAGGCAGGAGCATTACAAGTTCGAGGCCAGCCTGGGCTACATAGCAGGACCTTATCTAAAAATTAAACAAACAAAAATCACAAAAAACCTTCTCACCTTTCAAATGGAAACTACAATGTCTATTCTATACTGTGTTTGAGAGATTAAACAGAATAACCATTGTATAGTAGCTATGACCATTGTTACAGTGATGCATATTTCATGCTAGATCATGAGGGGTAGCAGGTCACTATTATATCGCAATTTTGGTCTTTTCTGTTTCCCCTATAAAGTCCTTAAAAACATAAACAGATTTCCCTGTTCCATGGCCACTTCCAAGTTTTCCTTGGAAAACCCTGCCTGCATAGTTAATTGCTGAGTCCAGAGTAAGATGACCCTGAGACAGCAGATAGGAGGGTGAGATCTCCTAGAGAGCCAAACCCACTCACTGTTTTTGTTACCAGAGAGTGTGTTTTCCTATCCTCATCATCTTTGTTGCTGTTTCCTCTCACTAGATGGCTTGTTAGATGAGGTACAACTCTTGGACCAGAACCAAATAAACTCGCCTTAGGAAATGAGCCTGAGGTATCCCACCCCAAACGGGATCCTGCTGGAGGGGAGAGAGGGTCCAACAGCATCCATACCCACAGCCAAGGGAGAAAAGAGGATCCCAGCATGAACACAAAGACCCTCACGGAGATGGAAACCCTACCACAGAGTGCCCTGCTTGCAAGCTCCATGTGTGCTTTCAGGGCACCCTAGTTCAATATCTGCTAAATGGTTCTATGACATCTGGCAGGAAAATAAAAGTAAGCTCCTTCACAGTTCATCCACACAACCATATGCAGTTCCAGGGACCAACAGTAGCCAGTTCTCTTGGCATAATGAGTGGACAATAGGAGCCAGACAGTATGTGCAAGAACAGATGGAGCTGCTGGCTGAAGATCTACAGGGGACCCAGGTGCCTTCTGTCCCCACATATGGGACGTCCCTGGTTCCAGGTGGGAGAGGTGAGGTTATATGTCTAGGAGAGTCAGTAACATCTGGAGCCCAGCTCCTTCCTTTTCTACAGATGTGGGTTGGAACAGGCTCTGTTGTCCTCTGAATTGTAGCAAGGGAGAATCTTAACTATAACCCTAACTGTCGATAAGAGGTAGAGGCTTCAGATCCACCCTAAGACCATGCAGGAGGCCCTGAAAATATACTTTAGGCCTACTCCACACAGGGATATAAGAAAACAAAGACACGAGTGCTATGCTGAGGATAAACACTTCTAACATTAAAAAAAAATTAGTAAGAATTGCAAAATTGAAAGAGGAACAAAACTAAGCTTCAACATGTGGAAACTTTGCTCTAGATTATAATAAAGAATGCCAGTCTTACATTTGTTTCATTAGGATTATTTTTGCTTGTTTGTTTTGTTTTGTTTTGTTTTTGTGTGTTTTGAGACAGCTTTCACTAGGCAGCCCAGTCTGGGCCTTTATCTTGAGATCCTCCTGTCTCAGCCTCCTGACAGATGGGATTACAGCTATGCACCACCATCCCAATTTAAAAGGTGAAAATTATAAAGTTCAGAGTGGTTAAGGGGCCACCCATTCAGATAGCCCATGGTGGGCTAGGATTTGAACCCAGCACTCTTCAGCTTAAAAGCACATGCTTTTCCCTTTATTCCCCACTGCTGTGTTTGGAGCTTTGCCTACTTACTTGATGAGTGTCACAATATGAATTTTCTTTGACCTCTGTGCCTAATCCTTCTACCACCTCCAGCCTCATTGTATCTAAGGAGGCTTTACAGCCAGAGGACTTCTTCACAGTGCTGAGTACTCACTTGGGCTGGGATTGTTGGCACAGATAAAATACAAGAAAAATATATCACTCATAAAAAATTGAATGGGGTGTGTGTGTGTGTGTAATCAGAATAGTGCTTGACACATGGTAAAAGTTCAGTAAATGGTATAAACCTGTGAATGCACCTAGATATGTAATGCAGTACATATCTGCTACTAGTGAGTATAGGTAATAGGGCAATGGAAGAAAAAGGTGAAACATACACTAAAAAAGCATTGATACTTTGATGCATGAGCATTGATGCTCATGCTTTAGCATTAAACAGCTCATTTTTTAGAGCCAGATCTGCTGAAGAGCTGATAACTTGAAGATAACACCCACATAGTGTCAGGAATTGGGACAGAAGAGGAGGCGGCATAAGCAGAGAGAAGGATGCTCTTAACTATGTGATCCGCTGTTCCCAAGCAGGCAGAAGGGCCAGAGTTGCCTTGATTCCCAGCTTGCAGAGCAGCAGAGCTCCAGTTCTTAGCTTGGATATGGGAGGAGCCTGAAGCTGGGCCAGAGGTCTGGTCCGGTCAGAAACTGAATAGTTCACATGCTGGAGGGAATTCCTAGAGTTTGGAGCCTGGGAAGCTTGTTTAAATGGACTTTGTAATCACTTAGGGAAGAGATGTCCAGGGTTGTCGTCATTCATCTTGGGCCTGTGTCATTCATCTATGCTGTAATTTTGTAGCCAAAAGATTAAAAGACTTAAGTCTTGGTTTCCATAGCATATCGGAGCAGTGATACCCCCTCTCCCACCCCCCAACATCATCTACGTGTTAGTGCTGGAGACACTGAGATAGTTCAAGTCTATACAAAAGTAACAGGATAGACTCTCTCCTTTCATGCCTTTTCCAAATACAGTGTCATAGGTGCCAAAATATCATATTGCTGTGGAAAGAGGCTCTGGACTCAGCTGTGTCATCTGGCCAATTTTCTTAGCCTTGATAGCCTCATCTGTAAAATGTAAAAAAAAAAAAAAATAATAATGCAGGCTTGTGAGGATAGGGTAATGCAGTGTAGGCCAAATGCCTAGCTAGGTCCATTCCTAGCAGATAGTGAGTCTTGTTTCCTTCCTCACTCTAACTTCCTCAGCTCATCCTTAGTTTTTCTTTTTTCCTTTGGCTATAGTTCATAGCACACATTAGAAAAGGCATTGTCTTTTTTTTTTTTTAATTTCTGCGGGAAAAGCTGTGAAGATCTAGTATCCCTAGAATCTAGATAATTCTCCAGTCTTGAATAATGATACTTATGAGAACTGTGCCAAAAAGTGGACATTCCCATCCTATCCAAACACTTGCTGCAGCTCAGAAAAGGGCCCAGCCCAGCCCACAAATATGCAGGCCAAGGAAGACCAATGGCAGTAAGGAAAGCCAAGTAATTTCCCCACCAGACAGAACCAAGGGGCCAAAAGTTGCAAGAATAGGATGTGCTTCCCAGACATGTGTTTCCCTTGGGGATTTGTAGTGCTGATCTTTGTCTCAAGGATCCAAATGCCTAATTGCTGAAAGGAGCTCAATCAATGGAGGCAAAACAAATTAGTAGACAAGTAGGCCCAAATGGGATGCTCTCCATCAGAGTCCTGTGATTGCCTGGGGTGGATTCCCATCAGACAAGGTACCCATGATATAGTGGAAAGCTTTTGTATCTGGAGTGAATAGGGACCCTGGTGCAGGAAAATTACTAGAAAATTAATTAAGGAAAGCAAATATAATGCTCATATTTTAAATATAGCCCTTGAATTAATATTTTGTTTCTGTTCCAATGTTCTGTGTTTCCCTCAATAAACCTACATTATTTTTATGAGACAATGACTGGTGAAGAAAAGACAAGATGTGTTCTGAGTTAGAGATAGGTGTTTTATGGTATAGATTTGGAACCAAATAGTCTGAGAAGTGACTGTCATAAAAATAATATAACTATTTTCCTTCACACCACACCTACTCCACTGTGTGTGTCTAATACACTGGCTTAAGGGACTTCCAAAAGAAGGATTGTAAAACTTTTTCAACAAAGCCGAGCCCTTGAACAAGCATGTAACACTCACAAGGTGACCACTGAGCAAGACCTTCATCAGAATGTACAGGTTTTTGTGTAAAGGTACAGAGCTTTGGAATCAGGTTGCTGAGCCCACTGGAATCCTAAACCTTCCAGTTACAAACCATGTGGCGTTGGACAAGCTTCTTAGTCAATCTGAGTTCTGATGTATAATAATAGGGAAAATAATCTACTACATACTATTATTTGGAAATTTAAATTAGGTAATGCTTACACTAGACACTGTTTTATTCAAAGAACCAGACCTCATTACTTCTTTCATTTTTTCAATTATTACTATTTTTTAATAATAAGGTGTGTTTCATTGTGGTAATTCCATAGATGCTTACAGTATACTTTAAACAAATTCATCTCCTCCATTATATTCCCATTCTCCCTCCTCCTTCCTCAGTGTTTGATGGGTTTTGATACACTGAGAACTAGACCCATTACTTCTGAACATCTCTCTCTACTTCTCTCTCTCTCTCTCAACACCTCTATTCTTCTAACAAGCACCCACTGCACATCCTGTCCCCCACAGCCTTTCTGAACTCAGAGTAAACATCAAGTCCTGGGGAAGTGTAGAGGTGGGGAGTGGGAGATGGGGGAGGGCGGGAATGGGGCTGGACCTGGAGTAAATCTCAGCATCGGCCAAGTTGGGTTTTGGCCCACTGCCGCCTCCTTGCATATAAAAACTGGTTTCTTCCTGGGCAGGTACTGATGGAGGCCTGCATAGGGCTTGTTCATCCCTCATGTCACTCCCTGATTTTGTAATAGGTAGATTTGCCTTGTTATTGGGAAGGATGGGTCCCTCCACTAACCTCAGGAGAGTGAGTCATGGTTACTCTAAGCCCAGGGCAACTTCATTCTCTTTGCCAAGGATTGGTTTATGGGAAGGAAAGTGATTCAGTTCCAACCAATCAATCGCAAGGAGAAGTCTGCCTGAAGCTTCTGCTAGACTTTGCTTTTTTGGTAGAAGACACAGATGAGGCTTGCATGCTACTTCTTTTTATTTCCATTTTCAAAGTGGAAGCAATGCCCCAAATTACAGTAGTCCTTCGGGGGTCATCAGACAATAAGCCCCAGTATAAAAAAGTTGATAATGAAAGATGGAGAATCTGGGGCATAGTGGTCCGGAAGAGCCTGGATTCCCAAGGGTACGATACAGTCCTCAGCTGCTAGGCTTCTTGTTAGGTGAAATGAGTAAAAGTCTTTGTTGATTAGAGTGCTCTTTTTAAAAAATTTTTCTGTGGGACTGGGCTTTGAACTGAGGGCTTTATGCTTGCAAAGCAGGTATTCTACTGCTTAAGCCACACCTCCAGTTCATTTTGCTCTGGTTATTTTGGAGATGGGGTCTTGTGAACTATCTGCCTGAGTAGATAACAAACTGCTATCTTATCTAAGCCTCCTAAGTAGCTAAGATTATAGGCTTGAGCAACTAGTACCCATTCTATTAAATCACTCTTAATTGGGTTTTCTGTTATTTTTTTCAGTTATACAACTGAAAGCATTCCTATCTGATATTCCTTCATTTTGCACAGCATTCCTTTCTGGAACGTAACAGTACAACTTCCTTATAGCCTATCTTTGTGTTCAGCTGGCTGCCAAGTTGTCCTTGTAAGATATTGCTGGAGATGATTCCATCAAAGAGTATTTGTATTTTAATAAAGGCTTCCTGGGATCAGAGACAAAATATAAAACAATGATAATGGAATGATGGGTCTTGGATTTCCCACTTTGCAGAGGGCCAGGAGCCTTGATTTCTGCCCCTTTTAGTCCCAGCAAGTAAGTGACCACCTGCTCTGCCTATTCATGTTCCCTGAGTCTTGCTTCTCAAAGTGTGACACACCAGCAGTGCTAGAAGTTCATATTCTACTTTTAAAAATGAAGTCTTGATTCCAGCCTAGGCTCACTCAATCAGAATCTGCATCTTAACAAAAATCTCTAACTGGTTCATGTGCACATTAAAGATTGTGAGGCATGGCCCCAGTGGGTACAGAATTTCTAGAGTTAGAAAAAGCTCAGTTTTCTAGTACTAGCTGAGTAGAAAAGGCACAATGTTACAAGGAAAAATTCTCTTATCATATATCTGGCTGTAGAAATCTGGGTAAACCAGATTTATCTGACAGGAAAACCAGAACCACCCAGCATGATCATTTGTTTCAAGATTATATTTTATTTCTGAAAGAGACCTAAGCTAAGCAGAAATTGACAAAATGGAAATGGAAATAGCAGTGGTGCGGTAAGGAGAGGGTTCACTGACTTGGGCACAGGCCCATGTCATAGCCCTCATTTAGGCCCCTTCATGTGAGGATCTGCCCTTCCTTGAAGACACACAGACTCCTGATTGACAGTGCTGAGTGATCAGGCAGTATGGGTCATCCATGCCAATGAAAATAAACATCAGTTAAAGAATGTCAAGAAGTTAATTTACATGAAACATACAGCTATTACACAGACAAGAAAGCTTGCTGTGGCCCATTCCAGAGATTTTTTTCCCTGTAAGAAGCTTCATGGGAACCAAAATTCTAATTAGAAATCCTCTCACTAATTTATTAGGAGCATTCCTATCTTGGAGACTGGAACTGCCGAAGATTTCCTTGCCCTCCTCCTCAATGCAGACCTACATGGGAGGCAAAGTTAGAATGAGAAGGATGTTTCATGTACATGAAATCAAGAAAAGGAGGTTTCAATGAATGTGTACTGATAGCAGCAGGCTGAGAATGCCATGCTTACCCATCTCACCATCAAAATGGCCTTGCTAAAGGGAGAAATGGATGCTAATAGCTAAAGGCTCCCCATCCCCAGTCAACACTCGTCCTCCTGTTTCCCAGATTTCTATGGTGATGATTCATGTTTTCTTTACATTTTCTATGTTTTTAGTTAGATTACAAACAACAATGTTTCCTGGGCAAGATGCTGTCTTTTCAAAGTGATTTGTATAACCTTCTTATAGCCTAGTATGTCTTGACCTTACCATTGCACATGTAGAAGGCAATATCTTTTCACTCATTGCCAAGTTCTTAGCAGGCACCTCAAGTGGTATAGTACGGTATAGACTAGAAGGTATACTCTCAGTTCCACTTACTGCTGTTAGTGAATGCTATCAGAAAATGTTTTTGTCACTAGCATAGTGACAAAAGCAACATAAACTGAGTGGTTTCAACAACATAATTTTATTTTCTCATGATTCTGGAGGCTAGAAGTTCAAGATCAAGGGGCTAGCAAGTTAAGTTTTCTCTTGAAGCCTCTATCCTTGGCTTGTCGGTGACTGTCTTCTCCTTATATCTTCACATGGTCTTCTCTGTATCTTAATATCATCTTTTTATAAGGGCACAAGTCATATTGGACTTAGGTCCACCATAATGACTCCATTTTAACTTAATAACTCTTCAAAAACCCAACTCCAAAAACAATCACATTCTGGGAAAGTGGGGGTTGGGACTTCAACATATGAATTTAAATCCATAGCAGTGACCAATATCATTGAGAGGAAACTACGACTGGCTCAGTCCTTCAGGGGCAAAAGAGATAGAGCAAATTACTAGTTATAATTACACTAATAGCTCACAGGCCCTTAAGAAAGTGATTTTATCTTATGCTGTCACTTGTCAGATTAAAAAACTGAGGGATGAATATGTGGTGTCAGTTGCCTGTATGGATTCACTCTTCATCTTCTGTGAGACACAATGACAACCTGAGAGAGGCATATAGTTAGAACTTCATCAGAAGCAAGTTATATATCTGCTTACATATTCTCGTATATAAAATCAAACTAAAACCTTGATCTTTCACTTGTCACTGGGACATAGACTCATGGAGAAAGCCTACTTATGGTCTTCTCCTTCACTCCTAGAGTATTCTCAGGCTCTATCTCTAGCATAGATGTGGCTGTCAGTTGAAATGCCCTCTTCCTGTTCCAGGACCTGCAGTGCTTCCTGACCCTGCCTTCCTAGTTCTAGTATGTCAGCCACAACTGCCTCTGATACCTGCAAAATCACAGAATGCTGAATCCAGCTGCTGCAGTTGCTGTGCCACATCTCCATAAACCGTTTGCCGTCAGAAGCAGCTTCTGTCTTGCCTCTGTGGTCCAGATCTTGCCCATTTCCATTCAGGTGGTAGAAAATAGTTTTCATCCAGAACCCTAGACACAAGAGAGTCTGAAAAACATACTTTTTAGCTATCCAGGCTCTGCAGTACAGGAAGGCACACCAGAAGCAGGTGGAATGAATAAGGAGTGCTGATCTACTGGATCTAGCAGTTATGCCTTTGTTTTTATGGATTTTAACCAGTAGGGCAAATCAACTGAACATCAGTGGAAGACTGAAAAAAATTGGGTTCATTGCTTCCTTTCATAAATACCAGTTTACTGAAACACAGTCATACTCATTTATTTACCTATTGTCCATGGTTGCTTTTATGCTCCAATGGCAGAGCTGAGTAATTGTGACAGAGATTATGAAGCTTTCAAAGCTAAAAATACTTAATATCTGACCCTTTATGGAAAAATATTTGCAGACACTTGAGCTTAAGAATACATCATCCAGCCTCCCTTGCAGCTAGGTGATCCAGGAAGTTATGAGTGCAAGTGATGCATGCTAATTTTATGTCTTGTTTTAAAAATTCTTCTACCCCTTTTCCAGCTTTTTGTAGGAATAGCAAACTGTTTCTATAAAGGGCACATAGTACAAATCTTTGGATCACGACCAGGTGTGGTGACTCACACCTGCAATCCCAGCTACTCAGAGGCAGAAATTGGAAGGAATGCATTTCAAGGCCAGCCCAGGCAAAAAGTTAGCAAGATCACAGCTCAACAAAAAAAATCTGGGTGTGATGGTTTGTGTTTGAAACCCCAGATGTATTAGAGGTATAAGTAGGATGATCTCATATAGGCCTGCCTGGGAAAAAACCCAAAAAACAAAAATAAGACCTTACTGAAAAATAACTAAAATAGAAAGGCTGGATGCATGGCTCACATGGTAAGTACCTGCTTGAAAGTGTGAAGCCCTGAGTTCAAACCTATATTTTGTAGTCTATGGAGTCTCTGTTAAACCTACTCAATTCTGTTCTTAGAGAACAAATACAGCCATAGTTAAGATTTTTAAAAAGCAAGCATGGCTATGTTCTAACATGATTTCATTTTCAGGACAAATATCACGTGTGGGGTGTGGGTTGCTGACCAGCATTTTAAGAGATGACTAAGGAAAGTAAGGAAGGAACTTGAGTAAAAACTGTCCTCTAGCCTGGACTGTTTACCTAAAGACTGGCCCATGAGGAAAACAAACCAACGAATATGCATCTGACTTTATTTAAGTCACTCTGTGTTTGGGCTTCTTTGTTACTGCAGCTTAGATTTCCATGGTACTTATGAGCTTGTGAAAGACACCCAAACTAGGGAGACTTATTTGCTGAACTCTTGGTTCTGATATCTACCATCAATGTTCCCTGACATCTACTGGGGATCGGTGTCTGTGCAGAGCATAACAAGAAATGAAATTGTGAGGGTGACATGTCCCCACCTTCCAAAGGACAGCCCATGTGTTAGAACTCTGTTGAATTGCAAGAGGTTAGTAACTAGCAAGTTCTAACTTAAGGTTTTAAAGTTTATAAATGATATACTGTGTTGTGTGTGTGGGTGTCCCAAGACCACTTATATGACTCAAAAACAATTATAGTTGTGTTGTATTAAGGTGAACAACTTCCAGTTGTTCCCTCCCAATGGAGTCATATGGGGATATATTTCATCTCTTACCAATGAGATGTGACAACACATGAGAAGTGTTGTCAACTAAGCGAGATCCTGAGCCCTGGTATCCAAGGTCGTATTGGCGGTCCATTATATAAGACATTAAGCACACCATGTAACTGATTTCATCTTATTACTCTTTAGCTCCGCAGAGCAAAAACAAGCTTTCACCATAACTCACACTAATAAACTTCTCTGGTATACTGGTTCAGCATAGCCAAAGCCTCAGCATACAAAAACACTCTTATCATATAGAATATTCCAAGGGTTCAGAGGTTATTTTCCAGGCCAAGTACCAGTCCCAAAGTCAAGTCTTTCTTTGCAATGTGGAGTGTTTGAGCCACTTAGGACTGCTGAGCTAGCCCCTTCTTCTACTTGTGTCTTTTACTAGGCATAAGAATAGACAGGGCTATTCCCCTCCTGCCTTTTGATATGCTTTCTGCATTGGGATAGAAGGGGATTAAGTTGCAGCTTTTATGCTGGGCCCTGACACCATAATGTATAGAGCATGTGATCATTATTTCTAATGAGGGAGGAAAAGGTCAATAACTGCCTACATACTGGAAAGAATGAAATAGGTGCACATAAGATACAAAGAAAGGCAAAGAAAATCCTACATAAACTCAAAGAAGGAGTATATGACAACTGTGGAGGAGATTAGGAAAGATCTGGGGAAAGAAATAACTTGGAGATGGACTTTGAAACTTGCCAAGGCCATGGCAGAGTTAGGTGGCATAAGAGTGCTACTTGGGGTATTGGAGGATGATTAAGGTATGAAAGTTGATGTAGGTATGGGGACAGTGAGTAGTCCTATTTGTTTCTATTGGAAAAAGGCATTGGAAAAGTGGGTGGGAATCATGTTGTGGAGGGATTTCAGTATTGTGCTTAAGATTCTCTGTTGGTAAGTGGGCTGGGGAGAGGTTTGCAAGGGTGGGGATACCACAGGGGCAATGTAACGAATGTACAATGTAACGCTGTTCGGAATTGTCACAATGAATCCCCTTTGTACAACGAATATATACTAATAAAAATGGGGGGAAAGTGGGGGAATTCAACATGTGAAAGACCCCTTGGTGTTTGAAAGCTTTTGTGTATTCGAATGATATTTTCAGATCTATGGTTGAGGGAAATTCTTCTGCAAGGATTTGATGGTCTGAAGTTTTTGATGGGCTGAAGAATTTGATGGACTTGAATCTGATGGGCTGAATAATGGAAAAGAGGCTGAAAGCCACACATATTCCAAGGTTTAGAGTACAAGCTAACTGGGAAGATTGTGCTACTATTATAGGAAATAAAGAAATTAAAAAGTAGGCATTCAAATTTGTTTGAAGAGGGGTCAGGATGGGGGGAACTTAACGTTATGTTTGGGAATCATTGATGTGAGATACCAGTAAAATATCCGAATGATACCCATCAGAGCATTCAAAAACTGAGCCTGTAGCTTGGAAGAGGATTAGAAGTCTGAGAATCTCTGGCATAGAGGTTCTGTGGAGATAAATGACATTATCAAGAAGGAGAATGTAGAGGGAGAAGAGAGGTGGGCTTGAAGAAGTAGTCTGGGGATACCAGGATCTAAGTGACAGGCAAGGAGGAGGCACCAGAGAAAGCTAAAGAGTCAAAGAGATAAGCCAAGGAGAACCAGGTTGGAAGCCAGGGGATCCCCACTGCGACATGACCTTGGGAGGTGAAGCATGATATGGTGGGGAGAGACTGATGAGCCTTTTTGGCAGCAAAGAAAGATCAGGGCTGGCGACCTTGAAAATGACATTAACCAAAGTTCAGGAATTACAGAACAAGTGAATACTAGGAAAGTAAAGGATAAATTCTCTCCCATTCCTGGGAGGAACAGAAATATTATAGCTGGACGGTTGGGTAGGAGGGCCATGGATCCAAAAGAGGGGTAGGCCACCAAAAGCAAAATGCTAACTGAGTAGGTACCCCAAAGCTTCGAAGCCCCAGTGACGTCTTTCTTTTACCTGAAACTGGGACAGATTCTTTGATCATGTTGGAGGTAGGGTGGAGTGTGTGATTAGAAGACTTCCAAATTCTTTGTGTGCTGTGGGGAAGAATCCATGGCAGGACACATGAGTATAAACGGAGTTTATTAAAAGTTAGGGAAGGAAATACATAAGGAACCATGGTGGGGCCCAGGTGGAATCCGGAGGCAGAGAGAGTGCTTCTCTTCTCTAGGTGCTTTTAAAACTTGCACTAATTTATGGGAAGGGAGGAACCAGGTGATTCCCATCCAATAATCAATGGGTGAGGAGGGCATGGGTGGTTTCCGGCCAGGTGAGGGCTGTCCCTGTGCCAGAGCATGGTCAATCTGAAATGTAATATCTTTCTATGACTCTGGAACTTTCCCTAATTTTAGCCTGCCTCAATAAGGTCCTTTAAATGCTGGCAACATTGTGAATGCCCTTCAAAGACCACAGGAAAAATGAGGTCCCCAATCAATTACTACCCGGACACTCTTCACTCATCTTGGAATTTGGTGGGTCTTTGGGTACCGCGTTCCAGCATGAAATCTCCACTCTTCAGATTAAAGAGCTGTTATAACTCTCTGTTTATTTTAGAGAAGATTAATGGTTCCCCCTCCTCGTTTCTCAGGGACAGACTTTAGTCTGTCTAGAGTGAGTCATTAAATATATCAGCTCAACTGCTCTGGCTGCAAGATTACAGATATAAAATCATCTGATTTTGACAAGAAACAGCTGTGGCCTTTTTTCTTATTTTGAATCAACAATTACATGTGGATAGGGACAGATAAGGACAGTAAGTGGTAAGGGTTCCATGAGAGTCAGAAACACAAGCTCTCCACCCTAATCTGTAGTCTTCCCAAGAGCCCCCAACGTGTCACCTTCTCTAAGATGTCTCTCAATGAATTCCTGTCAAGGCAAGTCACTCAACCAACTCTTACAAGCTACTCCCATGAAGAATGTGGAAAAGAAAAATGAGCAAAAAGGAATAATTACCTTCAAGAAGTTTACTACATACTAGTGGTGAGACAACCTTCCCCATGCCAAGAACTCAGGCTGACTGTGATAAGTATGGGAGGGGTGGTGAGCTCTGTCCCCTTGGCATGACTTCCTGGAAGAGGCAGTATGGACCTGCACCAGTATGTTTGTGTGTATGTGTGAGCACACATGCACACCTGAGTTTACAGGGTTAATAGGAGGTAAAATAAAGCATTCTGGGAAAAGACACTTAGATAAGGAAACACACAGAGGCAGAGAACTGCAGTGCGGGGGGTAATGTGTAGGAATGCCAGAACTAGAGGGGGCATTACAAATGGTCCCAATGTTGACAAACTTTGATGTGTTAAATTCACCTGGGCAACTTATGAAAAATTCATCAGTCCAGGCCTGGCCTCTGGAATTTCCAAACTGGACGGCTTGGACTTGGATATATGAATGATTAGCCAGGGTCATATTGCGCCTGAGTTAGCAATACAACCAGCTGGAGCACCTGTTTTCAGGAAACAGTAAGTATTTTTTAAGGGCGTTATAAAAGAAAGAGTAAGAAAAGTGGGTTGAACCCAAATTATGGGTAACATGGCTAAGGAAATTGGAATTTTTCTATTGGCAAAGAGAGGAATTGAAACTGAGAAAAGAAGTGACATTGTCAAAGTAATCAGAGATGTGATCTAAGAGCAAAGCCTTAGGCTCAACTGGTTGGCTGGGAATAGAAGTATAGCTAGTTTTCAGGTTTCATATCTTCCCAGCCAGCTTGGCCCTCCCATCCCCATCTGAATGTTCCCCAATAAGTCCTCAGAATGTTTTGCCTTTTATGTAAGTGACAAAGTGTCTTCAAGCACCCTCACTTCACCAGGCATCTTCAAAAGAGCTTGGTAAGCCTGAGGCATGCAGACAGAGATGCAGACAGAGATGGCCAGAAGAATGTGAATGTTCACCTGCTTCCTAAGTCAAGGACAATGCTTGCTAAGCCTCACCTAATGGAACGGCAGCAGTCACATCCCAGGTATCTACCTAGGTAAAGGGAGAGTACACATGGGTGACCATGTGTCTTACCATGTTCAGAAGAGCAGGTCAGGAGCCTGGTGTGCAGACAATGGGCCTCTCAGCCACTTCCAGGGCAGATGGAGAGGCAGAGAAAGTGGAGGACTGTTTGCTCCTGGAGGTCTGTGGGTCTTTAGGTCTGGGCCCTATCTAGGGCCACCTTGCTTATTGCAAGCTGGAAGGGAAGGCTAAGAAAGACACTTGAAGCCTGCTTTTAGCTCCACTGTTATTTACTGGTGATGGTACCTTCCCCCAGGTACCTGCCAAGTCCTGTATCTGGACCTTTGTCTCTGTGCTGTCCCACAGGGATGCTCTGGTTCACTGCCTGAAGTCCAGGGTAGGATGCACATCCACTTGCTGTGGTCTGAAGACTTACCAAAGCGAACAGAGGTCACCTGGACCCAGGTCACCTGCATCTTTGTATTGCTTGCTTTCTCCATGTGGAAAAGCCCCCCAGCCTTTATCTCGTAATTTGTCCTCCTTCTTTTTGTTTTCTGGAGGGTAAAATATAGTTTCAACTGAAAGATTAAACACAGGCACCCTGAATGGAAGCACTTCTCAGAGGAAGAAGCTCAAAGTTGTAATTAAAATGTTGGCAGTACCGTTGGATGTCAGAGAAACTATTTACCTTGGAACAAAGATTGGGCTAAAATAATAAAGAATGAGGAAAGTCTTTGTAAAGAATTAACTGCACCATGTTTAAATTGATCTGTTTTGTGTGCAAGGCAGAAGGTCAGAGGTGTCATGCCTGTCAGTTATACTGTACTCAAATGTAATATTTCTCAACATGGATGTCATGGAAATTTGGCAGTTCTGTGTTATGCAGAATTTCTTCACTTTTCTGGAAACCCACCATCTCTGGCACCTCACTCTACATGCCAAGAGCACTCCCCACTCATTGTAAATCTAAAAAAAGTGTGTCTTTAGAAATGCTGCTGTATGTTTCATAGTGGGCCTGTGCATGCTATTTTCTTTAATCAGCATAATGATTCATATTGTTTGTAATGTCCTCACTCTTCACATGGTAAACTGAGACTCAAAATGGATTTGTGACTTTTTTACATAGATCTTGGGGGGACCTCAAACCCCAATAGGCTGACCCCTAATTCAGTTCCTCTTCTAAAATAACGTGCTGCTTTTCAATAGGAGCAGAGACTTGCACTTTACCTCAATCAACTAACAAGTACATGCACATGATGAGCATAGATAGATTTTGTGAAACAGAGAACTCCGTTCTGCTGAGGTCCTTCAGGGAAGCTTACAGACAGGAGCTCAGGGGGACCAGGCTAATCTGCCTGACAGGGAGTGATTGGGTGCATTAGGAAGGAAGGGAAAGAGGAGAGAGAGCCAAGACGGTCTTGAGAAACATTGAACATGCTATGACATGATTCACCCACACACTGTCAATCTTGTATCCCAAACCTTCAGTACATTGGATTATTCACCAAATGTTTAGAGAGTGAATTGTTTTGTACTGAATGGGAAAGGGCCAAAATTGTACCTGGGTTGAGAAAGCTGATGTAGAGACAGTCACCTGGACCCAGAAGCCAGAGGCAGGAGGGACAGTGAGCAATCCCCTGGTGAGTTAGCAGGAATCAAGGGCAGAGTCTGGGATATGCACAGGTAGGGTGGGGAGTTGCCCAGACATCTCAGATGAAAAAGGCACCAGCTCAGATCTGGGTCACAAGCAATTCAAATGAAGGATGAACTTTGCTGAGCTCCATAATACTTTCCAGAAATTACAACAAGGAGAACTAATTTATGTCAGAGGGTTTATTTGTTTATTTATTTTACCGTGCTGGGCTTGAACTAAGGGCCTTACACATGCCAGGCAGGCACTCTACCACTAAGCCACATCCCCAACCCCTGGTATTTGGAAATTCATGAAACATTTGAAGTGACTGATGTTTTACTTCTTAATCAATTAGGACCACTCAGGAATTACCTGAGTAGAGTTGTAATTGGTGAGTATGGGACAGGAGGTAAACACCACTAAGCCCTCTTCAGCTAGCAGCCTGGCACTGTCACTTCCAAAGCAGAGACAGGCATATGGAAAGCCATTCTGCAATAACATGTCATAGTTACATAACTCCAGATTTTGTGAAATTGATAAAATGGGAGAGAGTGACTGGATTCACATATGGTTGAGGATGAAACCTTAAGCATAATTATTACTAAATTATAGTTATTAGACATGTAGTCTATTCACAACATGGACTTAGTGAACCTGGCTTGGATTCTTTTGGACACCAGGTCTGTTCTTGTTTCAAGGTTGTCTGCTGTATGATTTGCTGCTTTCTTGTATTCAAGATCCTATAACTACTTGGAAATATTTCTTTGTCTTTTGTGTGCACTAATTTTTATGTACCAGCAAGACCCTGTAGCTGGGAGTCTCTCTGAGACCTGTGTCTTAGTGCTGTCCCTTATGGGCTGTCTGTTGCACTGTACTGTAGCTGCATCCACTCCAGGTCAAGGAACTTAGGCAATCAGTGTTCCAAATGTTACTCTCAGTGTTCTGAGAGAAGAAAAGAAACACCATTACTGATGCTGAATTTTGTTGCTTTCTTCTTCCTTGATGCTTCCACAGGAGGTCTCTCAGTCTCCCTTTTCCGTCCTAATTATCTTGCCCAATTTCTTATTCCAAGGCCTGATATTTGAATAATAATAATAATAAATCAGGATGTCGTGTGTTCTTTGAAGATGAACTGGATAGCGTGAAATTCCAAAAGAAATCTTGCAGTCATGAAGTCTGGGGTCCTCAGTGGACCTGTCCCTGGCCTACGGACAGACTTTACCTGTCACATGCAGCATGGAAGCAGAAAACACTACCCAGATTTCTTTTCCTTCAGTGATTCTGGGCTTCTATTACAGCCAGTTTGAAATTTAATGTTTTACCCAGAAGAAGAAGGAGAAGGGAAAGAAGAAAAGTCACAGATACTGCTAAAGCAAACAAGCCTCAGGGCCCCAAAATTTAAAAAGTTTCAGAAAACTTCCTACGAGACTCAGTCACAGCATGTTCATGAAAAAGTATAAGGCCCACCAAACAGTTTCCTTAATTGTGCAAGGAAAAACTTACAGAATGCAACCAGAATTCTAAAATTCTAAGCAACACACACAACCAAAACCATCAATCAAACAACAACAGCAAAAGATTTTAGCTAAAGATATTTGCAAGTGACTCCGTATTTGCAATTTGATTTTTTGTTGTTGGCAGTACTGGAGCTTGAACCCTAGGCCTTGCACATGAAATACTCTGCCACTTGAGCCATGTCCCCAGCCCTCGTGCTTGTATTTTGCTTTTGAGACAAGGTCAGGCTACCTTTGCATGCCCAGCCTGGCCTTGAACTTGTAATCCTCCTGCCTCTGCCTCCTAAGTAGCTGATTACACCATGCCTGGCTTGCAAGTGACTCTTTTTCCAAATTTTGAAGCATGAGTTTAAAACTTGCATGGCAAATATAAAGTCATTATGGTAATTGTTAATACTCTGCAGCCATCAGAAATAAGGCAGAGTGGAGGAACCCACAAGTTCCCACCCCCACAATCTTGCTACCAAGTTTTAAATAATCTGACAACACCCAATTTATTCTCATGAAGACTTAAAAACTATCTTAATCTGGTCTGGGTGAGGGAAGCCCCAGTCTTTACCATATGTTTAGCATTTCTCATAAAAGGCTTAGCTGGATTTAAGGCCAGCATACTTTGATGGCAGGAGTGCTGGGTCAGGCACAGGGTGCTGTGTGAAGTGGAGGAATGTGGAATCACCTGGGAGTTCCAGACTGCAAGCTTGCACCACTCAAATTAGGAAATCAGGGCTTGCCACCAGCTTAGCCTCCAGTTGGGGAAGGGCAGGGCTCTTGTAACACTACTAAAGCTGGGTTTTGAATACTACTTATTTCACTAATTAGAAACTACTTTTACTATCCCTTATGCTGATCAGTAAGTCTTGTCATGTAGGGTTACTTAATTATATTTAAAATGTTAAGTCTTGGAGATGTTCAGTCTGGCTAGGGTGCTTCATCTGTTTGGTTAACCACTTTTGGAGAGTAAATTCCCAAATAGGGTATTTAATTTTATTTCTTTTCTAATAAACTTTTTATTTTAGAATAGGTTTGGATTTACAGAAAATTTGCAAAGGTAACTCATAATTTCTGTATGTAATTACTCAATTTTCTCTTTATAAATTTTTATTAGGATATATTCATTATACACGGGGGATTTGTAGTGACAATTCTGATTAGACTTATATTGTACATTATTTACATTTCCCCCAGCGTCTCCCCCTCAGCACCCTTTCTACCCCACTTAAAGCAATTGCAAGAGGTTTTTAAATTCTGTTTCATACAGTGTATGAAGTCCATTAACCATATAACCTCACCTAATCTCCTTCCTTCACCCTTCCCCCTCCCACTAGCACCCTCCGACTCCATCCCCGCACACACTGTGCCTATTTTACAGTCCTGGTTTTCGTTATTAATATTTAAGTCGATGTTCAAAGGGGTCTGAATGTATGCCCACTGTGGGTGTGTTTTATTTTGGTCTGTTCAATCCCTTCAATTGCTCTCCCCTTACTCTTTTATCTCCTATCCCCCATTTTTCAACAGCTTTCAATACACATTCTTATATCCTCTACCTTCACATTTTGTGTTATGTGACATTACTGATGCTCTATTATTCTCTTTTCCTTTTCCTCTTTCCCTGAGTTCCATAAAGTACTTCCACTTTTACAAACATGTTCTACATCTGAATTTGTATATGATCATGTTTGCTTTTGTGTATATATTTATCTTTGGATCTGTCTTCCTCATATGAGAGAAAACATGCAGCTTTTGTGTTTCTGATCCTGGCTAACTTCATTCAACACGATGTCTTCCAACGGCATCCATTTACCTTCAAACTATAGGTCGTTATTCCTTGTGGTTGAGTAATACTCCATTGTGTATATATATATCACAATTTCTTGATCCATACATCAGTTGTAGGGCAGCTGGGTTGTTTTCACAGCTTGGCTATTGTGAATAGTGCTGCAGTGAACATTGGTGTACGGCGTCTGTACTGTATCCTGTCTTATGTTCTTTTGGGTAGACGCCCAAGGGCCGTATCACTGGATCATATGGCAGTTCTATCTCTAGCTTTTTGAGGAACCTCCATACTGCTTTCCACAGTGGTTGTTCTAATTTGCATTTCCCACCAGCAGTGTATAAGGGTTCCTGTTTCACCACATCCTCACCAGCATTTGTTGTTATTACCCTTGATTTTAGTCATTCTAACTGGGGTGAGATGAAATCTAAGCATTTTTTTTTTATTTCCATTTCTTTTATAATCAGGGACGTTGAACACTTCTTCATGTGTTTACTGGCCATTTGTACCTCTTCCTTTGAGAATTCCCTGTTTAATTCATGTGCCCATTTCTTCATTGGGGTGTTGATCCTTTTAGGGCTGAGTTTTCTGAGTTCCCTGTAGATTGTGGATATTAGTCTCTTATTGGATGAGTAGCTGGCAAAGATTTTCTCCTATTCTGTGGGCTGTCTCTTGAGTCTGGTGACTGTTTCCTTTGCTGTGCAGAAGTTCTTTTGTTTGATGCAGTCCCATTTGTTCATTGTTTCTCTTAGATACCAAGCCTTTTGAGTTCTGTTTAGGAATTAGTTCCCTATACCTATCTCTTCCAGTGTTTTTCCTGCTGCTTTTTGGAGTTGTTTCAAAGTTTCAGGCCTTATATTAAGGTCTTTGATCCACTTTGAGTCAATTTTGTTATAGGGTGAAAGACAGGGATCTAGTTTCAGTCTTCTACATGTGGATATCCAGTTTTCCTAGCAACATTTGTTGAAGAGGCTTCTCTTTTCTCCATTACGTGTTTTGGGCTCCACTGTCAAAGATCAGTTGGCTAAAGACATGTGAATTTGTCTGGATCTTCTATTCTGATCCATTGGTCTTCCTGTCTGTTTTTGTACCAATACCATGCTGTTTTTATTGTTATGGCTCTATAGTATAATTTGCAGTCAGGTATTGTGATTCCTCTAACATTAGATAGACATTTTGCTCAGAATTGCTTTGGCTATTCAAGGTCTTTCATGTTTCCATACATATTTCACAACTGCTTTTTTGATTTCTGTGCAGAATGTCATTGGAATTTTGATATGGATTAAATTGAACATGTAAATTACTTTTGGTAGTATGGCCGTTTTCACAATGTTGATTCTACTGATCCACGAGCATGGAAGGTCTTTCTGTCTTCTGATGTCTTCTTTGATTTCTCTCTTCAGTGGTTTGTAGTTTTCATTTAAAAGGTCTTTGGTTTCTTTTGTTAAATTTATTCCACTGTACTTTGTTGTTTTTGAAGCTATTTTAAATGGGATTTTTTTCCCTGATTTCTTTCTCAGTCTGTGTGTTAGTATATAGAACAGTTACTGATTTCTGTATGTTAATTTTGTATCCTGCTACTTTGCTGAAAGAGTTGATGATTTCTAATAGCTTTTTGGTGTAGTTTTTGGGGTCTTAGGTATAGGATCATGTCATTTGCAAATAAGGATAGTTTGACTTCTTCCTTCCCTATTTGAATCCCTTTTTTTTCCTTGCTTTTGTCTTACTGCTCTGGCCAGGAGTCCTAAAACTATATTAAATAGGAGTGGAGAAAACAGACAGCTCTGTCTCGTTCCTGACATCAAGAAGAATGGTTTCAGTTGTTCTCCATTTAGTATGATGCTGGCTCTAAGTTTGTCAAAGCCTTTATTTTGTTTTTTGTTTTTTTTGTTTTTTGTTTTTTTTTTCATTTTTCTTTTATTATTCATATGTGCATACAAGGCTTGGTTCATTTCTCCCCCCTGGCCTTTATTTTGTTGAGAAACGTTCCTTCTATTCCTAGTTTCTTCAGAGCTTCTATCATGAAAGGGTGTTGGATTTTGTCAGACTTTTTCTGATCTATTGAGCGGATCATGAGGTTTTTGTCTTTGCTTCTGTTTATATGCTATACTGTTTATGGATTTAATGTATGTTGAACCATCCTTCCATTCCTGGAATGAAACCAACTTTGTCATGGTGTATGATATTTTTGGTGTGTTGTTGAATTCTGTTTGCAAGTATTTTATTGAGAATCTTTTCATGTATATTCATTAACGATATTGGTATATTATTCTCTTTTCTGGTTAAGTCTTTATTGGGTTTTGGAACGAGTGTAATGTTGGGTTCATACAATGAGTTTGGTAGTGTTCCTTCCCTTTCTATTTCCTGGAAAAGTTTGAGGAGTACTGATGTTAGTTCTTCTTTAAAGGTTTGGTAAAATTTGGCCATGAATCTATCAGGTCCTGGGCTCTTCTTTTAGGGAGACTCTTTTATTACTGCTTCAATTTCATTGCATGTAATAGGACTATTTAGGTGTTTAATATCTTCTTGATTCAATTTTGGTTGGTTGCATACATCTAGGAATTTATCCATTTCATCTAGATTTTCCAGATTACTTGAATAAAAGTTTTCAAAGTACTCTTTAATGATTTTCTGGATTTCATTAGTATTTGTGGTTATGTCCCCTTTTCATCTCAGATTTTATTCATTTGGATATTCTCTTCTGTTTTGTCATGCTGTCTTAGGGTTTGTTGATCTTGTTAATTTTTGATTCTTTATGTAGTTTGTTTGGTTTTGATGTCATTGATCTTAGCTCTGATCTTTACTATTTCTCTCAGTCTGCTGGATTTGGGTTTGGTTTGTTCTTGTTTTTCTAGGAGCCTAAGATGCATCATTATATTGTTTATTTGAGAGGTTTCTGTTTTTTTTTTTTTAATGTGGGCACTTATAGCTATAAACTTTCCCTTCGACATGGTCTTTGCTATGTCCCACAGATCCTGGTAGGCTGTATTTTCATTTTCATTGGATTCTAAGAACTTTTTGATTTCTTCCCTTATTACTTTGGTCACCCATTGGTTTTACAGCAGTGTGTTGTTCAGTCTCCATGTGTTTGAATATTCTCTGGGGTTTCTTTTTTTATTGAGGTCTAGTTTTATTCCATTGTGATCTGATATGACGTAGGGGGTTATTTCAATTTTCTTGAATTAGTTGAGACTTGGTTTGTGTCTTAAAATATGATCTATTTTGGAGAAAGTTCCATGGGCTGCAGAATATGTATTGCCTAGTTGTTGGGTGAAATACTTTGTAGATATCAACCACGTCATTTGGTCTAATGTGTGGAGTAGCTCTGAAGTTTCTTTGTTGATCTTTTGGCTGGATGACCTATCTATTGTTGACAGTGGGGTATTCAGGTCTCCCATTATCACTGTGTTAGGGTCTTTCTGTGCTCATAGGGCCATTAGAGGTTTTTTTTTTTTAATGTAGGTGGGTGCATATATGTTAAGGATTGATATTTCCTCTTGATGAGTTGTTCCTTTCATTAGTATGAAGTGACCATTATTTTTTCTTCTGATTGATTTTAGTCTGAGGTCTATCTTGTCAGATATGAGTATGGCTACTCCTGCCTTTTATAGGGTCTATTTGATTGGAAAACTTTAAGACAGTGTGTGTGGGGGGGGGGGGCGTTGGTTTTTGTTTTTGTTTTTTTCAGTGAGATGAGTCTCTTGTAAGCTACATATGGTTGGGTCTTGTTTTTTAACCCAATTTGTTACTCTATGTCTTTTTATTGGGGCATTGAGGCCATTTAAAATTAAGAGGTGCATGTTGTTTCCAGTGATTTTTATTTCCCTGTTGTTTAGTTTTGCCTATCCCTTCTTTACTGGTCTGCTTGCTCAAAAGGGTTTATTCTTTCTCAAGCCTTCCTATCTCATGCTAGTTTCTTCTTTTGTATGTGAAAGTCTTTTCAGTATCTTCTGTAGTGCTGGTTTGGTAGTCATGACTTTGTTTAGTTTTTTTTGTTATGGAAGGTTTTAAATTTTCCTTCAATTAGGAAGGACAGTTTTGCTGGGTAGTCTAGTCTAGATTATAGTTGCTTTCTTTCAGGGCCTGAAAGACTTTCATGACTTTCTTGTGTTTAGAGTTTGAATTGAGAAATCTGCTGTTATTCTAATGGGCTTGCTTTTATATGTGACTTGTCTTTTCTCTTTTTCTGCTTTCAGAATTCTTTCTTTGTTCTGTGTGCTGAGTGTTTTGATTATGATGTGTCTGGAGGTGTTTCTTTTTTGGTCCTGAGGGTTTGATGTTTTGTAAGCTTCCTGCACTTGGGTGAATCTTTCTTTCTCAATGTTAGAGAAGTTTTCAGCTTTTATTCTGTTGACTAGATTGTCAGTGCCTTTAGTTTGTATCTCCTCTCCTTTTTCTACACCCATGATTTGTAGTTTTGGTCTTTTCATGGTGTCCCAGATACCTTGCATGTTCCATTCGTATTTTCTCAGCATTCTTTCATGGTCTTTTACTGTTTCTTCTAATTTCTTTAGTTTGTCTTCCATTCCTGATACTCTGTTTTCAGTTTGTTCCACTCTGTTTACCAAGCTTTTGATTGAGATATTTATTTGGGATGTTGAGTTGTTTACTTTGGATTGATTATTTTTCAAGGTTTCCATATCTTTTTTGATTTCCTCTTTCATACACTGGACAGTCTTCTTAATTTCATTCATCTCTTTGTCTGCATTCTCTTTGAGCTCATTTAATTGTTTACTCACATCCTCTTTGAAGTCAAATACTAACTTTTATGTTTCTTTTTTGAGATCATTAATCATTTTTTACTATTGTTTTTGGAATTCATTATTTGATTTCTCTTCCTCTATGCAGGTATTTAGATCCTTAGTGGTGGAATTGGCTTTTGACAGAGAGCAATTGTCTTGCTATTTCATTCTGTGTTGAGATTTATGCATCTAGAGTTGTTTTGGCTTAAGGTTTTAATCCTTTGTGCCCCTGTAGTTGGGGTTTTGAGTTTTCTCTCCTGGAGCTCCAGTAGTATTCCTCAGAGAGTGGTATGCTGGATATTTTACCCCATGCAGGGTTTATTTATTTATTTATTTATTGTTTTATTATTCAAATGTGCACACAATGCTTGGGTCATTTCTCCCCTCTGCCCCCACCCCCTCCCTTACCACCCATTCTGCCCCCTCCCTCTCCCCTCCACCCCCTCGATACCTGGCAGAAACTATTTTGCCTTTATCTCTGATTTTGTTGAAGAGAGAGTATAAGCAATAATAGGAAGGGACAAGGGTTTTTGCTGGTTGAGATAAGGATAGCTATACAGGGCATTGACTCACATTGATTTCCTGTGCGTGAGTGTTACCTTCTAGGTTAATTCTTTTTGATCTAACCTTTTCTCTAGTTCCTGGTCCCCTTTTCCTATTGGCCTCATTTGCTTTTAATGTATCTGCTTTAGTTTCTCTCCATGCAGGGTTCTTGTTGTGGTGCAGATTACCTCTTTTCTCCTCTCAGTGAGGGGACTGGAATTCCAGCTCTTTGGTGGGAGGATGGGGCTTTCCTGCAGTCACAGTGGGGAGCACTGGGTCTCTATGCCCTGTGTGGGGCACCAGCAGAGTAGTGGATTGCCACTCGGTGGAAGATCTGGGATTCCAGGTCTCAGACAGGAGAGACATGACTCTCCTGCAAGGAGGTGCAGTATGAAGCACTGGGCTTTTGTGTACCTTGGGGACAACAGGGCTTCTGGTGCTGCCTGCAGTGTAGCAGACTATAGCTTTCCTTCTCTCAGTGGGGAATCTGGAGTTTTTGCTCTTTGATGGGGGAATGAGGGCTCTTTTGCTGTCAGAGACAGTGGGGAGGCTGGGCCTCCGTGCTCTGTGGGGTGGAAAGCCTCCTGGAGCCAGCAAAATAGCAAAGCCTGGAGCCTGGAGTTCACTTAGGTGTGTGGTGGCTGGCTCCTGGCACTGAGTAGCAAGTTGAGGGTACTCATGGGGAAGCAAAGCCAGAAGGCTTGAATCATCTGGTGCCCACAAGGCAGCAGAGGCCCTGGGGTCTACTTGCATTGGGGCATGGGCATCCAGGAGCCACAGCAGCTGCTGCAGGCACCGGGGACCCAAGTCTGCAGGTAATGAGAGCCCTGAGGCCTGCTTGCTGTCACCAGGCTACAGGAGCCACGGTAGCTGCTGTTAGCACAGGGGAACCAAGTCTGCAGGCAGCAGGAGTTCTGAAACTTGATTGTTGGCCCAGGCTTTGGGGAGAGCAGTTCAGTGGCACTGCTACCAGCTTGGGAGAACCAAGCCTGCAGGCAGCAGGAGTTCTGAGGCCTGATTGCTGACTGGGAGCACAGTTTAGTGGCACTGCTGCCAGTTTGAGAGAACCAACCTTGTTGGCTTGTGCCTTCTGTTACCTGTGGAGCAGTGGGAGTCATGGGTCTTGCTTACACAGGGGCGCTGGTTTCCCTGGCATTTCAGGGTAAGGTAGCAAGTTGTGTACAAGGGGGGAGTGTGGAGCTCTGAGTTCCTATGAATGCTGGGAAGTAGGACTTACCTCTGTGTGCTTGGCAACTTCAAGGGTGGGGGATGGGGAGTGTTTAACTGCAAGTTGTTCTTCTGATTCTTCCCATGGTTCATTGCTTCCCTGTTGGCAGATTTGGAGAGGGCTTTGCTTCTTGCTGGTTAGGGGTCCTCTGATCTTCCTTTTTCAGGGTAGTTAGTTGCTGCTGGGCTATTGGGATGCCAACAATCTGCCATCTTGCCCTCCCCTCTCCCAAATAGGGTGTTTTAAATGCTAGATAACTGCATTTAGAGGATAGGGTAGATAGAATAGTGTTAACTTGGATATATAACTACATAATAATGTTTCTATTGAAATGTTTTAATAAAATATTGCACAGACAATATAACACAGGGAAACAGTGAAAAGCGGACAGAGAAAGACAGAGTTGGAAGCAACAAAGTCTTCATAAAGTGTCTTTTTTTTTTTTTTTTTGAGGTACTGGGGGTTGAACTTAAAAGCATCAAGCTTGCTAGGCAGGCACTCTACCACTTGAATCAGGCCCCTACCCCTTTTTGCTTTAGTTATTTTCAAGTTAGTGTCTCAGGCCCAGGCCAGCCAGGATTTCAATCCTATTCATGCTTCTCGTCTAACTGGAATGACAGGTGTACCCCACCATGCCCAGCTTTTATTGGTTGAGATGAGGTCTCATGAACTTCTTTGGTTGGATTGACCTCAAACTGCAATCCTCCCAATTTCTGTCTCCCAAGTAGCTCTGCTTACAGGCTTGAAGCACTGCACCGGGCCTTGATGAGCTGACTCTGCTTTGTCTTCAGGAGCCTGAATCTTGCTTCAGGGTACATGCTAAGCCCCATGAAAGGACAGGTTCTTTTTTGTTGAGATGGGCTTACATTATAAGAAATAAAACTTGAATGCACTGTTTCTAAAACTTTCCATTTTGAGGCCTAGAATTACCTTGGCCTTGATGTGCCTAGAATAAATCAGACAACAGCATTCAGAGCTTTCAGAAACTTCAAAAGAGAATTTGAGGCAAGGATGACAGAAGCAAGTCTGTTCTTCTGTCCACTTCCATATTTCTATTCAATTCTGGTAGTGGAATATTTAAAGGTGAAAATGCATAGTTCATATGTGTAATCAAAATTATACTGACCAATAGAAAATTGGTGCTCTGCTGGAAGATAAGGCTCCACCAGTATTTTAGACATTTAGACACTTGCTTTGACTGGCAAACTCTAGCTCCTGATGCCTTAGATACTCTATGGAACAATGTAGGATATAAATTAAATACGCACCCAGCTGTAACTCCCATTGACCCTTTATTTTAATACAAGATTCAAAATTAAAATGAGAAGCTGCAAATCTTAAACTAATTTCACATTAAACTTTGTTAATTTTATGTTTTTTTGTTTGTTTGAGGTACTGGGGTTTGAACTCATGGCTTCAAGCTTGAGAGCCAGACACTCTACCACTTGACCATGACAGTTTTTAAATAACACCACCCAGAAAACACAAATAACCAAAATTTTAATAATAAATCTCTTCCATGAAACACAATTCGGTCAGTCTTTCTTATTCTGAGCCTTTTCTGAAATAAAGTGAGGTGGAAATCATTTGATAAAGCAAGAAGATGATATCATAGCAATAACGAATAAATCCATACCTCAGTCTTATGAAGTATCTCAGCACTTAGTTTTCTAGGCTTTCTTTTAGCAACTTTGATCTCCATATGTCCCAGGGCTTCTGAAAAATGGCAGAAATAAATTAAGGTACAATGCAGATGGTAGCAAAGGCAAAAACAGTGATTTGTGGTTTTGGTTAGACTGAGCGAAGGCTCTGGCATCAATCCGGTGCTCTGATCACTTTTCAAGGACTGAACATTCTAAAAAAACAAAAACTGCACAGAAGGCTGTGCATGGATTATGTGTACAGCCTCCCTGTCACCCAGTCTGTGTGGAGTAGATGGTACTGCCTGAATGACACAAGGAGGACGGCAGAAAACCTCTCTATCCTTGGTTGCCTGAGCTTCTACCATTAAAGATTTCAATTATTGGATTGAAGACAGAGATGTTCAAACCCCTTTAATCTGTAATGTTGTTTCTTTTAATAAAATTTTATCTCATGGTCTAATAAATACAGCAGAGCGGCTGTAGCTGAAACCAGTGGCCCACTGGATTTGTGGGCCACTCTATCTGAGGCACAACTGCAGACTGGGCACAGATGCACATTTCAAAACCACTGGGTTAAGATAGAGCTTCCTGATCAATGTGCACAAAAGGGTCAGATCCTTCCGCCATCAGTGGTGGGAGTCAGGGTGCTAGGAGGGCTCACTGTTTCTCACTTTTGCTCATTATAGTATGTAGAAAAATAAGTATCATTTTCCACATGTGCCAACCATGGAAAAATGGTATGGAACAGCAATTTAGGGCATTATCCTCTGACAGAGGCAATCACCCTAAATTATTACTAGTTATTAACACCTCAGCATGAACTGTTCTAATGAACTTTCTCTTGCCAAGTGTCTATGGAAAGGAAGTCTGTACGAGGGAAATGTCGGTGGGGGAGATAGGTAGAGCCAATCTTCCAGGAAGGGAGGACTTGAGAGGGAGGCCTCCAGATAGGCCAGAAAGGGAATTCTGGGTGAACTGGAACCAAAATATTCAATGCTGTGAGAAGAGAAGTCCACTCAGAGAGAGTGGAGAGGAACTGACGAGGAAGTTGTGCCCTGCTACTGCCTCTCAGGCAGCAGTTTTGCCTCTGTCAAGGTCAAGCACAAAAACACAGATTTTTATTTCTGAAAGAGATTTTTCATAGCACAAGTGTTCATTTGAGAGACCCAGAGACGTGGATTATTCACCTGGAAGGAGACAGACTTGAGTTTTGTAAGGGTGAGTGAGTAATCTCAAGTGGGGACCCATCAGGGAAGGAGACAGGCCCTGACAGTCTCTGACTGAACAAACAAAGCTGCCTCCCACCCCCTCCCACCCCAGCGTCCTCGTCCTCTCTTTCCCACCTTCTTGTTCCCATCGCTATGACTCACAAGTGTCAGCCAGTGGAGCGCCCATCACCAAGCCCTTAGCAATGGCATTGTGAGCCTTTTCTTCTCATCCCCATCCACAGGGTTGGGCATGGGTCCAGACACGGTCCACTTTCCAAAGGCGCCCCCTGAGGTGCAGCTTCCTGGCAGGCACCTTCCACAGGCTAAAATGATTTGCCTCTGAGGACTGATGCGCCAGACGGACAAGCTGAGGTTTCTGGTTTTCCACCAAGGGGTTTCACAAAGCCTTGCCAATTCCCTTTTGCCATTGGCCAATTCCCTTTCACTGGCTCTCTCTGCCTGTCATCTGCTTTGTCAGCCAAATCCCTTTTCATTTTTCTCAGCTTCATCTTGGACTCAGGCCTAGTAAAGCCTGTCAAGAAGATTCCTGACGTATGAAGTTTGATGTCCCTCTACCACCACCCTGAGAGGAGAGGCTGCTCGTTCTCCACCTCTGTGATGTCTTTCAGAGAAGTGCATTCTCCCATCTTAAGTAGAGCATATTTGACCAAAACACCAAAGGAATAATAGCCACCTAGTTATTTTTAAACGAGAATTTAAATCAAAAGATGTCATGAGGCAATGGAAATAGAATCCTCAGGAGATAATTGAAGGGGAGGAGGGGAAAGCAAGTGGAGAAAAGCTAAAATAAAGACTGGCTTAGGACAACATTGAAAATCTTTTAGAGAGGGTCAAAAGTTACACCAAAAAATCGTGTGGATGTCTTAACTCATGCTTAAATGCACTCATCATCAAAGTCCTTGTGACTATTCTGGGACTGTCCCAAACTTACTTGCCCTTTCCTCTTATTATGGTGAGAAATCTCTCCTCATTATTTATCTCTCAGCATGATCTCTCAGAGTTGCTAAGTATAGTGTTTGCCATTGCTTGCATGCAACCTGCCTTGTCTTCTGGTGACCGAGGCATTTCTCTTCCCATGGAATGACCTTTCTGCCTAATTTGCTTGTTTGCAGAATCTAGCACTGGTTGAGGCATGCGAGGTGCCAAGTATTTTGCATGCATTATCTTATTACAAGCCCACGGGGTAGGTACCATTATTATCCACTTGAGGATAATAACGGTGAGGAAACTGGAGCTGAGAAAGCTTAAGCATTTGCACGAGGACACATGAACAGAACAAAATTCTAGTTTGGGTATATCTGACCACAGAGCTCAATCCCTGAACCACCTACAGCCACTCCTTCCGCCTTTGTTGAATGAGTTTAATATTTAAACAACTGTGTAGAAATACATGCCAACGAGCTGGCCTCAGAACACACCATTGTACAGCCCAGTCCCATCCAGATGGTTAGGGAAACCAGTTCCTTTCTTAGTGGTGTCCTGGAGGCAGGGACACTAACTCCAACACAGCTGCCAGGTCACTGGTACTTCCCTGGGTGTCTGTAGAAGGTCTTTCCTCTTGTGGCCAAGAATGCTTCCTGGAGATGGTATGCCTCGGGCTCTGCTCTGGTCCTCCACGGTGCCAAGGCAGACCTTTCCTGGGCTGCATCAGTTCTTCTGGAGGGAAGGAGGGATGGCACCTCTTCCCCACACTCAGGGCAAGAGTGGCCCAACTCTCAGGAATGCTACCCCAGACTCACGCTAGGTCGAAAAGTCACACTGCCTCTTTGAGGACAAGTTACTCTGTGGTTCTCTTTCCAGACCTCATTTTTCCCTCAAGGTGACTTTGCTTCAGGAAAGCATGGCCCTGGGCCATGGCTGTGGTTAGCATCCATTCTTAGTTCACTTCAACTAAGAATCTCAGGGAAGAGGGGTGTTGGGACTTTTACCCTTTTTCTCACAAAGATTCCCTAAGGGGTAGTCAGACAAATTTTCACCCTACCACCCGCATAAAACTTCAAATGCTGCTTAAAAAATAAAGCTTTGCCAGGTGTGATGGCACATGTCTGTGGAGCCAGCTCCTTGGGAGAAAGTGGTAGGAAGGTCATGGTTTGAGACCAGCCCCAGAAAAGTCAGTGTAAGACCCTATCTGAAAAAAGCATAAAAGGACAGGGAGCATGGCTCAAGTAGTAAGAGTGCTCAAGAGACCTTAAATTGAATCCCTGATACCTCCTCTCAAAAAAAAAAAAAAAAAAACATCAAACTTCATCTCATCTGGCTGCAATCATAACTCAACTCTCAATGAAAGTCTTATTACTTTACTGTCCCTTTTCTTCTGCTTACCTGGCAGGTTAATTTTGCCTCCAAAAACAACCTCCCCCACCCTGCCCCACCATTCATCCACTGGGACTCTGTAATGCTCTCAGTGCGTCCTTTCCCTTGTTTCCTAGCAACGTTGTGAGGCCGTTTGGACTCCTCGAATGAGTGTCGTGAAAGGCAGGATCCTGCAGGGTTGTAATGATTTTATTCTCAACCGCTCTACAGCCTGTCTGCACCAGACCTCTGATCTGATAATGTAACATTTCCATTTCTTCTGTGTTCATTTGCATCCTCAAGAGATGCAGAGAGCATGAACTGCAGAATAGAGTGAGCCTGGGAAGGTCCAGAGGCTTTGAAAGTTGCTGCCTTGCTGGGCATTTGGGAGTGATTTTTCGTTCCCTTTCTGCTCTCCTTTCATCTGGTTCCAGTTGGCCTCAGAAGGCCAGCTGGCTCCAGTCTTCTGATCCAACTGCTGCTTCTGCTTGGGCAAGGAGGGTGTCAGGCTAGGGTAGGGGCATTCAGTGTTTCTCTCTGCCCTCTGAGTACATCTTGCTCTGACCATATCCACCATGATAGGCTTTGTGTTTCCAAGGTTAGCATGTATGAGGATCTTGTTTCTTCTTAGGTTTCAAACTCTATGAACTGTCATGAGGAGGTACAGATAATACACTATTATTTCTTAAGTGACTTCTGTTGCCAGGCACCTTTTAAATGGTATTATATTTAATCCTCACAAAAACACTGGAAAGGAGATTTTATTTCAATTCCCTCTTCAAGAAATGAAGGATGAAAAAAGGCGTACCTAGAAAATAATTACCCAGCAAATAATGGAGCAGGAATTTGAATCTGAAGTCCATGGGTTTTCCACCTTTGGTTCTAACAGGTCATTTCCTGCAGCCTGGATGACTGACGGCTTTCTCTTGGAGGAATTATCTGAGACAAAACTTAGCATGCTTTTCCACTAGTTTATTCCTTTTGTCAATCAAAGCTGTTTAAAAAGATAAACCCAAGTATTACATATGACTGTGTCATTTCAATATATAATACTCATTTTAAAACAAAACTAATCATTTCTCAATTCATTTTCTATAAGTATGGTTTTGTCTCACACCTGAGGAAAACATGAATTCCTAACTCACATAGATTTTTGGTCTGGAACCTCCACTACCTGTTTGCGTCTAGTACTAGAATGTTCTAGAGGAGTGGCTCAAGTGGTAGAGTGCCTGCCTAGAATGTTCTGCAGCATCAGTATTCATCACCCTGAGAGCACCCCATAGCTCTTCTACAGTGGTTAAAAGCAGAGAGTCCAAAGTCAAGCTGTGGGTTCAAAGCCCAACTCTGCTGCCTCTGAGGGTGAATTGCCTCATGGAATTTTTATAAGCATTACATGGGTTACAAGATTCAAAGCATTTAGAACAGAGAGCCCTCAATGGATTTCAGCTGCTGTCATTAATGAAGTTTTCAACTCTTCTAGATAAAGACACTTACCTGTGACTGCTTTCTGACATTGCTGCTCAGTTGCAAGGAGACAAACTGTATCATCCACCTGAGGAAGTCATGCCAGATCTGATAGGACAGTTGAAAAGAGTTCCACCTTAAAGCAGGGGACAGAATTAGTGTGGGCACTAACCAAGTTCTGCTTGACATTATAATGAGGTACAACGCAGGGGGCCCATCTCTGGACCCATCTCTGACTTTTATGATAAAGTTGTCATCTCATTGTAATAAAAAGATCCAAAGGATTACCTTTTTCCAGAGAGAGGAGACATTTCTAATTTTAGCAACAGGATTCCAGTTGTGGAAAGAAAAGTGCTTTTAAATAGAAAGACAATAAATAAAAATATCAGCAGAGTTTATCTCTGGAGAGTGAAATTATTTTAGGTAATGATTTTTAGTTTTTTTACTTTCCCATATTTTCCAAACTCTTTAACTTTACTTTTAAAATTTAAAAAGTCCCAAGAAATAAAGTTGCAAGAATTAGATAAATTGACATCCAAAGTTACTTATAACTTTTCTGTTCCTTACTAACATTTATCTTGGTGACAAGACAAGCGTCTTCCCATGATTTTCTTGTGTATGCACTCATGGATTTGCCAAATTTAACACTTATCTTAATCAACTTAATTTCAGTAGTAACAACACTGTCCTTTACTTATATTCTGAGATAGTGTTTCAATCTTTTGGACAGACATTTGTGTCTCTGGATGAGGTGAAAGTAGGAGAAATCAGACAAGTTCTATAGAAAACAGAGTTCAATGTAAATGACAACTGGAAAGAAACTCTAGTCCAGGTGATCTGATGTCACCTGTTTGAACTGCAGCCATATAAGGTGACTTGATCTACCGCTATCCTGTTTGGTAACATTTTATTCAAACGCTAGTCCTTTCTAAAACACTGCTTTCTATTAATTCTTTCCTAGCTAACGTTTTAAGTACTCATCAGTATGCAGAACTAGTCCAAAGACTTTGAAGACTAACTGAGGTTTTAGATTGAGCAGTGGGCTCAAAAGACTTCAGAATCTTCAGGATCAAATGAAAAACTAAAGGACAATTTAAAACCAGTGGTCTCTTCCATGGCATTTTTTAGTGTTTTTCCCCTCCTATGCACAACTTAGAATGTTATTTTTCAGAATACTACCTGGGAATGACTTAATGATTCAGGACTGCTCTTCCAGAATAGAAAGTCCACTATCCGTTTAGCTGAATCATTATCTAATGATAAAGAGGTTGAATTGAGAAAACTTAGCATTAGTCAGAGTGCCAGCCAAGGAATAATGATAGCTGACAACTCTGTAGTGTAGACGCTGTTCTAAGCACTTTCCACAAATCTAAATCATTTGATCCTTGCAACAACCTATGAGACAGGGTTTTGTTATCTTTATGTTACAGGAAGGGTAATTAACACTCAGGGTTCAATCTCACACAGTAATCAAGCAACAGAATGTGAACCTCAGGCAGGCTGGTTCTAGAGTGCATTCCTAAGTACTAGGCTATATTACCTCAAATTGATCACTAGATTTAGAAGAAAAGGTGGATTGACGGTACCAATGCTCTGCCACACCCACATCATCATCACCATCATTACCAACAAGAACCTAAATGCTGCAGTGGGTTGAATGTAGTTCCTCCAAAAGATATGCCCATGCCCTAAGCTCTGGAACCTATGAATGTTACCTTATTTGGAGAAAATATCTTTGTAACTAAATTAACGACCTTGATATTAGAAGATTTTCTTGGATTGGACAGGTAGACCATAGCCCCATGATAAGAATCCTTCTAAGAAAAAGGCAGAGAGATATTTGAGAAATGAGAGAGCATACAGAGAAGAGTAAGCAATCACATCACATGGATGGGCACAGAGCCTGGAGTGATATGGCCACAAGCAATGGAATGGTGACAGCCAGCGGAGGCTGGAAGAAGTGAAGAACAGATCCTCCCAGAGTGAGAATATCCCTGATGGATTTCAGACTTCTGGCCTTTGAACTGTGAGAAAATTAAATCGTAATTTTAAGCCATCTAGTTTCTGGTAATTTGCTACTTCAGTCTTAGGAAACTAATAACCAAATATATATCGATAGAGTACTCTTCGGTTTTCTAAATGTGTATGCATACATGACTTCATTTGGGTAGCCCAGTGGTTTAGTTTGGGGACCCATATCCACCATAAAATGACTGTGGGATTTTGTGCAAGTCACCAACTTCTTTGGACTCTATCTCTGCATCTATAAAGTGAGGCAAATGCTGTTGAGTCCCTCACCAAGATGTTGTAAGGATCAAATGGAAATGCATGTGGTTGAGTGGACTTTCTGAACCACACTTTTTATATTGCATGCACTATCTCTACTATACTTCCCCTTCTGAAAAGCTGCCTTTGACCTTGAACTATTTTTATTTCTCAACTTTTGGTGACAGTGAAGTCATTGCCTGGGTGAGGATTTATTTGGGCATTGTAAACACCTGGAGGCAGTGAGGGCTTGTTACTGCCACCTCCTTCACCAGGTTGGTGCCAAAGCTGAGGGTGAAGTGTGGAAGGAGAGAGTCTAGGATTGGGAGAATAAGTCAGAGAAGAGTTAGTTCATCTCCTGAGCTGATGACTGGTGTTCCAAGGCCAACTTTTCAAGAAACATCTGGTCTAAGACAGAAAGGTCTGTTTCCCATTAGCTAGCCTCTGTTTTCTCTGCATGTCAGAAAGCAAACCCTGGATTTGTGAGCAGAAGTTCACTTTCCTGCTGATCTTTTAATACTGAGCCTTGGGGTGATGACGGCTCTGAAAGGTGGTACTTAGTGCCAATCAAAGTGATGGTTTTGTGAAGCTGACTCCTATCTATTTGGAGATGAACTGAGACCAGTGGACCAGCCATTCAACTAAGGGACCAAAAGCAAAAAATTCAATGCCTGGCCGACTCCTGCATAATCAGCGTGCTCCTCCAACCATGTTCTAGTGCACAAGGGTGCAACATGGGAACTCCAAGATTGAATGCCACCCCAAGCCTTGGAATGGAGACATAAATGATGACAAGGAAGGGGAGACACAATGGGTAATGTAATGTGCTTTTGTGGGGGAAGGGGCAGAATAACCCAGGAGGAAGAAAATAGCATGTACTCAGCAAAAGGCACTCACTTAACTAAATTGTGTATAATGATTTTAATGAGTTATGCCGCTTATATCTATTGAACTTCTTGTCTCCTGTTCCTCTTTTTAGCCCCTACAGATACCCAGAATTCTGCTAATGGTTGGCATCATTAAGGACCAAAACCTTCACTCACATTCTTACAATAGCTGTGTAGTTATTACCATGTTCTCTTATGCCCCATCCAAATCATTCTACACACTTATGCACAAGTGATTTTTAGAAAGACATGGCTTAGTGTGTAACTCCCCCAACTACACTCTTCAATGGCTTTGTATTGCTATGGTACTTAAGATAAAATCTAAAATCCCTAAAGTGACCTGTCAATTGCTCTGCGTCCTACTGACATCCCAAGGGCAATAAGTGCATCTCTCTATGTCTCTTTGCTCTTTTTTCCACCCCTCTTTTCTGGCTTGGGGATCTTAAAACAAGCTATCCATCTATGAGCATGTACATATATGAATCTGTGTGCAAGTATATACGTATGTATAGATATATGGAAACAGACAACTGTGTTCCCCTTGTTACTTTCATAACTCACATGACATGGTTTTTTCCTTTTAATTGATAGCTTTTGCCACATGCTATATATACATAGTCGTCCCTTGGTATCTGTGGGGTGATTTTGGGTCCTAGGATCCCTTATGGATACAAAACTCTGAAGATACTCAAACCCCTTACATAAAATGGTGTAATATTTGCATATAACCTACACACATACTACTCTATACTTCAATTTTTTTGTTGTTTTTTGGTGGAACTGGGGTTTGGACTCAGGACCTCATACTTGCTAGGCAGGCGCTCTGCCACTCAAGCATGTCCTGACCCAAAATGCATTTCAGAAACCTTTTTTGTTTGGCTGTACTGGAATTCAAACTCAGGGCTTTGTGCTTGCTAGGCAGGCACTCTACCACAGGGACCACCCCTTCAGCCCCATTCCCTATGCTTTGAATCATCTCTAGGTTATTTGTAATGTAGATGCTTTGAACATAAGATACTACACTATATTGTTTGAAGAATAAGGACAGGAACAATATTTTAATCCATAGTTGATTGAACCTACACATGAGGGGCCATGGATATGGAGGGTGGAACACATATGTATGTCAATAATTGTTTAACTTTGCCTTTTCCCTCTCCCACTAAGTTGTTAACTCTGCGAGGTAGAAACACATATGCTTCATTCTGTGTAGGAAACCCATTACCTCCAAACCTAGATATTCTGAGTTTCTAATCAGGGGTGGGGTGGAGTTTGGGCACTGGCATTTAAAAAAGTTCTTCAAGTGATTCTAATGTGAAGCCAAGGAGAAAAATTGCTTATCCAATTGCTTATCCTACTCAGTTGAGGAGGAAAAGAGGCTCAGAGAGTTCCCCTGTCCTGAAGGTCTTGGACAATGGGCTGTTAGCATACTATGGCAGAGACTCAGTTCTTTAGAGTCTGGTTTCTTTCCACCTTGTAATGTCCCTTCACTTAACTTGGAGAAGCTTTGTAATTGAATAGAGAAAGGCTTCTTTCAGATTTCTGCATTCTCACAGGATGAGTAACTCATACCTGTTGGCCTGGGACTTGTCCCATCTTAGCACTGTAGGTCCTGTGGGTCCAGGCACTGTTTGTACAACCCCAGAGTCCAAGTTGGTTAAGAGAAGCAAGCACACATGGTTAAAAAGCCCAGATTCTGAAGACACACCGACCTGAGGTTGAATTCTGGCTTGTCAACTTAATGTCTTTAGGCAAGCTTCAGTGCCTATTTAGAAGGGGAAATAATACTACACGCCTCAAATCGTTGTTTTGAATGTGAAATGAGCCATCTTAAATATATATGGAAACATGAAGCAAGAGAGAGAAATTGTTAACTGTTAAATGACGAAACCCATTAAAATGTATAAAAAAGAGGAAAGAAATTAAGAATCAAATAATTAATTTTCTATATTCATATGTAAAGTCGTGTATTTTTTCTTATAAAAACTTTTTCCTTCAATTAGCAAAAAAATGATGCAGGAGCCTTTAAAAACAGATGCGCAAGTTAGAAATCCTTCCTTCCCGTCTTTTTCCCTTGCTCTTTGTCTCATTCTTGGTCTCTTTCCTTTTCATAATACAGTTATAAATATAAAATGGAGATGTCTCAGAAAGTCCAGCAATTACCAAAGCATTAAAATGCCTTTTTTCTTAACCAGCCCTCATTACTGTCTGTCAATTCTAAATGCCACCTCTAAATGACATCTCTAGGTAGTACAATTTCACCCTGACAAATGACAGCATTTCGTGGTGCTCAGTCATTAAGCAGCTATTTAAAACAACTCCTTTCAGACCTCCTTCCCTTGGGCATTCATGCTGATGATTCTGTTAAAGTGCCTATTTCCTGGAATCTGGCTTCAGCAGACTTGGTAGATGTTGGTACAACAGACTAATCATTTTTCTAAGGCAACACTGGAGTCCTTGGAACGCCAATTGAATTTGATCCTTATAGTAGCTCTGGGAATCACAAAATGCTAGTGATGTGGAACTTAGGCAATGGACATTTATTTGACTATTTGTTAGTATGTTATTTATGATCTACATAGGCAATAAAAAGGTGAATTTAAGGGCAATCCCAAACATTGAGGCATTGCTTCAGTAACTGATCTCACTAGGACTGGCCATCTTTGTGCAAATCCTCACAAATCCATATTACAGGTGGTGGTTCATTGGTAGAGTCACAGACTGAGCGGAAAATACAGGAAAATCAGAGAATTTTTGCAATGTGACTTTGAAGATGACCTCCTCCACCCCCTTGAGGAGTATCACTCTCTTAGCATTTTTTAATGTAACATTTTGCAATCCTCCAGGAAATCACTGTACAGTATAATTGCGCATCCGATGTTGATGAGAGGATTTGGAGAAGGAAAACAGCTGCAGATTCAGAAGTGGGAGGGGAATGAGCAGGTGAGGGGGCAGTAAGTGCTATATGATGACCAGCCAGGGAGAGGCTCAGCGAGGGAGCGCCTCTACACAGTGATGGATGGTCAATAAGCTTAGCATTCTCTCAGCATTCAAAAGGGAAGCACTGTTGATATACATAGCAACGGGGTGACTATTAAAATAGTTACCTTGAGAGAATAAAACACACAAAAAGCAAATGCATTTCATTCAAATGCCATTGTAGAAAATGGGGAGGAATTTATGGTGACAGAAAGCAGATCAGTAGTTGCCTGTGCTGTGTGACCATGGCTCTCCAGTGCCTCAGTCAGTAGCTTGGATCACCCATGAATCTCCTTCTCACTCTTGGAAATCTCCAACTGGCCTCCTTTCCTCTATTTCCTGCCTATCTAGTTTATCCTCCTCATACTCAGAGTTACCATATTTTCCATTTTTAATATAAAAACAAAACATATAAAATATTTTAAAATAACTTTAAATATGTTTAGAATTACACTTAAGTGTCCATCACCCAGAATTAAGAACTATTCTCACTGAACATGGTGATACAAATTTACAATTCCAGCACGCAGGAGACTGAGGAAGGAGGATGGCAAATTCCAGGTCACTTTGGGCTACATACAGAGACCCTGTCTCAAAACAACCACATAAAAAAAATTCAAAGCTTGGAATGTTTCCTTTATGTATTTTTATAAAAGAAAATGTAAGTCAAAATCATCTTTGTTCTCTCTATCCCCTATCTTGCCAATCTTCTCTAACACTCACTAAGTCATATCTTTAGATCTATTCAGCCCCTGCTTTTTATTTATTTATTTTTCTTTTTGGTGATACCTAGGCTTAAAATCAGGGCCTTGCACTTGCTAGGAAAGTGCTGTGCTAGTTAAGCCATGCCTCCAGCCTGGTGCATGCTTTTATACTTTTAAGGAATATATGTATTCCTGTTCTGAAAATCAAATAAATGGTATAATAAGGTAAATGTCATTCTACAACACAGATAAAGTTAAAATTGACTCTACTATTATATTGTGGGTGACTCAATTATGTTGGTTCCAGTTTTTCGCTTTAATAGCAATGTCTAATCAATATCATTGCATGAGGACACCAAAGATATGTCCATATCCTAATCCTTGAAATCTGCGAATATTATCTTATGTGACAAAATATGTAATTATAAATATCTCAAGAGGAGGAGCTTTTCCTGGATTATTTGATTGGGCTGTAAATATTGTTACACGAGTTCTTACAGGAGGGAGGCATAGGTAGCTTTACCACCATCATTTGAAGAGGGTCATATGAAAGGACAGACACAGAGATACAGCCACAAACCAAAGAATACCTACTGCCTCCGAAGTGGTGAGGAGTGGATTCCTCTCAGAAGCCTCTGGAGGGCGCTCAACTCTGCCTACGCCTTGATTTCAATGGCTGGTCTACAGAGCTAGGGAAGAATAGATTCTTGCTGTTCTGAGCCATCATGGTTGTCGGTAATTTGGTATGACAGTCCCAGGAAACAAATGCAGTCCCATATTATATTGTACTATCACTTTTCTAAGATGTAAACTTAGGAATCCAGAGTATGTACATTTTTCACTTTATTTAGATATTTAGAATATTTGAATTTATACTCACCTCAGCAGTGTATCATATTTTCTACTTCCCACAGTCTTGCCACTTGTTGATATTGTTGGACTTTGAAATACCAGTTCAAAGGGTACAAAATGGTATTTCATTGTTATTTTACTTGCATTTCCCTGACTACTTATGAGGTTGAGAACATGTTGTATGGTTCTTGACTATTTGCATTTCCACCTCAGTAAGTACCCTATTCATAACCACCACCTGTGATTATTGGGTTGTTTATATTTTATTATTTCCGTAGTTCTTTAGATTTTTAAATTCTAATCCTCTGTTATGTATGGTTCAGATTTTTTTTTTACAAGTCTATGAATTGTCTTTTAACAATGATAAATTTTAAGGGAAGGAAATTCTAAATTTTAAAGGTTTATTCAATTAAAAATATTTGCCAGACATGTTTCATTTTATTAATGTATATTAATTATGCAAAATAACAGGCTTCATTATGATATTTTCATTCATGCATACAGTGTACTTTGATCATATCCTTCGCCACCAATGTCTATTGTCCTTCTGCCCACTCCTGCTGGTTCCCTTCCTTTTCCCAAGTTGTTCCTCTTCTACTTTCATGGTTTTTTTTAGTTTTTACATCTAGATTCTGCTTGTGAGAGAAAGCATGCAATATTTGTCTCTGCAAGTCTGGCTTTTTCTGTTTAACATAATTGTCTCCAGTTCCATTCATTTTCCTGCAACTGACATAATTTCATTCTTCTTTATGGGTGACTAAAACTCCATTGTTTTACCATATGTACATGTATGTACATATATGCATATATATTTGTCTTTTTTATCCTTTGTGGTACTGAGATTGAACTCAGAGCCTCATGCATGTCTTAGAGTTCTATTTTTTACATTTGATCTTCAAGCTATTCAGAAGTTATTTTTGAAGCTAGTATGAAGTAGGAATGTAATTCACATCTTTACCCTGTGAAAGTCATTTGTACCAATTCCCCATTGGTTTGTAATGCTGCCTTGATTACATATAAACCACACAACCAGACATTTCTAGGTCTCTATTTAGCCTTTTGATGCACTGGTCAATAAGCCTGTGTTAATACTAGACTGTCTCAATTGTCCCCTTTATAATATGTTGGGACAGCCTCTTTCTTACTGTTCTCCTTTTACAAAATTGTCTTGTCTACTCTTGGACCTTTAAGCTTCCAAATGAATTTAGAATTACTTTTGTTTCATCATGTATTCTGTTGCTACCTTGATTAGAATTGCATTGACTTTAAAGATTATTTAGGGGACAATTTACAGGTTGATAGCACTATTTAATAAGGCAAATAAACTCCAAATGTGTATGTGTTTGTAGCTTTTACATTGTGGATCACACAAAAACCTTGAGGAAATAGTCTTCCAGTATTCAATAATTATAACCCAATTCAGCAAACACATCATTCCCTAACAAACTTCCAACATGCAACTTCACAATTTCACTATGTTAAAATAAGTAAAAGTATCAACCAACATTCATATCTGAAATACACTCATTCATCACTGGTAACCACAGTTGGCTATAGGTACAAGAGTTCAACAAAAATCAGTGAAAGTATTTTGTGAATATTATTTGCTGCTATCCAATTTAAAATAAAGAATATTGTATATCTTATTATAATTATCCTTTATATCAGTAAATTATACAATAATTATACTTTTTTAATATATGTTCACCTCTTCCCCAACTCCTGAGAGCTGGTTCTTAAACACTTAGTAGTTCACAATTGGTTCTATACCACTTTCCCTAAGTAGCAGTCCTTACCCAACTGTTGGGTTGATATACAAATACCTCAGTTCCCTCACCACTCAAGTGGGATAACTTTGGTGTATGTTTTGTACCATTTTCTAGACCTTCCCTGAAAGACTAAGCTGTACACATTCCAAGTGGGAACTGGCTTGATAACACTCCTTTTTTGAGTGTCTTCCCTTTTGTTTTACTTTCCTTTTCCCTGTAGATATTTACCTCCAGCTCCCAAATAAATCTTGAATTCTTCTCTCAGGGACTAGGTCTGCCTTTGATTGGCTCTAGTCTGCTGGGTATTTTAAAAGATAAAAGGTAAAGGAGGATTTTGTGAAGTGACTAACTTGCAGAGAGCTGTTGCTATGCTGTAAGCCCCACCTACCCAAGGAGGGAGAGGAACTGGGAGAGGGGTGTGTGCAGCCTTTTTCAACTCAAGGCTGTGAGAACATGTTTTAGCTTCCTGGGGCCGTGGCAACTAAGAACCACAAATTAGGTGGCTTAAACAACAGAAATTTGTTCTCTCAGAGTTCTAGAAGCTACAAATCTGAAATCAAGGTGTCCTTGTGAGGGCTCGGAAGGAGAATCTGTTCCATGCCTCTCCTTGGCTTCTGGTGATGGTCGGCAATCCCTGATATTCCTTGGCTTGTAGACAAAGCACCCCAGTTTCCATCTCTGTCTTTATATGACCTTTCCCCATGTGTGTGTCTCTGTGTCTTCACATGGCATTCTCCTTCCGGGGTGTCTCTCTCTTCTTATAAGGAGGCCAGTCCTATTACAATAAGGGCCCACCTTTCTCCAGCGTGACCTCATCTGAACTAATTGGCATCTGCAAACATTTTATTTCCAAGTAAGGTCACATTTGTAGTGGTGGAAGTTAGGATTTTAGCAAATCTTTTTGGGGAAGAGAAGATGATTCAACCCATAGCAGGGACACTTTCTTAAGATGTGCCAGAGAGCTTACATGAGGGGCACAAAGAGCTGTTGGATGTCTCACGCCTGATAAAAATGAAAGGAACTAGGAGGCAGAAGAGAGATAGCTCCAAGAGGCCAGACCTGCACTTACAGAGAGAGTGGGAGCAGGGCTTGTATTAGTGTGTCCTATGAGCTAGCCAGTGAGTTTTGGCTGGGTTTCACTCAATAAGTTCACCTATGTGGTGTAAGGACCCTGGAAGCAAAAAGTTAAAATGAATGATGGATTCCTAAGGAGTTGCAAAAGAGCATCAGAATGGAGACACACTGCTTGAAACAAGAACACATAGGGAGGGACCTGTGACAATACTCCAGGAGACAGTTAGCTTTAACTCTCTGCTGAAACACCCCCAGCACAGTACTCTTGCCCTCTACCCTTACTTGTCCTCTCTCCCACATCACTTCCAGTCCTGGCTGGGCCAGAAACATCAGCTAGGTATGGGTGTTAGGGTAGGAAGCACGGAGAGCCTAAGTCAATCATGGCTATGTTGCCAGAGACCTACTGTCACTCTCTGGGCTTTAGCATGCTGAGTAGAGAGAAGTCCCCCTTTCTATGAGCTTCAAAGTCTTTGAAAGAATCTTGGATCAGACATTAGCGTATCCTAATATAGACTATGACTGGAAACTTCGTGTGGCTTTGGTTGTCCTTTACCTAGGAATGAGCAGAGGCAATAAAATCAGAATTTTCAGACCTTAGCTCCCCACTAAGTAAATGTGGGAGAGCCAATGATAGGGAAAACTGATCACCTTCCATAAGTCATGCAATCAGCACAGTGGTTACATGTCAATCTCATCTCCCCCTTCCCTTAAATCTCTTTATTCAATCATCTGACTAATTCCTATGTATTCTTTGAAAGCATGTCTCAAACATCACGTTCCCAGAGAACCACTCCTTCCACATCCTCTTTCGTGGCCATATTAGATGCACGCTCCTACACAGTGAGTGCAGCCCCCCACTGCAAGAGGTGATTCCATGTGTGCATCCCACTATTCTGTGATGCCCTTGGCAGCAGGGAACATGCTATTATACTACTGTGCTTAGTGTAATGCCTACAACAGGTGGGGATAGAGAATAGATTAGGATTCTCCTGGGAAAGTCTCAGGCTTCAGGAAGAGAGAAGAGACTTCAGGAAGCTGTGGAACTGCCGGCAAGTAGGATAAACAGCATCAGGCTAGTAGAGAGCTGCAGAACGTGGAGCCACACACATACCACGGGTGCAAGGCAGGCCCAGAAGCACCATCTTTGGTCCTGCAGGGCTGTTCCTTCCATCAGGAGCTCAGAGATGGCCACCAGATATAATTGAGATTCTCTGGAAGTTGAGTGGGAGATAGAAAGAGCTAGTGTTTTGTAGCCGTTATCAAGAATTTTGTTGACTTGAACCTGAGCATCTCATACATGCTCCTAGATAGATGCTAAAGTCAATGTAATTAAAAAGAACTTAATTAGATGTGTAGAATGTGTCAGAGGCTGGGCTTGGCACGCTACTTGACTTAAAGAGGAAAAATTTCTGAGTGTCCTAAAGAAGCAACAAGCAACTCTGACAGAAATTTAACATAGTAAATCTATTAACCTAGAATATGCAAGGTGGGGCAAAGAAAAATGTAAAAAACAAAATTTGCATCAGCATTTCATCATTGTCTCTCATGGGTGCTACTTTCTTGATTCTTTCCCCTTAAAAATGACTGTACTCACAATGTTTATGACAAAATGTAACAGTAATAAAATATGTCCAAAGATAAATAGATGCATTTGAAAAAGGTAATTGTGCAAAAGATTGTTTATGTTGCATGGCAGCTCACTTTTCATATTAAAAGGGCCAACTTTTTCTACACAAAACGTGCTCTGGTTGACTGGTTTGCCAGTGGAGTAAAGATGATTTGCAATGCTTTGCCTTCCCTTCACTGTTTCAGATTTAATCTCTAGTCTTGTGCATTGGATAGAGGATAGTAACAGTCAGCCTGTTGTTGGTGCTACCTAAAGGTGAGCTGCTCTTAACTGAGTGGTGGGGAGGGGATCCCAGCTCCTGGAAAGTTCACTATGCTATGGATTTTAGGAAAAAAATTTCAAAGACTTTATTTTGGGCCTTGAAATGAAATAGAGAATAGTATATTTGGAGGCAGAGATCTTTAAGAAAGATTTTGTTTCTTCCTATTGTGATGGAATAGCAATAGTTTGAGGACTGAATGGCTATGATTGCTGTTTTCTGGGCCTTTCTGAAGACTGGTGAGGAAGAACTGTTGTTTGTTTGCTTCCAGCCACCAACATTTCCCACTTCTATCCAAACCATCCCTGTCTAATCTGAAGACATTTATCTAATTTGGATGTCTTTTTTTGTTTCTTGAATTAAGGTCTTTGGTAGAAGTCAGAACACACTTGCCATTTTTTTTTGATGAGGTACTGACTAGAACTTGAACTCAGTGCCTCTTGCCTGCTAGCGAGTGTGCTCTATCACTCGAACTACACTTCCAGTTCATTCATAAGCTTTCTAACAATCACCATCATCATTACTGATTTCATCTTCATAATAAGAGTTATAATACAATGTAGTCTCTTTCACAGAATACTCACTGCGTTCCTGGCACTGTTGTAAGAATTTTATGCATGTATCTTTCAGTATGCACCACGACCTTATGAAGTAGGTGATAACACTTTTTATTTTCATTTACACACAAGAAAACTAAGATTAGTTGGTTAAGTGATTTGCCCAAGCTCTTGAAGAGTACAAGGGGAAGAGCCAGGGCTTCTTGTGAAGCCCTGTGAAACCCAGGGCTCGCAGCTCCTAAACCACTTCACCACTGCATCATCCACACAGACACAGTTCTAGGTACTTTAGTTGTTCTTGGCTTTTTTCTTGTTGTTGTTGGGTTTTCTTTTGCTTTTTGAGATAAGCAGGGTCAAACTGTGTGGTGCAGGTTGGCCTCAAACTTGAAATCCTCCTGCTTCAGCCTCTCCTGAGTCCTGAGATTATAGGTGTATACTACTGTTTATTGTTTTTTTCTTTAGGAAATATTGGTGGCATCACTTTAATACCAGGCCTAATTTCAGGGCCACCCAGAGTTTTCTCTACAAACTCATTTTAAGGTTGTTCAAAACAAAATATAATTAAGACAGTAAATGGATTTGTTTGTTTGTTTTGTAAGCCATTCAAAATAAAATATATGACCATTCTTGCTTTCCCTAAGTATGACTGGTAGAGAGTTAATCTTTCACAATTTCAATTCTATATTTTCTGCTTATCAGTTTTCCCTTTTGATCAAGCCTTTATCTGGAAGCACTAAATTGGAGAGGAAAAGTCACCATGATTTTAAGACTAAATGGTCTAGATTGATTTTTTAAATCGTATCCTAGTTCTATTTTTGAACATCACTTAGTAGTCAAAATATTAGTTATATTCTTGACAATAAGGAATACATTATAAATTCCCATACTTCCTAAAATAACTGCACTGAAAGAAACTTCACTGATATATTTGAATCTATTTATAATAGCATAAAAATATGCATATATTTAACAAACATGTACACTACATCTATAATGAAAATAACAAAACATTGCTCAGTCAAAAAACACTTAAGTTTGGTAGAGTGGCTCAAGTGGTAGAGCACCTGCCTAGCAAGTGTGAGTTCAAACCACAACCAAAAAAAAAGACCTAAGCTGGTAGAGTGACGTATCACATTTGTGGATTGGAAGAGTCAATGTGGTAAAGATGCCTAGTGGTCTAGACCAGGGGTCAAAAAGCTATGGTGTGTGAGAGAAATTTAGCCATTACCTGCTTTGGTGAATGCATTTTTATTAAACACAACTGTGCCCTTCATTTGCCTGTAGTCTATGGATTCTTGTGCCTTTAAAACTTCAAACATTTTCTGACTCTTTAGAGAAAGAGTTTGCCTACTTCAGATCTATCCATTAACTCAATCTCAATCAAAATTCTTCCTTTTTACTAAGTCTAGAAAATGAACAGACAGGTTCTGAATTTGTGTGGAAATACAAAAGACCAAGAATAGTTGATAATCTTGAAAAAGAACAGATTAGAGTGATGCCATGTGATCTAATAGTTAACTTGAACTGCTTATGGCTCTGATACTCAGTGTTTTGTAAACTTTGAGTCTCCTCCTGCTTTTTTTTTTTTTTCTTTCTGTTTTTGGTAGTTCTGGGGTTTGAACTAAGGGTCTTGAGCTATGCCCCAAGTTCTTTATGTTTTAGTTTATTTTTCAGATAAGGTCTTACTTTTGCCAAGGTGCTGGCCTTGGACTTTGATCCTCCTACCTCCACTTCCTATGTAGCTGGGATTATAGATGTGTACCACCATGCTTGGCCCAAGTCTCCTTCTCATTTCTAACCTTTGAGAAAGTCCTGGCTTGGAGGATCCATCCCCTTGAGGAGTGTGTACAGAAAGGCAGTGGGTCTTTATTCTACAGCTCCTAATTCAGTCCTGATGAATTTGGAACTAATTCAGTTTTGATGAAAGGCTGAGTGTGGGAAGGGGAACAACTTGCCTTACGGTGGGATTTGTGGGTCCCACAATTCCTGGCTTGAATGTCTCCCTCCACTTGGGATTTTTCTACTTTAACCTTCCTTGCTATAACCATGGATGACCCCACTGCTTCTCCTTTCTTTTTAGGGCTCAAAGGTGGGGGAAACCCCACATCCCCTTCTTTTCCTTATTCCTTTTATCTTTTGTGAACCCAGGATCCTCTACCCAGGCAAGTCCCCAACCTCAAAACAAGCCAGTGAACTGGTAAAATTTATTTTCTATTGGCTAAAGGCCATTTTAAAAGCCAGTGAAAATCAAAATCGAATAATCAAGGAAAATATAAAACCCATAATTGGCTGACTTATAAAGTACAGTAATTTGATCCGATGATATCAGAATTACTTATAAAATGCTCCATTTCTGTTTGGCCCATACTTTTGCTCTGATCTGAGTCATTTTAGGTAATTTTTAGGCGCTTAGAAACGAACTAGAGCTTCCTGGATTTTTCAGGATATTTTGCTCAGTCTAAGGATTGGCACCTAGTGTCTTAAAAATCATGGTCTGGCCACTAGATCACTTTCCCTTGGGGGCCTATGTGGGGAGAGAAGCCTTGCTCGTGTATGACTTTAAGTCTGGTGGTGACTGACACATTCCATTTCCTACCCTTGTCAGTGTAGCCCAGCAGTTAGGTTCAAATGGCTCTGAAGTCAGTCAGCCTGGGTTTAAGTTCTAGCTCCACATTTGCTAGGTCTGTAACTTTAGGCAAGTGGCTTAACCTCTCCATGCCTCAGTTTCCTCACCAGTAAAACTAGGACAATAATAGTACTCAACTTCTAAGCCCCACATTGTAAGGTCATGCTGAGTATCCACTGGGATGATAAAATATGGTTAAGAATAAAGAAATATTTGTCATTATTTTGGTTATCATTCATTCTTTCCAGGATAAGTTATCAGTTCTTCCCACTTCTGAGTAACCGGAATAGGTAAGGAGGTAAAACATCCAACTATCTAAGGACACGAGTATATCGCTAGAAGAGGTAGAGAGTAATCTGAATCAGGAGGTAGGCAGCATGGTGATCAGAGAGCAATGTGTCCACATTACCAAAGATATGCTCTTCAGAGATGGGGAGGAACTCTTCAGAAACATTCCCTATCAATCACTCTTTTTTTTAAAATTAATTAATTAATTAACTAATTTTTAATTATTTTATTATTCATATGTGCATACAAGGCTTGGGTCATTTCTCCCCCCTGCCCCCACCCTCTCCCTTACCACCCACACCACCCCCTCCCTCTCTCCCCACCCCTCAATACCCAGCAGAAACTATTTTGCCCTTATTTCTAATTTTGTTGTAGAGAGAGTATAAGCAACAATAGGAAGGAACAAGGGTTTTTGCTGATTGAGATAAGGATAGCTATCCAGGGCATTGACTCACATTGATTTCCTGTGCGTGGGTGTTACCTTCTAGGTTAATTCTTTTTGATCTAACATTTTCTCTAGTTCCTGGTCCCCTTCTCCTATCGGCCTCAGTTGCTTTTAAGGTATCTGCTTTAGTTTCTCTGCGTTGAGGGCAACAAATGCTAGCTAATTTTTTAGGTGTCTTACCTATCCTCACCCCTCCCTTGTGTGCTCTCGCTTTTATCATGTGCTCAAAGTCCAATCCCATTGCTGTGTTTGCCCTTGATCTAATGTCCACATATGAGGGAGAACATATGATTTTTGGTCTTTTGGGCCAGGCTAACCTCACTCAGAATGCCTATCAATCACTCTTTGACTCACTGTCTAACTCAAGTCTTCAAAGAGTGCAAATTGAGTAATTTTTTTTGTCTGCTTACCCCTCCCCCCAAAAAAAGAGGATGCAAAGCTCTAATAGAAGACACTTGGAAATTGGGTTAGGTATTTTACAGGCTTTCTTTCTTTAAGTTGATCTTGTTAACATTCCTTTTAACCAAGTTGTGCTTCTCTTCTAACCTCTAAACACTGCATTCTCTCGCTGTGAGCCAAAGCTGATATGACATGATAGTGAGGGTCCGATTTATGGTGATGATGATAAGACTATTCTTCTCTATGCTGTTCTCTTGGTATCTCATTTGGTGCTCAGTATAACCACAAATCCACATTGTTCCACATCGCTACCGAGTTTCAGAATTTATTTTCTGATCCTGTAAGTAGGTTTTAGATCTATATGTACATGGTTAGTGTGGTTAGTGCATTGATTAATTCCTTGAAAAATGTCTACCATTAGTATAAAGGCTGTTTTGCTAATTTTCACATTTTTACTTTGTTCTATTGGACTTATCCACTGCTAAAAACAAAATTCTTCCCCTCCGAGAATGAACCAGAGGAGGTCATAAAATTGCATTCTGCAGTATTTTCCTGATTTACTATTCACACATGGTGTGCTGATTTAGAAATGATTCAAGTTTCCAAAAGAGGAAATTATTTTAAGTAGGAATGTTTCAAATATTCTCATGTAGTAGTGCTTCCATCAAGAGTCAATGTTAAAAATAAGAGTTTGAAGAATATAAAAGTTATGAAGATTGAGACAGAAGAACTGAAATGCTAAGGCAGAGGGAAGAAACTATAATTTCTACTCAATACCGGGCCATTCAGACTACACAGGAAGTGATGGGATTTTAAGTCAACCATAAATATGAAAGATGAACTGATGGGAAGACAGTGCACTATAGACATCTCTTTAACTTACCCTTACCATGGCCATTTGGGTGCTTTTTTTTATTAGCAGATATTAATTACACAAAATAATGTGTTTCATTTCATTATGACATATTTATTTATATATGTATATACCATACACTGATCTATTTATCTCATTACTCTCTCTGTCCTCCCTCCCCCAAATACTGATCCCTTTTCTTTCCCAAATTGTCCCTTTTCTACTTTCATGTCTTTATTTTAAAAAATTGAGATTCTGCATATGAGAGAAAACATGTAATATTTGTCTTTCTAAGTCTGGGTTATTTTGCTTAGCATGATGCTCTTCAACTCCATCCATTTTCCTGCCAATAACTAATTTCATTCTGCTTTAGGGCTGAATAACACTCCCTTGTGTCTATACACACATTTTCTTTACCTGTTCACCTGGTGATGGGCACTGAGGCTGATTTCATGACTTGGCCACCTTGAACATGGGTGTAGAGGTATCATGGTTAGAGTGCTTTATACCAGCAGTAAAACTGATTAACAAAAGCAGTTTGGATATGAAAATAGTATTTCTTCAGCATGGAAAAATGTTTTCCTTATTTTTGAAGTTTCACTACAATCATTATTAATCAAGTTCAACCAGCAGTTGTAATAAATATTCCCCAAAGCTCAGGGGCTTTTTAAAAAAGGTTTATTTCTGCCTCTCATCCCAGTCTAATGCAGGTCTCTGCATGGGGTGGGGTGGAGTAAGGAGAGCGGGTCTTCTTTATGGGGTCCTTGTGGTCCTCTGGAGTGGGTCTGGGTCCTCTGCATTTAGCTGGCACAGGGGATGGAAGAGGGAGTGAGTGGAGGAGGAGCCCACTGTGGCATCCATGACTTCCACCCACAGGCACTTGGCCTAACTGCAAAGCAGCCTGGGAAATATAATTTAGCTGTATGCACAGAAAGAGGAAATAGGCTGGATGAGCTCCTACCCCATCTCTTCTATGATTTGAATGAATGATAACATGTTAGCAGCAGGCAAGCTGAATGTTACCCCCAGATGTATTTTCTTTTGACCTGCATCAATAACTTTAAAATTTCAGGTTAGTTCAAAATTTTGAGTATGGGAAACTTTCACCACCAAAAAAGGAAAATCTAATATTTTTGGTTTCTCTCAAAAACTCAGAAGATTCAGTATGCTTTCTGGGCCTGCATTTCTATTTGGCATTTAATGACCAAAATCAAGTTGTAGCCATCTCTCAGCTTAGGTGGACAGTCTCTAGTTCTCTCACAGCTGCTCCATTCTCATCTGTCTAGCCCTCGAAGACCCTTACACTTGCATCCTGTGGTCTGCAGGATGGTATATTATGATTACTGTTGTTATTGTTATTAAATGTGACAGTGGGGATTGAACCCAGTGGTACAGCTTTACACAGGCTAGACAAAGGCTTTACCACTCAACTACATTCCCAGTACAGACATATTATTTTTTATATATTATAACTTCTCATGCAAATTTTAGTAACAACAATGGACTGCAATGGATTGATTTGGGTCTGCACTTGCTAGATTACAGATTAGATCATAGTGACAACTACTAACCCAAGTTTACCTGAAATTCTCTTTGTCCATAGAAGTATGGCCTATGTATAACCTTAAATTCTGAATGTATAATGTAATTCATATTCTGAATTGGGAAACTTTATTGAATGTGAAAAGTTCATTTTTCTTTTTCTTCCTAGGATTAATAGTGCTTACAGGGCTTTGTAGCTTAAGGTCCTCTTTATGGACAAAGAGCCCTTCATGGGAAAGTAGGCCCCAAACAAAAAGAGTGGTCCTTAGGTAGTTGGCAATACAGTTAATGTAAATATAATTTACTTTATTCATGTGGATCATTGGCTTTTGGGGGAATGAGATTGGGTAGATTTTGGCATGGCTAAAAACAATCACCTTAAGTAAAATGTAGATCTCCTTATAGCCCCCTTGTAGCTCTTTGAGTTGGACTTGAAATTGTTCCAGAATTGACACTGGGAAAATGAAGTTATATGGAAGGAGGGAATAGCTGGGTGAATTTTAACAGCAGATCTAAATGCTTTGTTTCTTTGGAAAGCCCTGTGCATACATGCTAAGAGTTAAATGTGGGAGGTTGTATGGCATTCTGAAAGAGGAAAATAGATATAAAACTTACAATTGAATGAAGTGTTTGCAAACCTCTTAACACCGTAGAAAGGTGAATAGGATAAACGCAAACACCCCAAAGAGCAATTAACACTCACAGAATAAGTACAGTCATTAGATGGAGAGCTTTATCTTTTTTGTTTGCTTTTTTCTTAACTGAACAGAACTTGAAGTATTATTTTTAAACACCACCGAAGGACCTTTTAATGTGTCTGGTAAAATAAAAATTACTTATGATCACAATGGCAGCTTTTCTTCCGTTTTTCAATCCACAAGTTTGGATTTTTATACGTTACATAAATTCTGTGGAGGGAAGTGTCAAGCACATTTATAAAACAGCTAACAGTAGAACTAACTTTTAAAAAAAACTTTGTGAGTTTTAATTGGTTTCATTATGACATTATATATATATATAATGTACTTTGACATGTTCACCCCCTCATTACCCTTTCCCCCTCCTCCTTGTCCCCTTCCTCGGAAGAGCTACCTCTGTGTTTAATTGTCATTATGGATTGGATGAAGGGAATAAACAGTGAACGCAATTTGCAGGTGGTTAAGAATTAAATAGCAGCACAATCACAATCCTGGTGAACACGGAAACAGAAATATAGGGAGATCCCTTGTGAGAGTAAACAAGAGGATCATTTTTACAAAATCTCCTCCGGCTTAGAGGGTTTGTCCTTGGGGGAAAAAGAACTCATTGGTGGATGTGGACTGTGAAAGGGTAACTGAGGACCACTAGTATGCCCTTGATTGACTTACCTGGCTCTAAATCTTTATCCAAAGGTAGGAAATGAGAATTATCATTTTCTTGTCAAATGGGAAACTAAGTCTCAGATGGGTTGATCAATCTGTCCATGAACCACAAGCTAAATAATTGAGGATGCAGGAATTCAAACTCAAGGCCTCCAGGCACCAAAACCCACCCTGAGAAAAAGCAAGAGTGAACAAATAGAGAGAGCACACACACAGAGACCCACTGGAAGGACATGGATGACAAGCCTGGCTTTTAAATGTCATTCACTGACTGATGGAGGAGAAGTCTCAAAAGTCCCATGGCAAAGTGGGCTGAGGAATATGGACAATTCCTCCCCCTCCAGCTCCCAGAGAATGAATCCAGGAGCGAGGGCTTAACTGGGGTCAGTTTGGTCCCATAGGGAAACACGCTGGGCAGATTCCAGCAGAGCAGCAAAAACAATATAGGGAACAGAGATTTATCTGTTGGAAAGATGCACAAGTTTGAATGCTCTGGCCTGCTTAAATGGGGAAGGGAACACCACGGCTGGCAACTCTTTGAAGTGTGTGTCCACACTAGAGTGATTAACCCGAGTGAGGGTACACCCAGGAGTTTAAACTAATAAAATGTGGACAAGAACTGACAGCAGAAAATGCTTTTCTGGAAGAGTTACAGGGCAATTCCTTGAGGGTGCAATGTTTTGCACTGTTCCTGACTCCCTCATTTGCTGGAGTTCCTTTGTGTCCTGAAGAAACCCTGTTCCCATCCAGCTAGCAACTGCAGCAGGTGGCATAGGACAGGCTGGCCCACAGCGGATGTTGATCCCAGGGAGCATCGTGGCCGGAAGATCTAAATGGGCAAGGTGACTCATTCTGCTTCCTGCCTCGGGTATTTCCATGAGTCATATACTTTCATCTAGTCCAAAGTATGGGAAAGTCACATCAAAAAACTTCTCTAAGACATTGCTATCAAATATTTGATGAAAAACAAAAATCCCCTCTCATAGGATCCTTACAGAGAATGTTTATTTAGCCTTTTCATTTTGTTGCCATTTCTTGGAGTTATCAACATAGAAGGAGGAAAAGGGAGGCTCTGAACGAGACAAAGAAATACTAAGATAGTTCAGTGCTGCTGCCCACAGCAGTGATCCAAGCAGCTTGCAGGAGAAAAGAAAGGACAAAGTGTCCAGCTCTTTTCTAGTAAGGAAGGACTCTCCTTTGAGAAAGTTAGGAGTTCTTGTCAACCTGAGCACTTTTCAGCTCTGTTTGTAAGAGTGTGGTACTCATAACTAGATGAATGGAAGAAAGAAGGCAGTAGTGAGTTAAGTCATGGCCTTTAGTGTCAGATAGATCTGGAGTTAAATCCTGAATCTGTCAGTGATTTCCTGTAAGACTTTACGCAAGATCCTTGAGTGCTCTGAAACTTAACTTGCAGCTACACAAAGTAATGTAATAATTATAATAAAAATAGTAATGCTAAGGCATCTGTCATTGGTTGACCTTCTACTCTGTGCCAGACATTGATACATGGACTTTGCATGTATTAGCTTATCTAATCTTCCCAATAACCCTAGATATTGGTACTTCTATCGTTCCCAGTTTACAGGTGTGGAACCCAAGGCACAGGGAGTTGATGGAATTTGTCCAAGGTCTTGAGATTAGAACATGGCAGAAACAACATAATATCTGCTCTCTCTGGTTGCTAAGAGGCATTTACAGGCAGTTGAAGGGATTATCTCTTAGTAAATGTCCAACAATATTTTTTAAACTAAAGGCACAAAAGGGAGAATTTTCTTTTCAACTGCCTCAATTGATAACTCTGTCTTTTTCAAATAAATGAATGGTTTAATCAAGATCCTATGTGAGAATAATTCATAGCACTCCTTAGTTTTTTTTCCAAGTTATCCAAAGTCATAGAGAGTATCTATGAAAGAGCTGGAAGTTAACACCTGATAGTAAGCTGACACATGTTCTATGCAAGAAACTCTTTTTTTCTTTTAATTAACTGAAATAAATATGTGGAAGCCATTGAAAGCTTATTGTCAGTGAGCATGCTCAAAATCTAGGAGAGTACTTCATCATAAAATACAATCCCTTTATCTACACAGACATATGCATGCCTACCATTCACAGCTCTACTTAGATGTTCAAGACCATTTTGAAGATAATACTGAGCAAAGTTTTCTACCCAGCACTGTTTGCTGTTCATCTTGGTTTGATGTATTACACTATTCAGGCTGCCATAATAAGCTTAAGCAACAGAAACTTATTTTTTTACAGTTCTGGGGCTAGGAAGTTCAAGATCAAAGTGCCAGCCAATTTGTTTTCTGGTGAAGACTTTCTTCAAGGTTTGCAGACTGCTGCCTTCTGTGTTTTCACTTGGCCTCCTCTCAGTGTGTGCATGCAAAGAGTGAGAGTCTCTCCTCCCCTCTCCTCCTCCTTCCCTCTTTCCCACTCCCCTCATCTCTCTCTCTATATGACCATCAATGCTATTGGATTAGGTCAAGACTTCTATGACTTCTTTAACCTTAATTACCTACTTAAAAGCTCTACATACAAATACAGTCTCCAAATACAAGGAATCAGGGCTTTGAAAGAGGCATTTTGGAAAGCACAATTCAGTCCATAGAGATTGGTGAAGGCTGGACCGCATATTATTCTGCAGCTGTTGCATTTCAGAGAGTTACTAAGGAATCAGTCAGTTTTCCAAGGATTGTTGTCTTCTGGTCACCAGGAATTACTAACGGGCTGTGATTTGGGTGTTTGTTGTAGTCCATGAACAGATTGAATGGAATAGGTAAGACTCTTTTTAAAGCAGAGTAAAAAGAGTCTCAGAATATAGGGTGGTGGTGTTCTTTCTAAAAATAAATCTTGGTAGTTATTGTATCCTAATGCTGAAGGCATTTTAGAACAAACAAGAGCCTAAAGGTAAGAGTTAGTTCTGGAAAGGAAAGGGCCCATTCTGTCTGAGAACACATTCTTTCCAAATGGTTTGCATAATTTCCTATTTGCTTTCATTTTGTAGAAAACAAACACAAGTTTTTTTGGATGACTTTGGAGACCAAGTTTTCACATAATCTCAGAAATCTCGCTGGGGCTTGACTGATTAATTTGGAAGGTTGGCTAACTTTCTTTTCAAGTATCATTTAAAACTTTGGAAAGTATGAATGTGCTGTTTTCTCACTTTCAAACTTCATTACCTTCCCTTTGGCCATTGATATGCTCAAGTGGTGTATGCATTTATTTCTGTGTTAGGTGGGGATAGAGACATGGGGGGATGGCACAAGTTGAGTAAAAAAAGTAAAATTTTCCAATTGTAAAAGTCCAGACAACATTCAGCTTCTGGTGTTCAAAATAGAATCTGTTTATAAGGCTATTTTGTCTTGAAATGGAATTTTCAAGAAAAAAAATGAAATTTCTTTTTCCAGAAATCAGGGGGTAAGACTGGAGACCCTATGGGTTCTTTCCACAGGTAGAGAAGCCTTGTGATTCCCAGAACAGTAAGGCATTGAGCTTCCTACTTGGTATGTGCCTGTGTGAATGAGAGAGAGGGAGAGAGAGAGAGAGAGAGAGAGAGAGAGAGAGAGAGAGAGAGAATGGACCCTATCCAGAGTAAGAAAACCCTGTCCTACCCTTCCCGAGGAGTGTGTGACCTCCCCTTAGCATGACCTGTTTTTCATAATATTGCTGTATTTGTATTAGGTCTATATTTCACATATGAGAGAAAGCATGTGGTTTTTGGCTTTTTGAACCTGGCTAACTTCACTTAAGATGATGTTCTCTAGTTCTATCCATTTACCTGTAGATGACAAAATTTCATTCTTCTTTGTGGCTGAGTAAAATTCCATTGTATATAAATACCACATTTTCTTAATCCATTCATCAGTAGTGGGGCATCTTGACTGTTTCTATAGTTTAGCTATTGTGAATAGTGCTGCAATAAACATGGGTGTGCAGGTGCTTTTATAGTAAGCTGATTCACAATCCTTTGGGTATATCCCTAGGCATGGTATTGCTGGATCATATGGCAGGTCTTTTCTTAGTTTTTTAAAAAAATTTTTTTTTAGAGTTAAATGAATTATTTTATTTTAAAATTTAAATGTCAGTATTTCTTGCTTGTTGAAAAGAATGAGTGGCTTCTGGGTTCTGTAAGTACACTGGATATCCCCCTCTTGGAATGCTTTATTGGATCATATGGCAGGTCTATTTTTAATTTTTTGAGGAGCCTCCATTCTGTTTTCCATAATGGTTGTACTAGCTTACTAGCTCTCTTACAGAAGAGTTCCTTTTCTCCCTAATCCCTGCCAACATTTGTTATTGGTATTCTTGATGGTAGCTATTCTAACAAGAATAAGGTGGAATCTTAGTGTGGTTTTGATTTACATTTCCTTTATGGCCAGGGATGGTGAGCCAGATAAAATGACCTTTGTGCTTGGGAGGTATTTGAATACTGAAAGCAGAGAAGACTCTTGTTCCTAATCCACTTTAAAGACTCCAGAAAGAAACAGAATGGTTTTCATTATAACAGTCTGCAGAAGAACACAGAGGAAGGCACTTGAGTTTTGTACTTTAGGTTCTGGTAAGGAAATGCCTGTGAGCCTCCTGGGACAACGAGGGGACTTTGAAGCAGAAGCTAAGCTTGGATAGAAGATGGTGTAATGCTCATGGATCTCTAGTTCGCGCCAAGTCCTGACCAACTTGCGAAGAAGGCCAGCACACCAGTTGCCTTGGAGGACAATGGAGCCTTGGGCTATAGACTGGAGCAGTCAGAGGACCCTCCACTCTTACCCCACCCTACCTGACTTGGTCTCTTCTTTTCCACCTAAAGGTGATGTAAGCTATAAGCCACTGCCACCTCCTCCTTCCTATGAACCACTTTAAGATGGACAGGAGGGAGAGGGAGAGGGAGAGTGTGGTCAGGAAGGAAAGGAGGAAGCCATCTGAAAGTCTGAGATTTGTACTTAAGAAAGTGTTACTCAAGAGCACATTAAATGGTAGGCTAAGTCTATCAGTTGATATAGTGTTGATTTAGTTTTCTGATCTCACATCCTGAAGCATATCTCTGTTCTTCCTAACTTATTTTTTACCCATCTCTAGGTATAAAGTTTCTGAGAAAGTATCATCAGTAGCAAAGATTTTCCAATAGTTTAATAAGGTTCTCTCTGAGACTGTCTTACAAATTTCACATTTGATAATCAATTCCGAATATATGAAATCCAGAAAAAAAAAAAAAAGACAACGAAAGTTGCATCTAGCTTAGCCAAAGCACTCCACCAGGTGAAGTAAGAATACTCCAAAACATTTAGAAAAATGTCTGGATCCTGTGGACCTGATATTTCCAGCCAAAAGATGGCAGCTTTTAGCTTTTCCTCTTACTAAGGCAAAGGTTTTGCTTTGGAATTTCATCTTTACAGGTTATTTTTTCTTTTCTCAATCCAAATTATCCAATTAACCTCTTTTAAAGACATGCTACGTAGAGCAATTTCCTGGTTAGAATGCCTATCTTGTTCCCTAGCTCACTGTATGGATCTGAGTATGCTTTAAATCCTAGAGTTTAGCCCTCTCTTCTCTGAGTTCTCCCACTCATTTTCCTTTCTTGGGAACCCATTAAGTGAACCACTAGTTGTGGCTGTGTGGAACATTATTTGCATATATGAATATCCTCTCGTTCTAGTGACACTGCTAGCTTATTGCACAGGGCTACTTTGTTTTCCCACCTGTAAGCCCCCACACATTTAATGAATGCATATTGAATGGATGAAGCCTTTTTGACTGTCTTAAAGGTTATTTGCTTCAGAAGAAAGTGCTTCTCAAAAGAATGCTGATTGTGTTGCTGTTTCCTTGTAGTGGAAAGTCCCAGCCAGTTATCAATTAATAGTGAGTATCAACAACCATTTATCTAGTGCCTAACAGGGGTTGACGTCTGGAGATAATTCTGCAGACAGAGTCTATTGTGAAACAGGCTGAATTCTGCCACCATTTACTTGCCGCTCTGGTCACAGACTAACTGCTTAACTCCTGCAATGCCATAGGTAGAAAATAAATTTTTTTCATCAGTCAATCCTTGAGGTAACAGGCCCCTGTTATGACATTCCAAAAGTCAGCAGGTTGATTCCAGAGTAATTGAGCTCTGGATTTTGTATGTTTGTGCCTTTAAGGATCTCTGGGTGAGAAGCAAAGACAGAAGCACAAAGGAACCATTATTAGAGTCATCATATTTGTGTTCCCATATTGTATCAGGTCAAGGGAAAGTGATATGAGGGTGGGACTTTGGACAAGTGACAGGACATATTAAAGAGGCAGCAGCAGTGCTGGGTAAACTATTGTAAACCCCAAATGCTGAGCCTTGTTAACGTTCTACAGAGTGTTTTGTCCCTTTTGAGCAAGAATGAACACATAGCTTCCTCGGAGGTCCATGGGATTTCTCCATTTCTGTGGAAGAGCAATAATTAATCACATCCTAATTTGTAGCTCATTGGCCACCAAACAGGATTTGGAAATCAGGAGGTACTTTGCTTAGTAGCTTGGAGGGGACTGCTAGTGACAGGTAACACATGAGAAACGAGTGCTTTTCCAATGTGTGAAGGGAAATCAGGCAGTTGGGCTAAGAGAAGTCACCCATATCTCTTTGGGGGGTCCTTTTGGTGATTTGGATACTCAAATCCATGCTCAAAGGCACTTTCGCCACAACTTGTATTCCAAAGGACTGGCAGAAGGATCATTTCAGGACAGAATCTTAGAATATTAATATTCTGATGAATAAATAACTAAGGACTGATTTCAGTATGAAGTTTCAAAATGTTATGATTGCCAAGTGTTAAGAGAAAGATGGCACTAGTTTCTGGTGAATTAAACATAGTGCTAATTTTTCTCAGGGATGTTTCAATTTTGGAAAGGGTGTCAGGTTAGAAACACAAGTTAAATGCTATCTTTGAAATTCCTAATCTCAAGGTATAGACAATTGTCTATTCACTAAGATTCTTCTCAGATAATCCTTGAACTGTGTGTTCTAGGAAGGGCTGTGTATACAGAGTGGAGGCAGGGGCATATGGAGGAGAAGAGAAGGGAGGAGGAAAGGAGACAAGTCTCAGGAATGTGGCCTCAGGATACTCAGATGAATTGCTCCCATGGAAGAATCTGACAGAGGAACTGAAAAAACGAACTCAATTTCTTAAGGTGTCTGGGCCAAAGCACATTTTAGGGCTTTGATGATAGGAAAAAAAATCTATGTACTTTAAATGTTAAGATAATGATGATCAAAGCTACAGAATTTGGGTGAAAAGAACATTACTGTCATTTTGCAAGTTTTGAAAAATAAATGATGAAATGACCTTTGGATCCCAGGACTGAAAGTAGATGTTTGGGTGCTTCAAAAGGGGAAAAAAAAAAGAATGTTGCAAATCTCTGCACAGGAAATTCATCATGATAGTGTAGAAAAAGTGCATGAATTCATGTTGCATGGAAAGAAAAAGTAGGAATAAGTAGCAGTCTACTATTACTGAAATAGCCTTTGTAGGAATGTTCATCGCTTGTTTAGAAATCCATAAAATTATTTGATGAAACATATGTCACCATAAATAAGTAGGCTCTTTTCACCCACTAACTTAAAAATACTTTAATATCTGTTGTTTAATTATGACCATATCATTCCTGAGAAACTGGTTATAGGAGGATATATTCCTGTATTGTGGTTTAGGAAGATACAGAAGAGGGAGGTGAAATAGCATCACAAGGTCAAGTCTAGCTGATAACATTTCTGGGTCATTGGCCTTTGTTACTTTAACTAGGGCTCTTCTACCAGACCATGAGTGGTCCCCAAGGAAATTCTTATTAATTAATCAAATGTACCAGTGAATGAATATAAAATGAAACCTGAAAGTGCCTCAAGTGAAAAAAGGAAGCCAGAAGTACAGTCTACAGCCACAAATATGTCTTCTCTATACTGGCTTTGGAATGTTCAGATGGATTTCTATGAATTGGGGGGGGTCTGAGAGAAGAAGGACATTCACTCACTGTGTGCCTGGAAGCCTTGGGGGTAGGATCTTGAGGGTGTAGGATGGAGGTTCTTGAGGACCTTTGTGTGAGATACCACCCAGCACACCAGAGCACCCAGACCAAACCACTGCATGGGATTCTACGGCTCCTGAGATGGCACTCAGAGTTTGGCAGAGTGAAGTATCCCAAAGTGAGTGTAGGTATAGATAGAGAGGGTTAAAGAGATCCTGAAAAGTGATTTCTTTGACTTCCCAACTTTATTCCCATCAGTGTGTGGGAACCAGGAGAATATAGCAACACGGGGCTTGGGCACAGGTTGTGCTGGGATTTGGAAGATTTATGGGACTTTGGAGAAGTTGTGTAACTTCCCTGAACTTACCTACAAACTGAGGGATTGGACTCAATGGTGTCCTTCCTCTCTGATATATTATGAGTGCATGAAGCAAGTCTTAATTTGGTACCTAGAAAGATCCTCATCCCATGCAAAGCAACCCAATCCAGAATACAGTTGCCTTTCAGGTCTGTTTTAGGACTGAATTATTAACCACAACAGCAGGCAATAGCCCTTTTTGGCAGTCAACTGTCTGGACATTCCTAGAGTAGATGCTGGACAAATAAAGAGAAAGTCCCAGAGGCAAAGAAGGGACACTATGGTGAAAAGTGACTCAGAAATGAGACTGCTTTCTCCGTTCAATTCTCAGTCCCCAAACTGGGCTCCTATTGTAGAAATTGGACCTTTGAGCAGTGTTCCATGTGTTTATTCTACTCGTATCAAAGAGGCTTTCATCTCTCTAGAGCAAATTATTAACACAGTCCACCAAAGATGTGAGGGTAGAGGCCTGGCTTTGGAGAAAAAATAATCACCCTCATAATAAAGAGCTGCCCGAAATGTGAACTCCACGAAAGCTAACATAAAAACCCCCACTCTTAATGACAGTGATTGGCTGAATACCAAGGTCCTTGTGCCCAGGGGAGCATGGCTGGCAGATTTCTTGTCTGTGGGCTGACTATTCGGTGCCCTGGAATTTTCCATTAGACGACTGGTATTGTTGGAGGTGGGACCTGTTCAGTACAGCAGGTTGGGAGGCTGGTAGCCAGTTCCCTTCAACCTTAGCTGGAGAACAAATTTTGTTGGCTCAGTGGTTCAGTGGTGACTCTTGGTTCCAGGCAGTAAATCTTTGCCTTTCAGGATTATTTGTTTGTAGAAAAGGGTGTGGGCAAAGAAAGACAGAGAGAGAGAGAGAAAGAACCAACAACTTTTAGATAGAGTCAAAGGGAGTAACAGACTTAAAATAAGCAGAGCAACATTTCAGTTTCACTAATGGATCACTCCCCAAGGTCAAGGCTGTGGGGAATGGTTTCTAGATAGAGATATGCCATGTTCAAAAGCAAGTACACTTGATTTACAGGAGCCATGGGGTACTCAGGCACCCCCTTTGAGATATAGCTGAACTACATGGGATAAAGGGGCTGGTGTAAAAGAGAAGGTAAGGAATTTCGTATTGCAGGACCCAGGGTTCAGACCCTGGTTTTGCTTGCCTTTTTAATAATGTTTTCTAGTAACAACAAAATACCTGATACCTCAAGACTTGTGTTCAGTGATCATGACAACCAAGGTTCACAAACAAGTCATGAAAGTGTCTGTCATTTGCATCAACTTTGTCCTTTGGGAGCTGGAGCAGGAGAAAGGAACCACAGAATGTGAGACTATGAGTGGGACTTGAGATTGAGCATTTGCCTGTGATGTGAGGAGCGCCTGTTGAAGAGATGGATGATGCCTTTTTTTTTTTTTTTTCCCAGTGCTGGGGTTAGAATTTAGGGCTTTTCTCTGCACTACCACTTGAGACAAGTCCTTAACCATTTTTGTTTTACTTTTTCACTTTTGCATAGGCAGGCCTTGGAGCCAATTCCTCCTTCTTCCACCTCCCAAGTATCTGAGATTACAGGTGAACCCTACCATCTCCGACCTGGATGAACAAAAACACCACCATAATGAGAAGAGACTTCCAAAATTCTACCATTTCACTAGTTTCATATATAGATTTTTCAGAGGCAGGGTGGTATTAGGGATTGCACTCGGGGCTTAAAGTTTGCTGGGCAAGTGCTCTATCATTGAGCCACATCTCAAGTCCTTTTGCTTTAGTTTTTTTTTTTTTTTTGGCAGCACTGGGGTTTGAACTCAGGGCCTCACACTTGCTAAGCAGGCGCTCTTTCCACTTGAGCCTGTCAGCCCTTAGCTTGTTTGTGATAGAGTCTCACACTTTTGCCCAGGCTGGCCTTGGATTGATATCCCCTTTTCTTTGCCTCCCAAGTAGCAAGGACTACAGCTGTGAGCCACTGCACCCAGCCCAACATGTACTGACATTTAAACTTTGGTTAATAGTGATGAGTCTCATTTTCTTAGCACTTGACTGCTTCAGAGGCCTTTCACAGCAATATTTTCATATTGCTGTAATTATTTACAATTAATGGATTCAGAAACTGAGGCTAGGAGTGTGTACAATTTGGCACATTTCCTTCTCTAAGATCCTCATGCTATACCTGTTGTTCTCAAGAATAGGTGATAATTGACCCAGGTAAAGTTTGGTAATGTCTGGAGACATTCTTGGTTGTTTCAACTAAGGGAGAAGCTGCCATTGACTTCTGGTGGGTAGAGGCCAGGGCTATTGCTAATTATCCTAAAATGAACAGGGCACTCACCCACCAACAAAGAATTATCCATCCCAAACGTCAATACCACCAAAGCTGAGGATCCTAGCTATATGTACTCTCATTTCAAAGTTCCTCTTTGACTTTCACTACCATCTCCATGCTGACAACTCTTACGTCTATCTTGTGTGTTATTTCCAAAACTCCATTCCCTTTTTTTAGCATTTTTAATTAGCATGTTTTCATTGTGCTGGGGGGATTCATTGTGCCAATTCCAAATAGCATTACATTGTAAATTGGTTAAATTGTCCCTACCAACCCCCGTCCCTGCTTCACTTAAAGCAACTGCAAGAGGCTTCATTGTTCTATGTATATACGTATATGAATCCCATCAACTATATTCCCTCACCTTCATCTCCTCCACTTACCCTCTCCCCTCCCTCAAGTACCCCCCCACAGTACCTATTTTACAGTTCTGCCTTTCATTTTTAATTCCAAAGCCAATGTCCAGAGGAGTTTATCAATGTATCTCAGCTGTGCATATAATTTACTTTGGTCAGTTCAACCCTCTCTGTTACTCTCCCTTACCCCTTCTCTCCCACTCCCCATTATTGAACAACTTTCAATACATATTGTTACGTCTTCTACCCACACAGATGTAATGCATTTCAATATTGTTGACTATCTATTGTTCTTTTTTTCCTTTCCCTCTTCTCCACTATTACAGACATATTCCACATATAAGTGTGTATCTGATCACGTTTGGTTTTGTGTACATGTTTATATTTTGTATCTATCTTCCACATATGAGAGAAAACATCTGTCCTTTGTTTTTCTGAGCCTGGCTTTCTTCACTTAATGTGATGTCCCCCAATTGCATCCATTTACCTTCAAACCATATAGTTTCATTCTTCCCATGGCTGAATAAAGCTCTGTTGTATATACATAGCACAATTTCTTAACTCATCCATCAGTTGTAGGGTATCTGGTTTGTTTCAAGCTTGACTATTGTGAACAGTGCTGCAATAAACATCAGTATACAAGTGTCTCTATTGTATCACTTACATTGCTTTGGTTATATGCCCAGGAAGGGTATCACTGGATCATATGGCTGTCCTATTTTTAGTATTTTTTTCCTATTTTATGTTAAATTTTGCTATTATTATTATTATTATTGTACTGGGGTTACATTGTGACATTTATACAATTTCTTTTCTTTCTTTCTTTTTTTTTTTTTGTCTTTTCTTTGGTGCTGGGATCGAACCCAGGGCCTCGTGCATGCTAGGCAAGTGCTGTACCATCGAGCTACATCCCAGGAACTACAATTTCTTACAATATATCATAGTTGAATTCATTCCCTCCATCATTCTCCTTTCCCCATGCCTGGAATTGTGTCAACAGGTCTCATTTCTGCATTTACATACATGTGTACATAATATTACTACCATGTTCACACTCCTTCCCCTTTCCTTATATCCTTCCTCCTCCCACTGTTCCAGCCCTCAGACAGGACCTGTTTTGTTTAAGAAAGCTTTACAGGGTGTTTCATTGTGACATTTCCAGGTATATATGTAATATAACTTGAATTGGTCCATCTCCTCTATTTTTCTCCTTTCTACATTAATCACCTTCTTATGGTAATTTCAATGTTTAAAAATTCTATATTTACTCTTATATAAGATGTACATCAACTATATTCACCTTATTAACTTCCTTCTTTTACTTTCTCTCATATGTGACCTCACCTTAGCATGACCAATTTTTCATAATATTGTTTGTATTTGTATTGGGTCTATCTCCCACATATGAGAGTAAATATGTGACTTTTGTCTTTCTGAAAATGGCTTATTTCACTTAACATGATGTTCTCCAATTGTATTTATTTACCTTCAAAGCACATAGTTTTCTTCCTTATGACTGAATAAAACTCCATTTAATTAATTTATTTATATGTATATATATATCTATCTATCACATTTTCTTAATCCATCTATTCATTAGTTGTAGGGCATCTGGGTTGCTTCCATAGCTTGGCTATTATGAACAGTGCTGCAACAAATGTAGGTGTGCAAGTGTCTCTATTGTGTCCTAACTTAACATTCCTCTGGTTATAAGCCCAGGAGTGGTATCACTGGGTCATATGGCAGCTCTAGTTTTAGTTTTTTAAGGACTCTTCATACTGCTTTCCATAGTGGTTGTACTAATTTGCATTCCCACCAACAGTGTAGAAGGGTTTCTGTTTTGCCACATTCTTGCCAGCATTTGTTGTTGCTTGTGTCCTTGATGATAGCCATTCTAACTGGGGTGAGATGAGATATTAGTGTGGTTTTGATTTGCATTTCTTTTATGGCCAGGGAAGTTGAGCACTTCTTCATGTAATTATTAGCCATCTGTATCTCTTCCTTTGAAAGTTCCCTATTCAATTCATGTGCCCATTTCTTCACTGGGATATTGATTCTTTGGAGGTGACAAAACTCTGTTATCTTACTACTGGCTGCCTAACAGAGACCTACCTCGTTGTTGTGTGGGAATCCTAAATATAAATCCCTTATAAATCTTGGCCTCCTTTATTTCATGTTATTACAGCTCTGTCATCTAATATTTCTCAAGTGAGAAATATAGTTGCCATGCTTTACCTCTTCCTTCCTGCTATAATTTGGATCTGAAAGATACCCCAAAGGTCCATGTGTTAAAGGTTTAGTCCCCAGCTTGGCACTATTGGGAGGCAGTGGAAACTTTAAGAGGTGAAGCCTAGTTGGAGGTTTTAGGTCTTTGGGGAAGTGCCTTCTAAGGGTATTGGGGGACCATGGTCTCTTCCTCTCTCTCTCTCTCTCTGTCTCTCTGTTTCTCTCTCTCCCTCTTTCTCTTGCATTTTGGCTATGATTCAAATAGTTTTATTACATGCTGTTTCCATAACATGCTATCATATAGCATAGGCCTAAAAGCAACAGGGCCACCTAAGTATGGACTGAAACCTCTGAAACTATGAGCCAAAACAACCCCTTCTCTTTATAAGTTGATTATCTCGGGTCTTTGCTATAGTTATAAAAAGCTGACTAGCATACTTTGTGTTCTTTTCCTCTTTCACTCCAGTCCAACCACTTGACATATATGTCACATGTACCTGAGAAACATCTCCAGAATCCTCTGAGGATACTCTTTTGATGTTGGCTCTCATCATCTCAGGATGAACTAGTGCCTTAACTTGGCACACCTTAACAGGCCCTATTTTTAACATTCATCAGATATCATCCCATTTGAAATATAAAAAAATGAGTGACTAGGTGAAGAAGGAGCCAGGGTTTGAGCCCAGCCAGACCCAGTCTGTTAACCACTCTGCTCCCTGTTGATTCATCATCTTAGACTTAACTTCTACTTTTTCCTACATGAGTCATGTGCTCCAATTACTCTAAATATCTCCTTTACTCCTGGAACTTTCTGGAAATTTTCACATTTTTGTGGAATTAAAAATGATATTTCCCCTTAATCCAGAGCTCTTTCTTCCTTCCTTTCTTGGTAGCTCCTAACCATCCTCCAATACCCAGCACAGGAAACAACTCTTCAAGGCAGGAATTGTGTTGTACTCATTCATTTTTAAATCTCCAGCACTGTACCTATTTAAAATAAGTGTGCAAGTATTTACTAAATTAAAAAATGACAATTTTTCTTTCTATTACTTACAAAGAAACGTTAATTTGAGAATATTTTTCCATTGAAAGGAGTTCCATCAATATCACATTCCTACCACAAGGCAACTGATCAGAACCAATCAGAGGTGAATGCTTATATGTGAGATATATAAAGGTAAGTTTCTTTAAAATATGCTGACTATATATGTATATGTATGTATACAGCATTGACCATATGAGCTCAAAGAGGTGACATCAGCAATTTTCTGATTAACACTGAACAGGTATAAGGTTTTCTTATGGCTCCAAACTTATGCATCAATTTGAAAATAAATCTCTTCTCCATGACCTGATCAAACAAAAATTTGTCTAACAAAGTGATTTGTTTCAAATACTTCATTTCAGAGGTTAGAAGAAATTCAAAAGATGTTTGCACTGGAAAGTCTATCCAAAGTGCACATGAGTTATACACCTTTCTTCTCCCTCTCCACTCTCCCCTGCTACCATATGCAGTTGAAGCAAAAACACAAAATGGCACAAAGTCTTGTGGGGTCATTCTAAGTTTTATTTCCATCATAACTGCCATAGGGCATATAAGAAAACACATATTTTTCTCATCAGCAAAAGAGGGAAATAGAAATATAGTGTGTGTGTGGGGGGGTGGAATTCCTTTAGAAAGACTCAGAAACAAAATCTGTTTATCCCCTGCTCCATTAATTCTCCTCCATTGTTAGCCATTGGAAGGCAAGGAGAAAAGCTGGTGATAAAGTAATGTTTGGAACTGAAGGGTAGAGTTGAGGGCACTGATGGAACTGGTCCCCAGACCTGGCTACACTGCAGATAGTGTGCTACTTAGAGGATGTGAGGGTGAAAGTGATCACTGACTGTGGCCACTGTTCCTTGGAAGTGTGGAAAATGTAACAAAGGTCTCTTCCCTGGAAGTTTTTACTAACTTGAAGGTCAAGTATTTTTGTTAATATGACACTTTCTGTGTCTTTTGCCACCAAATCAGCTAACCATTCAGGACATTTTTATATTACAGTTCTAGCATTCTGTCCTGCTTTGTGTCTGAAACCCATAAAGCAGAGATGAAATTCTCTTCGTGAGTAATCTTTCTGAAGGATTCCCGGGTGTGGATAAATTTAGCAACCAACACGGTGATTACATGTACCAAAACTGCCAAATCAAACTGCATCTATCCAGGGAAGTGCAAGACCTTTTTCTTTTTTTACTGTCTATTATAACCAACCATTAGTGCCCAGTACCACTCTATCTGAAGGTGTGTTTCCTCTAGCCAAATGTCCACACGGTTCTGCGAGAAATCAGTTAAGTAAATGCTGTCTTACTCATCTCTGACTGCTTTAACAAACAACCATGGATTAGGTGGCTCAAAAAATAAACATTTATTTTTCATAGTTCTGGAGGCTGGAAGTCTGAGATCAGGGTAGCAGCAAGGTTGTGTTCTGGTGAAGGCCTTCTTTCAGGTTGTAGACTGCTGATTTCTCTATGTATCCTCACATGGCAGAGAGAAAGAGGAAGGGAGGGAGGAAGGGGGAAGAGAGAAAGAGAGAGAGAGAGAGAGAGAGAAAGAGAGAGAGAAATGTAACTACCCAAAGGCCCTACCTCCTAATACCATCCCATTCAGAATTAGGGTTTCCATAGGTGAATTTGGAAACCCATTCATTTCATGACACTTGGGCATCAAGAACAAGTGAAAATAGTTATAGAGGATGCTCTTGGTTTTCTAATACCAGGACCCAGGACTTCTCTTACTACACATCTCTTTCACATGGTTCCTCCTCTTGCCTGGGAGGTTCCTTACTCCACCTCTCTACTAAGCACTTCATCTGCTTCATAGTAACTTCAGACCTCAATGAATATACTGCTTTTTGTCAGATAATAGATAAACAGATAATTAAGTTAGAGTTTAAAAGTAGATCATTCATTATTAATCCTGGCTATACATTAGAATCACCTGGGTGGGCGGGACCACTAAAAGTGCTGCCAACCAGGCCTACCTAGATGAATTGGGAATATCTAGGATGGGAATGGATTTCAGTAAATTAAAAATATCCCCAGGTGATGCTAATGTGAAGCTTGTGTTGGGAACCTCTGTTCTGGAGCACAGTTCCTTGCAAGTCTCCACAGCAGTTCTGAGTTCCTGGTAAATGTTGGTTGGCTGTTTTTCTCTTCATCAATACATGATGTAAGAAAATGGAGAATTTTATTCACCAGAACAAAAGTAGCAGGGCAGCAGGACAGACACTAAAATCAAAATCCTTGTGAGTTTTGCTCAAGGCCCACTGATCCCCAGTGGAGGCCTCATGCTGTCTAAGGTTAGCTGTGAACCTGCTGCTGATGTGGGGTGACAGAAGCCTGGCAAGCCCCTTTGAGAAGAAAGGATGCCCATAGTTCAGAGGCCTCAAGTGTGTCTTTCCCAATGAAGCTGTCATGCCATGGCCTGGAGTGCAGCACCCCTCTTTAAGGCTGAGAGCAAGGATGAATAAGTGCTGGGGCAGGTCTGGGTTGGAAAGACTGAGACCTTTTGGTGAAACAATGGGCTGGGTGGAGACTCTCCCAAAGTCAGAGCTGCCTGCTGTTAGTGCTTCAGCTGCAGCTGTTCTAGACAATGGTATGGAAGGGCTGAGTGTGGGTGTGATTTTTCTTGACACTGACTATGATAATGACCCTCTTTTAAAACACTTTGGACTTCATCATTACTCCCTGTGCATTAGCATTCTTGAGTCTTCTATTTTTGGTGTCCTCCAGCTAACAATAAACCCTCCCATTTCTGCACAATTTCCTCTTGGATTGGGTTGGTCCAATATAGCCCAGGCAGGGGTGGAGATTTGCTTCCCAAGGGCTAATTTTCTGTCTTTGCATCTCCTTTCCATCCTCCCCTCTGGCTCACCTCTCTGCTACTCCAATCTCTCAGCAAGCTACACTACTTTGTCCTGTGGCTGTGCTGACAAGGGACAGATAGTAAGAATGCCTTGTGAATGAGAAAGGTCAAAAACTTTATTGAGAGTATTTCTGTTGGCCCAGGTGTCTTTGGCTCAGCATTCTTTCTTTCAACTCAATGACTTCCAAGGTCATGAATGATCAAAGGCTTGTCCTTTGGGAATGGTGGCAAAAATTTATAATCCCAGCACTTAGGAGGCTGAGGCAGGCAGGAGGATCACAAGTTTGAGGCCAGCCTGGCCTACATTGCAAAACACTGTTCAAGAGAGAGAAAGGATGAAGAGGAAAAGTCAGGGGGGAGGGGGGAGAAAGAGAGAGAGAGAGAGCACAAGCAAGCCTGTTCAAGGCTAGGATTAGCACATGTCAGTTTTGTATTCTCAGGTTGTTCTTTAGTAACATAATATGATCTGAGCTGAACTTGCTAGAACTCTTCTCAGATTATTCTTATTGCTAAAGAACTCATCAAGAAAACACAGGTTTGAAGAAGAAATCCTGGTAGTGGGTTTCTTGGTATACTTTAATCATGTTCTTTTCTGACTTATTGGGGCAGATACCATGGAAAATGCAAAGGTGACTAAAAGTTACAGACTAGGGTTTTAATGAAAAATGAAAGTAATGGTGACAAATAATTTCAAATAAGATAGCTGAAAGACAATTTAGGAATGTTATGTACATCCAGAAACTAGAGTTTTGTCATTCTCAATGCCATTTAGGGACAAAGTAAAAGGAAAACGCTCATATTAGTAAAGTTATTAAATGCGAATGGACATAATGGAAAGGTTTCTGGGAGAAGCTATTGGATTTCTTTCTTTGACCATGTATTGATGATAGATTCAATGCAATCTCAGAATAGGCAGCAGTCTTGAAAAAGAAGAACAGAGCTGGGGGACTCACACATCTCAATTTCAAAAATTACTACAGAGCTGCAGTAATCAAACAGTGTGGTAGTGGCACAAGGACAGACTTTTGGCCAGATTGAAAACTGAGAAATCAACCCTTACATTTAAACCACAATGTTAGGTCCCATTCTTGTGGCTGGTGTACAGGGCATGAGAGTCCACAAAGGCTGCAGTTAAAGCAGGAAAGAGTTTTGTTTACTTTCCATAGGAGGAAAAGACCAGATGTCATAGATGGTATCCACACCATGTGCGATTGGTGTGTTTTTTAAGGGTTTTTGTGAGGTGGGGGTTGTAAGAACATTGGTGGGGAGCAGAATAGGTGGTCATTGGTCTCTCTGACAGATGGTGAAGTGGGTTCCTCAATTAGACCAGCACATAGTCCAGAGTGAGGTTTAGCTTGGAAGACCTGTCTTCTATGTCTGTGGGGTACTATAGTTTCTCAGAATAGAACAGAGAAGTTATTAGCTGGACCTGGTCTGAAAAGATAGACAAAAGAGTTACACAAAATAAAGTCCAGACACAAAATGGAGTTGCTTAGGTCCATTTGTTAGCATACATTTCTCCCTCAGACAGGGAAGAGATGATTCTTCAGAAGATTGGGAGAGGCAACCCCATTCTAGGGTTCTTGAGGGAGGAAGTTTTATCTTCCATAGCTGCTTCATGCTGAGAAGGGTCAGAGAGCTTCCCTGAGGAGTTAGGGGGTTCCTTTGGGGTAGAGGTTGAAATAAAGTAGCCTGGTAGGGTGTTTGGGGTGGGTAAGTTTTTTTTTTTTTTTTTTTTGTGGTACTAGGGTTTGAACTCAGGGCCTTCACCTTGAGTCACTCTACCAGCCCTATTTTTTTTTTTGAAGTTTTTTTCAAGATAGGGTCTCATGAAACTATTTGCCTGAGTTGGCTTTGAACTGTGATCCTCCTGATTTCTGCCTCCTGAGTAGCTAAGATTACGGCCTGAGCCATCAGCACCTGGCTGGGCTGGGTAAGTCTTTAATTAATAAGTTATTTGGTCCAGATGGGAAGAAATTATAAAGCAGAGAAAAAAAGCACGTTAGGATTGGGTTTGGTTTAAGTTGACACAAGGGGTATCTGAGATATCAGCATCATGTGGCATATGCTAGGCAGTACCCCGATGGGATTGAGCCACAGTTATGGTAGATGACTCCAATCATGTCCTTGTAATAAAGAAGAGGACCAGAGATGGAAAGGAAGATTTTTTGCAAAAGGAGCCTACTAGAAAGGAAAATGATAAAGTATATAGCAAGTGACCTGGTCCATAAGTTATGAATTGGTGTGGTTGTTACCTGGATTGCTTTGGAGGAATAGGTGAAGATCTCCAGCAGGCTCACACAGGTATTTGGTGCTGGGCAGGTTTTCAGAGGTAACAGAAGATGTAGGTCTGGTAGGTGAGTGTCCAGTTGGCAGAGGGGAAACAATTTTAAGCCTAGATAGATTAATCCCAAAAGGCAGACCCAAGAGTTTTGCAGCTGTAGGGATAGTTAGTATGACTTGACAGAGACCCCTCTGGGAAGGATGAAGATGTTTTGTTTGTCCCGGAAGGTTCTTTAGGATCAGTCTCTGGGTAAAGAGGGTGTTTTAGAAGTAGAATCTATAGGCTGGGGGGAGAATTTGCTCTGCATATTTCCTGAGAAGCCAGCATGTTAGTTCAATAGCAGGCAGGCTTGAGCACAGGGAAGGAGAATCCCAAGGTACTTGTGGGACAAGGAGAAAAGGGCACTGAACATAATCTCAAAGGGACTAAGGAACAGAGGGTCTCTGGATTTTTTTATGCAGTTATAGAACTAGCAGATGACAGGCCAAAGGCTAGGGTGTAAGTAAGCTTCTGTTCTGTTGGAAGGTAGACAGGCACAGGTTTTAGTATTAGGTAACCATGCTTATGAATCATTTCTTAACAAACTCTTGTTTTTAGTTGCTTTGGAAGGTCTGCCATAAGAGACTCCATTTGGAATCTGAGATCTTCCTTTTCTCAACAGTTTTTTTTTTTTTTTTGAACTGTTTGTTTCCAAATGGTCCATTGTTGCTGGGATAAACTTTCTCCCACTAGGTCTTTCCTCATTTCTGGGATAAGATGTCCCAGTTGATGTGATCTGATCCCATGTTGGAGGGGAAGTGATAGGCCAGGTGGGAGTCAGTGCCAATAAAACTCTTTTTAACTAAATTTGAGCAACAAGTCAGTTTAGAAGAACTAGCTCTCCAGCAGGGTTTACCTGGAGTCCATTAAGTTTAATTTTGCCTGATTTATAAGTGGCATCCTAGTATCTCAAAAAGAATGCTATTTGAGTTGTTAGTTAGAAGTTGTACTTCTGCAGAACATCAACAGGCAATAGTTAAAAAGTTTCACAAAGAAAATACAAAACAAAAGCCAACAGAAACAAGTATCTAAAAGTTAACTTGTTGGAATCCTCTATGAGCTCAACTGTAAATGTTCTAGTGAAGAACCAAAACTGCAATGCCAAAAGACTTAGAACACCTATGGTTAAAATTTTGAAAAACAGTTTAGTAATCAACATAACAGTCTAATTATTTTAATTGTATAAAACATTTTAGGATAGTAGTTATGATTGAAAGCATGTTAGGAACATCAAGTTCTTTTTGTTACAAGTAGGAACACACAGACATAAGCCTGTAGAGGGCTAACACCACTGACAAATTTAGTTTACAGGACACCAGTTTAGTAAAGTGTTTAAAAAAAAAACTTGGGGAACACAAATGCATTAGCTACACACACACACACACACACACACACACACAGAGTTTACTTACATATAGCTTCTAGCTTTGCGGTAAAATTTTGAATCTTTGGCTAAGTAAGATGACAGGTATATAGCACTGACAAAAATCAAAACCCTAAATCTCCCACAAGTTGGGAGATAGTGTCAATGACCCTAAATACCCACATTTTTTTAATGCACAAATGCATCTCATCTATACGCAATGTTCACCCATCCAAGACAATTAGATGAAGGCCAGGTTTAAATAGCAGGGCTGCCCAAATGGCAGACTCTCCAATCTGAATGGCACTGATCATAAAATGTAGAAATGCCAAAGGTCTTATTGAACAATATATAAAATTGCTCCTAGATATAAAATAAGAGGTTTAGATGTTTCTTGGATGAAAAGAAAGCTGGTCATTTTACATGTAGTTAAATTACACATATTTTAAGCCCGTAAACATTTGTACAACATTTAGATGAAGTTTAGTAGCATTTTAGTAACTTAGATATGTAGGACACCAAATATATTGGGATCAGTTAAATAATAGTTGCTTAACAGTTGTTATAAGGTGGTTATTTAAAACACTTTGCACAACTTTATGAGCCTTTTGTCTTTGTCCCTATCCTCCTTTTTTGGAAACAATCCTTTAGGACATAATTTACTCCATAAAATCCTTTTTTGCTGAAAAGCATTTTGAAACAACCTTAATAAGACTTGAACTTAGACACAATTTTCCCAATAAAATAAAATACCCTTAGTAACTTTAAATATTAATTAAAAAACCAGTAAAAAAGCAGTCTTATACTGTTCCCATGGTACAAAAATAATTTACAGAAAATGTATTTGTTAATGGACCCATACATTGTAAATGAGAGTTGAATTTAAATTATATTTATGACAGAATGAAACAAATTAACATCGTTTGTTCAAAACCAAATTCCAAGACTACCCTGGAAGCTGCTGCTTTAGTTTAAAACAACCCTTGTTTTTCTTAGTCTGAGCCTAAGAGTAAATTTCTAAACATCATCTAAAGTTAGACTTTTAGATGATGTTTTATAACAACAACAGGTTTTTACATATTAACTTCATAATAGCAGGTTAAGAACTATCCTAAAAATGTTTAAGAACTATCCGAAAAATGTTTACACACACACCCACATACATATTTTAAATTAGGCATGCCAAAAAATTATTAATTTAAGCACATATAAAATTAAAAAACCAAAATAAGCTGCAGTAATTATTCAGTTGTTTTCTGGAATTTTAGGGACAGAAGAAGTTTTTACCTCATGTTTGATAGACTAAGGTATAAAATAACATGTGTAAACAATTACATTAATTTAGCGTACTCTCAGATCTTTAGTCATAGGTTAATTATAATTTTCCCCATGGGGTTAATAAGACAGACTTTGAGATTTTTAATTCTTAGATAGATTATAATAGATTTCCTTAAATTTTCTTTTTTGTAAACTAGAGGATAATTTATTGCTCACAATTCTGGAGGCTGGAAAATCCAAGATAAAGGGCCCAGAAGACTTGGCCTTTGGTGAGGGCCCATTCTCCTTCAGAGATAGCCCCCTCTGGCTCTGCTCTCACACGTAGGAAGAGACAAACTAAACTCCCTGTATTCTCTTCTATAGCAGTGCTGATCTCATTCACAAGGGCTCTTCTTTGATGACCTCTAGTCATTAAAGCCACATCAGGATAGCAACACATCCAGGATAAGATATCAACATATGTATTTTGGAGAGAAATAAACATTCCTTAAATTTTCTTATGTCTGTCCTCGACTTCATAACCTGGAGCATTTTGAGTTTCATTTCCTATGGGCAAAAAGAGAGTATAAAGGGGCAGCAGCCTGGCATTCTTTTCTTTTCTTTTTTTTTTTTTAGGGGAGAGCACCAACGCAGTCCCCCACTATCACAAATTATGCAATCGAGTTTCCCGCATTTGGGGAAATTGCAGGGATCCGCACATCCGGAGTGCAATGGATAAGCCTTGCCCTGGGAAAACCACCTTCTTGGTCATGGTATCTCCCCTGCCAGGGAAGTATAGCCTGGCATTCTTTCCCAGCCCAAATGCAGATCCTGTACCTGCAGTTCTGGCAGACATGATGCCTGTGGAATGGGCTGCTGCAGGACAATGCTGGTGAGGAGCAGGAGTTACTTTCCTCCTCCACATTGTGACTGCCATTGCCCAGGGAGGAGCAGGAGCTGAAGTCAGAGGGGAAGGGCAGCACAGGGTGCACAGACCCTGTCCTCTGTTCCAGTGAGCCCCAGCCACAGGGCAGCCTCCAGGATGTATTTAACTTTTCTTTTCATTGTGGAAAAAACATGTAGAATAAAATTTACCATCTTAACCATTTTAAATGAGTATATTCACATTGTTGTGAATAGATCTCCAAAACTTCCAGCAGATCTGAAAGTCTATACCCTTAAAAACAACCTTCTTTGTCCTCCTCCCTCCACTTCCCAGTAATTGCCATTCTCCCTTCTGTTTCTATGAATTGGACTACTTTAAGATACCTCCTATAAGTGGAATCATATGGCATTTGTTTTTTTATGACTCACTTGTTTCACTTAGCACTGTTGTTAGTGCTCATCCACACTGTAGCATGTACCACATTTTCCTTCTTTATAAGGCTGAATAATATTCTACTGGATGGATAGACCACATTTTGTTTATTCTTCTATCCACTGATGGACATTTGGGCTGTTTATAGCTCTTGGATATTGTGATTAGTGCTGCAAGGAATGTAAATGTGCAAATATCTCTCAGCATAAGTTTAACTTTTTAAGTAACTGCCAATCTCTTTTCTAAAGTGGTTGTACCAAATTGTATTTCAATCAAGAGTGTGTAAAAGTTTCAGCTCTCCATATCCTCATCAATGTTGCTGTGGCCAGTCTTATGATTAATTGTGACTGTTAATAACAGGTGTACAGTGTATCTCATTGTGATTTTAATTTGCTCTTCTCTAATGAATAATGATGCTGAGTATTTTCCCCGTGCCTATTGCTAGCTTTGGGAAGATGAAGTGAGATCCTTTAGGAGAAACAATGGGCTGGGTGGCAACTCCGCAATTCAGAGCTGCCTGCTGTTAGCACTTCTGCTGCATCTGTTCTAGACAATGCAGGTGTGCTCTTTCTTGACATTGACTATGATAATGGACTTTTTTTTCGACATTTTGAACTTCATCATGTATTCAAATCTTTTGTGCATATTTGAAATTGAGATGTTTATTTTATTACTGAGTTTGAGAATTATTTATATGTTCCTGATTGAAGTCCTTTGTCAGATACAGGACATACAATATGATTTCAAATATTTTCTCCTGGTCTGTGGCTTGTATTTTCAAAACCCACTTAATAGTGTACTTGAAGATCAATTTAACTTTTATGGTATTTAAATTATTATCTTTTTTCTTTTATGGCTTATATGTTTGGTGTCATATCTAAGACATCTTTGCTTACCTCAAGGTCACAAAGATTTTTCTTATAGAAGTTTTGTACCTGTGGGTGGTTTTACCTTTAGGTCTATGATTCATTTGAATTATTTGAGTTAACTTTGGAGTATTGTGCAAAATGCAGGTCAAAGTTCATAATTTTGCATATTAGTATCCAATTATCCCAGCATATATTGTTGGATAAATCATCCTTTCACCACAGAATTACCTTTGTTCTTTTGTCCACACTGCCTTAATTGTTGCCGTTTTATAAGTCTTAAAATTAGGTAGCCTTGTCTTTAAATTTGTTCCTCTTTTTTAAAATTTCTTTGTATTTGGTATTGCATTAAACCTATAGGTCATCTTAAGAAGAACTGAAATCTACGACTCATATACAATATATTTCTTCATTTATTTTGATCTTCTGTAATTTCCCTCAGCAATGCTTTATGGTTTTATTTCACAGGACTTGCACATCTTTTGTCAGTTTTATCCCTATGTATTTCACAGTTTTATGTTGTTTTGGATGGCATTTTAAAAAATATAAATATCCAATTAGTCATTGGTAAATTGATCCAGGTCTTAACTTTTAGGTTTATCTTATTAGCTGCTTCTGTCTGATTAGACAGTGAGGTATTAGCTCATCACTAACTGGATGAGTGACTCAAAGTCGCTTGCTCATTTTGAGAAACTTACTGGCCAGGTCCTACTTGGGCAGGCTGAGGAAGGAAGGATCAACACTGGGCCTCTTTTTAATATCTTCATGCGGCAGAATCGTTTCCTGGTTTCATTAGGTAAAGAAAACATTTCTTTAGGGTTCTTTTCTGGGGCTTCCTGATTCTCTGCTGTGACAAACAAAATCCACAGAGGCTGAGTGGCCAACATTCCCTGGCTCGAATGCAGCCAGTTCTCTAATCATTCGGCTTTGGCTGCTGAAGGTCACAGAGCTGGTTGGCAAGAAATGGAGCTCAAACAGCAGGTGGCCCTGGCAGAGCCTCTGAAAAAGAGCTCCATTCATGGCTGACTATGTCACGGATGCATATGATAGTATGGCATACCTGTCAGCCTGGTGGCAGACTGATTAGCTTAATTAGTTTTCAAACATAGTCATCAGAGCTGTCGGCAAGATCAGGGATGCTAAAGTAAAGAATTGAAGAATCACTTTTAGGAAATGGCAGATAAGACCCAAAGGGGTGTTAAAAGGCCAAGAGGCAGTGGATTCATTTCGGTCCCAGGGCAACCTGGCTCAAGGATATGAGAGTAAAACCCCAGCACGTTCAGTGGAGTTCATGACACCTGACGACAAACCTTACATACAGGTGGCAGCTTAGAGGTGGTCTTAGGAGTCTCAGGGAAAGAATGGTTTTCCAGAAGCATCACAGCACATGCTATTTAAGAACAGTATGCATACAGATTGCATTGCTAATATGCCCAAGAAGGGGGCTCAGAGTATGAGTAGGAAGTTTCATAAAGAGCATCACTGCTTTTTATAAAAACTCAGAATCAGGGCTAGAACCTTTAAGTAGGATTAGAGGTGTTAACAGAGTGTGGATTTCAGGAACAATGGAAAGGCAGCCATGTTTCTAACCCACTATATTCACCCATGCTTATAATTTTATAAATTTAGTTAGTTCTTTTGCAATTACTGAAATGCTGATACCGTGGGGAGGAAGGTAAATCATTAAGTCTTATTAGCCATTTAAAACCCCTTGTGAATAAATTTATTAGAAAGCATTTTTCTGGCCCTTGGGAAGGATACTACAAAGGAGATGAGGGAACTGGAAGTAAAGGAAAAGAAACGGGGTGGAGCATTAAAGAAAGAGAGAGAGAGAGAGACAGATAGACAGACAGACTGAAGATTTCACATAGCTTCTGCTCTATAAAAGCCACGTGAAAGTAGGCATGCAAGGACACTATCAAGAAAGTGAAGACAACCCACAGAAGAGGAGAACATATTTTTATATCATGTATCTGAAAAGCATCTAGTACCCAGAGTATATAAAGAACTCTTACAACTCAACAACAAAAAGACAAACAGCCCAGTTAAAAATGAACAGAGGACTTGAAAAGACCTTTCTTCAAAGAAGATACACAAATGGTCAATAAGCACCTGGGGAAAAAAAAAAAGCTTGACATGGTTTGTCAATAGGGAAGCATAAATCAAAAGTTCAATGAAATACCACTTTATGCCCACTATTCAACTTTCTGCACTATAGCAAAATGCCTGAGATGTTCAACCTATAACAAGAAAGGTTTTATTATGGCTCACAGTTTTGGAGGTTTTAGTTCATGATCTATTGGCTTTGTTGCCTTGGCCTGACAGAAGTGTATTACTGAGCAAAACAGCTCCCCTCGTGGCCAGGAAACAAAAGAGAAGAAGGGTAGAGGCTAGATAATCTCCTTTGGGGGCACACTTTCAATGACATAACGACTTCCCACTAAGACTCACCTCTAAGAGGGTCTACCACCTCTCAATCGTGCCACCCTGGGGACCAAGCCTTAAACACATGGGCCTTTGAGGGACACTCAAAATCCAAACCTTAGCAGCTATAATTTGTTACAAAGGAAATTAATAAGAGTTGACAAGGGTAGGTAGCATTAGAATCTGCTCTGTTTGGATGTGCTATTTTTATCCCTGACGAAACTCATGTGGAAGCTTAGCCCCCACAGTAGCAGTGTAGAGAGGTACACTGCTACTTTAAGAAGTGGTAAGACCTTAGGGGGGATTAACTCTTTTCTCTTGGGAGTGAGTTCTTACTCTTGTGAGATGGGTTTTAACACCTCCCCTCCCCCTCACTCCCCCTTGCACATGTGCACATCTCTGTGTGCCCAAATTCCTTCCACTTTTTCCACTGTGAGTCAGTGCACATGAGGCCCATTCCTGAAGCAGAGCAGAAGCTAGCACCAGGAACTATGAGCCAAATAAGCCTCTTTTTAAATATAAATTTCTCAGCCTTGGGTATTTCATAATAGCAACAGAAAACAGACCAGAACAGAATCCTCATACATTGCTGGTAGGAATAGAAAGCAGTGCAGTTACTGTGGAAAACAGTTTTAAGGTTTGTTAAGAATTTAAACATAGAATTACAATAGAACCAACAATTCCACATCCAGGTATACATACAAAAGAACTGAAAACAGATGTTCAAAGAAAAATTTGAACATAAATGTTCATAGCAGCATTCTTACCAATGGCTAAATGGTAGAAATAGCCCTAGTGCCCATCAGTAGATAAACAAAGTGTGGTATATCACACAGTGGAATATTATAAATCCATAAAAAGGAATGCATACAGATACCTGATAGAACATGGATGAGCCCTGAAAACATCATGATAAAGAAGCCAGACACTATACTCCCAAAAGTAATCTACATGCTTAATGCAATTCCCATCAAAATTCCAATGACATTCATTAAAGAGATTGAAAAATCTACTGTTAAATTTATATGGAAACACAAGAGGCCACGAATAGTCAAGGCAATACTCAGTCAAAAGAACAATGCTGGAGGTATCACCATACCTGACTTCAAACTACATTACAAAGCAATAACAATAAAAACAGCATGGTACCGGCACAAAAACAGACATGAAGACCAGTGGAACAGAATAGAGGATCCAGATATGAAGCCACACAACTATAACCAACTTGTCTTTGACAAAGGAGCTAAAAATATACGATGGAGAAATAGCAGCCTCTTCAACAAAAACTGCTGGGAAAACTGGTTAGCAGTCTGCAAAAAACTGAAACTAGATCCATGTATATCACCCTATACCAAGATTAACTCAAAATGGATCAAGGATCTTAATATCAGACCCCAAACTCTAAAGTTGATACAGGAAAGAGTAGGAAATACTCTGGAGTTAGTAGGTATAGGTAAGAACTTTCTCAACGAAACCCCAGCAGCACAGCAACTAAGAGATAGCATAGATAAATGGGACCTCATAAAACTAAAAAGCTTCTGTTCATCAAAAGAAATGGTCTCTAAACTGAAGAGACCACCCACAGAGTGGGAGAAAATATTTGCCAGCTACACATCAGACAAAGGACTGATAACCAGAATATATAGGAAACTTAAAAAACTAAATTCTCCCAAAAGTAATGAACCAATAAAGAAATGGGCAAGTGAACTAAACAGAACTTTCTCGAAAGAAGAAATTCAAATGGCCGAAAAACACATGGAAAAATGCTCACCATCTCTAGCAATAAAGGAAATGCAAATTAAAACCACGCTAAGATTCCACCTCACCCCTGTTAGAATAGCCATCATTAGCAACACCACGAACAACAGGTGTTGGCGAGGATGCGGGGAAAAAGGAACCCTCTTACACTGCTGGTGGGAATGTAAACTAGTACAACCACTCTGGAAAAAAATTTGGAGGCTACTTAAAAAGCTAAACATTGATCTACCATTTGATCCAGCAATACCACTCTTGGGGATATACCCAAAAGACTGTGACACAGGTTACTCCAGAGGCACCTTCACACCATGTTTATTGCGGCACTATTCATAATAGCCAAAGTTATGGAAACAGCCAAGATGCCCCACTACTGATGAATGGATTAAGAAAATGTGGTACCTATACACAGTGGAATTTTATGCAGCCATGAAGAAGAATGAAATGTTATCATTCGCTGGTAAATGGATGGAATTGGAGAACATCATTCTGAGTGAGGTTAGCCGGGTCCAAAAGACCAAAAATCATATGTTCTCCCTCATATGTGGACATTAGATCAAGGGCAAACACAACAATGGGATTGGACTTTGAGCACATGATAAAAGTGAGAGCACACAAGGGAGGGGTGAGGATAGGTGAGACACCTAAAAAACTAGCTAGCATTTGTTGCCCTTAACGCAGAGAAACTAAAGCAGATACCTTAAAAGCAACTGAGGCCAATAGGAAAAGGGGACCAGGAACTAGAGAAAAGGTGAGATCAAAAAGAATTAACCTAGAAGGTAACACACACGCACAGGAAATTAATGTGAGTCAACTCCCTGTATAGCTATCCTTATCTCAACCAGCAAAAACCCTTGTTCCTTCCTATTACTGCTTATACTCTCTCTACAACAAAATTAGAAATAAGGGCAAAATAGTTTCTGCTGGGTATTGAGGGGGTAGGGGGGAGAGGGAGGGGCTGGGTAGGTGGTAAGGGAGGGGTTGGCGGCAGGGGGGAGAAATGACCCAAGCCTTGTATGCACATATGAATAATAAAATAATAAAAAAAAAAGAAGCCAGACACAAAAAGCTACATATTGTATGACTCCATGTATATGAACTATCCAGAATAGGCCAAGTCCATAGAGGCAGGAAGCAGATCTGTGGTGAAACCAGAAGGAGGTCTCCTTATGTGGTGATGGAACTTAATCATGGTGATGATTGTACACTCTTGAAAACATATCAAAAGCCACTGAAGTGAACACCTTAAAATGGCTAAAATCGTGAGTTTTATGTTATATGATTTTGCCTCAGTTAAAAAATAAGCCATATACAATCTCCACATGCCTCCTGGAAATGGTGTCTATGGAATATGGCCCCCTCCCAGTTTCTGCAAGCCTAAATAGGCCACAGAGCTCAAAGGGTATAACTTCTTATTCTTCTTGCTGTGCTGTGAGGATGCAGCACAGGAATAGAAGCAGAGTAAAGAAAGACAAGAAAGGGAAAAAGACTTTCAATAGAAGAAGCACAAATGTAGCAGGGCATGTGAGTGCTTGTCTGTAATCTCAGCACCAGGGAGGCTGAATTAGAAGGATCGTGAGTTCCAAGCTAACCTGGGCTATATAGTGAGGGCCTCCTTCAAAAAAGAAAAGAAAAGAAACATAAATGTTCTGTAGTTGAGTTAAAGCCTGAAACAGCAATTTGTCATAGTCAAGGGAAGCACTAGGAACCAGACCTCAGGATAAGATAAGCAGAGTGGGCTTGCTATCCACCCCACAAAACAAGTGCCATCTTTCTGTCATCTACAGGTAGAGTCATCTTTGGGTTTTAAAGTGTACACATACTGACTCAGAGAAATCATGCCAGCTATGTACACATATTTACAATAAGAGTTATTTGAAGTTTGGCTAGATATTTTAAAGATTCCATGGTTGACTTCTCTCTCTTTCTCTCTCCCTCCTTTCCTCCTTCCTAGCCATGTTTGAGATTTTTTTTTTAATTGGGAAAATAAGATGGAATTCAGTACTGCTGAATCAAAGAACAAATTCACTGCAAGTGCTTTGACTAAATCTGGCAGTGCAGCTAATGGTTCCATAATACTTTAATCTCTAATGATAACCATAGTTAAAGGCACTGCATAAAATGATGAGTTTCCCCCCCTGAAATCACATTTGACTGGACCACAATGAGTCAAGGGTCATAGTTTGGAGGTTGTATGGATCACTTCATTTCTCTCTTTCATAACCAAAATCTTTCCTTCTGGGAAGCCATATTAAATATGTCATGTGGTGATTTTAACATCCAGGCTGGAACAAAAATCATTATTGGAGACTTTCTGGTCTGCCTTGTAAGTGATCACTCCATTCTAAAATCAAGTAAAAAAGCTGAACAAACCAATAAATCAATGCTAACTCTTAAATTCAGCAGAAAAAGGAGGTCACAATCGAGAAGCTGGATTTCATTAGAATTAAAAACTTTTGCTCTTCAAAAGACATCAAAAATATAAGAGAAGAAGCCTTAGGCTGGAAGAAAATAGCTATACATTATAAATCCACTGAAGGACTGCTATCAAAAATATATAAAGAAAAAATTTAAAAATGGGCTAAAGATCAGAAGCCTCATCAAAGACAGTATACAGGTGGCAAATAAGTACATGAAAAGATTTTCAATGTCATGTATCATTGCAAATTAAAGCAACAAAGTGATACTACAACACACCTACCAGAATGACTAAAAGCCAGAACGCTGGCAACAGCAAATGTAGGTGAGGGTGTGGAGAAACAAGAACTCTCATTTGTTGCTGGTGAGAGTGCTAAATGGTGCAGCCACAATCAAAGATAGTTTGGCAGACTAAACATCCTTTTACCCTGTCACTCAGCAAATTCCCTGGTATTTATCCAAATGAATTAAAACTTACATCCACACACAACCTTAAACACAGATAGCAGCTGTGTTCATCATTTCCAAAACTTGGAAGCAACCAAGGTATCTTCAGTAGATGAATGAATTTTAAAACTGTAGTACATGTAGACCGTGTAATATTATTCAGCACTAAAAATAAATGAACTATCAATCTATGAAATGACATGGAGGAAACATAACTGCATATTACAAAGTGAAAGAAACTAATCTACAAATTGTTCAATTAGTATCATTTCAACCATATAGCATTCTGGAAAAGGCAAATTACAGAGACAGTAAAAAGATCAAAGGTTGCTACAATGCAGAGGGAGGAAAGGATGAATAGATAAAACACATATTTTTACAGCATTGAAACTATCCTGTGTGATACTATAAAGGTTCGCACATGTCATTAGACATTTGTCAAAACCTACCGAATGTATGGGATCACCATGAATAAGTCTTAATGCCATCCGTGGACTTTGGGTGATAAAGATGTGTCACTGTAGCTTCACTGATGTAACAAGTGTACAATTCCGGTAACAGAATCTGATAGTGAGGAGGCTGTGAGTATGTGGAGGCAGGAGGCATAAGTGAAATAGCTGCCTTCTATTCAATTTTGCTGTGAACCTAAATAAATGTTTTATCTTCATGATATTCAAGAAGAAACAAGAGTAAGAAAGAAAACCAAGCTCGCCAGCTCTATGCTATATAGAGTGCCCTCTGGGGCAGTCCTTTTATTTTTCCATCTGCAACTTAGCCAAAACATGATCTTATAGGACATTTTAAATACACAAGATGTTACAGACTGGTTGCTAAGATAAGCCTGGAATCAGAATCTATATGAGGAAAATCATTGGTAAGCACAGGGAGCAATTGTATGGATATTCTCCTGAGTCTTTATGAAGAGCCCCAGCCACAAAGTATATATCTTTACACACTAAGGAAGCATAAAATTTTTATATTTACACACATACATATGTACGCATAAAAGTACTTAATATATCGGTGAAAAATGAATAAATACATGAGTGATTCCTGCTGTGAAGACATGGAAGATGTTGCAAGATTTGTGTCAGGGATAAAATGACTCTACCACAAAATCATCCTGTTCCTTTCTTTAGTTCCTTTCTGACATCAAAATATTCTGAATTGCAATAGGACCAATCCATAGTCAAGATAACACACTGAATCTGATGGAGGTTTTTAAAAAGTGGCATGCACTTATTGTTGTAAGAGATCAAGGACCACCCACATTTCATGTTGGGAGAACATGGGGTAACATCAAAAGCAAGCCACAATATGGACAGATTTTTCCATCTTTAGTCATTCCTCACCATGCTCCTCTCACAACAGCAATGACAAAAACAACACACTATGCCTAGCAAGCATGAGGCCCTAAGTTCAAATCTCAGTATCACCAAAAAAGCAAAACAAAACACCATAAAAGAAAAAAATAATAAAAATTTCAAAATTACTAGTTTTGAAAAGGTTAAGCTTTTAAAAGTAAGGTTAAAAAAAAACTTCAAAAGAAAATAATGAAATGACCTTATCAACTTTGTGTTAAGTAAACTAAGATAATAGTCTCTAGTTAGGTGGGGAAAGGAAGGAATTATTTCTAAAACGAGGAAATGAGAAGAAACAAGGGTAAGACAGAGGCCGGTGAGCTAAGTTCACCAGCTCCATGCCGTGTACCTGTCCTCTGGGTTGGTTCTTTTGTTTTTCCACCTGCAATTTAGCTGAAACATCATCTTATAGGACATTTTAAATACGCAAGCTGTTACAGACTGGTTGCTAAAATAAGCCTGGATTCAGAATCTATATGAGAAAAATCTTTGGGAAGCTTAGGGAGCAATTGTGTGGGTATTCTCCTGACTCTTTATGAAGAGCCCCGCCCACAATCAAACCCCAAATCCATCCACACCTCCCTTACCTCTTGTTAATATTAGGTTATCCAGATTGCTGTTTATTTCTCCCACAGACCTCTGAGAAACAACACTGCACTCTAACACCATAGAGACCACTCCACGTGTGTCTCAGCATTAGAATATGCAGGCCTAAGCATGGGAAGAGACCGAGGAAACAGCCCACCCTACTTACCCCTCGGCAGGTGTTGTAGCATTGCGGGGTGGCTCTGCCATCCTTAGCTCTCTTCCCTTACCTGTCCTTGTCACTGTTGCCATGGCTCTATTCCTTCCCCTACTTTCTCTTCCTTCCCCTTCTTTCCTTCCCCTACCTTTTCCTTGCCCTCCAGCATTCCCTTCTCTAAAGGGAAATGATATCTTGTCCGCATAAAGAAAAGAAGAACATATGAAGGCTGTAAGAGAGAAAAAACAAATAACATACAAAGGTAAACCCATCAAAATCACAGCAGACTTCTCAACAGAAACATTTAAAGCAAGAAGAGCATGGGGTGAGATCTTCCAGGCACTGAATGAAAATAACTTCAACCCCAAGATACTCTACCCAGCAAAGCTATCATTCAAAATAGCTGGAGCAATAAAAGTCTTCCATGATAAGCAGAAACTAAAACAATATGTGACCACAAAGCCACCATTACAAAAGATTCTGCAAGGGATCCTGCACACAGAAAGTGACACCCAACTTAACCATGAAAAGGCAGGCAGCACCAAACCACAGGAAAAGAAAAAGCAAGACAGTAGAGAGTAACATCAAGTTAGGTACACACAATCAAACCTTCAAACAACTAAGACAACTAAATGACAGGAATCACTACATACCTATCAGTACTAACGCTTAATGTTAATGGACTTAATTCACCCATCAAAAGACATCGTTTGACAAAATGGATTAAAAAAGAAGATCCAACAATTTGTTGCTTACAGGAGACTCATCTCACCGACACAAATAAGCATATGCTTAGGATGAAAGGCTGGAAGAAGATTTACCAAGCCAATGGCCCCCGAAAACAGGCAGGAGTAGCAATACTTATCTCTGACAAAGTAGACTTTAAACCTACATTGATCAAACGAGATAAAGAAGGACATTCCATACTAATAAAAGGGGAAATAGACCAAAAGGAAATAATAATCATCAATCTGTATGCACCCAATGTCAACGCACCCAATTTCATCAAACATACCCTGAAAGACCTAAAAGCATATATAAACGCCAACACAGGGGTTGTGGGAGACTTTAACACCCCATTATCATCAATAGATAGGTCATCCAAACAAAAAATCAATAAAGAAATCCAAGATCTAAAATATGCAATAGATCAAATGGACCTAGTAGATGTCTACAGAACATTTCATCCAACCTCTACACAATATACATTCTTCTCAGCAGCCCATGGAACCTTCTCCAAAATAGATCATATCCTAAGGCATAAAGCAAGCCTCAGCAAATATAAGAAAATAGAAATAATACCGTGCATACTATCTGACCACAATGCAGTAAAAGTAGAACTCAACAACAAAAGTAAAGACAAAAAACATGCAAACAGCTGGAAACTAAATAACTCATTACTTAATGAAGAATGGATCATCAATGCAATAAAAGAGGAAATGAAAAAGTTCCTGGAAGTCAATGAAAATGAAAACACAACCTACCGGAACCTATGGGACACAGCTAAGGCAGTCTTGAGAGGAAAGTTTATAGCCATGAGTGCATATATTAAAAAGACTGAAAGATCCCAAATCAATGACCTAATGATACATCTCAAACTCCTAGAAAAACAAGAACAAGCAAATCCCAAAACAAATAGAAGGAGAGAAATAATAAAAATAAGAGCTGAAATCAGTGAAATAGAAACCAAAAAAACCATACAAAGAATTAATGAAACAAAAAGTTGGTTCTTTGAAAAAATAAACAAGATCGATAGACCCCTGGCAAACCTGACTAAAATGAGGAGAGAAAAAACCCAAATTAGTAGAATTAGGAATGCAAAAGGCGAGATAACAACAAACACCAAGGAAGTCCAGGAAATCATCAGAGACTACTTTGAGAACCTATATTCAAATAAATTTGAAAATCTAAAAGAAATGGACAGATTTCTAGATACATGTGATCATCCAAAACTGAACCAAGAGGAAATTAATCACCTGAATAGACCTATAACACAAAATGAAATTGAAGCAGTAATCAAGAGTCTCCCCAAAAAGAAAAGTCCAGGTCCTGATGGATTCTCTGCTGAATTCTATCAGACTTTTAAAGAAGAACTGATACCAACCCTCCTTAAACTGTTTCACGAAATAGAAAGGGAAGGAAAACTGCCAAACACATTTTACGAAGCCAGTATTACACTTATCCCAAAACCAGGCAAAGACACCTCCAAAAAGGAGAACTATAGGCCAATCTCCTTAATGAACATTGATGCAAAAATCCTCAACAAAATAATGGCAAACCGAATTCAGCAACACATCAAAAAGATTATTCACCACGACCAGGTAGGCTTCATCCCAGGGATGCAGGGGTGGTTCAACATACGAAAATCAATAAACGTAATAAACCACATTAACAGAAGCAAAGACAAAAACTGCTTGATCATCTCAATAGATGCAGAAAAAGCCTTTGATAAGATCCAACATCATTTCATGATAAAAGCTCTAAGAAAACTAGGAATAGAAGGAAAGTTCCTCAACATTATAAAAGCTATATATGACAAACCTACAGCCAGCATTATACTTAACGGAGAAAAACTGAAACCGCTCCCTCTAAAATCAGGAACCAGACAAGGATGCCCACTATCTCCACTCCTGTTCAACATAGTACTGGAATTCCTAGCCAGAGCAATTAGGCAAGAAGAAGGAATAAAAGGAATACAAATAGGTAAAGAAACTGTCAAAATATCCCTATTTGCAGACAACATGATCCTATACCTTAAAGACCGAAAAAACTCTACTCAGAAGCTTCTAGACATCATCAATAGCTATAGCAAGGTAGCAGGATACAAAATCAACATAGAAAAATCATTAGCATTTCTATACACTAACAATGAGCAAATGGAAAAAGAATGTATGAAAACAATTCCATTTACAATAGCCTCAAAAAAAATCAAATACCTAGGTGTAAACCTAACAAAAGATGTGAAAGACCTCTACAAGGAAAACTACACACTTCTGAAGAAAGAGACTGAGGAAGACTATAGAAAGTGGAGAGATCTCCCATGCTCATGGATTGGCGAATCAACATAGTAAAAATGTCTATACCCCCAAAAGTAATCTACATGTTTAATGCAATTCCCATCAAAATTCCAATGACATTCATTAAAGAGATTGAAAAATCTACTGTTAAATTTATATGGAAACACAAGAGGCCACGAATAGCCAAGGCAATACTCAGTCAAAAGAACAATGCAGGAGGTATCACAATACCTGACTTCAAACTATATTACAAAGCAATAACAATAAAAACAGCATGGTTCTGGCACAAAAACAGACATGAAGACCAGTGGAACAGAATAGAGGACCCAGATATGAAGCCACACAACTATAAGCAACTTATCTTTGACAAAGGAGCTAAAAATATACGATGGAGAAATAGCAGCCTCTTCAACAAAAACTGCTGGGAAAACTGGTTAGCAGTCTGCAAAAAACTGAAACTAGATCCATGTATATCACCCTATACCAAGATTAACTCAAAATGGATCAAGGATCTTAATATCAGACCCCAAACTCTTAAGTTGATACAGAAAAGAGTAGGAAATACTCTGGAGTTAGTAGGTATAGGTAAGAACTTTCTCAACGAAACCCCAGCAGCACAGCAACTAAGAGATAGCATAGATAAATGGGACCTCATAAAACTAAAAAGCTTCTGTTCATCAAAAGAAATGGTCTCTAAACTGAAGAGACCACCCACAGAGTGGGAGAAAATATTTGCCAACTGCACATCAGACAAAGGACTGATAACCAGAATATACAGGGAACTTAAAAAACTAAATTCTCCCAAAAGTAATGAACCAATAAAGAAATGGGCAAGTGAACTAAACAGAACTTTCTCAAAAGAAGAAATTCAAATGGCCAAAAACACATGAAAAAATGCTCACCATCTCTAGCAATAAAGGAAATACAAATTAAAACCACACTAAGATTCCACCTCACCCCTGTTAGAATAGCCATCATCAGCAAACCACCAACAACAGGTGTTGGTGAGGATGTGGGGAAAAAGGAACCCTCTTACACTGCTGGTGGGAATGTAAACTAGTACAACCACTCTGGAAAAAAATTTGGAGGCTACTTAAAAAGCTAGACATTGATCTACCATTTGATCCAGCAATACCACTCTTGGGGATATACCCAAAAGACTGTTACTCCAGAGGCACCTGCACACCATGTTTATTGCGGCACTATTCACAATAGCCAAGTTATGGAAACAGCCAAGATGCCCCACTACTGACGAATGGATTAAGAAAATGTGGTATCTATACACAATGGAATTCTAAGCAGCATGAAGAAGAACGAAATGTTATCATTCGCTGGTAAATGGATGGAATTGGAAAATATCATTCTGAGTGCGGTTAGCCTGGCCCAAAAGACCAAAAATCGTATGTTTTCCCTCATATGTGGACATTAGATCAAGGGTAAACACAACAAGGGGATTGGACTATGAGCACACAAGGGAGGGGTGAGGATAGGTAAGACACCTAAAAAACTAGCTAGCATTTGTTGCCCTCAACGCAGAGAAACTAAAGCAGATACCTTAAAAGCAACTGAGGCCAATAGGAAAAGGGGAACAGGTACTAGAGAAAAGGGTAGATCAAAAAGAATTAATCTAGAAGGTAACACCCACGCACAGGAAATCAATGTGAGTCAATGCCCTGTATAGCTATCCTTATCTCAACCAGCAAAAACCCTTGTCCCTGCCTGTTATTGCTTATACTCTCTCTACAACAAAATTAGAAATAAGGGCAAAATAGTTTCTGCTGGGTATTGAGGGGGGGGAGGAGAGGGAGGGGGCGGAGTGGGTGGTAAAGGAGGTGGTGGGGGCAGGGGGGAGAAATGAACCAAGCCTTGTATGCACATATGAATAATAAAAGAAAAAGGGAAAAAAAATAAAATAAAATTAGGCATATAACAATTTTTACAAATAAAGTTCAAGAATTCTAGCTCAGAACAATTTTTAAAACACAGTTTTTCTCTCTTGAGAGACAACTTTACCAGATGATCCCTGGTTATTTTAGATATTACAATAACAGAAAGTCAATCATCACTGAAACAGTTCACTATTTGCCAGGTAGATTTACTTAGCCATAAGGTATCTTGCTCTTACTGGAATTCATCAGCCTGTGACCGTCAGGAATCACAGCCCTTTTGCTGGGGATTAACCAAGTCTGGGAAGTAAATTGTGTGGCTCTCATTTGTTGATGCTGGTTCCCATTAAAGCCGTGACAAATTAGTTTGGCTCTGGCCTAATGGATGATTCTTATGTAATTACTGGAACCCTAGTTTCTTCATCAATCAAATAGGTCTTAACTTTACTCCTCCTCAATCTTATAATTTTGATATTTGCAAAATAAAAAAATTACAGGATGGTTGCCATAAATGGAAGCCACATTTGTCAAATGTGATGTAAACCAGGAAATTCAGCAAGAGGACTCACTGGTGTCTCTATCTCAGCCTGCCCTAGCGTGTCACATGAAGAATTGGAGGTTATAGCATTCTGCCTGCAGGAACTGGATCCAGCCAGGGGGCAAGAAAATTCTTTTGTTCTTTCTAGAACTTTTTTCACAGAAAATGTACATGGGACAACTCATTGTAAATTGAAATTACAAGCAATTGTATAACTTAATTGTACAATTAAATCTCAAAAGAAGTCCCTCAGTATCCTGTGTGTTTGTTTTTAGCTTATTTTATGGTAAACATGAAAGCCCAAAGGAGCCTGGGAATATCTCTGTATTTTTCTTGAAGCTGTGATTAGTCTACTTAACTTAGAAAAATACACTTCTAAAGCAAAATAAAATACCGAAAGAGCCATGCATGAAGAGTTCAGAGAGGACTAGATGTCAGGACTATAAAGACAGCAATGTGTGGCTTATCAGTTTGTTTCCAGGAGGGATGACCACAGTAATGCTGTGTCTTCCTTTCATGTTTGTTGAATGAATGGCAGCATCCGGGAAGTACAAAAAATCTTAGGGGCAGAGTGATAGAGTGATGCTACCAGGATCTAAAGAGCTGTTACTTTGGAAGGTTTCAGAATACGATGACTCTAAACCACACAACGACAACCCCAGAGGCTTTTGGAAATTAATTTTACAAAGCAGAAGACAGAGAATATTTATAGAAAGTACTGTTGAGAAAATACTGTGGACTAGGACAGACATTCTTGGATGTGCTCCCTTCCTACATCTAGAAGTTTCTTAGTACTTCCTGTTCTCAGAATCACTCAACCCTTCTCTGGCAAACCATGATTTTAGGAAAGGATCTGACAAATCCTTTCCCCTGAGTCTCAGTCATTGAAACAATTTATTGCAATACATTAGCTGATTTTTCTACTGACAGAAAAGGTTTAATATACTGCAATAGTTATTTTGTTTACTTTTTCATATCACAACCAGCTTGATTTATTTCTAATTGTAGAGTTAAAGACATCAATCAGAGCATAAAAGGAGGTAATTTTGTAGAAGAAGAAATATTTTTAAGCAAAATTAGACTGGTTCACCTACTTCACTTATTTTGAAGATTGGTAATTGATCATCTAGTAGTATTCTGGCCTTCCTACATATTAAGATAGTTAGCACACACAAAAAAAAGAAAGGGTGGCATTAGCACAAACAGAGCAAGGACATGCCTGTCATCAAAATACACAATCTCTAAGGGATCTGGAATCTCACTACAGATCTCAGCAGCTTTCTTGGGGCCCAAAATAAACCAGGTATTCAAATACCAACCCCGCTTTCAAAGAGGCAAAGTTTAATTGCTTTTGTCTTTGTTGAAATAAAAATAGTCATTCTGCATTCGTAGGACTGAATAGAGTCTTTTCGGTAAATAAATCTAAGTTCTAAACAGTTTTATAGCAATCCTTGGACCATGTTCTCATTAATATTTCCATGAAATAATTACCTTTTAAATCAGAACACCCTTTCGTACTTTTTAGTATTGTTTCGGAACACATTCTCATGCTTCCCCTTTCCCATTTCTCTTGAAATTGCTTGTGTCTGAGCAATTTAATACCCTGCCATTGTGTGTTTAATTCATGTTAAGACACGTGTCCAGAAATGCTTATGTTAGAAACAGTCTGGCCCTTTGAATACTGTGAGCTGGCCCCATCTTTCCCTTCTCTTCCCTTCTTTACCTTCCATATAAACTATATTGTAGAAGTTGCTTGCTGTATACAAGCCCACTCTCCTCATTTTGTTTTAGATTCAAAGTTCCCAACATGAAAATACCATACAGTAACCAATCTAGAGGCTTGCTTATCTTTCCCTTATAAATTCCTAACCTTTTCCTGACTTAGCAGAAAGTATGCAAGGCTCAGGTTAGGTCAACAATGGAGTCAAGTTCAACTGAGGGAGAGTGTCATGGGAAAGAGCTCAACTAGCTAGTCCAAACATTAAAACATCACTGGCAACCTTGACCAACTTCGGCATTAGCCTCAGGTGCACTTAATGTATTTTGTTAATTCATAGAGACTCTGACTGTCTGTTTTTTCTTTTTGTTTCCAAGTGGGGATTTCTTTGCTTATAAAATATTGTGTCTTCTGCTGGGGATAGTTCTGTTCTTGCTTCTGGAACAGCTCATAAATTACATCTCCTGAATTATAGAGTGCAATGGTTAACAAAATGGTTTCTTATTCCCCTGGGAACCCAGGTAGATTCAAATAGCTACTTACAGAAGTGATTTAGTGGAGCTTTTATCTTAGACACAGAGTAACCATGTACTCATAAGACTGTTCATTTACATTTGGAGTTTTGCTTACTTTGGCTCTGAACAAAATGCAGCTTCAAGTTTATGTCACTAGAGTTCATTGTGAATGAGGGAGATGGAGGCAAGCTTCAGGAGCCACAGCATCTCTTAATTTTATTTCCATCAGCTTTCCTTTGCTATAACAAAATACTTGAGGTGACAATTCACAAAGACAAAAGGATTATTTGGGCTCATAATTTTGGAGGTTCCAGTCCATGATCAGTTGACCCTGTTTCTTGGGGTTGTGGTCACCCATCATGTCATTAGTGTCGGATGGAGCAAAACTGGATACCTCATGCCCAGGAAGCAAAAGAAGAAGAGAGGACTGAGGTCTCACAACCCTTTGAAGGCATGTTCCCAATGACCTAACGCTTCTAACTCTCTTTGAGGTCCTACTCTCAAAGGCTACACCTCTTAATAGCACCACACTGTGGATCAAGCCCTGGAAGACACTCAACATTCAAACCACAGTGTATCTGCCAGGGCTCCTCTGCTAACCCAAGTGTACCCCTGTGAGTGAACGAAGGATACCTTCCCCTGTGGAATAAAGTCTTGTGTGAACACTTCCACATGACTTCCTGTCAGGTTAACTTAACCTTAGAGAACTCCAGTGCTTTCAAAGTAAGGGGAATAAATTATAGTTAATAATATTGAGCATTGTTAGACTAAATAAAAAGATCATTCATTCCTTTATTGAAGAGTCATTAAATAAATATACCACGTCCTTCACAAATCTTCAAAAATGGAGCGGTGTTTTCCAAAGGTATTTGACCTGGGAAGACTTTTGTGTATTTAGAGTATCTCTGAGAATCTCATGTACTGCAAGGAATCAAACCACAGTCAAATTTGATTGCAAGCTTGCCTTGCTCATTCACACTCACTCCAGAAGAAGTGAGAACCATGATCTTGCTGACTTGGTTGGATTCCATGAAGGATGCCATTTTGGACCAGATCCATAGCCAGCTGCAGCATCCGATCACCAAAAGACTGTCATGTGCTTATGAGATAAGGTGTGTACATCTAAACCCATGAAATAACTGAGAAAGAATTATTGCCATCTGACTTAGTTGAAAATTTTTATAAGAGCATTTCATCAAGCCACCACAGAACTGAAGATTGGTGGAAGAAAAAGACATTTATGACAGAGCATAAGAGCTGGCCTCAGTAATGAAACCTTGAAATACTAAGGATGCAACTCTTATTGCTTGGTTTCCCTGAAGAGTGTCCTAGGAATCTATCATTGGGGAGCATCCCTAAATTTTTTGGGGGTACTACAGTGTTACTGTCATGATGTCAAAATTTATTTAGATTATTTGAATAAAAACATTATTTGTCTTAATTCATTTGGACTGCTGTAACAAAATTCTTTAGATTGGATAATTGATAACAGATAAGATTTATTGCTCACAGTTCTGAAGGCTAGAAGTCTGAGGCTAAGGCACCAGCAGATTCAGCATCTGGTAGAAGCTTGCTCTGTGGCACCACACAGTGGTAGGGGTCAGGAGGCTCCCTCCCACTTCTTTTACAAGAGTAGTATCTCATTCGTGACAGCTTATCCCTCATGACAGAATTATGTCCCAAATGTACCACTTCTTAATAATATCCCCAGAAACCAGGAAACTGAGGCCTCCTGGGTATCAGGTTTTGACACATGAATTTTGGGATGACACATCCATTCAAACCATGGTGGTATTCTTAAATCTTTAAGGGACTGAGGTTTTAGGCTGAGGTTTTCTGGTACAAAAAGATTCAAATGGAAATAAAATAATTAATATATTCTGATTTGATTCTGGTGTGGCAAAAACTTTATTGGTGATACTTGGAGAATGCTTGCTAGTTTGTAGGTACTGGGCCAGAAAGAAGGTAATAGAAGGATAGATGGTTCATCAGTCTGTGAACTGGTGCAGACCAATTCTAGCTATAGAATCAGCCACATCAGAACGGGGTTGTCATACAGGATACTGACATTCATTATTATTACTTTTTTGCTATATGTGGGTTTGAACTCAGGACTTTATGCTTGCTAGGAAGGCACTCAACCACATAAGCCACACTCCCAGCCTTTTTTGTTTTGGTTATTTTTCAGGTAAGGTCTTATTTTTTGCCTATGCTGGCCTGTTCTGCAATTCACCTCCTTATGCCTCCCCTGTAGCTGTGATGACAGGCACAGAGAACACATCCAGTTTTTTCATTGAGATGGAGTCTCAATAACTTTTTGCCAGGGATGGCCATGAGCTGAGATCATCCTGATCTCTGCCTTCCAGAAAGCTGTATGCCACTGCACCTAGACTGGCATGCTGGTGAATTTAATTGACTCAATAATTTTATTGAGTGACTCAAAACTCCTTTCCATCTGGTTCTACCTGTACTATCTATGTAAAAATTGGGATTGGAAGAGGTTCAAAGATCTGTTAATGCAAACCCTCATATTAGAAAGCAGGCTATTGAGGCTTAGACAAATTTTATGACATGTTCCAAGGGTGGCTTCAGGGGCAGAGTGTAGCATCTTTGAGAAGCAGATGGTCAGCCTGTTTTTCTACCATAGCAATAAACTTCTGTTTCTTATAGAGGAGTCTAGTTTTGCAGGTGTTCCCTGGGTTCTTAGATAAACCTACATTCTTAACTACATATTATGTGTCTCTAAAAGTCTTACAATGACCAGATGAAGAAAAATATAGAATGATACAAGGGGTATTGTCTTCATTTGTTTTGTATTATTATAAAAAAATCAGAGACTAGGTACTTTCTGAGGAAAAGGGATGAATTTTGGCTAACAATTTTGGAGGCTGAAAGGCCGTACCTTAGGTGGCCTTATCTGGGGAGGGCCTCATGCTTTGTTGTACCAACCATGGCATCACCTGGCAGGAATGCACGGGAGAGCAATGAACAACATATGCAGGAGAGGCCTGACACGTGGGAAGGCCTTGTTTTATAATAACTCATTCTCATCCAGTTTCTGAAGATCTAAACCATTCCCATGAGATGAGTGTTAATTCTTTCTGAGGTTATTAATCCCATGACTGAATTACCTCCCACTAGACCCTATGCTTTAAAGGTTCTATCTTCTCTCACATTGCCACAGTGGTGACCAAGCTTCCAGCACATGAACCCTTGGGAGACAAATCATATCCAAGTTCTAGCATGTAACTTTGCTTCAAGATACAATCTAGACAGGAGAAAGGTGTCAAAGATAATACTTTGAATCAGTACTCAGACAAAAATGGTTTCCTGTTGAAAGTAGATAGTCTACCCAAATGAGTGTTTCTCAAACACCCGGTCATGCAGGAATGTTCCAGTCCAAAGAAATCTATTTCAGTAACAATCTACTTCCTGTGAAAATTCTGCTTTGGACAAGAATAAAGATGTATGCAAAGGACTATTATTCCTTTGGTAACAACAACAACAACAACAAAAACCCCCCACAAATATAGTTACATTTTTGAAGGATGCAATAAAGCCTTGACAATTAATTAATTCCAAGAGAATAAACTTTTCATAGATGAGCAAGGATTCAGGGCAGCTTCTAAGCCTGTGGCATGCATCTGGCCTGTGTGCAGGTAGAAACTGGGTACAGATGAGGAGTTTTTTTTAGGATGGAGGGAAATTGGACAAGTTCTATGGGACATTATGTTCTGGCTAGAGTCTAGAAGAGCTCTAAGTACAAGGACAGATCCCTCAGCCCTTGTGATTCCCACCATCCCACCACTGCCACCACCATGAGGTTTGCTGAGAAAAATGGCAGATGAGAGATGAGAGATGGAAAGCTAACAGAAAACAAATAATTTAGCACATTCTGGGGCCCTGACAGAATTTAATCCAAAGGTAAACTACAAATGTCTGCAATTTCAGCCAATACCTAGCCAGCTCAACTACTGGTAAGGTCAAATACTCAGTGGCATGAGTATGACAGAGGCTTGACTAAACACAGTGAAAGCAATATGCTTAAATGGTGACCCAACTCAAGCAGAACTTGACAGCACTCTAAATTAGCAACTCCTCCTTCTGACTACCATAGAAAAGAAAACTCTGCATTCCTTGGTAAATGATCAAAACTAAACCAAAGTTATATTTTGTAATTTCCTGTCGATTAATATGCAATGTCCAACATTCAATTAAAAAGTTGCATTATTTGCAAAGAAGGAAAAAAATGCAGTGTAGCCCATATTTAAGAGAAAACATTCATTAGATACAGATTAATGATGACACAGTTGTTGAAATAAACAGGCAAGGGCTTTAAGATAATTATTGTAAATATATTAAATTGTTTACTGAGTACGTTGGGTTAAAAGGACAGAAATAAAAATTCTATAAAATAATGCAATTCCCTAATATACATATATATTAGGTGCTGGTGGCTCATACCTGTAATCCTAGCTACTCAGGAGGCAGAGATCAGGAGGATCACAAATAGTTTGAGAGTCTCTATCTTAAAAAAACCCATCACAAAAAAGGGCTAGTGGAGTGGCTCAAGGTGTAGGGCCTGAGTTCAAGCCCCTGTACTACAAATAAAAATAAAAAAATAAAAAATAACCCATGGGATGATATGAAGAAATCTAATACACATGTAATTGGAGCCCCCAGAGAGAGATGAGAATTGTATAGAAAAGTATCTGAAGAAATAATGACTGAAGAATTTAGATTATTGGAAAATATCAACCTACAGATCCAAGAAACTTAACAACCTTCTAACAGAATAATGCAAAGAAAACCATAGTTAGGGATATTATAGTCAAAATTATAGTCAAATTGCTGAAATCCAAAGATAAAGAGAAAACATAGAAAGCATCAAGAAATAAGCAAAACGTGCACCAACTGACACTGGCTGACTTCTCATCACAAATGCAACTTAGAATATAATAAAATAATACCTTTAAAAGCTCACAGAAAAAGTAAATAAGCCAACCAGCATGGAATTTTATATCCATTGAATATATTTTTCAAAAATTAGGGTGGAATCTGAGCATGGTGGCAGATGCTTGTAGTCCCAGCTACTTGGGAGGCTGAGGCAGGAGAATGGTGCCCATATATTTGAGATCAGCCTGGGCAGCATCTCAAAACCAAATACAAAAAATCAGAGTGAAATTGAAGCTATTCTGTGAGATATTTTTGTCATGACATTGCTATACTACAAAAAAACTAATGTGAAAGAAAACGTTCTAGACTAAAGAGAAATGATACTAGTTGGAAACTCAGATCTTAGAAAGTGATTTTTTTTTAAAAAGGCCAGATAGGTAAATATGATGATATGTTGTTTTATCTCATTTCTGAATATGTTTAATAGGTTTTGACAACAAGAATAATAAAAATATGTTGTGGGTTTTACAAAAGGTGTGAAAGTAAAATATTAATAAAGCTATGTTTTGAATGTTTACCCCCCTAAAATTCATTTGAAACTTAATCCCCATGCCATAGCATTGAAAGGTTTAGGAAAGGACCATGAAGGCTCGCCCTGATGAATGAATTAGTGCCTCATGACAGGGCTTGAGGAAACTAGCAAGACCCCATTTGCCCTTTTTCCCTTCTGTCCTTTCTACCACGTGAGGACACAGCATTCATCAACTCTGGAGTGCACACAGCGACAAGGTACCATCTCAGAAGTGGAGAACAAGCTGTCACCAGACACAGAACTGGCAGGAGCCTTGACCTTGGACCAACAGCCTTTACAACAATGAAAAACAAATTTTCATCTTTTATGAATCACCCAGCATCAGGTATGTTTTTTTATAGCAATACAAACTGACTGAGATGGAAATCAATAGAGCAAAAATTGGGAAGGAATAAATGGAAGTGTTCTCTTATAAATTCTTTTATGTGGAGTAGCAAAATATTTATTCAAGGTATATGAAGGCAGATGTTATTTTTCCTGTAACATACATAAGGAAGGTGAAGCTCAAATAGCTCTTGGACTTGACCAAGGGAACCAGCTAGTTAGTAACTAAGCCTGGTCTAGAAAACAGGTCTTCAAACTCTAGTCCATTACTCTTAAGGTAAGATTGGAATTAATTAAAATACATTACCTGCCAGCCTGGGCAGAGCCCAGGGCAGAGCCTGGTGGTTAGTCTATGGTTTTACATGACCAAATGGATCTCACTTCTTCATCTCTAAGGCTTTCCTCTGTAATGCCTCAATTTATTTATGTAAGATTCTCCTCTTCCTTCTCTATGTTAGCATATCACTTACAGCATGCATAAGGAAAGGGACTCATGTATGGTCCTGCCTCCTGTGCAGTTCCCTTTCTTCATTTTCCCCCTAAATCAATTCCCCCCCAGTCCCCCTCACCCTAAGTATGGTTATCACTTCCCTCATCTATAGAAAGCAAATGAGGAAAAGCAATATGGGTTGGGGTGAGGAGTAAGCAGAGGATCTTTGGAGGGGTGTTTATTCAACCAGACAGTATAAGAAGTGAATGCCCCTGGGTATTGAGTGGGGGGCTGGGGGCACGGAGTGGCTGGTAAGGGAGGGGGTGGGGGCAGGGGGGAGAAATGAACCAAGTCTTGTATGCACATATGAATAATAAAAGAAAAAGGGAGAAAAAAAAAAAAGAAGTGAATGCCCATAAAGAATAAGAAAATTTCAGGGCTGGGTGTGGTGGCTTATGCCTGTAATACCAGCTACTCAGAAGGCAGAAGCAGGAGGATCATGGTTAGAGGCCAGCCCCAGGCAAAAGTGAGATACTCCAAGAAAAAGGACTGGGGGAGTGGCTCAAGTAGAAGAGCACTTGACTAGCAAGCACAAGACCCTGACTTCAATCCCCAGTGCTGCCAAAGGAAAAAAAAAGAAAAAGAAAATTGTTACCGCCTGCTTTTATTGATTGTGATATAAGCTTTTATGTTTGGGTTTGCAGCCAGGGACAGCGTGTCATCCAGTGTTGAGATTAAGACAGAGTTTAGCATAGAACAAAAGACTGGAGTGAGTGTGAACTTCAATAATTATTGATGACAAAACTGCTGTTTCTTCTGTTCTGCCTGTTCACTGGCAAACAGCACTAGGCCCAGCCACACATTTCCAAAACAAAAACATGGTAGTGCCATTCATATCTGTTCTCAACTTTACTTAAGGTGCCTGGGATCTCTGATTCGCCCATGGTAAATTGCTCCCTGACACAACCAGCACTGCCAGGGCAGAGCAATGACAAAGAGCTGTCCCACAAGCTTGGAAAATGCAGCTCCATTTTTGTCTCAGCACATACTGCACTTCCTTTATGGGTCATTTTGAGGCAGTACAGACTAACAAACGAATCAATCCTTCTGGCTGGGCCAATGAAAAAATTCATGGGGCAATGGTGGAGAAACATTGCAGATATGTCAATGAACTTTGCCCAAGAATGGGGATTTAAGCAGCTCACATGTTCATAGAAGATCAAGGGAAGGGACCACACTATTTTCCTAATTCATAGACAGAAAGGAGAGTGGTAGATGCCAAAGATGGAAGGAAATTGGAGACAGGGAGATATTTTCAGTGAGTGTGGTGTTTTCGTTTGGGAAGATGGAGGGGCCAGGCTACTGGTTTCACAAGAATGTGAACATCTTGAAGAACTTGACAGGAGGTTAATACTGTTCTTTGCATCTGGCAAACCCTATCCCCTTTTCCAGTACTTCTCTCAGGTTCCTCTTGGCCACTGTAAACAGGGAAGCAGGTGTCTTGGAGGGGAGATGGCAAGACCAAGAAGAGATCCAAGAAGAAATAATGAAAGTAAATATATTAGCATTAACGTTCTGTTACAGATATTATGCTATAATTTTTATCTATATTCAACCTAGGACTTAGCAGACATCTGTTGGTCTGATTTTAAGAATTTTTACACACTCTACGAAGCCCTTACCATAACCTGCTTCAGAGTTACCAGATGTGCATAGCTGAGATTGAGGACCTGCTGGTTGTGAAGCAGACAGTAGTTCTTGAATGTGATATTCAAATAAAACCTTCTCCTACCCCTAAGACTAATTTCACAGACCCTTGAATTGTTTTGTTACACAACTGCACATCGCCATAGGCAGTGTTGTCTAACTGGTAAAAAATAAAAAATTTAAATTATCATCATAACGAACCCATCAAATTTTAACAATTTAAATGTTCTTATAGTTTGTGGAGCTCCCCCTCCTTCCAAGAATATGCTCAGGGGCCTCTGAGAAATACTTCTCTTAGAAATATTGGGGAGCCTCTGACAGCCACAGTTTACGGGGGAAAACAGCAGGAAAAAAATGAAAGGTTTTGGTGATAGTGGTGATTCTCAAATCACCAAAAAAGTTCCTAAAATGGGAAGGAGGGTTAGAAAATAAATGTGTGCTTATAAAGTGAAAAATAAAAATGTTTAAATTGTTATTTTATTTCCAGTTAACAGTAGATGACTTCAACCGGCACATTCAGCTGTTTTAGAAGTTGGTGCTTAGAAAAAATACTCTTCAGCAGTAAGACTTGGGGTGTCTTCATTTCAGTACCCCCTATTCTCCTCAAGCAATTTGAGGTAGCCTGTTTTGGAAACTTAGACAAGAGTGCCTATGAGTATTTGTATGAACAGACTTTGTTTTTGCCCTGGGACTGTCCAGCTGCCAGCTATTTAGTGCCTGCTTGGTACATGGGCAGGTTTTGCTGTTTTCCCTTTCCCCTCGGTGGTTTCTACAATAGAAAATAATCATTTTTTTTAAAATGGAAAGGAACCCACTCCCTTTTCATAATCTCAGCTACAGATCTGCTTTTGATTCCACAAGCTTCATTTTGCTCCCTGAAGGATAATTTGGAGATTTAAGTAATTAACCCAAGACTCATAGGAGGCAGCCTCCCAGAGGCGGGCGGTTTTGCTGTGGTGGACTCGGCGGCTGTCAAGCATTAACTTCTTAATAATGAGGCCTTTCAGCCCTGCCGCCATTGGCACAATGATGCACTTGAAGCTAGTGGCTTGGCGCAGTGTAAGCAGGCCACTTCTATTCTTCAGTTGGACAAAATAGTCCTCTTGATCTCTGGGTTGGAGCTATTTTTATTTTAGTTCAGCTCTTTTCTGCTTTTTAACTTGGTGGGCAAGTCTTTCACTTATATTTTGATCTACTGCTTAATCTGTTGCCTTTTTTTCAAAAAGACCTGCAAAAAGGCACCCTTCCCAATATCCAGCGACCAGTCCTGCTTTCAGTATATTTAGAATTCCCTGATTCAAAAGCTGAACAAACCAAACCCAGCTCGCTTCTCAGATCCCAATTCACTTCCTGCTATTAGCATGGTAATGTCCCTGTCGCTGGCTGCACTGGGGGCAATCACACCTGCAATTAAAAACCAAATTAGGACTTATCTTTTCTTGGCAAGCGGGATCCTCAGAAGTTCCAAGACAGCTGCTGTCCTTCCCCACCTGCCTTTTAATGCCCTCTCCCAAGCTTTAGCAGAAAGAACTAAGCATTTCTAGTTTTTTATTTGACGAATCAGTGTATTTTAACTGATTCAGCAAATACTTAACTGAGTGTTTCTTGTGTAACAGACACTGAGACAAGCTGTCACCAAGCATACTGCGCCTAGACCCATGGAAAGGATTAAGAAAGCACAAGACCGGGTGTATTTACATAAGGGAATATACAGCAGTTTTATACAAACATATATAACAACCCTATAAATACAAAGTGAATAGACAGTTAAATGTCAACTTAATTAATTGTAGACATAAATTTCCTTTACATTTGAAAGCAATTTATAGGTAGATTTTCTCACGCCTCAAAGATTCCCAGATATTCCTTATTTTTGGTTCACTTATAAACAAAATTAGTTTTACATAGCCAAAAAATTTCAAAAGCATAATTGTTCAAATTAAGAAAAGCTTTATTCCAAAAAAATAGAGTTAATGTTCAATGTGCTGCATATAAGGGCCTCTAAAGGTCACAGTGCTAGTAGTTGAAGGAGGACAAGAGAGGCCTCTGCCTCTCTTGTGGCCACTTGTAATGCTGATCAATCAAGGAGACACAAGTGATGCGCTGTAGGACACTGTTGTGCTGCTGCTAATATCGGAGTTTTATAAAGCACGTGTCACTCCCAAATTATTGTCTCTGCAACTGGATGCTCTTTGGAATTTTTGAAGACCACTCTCATGCCAACTCAACAGTCCTCTCTTCTCTGTTTCTTTCTTCTCCTGTGTATCATCCTGATCTCTTTCTTCTGATCACACAGAAATCAGAGCATTAGGACCCAGGCCCAAACTCCAGGGGTTTCACATGTCAGGTCTGGCCACTTGCCCCAACGTGCTAAATAGAGGTTTGAAAGGAGATTTATTAGTCAGCATGGGCAGCGAGGGAAGAGGCCAAGTAAGCACTCCGCCCACCTTCGGCCATCTTCAGGGTATACACGTGAGCTTTAGGTTTAGTGGAAGAATTGGGGCAGATAAGTGAAAGGTATGTGTAATGATTAAACAGTGCTGCTCAAAGTATGGCCTGGTGGATCATCTCAGCCCTTATTTTGGGAGGGGGTCTGCAGAAGTTGATCTGGACTTGTTATTGCTGCCATTGCTTAAGGGGAACATCCTGGTCAAGATGAGCAAGTTGTTGTTGGCTGGTGGCAGTCTGTCCGGAGGGGACTCTGCTGTTCCTTTCTTGCAGGCAGTTTTCTCCATCCCTTGTAAAGATGTTATTGATCAGTCCTGTCCTTCCTGGGTTGCAAGGTGACTGCAGGTGAATAACCTAGGATAAAGGTAGGTGCAAAACTGGAGGCAGGGGTGCCAAGCTCTGCTTCTGCTTTCAGTTAATTCACAGATCCAAGTAAGGGGGTTGGGCAGCAAAAGCAGCTCAATACCAGGTTTTGGTGCCCAAAGGGGAGAAAACCCTACCCCAGATACACTTCAACAAGTTTAAAGTGAGTAGAGTCATGCCATGCCCCTAGAGTTTTCACCTTACATCAATTCAACTATACCATGTTTTTGGTGCCTTTTGGACTTGTCCTCAACCAAAACGCAGAAGCCCACATGTCATTTTCGTATTAATAATGCCAAGTACACCATCCTCAGTGGTACTTAGGAAGGTGGCTTTCTTAATGTCTTGGGAACTATATTTTTTAAATATAGCTTTATAAGTTCACCACACCCAGACAAAGACAAAACCTTGATTTTGTTATCTTAGTTATCATTCCTCCCAGCTGGGTGCCATCTTAAATTTGGTAAGTTTGCCATCTATGTTGGAGGGGACAGAGATGAACAGGAATAAAATTGGGTACTTCACCTTATGGGTACCGCAGAGGTATGTCACCCCTGTAGGTACTCCATTACTTACAAAATCCAATGAGTCTCTGTTTTGTTGATAGACACCATAAGTTATTTCTTTTATGCTTTATTGAAATCATAACATTTTATTTTCAAAAATACATTCAGATAGTGCTTCTGTGGTTTCTATTTGCAGTTCAATATATTTGTCACATATAATTTTAACATGATATCACCTAAGCCATATATCTATATATATGGCTCATTATAACACTCTTTTTGATTGGACTAAGACCAGGGTCTAGAATGACAAAGTTGAATTTATGTGACACCAAAGAATCAGGAAACACAATTACACAATTGTGGTATATTTTTAGAGATGGGACCCAAACAGGTCATTTCAATGTCCCTCTACCTCCAAGTCATGTCTGAAATCTACATTCATTGTCCTTAAACTTTGTCTCCTGCAAAATTCTACAATACGTTTTCTGAGTTGTCACGAGATTTTGAAGGTTTAGGAACAGTGTCTAATTTTCCTTGCTTGGTTTGGCCTTTTTGCCTATATCTAAAGTAGTTGTGACTCTATTAAATACTTAATGGCTTTGGGGACACAAAAAGAAGTGTGGGTTTTTCTCTGGATTAAAGGGCTCAGCAACCCCGTGAAGTCGTCACATTCCCTGGCCATGTTAATTAACTGTGCCTCTTGCTAATAAGTCTTTGGAGATACATTACTAGGATCACAGAAGTGATTTGTGATGCTCAGAGTGGGAGGAAAAAAGGGAAAAAACATAGAGGCTTTATGAATCTCACAGAAGGAAGTCTGCCTTCTTCACAGTCATTCTCCTTATAATTAATTTTTTTCTGAAAGCAAAAAATGGCACACAAAAATTAAACCTCTATAATTCAAAGTGAATAATGAAAATCCATTTTTCTTTCCCACTTATGTAATTCAATTCAATGTTCTTATCCTTCAACAAAACTCTTACTATTATTAGCTGAAAGCATGAGTTTATAATCATTTCTTAAAAATTCTGTGGATCCCATCCATGGAATTTATTTGCTCTTCAATACTATCTTTCCCCCTGGGGACTCATTACTCATTTACACATCTAGAAAGTAAATAATGTGCCATTAACTGGGGGAAAATGCAGCCTGCTATTCATGGCACCAGGATATGGCTTGCTTTCTTTCTTTTAAACAAGACAAGCATTTGGAAACAGAATACTTTAAAAGGAAAAGATCAGAACTTGTTTTTCAATGAGTGGAGAACAACAGGCACCATTGTAGCCTAAAGCAAGGATCTTACTAAGAGTTCAAGGGACAAAACCCCATAACAGACTATTATATAGAAGATTTAGATTGAATATTTTTATGTTCCATATGGATTTCAGTTTCTATCTTAATGTGCATATCTAGTTCCAAATTTAACATGACTTAAAAAAAAGATCTTAGTGTTCTGATAAATTTTAAAAAATTAGTAGCTATCATTAAAACTAGAAATGGGGACATATTTCCACAGCAGCCATTGATCTGTGGCCTAATTGGCACCATACAGCAATTCTTCCCAGCATTCTCTAGGATGGGGAGAATAGGACATATTCTGGTTTCATCAAAAGACTATGGCTTTAGCTCATCATAAAAGGACAGCATGAATCCAGTCCATGTATGGCACCTATATTGAAGGACAGACGCTCCTCACTTATAGTCATTAATCTTGCAAGCCTTTCAGGAGTGCAAATGATTGATTTCCCGCTCTGCTGAGCTTTCTTGGAACCAGGATGGAGAAACACTACACAAGTGTCAGACTTTTTCTCGTATAGCACCATTGATAATGTTAACAATAGTAATATCTACATTTAGGGAACATCTATCTTGTGCTGGGCACAGCTCTCTACACTTTAGATATAGAGTATATTTATTCCTATCAATATCATGAAAGTACATGAATTCTCTATTTTAGAGAAGAGGAAACTGAGTCACAAAAAAGTTACGCTGCTTCCCAAGAGCAAGGAATAGACTGACCTGGGTACAGGTGGTCTAACTCTACAGAGGCATTTCTCTTCACTGTTGCACTCATTGTCTCTCATTATCCCCTTTCCTCCTCCCTGCCTTCCTGCCACATTCCTCCCTTTGATGCTCAGATCCACTTCTGGGCCAAAGAGCATCATCTTGATCTAAGGGTTTATATTCCATAATGGACCTAAAGGATCACAGTACAAGGGGGATTCAGCAGAGTAATATTAGGCATGCTCCTAAGACAAGGAACGTTGTCCTTATTAAGGTCTTGAGCCCACCAAGGGTTGAGAACTAGCCCCCGAACAGGTCATTGGGACTCCATTCCTTCCAGGTCTGTACAGGAATAATAAGTATGGAAAGCCAGAGTTTTGGTGACAACACTTCCTGCTTGGGTACTGTGTATGCATGAGTCACAGTCCAAGGCCTGGGGGTCCCCAGGTAGAGAGCTGACTAAGATTAGCAAAAGAAAACACGGAAGGGACTCATCCTCAAAGGTGAGATGGGCAACTCCTCAAGCTTCCACAGTGTGTAGACTGTCAGCTTCCTGAGTGACTAGAGCAGGACTGACAGTTCATCGTTCATGGTCTCCTGTTGTCTCCTGGGAGCAGGGTCCTGTTCTCCTGCAGCAAGCTGGAGTGCCCCTGTGACAGCAAGGAGCTACTCGGCTGTGGTGCATCCAGCGAATGATCTCTGCTACTTTAACTGTAGTGAGAGGTGGATAAAACAACAACAAAAGGGCCCCTCTAGTGGGGCTTTAACAGTTGAACATTCCATTCCTTTACCCAAGCAGTACCCACTGGTTTATAAGGGTGCATGGGAGTTGTCAGGCTAAGAGGGAGTCTCTCTTCTACCCAGTCATTGATTTTCAAAAGAGTCAACCTTAGGGCCTGAATCTGTTGTCTCAGGGTGAGGTCACCTATTTCCTTAAGGTCCCCTCACAGGCCCTTGACTAAAGGGGGTGAGTGCCCAAAAACAATTTCAAAAGGGGTCAGACCCATCTGTTTGGTGGGGCTAGACCTAATCTTGAGCAAGGCTATGGGCAGTAACCCGTTGCAGGTGGGTATTCTGGCATAATTTTTCCAATTACTTTTAGAGTTCTGTTCATACGTTCTACTTTCCCTGAACTCTGGGAGTTGTAGGCTGTGTGCAGCTTCCAAGTTATTCCTAAACCCTTAGCCACCAACTGTACCACTCCAGCCATGAAAGCTGGATCCAATAGACCCAGGTATTCTGAACCAAGGGATGATTTCCTTTAACAGGCACCCAGCTACTTCCTGGACTTTCTCAGTACAAGTAGGGAAGGCTTCTACCCATCCTGAGAAGGTGCAAGCACCAGCAAATATTTACATCCTCTGGACCATGGCATCTCAATAAAGTCCACAATCAGGTTTTCAAAAGGAGTTCCTCCAACACTTTGCACCTGAGATGGCACTCTTGGCCCTTGTCTGGGATTGTTTTTAGCACACAAACTAGACCTCTCACATATTGTCTTACTTATGTTAGAGAGCTTGGGAACATAAAAATGCTGGACCAAGGTGGACTCAAGAGCTGTTTGCCCTGAGTGAGTTCCTTCATGGAACTGCTTGACAAGTGTGGGAGCTAGTGATTCTGGAATTGCAATACGGGCCGTTGGCAAACTTCCATCATCTGCCTGGTAGAAAATTTCCCTCCTCAGTCTTAAACTAGGCCTGTTCTTATGGTGTGTGCCACGGGTCCCATTCAGATAAAGGACATAAGAACAAGGCAGCTCTCAGTGAGGCCGAGGTTTGTTGTCCTATGAGGGCTGCTTGCTTGGCTTCCCTATCAGCCTTTCAGTATCCCTGAACAGCTGTTGTCTCATTCTGGTGCCCTCAGCAGTGCATGACCACCACTTGCTTAGGGGCACATACAGCTTCTAGCAATTCCAGAATTTCTTGTCCATACTTCAAAACAATGGGGAACTTGGACTGTGAGTTCTTGTCCCAAAGTAAGTTTGTCTGCTTCAGCCACCAAGACAGCACTGGCCACCAGGGCACACAGGCAGAGCAGCCAGTCCTGGGAAACTGCATCAAGTTGCTTTGGTAAATAGGCCACTGGGCATTGCCAGGAACCTAGCTGCTGGGTCAAGACTCCCATAGCTGTCCTCAGTCTCTCAGCCCCTAGAAATTCTCTAATCTGTCAATGGGTCTTGGGGGTTGGAATGGAACAAATGGTCTGTTTTCTCTCAGGGCCCAGTCTACATTGTCCTTATGACACGTGAAATCAGAATTATTTGACAATATTCTGGCAAATCTGGTCTTTCTTTTGGGAAACCTTATATTCTGCCTTCCACAAAAGGGAGAGAAGGAGGTGAGTTTCTTCCATACAATCTTCCTGAATTGGTCCAGCCAGCAGAAAGTCATCTACACACTGGAAGAGTGTGCAGCGATGCTGGTTGGGCAAGAAAGCCTTTAGGTCAGATGCCAAGGCAGTCCCAAAGATAGTGAGAGGGATTTTGAAACCTTGTAGCAACCGAGTCCAAGTTATTTGTCTCTTTTCTCCAGTAGTAGAACTTTCCCACTGGAAGACAAATATGGGTTGGCTCTGTGGGGCCAGGCAGATGCAGAAAAATGCATCCTTAAGGTCCAGACAGGTAAGACACTTTGCCTCAGCTTGGATAAGTCTCAAAAGAATGTACAGGTCTGGGACCACAAGGCATAAAGTGACAGTTGCTGAGTTGATTGCACAGAGGTAGTGCAAGGGCCTTGTGAGGAATGTAGTATTGCCTGGCTAATAAGAATAGCTGCTGGCTTTAATTCTACCACCACTGAGGTATGTTCCAAGCCAGTGTCCACCATTATGTCAGCAAAATGGCCCCCTATCTTCATTTGGACCATAGGCCCCTGGGGGCCCAGTAGAATGGAGCCCAGTCCTCCTCACAATCCTCAAAAGTGGTCAGTTTGACAATGTCTTCTTCCTAGGGGCCCCTTCTCCCCTAAGCAAACTGATACTTTCCTTCAACATCTCAACCTCTGCCTCTGATCTGGGGATACTTCTGGGGGTTCTTGGGCTGTTGGGGACATTCATTTTTCCAGTGCCCTTCTGATGACACTGGTTTCACCTTAGTTCCTCTCTAGAATGAGGCCATTCCTGGGGCACTGACTGCTGTCCATGGGGATTGCCTCTTCTCCTGCCATGGTCTGCATGCTGGAGCCTGCCCAACTGTTAGGCTAGAGCTGCAGCAAGGAGGTCCACCTTCCTTTTCATCTTTCCATTGGCCTCCCATTTGGCCTACTGATCTCGACTGACAAAAACTTTGTGGCCACCTCCAGAAGCTGTCTGGCTTTCATACCAGCAAAACCCTCAGGCGTTTACAATTTTCTCCTTATGTCCCCTGGGCCTGGCTGACAAAGGCTGCATTAATCATCCTCTGGTTTTCGGCCACCCTCTGGGTTGAAAGGGGTGTACAGGTGGAAGGCCTCACATAGCTGCTCATAAAACTGGATGGGGCTCTCAGCTGGCCCTTGGAGAACTTCTGTCATCTTACTCATGTTTATGGCCTTTTTCCTTCTTCTTTCATGCCTCCTGATACTGGTCAAGCTGCTGGTAATCTTGGTCATCATTAGGTTCTCAGCAGGAGTCCTTCTCAGGGAACTGGCCCTGGGCATAGGTTTGGGCATTTAGAGTGCCCACTGGGACATGATCTTCCAGCCACTTTAGAGCTGCCAAGGTTGTACAGGGTCACTTATCAGTATTAAATTGAGTCAGAAGAAGCTGTTGGCAGTCTGTCCAGGTGGGCTTATTTGTTTGAATGATGGACTGCATTAGATCAATCAGAGCCTGAGGTTTTTCCGTGAAGGAGGGGGTACAGTGGCACATAAGGAGGCAGGGTCTCCTCAGGGTGCCCTGCTAATATGGGTTTCTCTGGCTTTTTACATTTTTCCCTGTATTTGGAAGCTGCTGCCATCCTGGCTGCCATGACCCTACATGCTTCCTCTAGGTGGGGCTTTAGCCATGTGGGCTGACTGAGGACTGCATCCTGCCAACAGTCAATATAAGGAACTATCTGGGTGTCCAGGCTCCCCTACAACCTCTTTAAAAACTCTATTGACTATGACTTTATCTAATGACCCCTTGAAGGCCATCCTACACCAAAACAGGCCAGTTTATTCTATAGAAGGTCCTAAGTTTGCCAGGAGTCAGCTTGACTCCATAATCTCTAGTAAATTCCTTTGTAAAGTTTTTAAGCATGCACTCTAGGGGGTGTTCTTACTCTGTCCTCCTCCGATTCCTTTTATTACCAGATGTTGAGACAGAGACAGAGACAGAAGGGTTGAGGGTTGTAAAGAGGAAGTAAGGGATCCTCCTCTCTGGCACACAGGAGAAAACAAATAACACTACTCACTTTATCCATCTTCAGCTGCTCCTCTCGTGGGGATTTAGGCATCTCTTGGCTGTAGTGAGTCCATATAAGCCCTGGACTGGAGGCCTTAGACCATGTGAGTTTGCCATGGACCTGCAGATCAGGACTCCAGATTCACTTTGCAGGTGAGCTGCATCTCAGGCTCACACTTTCACACACTCTTACACAGCACAGTACTTTCACCCTGCTCCCTGAACCTGAGAGACATGGTTTCATCTCAAAAGGTGGTTATTCAGGTGTCTCACTGGGAGTTGATCAGACTTACCTTCTGCCTCCTGAGGCAGGCTTGAATTCAAACCTGGGTTCTTACCAGTCTTATGAGCAGGGCTCCCAAGATGGTTCCCAAACCTTTCCAGGTTCTTTTGTGCTACTGAAACTCACCTCCTCAGTTCACTGGGAGAAAGACTCCCTCCCCTTGGATCAATACATCAGTGGCACCTGGCAGGGGCATCTCACCTGGCAGGCTGGGGTCACTGAGCCAGCAACAAGGTGAAAACACCACTCCAAATCCCAGATGAGCACCCCAGAAATGTTGTAGGATGGTTCAGAGAGATGGGGCATCAAAGCTTTCAGGAAGCAAGTTTATTAAGCAGGTCAGCAGTGACTCAGCAGACTTGAGTCCAAAGATTAAGCTCTAAGAACAAAAGGGGCTTTCCTTATATACCATTTAGAGCCGGTTATAAAAATGGGGGTTACAGCTTGTCCCATCCATGGTCACATACTATTTCATTGGCTATTTTAACCTCTGGGGTGAGGTGACCCTTCTCTGGTCTCATCCCAGGTGCTCTGTGACATTCCTCAAATCTATTGTTTTGTCTGTTTGTTTTACTGTTGCACTCATTATCTCTCTCATCATCTCTCATTATCTCCCTTTCCCCTTCCTGGAACAAAAATGTAAAAATATTTTACATTTAAGCATCTTTTAAACTAAATTGTTGAAACCCTTTTATACATAGAGCACATCTCAGTTGGGCTAAGCATGTTTTGAGTGCTTCTTGTCATGGATGGCTTGCGTTTCCCATCTCAAGTCCATATTCTAAATGTCTGGGTTTTACAACAAGTGAAGATGTCCCTTTCCCTGCCATGTGACTTCTCTCTTTGGATGGAGACAGAGTTTAAAGTCCAGAATTGTGTTGGAGATGGGGTTTAGCATGAAATTCCTGGGGGAACTGGAAGACCTAAGCCTTCAACCCACTTGGAATCTTTTTGTGCCTTACATGAGGGCTGCTCTGGACTCTGGAGTGACCCATCCCTCAGCCTGACAGAAGCTGGAGTGGATTGCATCTACATCTGCCCCCCCAGGCCAAGCTCCATACCCATATTCCCTGAGTGTCTTCTTTCTCAAACTTCTTGGAAGCTTCCCTGAGAAGACTATAGGCTTGTGGGAACAGAGACATGGAGAGGCTGACCTGGCTGGCAGTTGTTGGGGTGTGTGGCTATTCAGAGCAGTTAGGTTATCCCTTTCACCCCTTGAGGTCCTGAGTGTCTGTGTTAGTAGGGAAGCAAGGGCACAATCTTCAGAGTGCCCATATTGAGATGGCTCTGTGTAAACCAAAGACTTCTGTGAACAGACAGTGATGTGTAGTACCCTCATCATGGTCTGGCACATCACAAAGAACCCAGACCCAAACTCCTGGGCCTCCATATGTAAAGAGACACGATGAAGGGCAGAGAAAGGGGGTTTATTACATGGTTTGGGCAGCCACAGGAAGATAGCACTTCAACTTCAGCCATCTTCACAGAACAGACATGGGCTTTAGATTTCAATAGACAATGATTTGGGGACACTGAAGAGAGATACATGTAATTATTAAACAGTCCTGGTCACAGGTGTGTCCCAGTGGATAATCATCTCATCTTTGTTTTGGGAGGGGTTCCAGAGAAATTGTGATTGCTATCATCACTGATCAGAGTAACAGAGTCATTGTTGCCTGGTGGGTGGTCTGTCCTGAGGATCTTCAGACCAGGAGGCTGGCAGTGACCAGAATACCAAGGTGGTCTCTATTGTGTACTAGATAGGCCAAGATTGACTTCTGGGGCAAGGAGTTCCAGGGGTGTCAAGAAGATTCCTTCCTGTCTTTGATAGAAGGACCTCTGTTCAAGATAATCTCTCCTACCACATACCCATGTACACAAACTTCTGCTCTGCTGTTGGCTCAGAAAACACAGTCCTTCCCCACCTTCCCCCAGCCCCACCTCCACCTCCACCTTCTCTCTCAGTCTTGCTCAGGAGTGCTGAAGGTGGGTGGGAAAGGGAAGAAAAGAGGATGAGGGAACAGATGTGTACATAGAAACATTTCTGTATTTATCCGTCTTGGCAGAAAGCATTTTCTCACAGGCATCATAAGTCAGAATATTTCAAACTTCTTTGACCTCATTCACAGAAAGAAAACCATTTATGCTACTGGTCCATTAAAAATATTATAGCACTTTAAAAAACTGCTTGGCAATTTATTATAAGAAAAAAATGCAATTTCTACTAATGCTGAGCTCTCCCATGCGCAATAACTCAGCAATTCTCTGCCTAGGTACTTATCCAATATGGATGTTCACATACGTTTGCCAAAAGACATACTTACAATGTTGATGGAGGTAATGTTTGTAATAGTAAAAAAGTAGAAACAGCCCAAATGTCATACTTAGGAGACTGGTTTAGAAAGTATGTAGTCATACAGTAAACAATATGTATAATATATGTGTGTAGAGTACAACCACAAGAACGAGCAAACTACAGCAACAATAGTGATGGCTTTCTCAAAAATAAGGTTGAGTGAAAGACCCAAAATGCATACTACACCTTTCAAAATCAGATAAAACTAATCTTTATTGTTATGTCAGGCTGCTATATTTTATATTGCGACCCACATGATGCAACATCTGTATAAGTGAATTGAAAGAATGAGGAAACAATTCTTTTTATTACTATATGTAAAGCACTCTGATTTTCCTGTTATATGAAAGCCTACAGGTGACCTGATAAATGGATTTTATAACAATTAATGGGTTGTGACCTATAATTTGAATAAAACTGGTATTAGTGCTGGCAAGGCTTCCAGAGCCTCACGGGTTATCTAATCTCCCTAAACATCAGTTTCCTCCTCCATGAAGAGAAGAAAATAATGGTATCCATCTTGTTAGAGGATAGTTGTGGAATTAGATGATTTAATGCACTTTAAACCCTTTGCATAATGGCTGGTATGTGAGCCTGAGCACGTGCGTGCGTGTGCGCACACACACACACACACCAAATTTTATTTAGTTTTATTTCCAAATACATCTAGGTCTTTCCTTGGACAAATAAATCTTTCAAATCCTTGCTCTCATACTTACTGATAACGTGCACTAATCTTCCTGAGGGACTTAGAGGTGACTCACTGCTCTAAGGAAGCCAAGTTCCTTGTTGAAGGACTTTCTGGTATTTCCACCTTGGAGTGGACTTCTTTAAGCTGTTTCTGTGTTCCCACACCACGTTCCCCTGGGCTGTTTTCTTGTCTGCTCTGGCCTTGCCAAGGCCTGAGATCATTCGGGCATATACAGTGTAACTGTACTTGCATGACCCTTATTTTTAAAAAGTCATCTTAGCTTGGGAAATGTTGGCCACAGCTAAGAACAAGCCTCCTACTTGGCCCTGGGGTCTGACCAGCCCCCATTGCTTCCTCCAACAACGGGGGCTTTATGCTCTCATGCAAAAAGACCAGCTGTCAGCTTCCATTTCCCTAATCCAGCCAGATCCCAACTTGGCCAATCAACATTCGCTATCTGGGGAAGCCCATCTGTGAAATGCAGCAGTGCCCTTACTGGAATGACATGTCATAAAAATTAGTTTGGGCACTAATCTAAGGAAGCTTTGTGCTGAGTCGAGGGACTGTGAGGGCCTGCTTGGTGTCCTTCTCTTTGCCAACGAGCTGGATCAGAAGAGCAGAGCCAAGCATGAAAACACAGCAAGTGCCCCCACCTCCTGCCTGCCACCCCCAGCCCCTCGTGATGCTGTCCTTGGGATGGGGACACCCTGGCCCGCTCCCTCTGACTCCTCTCCTCCAGGCTACAAGTTGCTTGTCACCCAGGAAGGCTAAAAGGACGAACAGATGGGTGAAACTACATTGCTGTGTTTTTGTGTGAGGAGTCATGGTAGTTTTTTAACTGTAAGATTACATTGCTAACTCATGGCTCCATTTGTTTAGAAAGGAAAATAAGCTCATTCCTGAGAAAGATTCTTCTGGCATAAGTAGTCCCTCTCCTCTCTGGAAGACCAGTTGCTTCCCAAACATACTTTTTGAACTGCTGAGGAAAATAAAGAATTTGGACTTCCATTCTGTTGTACGTAATGGCCAAGGTCACTTTTCCCTCAGCCTCCATTCCTGATGGTTTACACCACACTCACTTACCTCCAATCCCACCTCCCCCCAGAAGAAATTCTATCTTCTTTCAGCCTTCAGGGATGGGGGTTCAACTGCCTGGCAGCCTGCAGAACCTAACCATCCTGCCTGCAGGTGAGTACCATCTCCCTTCCCCACCTTGCTCAATGGTTTGCCCACCATAAGGATGGCTTGATCCTTCCTGTGGGAATGTGGATGCATAGTGAGGGCATTAACCTAGCTAATGCCATGTCTGGCAATCCTGTCCCCACCATGCCTTCATGTTTCAATCCCATTTCTTCAGCCTTGTTTGGGGATGGGAGGTGGGAGGTGGAGCGTGTTTCATCAAAGGCAGTTGTCACTCAGGTTGCCTGGAAGTGTGCACCAGGCTGACTCCCAGCAATGAAAAGGTGAAGTACATACAGGAGCCAGACCAGGCAGGAGCAGGGCTCTTTCCATCTTTAATTGACTAACAATGGGCTTCATTTGTGCCACTTACAAAAATCACCACACCATGACACAGCTTTTGAATTGTATCTTCAGTCACCTGGGCATTTTCACATTTGCCCATTTTTATATAGTGGATTGTTTTAAAAGATTTTTGGAATTTTTCCTGGAAGCATAGATCTTAGAAGTTTAGAAATTGATAAAATTGGGGCAAAAAAACTTTCTAATTTAAAAAATCTGCAGTTTTTTTTTTTAAAGAAGCATTTTTTTTCAAACTAGTTAGGAACATTTTCTGACTTAACTATTTCTACTTTTTTTCTTAAATTTGTCTTTGGAAAAAAAAATCAATGCTTTGGCTACATCTTTGCTCCAAGGCAATGTAATTAATTAGATTTCCACTTTTAGATCAGCCTAAATATTGAGTAGCCCCCTTTTACAGCTTGAGGGGCCCAGAGAGACTTTTCTAGGGACTTTGTCCACACATAACAATGTTGGACAAAAATGAATCAACCAATCTGTAGGTTAAAACCATGCAAATTTCCAGGCATGGTGGTGCACACCTGTAATCCCAGCATTTGGGAGTTGGAGGCAGGAGGACCGAAAGTTTGAGGATAGTCTGGGCTACCTCGAGAGCTCAAGGACAGCCTGAGAAGTATAGTGAAACCCTATCTCAAACAAAACAAAACTGTGGAAACAAAACAAAGGAACCCAAAACCCCACATATATGCCATTTTATAGGGTGAAATTTGCATATTATACTATTTAAACAACAAATTATGGTGTCTCTCATACTATTTGGGAAAGAGATCATTTAAAGCAAGGTTGGTATGAATTAAAACCAACAGAGATCATGGTAAGGGGAGGGCACAAGGGGAGAGGGAGAGTAAAAGAAGGAAGTAACAGAGGTGAATATGGGTGATGTACTCTCTATACAAGAATGAATATAGAATTTTTAAACCTGTTGAAATCACCATAAGAAGGGGACTAAAGTAGAAAGGAGAAAATAGAGGAGATGAGCCAATTTGGGTAATAATACATATATACGTGGAAATGTCACAATGAAACTCTCTATATAGATATCTTAAACAAACAAAAATGTCTTTTTCTTTCCCTGAAAAATGGAGAACAGGATCGTAACTCAGGTCCTGTCTGGGAGTTGGTACCAGTGGAAGAGGGGAGGATATAAGGAAAGTGCATAGAAGGGTGATATGGTGGAAATTTTATTTGCTCATGAATGAAAATAGAAAAATGAGACCTGCTGAAAGTATTCTAATAATGGGAAAGAGGATAAAGGAGAATGATGGAGGGGGGAGGGGGTGAATTCAACCCAGATGTACTGTAAACACTTTTGTAAATGCCGCAATGTTCCCCCAGTACAACAATAATCTGATAATAAAGAATTTTTTAAATAATCAACAGAGAAAAGAAAGAGAGCAGGAAGTTTAAAACATTTTGTTTACTAGTTCACTCACTCACTCACTCACTTGTTTATCTATTAATAACCATTAGTGAATGGCCCATTAACACATTGCCAGGCGTCATAAAGTCACCCGAGGTGTGTGACATCGCTCCAAGTTCTGGTGATCTCTTTTAAGCCCCTCTCCCACCCTTCTCCGTGTCTGCTGACTGATCCTTGTGAGGGGCGCTGCAGGGGAGAAAAACTACTGGAAACATCTTACGGAACTGCAATTTAAATATTGAGAATAAGATTTAGGTGACTGTAAAAAAACGTGACAAGACATTCCCAGTGGATTGTGAAAAGCTCCCTACTCAAGAAAGGCCCACCCTTGTGGGTGCCAACTGCTTGACTTTCAGTGAACATGTCTTAGTTTTAAACCCTCTTTCACCAGCTTGATTTATATATATGTTCTTCAGCACTGGCTTAAAAACCAAAAGCAATCTGGCATGCCTCTCTGGTTTTACCACTTTTTTCTATTCTATTTCATTTTAAGCTACTCGGGAAGAGGACCATATCTGATCTCTAGCTCAAGGGGACCAGGTGTACTCTACCTCACTGACAGATTGTGAAAGAACAAGCAGAATGCAAGTTTTTAAGTTCTTGGGGATATACCTGTGACAACCAGGCCAGATCCTGGTATGAACTGAGAAAGAAAAAGATGACAAACCAGCCCCTGGGTGTTTATTTTCAAAAGCAAATTGTTAAGTATTGGTTTCTACTTGTTATAATGCAGTAAAATGCAGCTGTAGCACCAGAGGGGAAGCAGCAAAACAGCTAGTATATGCAGTGTGGGTAAGTCAGCATTTCAGAGGCAGCAGGCTGCCTGGGCCCCTGCAGGGTGAAGCCACCCTTGATCTGCACTGTGGTGTGGCGGCAGTAGGGTGTGAGTGATGGGAGACACACTGAAAGGAGACAGTGCTGGCTGGGGCTGGGACTTTTCTGGCTCCAATCCATGTCAGCACTGTCACGTGAGGAGATCCTGAGAGAGCACAGAACTGCGAGGGTGGCCATGTTTGGTTTCCTGTTTACTTTTACATGGGTTGATTTTAAGTGTTAGTATCTGCATTGAGGCAGATGCTGCAAAGCAGGAGAGTTTCAAGGAAGCTTTCCTATTTATGTCCTCCTTGTCCCTGGTCTCTGCCGTGAAAATACAAATGCCAGCTGAGCACAGTAGTAAAAGTGGGAACATGAGCATTTTGCTAGAGAATCCTGGCCTTTCCTGTATCTCTCTCTTAGATTAAAAAGTATGATCAAACTTGTGAAAATGAAGAAAAAAAGATTACTGTATACCTTTTTAATACACTTGTCTAAAAGTCACATGAGAGATAATATTGTCACATTAATTAGGGCTTAGCCTCTGTAAAGTTAGATGCTATCCTACAGAAAATGATACATTGCAAATAATTTCTGTCCAAAAAACAAGAGGTAATCTTAGTTGTTATGGCTTTTTTCCCCTGTAGGACTTTAACCATTTTGCTATTTAAATTTGCTATCTTATTTCAGAATTTTTCTTTATACACGCACACACACACCCCCCCACACACACATCCTTGTATTCTCTTTTGGACCAGTTTTGTTGTTTTGCAAGCTTTCTCATCGATGAGTTCAATGAATCTTTGACACACGTCCATTACATATTAATATTAGAGTTAGGTTTCTAAATTTTCAAAATTATACTTTGACAAACTTAGAAGTCTGATTTCGTATAATTTGTTCAATTTACTGATTAATAAGTACATGTGTAAGAATCTGAAAATATTGCAATTAGCATCTACAGTTTTGTGCCATGTATTTCATACATTTCCATGCACAGGAAATAACCAAGAGGAACCAGCATTTTGTAAACCATTAGGCAATCTGTGGACAGGGTTAGCAACAGGCAATGAAACCAAATAATTTTCTAATTTGCAAGAAATGTTCTGCTATTCTGTGGAGCTGCTCCTCCTTGCACCAATGTGATTGTGAAATTCTTGCAGTCTTCAAGTCAGAAGCATTTCAAATAGAAAGAGCAACTTCTTGAAAAAAAAATGTTCCCTTGGGGAAAGATTTTTCCCTTCTCCCTTTTCCAAAGGACTTACAATTTATTTCAGCTGCTTTGTCCTGACATTATCCTGTTTTTTTTTTTTTCTTTTTAGTTGCAATGGAAAATTGAGACTTTGTGGGAGCAAATGTCATTTCCTCTTGGAAAGTCTAGCTAACTGCCCTCCAGTGTTTAAGGTATATGGGTGTCTAAGCAAGTTTATTAGCTGCCAATATTTTGTAGGAATCCTGAAATATCTGAGTGAATTCTTTTTCTTAAAAAACCTGAAATCAGTCAATAGATCGATTCCAATTATTTTAATAGATCTATGACAGAATTGAGGAGAACAGGTTTAGAAAAAGTTTTTCTTGTTTTTAGTTATTTTTTCCCTATAGAACATGGTGAACCTCTTCTGGTACAAATTAATGCAGAATACAAATTGGAATTTGCCACACATACGCTGAATAATGATCACTGAGCTTCCTAGAGAATGTGAGATATTGGGCATAGAGGTCTAAGATAGTCTCTACCCTAAAGGAGCTTACAATTTAGTTGGAGAGGCAATGATGAAATAATATTCTTTTCTAAACAGGATATGAAGATGTATTTGTGATGCAGTTAGAATTTGGCATAGGTCTTGATTGTCTTTGAGCTGTTGCCAGATGAGTTTAATAAATAATTGACACATTCTATAGAACCCATTTTATAGAATGAATTCTCTTAATTGGGGTGAGACATGGCATAGTAGTGTGTGTGTGTGTGTATGTGTGTATTTGCATATATGTGTGTGTCTGTATGTGTATGTGTGTGTGTGTGTCTGTGTGTTTGTGTGTGTATATGTGTATATGTGTGTTTCTAAGATGGGATTGAATTTTCATAGAGACCATTTGGACAATAACAGGAAAAATTACCAAAGGAAGTAGACTGCGATTAGTCAGTTATCCAACCAGTCCTGCCATTAAGCAACCATGTTCCAGAAACTGATGGGTCTTCCAAAAGAAGCCAAACACTAGTTGAGAGCCTTGCACATAGCAGGTATTTAATAAATATTCATTGACTTGTTTTTAGCACCTTCAAAACATTTATAATCCAGGAAAGGAGCTGCACTAAATATATATTATTTATAAATAATTATGATACAAGGGAGCTGGTGGTTTCCATGAAGAGGTGCAGATGAAGAGCTTGGAAGGCACAAACAAGCAAAGGTTCCTAACAGCTGGTGCACCAGACTACACTGGGAGACAAAGGGACATGTGAGGATGGTGACTTTGTAAGCAGAGGAAGACATTGAGCAAATGCTTAGAGGTAAACAACATGGGACCTGAATGGGGACATCCAGTTTGAGCATTAAGAGAAGTGGTAGAAGCCAGGAGTAGTGGTCTACATCTATAATCCTAGCTACTCAGGAGGCACAGATCAGTAGGATGGTGGTTCAAGGCCAGCCTAGGCAAAAAAATTTACAATGTTCTCATGTTAACCATGTGGGTGTGATAGTATGTGCGTGTCATCCCAGTTATGTGGGGAAACACAAATATGAGGATCATTTATAACAATGTCCAGGCTAGCTGGGACATATAAAGAGTCCTTGTCCCCAAAATACCCAGTGAAAAAAGAGCTGGCAGAGTAGCTCAGGTGGTACAGCACCTGCCTAGGAAGTGCAAGGTCCTGAGTTCAAATACCAATACTACCAAAAAGATGTAAAAATGGTTAAATTTAAGGCTAGGTATGGTGACTCGTGCCTCTAATCCCAGTTAATCAGGAGGTAGAGATTGGGAGGATCAAGTTCAAGGCCAGCCTGGGAAAAAAGGTTAACCAGACCCCATCTCAACAAAACAAGCCAGGTATGGTGACACACACCTGTCATTGTAGCTATGTAGGAGGCCATGGGAGGTCATAGGTACAAGGATCAAGACCTGAGACCAGCTCTAGGCAAAAACTTGAAACCTTACCTGAAGAAAATAGCTAAAAGCAAAAAATGGGTTGGAGGCATGGCTCAAGTAGTGAAGTACATACCTAGCAAGCAAGAGGCCCTAAGTTCAAACCCTATTACCACCAAGAAGAAAAATAAATAAATAAATAAATATGCTCAGATGAGAAACTTCGGCTTGGGCACAATTCCTTCCAGAAGGTTTTCTGACCAGAACCAGTTCTTCAGTAAAAAACATCAATTGCCTTTTGCCCTATGGCTGCTCTCTAGTCACTTGGACACTCTGACTTATTCTCCAGCTATGATAGCTGACTTTCTCCATACCTATCATAAAGAAACGTCAGTCACTAGTACATTATTGAATTGTGGCAACCGTCAATACCAAACAACTAGTATTTACTGAGCCATCACCATGTCATAGGTTGCTGACAGAGTGGAATCGTCCAGCAAGATGGAGACAGAAACTGTGGCCAGCATCCCCATGCACACTGGAGAAAACAAAGCTCTGAGATTGACAAATCTGGCCTGCAGTAGTAAAGGCGGGAGCAGTAGTTGGTCCATGACATTTGATGTCACAGCCTGACCAGTCGCCTCCAGACAGAGTTCTTCTAGTTGTTGCTTTTGACCTCTCTACTCCCAGTGAAGCCCACAGAGAGGTGGACCGCACAACTAAGAAGCTGGCCTGGGCCTTGGGTCTAGTTTCTTGTCCAGTGGCCATTTATCATCCACGTCTCAGCAATGTCTTTCTAGGTCATTGTTTGCAACATTCCAGAGAGACCTGTGGGTTTCTGTAAGACCCAACCCTGGGACAATTCCACAATTCCACACCAGAATTTGCCTTTTCTGGCCCATCAACTCATTCTTCCCTTATTACTTACTAGCTTGGGGACCTTTTAAATCTTAAGACACATTTTAACCCTTTTCTCACAGCATTCAATCTTCTTCAGATCTTTAAAATACTTTTGCTCTTTGTCCTTGATTATCTAGAAATACTGACTCAAACTCAACTCCTAAACAGAGAAAAAGGGATTTCTTTCATTGTCTTAATAGTCATTTGCTGGATTTTTCTAAGCATTCTACATATCTGTAGGATGTAGGTGTTTGATTCTCAGAAATGATTACAATTATTATAGTGGCAGCTCTAGCAATTGTGCCCACAGAAGGACCTGTCTGCAGCTGCATTCTCCTGAGATGGCTGTTAATGATAAACCAACCTTCCCTAGTCCTGTTGAAATAATTTGCCTTTTCTGGGGCCTGCCTCAGATTGCAATACTCCTGGCTAACCTTTTCCTGGACTGGCCTCAAACTCCTACATCTGCCTCTCAAGAAGTTGAAATTACAGGTATGCACCACCACTCCTGACTCCTCCTCAGTTTATTACTTAAATCATATCTTACTTCCTTTATTCAATGAAAATTGTTAAGCATATATTATGTGCCAGAAACAGTTTTCTAGCTTGGGGAATACTCTAAATGATCCAAGCTGGCTGTCCTTCAGTTGGGTAGAAACTCACAGGATTCTACATAGGATTAAGGAAAAAAAAGACCAGGCAATAAGTTTTCAGTAAAAAAAGAGATTTAAAAAAATACTTTCTGGTTGTTTCTATTCATTAGAGTATTTTAAAAGCCATACTGTTTGCCAACTGTTTTTATAGGCTACGAGGCTTTCATGACTACCTTTATATCTCTAAGTTTGGATAGCTTAAACGGGTCCCCTCGGTATGAAATTCATGAGTGTGGAGACTGGGTGTCGTTAGTGTTACTTATCTACAATCTGGCCCAGTGCTCTCAGTGAGTGACCTTGAATCTCATGCTTCCAAGTATATGTATGTAAGCATTCCCCCTTCTAGTTTGTAAATGGAGGCCTTTTTACCATCTCCTCTCCATGTGTCCGGTACTGTTCTCATCAGTCAAGGCACTTGGCTGAATCTCACCCAGGAAAAGAGTCAGTCTGGACTTACAGTTTGGACAAGGACAATGTCACACTAGCCACATGTCACTTCTTGAAATTATAATCCACAAGGTTTTGTCTTGCTTTTTGGTGGTACTGGGATTTGAACTCAGGGTCACTCTACCACTTGAAACAGCCCCTGCTCTTTTTTGCTTTCATTATTTTTTGGATAGGATCTCTTGTTTTTGCCCAGAACAGGCATGAGCCCCCATACCTGGCCATAATCCAGGAGGTTTTGTATAATTTTTTATAAAATGATAAGTTTAAAGACAAAAAATTACTAGTTGAAGCAAATTGAAGAAGTAAAAGAATTTCATTCAGGGAATGTAATTTCATGACAATCATTAAAGTTTCCAAAATATCAAGACAAGTTGAACAAGACAGTAAAATGTTACCTGAAGCAAGTTTCATCAACATGTCTTCTTTGGCTTTCCCCTGTCACAGAGGACTTGGGAGTTTATTTCCACTTATATTATGTATGTCACCTGCATAGACTGCTGGTCAAAAACTAAGCAATCCAATGAGAAGAATATAAAAGATGACAGGAGCACCTGCCTGGTATTTTGATTTCTTGAAGAAAGCAAGATAACAAACCACGAAGGTCCCCAGATTAGGAACAGAGAATACATGAACCTCAAGAGAGCTGAAGTCTGAGTTCTGACCTTGTGGTGAGCCTATTCATTGCTTTTTCTGTCTTCCTCCATAATAAATCTTCAGGGGTAGCAGAGTGGCTCAAGTAGTAGGGCGCCTGCTTAGCAAGCGTAAGGCCCTGAGTTCAAACCCCAGTACTACCAAGAAAAAAAAGCATAAGAAATCCTCAACATCTTGATTTTCAATTGCCTTCATTATCTATGAAAATAACGCATGAGGTAACCCAAGACTTAGGAGTCAAAATGTGGAATAAATATGGTAGAAAAACATAGGAGATTATTTGATACTTAGAATCTAGATATTTTCGTGTGAGATCTTGGGAACGTCATCTAACTCCTCCAAACACCAGTTTTCTAACTTCATTTATAAGATTTGCCCACTTACCATTTCATATGTGTGATGTAGGAATAGAATTAATAGATAAGAAATATTTGGAACATTAAGAGACCTATTCAAGTGTACCAATTTTATTTGAGAGGTTTATTTTTCCTTTCTTGACCCCCAAATCAGCTCTCAGTAAAAAGCGGCCACAAAGAAAGAATTGATACTGTGCTTGTTTACTCTGGCAACCTGAGAAGCAGACAAGGAAGAGCAGATGAAGTGGGAGAGGGAATTTCATCTGTAAGTGTGGGCTGAGCTACTCAGAATCTTGATGGGGAGGTTGGGGTATGGTGCCACAAGCCTGAAAGCCCACCTACTTGAGGTGGAGGTAGGAGGATCTAGATCTGAGGTTAGCCAAGACTAAATTAACATGAGATCCTGTCTAAAAAAGAAACTAAAAGCAAAAGGACTGGGGCATGTCTCAAGTGGTACACCACTTGCTTAGTGAGCTCAAGGCCTGGATTTCCATCCCCAGAACTGAAAAAAAAAAACAAAACCAAAAACAACGACAAAAACTTAATGGGGCCCAGTAATTCCTGAAAATCTTCAGTGTCTGCACACACACACACACACACACACACACACACTATCAAACACTTCTTTAAGCATTCAGGTTAAACACTTCTGAGTGAAATATAGATTTTCCTACTTTCACTGAGCTTATATTTTATAGAGTGAAGAAATGAAATGGTAAAGTCAGAACAAATTATTATGATAAATTAAAATAATGATATGTGCTTTGAAAAAGACCCCAGTAATCAGAGAATACTGGGGCGGTGAAAATGAAGGCTGAGGTGAAACTTTAGACACACCCATTGGACAAGATCTTACTGGGAAATTGACATTTGAACTGAATCTGAATACCCAAAAGTACCAGTCAGGGAGAAAATCTAGAACAATAACTGAAAGAAGATCAGACTAATAAGGTGAGAAAACTCTGTAGGAAAATGAAGTTGTAGTGGTTGCCACCAGCCAAATCATATGTAGGTTTTTCTCTATGAACTTGAGATTTATTCTATATAGTTTTGGCTTTTGATTTGTGGGTCAATGTTTGTCATTAACTTAGACAAATCTTAGCCATTATCTCTTCAATGTTTCTTCTGCTGTACTCTTTCCTATCCTTCTTTTTTGACAGCAATCATTTGTCTTAGACTACTTGATCATGTCTTAAACATCTAGAACATTTTATTCAGTGCTTTTCATTCTTTCTCCTCTTTGTGGTCCATTATGGATAATTTTTACTGAGCTGTCTTCATTTATCCTTTCTTCTTCTTCTGTGTCCAGTCTTATAGTTAGACACATTGACTGGAATCTTTATTTCTGATACTGTAGTTTTCAACTCTAGTTTCTACTTGATCCATTTATATCATTTTCCTTCATTGGCACAAAGATTTCCTAAAATATGTATGCTGAACAAGTATATTGGTTTTTCTGCTCTGTCAAAAAGGATTTTTAATACAGGAGAAAATCACATTTGGAAAGTGTAGTACAAAGTAGCTATCTTCACTGAGTCATAATAACTCACACTACACCACGGGATAGCCAACTTCATTTGAAAGCTGTGCAAATCTAACCTCACTTTGGGGACAGTTAATATTACAAAGCACTGCTATTAGTATTTGTGTACTTGGTGAGTCCCTCTGGAAGCTCATAGAAGGACTAGACTCCCAGGCCTACGAGCAAGAACGCACTTTGCTCAATAGAGCACAACCATAGCAGTCATATAAATGTCTCCCTTTGTGAATAATTTGAATAAAGGCAAATTGTTTGGGGGTCCAGTTTTATCCTGGAACAAGAAAGATAAATCATTCCACTGGCAAGGCATGGAATATGCTCCTTGGAACAGATCACACCTGACTTAAATTCCTAGTCTCTAGAGAACAGCTTTGGCAAGGCCCACTCTGTGCAGAGGTGAAAGGGAGATACAGTTTCTACCTGGAGAAGGAAGTCCCAGGAAGTCTGTCCTGAAAAGAACAGCCACTAGATTGTTGGGAATCCCAGAATTTAACAGTTAAAATTCAATAGATGAGTAAAAGTGAAAAGGAGAAGTCTCAAGGAGTCCATTCAATTTTTCGGGAGCAGACAAAATAACAAGACAAGGCCATGGAACAGTTCGATAAGAAAAGCATGAATGCTCATTTTCCAGACAGCACTGTAAGTTCCGAGAGACACCTCTGCTAAGAGAAAAACATATTGAGTTGCAATCATCAGTATGTTTTATTAGTGCTTATTATTATTGTGGTCAAACTCAATGCTACCTTCTGCCCTGAGTGTGTTTCAAGTGTAACAAAAATACAGATGATTTCTTCTTCTTTGTTTTTTTTTTTTGGTGGTAATGGGGTTTGAACTCAGGGCGTACAAACTTGAGCCACTCTATCAGCCCTTTTATGTGATGGGTTTTTTTGAAATAGGGTTTCTTGAACTACTTGCCTGGGCTGGCTTCGAATCATGATCCTCCTGAGTAGCTGGGATTACAGGCATAAGGCCCTGGTGCCTGGAAAAATTTAGAAGATTTTCTTAAAGTGAGCAATGCTGACACGTGTTATAGTCCACAGGTGCACACTTGCACACGCACAGACTTAAAGAGACACTGCCTTTTCATTGCTCATCAGAAAGAAGCTGACTTTCACATCCATCCATAGCTTCTGAACATTATATTCAGAGACAGAAATCGGAATTTGGCCAGTGGTGAGGGCTGCTGAGGGTTTGATTAGATCGCTGCCCAGGGTGGGATGTGCTGACCTTTTCAGTCCCTGCTTAGCCAGAGGCCTCCCTTTCTGAGCTCCTCGCTGCAAACTGTAACAGGAGCTTTCATCTCAGAGTGCTTTCAAACTTTATTTCTTATTGCCCTTGAGGCGAGGCCTTTATTACTCTCTCTGCTGACTGGAGTGAACTGACCTGCTTAAGGTCCGCTGGGAATTAGTGCCCAAACTGGAATTGCAGCCTTGGTTCCTTTGGACCAAGTCCCAGGAGCTGGCCGCCAAGGACAAGGACAAGGTTCCCTTTCTCCTGCTCTGTCTCTGCACAGTTAACCCGCTCTGAGGACTCGCCTTTTTTCAGAGTGTGAGTTTTGGTTTTGCTTTCTGTGAACTGTTTTTTGTAACCATATTTAGGTCATTTTTGTTGCTGTCAGATGTATTTGTGCATTTATGATGTTGACAAAGGCTCACTTTTGATTAAAGTTACAGAACTAGTTTGCACTTAGAGAACTCAGACAGCTGGATCAATTCTGCTCCTCTGCCTGTGTCCTTGGAAATTCTCACACAGGTCCATGAAGAATATGTACAAGAGCACAGGATAGTTTTTGTTTGTTTGTTTGTTTTTAATGATAGTGATGAGTTGAATGCAATCTATTTTTATTTATTAGAGAACTTTTAGGTCCTCAATTTATTCATTCATTGAAAAAAAAAAATCGATTGAGTGCTTCTGACTTGCCCAGTGTCAAGTCAATTAGCCTGCAGCATTCATTGTTGGGGCTCCTTTGCTTTGTTTTAAACCACTGCAGTCCTGGCTGCCCGCCTGTAACTGCCAGCATTTGCTTCTCTTTGCCTCAAGGCTTCCTCTTGTGACCTATGAGAGACAGTGGAGTCCCACAACTTCCCAGTCTCTAAGCAAAAATCACAGGTTCTTGAGGAAGCGTTTCAAGGTGTCTCTGTTATGAGACTCTCACGAGGTGGAAGTTTTAGCAAGGATTTATTTTAGTGTGAGAGTATAAAAGTAGGGAGAAGATGGGAAAAACATTCCCTATTCAGGAAATGGGAGTAAAGGCTCAAAATGGTGGTTCTTTCACTGTTTACTTTTTGAGCTGGTCATGTCATCTAGTAACCCCTTGTGGTTCTGGATGGCTAAGATGGGTGCTGTTTATTATTTTCAAACATGGAGATGTGATGTAGGGCCACCCAAAACAAGGGACAACAGGTATGTTAGGACTTCCTTTTGCTAGATATGCCTTTTGTTTTTCTGTCCCTTTATCCATTCCTGGAGTCTTGCAGCTTTTTGACATCTCAGAGGGGAAGGCAGACGCGGGTAGCTCCTGTGTTTCCTTATCCTTGTAACTTAACTTCTAAAAGGAGCAGGAAGAAAGCTAGCTGCTCTGGTTTTTAGCTTTTACTTCCATGTTCCAGTGTCTGAGTCTGGTCCTTTTAATATTTATTAAAAATAGCCTAATTTCCCTGTCTCCTCATGCCTGCCTGACTGATGGCTGGAGCCTCTTCTGCCCAGGGCAAGCCAGAAGTACTGAGGAGCTGAAGCTTACCCACTCCAGCAGCCTGCAGCTCCATCGCTCCTCCAGTGGAACAAGTCCCAGCTATTTCCCCCTGACTCTGAGCTCCCCAGTGGGGAACACCTCACTTGCCCACAGTGGGATCTCGCAAAGTCGCTCCGCTTTTATTGACTGCCTTTGTCATCTCTCTGTACCATTCCCTTATCAACGTTTCATGAGACCACATCTGAAATACTGACCTGTACTTGAATCCTGTGTCTGGGTACTTCAAAAGAATCACAAAGCAAGAGCCATTGTCTAAGGGTGTTATTGCTTATACATCTGGCATACTACCCAAAAAATAAGTTTCAGAAGAAACTGAAAAAGTTAGACTTCTCAAGAAGCTCCCAGGTGAGGGCTCCATTTTCCCCAGAAGGATGGGAGAAAAGTGAACACTTCAATACTTAAGGCAAAGAAATCAGCATATTTGATTGACCCTATGAAATTGCCCAAGGTCAGTCCTTTTTGGCTTGTAAAAATGTCAATTTTTTATGGATCAATCTGATACATGGTAGTTTTTAAGCCTTCATTCAATACGATAGCAAATTCTTGCCAGCTGACAGAATGAACCACATACTACTGGGAGGTGACTGGTGACTGTGACCAACATTCCAGCCAGCAGGATAGAAAAGGGGGGAAGAAATCTTACACTTTGTCCATTTATGTACAAGTTTCAGAGTAAAACACGTCGTTTCTCCCCACACCTCTGTAAGCAGAACTTAGTCCCATGGTGCACCTACCTGCAAGGGGCTCTTGAAATGTCATCTTTATTCCAGATAGCCACACGTCCAGGACACTTTTTCTACTGAAAAAGAAGTGACACATGGAAGACAGCAATCACTGCCTCCCAAATTAGAATTATTTCAAACTATTGCTGATAAGGAATAACGACTAGAGAGGGAAAAGAGGTCACCCAATGAAGGTAGCATCAAATATTTACTTTTTTATTCAGTTCTTAGAGTTGAAGGAAACAATCAAGATCCTGCATTGGTTTTATTTTCTTTTGTGTGTTTGGCTGGACTTTAGGCACAGACGGCTGACTGCATGCCCACTTCTGTTTGCTGACATGTCACCCTCATCAGTAGTACCACAGCTGCTCCTGTGTCATTTCCAAATGTGTCCCAGGAAGTTCTTAAACTCAACCCCCATACCTCCATGTTAGGATACACTTGATGTATTTGATCTTTATCATTAAAATTATGCTTTCTTATAAATTATCTGCTGTTTTTGCATGTATATGTTTTTACTTTACATAAATTATATAGGAAAAACTTTGTTCTTTGACCCATCATTATTTTGTTTTTAAATTTTATTTGCATGTGCATTTCCCTTGTGTCTAATAATATGATAGTTCACATTTCGCAGAAAATTCAAGATAAAAACAAGCAAACTCATGATTTCTCTGCCTCGGCTTTCCAAGTGCTAGTATTACAGGCATGTTCTACCCTGCTTGGCTATGACTTACCTTTTTATACCTTGCCTGATTTTGTCCTGAATTTTTTGTCTAATTTTTATTGATTTGTGGGAATCCTTACACAATCTCCATGCTCCATGTAAACTCTTCATAGTTAAGCCATTGTAAATATTTTGTTGATGATGATAATTTTTCCCTAACCTGTCTTCTATCTCTGCCCATCATGACTAAGAGGCTTTTAGAATGCCCTTCCCCTTTCTGAGCCACAAAAATATTCTCCTACAATTTATTCTAATTTATTCTAATAACTATATGGTTTAAACTTCACATTTAGGTCTTTGATTCATCTGGAGTCTTCCTTTTAGTTGATGCGAAATGTAGATTCTGTTTTGTTTTTTAAATATAGTGACCTATATCTCTCACACCACTAAACAAGCTGTCTTTTCCTATTGATTTGTATTGGTGCTGTTTTGATAGCTCTTATTCTCTGCTGCATTTGCTGTATGTTCTCTCTCCCTGTTCTCTGATCCCTATTCCATTCATTTGTCAAACTCCTGAGTTAGTTCTATATTTTAAGTGTATGTAGAGTATACATACACAGACATGCACGGACATTTAACAGGACTGTCTGGGAAAATGGTAATTTGGTGTGTGTGTGTGTGTGTGTGTGTGTGTGTGGTGGGGGTAGCAAACAAGAATTAAACCAAGGCTTCCAGCAGCTGTTCTTGACTCCAGTGGCTCTGGTGCCTGTACCCAACTTCCATGCAAATAGGGATGATATTTCTATTCTACCATTGTTCTTCCTTCTTGTCCACAGTTTATTTTTCCATTTCCTATTTGCCCATTCAACCTTGTTTCATAAAAGACTTAGAATATCTTCTAAAATGCAATTAGCCAAGGAAAATAAAATAACACCAAACTAGATAAGAAAAATGAAACAAGAAAAAAACTAAAAATGAATCCTGATTTCATTTGGAGCCCAAGTTAGTTTATAGCAGTCTCAATTCCCCCTGATTTTTCTTCAGGGTGTAGCTTCTCTCTTTCTGGGTGTTACAAGTTGGTTCAACTTTTCAGTTTCCTCGTTGTGTTGTGTAGAAGAGGAAACAAAGCCCCAGGTTTTATGGGGCCATTGGAAGAAGGAGTTCTAAGCTGTATAGGGATTTACAGACTCCTGTGGTTCCCTAACGCAACCTGTGCTCTGTAGAAGAAACAAAGAAGGAGACTCTCAGAACTGGGGTCTTGTCCCTGCTCTGCCATTGACCGGCTGTGACCTTCACTCACACACAACTCTCCTAGCCTTATTGTCCTCAGCTGCCAGGGGAAGAGGTTGTGCTCAAAGACCCAAAGGTTTCATCAGTGCCAACATTCTCAGATTTTGCATCGTTTTTCCTTCTCCTCCTCTGGGGCATCAGTCACCATCTCTCTCTGGAGACATTTTATAACTAATGTGCACATCGGGCCAGCTGTTAGTGCCCTAGCCAGGAAAGGTCACTCCCAGTGGGCCCATTAGCCTCCTCTTCTGGCTCAGAATAATTACTCCACAATCCTCACACCACTTTTTTACACCAGGAATTCCTCTGCTGTGGAGGGCCTAGCAAATGATCTTGCATATAAAAGAGAAGAAAAGCAAACGGACTCCAGAGCCAAGAGGAAATAAATCCTAAAACTGTTTTATTACTTTTCTCCCCAGCAAATACAAAAAAAAAAAAGCACAGAATAAAAGAAACACAACTCAAAATTATTGTCACCCAACTGTTGTGTGGCTCTTCAGTTTTCTAATATCACCCTTTTCCTAGCTAAACAAAGAACAAATCCAGGTTTCCCTTTGGCACTCACTACCACATGCAATCACCTTCAAGTCACATCCAAGCTCCATAGCAGAGGACATTCTGATTGTTGCCTGATACCCATTGCTCCAGATTCTGGCCTCACCTAGGAATGACCCTGGCCAAGCCATCGCCTGCCCTCCCTGGAAGTTCCAGCTTCCCTTGGGGGCCATCTTGGCTGTCATGGCTGATAATACAACCTTACTGATGGCATGGGTCTGCCAGGAAGAAACTACCACCCAATACATAGGAAACAAGTCCAAATGGGATTCAGGTTGTTTCCTGTGTGCTGGAAATCCACTGGCCAAACATCAAGGCAAGTCTCTTACTATTTTCTCTCTTCTTGGGCTAGGCCTGCTAGACCCCCTCTCAAAGAGAGCCCCTTCACCTATCACTCTGGTCCTCTGCTTCCCTGGACATGGTCTGATCCTGCTCCCTCTGTAGCCTCATCTCCTGCTTCTCTCCTCAATCCAGGCCCTTAGGCACCCAGACCATAGGTGATCCCTAGGGAAACCTCTGCTTCGTCCCTCCACAGGACTTTTGTGCTTGCTGTTCACTCAAACTGAGCACCCTGTTTCTCCTTCCCTCACCTAGGACAAGCTTAACTTCCCCACTTCCTTTAAATCTCACTTCTGTCATCACTTCTTGTTGGAAGCTGCTTTGGTCTTGTTCAGGTCAAGTTCTTTTGTGATGTGCATGCCATGTTCCTTTCTTCTATGCCATTAGCAGTTTAGAGAACTAATGAAAAGTAAGTTTACCCTGATGGCCTCACAATTCTTGGATCCGATCTTAAACCTGCCTTGAGACTAGGATTCTGGAGCTCCCCTTTCCACCCAAGTGAACCAAAATGGTGGTGGCTTCTCACTACCTTCTTCTGCCATAGAATATTTCTTTGTATAACTTAGTGTTACAAATGATCAAATTTTAAGTGGCAGAGCATTTGACTGCAAATGATCAAGTTTTAATCATTTGATATATTCATGAATTACTGCAACTACTATTGAATTTACTAACATTTATGCTCCTAGAGCCTCAAAATAAATTGAAATTGTGGGACAGTTTTCACCTATCTGGAGAATTTGTTTTAACTTTTCATTGCTTCTTCAAAACACTAAATCTTTCATATTATACACTGAAAGAATTTATTCACCATTATGGAAATTTTGCAGGAAATTCAATTTTTATTTTTGTTTCTATCATTGCTTTAAAAATCCTTCTTTTTATTTATTTCTCATTTTATTTGTTCCTTATTTTTATTTACTTCTTATTGTGAAAAATAGAATAATATAACAAATTTCTACATATCATTAACCCATGTGCCCACCCAAATTGATCAACTCATGGCTGATCTTGTTCCATCTATACCACTAGTTACCCCAACAAGTTACCATTTTCAAATACATGTTTATTTTTAGAATAGATTGTTTTCTATTTAGCACAGATTGGGAAAAAGTATTTTTGGCATCAGAGTTCCTTCATCCATATTCATCCTTTGAATCTAGAGCAAAATTTAAAAATTACATTGTGATAACTACAAGTTCAAATCCTAAAGAGCTGACATCAGTGAAAATGTCAGGTACTCCCTTGTGAATGGATTAAGTATATAGTTTGTGTAGTCTCTCCTTTAAGAAGAAGAGTACATTTGGGTATGATTTTTATACTAATGAAAACATTTCAAAACAATTTGCCTTAAAATAAAATCACTTTCTTCCAGGCTAGTCCAACTCCTTTTCCTGTAAATTCTGCAAAGGCATTGATTAAAAACAATAATGCAGTCCTGGGGCTTTTAGAGTCTCCATTTTTATTAACTGCCATTGCCTTAGAGAGTAGCCATCTTGGATTTGTATCTGTAGATCAAAAGCTTGAGAAGACTGTTGCTGTGGTTGAGATGGCATCTGGGCTGACAGGTTGGCTGTTTGCTAACTGAGCACAGTACCTCTTTACTCCGCTCAGGTGTTGGGGCCAATGTGGTTGGCTCCTCCCCTGATCTAGGGAGGGCTCAGCCTGTGGAAAATCCTGACCTAGATCCCATGTCCTTGCACTATGACTGGTGAATAGGGGCCATGTGATTCATTCTGGGCCAATGAATTACAAGGAACAGTGTACTGAAGCTTCCGGGATAGATTTCTTCCCAGTAAAGGGTAGACAGAAACCAGAAAGGGTAGCAGCACTGACCTTTGCTGGAATGCAGGGCTGAGGAGATGGTACTTTGAGCTGGGGTAGCCATGCTGTGAGCATGAGAGGAGACAACTCGGACACACCTAGGAATGAGCAGCGGAATGATAGAAAGAGCCTGTCTCCTGGACATCTTCATCTGGCCTCTGAACAGACCCTACCTTTGAACTTACTATTGGGGATATAAAAAAAACCAAAATACTGCTTTTGAAGCAACTTTTAGTTAGGCATTCTGTTGCACTCAAGCACATGCAAACTATAATACCAGTCTCTGCTCTCAAAAGCTCCTATTTAGTAAAGTTTAAAGGAAAAACAAGAAAATTCCAGGGGATGTTGTATTTTCTTAGGGAAATAGTACTTCACTGCCCCAAATTTCTGAACTTAGTGCTTTAGAGTTAGAAAGGGTGCTTAAGAAACTATCTTACCAAGAAATAATACCATCACACTTAGAACATCTTAGAAGGAATTCCAGTCTTAAGGACAGATCAATCAGCAGCCATGTACATGGCATGATTTCAGGAGATCCAGGGGGGCTCCTGCCCTAGAAAAATCCCTGGCCCTAAATTCCACACCTAAAGACTCACCAGTTAAAAAAAGTCTTTATGACAGCTCCAGCCCTGGGTCTCCTAGTACAGGACAAATTTCAATTATATGTCTATGAAAAGGGAGGATTGGCCCTGGGAATGGTAGCTCAGCTCTGGGGCATCACTCTGGGGAGTGGGCTCTGGCCAGTGAGCTACTTAAGTAAAGAATTAGATCAAGTAGCCAAGGGATGGCCAGGATGTCTTTGAGCAGCAGATGCAGTTAGCTTTCTAGTGCCTGAAGCTCAAAAACTTGTCCTAAACTGACCCCTGACAGTTTACACTCCCATGACCTAGGGAAAATTTTAAACTCAAAAGAGAGATTACTCTAATAGTTTTAGGGATAACAGCACTGATTACAGCCCTAGCTAGAATCAGCTATGGTGTGGTTGCCAATCATGTAATTACAAAAAACCTAAACAAAGTAGTAGAGGGCACCTCAGACCTAGTAGGCCTTGCCATTAAGGACATGAAAAGGTCTTTGTCGTCCCTTGCCTGCATGGTCGTGGACCAACACCTAGCCCTAGATTTTCTTTTGGCTAAACAATGAGGGGTGTGTGCCATCGCCAATACTTCCTGTTACACATATATAAATACTTCAGACACCATAGAGGAACGTGCAGACTACATTCTCCAACAGGCTAAGTGTCTCTGGGAAAAGTCCCTTGAAACTCAGATATTCACACAGGTATAGAACCAAATAAAATCCTGGCTCCCCTCCAGGACTTAGTTCCTACCCTTTCTGGGCTTATAGTTGCCATTATTCTCTTTCTTGTGTTTGGGCCCTGCATTTTAAACTTACTTGTCAAGTTTGTTTCCTCTCGTCTAGAATCCATCAAACTACAGATGCCCCTGATGGAGATGAAAATGACGTACTACTGCAGTCCTCTCCATGACTCCTCTCATGGTCAGCCCTGATGCTGCGGCCCCTTCATCGCCCACTGTCATCAAGAAGTAGTCACTGAATAGACTTTGTCGTCCCTATTCCTAACAGCAGGTAGGGTGATCATTGAAAGGAGGGACTTGAAGGGTGTCCTGCAGGAGGTCCATGTGTTCCCCAAAGGTGATAATTAGCCAGGAGGACACTTCTACTTCCCAGGAAACATTTGTTCGCACCAGACAAGCACCTCCTCCCTTGGGCATTAAAAAAAAGGCTGTAAAACCCAATTTCCAATCTGACCACAGGTCTACCAGTTTCCGGGTCTTGCTGCATGCCCCCATACAGTCCTTTCTTTCTCTTCTCTACAAATAAAATCTTTCTGACCTTTGCTGCTCCAGTCCGCCTTTGATTTCTACCCCAAGAACCCTCAACATGCGAAAATTCCTGCGTATCAGGAACAGCACATTATTTCTCTGTCATTTAAGAGGAGAATTAGAGCTGTTGTGTTTCTGGGAGCCTGAAGAAAAGAGGGGAGGTAAAAGTGGAAGAAGAGAACTGGGCACCAAAAAGGACTTTGGGGATACCAAGGTGCGTCACATTTTCTATCAGGATCAGCTCTCAGCTCACTGAAAGAAACCACAGAGGGTAGGTGGTCTGAGATTTTTCTGACCATTCTATGTTTGACTTCGTTTTCCTTTTCAAAATGGTTTATGGAAAATTGAGACACCATCCCAGAGGGTGTGGAAGTTTTCAGATAAAAATCTGATTGGCTGTCCCACTGTGGAAGTCAAGTAAGGGAGGATCAGGAGAGATCAGCACCCCTTCCTCCTGCTATTCATAGCTCTTGCAAACAACCCTCAGGGAAGCCACGGACAGAAGAGAATGCATTCCAGTCCTAATTAGCAATGCATAATTATGCAAAATATGTAAACAAAAAGCAGTCAATGAGAAGGACTGGAGGGTGGTTTCACTGTGGCCTGAAGATTCAGGTTAGCACCTTTAAATGTCTGAAGACTTCGCTTTCAGAGCACTGCTAGATCTTTCCCACCCATATTTCCTCTGCCTTGACCCTGGCCTTCTGGTCTACAGCCCCAATTTCCTGGCATCAACTTTTGTTTCCCATGAAATCTCAGCCCAGTGTCTGTGCCCAGCTGCCTCCTAAATTTTCCATGCTAAGAAGAGTTTTAACTCTACAGGTCTCATTCTGACCACAGCCAAACTGAAGTACAGAGAAGAAATGATTCAACATACATGTGCCATTGAAAACCACCTAAGCAAAGGCCTGATTACCTGAATAATAAATTTTCCATCTTTTGCTAATGGGAAAACTCTGACCTCTGGTTGTTGAGTCCCTTCTTTAACCATTCCTTGAGTTCCCGCCATGAGGCAGACAGTGAGGTGCAAAAGGTGGGCACAGTGGTAGGCCCTATAGCAAGTCCCCTTCTCAAACCTTTCTGTCTGTGTTGGAGAAGCCACTGAAAAAATGTGCTAAGTTTTATTAATGGGATTTTTGAAATGTACATTGGGAAACCCCACAGAGTGGGTGGTGCACAGTCCCCCCAAAGGAGGAAGAAGTGACGTCATAAGGAGAAGAGGGAGAGACATTTGATGCGTAAAACAGAGGCAGCAGGTATAGTGAGTGGAGGTGGCTACGAGTGTGGGCAGAGTTAGCGAAGACAGTATCCAATGGGGAAAATGACTGGGAAAGCCGGGGTTGAGCTAGGCTAGGCTTGGCTGGGCCAACAGCAAAGAAAGAGGGAGAACAGGGTACTCGTGCCAGCAGTAGGAAGATGCATGGGAAAGGCTGCATAGAAACACGCGTGGCACACGAGGGACAGCCAAGAGGCCAGCACGTGAGCCCCAGGGCTCATGTTGAAGAGCACTGGGAAATAACACAGCATGAGTAAAGCCTGTAAAAAAAAATTCCAAATCAATTACTTATAAAAAGTTATATGACTTTTCTCAACTGGCAGCTGGTCAGTTTATTTGTGGACCAAAATGTTAAGAGTTTTGGATGCAGGGATTTTTGCTCTTCACTTGCAAAGACTAACAGCATTATCAATGATTTCATTCCCATGCATCACTGTACCTCTTCACTTGGGGCACTGATAAATAACGTCACACTTCCCAGAAGGAGAAGGGCTGCGGCGGGATCCCCACTCCATGCATAGCTCTTGCAGTCTTTTCTTCCCAGCCTGCTCTCTGGCTCTAATTAGAGAAACAGTATCTTTCAGAGATCTGCCTTTTAGAGGAACATAAACAATACTGTCCAAGGCCCCCAAAGGCTATTAATGCATTTTTTAAAGCTGAAAACACATAAAATCCTCACATTTTATAAATAAACATTGAGGAAAGCATGATGTGAACCAGAACTTTCACCAAGAAACCATATTCCAACCCATGCTACGATGTGTTTCTAAGAGTTCCTGCATTCCAGCCTCCCTGGTAAAAATGATTATGAAGTCTGCATTTTCCTATAGTGATGCCTGAAAGTGGACTTGAGCCTAAGTGTCTTAATTATGCCTAGGGGGCACCAGGCAAGAGGGGGAGCTGGCTCTTAAAACAATAGTGTCAAGGGGGAGGAAAATGAGGGGAAATGGAAATTTAATGGAGGGGGTGAACTTGTTCAAAGTACACTGTATGCATGTATGGAATTATCACAGCATAACCCCCTGTATTACTAATGTATGTTAATTCAAAAATAAAATAAAATTAAATAATGCCTGTCACCTTAAGTAACAGTCACAAAGAGCATTTTGCAATTATACTGCATCACAGAGATGTAACTTCACTACCTGGAGGACTGGGTCTATCTCCTAGTCTTTTTTTCCTCCCTGCCCAGGAGTTTTCATGGCCTAGCAATGTTCTAGGTCCCTTACTATGTGTTGGTTAAAGTTAATGGATTTTCTCAAATAGTTTAGAAGTGGCTTGAGCCATTGCAGGAGGCAGGACTGTTGAGGTGAGGAGGAACAGAGAGGGAAGTTGGAACCTGCCCTTTCCTGCTAGATCCCAGGACATTCTCTGTCTGGACATTGGAGGGCAGGGAACCCAGGACAGACAATTAAGGCAGCTAGGTCTGAAGCTGGCCCTTCTAGGAACTAGTGTAACAGCTTCAAGAAAATCTTTTCACCTCTCTGGACTTTGTTTTCTTATTTCAGAAATTCTTCTTTAGACAAAAGGGTGGTCCAATTCTATGACCACAAGGCATATCCTAGACCCCTGATGACAGAGCACAGGTCATATTCACCATGAGTGTGCTCCCTGGATCCCAGCATGAGCATTTCAGATGGAGAGGCATTTCCAGAGAGTAGAAGCAGATAGGATGTGAAAGATTAGTAAAGTAGCACCAGATGGTGAAGGCTTAAGAGGGTACACTAGCCCCGTCACGTTAGAATATACCCATAGCTCTTTGTGTGCTAAGGCCCATCTGTGCTTAGGCAGTCATCTGGGTATCTTATGTAGACCTCAGCATGAAAGCATGCCTCTGTTCCTCTCAGCGTTGATTTGACATACATTTTTCCCTCAAAGGAAAAATGATCATCTCTACCTCCTCTTCCCAGTCGTGACACTACAGTAATAAGTCTCCTCTTTTCCTAATTCTCTCCCTTGGTATCTCTGAAAGTCAGGAAAACACTTAAAACCCAGGGTCTGAAAGGGCAACTGTCACTTTGCTGTCACTTCAAGACCTCATCCCCATTTAATTTAGACTAAAATAGAGCAATCATTTTCATCAGTCCTCAGGCTGAGTAAAGAGGAGGGCACCTGCCCCTCCCCCACCCCAAATTGCTAAGGAAGCATTGCAGGTTGGTCATTAAATTACAAATCCTGCCAAGCTCTATTTAACCTTTGTAAACTTACTGACTATTCAAATAAGCCTTGAAGACCAGGCTGGTATTCTGTGGATAAGAAAGATGGTTGCCCTTTCTCTGGGCCACGTGTTGTTCCCTTAGTGTGAATGTGGTGAAGCCACACAGAGCCAGACATGCTGCATTCCAAAGTTTGCATGTACACAATGTTAGGAGTGGGAGAAAAAAATAGTTTTCCTTTGATCATTTCTCCAACTCACTAGGGTGTGTTTTTACTCTGTATCCTATGGTGATTTGTCTTAAAAGCACACAAGTCTAAGGGCAGTCTGGAGGATAGTGGTGGTCAGATGCTGAGGATATCTTTGTGAAAATTAACAAAAAAACCACTTTTATTTAAGGTACTTAAAATTGTTCTCTCTTGTCTCCAGCATAGCTCAGTGAGATGAATTCCTTCCCTGAACGTCCTTGTTCCCTCTTACAACACAGTTACACTTAAGGCGGGGTTGAACAGTTTCTGAACAAGGGCCAATTCAAGAAAAAGCTGCTTAGGAGTCAATTACAAAAACAGCTTTTCAAAATGATCAGGAAATGCAGTGGCTTCAAATCTAAACATTGAGGGTTTCATCTTCAGCTAAATTGTCCTGGACCCCATGATTAATCTGTATTGCAGAATCTGATGTCATTATTGTACCTTTGAATAAATTTAATTTTTGAATGGCAAAAGTTTTTGAAGCTCTTTATTTTGCCTTCCCTTAACTGATGCTGTAAAGCTACTTGGCTTCTCTCCTGTGTCATCTTTAGACATTAAATGTCCATGACCACACAGTGACATCTTTCAATCCCACATTCTTTTCATGGCCACTTCTTTGGAAATTTAACCCATCACTTTTCTTCTTGGCAGGTATTCAAAAGTTGTTCAGAAAAGCAGCCTTCCTCACGTACACGAATATGAGCATCTTAAAAAAAAAAAAAAAAATATATATATATATATTTCTCAGTTTAAGTCAATTGGTTTTCACAAGGCAAACCCAATTGATTGGTTCTCTTCCATTTGCCAGGGACAGGGCCAACTGAGTTCTGAAGCAACTGATCATCCCAAGTTCAAGGTAAGGTAAGCTGAGGCCCAGTGTCTCTGGACCTGTTTGTTTTTTTTGGAAGAGGAGGGCAGTATCAGGAAGGCAGTGGCTGGTTGAGTTGCAGAGTGGCAGCTCCATGCTAGGGCTCCAGTCTAGCACATTGATATTACTGCTGCCTGCTGCAAAATCAGCAGCAAAAGTGAGGTGAGCTCCTACCTGTAGCAGGATTTTCCAGAGGGAAGGGAGGAAAGTAAGGTGACTTTGGGCTTCCTAGGGAGGGAGGAGGGATGCACCTAAGAAGAATATAACCTTGAATGCAAATGCCAGATAGAACTGAAATGGTTCATACCATTCTATATGGAGATCCCTGATTGTGACTAATTACTAAAGCTCAAGAAATGGTGGCTTTGTGCTTTGTTAATAAGGCACTAGTGGATCTGCACTTTCCTTGTGAAAGCAAATAGTACAATGACAGAGACCACGGAGGGCTTGGGAGAGGCTCACACGTGGAGGAGGGCTCAGAAAGCAGAGCAAGAGGGCAGAAAGAGACCCGCATTTCTCAGCCCGTGAGGACGAATACCACATGTGGCTCAGTGAAAATAGACTCGTGAAACAAACAAAAGCTTTGGGTCCAGAGGCCAATTACCCATAATTCTTCTACTCACTATACAAGTCAGTGTGAATGATGACTGCACAGCAGAACAAGTCATGGGGTTTTAAGGCAGCTCTACCAGTGTCCTTCCCAACTGATCAGAGCCCAAATTGATCTATGTGAAGCATTTTTGTAAGCTCGCAATAAAAATACAAAATGGCTAATATGTGGGTAGAATGGGCTCCAGTGTGTGGGATTCATCACTTTCTGCTTTGTGATGGTATAGCTGGGAGGAAGAACTGAGAGCTGAAGACCAGATTGGCCATGGTCTAGACCATGAAAATTTGCAAGGCCTAGTGTCACAGAGCTGGCCAACTTCGTCTTCAGCCTGGCTTTTCTCACTGGTCGGACCCCATGAAACTTTCTGTGAATACTAGCTCAGTCCTTCGTGGGAGGATGGGAGGAAGGTAAATGAGTACAACTATGTTCTGGATGTTTCCACCAAAGTAGAGCAGGCTAGAACTATAGATACTCAGAGATAAATATGATCAGCAGCCTATTTCAGTACCGGCCTTTCACAAACCCCAAAGTAGCCACACATCGGACTTATCCCCAAATCACTCAAAACATGAAACAGATATTGCATGTGCTCAAAAAGTGTGATACTTTTAGCAAACTGTATTGTTCCAAATGTAGGGTAGGGAAATTTGACTTTATAGCACACACACACACACACACACACACACACACACACACACACACACACAGAGGAATGAAAGAAAAATTGAATCCAGAAATGGTTCTGACAAATTGTTTGGATTATCTGAAACCAGCCTTCCTTTTTCTGCCACTACAAATACAAAGAACTACAAGATAAATTATAACAACCATTCAAATGCATAGCAAGTCTTACAAAAAAGGGAAACTCCTAAGTGTCAGATAGATAAAGGGAACTGAAAATCAGGCCAGAGGGTGTGGGAGCTTTTGTGGTTCTTTGGCTGTAGGGAGGATGGGTATGAAAAGTTTTGGTTAATCTTGGAGCTTGAATATTATAGTCTATGTGTGAACAGCAGGGTAAAGTACTTTGCTACAGTCAAAGAAAGTGGAACCTGAGACTTTTTCATGAACTTGAAACTCCAAAACATGGGACTTCAGTGAAAGAATAAATCAGGAGAAAAAGGTCCAAACCCATCAGCATACGGACACTTGTCTGTGTCTACCAGAGTTCTCAACAGAGACAAAGTTCACCCGAGAATTCATATTCAGGTTGACTATTTTTACAGTCACCAGTTTCAGCTGATTATTTTTATACCTGTGTGGTCTTAGACACTCAGGCTGAGAAGTTATGTTAAAGATTGCCCTTGGAACCCTGGTATACCAGGTACACCTGGTAGAAGTGAAAAGAAAACATTTCCCTTTAAGTGTACATAGGCCCACAGATGAACATTTTCCTAAATATGAACTTACAATCTAAAATTATAAATAATCCTTCAAGAAATAAAATCATACATAGAACAAACAGCAAGAATGGAACCTCAGAATGTCAAATAACTTAATATTCTGGTTACCAATTTAGTTATTAATAGTTTGTTGATTGAGGTCATAAAAGAAAAATCCAAACCATGAAAAAAGATTCTTTAGAAAGAGTGAACAGAATGGAAAAGATAAAATTAGATCCCAATCTCACTCCATACACTCCATACACATACAGCCTTATCTGCAATAGTCAAAAATTGGGGGGGATGCTAATGTCCCCCAAAGAAAAATGAGTACACATGAAACAGTAGAGTGGGTTGCTTATGGGCACATACTGTATATAGGAATGGTACACATAGACTTCAAGGTAAGGATTATCTTAGACAAGAGGAAGGAATGTGAATGGAGTTTTGGTTGCCTGTAAATAACTGTATTTATTAAAAGACTATTTGAAGCCAATTAGTTAATATTTTGAGGCAACATTTGTGTAATATCAATAGTGAGCACACAGGTGCCTCTTATTATTGCTTATATGCTTGGAATATTTCATAATTGAAAATAAAATTTAGAAAAAGCTGCATTCAGGCAGTGACTGCTTTAAATAAAGTATAAAACTACCTACAGGGCCTTAAATATCATTTGTAGAATGTGTTCATGAATTTAATAAATATTTACTGATCATCTACCATATAAAAATTGTTTTGATTGATTCACACTAATTGAGCCTTGCCCTTGGGTTCCACTGGAGACCATATTATGGCTATCGGTGAGTGAGAAGGTCCTTACAGGTCCAGTTTAGTGTTATTTTATGCTGAATTCTGCTCCATATTATGCATTTTATTGGGGCTTTCCACATATACTTTATCCTGATCTAAGGCAGGAAGAAGAACACATGATAACTAGTAACACCTAATATAGTTTGCAGAATTCCAGGTATAGCCTTGAGACTTTGGGTACATTATGTATTTTTATCTAGACCACAATGAGATAAGTACTATTATTACTTCCATCTAAAGATAAAGAAGTTGAGGCACTGCTATGTTTCGAATGTTCTCTCAAAAGCACGCGTTGGGAACTTAATCCCCAATGTGATGATGCTGGCCTGATGAGTGGAATTTAGTTCATGAAGGCTCCACCCACATAAATGAATTAATGCCAAATATAAAAGGGCTTGAGGCTTTGAGATTGAGCTCTTGCCCTTTCTCTCTTGCTCTTCTGCCTTCCACCATAGGATGACACAATAAGAAGGCCCTCATAAAGACCTTGAATTTCCCAGACTCCAGAGCTGCAGGAAATATATTTCTGCTCTTTATAAATTGCCCGGACTCAGCAATTTTTTGTTGGCCCTGCTGGGAATTGAACCCAGAGCCTCACTCATGCTAGACAAATGTTCTACCACTGAGCTACATCTCTGGCCAAGTCTCAGCTGTTCAGTTATAGCAGAATAACAAAACAGACTAAGACAGTTTCAGAATAGTTAATTAGTTTTAGCTAAACAGGATCTGGCAGACCCAAAATGTTGACCATCAATACAACAGTAAAACACACCACTCTGAAGTTCTCCTCTGGTCTATTTGCCCTTGTACAGTTACAGCTGGACAGTTGACTGTAAGGACAAAAGGTTCTCTGAGCATGCTTCAGGACCTGTTTTATGTGTCTTGGAAATGCAGGATGCTGGAATGATCATTTGGTCCAGTGGAATGGCAAAATGCTCACATGAGAACAGGTGGCATCTGCACCATGCTGTCTCCTCCTCCCTAAAACAGTGCCAGTTACATTCTAGGAACCCAGCTGATACTTGTTTAAAAAAAAAAAGACATATTGAAATATTGAATAACTTTCCTTTTTACTTTATTTTTAAAAAATCTTTTATTCAAAAAGCCCATAATCAAACAGATCAAAGCATGGATGCTCTAGTTAAAGTTCTGAAGAAGTTTTGAAGCAAAGGTGGGGCCCGAATGCCACAATCTTGAAGCAGCTGAAGAATCTACTCACAACTTGAAGGTCACTCATGTAATCCAGATAGATGCCTGTGATACTGATGAGAAAGTCTGATATCCAGGCAGGCTCTGTGTCCCATAAAAGACCCCTTGGCTAAAGGGGAACTGAGCCAGGTCTTCTGCTTTTCAGTCCCAGAGTTCGTTCCTTCATCACAAGATAAGATGGTGAGTTGACCCTCAGACTACTGACAACTAAGACTGTATTTATAGGGAAAAGATAAGTATTTGGTAAATAGATGATCACTTAATTAAAGTTACTTCAAGATAGTCTTAATTCAGTTGTGATGAGCTAAATAACGCTTTTCTTTTTTCATTAATTAAGAATTAGCCAAACTGTCACACCCCATGAGATGCTGCTAAAATCAGGGAACACTTAGCTGTTGGTTTTTTAAAAGGTACCAAGGTCCATTTCATTGCTTGTCTAAAGATTATTTATTCTATGATAGAAGGGGAGTTTTGCCTTTCTTTCTCCATCCTGCAACCCTTCTGCCCATCTTCTAAGAACTTTGCACCCCACCTGCCTTGCCATGATGAAAATGTCCCAACAAATATTCAGCAAGGGGTTGTTTGCGAGGAATCTGTGCAGGAACGCGTTCCCTTGTTTGGGTAGGGTGCATGAGTACCAGCAGGGACGCCCATCCAATTATCTCTCTGGAGGTGCACTCCCTGTTCTTTTAGGAGCACATTAATCATTTTATGCTATCCTGACTCTTAATCACAGGCGTTTCCAGTGTTGTCAAAACAGGGCCTGCCTGCATCTGTTTTCTACGACTGGCCTGGGATCCAGGGAGTGTTTGTGAGAGAGACGAGAACAAGAGATTGACAGTCTTGTGTTGACATTTTGTGGCTGTTTGGAAATGAAAACAATCCAGGTCTGATGTTGTAATTCCTCCTTTTATGGGCAAAAAGCAATGTCTCAGCATGAATGAGCATAACCAAATACACTGGGACGCACCCCAGACACACCGTGTACTCCCAGCATGCTCGCTATGCTTTTTATTGTTGCTGTTTAGGACAAAAGGCAGAAGAAGATCTGGTCTCTCCCACCTCAATCTCCTGTCCCTAATAAACTGAGTGAAACATCAGACTTAAAGAGAAAAATATCCTGACATGCATTTTTCTCTTTTCTTTCTTTTCAAACTATAATCCTAATCACAACTCATCATAATAATGAGTTATTTTTTAATTACACAATAGATTCCCACTGACAAAAATTAAGACAGTACACTGATACAAATTCAAGCAGAACATCTCTTTCCTATTCCCCTAATCCTACACTGCTCCCCACTGAGTGTCCTTATATCCACCTGCTTGTCTCCTTCAGACTTTTTAGAAGCATATATATTTACATGTGTGTGTGAATACACACAGACAGATTGACATATTTTTGCATATAGGAAAGCATATATTTCCTGGTGGGAGTTTTAGTTTAATACATAAATTGCTTCATAATGTGCATACTGTACTACAACTAACTTTTCTCACTTAAGAATATTTGCTAGACAGTTTTCATATCAGTATATATTGATTGATCACATTTTCTTTAGTGGAAGCACAGTCTTCCACAGAATGGGTGCATAATAATTTATTTAATTATTTCCCAAAAGATGGAAATTTGGATTTTTTTTCAATTTTACAAATAATGCTATGATAAATCTCATTGCATGGATCTCTTTTGAAATCTATGGGCTTACTTTAAAGAATAGCAAAAACTGTTTAATTGTCTGATCTTGTGCTACTGTAATATAGCTTGGTGTCTTAACTAACAGACATTCATTTCTCACAATTTTGGAGGTCAGGAAGTCCAAGATCAGGGTATTGACAGGTTCATTTCCTGGTGAGAGCCCTCCGCCTGGCTTGCAGATGGCCACCTTCTCATTGTGTTCTTACATTGTGGAAAGACAGCCCTCCGCTTTCTCTTCCTCTTCTTATACATCATGAGCCCTCCACCCCCATGACTTCATCTAAACTAAATTCCATCCCAAAGGCTCCACCTCAAAATGCCATCACATTGCAGGTTCAGGCTTCAACATATGAATTCTGGGGAGACACAAACTTTTGGTTCATAACATTCTATCCTTAGCATCCACCCACCCAATCCATTCATGTTCTTCTCATATGCAAAGTACATTCATCCAATCCCAACTGACTTGGAGTCATAACTCATCCTAACATCAATTCTAAAGCCTCATCTAAATTAAATGTGGTTGAGATCCAAGGTACCATTTCTCCCGAGGCAATATTCTTCTCTGTGAGATTATAAAACCAGATAAGTTATATGTTTCCAAAATTTAATTATGAGGAAGACAGGATAGACATTCTCATAAAAGGGTGAAGTTGGAAGGAAAAAAAGTGTGATAACTTCCAAGCAAGTACAAATCCTAGCAAGGCAAATAAGTTGGATCTTAAGGCTCAAGAATAATCCTCTCTGGTTTGATGCTCTGCTTTCCAGACTCAGTGGAGCAGAGGCCTCCCCCCACACTCTGTCAGATGGGATGTTGTCCACGAGGCTCTGACTGGCTGCTTCCTGGCTTATTGAAGCCAAGGTGGCATGTCCTCCCCTCTTTGGAACTGGGAAGGCAGTACTACTGAAGATCTCTGAACCATCTTCTGGGTCATTCTTAGCCTCTCTTAAAGAACAGAATGTGCCTCTGAATAGCTCCATGTACTATCTAAAAAGTATGACAACCTCCCTTCCTTTATCCCATTGCCAACCCCTTCTGTACCAACTGGCAATGTTTCTGCTGATGTGGCTGATTAGGTCTGTGGTTCACACACAGACAAATCTCCTTATCAGTGGTTGTTTGACCATACCCTAGGTGTTCTCTTTAGAACAAGTTTTCTAAATTTTTTAATATGGATAATCTGAGAATTCCTGAATCTTTAAATTCTTGTTACTTTTTGATTAACAATTCCTGTTTCAATTATTTTCCTCTTTTTTGCATTTTACTATAAGAAGTCAGGAGGAATCAAGTGATTCCCTTAACATTTTGCTTATAAACCTCAGCTAAATATAAAGTTCTATAGATCACAAGTGCTACCTTCCACAAAACACCAGGACACAGTTCAGCCAATTTCTTTGCCATTGGATACAAAAGATTGTCTTTTTTGTCCATTGCCTAATAACACATCCCTCATTTGCATCTAGAACCTTAGCAGGATGGAACTTCAACATCCACATTTCTACCAACATTTGGCTCATGTTCTACCCTTTTCTTTCTGAGTGCTCACAGAATTGCCCTTAATGTCTACATATCCAGCCAGCTTGGGCTGCCAGAACAAAATACCATAGACTAGTGGATTATTAAAAGCAACAGATATAGAAATAGGCAGAAAACCCAAAACATGAAAGCGTTTGATGTCCCCATTCCAGAGGAACTAATAAAGAAACCTTAAAGCAACAGAGGTTAACATGAGAAGGGGATCAAGAACCCTTGTAAAGATCAGTTAGAGATGAATCAACATGGTTTGTAACACATGTGTATATGAAAGCAATGTTAGGAATCTTTCTGTATAGCTACCTGAACTCAACTAACAAAAATGCTTTGTCTTTCTTATTATGCTCTGTCTTTTCTTCAACAAAATTAGAGCTAAGGACAGAACAGGTTCTGCCTGGAAGTGAGGGGGGAGGGGGGAGGGAAGGGAAGGGGGGAGGAGAAATGATCCAAACAATGTATGCACATGTGAATAACTGAATAATTAAAAATTACTGTGTTAAATATTTGAACAGTTCAACAAAGAATGAAACTTTCAGCAAACTAAAAAACACACAAATACTCTTTTCACCTAAAATAGAAGAATTTCCTTAATTTGGACATTTCTCCATCAATTGAATTTATGCAGAACTTTATTTAAAATATTAATGTCCCCATTAAAAGTCTATGTGTGTGTGTGTGTGTGTGTGTGTGTGTGTGCGTGTATGCATGTGTGTGTGTGTGTGATTCTGGGGATCTAATCCATAAAAATCATTTAAACCTCAGAAATGAATTTATCAACACAAAAGATTAACATAAGGAAAAGAAACAGATGCAGAGATACATATGCTCCTAGGAGTGCATAAAAAAGTCCTAATTCTACACATTACTCTAAAGAGCTAGTGAATATTCAGAATTTAAATTGGTTTGTTTCTCAACCAGCCTTTCATCTTTAACTGAGATTTCAAATGCTTTAATCAGTAAAATAAAACACAATCATCTATAAGTTATACTTAGTAATTCATTTAAGGTACTACGGTCCTTGATAGCTTGTTTGTAAAGTTGCTTTTCTTGGAGTAAGTCATTTTCTTAATACTACAGAAATGATGCTAAAATCAATCAATCAAGGTTGAACTTAATTTAGTACTTAAATTATTCTGCTTCTCTGTCTGACATATTTTGTATTTTCAGCAAAAAAGTGAATATTCATAATATTCATAATGGTTATGATAATAAATATTATTCTTTTTTTAAATATTAGCCACACAGTAATCAAGGTACTAGTGCAAGCAAAAAAAAAAAAAGCAACAGAAATTTATTTTGCACAGTTATGAAGACTGAGATGTCCAAGATCAGGGGACTGGCTTGCTTGCTGATTTGGTTCCTGGTGAGGGCGGTTCCTGGTGAGGGCCTTCTTCCTGGCTTGCAAAAGATCATCTTCTCACTGTGCTCTCATAATAAGAGGGAGTGAGAGAGAGAAAGAGAGAGAGAGAGAGAGAGAGATGGAATGCATGAACACTCTGGTCTTTCTTCCTGTATTGTCTTTTTTTTTTTTTCCTTTTCTAGTGCTAGGAAAGAAACCCATCTCTTCCACTTCTTATCAGGATCTAATCCCATCATGGCAGGTCCTACCTACATTTAAACCTAATTATCTACCAACTGCAATCACACTGTAGTTTGGAGCTTTGACACATGAATTGTGGGAGGAGAGGGTGGGCACAAAATTCAGTCCATTTATCTATCTATCTATCTACCTATCTATCTATCTATCTATGTATCTATCTATCTACCTATGTAAATAAGTAGCAAATGCATGATTTAAAAAATTTCAAAGTCAGAATCAAATGGAATTGTAAATCTAAAAGCAAGAAGAAAAATGGTAGTAGATTTTATCAATAATTACATTAAATGTAAATGGTCTAATTACACAATTAAAGGATTTTAGATTGGATTACAATTTCAAAAAACTCAACAATTATATGTTGTCTATAAGAAACCTATTCTTTTTTGTTTTTTTGGTGGTAGTGGGTATTGAACTCAGGGCCTCTGGCTTAATAGGCAAGCCCTCTACTACTTGAATCACGCCCTCACTCCTTTTGCCTTAATTTTGTTTTTCAGATAAGGTCTCCCACTTTTGCTTATGCTGGGTTTGAACCACAATCCTCCTGTTTCTGCTTCCCAAGTAGCTTGATTACAGGTCTGTGCTGCCATGCCCAGCCCCAAGAAACCCACTTTAAATCAAAAGACATAGATAAGTTAAAAGTAAAGGGAGAGAAAAAAATAGTAACCAAATACTAATCAAAAGAAAGTCAAAGTGTTTATGTTAATATTGAGCAAAGTAGGGATGAGAGCAAAGAATCATTACTAGTGATGGATGGATATTATAGCATGACAAAGAGGCTAAGTCATAGATATAATAATCTCCAATGAGTATGCTTCTAATCAGACATCTTCAAAATACATGAAACAAAAATTGATAGAACTGAAAGAAAGAATAGACAAATCCATAATTATATTTGGAACCCTTTACTTCTCTCTCAATAGAACAAATAGAAAGAAAACTCAGGAAGTAGATGAACTAAAACACACCATCAACCAAGTTGACCTACTCGACATAGAACACCTCACCCAATAAGAGGGGATTGTTAAAAAAAAGTTTAAAAGAATTTAATTAATCCAAAGTAGCTTCTCTGACTATGATAAAGTTAAAGAAGAAATCAACAAAAGAAAACATTTTTTAAATCTCAAAATATTTGGATATGAAACAACATAGGGAAGTTGGAAAACGTCTTGAATTATGAAAACTCAATGATTGAATTTGTAGGATGAAACTGGATCAGTACTTAAGAGTAAATGCTGTATCATAGAGGTTATTGGGAAACTCACAAAACTGAAAGAGTACTGGAGAAACAGACTCACCACAAGAAGCACCTTAGCTGCTGCCTCTCTCACACTATGGTGGGTGCAGTCTAGGTCTCCAGTAAAAACTTAAGAAGTGATGAACAGCCTGGACAGAAAAAAAAAAATCTCATTTTCCCCAGTCCCCTGTTTTCCTCCTAAGTACCAGTCGCTTTCACCAACTTTTAGAATATCCATCCAGAAAACAACACATGTGTATGAAATGTCTTTGTGTCCACCTGCTTTCTACATGAATAGAAATGCCTTAGGGTATTAAGTGAAACTTTTCCTGACACTGTACAGCTGGTCAGGCCTGAGAAAAAAAGCTACCGTAGTTTAAAGAGGATTTCAGGACACTTCTCTTGGAACTTTTGAAGAGTTTGAAACACCACACCTTCTACTCCAACCATCATCTTAACTCCACCCTTCCCAGTCTTTAAAGGTCGACTGAGCTGTGGGGAGCATGAAAGAGGCCAGAGTTTTCTGGAATGCAGTGCTCATGGTGGGAGGCTATTTTTGGACCCCTTGCAACAACCCCATTCTCTTCCCCCATCTTATTCTGGCAGGGTCTTCACCACCCTTTTCTCCAACTAAAAAATGGGGAAGGGGAACTCTTTTTGAGACCATCAGCAGAAGAGGGAAACTCAGGTCTCACTGTCTGACTGGCTGCCTGCCTCACAATAGGGAACAACAGGATAAAAGAGTTAAATAGGACTTGAATGGGAAGTGTAAAGTCAATGAAGAGGCTAAATTTAATTATAACAATGAGAGCTGCCCATCGTTTTTAATGGTAGTAAGGAGACTGTGACAGAGGATGGCGAAAGGTTTTTCATTGGAGACAGTGCTTCATGCTTTCAGCAGAGTTCCCTCCAGCTAGCATTAAAAAAAAAAGAGAGAAAGAGATTGATTTAAGGATATAGAAAGTTCTACAAATGCTGATAAGATTAGAAAAATAGACTCCACACTGAGCGTCAAGAAACTGACCTTGATGTGCCAATAAAAAAGAAAAGAAAAATAAACTGTCCTTAAAAGGGTTTGTGCTTCTTCCAGTATAATAATAAAAAAAATAATAATAAATAAATAAACAAACCAGGAAGGCAGCACAACTTCTGGCTTCAAAATGCTACTTCTATTAAGAGAGGCCAATGGATGCCCCACCTTTATAAATAAAAGCTCGTTTTAAATCGAAGTGTTTTGTAGCTCTTCTTATTTATAGAGCATAAATTATATGTTCTCAGCCTTGGGGCATGGGAAATGGCAGCATAGGGTTGTTGTTGATTGTACACTGGAAAAATTGTGTTGAAACTGTGGGAAAGTATTAAAATGTGGAAAATACGTAGTGAATTAAAGATTACACAAATGATAGTATACCTATCATTGGAAAAATAAATCATTTTATATTATTCATAGTGAGCTGAGTCTTTATAAAAAACTGGTTGTAAAAATATACAGCATTGATCTACATCTTTTTTTGCTCACTTAAGGGCACCAGTGGCTCCCACCTGTAATCCCAGCTGCTCAGGAGGAAGAGATCAGGAGGATCATGGTTCAAAGCCAGCCTAGGCAAATAGTTTGCCCAATCCTATCTCTAAGAAACCTATCACAAAAAAAGGGCTGGTAGAGTGGCTTGAGATATAGGCTCTGAGTTCAAACCTCAGCACTGCAAAAAAAAGAAAGTATATAAATCAATTATACATAGCTCTGCCTTGTTTTGTTATCGACTGTACAATATTCCTTTGTGTAACTGACCCTACCATTTTCAGTCCTCTAATGATAGAAGTCAAGTTGCTCTTTATCTTTTAGTAGTAATACTTTTTTTAAACTTCCATGCAGATCTCGGCATACAAATATAACAATGTCCTCATGCTCAAGTCCCTCCCAAATGAGAGGCTAAAGTTTCTTAGCTTTTTATTTTTTTCTTGAGTTAAATAAGTGTTTTATTTTTTCCTCTCCAGAATGTACCAGAAAATTTTAAATCAATTCCTGAGGAAAAGTAGGAGCAGAGCAGTACAGAGTCATGGCAGCAGTGGTTCTCCCACCAGCTACCTTTGTGACCTCAGACCAGTCATAGGCTCCTTTGTGCTTCATTTCATTATCTGTGGACTCTAAGGGCTAGACGCTGTGATCGCCAAGGCCCCCCTACTAAACTCTGTGATCCAGACCAGTACCCTTGAGACACCCCATATTGCATTAGGACATCTACAATTGTCTTTCATTTCTCTTGAAGAGTTCCAAGATGGACAGTGACTCTCAGTTCCTTCTGGTTTCAGCACTTCTCATCTTCCCAAAAGCACCACTCCAAACAGAGAAGATGTTTAGCAAACTAATTTCTGACAAATGGGCCAAGGTCTGAATTTATCCATCCATCATCCCCAGTGATCATTAACATTTCCTGCCCATGTTCAATTCTACAGTGTTATTTCTTTGGCTAATGATTCCGAGCATCCCTTCCTGGTTCCATTCTGACTCATCTAGATTATTCTGTATTGTAAAGTACAGTTAATGAGAATGAGAAATTTGTTTCTTAATTTTTTTATTAGTATGAACTCTTGGAAACTGGGCAAGCCCTGCTTAGAAGAGTTCCTTTGATATAGAAGAAAGTATTTTGGAAATGCCCCACCTTTATTCAGCCCTGTGTTTGTAGACAAAATGCAGAGCCCTGCATTTTGAATGGGCAATGGGTTATAATGAGCCGGATTACTTTATAGCACTGGGGACTTAGTGTTGACTTGGTCAGGCAGCTCAGGGTGAAAATCACATCTTGCCTCACTAGCTGTGTGGCCTTACGGTAGTTACCTAACCTCACTGGGCCTCAAGTTAGTAGTACTTTCTTTGTAAGGCTATTGTGAAATTTTAAGAGTATATGTACCATGTTTGTCATATAGTAGTCTCTACCACGATAGTCGTTAAAGTTACAATGTCTGCAGAATGATGTTAAGTAGATAAGCCCTTTATGGTAATTGGTGTTAAGAGGGTGGGCTAAACACAGAGCCACACTGAAGAAGGCAAGCACAGCCCAGACCAGGTGCCAGGAGCTGCCTTGTAGCCTCCACAGAGCCGGCTGAATGGGACCTTCTGCTCTCAGCTCACCAGATGCAATCTTCAAGGGCTTATCTCTAGCTAATCATGCTCTATTATGGTCCACAAAAAAAAACACATTGAGTATCACCTGATAGATGATCTCTACACAAAAGTTTTGTCTGGCTTTTCACACAGAGGTGCACACAGTGGGCTTGCTCCTCCCTGTCTGTCCTAAATGTTGCATGGGCTCAGGCTGGCATCCTGTTCCTTGACTCCTGCATTGACCTTATTGCTGGTCTCATGTCTTTCCTCTGGCTGTCAGAGATGATGGCAGTCCCTCTGCCCCCGTTTTCTCCAGGATGAAATCATATTCTTCAGTAGCACTGATGGAACCCGTGCAGCCTAACCTCCACTTCTTCCCGCCATCCTCTCCCCAAACTCTGCTGTCCCAGGAATATGGCTGAGTCTCCATGTCTCAGAGCTCTCAGTGTGCTATATAACATATGGAGTTCCTTCCACCTGGGCTGCCTTCCACTGACCTGATCCCCTGAGAAGTGCTTGTCACAAAACCTTCCCTGACCCCTTCCCTCAGTTCAGGTGCAAGCTCCCTCTCCCTGCCCACACTCATTCAGTCCTCAGACAAACCTGCTGAAGCACTCATCTTATTGCAGTGTGACATTTGTCTTTGATCTCCGTGACTAAGTCATAAGGCCCATGAAAGGGTCTTAGATAATAAGAACTACAGATATTTTCATCTTTATATCCCCAGGACCTAGTACAAGCTCTGCACAAAGAAGATGCTCAACACATCATGGTAATTGCTCTATGAGTTTGGCTACAAGTAAGGGAAAGCTAGGAGGTGCTTGCGGAGCTAAGAAGTTATTCTCCACAGGTGACTGCTGCTGTTGCCTTAGCTGCTTCTTGACGCCATCAGGGGCCTGGCGCTTTCTGTCTTTCTCTTTTCAACCCATCCTCAACTCAACGAATGGCCACAGTGATCTTGTTATGAATCACATCAAGCTCTCCTCCAGCCATCCATGTGTGCTCAGTGACATGTTCATCCTGCCTAGGGGAGTAGCCAAAGCTACTTTCGTTAGCATTCAGGTCTCCACAGCAGGGGTAGGAGGGTGTGGGGGTGGGGGATGGGGGGAGATGCCTGTTTTTCCTTTTTTTATAGTGCTTACCACAACGTGATATATTGTATCCTTTACTTACCAGTATTTATAGATACCATTCACCTTATCACATAGCATCTACTGTGTCTCTTTCTCTCCTGTTACTTCTAAAATTTAAACTTTAGGCAGAGGATTGTGTGTGTGTGTGTGTGTGCGTGTGTATGTATGTGGTTTTTTTTCACTGCTTAGCTCTAGCAATTAGAACAGTGCTTGGCACATTGCAAAACTCAATAAATAGCTGGGCACTAGTGGCTCACGCCTGTAATCCTAGATACTCAGGAGGCAGAGATCAGGAAGATCAAGGTTCGAAGCCAGCCCAGGCAAATGGTTTGTGAGTCCCTATATCTAAAATAACCAACATAAAAAAGGGCTGGCAGAGTGGCTCAAGTGGTAAAGTGTCTGCCTAAGAAGTGTGAGACTCTGAGTTCAAACTCCAGTATCACCAAAAAAAAATCCTCGATAAATATTGGTTAAATGAATAAACGAAGGTATCTTTCTGTTCCACCTTACTTCCAGTCTTGGCCTTTGTCTTCATCTTTCTTGCCTCATGGCTATATGATGGCTGCTGCTTTCTAGCTACCATGTCCATGTCCACAGCAAGCAAAAAAAAATAAACAGAGGAAGAGTAGTGCCACACATGTGGGTCCCTTTTTGTCGTGGAAACAACTTTCCACCAGCAGTGAGAGAAGCTAGGGAAACAAGTAGGTATCTGGACATATTGCTATCTTGAGCAAAACTGGAAAGAAGCGGGGCTAGATACAGAGTCTGCTGTGAGGTTGCCAAAAAAAGAACCCAAATCTGGGGAACATGGTTGAAAATCTGCCATCCTCCCCTCAAATCATCTTTATGCCACCCATTGCATCATTTCACAGATCACCTGCCTTCAGTTACTGGAGTAACAGAGGGGGCAGGCTGCCTGTGAGCTGAGAAGCAGGGAAGGCAGCAGGGACATTAGCGTCTGCCCCCTGGAAGCTTATGGGAATGCCAGCACATAATAGTGTTCAAATGATTGCAACTCCCAGGCTCGCAAGCACGCTCGGCTTTGTTCAGGCAATTAGCTCCTTCCTGAGCTTCTGAACTTGACCACCATAGGTCAGCACTGTCAGCCTTGGGGCCCTGCAGACCGCTCATTGATGAAGAAACCTTAGCAACCATGGAATTCCCTGCCGATGGATCCGGTCACAAAGAAATGGCCCTACAGTGTCTCCAAGGCTCTCCCAGGGAGAAAGGGTGCTGGGACCTTGGCTGCTGGGTCTGAGGCAAGGTGGCACGAAGAAATGTTCCTCTCTGTTCTTGACTCTGATGCTTACCGCTCATCTTCATTAAGTGAGGGACTCCCGGGGGCAGTGAGCATACCTTTCATCTTTCTGTACCTCTTGCCCTTAGCACACTGCCCAGTACACAGCAGGTGCCTCATGAATGAATGAATGAATGAATGAAAGATTCTCTGCAGTCTCTGTGATAAAATCTAAAGATTTTGCCCAATGACAACGATGAAGTGCTCAGACAGATCGTTTCTGCTATTGTTAGCCTAAGCTCATTCACTTTCTTCAAGTATTTGCCTCATTGTTGCCACTGGAAAGAAAGAGGAGTAAAATGGTAGCTTGTCCATACAACTAAAAAATCAAATAGTTTCATATCCAGATAAATCACTTGCAGCTCAAAAATTCCATGATTCATAAAGCTAGGTGTGGTAGCTCACGCCTGTAATCTCAGGAGGCTGAGGGAGGAAGATGTTGAGCTCAAGGCCAGCCTGGGTTATATAGTAGACCCCCTGACTCAAAGCAGAAAAAAAAAAATTCTTTGGCTCTGTGATTTTAGCTTTTCAATGTGAGAGTATTTACCACTAAGGAAGTTAGCTTGGTCCCCTCTGGCCATCTTTTGAGCTTGCTAGTGTAGTCTCCCAATGGCTGCAGTTGAACATGATCGCTTAAAAACTAAATGTGATATCTTTAGCAGTCAATCTTCCTGTCATTTGGTTAAAAATATCTGTCACCTTCTCAGATGTACCATGCAAAGGCTGAGAGCCCCAGCCCTTGCTAGAAGAGAGAAGGCATTTCCCCTGTATCATGTCCTGGCGTGCTTCCAGGACTCACAAAGGTGGAAAGGAAATCCTTTCCTGTCTCCTATGCTGGCTGGCAGCATTTTGTCTAGACGATTCCCACACATCAAGTGAATCGAACTGAAGGAGAAGAGGTCCTTAACCTGAACACTCTCTCTGGTCTGTTTGGATTATAATCCCTGGTGCGTGTGTGTGTGTGTGTGTGTGAGAGAGAGAGAGAGAGAGAGAGAGAGAGAGAGAGAGAATCCTTTGCAAGCATCCTTAGCTGGGGAAGCTTGTCAGTGTGCTGGAAAAAGCTACTTCTTCACTGCTGCCATGTTAGCTATCCATTTGGTCATGGTTTCTACCATAATTCTTTTCTGTTGTAAGGAAAAGGCACATGGGAAGTCACTGGCTCTATATAGCTGTCCTGTGTGCGATAATGCCATGGCTTGGCAGCCTCTCACACTATAGCTCTTCATTCCCAGATAGCCCGTTGTGCAGGCGTTTGGGATGGGGCTTGGCATGAACTCAGAAAGTCCATACAGCCACCCACAACTTGATCTACTAGTCGTGAACGGAAACTTTTGAACGTGCTCCACCAGCAGCACAATGGTACCATTTATGACTTTATTCTCAGGAGAAATGTCTGCTGTGGGAATAATACCGAGTACTTATGAAAGCCTCTTCATTTTCAGGGAGCTTTATGGGTGTCAGCAAATTCACACAACACCCTGGTAAGGTAGCAAGGCATTGTTATGCTTTCTTTACGGGGAGAGAAACCAGATCACAGCATCAGATTTTCCCAAGGCCACATGGACAATAAGGAGCATAGACTTGTTTCCAGAGAGACCCACACTCTTCTGTGAGTGAGCGCAAACAGTTTTCCACTTACAGAAAGTCCCAACAGGGTTCTGTGTCCTGAACCTAACATGAGATGATCCTACTCTGACTTACCTTGTGTTTTATCCAGTTGGGTAAAGAGGGCAAGACAAGGTGGGGCACCCATAGCAGATAGTGGAAAGCTTTGACACTGTCCACATGCTCTGCCATGGAGGAATTGTCTAATCTATAGTCAAGGATCTTGAGAGATGGGATGGGCAGGGGATCTCTCTCTTCTGTCTGTCTGTCTCTCTTTTCTTCAACCTGCAAAAAGTTAGGATAGAGAATGTGTCTCCAGGAAAGTCCAGCATATACTAGTTCTTCAGACTAACTCAGTTTGACGAAAGGAACATGTGTTGAACGCTCCTGGGCATAAGTCTTATTTCCTGAGAGCCTTAGGTCAGGCACAAAACTCTCATGAGGTAAGATGCCATTTGTGGTTAAAGCACGGGTTTTCAAACCTTTTCTGTCAACAGCCAAATAGTAAGTACTTTAGGCTTTGCAAGCAGTGAGGTCTCTGTGTTCTCCACTTAAGATCTCACAAGGCTGGGCTCTTCTCCAGAGGTTTTGGGAAAGAATTCACTTCTAAGCCCATGCAGGTTGTTGGAAAAACTTAGTTCCTTATGGTCCTAGGACTGGAGCCTCAGTGTCCTTGCTGTCTGTTAGTGGGATCACACTCAGCCCCTAGAGGTGTCTCTCTGGCCTTGCACTGGTGGTTCTTAATATGAATGGATGTTGACTCTTTTCTAGGCCATTCAGAGCACATCTGTCTCCTTCTTCTACCAAGTGAAGAAACTCTTTACTTTTAAATGGCTCACATGACTAAATTAGGCCACTTAAATACTTTCCCTTTTGAATGATCCATGCAACTGATTAGTAACCTTAATTATATTTCAAGAATCTCTTTTACCTTTGAATGTAACATAAGTCACAGGAAGGATTCCTTGTTATGTTCATGGGTTTTACCCACTCTCAAGGAGCAGAGATTATTCAAAGGAGTTATTTTAGATTCTGCCTACTACAGTTGTGTTCTAATTACAACTTTGCTGCAGACTGAAGTTTGGATTGAATAACATGCTCATGTGTAACAAAATATTCTTCTTTTGAGTTCTTTCTTGCCATTTAAAAATGTAAAGACTCTTCTTACCTTGTCAACCCACAGAAAGGCAGACAGAGGGCCTGAGCTGGCCCATGTGCTATAGTGTGTTGACCCCTAGGTGAGAGGGTCAGGTCAATAAACCTTTAAGGAAAACCAAAAGAGTAATTGTCATAGAGCCCCACAACAGGGTCTTAGTCACAGTAGGTTCTCAACTAATGAATGAGTGAATAGATGTTGGATCCCAGAAGATCCAACAGCAGCCCAAGCATGCCCAAGCATGCCTGAGCCAAGCCTACTGCTGTGAGTAGAGTAAAACCACTCTGGCTGCTCCTTTGAATGGCACCAGACACAACCATGGAGTCCCAGGTGGCCCCAAGCTCTGACAACTCCCATACCTGCCATGTTCCCTGAGGCTCCACTGGGAAAGCTCTAGACTTACAAGGACCACAAACCGTGCAGGCCAATGAGTCCACATTATATGATAACTGAACTTCAGAAGTCAAACGAAAGTCACAACAGTCTGTCCCGGAGTCGCTGGGCTCAGCGTCAGGTCTCAGCTCTCTGTAGTTAACAGGTTGGCTTGTCTGGATGGACCACAGAGCCACAGTCCAGATGAATGTCAGTTTGCTTCTTGGGAGGTCAAATCAATGCGGTGGGAGAGGACTGGCCCATGCTGAAAATCAAACTCAAGGTAGACAGGGGTCCATGGGAAACTTATTGGGGTTCAGTGAGATGTCCTGTGAGGCTATACAGGGAGCCATCCTCTGCATTTTCTGACTGGAAGGGTCTCCTGGGATCAGACAGACCATCTCAAATGTCCCAGGCTACTAAGTGAGAGTGAAGAAAGAGCCTATTTATCCTGATGACTAATGCAACACCATTTGTGTTCTGTTTCCTTTCTTCTTGTGGTCCATCTCTAGCATTTTCTTGCAGATTAACATTTTAGTCAGAAATCGCTCACTCCTGCTCCTCCTATGTTCACAGCACTTCCCTGGCTGGTATCACTTTTTACTTTACAATTCAAAGCATTGAAGAAAGTGTGCCCCTCTAGAATTTCAAGTTTCCTTCTCTCCTGGTTTTACTGTTTAAGATAATATGTTCAGGCTGTTGAATAAAACAGCTTCATGTCAGAGCCTGGACAGCCTCATTTGGTGTGTGGACAGTTTGGCAGAGGTCAGAGAGATCCTTTCATCAATATCCATATTAAAAGAACACAGGAAGTGTTTCCAGAAGATTTGTTTGCATTTCTATTAATACTAAGGACTGAGTCTTCTTTAAAATACAAAGTCCTGATTGCTCTCCTCCACCCCAGCAACACCCTAAATTATGGGGGCTCCATTTCTCCTTGGACCCTGTGCCCATGCATGCCAGCTCTCGTTCACCATCTTGTCCCCATTGTCTCAGGATCGCCCTTATGTTTGTTGTCCTTACTCCACACTGAGCCCCACTGAAGCCTCGGATCCATTGGCTTGAGAGGGCAAAATGTAGGGGTGTTGTGTCCTGCATTCCTTGGTGGAAACTCACTGGACTGCAATTCTACAAACCTCTGACTCTCTTATTTCTTCTCTCTCTCCCTTTCCTTCTCCCTCTCAGTGCCTCAGGGTATGGTCTCTGCATCAGCAGATGCCCATTCTGCTCTCTCCTGTCCTGTTCTGCATCCTTTTGTATGACTGGATGTCTCCCTAGCATCACAGGTCCCTGCTGAGCTCGTATGCTGTCACCCACATAGGGTCCTCCAGCTCCTCTTCAACATAGTGCCCCTGTCCCCTCTTCAGCAAGGACTGTGGTGGTTCTTGTGGCATCTGAGTCTGCTAACTGGGCTTTCTCATCTTTTCACTGTTAAAAGTCATCAATCAAGTATGCCTGACTATGCTTTGTACACTGTCCCCTGTGTCAGCCACTCTTATTCAACTCCCTTTTTCTTCATTCCCCAGAGCTTTGCTTTTGGAGCATGGGACTAACATCACAAGGCCCTGTGAAAGTGACACCAGGAAATTGTCTCCCTAGAATTGCCTCTCTGCTAAGCGGTCTAGGATCAAATTCTGCTACTTGTTTGCTGAGTGAACTTTTGTCCGAACCCCCTGCCCAGAGAGCCATCATGGGGCAGTCAGGGAGCATCCTCTGTCTGTCCTTCTGCTCCCACAAGCCTCATGATGGAATCTTGAGAGGCTACTGCAGTCTCATGGCTGAGGCTCTGGACTGATTTGCTTTCATCCATTTTCCTCCTCCCATTGTCTGGGCAACTACAACCACACAGGAGGCGGGGGCCTAGGTTGTGCGTGCCATGGCTGTCTTCCTGCATATTTCTCCTTTTCTTCAGGACCCTGGACCACAGTCTCTGCAGGCGCAGCTCCTTCCCCATCAGGGGGTCTCATTGTCTCAGCCCCAGCACCTGAAGACAGCATCCTATGGGCATCTCCTGCTGTCTCTTGCCCCAGAAGGATTTTTGAACAATTTTTAAAGCATTATTTTCCTACTTGATATGCATAAAAATGTTATGACTCATTGGCCAATAAAATCTTGACAGGACCCACTGAGGGAGATGACACCCCAGATTTCCTCCATCAGAGATTATTATTATGAACGTAGTGAACATTTTTTCTAAATTATTAAATGCTGTTAGAACATGAAATATATGTTTTCACTAGTTTATGTTAATTGTACAAAGGGGTTACATTGTGGAAATATGTGTTTTTAAGCTGATTTTTAAAAGTCTACTTTTGAATTAGCATAGATTAATAATACAAGGGAACTTCATTGTGGCAACACCATACATGCGTACAGTGCACCTGGAGCAAGCTCACCCCTCCACTGTATTCCCATTCCCATCCCCCTTTCCCACATGTGCTTGGTGGATTTCATCATGCTGTCTTCATATGAATATATGTAGTGTACTTCCATCCTCTTCACCCCGCAAGATCTTTTCCTTCCCCCTTCCTTTCTCTCTGATTCCCTCCCACATACAGTCCCCATATACATTCATTTTTCCTCCTCCTCTTCCTTTTCCTCCCTCTTCCTCTTCCTTTTCCTCCCTCTTCCTCTTCCTCTTCTTCTCCTTTTCCTCTATCCCTCCACCTCCTCCTCCTCATCATCATCTTGAGTCTAGGTTTCACAAATGAGTGAGAACATTCGATACTTGGCCTTTGGAGCTTGGCTTATCTCACTCAGCATGATGATCTTCAGTTTCATCCACTTTCCTGTAAATGACATAATTTCATTTTCTTTATGGTTAAGTGATATTCCATGGTACATACCATATTTTCTTTATCCCATTCAACAGTTGTTGAGAACCGTGACTGTTTCCATAGTTTGGCTGTTGCAAATAGAGCTGCAATAAGCATGGGTATGCAGGTATCTCTCTTGTATATTGATTTACACTCCTTCAGTATATATGCCCAAGAATGCTATGGGGGGGGTCATAAGGTAAGTCTATTTTTAGTTTTTTGAGGAACCTCCATACTGTTTTCCACAGTGGTTGCACTAGTTTACATTCCCACCAGCAGTGTATGAGGGTTCCTTTTTCCCTGCATCCTCACCAGCATTTGTTATTTGGGTTTTTTTGATGATGGTCAATCTGACTGGGGTGAAATGGAATCTTACTGTGGTTTTGATCTGCATTTCCTTTATGGCTAAATTCTTCATGTATCTTCTGAGAACTGTCTTCAATTCACTTGCCCATTTATTAATTGAATTATTTGTTCTTTTGCTTTTTAGCTTTTTGAGCTCTTTGTATGTTCTGAGTATGGATACCTTATCAGTTGAATAGCTGATGAGGATTTTCTCCCATTCTATGGGTTGTTTCTTGATTCCAATAACTGTTTCTTTTGATGTGTAGAAACTTTTTAATTCAATGCAATTCCATTTGTCAATTTTGCTTTTAATTTCTGGGTAATTGGAGTCCTATTCAAAAAATAATTACCTATGCCTAGATCTTCCAGTTCCCCTATTTTTTTTCTGCAGTACTTTCAACATTCAGGTCTTACATTAAGATTTTTTATTCATTTGGAATTGATTTTTATACAGGATGAGAAATAGGAGTCTAGTTTCAGTCTTCTGCATGTAAATAGTTGGTTTTCCCAGCATTTGTTGAAGAGGCTGTCTTTTCTCCAGTGTATGTGTTTGGCTCCTTTGTCAAAGATCAGATGGCTATAGCCGTGTAATTTTATTTCTGGGTCTTCTATTCTGTTCCATTGGTCTTAGTGTCTGTTTTTGTGCCAGCACCATGCTGTTTTGTTATTATGGCTCAGTAGTATAATTTGAAGTCTGGTATTTTGATACCTCCAGCATTGCTCTCAGGATTGCTTTTGCTATTCAGGGTCTTATATATTTCCATATGAATTTTAGGATTGATTTTTCTATTTCTGGGAAGAATGAGATTGGGATTTTATGGGCATTGCATTGAATCTGTAAATTCCTTTCAATAGAATAGCCAATTTCATGATAATAATTGTACTTAATCAATGAACATGGGAGATCTTTCTATCCTCTGGTGACTTCCTCAATTTCTTTCTTCAACATTTATAGTTTTCTTTGTAGAGGCCTTTCACCTCCTTGATTAAATTTATACCTAGGTTTTTGATTTGCTATTGTGAATGCAATTATTTTTCTGCTTTCTTTCTCAGCGTATTCATTGTTGGTATATAGAAAAGTTACTGATTTTTATAATTGATTTTATATCCTGTCCAGCTACATTGCCCAAAGTGTTTATCAGATCTAGGATTTTTTTTTTTTTGGTGGAATCTTTGGGGTCTTTTAAAGATAGAATCTAATAGGGATAATTTAATTTTTTCCTTTTCTATTTGAATCTCTTTTATTTCTTTCTCTTGCCTTATTGCTCTGGCTAGGAATTCCAGTACAATTGTGAGTAAGAGTGTGTGTGAGGGGGAATAATATGTTTTTCAAAGGGATACCAGCATAAGCTGATATGAGTCCCTATGACCCTTCTTCCTTGTGAGAGATCCAATGTTATAAAATGTTAAGGGAAGGAGTAGAGGCTGCACAAAGACCAACTTCGTGGGACCCAGAGAGAACAGAGCAGGGTCCCACTATGAAGCCACCTAGTCACATGCTTTTCAGACCAAAAAGAACTTCTTATGGTTTGGGAAAGAGACATGTGATCTGTCTCCACACAGATCATGTTTTACACAGCAGAGGTCTGTGTTATGCTATATGTTTTCCAAATAAAAATGCTTTGCCTTCAACCCACAGAAAAGTGCTGCTTTATAAGTGTCTTGTTTCTCATGCAATATAACTCTCTCCAGGATCAGTGGGTTGATTTTGTCATATGCCACTAGTTTGAAAAGTAATATGAAAATCTTCCAGTCCAACGAGCCAGATTGTAGGAGTCTGCAGGACTCAGAACCTTCACCAGGGGCAGGACAGGACTTGTGTGGATGTGCTGGCTTTTTGTTTTTTGAGACAGGGTCTTGCTATGTAACCTAGGCTGACCTAGCCTCCCAAGTATTGAGATTATAAGACTGCACCACCACACCCAGCTGGATACATATTTTGATTTGAGGAACTCAGCTCATGGAACTCTGTAGGAGAAACAGATTGCTCATTTCAGAGCTCTCCCTTGAGCTGAATTCTTTTAAAACTTTGCCTCTCACTGAGGGATAGACAGGTTTGGTGATGCAAGCTCACAGGAGACTTGGATCACTCCAGCTCAGTTCAGGGAGGGAAGAGCATCAACACAGCAACCCCACAGATGTCTGGGAACAGCATCATCATCCAGGCCTGTCACCTACACATGGCTTTGGCTCCCACAGCCCCACAGTATTCTTTGCCACATGGCAGCAACATGGTACACAGTCTGACATAGCGAGTATTGGCCCTTCAGAGCCACATCTGCTACGGTGGCCAGGACTGACCTGAGAGAGAGGGAGCAGGAGAGAGATGACATTAATGACTTCGTTCTAGGTAAACAGGATTCAGTGGGAAAGGAGCAAAGCGGCCAGCATGTTTCAGTGTCCCAAACCTTACCATGTATGTGGGTATTTAGGAGTGCTATTCAGTATGGGACTCATGCTTCAATTATTTTAGAAGTAGACAAAGTAAAAATGGAGGGAATCCTGTGCACTGAAATCCAGAAAATCTGTCCAATCTGCAGATAGACAACAGCTTTTAGCTTACATTTTACATGAGGAAAAACAAATGTTTCAATGAAGCGTCCCAAATTCGTAGAAGAATCAGACATAAGGGACTCCCCCCAGCAACCTCAATCTCTCTGGCCCAATTTAGTGATTTGTACCTTGGCAGGGCTCCCACTGATAGGACACAGGACTTTTTGGGAGGACAGAGCCTGTTTAAAATGTGAGTGTTACTTATAAATTATCTTCAGATGGGTCTGTTCCTATAATTCCTATGTTGCTCTGAACTTCAGAGTAGAAATTTTAATCAGTCCATTTGAAGTTGATTTGGCCTAAGCTGAGGACAATTTTTGGGAAATCAAATGACAAAAAGAAGGCTAAAGAGCACCTCCTGGGACTGTCTGGGAGACATGCTTTGCTTGTGGAGGCTTAGTTAATCACCATTTGTATTTTGCTTTACCATTCACAAAACCCTGTTCTCAGACTCCCAGACAGCCACCCTACATTTGCACCTGGGAGGAACTATTCAAAACATCTTCCAAGGAGGGAGCCCAATCAAAGATTTAATTTACTTTTTAGAGCATCTAATATGCACATATATATGTGTGTGTGTGTGTGTGTGTGTGCATATATAACAGTATATATGTATGTAACATATAAATTATATGTTTTATATAATATCCATACATCTGATATGTGTGTGTGTGTGTGTGTGTGTGTGTGTGTGTGTGTGTGTGATCAGCAGGAGCTGATGTCGGATCCACACTACATCTCCCTTCCTGTTTCCCCTCTCTCCCTCCCTTCTTTCTTTCAGTACTTCAGTTCTTCCACTGGTCCTTCCATGCATTCTTTCATGTGTCCATAGTAAGGTTTATGGAGATTTTACTCTGTGCTAGAAGAATAGTGTTGGTTGCCAATCAATCAGAGGTCAAAACACATGCCCTTCAGATGGTAGCTGGAGAAAGCTGTGGAACCTGAGCCCTTTCCTACTACAGAGCTCTCCAGAACTTCATAAATACCAGCCTCTGAGGGTTCATATATGCAAAGGAAAACAATCCTTACCATCTTGATTTCCACCAGTGATGAATATTAGACCCTGGGGAAAGACGAGCTGCCCAAGGTTATAAAATTACGTGTGCAGTTGGGTGAGTGATGGTGAGGCTCTCTTGGGCCTGCAGATATTATTGAATTAACCAGCCCTGGAGTTTCCCTATTCTGGGACTTCTTTTTTACATTAGATGGCTTCTTCACTATCTTTGGTTGAGATTCCTCTAAAGTAAAGGAAAACAGGAAAGCTGAATGCAAAATGCCAGATGCCTGCAACAAATACTTTTTATCATAATCTTTATTCCAGACTTATGAACAGCAGCCTGATTTTTGTAAGTAGTTTTATTAGACTATAACTTCACTCATTCTTTTAAGTAGTCTATGGTTGCTTGTGCACCACAATGACAAAGTTGAGTAAATGTGCCAGAAAACAAGTTGTGCATAAGCCTAAAATTATGCTATCTGGTCCCATAACAAAAACACTTTGTAAACATCTTCCATTCTTAAACACAATCATTCCCTTTATTATTCAATATTGCTCTTTCTAGCTTTTCTAAAAATTGTTCTTTTAAGTAAGTTTTAAAACCTATCACTTGGCTATGCTCCTGCATAGAAGACCAAGTCTAATTCAAAGGGAAAGAGTCAAGTAATAAAATAACGCAGGCCTGGAAGCAATTTACAGTCATCTCCCAGACCATCTGGGATCTCGGCAGAGCCTGCCAAAAGTTGTGGTCAATACGTGAGATTGTGTTTTCCACATGTCACCAAGTACAGGTAATTATAATATCTAATTCAAAACTACACTCTAATCCACAAGAAGAAAAGAAAAAAGCTCTTTCTTTCCCTGTTTTAAGTTTTTAACTCAGCCAAGCTAAACTTCCTCTTGGGCTGCGAGATGTTGGTGGAACTCACATCACTGTGATGTTAGTACAGCTGAGGGAGAAAAGCCTGAGCCCCTGAAGCCCTGTGTTGGGGAGATAAGTACTATTTGGTAAATTGGGCAGGACTCACAGTTGGCCATGGAAATGGAGCCAGTTGTATATTTAATTGATGTTTTGACTCATAGCCACTTTCTCTCCTTCCCTCTCTTAAAGAAGGAGGAAAAAAACCCTCTAGGGTAGCTAGAAGGTACCTTCCTTTAAACTCTCTGGGTGGCAGGGAACCCACAGTTAAGTCCTGACTCCACAAGAGCAGGTGGCAGGAGGGAGTCACCCACTACATAACCTTGAGAACTTTGTGGTCACCTCAGCACATAGTTGTCCTAACCAAACATTTCTACTTGTTTCTGTAGAAACTGCTCAAGAGCCTGTCTCTTGGTGCAGATGAACAAGATGGTCACATCTCTTAAGATTTTCTGAAGGCTTCTAGAATGCCCTGAAGTTCAAGCCCAAATAAACCAGTGAGAACAATCCTTATGGGTGAGCTGAGCCCTCTGCTTTTGTCAGGAGGAGTCATCTAGGACTGAGTCTGGCATCCTAGACAGAGTTCAGAGTAAACAGCCCCTGAAGGAATGATTCAGAAAGGCCCGGGGTCAAGATACTCTTAATGCATGTGTGCAGCACACATATACACATAAACAAAAAAGCACATATACACACCACACAAACACAAGCATCACAGAAACACCACACAAACACACACCACACCACACAAATACACATGCACACACAATTAGAGACAGCAAGTTTCAACTTCCTGAATATTCAACAGGAGTTGATAAAAGTACTTTTGGAAAGTTCCATCTAGAACTTCCAGCCCATTCTGCAGTTACCTTCTTCCAAAACATGTGATGGGAGAGCCTTCCTCTTCCTTTCCCAAGAACTTTGGACTGTGCTAGGTTTTCCACATCAGCCTGCAAAACAATGACTCCTTTCCCTGTTCCTTCATTGGGGTGGACATGTGTGACTAAAAAAGCGCTGGATTTACTGAAGGTTTTCTGCTCATAATATTTAAAGCAGTAATGAGAATTCATAATTAGCTGAAGTAAGTCAAGTTTTTGACTTAAGTTAGGAAAAGAACAGTTAAAATTTGAGCATCTTTCCTTTTTAAAAAAATTTTTTGCAAGGATTTTGAAACATGCTATCTGCTATTTTACTTTATCTTTGACATACAGCCATATATACAGACATATATTTTATATACATGTATGTCTGTGTGTATATGTGTGTACCTTCTTTGAGGTGCCAGGAGTTGAACCGAGGGCCTTTCACATGTGAGGCAAGTGCTGTACTACTTGATTTACACTCTTTGCCCTTCTGTTTTTGAGACAGGGTCTTGCCACTGCCTTTGTCTAAGCTGGACTCTGCCTGATCTTCGTGCCTCTGTCTCCCTAGTAGATGGGAGGATAGGTGAGTTCCACCAGGCACAATGACAAACATCCTTATAAAATGAGCAGGAATAGGTACTATTTATTCCATAGCAAGTGAGGCTCAGAGTGGTTAAATGACTTATTAAATTTACATTATTTTCTTTTTAACCATATTTATGATTATTATTAGAGTACGATTATTATGATTATTGCTACTAAAGATTTTAAAAACTCAAAAACTTAGAAAATTTAGAAAATCCCTCATTGTTTCATAGTTAAAAAATTAAGCCTGTACCAAATATGGCTAAGAATATGACTTGGGATGGGCATGGTAGCACATGCCTGTAATTCAAGCACTTGAGAGGCTGGTACAGGAGGATGAACAGTTCAAGGCCAGCCTGGGCTACATAGTAAGTTCCAGACCAGCCTGAAATAGACAACAAGACCCTTTCTCAAAAAGCAAACAAAACAGACACAAATGAGCATGACTTGGCAGGGAAACATACACTTAACTGTTAGACAATCTGCATTGCTCCCTGGACCTCTGGACCTCATTTTCTTGTCTATAAAATGAGCATATTAACATCTACTCTGCTAGATTGTTGTGAGAACTAAAGATGAAATCATAAGGGGCAAGGGAAACTTCTCTCTCTCCTTCTGAAGGTTTGCTGAATGAACTAACAACATATTAACAGGCATCCAATTTATTTAGCATGCATGGGAGAGTGAGCACCCAGTGCCCCAGTGAAGTTCAGATGCTTACAGACCCTTCTTCACGTCTGGAACTTTGAGGAGCTGTAAATGATTTCCGGGAAGATGAATGGACTCAGAAGACAGAAATTAGCTTGTAACGCCTTCCCTTTGGACTTTGAATGAGCTGAGACAGACACTATTTTATGACAAAATCCACCAAGATATGGTTATGTTCCTGAGTCTTCCACCACAGATAGAGATTCCAGGGGGGATGGTGGCCATTTTGTCCTCTTTGGCAGTAGGTGTGCTCTTTAGGCAAATAAAGGAATATCAGAGCAGATCCCCTTCCAGCGTGAGCCCACCTTCAGGGCCTTTGAGAGGGGAACTGGCAGGGAAAGGGTGTAGGAGGATGAATATGGTGCAAAAAAATGTGTACACATGTATGCAAATGCAAAAATGAGACCTGTTCAAACTGTTCCAGGAAATGGGTGGGGATAAAGAAGAGCGATGGAGGGGGTGAATTCAAGAATGATATATTTGATAAGCTGTAAGAATCTGTGTAAATGCCACAGTGTACCCCCACCCAGCACACCAGTAAAGGAAAAAAATTAAGAAAAGAAACAAAAAAATTAAATAATTAGCACACTGAAGTACCATGTTTTGAAATGAAAGTGTTCTTTCCTCATTTTTGAGTTTTCAGGGTTTTCTTATTTAGATTTATAGGGTTCATTATTTATATGAAAAACATTAACTTATCAAGGGATCTGGCTACCTAAATCAAATAAATGAACAGCGCAAGCAAGACAGAGATGACTGTGTGGGACTTCTCAATAAAGTGAGGCTCTCTAAAGGTGTAGGTTATGCAGAAAGGAAAGGGGCGGGGAGTGGAGAGGGGAAGAAAAAGGAAGGAAGAATGAGGAGAGGAGAGGAGAAGGAGGGAGGGAGGAAGGGAGGGAGGGGGAAAGAAGGAAGGAAGGAAGAAGGAAGGAAGGAAGAAAGGGGAAAAGAAAGAGGTTATCAGAACTTATTATTAAGTGTAACTATTTACTATGCATCAAATATTTACTGAGCAACTCCTACATGGGTTGGGCTTTGTACTAAATGGAAGGACATTGCAATGAAGAATACGACAGGGTCTCCACTTTTGGTGGCTATTATTTATGAGATACTTCTCAGATGTTAGGCTGAGAACATTTGCTGAGACTTTGTCACCTATTATCACGAGGACTCCATGTAGTAAGTAGTATTGTCTCTTTTCTCTTTTTTTTTTCAGATAAGAAAACTGAGTATTAGATGGGGTGGTTTACTTGAGCAAGAGCAGGCAGAAGCAGTTGAGCACAAGAGTCAGAATGTGAGGCACCAGGTTCCAAAGCCCATGTCTCTCTGTCCTAAAAATAAGACAGATTCCCAAGCACAAGAGCCTGCGCTTGATATGGTGGCGCAGGACCTTCAAAGTGACATGCAGGTGAAACCTTACCAAACGATATTATTAATCAGGGAAAATTACCATCACTTCATAACCTTTGAAAGTTATTGTCAAATATGAAAAATTCTCTACAGGTAATGAATGTATAAGGACATAATAAATGGTAAAGCAAATCTTCACTTAGCATATTGTCATTTAACAGGTTAGGAGTAATATTGAGAATTGAAGTGTTTTCTTTCTTTGTAAAAACTTGTTAAGTAGTTTGAACAGTGTCTTCTATGGTCCTCAGTCATGTAGTCATGTAGGTCTCTGTCTAAGAAGACAGAGGAGAGGCTCAGGAAAACAAAAGGTATTATAGTCACAGGTCTCCAGGAGACAGGAGGCACAGAACTTGGGAAAGCCTTGGGATAGTCAGGAGATAAAAGATAACAGCGAGGGGAAGACTTAAGCCAGAGTCTTTATTGGGGTTTCTAAGGTAAAAGGAAAGCAGGGCAGGATGAAAAGTTTAGGGTTAGCTAGCTCAAATAATTTCTGCAGGTGCTACACTATAAAGGTGGTTTCCAGTTGGCTAACATCTGGCCTTGGGGTGACTAAGGCAGAGGTATGTTCCCTTCTGGGGTACACAGGTCACTTGGAGTAGGTACTGCTGTGCCCTGGGTAGTTTGCACTCAAAGGCATGCTCCTGCTGCAGTCTTCTGCTAGCTGTAAGAATTGGCTAGGATTCAGGATGTAGCTCAGTGGTGCTGTGTAGCATGTGTGAGGTCCTAGATTGATCCCCAGTGCCACAAACAAACAAACAACAACAACAAAAGTTGGCTAGCCCCAGGAAGCAGGTGTCCCTCCAGAGTCAGGAAGGTTTTCAAGATGTCAAAACAGTACAGAAAAAAATATTAAAAATACACAGTTCCTCCCTTTTTGTGATATAACTTACAACACAGAGCCAGTATCTTCTCCATGACTTGGTAAATTGTCAATAACCTTTCTAAATTTGGATTCATTTAGCTGAGTTCCATTGTGTTTTTGTCTGGTATCACTTCATCTGGGATAGCTTCCTCTTTTTGTCACTTTCTTCATCTATGTCAAAACATTTACTGTCACTCAGTTCCTTTGGTTGCTTAGGTAGAGTCTAGAATGGCTGAGTGTCAACCTGTGCTCAGCTGTGTCTTCTAAGCTCCATTGACATTCTATCTGAATTTCACTCCATGTTCTCATTTTTTGCTTCTTTGATTCCCTTTAATTGTGCTGGTTAATTTCCTCCCTTGGTTATCCATTTTGTAAAATGCCCTATGAGTTATCACCAGAAGACAAGGAAGCAGTCTAATGACTTACTTTGTTTTCTGTTTGTTACTTGGATAACAGATGCATGGTGGCCCACCAACTGACACATCTTGAAAGAAGTGACAGGATTGTTCACTAACTGATCATGATGCATCTACTTACAAAAAAGAAGAGATAGTGGTGGTGTTCATGCTTCATGCAGGTATTCACAGCTCATAAGCCAAGGTGACTGAAATGTGAGTTGTGTTCTGTTTAACTAACTCTACCATCATGACTGAAATTGGTGCACACTAAAATCCTGCCAAAGACTACCTGCTTCTTGTACTGAATCTTGTACAACTCCAACAATGAAATGACATGGGTTTTATTTTGCCAAGTTGTTTTTTTTCCATGTGCCAAATTGCAGGGTTTGGCTACAGAGCACTATTGTTAGTGAAAATCCAGGCCAGTGGGCCTGCTCTTTTAGGATAATCCCAGGTAGTTCACAAAGCAGTAGTGAAGATATTTCCTGTCTTCATGAAAAACACTTCCATCCTCTCTCTGCCGGGGGAGGAAATGGACAGAGAATGCCTGTCCACCACAACAGGATACAGAGCTGGTCCTGCCCTGTCTCTGATTCAATGTGCAGCCAGAAACCAGGCACAACTCTAAGCAATATGCCATATGTGCTGGCCCCGAGAGGAATTATCACAAGTTTGAAGGAAGTTAGGCAGGGTAGCGAGCCCCAAAGACAATATGTATTCTTTGCTACCACATTCTGTGTCTTTGTGGCCTGGCTTTCACTGGTCTGTGTTAATCAGTACGAGGAGGTTGGCAGTTATGAAGGGCACACATCCTGGTACGTGTGTTTTTGTGAAAGTGAGAAGAAAGGCACTGAAAGGAGGAGGTGCATGAAAAGGGAAGAATGAGGGCTAGCAGGATCAACCACATCTACAGTCATGTGATTAGACAGAAGCACACAGTAAGGGCAAGAGTGTCTTAGTTTGGATTTCCCAGAAGCTGATCCTGAATACATGCAGTTAATTTGCGTGACAATCCCAGGAGGACCAGGAAGGTGGGGAAAATGAACCATGGAAGATAAGGAAGCAAAGCAGGACATGCCAGTGACCAGCTTAGTAACATGGGCATTTGGGGTTCAGTTACCCTGGAGACCTCTGTGGGGTGCTATAGGATGCCCTCTGAATGTCACCCAAGAGATGAGAAAACCAAGGTATTCAGGTGTCAGATCTCATCCTGGTTGAGGGCTGCTTACTACCTATTGACTTCCTGGAACTGAGCACACCCTGGGAAACCAGAGGAAGCCTAGAGGCAGACATTCCTGCAGCTCAAAGCATCTGGAATGTGTGAAATGGAGCATAGCAATGTGTATGGCTACCGCATCAACAGTGTCTGCTTTGGGGTTCTAGATACAATCTAGCACTGTTCAAGCATGGTGTGTATAGGTTTCAAAAGCTTACCATATGGCTATAGAATAGCTCATTTTTAGGGTAGCCAAAGGACATGGATTGGAGGGAGGCACTTTCTGTGAGCAGGATACCCAACAGCATAAGATACTGGCTGAATATTATTCTTTCTGCTCTTAAGAATCTTGTCATTTCAATCTATTTCCTAATGAGTGCACAAGATAATGCTGGAATGTCGAATACGGCTCCCAACACCAAACAGAAGAGGATGTGTGGACCCAGCGGGAGCAGTGCTGAGTCAGCATCTGTGGACCCCAGCCACTCTGCTCATGCAAACTTCCTTGCTAGCTTTGACCAAAGGAGGGTGCAACCTCATCCAGAATTCCCTTTCCTTGTGGAGGAAGTTCATACAAGAGGCGACACGATTGAGTCCTCCCTGGCTCCTCCACGAGTCACTGCTTGATCTCAAGTCTGCCTCACCAAACCAGTCCTGAGATCTCAGTGCCCAGAGCTGTCAGCAAACTTCCCACTCCCTGTTTGTGTTGGCTTGTGTCACCTCGCCACGCTGGAGGTGGCAGCTAAAGCTGTTTACTGGCTTCATTTCAAATGAAGAATACCTTGAGGTACTCTTAAAATTCTGCTTGGAGCAGCAATATGGGCAGGAATGGCAATGAGGCCAGAAAGCAAAGGAGATAAATAGAATATAAAGAATTGTTATGAAATTACCTTGAAGAGCTTGAATGAGTGTTTGAAAAAGTAGTGTGCTACTTAAGTCCAATATCACACACATAATTGTACACGTATACCCACATACATACATGCACATGTACACACATACACATACAATTTCAGGAGATCTTATTGTCTCTTTAGAGCTCATCCTCCCATCCCACAGAAGTTAGGCAACATCCAGGCTAAGTTCAAGTCTGAAATGAACTCTTTGAGGCCAAAAGAACAAAGAAAAAAACATGGTAAAATTAAATATTATCTTAATATGCATGAAAAGTAATGGCACTATCAGACTCCAGTTGTCAAAGCCCACTGAGGACTTTCCCTGCCGATTTTTGGTCAGGGACCATCTGATGGTGAAATATAGGTAGAATCAGATTATATAAAACAAAGAGCTAAAAATCAGCTCATGCCTCAATTGAGTAAAAACTGATTAGAAAATCACTTGTCCAACATCTAGGAAACAAACAAAGAAGAGATCACAAAGCCAGTTGGAGGTACACTCAGGGCTAGAATCCAGTTCTCCTGTCTTCAACGCTCCACCCACACTTCAGGGATCTCCTAGGGGACTATTCTTGCTTGATCCCAATGCACTGTAACCCTGCACTAGAGGGGGAGCTCCTAAGACTCTCAACCCTCAGTCGCATCACCTTGTTTCATACCACCTAGCACCTGCCTTACTCAAGCCTGACCTACAAGGCCTGGCCACCTGTCTTGGCTCAGATGCAGGTGGGTATTAGTCACAAGGGAAAGTGACGGAGGGAGTCAGAAGAGGAGTGGGGTGAGCCACTCTGCAAGTGGGGAGACAAAGTAACAATGACAGAATTCCAGCACTGCCACCCTTCCCTTCCATAGTCCAAGAATAACATCCAGGCGTCAGCTTCCCTGCCTCCCACATGCTGACACACAGTCTCTTTGTCTCATACTGAACTTTTGGACAAGATGAAACCCAACTTCTGTTTTTTTTCCTCCCAAGAGTTGAATGGATTTAAGAGGTGTTTCTAAAAGTCATCTGAAGGTCAGTTTGTGAAACAAAGCTGGTTCTCTCTTAGTTTTACTGTCTCTTTGGAGTATCTCTAGTAGGAAAGGAGCTTGCTAGAATGAAGGTGTGCACATTCCCTAGACCCTAAATAAGCACAAACTCCCACAGCAGAGTGACCCACAGAAAGCCAAAGCAGATGGGGCATGAGTTCTTCTACCTGAAAAAGAAAGGCTTTGTTCCTGCTTGGGCTGGGAGGGAAGAGGAGAAAGAGCGTCTAGTCCTTAAAGCACATTCGTGTCACTAACAATATCTAGTCCCAACCCTCACCCCAGCAGCATTTCTTAATGTAACATTTGCTCATTGCTCAATATTATTACAGCTACAAAAGACAATTTAGAGCACATGGTCAAGATTGTCATTTGATGGTGGTTCTAGCTTAACGCCTAAAACTGTAATCGCATAGAAGTACACCCCTCAAAGATAAAAAATTAGTATGTTGTACATCAGCATTAGTCATTGTAAATTTTTGATTAATCCTCCCTTCATCCTTAGAGAAAATTAAAATTTGTGAAATGTTTACAGTATTATACACAGAAATCACCTGATTCTCAGCTATGTGTCCTTTGGCTGTTATTACTCAGCCCATGCATACTTTCAAAATGTGGCTAAAGAACAACAGGTTTGTAAGATTAAATGGATATTATCTCTGTGCAAGACTAAGTTCTAGTTAAATGAATATAAAGGAAGAAGGCTCAAGACAACAATAAAATACATTGAGTTGTTACTGTGTGCCAGGACTGCCCTGAGTTTTTAGATGCATCATCAATCGTGTGTGTTCCCACTTCACAGGCAGGGAGATTGGTGTCCAGATGGCTTGGAAACCAGCTCAAGGTGACTAAGCTACTTCAATGGCAAAGTCAGGAACTGACCTGAGGAAGTCCAACTCAAGATCATATGTTCTTAGGCAGCACTGTATTGCTTCTCAATGCCTAGAATACAAGTGTAATTCTTAAAGTAAAATACAACATATTTGTGATTTACACATTCATGAATATAAACACTGACAGTGTGTCTGTACTGGGAACTGGACAGGAGGTGAGGATATGGACAGTTGAAAATTGACTAGTTCCCTTCCCTCTAACATTTCCATTCTAATCTAAAAGAATGATTATCTATCTATCTATCTATCTATCTATCATCTATCTGTCTATCATCTATCTATCCTATATGTGTGTGTGTGTAGTTATAGAAATAGAAATAGTGCAAGCTGCAGTTAAGTGCTAATATAGAAATGGAGGTCCTGTGATATTAAATAAGGTGGCGGGTATGGAAACTCTAAGTTTGAGTTTTCGTGGGAAGTTTGGCAAGTGATGACATGCAGATGGTTTATTTTGGAAGTTTATACCAGGGATGAAGAGGGAGGACTGGGGGGAAATAAAACAAAAAAAGGGGAAAAGAAAGCTGAAACTACCATGCAGCCTCAAGCTGGTCATTGCCATAGGGACAATCCTGCTGGAACTCCAAAAAGTCAGGTAGACTACAACTCAGAACTGACCACCACTGGATGAGAGAGGTGAATACTGGTCCACCAGCTAACACTGGTCATGAACCATTAATTTCCTCCCATATCCAGGCTGGGCAGGCAAAGCCCCCATTGAATCATCAGAGAAATCCTGGAGCAGAAACTGGAAAAGGCAGGTGCTCCTGAGGTCAGGAGCTGTCAGGTGACACCTGCCCAAGGATGGTGTTGCAGCAATGATTGGAGGGAGAGTTGATCTGAGAAGGTTGAGAGGACACAAGAGGTGACCAAAATGGAGGCCTGCTTTAGGTGGGCGATTCTGGAAAGGTGGCTTGTAGTCTGAGTTTTAAGAAAGACAAGATGCCCAGCATGGCAAGAGTGGAGAGGAGATCATCTCCAGGCACAGGAAAGAGCACATTGAAAAGCCCTGAGAAAGAACAGGCATCTTTTAGGAACTGAAGAGGTGGAGTAGCCACAATAAGCAAGAGTTCAGGCAGCTCATGATGGTAGCGTGATGGGAGCAGTGGTCAGGTCAGGCAGAGACTTGGATGACATGAAAAGGGTTATATTTAGGTGAAGATGAACTCATGACAGGGTCATAAAAGTGCACTCTACTAAACGCTGAAAAAAGAATTGTAAGAGTTTCAGATTTGGAAGACCCATAGGTACGAAGCTAGTGGTCTTCCTACATAGGAAAGGACAAGCTGGTTGTTGGTATCATTGACCAAAGGTCCATACTGGGGCCAGGAGTGAGGGCTTCCGTCCAAGTCAGGGCAAAGCAGATCATTCATTCTGGGCTGCTGAGTTCAGGCAGGCAGACTACAGAGCTGGAGTAAACAGACAGGAATCCAGTCTGACATAGGCACTGTTGGTAAGAACAAGTTAGCCCCAAGGCTGGGAAAAGACCATGAGAAGAACAGGATTGATACTGTTTGAGGAACTCTTAAGAACCCCTGAGTGCTTGCTGTTGTGTAAGCATAGACCATGGTTTAATAATAACAATAATAATTTTTAAATCTCAAGGCTTGAGGGAATAAGAACTCTAAAAGGAGCTCTGGGTCTCTCCCCGTGAGTTTTATTCCACTTCCCCTGGAAAGTCTTTCACTTTGATTTCTGCTGCCTGTTAACATTCTAGTCCAACCTCCAACAAAGCCCTTTTCCTTTGAGATATCTGTTGAGCAGGAATTGCCCGTCTGTGTTTTTTAAAACATATTTGCCACGTGATTAATTGGCAACATAAAGCACTGACACTTGGGAGTCATTAACATATAGTTTCCATTTCTCTTGCCTACCTGACCTTTTCTCAGTTTACAGGTACATCAGCATCCATCTTGTCTCTGTATACCTTTTATGGTCACATTAGTCAGAGTAGGCTAGGCGCTTAACAAGTCGAAAATTCCTGTGGCTTACAACAACAAAAACTTATTTTTCACTCCTGTCACAGTCCCATACAGGGCTACAACAGACTTTGTTCCATGAAGTCATTTAGGGATCCAGGCTCATTCCTTCTTCTAGCAACTGAAGAGCAAAAAGAGCATGCAGAAAGGTGCCATAGCTCTTAGGCGAAGTACGTCACTCTGGAGGGAAGTAGCCTCGTGGCCCACGCATGTGCACAGGGATGGAGAAATATCATCCAGTGGGAATCCAAGAAGAGAGAGTCTGAGATGTCAGGAAGCACTAGCAGCTTCTACCACAGTGGTGAAGTACAGCAAAGCACCACTTACCTTCCCTGGAAATGATAGAATCTGTAAACATGTTTTATCATGCAATACAGAGCAGGGAGGAAGTAATAAGCTTGGCTTCCTAAAATACATATGGTAACAACACAGACAGCACAGTTCCTCTGTCTGCAGAGCTTAGAAGAAACCCAAGCGATATGTGGAGAGTCAGCCATTTAAAAAAAAGTCATCACATTATTTATTCCCAATAATTAAAAGATTTAAGTGAATGAAATACATGTGGGTTTTTTTTTTTCTTTCTATGGCTCTGTAGTTGTGAAACTTCTTAGCTTCTGTGAGTTATTTTTTTATTTGTGGTAAAATAGAGATAATGTAAAATTTAGCAGATTAACTATTGTAAGTATACAATTAAAGTATACTTACAATATACTGTAATTACAATGTGCTTCAGTGTGTTCATGTTGTTCTTTGACCAACCTCCAGAACTCTTTCCATAAATTCAGGGTAACAAGTTAAAATTCAAGAAAAACAAATAAAATCTAAGTTTGCAATTCCCCACATAAAGACTGATTTTCAGTGCACTGGAATTATCACTATGAGGGAATGTCACTTGTTTAATTGCAGTGAAATCAATTAAAAAACTTTGCCTTCTTAACCTTTTTTTTTTTTTGGTGCTGAGGATTGAATGCAGGGCCTTGCACAGGCTGAGCATTCATACTACCACTGAGCTACACACCCAGTCCATCTTAGCCGTTTTTAAGTGTACGGGCAGTTCAGTAATGCTAAGTATAATTCACATTGTTGGGCAACAACCTTTAGGACTTTGCCATCTAGAGAATGGAAACTAAACAAGTCTCCCTTCTCCCACCCTTGGTGACTACCATTCTTTCTGTCTGTATGAATTTGACTATTGTAGGCACCTCTGTTTATATGAGGTAAATCATACAGAATTTGTCATTTGTGACTGGCTTATTTCACTTAACGTAATATCCTCAAGGTTCATCTATGTTATAGCATAGATGTTATAGCATCTATGTTACAGCATGGGTCTTTTTAAAAGCTGAAGAATAATGAAAATGATTCCATTGTGTGTATATACCACATTTTGTTTATGTTATCTATCAACAGACACTTGGGATTCTACCTCTTAGCTATTGTGAATAGGCAATTTTTATGTAAATCTTAAAGATGGAGAATCATGATGCAATCATGATTCAATCAATGGTGTGTGTGTGTGTGTGTGTGTGTGTGTGTGTGTGTGTGTGTTCTTGTTACTAGCTTCCTACTATCAGACCCAGAAAACTAATAAGAAAAGGAAAATAAGAAATTGATAATTGAGCCTAGGGCACTTGATTCCACCATTTTCTTTAGTCTCACTGGACAACTTTTTATGCAACGAAAACATCTCTTAAATTTAATCTACTGAAATAATAACTTTGTCAATGAATTTGGGACATTGCCTAAGTCATGGAGTTTTATGTTGAACTAGTTAATTATTTTCAAGGTTATCATGCAGTAAATTATTTATGAGCACTTACTTTGTATTAGATTCTGCAGAGGTTGGAGTCCATAAAAAAGTGCACAGTCCTTACTGTCTTTATAGGTTAGGTATAATATATAGAGTACACTAGGCTAACACATTCAAACTATCTCCAGAAGCACATCTGTGTTTATCAGTGTTCACTGTGATGCTAATAACAGTGGTCAAACAAGCCTGATGAACATTCTGATAATTTTTATTTTCATAAAAATACAACTTGATTAAAGCTCAAGGACAGGATGGCAGGGTGGCAAGGTGGCAAGGGAGAGTGCTCCTTTTTTGAATTCAGTTAGGGACAACTCAGCAGTTAGTCAAGATTGGAAGCCAATCATTCAGGAGAGCCTGGAGTACAAAATGCACAACTCAGTCACTGCAAATTAGAATTTTCTCTGTTGACAACTTTGAAGACTTTTTAGATTATTAGGACTGTTAGCTGTACTGTAGAATGATTGTGTGTGGAATGGAGGTAGTTTTCTAGCCCATAATGCTGCTAAAAGTTGCCTGCCTGTCAACATACCTCTTCCATCATTATCAATTGTAGGCCCAGGTACTCAACTGACAGAGTATCTATGGGGGCTCTCTGTTCTTGACCTATCAAGAGTGGATTTTTCGGAACCTCTCACCTCCATCTCCACTGCTGGTACCTGGTCCCATGAATAGTGCTGAGCCCCCAGGTCATGATGGCTATGACCCAGGGGATGGTGTGAAAGTGAGAGCTCCCCATTCTCCATGCCCTAATGATGAGGTAGCAGCTTCCCCACCCTTGTCACCAAGGCAAAGCCTCCCCTCACCTGAATGGAAGTGCAGTTAGCTCTCCTGTTCTATTTCTTAGTGGCAGGAGGACTTTCTGCCCAAGATGCATGACCAAAGTCACCTATGTAAGGGAGGCTTCACTTCTACCTTTTATTCTTAGGGTCCCAGCTAAGCCAAGAATTAAACTGATGTAAGATAAATTAATAGGACAAAAGCACACAAATTCATTATGTTTTGTATGACATGGGAGCCCTCATAAGGAAATGAAGACCCAGTGAAATGCAAAAGCTATGTGCTTTTGTATCCATTGAACAAAGAGAAGTAATCCTGGAAGAATAAATAGATTAACTGTGGAGGTTAAGGGAAGATATGTGTCATTTTAACAAGGTCTGTTTGTACAGAATTTTCTTAGTTAGGACTCCCAGTCAAAAAATGTTTTTCTCCGGATACAGAGAGGGAATCTTCTACATGGGAGTTTATCTCTTATTTTCAGGAGGAAAGGGGGAAGATTGGAAGGCTCTTCTTGCATCTGCTGATTTTCAAGTGTCTGGTTTGATGGATATATTGCTTATGTCAAAGTGGCAGATTTGGGGGTGCATATTCTGTCACCCTTTACCAGTTTGACCTATCCCCTTCATCCTGAGCTCCCTCTGAGTATGGAGCACAAATCTTGCCCTTACTGGCTCCTTCCCCCCAAGCAAAGCAACTCCAGCAATATTGCCAACATTCCAGGCCTGACTAGTCCCTCATACAATTCCTAATCTGTCTGAGTCTCGAGTTCATGTGCTTTTTCTTTTTAATCTCTCCTGAACATGATAAGTTTGCAGACAACAGAGAGGCTGGTGGCTTGTTCGTCCATAGTACAGAGTAAGAACTGCAGCTTTCTTGGTGACCTGGTTATTCCAGGACAAGCAGTAGAAAGCTGCCATGTCATTTCCAACAGAAGTCATCCAAGTAGGGGCTTTATTTATACTTACCTCATTTCTGATCTCCTCAAATGTGACATCTTTAGCTACAACTGAGATATTCACCAGCCCCACAGATGAAAATCCTTATCTAATGTCCCTGAAATAACTATGTTTTCTACTCAAATAATAATAATAACCAGATTCTTTTCTTAGAAGGCCAACTGAAGTTGTTCCTCTCTGTGCTGGAGCCCAAGTGCAATGGGAAATCTGAGAATCAGACACTTGAGTTCCCCACAGTGTCACCCTGGATGACTTTTCTTTTGTCATCTTTGCTTGTTTTCTTCTAGTCTTCCTTTCAATTTCACAGTTTTCCCCAACATTCAGGTCAAGGTCAGAGCAAGAGACTATATTGGGACAGGAGGAACCGAATTTAGGCACACGGGGCCTCTCCCCAGTGAAAACATTTAGCATGCAGGCAAGGAGTTAGAGTTTAGATTCCTACAGAGAAAAGGAAGAAAAACAACATCTCCCTTAAGAAAATGCTAGCTTTACTTTGCTGGTCCCCAAGCCAACCTTGTTTCAGGCCCCTTGCAGAGGGGAATTCAGGTCTCCAGGCACCAGAAGACCTGAATTCAATTTCTAGCATTCACTGGGTATATGGCCTTATCCCCAGCCACTTCTTTAGCTTTGTCTTGCCCTTGTCCCCATCTAAATGGCCACTTGATGCCATTCTCTTCTTACTATAATCTTGTGTGAGAGATTTTCCAAAGCCCCAACCAAAGGAGCCACTAGTGTCAACCAGCCCAGAGGGGCTTCTGGAATGATTCTGAAAAAGCTAGCTTCCAACATTGTGACACGAAAAGTGTAACTCTGACTGGTAAGGAGCAGGCATCGGCTGCTGGCATCATGTTACTGAAGCAAGTGAGCAGTGAGAGAACAACCCTCACCCCTCCCTTTCCCAGTGTGCTCTGTGAGAAGGGAAGGCATCATGTAAAAGAGACAGTGCCACCTGGAGAGGGACAGCTTTAGTGGAGCTTGCTGGCTCAAATCCCAACTGTGCTTTAGGTTGTGGCCTTGAGCAACTTAATGCTACACTCTCAGTTTCTTCTCCTCCTCCCCCTCCCCTTCCTCCTCCTCCTCCTCTTCTTTTCTTCTCCTCCTCTTCTCCTTCTTCTTCTTGGAGGTACTCAAAGTTGAACTCAGGGCCTCATGCTTGCTAGGCAGGCAGGCTACCTGTCAAGCCATTCCACCAATTTTTTTTGTGTTGTTTATTTTTGAGATAGGGCCTCACTTCATGCCCAGGCCAGTCTGGACCATGATCCTTGTGCTTCTCCTATGTAGCTGGAGATAACAGGTGCATGCCACCATGCCACCATGCCTGATCATTGATTGAGATGGTGTCTTGGTGAACTATTTGCTCCAGGTGGCCTCAAACTATGATCCTCTGAATCTCAACCTCTTAAGTAGTTAGAATTATAGGCTTGAGCCACTAGCCTGGGTTCTAAGAGGACCCAATTCACCTATTACAAGTCTCAACTGAGAAAAAGATACATGTGCGTATGTGTGTGTGTGTGTGTGTGTGTGTGTGTGTGTGTATTTCAGAGTTCAAACACACCAATTACTTTGTAAACTTTATTAACAAAAACAACAGCCATAATAATCATAAGACTCACAAAGCCTTATTATTGATTCTATTAACTTACCTTTTGTGATCCTAAATGTCCTGATAAATACTTCTATTTACAAAGTACACTTTGTTGTACTCCTGCTATTCTGAACTACTTCTAGGGTAGGAATTATCTCTTTTTTATTGTTGTATCACAATGTTACTTCTTTTAAATAATCTTTGTTGAGTAAAGAAAAAAATGAAGCCACACATTAATGAATAAAGCAATAAGCAAACTGTCATGACTTGAATATGAAATGTCTCTCACAGACTCATGCGTTGAAGGCTTGCTCCCTAGCTGGTGGTGCTATTTTGAAAGTTTCTGGAAATTTTAGGAGGAGGAAGTAAGTCACCAGAGAAAAGTCCTTGGGGGTATTTTGTCCCTGACGCCATCCTATCTTGCTTTCTGCTTCCTGTCTACCCACGAGCTCTCCTCTACCACAAGCTTCTCACCATGATGTTCTGCCCAAGGGGATAGGAAGAAGCAACTATGAGCTGAACGCTCTGAAATCATGAACCAAAGTAACTTTTTATTCCCTTAAGTTGTTTATGTCAGGCAATTTGTCACAGCAATGCAAAAGCAAATAATACAGAAACTGATGAAGGGAATTTTTTTTGCATTATACTAAAACAATTGTTTCTTACACAAACTATTTCTAGAAAAAGATAGAGTTTTACTTGTTTATTGTGACCTGTCCCACCCTCCTTCTCCTGTCTCTCAAGAATGTCTAGTCACACCATGTGGTTTGAAGGTAAATGAATACAACTGGAGGACATAATACCAACTGAAGTAAACCAGGCTCAGAAAGACAAAAGTGGAATGTTTTCTCTCATATGTAGAAGATAGATCCAGAAGATAACATACACACAAAACCAAACATGATCATATACAAACTTATACGTAGAACATGTTTGTAATAGTGGAACTATTCTATGGAACTTGGGGAGGAGGGAAAGGAAAAAGAGAATGACAGAGAGTCAATAATATGAAAATGCATTACATCTGTGCAGGTAGATATAATGATATGTGTTGAAAGCTGTTGAGTAATGGGGGGTGGGTAAGAGAGAGTAATGGAAGGAGTTGACCTGACCAAAGTAAAGTATACTCACAGTGGAGATACAACGGGAAACCTCTTTGAATATTGACTGAGGAATTAATAATGAAAGACAAGACTGTAAAATAGTCACGTGGGGGGGGTAATTGTGGGAGGGGGAAGGGTGAATGAAGGAGATGAAGGTGAGGGGATATGGTTGGTGGACTTCATATTCTTATGGGAAATAATAAAACAATGAAACCTCTTGCAATTACTGTAAATGGGATGGGGAGGGGGGAGATGGTGGGGGCAATTTAGTTCCTAGTGAGGATCCTGTTCCTCATTTTCAAATCATTAAGTTTGAGCCGTGTCCTCATATGGTGGAGAGAGAGGGGCTTGGTGTCTCTTCTTCTTCTTAGAAGGACCCTAATCCTTATCCAAGTCTAATTACCTTCTCAAAGCTCCACTTCCAAATACCACCACATTGGGGATTAGAGCTTCAACACATGAATTTTGGAGAGACACAACTTGGTCTCTAAACACAATCAGTCTCCAAAACCACCAGGGAGCTTTGCTAGGATGAGTCTATTGTCAACCTTGCTTTGGCCCTATGATGTGGAAGGAGGGCATGCCAGAGTGGAAAAGGAAAGAGAAGCAAAGTGCACACATGGCAGCTTAACATGGAAAGCATGAGATACATTCAAAGTTTTCTAAAGAAAGAACTGGGAATCAGCAAAGCAAAGCGAGTCTGTCCTGGATGCACTTTCTTGCTCTGACAGGTGATGGGGGCTGCTGGCTGCAGATGCCCTCCAAGGCAGGGGCCTGGTTTAGTTTGCAGAACATTCTTAATCCATCAGAACAAGTACAGCATGTATTTATGAGAACTAAGAGAATCACCTCCAACAGCTTAACAATTCACTGCAGGCCGTTATCTACAATGGAAACTCTTCATTATTCAAGTTTGTTCAAATAAACTTGAACTCCTACTAACTGTCCAGGCTATGTGATTTGCGAAGATGCAGGATCCTTTCTAAAAAATTACTAAACAGGTCAAGATAGTGACAGGTAAACATTTAGTCAGCATGGATCCCCTTCTCAGCCCAGGTCTGCATACTGCCCTGCCTACTGATGACTATCTATTAAGCCTAGTGCTAGGAAACCCCTCCCTGGTCACACAGAGGCTGCAACAGAAAAACAAGAAACAAAAACAGACACTATCAACACCAGCAGCATCCTGGGCTCCCCCAAAACCACCACACTTCCTTGTAGACTCTGACATAGATCAATTCCCACTAATGTTTTCTCCTAAGAGTTTTTTAGTTCAAAGAATTTAGTTCAAAGCTGCAGTAGATATAAAGACCTGCAGCCTTGCCTTCCTGATCTTCACCTGCCCTGGGAGGTGTGCAAATAGAAACACCATGCACTAAAGCCAAAGATGCTTAATGCAATGTTGCTCACCAAAGTCCCAGAGAAACCAGTTCTCTTGTCAGACACGCCCTCCTGAAGTCCCTGCCACGCACAGGAAGAGGACAAGTAAATTGCTTTCTGAGTATTCACTTCAAAAATTTTTTTAAAAAGGAAATGGCTGTAACTGAAGAGAAAGTCAGAAGCTGGGATGACTGGAGGCAGGGGTGGGGTCTCTTTCTGGCTGTTGGATGATTTAGTAAGAAACCTGCATCCAGCGCCTCACAATGGCCTATTTATCCACCCAGCCTGGGCTGGGAATCACGGGGGTGGCAGCGGTCCCCGGAAAACGGCGACGCTGGGGCGCAGAGAGCCAACTGATAAGCGATCTGCAGACAGCGCTTCCTCCTCCCTGGGAAGCAGCCCCGGGGCAGCCCGTGACCCCGGCGGGCGCGGCGGAGACCAGGCGGGAATCGCTGCCCCGCGCCAGTTCCTCAAGGCTCAGCCCACGCGCGCCAGGCTCCCCGGGACTCCGCGCGCCGGCCCGGCGGGACGGCCACCCCGCGTCCCCCGCCCGCCCTTCCGGGCTGGGTGGGATCAGAACCCGACTGTACTCTGGGTTGGTCTCTCTCTATGGCGTCCGTCCAAAGCAAAAAGAAACTCAGACATTTATGTTACCCTATTAAAGGCACCGAACTGCGACTTGCGTTGCAGGCGCAAGGACTTCTCCAGTTGGCAGGGTGGCCCAGGAATAGCATGCCAGAGACCCTGACATTGACTTCCTAATCTCTCTCTCTCTCTCTCTCTCTCTCTCTCTCTTTTTCTCTCGCTCGCTGCTCTCTCTGATTGTGTCACAGAGAGCTCACTTTTACAATAAACCTACATCTCAATAACTCGAATCCATTAGTCCATGACTGAGTTAATTCATTGAAGTCAGAGCCCTTATGACCCAATCACCCCCAAAAAGTCCCACCTTCAAGTACCACTGACATACAACTTTGGAGATGGCTTCCAGCACATGAATTCTGGGAGACAAATATTCAAACCACAGCAGCATCCCAACCCTATCCAAGGTCAATGCCTTGTGCTGAAGCCATTGTCTCTGTCTTACAGGAGTGCAGACCTGGACCCTGACTCCTAATGACTTTCTCTGTCTCCTGCTGGCAAAGTCTCTTCCCTTCATCTAGGGGCAGAGGCAGAACCTCCTTACCCCTGACCCTCTGGCCTCATTTATGGAGACTTGGTTGTGTTCAGAGTCTTCTACACATCCTTCTCCTTCTCCCTCCTACTGGTTTAGTAGCATGAGCTTTGCAAAGGACAGATTTGATAGCTCTCTATATTAAAGATTAAGGAGGCAGCAGGGATATCTGAGCCCCAACCTACTGTTTCCCTCTCCTACTGAGTTGTGGGCTACTTCTCCACCCCACTGACCAATCTGAGTAAGAAAGGAGAAAGTCTCAACCACAGGGACTACTTTTTACGATCAGAGTCCTCCTTTTGAATGAGAAATGGTGCATCTGCTAAGCAAAACAGTTTGGAGATTCTTCAGAACATTAAGCATGGAATTACTATTTGACCCCACAATTATGTTCCAAAGAATTGAAAATGAGTATTCAAATACTTGTGCATCTTGCTCATAGTAATGTTCTGCACAATAGCTAAAAGGCAGAAAAGACCCAGATGTCTCCCAATGAATAAATGAATGCAAGAAATGTAACATATACACACAGTGGAGTATTATACAGCCATAAAAAGGAGCGAAGTACTGATATAATTCAACTAAACCTTCAAAACATTATGCTAGGCGAAAGCTAGGCTAAAAACCGATGGCCTTAGGCTATATGATTCCATTTATAGGAAATATCCATAATAAGCAAACCCACAGAGACGGAAAGCAGATTAATGGTTGCCAGGGCCAGGGGAGGAAGGAATGGAGAGTGCCTATTTAATAGCGCTGGAGTCTCCTCTGGGGTGATGGACGTGTTCTGAACTAGATGAAGGTCATAGTTGGCAGCATGTAAGTATACAAGAGACTACTGATTCAATCAGTAAGTAAAGTTAAGGATGACAGGATGAAAAGAATGACCGTGACTGTGATAGAGGAAATTGCCTCAAAGGGGTTGCACGGTCCAGGCCAGTATGGTATCCACAGAATACCTGGAACAGACCATAGGCCTCCTAAGCCTGGGGCCACTTTACTACTCCTTCTTCCCCTCCCCCCCAGTCCAGGTTTGTCCAAGAGCCTGCACACACTGTCTCCCTAAATCGGCAGCTCTGGGACATTGGCCTTCTCCAGAGACCTACAAATAATGAGGATATTAGCCTACAGGGAGTTCTTAGCATAAGTTATGTATGTGTGACTTACATGTATGAAGTCATTAATTCTCAACACAGCTCTGTGAGCTAAGCACTGTCATTTTTCCCATTTCGTTGATCTGACAAAGAGATCTCAATTGTGTCCAAGATCCCACGGCTGCCTGCCTGCAGGGCAATGGTGTCTGGATTGACAGCCAGAGGCAAGGCCACGAGGCCTCTAGAGGGTCTTGCTGGCGGGCAGGCACCCGAGTGCTTCTTCCTGGCTCTTCCCTTCCGGTGTGGAATTCCAGCATGCTTGCCTTTTGTTCTTTCAGGGGGATCTCACCCTGCAACATCTGGCCCTGCTGCCTTTGGCACCAAAACTATATACATACTCTGGAGCAGAGATTTACTGAGTTTCCTTAACAATATTTTCATGCTGTTTCCTACAGCAGGATATAAATACAACAAAACAATAGCTCATCTTTCCTTTGCCTTTACTATTGCTTGTACGATGAGCTCTGGCTGAAAAGACATCGAGGCAGCAGTGTACAAATAACTCTGGCTTGCAAATGAAAGACTTTTCCTTTGATGCACTAGGAAGTCCAAGAGATTAGTTCGTTTTCTTGGGGAGTGTGAAAGGGAGACTGATTCACGATTTTGTTTCCTTAGTGAGTTCACCTAGAACTGGCAGACTCATCGTAGAGGGCTATTTTTCTTTTTTCTCTTCCTCCCTTCTTATTTCTCAGAAAATCTCGTAACACTGTGTCTTAAAGTTGTGATGCTCCCCAGCTAGTGAATTTGGGGGCTGGGACATACATGAGAAAGAGAGTGTCTGGATGTGACCTTAGTGATATGATATGACTCAATGAGTGTCTGGATGTGGCTTCTAGTACTTTCTCCTCATTTTATAGACAAGGTGATTGAGTATCAAATGGCAAAGAGGTGACCACATTTTTAGCTGCAGCATGGCAGAACTTAAGCTCCAGCCAGTTCTCTAGTCCTATGCCCAAGCTCCCCGCTGCCATGCCACCTTCCTCTCTGTGCCACCCCTGACTACAGGAGGCCCTGTGAGAGGATCTGGTGGCTTAGGCAGGGGCCAGGCCCACAGCAGGTATCAGAGGATCAGAGGTGGTAGAAAGCAGAAGGACCAGAGACAAAGTTCAAGGTAGCGACACTAGGACCAGGTGTCTGAACAGATGAGTACTTATTATTTCAGAGACAGGTGGTCCAAAATTCTCCATTGTTTCTTAAGAGGAGACCTACTCTGGATGTTGGCTTCATGTAAGATGGCTGACGGTGGGGACATGAGGCTCCTTCACTGAGAGCCAGAACTATTTCTGGTATTATCTCATTTACTTCCTGCAACAATTCTATGACATAAGTTTTGTTAATCTTCTTTTGCAGAGGAGGAAACTAACACTCAGAGAGGTCACATGGCCAAAAGAGTATCAGAACTAGCATGATTGGGGTGGTAGAGCACCTGCCTTGTAAGTGTGAGGTCCTAAGTTCAAACCCAGGTATTGTCCCCCACCAAAAAAATACCCCAAACCTAGCATATGATCATGGATTTGTTTGACTCTAAAGTTGGAAGGCTTTCTGCTAATCTACATGATGTCCCCACAGTCGGATTAAGGCTCTTAAAGCAGAACCCTAGACTTCTGCAGTAGACTCATCCTCTCAAAAGAAGGTTTAAAATTGTTGTTGGTATATTATCTGCTTTTTCTTTTTAGACTTAGTCCTAATAGGATAGTGGAAAGTCCTATGAAAGGACAAGGTTCTTTCTCTGACCTCATTTAAGACTTGCTGGGGGAATGGATCTGCCCCTAGGCTACTCAGCAGATCAGCTGGAAGGGAAGATGACAGGTGGGTCTTCTCTCCCTCATTGGTTCCCTGGCAGAGTGTCCAGGTGCAGGAGTTCTGATACCACACTGCCTACCTGTCATTGACTGGCCTTAGATGAGAAGCTTAGCCTTACCCAGCCTCATTTCCCTCATCTGGAAAGTGGGTGATGGTGTTAGTGACTCCTAGGACTGTTGACAGAATTGAGTGAACACTAGGGGCACAGGAGACAGCTGGGCCCACCACAAGCATATGTGGGTGCTAGCTGTCACCTAGGGAGTCACTTCCCTAAAGTTTTGGGTAGGACCGAGAAACAAACAGAATCTTAGAACTAACTACAATTTTTTTGGCAGGGTGGGGTGGTGGGGTGGTATTAGTGTTTGAGCTCAAGGCTTCACCTTTGCCAGACAGGCGCTCTAGCGTTTGAGTCATGCCTCCAGCCCTATTTATGTTGACAATCTTTAGATAGGGTCTTGCTTTATACCCAGGCCAACCTAGCTGGCAATCCTAGTTGTACTTCCTCGTGTAGCTGGGATGACAGGCATGTGCCACCATACTCAGCCATTGGTTGAGATGGGGTGTTGTGAACTTTTCACCAGGGCTGGCTTCAAACTGAGATCTTCCAGATCTTGGTCTCCTGAGTAGCTAGGATTACAGGCTTGAGCCATAACACAGGGCTAGCTATTGCTTTTTTTGAGCACTAATCTCGTTACCAGGAACACTTTATAGACACTATTTCTAGCTCTGATAGAGGCTTTCTTAGATAATATCATTATCTCAATTTTACAAATGGCCCAGCTGCTTCTCTGATGCCTGGTTGATGGTTTCAAACAAAAGCCTTCTTTAAACACAATGTCTTTTATTATTTTTCATTTCTCTTTTTATTCTTTTGTTTTAGTAGTAAAAAGGTAAACAGTGTGGTTATAGTCAGATGTTACCGATTTTGCCCCTTTGCAAATAAAATCAAAGAAGAGAAACTGTCACTTGGCAGTGCACTGAGGTCTCAGAGTGCCACAGAGCAATGGGGCTGGCCTGCAAGCCCCCTTCCTGGGAGATTATCCTTGACTGACCTCAGCCCACATCTATGGTAACTGAGCGGGTTGAGGTCAGTGGCCAACTAAGTGAATTTTCATGGATTCAGACCCATCATCCAGAAAAAGAGGTTCAAAATGAGGTTGAACCAAACCTCTCTCTTCTGCCATGTTCCAGTGTGGGGACTGAAATGGGAACAATTAAAGCAATAGTAGAAATGACCAATGGCCCCCATTTATAAGAGCTTGTGGAGTACCAGGCATTGCACAAATGCTTTAAATATACCATCTCATTTAGTCCTTGCAAAATGCCTTTTACAGATGAGAAAGTCAAGGTTTAGACAAGCAGAGTCCCTGGTTTAGGGTCTGCTGTGGTTTCCATGTGGTTTGTTCCCCCAAGGGTTCTTGTGTTGGGTGCTTGGTCCTCAGCGTGGCCATGTGAGAGGTGGTGGGGCCTTTAAGAGGTGGGGCCTAATGGGAGGTCCTCAGGTCACTGGGGAATCTGCCTTTGGAAAGGATTCAGGTAGCTCTTCTGAGACCTCTAAGTTACTATAAGAGAGAGTTGCTATACCCAACCCTGGAATCACTCTCTGCTTCCCACTTAGTAATGTGATCAGGCTCCCACATGCACTTTCATTATTATGGTGCCCTCCTGCCATGTGGCCTTCCTCCACGCTGATCTGTGACCAAAACAGATCTCTTTACTTTAAAATTAGTCTTCCTCTAGTATTTTGTTGTAGTAATGCTAAAAAAAATTAATACAGGGTCACATAGTGAGACATGGATTCAGGTTTAAATTCCTGCCTGACTCCTAAACTCCTAACAGTGCTTACATGGCCTCTTTTCCTCCTCTTCCACTGCAGGGAGCCATGAGCTAGGTGTGAGAGGGGTCAAAATGGACCAGCCAGACTGCAGTTCTCCCAAATAGTCCCACCACTCCATAATCATCCATTCAGACAAACTACCCTGAATTTGACGTTATTTTTTTTGTTTTGTTCTAAGACTGGGTCTGGCTGGGTGGACCAGGCTGGCCTGGGACTCACACTCTTCCTGCCTCTGCTTCTTGAACTCTTGAACTTTGGTGGAGATGAAGTTCCCCTGAATCTCCCGAAATCTTTTGAGAGTGGAAGAATTAAGGCTTCAGTTAAGAATGGTTCTTTTAGTTGTACTTAAATGTTCTTTCAGTGTCAAGACCAACCAAAATATCTCCTCTCCTTCTAATGAATTCTAGGTAAGAGTTAAGCATTCTAACATTCTAACTTGTTCCTTCCTTTTCCTTTTTTGTTGGTGATACCAGGGTTTGAACTCAGAACTTGAGCTTACTTAGTCAGCCCTTTTTTACTTCTAGTTATTTTTAGTGTAAGATCTCACCGTTCTGTTCAGGGCCAGTTGCAGATGAAGCTCCTCTTACCTACACCTCCTACATAGCTGGATTACAGAAGTGTATCACCACAGCTGGTTTATTTGTTGAAGGGGATCTCAGTAACTTTTTCCTTAGGTTGCTTTGAACCCTGATCCTCCTGCTGTCTGCCTCCTGAGTAGCTGGGATTATAGACACAAGCCATGGTACCTGGCCATTAGAAATAATGCCATTAATATTAAAAACAAGAAGAATAAGTTTGTGGAAGCACTTTTACTACTCAATACTCCTGAGTGGTGTTACAATGAGATAGCAAATTTATTCTTCCATTAATTTTTTCAGTCCTTAATAAGTAGCATTTATGGAACACCAGGTTCTCTTCTGATACTGTGGTCGGAGGGGCTGGGAAGAGAAAAAGAGAAAAAATTTTGAAAAATGACATTCTTATTTTCGGGTTACTTGCAAATTTGCATGTACTGGTCCTAGTTCAGAGTCTGTCAAACCCAAGGAAAAGACTTCAAGTGGGCACAAAATGCGAAACTATGAGAAACTCAATAGCATGCATGATTTTATAGTTTGTGTACTTTCTGAGTATGAAAAACAGGAAGTGGAACTTTCACAAGTCTGGGGTTCTTTGAAGGCATGAATCACAAACCAGATGGACAGGTGCAGTGGCTGGCCTGTCAGGGTAGCAGTTGTCACTATAAAAGGAGAGAACTGGTAGGTTAAGAAGAAATGCCAGCGCTTGCCCCTGCCTCATTCGCCCTCACAGGAGCTCAGCCCCCAAGTGTGGTTGAGGGGTTCTCTGTTTTGTTTTGACTACAGCTCCCTCTCTACACAGCGGAGCTGCACAAGAATGAAGCCTGCCATTTTGCACACACTTTTGCATTTTCTGCTGTTTATTTTGCTAAGACTCTTAAACCTGTCAGCGAAGCGGTTTCCAGCCCATTCTCTGTGGTAGTAATCTCTCTTTCCAAGAGATAAGCACCCTGAGTGAGACAGATTGGAAGACAAATGGACACATCAAAGCTGCTGAGTACACACGACTCTTTGGAAGAGGCCTCTCTGCTCAGGCTTTATTAGACTAAGGGGGTGGGGGAAGCCCAGTTTGAAGGTTTCAGAAAGTCATTTAAAAATTTCTAGAAACCCTTTGGTGGCAAATGCCAGTGCTTGAGCCAAAACCCATGCTTCTTGCAGCAGAAGAGCTGAGGGAGGGAGGTGGGCAGGAAGGGTCTCTGGGGTGTTGGAGAAGAAGAGTGCTTCTGGCAAACCTGGATTTTATTAAAGTTCCAAGTTCTGAGATTCAAACCAAACTTCCACCTTTACGACAGGAAGGCATGACTTTGACTCCCAGAAAATGGGACAAAATAAAATGCTCAGATGAGAGTTTCCAAAATCCTATTAAACCTGACTCTACAGCCACTTTTCTCCAGGACAGGAAATTTATTCTTAGCCATTAGGAAGGAACACCCTACCAAAGATAATGCACGATCCCTTTGGTAGGGGATCTCATTCAACTTCCATTATACTTTGCTTTTGTTTGCTGATAAAAACCCAGATTTTATTCAAAGGCAGGACAGCAATGTACACAGGGAAAGTGGATCCTTCCCCACACTCAGGCAAATGATTAGTCTAAGCTTAACAGCATAGCAAACTTACTGGAACATGGTCATGTGACAGTGGATTCTAAAATCTTGGGCTGGAAGGGGTGGGGTCCCTCAACTAAAAGAAAAGTCCATTCCTTCCTGCCTCTGTGCCTCTGAACACATGTGAAACATGGTGCCCAGATCAACAACAGCAGTCATCTCGTTTCCATGACAGGGAGGGGGAGAATGATCCAGAGAGCACTGGACCACTGACATCATGTGTCATTGAGACTGCCTACTCTGATTCCTATTGGTGTGCAGGGTGATAAACCCCTGTAGTTCCAGACAACAGTGGGTAAGCTTGCACATCCTTTGAAAGCATCCTGGATTATACAGTCCTGGAAACCCTAATACTATGGTCTGCTATTCGTATCAGACACCACTGATAGTGTCTGAGCAGTTAAGGTCTCTGTACAAAAGTGCTTCACTGTTTTGATGTCAAAAGTAGACAAAGTTGGGGGTTGACCTCTGCTGAAGATATCCTCCGTAAAACCTAGTACCAGTTCAGTGTCCCTGGGTACCACATGGCGCTGCCCTGTCACTGTTGCTGGCTGCCTCCAGGAGCCTGTGGGACCAACAGAGCTAAGGGTCAGTGCCCTTTTCCAAGCCAGGCCCTGGAACAGTGAATTTTGAGGCTGTCAGACCCTTCCCAATGCTTTCAGTACCAGGGAGCTGACTCCTAGCTGGATTCTCTGTTCCCAGTTCCTTTGCTCAGAGGTAAGAAACTGAGTCTGGAGGCAGTTGGTGGACCAGACTTCAAATGATGCCTGAAAATTCAAAGTAATGATTTGCTTAAATAACTGCCTAGAAAAACACTCAGTTGCCCTTCCACTTTCTCCATCCATCTACACCATCCGGGCTCTGCACAGCCACAAATCCATTATCCTGATAGATTTTCTGGTGTGTCTTCCTATCACAAGATATCTGACCTCCAAGGACACTCTAAGAGGCCAGGACTTTCAAAAAGAAAACTGAATGAAACACTCATTTACCTTGAAAACCTAGCCATGGAGTGGGCTAAAGCAAGATCAATAGACCAAGAAAGGTGGAATAATGTGAAGGTGATCTGTCCGTCCTCTCCAACCCAGAACATTTCTCATTTATGGCCCAAGAAGACAATTTACTTCATAAAAATGGTGATTTTAGATGTTTAACATAGGTGTCGAAGTCAATAAGCCTAACACTTACCTTAAGGGCTGTATTTTATTTTTATTATTTTTTGTCATATTTCTGAAGCCTAACTTTTTGTGATTCTAATTCCTTGTACCTGGGATGGGCCAGGAGAACCTATCTGCTTATCCTGAATCAGCTGACTCCAAGGGTTTCTGAAGTAGGCATTTCACACACCCACTCATATGTACTGCTCTGGACTTGGAGCCAGGCAGTTCATCGCCTCAAATGCAGCCTCCACCTTTTGCACTTTATAAGTAGCCTTTAAAGAAAAAAGAAAAAAAAAGAAAAGAAAAAAATCAGGCTTAAAATAGTTCAGTCAGAGGTTTTGCCAAAGCACTCAGCAAAAATGTCTGGATTGCATTTTGTTGATTCCAGAATCTGCAACATTAAATGAAGGCTCAAAAAGTGAACCTAAAATTACTTTTGAGAAGAGCCTCCTTGCAACTCCTCCATATTGTGTGGGAACTTCACAGGCCTGGCTTCTGGAGCACACACTTTGAGTGGCTTCTTAACTGTCTCCCAGCATCCCCTGGGGAGCTCTTTATGCAAATGAAAAGTTTGCCTTATCTGGTCCTCACAAGTTCCCCTTACCAGTGAAAACCACTCTGAAATTGGTTACAGACCAGGGCCTGGATCAGAGGCCCAGCCAGGCCAGCACCTCTAAGTAAACAGAAGGGGTCACATGATTTATCGGGTGATGAGTGTTTGCTGGAAGGCCTGTGGTGCAAGGTTACACTCCAGTCAGATTGAGAGAAGGAAAAAAAAAGAAAAAGAAAATACAACAAAAACCTCCCCCTTGCTTTGTTTTTAAAGGGAAACTCCCCCCCTGTGTGTGCTCCCCGGGAAGTCCTTTGTACACAGGGCCTCCAGGCAGAGACATGATTCTTTGGTTGTAGGTGGGGGCTGAGTGGATGAGGCTGGCCAGAAGCACCAAGGATGCGCCAGCAAGCAGCTCTCTCCTGGGAAAGGCTTCTTTCCAAATGTCTCCCTGGAGGATATTTGGACAGTCCTGCCTCACAGTGCCTTTCGCTTGACTGGTGCAGTTTTATACTGGTGACCCAAAAAACATTTGTTCCATGCTTGAGGGTAAATTCTTCATTTGACAGAAGAACTCACTTGCCCAAGGCTTCTGGGGGGAGGATGGAGGAGGAAGAGGAAGAGAGGGAGGAAGGCTGTGCTCTGGACTATAAGAGAAGGCTCCCTGAGCAGGTTATATCAGTCCTCAAGCTGTTTGACCCCTTCCTGTGTTTCTAGAATTCCAAAGGCTGAGTATCCACTCTCAGGGGTCCATCACAGTGGATAAATTCCATTATTGTACTCGTGGCTTTCTGATTATTGACTGAAATTCCCTTGTTGCTAAAATAACTTCTATAAATCAACAGGAAAAACACCAACAGCGTAATCTAAGATTAATGGGAAAAATTCATGTAAATGGCTCCTGAGCACACACAAAGATACTCAACTTCTATGATGCCAATTTAAAATTATTGTTAACAAGATAGTTGCTTTCACTCACAAGAGAAAAGCAAAATCACATGAACTGGAAGGGAAATATATAAAGGGGTCTTCTGAGCCAGGATGATTTTTTTTTTTTTTTTTTTTGGTGGTGCTGGGGATTGAATTTAGGGTCTGGTGCTTGCTAGGCAGAAGTTCTACCACTTGAGCCAAACCCCCAACCCTTTTGCTTTCAGGTTTTTTTTTTGAGAAAGGGCCTCATCATGCTTTTGCTTGGACTGGCCTTATACCTTCATCCTCCTAGCACTGTCTCCTGAGTAGCTGGGATTACAGTCATGTACCAGTACCCCAGCTCTGTTTCCCTCTGTTTGAGGGAAAATATTTTTAAAAAGATATTAAAAGGACCAGACTCAGATATTGGAATGAGAAAGTAAAAACTTAAAAGCCAGAGCAGGTAGCCCCCCCCCACCTCCTTTTAGCTGCTAAGTTGTAAGAATAGGCAGACATAGAGGGGCTAGCTGCATCTACCTTCCTCTTTGGATATTCTGAAGCTGCAGAGCAACTTGGATGGGTAGAGACAGATCAAAAGGAAAAGCGTGTCTAGCAAAAGGAAGTCCTAAGACACCTATGGTCCCTGTTTTTTGGGTGGCCCTATCATCACCTCTCCATGTTTTAGCACCCATCTTGGGCACCCAGATCCATTGCCTAATGATCAGGGGTTGCTAATGACCATGTGAACTCCCCTGGGTGAGAAAGTATGAAGACAACAGATAAAAAACACCATTTTGAGTCTCTATTCCCATTTCCTGTGTGGGGAGCAGGAAATGGTTCTCCCCTCTTCTCCCTACTTTATCCTGTTATACTAAAATAAATCCATGCTAAAACTTCCACCTGTGAGTCTCCTTGAAATGCTTTTCGTGTCTGTGGAACTCAAGGACCTGTGATTTGTCATGACAACTGGGAAGCTATGGGAAGCCTCATCTGGTAACACGTTCTCTTTCTTGAACAGAGATGTTGGTCATAGAGCATGTCGAATTTGTGCATATTTATTGAGCTGTACACATATGAACAATGGACTTTTATAAATATATTTCAGTCAAAAATCTTTAAAGAGTACATTTAGATTCTATTTTTTAACCTAATAATGTTGGCAAAGATAAAAATGATAATGTTCTACATTGAAAATGATGTGGAGAAATAGACACTCACATATTGTTAACAAGAATATAAGTGGTATAGTTTCTACGGAGGGCAAATAGGCGATGCCTATCAGATATACAAATACATATACACTCTGGCATAGCGATTGCACTTCTAAAAGCCATCCTACTCCAACTCGCGTGCTGTTTCACTTGCACAATGCCATTCTCCACAGTAGTGTCTGCAATAACAAAAGGTTAGATGTTAGTCACTGCACACATATAAGCTGGAGCACTACCCAGCTCTAAGGGGGATGTGAAACTCTTGATGTACAGTAGAATAATCTCCAAACCATCACTGTATGAACAGAGGGCAAGGTATAGAAAGGTGTGTGTGGTGTCTATCATTTGAATAAGTAAGAGGAGAATTATAGAAAAGTAAATTGCTTCTGTTAGCTTTCAGGTAGGAGAACTGGCCAGCCAGGAGACAAGACCCAAAGGGAGACTTCTGCTGTACTGATTTTGTAAATTATGAGCTATATGGAGATAAAAACTAGACAGTAAATAAATAGCATTTAAAATCGTAAGCCTGTATTTTCTTTTGTATGTAATACAGTGACCTTTTGTTTGGCAGTACTGGAGTTTGAACTCAGGGCCTCACGTTTGCGAGTCAGGTGCTCTACCACTTGAACCACTTCGCCAGCCTACATTGACCTTTTAATTCTTACTTGGACTCCATTTTCAGATTTTCTCTTTCATACATTTCTGTCATAAGCTACCTCTTCAAGAGAATTCTTCTGTGAGGAGCAGAGAAAATTCTACCAATTAGATCTACATAATGGTCAGACACATCCTGGCTTCAGAAATGTTCATTAGGTAGCAGTTAGCCATGAGCATAGGGACAGGCAAAGGAAACCTAAAATGAAGGATTTGTCAAGGTCTCTGAGGGAAAAACACTTAAAAGCCCCTGTTAGGATCAAGATAGCCCACTAAGGTCATGGGATGTCACAAGATGGTTTTGAGTCACCCATCCTAACATGGGTTGACATCAGTTCCTAAAACAATAGATCTTTTACTTAACAAAACAAAGCCTCAGACCTGTAAACCAGACCCTAAGGGTCAGGTGAACCCAATAACAGTTGGTGCATTGCAAATCTGTTAGCCTACCCTAGCCTCGTGACCTTAATTGTGACTTCAGCCCTATGGGCTGGTCCTAGGAAGGGACTTAATGCTCCAAGCCCCTTCCACCTCAATAAAAACTGGTGCCAGCATAAAAACAATTGTCACCCTCATTGTTTCTCTAGAGATGACCCACTTTCAGTCTGTTGAAAGTGTATTCTTTTCCTAATAAACCTTACTGTCATTTTCACCTTTTGCCTGAATTCTTCTCTCCCTGGATGGGAGGACCGAGGTAGATGGTTGAACTGATTTTCTGGTAACATTCTTGGTTGAGTTTACATGTTCAACTGGGAAAATCAGGAACCACCTAGAATGGAGAAGAATCGGTCAGCTGCTTTATATGCTAGTTTATCAAGCCCTGGAGCATGAACCATCACCCAGTAATTACTGGATTTTTTTCCTGTTCAGTATCATTTACCAGCTGTGGGTGACCATGGTCACAGTCTCATTTTCTGCTCTTTCCACTTGCTTCCTGAATAGGCTCTTGTTTCCTTATTTCTGGGCAGTCTGTTTATTCTCCCCTCCACCATGCTATCTCCTGCATCTCACTAATGACCTTCATCCTGTTTTTGACAGGCCATTCTCTGTTTTGACAAGGTAAAATTGATCAGCAAATGAAACACATGTGAAACATCTCTAAATACAAGCCCATGACAGGGAAAAAATTTGAGAAAAAATCTGAATGCTGTCCGTTTCCTTGCAGATAAAAACTTGGAAGGCAATTTTAATGGCCAGATGAATTCTGAATGGAGGGCTCTGTTTAAACTTTACATTCCATAAATAGAAACAAAGTGCAGACATCCTGCCTCTTGACTTGACTTTTGTCATTTGGATCTTTCAGAAGTATGCTTTTATTTGTTTTCTTGATTTCTCTTTTTCTTCTGCAAAGAAGGCTATAAAAGGGACACAGCCACTGCAGGATGGTAAAGTGATCCCTTCCTACTCTGTCACTGAGGGACTCCCCGGAAGACTTCAGCCAATCTCTTGTCTTCTCACTGCCTCTTGAAGCTGGGCCTGGTGTTTCTTTCTGTTGAATTCTGGATTTGATCACCTGACTCCACAGTAAGACATCCCATTCAATCAGAGAAACATTCCCTAGGAATTGGGGCAGGAACTCAGGTGATTCAACAATATGAAGTTTTAGTTTTAAGTTTTATTTCACAGACTCAAAGACTTTCAGAAATAAAAAGACCTTAGAAATATTTAGATTTAAGAAGCTGGGTGTGGTGGTGAATGCCTGTAACCCCAGCCACTTGGGAGACAGAGAACAGAGGATCCAGGTTCAAGGCTAGCCCATGCATAAAAGCTAGGGAACTCCCAAATCTCAACCAGTAATCCAGGCATGGTGGCAACCATCTGTGATCCCAACTATCTCAACATATTGGGATCACATGTGGGAATAGCATGGTCTAACACCAGCCTGGGCAAAAGTGTAATATCCATCTGAAAAATAACTAAACCAAAACAGGGCTGGAGGTGTGGCTCAAGTGGTAGAGCACCTGCCTGACAAATGCAAGGTCCATTGGTCATTACTGCAAAACCAAATAAACAAACAAAAAAACAAGAGAGAAATATTTAGACTCAGGATTGATAATTGGGGCTTGTCCCAGAGGCCATAATAGTCTCAAGAGCTGTATCAGTCTGGGCTGTGTTAAGCTGAGATGGCAGACAGGCAACCCCTAAAACCTCAGTGGCTTCATGAAAAAAGCCTTACAAAACAAGCCACATGATAGCCTAAGGCTGGCTAGGGAGATTGGGCCTCTGTCATCGCCACCCTTACTCATGGGCCTGATGGAAAATCCACTGTTGGGAGCGTTGCTGACCTCAGTGCAGAAGGGAACGAGAGCAGTTCCCTTAAGCCTTCAGCCCGTAAGTGCCACGTGTCTGTCTGCTCACCTTCCATTGCTCGCTGCCTGAGTACAAAGGATACAAGGAGGAAAAGTACAATGCAGACCTGTGCATTGCAAGTTCTTTTTATGTGTGAGCACTCAGGTTTGTGCTGGTTCTGCGAGTAGTTCTCTAGCTTTCAGTCTGTTCCCAAAAGGGTCTTTGACCACCTTCCCACTCCCTCACAAAGTTAAGCACCAATGATTTTAGTCTAAGCGCCTTATTTTACAGATGAAAGATCTTGAAAGGCAGGTCTTTAATCAACTTGCCAAAACCCAAAACAACATCACCAACTTGCCAAAACAAGAGTTAATTGGGAGCAGAACCAGCCCCTTAGCCTGCAGGAGGTTTAGGCCACATTTCCAGGCACAGCAGAAGGCTCCAGCCTCTGCTTCGCCAGCTCTCTGCATCCAAATTTAATTTAGAGAGGAAGAAAAGAGGTCATGGGAAGGGTCTTTGTTTCCTGTAGGTTTCAAATCCCAAATGGAGGTTGGAAACTGGTAAAGGATCCTCCTTGGAAACTTTTGAAAAATAACTCGTTTGAAAATATTTCAATGCCAAGAAAAACGTGACCCTTCGTCCCCTGTCCCCCACTGTTCACTTTCCCTTCAGCCCTCTTTCCTCTTGCCAGGTAACCTGGGCTTCCATCGTATTCTTCCAGCTTCCTCACGTCTCCACTGAGCTTCCTGTTGGGGCCCCACAAAAGGCATTATCCTGGAAGAACTGGTTTCCCATCTCTTTCATAACTCCACTTCCTTTTCGGAAGACCATGTGTTTTCCTTAATTTATTTCAGCACTCCATCCTGTCACCTCCCTCTTCTTCTCCCCTACATCCATCTCAGCTGGAATATCACTCAGCTGCTCAACTGGCATAGCAGTGTTGTATGTCAGCCTTTAAAACAAACAAAAGTTTACAAGTCTCCTCCTTAAACCCTCCAGGCATGAGGACCTTCTCCTACCCATCGCCCCCAGGACCCTGATGTATAAGGATGCTAATCAATTTATCTACATTCTCAACCTTCTTTTCCTCTTCACTGGATTCACTATTTTTTCAGCATTTCCTCCATTTGCTATCAGTTTTCTAGGTTGGAGTGTGCTAGGCTTTAATGGGAAACCAGGAAAACCAAGCATTATATATGTAATTGGTAGAAGTTATTGAATATTGGGACAGAAAGAAAGTAGAAATGAGATTAAGAATTACATAATTGCAGGAAGTCTTAAATCCAAGATACCTGCCTTGGCGTTTTATGGAGCCCAAATAAGAAAAAAGAATTAAAAATTACAAAAACATAGTTAGGCTTCAAAGAAAATACTTGTTTAGATATTAATTTACTCCTAAGTGAACATGCACTTAGAATTCCCTGTGCTCACCCTCACTTCAACCTGTTATAGGAAGAAAAGCAGAAAGGTGAGGAACGGAAGTGGAGACAGATAGCAATCTTACTCAGTTATAGTAAAGGAATCTTACATTTGCAAATTGACAAGAACACGCGACTATGTGAACACATTGCAACAGCTTTTTTAAGGTCTTGAAAGGGCCCCTGATGTGAAGAGCCCTAAAGTGTAAACATTAATTCTGAGAGTCAGGAGGCATTAGAGGTCAATGTGGCCCAAATACCTGAAAGTGGGGTAGGTCAAGAATCAGAGGTCCGTGCCTAAACTCTGAGGCAAGGTCTAAGGTGTAGAATTATTAAAGTCCACACCAGTTCACACTAGTTTCTCAATCTCCCCCTCCTCCATTTAAAAAACATGCTAATGGATTTTTGTCTTGTTCTCTAAGGATTTGCATTTTGCCAAAAAATAATCCAATTGGAAAAAAGTGATTTTATGTATCGCCAATATTGAGTGGGGGCAGAGTTTTGTAGGTTAGGACATTGAGCCTTCTCCAGAGTCCTTCAATCCCACTGGGAGGCCCCTGGGCTAGGAAGAGGAGGGTTAATGAGATTCTCAGAAAAGAGCTCTGGACAGTCTTTAAATGAATTAAAAGCTTGGGAGTAGGAGGAGGGAATAAAGAGAAGGGCAAATTGCCTTCTTTGCCTGTTCGCTGAGGGTTGGCCCTGAAAACACCTCACTGGTACTTCCTCCCCGAGACACTCTCAAATTTCTTCTACACTGGACCAGCACATGAATTTTTTCATTCATAAGGTGAGACAAAAATATGCTTTTTATCCTCCACACAAAATAGTGAGAATTGAAAGCACTTTGTTGGAGGAATTACTTAGTAAAAATGGTATAAAGAAGGGAAAAACCAATTCCTCAAAGCTAGTAAGGAAAGATAGGAAATGACATGTTTGGGGTGAATATGCATGAGCTCCCATGATTCCTTCTAATTCATGGATTTCAGACTTCAATTCCTAATTAAAAGACACATCTTTTAGCACCTGTTCTTTAAAATTGTGTTTATCAACGCTCTTCCTGAGTAGCCCTGGCCTTTGATCTTATTAGGATATGACAGTCAAGCTTGTTCCCACGTACATTCATGTACCAAGTTCCTAGGCCTCTGCCTCCTCCACAGCCTGGCCCAACACATATGGAGAATGTGCAGGTGGCCATAAGCTTGAGCTGTAACTATCAAAGTCATTGTCATTCCACCAGGTAGTAGCTTCCACACTCATCAGCATGTCTCCTTCCTGCTCAAGAAGAAGACATCTACTTACAAATGTAGATACTCTTTAACTCACTTAAAAACAGTCCCACACCCTCTCACCAGAAGGATGGAAAAAATAGTTTCTTCCAACCTAAATATAGATACAAATGAGAACTGAAACCTTGGGACTGATAACAATACTTTGGTTGATTCTTTTAAAGACATTATCAGCAGGAAGAACCAACAGGACTGCTAAATTAGAATGGGGGTGGGGGGGGTGGGAAGTGTTAGGAAGGCTCAGAAGCAGCCAGGTCTCAAAGCCAGAGACATCATTTGACTTTCATTCTTTTCAGGATACTCCTATTGACTTCTAATTAGGTCTGTTTATATTTTGGAAGAAAATCATTCCTGTTCCTTTGGGGAAATATTTCTATAAATTAGTTAGGTTAACCCATCAGTCTCTGAGTAATCCTAAAACTTGAGATACTGTAGTGGTTTATGAGAACACACAGGTAGCATGTATTCAACTAGAAGATTTAAACTCTGAGCTGAGCTCCACTCAGGACCCAGCCAGTGGATATAGGAAGGAGATGTCTTCTTCCTTTCCTACATACCTACCCATCCCTAACATTAACTTCCTTTTTTTCCTTTCTAGGTGGTACTAAGGTTTGAACTCAGGGCTTTGTGCTTGCCAGGCAAGTGCTTTACCATTTGAGTCATGACCCCAGCCTTCCTAACAGTAATTTGAGCCATCCTTTTGTGGATGGCTGAGTTCTATCAATTGCAAAGATTGCAAGACGAGAGGCCTTCCTTATATTCTGGGACTGGAAAAAAAAATCAAGGGAGAGGGAATAGAAATATCTCCTGTATAAATAACAGAGTCTAAGGCTATGAACCAGACCCACTCCTTTCCACCTTTTGTCAAAGTGGGTGTTATTCTGAGAAAGGTGGCTGATGCACACTGTTCAAATATGACTATATAAGATCTGAGACCCCAGATAAGAGTGTTGGATGTGACCCAGGGATGATCCGGGGCTGGTTGACCTTCAGGAGTCGAGGCCCATACAGGAGTCTTAGGGTAGGATCAGGGGCTAGGAGTCTCAATAGAAACTCTGCCACTCTCTGGTAGTGACTCATGAAACAACCACTTTTGTGGTTCTAGGCTTCTTTCCCCCCTTCAAAGTGGGACTGATGGGCTAGGTGATTTTTGGAGGTTCATTCTGGCTTTAAGGTTCTGACTCTAATCAAAGAAGTACACAGATGGAAGGGCATTTAATGCTGAGGTGATTTTGTTTGGACGATAAGACTACTGGGCTGAGATGTTTTAGAAAACAATTAAATATCAGATTGCCAGCTGGGAGCTATTATTATTGTGATTAGTCACCCTAAATCCTTCCTGAACCCCCAATGGGTATAAACACATAGTAATTATGACTATTCTAGATAGGGCCTGAGTAGATATTAGGGGCATTAAGTTGCCTGGTGGCTTGGCCAGAATCCTTCTGCAGCTCTTTCTATCCAAGTATATCCCATAATCCCAGGATGCTTTTTGGGAAACTTTAACAGGGTAAGTATCTTTAGAAAAGTATTACCTGTCTGCTTCTCTTTCATCCCTCTCTACTCCTCCCAGCCCCTTGTTTCTAAAAATTAGATTCTCTTGATGGTTCCTTTGAGGGAAGAGGAAGAGCAAGGAGTCCAGGCAGGGTATTGTGATGGGGACTAGATCTTTTACCTTTCTTCCATGGAAGAAAGTATAATGGGCTTGGTGTGTTCTGGAAAAGGTTAGAATTCAAGACTCAAAGATCAAAGCTGTATTTGCTCTTAAACTTTTTTGGTAAATGTTTCTGGGGTCAAAGAGGCACAATTGTGGAGGCACAATTGTGGAGGTGCAATTGTGAAGGTGCAGTTGAGGAGGTGCAATTGAAGAGGTGCAATTTTGGAGGTGAAATTGAAGCCTGTAAGATCATCTTCTACAAAACTTCTGTTTTCTCACCACACTAAGCTCATCACTCATGACCAGACAGGATGTAGATGAAGCTTATGATAGGAATTTGCAAGGGAAAAGATACTTTGCAGTATTGAGATTTGGAGTGGCAAAAGACTTCAGGATCATATTCTTTGTTGGTGATCTAGAATTCATGTTCCCTGTATGAATCTGCTAGGGCTCCATAACAAAATACTACAATGTGGCTTAAATAACAGGAACTTATTTCTTACAGTTCTGGAGTCTGGAAGTCCAAGGTCAAGGTGTTAGTAGGATTGGTTTCTGGTGAGGTCTCTCTTGTTGGCTTATCACTGAGGTCTTGTTTGGTCTTTCCTCTATGCATGCCCATCCATAATATCTCTCTCTGTCACTATCTCTGTCTCCGTCTCTCTCTGGTAAGGTACAAGTCAATTGCATGATGGTCCCACCCTTATGACCTCATTAAACCTCAATTAGCTCCCAAAGGCTTTGACTCTAAATACAGGCACATTGTGGGCTAGGCTTGAACATAAGGATTTGTAGAAGATATAATTCAGTCCATTATACTTCCTGCCTCCCCATTTGACATTCTCCCCATAACAGTACACTATATGCAAATAGCAAAACCAATGCAGGGTGCTGTATGTGTGCAGGCAGGAGAAAACAATTTTGTTATTAAGTTGTGAAAAATGGAGTAGCAATTTATTTAGAGAGATTTTCATCAATCATGACATTCTCAGGTATTTGGTGGAATTTAATAAAAGGTAATGAAAAGACAAAATGTTTTCTTTTGCTCTGATTTAAATCACAAAAGATGCCTTGTGAGCTCATCTTTTGGCATCTTCCAGAATTTGTACCAGATACTTTAGCCTGGAGGAGAGGAGGCAGGGATGGGATAACTTTCTATTTCATTAGATATTCAAAGGACTGTCATGAAAGAGTAGGATTGGATTATAGATGTATAAATATCTGACATGTGACAACATTTTCTTTTATTTTACCCTTGGCTGACATTGCTACACTCACTACAGTTCTCCAAATAATATTACTTTCTTAAAATAAAGATTATATATCATATAATATATTAAATATAATTTTTGAACAATAAAAATTATGTTGTCAAGTGCTAATACTATTCTTTTTTTTTTGCAGTATTGGGGATTGAACTGAGGGACTTGCACTTGCTAAGCAGGCCCTCTACTACTTGAGCCATACTCCCTGTCTTTTTGTTTGTTTGTGTTTTGCTTTAAACTTTTTTCAAATAAGGTCTCATGCTTTTGCCAAGGCTGGCATCCAACCTTCACCTCCTGAGTGGCTGGAATCGTAGGCGTGTACCACCACACCCAGCCCTTGTCCTTGGTCCTTTACTGAGGCACAAGTACTCAATGAAAAGAGGAGGAACTTGGATTTAATCTCAGGCTAACTGGCTCCACAGCAGTAATCATCATCACTCTGACGTGTATTTGCCTTTGGTAGGATTTATCCCACATAACTTAGAGACAGAACTAGAGTAAATGAGGGAATGTTGCAAACACTCAAATTGGGTCAATGTAAGAAACCATTTTTTTTAAACAGTGTAATTGTTGCAATAATGCATCGCCAGCCACTTGGAATGTTCCGGTCCCTGTCATTGGAGCTATCCAAGCAGAGTTGTAGAACTATCCTTTAGAATTGTCGTGCAAGTAGTTTCTGAATTGGATAAAGAAGGGAGTGGGCTGCATTACATCACCTCAGCTTCCCATCTGGCCCCTAGAGTTCCTTAACTTGAGCAGTGCCCGCAAAACTGTAAGAAACCACAAGTGACATCCTTCCTGATTCCCTTTTGCCACCACCCTTACCCTCCATCATTGTCAAGTAGAAAGAATGTCCAGGATTCGAGTAAGTCACACTGCATTCTAAAAATAGACAAGCAATAGATGCCATACAAAATGCACAGCACCTCAGAAAACAAACGGTACTCATGAAAAAACTAGATTAAGTTCTATAAAACCATCGCTCTTTTAATAGTCTGAGAAGGCTCATTGCTCTTCTTATCTGCACTTCTCTGGGGAAAGGGATAAAGTTATAGCAACAGTCAGAGATGAGTAAGTCTGTTAGTTGTTGCAGAAGTTGGCTATGTATTCAAACATTAACTCCCTCTTTATCACTCCTCAAGAATGGTATGCTTTGCAAGGCAACCATCCTTTTCTGGAATGTGACCTTGGCCATTCCTAAGAGCAGCAGAGAAAAATACCAGCCCTGTGATGTTATCATTCACTGAATGGCAAGTGCAAGATCACTGGAAATGAAAATGCACATTTGTCGAACACTAAGGAATCTTCTGGTATTTTATGCATGATCACTTTTAAGATTTCTACAGCAAGTCTCTTCTCTTCTGAATGTCTGTGGTATTAAACTTTGAAACAAGAGTGGCCTGTGTCACTTCTGCACAGCTCCTATGACCTCCTGCTTTAGGACAGAGGTTGACCCTCTAATTGGCCTTGCCCCAACTGGGCAAGTGTAGATGGACTCTCTGAAACTTGGCAAACACAGCACACAGAAGAGTCCTGACCCAGACCTGAGATCAGTGTTAATCTTCACGTCACTACTGAACAAACCTGTGTGACCTTGGGCAAGTCATTTATAACCTCAACCTCTCTTTTTATTTTCTGACACTTGAAATTGGGACAGTGACAATTGGTCTCCCTTAAATCACAAAAAGAAAGGATAAAGGATGACCCAGGAATGGATGAAAGTTGGTTAGAGGCCCTGGGGCAGGGGAGTGGTGGTCCCTCAGTCATTCTCTCACATAGGCAGTTCTTGTGGCCCCAAGCTATGTGCCCATAGCTATTGTTTACACAGAAAGGGTTGAAATGTCCCACACTATTGTAACTAAATACCTAATATCCAGGTTTGGGTGTCTGTGAATAAACATCCCCTTTCATGGGAGGGATGGGAGCAAGGGGAGTTTCTACTTTCTTTTAATATTTTTCCAAATGTGTGCTCTGGGAAAGATTTAATGAATGAATTTAGAAGAAGCTAGCAACCTGCTACATGATTTCTCAACAATTAGAGAAATCATGTTGTTTTGAATGTTGACTTTGGGATTTTCGATGGATTTGGAGGAAAATGTCAGAAAGATTGTTAGAGAAACTTATTTCCTGATTAAGAAACAAATAGTTGTGAGTTAACAAATGACGATAACAGGAATGACAGCTAGCATTTGTGAGGGGTTACATATAATTTGCCTATGCTTAGTAGTTCACACATACTAACTCACTCATTCCTCATAGAAACTCACTAAGATAGATAGCATTATTCTCCCTGTTGTGCAGAAAAGTAAACTGAGGCCACAATAACCCCTTCTTCTCTTATCAAAGATTCTATCTCACACTGTAGACCAGCGTGTAAGGTGTACATTACACATTCCATAGGTGATTGGTTAAAGAAACTCAGATTGAGACAAATCAAATTCAGCCATAGTTGGCAAAATCTGAATGTGACCCTACCCTCCTGTTGTGGAGAACTTCCTTCCTGCATTGGGATGTCACCCATTCAAGCCACAATCACATGCTTGCCTGAGCCAGGCTTGCTGAAATCAGATGCCCTGTAAAGAATCATGTGATGTGTTGCTCACACCCTTCTTGAAGCAGAACTTCAGGCCAAGGGCCTGGCAGAGACCAAGGGTCACACCTCTTTTGAGACTCTGTCAATTCTCTCCCTTTCCTTTCCAGTATTATAGCACTGCTGGGCCCTGAAGTGTCCAGGTTACGCTCCAGTTGTTATTATTATTATTATTATTACTTTGGTAGGACTGGGGTTTAAACTCAGAGCCTCAAGCTTGCCAGGCAGGTGTTCTACCACTTGAGCCACACCTTCAGAAATTTTTGCTCTGGTTATTTTAGAGATAGAGTCTTGTTTTTGCCTATGTTGGCTTAGACTATGATTCTCCTATTTTACATTTTCCGTCATAGCTGGAATGACAGGTGAGTGCCACCATGCCCAGCTATTGTTTGAGATGGAGGTCTTGCAAACTTTTTGTCCAGGATGGCCTTGAACCCCCATCCTCTGGATCTTAGCCTCCAACGTGGCTAGGATTAAAGATGTGAACCTGTCCAGTTTTTCTTAAGGATAACTTTAGTCATCCCAAATAACTGATCAAAGGAGTGACCAGTTAAAATAGTATATTGACAAATTATCACCATGGGTAATGAGCAGTTTTCTTTCTCCTTTCGTTCTTTCTTTTTTCTACATATTTTGCTAATTGATCAAAGCTTGACAGCCCTTGTCCGGTTCTCTATTCTGATCTCTTCGTGTTTCCAAGTTTTGCACTATTACACTAATAAAAACATGATGCTCAGAGGCTTGAGGCTTGATACACTTCTTCCTTTGTGGAAGCTGACCACTGCACAGCCCTGAGACAGCTGCTGTGACGGGGTGTTCACCTTAAGGTCATGCAGCGCGTGAGCACAGTTATATAACAGCTGGAAGACAACTCAGTGTGAGTCCAGGAAGCAGCCCCAGGAAGAAGAAACAAGGGTGATGGAATCTTACAGTTTTCTTCGTTCAGTCCAAAGAGTCTTCTTTTGGGCCCATCTACTATCTGTTTGTTTAGATACACAATTGCCTTGGTAGTGGAAGCCAGGATTATTCATCCAGGTGGGCTTTCTTCCTTCAACATTTTTTGATGGGTAAATTTTTATGTAGTGTTTTGAAATCATTTCATCCAGTCTTTCCCCATCACTTGCTCTGCTGGTTGGTTGTAAGCATAGTCCATATTTACATGTAATCTATATACAGTGGTTTAATTCTGCTTCTTATTCACTTAGTGCATTTATAGTAGGCCTGTTGTTGTTGCTGTTTCTATGACAACCACCACAAGCAACAAACCTTTGTGGTGGCTGCTATAAATTTTAGCTAATCAATCATTTCTATTACTCTGCTCTCTTGCTTGCCTACCATTGTAGATTGAAAAAATAAATAAAACTGTTTCTAAATGCCCTGGTGCCAGGAGGGTTCATGGAGACATCTAAAGAGGAGTTTCTGGAAAAGATTCTATTTTTTTTAGATAAAAGGGATAGATCCAAATGATGGAGAGATGCTGAAATCACTTCTCTTTTCCCTTCTTCCTGTCTTGAATTTGGTCATGATGTCTGGAGTTATGGCAGCAATATTGTAGCTATGAGGAAATAGACATGCAGACTGAAAACCAACATGCTATGAATGCAAGAGGTAACTGTTACAAAGCATTTGGGCCAACGCTGAAACCTCCTATCTGGTCTTCCTGGTTTTGTAAATAAGAAGTATTCTTGTGATATAAGCCTTGGCTAGTCACATGCTCTGTTTCTTGGAAGCAAAAACTTTTTCTAACCATTATTTCTCTTTTTTAAGATGCGGTTTCGCTATGTTTCCCAGCCAGGCCTCAAATCCTTGGACTCTAGTAGATCCTCCTGCCTCAGCCTCCTAAGTAACTGGGACTGCAGGTGCACGCTGCCATGCTTGGCTTTTGTTATGGTCTTCATAGCCATCATTTCAACCTTGTTCAAGCTTGAAGCAGTGAGCCTCAGAACAGCAGCAAGTTGGCAGAAACATTTCATAAGGGAAACTTTGGGTAGCTTTGAAGTGTTGGTAGGACATAGGGGGTTTGTGGGTGGAACTAATGGTATTAAACTTGGCATTGCCCTCTTGCTTTTCTCTTTCCTGGAAGCTGCCTAGTTGCCCAAGCAGTAGTCTGGACTGTCACCCAGATATGTCATGTCCCTGAGCAAGTCCCTAGTAATTGGTGAGGCTGAAGAAGCATACACTAAATTGTTAAAATCAGGCAAGAGAGCGCGAAACAATGCTGGTGTTCTGTAAAATGAAGGAGATCCTTGGTGTTCCATCTTCTGTCCCTGAAATGTCCTCCTCTTGCATTCCTATTCCCCCAAGTGCCCAGGTCTTAGCACATCTGATCTTTTAAAGCTTCTTCAAGCTCTGCATCTTTTCCAGCTCCCACCTGCCCTTTCTTGTTCTATGTCCTTCTCCTCTTAACTGGCAGTCACCAAGGAAAGACCAGCCTTCCCAGAATGGCTTCTGTGACCAGAAGACCACAAATTCCAGGATCCCATAAGTGTGAGAAGTACTTTTTACCAAATGTTCCCTCTTAGAACTTCACTTGCTCATTAAGAGAACAATTTGCTGGTCGAGTGGCTCAAGTGGTAGAGCACCTGCCTAGCAAGCATGAGTTCAAACCCCAGTGCCACCAAAAAAGAGAGAGAGAGAACAAGGAAATCTAGCAGGAGGGAGAGTTCTTGCCAGCAAGTGTGGGATTCCAAGTTCAAATCCTAGTACCATAAAAATAAAACAAACAAAAAAAGAGTAGAGAAATCTTTCTGAAGTCCAATTGAGCCACTATTTCCCAAAGATGCTACGATATGGATCCCTATTCCTTGTTAATATTCTGTGTGGGTCGGTCTTACACAGCCCATCTTGGATAGTGTGCTAAGGACACTCAACCATGGCTGAGGACAGCCATCACTCCAAACTCCCTGATTTTGCATGCATGCACTCAGTCCTGGAGGTGAGTCCCAGACTCCTTGATTTGGCTTTTTAAGATCCTCATCAATATCTCCCAAATGGAGTTTTGTAGTCTCATTTCTCATTCTTCTTCTACATGAATTTTCTGCTCTCACAGAACTCTCTTTTTTGTTCCCTAAATAGTCTGGTCCATTTCTGCCTCCCTATTTGTGTCTGTTTTCTGTAGAGAGGGGTCTTGAATTTCATAAGGACTGGGGGAAATGTCAGAAATTCTTAATTAGTCATTTAACAAATATTTATTGCCTGTTGGCTTTAACATTGTATCTCTTGAGATGCTTTGTTGCAAGCAACAGAAATAGGCCCTGGCTAATTTAGGAAGAAGAGGAATTTATTGAAAGGACATTGAGTAACTCAAAGAATTTCTGGGGGATCCAGAGAATAAAGCTTGACTGCAACCAGGAGCGATGTTGCCAATTGCACTGCAGGATTCACACAGTGAAGATGTCACTGTAGCTTACTCCATCTGCACTGTCAGTACTGGTCCTCAGATGCTGAGGCTAGAACCCACCTGTCTCTGGAACCTACCTGTAGCTACCATTGTGTCCAGTGCTTGTGACCAGAGTGGATTCTGAATGGTTCTTTTGTCATATCACCAAAGACTATCTGATTGGTGGAATCTTGAACATATGTCCATGTCTAACTACAAGGCAGCCTGGAAAACGCAGTATCTGAGATGTTTACCTTCAATAGGAGGAGATGGGCTCTGTTTGCTAAGATGGGGAATTGCCTAAAGAAAAGAAAGCAGCTCTGGTTTGTCAGAGTGACAGCTGTTTTCCATGGTTATGTGATAGATGAATGAGAAACACAGAGAAGGAAAGCCTCTTCTTCATACCTTCCATAGGAGTCTGCAGTCTAGCTAAGTAGACAAGACAAAGAGATAGGATGATTTAAAATGAAGCAATATGTGGAAATATAATGAATTGAACTGCTTAATAAAATATTCTCAAATGGTGTTGGGTAATCAACAGAGCCAGAGAAAAGCATATTCACACCCCAGAGCTCCAAGCCACTGCTTTCCCAACATTTTTTCCTAGGGCAAGTATGTAAATAGCCTGTTTCTGCCTGGACTATTTCTATTTTTCCAAGTTTATCAGTGCCAAGACAAGGTCCTTGGTTTGCCCAATGAGGTGCTCAGGGCCTTGAATGTTTTTAAATACATAAATGACTTTTTGGCCAAGCAGAAACACTAGTTCTCTTTTCTTTCCCTGGGAAGACAGTCAGATGCTAAGACCAAAAGAATCATGAATTTGGGAATGAGTGAAGGTTCTTGACTTGGAGTCGGATGGGTAGAGTGTTCAGAGCCCTGGGAAATCTACCACAAACTACTCTTCTGCAGTGTGTGGTTCCCCCTCCCTGGCAAAGGGCAGGGCTAGGCTGCACTAGGGTAAAACACTAGGCAGAGCTGAGTGCTTTTTCTATGCCATGTCAAGGTCATTGGTGCCAGGACATTAGGAAGTGTGCTGATGTAGTCAGCCAGTGGCCACTCAGTGTTAACAATCGAAGTTGTGTGGGCAGAGCTGGGAAAAATGGGTCACTTGGCTGCTTCTGGACATCCAAAGCCAGCAGGCAGGGCCTCCACCCATAACAGCCACCCAGCCCCGAGGCCCGGCTGCTCTGCCATCTGTATCTGTGTTGCCATGCAGCTCTCTGCTTCACCTTCTGCATCTTTCTAGGAGTCAAGATGGCCTCCAGAAAGAGTGAAAGTGAAAACAAAAATAGGGAGAAGGAACTGATCAATAGCTCCACTTCTTGTCATCTGACTGATCTTTAGCAAGTCCTTCTTTCCCCACATCATCAGAAAAATGGGAGTATGTGAGACAGCCAACATGGCATCAGAGCAAACCACAAAGAACAAGTACCTGCAAGGAGGTTAGTTCAAAGCCCAATATGCTCTTCAGTCCCAAGTGATACTTAAAGAGTGGCTGCAGCTCGAGCTGTTGGTTTTCTGCTCTGGCTCTTGGCTTTGTTTGCATCCATGAAAGTTTGTTAGGAAAAAGTCCTTCTGTATGCAGACTGGCAGTGAGAGCCTGGGTAACAAGAGGAATTGCTCATCCAGCCTGGCCATCCAACCCCACCGCTCCTCTCTTCTGTGTACACACACTCTCTCTCTCACACCTCCACACACATTTTCTCTCACATGTACTGTCTCTCTCTGGCTGTCTCTCTTACACACACACACACACACACACACCCCTAAGAAATATGTAAAGTGTGACAGTTAGCAATGACTAATGCTCTGACAAGTACAGTATAATGTGCCAAGAGGAGACTCTGGACCTAGAGTCCTGGGTTTGGAAATCATGACTCAGTTTGTTGGGTGACCTTGGACATGCTCCTTACCTTCTCTGGGACTCAGTTTCTACATCTATAGAATAGGATAACGCTAGTACCTGTCACCTGGGGCTGTTGTGAGGACTAAATTAAAGAAGGACCCAGCACACGGCTGTTTTTAATACTATTGTCACACATCTGGCTGTTTTTAATACTATTGTCAAACATCTGAATGAGCGCAGCTGTATTCAGAACATCCTTAAGAAAAGGAAAACTTGACTGTGGGCATGCTTCACGGGCTGAGCGCTCTCTAGAAATGATTTTATGGACTCCTTACTTTTATCTTGAGCTCAGTACTGTGAGAATGATGCTAAACAACAACTCCACCTACTACAAAGTGGGGAACTTAGATTCAAACCCAGGTCCCTCTGGATCCAAATCCCTCCTTCCCCCCAGGCCACGCCTCTCCCCTCCCCTTGGTGGCTGCCACCATTACTTAAGATATTCGAAGGAAACTGGAATTTCCTCCAGAGAGTCGTGGTCATGTACTTCTTCAGTACTGACAAATCTTCTTCTTTGGAAAAATAGGTTGACAAAAAATTTCAAAAGTCATTTATTACTAAGGTGAATAACCCAACTAGGCAAAATATTGTTTGGGGTTAACTATTACGTGTGACTAATGTGCACAGGTGGCTGGTAAACTGGCTTTTGGCAGAAGTCCAAATGAATAAATTCTGAAACGTTTTTGAAAAATTCAGTATCTCAGAAAAACTATGTTTCCCAGTGTGCCAGCTTTCTGTTATTGTAATAGACTACCTGAGATAAACAATTTAAAAAGAGGAAATAGTTACTTGTCTCACCGTTTCATAGATTCAGTCCATGTTCACTTAGCTCCGTCACTCCCTTGCTTTGGGTCTGGGGCAAGGCAGAGCATTATGGTGGGGAGCAACTCATGGAGTAGAAAAATGGCGAGAGAAAGAAACGGCACGTTCCCAGTGACTCAGTTTCCTCCAGTTAGGCCCTTCCCCTACAAAGTTTACAATTCTTCCCAACAAGCTAGGACCAAACCTGCAACACACGAGCCTTTGGGGACATTTAAGATTCAAGCCACAGCTCGGCTTTTGTGGTACACACCTGTAATTCCAGCATTTAGGAGACATAGGTAAGAAGATCATGGTCCAGGCAAGTTAGGGCAAAAGCAAGAGAAAGAAAGCAAACAGCTAAAGCAAAAAGAGCTAGTGGCTTGAGTGATAGAGCACCTGCTTAACAAGCAGAAGGCCCTGAGTTCAAACCCCGATATTGTCGAGAAAATAAAAGACTCAAATCCTAATAGCTTACATTGGTTCATGCTTGTTTCAATATGGTTTTGTAAGGGTTTTTGTTTTTACATAGTGTAGCTGTTACTCCTATACGTGAAAAATACAGAGTGACTTTGTCCATAGCATGATCATGAGTGAAGTTTGGAGCCTGTGTAGGACAGGAGCCTGTGGGTCCAAGGCTTGGGCCTGTCTTTGCACCATGGTGTCCTCCTCCAGAGTCCCTGGAATATTCTTGTTTCCCCAAGCTCTACAAAGTCCAGGACCCTTTTGGAAGTCAGCATGACAGAGGAAGAGGAACTGCACATGTGTTATTTCATTACTTCTCACCATAGCCTGTTCAACTGGGAGGAGCCTGAGGCCCAGCATGGGTCCATAATCTACTCCACGCCACACAGAGTGTTGGACAGAACAGAGGCAGAGCTGGTCAGGTGTCCCTTCACCTGGCCTGGAGCTGGAGCTATGCTCCGACCACCGCAGGCTGAAGTGCCTCCATGCTGGGCCTTTCAGAGCAGCCTATATTCTGAGGCTGAGCCCTGCAGGCAGGGATGTCATAAGTAATTACTGAAGCTATTCCAAGCAGGGCCCGGCTTTCTGACCCACTTGCTCTTGGCTCCAGTACATCTAAGGTACCAGGGATGATTTCATCCCTTGTCTGGAAATGGCTTGCTCAGTGACTTATTCTTCAATTAAATGGATCCTTCTGCTACCACCTCCAGCAGCTAGGGCTGGTGCATCCTTCCTCCAGAGGCAGGCTGCCTTTGAGAAGCAACAAGTTATATTGATGCCTTTGATACAATTGGACATGCACAGCCAGATTGGCAAATTGGACAGGGAACAGACACCGTCTGGACCTCTGTGTTTTATCTTCTAGTTTATCTTCCCCAGGTGGAGATAATGGGGACAGATGGAGAAACAAGGTAACTTGTCTTGTACTTTTACTGGAAAAAAAAATCATAATTACGCCAAGTAAAAAATAATTGCAGACAAGACCACATGTCCAAACAATGAAGTGATTAAAATCATGTTAAGTGTTATATCTTTTCTGTATCCACCTGACCTCCAAATTCTTGACTTGTTCCAGCCTACTGATTCTTTTCATACTATGCGTGTTCTAATTTAGCTGTTTAAAAGGGAACTTTGAAGTTCTGTTAATATGTTAATATGTGACTGCAAGAAAATCCAAGGTAGGGAGAAAAATTAAACTCCAATGCCACTCTGGGGAAGTTGGCTTTGTAAGGAGACATTGTTTTAAAGCCAAAAACAAGCCAGAGATTACCAAGATTAGGCTTCACTCTTTGCTTCCCAAATCTTGATGCTTAATCCTTGAAAGCTAATTTTCACAATCCCTTTTCTGTATTCTCTGGGGCTTGAGGTAAGTTTCTCTTCCACAGAGAAAGAGTAAGAGATGGGTGATGGGGAGGGAGAAGGGACTCATTTCACGAAACTGACAAAATAAGTTTGTGCTGGTAATAGCATGTGTGCTACAAACTTGCTCCTACATGCAGTGTAATTGTCTGGATGGGAAGTTGCTTACAGAGACGATGACATTTAGAATTTGGCGTCTTGGTAGTTTTACCTTTGATCTTGGAAAGCTGCCCAAAGTAACCAAGTCATTCCCAATCTGGCTTGCTTGTTATTTTAATTATTTTGAAAGTTGGGAGACACTTTCCTTTCAGTCAGGTGGTACCAGAGCCCTACTTTCTGATCTTAAAGGAGCAGAGTGGATGGACCTCACAATCTATGGTTAAACAAAAACACAAACCACTGTACACAGCGACCTTCTTTATGCTTCAAATCCCAGCCTGCAGCAGATCACATTTGACAAATTTTAAACTTTTTAAAGTGAAATCTGAAACAGAAATTCAGGAGGCTCTTAATTACATTGGCCCCAGAGGTAATAAGGAATATTGCTCAGCTCGCCACAGGGCTCCAGTCAAAGCTGGGTTCTCACTGCAGGGCAGTCCTTTGGGATTAGGATGGAGGCCAACCTACAGAACAGTGTCTTCTGTCTCTGCTACACTCAGCTCTGAAGGAGACTGAGGGCAGGAGGAAACAGATCTGGAGTTACTGAGACAGTAGTCTTAGTGGAGGGAATGGGTCTCCTCAGTCTTTCCAAGTGGGCAATGTAGGTAATGGGCAGAAAGAGATGAGTTCAGAGTTGGGTGAGGAAAGCCCAGGGAGCTAGAATAGGAGGAGACAGAGTGGTCGGTAGTCATGAAGGGTGGGAAGAGAGAATATGGGGTAATTAACTGTTTCCTCTGCTGTCAGGGAGGAGAAAACACTGAGAAGAAACAGTGGATGGAGACACGTATCAAAGCTAGGGAGATTATTCCAGATCATCTGGTGGGCCTGAGTCAACCAACTTAAAGACCTGACCAGCAGAAGGGAGGCTTCTTGGATGAAGAAGAAATCTTGACTGTGGATAGCAGCTTTGGCCTGTGCCCAAGAGTTCCAGCCTGTCTTTCCTGACATCCTACCCTGTGGATTTTGGATTTGTGCTCCTCGTCCTCATAATCATGTGAGCCCATTCTGCACAGTAAATCTCTTCATGTTTATCTCCTACTGACTCTGCTTCACTGGTTGGAACTGGACTGGTAGAGATAGGAGCTTAGATTCCTTTGTTTCAGCTCCCGGAAGTGCTGCTGTGGCAGAGTCCTCCGCTGCCATCCACCTTTGGGGAGTGCTTTGACTGAACTGGGTCACCTTGCCCTGGGTTCCACTCCCTTCCCAAGATGGCTCACATCACTGATTGGTAGATGTGGGGGTGTAAAGGCCTGGCCCCATGCTCCAAGTCTGGATAACTCTGAAGGGCTTTAGAGCTTCCAAAGAGTTAGGCTTATGCCTCATTATGGCTGCATCATAGGCCAGCATCCTCCTTTCTTCCCTCCTTGCATGAGTGTTGATTCCAAGAACAAGATGTTATAAGTCTCCTACTCATAAATCCCCCTCCACTTGGCAGGTTCTTCATCTGTACCATGAACCATCTCCATTGAGTTTCTGTCCATTTCCTACATCTTCTAACCTTCCCTTCTCATGTAGGGAAGGTTCTCTTTGCCTTCAGCATGTGAAAATGACATAGGCTTTCCAATATTTAAAAGAAACACAACCAAAAACTATAATCACCATTCCTAAATTCTGTGTTAGCCTCAAGTTATGGATTTATTTGTTCTTCCCCACCCAAACTTCTTGAGGAACTACCTTGACTCTGCCTCTACCTTACCTTCCACTCAGGCTTTCAGTCCCTATCACTCTGATGAAGTTTCTCTTCCTAAGGCACCAGCAGCCTCTCATATGCACTCCACAGCCCTTCCCATACTTGACTTGGCAATTGTCAATATGACTTTCTCCTTTTTGAAACTGCTGTCCTGGTTCAATAGCTTCCAACATCCAGATCTCTCTCGGTTTTGCTCTTCGGTATTCTCCATGGGCTCTCTGTATCATCTACTGCAGTGTCGTCCCAGTCTCTACTCTCTCCCTGGGCACTTTGACCACACCCATAGCCTTAGAAATCACCTAATGTGTGCCAATGACAGACATGTCCTTAGCTCAATCTCAACCTCTGTCCTGGTTCTGAATGCCACATTTTCCACTATTGAACAATTTTCCCATAGTGTTCTACTTTGTCCAATGCTGAATTCACCCGACACATGTTCCTCCTTTCTGAGCTAATGCACAATGTCATTCTTTCCACCAATAGAGTTCAATGATCCACCCCAACATACACACCCCAACTGACCATCAGGGATTATGATATCTTCCCTTAAATAGTGCACTCTCAGAGGAAGCCCTGTTTCTCTCATCTTAATATTTTCCCTCAGATCGTTACTGTGTCTCACCTATTTCATACAACGATGGACAGCGCCACCCTCGAAACTGAACAACTGCACACTTTAGAGAGCTTGACTCTGTCCTTTCTCTGATCACACCCCTAGCCACAAATCAAGAAGACCATAAGGCCAAAGGGACACTTTCACTGTAGACAACATATCTCAATTCTAGTCCATGCTTCAATATCCAGGATTGCTGATGGCCCGAGCCTGCTTTCAGAGCCTATGTAGGACCCTCTCCAAGACACAACCCCTAAGTGGACGCTGACTGCATCATTACAGTACACATCTGTAGGCTCAAGGCAGGCCATGTGGTGGTTCTTTACAGTGAGGTACGTGCATGACTGAAAGTAGACTGTCTAGACACATGTATACAAAACTCCTTGTGAGTCCATATGAGCTGAGGTGTCAGGTTGAGGGAAAATAGGGATGGTCTATAGCTAATTTTGCTCTTTCTCCTAGCATCCAGGGTTCTGGCTAGGAAGTATCTTCTACATGCAAAGTATTAAAGATGGAATCTTTGGGAATCAAAGATGAGCCAGTCATATCTCTGCCTTCAATAGGCTCAGAAACAGATAAGGAGAGCCATTATGAAACCTCAGGAAGACCAGTTTCATAAAGGCATCTTTGAAGAGCTGTGAGGGAAGCAGGCCAATCCTGCCAGTTAATATAGGAAGCCTTCCCATCTGGGATAACATTGGACCTGGAACTTGAACCTTGAGAATAAGTTTGTCAAGCTTGAGGAAGCCACTGTAGGCAAAGAAAATAGCAAGTGTTCAAAGAATCATGGGTGGCTAACTGAGCTCCAGGACAGATGGCAGGAAAGGCAGCATGAAGGCCTTATGGGGTTTGCCAAGGAACTTCTACTTTATCCAGAGAACAGTAGGGAAATTTCCAAGGTTTTTATTATTCACACATTTGAAAGATTCTTCTGTAGACTGGTCTCTTAAGGGGTCTCCTGTTCTCTCACCTTCTCCCTTCCCTGAGAGTTCAGCCACCTCCCTATTGCCAAAATACACCTTCTAGAACCTGAATTGGATGTTGACTCTCTTCTACTTCTTTCCCTTGCCTACGGAGTACAGTCTAACTCTGTCACAGTTTGACTTGCCCTTCACGTCATCTCAGTCTCTCCCATACACTTCTGCCACAGACATACCCAAGTCCTTTCTCTTCCCAGTCAAAGGCATCATGCTCTCTGATTACTCTGCACCAATGACCTTCTCCATGTCATTGGCCTGAACAACTCTTTATCTTTCAAGCAGTGTGATGGGGAGAAAGACCACAGAGTTCACTCAGAGTGATCAGAGTCCTGCTCAAGAAGCATGGGCAGGTCACTTGAACTCTCTGAGCCTTGGATACCTCACTTTTTCCAGGACATGACACCCACTTCATGAGGCTACTAGAAGGATTGATGCAGCAACATAGGTAAGCCCCTGGAATGAGTACCCAGGTGACTACTGGAGTGAGCCCTCTGGAATCACATGCCCACTGACCTGAAGCTTTTTTCCACTTCATGCTTACATGAAGAATCTGCCTTGCTTCCTTGGCATAACCCCAGCCTGATTCCTATTGACTTTATTTATTTTTTTCTTTTGAAACAGGGCCTCATGTGCAGGCCAAGCTGGCCTCAAACTCACCATCCTCTTGCTTCAGTCTCCCAAGTGCTGGGAATCCAGATGTGTGCCGCCATGCCTGGCTCCTACTGACCTTCATTCCAAGGGAAATCCTACTCTATCTAGCCCTAGCCATTGCCTGATATCCTGCTGCAAACCCAATGGATCCCTTGAAACCATAACACATGCTGCAAGTTGTCCACTCTCTAGCCAGTCCTGCTACTGGCCCTCTTTACCAGGCTGAGGTCGATGCCAATGGAACCGAGCCTGGTACATTCTTTGACAATAATTCAATTTGGTTGCTATTGGCCTAAGAAATTATTTTAGCTCCTAAACCCAACCCAAATTCTGTCTATTTCTACCTTAATTCTGACTCCCCACCAATCAACAGAGGCTCATAAACCCAATGGTTTATGACCCATAACTAAGGAGACCCTATAACTAACTTATCACCTAAATCACTATGGTTTAGAGACTGAAGGTGCACCCTCTGAGTTAACTAGATGTGTGGTTCTCCAGAGCTCTGAAACATCTAGCCTGTTACACTGTCCCTCTGTTATAATGGCTGTTGTTCCAAACAGCACTGATCATTGGGAAGATGCAATAGTAAGACAAAGAAAGAAATTTCCTTCTTCATCTGTCTGTCTCCTTATGTACCATGGCTTGTTGCCTTTAGCCATGGAGGTGTCTCTCCAGGTTTCAGTTTATTTAGTCAGCTTGTTCTATTGTGGCTCAGCCAGAAAAGCATCCAGCCACTGAAAGAGAGAAAGAAAGAAGAACAGTGTTTCTCTGCTGAGATGCCCCAGGCAAACAGAGGCTGCTGCTGCTCTGCCAGGGAGCCTGAAGGGACACGGCAGTCACGCTGCTTCATGTGGGTGGGAGCTGAGACAGCTGCATTTTGCGGTGCTTGTCATTCGTATTTGACAACTGTTTGGGGTTTTGGAAACTCATGGCATTGGGTTACAACACCTCATCCCCACCCATCTTGGTAACCACCATTCCCCCCCAACCAGAGGAGGTCATGCCAACTCTGAGATGAGGCAAGGCCATGCTTGGCAGCCCTGGCTGGCTCCTGTCTGGCACCTGGCAGGCTTTTTCTCTTCTATACGACTAGACTTGAAGATTCCTGTGGCCCAAAGCGTCATGATGCTGACTCCCCAGGGATAGCAATCGGAATAAAACTTCTTTCTGCTTTTAACAGTATATTGAATGTTAAAACGGTCCTGAGTCACGTGCCTCCTGTGGGAGTCCTTGGGCCTTCATTTGGGAATGGGAATACATTTTTCTCTGGCACTTAATAATGTATTGACATTTAAAGGAAATTCCCTTCAGTTCTTTTATTTCACCATCATGCATGGCCTTGAGCCAGCCCACCACATAAAGCTCCTGGGGGGAAGGTGAAAAAGGAAAGAATGAAGCAGGCCCTTATTACTCTCTACTCATGCTAAAGATCGCCCGCAGAGGAGGGGATACAAATGTGCTCACTGAGGGGCTCAAATACACCCCTGAACAAGCACCGCTGGATTTTGCCGACACTTTGATTTTGAGAATTACTTGTATGTGTTTAAGTTCTCCTAAGAATAGCAATCAGTGGGCAACTGCTGTGTGCTAGCAGTTTCAAACCCACATGACTACCCTAGCAGCAGACACTGCTGCTCTAGCATTGCAGAAGGTAACACACAGGCTCAGAGACCTTAAAATGGTTCCCCAAGGTCACACAGCTAGCAAGAGGTAGTTCCGAGCCTCTTTGAAATCTGTGCCTTATTCACTGCACAATATTCTTTCCACTTTTATACAGAAAGCTCTGGCACATCCAACCCACTTTACTGTCCTTCTGTCATAATGGCTGTATTTCCAAGTAGAATAGGCAAGGACATCTCTACTCCCTACTTTCTTTCTTTTTCTTTCTTTCTTCTTTCTTTCTTTCTTCTTCTTCTTTCCCTTCCTTCCCTTCCTTCCTTCCTTCCTTCCCTTCTTCCCTTCTTCCCTTCCTCCCTTCCTCCTTTCCTCCCTTCTTTTCTCCCTTCCTCCCTTCTTCCCTTCTTCCCTTCCTCCCTTCCTCCCTTCTTTCCTTCCTTCCTCCCTTCCTCCTTCCTTCCTTCCTTTCTGTTTTTCTTTCTTTTTAAGTTTATTTGCTCTGGGAGTAGGAAGGGCAGAGTAAAGGGGGGAAAGTGTTCAAACTGAACTACAGAGATGTGATAGACCAATTAAAAGATAGCCCAACTATTCAGATGTTTATTATTTTATTTATTAAGTATTATTGATTTTTCTGAGCCCCCTCCAAACATACTTAGAATTAATCCCCCACAATTTGAATTTAATTAAAGTAATGGCAAATTTTAATTCTAAATTCTCTATTATTTCAAAGAAATATCTTACTTGAGGTAAATCTGATCTAGAGGTATTCAAAATAATAGAGTTCTTAAGATGGCATTGAGTCTGGAATCCAGAATTTCCCCAGTAGAATATACCTGCAGGAGGTGATCACAGTGTGGTCATACAGTCTTTGCTCCATCATTCAGTTAGCCAGTGAAGTAGATGGACACATGGGAAACAGTGCTCAGAGTTAGTAAAGCACAGTTGGCGATCTTGACAAGTGTGGTGAAGGGCAGGAAAAGGTGAAGGACAGGAAGGAACTTGCCAGGGAAAGGAGCTCTGGGTTGGGAAAGGACTGGGTAACTTTCTGATTTCTGCCCTCCCTGGGCCAGGCCAGGTCACTTGGCCAGTTCTTGCCAAAAGTTTTCAACCCAGTGAGTAGAGAATTGGACTTTTGCATTCTAGCCTCTGGGAATGTGGCTCTGAATTTAAAACTAAAGTCAGTGGAACAAGGGGATTTGTCTGTTGAAATTTTTGCTTTACAGACACCGGTACTGCAAAACACCCATTTCTAGTGGCTCACTAGAACAGCTTCTAAAACTGATTTTTTTTTTTATTCATATGTGCATACAAGGCTTGGTTCATTTCTCCCCCCTGCCCCCCCCTCTCCCTTACCACCCACTCCGCCCCCTCCCTCTCCCCCCACTCAATACCCAGCAAAAACTATTTTGCCCTTATTTCTAATTTTGTTGTAGAGAGAGTATAAGCAATAATAGGAAGGAACAAGGGTTTTTGCTGGTTGAGATAAGGATAGCTATACAGGGCATTGACTCACATTGATTTCCTGTGCGTGGGTGTTACCTTCTAGGTTAATTCTTTTTGATCTAACCTTTTCTCTAGTACCTGGTCCCCTTTTCCTATTGGCCTCAGTTGCTTTTAAGGTATCTGCTTTAGTTTCTCTGCGTTGAGGGCAACAAATGCTAGCTAATTTTTTAGGTGTCTTACCTATCCTCACCCCTCCCTTGTGTGCTCTCGCTTTTATCATGTGCTCATAGTCCAATCCCCTTGTTGTGTTTGCCCTTGATCTAATGTCCACATATGAGGGAGAACATATGATTTTTGGTCTTTTGGGCCAGGCTAACCTCACTCAGAATGATGTTCTCCAATTCCATCCATTTACCAGCAAATGATAACCTTTCGTTCTTCTTCATGGCTGCATAGAATTCCATTGTGTATAGATACCACATTTTCTTAATCCATTCGTCAGTGCTGGGGCATCTTGGCTGTTTCTATAACTTGGCTATTGTGAATAGTGCCGCAATAAACATGGGTGTGCAGGTGCCTCTGGAATAACCTGTGTCACAGTCTTTTGGGTATATCCCCAAGAGTGGTATTACTGGATCAAATGGTAGATCGATGTCTAGTTTTTTAAGTAGCCTCCAAATTTTTTTCCAGAGTGGTTGTACTATTCTACATTCCCACCAACAATGTAAGAGGGTTCCTTTTTCCCCGCATCCTCACCAACACCTGTTGTTGGTGGTGTTGCTGATGATGGCTATTCTAACAGGGGTGAGGTAGAATCTTAGCGTGGTTTTAATTTGCATTTCCTTTATTGCTAGAGATGGTGAGCATTTTTTCATGTGTTTTCTGGCCATTTGAATTTCTTCTTTTGAGAAAGTTCTGTTTAGTTCACTTGCCCATTTCTTTATTGGTTCATTAGTAAAACTGATTTTTTAAAAAGCATTTGTTCTTGGTAAATAAAATACTAGCACCTCCACTTATGTCTAGGAAAAAGGTCAGCATCCCCCAGATTTGGAACTCAAAGTCCTGGCAAAAGACTGCTGTTTTTAATTCATTGATAGAAAATATAGAAGCAAACAAACAAGGACTATGTAAGTCAAGTTTGTCTTTGGATGGTTGGCGGAGAGCAGAGAGTATAGTATAGTGCCTAAAAGCTTGGGCTGTGAAGGCAGGCAGATCTGGACTCCAATCCCAACCACATGAGCAAGTTACTTAACTCTGTAAACTTCAGTTTCCTCATCTGTAAAATGGGGAACAACACTAAACAGAGAATACGCATGTCCACTGAACAAATGTGCTACTATGGGAGGCAGACTTGAAAGAGCTGTAACTGGCTTGGTTGCCTATCTTTGTCTATCTTCTCACAGAAGAGCAATTGCTGATGTCTGAGGTGGCGTGAAGAAAACTGGCAGGGGATGCCCTCTGGGCATAACTGAGCAGGAAGCTAGATGCAGCAATCCAGGTTCATTCTGTTAAACTCCAGTCTGAGAGAAGTCTTGTGGTGCATTCTGGCTTCAACTAGGGCAGAACATGCTGACCAGAGTATAAGCCCAGTCACTAATTGTCACTCTTTCTGTAGAACATAGTCTTTCTAACTAACCAACCAATTAAATTTTAAACTCAGCAATCTTTCTCTTAAAACATACAGATTTTATTACTATATTCAAAAACATCCAAGACCTGTAAATACAATTGTTTATAGCCTTGTAAAAAGCCATGCCAGAACAGAAAAGGCAGCTGGATGCATTTGGTTTTTACTCACTCATTGCAGTACTGTGTGGTTTAAAGTTGTTCTGTGAAGGTAGAGGATATAAGGATGTGTATTGAAAGCTGTTGAAAAATGGGGGGTGGGAGGTAAAGGGGTAGGGAAAGTAATGGAAAGGGTTAAATAGATCAAAGTAAAGTACACCCACAGCGGGGATACATTGAGAAATCCTTTTGTACATCAACTTAAGTATTAATAACGAAAGACAGGACTGTAAAATAGGTACCGTGTGTGGGGGGTACTGGTGGGAGGGGGTAGGGTGAATGGAGGAGATGAAGGTGAGGGAATATGGTTGATGGGCTTCGTATACATATATGAAATAGAACAAAAAAACCTCTTGCAATTGCTTTAAATGGGGCAGGAAGGATTGAGAGAGATTGACGATGAAGGCAATGTAAATAATGAAAAAAAATTTAAAAATAAAAGATGTGAATCCCCCTCCAAAAAATAAAGTTGCTGCTTTTTAGTTGTTAGCAGCCAGATAATTTCCAATAAGAAGTGACTTGTTCACTGCATTGTATACACACACACACACACACACACACACACACACACACACACCTGTATATCCAAATATAATCTGAATGTCCCCGTCATGGGAAACATGAGGAATGGCCAGAGCTGGAGTATACATTTCTATGGATAAGTTAGAGTTGTATAATCTTAGGCAGAAAATGTTGAGCTTTGGATTTCTGAAATATAAATCAATAAACCTAATCCTGCCTTCAGATTGTTTTCACCCAATGGTGTTTTAAAACTGTGAATTCGAATAACTTTTCTAAGCCTTCTTTTTCTTGTTCCCATGGTGCTAACCACTCCTAATCGCATCCAGCTGACTGGCTTTCTCACATTTGATTCATTTGCTGGCCAGTGAAAGTGTCTGGGTTTGTAGACCCTGCATGAAATGGGCTTCCCTTTAGCAAGGGACTCTCCTGTGCTGATTCTTCCTAAGTTGAAAGTTGTTCAATCTTTGTGCCAGGAAAATCAATAAAAGTCTCATTCTTTCATAGACAGACTTGGGTATTTATTAGGAAGGATTGACGCATGGCTCAGACACAAAAAAAATCATTACTTTGTAATAATGAGGCTAAATCTCTTTGCAAATATTTTTTGAAGATCCCTGTTCATAGCACTAGATCCATACCTGCACTATATCCTGCATTTTAGCCACCTCTCCTTTTAAAGATGTTGTTGCTAAGATTTCCTGAAAGTTTCTGCTTGTCTTTCTTTCTTTGTCTTTGGCTTAAGAATATTGGACAAATAACCCTGACAATTTAAGCCCTGGATATGACAAATAGAGATTTAAATTTTATGATTAAACCATGATGATTTCACACAGGGATAACCCATGTTTTCAGCTGTTTTGGGCTCTGAGCCAACAGAAATTTAGTTACAATCTCCTAGTGAGGAAAGTCTGGTGGACCCAAGCTAGAATCTAGAAGGGCAGAGACACCTTCGGTTGATAAGTTGGACTCAAAGAATGAACCATTCCTCCTGCCAAACCAAACTTAGTGGCTCTGTCCCCCAAAAAGCCAAAGATTTTATCCACCCAACTGGAATTCTACCTAAGAAGCATACTCTTTCCCACTTAGTAACCATACTTTGAAGGTAAAGATGTCAATTTTGCACTCATGGCACAATCACATCAACTTTCTTTGCCTTATCTCATTTATCACTAAGGGTAGAACCACTGTCTCCAAGCTGATAATGGTCTGAAACGGTACACAACATCACTCAGAAATCTTATAGAAATGCTGATCCCGATTCAGTGAGTCTAGTCTGCATTTTGACCACTCCTGGCTGATGCTGAGGCTTCTGCGCCATGAACACATTTCAATTAGCAAGAATATGGACAGTTTGGCTCATTTCTTTTTTATTTTTTGGCAGCACTGGGGTTTGAACTTAGGGCCTTACACTTGCTAGGCAGGCACTCTTATTGCTTCAGCTACTCCACCAGCCCCTGGTTCATTTCAATTAGATATTTATTTGCCTCTAAGTGCATCTATGCTAGATGCTAGAAGCTCAAAATGCATGAGAGATAATCACTTGCATAACCACAAAGCTCATCACTCAATGGAGAGGCGACATATAAATATCTAGCTATGATATACACTAAGTACAACTAATGTTGTCACAATATGCATAAAGTCCTTTGGGATTAAATAAGAATGTGAGAACTGTAATTATAATGTAAAGTCAAAGTACAAATATTCCTGTCTTTCCATGTCTTCTTCACCTTTTCCTTCCTGTGCGTGTTCCAAGAGGAAAAGCACAGCTATAACATGGAATGCAGATCAGACCTCCTTGGAACTGATATTCCCAAGGACTCAAGCTTCGGACAAACCAGATTAGCAGACACTTTCAAAATGGTGAAATGATCTACATTCAAATATAAAAGCAATGTCTGTCAAATATTTTACCCAATTAATACTCTAAAGAACATTGGACATGAAGACCAGTGGAACAGACTAGAGGACCTGGATATGAATCCACACAACTATGCCCACCTTATTTTTGACAAAGGGGCCAAAAATATACGATAAAGAAGAGACGGCCTCTTCAACAAATGTTGCTGGGAAAAGTGGTTATCAATCTGCAAGAAACTGAAACTAGATCCATGTCTATTACCCTATACCAGTATCAACTCAAAATGGATCAAGGACCTTAATATCAGACCGAAACTCTGAAGTTAGTACAGGAAGGAGCAGGAAACACTCTGGAACTAATAGGTATAGGCAAGGACTTCCTCAATAGAACCCCAGCAGCCCAGCAACTAAGAGAAAGAATGGACAAATGGGACTTCATAAATTAAAAAGCTTCTGCACAACAAAAGAAATGGTCTCTAAACTAAAGAGACCATCCACAGAATGGGAGAAAATATTTACTAGCTATACATCAGACAAAGGATTAATAGCCAGAATATACAGGGAACTTAAGAAACTAAACCCTCCCAAAATCAATGAACCAATTAAGAAATGGGCAACTGGACTAAATAGAACTTCCTCAAAAGAAGAAATTCAAATGGCCAAAAAACACATGAAAAAATTCTCACCATCTCTAGCCATAAAGGAAATGCAAATCAAAACTACACTAAGATTCCACCTCACCCCTGTTAGAATAGCCATCATCAAAAACACCACCAACAACAGGTGTTGGCGAGGATGTGGGGAAAAGGAACCCTTGTACACTGCTGGTGGGAATGCAAGCTGGCGCAACCACTCTGGAAAAATATTTGGAAGCTTCTTAAAAATCTAAACATAGATCTGCCATATGATCCAGCAATCCCACTCTTGGGGATATACCTGAAGGAATGTGACACAAGTTACTCCAGAGGCACTTGCATACCCACGTTTATTGCAGCACTATTCACAATAGCCAAGTTATGGAAACATTCAGATGCCCCAGTACTGATGAATGGATCAAGAAAATGTGGTATTTACACACTGTGGAATTTTACTCAGCCATGAAGAAGAATGACATCTTATCATTTGCAAGTAAATGGATGGAACTGGAGAACATCATCCTGAGCAAGGTCAGCCAGGCTCAGAAGACCAAAAATCATATGTTCTCCCTCATATGCAGTCTTTAGATCTATGGCAAATATAGCAATGTGGAAGTGCTTGGGTCACATGACAAGGGGAGAACATATACAGGAGGTATGGGGATAGGTAGAAAACCCAAAACATGAAAGCGTTTGATGTCCCCCTCCAAAGGAACTAATATAGAAACCTTAAAGTGACAGAGGTCAACATGAGAAGGGGATCAGGAACCAGTGTAAAGATCAGTTAGAGATGAATCAATCTGGGTTGTAACACATTTGTACATGAAAGCAGTGCTAGAAATCTCTGTGTAGCTACCCTTAACTCAACTAGTAAAAACGCTATGTTTTTCTTATTATTGCTCATTTCTACTCCTCAACACAACTGGAGAAAAGCACAGAACAGGTTCTGCCTGGAAGCAAGCAGGGGGGAGGAGGAGGGCAGAGGAGAGAAATGACCCAAACAATATACACACATGTGAATAAATGAATAAAAAATGTATAGGCAATATTAGGATAAGATTGCTGAGTTAGATATGAAACTGATTAATTTCCATCAGGGACATAAACTATAAGCTGGCTTTGGGGTTGTTTTTTCCACTGGACAGAAATTATTTGCATCTTTAGCAGATAAAGCCTACAAGGTAGGCTTCTTCTAGAGCTGTGAAATAGCTCAAATAATACCCAAGTCAGATCCCTGGTAGTCTCTTTTATTTGTTTCCAAATTTCAGATAAATTTTCTGAATTTTACACCCAGCCTCTAGAAGTCTAGAAGACTCCCTCCCTTCACTTCAACCGCCTCTGAAAGCACTTCAGGATCTGAACCTTCCTCTCGTTCACCTGACTGAACCACATCCAGCATAATGATTGCTATGGTTTGAAATACATAAGACTCAACAGCTTACATGTTGAAGGCTTGCTTGCCAGCCTACAGCACTACTGGGAAATGGTGGAATCTTTAAGAGATGTGGCCTCGTGAAAGGCCATTAGTCTGTGTTCCTGAAGGGGTATTGGGAACTCCAGCTACTTTCTCTTTTTCTCTTTGTTTCCTGGCCACCATAGGTGAGCTGGCCTCCTCTGCCACATAGTCTGACATGACTTGCTGTGCCTGTATAGGTTGAAAGCAATGGGATCAAATGACCTTAGATTAAAACCTCTAATACGATGAGCTAAGATAAACCTTTCCTCTTTTTTAAGTTGATTTATCTCATGTATTTTTCACAACAATGGAAAGTCAATGAAACCAATGATCTACATTAATAATAATACCTGTCAGCTATTGAGGTACTGGACTTGGTGTCTTAGCTATATTATCTCTATCAGTCTTCATACCAGCCTTTGAAGTACAATGACCCCAACTTAGCAGGTAGAGGACTAGACTCAGGAAGGGCAGCTGAGTTGCTCAGTGTCGTACAACCTAAAGGCAGAACCAGGGCTCAACACTGTGACATTATTATGAAGCTGTAAATATTTAGTGGACAAGTATAAGGCTAGAATGTGAGTCAAGAATAAGTGAGGTTTGGGACAAATGTGATTTGTAAGGCTTGTTCATCATGTTTGAAATGCCACCATTAAAATGGGTCCTTTGGATGAGGTGGTTGTTTTCAAGACAAATGAAAATAAAATGAAATAATACTTGGCAGAAACTGAGTGGGGAAGCATGGTAAGAATAACGTCCTGGGGAACAGACACCATGGCATTCTGCTGTACAGTAGCCTGCTTATCAGGCTCTAGTTATGGAACCTGGGATAGCAAGAACTAGGGCAGGGCTAGGCAAGGCCTGTGTGCTCACACCTCTCCACCTCTGGTTGCTCCCTGGCTCCTGGCTGCATTGCTGGGTTGCTTCCTCTGCCACCACTAAGCCTATGTTTCAGGACCTGAGATGAATAATCTAATCACAATGATGCTACAATATGTAAAAAAAATAGCTAAAGAAATTTTTAAAAAAATGATGGTGAGAGCACTTCCTGGCTGTTACCCATCTACCTCTTAAGGCCTATCTATAGCTTTTCCGCTTAGAGAGAATAAAGAAAAACCTGAAAGATGAGCAAGTACTGGATGGAGCCAGCTGCAGAGGGAGAAAGTAGGCTATCACAGCAGAGCACAGGAGAAGGCAGCCACAGAGCCAATGGTGATCTGAATGTTCACTTCTGCAGTTAGAGTTCCTTGGACACTTGTGTGGACGATCAACCTTATTTTTTTTGGCAGTACTGGGATTTGCACTCAGAGCCTTGGGCTTTTTAGGCAAGTGCCCTACTGCTAGAGCCACAACCCAGCCTCTTGGATATTTGCTCAATAACATATCTTCCCAGGCTCCATCCCAGAATTACTGAGTCAGAACCCTGAGATGGAGCTCAGGAATCCTCAATGCTGAATAAGCGCTCCTAGTGACTCAGTCTGAAAACTTTTTGTCCTAGACCACAAGTTCCCATCCTGGCCTCACATTAAAGTCACCTGGGAAGCTTCTAAAGCTAACATGTCTTGGGCTGGGAATCTGTATCTTTAAGTTGCCCTGGGAAAACCATTGTTCTAAAACTCAGCACTTCTCAAACAAAAGTATACACTTAAATCATCCCAGAGTCTTGTTAAAAGGCAGATTTACTTCAACAGGTCTGGAATGGGGCCTGGCCTCTTATAACCTTCCTGGAGGTACAGAGGCTGCTGGTCCTTGTCTATATGTTGAGTAGCAAGGCTCCCCATCATTGATTCTTACCTTTGGCTGGTCACCAGAATCACTTAGGTAGATGGTATTAGTTCCCTAGGACTGCTGTAACAAATTATAACACACTTACTGGCTTAAAAAAAATTTATTCCCTTGTAATTCTGGAGGTCAAAAATCCAAAGTCAGTCTCACTGGGCCAAAGTCAAGGTATCAACAGAGCTGCATTCCTTCTGGAGGCTGTGAGGGAGGAGGGGCAGAACATCTCATTCCCTGCTTTTTTCAGCTAGAGGCCACCTGTATTCTTGGCTTGTGGACCCTTCCTCCATCTTCAAAAGGTACTTCTCCAATCTCTGCTTCTATTGACACCTGGTCTTCTCTTCTCTCTGGCTCCCCTTTCTTTTTTTTTTTTTTTTATTAGTGTTTGAACTCAGGGCTTCATGCCTGCTAAGCAGACATTCTATCACTTGAGTCACTCCACCCACCCTTGTTTATGATGGGTTCTTTTGAGATAGGGTCTTGCAAAGAAGCATTTGCTCAGAGCTGGCTTTGAACCTCAATCCTCCTGAGTAGCTAGGATTACAGGCGTGAGCCACTGGTGCCTGGCTCTGGCTCTTCTTCTTATAAGGAGCCTTTAGAGCACACAGACTCGCTTGGCTAATGCAGGATAATCTCTCCATCTCCGCATCCTTTATATAATCACATCTATGAAGCTCTTTTTGCCATGGAAGATAACATCACAGTTTCCAGGGATTAGGACATAGTTATCTTTTGGAGAGAGAGAGAGAGAGAGGTGCATTATTTGGCCTGCCACAGAGATTTTCTTCTGTTCTGAAGCTTGTGTCCCATAGTAAAGATCCTCATGTGTTTGGTGTAGGCACAGGCCAGGTACAAGGTGCACAAGAAGCTTGAGAAACACTGCTCCATCCAGGCACTGGGAAACTCAGCTTCCTGCCACCCTTTCCATGGATTCCCTGGATCCCCCCACAAAAACCCCATGCAAACCCATGCAAACCTGGGCCTCACAGAGAGAAAAGAAGGCTAATGTTGGTCATTCCTCTTCCTCTGGAAGCCATCGCAACTAGGGACCAAGTTCCTGCCTTTTGTCCTGGAGTTCACAGACCCAGGGCGGCAGACAGAGGGTTGAATCAGAGCCTCTCCCCAGTAGGCCTTGCATGTTAGTGAATTTCTTTTTATTTGGCATTTATAGTATCCCCAGCACTTCTCAACCCTTATAATTATAACCCGATCTCACTCAGCTTAGATTTAAAAGCTGAGAGCTCTCTTGAAGCAGCCAACTATTAAAACTTCATGGCTTTTACAAAATATTGGTTGACAGGAGGTATTATGAAACGCTGTCTAGTGCAATTAAGATTACACTGCAATTGTCAACACCCATGAGTCAAACACACTGTGTGAAGCGACAGTTGGGATGGCACAGTCTCTTCCCTAACTGGCTACCCAGGCCTGGGGCTTTCCCAATCCATTTCCAAAGCCTGGGCCTTGCCATCAGCTATAATTCTCAAAGGCTGGCCATACCACCAGAAATGGGCTAACCCTACTGGTGGCTTCTGCCCCAGTCTTTTCACCAGACAGGAATGCTGGCTTGCTACTTGCCCTTCCTGGAGGACCTTGGACATAGATCTAAGCAGGGGCTGGGAATTCCACTTTTTCCTTTATGATTTCAGTTACAGTAAGTCAAACAAGTATTGGTTTGTGACTATCAGCACATATACCTGAGCGTCTAGGAGGAGTATGGTCTGGGGTACATTCCAGGGAAAACCTATCTCCTTGCAAACTTTTACCACCACATTTCTTCATGAAGGGGTCTGCTGACGCTTGATTTCCCTCAATTCTGCAAACTAACTGCAGCTACCATCTCTTCCCTCTGCTCCCTGATGACCACTAGTTGGGTCCCAGATCTGAATCCAGTCCTGGTGACTGAATCCAGTGGTCTTCTCTCAATCCTCCCTCCCTGCAAGCTCTGTTTCTCTTTTTTCAATTTTATTCTGTTGATCTGTGTTCTTACTAGAAAGCCTGAATTTCATTACACAGCATACATCATCTGCCCCCTGTTTATCCTTCCAGTTATACCTCTTGTCCTCTTCTTCCCCAGTCTCTGTGCCCCTGTAACCCCAGTCATCTTCCAGTACTTCCAATAGGCTAATTTCTTTTCTGTCCTGGCATCTTTATCTGCTCTTCCTTCTACTTCGAAGCTCATCTGCTCCTCTAACCTGCCCAACTCCTTACCTGCACAACTCAGCTGGAATGACAGCTGCAGAAGAGATCTTCCCTGCTCACCTCTCCAAAAGGACACCTTACCCATTCTTAATATCCTCTATTACAAAATCTATTTCTGTTATGGCTTTTGTCATGTGTTTTGTTTCATTTTCTTTGTTTATTTCCCATGCGGGGGATCAAACCCAGGGCTTTTTGCACATGCTAGGCAAGTGCTGTACTACTGAGCCATGTCCCCAACCCCTATGTTATTATCTGTAATTATCTGTTTTTGTGTTTACCTGTTTCATCTGTCTTTCTCACTGGACACCAAGCTTCATGAAGGTAAGGACCATGGTTGTCCTCTTCACCCAGGAATCTCCAGGATCTGGATGCAGTGACTCATAGGACTGGACACTGTCTCTGCCCTTGACTCTGAGGTACTTGCTCTTCAACTCTTTCCCCGAGCCTTCATTTCTTCATCTGTTTCTTCCTCCATTTCTTTCTTTTTTTTCTTTTATTATTATTATTTTTTGGTACTAATGAGGTTTCAACTCAGGACCTCACACTTGCCAGGAAAGTGCTCTACCACTTGATCCACTCCTCCAGTCCTACGATTTCTTAAGAATCATCCTCACCCCACATCTTCTCATTTGGCTTGTTCATGAATTCCCATGAACTCAACAGTTTTGAGAGCTATGTCTCTGCCTTGCCTTTTCCCTAGTACAATGCCCATCTTCTGTTTTGTTGTGCTTGCTGGGTATTTCTATTGGGATGGTCAGATTTTCCCTAAACCAACTTTTTTTCTCAGCTACTCTGTTTCCCTTGATGATACCTCCACAGCTTTGGTATTTGTGATTAGAATCTCTGCACTGGTTTTAGCTACATCATCTCTCTTTCTAATCAGGTAAAGGCTTCAGAGTGGCTACCCATTCTCCTTGGTCAGGACTTTTATTGAGGCACATAGGCCCCTCTTCTAGGACTACACAAATAGCCACTTGACTGGTTTCCTAGCCTTAGCTTCTCCCACCATGAAACATTCTTCTGCCACTAGATTAAATCCACATTAACTAAGCTTAATCTTATTATTCCAGGGCACCACCTTCAGTGACTTTTTATTAGCTACAAAGTTAAAACCAAGTTTCTTAGCCTGACAACCAGGCCTTGATTATCTTTCTGATTGGTTCTCTATCACTACCCCGTCAGGAGTCTCCATGCTGCAATCCAGTAGTACAGCTTCCTCATTTCACCCTGAACACTCCTACCTCCCATTCTTTGCTTCTGCCATTTTCTTCATCTGAAATTTTCTACCTCTTCCATCTGTCTGACAGAATATTCCATCTGCACCTTCAAGGCAACTTTTTCATCCTAATTCTGTTCAGCAAGAGGGATTGCTTCCCTATCCTTGAATGCACACCTATCTTTTACCTCACTTCTGTTTGAATTTTAGTCATTTGTGTCTTTATGTCTCTTTTGGGCTCTATTTATTTAAAAATCTGCGTCTTAGCCATTATTAAATGCACAAGACAGACACACACATACACACAGACAGTTTAGAGTCTTTAACAAGAACTTAAAATTATACCTATTCTCAAGGTAGTCTATGGAAAACTCATTGACACTCATGAAAGGATGGGGCAAGTTTGCATTACACATTTGTGATAGTAGTATTGTGGCTTGTTTTTTTATAGAACTTAGACCTTTAAATCAACTAAAACAGGCCCTGTGATCACCCTCCCAGCCAGGATGAATCCATGGAAGGAAACGGTATGGAGGAGGAAGCCAGCTGTTGTCTGAGTGGCTGGATACTAAGGCTGAGGGAGTACACACCCTGCCAATACTGATCCCAGCAAAGTTGTCGCAGGCAGGTGTTTCTGTGGCATCCCATGGAATATTTGCCAAAATCCTGGGGAGTTTTACCAGGGCTAAATGGTTCTTTAACCTCTAAACTCTGTGCCACTTTTTACCATTAATCTTTAGGAAAATGAATCAGTAAACATACCAGGTAACCATTGTAGTACCAGGTGGCTAGCACACACCTAGTCCATACTGGGCACTTGGGGAGGAAAGAATGAAAAGTGTCTCTATTCTGCTCCCACCTGGGGAAGCCCATGTTTTCTAATACAAAGAGGAACCTTCTTCCCCATCCTCCAGTGACATCTCACAACATACTTCTGACCACTACTGCCCACTTGGAAGCACTGTAAATCTCACGCTGCACTTAAGAAACTCCACCTTGACTTTGAGCTCTGCGTGAAGGTAGTGGGAAAATGCAAGAATTTAAGCAAAAATATAAAGATTTAAAACCAACCCAGTGTTGCCTCCAGCTTTGTGACATTAGACCTCTGCTGTTCAATATGGTAACCACATGTAACTATTTAAATCCAAATCAATTCAAATCAAACACACTTAGTACAAATTTAGTTCCTCAGTTTTGATAGCCACATTATCAGCACTCTGTAGCCACACGAGGTTAGTGGCTTCTGTGTTGAACAGTCTTATTGAAAGTCTGGAAGGACAAGTGCTGTCATAGACAGATGTCTTAATCTTTTTGAAGCCTCAAGATATTCAGACGTCAAAACTATGTCAGGTAAACTAGATGGTACCTAAGGTTCTTTCCTCCTCTGAAAAATTTGGGAAGACTAGATTTTTTTGCCTGTTTCTAAATGTTTTAATTTACTTTATCAATAAACCAAGCAAGGAGCAGTTGAACGGTATGCCTGGGTTTTTGTATGTGTGTGTGTGTGAAGTTCTGGAATAGGACTGATTTATGGGTGATTAGAATAGAAAATGCCCTGAGAATAGGATAATGCAAGTTAGTCACTCAACAAGCTCATGCCAAGAATTGGAGAAAAGGGGAAAATCTGATTTGGCACCGTGCCTGGGGAGTGGCGATGGGGTCACTGAGTATACTAAATCATAACTTGTCCCTTACCTCTGCATTTATAGTCCCCTGCCAAACCCTTTCCCAGCCTCAAAAATGCATATGGCTCTTTGGACCTGTTCTTTGCTAGGTGATCGTTAGCTAATGTGATCAAGTAGATATTACTTCATTTAGCAATGATGCCTAAAAGGTGCAAAGTCATGGCTTAGCTTGTTGCAGAGCAAGAGCACTACCCAGGATATAGTGGAGCTCAGAGCTGGCTCTTGACATGTCACTACTCAGCTATAACCTTTAGCAAGTCACCTGATAAGACACAATTTCTTCATATGTGATATTATTTAAGTCTGTGGACTCCAGGGACATCCCAACGGAAGATTCTGTACTGCAGTATTAGGTTTTCCATACTGACCACAGGCCTAAGGGGAAATTGTATTTTGGAGGTAAAAGAAATTTGTGCTGTCATTGGAGGATTAGTAAAATTGGCTCATGCCTTTAATCCTGGCTACCTGGGAAAGAGATTGGGAGGATCTTGGTTTGAGGCCAGTCTGGGTAAATAGTTTGCAAGACCCCCACCTCCAAAATAACCAGAGCAAAAATAGACTGGAGATGTGGCTCAGTGTAGAGCACCTGCTTAGCAAGCACAAAGCCCTGAGCTCAAACTCCACCTCCATATATATATATATATATATATACCCTGAAGAGCTGGGGAGGTCTCATGGAAGGGGCATTTCCCTTCCAGAAGCCTTGGGCTGAGTAGAACACAGCAAACTGCTCTTGTTTCTGACTGAGCTCCTTCCTGGAGATGAGTCACCTGCAGAAAAGGTGTGTCTGGGCATCAGCCTCCCCTGTCTGGTTAGTGGAATTCCTTATATGGCACTTGTTTTTTCTGACAAGGTGATATGTTCTTGGACACGAAACTTACTTTAAGTCAGTTTTTCAGGTAGTATTCAGAGAATGGTTTTTTGCTTGTTTATTTTTGTTTGTGTTTTCTTTTCTTTCACAAAGTGTTGTCTCAAGTGTCTACCAGGATGTTAGCTAGAGGCCTGGAATCCCCTTCCCCTTCCCACAAATAGGCCATGTTTTTTGAGAAGAGAGCACTGTGAGGGTGGGGTGCAGACAATTGAAGCCCTGCTTAGCCTGTGGCTTTTTGCTCCACCCACACCAGGGTTGCACGGCCATGCAGAGCCCTCTGCATGTCTTCCCACCCTCCCTCCTCTTCCCAGGGCCCCAGGCTGCTGCAAAACAACAAGGCTGGCATGTCCTTGCTGGCCTGGTGAGGACAAAGATGAATCTCTCATAGCCCCATCATGGAGATTGGGTAAGCATGGTCCTGTACAGTGAAATTAGATCACAGACCATACACCTGGCCTGATTGTGCCCCACCCTTCACCTGGAAGACACTAACCTATATCAACTCAGGTTCAAGTTGCCCCTAGCAATAGAGACCATCACCCTTCCTGCCTGACCCAGAGCTTCCCAGTCCCATGTTGAGGGCCAGTTGTGCCTAGGAGGCTCCTTCAAGCCTTACCACATTGCCTTAAGCCTCACAATCACCCTGCAAGGTATGAGTTACCTCCTGTCTACATGAAGAGAGTGAGCAAGGGGCCATGACTTACTCATGACCACTCCAACAGAAAAGTGACTGAGCTGGACAAGAACAGTTCTGGGAGAGTTCAGTACCCGTCTCTGGTTCCTAACACATTGAGCTCACCTAAGAATGAATGAAGTCCAGTCCAACCATTGCCAAGTTTGATGAAAAGCTTAGGAAGGGGATGTTTAGTTTCTTATTGCTGCTGCAACAAATTACCACAAGCATAGAGGTCTAAAATAACACAAGTGCCTTCAGGTAGGATTTGGAAGCCAGAGATCTGAAGTCAATTTCACTGAAGTCAATTTCACTGGGCTAAAGGTAAGGTGTTGGCAGGGGTGGGTCCCTCTGGAGGATCGAGGGGTGCATCCATATTGCTTTTTTCTAGCTCCTAAAGGCCCCTTGCATTCCTTGGTTATACTTCCAAAGTCCCCTTTGCCACATAAAGTGACATGAACACAGATGCTGGAGATTCAGACATGCAAGGTGTTTATTCAGTTTGCCGCAGGGGGGGTTCTCATTTCCCTTGAGAGCTAGGAATAGTTGTTGTAAGTACATCTCAGTACATCTGAGTTTCTTCATTCACCTCTGTTCAGTCCTTCCCTCTTCCCTTTGTGTGGGAAGCTGGTCTGAAGAGGCCCCAGGAGTCAGGAGGTGATAAGAGCAAAAGACTCCAATACAGAGGCTCTGGACATATCCCCAGGCACCTCCTTGCCGCACTGTACCCTCCCTCTTCCCTGTGGAGATGGTGGCAGATGGTAAGAGGGGACCTGAGGTTGATGCATTAGCTTTTTCAACCCAACAAGGCCTCTCAGATGAAGGAGACCCCATTCCCTCTACACTGGCCCCCTACACTCTTGCTAGGAAAAACAATTATTTGTTTAAACTATTTTGTGTTCCTCTTGAAAAGTGTCCAGTTTCCTCCCATGATCTACACAAGGCCTTGCACGATTAGCCTTCTGCCCACATTTCCTACCTCAGCTGGTGCCACTGACCCCTCACCCCTTCAAGCCACTTGGAATGGTTGACAAAGTGATCTTCATCATTTCAGCATAAGCACTGCTTGTTTTTGGTACTGTCTGCTGATAAAACTGTGCAGTGGCCTGATTAATCTACTTAAATGGTCAAGTCTTGGTTTCCACAATGCACAGGCTTTCTTTGGAGAACAAAAAGGTTATCTAAGCAACCCAACCCCTCAATGGAATTCTTAAAAAGAAAAACAAAACATGAAACTAGACTAATACTTTTAAATCACTCAAATTGCAGCTGGCATCTATTAGAATGTCTTCTTTCTTCAAAGAATAATACATTTTCCAAAACTGCTTGTCCACCATTATCTCCAAATGCTATGTGGTACTGAGAGTGACCAATGTCTCACTTTATGACTGAGGAAACACTCTTAAAACAGGAAGTCAAACAACATTTGAACAACAGTCCCAAGAGTAGAACCCCAGATGCTAGCTACTCCCTCTTCTATGTGCTGGGTCTAAGTGGACTTGAAGACTGATAAAGTACCATGTAAAAGGGCAGGGCAAACAGAGAGGTCTGTAAAATCATAAGCCACACAATTGGCTGCTACTCAGATGCTAATTGGAATCCTTGAGTGATTGAAAGCTGGGAGTTTAGCTCAGTGGGAATATGCCAATGACTGCTTGCTAGTTCTGCCACTGCCTGCCTACCCATGTGACATAGGTGGAACTCCCCTGAAAGATCACAGGATGCACTGTTCTTTTACATTTCTTGCAAAACACACCTCCACCTCAGCTCCACTATTTCTTGAGCTGTGTGGCGAGCCCTCACACTGCACGTGGAAGGATTCAGAGTAGAAAGAAGAACCCTTCAGGGGAGTGATGAAGCATATAAGTGTCCAGGGATTGCACCCACCCCCAACAGTAAGTTAATTACCTCTCCTACTAATGTCAATAGTAATTTTTCATAGTACTCCAACTCAGATGTAATTACTTACACTGGTTTGGATTAGACTACATAGCAATAATAATAATAATAATAATAATAATAATATCCACCTTGCAGAGATCATAAAAAGGAGTAATCAAGACAGTGTGACATTTAGAGCACTTGGGTGATGAGAAATGATGAAATCGCTCTTCTGTATGTGGTGCTGCAGGAGGGCATGGGCCAGAAGGCAGAGGCCTGCTGTGCAGTGCAAGTCCACCACCAATCAACTAGGCCTCCTTGACCCACTATGACCTCTCTGGGCAGCAGCCTCTTCATCTGTTAATGAAACACTTAGTGTAGGTCATGGAGTGGAGAAAGAGGAAGGGGTGGCCAAAGCATTATTTACAATAAATAACCATTCACTGTAGCATTTGAAAGCTAGCATGAAATATAGGACCCACTAAAATGAGACAACTTCTAAGTTTGAGTGGTAGAGCACCTGCCTTACAACTCAAGGCCCTGAGTTCAAACCCTGGTACAGCCAAATAAATAAAAAACGCAACTCTGACTAAAATGAGTTGGGGAAAGAAAACCCCATTTCTATTTCTCCTGTGGCTTTCAAAAGTTTAAGGTGGCCCTCAAGAGTTCCAGTCCCAGTGAAAACACATTTTCTCCCATTTAATCAATCAAATGTGAATCTAAGTACTACTATGAAAGAATCTTCAAGATGTATTTTAAGCTTCAAATCTGTAGAACTTAAGACAAGGAAATTATTGAGGTGGACCTGACAATCATCTGAACTCTTTAATAAGACAGAGTTTATTCTGGCTGGTGACCAAACAGGAAGCCATTATGTAAAACACAAGAAGGATTTAACACATTGCTGATGCCTTGAAGATGGGGGTCCCCTTGGCAAGGAATGGGCACCTCCGGGAGCTGAGGCCAACCTCTGCTAACAGTCCATAGGGAAACAGTGACCACAGCCCTACCCTATGGCTAGAATAATGAACTTGGGGCCGGGCATTGTTGGTTCATGCCTGCAATCCTAGCTGAGATCTTTGAGAGGCTGAGATCAGGAGGATTGCGTTTCCAAACCACCCAGGCAAATAGTTCGTGAGACCCCCATCTCCAAGATAGCAGAGCAAAATCAACTGGAGGTATGCTCAGGGAGTAGAGTACTGCAAATGCAAAGCCCTGAGTTCATACCCCGGTCCCATCAAAAAAAGAATGAACTTGGAAGTGAACTTTCCCTGAGAGTCTCTAGATGAGAACTCAGCCTGGCCAACACGTTGATTTCACCCTCATGATCCATGCCACATTCCTGACCTACAGAATGTGAGTTACTCAAGACGTGTTGTTTTAAACTGCTAAATTTATGGTAATTTGTTTTGGAGCAGTAGGCTGCTAATACACTCCCACATCCTACGGTGGCATGCTAGGACCTTCATAGAATGCCATCCTCTAAGGACCACTCTGGAGATCCCAGAACTGAATTTTCCCAGCCATCTCTCCTAACTCTAAGTTTCTACGCTCCTCCAGTCTACTTCATTCTGAGGGAATGGAATGACTTTCTGGAAATTGTATTTGGAACTGTGAGCTGTAGGAAGTTTTCCTCTTTTTCTTCTTTTTTTGTTTCATGACAAGAGGACCAATAGAAAGAAATGGGGATTGCTGAGCAATACCTGTATAATCATGAAATAAAGAAATAAACATTTTAGGGCTTGAGTAGCTTGCTGACATTGAAAAGTTATTGATAATCAGTAGAACCAAGCTGTATATCACCCCTTATAAGGTAGCTGACTGAATAAGGCAGTTTGCCCTCTGTCTCATCTGACTGTGTCAGTGTCTCGTTTGTTCTCCTGGTCACTCCAAGGGAAAATTACAGCAAAGGTTTCATGTTCAGAGAGAGTAGTCAACCCAGTGAGCCTCTTACAATGAGTAAAGAATGAGAAGAACTTGGCCAAGGAAGCTGGTGGAGTCCATCTGTATCCGTTGGGCTGTTCCCTTTGAGTGTTCTCTGACGCAAAGGAGGAAATTCATGGGTGACTTTAACTCTCATCAGCGTTCCAATGAAAACAGGAATATTGCCTGTGGAAACACTTCCTGACTTGGAAAAATAGTCATGACCTCCAAGACCCTAGGTTCCCAAGTCCTGTTCCAGTCCTTCAGTGGTGGAACTGCTTTCATGATATGGAGACACAGCAGAGCAGTTAGAGTCAGAAACTTGTGCTTAACACGCAGCTCTGACACCTACCAGCCTCAAGTGAGGGGTGTGATTTCTTTCAGCCTCAGTTTCCTCATCCACAGGAATGAGTAAATAGGAATACTAATGCTGACTTGATGGAGTTCTAGTGAAAAATGCCTGAGATAACACACACAAAATATCTGTTTCAGTATTCATTAAATGTCAATAAGAGGTGGAGGATTTCTGCTTTTATTACCTGCCCTTTCACAGTTCCCCCGTGTGGAGTTGATCTGCCCCTCTGGGGGAAATTTGTCACTCTGTCTCTGGCTTTGTGTTCATTCCTAGAGAATTTATGAAGTGCCCTCTGTATGACCAGGGTTGTCCAAGAAACCAAGTCAATGACCTATAGCAATAAAACCTATCGTCTAGGAGCATATTCTCTGTTTCATCTTTGAAAGTTATGCAGATTATATAAGCAAAATAGGATAAGGTGTCATCATCACATTGAGCAGCTCAAGAGTGGCCACAGAATTCCATATCTAATAAGCACTTTTAGGGTTTAGAGTAGGTAAAGGGCAATGCAAATCTATAGATTGGAGAAGATTCTGTGTGGGTTGGGGCAGGCAGGGATGAGATCTGAACTGAGCATATTTGAGTGGATTGGAGGGAAAGACTGTCTGGTAAGACACTGGGAGAAGAGCCTGACCTCTGTGTAGTCAAAGAGGAGTGAGGAGTGTAGCAGGTTGGGAATTAATATTTTGTGATGGAGCATTGATGATAAGAAGCTTCAGTGAGTAGAGAAGAGGCCGTTTGAGAAAGTGTTGAGTATCACACTTGAGTGAAGGGATGGGAAGCCACTTAGGTGGCTTAAGAAGTGGGCAGCGTGTAGAGATTGGTGCATCAGGGATAATCCCAGGCAGTAGTGTAAGCTGGGTAGTCTGGTGGGGACTCTGGAGGCAGGGAGGCTAGTGTGAAGGTTCTCATAGAAATAAGGAGCTTCTCTGGGACAGTGTTTTTCAACCTGCAATGTGCACCACAATCCCCTGGGACCTTGCTCAAATGCAGCTCCTGATTGGTGGCCTGCATGGAGTATCTCCCAGGCAATGCTGATGCTACTGGTCCAACTACACTGTGAGAACAAGGCCCTAGACTGTAAGAGTTACAGTACAAGCAGAAAGAAGTGTGTGCAAAGATACAATAAAAGTTGGTGTTTGATGAAGTACTGATAAAGGACACAATATTGGTGAGCCAGACATGAAAGAACACATATTGTTGTGATTCCATTCACAGTAGTCCCTTGGTATCCACACACACACCCCCAAATCTGCAGCTGCTCAAATGCTTTATACAAAATGGCACAATATTTGCATATAACCTATGCATTTCCTCCTGTAGATTTATAATACCTAATACACTATAAATTTTGTGTAAATCCCTTACACTATCTGTTTAGGGAATAATGACAAGAGAAAAGAGCTACAATTTTTTTCAAATATTTTCAGTTACTACTGGTTGAATGTCTGGCTAAGGAGGGCCAACTGTATAGAACAGAGAAAAGATGAGTGTTTGCCTAGGATAGAGAGTGAAAGCCAAGTGATTATACAAGGGCTTGACTGTCTTTAGGGGGTTATAAAAATGTTCTAAAATTAGATGGTGGAGGTAGTTGTACAACTTTGTAAATGTACGGAGCACAGTTGAATTATGCATATAAAATAGTTGAATTTTACAATATAGAAATAAAGCTGTTAATTAAAAATAATACAAGTTAATGTGGAAACAAGCCAAGAAAAATGCACAGGCTAAGCCTGTGTCATAGATAGGCTGGCCTTTGTTCTCCCTTGCTTCATCCTCCTCAGAGCCTGGAGACTCCTATAGGTAACCTAGGATTTTTAGACTCATAGCTAGAGAAAGTCCTTTTAGTGACTCCACCTTGGGTATACCTACTTCACTGCAGGGTCAATCAGGTTAGTAGCTTGGAAATGCATAAGGGAAAAAGATAGAACCATAGGAAAACACACAGTGCAATAATACAAATGGATGGCTCATCCATTTTTTTTTTAAATACATATTCTCTGTTTAGACTCCAGGAATATCTCTCAGATTGAAAAACTAACTTCAGGTTTCCAAACATTGTGTTGTTTTTCCATGGTCTGTGCAGCACCAGAGACTGGAGATTCTAGGTGAGTGTGGAGGTCTGGTTGAGTATGGTAACGTCAGACTCACCCGAGAACTTGCTAAAAATACAAATCCTAGCCAAGCACTGGTGACTCATGCCTGGAATCCTAGCTACTTGGGAGGCTGAGATAGGAGGAGTGAAGTTCGATGCCAGCCCAGGCAAATAGTTCTCAAGATCCCATCCTCCAAAATAGCCAGAGCAAAATGGACTGGAGGTATGGGTCAAGCACTAGTGTGCTTACTTTGCAGCTATGAAGCCCTGAGTTCAAACCCTAGTCCCACCAAAAAACAAAAAAAATAAAAAAACAAATCCTTAGGCTCCACCCTAGACTTACAGAATCAGAAACTGGGGGTGGGATCCAGCAACCTGTTTTAACAAAGCCCTTCAGGTCATTGCTTGCATGCTAAAGTTTGAGCAGTTCTGCTCTGGGTCATGATATGTACATTCACAAATGCACACGCACGTGTACACATGCACTAGCCTCACTTGGGAAGCCATGTCAATTTGAAATGACCTATGGTCTTATGAGTACAGAAGTTATTATGGTGAATATGGACCATGAGTGCAGCCATCTTCTCTATCCATGCCAGTCACCATGAGTCACTGTGCTCTTCTACCATGAGTCAGGGTAGTAGGGGCCATGGGACAGACGGGGAGGAGCTAGTGCTTACCAGGTGTACGCCACTGTGGGGTGGGGTGGGGAAGGCTGAAGTATTGAAAAATATTTACAACATGAAAGAATTTGGTGAAGATCCAGTGCCTGAGACAGTATTAGTGACTCCACTCTTAATTGGCACATAGGAAAATAAGAATTTTCTATTCCCCAAGCTCAGAAACTTATACTTAAAAAATGTTGGTGGACCAAACAGGGCCTGGAGTCCAGACAAATAAATTCATGACTACCAGTGCCACAAATCCAGTTACAGGAATTATAATTTTAAAGATTGGCAAATATCTGATTCACAACTGTTTATAAAACTACCTATCAATATGTTGTCGATTTCAGATTCTTTTGTCGTGAGGTGAGTTTCTCCTGGACTCACTAGTAACAGTGGGGGGCAGGGGAGAACAGGAGGGAAAAGCAAAGTTTGGCCCAACATCTGTGAGTTGACTGGCTCTAGGTTTCAACATGAGGTGCCCTTGTCCCATTTCAGAGTGCTTCCCCTTCAGCCTAAAACGTTTCGACAGCTTGTGCCTCTTGGTCCAGTCACATAGTCACAGCTGGTAACTGGAGAAGGTGAAGATGAGCTTCCAAAATTCACTTTTCACAGACTTATTAGGTCAAAGATCATCTGCCCCAACCATCTCATTGTACGGATGAGGAAACCAAGGTCAAAGAAGCTAAACTAAATTACTCTGGAACTGTAGACAAAGCTGGAAGTCAAATCCAAATTGTTCTAACTCTAAATCTGCAGCTCTTTCTATCACATCGAACTGCTCATAAGGCAGAAATGATAGATTCTTCTCACTATACATACACAAGAAAAACCAACAATTCAAAATCTTTGAGTAGCTTTCTTTAAGGCAGGCATTGATGTTTGACGCCTTGATTCTTGCTGCATTTTTCTTTTTTGAGAGTTGTTCCAAGTCCCCTGATGAAAGTTATTCCGAGAGAGGCTGAGACAAAGCCTATGTGATCTATAGCTGCCAAAGTGAGCTCCTTCACAGTTGTACCAGCACAGCGGAGGGAGGCCTGGAGACAGCCACGCTGGCTTCTGTGCTGTACTAAGAGGTGTGAGCACCTGGGATTCTGTAGTCTAAAAGGGCCTCAGGCAGGCAGTTGCCTCCTCAGAGGGACCACCCCAGTTCGACTACAGGAGGACTTTGAATGTGTCAAGGACTTTCAGAGACTGCCAAAATCCAAAGTCTGCACTGGTCCATGAGAATGTGGACAGATCTCAGACGGAATCTGGTAACAATGTGGTACATATTTTATTGCTTCTATTACCTAAGGAATTTTGTCTTTAATTTGTATTGGGAAGAAAATTGGAAATTAAAACATTTACTTGGACAATTTAATCCAAAAGAGTGTCTGTTTTCATTTCCTGGAGTGACTGTTCATGAATTGATACTGTTGTGAATATCTCTTACTTTAAAAGAAGTCTCATGGGGACTGTGCCTAGCTCAGGCCATGGATTTGAAAGCTACCTACAATTCCTATCCAAAGTGACCAGAACCTTTCCAGACACTCAAAAAAGAAGCACAGCCCTTCTTTTTCAAAAAGAGAGATAGAGGGAGGGAGGAAAGGAGGGAGAGAGAGAGAGAGAGGAGAGAGAGAGGGGGGGGGAGAGAGAGAGAGAGAGGGGAGAGAGAGAGAGACTCTCTCTTTAAATTGCATTTTCAATATTGGTTTTATTGGGACTAGTAATGTTTGTGTGTTTAAAAAATGTTTCCCCATAGACATAGTGTCCTCTGTCAGACAACAATAATAGCTGGCAGAACAAACAAACATGGAAAATTTTCTCCTTTAACTTTTGGGGTATGTGGCTGACTCCTATTAGTGCTAACAAGGAAGGCATAAGGGAGGGAAGTAAGTACAACAAAGCTTACCCCATGTCTTCCTTGCGACCTATTACCTGTTTAACTTTATGATTATCTCTGGAATCTAACTCTTGAATAAATGGCAATTCTGAAGGCAGCTTTGCTATCAATTAAACCTGTTTTGGCTTTTCCAGAACTTACAGAAAGAAATTGGACGATATTATATTTGTCTAATGGTAAAGTTCGCAAATACATCATCATGAAAGTTCTTCAGCAAAAGTTGGTATTGCCTTGCTGATATCTGGTATTTAAATTTCAAATTCTCATTTTGGTCTAAATAACTGTTAAGCCTTTTTATCCTCTTACCTAAATATCCCTCCTTGTCTTCTAGAAATAAGAAGAAAATAAAATACACATGCTTATTTTGCCTCTTTTCCCTTTGTCTTTCCTATTGCCTATATTTTGCTCAGTAATGCTGGCTATTCAAGTTTTCTTTGCTTTCATCTTACTTGAAGTTCCCGGGAGCAATCTCCCCACTAGAGATTGTAGGGAGGGCAGATCTTTTTCATCTGGTCACTTGGGTTGTTACGTACACCATGTATACATGAGTTCTCTGGTGACTTTCCTAGAGCCATCTGTCAGCTCACTGCCATTGGCAGAAAGGCTTATTGGCATATTCGTGTCCGAGTGAGCTAGGTCCTTGGAACAGACAGCACCATGATAGACAGAAAAGACAAACCACCTCAGTATCAGGGCCAGACCCCCAAAGGTAAAGGTTGTACACCACCATCTGCTCTGTGACAAACAAGCAGGTGCATTTTATAGAAAGAGTAACATTTACTTCTAAAAATTCCAATCAGTTTTTCATGGAGGATATTCTTTGGTGTTTGAAGCTTTTAAAGAAATCTCTCCTTTGAGTTATTTTTCACATGAGAACCACACGTGGATGGAATTTTAGGGCAGGAAAGGATAGATCTTTGTCTTTGAGGTGAGTAGACATTGTAAGGCTCTGCTTTATCATCTAGTAGCCAGTGCCTTTGGGTGACTTCCTGGACATCTCTCTTAACCTCAGGTCCTCATCAGTGAGCAGTTGGATGATAATGGTACAGCACAGTGACCTAACTACACCCTCTCCTTCCCTGTTTGCAACAGGATTCTGAGCCTCGTGACAAGGCCTATGGGACAAATTATCTGATGTCCGGTCCTTAAAGCAGCCTGGGACAATTCTGATGTGTATGAATGCAAATTCTTTGTCATTTCAATTGATAACTCTGACAGGGTGGGGACTGGAAAATGTTTTCCTTCTGGCTCAAACCTGCTCTCATAACCCCACCTGACATTTTCTCAACTTTCTTCCTCCAGAGGCTTCAGAGAGGCAGTGACCCTTGACTGGCCTGGAAGTCAACCACGGAGGTCCCTTTCTTCTCATGGCAGGGGGAGCATGTACATGTCTGTGCCATCTCGGGCAGTGGGGAGCTGCTGGAGGAAGAGACTGGGTGTGATGTAGACACAGGTGAGCTTGCTGTAGGACCACCTGCTGTGCTGATGAGGGCAGAGCAAAAATACAGATCCTGATGCCTCTGAATTCATCATTTCTGGAGCCATTCTTTCTGGAATGTCTTATAAAATCAGGTAACAAGCTTTGCTGTCTAACCAATCTTATGTTACCCATAGCTGAATGGCCAGTTTGGGTATCGCAAATGAAAAATGTAGCAAGGGAAATGGCAAACAAAAGCAAAAGAACATCTTCAATAAATACTAGCTGTCACTGTGGTTGCAGTTATTACTATTACAGGAGAATATATAGTGAAAATAAATACTTCCCACACTTCTGCATCCTATTGTCTAGTGACAAAAACTTCTTAATGGTGTCTTATGTATCCTTATGTCAGCTTTGAGAACACAGAAAAAAAATGCCATATATGCTATTTTTCAATTCCAAGATATTTCCTAGTAGATATGTTGGTGCCCATGGTGGCTTGCCAAGCCAATTGGAAATTACCTCTAATCCCCAATAGTGTTTTTCAATTAATAATCTTCCAATAACTTGGAAATATTGCCTTTCAGCAGAAAACTTTTGTTGTGTTGCTGTTCTACTAGGATTTGAACTCAGGGCCCCACACTTGCCAGGCAAGCATTCTGCCACTTAAGCCACACTCCCATTTTTTTTTTTTTTTTGCTTTAGTTATTTTTTTTAGGTAGAGTCTAACATTTTTTGCCTGGGGTCAACTTTGGACTGCTTTGATCCTCCTACCTATGCCTCCTGCATAGCTGGGATTACAGGCATACAGGACCACACCTGGTACGTTTGGTTTTTCAAAATGTTCCTTTTAAATGCAAAAAAAAAAAATGTGCTTACAAATGTCAAGTAGCCAGCCTAGACGACCCTACTGCACATTCAGGTTCTCCTAGCTCCTAGGAAGCTGGGTCTGACCTCTCTAATGAGGAATTTTTGCTGGAATTGAATTTTACAGTGTCTACAGAGACACAGTGGTAGTTACTATGTGGGACTGTGGCAATGACCATGTACTATTCCCTGTAGTAACCAAATGAGGTACATAAATTCAACCAAAGTTCAGGGGAATCAGGAGGAAATTCCTTAGCAGGGCTGAAAGAAAAGAGGCCAGCCGTTAGCTAAAGTGTCCAGAAACGTCGAGCAATCAGGGAGCACTTTTGACAGCTGCACAGGCTCCAAGAAAGTGAGGCTGCACTTTACAGCTCGTTTTTCCTCTTAGATTTGTATTTACCACTCTCTTCTCTTAGAAACATGGCCCACCAGAGTGTGAAATGCTTGTACACAGAAAGGACGTGATTACAAATACCCTGGGAGTTCAAACCTGTCCAGAAACTTCCTGTTTCTAAAACGTGGTTTGGTAAAAATGCTTTTTTCTTTCTTTCTTATAGCAATGTGATATCATGTGATATTGGAGTGACTTCAATGGTTTTTATTCCGGCTCCAGTTTACAATCATACAAGAAACTTTGGGGTTTTTTGTTTTGTTTTTGTTTTTGTTTTGTGTGCCAATCCCAAAGCCCTACACCAGCCTACCAATTAAATAAGAATCTCTGGGAGGGAGGTCAGGCATATATTCGTAGGTAGGTATTTGTGCGTGTGCATATGAACTTTTCTGAGTTTCCTAACTGAGTCTGGGGGGTGAAAAATCTGCCAAACTAGGACCAGAGTTGAATCCTTCCCCTGCAAACTGTATGGCCATTGACACATTATTTCCTCCTCATGCCTCATTTCCTAGTCTGTAGACGAAGAGTACAATAGTATTACAGATGAAATGGTATGTAAGGAAATGAGTCGCAAACTTAGTAGGTCACATCAGGTGTGTCCCTCTTCACTACATACCCCTGCAGTGTGTGATTTGCCCAGGCAGAAAGAACCAGTGCATGCAGCTGAAGCCTGAGGAAGTTCACCAGGAAGAGAAGGTGCCACTTTCTCTTATCTTGCCTGTCAAGTGAGCTTGTGAATTCCTGAAAGAAGGAAAGTGTCCTGAAATAGCACTCGACAGGAGTCCATTAAAAGGATTCATGTTGAGGCAGATGAAGTCCTCTATCTCCTCTCCCTACCGGCACACACAGAAGATGATGAAACAGCAACCACACCCTGCTGTGGACATTGACTGACCCGTCACAAATGTCTTCAGGCGATAGACAACAATGCTGTTGACCCCTTAGGTGAAGCTACAGAAAAACAAGAGGGACCTGTGTCCACCTGGCACCAACTGCGACAGGCCAGTCTCTAGGTAGTAAGAGTGAACGAACACCTGTCTCCATCAGTCTCTAGGATCTGTGGGAGCTGAGGACTGAAATTTTGTAACAATACCTGCCATGTACTGAGCTATTTCCAAATATCAAGCAGATGTGTATTCAACCCCATTTGATAGTCCTAACATTTAAGGGAGATACTGCTGTTCTCCACTGTGATGGGGAGATACTGAGGGCTTAGTAAAATGAATAACTTGCCCAAGTTCAAAATTAGGAGGGTGGCCCAAATTTGTACCCAAGATGAATCAGCCCCCGAGGATATTTTTATAAATGAAGAGAGATTTTTCACAGAAGAAAAATAAAGGAACTGAAAGTCAACACCTATACCATCCTAACCATCTATATCAGCTCTTATGGAGTTTTCTGAACCATAGTCAGGAATAAATCTACTTGGGAAGCAGCAGGGGTCTACCATTCTTGCTATGGATTTTTTTTTAACCAACCTATAAAAGTCAGTGATTCACAATTTTATTTAAAACATGAAAGTAAAGCTAACCCATGTGTACCAGCCTTATCTCCCTAATGCAAATGTAAGTCCCAAGGAATGGAATTAGGCATAATACTTGCATTGTCCCATACATCCAATCCAAAATATGGGTCACACGTCACGGGTTCAAGGCCTGGGTAAAATCCTGCTGTAGACTTGGCCTTCTCTCATCATTTTTATTCATATGGAAGGAATCAAATTGTAATGAGCATTACAAGTGGACTAGAAGGGGAAAAGAAGGCACGAAATGTCAGCCGGGCCCCGAGAAGGCAGAGTGGCCCTCTAGCCTCTGAGCTGTGGCAATGGTGGAAATGTGTAGCGGGTCCATGTCCAAACGTCCAGCATTATCACCACACTGAGCAGCCGCCTGGCAGACCCTCCACCTTCTTTTCGCTGCCTCTGAGATTCCTCTTTGAAGTTAAGTCAGTTCTACCACTGAGAAAGGGGAAGAAGAAGAAGCAGGCTATGGTCCAGCAATGGGGACACAGGTGCAATGACTGCATTGGACACTTCCACTGCAGAAGCCATTGAAAGCATGTAGTCAAGTCTCCCAGTTTCACAAACAAGTGAACTAAGACTGCAAGTCAACAATGGATGTGTTTATCACTTGCCTAGTAAGCACAAAGCCTTGAGTTCAAACCCCAGTATCACAAAAAAGAGAGAGAGAAAAAAAAAAAACTGATGTGTTCATGGTCACGCAATCAATTTGTGCTGGACTAGAATCTGAGCCCTGGTTCTTGGCTCTTGGTCCTCAGCATTTTGCTTTCCCTAGTCTGCCTCTGTGCAAAGTGAGTTAAAGAAAGACCTTTAGACTGGCATGCAGAGCTGGAAGGAGCCAAGGGGCTGCAGAGGATCCAGGTGGTGAGGGCAAAGTGGATGAGGAGGCCACACGCAAGCTTGCCAAGGAAGCTGGGTCCTGCAGGGGTCATGACTTCCTTTTCAGGAAAGTCAGGTCAAGGACTATTCAGCTGGCAACTGGAATTTAAGAAGAGGTGGCTTTATTAACTGTTTTACCAAGAATGTGGTAAGCTATCCAACCATAGTCAAATAAATTTAAGAATCCAAATTTCTAGAAACTGGAGTCCTTCTATTCCTGTATAACCAAACCAAGAGTGAAAATAATGGTTTTCAAACTCTAGCCTTCTCAGAGTAATCAGGAAAGGATATTTATGATGTCAACACACATAATTAGTTTTCTTTACCACCAAATAGCAAGAAAAGAGAGATAAATGAATCATGTGAAAATGTGCAGTTAATAACCTTATAGATCTGAAAAACACAAGAGCCCCAAAAATTATTTGGAAGAAAAGAAAGGTTTCTTTCCTTTACTTTCAAATACTTGTATGTTTCCATGATGGAATTTTTCCCAATTTATATCTATTTTGGGTTGTCCCAGAATAGCCGTCTTGATAACCTGTGCCCATCTTAAATGAGTCTTTCTCTGGCAAATTCTGTGCACATATTTCTTGAGCTAGTTCATGGTGAACACTCTTCTCTCTTGAGCAATGGGCAGATAGTAGACCCTCAGCTTCCTGACTGGGGTCTTTTTCTCAGGAGTGTGACATCCTGCTCATCAACCAGAGTCCTTCTGATGAGCTGGGACTAAAGTCACCTGAAAACCAAGCATCTGGCCATGAGTTGGCTGGTGGGAGCTGCTGAGATTGTGACTCATGGCTGCTATTTTAGAGGGGCATCATGGAACATCCAAGATAACTCCGTTGTCAGTACCTGCCTGGTCTTGAAAGATCTTGGCCAGCCTTATGTTCTGTTTTTCCGGCAAGCTCAGCTTTCATAAATGATCTTGTGATTTTGTTTATCTTCTGGCGCCACAGCTGTCAAACTCTGCAGCATAAATCCATTCATTTTGCAAAATCTACAACACACCCAGTGAAGTTGGCGTTGACCCTGAATCAATCTATCACATGTGAACTTTATGCCTTGGCATCCAGTTATAGGGCACTTACCCAAACTGAATCCCTTGGAATCTGTTCAGAAATATCCAAGGAAAAGTCTCCTTGTACAGTGGTCATAAATACCATAAAGTGGTATTGCCCTTAGCCCACTCAGTCCATTTCTGCCAGAGTCTTAAAGTGGTAGCTTGACTTTCTTTCAAATGGTGTTCTCCAACCACAGGGATGTTCTTTGGGAGCACTAAATCTGGAATCAGAGAAGGTGGTTCTTTTAGCTAATGGAATTTTCTTAACTGCAAGAGAAGGCAGATTATTTTGGATTGGAGACAAAACTCTTTAAATAGTAGACTTTCAGTTTCTGTAAATATTTTTACTTAATGTTCTTTATTTGGGGGGTGGTATGAGGGTTTGAACTCAGGGCCTTGTGCTTGCTAGGCAGATGCTCTACCACTTAAACCATGCCCCCAGCCCTTTTTGGCTTTAGTTATTTTTTTGAATGATGTTTGCCCAGGGCAAACATCAAACTGTGATCATCCTACCTATGCCTCCTGTATAGCTGGGATTACAGGTGTGGTACCACCACACTTGATTATTTGTTGATATGGAGTCTCATTGACTTTTTGCCTGGGCTGACCTCAAACTGTGATCCTCCCAATCTCTACTTCCTGAATAGCTGGGATTACAGGTGTATGTCACTACCTGGCTTGTTTATGTTCACTTTTGATAGACAGTTTTGTGTGTTTCAAGTTTAAGCCATAATAAATTATCATCTTTGTGTTTTCCTTATATCAATAGTAGGCACTTATTATGTACAAGTCCTTTTTTTTTCCTTTTTCTTTTATTATTCATATGTGCATACAAGGCTTGGTTCATTTCTCCCCCCTGCCCCCACCCCCTCCCTTACCACCCACTCCGCCCCCTCCCTCTCCCCCCCCAATACCCAGCAGAAACTATTTTGCCCTTATTTCTAATTTTGTTGTAGAGAGAGTATAAGCAATAACAGGAAGGGACAAGGGATTTTGCTGGTTGAGATAAGGATAGCTATACAGGGCATTGACTCACATTGATTTCCTGTGTGTGGGTGTTACCTTCTAGGTTAATTCTTTTTGATCTAACCTTTTCTCTAGTACCTGTTCCCCTTTTCCTATTGGCCTCAGTTGCTTTTAAGGTATCTGCTTTAGTTTCTCTGCGTTAAGGGCAACAAATGCTAGCTAGTTTTCTAGGTGTCTTACCTATCCTCACCCCTCCCTTGTGTGCTCTCTCTTTTATCATGTACTCAAAGTCCAATCCCCTTGTTGTGTTTACCCTTGATCTAATGTCCACATATGAGGGAGAACATACTATTTTTGGTCTTTTGGGCCAGGCTAACCTCACTCAGAATGATGTTCTCCAATTCCATCCATTTACCAGCTAATGATAACATTTCATTCTTCTTCATGGCTGCATAGAATTCCATTGTGTATAGATACCACATTTTCTTAATCCATTCATCAGTAGTGGGGCATCTTGGCGGTTTCCATAACTTGGCTATTGTGAATAGTGCCGCAATAAACATGGGTGTGCAGGTGCCTCTGGAGTAACCTGTGTCACAGTCTTTTGGGTATATCCCCAGGAGTGGTATTGCTGGATCAAATGGTAGATCAATGTCTAGCTTTTTAAGTAGCCTCCAAATTTTTTTCCAGAGTGGTTGTACTAGTCTACATTCCCACCAACAGTGTAAGAGGGTTCCTTTTTCCCCGCATCCTCGCCAACACCTGTTGTTCGTGGTGTTGCTGATGATGGCTATTCTAACAGGGGTGAGGTGGAATCTTAGCGTGGTTTTAATTTGCATTTCCTTTATTGCTAGAGATGGTGAGCATTTTTTCATGTGTTTTTCGGCCATTTGAATTTCTTCTTTCGAGAAAGTTCTGTTTAGTTCACTTGCCCATTTCTTTATTGGTTCATTAGTTTTGGGAGAATTTAGTTTTTTAAGTTCCCTATATATTCTGGTTATCAGTCCTTTGTCTGATGTATAGTTGGCAAATATTTTCTCCCACTCTGTGGGTGTTCTCTTCAGTTTAGAGACCATTTCTTTTGATGAACAGAAGCTTTTTAGCTTTATGAGGTCCCATTTATCTATGCTATCTCTTACTTGCTGTGCTGCTGGGGTTTCATTGAGAAAGTTCTTACCTATACCTACTAACTCCAGAGTATTTCCTACTCTTTCCTGTATCAACTTAAGAGTTTGGGGTCTGATATTAAGATCCTTGATCCATTTTGAGTTAATCTTGGTATAGGGTGATATACATGGATCTAGTTTCAGTTTTTTGCAGACTGCTAACCAGTTTTCCCAGCAGTTTTTGTTGAAGAGGCTGCTATTTCTCCATCGTATATTTTTAGCTCCTTTGTCAAAGATAAGTTGGTTATAGTTGTGTGGCTTCATATCTGGGTTCTCTATTCTGTTCCTCTGGTCTTCATGTCTGTTTTTGTGTCAGTACCATGCTGTTTTTATTGTTATTGCTTTGTAATATAGTTTGAAGTCAGGTATTGTGATACCTCCTGCATTGTTCTTTTGACTGAGTATTGCCTTGGCTATTCGTGGCCTCTTGTGTTTCCATATAAATTCAACAGTAGATTTTTCAATCTCTTTAATGAATGTCATTGGAATTTTGATGGGAATTGCATTAAACATGTAGATTACTTTTGGGAGTATCGACATTTTTACTATGTTGATTCTACCAATCCATGAGCATGGGAGATCTCTCCACTTCCTATAGTCTTCCTCAATCTCTTTCTTCAGAAGTGTATAGTTTTCCTTGTAGAGGTCTTTCACATCTTTTGTTAGGTTTTCACCTAGGTATTTGATTTTTTTTAAGGCTATTGTAAATGGAATTTGTACAAGTCCTTTTGCTTAGAGTTTTGGGTTAAACTCTGACTCTTTCTAGGCAGTTGCTCTGTCTTTAATGTTTTGTCCTTCAAAGGGAGGGGGAGAGGGACTGTGGGAAGCTGTGACCTAAAGAGATCATTGTCAAAGCAGAACTGTAAACTTATAGTAGCTGAATTCCCCTAGCAGAATATCATATGCTTATATTGTCGTATTTTGAATCTAGTAAACATTTCCCCATTTCACCTCAGCATTAGCGGGTTTTGCAGATAAAGCAGTCCTTCCTTCAGTTACCCAAGTCTATTCTCATTCAAGTGCCAAGTGTGCCTTTGCAAAGTAGCTGCACATTCACAGTTTGAACCCATCGGCTTTACAGACTTCCCTCTTTCATCAGGTACTCCAGGGTGTGCTCTTTCCTCTGACTGACATTTTGAGTATCAAAGATTCATTTTTGTGACCTGGCCATATCATTGATACTAAGCTTCTCTGTGTTCTCTGAAAATGTTTTCGTTGCCTCTTTACCTCACATAGAAATAAATGTCATAGGTTTTGTAGTCTTATTTAAACCACCACTGACTAGACGGTGCCTTTTATTGCTCATTCAATTCTTGCAAGGCTGTACTCCACCCTTCTCCAACTAGATTAGGTGATAAGCCCCTTCCCAGCAAGAAGACATGGTTGCTCCTATTTGAACAGTTGGGCTCTAGCTCTAAGCCCAGATGTAATTATTCTGATAGTCAAAATGCCAGTTAAACAAAGTGTTTTTCAGGTTTAGACTACCCTGTCCTTTTCAAATAGCACCTGTCTAAGTCTCAAATCTGAAACTTCCAGAAACATCTGTTCAAATAAGTGATTAAGGACACCTAGAATATTATTAGAGTTGGGAGGAGCCAACTCTTATGGATGAGGACTCTAGAGTCTTTCACTGAATAAAATCTCAGCGATAGTGTTTGGAAATAGCTCTTCACCTTTGCTGAACTTTACTCCTTGGGCAAAAAATGTGGGTGTGAAAAAGATTCCTCAGAGGAGTTTTGAGACTTCGATGGATCACGGCAATCATAAAGAAAACTCATACTCTAAGGTTCTCAGTGTGAGATGTTATTAGGCGTGTTATTCCATCACCATGACCAAATTTCTGAGAAAATAAGTCTAAAGGAGGAAAGGTTTATTTTTGGCTCATGATTTCAGAGGCTTTGGACCATGAATGCTTAGCCTGGTGGCTTTGGGCCTACAGTGAGGCAGTCCATCATGGTGGAAGCCTGTGGTAGAGGAGAGCTGTTCACCTCATGGTGGCCAGGAAGATGAAAGAGAGGGAGGGAGGGAGAGAGAGAGAGAGAGAGAGAGAGAGAGAGAGAGAGAGAGAGAGAGAAAGAGAAAGGGGCTGGAACAAAATATAACCTTCAAGGGCCCAGCCCCCACAGTGGGCCACTAGGCCCTACCTTCTAAAGTTTCCATAACCTTCCAACAGCCTTTGAAGCTATGAATCCATAAATGGGTTCATCCATTCATGAGGTCAGAGCCTTCATGATCCCATCACCTCCCAAAGTCTCCACTTGTGAACATTGCTATATTGGGGTTTGAACTCAGGGCTTCTCTCTTGCTGGGTAAACACTCTACCACTTGAGCCACACCTCCATCCCCCTTTCCCCTATTTTTTTTTTGAGATAAGATTTCACTTTTTTACCCAGGCTGGCCTGGAACTATGATCCTCCTGATCTCCACCACCCATGTAGCTTGCAATGGTGGGCACATATCACTGTGCCCAGCTATCGTTTGAGATGGGCTCTCATGAACTTTTTGTTTAGGCTGGCCTCTAACCACCATCCTTCCAATCTCAGCCTCCCTAGTAGCTAAGATTATAGGCATGAGCCATAGGTGCCTGGCTCATAAGGCAATTTCTGAGTCTTGATTTTAAAAATGTTGGGGTTGGGTTGTGGGGAGGAGCCAGAGGCCATCCTAAGCAACTCCCACTATGATTCTGAAACCCTGATTCTCTCTGATCCTAGACAGTCTAGCTGAAAAGCTGAAAGGTTTCTCGGGGCAGCTGAGTTTTATCTTTCTAGGGAGCAGGATAAAAGTGACAAGCACAGTCATAAGCCTGGAGCATCACTCCAATTTGTCTTCTTTCCTCAGTTACCCCTTGTTCCTCATTAAGATAATTTTTGGAGCCAGGTGTGATGGTGTATGCCTGTAATCTCAACACTCAGGGGGTTGAGGCAGAAGGATCATGACTTTGAGGCCAATCTTGGCTACAGTATAATGTATTCTAGGCTAGCCTGGGCTACCTAGTGAGACAATGTCTCAAAAGCCCAAAGTAATAATAATAATTTGGGGGGTAGACACAAAGGGAAGGAAAGAGTCTAGTGACTTAAGATGCTGATATTGTAACAAGACCAGTCTTACGTTTGCGTGATGAAGGCTGTACCCGCAAGTACAATAGAGCATGGTGTTCCAAGATAGGCAAGTGTTAAACATTTATGGATAGAGCCAGTAAGAGTCAGTCCACATGACTTTTGGGAAGGACAGAAGATCTGGCATTAGCAGAGGCAAAATATGATGTTTATATTAAGTGGAAGTTAAAAATAACTTGACTCAATTTTGCTTCAAAATCAAAGATTCTAAAGGTCTAATTTTGGTTTCAAGCTAGGCCAAATTTTGTCATTTTAATGATGCAGTTTAGGAAATGGGGAAAATGGAGTAAAAAAGGAGGTCTTTGGTTAACATAAACATAAGCAAGACTGAAGCTTGAGCATGGTTTACTATGTCAAAATCTGCCCTAAATATTTTCATTCTTGTGAGCCTGAGTGTCTGGGTGGTCCTTGCTCATCCAGCGGCCTGTGGAAAGGCACAGTCTCTCCTGTTTCTCAGGACTTCAAGCAGTCATACGTAGCCATGTTGTATGAGCAACATAATCGCCAGATAAGCCTTGGAGATACTGCAGAGTAGTTACTTTAAAACAGTCCAATTAGTTTTAGTCTCATGTTTAGCTAAACTCATGCCCCTAAAAAGGTCGTGTGAACAACTCCAAAGGACTTGGTGGAGTATTTGATAGAACCAGTTCTCAGGCGCCATCAAGCCCCAGAAGCTGAAGGTACGGTCTCTTCCTTAGCTTTAGGTGGAGCTTCTCCCACCAGGGCACAGCTACGTGGTCAGCCCAGGAGCTAACAGCATTATGGAAGGAAGTTAATGAACAGAAAACCTTACCTTGAGCTGGGCTGCAAAGAGGCACACTGGATGAGGCCAGGGATTGCCCAGTCTGCCACAGTACTAGCATCAACATCACCCTTTGTAGTGGCCTCACTTCTGGGCTCCCCTCCTGGTCCAAGACCCCAGTCCATGCCTTCTGTCTTCATCTACTTCTCCAAAGGTTTTCCTCTACCTGGGGTGTTTCACCCTTCGCTCCAGTTCTTTCGTTCTCCCAAACTTAAACCTGCTCTTTGTAAGATGAGTCATTCTTGCAAGCCTGCAGGCCTGCTCTCTCTTCTCTTGAGAAAAATAGGTGCTTTCCTCTGTAGTCCTCTTCCCCAGAAGAATTCTTTTATCCCAACCAAGGTCTGGAAGGCAGAACATCACCTGCTATCTGTTCCCACATGTCCCCTGCAGTAGGATAGGAGATAAGGTGATAAACAAGTAGAAACACAAGTTTACAAAGCAATATGGTTGTCATCAGAATGCTTAACAAAGAACAAGCATCGTCTGTTGACATGGGTTTTCAGCTTTTTTTTGGTTTTTTTGGTGGTACTGGGGTTTGAACTCAGGGCCTCACACTTGCTACGCAGGCTTAGTTTTTAAATTATATTTTGATGATGAGTTTTTCATATTTTCTATGCCCCAAGTGAAACCATTAAAGTAAATTAATACCTAAAGCAAAGAAGAGCAGTTAATAAAATAAAAAATAGATAACTCTCTTTCTATTTCTCTTGATAAAAAGTAATCACTGACTTAAATTATACCTTTTTACAAGTATCAGTAGGGAAAAAGCATTGTTTGCACCTAGCTCCCTGCTGTGAAATGATGGTCAATAAAAGTTAACCCAGCTCTTCTCATATTCAGGGAACTATGATAGACGTTGAAATGGAAAATTCAGATGTAAGTAGATATTCACATCCTAATGTCTACCTGAGAAACTAGCAGTGGTAATAAAGGTTAGCTATCTAATGCTTAACTTTAGCTAGAGAAATACAAGGGAAGCTGGCTTGTCACTTTCCTAGTGGCTATGCAAAATTTGATCAGAAGAGAATATAGACTGATCATGGTGCCTCTCCTTTCTTCTGTATGCTTCATTGATACATACTTCTAAGCAATAGTGATTTTTCTGGCATAGCCCTCTATTTCAGAACTATGAGGAATTACAAAATTATGGAATAAATATGGCCATACCAGTTCCTAGTTAGTAATCTTACCATGAGGAATTTTTGTGTGTAAGGAAGCTGTAATCACTGGGCAGTTCCAACTTTTTCACTGTCTCTTCTCTTACCTGGAGAAGATTAAGAGGTCAGGGATATTCCCGGGCTGGATTCTCTTGATCTCTTTTCTGTGCTCTCTGCGTGGCTACTTCTGGCTCCCTTATCTTCCTGGAGACTCATCTATGGACTTTTAGCACAAAACTTTTCAAGATCTTTGGGCAGATTTTCTTTCTTGGACAATTTCTCAGTTATATATATTGGACTGTGATTTGTTATGAAACCTAAAACCTTAACAAAGTTTGTGAACCACAATTCACCTCTTTATCTCTGTGTCATCATTTTCCTTGCCTTGTATTATATTCCCTAGAAATAAGGACTCCTGTCTTCCATGTTCTCAAAGATTCTGTCTCCTTTGAACATTTGTAGAACTGTCGCACTCTACCCATACCATGGGGCTTTCTATAGCTTAACTCCATAAACAGTAGATATAGCCCCAAACTGTTAGCCTGTGATTCAGGTCAACATGTGTGAGTAATGAAGTATCCTTCAGCACACCCCGGGTGACACTCAGACGGCTTAGCCTTTCCTGTGTGGCCCATATCCTGCAAAGGGTATTCCAACTCAGATACTCCAGTTATAAGTTTAGTTTCAAGTCACTTGCCTTGACCCACTACTGATACTTTAATGCATTGTCTCTGAACTCTTGCAACTCCCATCTATTCTCTGTTCCCCCCATTCTCTGTCTGTTCTTTAGACTGATGCCTACACCATCTTCCTGTGTACCTCGCTGCTTTGCAACAATATAGCTGGTTCTTCCCCAGCCACACTGTTGAGGTAACATCTGTTTTGCTTCTCTGGGTAGCCTGGGACCTGCCAGATTTTCCCTTGACCTAGCCAATGAAACTTGGAATAAGAAAAAAATTAGAGATTACGAATTTATAAAAGAAAATCTGGGCTCCCTTATTTAACACAATCAAGATCAGATAATTGGTCAGTTAATGAAAACTTAGTGGGTGCAGTAGTACTGGGCACACCAAAGAGCAAGCAGCCTTGGCAGTGAACTCTGGGAGAGGAGACAGAGCTCCTGTGCAGAGAGAATGATCATTACCAGTTAGGCGGGAGAGTTAGTTAAATGAAAGTCAGTTAATACAGCTTCTAACTGAATCTTTAGTTTCTTTATATGTCCACCAAGATTTACCTTCTATCCTAAACAAGAAAATGAAAGAAAAAGAAAAGAAAACAGAGAAGAGCTATGTTAAACAATCAAATAAACCTAGACATTCTAGGAGCAGCAAGCTTAGAGAACTGATCTTTACAGAAACTGTATTCTACTTCCTCATGACCCATAATACCTTAGGAAAATGATCAGTGACCTTGGATGAGACTTTTATGACAAATGCAGAAGATGTTAAGCACAAGAATTCAAATTCAAATCCCAAAGCAGATGAAACTCAGATAACAGAAATTATAGACTACTATTAACTCAATGATAGGAAGGCATGATTGGCCCAATTCAGAGGTAATTGCAACTTGGTATGTTATTCTCTCATGTATTTGAAATCTTGGAAGGAGCTCTTCACCCACGGTGAGGAGGTTTTGAGAAGCTAAAGCCCTTTCTGTTGTTGTTTCAACCATGCCAGCCTCAGCATGTTTAAACAGCCCTGTTGCTAGCTGGGGGCCAATGTAGTTTCACCAGCAAGTGTGGGCAAGGATTTTTTTTATGAACCAAAACAACTGCTGCCAAACCAGAAAATCAACTACTAAATCTATCTACTCTTCAAAAAAACTCATCTAGTCACACTTAGTGAATCTGTATAAAAATTCTTCTTGCCACAATCACATTAACTCCAGGGCCCTACTGAGAAAGCCTTGTTGGGTGCTCGGCTGGTAATCCAAGCATCAAGTGATCTCTCTGCTGCTCTTGCTTCCTCCACCCACAGGCCTGGCCAGTCCACAAAGCACTTCTGAAAGCACATCCAGAGGAAGCTGAGGCCTAGGAAGAAAACCTCAGCAGAGGATGATTGTCTGGGAACAATCACCAACTCTGTGGAAGACGTTATCATTAAAGGGGGTGGCTTTGGTATTTTTGTTCATTAGTAAAAAAAGATGATAAGAGAGAGGGTGGATTTAGAGATGCAGAAAGCCAAATTCATAAGTATTTGTGTGATTTTTAAGTAACTACAAAGTACATGTGAATTTCATATATAGATATACTACTTTCTTCTACTCCTAGCCTATAACTGGATTGTTTTTTCATGTGAGTGAAGACATTGCCTTCTCATTCTTTGCCCTCATGCTTCAGCTTTCACCAACACTTTACATGATGCTCTATGCAGGGCGGCTGCTTAGTTAGTGTAGTATATCAGAATGGATAAGAGCAGGGGTTGCCAGCAAATACTACCTGTGTTCAAATCCCAGCCCCTCCACTACCTTGAGCACCTCATAGCCTTGCTGTGCCTTGCATTCCTCGATTGAATGTAAATTTCTTAGAAGAAATAAGCAGTGCATAGTAAATGCTTAATCAACATTGGGAATTATTACTAACCATAACTTGTGACCCCGTGACCCACTGATTCCTAGAAGAAAAGACTGGAAGATGGAAATGGAAATGCAGATCCCACTGGGTAAAATGATATGGTATGGTATATCCTCAGAAACAAGGGTAGGTTAGATGTGGTATGCACGTACTTGCAAGCTAGCACTGTGAGGGTAGAGGGTCCTGTGGAACTGCAGGTATCATTGTGGCCAAGAAAAAATAACAACGTAGAAAACAAGAACTCTGAACTGTGGCCTAGAGCTTCCTGTAAGTTGCTATGTTACTTTAGTATAATGATTCTGTCTCTCTGGAGGTCAGTGTTTTTCTACATAAAGTGAGAACGTTGATTGAGCAGGGTGTTCAGTAGGATTTCCTGCTGTGATGAAAATGTACTAAACCTGACCACCTAACGTGAAGAACAGAGGAGCTGAATTTTTAATCAACTTGGATTTAAAGCTCCATTGCCACATATGGCCTTTTGGTTACCATATTGGATAGCATAAATAGAATATTTTTAAAGATATTTTCTGGTTCTAGCATTCTCTGATTCACAGGACTTCTTCAGGTAAAAATGTAGAAAAGTAAATTATTATAGTAGATCAGTCCCTAGAGGTCTGTGTACTTTGGAAGGCTACCAAATCAAAAAAAGAGACCTTTCAGAAGAAGATCGATTTTTAGAAATTAAGAGTGGTTCTGCCTGGAGGCCCAGGAGTAGTCTAGCAGCTCCCAGTATCTCTTCTGAGTCACTGAATGAACCAGACTTGAAATTTCTCATCTGCTGAAGAACAACAGCCAATAACTAACATTTTTTGAATACTTACTCTTGATTAAGTCATTTAATTCACAACAAGCACAGGCATCAGTGTGTTATTATTCGTGACTGCAGATAAAGGGAGCACAGAAATGTTAAGTAACTTGTTCTTGGCCCATCAAGCCAGAAATGGGTGAGCCCAGATATCAGCCTTGACAATTAGCTTTAGAGTCCTACTTTGTTAAAAAAAAGAAAGAAAATAAACATCTTAATGAATAACAACACATATTTAGAATAGAGATCACATGAAGAGTACATAGCTTGATTAATTTTTGTAAAGAAAACATACTTTTCCAGGGCTTTATCAGCTTCCCAGAACCCCCTCACATGACCCCACTCAGTCATTGCTCACTTCAGTCCAATAAAAGATAACCATTATGCTCATTTCTAAAACCACAGATCAGAAAATCTTGTCCTTTAGCCCATGTTACATATCTCTGAAGACAGTATTAGAAGGTCGCACCTTACAACAGAAAAAAAAATTCAAACACATATAATGAGAGTAACACCCCTTTGGTGCTCTCAAATCCATCAGTAGTAAAGGTGGCAATTCATAGTGAAGAGAGGTGCTTTCACTCAGTACATATGTATTTAGCATCTGTTATATAGCAATCACTGTGCTAAGCACCAGGTATTCAACCTTCACCAAAACAGAGCTCTTGCCTCATACAGCTCTTAATCCTTGACCTGGTTCATCAGCCAATGTCTTAGAAGGTAGAAGAGAATATTTAGTGGTCTTGGGCAGTGGCCGACAGACAGGGGTGGTGACAAAAATCTTGCTGGCATCCCAGAGCAGAGTTACTCTGGACCTAGTCCTTAGAATTTTAATAGGATCCCTTTGAGTGTCCTGGAATTTTGGAGAGGTGACAATTAGAGTTCATTGCATGGCATGGCTTTCCACTAAAAATAACCTTATAAGAAATTTCTAAATACTGTTTTTATAAGCAATAAGTAAAAAAAAAAAAAAAAGTCTACAGACAATGTAACCAGAGAGATTACAACACGAGATAGGAGATGTGGGAAGATTGCATGGCTAGGGAAAACAGTTCACCAGGGAACTCTACCCCAGCTGACCAGGGATGTTTGCAAACTGAGCAATTCTCACTAATATTTTCCAGAGGGAGAGGGAGGCTGATGCAAGACAGTGAAGAGTCCAGGGGTATTTCCAAACGTATTCTGGGATATCCAAAGCAAAGGGACTAATGACACTAAAAAAGAAGCTTCCATGTGCTACTAAGAATTGAGCTGCTTCCATTGCTGTGACCCAGACATGTCTAAGTATGTCTGGGGAGACTTCAGTAACTGTCCAGTGGCTCAGGGGGAGCATAGAAGGAAGATAAGTCTTAAATGTACCCACGTCTTCTTGGTTTTTTCCCGAGTTGACTTGATCTCCCTGCTTGGAAAGCATATGCTATTGTGACCCCAGGGAATTGTGCAAACCTACTGACACACCACAAGGTCAGCTGTTTAGACATTGTTGGGTTTTCTCAATGCTGAGAAAATAGCATGGGAGTCCTGCAGGAACTGTGCCATTGCTGTGTTTTCCTTATCCAAGCTCTGTTCTCACACTGACTGGAGCTCTTACATACACTGTACAATGAAAACACACTGTGGGAACTACTGAAATTGCATCTCGGGGGAGGAGAAGGGGTGCATTATCTCCAGTTACCCAACTTCATGCTATCCAACCAGTCTCACCCAGCCTTGCATCAAGTCCATAGGGCCTAATGGCGTATGACCCACCCTGAGTGCCCCAGTCTAGTTATTGTAAACAGCGAGTGGAGTGAGCAGTAAACAGGACTTCTGACTACAGAGAGCTGATGGGGGCCGTGCAAAGGGCTTGCAGGAAGAGCCAAGTCCAGAGAGGGCAGCTGGTGTGTAATGAACTGAAAGAGTGGCCCCAGGTTCTTTCCTATAAATGAGCGACAGGCAGACTCCTGGGAGCTTTGCATTGCTGAGGAGGGGCTGCCAGGCTTAAGCAAGGAATTCTGAGCAGCTCTGACTCTATGATAAGTCTGAGCAAGAAAAAAGCCCCACTTGCAAGTGGAAAATGTACATCATTTCTAATCTTTCCTTGCCATAACCTCCACTTGAATTTGGTGAGGCCTGGCAATCTTCCTACTACTCAGGTCTGGTGTCTTACTCAGTGACAGAGCAGTCATGGATGCTAACCTATAGACTATGTACAGCACATAGTCTTTTTTACTTGGTAAAAAAGCAAAGGTCTGGCAATGACCTGCTCCCTGGAACCCTTGGCACTAATGGTTGGAAAGACCTCAGAGCAGCAAAACAATGGTTTCTGCCTCTGTGGCTGAGGAGTAGTGATGCAAAAAGGTGTCCTCTTCGTTTTCTCCCCCTACTTCCAAGGTTGCTGTGCCTTGCTCCCTGCCCTTTTCTTCAGGGCATTGAAAGCACAACTTTTTCTTTCATTCTATCTTTCTTTCATTCATTCTTTCTTTTATTTGTTATTTTACTATTGTTGTACTGGGGGTACATTGTGACATTTACAAAAGTTCTTACAATATATCATAGTTGAATTCACTCCCTTCATCATTCTCCTTTACCCCTCTCCCCCATCATTCTTTTACTCATTTTTACACTCACAAAAGACTTACTGAGTAGCTGCTATGTGTCAGGCATTGTTTTAGGTGCTGGGGATATAGCAATGTGCAAGACAGACAAACAGGAAAAATCACTCACTTCATTGAACCTTCATTCTAATAAGGGAAAAAGACAAAGGCCGAATAAGTAAATGTATAATTTAATACCAAGCAGTGGTAAGTAGCATACAGAAAAATAAAGCAAGCTAAAAGAACAGAGCTCTTACTTTTGGGTAGGGAATCAGAGACAGTCCCTGTAAAGCAGCGGCATTAGAGTGAGCAGGCCACATGGGCATGGGAGAAGAACGGGAAGGAGACTGGTGTCCTTATGAGAAGCGAGGGGAAATGGATAATAAAAGAAGAGATCAGAGATGTAGCCAAGTACCTGATTGTGCACAACTCTGATATAGACCTTGTATTTTGTTCTAGGAGTATGGGAAGTTATTTGAGCATGGCCAAGAAGTGATTACTATTGCAAAATTTTGTGACTCTTGATGGCCTCATTCAACCAGAGAATAAGACTGAGAACAGAAATTCTAGCTGGAGAACAGCCAGCTAGCAAGGAGTAAGAGTCACAAAGACCACAGCAATTCCAAAGCATCAAAGTTCAGCTGTGACAGCAAGACCAAGAGGAGTCTCTGACACAATATCCTATTATCTGCACCTTCTATGTGGAAATGATCCAGCTGCTTTTGCTAGGATAAGGAGAGGCAAAGGGGTACATCACGTCTGCACCCCACTTGGAAGGTGGCTGCAGGTCCCACCCTGGAATGAACAGCCTTTGTCTCCTCCTCCCTCTATCCCCTGTTCTTCCCACAGGCACCCGAGGCTCCCGTCACAGTGAATTACACATCCTCCTCATCTGTGTTATTTCTTCATGCCTGGAATGTACTCATTCCTCTGCCTGGAGTGACAGTCTCTGCCTTGTATGCCTGAGGAAACACTCGTCCTGCAAGAGCCAGTTTAAATAGTATCTCCTCTATGAAGGTTATATTGCCTTTCTGTTACCATGTTAGCCCATAGAGTTGAAGTATAGACAAGTGACCATGAATAAGAACAAATTAATCCAGTCTTGGAGGAAAATGAACCCATTTTAAAAGACGCTTCTCTTTCTTACTGGGGTGGGAAAGATAGCATACCCCTGTTATGGGTCACTTCAGAGGGAACACACATTTCTACTACCATTCATCAAGCAGCAGGTAACTTCTGGAAGAGGAAAAGTGGAACTAGAGTGGGAAAGGAATTCCCAGGGCTGGGGAAAACTTGGCTACACACTCGGGCATGGTCTAAACTGGTCCCCATACTGAATCAAGCCGATCTTGGACATCAAGTCTAAATAGAAGCTGGACAAGGAAGCAAGTGTGCTTCTGCGCTTGTGTGCCAGTTCCATCCCTGCTTGGAGGGAACTGGTGAAAAGAGTGCAGTTTCTGTCCCCCTGATGCCGGGGAGGGGATCTCTGTCAAGCAAAGCACCAAAAGAGTTGAGATGGGCAGCAGCCTGTGGATGAACAGTCACCCACTAAGGATGCGTGACTCCAGGAAATGAGACCTGTTAAGTAAAGGAGCTGCCTTGCAGCCTTCGCTCAGGGAGAAGGCAATTTGAGTCCAACCAATGGCAGTTCATTACTTCTTATGGCCAAACTGAAGTTCAAATTAAAAAAGATCCTTGAGTGGGATTAAAATTGCTGCAATTCCAAAATGGCAAGTAAATTCTGGTCTTCCTGTGATCCTTTTCAGTATCTGAAAACATCATAATTACTATTTTGATAACTAGGAGGAACACTGGATTTTGATTAAAAGACACAGAATTCAATCTTGGTTGTGCCATCATTTATGTGACACCAGCAAGTTACTTAACCATTCTCAACTCAGTATTCCCATTTCTAAAAGGAAGATAAAAATAATTAACTTGAAATGTTTCTGTGAGAATTAAATGAAATAATGCATGGTGAAATCACATTATCTATATGGAATATGATTTGAATTTAAGTCATTCTATAATATATTTATTACTAGAATTATAATAAGCAATATGCTTATAACGTATTCACTTTAATGTTACTAATAAAGAAAATAGCCCGGTACAATGTAGAAACATTGAGTTTTCACATGTGTGCTCTAATCCACGTATATGAACATGGTTGCAGTGTTTCCTTTAGTGTCATTCATTGGAAGCAAAAAAGGAAGTCCCTGGGGAAAACATGGAGCCTATGAAAACGAAGAGTAATTTTTAGAATTCATTGTCTTTCGCATTTGGTTTTCCAAGTGTTGTGTCAGATGTTGGTTCCTCATGGCTGTCTAGACTTGGTAAAAATCGTGTGGCCAGAAGGAAAGGCCTAACAAGGTCAGAAACTGTAAGTATGAGGGTGGATAGATTTGATGATATAAAAGTTCTCAATGTCAAGAAAGCAAGCACCAAGCAAATAACGTAAACCACAGATGAAAGGCAGACTACAAACGAGGGTAAAATGTATCATATGCAAAAGAGAAAGTGTTGCATTCCTTAACTTATAAATTTTAATAAGACATTATGAACAATCCAATGGGAAATGGCATATGAAGATAATTAATAAGAGAAGACATACAACTAATAAGGAAGAATGCCTAATCTCCCTAGTAATTAAAGGAGAGCAAACTAAAACAAGATGCTAGTTTTCACTTATCAGATGGGCAAAGGTTTAAAAGAATGCTAACACCCATTGCTGGCAAGCATGGAGGAAGTGGGCACTCTCATAAACTGTTGGTATGAGAATTAATTTTGGTACAACCTTTCTGGAAGGCAACTTGGCAATAACTATAAAAATTTTAAATATGCAAACCTTTTAACCCAACTATTCCACTTCTAGAAAATTATTCTAAAGAAATCCTGAGACGAATACTCAAGATATCTGTATAAAGCTATTTATTGTGGAGTTATCTGCTACAGTAAATAGCAAGTACCTTGTATATCTAGGGAGTAATTGCATAAATTATGGGATGTATGCACAACACAGCATTAAAAACAGTGGTGTATGCATAATTATTAACATGAAAAGATACCCCTACTAAAGAAATAAAACTCATAACAAAACAGGGAATGGAATCAATCTGCTTATTGCTAAGATGGGATTGATGGTGGTATCAATCAATAATTTTCTCAATTGTTTTATTAATATTTTTATTGTAGTTAGCATGTAACAATTATATTTACATTAAAACAGATAACAGATGTTTTTTAAAAAGTAGCATTTTATAAGAAAGCAATATTGCTATTCTCATAAGAACTATTTTATATCACATTTTAAGCATGACTTTTTTTTTCTTGGTAGATTCCAAATGAGATAGAGACGGATTTTAGACTACAATATACTCTCCTAGACATCTTGATTTGTTTTTATCATTACAAGTTGATGTGTTGACATAAAAGCTGAAATAAAAACTTAATGAATCCTCCTTCCTCTGCACTTCAATCCTTCCCTAGGATTGTTTGCTTCTTGCTAAGACAATTCTCAGCTCTACATCAAGAGTGGCAGGGAATATGCTTTTCACATGAGGCTGCTACTCTGTACTCCAGCTTTTGCCTGCCTTTCTCTGGGGAGACTAAATGCCCAGACCTGGTGCTACTTTATTCAAAACAACAATGTAATTCCATTTTTAAAAGTCAATCAATTCAGTAAAAAAGTATTCAGGACCAGAGAGACTAGTTGATAAAAAGAGCAAACAAAGCATCTTACTTAAATATCCAAGTTCAAGACCAAGACTACCTGGATTTAGATTCTGATTTCACTTCCTAGTTCTGTAACTTTGGCAAATTACTCAAAGCTTCCGTGTTCCCATCTATGAAGTGAGCATGTTATCTTCCTCATAGGATGATTGTGAAAATCAAAAGCGAAATCACACATCCAGCACTTAAGCCAGGGCCTGACACTCGAGAGTGCTAATCATTGCTATTATCATTTGTCTTAACTAGCTGCTGTGTAATTACTCTAGCTTCTGTAGGTCAGGAACCTGGGGTGGTTTAGCTGGAGGCTCTGGCTCTGGGTCTCTCACAAGCCTGCAATCAAGGTGTCAGCGGGAGGCTGCAATCATTTCAGGGGTACACTTCCAAGCTTGTTCAGGTGGTTATCAGCAAGATTAAGTTCCTCTGAATCTTGGAGTGAGGGCCTCAGTCCCTCAGTGAGGTAGCCTTTCCTGGCCATGTGAGCCTCTCTCTACTACAGCTTGCTTCATTAGAGTGAGTACCAGGGACTGCCAGCACGAGGGAGAAAGAGTGCAAGCAAGATGGAAATTTTGGTCTTGTTTAACCCATCCTTGGATGTGATGCCACATTACTTTTGCCATATTTTATTCCTTATAAGTAAAATCACTGGGCCCAGCATGCACACAACAGAAAGAGTTTACACAAGGGAGTAAATACAGTAGGTGGGGATTCTTAGGCGGCCATTTTCAAAATACCATCTCACATCATTACCCAAGTTTTTCCAGGAAAATACTAACTTTTGAGAACTATATTAAGTGATTTTTGTAGACTGTTGTAAACTCAAACAAATTGCTAAGTGTCCAATTGAAGTTAATGGGTTGTACTACTTGAATTATCTATGTTGACACAGTGATTAATAGTTCACAAAGAGATCACACTATAAAGGAAAGAGTGAGTGCTATAAAAGTCTTCTCTGGCAAATAGGGTTATAAAACAATAAGGGTTTCTCATTTATTTCCAAATATAAGCCAACTGTCTTGTCTTATCAAACTTTTAAAAGAATTGGATGCCTCCAAAGCTCTCAAGGTCACCTTCTTCTGAGAGCAGAGGGATATAGCCCCATATTCAGTACCCATCCAAGCTACAAGCCAGCCTCACACTGTCCTTCTGGTGCCTCGCTGCTTGCTTTCCATTGCTGTAACAAAATTTCAGAGCTTAGATAATGTATAAAGAAAAGAGATTTATTTAGCTCACAGTTTTGGAAGTTGAAGAGCATGACATTGATATTTGCTTGGCTCTGAGCGATGTCACATCATGGTGTATAGCATCACGCTGGGGTATGTACAAGAAGCAGAAGTCACATGATGAGATGGGAAGCCAGCGAGCAAAGAGGGGCCAGTCCTGGTCTTTTATAACAACTCTTTCTTGTAGGAACTAACTGGGGCCCTGAGAGAACTACAGGGATTCCTTCCAGAAGAATGCCTTCAATGACCTAATCATGTCGTCACTCTAGGCTCCATCTCTCAAAGGCTGCACTGCCTCTTAACATCACCACGCTGGGGTCCACGCTTCTAACATGTGAACCTCTAGGGGACACACTTGACAGTGTCTAGACCACAGCACACGGTGTCTCCCCATTCTCTCTATAAAAATCATGAGTTATACTAGAAAAAAGAAAAATAGGAAAAGAAGAAGAAGAAGAAGAAGAAGAAGAAGAAGAAGGAGAAGCAATTCTGTCCCTAAAAGAAATTCCTCTATTCTCTGAGAGAAGGAGCAGCTTTAAAAATTTGTTCTTTCTTATCACAAAAATTTCATTTTAGCATTGAATATTATTCTTTCTCTTACAATAATCTAAATAAAAAGATGTGTGTGTGAGAGAGAATAATGTGTTCATGAATTTAAAAAGTTGGTTTCCCCTCAATTGATTTGTTATTTGATGCAATGCCAATAAAAATTCAAGCAAGTTTTTAAAAAATATGAATTAAAAAATGATTCCATTATATATGAAAATGTAAAAATCAGAATAGCCATGATAATTTTTAAAGAAGAAACAATGTTCATGATCTTAAACTACCAAATTTCAAGACTTGATATAAGCTAAGCTATTCCATAGTAATTAAGATGGCGTGGTGCTGCTATTTAGATATGATCTAGTCTAACAGATCTTTATCGGGAATCTAGCCAGATGTGTACAGACCCTGGATCTTCACCAAAGGTGTTAATGAAAGTCAATGAGGAAAGGAAAGCCTTTATGAATACTTGTGGGATCAACTGGATATTCATATGAAAGATAATCAGCTTTGACCTGATTTCTCATTGTACCAAAAGTTAATTTGAGATATAAATATGAACACTAAAAATAACTAGGCTTTTAAAAACTGGAAATACCTTTTCTAATCAGAGATAAAGAAAAACTTAGTGCTGAAGCATTAATCATAAAAGCAACATCCATAAATCACACTTCATACAAATTAATAACTTCCACTTATCAGAAGACATTGAAAATATGAACAACCTGATATCTAACAAAGAACTCATATGTGGAAGATATTTTTAAGATCAATAATAAAAATATGACAATCAATTCAATTGAAAAATGGGCAAGTACCTGAATAAGCACTTCATACACAAAAAAAGTCATCTAAATGGCCAACATGTATATGAAAAATTGTTCCACATCATCAGCCATCATTAAAATGCAAATTAAAACTACAATGAGATAGCATGGTGCACCCATCAGAATGGTGGGGGAGAAAGACTGATAATAAATACTAAGTGTTGTGAAGGGGTTGTAGAGTCACCGGAAATCTATATTACCATTAGGAATGAGAATATTACAACTGCTTTGGGAAAATACCAGGTAATTTATAATCAGATCAGACATCACCAAGCTCATGACTTAGCAATGCCACTATTAGGTTTATAACCAAGAGAAATTAATACACATACCACCAAATACGTATATAAGAATGTCCATGGAGCTTTATTCCTAATAACAGAAAGCTATAAATAACACAAATGTCTATCAGTTGGAGAACAGGTAAACAAATTGTAGTGTATATACAATGGAACTACCTTTCATGTGTGGAATACTATATAACAATAAAATGAAATGAACTTGCTAGCTTGGATAAATTAAATATGTCTGTGTATCCACAAAAGAGTACAACTTTAGAACTCTACTTGACTTTTAAGAATAGGCAGAAATAATCCATAGAAAAAGAAGGGAAGAATAAATGTTATCCAGAACTGGGGAAGAGCAGGTGCTATTTACTGGAGATGGGCATGAACTAACTTTGTGGAGTGATGGAAATGTTTTAGGTTTTGATCTTTGCTACTTAAGGTGATTGCTACATAGCTATATGAACATGAAAAAGTCCCTGAGCTGGCCACTTAAGATTTCTGCATTATGTAATATAGAATGTAATACTTCATAAACATTGAAAAATGAAAATGATGCTGAAAATGTTTTATTTTAATCAGGAAGAATCCCCCACCCTACTTCCACTGTACAACAAAAAGAAACTTTCAACATTCTAGTATGTCCTGTTTGGAGAAATATATCCTTATATCCTTCTCTCTTGAAAATTATTGAATAATTCTTTTACCCAAGAGCTATTTATGAAGCACCCAACTATATCCTCCAAAAAGTGGAATTAGATCACTTTATCCCACAGCAAACCTGCCCCATGATTGACTGCAGGCTGGTGGCCTGGCCCCTGAGTATAACACATGAAGAATACCAACTGCCAATCATATTCCAAAACCTTGCTCACCTAGACATTCAGCAGCAGAGGCCTCCACATGGCCAGAAGAGTGACAGAATGGTGAGATCCACATGTCTGTTTAACCTTGTCATTCTTCTCAAGGCTGCTGGATGGAACGAGTGGTGGAGCTGGAGGAGAGGGTTATCTTGACAAAGACATCAGTCGGTTCCTACAGAACACCAGGCTGATGTAGCGTGGTTGTGTAGCTGAGAGTGGTGACAGAGCCAACTTTACAGATGAAGGGGAGGAGGATGGAAGATAGGTTTTCCATGCACACAGGAACATGGGTGAAGAGGGAGTTTGATGTGTTCCCAGGGTCTCTGCCAGCATCAGATACCCTCATCTTCAGGCACACTCTCTGAATCTTCCAAGTGTCCTAGTCTATGAAACAGATGTAGACTCAGGCTTGGGCTGTACATTCAGGTTTCACAGGTGCTCCGTAAGGACGGTGCTCATTGTCTCTAAATGAAGCCACCACCACGGTTCCTTTTGCAGCAGTTCTCAGCTCCAGCCAAGTCATGGCATGGACAAAACTTGACGAATCCCATTCTCTTGCTCCCTATTCACTGCCCTATTATTTTCAACTTCTAAGGGTGCTGATGTCTTCTCTTATACATTCGGAACTTTACACTAAGAAACATGAACAACTTTATAAAACTTATTTATTTATGACAGTCTTATAATTATGGACTTTGCTATTTAAGGTTCAAGAGCCAGCACAGACACACACGAAGAAATGTTTTGATCAGCTTAAAGTGTAAATCCTTTTTTTAAAAATGTACAATATATAGATGTGTGCAATTCCAAGACAAACTCGCCATTGAACAATCAATACATATACTTTAAAAAATGAAGGACAGGAAGGTAAAATAGGTCTTGTCTAGAGGTAGGTGCCAGTGGGACAAAGAAGGGGGTGAATAGGGTTGATGTACTTTGTATACATGTATGAAAACAGAACAATGAAACTTACTGAAATCTGGGAGATGAAGGAGAATGATGGAGGGGTGAGTCTAATTAAGATACATTGTAAGCACATACATAAATGAGACAATGAAATCCCTCTGTAAAACTAATACATGTTAATAAAAATAATATAAAAAAGGATCAAAATATGAATGGATATAGAATACCTAGAAGTATTCATGACATACATACTTTCATTTTTAAAAATTTTAAAGAGATTAAATACATATTAATTTTAAGTGAATTTCAATTCCTTAAGAAAAACCTATGAAAATATGTATTTCCAAAAAAAATCTCCCCTTTTGAAATTTCCCTTTGAGCTGTTCATCACCTGCAGATAACACAGTGAGAGGTAACATGAAACTCCTTATTTTGTAATTATAACTTTTTTTGACTAAGAAAGATGTTGGCCCAGCTTACCGCTAAAGTTACCCTGTCCTAAAAGGGATGATTTACATAACTGAGGCAACTAAAAATCTACAGTTCAAAAATGTGATTTTTAAAAAGTGTCAGTGCCAGGAGCAGTGTCTCAACCCTATAATCCTAGCTACTTGGGAGGTAGAGATCAGGAGGATTTGGATTCAAGGTCAGTTGGGCAAAATGTTAGTGAGACCCCATCTCAATCAATGGGTAGGCACAGTGGTACATACCTGTCATCCCAGCTATACAGGGAAGCACAAATAAGAAAATCACAGTCCAACCTGACTCAGGCATAAAGCAGGACCCTATCTCAAAAACAATCAATGCAGAAAGGGCTGGAGGAGTGGCTCAAGTGGTAGAGCACCTGCCTAGCAAGCACAAGGCCCTGTGTTGAATCACCCAGTTCTGTGAAGAAGAAAATGAAGGCGAAGGCAAAGACGGAAGAAAGAAGGAAGTGGACGAAGAAGACAAAGAAGAAGAAGTCAGCAATAGCAGTGAGACAGGAATAAGTGACAAGCTTCCAAGCATCCCTTTAAAAGAGACAATAGTCACCTTCAATAAGACCTTTTTGTGAAGTCAAACAAAAAAAGAGAAACCCACTGAATGTCATGATGTTCTGATCATACCTCCAACACTTGAGTGCATGTGTGCTGTATCATCACTCTTTGAATGAGCCCTTTTTAATAAAACCAAGTATACACTTTTCCTGGTCATATAAAAAGGGCACCACTCTGTCCGAGAGCCCCAGTGTGTACCTATGATTGCCAAGAAAGGAAGAAAACATTCTTGCCAGATATCTTACAGAGGGCTGAAGATCAAACCTGAGTTTACTCACCAATCATTCAGCATGTGAGCCAACAAGAAAGATGCATCTGAATTCCTGGTGACAGTACTAGGAATTCATGCAAGACCATTGAAAGGGCATTTCTTTCACCACGATCTCGTTTTCCTTTGGCCACATCGATGCCTCTCCCATAGGTCTCGTTTCTTAGCTGGTATCTGCTTTATGGACCAGCAGCAAACAAGGGTGGAGAGGGACACTTAGAAATTTTTTTTTTGGTGGGACTGGGGTTTGAACTCATGACTTCATGCTTGCAAAGCAGGTGATCTACTACTTGAGCCACACCTCTAGGCCTAGAGGGACACTTAGGAGGTAGGAGGATACAGTGTGTGCTAAAGTAACAGATGGAATCTTATCTCCAAGACAGAACATGGAGGGTAAGAAAAGGAAATGACCAAGATAGAGACCTGAGGTGCACTGAAAGTCTGACAGGACATAGTGACAGATAAAATTTAGGGACCAGGAACAGGGGCACACATGACATATGTACATTTTGAATGCTCACTATATTGTCATTACTTCTTATAAATCTGTGTCCTTTATATTGAGGATCTCAATGGCAAAATCTTTGTCTTCTTTGTCTTTGGGACCTCCTCAGCATCCACAGGTTTTTAGCTGCTCTCTGCAGAAGAAAGAAAATAGAAGGTGAGAAGAAAGAAAATGGAAGACAGAATGGGAAAAAGGAAGGCAAGCAGGAGGAAACCAGACAGAGAGGTAATATTTCTGTGAGACTACTTATAATAAACCCAGAACCTGGTTCCCAGTTAAGCTCTGAATAAGAAGGGACACTGTTGAGAAGTGTGGCTATAGAAACTTCCATCTGGGTGTGGGACTCATGCCTTAATTCCAGCACTCAGGAGGCTGAGGCGAAAGATAAGTTTGAGGCCAGCCTGAGCTATAGAGTTCTGAGACCCTGTCACACACACACACACACACACACACACACACACACACACACACACACACACACACTTTGAATATAGGTCCAGCAGGAGTTACCTCTGGGGAGCTCAAGACCTAGTCCAGAGAATCAGCCTCCATAGTAGAGTTGGGAGCCCTGCCCCAGTACACAGAGTGCACAATATTTCCAGACCTACAAAGGAAAACAACAGTAGCTCCAGCACAGTCAAGACTGTACAAGAGGAAGCAGTAAAATAGATCTTGAGAGCTGGGTTGGCCCGTTATTGAAAAGAAGGGACAAAAGATTTGGTAGCATTTGATAATCAAGTTTTTATGACTATGTGTGTGACCTGTGCGCTGGCTTATGGGAGATAATTGTGACTGTTAGGAACAAGGAAAGGCTGGGAGGGTCTGGTTTACACAGCACTAATACTGCTATGGGAGTGGGTTCCCCCCCCCCCAATGGTGCCAAATGATATTTCCCTGAACGGCTGTTGTCTGCCTTCTCTACAAACTCTTATTTATTTTCCCCCAACTAAAGGTTGTCTCCATTTGACTTTGTAGGTCCTTGAAGCTAATAAATTATGGAACTGCTTGCCTAGAAAAATATTTCTGATGGAAAGACTCTATCGTAATCTAGAGGAAACACTCACTGTCTGAATTCCAACACACTTGTGCCGTGGTATGGTTGAATTCTTGCATTCTGCCCAAAGCCAAGATGTGCACCATGAAGCAGTGTAAGACTCTTGATCCAACATTCTTGAGCTGTATTGCAAATATGGTCCTCTGAGGAAGGTGGGGTGGGGGACAGGGAGGGTTAGAAAAATCTTTTTATCTGCCCATGCTTGGAACTTTTTGTTTAGTCTGGAGAAACCCAAATGATACAGTTCTTAAGATTCTTTACTTTTCAATTTGGCTTTGTTTGTGTGTGCTACATGTACCCAAAAACTGTCAACGTACAAAAGTCATTTCTAGAGCAATTTAAAGTCTGCTTATGTTAAACAAGGAATTCACATGGTGTGTTGCTTTTCTGTAGCTCCTTTCAAGCACAAATGTAAATGTCTGGGTATTTTTAGGAATTTTTCTTTAGAGCTCAGTCAGACAATACTTGCCCCCATTTTTCAAATGGAAAAATATTTGATACATAGCATAGTACAGACTATTTCTTTTTATAGAGTCCTCATTCACTATCCAATTTTCCCTTCCGCTCACCTCCTCCCCAAGAACCAATCATTTGTTTGCAAATTAACACACACACACACACACACACACACACACACACATACACACACACACACAGAGAGAGAGAGAGAGAGAGAGAGAGATTTACATTCTGAGAAAATCCAATATTCTAAGTGACTTAGAATTCAGTCACTTTTACTAAGCCACCTAAAAGCAGAGGGACAAGAACAGAAATTTTTAGTCTGAGGCTCTGAATAGGATCTCAGATTTTACTGAGAATGAGAATTCTTCCCTAGAGTTCTTGGCATGTGGGATCAAAATGATCATAATCTTGTATTTTTATGAAACTTTTAATGCAGTGTGCTTATGTGTTGTGTGTCCTGTCAGTTTCCCAAGGCAGGTGCAATACCTCATACATTTTTGCTTCTCCTCCAGCTCCTACCATAGGGAATATTCTGTAGTAATTAAGACCTGATCACTGGAATTAGAGTTTAGACCAAGTTGTGGATCTGCCAGCCACTACCTTGAGCAAGAACTTACTCACAGCTCAAATTCCTCATCTGTAAAATGGGTACAATTATATGACATACGTCATAGAGTTGCTAAGCAATTAAGTGAGACAAAATATGTGGCAGACTTAGCAAAACTCCTAGAAGGTAGCCTTCAATAAACATTTTCTAATATTTATTGTGATGAATGCTTTAGATTGGTAGTTAAATAAATTACTGTTTAAGACAAGACAGCTTCTTGTTTTGGGACAATGGCTTACATCTCTCCATTAGCTCAGGAAAAAAAAAATGGAAAGGAATAAACATTTATTAAGCACCATCTATAAGCCAAATTCTGAACTGAGCCTTTGCATTTTTTTATGTCATCCAGTCCTCACAACAACACTGTGAAGGAATATAATATCTGTTTTACAAATGAGGCAACCGAGACTCAGGGAGACCAACCTCTTCAAGACAACCCAACTTTATGTGGTAGAGTCAGGGTGTAAATAAAAATTTTCTCAACTTCCAGCCTCCCTGCTCCATGTTGCCACCCAAATAGAATTAGAATCCAGTGTCCTTGGAAAGCTCAGCTGTTATGGAGATTGCTGCAAACTGGTAGAAAGCAAAGATACAAGCACCAAGAGGAGATGGAAAAAGAAGACAGGAGTAGAAGAAACAAGAACTGGAAGAATTTATAAAAGAAGTAGAAGAAGAAAAGTACGTTATTACAAAGACGAAGTTCACATTGGATGCAGCATGTAGGAGACTCACCCTTGACACAAACATGGCATTGGAGGTCTTGGTGAAGAAAATAAAATGAAAGTGACCTAATGGTAACAAAACAACAACCCAAAAAAGTTTAGAGAAAAAGATAATGAATGTAGAAGAGACCAAATGAGGAAATATGAACAAAACTGATATGCATTAAAGAAGAGAATCCATATGATAGAAGAGTAAAATACTTCAAGTTTCTTCTTGCCATCCATGGGCGTAACGCCAGGACAAGACAGTCCTTGCAAAAGGGATCTGCCACTCCCCAGAGACCCAAATCAAATCAGGTTTTTCTGCTACTACCAGGAGTGTCTGACATTTTGGATAATAAAATTGATTTTTTGGGTTTAAAAGCTATATTCACAGGTGTGCATAGTGGCACACAGCTGTAATCTCAACTACTTAGGAGGTAGAGTAGGAGGATCATGGTTGGAGGCCCACACTGGGCAAAAGCACAAGACCCTATCTGAAAAATAAACTAAAGCCAAAAAGGCCAGGGAGTATCTAAATGGCAGAGCACTTGCCTAGCAAGAATAAGGCACTGAGTTCAATCCTGTGCATATCTGAGCCAGAGTTGGGCCCCACCTAGACAAGGAGAGGGGAGATCGATATTTTGGTTCTATATTAGTTCAAAATTTTAAGGGAAAGTGACTAGAACAGCTAAGTGACCTGCTAAAGAATATTCAAGGCAAAGAAACAGTGAATTCCAATGGTTGGCAAAGAGCACAGGTAAAGGTACCTTCTGTTTATATCCTACTAACTCCAAGTGGTTCAGCAAACTTCTTACAAACATATACTATACACATCCGCATGTGTATCACACTGAATACTTATGATATTAGGACATTGTTAGAAAGAGACACAACAAATTGATGACAGCAGTTGTCCCTGGGAAAAGGGACTAAGTATTTTGGGGGCTAGAGAGAAGACTGAATTGATATGTTTGAATTTTGATGATAAATATTTTAAATCATAGGAAAGGTAAAGCAAATTAAAAATTAAGTAGGAAAGTAGGCTGGACCCAGGGTTAGTTTACAAAGAATATAGCATTGAGTCAGAAACTTGCTGTGGAGTAAGTAGAAGCCACATTTGGCTCTAAGTTTTTGACTACCAGCATGAAGAATGGAGCACCATGGTTCTTAACATCCACCAGATGAGAAAAAGCCACTTACCAAGGAAAAACAAAGCTACTCCTAGAACAACGATCAAGGTCAAATTTTTCCGGCAGTTTCTCTCTTTTGGATATTTAAAAAGAGTGAGGATGCTTTTAGTAACCTCATTCTTATAAACACAGTTGCTAGTGCTATGATGCTTGTTATTACTGATAACAGGAGCTAAAGGTGATATGGACCACAGATCAGTACTGGTGTCATAGGAGAAGTAATGAAATCACAGCTGTGACTTGGCTTTTGAGATAGGAAGAAATTAATGGGTTTACAGCCCTGAATCTTTAGGGTCTACTGCTGCCTGCGGCTCCTTCAATGGTCCAAATCAGATGCAACCAACTATGCTTCCAGGATGAACTTTCATAACTGTTTGTCTTCAGATAATATTCAAACCTTGAGGCCTATGCACAGCTGCACAGAACATCCACCTAAGTATCTTCACTATAAGTACGATGTGAATCACCTACTAGTCTCAAATGTCAGAAGAGGTGAAATGAAAATAACTGACCATGCAAATGCAGGCCAAGATGTGGAGCAACTGAACTCTCATACTGCTGGTAAGAAGGTAAGGGAGTGAGACTACTTGGGAAAATTGTTCAACAATTGCTATAAAATTATACAAACACTTATTTGATCTAGTCATTTTCCTTCTAAGTATTTATCCAAGAGGAAAAAGAAAACTGTGTATAATCAAGACTTGTACATAAATAATAACAGTTTAGTCGTAATAGCCCCAAACTAGAAACAATCCAAACACCATCAACATGTAAATGAATAAATAAATCGAGCTATCTCCATACAATGCAATGTTCCTCTACATTAAAAAGGAATGAATGATCGATATATGTCACACAAGCGATGGAGTGGCTCTGATGTATCCCAAATAGATATTATTTCATTTGAGTTGCACCCTATAAGGACTATTGTTATATATATATATAGGCACTAATGGGTATGTCCTGGTTGGAGGTGTTCCCCTCCCTAGGGGTGCTTCTATCATACGTCTCTATGAGCAGAACCCTGGGTTCTTCAGGGAGCGAGGGGTGTTTGGGGCTCCTTGAACCCACAAGCCTTCGAGGTGAGGTGCACCAGGCAGGAGATGACATCTAAACACAAGTGCTCAGAGTTAGTGCAGGGAGACCGACTTTGAGGGAGGAAGAATGGTTTTCTTTTTTTTCATGTAATGGCCGGCCAAGATGACTCACCCTTTCTTGTCTCTCAGATTCAAATCCTCAGGTCTTAATCTTGATGTGTCAGACCTGGGGACCTGTGGAGTCCTCAGAAAGCTGCCCTTCTGTCTCAATGCACAGGTCCACACAAGCAGCAACTCCACCTGGGCAACTATTAGAGACACAAGCTGCAATCTGATAGCCTTTTACTGTTTACTTCTGCTTTAATTACAGGGTGGGGGAGAGCACTCATAAGCATTGCCAAAAAACACTGGTGAATTTTTTCAAAAGTCTTTCTTCCTGATTGTTCCACTCTGTTGGGAAAGGCAACAGGAACGCTTTTGGAACAGAACTTGTTGCAGTGTTTCCAGGGTTTGGAGATCTCGGCAAAGGTCATTGTTTTTTGTAAAGGTCATTGTCTTTTCATGAAAACCCCGGCAAAGCATGCCAGAGCAGGAAAGCCACCAGCTTGCCAAATGTCCGGTGTCCCAGTCACCTGCTCTTCCTGCCCTCGGAAGGATGTGGAATGATCTCTGGGGTAAAGACATCAGATCGCGTTTGTTCCTTTCTTGCTCTTAAATCAGCTGCAAAATGCATGAACAAAGCACACACAGGACGGTTCTCAGAGGCCTGTGCCACCTCCTCATTAAGCACCAGCAGCTGCTGGGTGTCGCACAGAGCAAGATAAGCAATATGACATTTGTGGCTATTCACATCCTGAGTGGTGATCATTGTGCTCTCAACGGAATTTCTGAGGCTTTGAGACCTGGAGAAGAGCCTGCAAGTGAAAACAGAGAAAGGGAGCACCCTGGCTGAGGTCCTGGGGTGGGTGGGGGTGTGTGGCAGAAGTGGCAGGCAGAATCGAGCCTGTCACGAGTCACTAGCTCTTCGCATAAGTGGCTTTGCTGAGAAGAGAATTAGGGCAGGATGATTTTGGCAAGCCCGCTATTGTGTTAGCTGTGCAAACTTTTTCTTTCTTCTTAACAGCTCTTCCTAATTGGGTGGAGTTGCTTTGCACATGTCGTTGAGGCACTGGTTCCTGTCAGATGTTCTGTGAGGGGCTCCACACACTGCTCGGTGCCTGTGTCCCAGAAGAAGGTTCCTGACCACTGGCAGCATGTTCATATTTCACTTTACCTTACCATTTTCCCCCACTACATTACTTGAAGTGAGTCTTACCTTCATCTCTATACTTTGTTGAATAGAACATATGTGGACAGGAGAAAGGACCCAACATGTCACCGAGGGGCAACTAGAATGTGACAGAAAGCTGCCAAGCCATGTATGTCCTGCTTTGAGGTGCTTGCCTCCCTAGGGGTGTCTCTATCATACCTCTCTATGAGCAGATACAAATTTTTGACCCATCTGTAGGGAAAATTACTTTGATTGCTTCCCTTCTATCCTCTGCCCTGTTCCAAGAGCCTCTATGGATCTATTCCTTTCTCCCACATCCTGTCTCTGTCACCTGTGTTACAAATACAAACACAGCTCTCATCAGAGGTCCTGTATCAAAAGAGCCTGCTTGGGACATTAGCAAACCTGACTTTAGACCAATGCCCTGAGTCCAAGGTCACTCTTCTCATCACCATTTGAGAGGAGGGTCGGGGGGTACCCCAAATACTGCAGGGGCGCCACTGTATATGGGCATTGCAGAACATGCTCGTGGTCCAAAACAACAAAACAAAAACTCTCCAGAGAAAAGAGCCTTAAAGAAATTATGCATATGTATGACTAAATATATGCAAAATTTGATCTAATGCATATTTTAAATATACCACTTAAACATTCATTTATTCAACTTATTTAGGGCTTAGTCTTTGCCAAGCACAGTTTTAGGCAATGGAGATTTAGGGGGAAAGAACCAAATTCTCTGCTCTCTGGCACTGACATTTTGATAGGGTAAAATTAAACAAAATAAAAAGCACATGAAGGTGTATTAAGGTTATGACATGAAGAAAAAGAAAGCAAGGGGATAGAAAGTGATGGGGGTAGGAATGATATTTTAGATAGGCAGTAAGGGAGACCCTCATCGACAATGTGACAGCCAAGCAGAGATAAGGATATCTGCAGGAAAAACATCCAGCCAGAGAAAAAGGCAAGTGCAAACGTTCTGGGGGCCCTACCTAGGACATGCTTAGTAGGTCAAGGACCTCCATGCTTAGCAGCAAGAAGGCCAGCATGGCTGCAGTGGAGTGGAGGGGAGAGGTATGTAATGATATCACAAGGCAGGGGACACTGTGGGGAGGGCTCACATGAGGTGGGCACTCTGACAGGCTCTGCACAGAGGATAGGGAGCTCTGGAGTTCTGTGTAGAAGGACCGTGCTGGCTGCTGGGTAGAAGGAGGTTCAAGCACAGAAGCAGGGAGTCCAATTTGGAGACAGCTAGAGTGATCCAGGGTAGAGGTGATTGCGCTGAAACAAGGCATCCACAGTGGAGGTGGAAGGACAGGAGAATTTCTGGATATATCTGAGAAGCAAGGGCTGCAAGGATTTGCTGATGGGATGAACTCACAGGATGCCTTTGGTCCCAAAACCCCAGGTCAAAGAGAAGACTCCATGATCAATCAGAGAAGTAAAGACATCAGGCTGGAGGCCTCTGGAATCCTGGCCCTTAGTCTGGAGGCCAGGACACCTACTATGTGCCAGCTGCTGTGTGGGTTATTTTCACAGAAGGTTCTTCCCTATAAGTCTTCGTGGTAGGGTTGCCCATTTCCAATTCATGGCTAAGGATATTAGAATCCCAGGGAAATTCCACCAGTCAGGAAGAGAGATCTGAATCTGTGTGTGCCAGGCCCTGAACACCATGCAAAGGGACAGCTAGGGGTATGCACAACTTAGAGGCTTGGCAAGGCCAAGGTGGCCAGAGACCCCAAGGTGGGGAGTCCCTGACACCTCTCTGGCAGCTCCCACTTCTCACCAGAGCTCTGAGGGGAGCTATGAGTCCCAGGTCTGGCCCAGAATTGAGCTTTCTTGGTGCAATTTGGATGTAGCTATCAAAGGCAGAAAGCTGAGTGGGGACAGACAGGAGATACTGGTGACCCTTCCAGGCTGGGCTCAGCTTTCCTGTGCCCACAGGGAGGGGGACACTCCAGTGCTGCCACACCAAACTCCTTGAATTCAGAGTTTCCACATGTCAGCATCCACACACTGAACACTGCAGCTAGCATCCTGGGAGGAGACTGAGGTCGTTGGTTCTGGCCAGCCCAGGCTGTTTGGAGGAAATGGGCCCGCCATCAGCTCTGTGCACCTGCACTAGGCGTTGTCTATTTCTCCTCTGGTTGCCAGAGCAACGGAAATAACAGTAGCTGCAGAAAGCCCCTTATGCCACAGCCCAGCAGACCCTGACCAATGGCAGCCAGACCCTGCATCTTTGCTTCCCTTTTCTGCCACCCCCAAAAACATCATCCTAGGAACCAGGAACGTAGCCACCCTTTTGCTGAGCCAAAACAGTCCTCAAAGCCTGAGCAGCTGAGCTTTTCTTGGTTCGCCTGGGTTTCTGACATCCAGCCCCTGGGGAGAGGGTGAGACACCCACATCCAGGCATGGAGTACAGTGTTGGCTGGGATTACCTGGACACTCCAAGTGACCTACATGTGCAGTTTCCCAAGGTGTGGCCCTGGCTGTTGACCCTAGAGTTTGCACTTGAACACAGTGGTCTGGCAACTGCCCTTACAAACAATTTTTATCTCATGAGAGGTGCAGGGGATGTTGGTCCAGCCCATTTCTAAGGGATCAGTGTTCTCATCCCATGCAGGGGGACCCCACTTTGAGAGGACAAATGATTGTGGTAATTTATGGCAATAAGTGCTGTGAGAGTGATTGAGAAGTGAACAAGTAGCCTGCCCGTTAACTCACAGGTGGACCTCAGAGACCAGAGACTCGCTTGCTCTGTAGGAAAGCATGTGTACAGTCCCCCTGGGATGGCAATGTTCTAGGTGCTTGGCTGGCCTACCTTTCTTGTCTCAGGCATCTGCTCACATTGCAGCAAGAGGACCTCAGGCACAAAGCAGAGGAATGGATGGTCAAGATCCTGGCCTTTGTGCTGTTAGAACCCACCACGGCACTTCTGTGCTATTTTGTTTGGTCCTCTCCACAGTTCCACAAGTTAGATATAGGATTTTCTTCATGTTATAAATGAGAAAATTAAAATTCAGAGAAGTGAAGTGACTTGCCTGAGATCACACAGCAAGCAAGAAGCAGGACGAGAAGTTGAATGCAGATGCTCTATTCCATATTATACTGCAATGGTTTATTGAAAAGCTTAAATAAGGAACTCCATTCCTTGATTATTCCATATGGCATAATCAAGAGTTAGAGGTACTCTATTAGTTTTCATAACAAAGTATCATCGCCAGGCTAGCTGGCAATGGTAGTTGGTAGTTGATTTTGTCATGATTCTGGAAGCTAAAAGTCTAGATCAAAGAGTGGGCAAGGTTGATTTCTTCTAAGACCCTTCCCCCTGGCTTGTGGAGGACTCTTCTCCTCTCTGTGGTCTTCCTTCTATTTGTGTCTGTGTCCTAACTTCCCCTTATAAGGACACCAGTCACATTGGATTAGGGCTCACTCAGCAGCCTCATTTAACATTAATCGTCTCTTTAAAGGCCCTATATCTAAACACAGTCACATTCAGAGGTCAGAGGTTAGGACTTTACCATACAGCTTTTGAGAAAGAGAGATAACAGGTACCAAGCCCTGTCTTTTCAATTCTTGATTTAGCTGCTCTGCAATATGTTATCTTGTTATATAGCAATATTATAAATGCAAAACAAATATAATAGGTACCTAAATAAGTGATTTTAAAAGGACTTTTATTAAATTTGATTTCCAGTTGCTGTTCTGTTTGCAAATCTCAGAAAGCACCTGCTATATGCAAACACTTCTGTTGTTCCAATGTCCTGTGGCAGGTGGCTCCTGTATTCACTAGACTGCAATGAGTCGGGAGGACTAAGATACAAAGCAGGCATGCTCTGCACCTGAGAATGGTGACCTGCAATGTATTGGGAGGTCTGAGGGTTGAGAATCACTGCCACTGGCATTATTAAGGAGAATTTCCAGGTGGTGGCGGGAGAACTTTAAAGCTGAGCCTTCACAATCACAGATGCTGAGGATTTTGGCTTTTACAAACGTCCATTTAGACCTTATATTTGGATCCCCTCCAATTTTTATATAAAAGGAGAAATAATATTTCCAATATCATTCTGCTGCATTTCCCTCAATGGGGATCTTCTTCAAGGTGGCCAGGAGAAGAAAGGACAGTGTCCAGAGAATAGAACCCAGTGGCCAGTTTCAGCTGCACCTAAGTCCATGCAAATATGAGTGATGGGGGCCCTTCACATCCTCACTGTCTGGAAGCCCACAGGCTGCAACCCCAGCAGAAAGGTTGGCATTGCTGGGCGCTGGTGGCTCACGCCTGTAACCCTAACTACTCAGGAGGCAGAGATCAGGAGGATCACAGTTTGAAACCAGCCCAAGCAAATAGTTTGCCAGACCCTATCTCAAAAAAACCCTTCACAAAAAAGGGCTGGTGGAATTGCTGAAGGTATAGGCCCTGAGTTCAAGCCCTGGTACCACAAAAAAAAAAAAAAACCAAAAAACCCAAACCAAAATAGCTTGGCATAGTTGGGGAAGTGTGGCTGTAGTCAGCCCTGATCCTCATCTCCATTCAGAAATCAGCTCATTTCCCAAGATGGGACAAGGTAGGCCTTGGGCAGACAGATGACTCTAGGACCATTTCTCCCTAAGAACAAGATTGGGATTTTCTTCTTCCTTTTCTTTTTCTTTCTTCCTTCTTTCCACCTTTCCCACTTCCTCTTCTTCCCCTTCTCCTCTTCCTCCTTCTCCATCACCATCTTCTTCTCTTGCTTTTCCATTCTCTACTAAGACTTTGGAACACAGACCTTTTCCTTTTACCACTCACATGTATCCATCTTTAATAAACCAAATGGTCAATGAAACCACAAAGCCAACTTGCTACACTGAGAGGAACTCTCAGGATACAACCCAGTGTGGGGTGCATGCTTTTGTACTTAGTTTCTGCTATTGAAATAGCCCTTTTCCCTTTCTCCCATCCATCCCAGTTGCTTCCTGCCAACCCTGAAACCTCGAGGCTCAAAGGGCACCCCTTCAAGGAAACCATTTCCCCTCCACACACTCAAGTCTTGGCTGGTTTGCCTACCCTACATTCTGACTGTTTCTCCCTATCTTAGCTGGCAGTTACATGTTCACTTGTGTCTCTTACAGCAGATCTTAACCTCCACAAAGGCAGGTACACCTATGATTATCATGGTGCCCCATGGAAGGTGCCCCCATATAAGAGTTCACCAGACCATTAGAGGCAGCCAGATGTGGCAGTAATTGGAATCATACAGGCTCTGGTTGTATTCTCGTTTCAATACTTACTATTTGAACAATTGATTACACTCTCTGTGCCTCAGTTTCCTCTATTGCAAAATGAAGATAACAATGTAGTCAAGTGTTTCTTAAGGACAGGACAATTTTTGTGATTTGCATTCTCCTCTCCAGAAGGTGAAAATGAGATAAAAATGTTGAAGAATTAATTTGGCCCTGACATCTGGTTTAACTGATAGTGTACCAGGTACCAGTACCTGGTAAACTATCTTTTATTAGTTGGTGAACTTGGTTGGATGGTAAGGAGACACCCAGTCTCAGCTTGGGTAAGGAAAGTAAGGAGACACTCAGCTTGACCTCAGGAACAGCAAATATTTGGTGCTGATGTATCTTGGAAGCTTTGGTCAAGAAAACTAAAGAGGTTATGTTTAGAATGTATGCTATTATAGAAGCATACTGGACATTTAAAAGTTCTCCGAACATAAATATCACTGGTTTTTACCAATAAAATTCTGAATTCCTTTGTTACTATAGTAAAAGAAAACAAAAAACAAAAAACAAAACAAAAAAAAAGGACAGGACAAGTCCTGAGAAATGCATCTGTAGGTGATTCTGTAATTGTGCAAATGTCATAGAGTATATTGCACAATCCTAGATAACCTACCACAGGCCCAGACCATATGGTATCACCAATGTCATATACACAGTCCATCATTAAGTGAAATGTTAAGTAGCACACGACTGTATTTTCATTACATGATGGTTTTAAGAAGCATGTAATAACAGCATCCAGCTGGCACTCTGTGTGCTTGCTCAGTAATATGAATTTCTTAACTTTCTTTGTCACCTGAACTTACTAACTAGAGCCACCACAATGCCTTTGACCTTGACCCTCAGGGTGCATAGACTTGCCTTTCTAAACCCCAAGTTCACCCTAGAATTTTAATTCAGAATAGAAAATGGGCCCAGCATGGTTGTACATGCCTGCTATTTGGAAGGCAGAGGTAGGAAGATCATGGTCCTAATCCAGCTGAGCAGAAGCACAAAATTCTATCTAAAAAACAAATCAAAAGCAAAAGGAGTAGGGCTGTGGTTTAGGTGGTAAAGTGCTTGCCTAGAAAGCATAAGGACCTGAGTTCAATCCCCAGCAGCACCCCCACCACACACACACACACACACACACACACACACACACACACACATACACACTGAAAATGTTCTCTGGGGCTTTCTGAAGCTGAGTCAAGAGGTTCCTTTCATCCTCTCTGCCTGTCAGGTTCTAAGATGCAGGGAACAGAAATGAATTAAGTTATTAAGTAGAAAAGGAAGTTATGAAGAGCCAGAGGGGTACCTCACAGTTTCTAGATTGGTGTAGACCTAAGGTCAGAGGCTGTATCTGGAACAATACCCTAATCAGTTCAGAGCTGCCAGAGAAGATGCTGCGGGCATCGCAACTGGGCACTGACCCAGCAACCAGCATCTGTGTGCAATCAGCACTGGACCCTGGGTGCTGACCGTGGACCACCCACAGTCTCTGTTGCTCTGGAAAGTAAACACAGCATCGCTGCTGTCCTGCCCTCACCCAAGGGGAGTCCATGCTGTGCCTATTTTTGTTGTATTTCAAAGTGTAGGAGAGGCAATTCTGATAGGTAGAACCCAGGCTAATATGCCTTTAACCCCACCACAAACCGGGGTATCCAAGTTAGCTATTCTATGAGAGGAGAAAGCTTAGCCTCATCAGGTCAGGAGATTCCCCCAAAAGAAAATGGGCTCGGTCACTGGGCATCCAAAAGAATGGCAACTGTCCCCTAGAATTTGCTTAGCATCTATTTCTTGAGTTTCTCCTCACCTGGCTCTTGCCAGCCTCAGGGACTAAGCCCCTGCCTCGCTGCTTCCTAGAACATTCTAGGTGACTCCCCACTGCCCAAAGTCCTGTTAATCTCAAACAATTCCACTTCCTTCACTCTCCCCATCCATTTCTATCAGTTCTCTCCCTCCAAGGTCAAGAGTCTGTCACTGTAGATGCACATAGCCACACAGTCCACCCATCCTTCTACTCAACTTTTTTTTTTCAAAGTTCAGTTCATTTCAGAATTACTCTGGTCCTAGGTAGCATGGGAGCAATTTGACATTTACCCACTTTTACACTTTAAGGAGGAACTCCCTCTCCCAGCTGGACACTTGTGTCAATGTCTGAAACAGCCAGGCTCGGTGAACATTATGTTCTTAAGATGGGCCTCAAAAAAATATAAAATGAATTTGAGAAGTGTTCCCTTAGAAGAGTCACATGCATATTAGCCAATTAAAGGCTCAAAAAGTCATAAATAAACTTAAAATTTCCACCCAATCCTCCCAAAGCTTATTTGTGACAAACTATTCCCATATTTTTGATGTAGCCCTAATAACAGCTTTTCACACTCTGTTCCCTAAATAAAACTATCCCATAGTGAATGAAACTCCATGGGGCTTGGAGAAGGGGAACAAGGAAGGTATGGAGAGGTACACTATAGATCCTTATTACTCAAAGAGTGGCCCACAGACCAGAACCACTACCACCACTGAGTAGCTTGGGAAATGGAGACTCTGAGGCCCACCCTGCACCCAGGAAACCAGAATGTGCATTTTAGCTGGATGATTCTCCACTCAGTAAAGCTTAAACTGTATGACGTAGATAACTGCAGCATCTACACATTCAAATTCCTCACGTGAACACTGAAGGAGTTCAGTTCATGCCCAAATTCCCACAAGTGGATTTGGTTCCTCCCTACGGGATTTTACAGAGCTCAGCATTCTTTTACAGGGTGGGCCTACACCCTTTGGAATTCTAGGACTTCAAGGAAACCATAGCAATTTGTGGTTTGGCTACAAAGAAGCTGAGCTGACTTCTGTGATCTTTCCTGAAGCATCCTGTGGGGATCCTCTGGCCTCCAGCGATGCACCATCATTGGCTCCTTGCACACCTGGGAGGTACTGTTGTAACTAGCCACAGACCAGGTAGCATTTAGAAACCAAATGTGTACCAAATACAAAAGGAATTCTAAGAGGGCACTTGCTTAGCTCTCTGCAGAAACTATGAGTCTCACCAGAAGTGGGAGATTTTAAAACAATGTAAATAAACTGTAACCAAAACCAATTTTTGGCAGCCAGCCTGCCATCCTTATTTGCCTTAGGTTACAAAAGGTCTTCTGAGCTCCCATAATGCCCTGTTTCACAGGGTAAGATTTCAAAAGATATGGAAGCAGACAGAGCTCAGTTCAGATTCTGGCTCTGCTACTTATCAGCTTAGAGAAGTCAGCCATTCCACTTTATCTCTTTGTTGTGGGGTTCCTCCCTATGAAATGAGGTTCTGAGGACCAGCTAAATGGAGCTGCTAAAAGGGGGAGTTCTTAGGCAAGATATGAGGAGCACCAGCATGGTGCCTTGCTGGCCAAGAACTCAACCATGTGAGACCCTCACATCTCCTGTTCCCAAGGCCATTCCACAGTGACAGCCCAGGACTTCCCTTCCCAAAGGCCTCCAGCCTGACATGACTGCCCTCCTAGACCTGATACCCTGGTTCCTACTTCGCACCAGCCATGGTGGTCACCTCTCCTCTATCCCTCAGTTTTCACAGACCACACGACCTAGAGGCTGCCTGGAGGTGAAGGAAACCTCTTTCTCCACTTCCCTACAGTCCTGCAGGGCAGTTCCTCACTTGTGCCAGACTTGGGGGAGGAGGCAAAGGAAATGGGAGAGGCAAAGTTGGGCCTCCTTCCTCCACAGACCTCCACCCTGGGCTTTGTACCTTATGCTTCTGAGAAAGAAGGAAGAAAGGTAAAAGATCAGTCTGATTTCATGGAGCCATGGAGACAGGTAAATACATGAACCCAGTTTCTTTTCTTTAAACTTGGAGCTGGTAGAAATTGATTCTCATACATGGATACAGACTCAGAATTTGGGGGGGCAGGCACAGAAAGGACAATCACTACAAGTAACTCACCCATCTCTTAAAGGGAAGAGACACAGATAACCATTAGATAACCAGACTGCAAGTGGCAAGTGGACTGACTAAACAAGACCACAGGCTACCAACTGATGATCCCAGACCCATGTCTGTGGGCTCTGCCAGTATCACCAGGGATGATGATGTTGTTAATCATCCAGCCATGAGGGTTTCCCAGGCAAGATGGACTGACAGCCCTCACGTTTGTAATACTAACAAGGTGAAGGTATAGGTGATTGGTGTTACTAAACCACAAGTCATGTTTAAATGTGCTGGCCAGCAAAAAATGTAGAATAAGGCTTTTTTCTAAAATACGCTCTACAAACAATGTATTTCAAATGGTCAACAAAACAACTTTTAAAATTTAGCAATAGTCCTCAGTTTTCTAAAGCATTAAAAAAGGTGCAATTTCTATAACCAGAGCTAAAGCTAGGCCACCAAAGGATTTAATGTCAGTCCCAGATGTGTACCTTTCTCTGGGCAGGGACCTGCTCAGAGCTGCATCTCATAGAATGTGGCCTGTGAACCAGGAAGGCTGACATCAGGGGGAGTTTTAGGGACGCAGAGTCGCAGGCCCCATGGCAGACCCTCAGAATCACAATGTGCATTGAACAAGGCTTGCACAGGGGGTCCATGTGCTTGTATGTTCAAGAAGGGCTATATTAGAACACCAAAAACCAAAGGGATTACTACACCAGTGTATTCTTTTGGGGTAGTTAGGACAGGCAGATCCATTCTGGCATATCCATGAAACTAGAAAGTGACAGTGCCTATTTGTGCAATGACTCAAGAGGGCAGGAGAAAAGAACCTCTGTTCAGAGACCCCAGACACATTCCTACTCAAATAAGTTAATGGCCCCAATTCAGTGGTGACATTTTGAGGCAGGAAGGAAAGTTCTCATGCAGTGCATCATGGGAGTCACATGACTCCTACAGGAAGCCCGCCATTGTGTTTGGGCTCACGAGGTCTGTTAAGTTGGTAGGCTAGTCTTGGTCTTGGTCTTGTTTTTTACGGCTGCACTCATTAACCTTCACCTAGCAGCTATATCCTAACAGTGGTGAGCTGCAAAGCACAATGGTAACAGATTGTGCAATGTGGGTGACATGAAAATATGGACAAAGAACAGGATAGAAGAGGGAGTGGAGTTTCATAACCCATCCAGGAATCATGACCAGCATGACGCAGGGAGTTTCATGCTTGAGGCAGGGATGGGGGAAACATGGAGAGGGATTAACAATGAAATCTGGTCTCTGGCTTTCATTAAATTCTCTCAAATGTGTCCTGAAGGCCCTTTGAATTTCTCAACATTTCTAACAGTTTATAATTAGAGTGTTTGATGGAATGGCTTAAACTAGACAGAAAAGCTTCCATATCAGAACATTTTTATCATATTTTAAAAAAATAGTACTGGGGTTTGAACTCAGGGCCTTGCACTTGCTAGGCAGCCATTCTACCACTTACACAATGACCCAGCTGTTTTTACTTTGGGTATTTTTCTGATTGAGTCTCTTGTTTTTTGCCCAGGCCACCCTGGACTGCGATTTTCCTATTTATACTTCCTGGAATGGCAGGCAAACACTACTACAGCCAGCTTTTTATTGATTGAGATAGGATCTGTCTAACATTTTGCCCACGTTGGCCTTGAACTGAGATCCTCCTGATCTCCACCTCTGCCAGGAGGAAGCTACTGTGCCCAACTGCTTTTATCAGAGTATAAAAATCACCCAAAGACTATGTGCACAGCATAAAAACAGGTATGTTTATTTATATGAAAGTGAACCAGCTCGATCTGTCACCAGCTGCCCGCCTCTGACTACTTCTTTATTGCTGTCTTTCCCTGCCTCTCAGAGAATATCCAGAAAAAAATCCCAATAGTCAACTGAATGAGCATCCTTCTACTTCTACTTCTAAATCCTACAGTGAAGAGAATAGTTAAATTCCACAGAAAGCTGGAAAGAGACCCTAAAATTCACTTTTATAAAAGCTGAGGTACTTCTTTTCTTTTTGAGGAACACTTCATAGCATAAGATTACCAATCAATGGCACCTTATTGAATTTTATTTTATATTTACCCACATATCTTCTATTCCAAAATCCTCTTCCTGAATTTTCAGAAGAAAATCCCATCTCCCCAGGAAGAAAACATAGGTTCCGGGGGTAGGGTGTATAGCCTCGAAAGACCCCTGACCCCTGACTTGAATTGTCCAGGTGAGCTGGACAATATACAGCAATTGTGACATTTGTACAGCAGTTCCCTGGATATACAAACCTCCTAATGTGCATCATCTCATGTTTCTGAAGAGGTATGCATTGTGTTTAATTAAAACCTGAGTGATGGAAGTAGAAAGTTATTTCAAGGCTGTTCGCACATCCTCAGCCCCTTCTTATCAAGCTTTCAAGGCTCTATTCTAAAAGGTTAGGGGGTGGAGAAGGCAATTACCTCTGTTCTCCAGCAGCTGCCAGAGATTACTGCATTAGAGTAATTATCACCAAATAATTGTCCCCTTTCTTCCCTGCTGATGGGGCAGAATGGGAGCAGAGACTCAACTGAAATAGATTTGGGACTTGGCTGAATACAAGTTGGATAGCTGAGGTCCATGAGCAGCCACAGGACTATTTCAGCTTCATGGCTGTTGACCTTAGAGAAAAATTAAAATTCATCTGAAACAAAAGAAAAACCTATCCACTGTTACCTGCTGGAGGTTAGGTAGATGTCTCAAAGTTGAGCAACTGTAGTTTGGAATAAGTGTTTCTTTTAGCCTAAAATAAATTGTCCTCTGTTGAGAAATATTACAGAAGATAGGAATAAGAGCAGCTTTTTCCAGAGCCTTGAACTTGGAGGCAAGAACCTGACTCATCTCTGTATTAGTATTTGTGAAAAGACAGTACTAATAACCCCTCCCTGCCTTTCTGATATTTACAGGGAGGTTATTAAAACTATCTGTTTTGCTTGACTCTTGAGCCATGACAAAGTCCAAATTCTCCAAAAGACTTCTCAAAAGTTGTCATGAGACTGGAGATAAGGTAGGCTAAATCGTGAGTGAAGAGCGTCACAAAGTCAGTAGTGTCATCTTTCAGGCTACCATCTACCCAGGGCTACCCTAGACTGCTAGGAAAGGAAACATTCCCTACTAACAAATATTTAGGTACAATTCTATGTCAGACAAGAACAAAGTAGACTAGACTATCATCAGGATCTTCCAAGAAGATGAAGGCAGGAAAATGCCTACCTCTCCTCACCTTCTCTCTCATTGAGGGAGCTCTAATTTCCACCAGTAAACCTGCATTTTGTCTGATATGTGCCAGACATTGTACAGGGGGATAGGAAGCATGGAAAAGCCTGAGGCAACCAAGACAAACTCTGCTCGTGGATGAGTTCACAGCAACTCCTGTCTCTGAATAAGGCAAAGGGGTTACAGGAGTTCAGATTTGCCTTCACTGCTTGCTAGCTTTTGACCCTGGCCAGGTCAGTCACTCATCTCTTCATGCCTGTTTCTCCCTCTGTAAATTGAGCATAAGGATATTCTGACTACTTACCTCCCAAGAGTGTTGAGAAGACCAAATGAAGTAGAACATGCAAAATCTCTTTATAAATTGCAAGGCACTGTGCAAATGTAAGCATTATTATAATTATGGGTCACAGCGAAAGAGTCACTAGATTCCTTAAAACAATGCCACCTGCTACATAAAAAACAGTCCCACCTAGAAACTCCCATCTTCTAAATCCCCTAAAAATTAGCACATGAGAAAAGCAGGCAGGCTTGCCTTCAAAAGAGGGGTGGATATGAACATTCATTGGGCCTGGTACCCAGAGTACGGAGTACAGGAGGTGCTCTATAAGTGTTGACAAATGCAGATACTATCAGAGGCCAAAGTCAAATTAGGGAAAAAGCAACCAAAGGGGCTAATCTGGCTACTGATGGTGGGAAAATAATGAGTCCACCTGTCTTCTTATGTAATAGCATCCATGTCAGTGGTCAAGGTCATTTTGCAATGATTTAGAACTCCCTCACAGTGTTCCCCATGCTTCCTCTCCCACCACCACAAAACTTCTTTTAGCGTTGCTTGCATTTCACCCAGATCATAAGACCATCTTGAATTTGGGGATAATTGCAAGCCAACTTCAGTTTGAATGGGAAAAGAATTCAGTGTCAGATTCTAGATCATTCAGAGCTCAGCACAAAGGTCCCAGACACACATTAACCCATGGGGCACCAGTTTTTGAAGAAGGTAATGACTGGAGTTCCAGTTCACATGGTTCCACTTTTTGACCTTGGCAGCAAAGAGCTTAAATTCTTTCCTCTGTATTTTCAAATCTCTAAAATGACTGTACCATCTTTCTCAATACACACTCGCACCCAAAACAAAAGTAACAACAAATATCCCCAGAGACAATGAAGATTTAAAAAAAGAAACAAATTTAGGAAGAAGACTGGGAAGCTGAGCTACAGAAATGGAGCGAGTCTGGCCCAGGAATGAACTTCCCTGTATGCAGCTGTGTAATTTGTACCTCTCCCTTTAGGACTAAGCTCAGAATAGACCGAGTGTTCCTTATTAGAAGTTTGTCCACTCTGCAATGGCCAACAGAGAAGCCCAGTTACATGTATGAGAGGCTTAGCAAGAAAACACGTGGCCTGCCATTCCAGCACTAAAATTTATGACAGCTCTGAGCAAAGCTCCACACGGCAGAAAATTGGGTGGCTCAGATGAAACAAGTGGCCCACACAGGCCCCTCATGCCCAGCTGGGACTTTCCACCTCAGTCACTCTCTCTGTAGTATAGGGTTTAGAAATAGATTTTCAAAGGGAAAATTCTCCTAAAACCAAAGAAATTCATTTAGACTTGAACAAAGGTGGTTGTTTTGGGGGACACAGGAAGAGAAACAGCCAGAAGACAGGGAAAGGAGGCATGCATACAGAGCTTAAGTCTGATCTGAAATAGTCTCAATGCAACAGACTACATCCTCACCTCTGCAGAAGGAAACCCAGAGCTGTGAACCCACACTGTGCCCTAGGGAGCATGCCACACAGGCAGGCCCCTCCCACGGCATGTGTCTAGCCTCTCCAGCCTGAGGAATTTCACAGAGACCATGGATTCCTGCAGCTCTTAAGGTTGCTCAGCACCCTCCTAGTTTATAGGTCAGGAAACAGACAAATAGTGAAATGGCTTACCCAGATTTGCAATCTTCCAATACTTTCCCTCCCGTCTTGTGCACAAAAATAGTGAATGATGTTTGGTTTGGTTTCTGTTATTGTTTGTTTGTTTTGTGAAGGACCTGTTTTCATTTTCAAAAGAAACCTCTTTGCAAATTACCAAACTATCAACCCTTAGGGGAAAGAATCATCATTGATTTCCAAATGTTGAGTATCAACCAACAGTGCTTCTGTTATATCACATAATACAGAATACTTTAAAATTGCCCTCTGAATGTTTCTGGTAATCAAGTGAAGCCATGGAGAAAGGGCTGCCTGCTGGCCTTCTTCCCTCTTTATCACAAGCCCCCTCACTCTAGGAGATTCACACCTAGCCACCAAAACCAGGGGCACACTAAGACTTGATGTTAACAGATATGTAGGAGAGGACTGGTTTTGCCTAGTGTTCAGTCCCGTGTTAAGACAAGCCCATACACACACACACACACACACACAGACACACACACACACACACACTTTTGCTTAGAACTTAATATAGACAAGTTCTAGATCCTTGGGGTTTAAGATCCAAGCCTGAGATCTGAGATAGCATTCCTTAACAGGCTATGCTAGCAGCTCCTGTCCTGTCTCTGCCCCCTTTCTCTGGGCTCCTTCCCACGTTGTGGGCAGAGTCTCCCACCAAGGCAGGCTTCAGCCTTTCCTGTGCCCAGTGATCAGTTTCTCCTTCCCATTCTCCTGACGACCCCTGTGCTGTAGGTCTGGAAGCCCTTTCTTCCACAATATCACATTCCTCGTCTGGGCCCATTTGGTTTGGCTGACCCATAGGCTGATCTGGTCCTCAGCAAGTTCTTTCACCTTCAGTCCTAAGTACTAGGAGTCTTCCTCTTACAAGGCTCCAGCTCCATTTCCCAGCCAGTGGTGGAAATGCCCTCATGGCTCAGAGACAACAGCCATGGAACGCTCCTTCCTTCCTCCTGCACCTGTCCAGTTACCTTCCTTCTAAGCTCAGAGATGTCAAACAAGCTCTGTTAATTGATGGCATAGCAATTGGCTCTAAAGCTTTAGTGGGGGTTAGGGGTCTTTGGTTTCCTTTGTGGCACTTCCTCAGAGGTAAGGACTAGGGTTATTTGACTGTTGATGCCAAAGAAGCGTGGTGAGGAGCCATGGAACAGGGAAGGATGGAGAGCCAAAAGAGTGTAAATAGAAGCTGTAGGCAGCTAGAGCTTCCTGTTAGAGGCGGAGTAAAATGCCTCAGGATGAACCAGGGTGCTGGCTTATCCATCCAGCCAGGCCTGTCCCTTATTGACCAGTGCTCACTCCTTAGGCAATAACTCCCTGGCACCTGCAGCCTCACCTGGCACCTCCCAGCTCACTACTGTGGCCAGGACTGTGCCAGGCAGAAGAAGGAGGCCGTCCATTTGTACAGCAGCTTAGTCTACAGCTGAACCCTGGGTGACCATGGGACAAGAGTGGAACATCAACAGCACTTGCTATAAGGATGGCGATTGCTGTCCTCTCTGTGTCACCTTCCAGAATTTAATTTAATGTAACATGCGTTGAGTGCCTACCATATGTAATATAGCAGACTCTATTTGAGAAACTCTGTGTTACACACAGAGCTCCTAGTTTTCCCCACACAGAGCTTTTGATCTGATGCAGAAGGCAAACAGAGATAAAAGTCAGTATAGAGCAGAGGATATGAGATGTGCTGTACTAGAGCCATGAATCACAGGCTGTGAGAGCTACAGGAAAATGAAGTTAATTTTCACTAGAGGCAAAAGACTAGCAGTGCACTTTTCCAAGGTCAAAATATTTTCAACATATGGTAAATCGACAAACATCCAATTCCCACCAAAAGCAAGAAAAGAAACATTCTTTCACAGGGCCCTAGAGCTAGAAAAGAGCAAGAAAATTACGACCATTTTATCTCAATCCATAAAAGGAAGCCAACCACATATTTGAATATCAGTCCAGATGCATTTACAATCCAGTTGCAAGAATAAGATATTTCTCCTTCTCCATATTTGATCTCCCATTTGTGGTCTGCTCCCATTTGTAGAAATGAGTTGTTAACACATTTTGTGAGGCTCCCAAACTTAAGAGGCCTGACCTCCTCCTGTGCCGGTGACAGGCAGCCACTCTCCATGGCCTTGCCTTTGCAGGATGGCTTTGGCCTGAGGCCGAATGAGAGCTCAGCAGTTCTCCAAATCCAGGTGTAGAAAGTGGATGACTTCAGCATGAAAGACAAGGGCTGGGAGAAGGGGGAGCGCAGAAGACAGATGGATGACTCAGTCCACATTCATGGAAAGCTGGGGTTTTGTTGGGGGAAACTCAAGCTTTCATTTGGTGGTATTTGGAGGCTTAATTCCCAGCTTCTAATTAAATGTATAAACTGTAATCACAAAGATATTTCACAATTAGTTTCTTAGATCTGGAAGTGGTTCTACAGAGCAATTTGAAATGGGGGGAGGAAAGGGAGAGGTATGGTGAAGGGTTAGGAGGGGGCTGCCTCTTGGGAGGCTGCCAGCTGACTCCGAGCTCAGGATTTTACACTTGTGCTCCAATCCTGGAGGACTATAAGTAGAGAAGAGTGGAAAAGGCCCCCCAGTACTAGGGATTAAACCTAAGGCCTCACACATACTAGGCAAGTTCTCTACCGATCAAGCCAGAACCTGGACCCTTTTGGCTTTTTGTATTTTGTTTTTGAGGTCAGGCCTTGTTAACTTTTTGCCTCGGTAAGGCTTGAGCTCACAATCCCCATGCCTCTGCCTCCCGAGTAGCTGGGAGTATAGACATGCATTACCATGCCTGGCAATGGTGGGGGCTTCTTATTCTTTTTGCCCAAGTCCTGCATTCCTGACTCTTCCAGGTACCCTGTTGCCAGACCTGGATGTGCATCTGGAAGTTTGGGAACAGAGCAAGAAGCAGTAACTACACCTCCAGGTCATTACTGGTGGCATGCCTGGCCACCATCTCAGAAAGGAGGCTAGTGAGTAGTGGGAGGAGAACAGGGCTGAGTGAATCTCTGGAGTAATGGCAGGCTTAAATGCCCACTTGACAGCATTGGATTGGGAGTACTTCTGGGGCTGGGCGTCTCTCTTTCGATCCCCTGCTGAGGGACTAGGTGGCATTACTGGGCCCAGACTACCTACCTCCTCTACTGTCCAAAGGGAGATTTTGCAAGACAGCAATCTTATAGTAGGTGAGGGAGATCAAAGCCCTGGGAAGGATGTTGACTTCTAAAGGGAAGACACATCCAGAAGTCCAACTCAAAGATGAACATGGAGTCCTGAGCACTTCATACAAGGCTGCTCTGGACCAGCTTCCCAAGGTCACCTGAGAAGCACAGAGTATAACCCCCACTAGAGACAAGTTCTAGATGGCTGGAGCCCAATACCCAAAACAGAAACATGCCCGGTCACTAAAGTTTGACATCCAAGCCTGGCATGTCTCCTTTACTGCGCTCTCCAAACATTTTGGATGAGTAGGAATAAAGCACAAGTATGTGTGAGGACCTTTAGATGTTTCAAGGTCATTATCTCTAATCACAGCTTTGAAAGGTAGCATCCTCCACTTTGCAGGTGGGCCCAAGGGTCAAGATTTAGAAACTTACCCAAAGTCTTACAACTGTTAGAGGTAGAGACGACACTGAATTGAGCTTGGATTGACTTCAGAGCTTCATCTCTCTCCACTCCAACATACCATCCATCTTTGCCCTGTCTTGGAACCCAGGCTGTTGAGTATTGGAACATTTGTGTCAGGGAAGCAATGGTGAGGCTGGTGGCTCATGTTCTGCTGTGGGATTGGGGGCAAGTTATTTAGCCCTCTGGGAGTTAGTTTCCTCATTTCTAAAATAGGAAAGAAAATATTGCTACCCACCTCATAAAGTTGTGAAAAAGACTAAGTGAGATAGTCTTTGTAAAACACTCAGCACAGTGCCTGGCAAGGAGTCATACTTGATAACTGTTGCTGGTTATTGCTTTTTGTGTCTAGACACAGAGCTATCCAGGAAGGCTTTTTAGAAAAACTTATGTGCACAGAATTGGAATAATTATAATCTTTGAGTTTTGAGATTGTAATTCCTTTTTTAAATTTATTTTTATTTTTTATTATTGTTGTACTGGGAATACATTGTGACATTTACCAAAGTTCTTACAATATATTATAATGGAATTCACCCCCTCCACCATTCTCCTATATCTCCCCTCCCCTCATTCCTGGAATAGTTTCAACAGGTCTCATTTTTCCATTTTCATACATGAGTATCTAATATTTCCACCATATTCATTCTTCTATTCTTATTATTAATCCATGTTTGATCCTCCTTGTGAACTAACTATATATTTGTTTTATACTATATATTTACAAAACTGCCACTCAACATGAGCACTAAACCATTGGCAATAACTTATAGCTCTTACATATACAAGGGATTTCATAGCTGTACAATATGTATCCTTACATATACCCACTCCTCAATTCTCAATGTTGCAGCATACTGAACACACTCGATGTTCATTAAATAAATGAACCAATGCATGCAATATTTCTTCATTGGCCACTTGTGTTGAGGGACCAAATGCTAGATACCATTCCCCAAAACAAGATGTGAGACTACGTGGTAAAGTTTACAAAGGCAGTGTCTATAAATCAGGTTTTAATTAGTACGAACCCCCTCACACAACTTTCTCCAGTGACCTGCCTGGACTGCCAGGATCATGGAGACTAGAACATGCCTGGGACTTTCCCTCCCTACCACCCAAATGGTTATAGCTAGATTCCCCTAACCAATTCTAAGTCTTGCACATGTGATTGATACCAAGTTACCCAACTTTTGTCATTTTTTTAAAAACATTTTTTATTATATTATTGAGGTACTGGGGGTACATTATGACATTTAGTAGAGTTCTTACAATATATCATAGTTGAATTCACCCCCCCTCCATCGTTCTCCTTTATCCCCTTCTTCCCCCATTTCTGGAATAGTTTCAAATATTTCCATTGTCACACGTGAGTACATAACATTCCACCACATTCACCTCATCCCCTTTCCTTATGTCCTCCCCCTCCCACTGGTACCAAGCCCCCACATAGGAACTGTTTTAACTTCCTGTTCTCCGTTTTTGAAAAAAAGACATTTTTTTTTGTTTATGACAGCTATACAGGGTGTTTCATTGTGATATTTCTATGTATATATGTATGATAACCCTAATTGTTTCATCCCCTCTATTCTTCTCTTTCCTACCTTAGTCCTTTTCTTATGGTGATTTCAACAGGCTTAAAAATTCTGTATTCATTCTTGCATAGAAAGTACATCAACCATACTCACCTTGTTAACTTCCTTTTTTCACCCTTTCATTAGTACCTTCCTCTTAGCATAACCTGTTTTTCACAATACTGCTTGTATTTTTATTGGCCTATATTCTACATATGACAGAAAACATTCAAGCCAGGTTAATTTAGATTCATGGCTGCCCTTATATCAAGCTATAACTGTGACTTTATCTGAGGTCACACCCTTGCTTGGTTTTTCTCATTAGCCTGTCTTGCATCCTTCACTTCCTTCCTGGTTTTTCTTAGAGCACTTTATTACTAAATCATTTGCATATGAACCTAAATTTAGTTGTTAGACCCACTCTAACTGTTCACCCTATAACTGTGTGCTGTAAACAAACTGGTCTCTAAGCAGCACTCAGGATGGCAGGAGTGCAGGTGGCAGGTACGAGTTGCCCAGAGAGCTGGAACCCAGCCTCCCCAGAAAGCAGCCCATATCACAACAAACCTTTCATGAAGGAAGAGTGACTTCTACTCTTACAGAGCCTAATCTCAAGTATATTTGTCACTAATAAATGTTTATTCAAATTTGTTTTCACTCTCCCCTTTGCTTGTTAAATTTTTGACTGCCAATCATCAGTACCTGAGGAAACTGAATAAACACTCTACTCAAAAGCATGTATTTTAAATTTTATTGAAAGTTAGGAGACCTGCAGATAAGGGTGGAGATAAGCCTACAATGGAACTCTAGATGAAATTCAATACCTGTTTCTTTACATAGAATTGTGCAAAGCAAGAGGACTGGAGGGTAGAACACTAGTCAACAGAAAACTCGAAACTTAATAGAGGTATATTGTGTACCCATTTGAAGGACATTAGCCGTAAAGACACCTGTGCCACACAGCTCACAGCCCCAAAACAGATGAGAAGACATCAGGTCCTTAATCTAAAAGTGGAGGGCTCAACCCCTAGGTGGGTCACAGCAATTTGGATGCAACTGTTACTTCCTGACTCCCCAGATGGAGAACACTGATGAGTCATAAAGAACCCAACAGGTCCCTCTGTGGGACAAGTCAGCTGTGAGCCCCAGAGCCTCACTTTGCACCAGGGTAGTGTGACAACTGGCAATCTTATGGGGAGAAAAATGGTGACAGCATCTCACAGTTCTATTTAGTACTAAGTTTCCTCCCAAATTGTTCACTCCTCCCGCATCCACAATGGGAAATACCCAAATTTACTCTGTTCACCCCTTCACTGTATCATCTGGGTTTGAAGTAGTGGCGTAATGGTGAGGCAATGTGGGTGAAGACTTCAGTTCTAAGAGTTGAAGCCATGGGAACCCTTTCCAAATATGTTTTCACCTATTGGGAGAAGCATCAACTGAAGAACTTTGAGAAGCAAAAAGCTCAGTGAAGAGATGTAGTGCCAGAGCCAGACTGCTAGTGCAAGTCCAACACCAGCTCACACCCACTGTGCATCCTGGGGCAACTGGGACTCAAGCAATAGGGTCTTTGTGAGGCTAAAATGAGCTAATACTTGAAAAGTGCTTAGCCTAGCACCTAACTCAGACTACTCACTAAACATTAATCTCTGTTGTATTGGCCATTGTTATTTAAATCATCTTCTTCATCAGTCATCCCTTCCCTGACTAAGAAAGTTTATAAGTTGGAAGTAGTCATTTTAAATTCAAGATGAAGGAACATCCATCCTGCCCTTGAAGTCCCCAAATAAATCCCTCAGATTTTCTTCATATGTATCTTGATCTAAAAGTTCATTCTGTAGAAGACTTAAGTCAAATACCTCTTGCCTTCTAGCCCATGCAACATCCCTAATGTCTCAGAAACCTCAAGGGCTCAGGATATGATACTCTATTTATTTTTGGGTATTGAACACACAGTAAAATGTTAACTGTAAGTCAAATAAATCAGTTCAATGCTTTTTCCTTTTCCTATGCAGAGGCTCACTGTAATAACTTTTTAGCACTAGACAAAGCCAAGAATTGATATTTTCACTGTACTTTCCTTCCTGTTGTTCCATCAAACTAAAGTCGTTTTTTTTTTAAGTCAACCAATATATAAGGAAATTGTGTTCATCTTCTCTCCCATCTTCTCCAATAGGCCCTCTGTGCAGTAGTAAGAGTATCTTTGGTTTAACACTCACTAATTCTTACTACTTGGCTAATCTCAAATTAATCTAATACTCAATAATACTAATACTGTTCTAATACCTAAGCACTGAAGCCACATAAACAACAAAATAAAACACACAGGGAGGACCCACAGAGTTCAGTCCAAATGAAAATGCAGGGTCCCTTGTTCAAAAACAAGGGGAGAGTTTCAAAATGGCAACAACAGAGCATGAATCCAAGTTCTGGGCCCTTCTAAACATGGGGCTCCAAGTGACAGAGTTGCTGGCATGCCCAGGAAGCCTGCCCTGCTTTTGGTCACTGAGTAGCTACCACCCCATCATCACTCTTGTCCAACACTCTTACTTTAGCTCCAAATAGTTCAATGGAATGTGACTATGGCTGCCATTTTGTTTTTACTAGCATATTTGCGTCTGTCCCAATGGTCCCACCCTTGAGACCTCAAGATGTAAGGAAGAAAGACTGGCATGATTACTAATCTTGGCTCTCACTGGTTGTGTGACCAAGGGCAGGTCACTTAACCTCCCCAAGCTTAAATTTCCTCACCTGAAAAATGCCTATCTCAAGGGATTGTAGTAAATCCCAAATGTGACAAACATGAACCCCTGGCTGCAGGATCTATATCCAATCACTCTCAGTCATTCTCATCTCTCTAAACATAGCACAGTGTTAGTGTTCAATAAATGTTGATTAAATGGATAAAAATCACCCTAACTTAAACAAGCAAACCCTGAGAAAGCAAAGATCATTTACCTCCATCATTAATTCCAATATGAAAAGGTAGCAAAGTACCTCAAAGTCTGTAAGAGTAGTCCATCCTTAACACAAATTGTTGCTTCCTCTTTTCTTCCCTTTGGTTTCAGAACAGTAATATGAGCAACGAGTCACTTTAAAATACTTTCCTATTTTCCACTCTATCTAATTACATGGTGTCATGAGCCAAAAGATAGACCACAAGATTTTGATGTTGCTGCAACATGCAAGTGACGAAAATTATCATTAGCAAACTGCATCCGAAACTGAGTTAGAGCTTCACCCAAAATACTCCCAGGAGAAACAGCCCACTCTAATGACAGAATGAAGACACAGACTGAGTTCACAGCCCAAGGAACCATCAAGACCAATCATAGATGTTTTAAAAACACAAATTATTGCTACAGCAGGTCATAAAGGAGACTAAACCAACTACACTTACCCGTAATGATTTTTTAAAAAATAATACTACCACGCATTTCACACGTGCAGAAAACTCCAGGCTAAATTGGTTGTGAGATATAAAGCTGTATGCATTCAAAAAAATAGTCGCTGCAATTAACACTAATTAACCAGCCCTAACAGTTGGGAGCCAGTTGGAGAGGTTTAAGCTTACATGTAAATGAGGGAGGAGGGGCCTGTTAGGAAAAGATGGCTGGCATATTTGTTTTGTTTTGACTTCTTTCCAGACATATTTCAGTTTACATAAATATTTCAAGGTTGGATCAGACAGGATTTACAGCACAATGGTATCAGGAATGCCTTTATAAAAACTTTGATATGGTCTAAATTAGGTTTCTAGAAGAGGAGGGGCAGGCGTGGAAGTAGGAGTCTATTTCAAATACATAACTTCATGTCCTGACCAGCACTTCACACACTTAATAAATCACAGGTACTTCGAGTGGTGTTTCCACGGCCTGGATTTTAGCTGTTGGTTTCTGCAGTGACAGAGGCTGCCTGGAGAGAGCTTGCCAGCCTTCTGGCTTCAGCACAGCCTGTGTGACCTTTGGTTGACCTTGGACTCTGGGATTTGAGGGTTAAAGTTGTCTTTTGGCATTGGAGCCTGGCATTTTTTTTTTTCTGTAAAAGTATTTAGAGAAATAAGAGGGGGCCCCACCCTCAGCAATGGGCAAGCTGTTTCCTGTAGAAGCAAGAGTTAGTGACTGTCCCACTGTAAAAGTCTTCAGAAGAGAAACTTGTTCCTCTCGGAGAATCTGCTTCTGTTTCCCCATCAGTTTCTAGCTTTCCAAACAGCTCATTCCAAATTAGCAGGCTTTTCTGCACAAAGGCAGATAAAACAAAAGCAATACATGAATTGTCAAAAATCCATGCTTTCAAGGTGAGATCGAACCAGAAATCTGACAGGTTGAACCCAATGCCAAGCCCTCACCCGCACCCCACCCCCGCCCCGCCTGACCCCCAAAGATTTCTTTAGCAGGTGAGTTACAGGAACCTTAATTTCATGACCATCTCTTTCATAAATGCGCGTTTTGATTGAGCCTGATAGTTGATTAGGGGCGGACCACTACATGAATTAGCTTATTTCTGAGGGAAGCAGGGAAAGCCTTTATAGAAAGGTTTAATTGTTTACATTCAATGAAAGGAAAAGTCTGAGTTGAAGGACTCAGATTTAATCTCTCTCTGCATTAAAATGGTTCTATTGTGCTACAACTGGCAGTCCTGTTAGGAAAGGTGAATCCAGGGATCTTTGCCCAGCCATAGAATACCCTTCATACATCGGAGCTATACATGTGGCCACAAACAGACAAACAGGCCCGGGGATTGGCAGCCTTCTCAGTGCAAGCAGAAGAGTTTATTTTCCTTCAGGAACGCACAGTTGAACAATATTCTGGTGCCCAAGCTGTTTCATAACTTTCCATGTAATTAAGCAGTTGGCATGACCTTCCGTAGCAAGATAATAACAGGAGTTAGCACAGGCAGGGCTGCACACAGAACTCTTTGACTGCCCAAGCTTTCAAATCAGTGCAAAGCTGGCTTTCCAATACAAAGAGCTTTCCCAGTGCAGTGACCCCCCCCACACACACACACACTGCAAATGAACATGATACAATCTCCTGCAACGTGAGAAGTACCAGGTACAATTCATAAAGGTGGCGGGCATTGCTCATCATGTCTCAAAAGCCACATCCACTGTCCAGATACGATTAAGGGGACATTTACAAAAGGCATATCACTCTAGATAGCCGGAAGTAAGCTGGTTTTGAAAAAGAAATTATGATTTAGAAAGAAAAAAAGATGGCAGAGCACAATTTACATGGCCACCAAGCACTAAGTGGTTAAATCAAGATCTAGTACAGTAGATGTATACCTTTCCTGGGACAGGAAATCTGAGTCCTTCTGTCCCCTGAGTAGTAAGCGACAGATAGGGAGTCTCCCAGGATGGCTGCATCAGTGTCTTCCCTTCCTATACACCTGCTGCTTCTTCCACAGAGACAGGGAATTTGGCTCCTTCTTTGACCCTGAGCTGAGCTTTGTGCCTAGCTGGACAAGAAATATGGCAGAAGTGAGGTTCCATGACTTTTAAGCCTTGTTCATTTGAGCCTTGCAGCTTCTCCGGGGTGTTTCGGAGCACTCACTGATGGGACACACCCTCTCAGACCTGGCCTCCACACAACCCTCCTGTGAAGCCACATGCAGGATTCTGCTCAGCAGCCCACACGCAGCTCTAAGTGTATCTGCACTACCTCCCAATGTCGCTGGGATTACAAGAGTGCATCACCACTGCCTGGCTTGTTTGTTGAGGTGGGGGGGGGGGGTCTCACTAGCTTTTTGCCCAGGTTGCTCAACCTGTGATCTTCCTGATCTCCACTTCCTGAGTAGCAGTGATTGCAGGTATGAGCCACCATACCTGGTACATTTGGCCTTTTACTTTTTAAGTCATAAATCTATCTTGAATCGAGTAAAGTTTGAAGAAGAAAGTATATTTGAATTTTTATCCCTCACAAGAACAGCCAATAACCTCCCTCCCTCCTATTTATTATTAGTATTAGTATTTGAGACAGGGACTAGCTATGTACCCCAGGCTTGCCTTGAACTTGAGATCCTCTTGCCTCAGCCTCCTGGGATTACAGGCATGTGTCACCATGCCTAGAATAGTCTTTCCTTGCTGTTATGGTTTGGGTATGAAGTGCCCCCCAAAAGCTCATGTGTTGAAAGCTTGATCCCTAACTGGTGGTGCTATTTGGAGAGGTCCTGTAAACTTCAGGGGTGGAGCCTAACTAGAGGAAGTGAGTTGCCATGGAGTGTGTCCTTGGAGACTGTATCTTCTCCTGGGCCCCTTTCTGTCTCTGTCTCTGGCTCTCTTTCTCTCTCTACTTGGTGGCCACTATAATGTGAGATCGTATGCTCTACCGCTCCCTTCCCACCATGATGGACCGAACTCACTGAAACCATGAGCTGAGATCGGTCTTCACTCCTTTAAGTTCTTTCTCTCAGGTAGCTGTCACAGGGACAGAAAGTTGGAGTAGCATTCTTGCCTCAATGATCCTGTACTCACTGAAGGTGACATCTTTTAGTGCTCCCAAATTTATACAGTGATATTCAATCCTGTCTTACCAGTTTTTGTTCCTGCCCCCTGAGAAATCTTGGCCTATTAAAATCCAAGCAAAATCCCCCAGGACCGGCATGAGGGGATATTGGATGAGGCCAGCCTTTGATTTCCCTGTGGAACCTCATGGTTTCTGTTTCTGGCTCCCAGCGTCTTCCTCACTTAATACCACTAGCTACCTTTGCATCTATTTCAATGTAACAATATAAGGGGAATTAAAAATAATTTTCAATTTAAAACACTGAGCTTAATTTTAAATCTAAATGAAGTCTATGCTTTTTCCAGTTTTTTTCACTTCATTTATTAAGTTTACTTTCTTTTTACATCATTGTTGTAATTTTTATTCTGGATGGCTGATTTATGTTTTCAAGAAATTGTTCAGGAAGGGCACATGAATAATCCCATTGCTAAGAATATTTTAGTATTGCCCACACATGAGAAAGATAATTTGGCTGAGTGACACCCTTTCTCAGTCTGAACTGTTGACCTGTTTTGTTTTTATTTTTGTGGGCTGAGGCTTATGGAGGTGGGCGAAGAAATAAAGTATTAGTGAGCTGTTTATGTTTCCATTGTAGTTGGACAGTTATAGAAAGCTCTCTTTCTCTCTCTCTCTTCCCTTCTTACTCCCCCCCACCACCTTTTCTTCTTCTATGTTTCTTAACCTCACCAGATTATACCCTGATATGGGTTGTTGTTTACTAAATTTTTTCAGGCCCCAGTGAGCCCTTCAACCAGCTGGTGCCAATCATCCTTCATTTTAGGAGAACTTTCTTCTACCTTTGAGTGTTTTATTTTTTTTCTCTTTTCTTGTCCATGAGTTGCTATTTTGTGTATATGGGATCCACATTAACTATACTTTATATCTGCGATTTTATTTCTCATCTCTCATAACTCAGCCATTTTAAAAATTTTTTATCAGTTCTATCATTTTTCTCAGTAGTGTTGGTTCTTCACAGTGCGTCACTGCTTCTAATGTGATTTAAATTTCTTAACAAATCTGCTAGCAGGGCTGCATGAACAAATGAGTACACTATTAGAACCTTCACTTCACAGTTTTGGAAATTTTTATGGAGAGTAAAAATTAAAAATATAATAAAAAGTGTAAATGCAATATATTTTGTGTTCTCTGTGAATATAATACACAGGTTGGCATCTGTAATTTCTTATTCTTTACATGCGTTCTATTTTGAGAAGGAACTTGGGAAAATATCCAAACATGAATTAAGTTTGGCCACACCCAAAGAATGAGCATATAAATTACCTTCCCATTTACAATTCTATAATATGAAAACTGCAATTGTTTTTCAGGTTGTTAAAATGTTCCATCCAGTTCTCTGACCCATTAAAGGAATTGTACATTATGTTTTCTATTCCCTATCAAAGTCAAGAGAAGCCAAAGAAAAATCCTATTCCAGGTACCAAGAGAAAGATATGGCAACCAGAGTGTTTTTCATTTTTAGGCTCTACAGGAAACGTTCCAGAACATAAATACTTTCTCTGTAATACTCAGACTAAATTATTTCTCCCATCATTTGGGAATACAATAGCATCTGTGCCAAATATGAAATAACTCCACAGATTATATTTTCAGTTATTATGTCCTTCTTATGAATAAGGAACTTAAGATACAGTGGAGGGATCCATGTTAAATATCTAATGAACAAAGTTGTACAGACCATGCCCCTTTATTTGCTGATGTACTTTAAAAAGTATGTTACAGAGATACACCTTGTCTCATGAGTGCGTGGAAGTATTATTTCAAAGTTATCGTTTTCCAGGGAGAATTGTGTGGGCTGCTTCCTTTTTGTCTGGACAAATTAGACATGCATGGGATTCTCTAATTAGTGTGTGGTGATAGCTCAGTTCAGTTGCTCTGCCTCGGGGCTCAGATTGGTAAAACACAAGTATTTTTTTAAAATTACTTCTCCAAATATAAAATCTAAAAGAAAAGTGAACAGAATTAGAATTATTTAACTTGGAAGAAAGAATGCCCGGGGCTAAACTTGCTATTTTTTCTCTCTCTCTTTTCGCTATTTTTTAAATGACTCAGAGGAATGACAAGTCTGTGTGCTCCACAAAATGGAAAATTAGATAATTGCAACAAAAGTTGTTTTACACCAAACAAAGAACTTCCCAACTATAAATTTGGGGGAAAAGTCACCAGCGAAATAACAAAATAATAATGACAACAACAATTATGCATGTGTTTATTGAGCATTTTATGCTTGTAGCCATTTTCTCATTTAAACTTCACAAAGGTGCTCTGTGATCACTATTACTTCAATTTTAGACTCACTATTCATTTAAGTATTATTTTTTGTGCTAGGCACTGTTTTGAGTGACTCAAGTGTAGAGCGCTTGCCTAGCAAATGTGAGGCCCTGAGATGCATGAAGATTGCTGCATCAACATTCATGACTCCTCTGATTTTGTCCCCTTTATCGAGTGACTCAGTCTTCATGACACATTATGACTTCCTCCTTATGCACAAAATAGGAAGGATGCCTCCTCGAAACCTTTTTTCCCATTATGTAATATTCACAGGCCGAGCTTCCCACTGGCATGAGGCGTTCCTTAAGAATCCCTGGATATTGGTTTTTTTGGAAAACTATCAGAAAGAAAAACCTTTCTCTGGGTAGAGTCAACCCGACACTACAGATCACAGTTGGTCCATCTTTCCTTTCTATATCTACTCTCTACACAGAAACCGTGGTGATATTTAGGAAATGTAAAGAAAAATAAAGAAATAGAAATCTGATTGTTTAAAGTTGAAAACTCTCCCAGGCCTTCCTAGCATTTAGCATAAATCCCTTATGAAGCCCCATGGCCTATCCCTTGACCTCCCTGGTCTTCACCTTGTGCCATTTCCCCTGGTCAACTGTGCTCTGGCATAGTGTCCTTCTTTTGCTTTCCAGAAGTAGTTGAATTTGGTGCTGCCTTCCTGCCTTTCTTTTATACTCTCTGCCAGCCATGTTTTTGCCTTCTCCCTACTCATAGCTGTCTCTTTCCTGTACCTCCTCTGAGATACCTTCTTTGGTTGCCTTGGTCACTGGCAATTATCTTAACCCTCTATTTTCCACTTTTTTTGTTTATTTATTTATCATCAGAACCCACCCCCTGCATATCTGAATAAAATTTTCATGAGTACAGGACTTTTGTTAGTTTTGTGAATTTCCAATCCTACCACACAGAACCTCCATCCTCCTGATCTCTGCCTCCCAAGCAGCTAGGATTACAGGAGTGAGCCACCATGCCTGGCTTCTTTTTATTTTTTGGTAGTACTGGGGTTTGAATTCAGAATCTTGTGCATGTTAGGCAGGTGCTCTACCACTTAAGCCACTCCATCAGTCCCTTGGCATCATTTCTTTATGTGGCTTGGAAAAGAATAAGACATAAACATTTAGAACATGGAATCTGAAGCTGCCATAGTTATTTTGACCCTTTCTTTGCTACCTTTCCAGATTATCCCTGCAATGCAGAATTGCTGATGATGAGTCTCTAAAATATTTGAGAGTGATTTTTAATCTCTGGCCAGGAGGATGGAGGTTCTGTGTCAGTCTGGGGAAATAGTTAATGGGACCCTATCTTGAAAATAACCAAAACAAAAAAGGGCTGGCAGAGTTGCTCAACTGTTGAGCACCTGCCTAGCAAGTATGAGGTCCTGAGTTCAAACCCCAATACCACCAAATATATACATGAAATGATGCCATGGCAAAAGACATGTAAAATATCCTTAATCATGTTAATTATTACAGGCCTACAGACATGTTACCAAAGTACTATATTTTTTAAAGTATTAATTCTAAACCTGAAAAAAATACTCCAATGTTTACAGAGTATAAATTAATGACAAAATGAAATCTCCCTGGATTATAAAAAAAATTAAGCAAATTACCAGCAGATCTACACTATAAAAAATGCTAAAAGGTAGAAGGAAGATAATATCAAATCAAAACTTAGACTATGAAGCTAGACAGACTCCCAGGAATGGCTAAAATGAAGATTTTTCTTGCTCTGGCTGAATTATTTATAATATACTCAATCTAACAGATTCTGTTGGTATCTACCTGATCCCTTTACTGGGATGATATATACATTTCCTATTTGTTAGAGGGAGGAAGGTCTGCCAGTAGCTCACAGCTAAACTCTCTTCCTGAGAATCGCCCCAGGCCAATGGCAGCCACTTGAACATAGAACATGAAAGGAAGTTATGTCTTGTCCCCAAAGGCAGTGCTGCAGTTTGACTGTGTCCATTATTGGAAATTAAAGTAATTTGTTGAAAATAATCCCCAATGTAACAATGTATGGAGATGTGGCCTAATAAAAAGTGATTAGTTCATGAGGGTTCTCTCCTTATGAGTGGATTAATGGTGTATCCACAGGAATCCATTAATTATCACAGTGTGGGTTTACTACAGAAGCAAGTTCGGCTCCCTCTGTCTCTTGCTCTCATCTGCTTTTGCTCTTCTGCCTTCCACCATGGGATGAGACAGCTTGATGTCCTCACTAGGTGCCAGTACCATGCTATTGGACTTTTCAGCCTCCAGAACTTTGAACAAAATAAATGTCTGTTCATTACCAATGGTTCAGTCTTCTGGTATTCTGTTATAGAAACACAAAACAAAGACAGGTGGCCTGTAATCAATGACTAACAGATACGGGATGCCAAAAAGTCTTGCCCCTGTGACTTAAGGTGGGATAGCTTTGTGGTACCACTCATGTTTCTGAGTTTCCCGTGGGGTCAACTGAGGCTACTTTCCTATGAATCCATATCTTGGCCTACCTAGTTTTTCCTGCTCTATCCTGCTTCCTTCCCTTTTGGACAAATTTCACCTGAGAGCTGTCTCTACCTCATTCTCTGCTTCTGAGGAACATCACCCAAGGTACTCAATACGTCACCATGAAGCATGATGTTTGCCATAAGCCTTTGCCCATGCTGCTTGTAAAATTAAGAACTGTCTTCTATTCCTAAAGTTTACACCAAGAGTGAATATTTGTGTTAAACTCCTCTCACATTTATTCATATAAGTAGGTGACTGTTTCCCCTTTATTTGGTTAATGTGGCAACTTACATATAATCAACTCAAGAGTTCTTGGAATAAATTCAAATTGATCATAATTTTTTTAAATATTTGATAATCTATTCATTTAACACTTTTCAGAACTAAGCAGGGAGCAGCAGGAGAAATCCCAAACATGCTTAAACTTTCTGAAGCTGCCAATCACAAGAACAATATGGGCACGCTTCATAGTTGATGAATTTACACTGTGCTGCCCTCGGTCTATAAAAGGAACAGTCCTGCCCACAGGCCAGGGTGGAATGAGAGTGCCCGTCAATGTCCTGGTTTCTAAAAGCAGCTTTTGCTTGAAGGGGCAGCAAAACTCTATGCTTCATCCATGGGCAGAGCTTTTCTGAGGCTCAAACGTGTTACTAACCAATCCCCCTGGATTATGAGAATAGGGAGCATAATAGAAGTTAGAAAACTAGCAACAACCCAGAATAGATGTTTAATAAATATTAGCAGATTAAAAGATATCATTGACCTATCATACAATATCTTCCTTGTCTTCACTTTGCTCATTTTAGAAGTTGAAAGAACTTCCAAACTCTAATATGAAAGCCATTTTAAATCCTATATTTATTAATGAGGAAAGAAATAGCTCCCAACATTGTAACTAGAAAATACATGAATTTTCATGTATGGATTGATACCACCGAAATAGTCAGCTTCATAGTACTATAACAAAGACCAAGGATAATCAACTCATAAAGAGAATGGGTTTATTTTGACTCATGGTTTTGGAGGTTCCAGCTCATGATTGGTTGACTCTGTTGCTTTGGGCCTATGGTAAGGCAGCAGATCATGGCAGGAGTAAGTGGCAGAACAAAATCACTTGCCTTATAACCAGGAAGTAGAAGGAAAGGAAAGGAAGGAGCTGGGGTCCCACTATTCCCTTCAATGACCTAAAGACCTCCCACTAGCACACTTCTTAAAGTTTCCACCACCTGCCAGTGGTGCCACGTGCAGATTAATCTTTTAAAACATGGGAGGACATTTAAGATCTAAACATGGCAGCCACCAAATAACTCTAAACACACAAACGCTACAGTGATGATGCATCTATATTTAACTAATTCTTTCAGTCTCTCTTGTGGCCCCATCTCTGAAATAGCTCATCAGGGCCATGACACACTCTTTACAAGGTTGAAACATGTCCATGTTTATTATCTACTCTAAGTGTATTCTTGGAATTTCTGCTAAATTCTTACATTCTTTCAAGGCTGTGAATGCATCTTGCCTTCCATTTGTCCTGTCTCTCCTGGCAAAGTGTTAAGGACACAGAGGATTTCTTCAGATATCACTGAATTTGAGATAACTTCGCCTTTAGAATCAACCCCAGACCTTGACTCTACTAACACTGTTCTTCCACTAAATGTGTTATACTGAAGAAAGTGCTCATGATGGCACTGAAGACAGAAATACTCTGCCAAAGAGACATCCTAATAAGCTCTAGAATCATCAGCTTTCTCTGAATTTCCCTCTATTGTCCTTCTATTGATTGGTGAGGCACAGTGCTTATGGATAGCTCTAATTTGAAGATCTGGGGGCTAACATATTTCTGAAAACAACCAGTTGTCTATGAAATTAACACTCACTGATCATCTGATAGCTGCTGATTTGCAACTTGTTTTCTCGGGAATTCTCCCATGACTCAATTTCATCATTTTCTTAAATGAGAATCATGCCATTTGTCAGACCAAATCACTGTTGTGAGGAGAAACTGGTCTCTCCCTTAACTCTTCCAGACCCCGTCTGTTCCTTCTCCGCCTTCATAAACACATTTCCCTGAACAGTCCTACTGTGCAGTGCAGTTGGTATTCATTTGCTTCTACTTCTTCCCATGACCCCGTAATTGGTCCAGTTTTGGAAGAAGTGAACTGCAGGAAATAGCCACTATCCCTTGAATTCGTCCCTCTTCCCTTTCACTAGTGCCCTGCCCCTTAGCATTTTGGTTTAAATAACAACATATTAAGTTGCATCACTTAATCTTGCTTCATCAATCTCAAAGATCATTGGAATTTAGAGTTTTAGAAGGAGTGGACTCCTCTAGTCTATCAAAACTGAGCTCTGGAATAAATGTCTTAGCCTAGGTCTATAGACAAAACCAAGATGCAACATCAAATCTGGACCATTTCTAATGAATAATTATGCCTGCCACCTATGTACATGATCCAAATCTGAGGAAATGAGCAGGACACGAAAACTTTCCCAATTCCCTGAAATAATATGGTAAGGTTGATCAAGCAAGACCTCATTCCAGGTCTCTCTAATCCCACTAAAAATGGAGTAGCAGGTCAGCCCTGAACAAAGAAGCCTCCTGATGGATCCCCTGACATATCCTAAGGAAGATGGGAGTGTAAATACTCCATTTGGACAGATCTTTCTCCCCATCCTGGATCCTCTTACCTGCAGGCTAGCAGGGTTCTCCTGGTATGGGCCTCAAGCACCTTTCAAAGTAATATTTTACAAATCTCTCTGTACTACTTTTCCTGTGTACCCCAACCTCATATCCTGTCCTCTGGAGATGGCTCCACAAAGAGGTAAGAACAGAGACTGGACACCACCAGAATCTGAGAAGGGGGCCTGCTACAAACAGCCTTCCTTCTGATAAAAAGTCATTTGTCTAAGAACCATGTGAATAGAATTTGAACTTTGGGTTATGATCCAAAACCTGAAATTCCTTTCATTCCTCAATTAAAGATAAGGCTTGCAGTGTAAACATAGAAGGAACAAGCATTCTCCAGCCTCATTAGTGCCCAGCAAGAAATAGATGGCTTGACATGGGTCATTTCTTAGAGCTGATTTTGAAAAGGAGGAGGGAAAGGTGATGTCAAGGACACCAAAGGGGGAGAAAACCTGGGAAAAAGAAGGGCAGGAGAAACTGAAGAGCAACTGCCCACTTCACCATCTGCCCTGAATATGCCAGATTGAACTGCATCCAGGATTTCTCCTCACTTTTTAAAAAATCCCCTTTGACCACAAAGTCACTTGCTGTAAGCTTTCAAATGGACAAGGACATCTTTGGGTGACATCTGCATCTAGGCAGACAAAGATAAATAGGAAATAAGTCCTTATAAATAGGCATACTATTAAGATGTCAAAACATGATACATTTATGTTATTGATCATTACATTAAAAGCAGTTTTTATATTAATGTGGCCCATTAATCCAAGAGGCTCAAAGTGAAAAAGGAATCATGGATTTATAGAAATTATTGAAATCAGGGCTGGGTATGGTGGTCCACATCTGCAATCTCATCTACTTGGGAGGAAGATATTAGAAAGATCAAAGTTCAAGGCCAGTCCAGGCAAAAAGTTAATGAGATTCAATCTCAACCAACAAGCCAGCATGGTGACAAGTGTCAAATCCTAGCTATGTGATAGGACAATCAGTGTCTGGGCAAAAACCTAAGACCCTACCCAAAAAATAACTAAAAGCAAAAAAAGTGCTGGGGATGTGTCTCAAGTGATAGAGCACTTGCCTATCAAATATGAAGCCCTGAGCTCAAAACTCCAATATGGTTAAAGAAAAAAGAAAAGAAAACCACTTTCCTACACACTCAGCATTATTGTGTGACTACAGATCACAAAGAAATTGAAAGATAAAATCCATATTAATGTCAAAGGAATTTTCACACCGGGATGATTGATTCCACCAGTGGAAAAGTAGATTTAGGAGCAATGTTGACGAGATGGTAGATTGCAGTCTCCTTACTTTATTTTCTGGGGGGGAAAAAGCAAAGAAAGAGAAGAGGTTAAAAAAAAGAAAAAAGAGAGAGAAGAACAACATACTCCTCCTTACTTACTTCCTTGGGTTAATGTGTAATCAACAAGATTAATGACTGCATCATGATTGATTGTATTGTTTACAGCCTGGATGGCAGCCAGACACCTCACCACGCTGTCCACCAGAAGGTTCGGGTTTGTAAGGAATGGGGTCACTGCTGGTAGGTCTGTACCTGCACCATGTGTGAGCTTGCAGAAGACCTTCCAGAACCTACAGGCCTGCAGACGCTGGCTGATAGATCATCTTACCCAGAAACTGCTGGGTGAACGGTTCCCAGCGTAGCCACTGGGCCTGGCCACACAGCCTCATGGAGGAGGACAAGGAGAGGAAACCCTCAGGATGCAGAGGAAGGTCTCGTGTCCATTCTATCCACAGTGGAAAACAAAAGACACAGGGTTCCTCTCAGCTATTCTTTGCCCTGCCCGGTGCTGTGCAGGGAGGGGAGCCCCTAGCTTTCAAATGTGGGCATGAAAGGCTAAGAGATCTCTTCTTCTTCTTTGCTTTTGTGTTTTGGGTTTTTGAGGCAGGGTCTTGCTTCGTAGCCTAGATTGGCCTCAAACTCTCAATCCACTTACCTCAGCCTCCTTAGTGCAGGGATTACAGATATGTGCCACCACACCAGGCATCCCCAACTTCTTGCCCCTTGGCTTGCACAATGTGAGAAGAGCAAGCAGTTATGAAGTGCAGAAAGGATTTCCAAAGAAAGGTCCTATGAGTCCATTAGCTCCCCTCTGATGTTCTCATGTCTCTTCTCTCACGGACTGGCATGGTTTTATGTACAAAAACAAAAGCCCACTAATTCTGTCTCATGTGGCCTTGTTCTTAACGAGGTCACCAGTGTTCCCTTTGATTACCTCAACCTTCACAGCTTTCCACATTTTCTAACAAATCAAATTCAGATTTCTGACATCTAAGGAGACCTTCTGGGGTGGGGACTCATCTAGCTTTTCCACTTTCCCATCCACTGTATCTGAAGCTGTTTTGCAGTCTAGCTGCATGCATCTCTCTTTCCCCCACTGTCTCTCAGTGCAGCTGGAACATCCCCAATCCAAAAATCTGAAATCCTCCAATGCTCTGACATCTGAAACCAACACGAGCCCACAAGTGGAAAACTGTACACCTGACCTGTGATGAGTCATAGTGAAGCTCAGGCAGGTTAAAAATATTACATAAAATTTCTCAGACTGGGTGTGCAAGGTATGCATAAGACATAAATGCATTTTGTGTTTAGACTTGGGACTTATCCCTAAAATGTCTCATTATGTAAATGCAAATATCTCCAAGTCTGAAAACTCTAAGGTCAGAAGCACTTCTGTTGTCACGGTTTTGGCTGAGTGACACGGAACTCCTCTCTCTTTCTGGTGCAAACTCTGTTGTAGCTCCCTTCAGTTCTCCCAAAATACTACCAACTTTTCCTTCACTCTTCTCATCCCTGCTGTCATTAAATAATTACTCATGTAGTCACCAGGGTGGTGACTTTGTTCCCTTGGCTGGTGATGAGTTCCCCAAACATAGGGACTGCACCTATGGTACTCCTTGTCATATATCCAGTGGACACTTAGATTAACGTCAAGGTAATAATAATATTAATGAATTGAGCTCCACCTGCAGCCTCTGCAGTTGGGAATGTTCTTGTCTGTAGTCATCTGAATTAACACCTGCCACACCATCAGTTTCCATGCTTCCTCATCATCACCTGAATCGTGATGTTATCTCCTCTGCTACTCCAAGTCACTTTGAAAGCAGGGATCTTTGTGCTTTGCATGGTTCACAATTCCAAAAACAAACCTTTACCTACCTGAGGCTCAAAACACTACTGCTGCACAGGGGATTATGTATGTATGTATGCATATATGTATTTGTTTATTTATTTATCTGATGCCTAAGTCTCAGTCCCATATTCTGCACACACATTATTTTTTCTATCTTAGAGTAAAAAGATTTTATTAAAAATTTTTTTCTCAGTCATCAAATCTTTTTATCATTTCAGAGTTTCAGTCATACTGTACATGTTCTGGGAGATTCCAATCCAGTCCCCTGTCTGGAATTTGAAGATATGAAGGCAGGGTGTGAAGGAGCTCTATGTTTTTGGCCAGCAACAGCAGAAGTAAGAAATTAGGGCAGAGGGAAAGCAAGCACAGCAAGAGCAAATACTGCAGCACAAGGTTCAGGGGAAACAAAATGAAAGCTCTAAGAAACTCAAGGGTGATGGGCTTTGAGTTCAAGTCTTTATTGTATATGAACTTGAGCTATGTCTTTATGCTGTGTTTATTCTGTGGCCTTGGAGGTCACTTTGCTTCCTGGATGGCTTTCTTATGAATGAAATGGCACTCAGATGCCTATCTTTCAGACTATATAGGGGATTTATATGACAATCTTCAAACTTGTTCTGTCAACTCAAAAGTGTTATACAATGGAATTCCCTCATGGTGGTTGAGGGTGAGAACTATGAGTCAGCCCACAGACAGTTTGGAACATCACTGGCAGATGCTGGAGTTCCATCTGTGGAGTAAGGGGATGCATAAGCTAAAGCTTGCTTGGGATAACTGGGAACTGAAGGTTAAATAGGGAGATAGAGTTTGAGGAAGGGATCTGAGGGGCAGGGCAGAGGTGTGAGAAAGGCATGAAGTACACAGAGTACCAAGGTCAGGCCCAGAGCTTCTGGTTCTGGGGAAGGGGAAAGGGGAAAGCCAAGGAAAGAGGAGAGGTGAGTACTGAGAGAGCTGTGTACTGAGGGGACAGAGCTTAGATGATATATGATGAGAGAGGCTTGAAGAGAAGAGAGCAGGGCCTCATGGAAGCCACTCAGGACAGTGGAAGGCTGGGGGAGCAGGGGTTCCCACAGAAAGTGGGCCTCGAGCGGGAGAGATGAAGAAGCAGGGCACAGCCTCTCTGAGGAGAGTCGTGTGCACTCTGTGGAGAGGACAGAGGAGGACCCAAGGTCCCTGAACAACCGATGGAAAGAAAAGCGACAACAGAAGCCAAAGCTGGAGAAAGTACTCAAGCCAAGCAGTCTGGTCAGATAACAAGCCTGACTCTCCTTCCTGGACATACAGCCAACTACATTTTTCAGCCCCCATGCAGTAAGGTGTGGCCCTGAGCTGAGAGCTCCAACCAAAGCAAAGTGATTAGAATGACATGGGTCACTTCCAGAACAGGCCTGTACGAGCCTTCCTCCTGTCTTTCCCCATGCTTTTTCACCGCCCACAGCCTGGGTGCTCATACCCAGGGCAACATGGGAAGATGGATGCTAAAGATGGTGGAGCAACAGACAAAAGGAACTCAGGTTCAAAAGTCATTGTTTGGAGCACAGAATCCAATCGATCAAGACATCTGGTTTGGACTCTATTTTTTGGTGGTACTAGTGTTTGAACTCAGAGCCTCATGCTTGCTAGACAGGCGCTCTACCACTCGACTCTACCACTCGACTCACTCCCCCAGCTCCTTTTGGCTTTAGTTAACATTTTTGGATAGATTCTCATGTTTTCCTGCCTTCCCTCTCCACCAACCTTGGACCAAGATCCTCCTACCTATGCCTCCCATGTAGCCGGGACTATAAATGTACATACCACATCTGATTCATTTATTGAGATGGGCCCTGATTGCTTTTTTCCCTGGGTTGGCTTTGAACAAAGATTCTCCTAATCTCTGCCACTTGAGTAGATGGAATTACAGGCATGAGCCACTGCACCCAACCATCATTTTAGACTTTCTATCAGTCAGAAAAAAGAAAAAAAATGATTCTATTGTGTTCAAGCAAGGTACAATTAGGGGTGAGTTTATTACAACAACTGTCATTACCTTAATTAGTGTGACATGATGAGGCTGGGAGGGGAATTGAAACCTACTGGTTACATTTTTAAATAACCAAAGTGACAATTAGAAGACAGGAAGTAAAAATAGGTGAAAAGAAGATGGCAGATGGAATGGAAGGATGATTTTCAAAGCCAGGCATAATGAAATTTGACTTTATACAGAGCGTAAGTATCTCATGACCTGGTCTTACACATCCACCCCTACTTAGGGGCTCCCATCTCCTCTGTGACCTTGACCATGGCACTTAAACTTTTCTAGGCTTCTGTTTATAGCAACAAAAGAAAAATACCAAATTTCTACAAAAGGTTTTCCAAAACTTTATGTTTCTTCTCTTGCTTTTTCTCTCAGTCTTTCCCCCCCACAAGTAACTTTTAATTGTTTAATGTGGGAAAAGGTTTTATGGAAATTGCATTCCTTTCTATGCCACTGCCTAGGTCATTTAAAAATAAACGATAGACACAGGGAAACATTAACTTGGGGGCTTTATAATCATAACCTTCAGGACTGATCTAGGACTGGCTAAAAATATGAAAGGATTTGGGAGAGTTGTGGCCATCAGGCGACAGGAAAAAAATATTTGGCTTTCCCTTCACCTCCTCCCTGACAGGAATGCTCTGCTCCACAGAGAAACAATGCCTAATTAATTCCTCTCAGCTCCAACTATTAGCAAAATTTTCTCAGATGCTTACATAAGTCATAGACCAGTGAACCAATGTAGATGCTAAAAGTTAAATTTGCAGAGATTCTGAAACCATTCAAGCAAAGACAAGGTGCAAACAGGATTTATTACAATTACTATCATTATTTTTATTATTTTAAGCAGATAGGTCTATCCAAGACCTGCAAACTTTGCTTTTGAATTTTGGTCATAAAACTCTGAGCACTTTTCTAGTCCTTGTAATATAGTGCCAATGAGAGATTAAGCCAGAAGATAAATCTATAAATACGTAGCTGTCTTATAATTAGTAAGCATTCTCCTTCATGTAAAATTCCATGCTGGTCTGTAATAGCTGTACTTTATACTCACCTAGAGCCTTTCATCTGAGATGCTCAAAGCAGTTCTTGCTCATACCAGTACTAATCCTCTCAAAATTCTTGTAAGTCAGGGAACTAGAATGCCCACCCATAAGGCATCATGGATCTCTTCTGCCTGTATCTAGTGTAGCCATGGGTGACAGTCCTTCCTCAGATTACTGTACCAGCCCCACCACAAGGAAGGGAGTTATGCGGGAAATTCCCAGCTACATGGGAGGCAACTCAGCAATGGAGTTAGTCTGGACTGTGAATCCTGGCTTTGAAATTTAAGCAAATTATCTAACCTCTCTGAGCTTCAGTTTGCTCCTCTGGGACAAAAAAGTAAAATAATTCTATGGTTTTTGACATACATCAGGCAGTCAATAAACACATGCTGGGGGGGGTGGTCTTCATAGCCTCAATTTCATCAGATCTTTAGAACTAAGTAGTGTTGTATCTGGTTAATGCCTGATTGTATGGGAATACTGCCTACAGTAGGCGCTCAATAAATGTTACTGGAGCTGTCTTATTTTAGAAGTTTATATCAAATGCTCATACTACACAAGACAACTTGGGTTTCCCATAAGAACAGACCCAGTATTATCACAAGTAATATTTCCAATTTTATCTCAAGGCAGGAAAGATTTACTTAAGCACAAGTACTCTCCCCTCTTTAAGACCCTGGGGTTAATTTTCCAAATCTTCTCATGTTCTGCACTGATAATGAAAGGAGAATTGTATCATGATTATATCACTATGCTAAATGCTAAATACCAGTTACAGGGATTTCTTTAAAAGATTTCTTCTATAGAACTCTCTGCTCTATACTTCAATGAATTAATTATACTCTATGAATTTGTTTGGATTGTTTTTTAGGAGGCAAATGTTTTAGCCCTTACAATAATTTAAGGGAAAAATAGTGTACTCTGGACTATAAGTATCAGGTTTTTCTTTTCTTTTTAATTAGCATATAGTAACTGTACAAATAATGGGATTCCCTATGACATTTCATTCCTTTTTATAATGCACTTTGATCATATTTACATCCCCATAATATCCCTGTACCCTTCTCCCATCTCACTGGTCCCCTCCTCTTCCTAAATACTCCCCCTTCTACTTTCATACCTTTTTAAAATCTACATTTTGCATCTGAGAGAAAACATCTGATATTTGTCTTTGTGGATATCACTTGTTTTGCTTATCATGATAATTTCTAGTTCCATCCATTTTCCTGAAAATGACATAATTTCATTCTACTTGTGGCTGAATAATCCTTCCTTGTGTAAATGTGTATACTTCATTTTCTTTATTCATTCATCCACTGATGGGTACATTGGCTGGTTCCAATAAATGTACTCAAAGCTTTGATTAAATTCCTTCAAGTATATACCCAAAAGTAGTGGCATAACTGGTTCATATGGTAGTTCTATTTGTAGTTTTCCACAGTAGACTAATTATACATTCCCACCAACAGCGTGTTCCTTTTTCACCACATCATTGCCCGTATTTGTTACTGTATTTTGATGATAGCCATTCTGACTCAGAGAAGATGGGATCTCAGTGGAGCTTTGATATGCATTTCCCTGATAGCTAAAGACGTTGAAAATTTTTTTCCATGTGTTTATTGGACATTTGTATTTCTTCTTTGAAAACTGTCTGTTAAGTTCATTTGCCCATTTATAATTAGATGGTTGGATTTAATTTTTGAGTTTTTTATGTCTTCTGGACATCCATTCCCTGTCAAATGTATAGTTGGCAAAGGTTTTCTCCCATTCTGTGACTTTGTCTTCATTCTATTAATTGTTTCCTTTGCTGTGTAGAAGCTTTTTAATTTGGTACAATCCCATATATCAATTGTTGCTATTATTTCTGTGCTATTGGAGTCCTATTCAGAAACATGTTGCCTGTGTCAGTATCTTCCAGTGTTTTCCTGTACTAGTTTCAAGGTTTCAGGTCTTACATCAAGGTATTTTATCCATTTTAAATTGATTTTCATACAGGGTGAGAGGTGGGATCTAGTTTTTATCTTCTACATGTGGATATTCAGCTTTTTCTTCACCATTTATTAAAGAGGATGTCTTTACTCCAATGTATGTTGGGAATCAGATGGATATAGCTGTGTGAGTTTATTTCTGATTCTCTGTTCAACTCCATTGGTCTGTCTATGCATCTGTTTTTGTGCCAGTGTCATATAGTTTTTGTTACTATGGCTCTGTAGTTTAATTTGAAATCAGCTATGTGGCATTTCCACCATTGCTCTTTTTCCTCAGAATTATTTTGGTTATTCGGGGTCTTTTTGTGCTTTCTTATGAATTATAAAATTGATTTTTCTATTTCTGTGAAGGATGGCATTGGGATTTGGATGAGGATTATTTGAATCTGCAGATTATTTTTTGGTAACATGCCATTTTCATAATTCTAATTTTATCACTCCACGATCATGGGAGGCCTTATCAATTGCAGGTGTCGTCTTCAGTTTCTTTCATTGTGTTTTAGTTTTCATTGTACAGTTTCTTTCTCCTCCTTGGTTAGGTCTATTCCTACATTTTTTGAGGTTGTTGCAAATGGGATTGTTTTCCTGATTTCTTTCTCAGCAAGTTTGCTATGGGTGTGTAGAAAAGTTACTGATTTTTGTACACTGGTTTTATATCCTGCTACTTTGATGAAAGCATTTATCAGCTCTAAGTATTTAGGGACTTTTAAGTACAGGACCATATCATCTGTAACCAGAAATAATTTTACTCCTCCTTTCCTATTTGTATCCTTTTTATTTCTTTCTCGTCTTATCACACTATCTAAGATTTCAAATACTATGTTGAAGAAGAATAGAAAGAATAGACACTATTGTCTCACACCTGATTTTAGAGAAAATGCTTTCATTTATTCCCCATTCAGTACAGTGTTAGCTATAGGTTTGTCACAGATAACCTCTTTATGTTGAGGTACATTCCTTCCATTCTTAGTTTTTTCATCCCTTCATAAAGGGATGTTGAAATTTTCAGAGACTTTTTCTGCATCTATTAAGATGATCATGTGATTTTTGGCCTTGATTCTATTAATATGCTGCATTACATTTATTGAAGTGCACATGTTGGAGAACCATTATTGCATCCCTGGAATAAAACTAAATTAATCATGGAATATGAACTTTTTAATGTGTTGTTGAATTTGGCTTGCAAGGATTTATTGAGGATTTTTGCTTCTATGTTCATCAAGGAAATTGGACTATAGTTTTCTTTTTGTTGCTGTTATATCATCAGCAGATTTTGGTGTCAAAGAAATATGATCTGCATAGAATGAGTTTGGGTGTATTCCTAACCTTTCTATGTTATAGAATAGTTTGAGGAACATTGATTGTAGCCCTTCTTTAAAGTTCTGTTAGAATTCAACAGGGAATCTGTCTGGTTCTAGGATTTTATTTGTTGTGAGACTATTATTGTTTCTCAAACAATCATATTGATTGTTATTGATCTGTTTAGGTTTTTGTATCCTTTGATTAAATTGTGGCACATCATATGTGTCTACAAATTTTTCTATTTCTTCTAGATTTTCTAATTTCTTGGAATATAAGTTTCCCAAATAGCCTAAGCTGCACTGCCACCCTCCTCCCCGCCTACAATTAAACTTAGCTGTTAGGTGAGTGACTTCTATATATAATGAAAACTATAAAACATTGAAGAAAGAAATGATAGAAGACTAAAAGAAAGACCTCCCATGTTTATTGGTCAATAGAACCAATATTGTGAAAATGGCTATACTACTGAAATTGATCTACATATCCAATATAATCTCCACCGATATCCCAATGATATTCTTCATAGAAACAGAAAAAAATCCTAAAGTTCATATGGAAACCAAAAAAAATCAAATTACCAAAGCAATCCTGAGTACAAAGAGCAATGCTAAAATCATCAAAATACCTGACTTTAAATCACATTACAGAGCCTAAGTGACAAAAACAGCATGGTACTGCCACAAAGGCAGACATGAAGACCAATGGAATAGATCAGAGGACCCAGAAATAATCCCACACAGCTACAGCCATCTGATTTTTTTTTTACAAAGGTGCCAAAAACATAAATTGGAGGAAAAAAACAGCCTCTTTAACAAATGGTGCTGGGAAACTGGATGTCCACATGTAGAAGACTGAAACTATACCCCTATGTCTCACCCCCATCAATTCAAAATGGATAAAAGACCTTGAGTTAAGGCCTGAAACCTTGAAACCACTACAAGAAAACATAGGGAAAACACTGGAAGACATAGCCATAGGTAATGCCCTTCTGAACAGGACTCCAATAGCTCAGGAAATAATAGCAAGAATTTGTCAAAATGGGATTGCATCAAATTAGAAAGCTTCTGCACAGCAAAGGAAACAAATGCTAAAGTGAGGAGATAACTTACAGAATGCGAGAGAATCATTACCAGCTACTCATCTACCAAGATATTAATATCCAGGATATATAAAGAACTCACAAAACTAAATACCAAAGAATTAATAATCTGATTAAAAATGGGCAAGTGAACTGAACAGACAATTCTCAAAAGAAGTACAAATGACCAAAAAACACATGAATAAATAATCAGCATCCTTAGCCATAAAGGAAGTGCAAATCAAAACCACACGGAGAGTCCATCTCACCACAGTCCAAATGGCTATCACTAAGAATACAAACAGCAACAAAGGCTGGCAAGAATGGGGGAGAAAAGAAGCCCTTATACACTGTTGGTGGAAATGTAAGTTAATCCAAACACTATGAAAATCAATATGGTTTTGTTCCTCCAAAAACTAAAAATAGAACTACCATGTAATCCTAAGGAATGTAAGCCAAGATACAATAGAGACACCTGCATATCCATGTTTAATGTAGCATTATTCACAATAGTCAAATTATGGAATCAATACAGATGCCCATCAAAAGTCAAATGGATAAAAAATATGTTATAAAATATTATACCATATGTATATACAATTATAATTAATTAATATATTATATAATAATTAATATTTATATTATACTTATATAATATTTTATACCATTATATATATTTATACCATATTTATATACATACATAATGGAGTATTATTTAGCCATTAAGAAGGATGAAATTATATAATTTGCAAGAAAATCGATGGAACTGAAGATCATCTTGTTAAGGGAAATAAGCCAGGTTGAAAAAGACAAATATCACATTTTCTCTCAGTTGAAAAATCTAGACTAAGTGTGTGTGTTTGTGTGTGTGCGTGTGTGTGTGTGTGTGTGATTATGTCATAAATGTGTATACAGGACTTTTGGGGGGAATCAAATGGGAGGAAGAGAGGGTGATGGGGTGATATGAGAGAAGTACACTGTATGTACGAAAATAGCATTAATGAAACCTATAAATACTTTTTTTAAATAGGGGAAGAAGAGGCAGGACGGAATAAGAAAGGACAGTAGAAGGCTGCATGTATGGAAACACTACAATGAAACCCCTCTGTGCAATTAATATATGCTTATTAAAAAAAATCAATCTTGAGTTCTGTAGTGGAAGGGGAGAAGCAGGGGAACCCAGCGCTCTGCCTCAGTGCTCTCAGACCCCACCCAGCAGCAAAGCACGCTTCTGGAGGGAGGAGCTGGGGAGACCAAGTGATCTGCTGGACCTGAGTGCAGAATGCTGGGTTCAGTCCGCCCCGCAGCAACCACACGCAGCAGGGAGGAAGCTCTGGAGGCTCAGCACTTCATCAACTGAGGCTGGGAGCTCTCAGTTTCTGCTGAAATCCAAAGGGGATGCGGCTTACTCCTCACCACAGAGGATGGGACCACTGACCACTGTGCCCCTCCATGGCCCAAGCTCCCTGGTACATAAACTTGTCAGTTGGTCCATGTCTGACCTATCCCTTTTCCACGACTGCCTCATGTGGATATCTCCTACCCTGCCGCTATAGCAGGGTGTCCTCAGGCTCCCTGACTTGTGATAGTTCCTTGCTTTCAGGTCCTCAGAGTAGCTTAGTCTCAAACAATAGACAACCTCTCAAGATGGTGCCTGAGATATGGGTAGTGATATAGTGGATTTCTTCTCTGATGCTGGCCTGCCAAATGGGAGAAGTCATTGTCACCAAATCCCTGCACTGGATACAAGACTAGTGGGAACTGTGGATTTCTCCTGCAGCCAGTACTGCCAGTCCATTGTCCCTAGGGTGGCCTGGCTTACTTTGTGGTTGTGGCTTAGGCTTCAGCTCCCCTCCAGGGAGCCAGGGTTGGAGCTGCACTTGTTTCCCACTTGTCTCCGTGTGACCTTTCTATTTCTCTGTACTTTTTAACTGTCCTGTTACCTCTTTCCTCATTTCTGATGCTCCTCTTTCTCTCCTCAGAGTATAGTCTGTCCTTTGTTATCCTGACTCTTCTTATTCATGGAGTCCCAGGTGAAAGCTTCTCATCTGCCATTTTACCCTGGAACTCAAAGTGTCACATTTTTATTAAATTTTTCATAACACTCCCCCAAATCCAACCAAACTATTTATCAATGGAAAGCTATAAAGTCGTAAGGAGTTCTCACTTTCTGTATTTGAATATTTTTAAAGAAAACAGTTCATGAATTTAACTGGTAGACCACTTATAGTGACACTATTCACACAGAACTGAGCAGTTTAATGTCTTTGGCCAGTTCAGAATACTGTAATGACCAAAAAGTAAGAAGAGGTTTGGAGAAGGGAAGTTTCTATGTAGGTAAAACAGATACTGAAATGTTAAGCACTTCTTATATCTAATGCTTATGAATTTCATTGATAAGAGACCTTTCAGGATATCTCTCAGAGCTAAGTTCCTCTAACTTTGTCCACAGTTCTAACAAGTTTTGCATTTGATTTCCCCCCATTTTCAGCAGCTGAAAATCAGCAAGTCAGAAATATGTAGATATTAAAAGGAAGAAGGGTTGTTGTAGCTATCATTCGTAAGCCAATGAGTCAAGTACTTTTTGAGTGCCAACTGTTTGTCCCTTGAGGAGCTTCCAAGGGGCCAGAAAAGTAATATTGTCCTTGCCCCCACAGTTTATTTGGTTGGAGGTAGAAAAGAACAAAACATAGGATAGAATTAGAGAACAAATAAATTGCTGCCATATGCATTAAAAAAATTCAGAGAAGGAAGAAACCAGCATGGGAAACAATATACAAGTCTTCACTAGACCAAATCCCTTGAAAAATTATAAATTAGAGCAGGCTCTGTCTTAAAAACAATTGAAAAGTGATGCCTTGAAATCCCTATGAGAAGCATTTCTGTTAGTCCCACAGAGAAATTCTGAAACAATTACATTTAGTTTTACCAGATGATAAGGTAGTTAAGAGTAGGGACCTGTCAGCACCATTCTTTTCTACCTTAGAGCACAGAGCTGGGCCATGTACAGAAAGCCACAGAATAAGCAAGTGACAGTTGGCGTTTTCAAGGCAGGCCATATTGATGTACTCTGTTAACTAGAAGTAAAGTTAGATGAGAGGCAGAAGAAAAGTCAACACTGGTTACAGGCTCAGGTAGGCTAGGAAATACCTAAAAGTTTGAGAGAAGATGAACAGGGACTTTTAGGAGACTTTAGATAGCCAAAACACAGTGATGATTTCTGTGCACATACCTGGGACACTAAATAAGGGAAATCAACTGAAGATGCAGAAGGAGAGGTTCAGGTGGCAAGACCTTTGAAATGTGTTCTTGGATGAAGTTATGTCTTGTAAAGTCTCCCATGCTGCTCTTCAAATGGTTTTGGTAAAAGAGTGTGGAGGCAGAATAGTGGCCCATTCAGTACTCCTGGCTGAGTCACCTGTGCAGGACCTGCCCTCACACCCCACCAAAAATCCCAATGTAGTATATGAGAAAGGACCCTCGGCCTAGGGGACCTAAGTCTAAACCTTGGCTCTCATTTACCTAGGTTAACTTGAGCCAGTTCCTTTGCCTCTCTGGGACTCACTTTCTTCATGGATAAAATGGTGATGTCACATAATCTATTAGGTTTTTCTGAGGAGTAAATGGGGTCTCTACCTAGGACAATAGGAGCCACACTGTACATGCTCAATATACAGTAGCTTCTATTACTCCTACGACCTCTATTACTATTTTGGTGGTATAACCTTTGACCTAACAATGCACCATCATCGTTCTGTAAGTGCAAGTACAGCAGTCATTGCTCTGAACACCCACAGACAAAAACACAGGTGTTAACTACTGTTACCTGAAACTGAAAATCTTTTTTTTTTTTTTTTTTGGTGGTGCTCAGTTTTGAACTCAAGGCCTTATGCATGAAGCTATCACTCGAGCTACATCCCCAGCCCTTCGAACTTAAAATCTTTTTTTTAAATGTGTTTATTAGTACATAATAGCTATACAGAGGTCTTCTTGTGACATTTCCATATATACATATATTATACCCCAGTTTGGGTCATCTTCATTATTCTCCCTCATCTTCCATCACTCCCTTTCTTAAAATTACCTCAACATGTTTCGGTGTTCCATATTCATAGGTGTATAGAAAATACATCAACCATATTCACCCTCCTTTACCATCTTCATTTCCCCTCCCCCTCCCACTATACCCTCCTTTTAACATGACCTGCTGCAAAACCTATCCCTGACCTTCATTTTTTAAGTGTCTGCTCATTGTTCAGTGATGTTTTGCCTTGGTATTCTACCTATAAATATATTGTTCATTGAGCAGTCTAACCCTCTCTATCACTCTTCCTTACTTTTTCCCCCCTACCCTTTGTTAGTCAATGGTTTTCAGTACATTTCATTGTGTCTTGTTCCTATACAGATGTGATGTGTTTCCTTATTATTCATTCTCCATCATTCTCTTCTTCTTTTCCTTCTTCCTTAGTCTCCTCTAACATGTTTTCCATATATATGTATATATGACAATGCTTTTATTTGTATTTGGATCTATTTTCCACATATGAGAGAAAACATGCATCCTTTGTCTTTCTGAACCAGGCTTATTTCATGTAACATGATATTCTCTAGAAATGAAAATCTTAACAGGAAAATTCCCAGCTTCATTTGTCACCCTATGGAAGAAAGTTGCTTGGGGACGCATGAGAGAGGATGGTTTAGAGAAAGTTAAATCACTTCAACAGAATTTGAAGTATAAAATTAAGCACAGGGGAAAATGGGCACTCAGGACAACAGAATTTGGAGATTGTGCATAAACACTCAAGAGTATTTTAAGAGTAACAGTTGCTTATATGGACATGTTTTGGACAAAACCAAGGGTGGTTTGGATCTATGCTGGCATAGAAGACACAAGAAAGGGAAATCACAAATGGTAGGCAGGGTAGGAGTGTGGGACTCTCCTCTGAGAAGACCTGTCACCTGTGGCAGGCTTCAGTTTTCCTTGCTTGTGTCAGCTGCCCAGTTAGCTGCACTTGGCAGAAGGATCTGACCTTTGGATCCAATGGACCCATTGAGAATAAATGACTTACTGGGCAGGTAGGGCCCTTTAGGAGCAAGCCTGCTCCATCCCTACAGTGAGCTGCTTTCAGCTGAGTGGAAAAGAAATCACACAACTTAACTGAATTCTACTGCCCAGAAACATAAGTAATCCATCAAAGACCACAGAGAACTCTTTTCACTGGTCTTATAGGAATGCAAAAATCAGGGTTTCCCGAATCTATCAGAACTTCTTGGACATGTGTGAGACCAAGGATGTCACTTCCATGCTCTATTAAATGGTGAGCAGAGAACAAGCAGAGTCGACTTACATTAGAGTCTAAGTGGAGATGCTATTGCTGCAAATGTTTATTATTTTCTAAATATGCCATGAAAGAAAAATGCTTGATAGAATTCCAGAAGTGGTGTAAAATATTGGCAGGACCCTGTTCTCTCAGAGTTCACATTCTAGGAGAAATGACAGTAACTTGACCCCCTACTTACAGCTATAACTTAAGGATTTGCCATATGCAAATGATTTGTGCAATTTAACTCAAGCCTCATAATAATCCTATGAAGTGGATTAAATTATCACCATTTTACAGAAACTTAGAAATATAAAATAACTTGCCTTTTTACCATGTGTCTCATGGTAAAAAAGAAGGAACTCCATTATTTCGTCTATCCAGAACTCCCTTCTTCTTGGCAACACAAGCCCCTTTCTTTTGAGGCTCTAGTTTTCAACATATGCCACACCCGGTGCACACACAAGCACACGCCCACTGGTGCTTCTGTCGGGTCAATCATAAAGCATTGCAGTACTGGTCATGTGATGAAACTGAACCAATCAGAGTTCTCCTATAACACCTTCAAATTGGAGCTAAGGGGAGAGAGTTCCTTCTTTATGACCCCCTAGTAAAATGAAACTGGAGAACATGAACTTTGGAGCTTCTAGAACACATCCTTTTAAAGCCTCTTGTAAGAGGAAATAAAGCCAAGATGGAGCAATAACCAGAAAAAGAAATGAAAAACCCCTGTGACATCAAGGACTATGGCTCACTCAGTGTGTGCTGGTAAATATCCAACAACCAGCTCACCACGTATAGTTCTGCAGCATATACTTGGCTGCATCACACAAATGTGTCTTACCTGGATTATGTCTGGCAGTGCAAGCCCCCAATTGATGATAATTTTGTTGTATTATATATGTAGCAGAAAACTCCTTAGAGACCATGTGTGGGGGGGAATTCCTGATGTGTTGGTTAGTAAGTTTTTTATGTAAGATGAAAGAGAACCAGCAAAGATACATGTTGGAACTTTACTCATTTTTCAGTGACACGATTGACTTCTTCACTAAGTCAGAAAATAGTTTTCAAAAACTGAAAGAATACTTTCCATTTTTGGATACTAGTCACAATGTAACAACTACTCACATGTACTTTTTATTAATTCATATTAATTGTACAGAATAATGGGTTTCATTGTGATATTTTCATATGTCTATACAATGTACTTTGATCCTATCTACTCCCTCCCCTCTTTGCCTACCCTTGATCCCGTTCCTCTTCTCCAATGGTCTCCCTTCTACTTTCATTAGACATATACCATTTGGGGGCTATGTAGCCCAGGCTAGCCTCAAATTTGTGATCCTCCTGCCTCAGCCTCCTGAGTGCTGAGATTACAGGCATGACTCACTACTCCTGGCTCTGGACATACATTTTTAAATAATCTGCATTATCAGCATCTTTTCCATCCCTTTAGGTCCAGACAACCAACAAAAGAGCAACCTCTGATTTGTAGAATTTGTCAGTTTCTATGGTTCAAATACTTCCACCATGGCCAATGTCAAACTTCTAACATGACGTCAGCAAACCTTGTGACATCAGTGGAGTTGGGAAGAGAAGAGCAAGGGAGCAAGGGCTGTTGCTTGCTGCTTCCACCCTGCAGATACTTAGGGTTAAAGAGTCACAAGTGGCGAGGACAGCAAAGTACAGTGACATCAAGAGGGAGGGTGAAGCTTTAGAATTTATTACCGATGAGCCTAATACAATTTTTAATCACAAGTTTATATTTTAATTTTTAATAACAGCCATATGTAGACACTGGCTCACAAAATTCCTGCAAATTGAACAAGAACTGACCCAAACCAGATCCAACACAACACAGGTCCCCTAGAAAGAGCTGTATTTCCCACCCTGATTTCAGGAGCAAAATAAGTGCTCCAAAGTGACTGACAACCTAAAAATCTTGGCTCACCAAACAGGTCCTTACCAGCTAGAATGAACAGGGAAGGCCACATCTAAGAGGCAGTGTGGACGTTGCCACTTCTAAAGGCTAATCTTCCAGCTGTCTTCGCTACTTTTAAAACAAAACCACAATCTGCACCTCCCACCTTGTGAAATGGGTCGTTCATCTACAGAAAACCTGGTCATGCCGTGAGTTGGTCCCTTTAAATGTCTTCCCAGATGAGAAATGTTTAATCAGCTGAGCAGAGCCCCTAGCCCCGCAGGAACTGAGAGGATGTCAGCAGCTCATAGCCGCTGGCTCCCAGGAGCCCAGCATCAGTTTGTGAAACCGCACAGGGTGGAGCCCAGGCTTCTCCCTGGGGAGGAAGTGGTTGCAGGAATACCACATGTGGCATTCTCACAGCAGCTGGTGGAGGGGCCACGTCTCCCAGAAACCAAATCCCGGAAGTTTGCAGTTTCCAAACGGGGGGTGGGGGTGGGTGGCGGGAGCAGACCCCAGCTTTGTGGGACATGAGGCACCAGGGATGATAAACAGAACATCATTCAGGTCTGATTCTCCTGCCCACTGAGGGTGCTTCCTTCCACCAGTGTTGGGAAACCTGTTTAAAGAGTTATTCCAACTATTTTTTCAAACCTCTAACCTGTCTTCAAAAATACCCCAGGGAGGAAACAGGAATTGTTTGCTGCAATAGACCAGGGTGGAAATGGCCAGGAAAAGTCTCTCCAAAACACCTAGATGAAAGCCACAAGTGGGGGTGGGGGGCTCGGACAGAGGCCGGCTGGGGTTCCCGTCCGCAGCTCTCTGCTTGCCCTGCAGTTTTAAAATAAGAGGACCACTGAAGACGTCTGGGGTGTGGGAGGAGGAGGAGGGGAAGGGGGTAGGGGATGGTATATATGGTCAGAAAGGGCAGGAGGGGGAAATCAAGTAAGAAGTTCACCTTAAATTCTGTTTAACATACATTTTTCAGGAGTGGGCTGAACTGGACCCTCAGTCCTACATCCAAAGTTGATTAAACCTTGAAATTTTCTATAATTGGACCTCATTAATAAATTCCTCAGGGTTCTGGAAGGCTCTGAAGAGGTAAAAAAAGGGTTTAGAGAGATGAGAGCAACAGGAGGTTGTGAGATCCCTGATGGTGAATTAAATCCCCTTAATCAGATTGGAGAAACTCCATGTTCACAACAAACCCCAGGACTCCCTGACACAAACCGTTCCCACAGGCCTCATCAGCAGGGCAGGCTTTTCCTCATTCACTTTTCCCTTACCTTTTAACCCCTATATCCAGCATGGCAACAAGCTACTCCTCACATTAGGAACTGATGCTTCTCTCCCTCCTGAAGACTCTCATTGTCCCTAAGCTAGGCATGGATCCTCCAGCTTTTGGTGGGGGGGAGTGTTGGGGGGGAGCAGAAAAGAACTTCCATCTCCCAGTCACCTCTCTTCAATCTGTCACTCACCATCACACATCACCTCCCATGCCTTGGGCTTTTTCTCCCTTCTCACTTTCAAGAACATCTCTTCCCAGTTGTTAGTTTGACTCCAGATTTACATAAAATCCTTGGAGATGGATAATTTTACGTGTCAACTTGACTGGGCTAAGGGATGCCCAGATAGTTGGCAAAACATTATTTCTCAGTATTTCTGTGAGGGTGTTTCTGGAAAAGATGAGCAAGCCTTTGAATTGGTGTGAGTTGAAAGTGCTCTGACAAGTGTGGTCTCATACCATCTAATACAAAAAAGGAGATAAGCATTTACTCTCTGCTTGAATGGAAACATTTATCTTCTCCCTCACTCAGCCCCAGGGCCTCCTGGAACTTACACTGGTGTCCCCTCCTTGGTTTCTCCGGCCTTTGAGCTTGGATCGGAAGTACACTATCAGCTTTCCTGAGTCCCCAGCTTACATATCGCCATATGGAACTTTTCAGCCTTCATAATTGCTGAAGCCAATTTGCATCATAAATCTCTCTTTATAGCTCTAAATATCCTATTCTATTTCTTCAGAGCTGACTAAAACAATCACAAACCTTGAACTGAGATTTCATCATTAACTTGTTACGCTCTCAAATTGTTAATGGCACACTTCAGTGGCTATCGTTAGTGACAAGCTTGCTTGGTTTGCATTGTACTTTTTCTTTTTCCTCCAGGAGAAGTGACCTTGAGCTGCAACACACTCAGGATCAGATGCTTAGGAAAAACAAGAAGCAAATGGACTGAGTTATGCACCGACTGGGGAGCCAACTTCTGAATAAGAAGGGTTGAATGCAGGATGCATGGCTCATTCTCATAGCATCTAGATCTCACTAATGTCTCCTTCCTTTTCTGGGACTTTCAGAGAGAAGGGCCATCAAACAAGACTATGCAGCATGAAAGAGGCATTGTGGCTCAATGTGCACCCCCCCAAAATCATCACCCTCCATCTGCATGGAGCCCAAGATCACTGGCCCTTGGTCAGTAGGACTCACTCCAGGACAAGGGAAAAGTATGTTCTGTGAGATGTGACATTTTTCATTGTCTAAACGAGGGATGAGCTGTAGAGAAAAGGACGTCGAGATGGAGGGAGAAGGGAAGGAATGGCCAACTTACCATAAATGGTGGAACCCCTAGACATGTCCATCCTGGACCTGCTGTTTCCTCCTTAACGCACCCACCGCCCCTGTCCGTCTCCACACCCCAAGTTCAGTGTTGATGAGAATGAGGGGAAACAGGCAGTTGTGTGCCATTCATACCATTCATACTGCTGTTGGCAGGCGTCACAGTCGGTACAGTTCTGTAGAAATATATTTGGCAGCATCTAGCAAAGTTAGAAAATGTTCATGCATTTTGACTCAGAAATTCCACTGTGAGAAATATATCCTACAGACATAAAAGTGCACAAACATAAGGGGTACAAAGATGGCAAACATAGCTCTACAAAAAAAAGAATGTATGTCTATAAGCAATTTCATTGATTTTTAAATTTAGGGGTAGATACTAAAAAGACTGACAAAGCTAGAACTTGAGGTAGCTGGGTACAGTGGCTCAGCTTGTAATCCTAGCTACTTGGGAGGTGAAGATTGGGAGGATTGCAGTTCAAGGTCAACCCAGGCAATAAGTTAGCGTGACCCCATCACAACCAATAAACCAGTTATGATCCTGGTCCGTGCTTATCATCCCAGCTACTCTGGAGGTATTAGAAAAATAATCAAAACAAAAGGGGCTAGGGTGTGGCCCAAGTGGTAAGGCACCTGTCTAGGAAGTGAAAGGCCCTGAATTCAAACTCCAGTAAAGGAGGAAGCGATAGGAAGGGGAGAAGGGGTTAAGGGAGGAGAGTGAAGGTGGGAGAATAGCAGGGTGGGAGAGAAGAAGGGAGGGGGAAGGGTTGGGTTATACTTTAATCTAAATTTCTTATCCTAATTTTTTTTAACCAGGTGTATCTTTAAAAAGCTTATTTTTAAATCAACAAAGGAATAAATTAAACTCTGACCATAACTGCTGGTTGCTAAGTCCTTTCTGGTGCCCAAGAATATAGTCTTTTCCCAAGACAAATACATTCAACAAACAGTCCTGATAAACCAATCCTTCACATTGAAAGAAACCAACATTAAATAGGGAAGCTGTATATCAGAACAGTTGAAAAATGCAAATTTTTATCACAGAAGGTCCCTTTCTCAATAATGCATTCGAAAAGAGTTGAAAGGAGCTGGTTGGCAGGGCAAAGATGTGGGGGATTTAGAGTAAGTAGCCACTGACTTCACCCTGCTCCCTAGTGCTGGAGGCTGGTTGGGGTGGAGGTGGGGACCAGATCAACAGGGAAAGTTGTCTTAGGGACACTTGCTATTTTGACATGAAATGGTCCAACTCTCTCTACCATATGTACCTGGGGAAAGAGTGAAGGAAGCTTCAACTCTTGCCATTCTTAGTACTTGACATTCTGGAAAAGTTAAAACCATGAAGACAAAAAACATTATCTGTTGCCAGTGGGAAAGGGTGAAAGAGGGATGAATAAGCAAAGGATGGAGGAGTTTTAGGGTATGTATGACACTCTAATGTAGGACACATGTCATTTGTTCGAACCGATAACACACACAATGCCAAGAGTGAACCCTAATGTGAGCTATCGGGCTCAGGTGTTCATGAGGCATCCGTGTGGGATATCAGTTGTAAAAGGTGCACCACTCTGGTGGGGGATGCTGGCAATGGGGAAGACTGTGCATGTGTGGGGGCAGGTGGTACATGGGAACCCTGTATCTCCCCCCTCAAAAAAAAGTCTGATGTGATAACTGATCCTGCTTAATGAATACTTGGTATAGTACTGTTTAAAAAGAAATCTTGACCCAGACATTCATCTGGCATCCTGAGTGGAAGGACAGTGCTGTTCCCTTATGTCTTACCCGCTACCTACAGCTGAAACAATTCTTCACACTGAACTGGCATCTTCAGGGCTTAACAAGGTTGCACCTGGAATTTTGTTCTTAAACATTCAGAGATGAAAGTGGATTTTTACTTTTTCTCCCAAATGTATTTATAAGTTGAACTATTATAAGAACACCTCCATTCACATCTGTAAGAATAAAATAAATAAAGTGAACTTCGCAATATTATTTAGTTAAGCAAAACTAACTTTCCCTTGGATTGGTTAAACTTGCTCTGAACCCCACTAGTGAGGCTTGAGGTAGGTCTATCCCCTCCCTCTGCTTTTCTGGTCTTTGTTCCCCTGTGAAGTCTCCATAGAGGTACAAGCTATGTCCTCAGACTATGCCCCCTTCTCACCCCAGCGCGCTTAGCATGCTTGGTAACTCCACCCGAACTTCTACTCCTCATCTTTTCAGGGCCTCACAAACTCTTGATGGATCCACTTCTTTCCTTTTTTCAAAGTAGCAGAAACTAACCCTAGCCACCTTAAACCAAAAGGGGAGATTTGTATAAAGATAAAGGGTCTCAGGAAATTCAGACAGATTGTAAGAACTGGAAAGCCCTGGACAGGATGGTCCCTATGTCTCTACATCTGCTGTTTTTCTCTCTCTATCATCACTTTCTCTGCTTCACACACACACACACACACACACACACACACACCCCACAGAGGGATGTAAGGACCCCTTAGTACCCAAGCATCCAACTACATGGAAAGACAACCTGCCTGCTGCAGAATCCCAGCCTCAAATTTCTGGGGAAGCATGAAAGATTGCCCTAGCCTAATGGTCTCCAACCAGGAGGAAGAGGGTCACCTGAGGAGAAAGGCTAATTGGTTAAGCATCCTCCGGTGTGATTTGGACAATGAATAGGTAATATTTATTCCTCTAAAGATTTGAGTATGTTTTCAAAAAGTGTATGGGTTTTGTTTTCTTTGAAGTGAAACAAAGTATAGATCATGGACTAAGACCCAACTGGCTATGAGGTATTGCTCAGTCACTTAATAACTGGGCAAAACTGAGAAAGCAGCTTGCTGGTGGTTAATTTTCCCATCTATGTGATGCAGGTGATCAACTCATCCAGTGGGTGGCTGAGAGTGTGGGATGCTGTCATCTACCTGAAGCTTCCTGGTCCACAGTGGGTTCTCAGGACATGCTGGTTCTCTTCTTCCTTGATGCAGTGAGAGTGATCTTTCTACACCAACACCTGGCCATGTTACTCCCTTGCTTAGTCCTTCTATGGCTCCCCATTGCCTCAGAATAAGGTCCTATCTCCTCAAGATAACATAAAAAGCCCCAAAAGCTCCTGCTCTCCTCTCATTCATCTCCCCTCACACCTATACTCCAGCCATAACAATCTATTTACAGTTCTCAGTACCTATCATGCTCTCTCCTTCCCTGTATGTCTTCTTTCTACTCCTCCCCCCAAACTTCTTTACCTAATGTCTGATCTTTCTTGGAAACCTTTTCCTTAGGAAAATCTTTCTTTTGTGGCCATCATTTGCACTCACAAGGCTGTACTAACAGTTCTTTCCATGTGATCCAGGGCAGGAACCCAATTCAGCTTCTCTGGAAACCAGCCCAGCTAGTTTAAACTGGTCTAGAAATTCTGCATGGCAAAGCAGCCCACTCTACTCCTAGTTTCTGGAAGGTTCTTCCACCCCATCTCAACCTGCAAGAGATGAAAATACCTTCTCACAACTTTTACATAATGGACTTTGATTTTACCCTACCCTCAAGTTTCTAGAAGCTTGAATTAGTCACTCTCTCTCCTAATGCCCCAAATCTCTCTCTCCATCCCAGAAGATCCATTGTCCTGTAACATCCTCTAGCTTGTTGTTATTCTTCTTAAGCCTGGCACTTTCAGGTGAATTTAGCCACTACCTCATACCTCATTATGGACCCTACAAGCCTGTGCAGCCTCATACTGAGTGGCTTTTTGTTCAGCTGAGCCACCTACCTAGAACCTGTGAACATCTGGTCAACCACATCCACTTCTAGCCCATATCATATGACCTGCTGTCATGCCAAGTTCCATCTCTCCCCACTCCCAGACTTACGCAAGTGACTGGAGTTACACAACAAGCCAAGAGCAGAAACTAGGAGATGGCTCAAGATCTGTGATCTCTAGTCCAGTGTGGCTCAGTTCACTTTCTTTGAACTGAGGGCATATGTGTGTTAGCAATAACAGTAAGTGTGACTAACACTTACTCTGGGCCAGACTTGGGACTAAGCAATATACAAGCATTTTTTATTTATCCTTCACAAGCCTCTAAGGACTATACAGATGGTAAAATGAAGCTTAGAGAAATGAAGATATTTAAGCCACTTGCACAACAGAATGGAGGGTGAGGTTAGACATCAAAGCAACAAGGTCTCCGCATAGCAAATATGACAGCTATGAGTTCTCATATTTCTTTCCTAAAATTAGGAATCTCCTAACCACAGTGACCGAACTTGATTTCATTTAAGCAGGGAAGGGGACTCACATCAATTAGATGACATCTGAAGTACAAGCAATTGCTCCATTCTCAGAAATCAGTCTTCTCAGGTGCCTTCTTAGGCATAGACAGTCCTTTCTTACAAGATGTTCAGAAGTTACAGAGCTCTGGCTCCCCTTTTTAACCTTGAATGTGGTGTGAGAACAGATTTGGAAGCTGTGCAAAGCTTCTGTTGACATTTGCTATCTCTCTCACATTTATAAGACAAGGCTAGGTCTCTGATTGATTAATTTGATGACCTCCAGCCAATCTGATGTCAGAACTGCAAATTGTGAAATCTAATTCACTTATTTAACTCAATTCTAAGAGCTTCTCAGATTCAATTTTTTAAAGCCAATAATAACGGTTTTTTTATAGTTGAACCATGAAATGAAATGCAGCATTGGTTTGGTGGGTTCTCATGTTAAAAAGAGTTCATGAACCTGCTACCTTCTGATAACAATGGTCTGCTTGGGACTGGCAGGTCAAGACATCTCAGTCACCTCACTTTCCCTGTAGCCCATGAATAAGGGAGAGAGCTTTGTCCATCAAACCTTTCACCCACTCCTGGAGCTCAGGAGGACTATAGGCAATTGGCCAACATTCTGGACAAACATTCTCTATGGAGATTTCTGCTGATTGAACTCAGATCTCGCCCTGCTTGTTCTGAAGCGGGATCAGAGATCCGCCTGCTGACTGTGTGGCTTTCCAGAAGATTTGGAAATATGCTTGATGTGGGTATGAGGATGGGGACAGGGGAATTCTTGAGGCCTAGGGGGCAGAGGAGGGCTCCAAGCACAACACTAGGGTTTGGCAAATCCCAAAAGCATTATGCCAAGACCTTTTCCCTTCACTTTTAAGTCCATGTGCATTTCAATGGAAACTCAGTCCTCATTTCAGAAGCAAGTATACACTAGTCACCAGTGTGCAGAGTTGGTAGCAATGGGGACTGATATCTAAAATGCCCCACCTTCTTCTTCCTATCCAATTTCTACTTCTCCCTCCGAATCCAGTTCATTTCATCAAGATCTGTCCATCAAGTCTAACCCACTGCAACCACTGCCTGTGACAACATAACACTTACCACTAGTATAAGCAGCCTTATTGCATCTTTTGAATTTTTCTAACTGTATGTGTACACAAACACACACACACACAAATACATGCACATTTACAGCTTTTCATGCACTTACTAAGAAAACGTTTACTGAGAACCCATTACTGCCCAACAGTAAACTTGGTACTGGGTACACAATAGAAAACAAGATTAACAAAGTCTTGGTCCTTACAGACCTCACACGGGGAACCGTATGCCTCAATGGTTGTACCCATGGGATTTTCACTTATAGAGGTGATCAGAAAGGCGAATGCCATTGAAAGATTTTTTTTATTACTCACATTTTCGGACAGAAGGAGACATGCCATACCATGAGAGCCACATGGAATCACCAAGCTTGGTGAGGAGACAGAAGCAAGAGCTTTTGAGGAGAAGTCTAGGCTGGAGACTTTACTGGGGTTTCTGTAGGAAACATAAGGCCCAGCAAAGTGAACAGTTTAGGAACAGTGACTTTGAGTAATTCCAGCAGGTTTTGGGATCTAGGGGTAGTGTTTAATTGCCTGATCCCTGGACCTGGGGTGATTTAGGACAGTATAAATACTGGTTTCATGTATGAGAGTTAGAGTGCTCTTTGGGTAGTATTGACATGGTTGGCCCATTAGATGGTTTGCACATGAAGGCCCAAAAATTGTCTAGCCCTGGAAGAGTTGATTTTGCCCTGAAAAGCAAACTTTCTAAAATGTCAAAACATCATAAAATACAGGAAAAAAAATCAGATACTATTAAACTGTATCTCTCTGGGTTCAGTGTAAATAGCAGAGTCCATTTTAGGTATTTCAAACAAAAGGAATTTAGTATAGGGATGAAGTGTTCACAGAATTACTTGAGGGCTGTCAAGGAAGACAGGAGCCCCCACTGAACAATTTATTTCAAGTGCATATAATTCCAACTTTGCTCCAAAAGTGAAAATGCTGCTTCTACCAAATCTGCAATCCTTTACAACTGACCACACCTACCAAGCTGGGCCTGGAATGTACTTCATCTCCCACAGTTGACTCCAGCACCTGTACAGCTTTGCTTACCAGCAATAGGACTTCATTTATATTTTCTGAGTTTTGGAAAGGGAGAAAGGAAGGGACAGATGGATGGAGATGCAGATTTCTGTGCTCTGGACACCATAGCACATCAGTCAGACATGTGCTAAACACACATTCATTTTTCAAATGAAAAATGTCAAAGCATCCTTGAAGATACAGCTCAAGTATTGTCCCCTTGGTGAGGCTTTTCTTCATCCCCCTAAGACTGGTCCCTCCCTCTGTGGTCCCCATGGGAACAGAGGTCTCATCTGGGGACCTGCCACATTTCTTCTCCTTGTATTACACCAGTGTGTCTCTGCTTGACTGTGAGCTACTTAGGGCCATTCTGTGGCATTCAGTACACACAGAAGTGACCACTGGATAAATGGGTAGGCCGAGGTTCTTACAGATCAGAGTGAAGCTAGGGAGTCCAGTGGAGCCCAGTCCAGTTAGAGAAGAACCAAGAATTTTATTTTCATCAAGGCTGAAAGTTTTGACAGTGTTAGTGCATTTTAATTCTGCTGTTTGGAGCAAGCTACTACATCAAATAATTGAGTAAGGGTAACCTGAGTAGGGATAAGAAGCAGAAAAAAATTAGTATCTCTGCTATCATTCTGAGATACGAGTTAGTTTCACTTGCAACTGAAAGAAACTCAAACAAATGAGATAAAGAAATAAAAGGAATGCACCGAGCAACATAATAGGAAAGCCACAGTTCTGACTTCAGGCATAGCTTGATCCAGACAATATCCCAGGTCATCAGAGGTCTGTCCTTTGGCTCAGTTTTCCTTTATGGCCTATTTTCTTACACTGATGCTTCCCCTATAGTGGCAAAGGGGACTACAATGGTTCCTGATTTATAACATACCCATTCAGCATCCTCAGGAGAAATAGAGTCTCTTCTCAACACTTCCAGCAAAATCTTTCAAGATTGACTCTGACTTGGCTCAGTCTAGTCCTAACTACCCCCCATGCAAAGCCAGAAGAATAGAAGATGTTTGATTCTAGCTAGGTATGTTGGCTCAGGCCTGTAATCCTAGCTACTTGGGAAGCTGAGAGAGGGAGGCCAGTCTGGGCACAAAGTTCACAAGACCGTCATCTCAACCAAAAGTTGGATGCAGTGGCCATGCCTGTTATCCCAAACTACACAAAAGGCTGAGATCAGGAGGACTTCCCTGGCCAATCAGGGCAAAAATGTTTGCAAGACTCCATCTCAACAGAAAAAAAATAAAACAAAACTGAGCATGGTGGTATGTGCCTGTCATCCCAGTTAGTTGGGAAACCTAAAATAGGTGGCTGGCCTGGGCAAAAAAAATGAGACCCTATCTCAAAACTAAGCAGAACAAAAGGGCTGGAGGCATGGCACAAGTGGTAAAATGTCTGCCAAGCAAACCCCAGTTTCTTAAAAAAAAGAACAAGGAGGGAAAAAAAAAAAAAAAAGACTGCTGGCTTTTATTCACAGGTGCCATGTCTATCCCTGAACCCAGGGGGCCTCTGTAAGTCAGATCAACCTCACCAAAGCCCATGGACTAAGTGTGCTAGGAGGAGTGTGTTAAGAGTTTTTTTTCCTGGAAGGAAAATCGAGGTGGTGTCACCAGAAAAGGAGCATGTGTGGTGGACAGGAAGAGCAACAGATGTTCCCAAAGTGGGCATCTAGCACTCTGAGTCTCTAAAGCCACCCTCTTCACTTTAAAAGACCTTAAACTCCTCAAGAACAATGGTGGGACCACAGCCATTTTCATTGTGCTTCTAGGATGGACTGCCCAAGGCAATCAGTGCAAAACAGAAAATTTAGATGTCATTTCTATGTTTGATGAGATTGGGAAGAGAAAGGAAAAGCCCATCAGGTTCAGGCCTTGAGTAATAAGAGAGGAGTGAGAGGGAAGGGGGAAACGCTTGGGATGTAAATGTGATGAACAACAGAAAACAATTAAAGAGGAAGTGCTTCCTCTCGTTTGTCAGCCGGGGCTGCGAGGAACAAGAGAAGTACCTTCTCTGGAGTCTCAGCTGCTCGCTGCCTTTCCAGCCACCTCCTTGGGAAGAATGAGGCCTTAACAACTAGCATGGGGTCAGGGCTGGCCTCCACCCAAGCCTGAACAGTGCCCTCATTGAGGGACCTCGGGGGCAGCCCTGGTTGCCTCTCCCTTCCCCTGCTCCCCTCAATGGGCTATTTGTGGGCTTAACAAGGACTGGGAGACACGCTGCCCATCTCCTCTGAGGCCCCAACAGCTGCAGATTCCTGAGGAACTCCACAGGGTCCCCCACATCCTTGCAAAGAGACGGATGGGAGAGATGCCGGATTCGGTGCTCAGGGGCCTCCTGGACCAGAGACAAAAATACTCCTCAGTTCCTCTTTACTCCCAACCTTCCCCCACCTGCTGGGGGAGCCACTCTTTACCCCATAAGTACTTGGTATCCTTTCTGCTCCACCCTCTTTGCTGTCTGAGAAGGACAAGATAAAGGAGGGATAATCTCCTTCCTCAAAGGCTGAGATTATGATGACAGCTATGTCCAAATATTCTGTCTGCATCACCCACCTCCTCTGCTGAAATTAAGTGGAAAATGTCAGCTCCAAACTTCTCCTCAACCCCAGGACTGCACAGAAGAACGGCAGCAGCCATGCGCTTTCCCTTCTGTGCCCCTTAGGTCATGGTTTCTGTTGTCCTGGGGAACCAGGCAAGCAGAGTGTTCAAAACAGACAGATGAGGATGAATCTGAAGTCTGACATCTGCCTCCAAAGGATCTAGAGCTTTCTTTATGTATTTTCATTGAAGAGATACAAGTTAACCCCGTGCCCAAATTTCTCCTCTACCAGAAAGTTATTGCACACAAAAATCTCCCATGCTTGTGGATGTTCCTTCCTTTGTAGTTTGTAACAGGTGTCATCTGCACGACTCGAAGTATGTCTGTTCAGTGGAAACTGGCTGTGGTGTAAATACCCCTGGACTTGGGATTCTGAACATAGAAGTGATTAATACTAGAGTGATGGGCAGTTGTTCCTGCCTATAAGAGTAACAGCTGGGATAGAGGGGAGAAGGGACAGGCCAGAGGCAAACTCTGTGTGCTTTGCAATAGACAGAATCTGAAAGGGTATCTGGAAGACTGTGCACTTGCTTCCTTCCATAACCTCTTTGCCAGAATGTTGGCATCTGGCTCATTCTGCAGAATCGAGGGGTTCTTCTACTCCAGGTCCTGTTCATTCCACATTTGTTTGATTGGTTGTTGGTTGGGTTTACTTGGACATTTCCATATGGGGAGAAATCATGGCTCTTGCCTTTCTTCCACAGTTCCACATGTGATATAGTTTGTGATTTTTGCCACCTGGTTAGCTGTCTCCACACAAGATCAAATTTGTCTTGAACCCCTATAAAGATATGGAACTCAGCTGAGGTTTGGCCAGGGTTAAAATACAGAGACCACTGCCATCCCTGACAGGATTCTATTTGCTCAAATGTACTGTAAGACTTCACGCTCATGATGTAACACTGGCCTCACACTGAACTTCCTTGGTGATAAAGCTTGTGAAACTTTTCACATGAACTTCTGTTAAGCCATTCATTCCAGTTAACTTATTTTTTTTCAAAAAAAATCCAAGACCTAATACTCATTTCTTATTTAACTTTATTCTCTTGTCAATCCATTAATCTAACATCTGGAGCACTTGTATTGATTCAGTTAGTGAAGCCTCCCAAATGTGTGTAATATTACAACACTTAAAAATGTCTTCTATATATTCATTCAAATTATTGATAAAAGTGAAGGCAAAATTGAAAAGGGAAACCCAATTACATTGCAATGTTATGTTCACAATGGTGTTCATTCAATACAAAATAATGCCAGACACTGGAGAGTTCAAGCCTGCTTCCCAACTCAGGGACAACTCTCATAAAAGAACACCTTATTGTGTGATGTAAGGGAGTTTTTTTTATGTTTTCCTTAAATTGGCATTGGGTAGAGGTTCTCAGTATTGTCTTCAACGCTATGCAAACATCAGATCCTATAAGCCACAGTCTTTTAAACCTATCTTATACGTTAGGTAACAGACTTCTGACCTTTAAATGTTATTTTTTATTAAAACAACCTTCTTGCCAATATCTTATGTGCTCCTTTCCATGACAGATTCCCAAACCAAAGCACATCCAATCAATGTGACAATTAAATCCACATCCCTGTAGATTCCTGGGGTTCTCTAAGTCCTACCCAAAGAGGTGCTAGGTTTTAACTTTCCACAGAAAATAGAGCCATTTTATAAATCATTTGCAGAAACTAGCTTGAATTCCACATCCAAATTATTGAAAAGTAGATTTCAACATTAAGTCACGGCAGCTGTCAGTGTGGAAGTCTCCTCAGTTTGGATACAGAAACACCTATTTGGCAAAGTCATGTGAAAAACGCAAGTGTGTCTCAATCAGATGTTTTTCCTAAGACATTTCTCAGCTTCATGACTAGCAGAGGTTGAGTGTGAGCTGAAAAATGGATTCAATAATACTATGAGGAAGATGAGAACAAGCAAGCAAAATACAATAACTCAACTCTAAAACTCAATTATGCCTACCATTAGGTTTTTTCATAGTGATTTAAAAATTTTAGCAAGCAAAAAAAAAAAGTTTATGATGTAAGTGTACAAAGTTACTAGAGTGTTTTAAGAGAGTCTATGATGTGACAGCATTCAGATCTTTAGGGTGATTCCTCATCTTAAAGGAGCAGCCTGAAATGGATATTTACAAGTCTTCTTCAGTGGTGGGAAAATTACTTGTGTAATGTTAAAGAAAGCCAGGATCCAAAGTTGTACACAGAATAAAACTCCTGCTCTGGAGGAAGGCATGTCAAATTAACAATGAGGATTACAGGAGCATGGGTGATGGTGGTTTTATTGTTTGAACTTTCCAGTGCCTGTTAGGACCACTGGGCAATCATAGCCTTTTATGAGCATGGAGACTGTTGAGATTTGCTTATGCCGACACCTGCTTGCTGTGTTTGCTTGGCAGGTGTCCACTGTGTTTGTCTAGGTTCACTTCAGTCCAGGGAAATATCTCATTCCACAGATTCAGCTCCAACACCATCAGTGGTGCCCACCCATGTTCTGGTTGGAAACTGGTTGTTTCCTCCACCTTCAACCTCTAACCCTCTGTACAAACCTTTTAGTCCTCTCTGCATCTGTATTGGTCACGGTCTCAGCAAGAAACAAATTGGAGCCCCCAATTGAAGAGAGTTTAATATAGACTCTTTACAAAGATAATACAAACCCTAGAGCATGTAAGGAGGGCCTCTGTTACTACTCCTAGACTGAAAAGGTAAGAAGGAGACGTGGTTCCCAGAACATGGAAGAAGAAGGGAGGGATGCTGGACAGAAGCTGTAGCCTCCAATAGAGTGATGCACCCAGCCTAGGACAACCCCCCCCAGGAAAGGAGCTATTGGAAACCCAAGGAAGTTTGTGCTCCTCCCTCCTTCCAATCCAGTTGGAAGCAGGAGGCAAGGAGTTCTTGTCCACTCAGGGCCACCTCTAAGGCAAGAAAGCAGGAGAAGGGGGGTAAGTGGACCTGGAAGGCAAACCAAAGACTGAACATGATGTATACCATGAGGATTGACAGGAACAGCCCCAAGAGTCTGCTGCCCAAGAGCCTATCTTTCCTTAATACAGCAAAAGAGGCAGAGCTCAAGGCTGCATCCAAGGTACTGCAAACCCTCCAGCCCACCTCCACCCTCTCCCCAAAGTGTGCAGGGCTGAGGCTTCTCCTGAGCCTCACCTTGCTACCTCCTCATTGTTCCCATGTCTTTCCTCCACTCTCACTAGCCTACTTCCTCCAGTGCTGTACACCTCCCTTCTTTCTTCTTTTCTCTCAAATCATCATGAATTCAAGGGTTACTCTATATATCAGACTTATAACTGAAGGATAGGGGAAAAAGGAAGGTAAACTGTGGTGCAGAATAAGGAACTTCAACACCATTATTAGATGTCTCTTTTGTAAATATTCATTAACTGTTCTCCACCATGAAGAACTTAACTTATGCTCACCACCTTCTTCCAGGATCCCCATCATCTTCTCTTAATTGCTTTCTCTAATGACATCCCTAAAACAGAAATTACATTATACTCTTCTTTGTCTAAACCTTTAGATATGTTTTAATGCAAAAGTTTTTAAATCCAAGTTGACAAATTTTATAAGTAAAGTTTTATTAGAACAAGGGCTAGGATTATGGTGAGGAAAGTAATGCAAGGTCATACATGTGCAAGGTCAGATTCTCTATTTAAAATGCTCATGCTTTGGGTTCATCATGGGGTTCTTTCATTCTTTTTGATTTTTTTTAAATGACATTGTAATACTATTTATTGTGATCACTAAGTTTTTTGTCATCTTTTTGTCCCCAGGGCAAGTACCTCACTCAAATCACCCTGGCCCTGCCAATTGAGAAGTGCTGGAGGAAGGGACTCATCTCTCACATTAAATATGTCCACTAAAGTGCTCTTCCAAACCAGAACATAAGTTCTTTTCCCAAGCAGAACATTGCCTTCAAATTCCTGCCAATCTTGAGAATTATTTCTTCTTCTTATCACCCCCTCCCACATGGGGCTGTGAGATCCTTCAGGATAGAAAATGATGCCTTTTCTGTCTGTGTACCCCCACTGTCCCTGGCTTAGCAGACAAATTCTAAATATCTACTGCATACAAGGATCCACTGCAAAGCTTTGTAAGTGTAGTCTGTTAATTGTTGAACCTATTTAGAGCTTTTCTTTTTTTTTATTTAAAAATCCAAAGTTTTGGAAAACCAGCTGGCCAAAGACCTGAGGACTGATTTACTGTAATCTTTTCATTTTATACATGGTTATACTTGCAGGCAAGTAGTTTAGGGTTTATTCATAGTAGTATTCCCATTGTCGTGGTACCTGCCATCCCACCTAAATAATTTTGATAAGACACCAGTGGGCAGAACAGAATAAAATTCTCCCAGGGGTTCAGAAGCCCTTCATTTATTTCTCCCAACAGAAGCCTCAGGGCATGGAGAAGGAGTTTATTTCATGAACATACACAGGAGAGGCTAAATGGGAAAATTACTGACACTCAACCCAATGACCTGAGTCAGAGCAGCTTTTATCTGAGTGAGATGCAGAAATATTAATATGAAGAAGTTAGACTTTCAAATCAAAGCCAGAAAATATGTTTATTGAAGGTAAAGGCATGCATGCAAGGTTTACAGAGAGAAGAACAATGGTGGTGAGGAAAGCTTGCTTCCTTACAATAAATTCATTGTGGCAAACTTGCCAGGCCCAGCAAACTGACAAGGGTCCCTTCACCCTGCCCAGGACAGTTTGGCCAAAGGACATCTAGGAAGACATGCCTCAAACAGTCAGCACTAATCTCTGTATTCCGGAATAGCCCAGAGAACCCGTCCAACCTGTCTGCCTTTTCAAAAAAAAAAGTCTTTGGAATTCTTTATCCAGCTCTGCCTGGTTTACACTGGACAGTCCCTTCTGGGACTTCTCCAGTGATCTGATCTTCATCAAGATGACATCCCCCAACAGATCCACCAACCCCCAGATTTGCCCAGAGGGCGACACTGATATTAGATCCAATTAGAAGTTAAGATTCAAAAAGCATGCACTGATACATATGACTGGGCTGCCACAGATTACCATCTTTCCCTGGCAGAAAAGAAATCAAACTGACTCTGAAGAAGAAACCCCTTTTTCTGATCAGTTACCATGGCAACAGGAACTCTCTCCCAGCACCTGCCCATGGGTCCCAGCTGGTGGGGAGAGTGGACCAGCCGCCTTGGTTCCCAGTCCCTGTGCTCATTTCATCAACAAAGGTGCCAGCAGTGCCAGTTGGCTTCACGATATGGATACCTGCCCGCTAAGCATTGGCCCAGGGATCTGGGACTTTCACAAAGGCCAGCCAACAGCTGGCAGGCAGGAACCACCAGGTCATTGTCATCCTGGGCTGAATTGGAACATGCACTCAGGAGACAAAGGCTCTGTCTGTAACCACAGCATGCCTCCCTCCCTGGGCATTTCATTTGCAGCTCCTGGTCCTCTGCTATGGAAGGGCCATGTGGTTGAAGGTGCCTTTCCTGGTCTGGTCTTTTCTTTTCCTCCCTCTAGCATTACCCTGTCTTGTGCACTCCAGGGAAGAAAAGCTTTCCCTGCCTGTGTCTGATTTTATCGCAAATCAGAAAGCTCACCATAAGTCACTCTGGGCCAGTGGGTTCAGAGGTGGAGCTGGTAACCAGAAGCTGTGTCAAACTTCCTCCCCTGGCTCCACACCAAGGCCTCCGAGGATTTCTTGTCACATGAGGTTAGTGTAGTTTCACATCCTCTAAAGCAAAGCTCTGTCGAAACTCTCTGGTCTCACATGGCTTCAGCTCAAAACAACCACCCCACTCAGCTGCCTTCCTAACCATTTCAAGAGCAGGTCAGGAGATCTGGGTTCCAGTTTCAGCTCAGTCTGCATGACCTTGAACAAGGACTGGTCCTCAATTTCTTCATCAGGAAAATGAAGAGGACAAAGTAGCTATTATTAGGGTCCCTTTCAAATGCCCCCCTTTTCTGTTTCTCTCTCCCTCCTTTTTTTTTTTTAAACTTTATCTTCCTGGCTGCTTTGAAAAGAATCTCTAAAGGCTAACAGAGATTGTTTTGTTTTAAATAAATAAACGGACATAAAAAACGATATGGAAGAATCTCAAAAATATTATGGCAAGTGAAAGAAGCCTGAAATTCAAAAGAGCTCCTACTGACAACTTTATTAATACAAAATTCTAAATGAGGCAAAACTAATCTACAGTTAAATGACAACATCAAAACAATTAGCCTGGCAGTTGCCTCTGGGAGTGAGATATGGGAATTACCCTGGAAGGAGAGAGAAAGACCTTTCTGAATTGAAGGTTATATGTTATATCTGGACAGGGTTCTGTCACACAGGTGAAAGTTTTTGCCAAAATTCATAGGATATTACTATTAAGATGGATAGATCAATGCAATAAAGTAATTACAGCAAAATGTTAATTGTAGACTCTAAGTTGTAGGCATATAGGTGTTAACTGCATTTTCTTGCAACTTTTATGGATATCTTATGTATATGGAAATCTTTATAATAAAATGTTGGAGAAAAATACATACACTGAAAAAGCTCCTGCTCTTCCCACTCCCTCTTTTTCTCTACCCCTTCCCTTTTTCTTCACATGTGACCTTTTTTTCATTAAGTGAGTCAGTGGGAATGGGAATATTCATTGATTTGGCAGATAAGTCACTGGTACTCTGTGATGACTAATTGCTATAAAGTAATCAGTCAGCCTTCAAGGGAAAAGGACAAGATCTGTACATCCAGAGCCTGCCCTTTGGCCTCACCTTCCTTTACACAGGTATCAGAAACAGGGTTCCCCAGAGGCTGACTACCACCCACACACAGAGTTGGGTCTTCACATCATGTGTGCCTCTGCTATTTTATTACCAACATCGTCAATGGCCTTTCAATGAACTCATCCCAATTGAGGCATTTAAAATCTAATCCTAAATGTAATGGGGACATATATTTTTAGAACCAGTCTAGGGGTTAGTAAATCAATTACTCAGAAACAGATTATAAGCATATATTTATTTTCCTACACTTGCTAGCCTGACAACATACTATAAATACAAATATCACAAAGATTATCCCTAAAATATTGACTTCATGACCATTTCCTTTTAAGATACCCAAACACATTCTTCATTGCTCTTCTTCAATTTGCTTACTTCTCTCTGAAAGCCCGAACTCACACAAAGGAACCTATATGCTGCAATGGTCTGTACTAAGAATAGCAGAGACCTAATTCACTAAGTTCTTTTGGGGAGAAAAAGGTAAAGGAAAGAAGCATTACTCAGAATGCAGAATGATATGTGTCCTAGCATAGAATTCATGGCTCCTCCATTTATCTTGTTGACAATTTAATCAAATCTTAGAGAAGTACACATTTACTAAGCACCAGTCCTGGTTAAGGCCTTCAGCCAACTGAGAAATATTAGATTTCTTGGCCCTAACACAGTATCTAATCTAATCTAGGGAAGGAGATAAAATACAAGCTTATGCAAAGTTGAGCAGTGGAATATTCAGACAATTGCTGGATGCATCAGCGGAAAAGGGTCCAACCTCCATGAACAAGGAACTGTCCACTGAGTAGAGGGAGCAGGAGGACTTTAGACAGGACATATCATTTGTAGCTAGAGGACAGCAGACACTTAGTACTGAGCTGTGTCTGGGGAAATTTAAGAAATGTAAGAAGAGAAGGGTAGGTAAAAAGGGCAATTAAAGGTGTACTTTTGTTCACACCCCCCTAAACACCAAAGAAGCATCATTCTATATGTAAAAGGCCTCTGTTACTCTTACTTTATTAAAGAAATTGATTTCAAAATTATTCTCCCACCATTTGGGAGGAAATTCAGAAATAAAATCGAATTCTTTGAAAATTAACCCCAGTCTACCATAATGTTGAAAGCAAACAGTGGATTAGTATGATCACTTCCTTAACTGGGGTCACTGGGAGCACATTAACAGGACATCTCAATGCACTGATATCCGTGGTGAAAGGAGCTCTACCCAGCAAGAAAAGCAGACTTGAGGGCCACCACTCCTTCAGTCAGGTCAGAGCAGGGATGGAAGGACTCAGTGCTTGTCACAATCACGTTCAACTTGAACAATAATGCTTATTTCCAGAAACCCTGGATTTCCACAAAAAGGAAAAATATAAAATTATTATCAGCAATCTGAGGCTTGCCTCTGTTGGGCTCTCTCACAGTTTTAGTCACAGCAGCAGATGGAGCCAACATTATTCAATGTACTATCCTGCCACACAGCTGCTATGCGATGGAGTCAGCAGAGGAGGTGGACGCAGAATGCCTGGGTTTCAATACCAGCTTTGCTCCCTGTGACTCTGGCGCAATTCCATGACGTCTTTGAGCCTCGAGTTCTTCAGACATATACATCACCACAGAGCGGGAGAGAATGAGGCAGAACAACGCATGTGGAAGGCCCTCACAAAGGACGCTGGCCCATAGCAGGTACTCCATGTATGTCTGTCAGACGAAACTTAGAACCTGCTTTGTGAAGTAAGAACCATGCTAAATTGATCAAAAAATCAGATATGAACCCACAGTTAATCAGCCATGCCATTGTTTTTTCCATTTCAATAATTCTCAGAGAAAGAGTTCCTACCTGCAAAGTACTCTGTTAGAACCGACTCGGTTTGATAAGCATCTTTCAAGAGGGCTGCCTCTACCCCAAAACCACCCCTACACATTTGTTAAAAATTAACAGAGCAGTCCTTTTTCTGAAGCTTTTATCGGGAAATCTCAAACACAGCACTGAAAAGAAGTATCAATGTTTCCTTTTCTTCAATTTCTCCACACCTATAGAACCTGGGGCATAGAAAGTTAACATGGAAGTGTGACCAGGCCTTTTGACTAGTCAACTAACTGAATGGTTTAGGGGCAGAATATTTACCTAGAGATCCCAATACAAGCCACAGGAATGGAAAGTAAGAGAAATGGAGGTGCTTTTGAGAAATACTGCAGTTGCCAATTGTGAATTGATTAGAACCGAAAAACTCCAAAGTTACAATGAAGAAAAACATTAGGCTTGGAAAAAAAACACCCTTAGAGTCTAGTTTAAACAACCTTTTTCATTTTGCAGAAAAATATATTGGACGTTGGAGATATTTCCAATTTAATGAAAGTTTCATCTGAGAATCTAAAGCTAAGATCTTTTTCATAGCACCACCCAAAAATACAATTGGAACTAACCTGATAAATATTATATTCTCAGCCCTTCATTTCACTGACAATGAAGCTGAGGTCCAATGAAATTAGATGATTAATTTGAGGCCACATTGTTACTGGATAGGGCTAAATCCCATACCTGTTCACCCTTCTGCCAGAGATAGCTTTTATCCCTTTCTTCTCTCTCTTAATTCTATCAGCGGCCTATACCACCCTTTCATTCTTTGACAAGGGCAGTTGATTTCTTCATGTGTTTCTTATATAAATAACTACACTGATATGGGTTAAAGATCCACCTCATCCTCACAACCAAATTAGCATACCTTGTAGAAATGCAGAAACCCCCAGTTGAGCCCTGCCAAGTATAAATTCAGTTCAGACAATTGTAAATATCTTCCTGTATTTTAAAACCATGAAAAGTCTATCAGCCTTAAGAAGCTCAATTAAGAGCTTTCTCAGCATCTTCTCATGTTAAATTGTCCCTATTCACCAGAATAAATAAATTAGGTTACAAAAAGATTTTAGTAAACAAAATATTTTTTTATTCATGGTTACAGTGGTCATATCAATCGCCTGCTCTTAGTGGCAAATCTGCTGACACATTTATTTAATACGTTTAATAGTTGGACAAAAATTAAGTGAAAACTTATGCCTAGAATTTTCTAGGTGCTGGAAATGTAGCACAGAACAAAGCTCCCGCCCTCTTGAGTCTGACATCATTGAATCAATAGACAAGTAAATCCATAACCTGTCAGATGTTGAGAAATGCCGTGGAGATAAAGAGCATGAGGAAGTGGGAGAGTGGGCTCCAGGCTAAGTAGGAAGGGCAGTTGCTATGTGTTATACAGAAGCTGGTCTTGCTGATAAACAGAGAGGAAAGAAATGAGGAAGAAAGCTTTGTGTATATCATTTCCAAGCAGAGTGTGACTGAGTGCAAAGCCCTGAAGCAGGAATGTCATATTCTTGGAACAACAGGAGGAACATCTCCTGAGTTTCCTTGAAACAAGGTAGTGAAAGCAGAATGAGTCAGGGGACAGTGGAAGGAGCACTGCCTTGAGGTCCAATGTGTGGAGCCTTGCAGGACATCATAGGGACTTTGGAATGTACTTAAAATGAGGTGGAAAGACATTGGAAGGTGTGGAATAGAGAAGAGACGTGATCTGGTTTCCACTTAAAATAGTATCCCCATGTGTTGAGAAACAATGGTAGCCAATTATTGGTCTATTATAATAAAATAATGATAGTGATGATGATGGTATTTGTGGTAGCTTGGACCATGATGTTAGCAGTAAAAGTGATGAGAAATGAGACGATTCTTGGAGGTAGAATCAACAGGACTTCTTGGTGGATTGGATGTGGGGTGTGAGGAGAAGAATCAAGGATGACTTCAACATTTTACATGGCAGCAAATCTTGGACATAATTGCTATTTGCTAGAATGACGAAGGCCATGAAGAAGTAGATTTGGGTTATAGCAGTGGGGGTTATGAATCAGAAGAGTAGTCCAAAACATGCTGGGCTGGAAATGCCTATTAAAAATACAATTAATATAATTGATTGACATAATTAATAGATACATCCCATCAGATATTGTTTCAAGAATGCAGTTGTATACACAACAGAGATTTATCTCCAGCCTCCATGTCATTAGCGTGTGGATGATATTGAAAGTGGTAGGATCAGATAAGATTACCCAGTGAATGTGGATAAAAATGAAAAGAAGGGCCCAGAGATGCTCCAGTGTTCGAAGGTCATTGAGATAAAGAGAAGCAAGCAAAGGAAAAGGTAGAGGAAGCGACCAGAGACACAGACAGAGATCAGAAGTGAGCCTGTCTAAACAGCTGTTCACAATGCTGCAATTTGTGAAGCATTCTGGAGGCAGATGAAATCATGCACAAAAAGCAAAAATCTAGCCTCCTGGGTCTCCTTGCTGTTATAGCTACAGCTTCCTGTGAAAACAGTGCTAATAATACTAGCAAGAATAGTGTAAGCACTATTGTCCCTTGAGGGTCTAATCTATCTGAAGGATTGTGCTTTGGCAAATCTCACAGGTTAACAATGATGGGATGGTAGTGGCTGCTTGAAACACTGTATTGAGAAGGGGTATGAGCCTGCCTCTTACCTAAAAGAAAAAGGATTGAGTTGTGGTATCTGCCATGGACACAGAATGAGGAACTGGCATCACAGTTACCCAGTATTTGTGATCACTGTGCTAGGCCTTTGTGTACACTATTTGAGGCACTCACCACACCACAGAAGTGTAATTAGTGTTATTAGGATGTAATTAGCTCTGTTTTACAAATGCAGAAACATAGTTCAGAGAGGATTAGTAACCTTCCCAGAGGGGCACACAGGATGTGGTAAAGGGGAGACTTGGCCTAGGTCAGCTGGCTTTTACCCTACATTCTCAATTCTACTGGATCGAGAAGTATGTAGACTTTCAGATCCCCCAGAGTACACCTTTTCATTTAAACTTATGATACAGAAGGTTTATAATCAGCACTATGAACTTCAAATGTGCCAGCTCAAAGAAAATGTGATATAGCTGGACTCATGAACTTAGAGATACGTTTACAAGTTCAAATGTAAGAAAAAAAAAAGAAAACATGGGGTAATAGTAGTCAAATGGCTCAGATAGCAGGTTTTTTGCATCCTAGCGTGGTTGAAGATGACACAGATGCCACTATAAGAGCAACCATTAAAATATGAGTATGAGTTTGCCTTCTTCATTCCCATGGCAACCTAGTATTACTCCCTGCCAAAAAATAACTCAGTAGGCATCAAGAATTCTCAGCTTCTTTTTTAACACCAAGCCCTTCCTACAGTCATTTGTATTAACATTTGCAAAAGATTATTTCTCTTTGATTCAAATAATTCCACATTCCCAAGAATATCAGGACTGGAGTGTGGCCAACTGCCTGCAGGGTCTGCAGCCGTCTCCCTGGTCCTGGGTAGCTCGCTGGGTGCCCATGAATGAATGGCTCATTGTTAAAGACAAACCCACTGCAAAGAACAGAGAAAACGCAGAAGGGGAATCAGAGTCACGATCTGGGGACCAGTCTGGACTTTGAGCAACGAAACAGATGGGAGTGGTGCTTAAGGTTGTTGTGAGTCAGATGCTACTCTGTTCATCCTTAAGACACTACTTGGTTCATGATCCACTATCAAACTCACTTCCAGACATTCTCATCTCAAGTCTGTCCATGTAACCAAGCAGAAGTCCAGCGCAGGCCCCAGACTGAACATCATCATCACCAAGCATTTGTTAAGCACCTGGTGTATACAAGATTGAACACTAGTATTAAGAAAGGTCTAGTATCACCTTCAAATAGTCCATATGTCTTAAGCAACTGGCCAAATATCCAAGAAGGATGTGAACTCTTATGTGATGGAGATAAGGAACCCAAATTGTATTCTGAATTTTTTTCTACTGACTTTTTGCAAATAGTCTAATTTATTCAAGCTAATAGGCACTTCAGAGAAAGGTCCACGAGCCTGTTTCAAAGTCCAATAAAAACAACAATAAAAAGGACCATATTTTTTTTTTCAATACTGGGGGTTGAATTCCCCAGTCTGAAGACTCAGTTGAATCCAGGGTCTTCTGCTTGCTAGGCAGGTACTCTACCACTTAAGCCATTCCGTCAGTCCTGTACTATATTTTTAGCCTTTCACTAAACTCAATTGCAAAATGAAACAAATGTTTCCTGATGTAGGCTTCCTAATTTTTACTATATTCATTATTTCAAAGATGTATTGATAAATCCCACAATTAATGCTTGATGAGTATAATTTAGTTGCTAGAAGCTTATTTTCCAGAATATGGATATCTTCAAAAAGTTACACCTTTCTGGTACTTATTCAGACCTTTGTTGTCCTTATTAAGCTTTTTTTAATAGTCAGAAAGCTAACATACTTCAGGATAAATTTCCATGCTACATTATTTCTCCCAGCTCTCAGAAATGCACCAAAATCTATCAGAGAAAAGCAATGAAGTGATCCAGAGACAGCAGTATAATTTAGTGATGGTCATAATTAATCCATCTGCAGAAACAATAAGAATATTTGCTCAAATTAACATACCTAATTTCATGCCTTACTTGCTAAGACACACCTCTCTTCTCCAACCTATTTTCAACTTACCATCTTGAAAATAAGGCAAAAAAAAGCTACATGGAGTCTGAACCTCCACCCTATGCACACATCTTAGTACTCATTGAGTCCATTAGTGTATTTAAAAAAACACTGATGAAGGGCTATTTGTTGGGCAAAGTCATTTTTCCTTTGACATTTATTATCAGTAGAAAAGTTTTCTGTTTTAATACCCACATTCTGGCATATAATTACTGTAATAAAGTCTACTTCTTCACTCTGGGTGACTGCTGCCAGTATTGTGAAATCATGGCAATGGTTGTAAAAATAAGGGAGGTCACAACCCTTCCACACACACACACACCCACTCTGCAGCTGATATTAAATAGCTTTGGTGGGAAAATGCAGACCTTTAAACTCTCTACCAAACTCAATGCATTCTGCATTTAACTTTTTCTTTAAAACAGTTAGTGTTGTAAGAATTCAAAAACTGCATATGGCCATGGGGGAAAAAAGAAGGAGCTTATACTTAATTAGCTACAAAGTCCAACTTGGACGAAGCACAGTAACAACCATTTCTTTGTGCTAACTATTTTTAATGATATGCATTACATGCATTGGCCTGTCTACTGCGCAGACTGTTCCAGCATCCATCTGCTTTAGTCTTCTGCTTCTGGCAAAGGACAGCACTGGGGAAAGTCTCTGGTTTGACGTTTTGCCATTTTGGTAGAGATAACTCCTAACTGCATGAATTTCCTCTGAACCTTAAACTGCCACCACGGTTTTATGACCCTGGGACTGTCAATATCCAAAATTCAGAAGCTATACAAATAATCATCTTATACCTCAAAAATTACTCAACATTTTGATTCATCTTATCTAGATGAAACTAGAACAATGCAGTTGATTTCAGCTATTCTCTTATATAACTGTTGCATACAATTTTTCTGCTTCCAACAAAAACCCAAGTCAAGCTAATTTGGGACTATAGAAGAAGACAGATAGATCCACCGGGGAGTATCTTATGTGTTTTTTTTTTTAATGCTCTAGATCCTTATTAATAGAAATTTGCTTAGGGAAGATATAAGGAAATACCTATTTTAAACAGCAAAATCAGGGGGCTCCAAATTATAATAATCCTGAGTAGAGATGTTCTTTGAGATGTCACCCTCAGAGTGGATAATCACTGAAACCAATTGTCTTACAATAGAGCATAAAAGCAATATGGAATATTAGTGAATGAGTGCAAAAGGACCATAAGAAAGCTCCACAGAGCAGTGTAGAGAAAACTAAGCTTGAGAATTCCACTCTTCTCCAGAGCAGCTCTGCTGTCATATGTTTTATTTCCTGGCCTTATGTGTCTGGTATTGTTTAGGGAAGAAAGGAATCACTACAGTCATAATGGAAAACAGTTTGAGGTGTGTAAATTCTAGCCATGTATCCTAGAGTAATCCACACATGTATGCCCCAGCATGTGTGTATACAGATAGCCACAACACCCTGGTCCATAATGGGTCCAAGCCAGAAGCAGCCTGACTGTCCTCCCATTGTACCATGGATCAACACATGGTGGCAAATTCATACAATAGAAAACTACACATCCTGAACATTCTTAATCCAGAGGTTTGTGCCACAGTGTAGACAAATCTTGCAAACACAATGTTGAATGAAAAAGGCAAGACATGAAAGAACACAGAGAATTATTCCACTTATGTAAAGTTGAAAAACAGACAAAAAGAAGCTATATTGTCTGAAGATGCACATATAAGTAATAAAGCTAGGAAGAAAAGCAAGGAAATGATTATCACAAAAGTCTGAAGGATACTTTTTTTGGCAGACTCAGGTAGGAAGTAGGGGAAACTTCTAGGGTACTGGTAATGTTTGGTTTCTCAGCCTTAATGTTTTTTTATAAAACATAAAAAATATTGTGAATATTTTATCTTTCTTTTCATAATTGCAAAAATAAAAACAAAACAAAACAAAAAAAAACCCCACCACTCCCAAAACAGTAAAGTTTGAAAAACTACTGCTTCAATCCAACTTCTTCATGTTAAATATAAGGAACGGAGGCCAGGGAGATTAGGAAGATTACCCATGTCTCCTGTTGCCCGGATGGGTGGCTCCTGGGAGTGGCTCTGGTCTCCTCAAAATTGAGTGCCTGGTGAGGCAAGGCCAAATGGAAGTTCTATAAACAATGCCCTTGCCAATATTTCACTCTGGTAGTTCCCGAAACACTTTCCCAAGCTTCTGTGCTGTTCTTTTCTCTCCCTTCCAGGTAAAGGAAAGGTGTAGATAAGGGACAGTATTTTCTTTCAGTGGGTCTTTTTAGGTGATCTAAGTTCTGGAAGCTTAAGGGCCAGTCATTGTCCAATTAGGCTCTTCTATGGCATGTACAAACTGAGACATTTCTCCAAGTCAATGGCATTCCTGGATTTTGAGAATCTAAAGAAATTGAAGAAAACCAAGAAATCCAGAAGCAAAAACCTAGAGAAGTGAATAAGGAATAGCAGCAAAAACCCAAAAGTGTTGCTAATTTGTTTGCTGTTTGTTTTAGACCGTTACCCAAGCAAGAAATTTTAGGGCAGAGCTTGACCTTACAACAGAAATCTCAACACAGGCCTCTACAGTGATTACCAACCCCATCAACCCTACCAGTCAGAGCAATACATATTACAACAAATCTTCAGGACAACAAAAGAACCCCTATCATCTCTGAGTGTTCAGGGTAATGGAATTTAAGCTACCCCCAGCATTCACATCATTTCCCTAAAACACTGTCTTGATTGCAAAAATTCATCAAGGAATCATCATTCCAGGTCCAAAAATTTCAGATATGGAATGGTAAAGGTAGAAAACTAAAGCTATGTCCCCTAAGTGAGAAGTCCTAAGATAAATCTCCTAAAAATGGAATTACAGATGGAACCAAAAAAGCTAAGGTAGCCCACACCACCTAGCAGAAGGAAAGTGCAGAAGGGAAGAGCAAGTAAAAATGTAAGCAGCAAAAACATATTATGTCTGAAAATATGAAGAAAGAAGTATCATTTCTAGAAGAACTGGCCATGGAAAAAATGCTTTTGTCAGAAGCATGGCAATATCTCCAACCTCTCACCATACCTGTGGAAAGACAATGTAACCAAAAGCATAGAAAGAAGCCAAAATCTTCTGCCATGTGCACATATGCCATTATCAAATAAAGCAAAACAGGAGGGGTGATTGTTAGTTTTCCTCTTTGAAAAGACCCCATGCACAAGGATTTGATTTGCCTCTTGCTGTGCACCTTCAATGGATGATCTCATTTAGTTAAAATTTACTTCTTTAGGAATCACTTCCTAGGGAATTTGCTCTCTGGTTCTTTTGCTGTACCCCACCCATTCTTTAGAGTGCTGCCAGCTGAGAAGCCAAGTGAAACTCTCCTGTCTTTGAATTCCTAGAGCCTTAGCTGTGTGCATCACTCATTCTAACCCAACACACAGAGCAATGCATAGTGGCCTACCTGTTTCCCAAGTGTGCATGGGGTTTCACCAGCTGGGTTCTGAGGTCATGGGAGACAGAGACATCTTGTGTGTTTTCTTATCCATTCCCAATTACAGTGCCAAACTCATACTAGGTGCTCAAACCTACTATGCCCCACGTCGCCTTCCCCTCCATAGCTCAGTATCATCACCCAGAAATAAATGACCTCAGTGCTAAGGCACTACCCAACATGGCGGCCATGGCTTCTGCCTCCAACTACTTCAGTGTCTTCTATTTTTCTATTTTACTTTAGGTAAAACAGTAGACAGAGGCTAAAAGCACCTTCAGGTCAGTGAGTGCTCGCTTAATGGAAAATGGTCACTCTCAACAGTAGAATACAGGTCAAATCACCACTAAACTTTGACATACCATGATGGTAACAAAGGTCAAAGCCACCCTGAGAAGTAAAAAAAAAGGAAGAATTATTCTGAATAATGAATGCAGGTACTAGATTGATACTTTCATTGTCATTTGGAATTAGGCTGTCAAAGCATTCACAACCCCTGGTTCTGTTATTATGTGATAGTAATCCCTAAAAAAGTAATCCCTGTTTAATCAAAATTACAATATTAAAATAGTTTCAATGAAAGGTAAAAGAGACTGAGGTTAGGATTAGAGCTTCAGACATGAAAACCAACAACAGAGGACTTTCACAGTTACATGTTGTTGTCATAACCCCGAATGTATATGTCCATTAATCAAAAACAATAAGAAAAACCCCAAGCATTTCAATCCATACACTCAGGAAACCCATAGACTTCTCCACCTCCTTTGGCTTTTATTTTGGGAATTCTGCTTATTGAGCCCCAATATTAAACCAAGAGTAAAAGAATGTAAACCAAACTCCAGAGCAGCTCACCAAGAAAACACATGGAACATCTTCCTGTGCTTTGCAGGACCCTAACTTTTCCTCAGTCGCTTACTATAACCAAAAGCAATCATAAAATGCAAATATGCTCCTTAATTAATAGAACGCTTCACCATTATGAAAACTCTCATTGTAGGAAAAAATGACTGACCTCCAGACTCAAAATTTACTTTGGGCTTTTCACATCAATCACTGACTTCCTGGAACCATATTAGTAGTCCCTCCAGATTCAGTTTCTTCCCAAATTTCAATAAAATTGTTATTGCATAATAGACAAAACCAATTAAAAAACTGTTAGAAATGGCCAGTGACATCTCCTTAAGCTATAGATACCTTTCCATAGGAAGAGTGACTCAGGAGGTTAGACTCAGGGGCCTGTGGCTATACATACCTTTAAGGCAGCTCTACACGACACATGGGAATAGCAGCCACCTGAGAGAGCTGACAATGAAAATCTAGTAAAATAATAAGTCATCTGGATCATCTTCTGAAGCAAGTACTAAATTCATCCTAACTGAGTGGTGAGAAGAATTACATTCATGTCACCAGTAAAGGCCATTAATTCCCCTCATCATTGACATATTGGTCTGAGCTTATTTGGGATTTTTTGGCTGAAAAGCTTCACAGAAGATCTTCCTATTGACTTATTCTCATAACTCTGAAGCCCTGAGAAAGTCAAACCTCCTGTATTATTATCATTACCACAATGCTAAGTGCTCTAAGTGGATAATACAATCCATCCTCACATTTCCAGGCAGCTTTCTGTAGCAGCATCTCATGGTGAGAAAACCAAGGTTTAGGAAGCTTAAATATTGCTATAGTCTAAATGTTGGTGTCCTCATGAAATTCATATATTGAGACTAAAAACCAAAAATCTACCTTAAAAATATGGTAGATTAAAAGATGGAGCCTTTGAGAAGTATAGAAACATAGCCCTCATGAATGGGATTAGCTCTCGCATAAAAGCAACTTTGAAGTGGAAAGAGCCAACCCTCATCAGACACCAAATCTGCTGGTACCTTGATCTTGGATTTTTCAGTCTCAGAACTAAAGGCAATAAATTTCTGTCATTTATTAATTATGTAGTCTAAGGTATTTTGTTAGAGCAACCCAAATGAACTAAGACAAGTGTCTGGCTTAAGAACATGTGCCTGGTAAACAGTGAAATCAGACAAATCTAAGCTACAAGCTTAACCAGTAGCCTACCTATGACTTCAGCCACAGTCTGGCAGATAGTTCCAGAAATCTCAGGTTGATTTCCTTTTTCTTTTTTGCCTTAGGCCCTCCTTTGAAGATACAGGAGCCCACACAGTCCACATTCAAGCCAGCTCAGAAGTCCTCAACCAGTGGGGCATAATCATTTGTGGAGAAATCCTAGCCCCCATCCCATTGAAGGACAATCCTGGAGACATGCCATATGCTTCCCAGAAGAATTGCATAACTCAGGTCCCCTTGCCGGCAGCATCAGCCTGGATAATAGACTTTCATGTTGTCTTTTTCTCCTTCCTACCATACTCATCTCATTCCCTTATTTGTGCTTTTTGGGTTCATCCCTAAATAAACCATGTGTACTTCAGGCTTGCTTCAGAGAAACCAAACTAAGACATTCACTTTTGTGGCTTGATGAACTCAGTATTTTCTTATGTCTCCTTCCCAATCTATAATTCAGCAATTTCTACATCACACACAAATTTTCAATAATCTTCCACTTATTTAGGCATCAATGACGTCCATCAAAGTATACTTTTCAAAGGAACTACTGCTGTTTTAGAATGAAAATAACAACTTGAGACAGTTCTCCTGTGTTGCAATTTACTTGAAAGTTCTAGGGTGTGTGGGCTGCTGGATCTGCTTTTCCAACTAGCAGAGGAGTGACTGCTTGTCTATGAAGGCTCATTCTACTTTAGCAGTCTATGAAGAAACTTGGCGTGACCCTGAATTAAATTACCTAGAAGCACGGTCTGCTACTCTTATTACCGTTTGGCTGTGTTTATATCCATCCCAGACAGATTTTTGTTCTTTTTTCTTTTGTTTTTTTCTTTTGGCCATACTGGAGTTTGAACTCAGGGCCTCATGCTTGCTAGGCAGGTGCTCTACCACTTTAAGCCACATCTCAGCCTCAGTCCAGACAGGTCTTGAAGAACAATTGACAGATTCTTTTCTTCCAAGTAAAATTCTCTAAGGCCAACCCCTTTCCAATAATATTATCCTATGGGCATTCTGAATGACCTCTGAAATGTCAAAACCTCTGGGGAAATGTCAACAGGTAGGGAGACGCAAGTTTCATTTGGTCCAAACCTGTCTTTTCACAGATGAGTAAAGTGAACGTCACAGAGCACTGCTGAGTCCTGCACATTCCCCACAGTAAGAGCCTGAAGGAGAGTCCAGCCTCCCATCCTCATTGCCTCCTCCAGGATTGTTAGTGATGCTAAGAATCCATCAATGTGGTAGGACACCTTTTGCAAATATACCAAGATTTCTACTCTGTCTGTGTGAATAGTAATGAAAACACATTGTGCAGTCAGTGGCAGAGACAATAGAGAGCTGAAAGAGATTCTGGTGGAAAGTTGTTCACTGTTAGGTGTCACTAATCAGAAACTAAGAATTTCTATTTAAGAGTTGGCATGTTGCTATTTTAAATTTTACCTTCCTCCCAATATTTTATTTTTCATTATGTTAAGTGTCCCAAATATATTATATACATATATATACGTACATAAGTAAAAATATGTACATATAATATATATATACCCTATGTCATAGGTATAATTATCACGCCCTTTAACCCTAATGTATGCACTATAAAGTCAGAGTAATAAGATAAAATTTTTAAAACACATAAAGATTATAAACATTTTATTACAGGTCTGTGATATTAATGTTACTTTGGCTTAAGAGCAATTTTCAGTACAGTGATCATTATTGAGAAAGTTGGTTATTTATTTGTTTTTTATTTGTGGTAAAATATACATCGCATAAAATTTACCACCTTGACCATTTTAATTATACACTTCTGAAGTGGTTAGTGTTTTCATGTTGTTCTTCAACCTAACTCCAAAACTTTCTCATCTTGCAAACCTGAAACTTCTATACCAATTAACAACCCTCTCTTTCTCCCTCTCCCAGCCTTTGACAACCACCATTCCACCTTATGTTTTCATGACGTTCACTATTCTAAGTACCTTATGTAAGTGAAATCATACAGTATTTGTCTTTGATAAGTGTTCCCCAAGGGTTCATGTGTTAAAGGCTTTGCCACCATTCTGTGGTGCTATTGGGAGGTGGTAGAACCTTTAAGAAGTGGGCCTTAGTGGGAGAAAGTTGGGTCACTGGGGGTGTGCCCTTGAAGGGGATATTGATATCCCAGCTCCTTCGTCCCTCTCTTTGCTTCTTGGCTGCCATTGGGGTGAACAGCTTCTTCTACCACACATTCCCAAGACATGCTGCCTTACTATAAGTCCAGAAGCAAAGGGCCAACTGACAAAGCTAAGAAACCTCCAAAACGGTAAGCTAAAATAAGCCTTCCCTCTGTTTTTAAATTGATTTATCCCAGGTCTTTGTTATAGCAATGGGAAGCTGACTAACATAGTCCTCGAGGTTCATCCATGTTAGAGAATATGCTAGAATTTATTCCTTCTTCAGGCTAAATAATATACCACTGTAGTATTTACCATGCTTTGTTTATTCATTCATGCATCCATGCTTCTGCCTCTTGGTTATTATGAATAACGTTGTATAAATATGAGTGTGTTAACAAGCTGCTTTTAATTACAATAAATTGATTATATCCTGTAGTGTTCCTTCTAGCTCATAGTCTTGCATTCCTGTTCTCAAGGAAAGTTAACTTCAACTCCTCCTGTTCAGTTATCCATATTAGAATAAGTATGCCCAACCTGTTGGCCAACAGTCATGACCAAGTAAAGCTATTCATCTCACAGCGAAGAAGAAAAGGCAGTGTGACTAGGAAGAAATGGGCTGAGCAGAGGACTGGACCCACAATACTCATCTTCTGAAGTGGTGACCAAGTTCGTCAGGGAGGCAGCATAAGGAGTGATTGTGTATGTGGGGACTGGGAACAGAGTGCCAGCTCCAGCCTTACCCAGCTGTGTGACCTTGAGAAAATTACTTCTTAACTTCTCCAGGCCTAAGTTCCTAAACTCTAGAAGCATGATATAATAGTACTGAGGTAAAATGATTTAGCCTAATATCTAACTTATAGTTGGTGCTCAATAATGATCAGCCTTTAATCTGTGGTTATAGATCATCATACCAATTCCTTCAATTCATAGACAAGGGCCAGGAAGATAAAAGATTACCTACTCCTTCCTTCAGGACCACAAAGAGCTGCACTGTGTGTGTGTGCAAAGACCCCTCATCTGGAATGAAAACCCTTGTGATCAGAGCTTTTTAACCATAAGAGTCTGGTTTACCTCAAAACTCTGATTAAAAAAGACAACACATCACTTAACCTAAGTTTGACCCTCAGAATCCACAAGCTTAAAAAGAAAAGCTAAAAAACAAGAACTGAAAATGTTTAAAAAAAATAACTGAGCAAAACCAAGTAAACAGCATATACACACCTTTAGGCTAAGGAAATCCCTCACCTTGTGTGCTTAAATCCTGTTGAAAATACATTTGGTTTGCTTTTGCTTTTGCATCAAATGTGTGTCATCACAGCCCTCAGCCCAAGATTGCCACAATTCAAGTAACAATCTATGCTTTCCTTGGCCTGGTCACGGGCTGTACCAGGCTTCTCCCACCTCAGCATTTCTGCCTTTGCAATTCTGATTTATCAGAGTGTAACACATTTGGGCTGTTTATTGGACAACAGTCCAAGGCTTTAGGGCAGCTTGGGGGCCACAGCTGGATAAAAATTCATCTCTTTCAGCCTGTCAGCCAAGCCCTTTCCCCTCAACCACTGAGCTGCTGATAGCAGCCCCTATCCTCTAGAGGAGCTTCTGGGTTCTGGGGTGTTCTCTGGCCCCCAGCCTACAATACATTTCAAATAAGTAGTGTGCTTCCCCTAGCTTTCAGGAACAACTATCTGGCTCTTCTTTGATCAGATTAGCCTTCAATATCCAGGGTTCACGATGCAAAGCTGCATTAATGATCTATTTCCTTTTCAGATACAAATATTCTATGTTCAATTTCATTTGATTTTCTGGTTGGGAAGAGACTGGCTAATTCTAATTCCAGATGCAGCCAGAAGCCTTCAACAGGCAGCCTACTGGATCTAGAGCTAGATCTCCTCCATCTGGCCTGCCCACCTCAGGAGGCAAAATTCCTCCATTCTAATAAAGCCGAGGCAAGGTACCAAGGAACTAAGGACCACCTCTATAGCATAGAGCTGGCAAAAACTATGCATCCTGACCTGCCGGGCCTTTCCTCCAGAAACCCCATTCACCGTGAGGAAAGTGTAAACTACCCCCTGCTCCCACTTTTCCTCCTGACCACCCTCGCGTTTCTCATGTGGCCCTCACGATGTGCCCATGGCTTCTGTGGCTGCACCTGGTAAAGTGTCTCATCAATAAACCCAGAACATCAGGCCACCCTGCTTTGCTCCTATTCTTAGAACCTTAGCCCAAGAACTACCCAACACATGAGTGGTAGCAATACTGGCTGGGTATTAGAATCCCTAGAGCACTTTTAGTAAAACTGTGGACATCTGGATATCACCCTGGGCCAGAGCTCCCCCTCTGAGGATGGAGTACAGAGATCAGCTGTTCTTAGGAAATTGCCACGTAATTGTGATGAATAGTGAGGGCTGGCCCTGTGCAAGCCATGTTCAACACAAATTACTACAGAATCCCTCAATGCTCTCCAAGGCATCCACTAAGAAGTGGCCCCAGCCAGGCATGGTAGCACATATCTGTAATCCTAGCACTTGGGAGGCTGAGGCTGTAGGATCACGTTTGAGTCCAGCTTGGGCTACAAAGTGGGACTCTGTCTAAAAACAAGAAGCAAAGTGAGCCCACTTTGCCACTAAAAGGGAGAAGTTCCTTCCTCTGCTCATCTGGAACTCATCCCTGTAGGACTCACTCAACCTGGGATCACTGAGGGCCTGACCTATACTTCAGCCAGCATGGCACTCAGAGTGTGCATCTTATCTGGTCCTGCTCTGCGTCTAGTCTTGGTAGTGACCACACCAACACAATTCCACTTCTCTGCACAGTAAGTGAAATCAGAGAGAACCCTGGTACAGCTACAGTTCTATAGAAAGTCTCAGGGGCCACCAGCAGGGTTCTGCACAAGCAGCAGGGCCAGAAAACATGAGATGGTCAAGACCATCATCAAGGAAAGATGAAGGAGGCAGACAATGCTAGAGGATTCAAAGATCAGGCTGGAAGCAGATCAGACAGGAGGCCCTCTCAGGATAATTAACGTGGCAGAAAAAGAAGGGAAAAAGAATGAACAGAGAAGTATGTGCCGTGTTAAAAAGCAGTGTGGCTGCTGGTAAACTGCCTGGACTGAACTCTGGTTCTGATCCATGTTTAGGGCAAGGAAAAAAAAAACTCTAAGCCTCAATTTTCTTATCTATCAAATGGGAATAATATTCCCCTACTCACAGGGTTATTATGAGAATTGAATGACAGTGAGGACCAGCACAGCAGCTCATACCAAATCAAACATTAACAATATTATTATAAGACAGAGGCAGTTCCAAGGATCCAAGATGAACTAGTCAAAGGGAAATCAGGCATGTAAAAAGCCAGTTACAAGACAGAGACGGCTCTGTGGCTGGGTTGAGAACACAGGCACAATCTGATGGCCATGGACTGGAACTCTTGGTCCTAGTTTCTTTGTAGAAGCAAGGTTGGCCTCCAGTCCTGAACAGACTGAGCAGCAGTGGCCTTAGCTGTAAACGTCGAAGGAAGCCAAGCTGTCATTACACTGATTGGCTTGGTTCAGATGCACGGCTGGGCATCACTCCCTGCAATGCTCCTCTCCAGCCACAGACCCTTCCCCAAGGGTCCTAACCTTTAGGAAAATTACTGGAACTTTCCAGTTTTAGGCTGTTGCCCTCACCTGTGTAGTAAACTACCTTTTCTTCTCTGTTTTGCTCAATCTCCCCAAGTCTTCATTCTAGACCCCTCAAGCAGGCAGTTTCACAGTCCACAGAATCCAAAAGAAGGCTTTCTTCCCTATTCTTCCTCCCTCTTACCTCACCCAGTCGCAAACCCTGCTCTACTCCCCTCCCCCGAACTAGCCAAGGTCCTCTCATGCTCCATCTCCATCATATAAAGCCTTCATTTAGAAATTATCATCCATATTTTCACATTAGTAACACCCTTCCTCTTCCCTGGAAAGTTCCCATTAGCTTTTCCTTAACTACTCAAACTACAGTAAGAATTTACATTAACATTTTAACACAGCACCCTCTGTCCTAGCTCTTCTGTTCACTGCTATCAAAGAGGAAAGGAAGTCTTTTCCATACTTCAAAAACCAACTCCCAGGGTGGACATATTTGTTTCTGGGCACCCACCCCCACACACACACTGCCTGGGAAGCCAATCAATTGGACTAGTTCACCTGGTAAGACTCAGCCAGGCTTCTCAGTGCACCAAAGAAAACACTTGAGGTCTGCTTCCAACACACACTGATAGGACTATATTTTTCTAGTACCAGAACCTGAATTTTAACCCTGTGCAGCATTTCACAAACTCAATAAGAAACCTGTCATACAGGGGGCAATGGAGAGCTCCTGGATGGAGCTGTTCAAGAGCACTCAAGTGGTTGAAGATCTACAGGCCCAAGGTAGAGATGGCAGCCAAGAGATTGCCACTCAGAAGAAATGCTGCCATCCATGCCAGTGTTAGCCTCTGCACTCATGCAGAGGAACTAAGGGGAAATCTTGGAATAATGATAAGTGATTAGCTGAACTCTTCCAACCAATATTGGGAGGATATTGGCTTTTTTTTTTAGAGACACCAATTCATAGACTATTTTTAAAGCAAGCAGGAATAATTTGTACAACTGTCTTATCTTACAGATGAAGAAACTGAGGTCTTAAGAAATAAATGGACCCACCAGGCTTCATGAGAGCTGAACAGGAACCTGCTTCTCTCTTTCCGCACTTTTTTCATTATACAACACTGTTCTGTAAACAGCTTCATCTTGACTCTTTACAAAATGCAATTTTAAAATGTAAGCCTTTGATCAGAGACTGAAATGGAACACAACACTGAAACTTTCCTTGAAACGCATTTGAAATGCCAAGTAGTTTTACAGGTAACCTACATGCCTGAATTGTTTTTGAAAGTGAGAAAGTACTAAGACTCACGCCAGCGATTTGGTCTACAGTGAAGCTTGGGTTGGCCCGCGCAACTGAACCTCAGCGGCTGGGACTGCACTATGGCGACTCGTGATACAGACGAGCTAGATGGATAGCCCCAGAAAAGGCATCCCCAGGCAGAGATAAGAAAAAAGAGCAGTCAGATGTATCTGTTTCTCCTAGAGCCTCAAAATATCATTATTCAAGATCATGATCAAGGTCAAGAGCAGGAAAACGGAAGTCAAATAATGCAGGAAGAAAGCACAGGAGCCGGAGCAGAAGCAAAGAGGCAAGAAGACATGAATCCAAAGACAAATCCTCTAAGAAACACAAGTCTGAGGAGCATAATGACAAAGAACATTCCTCTGATAAAGGAAGAGAGCGACTGAATTTATCTGAGAATGGTGAGGACAGACACAAACGGAAAGACAGAACGTTATCATGAGGCAGAAGTCACTCCAGATCTAGGACCCGTGACAGGCGCCATCGTAGTGGAAGGAGGAAGCAGAAGTCTCGATCCAGAAGCAGAGAAAGAAAGAGATGGATCAGATTTTGTTCCCATTCAAGATCAAGACACAGACATAGGACTAGATGCAGGAGTAGGATGAGGAGTTTAAGTCGAGATAGAAAGAAGAGAATGGAAAAACCAAGAAGAGTTCGCAGAAGCTGAAGCCAGACTCCTAGCCCCCCTTCCTTCAGAGGCAGAAACACAGAGATGGATGCACAGGAAGCTTTAGCTAGGAGATTGGGAAGGCCAAAGAAGTTACAAGAGCAGCAAGAAGAGGAAATGTTTGAAAAACAAAAACAGCAAGAAATAGCTGCCACTGCTGCAGCCACTGGGGGTTCTGTTCTCAACGTTGCTGCCCTGTTGGCTTCAGGAACAGAAGTGACTCCTCAGATAGCAATGGCAGCTCAAATGGCAGTCCTGCAAGCTAAAGCATTGGCAGGACAAGAATAGCTGTGCCCAGCTACTGTAACCAAGCAGCTGTGAATCCGATGAAGTTTGCTAAACAGGAGAAAAAAAGGAAAATGCTTTGGCACGACAAAAAAAAAAAAGGGGTGGGGGGACAAATCCCAGTCTGCTGAAATATGGGAGAAATTGAATTTTGGAAACAAGGACCAAAATGTCAAATTTAGGAAATTAATGGGAATTAAGAGTGAAGATGAAGCTGGATGTAGCTCAGTTGATGAAGAAAGTTACAAGACTTTGAAGCAGCAAGAAGAAGTATTTAGAAATCTTGATGCTCAGTATGAAATGGCCAGATCACAAACCCACACACGAAGAGGTGTGGGTTTCACATCTTCAATGAGAGGAATGGATGAAGTTTGAAAAAGATCACTTTCAAAGTCTGGGACTTTATAGACTTGTTCTGATGTCAGGTCCTTGTTCACCAAACAGCTAGCATCTAGCTTGCATGGGTGTTTCATTGACTTTAGTTTATTGAAAAACACGATTTTTGTAAATATCAAATCAGTGATACTGGTGTTAGTTTTGTAATCAGGTTAAACCCATTTCCGTTAAACCTGACAGGACTGTGAAAGGACAATATTTTTTAGTTCATGAATTCTACTTTTCAAATATATTAAAGCTGCAGTGGGATAAAAATCTCATACATAGATTTTTTCATGTCCACTGTCTTGTGTACTTTTGTACTTAACCTTGTACAGTTATTTTCATCTCTTGAAACATAAAGAAATGCTACTTAGATGTTCTTTAGAAGATCTGGCCCTTTGGTACATAATCTAGCACAAATAAGCTGGTGGTGACAATAATAAAAATGGTTTTCTCAAAAAGAAAAAAGTACTAAGAATCAAGAAGTTATTCAGTTGTGGAGACAAGAATCATAAGATCAAGAAATGTAGAGGAAACCAAGATGGGAGGTTTAAGTGTTATGGGATTGAATTCCAGATCAAGGAGGAAACAAGTGGGCTGAAAAAGGATACACAAAGAAGAAGAAAGTTAGAGATCAAGAGAGACAACACCCCAGTAAACTTGAAAGCCTACCTTGAATGATAAAGTAAGAGAATTCTTAATGTTAGTGATTTAAAATATTGAGTCACAGAGAAAGACAATAGGGAATGACCACTTTCAGCAGGTGATTTACACATTTTCTCATTCAATCTTCATGAAAACTCCATTAAAGGTTATTATTTTACACATTTTATACATGAGAAACTGTCTCACAGACATTAAGTTATCTATGGAGACAAAACTAACATGTAGGAAAGCCATGATTCTAATTTAAGACCAATGCCAAAAACCATCTGTCAATCTAAGCCACGACTTCCTTCTCACTAGAACTAGTAGCACAAATTATGTGCACCAGTAAAATCTCTTCTTAGAGCTGCATTTACACTGACATCAGCATGTCGTATTGGTACATCTAACTTCACAAACCTGGAAATGCTATGTTCTGCTAACCTTCTACCCCTGAGTTAGAAGTTACCTCCAAGCATTACAGGAACTTGAACTTGTGTTTCAGGCCAAACAAAGAAAAATTGAGGTGGGAGGGACTTTAATTTGCCCACAAGATAAAACGAAGATTGTGCCAAGGACAAACGTCCCTGTTTCAAAGTAACACAATATGAGTTCTCACCTAATAACTATAACTTATTTTTCCCACCTCATTTCAATTCAAATTAGGTTTCAGAAGTATTTTCAGTACAATTTAGTTTCAAAAATTCTAACAGCTCCTCTGTTGAAGAATATTTCATAGATATCCACATATTGAATAAATGATCATGAATTGATTAATAGTTCAGATTCCCTTGCTAACTTTTTCCATTCCGAAGAAATTGATTCAATATAGAAAAACTCCTTAAAGAAGCATATTTTACTTTCTCTTATGATTATAGTGCAAATGGAAATTAATTTTCCACAGTTAGGAAGTGTCTTAACCTCCCTACTCCCAAAACAATACAATGATCAAAAGAACAACTGCCATTTCTAAAGTTCTAAGATGACACAAGAATTTCAACAGTTACCAGAGCTGATTTTAATAGATTTTAATGGTTTAGTTGAGTCTAGCATATTGTTTATTATTGCAAATGACAGCAGAAAGGAAGTGAAGAGAAGATGAAAAGGACAAGAACATCAAATTGCCAGAAAGGAGTTTCCTCAGCAAGATAATTTTAAACTTTTTTTTAATCCAAGGCTGAATTCACTTTTTATTTGTTGCCACATTAAATTATAAACAACACATTCTGAGGTGCTATTTTTAGATGTTTTTAATTTGTCCAGTATAATACACAACCTACAAAGTTTCCATTTAGGGTGTGACAATGCCTAAAAACAAAACTGTTTTCCTGTTCTGTTTAAGGTGGGTGGATCAAAGAATGTCTAGGCAGATAAGAGGGCTTCAGATATGCACACTCCCAGCTGCTCAGAAAAATAAAGAGGAAGGTTCTTAAAATCCTGACTTTGGAGAGTTTCTTGCCCAAAGCTGGGAGAGATTCGCCAAACAATTGTTGGTAAATGTCCCATAAAGTTTGCTACATTTCACATCTCAATCTTCAAAGACTACAAAATTGAAACTTTACTGGGCAGAAGGTTTTGAAACTCAAGTTCCATTTATTCTTAGCCAAGGCCAGAGGTCTGGTTCCCGGGATGGGCATGGGGAGAGTCAAACTGTTGAAATAGTTTATAACGATTTCTCCATCACTTCAGTTCCCCAGACGACGAGTTAAAAACATTAGAAGAAAAAAAAAAAAGTATAGGTCTGGAAGATAACTAAATTTTGTGTGTTTCCAAGGCCAAGGCCCAGGGAGTCCTAATTCTGTAGACTGAGCCCCAGCCTTCTTTTTGGGTAACTCTCATGGAGGCCAGGTGCCCTCCTCACAGTGGTGGTCATTCCATCTGGAATCAAGACATGAAATATTCAGAAAAGGCAGATTATGACTTCTGTACCAACAAGAGCTTAAAGGTTCATTTAACGTTTTTTCATTTGTGTTTTGCTTTATTTGTGGTGTTCTTGCTTTATTATGGTACTTACCAACTGAACTTGACTTCATCAGAATGCAAATAGAGCCATTCTGCAATCTTCAGTTTGACTCTGGGGTAAGCTGTCCTGCCATCCTATCACATAGCCATCTGTCCCCAGGCTGCCACCACATTGGAGAAATAGCAGCAAACATGATCAGAGGTAATATGAAAGCCACAGAGAAAGCTAAGCAATCTTTCTTTTTGCTTCTACACTCGTATACACTCGGCAGGATTGGACGTGGGCACCTCAATGGCTCATCTCAATAGTCTTATCTCCAACTCCAAATCCTCTGTCAAGGAAGCTCCTTTATAATGAGTGCATTGTGGGTAAACAAAGGTTCATTCTTCATAAGTCCTGGGACAAAGTTCCTGCCCCTGCAGCTGCACAACCAAGCTGTTCCATACCCACCATCCATCTGCCCTTATGCCACTTATCTTCTCTCAATAAATCCAGGCCATCTCCCACATTTTTCATCCTGTCTCCATTTTTAGGGCCCATTTCCTCCTCTACTTCCTTCAGGGTCCCCAAGTGCCTATTCCTACATATCCTCAACAGTGTCACAATTAAATGGCATGGTGCTTGACACTCTGGACTCAGAATAAAAGTGAGTCTAATTCCCTTCCCTGTTCACATAGCTCAGATGCATCCCACTTCTGGCTTTGAATCTTCCCTCCAGTCCCCTTTTTACAGATTATTACCCTCCTTTTGTATTCCCTTACCTTCCTTGGCTGATTCTCATTCTCACCCCGCCCCTACGAAGACCCATGCACATTTGCTTTTCTCTGGCAGTTTAATTCTAAAGACATTCCTTGAGCATTTGTTTCAATGTGTGGCAATCTCAAACTCTACCTTCATAATTTTTACACCTATGCCATTTCTTCATATTACCTGGGCTATCAGTCACTCACAATTTTTGTTTAAATCAACTCAATTTTTTAAAACCAAGAAATGTGTTTATAAAAGATAAATAGATAGAAATCAGTATCATTTTCCATAATTAAATTAAGTAGCTGCAAAACCATTTAAATTTTATTTGTTTGAAAAACATTAGGCTAGAAGACATTTTAAAATTCATGAAATAAAATGATTTATGATCCCTTACCCTTAGGGGACACACAGATTTGAGGTAAGTAGGGCAGGAACAAAGTGGGAACACAGAGACACAAAAACTACAGCTGGAAAAATATCAGAGATTTCATGGAAAGGATATGATTGTACAAAATGGCATGGTTCTATAAAAACACTCCACTTCCATTTAGGTATTTATTGATGTCCTCTCTCTCACTCTATTCTCCCATTCGCCACCCACTAGAACACGATTCTTCATAACCTTTAGTGTGCGAGCACATCTCCCATAGTGAGAAGAGTCACAATGACCCTGAAGACCTCAACCTTTGTAGGAAAGACCAGCCAGCTTTGCTCAGATGAGAACTTTAGATTCCAACTTTCTTTGGGCCTAAATCTTGTCACCTATAAAATAAGGAGCTAGAACTAGATAACCTCTCACCTTCTAGCTCTGAACTCAGTGGCACTACTTGAGTCTCCTAAGGTCTAAATGTGTGGGTTTCTCCAAAACTCACATAGTAATATCCTATTCCTACAGCAATGGCATTAGGAAGTGGGGTGTTTGGAAAGTTATTAAGTCATGAAGTCATGCCTTTATAAATGAGACTAGTGTCCTCATAAAAGAGGACATCCTGTCCACTATGTAAGGACACAGCTAGAAGGTGTCTTCTATGAATCAGAGAGCAGGATCTTATCAAAGTCAAGTGTGCTAGCACCTTGGTCTCAGACTTTCCAGCCTCCAAAACTGTGAGAAATAAATTTGTGTTGCTGATAAGCCACCTAGTTTTTGATATTCTGTTCTGATAGTCCAGATGAAATAAGATAAGCATTTCATATCTTGAGTGAAAAAATACCAAAGAAAATGTTTATTTTTTATAAAACCAAAGATCTGAATTAATAAGACAGAAGCTCAAAGCGCACCTAATTTACGTCCTCATTTTCAGATGAGAAAATGGAGCTCAGAGAGAATGGGTGACTTTCTGGACGTCACTCAGCTTTTATAGTAGAGTGAGAACTAAAACAAAGGATTCTTAACTCACAACCCAGGGTTAAACAGCAGGATAACTAAGAGTTGGTAGAGGGCAGGTGTGGTGGCACACACCTGTAATTCCAGCATTCAGGAGGCTGAGGCAGAAGGATCATGAATTTGAGGCTAGCCTGAGCTACTCAGTAAGACGTGTCTCAAAAAATAAAACAAAATAGTTTGTGGAGGACAACCAACATCTTCCTCTCCTGAGTCCCCATCTCAGCCCATAGAAAAGAGTACTAATGGTTTGAGCATGTCCCCTAGAATTCATGTTTTGGAAACCTAATCCCCAGTCATATATGATAATGGTATTTGGAGATGGGGCTTTTGGGAGGTAGTTGGAGCTCGATGAGGTCATGAGGGTGGCCCAGTAGGTACCCCCAAATCCAGTCTTTGTTCAGTCAGAGCAACATCTCTAACCTCTATTTGTATATATTTGGGCTTCCTCTGAAAGACTTTTTTTTTTTCTTTTAAATAAGAGGGGTGGTGGTATGAAACTCACCCTTTCTTAAGGCATTTGCCTATGTTATTTTAAACAAAAATATTAGAAAACAGAGAAAGTATGGTAGTATTAAAAAGAATAGGTCACTAAGTTTAATACAATTAAAAGAATAATGAAGTACTCAGGAAAACCAAAAACAGTGAATCCTTAATGTCAATGCAGACATTAGATTTAAGCTGACTGACTTTAGATTTAATTATACAAAACACAGAAAGAAAAAAGCTGACAAAAATCTTTTACATAGAATTGAAGATTATGTCCTAAAAGTGAGGTTGAATTGGAAATTTCTTATGTTTTCTGACACTTGAACTGCAACCTCCTCAGAACATAGAAGTCTATCTTTCCACCTTCGTGTCTGACTTTCCTATTCATTTTCAGGCACAAATTACAGAAAAGTAGAACCTGCTTGCCAGTGTGCCTGTGTGTACCTTAATTTATCTTGATGGCTTCCCAGTGTCCTCAGCAGGAGTGTTCAGGCTGGCCTCAACCTTACAGACAGGTTTTATTTTGTCTGTTTATTTTTTTAACTTGATTATGTCTCCACACTTGAAGTTGAGTTCCCCTTAAAATCTGGTTTCCCAGATTTTCAAGGAAGAACTAGAACATTTGGCAATGAACTCAAACTTGGTAAGATTCAAGGCCCTTTTTGTGCACATTATTTTATCTGCCTTGAGCTCTAGATATTTTTATACCTACTGATCCCTTATTCTAACTTAGACAAGGTTCAACTACCAAATTATTCCTCACAGCACTGGTTCTCAAACATCATTGGACATAAGAATTACCTGGAGGGCTTGTTGAAACTCGTGCCTCAGCCCCACCCCCAGGAAGGCCAGTGGGGTTCATTTTTAGTGTTTCCCAAGTGATGCCCATCTGCAAGTCCCAAATCCACGCTTTGCGAACCCCTGCCCTCCAACCCCTACGACACAGCACTGGGCCCTGCATGTAAACGGTGAAATGCTATACTGCACAGAGGTTAAGAGCCATGCAAATGCCTTTTGCAAATTCCAGTTTCACCACTTACCCTGACTTTGCACAAGTTACTCATTTCCTAGTGCATCTCTTGTCTTGCTGGTATAATGAGGAAAAGAATAGAACTATGTATTTCAAAGGATTGTTATCAATACGAAATGAGAAGATACATATAAAAATACTGTATCCACCAGTCAGTGGTCAGAAAACATTGGTTGCTATTATTATTTGTTAATTATTTCCTTTCTAATTCTTTAAGCTTGAATTCAGGATCTTTCTCTCATTTTTCTTTGGGGACCCACCCTGTAGATACCCTACCAACATCAAAATCTGTGCCTCACACATAACAGGCACTAAAGAAAGAGTCTCTGCATGAATGAATGAAGACACAGATGATTACATGTTCAAATGTGATGGGTCATACAAGTCAAGTACAAAAACCAAGCTCAGGCTACATTTTCTAGAGACCTTTTAATCATAGCATAAGGCCACATGAAACTTGACCTTTCTCCATTAAAGTGTAAATTCAGAGATGATCAGTAAATTTAATAATTCCCCAGAGGATATTAATAGCTAGCCTTTGCATTGTGCTCTATCCTCTATATTAACTAACCCATAGAATCTAGCCTCAGTTAGTGTTAAACCTCAGGTTGATACATCACTTAAAAAGTGTATTTGGCTACTGTGACAGAACCCAAAAATAGTGACTCAAATGCACAAAGATATTCTCTGTCACATTAAAAACAACAACAACAACAACAAAGCATCCTAGGTAGGCAGATCAGGGCTGCTGTGATGACTTAGCAAAGTCTTCAAGGACTAAGGTGTCTCTTCTACCTCCCTGCCACCAGCTTAACACCACCTTGTCCACAAAACCACCTCAGAGTCCTGGAGGGCTGCGTAGGGTGCTGACCTCCAGACTACTCTCCAGCCAGCAGGAAGAAGGGGAGGACCAAAGGTAAAACTTCCCTCCCTCTGCCCTCCACCCTCCCTTCTCAGAAGGCTTCCTGGAAGTCCCACAGAATATTCAGTCCAGTCAGCCAGAGCCTGGTCATGGGCCACACCCAGCTCAAGGAAAACGTGCTGCCCTACAAATCAAACTTCTGCTAGTAAGGAGAGAGGGAAAACAGGCATTGGTTTAGAGAATTAGCTGTCTCCAACAGCTAGTTCACCGCATCACATACACACACACACGCATGCACACACGCATGCACACACACATGCACACTCATGCACACTCACGCACACATGCACCCGAACATACACAGCCTTATTCTCGGTTCCCAGGAACAGCAAATCCCATGTTAGGAGCACATTTCAATATTTGCTAAGTAAGTTTCTGGTGTGTAGCTTCACTCACCCGTTTTTGCTATCACATTTTTGATGAGGTAAAACATGAAACTTAGCCTTGGCTCAGCTTGGGAAGAGCAGCTGGCCTGGCAGCAGGGCCACATGGCGTGTCAACGTTGAGTGTAAATTTGGATCACACACACTGTGATGATGCTGGCGGTTGGGATAAAAATAAACCCCTCCCAATTCCCTGGGCACAGTGATTATAGTGTTCAAACGGGGAGAATGAACACAGTACAACACCTCCTTCAAGGAAGGCCCAGGACATCTGAAAGCACAAGAGACACCATCTATAGAACCTTCTGTCTCTCTCTTTCTCCTCCCCAGCTTCCCACCATTTGTGCCATTTACATAGATGTGGTCTTATCCAGTTTTTGCAAGCTAAACTGTAAGGCCCATGCATTGCAAAATTCCAAAGACAGCCTTCCCCGTTTGCACTGGTTAGTATTAGCTAACCTGGATATGCAGCTCCTCTGTGCCTAGAGACTCAGAAATAGACAAAACTGCCTTTATAAAGAAGCTAGGAAAGAAATGACCTCCAAAACGATAGGGCCCTGTGTTCTTTGTGTAGGTAGGCAATTTCCCAGCAAGGTTTCGGGTTTTACAGTTAGCTTTTGTAAAGACAAGAAAAGAGAGATGGTAACCTTTAGAGTGAGTGGCCACAGGACCCTAACACGAGGCTGTGTGAAAACAGATCACATTACCCAAAGACTCACGTTGCTGCCGGGGTTATTGTGCAAAACTGGGTTCTGTTGTAGGCATCCAGGCAACCTTTCTTCATAGAAGGCAGGTCATTGCACCTGTGCAAAACAGCTGCTTGTTCTCTTTAAGGGAAAACTCCCCTACCCACATTTTAATTGAAATTGAAAGTCACTACTAACTGGTTCTGTGTGGGGAAATGTGGGCGGACAGGCAATGGAAGATATTTTGTAGTGGTTAGAGAAAAGAACTCACAGGCTAGGTAAACTACTGGGTGAACTCCAAAGGAGGGGAAACTCCTCTGGATTCCTTTGGGAGCTGCATGACTTGCTGGAGCAGAGGGTGGCCAATGAGTGGGAGGGGAGGGTCGCTATCTTGATCAAGCCACTGGACCAACAGGTATGGAAATCTCTGGTCTCCATTCCCCTGTGCTTTCCTGAGTTACCAAATTAGGAACTGTTTTCAGCTCCTAAGATTTTCTTTTAACTTGGCTTATGGCACCTAAACCTTATTACAAAGATAGCCTATGTAATAAACGCCAGTTGAAAAAATCACACTCTGGTGGATGAGCATCTGCTGGCAGAAGGATTTCAATGACTTCTGCACATCATATGGAGGGGCTGGAATTATTTGACAGAGTCAACAAATGGAGGGAATTCAGTGCCAGTCAAGACAGCTCAGCTGACAGAAGACATGGAAAATATAAAAAAAGAAAAGCAGTCATTCATTCATTCCACAAGTTATTATCGAGTGCCAGCTGTATACCACTGTCAGATCCTGTGTTAATGTTAGTTCTAGAAACTAAACAGACCAGACTCCTGCCCTTGCAGAGCTGAAGTTCAGTCATCGTTTCTTATGCAGGATATATGAACAAGTTTCCACATTAGGCACTTCTGGATACAAAGATCAATAATTCCCAGCCATTAATAATCACCAGGGCTCTTACACTCTAGTGAGGGAGATACCAATGCCACATAAGGAGCCTAAACTGGATATTGTCAGGAGACCCAGAAAAACTGAGGTTCAAGTCCCCAAGAATCCTGCTTTTTAAATTATTTTTTTCCAAAATCTATGTGTTTTGAATTTCTATGTTCATTTTACTGGACAGGAGATCAACATCAAGTTTAACATTAGCAATCTAACTGCTTTTCAATTTTAGTCACCTATGAATAGGTAAAAACATCTCCATTCTGTAACTAGAGAATGAGACCAGGTTCATCTAATATCCTTGCTGTGATAACATAGTTAATACAGAGTAGAGACAAGACACAATGATCCTGAATCCAGGTCGTCTTTCTAAGACTATGCTTTACTTCCTCCTAAGCATCAAGAGCTAGAGTAGAGTAAGCAGTGCAGGTAAGCGTGCAGAGGCAGAAGGGTCCTAGAAGTGGTTCAGAGCAGCCAGCTCAAGATATAAAATGTCTTCAGGATCTCATATTGTCTTTGAAATGCACATTTCCAAGACATTTATTGCATTTATGTCATTTATTCCACAATGTATCTTGCATTTGCTCAATCTCAATTACATAAAGAAATACACTACAGGAAGGTGTACCATATTCACTGCCTGACTTTGCTAGAAATTCCCCAAAATGCATGAACAACTGAGCCAAGGGCCCGAAAAAAAAGTTACAAGAGAGATCAGCTGAACCGAAGTTAACAGGGAATGAGGATCAGGCACCCTTACAGATTGCAATATTCTACATCAAATGCATAATTACTAATATACATAAAGGTGATTAAAATATTCCCCACATTACACATATAAGCAAGCATGTATTACAAAATGGCATCCAAAGTGTTAAACCTTCATTTTCTTTTCTATAGTCTAATTTGCAAGATGTTGTGCACATCTGGAGAAAAAGAGCACCATCCAAGAAAACTGGAGACAGTTAAGATCCAGGAATAAAGTTGCTGTCACTAAGCACAAATGGGTAGATTTCTTGGACACGTTTTCCTTTACTATTCAATAATCCATTATTCATTTAGGGTAAGTGCAACGTTTCTGTTCTGGAATGCATCACATAGATGTTTCCAAGGGCTGGTGTCTGCACTCTTCTAGTCATAAGCTGTCACAGATGGTTTCTAGGGTTCTGTAGATCCCATGATGAAAACAACTCTCAGTTGCTTGTCTTTCATTCTTTGTATGATTGCAGGGGTTACTTTTCAGTTTGTGACTCAGCTATAATGGAGAATCTCTCTTCTTTGACTTTTCCTTAAAGTCACATTTGTACCACACCTGATATTTTACCCAAAAAAATCCCCAGGTAGAAGGATGAACTTGGCGACTGTCTTTCTTCAAATGATCACTCCAGCAAATGGCTGGCATAAGTTCACATTATTTTCCTCACATTCAAATGCATGTTTTTTCAATGTGTTTTTTGATGTACCATCTAGGAAAGAGCTCCATTTACTAAGAAACAGAAAATAGTCATGGAATCTAGTACTCTGTCCAAAGACCTGTGACAGAGTTGCAAACATTGGCTCACTTGAATGAAAGCCTTCTAACAATGAGTCTGCATATGTTGGTAGTGGATTTCAAAGGGAGATGCAGCATTGTCCTGCCCATTTCCAAAGGGTGGAGAATAGGAGGAAGACTTCATCCTTAAGCCATTTGAGGAAGCAGCTGATGGAGAAGTACTCTTAGATGCTTTGCCTCAGAGTCCAGCAAGAGAAAAGCTGCTGTTCCCTCCCTTCTCTTCCACCTATTTATTCATGTCCTTTCAAAGTTTTGATTTTGCAATCACTATGGTTCCCATCTGCTGAGATGCCCTTGATCAGGCTGTCATTGTTGCTCTGCATCAAGGTTGGAATGACTGCCAAGCTCTGGCACCTTCTCAAACTTGGTCTACCTCTTCCACTGCACCAGAGTAAACAGTACATTCTAGATCTGATCATGTCCTCCTACTGCTTCAAGGTTTCAGAGGCTCCACTGCCTTCAGAGGAAAGTCCACATGCATTAGTGTGACATATTAGGCCTTCTATGGAGCCAGCTCACCTCCTTCTCCTGCCTGTAGTGGTTCCCTGCCCCAGGTCCCCCTGCCTGACTGCAGCCATCCTGGTCGATCTCTCCACACCTTCCCTCCTGCCTGCCTCTGAAAATGCAAAGCCTTCCTTTCTCACAGCCTGGTTGACTTTTGCTCATCTTTCAAGATTCAACCCCAAAGTCTCTTTTTCTCTCAAACGTCTCCCTAGCTCCACTCAGAGCACCTCAAACATGTCTCTAATTCAGGACATATTTTTTAACTATTGTATTTTTACCGTCTCTACTTTGCCCCCACAGCTTTCAAGGGATAAGGGCTAGGTCTTCATTTTTATGATATGTCCCCTTGTAATCAGTCTTCTTTGCTGTGGAAAAATCCCCAAGGACAGTGAGAGGTGTTGCAGTGGGCGCTTGAGGTGCCTGACCCCTGACAGCAGCACTGGGTCGGCCCTGTCTACCATGGCTACAACCAAACTCAGGAGAGCAGAAGGTATATAGCTCAAGGAACAAAATGTGTCTGCTGTGGCACGTAAATCTACATAACCAGGCAAGGTTAGAGTGGGAGAGCACCTTGCAGCACCGGGCCTAAGATTCCCACACAGTCCAAGAACGGGAACAAACGAGCAGCTCCTTCATCACCAATCATAGGACATGAGCAGAGGGTATCACCAGATAGCTCTTGACTTGGTGTTTCCATCAAACAAACTGGATTAATCCAGTTTTAATACCAACATAAGTAATTAAATAAGTGTGTTATCAAGAGCCTATTTGATGCCACATACCATATAGAGCTTTGCGTGGAGAGTGTCTAATTTTCCTAAGTAGTCCTCATGGTAAATACCATCATTACCAACTGGCTTTGCTAGGTAAGGAGGGTAGCAGGTATGCCAGGGTCCTGACCCTCACTCCTCAGGCTTCCCCATTTTAGTGCAGGCTGTTAGGACTCCCCAGGACCCATCTCAGCTTCTCTTGGCCAGAAACTGTTCTCTGACTCTATGGCCCACTTTCCTGCAGTAGTTTGGCCAGAAGTGCCAGAGAATCAACCCCTTTCAGAAGAGTCCTGCAACCACTGCCCAGAGGACTGACTCTCAAGGGGTTGGCTCAGAGGCATGGGGTCTACACTCACTTAGAGAGTTCCCCAGTGGGGTAAGCTCCAGTTGCCTACAAGTGTAACCTGCTTGTTCCCTTTTTTGGCAACACTGGGGATTAAACTCAGGGCCTTGAGCTTGCTAGGCAAGCACTCTACACATGAACCATGCCCCCCATTTCTTTTGGTTTTTTTTAGATGGATTTTTGAATAGGATCTTGCGTTAACTTTGCTCAGGCTGTACCCCAACCACAATTCTTCTCTGTCTCTACCTCCTAAGTAGCTGGGATTACAGAAGTGCACTACCATGCCTGGTCCAACTTACCCTTTACTGGCTGCATTTTCTTCACCTGCTTTTTTCCCCACTCCCTTATACACAGTGTGGCCTGGGATGCTTCCCAGTATTTGCATCTTGAAATCTCATTTCTTAATTCTATCTCTGGAGGAAACTAACAAAGACAGGGAAGCCAAAGCACAAGTAGATTCTGGGACGTTCCCAAGATGCTACCTCACTCTGGAACCCACACTCTTATCCACTCCACTGTACTGCTAAACTCATCCAGGTAAGCCCTTCCCCCAAACACACAGCCACCTCCTCCTTCCTCTGTTCTCAACTATATGAGCACAGCCAGAGTATCTCCAATTCTTTCTGCCATGACTGTGACAAACATGGCTTCCACACCAATCATTCCCTCCTGGGGTATCCTGTCTTGCTCCAAATTTTCCACTTAAAATTAAACATATGAGTTTTTTTCTGCTTTGAGCTTTTCATATTCCATCCATCTGTTTCTTAATCCTGTGCCATTATAGAAGTTGAGAATTCCAAATATGGTCTGGTGAACTCTTCAATTTTAATCCTACTTTAATAACAAAAAAGGTCCTGGGACTACTTCTGTGGTCCAAATAGCATCTAAACACACAAAATACTGTGGAACTGGTTATAATGCAGCTTATTGTTGTGGCAATGTAATAATTACATTAATAAGGTCTTGTAATCTAGCCATGAATATTGAGCAGTTACTATGTTTTCATTAACAATTACAACAAAACCTAATATTCTTCTTTTGCATATTTCAGTGAACTTTACCCTCATCTAAGAGTCCCAGATTTATCTCCAATGTTCCTCCTTCTCTTCCATCTTCTATGTCAGCTATAAACAAAAATTCAGGCACCATAAATTAACCATCTACAGAAAACATTAACAGAAGTAAGGCACTTCCTGGGGGGATGTCAAAAATATTACTGATGAGTTTAAGATTCTCGAACTGCTATGGAATCAGTCATGTTAATCAATGTAAAATAACATAATCAATGTAAAATAATCAATAACTTCAAGAATTATAACATGTCATAAACAGATTATGAACTGAAGATTCACAGAGGGAGAGGAGTTCTAAACTGAGGACAAAGCTGTCACATCAAGATGAAAGTACAAAATCCTGAAGATGAGCAAGTCTCTAAATTGACCAACCCTGGAATCATACTACATGGTGACGTAGTTAAATGTAAGATAATTCATCTTCTCCAACATTCAAGCCATTTTGATTTGGATCTTCTATTATTTGTCACAGCAAACATCTGAACTAATATTATAATTAACTGAACTTTTCTCTTCAGAATGCCACTTAAGCCTTGCATATCAAGATAGCAAAAATGTATATGAATTCAATATATTCTATTTTAATTATTTCCTTTCCAGTTCCTAGTTCTTATCCTTTATAATGAATAAAAAAGGAAGGGGGATGTTCTATTATTAAGAATTAGTTTTATATTAGGACACTTTATTATTGGGTTGTTTATTCATGAAAATCAATGTAATAAGTGTAATTAATTAAATGTGGTATTTATACACAATGGAATTTTACTCAGCCTCAAAGAAGAATGAAATTTTGTTATTCGCAAGTAAATGGATGGAACTGGAGAACAACATCTTAAGTGAAGTTATTCAGGATCAGAAAGCCAAAAATTATATGTCCATGGGTCACACACTAAGGGGAGAATGCACACAGGAGGAATAGGGAAAAGTAGGAAACCCAAAACTTGAACATGTTTGATGTGCCCACTGTAGAGGAGTGAATAAAGTAATCTTAAACTGACAGAGGCCACTATGGGAAGGTGACTGGGAAACAGTAAAGAAGTCTGGTAGAGATGAACCAATTCAGGTTGTAATACACTTGTGCATGGAAGCAATGCTAGGAATCTCTCTGTATAGCTATCTTTATCTCAAGCTAGCAAAAATGCTATGTCTTTCTTATTATCTCTTATGATTTCTTGTCAGCAAAATTGGAGAAGATGGCAGAACAGGTTCTGCCTTGAAGCAAGGGGAGTGGGGGAAGGGGGAGGGGAAGGGGGGAGAAATGGCCCAAACAATGTATACACATATGAATAAATGAATAAACAATAAAAAAAGAACTTTATATAACCTAAAGGAAAAAAGGAATTAGTTTTATATTAGGACACTTTATTATTGGGTTGTTTATTCATGGTTGATTGACTGATCATAAATCATTTCTGGAGCTGAAGCTTTTGTTGCCTAATAGAAAGTAGGTTCTATTTCTGAGGAAACCAAGAGAATAAGAGCCCACTCTTATACAGACAACACCATAACAACCATTTTTGCCTACTATGTGTCTAGCTTGTGCTCTAAATAAAACCATAGATACTACCAAAAAAAATGGCATTCTTTGCTTTTGAGGTCCTGCTTACTTGATATCTTTTGACTGAAATCACTTCTGCCAAGCCAACCATGCATGACCTGGAAAGCCTTCTTTCTTATCCACTCACTCTGAGTGTCCTCACTCATCTCCCAAATATGCTTAATCTTCCTTTTCTTGGTCACATCCTGTGTTGAGTCTCTAAGTGTCCTGTATGCCATATTGCTGCTCTGCTTTCAATAGTGGTAACTGAAGGACTGCACAAAGAGCTAATGATCCAAAATCCCATGTTTAGACCCTCTGAGCATCCCCAGATCCTTGGGGCAGATCCCATTTATCACTCTTGTTCTCTACTGAGAGACTAGTATGAGGCTCTTTCACAAAATTTCCACTAATTCTCACCAAATGAGTCTCTGAAATACATGATTCTGATTAAGGAGAGAGAAATCAAGACAGAGTAAATGATATGTGCAAAACTGTCAGCTATAAATAGGAAAATAATTATCCCTTATTCAGCATGCTATATTAACATGTGAATTAATTCCTTTAATTCTCTTAACCTTCCAGCAAGGTAAACATTCACACACAATAAACAACTTCCAAGTACCCTCCTGCCCACTCCATAATCCGTACATCAGGGAATGAATTAACTTGTTCTGTGAGGTGTTCTTCAAATAGTTCATGACTGAACAAAACAAAGCTGGGAATCGGTGAGAAAATATTTAGCAAATTAGTGGGTCCCATTCTTTCTGGTGAGAGTGGGGAAGCAAAGACTGCTGATCCCTGTGGAGCTTAAAGAAGTGGCTCCTTCAGAAGACAGATTACCAACATTTATCATCTTTTTGATCCTCTGAACCCACAAATGAAATGCCAACACTTAGATTAAGCAAAACCACAAAACTGCCCATTTCACCCAGGTTAAATTTTGTTAGGTAGTTTGTGTTTTAGAAATAACATGGTCAAGGGCTCTGCTATAAACAATAAAAACCTTTGATTCCCTGTCAGCTTCAGATTAGAGCTCACCAGGACAGAGATTTAAAATTGGAAATTGTTTGAACTCCACTCCTAAAGGAAGAATTCTATCCCTGCTTACTTTCTGGTGTAGTTCTTATAGTCTCCCACTCACAAATCAACTGGGATTCTGTGGGAATATGCAGTTTAAAAGTTCTTTCCAGGACAAAAGAGAGAAAAGAGAGGGGAGGGGAGGGAAGGGGAGGGGAGGGGAGGGGAGGGGAGGGGAGGGGAGGGAAGTGGGAGGTATGAAGAGTCATTTCTTTCTTTTGTTCTTTTTGTTTGCTTTTGTTTGTTGTTGTTGTTGCTTTAGCTCTCCTTTCCCCAAATTTCTCACCCTACAAGGAATAAGATCTCTCAAAGTAAAATCAGCTATCTGAACTCTTACACTAAATCCACAGCTCTACAGGGATGGTCCCCAGTGGGAAGCATGTGTGTGCTCATCAATACAACTGTATAAACAGCCCAGCAAGCAAATGGGTACAGCAGTCCCAGTGACAAAGGTATTTCAGACCAAAAGACTACATAAAATAAACAAGTAAAGAAAACAGTATAGTAATGTTTACAGTTTTCTTTCCTTTAGATATCAAAACAAAAACACACACAAGAAAACAACACTGAAAAACCCACAGTATCATTTGCAAAGCTCATGATGTAGATTAGGAAGGCCTTTCATGCAAATGAAGATACAAAGTCTTCCTAATTCTGAGCCCCAACTTATTCTTTGTAAGGTAAGTTTTTGGTAGACTAGAGAATTGTCCATAAGGTTCCTGCCAGGTTGAAAAAATTGTTTCTTCACCTCACTTCCCATACACTTCACAGGCCCAGCCATGACAGTACTATGTGCAGCTCATGACTCTGTAATTAGCATGGAGAGCTTGTTTCTGCCTCCTCCCACTGGAATGAAAGTAAAGACAGATATTAACCCAGCAATGGCCCAAGCTTGGAGCTCTGAATGAATGGATTGATTCATAAACTTTAATCCAAATTTCAAATGTTATTGTTATAAGCATTTGTTGCCCTCAACGCAGAGAAACTAAAGCAGATACCTTAAAAGCAACTGAGGCCAATAGGAGAAGGGGACCAGGAACTAGAGAAAAGGTTAGATCAAGAAGAATTAACCTAGAAGGTAACACACATGCACAGGAAACCAATGCGAGTCAACTCCCTGTATAGCTATCCTTATCTCAACTAGAAAAAACCCTTGTTCCTTCCTATTATTGCTTATACTCTCTCTTCAACAAAATTAGAGATAAGGGCAAAATAGTTTCTGCTGGGTATCGAGGGGGTGGGGGGAAAGAGAAGGGGAGGGGTGGGTGGTAAGAGAGGGGGTGGGGGCAGGGGGGAGAAATGACCCAAGCATTGAATGCATATATGAATAATAAAAAAAGAAAAAAAGAAAAAAAAAAGAAATTTTCAAATTCATCATGACTTTAGGAATTCTCAGGAAGATATCAGTCAACTGTTACAAAAAACTGTTTTTATAATACTTGAGATAAGACTTTTGGGTACTTATCTAATGTTTGTTGACTATAATTATAGAACATGTACAATCTTGGCCTATAGTCAATACTTGTTGGCTACAATTATAAGATGTAATACAGATGACTAGATTTATTTTTAAGTGATTTTTCTATGTAATCATTTCCCAATTGTTCTTTGTATACTTTTTCTCTGTCAAAACTATGCAAATTCCAAGTATCATTAATTTATCATTTCTCATATTTCACTCTGTGAACCACCCAAAGTGGTGTGGGCCTCCTGTAGCTCTGCTGAATTAGATTCTCTGGAGTCATAACCCAGGAAGCTGCATTTTAAATAAAACTCCACAGGTGATTCTGGTACACAGTAGTGCAAGAACTACTTCTTAGGATCCATGAATTAAGATGATTGGGAAAACACGATGGCACCATGGGGAATAAGGAAACCAGCCACTGGGCAATGGCCACTAGTCTCCTGCATTGTTTCCAACAGTAGATGGACATGTTCTGAAATACAAAATCAAAGAGGTTTAAAGGAGACAGAATATTTTTTTTATTCATATGTGCATACAATGCTTGGGTCATTTCTCCCCCCTGCCTCCACCCCCTTCCTTACCACCCACTCCGCCCCCCTCCCTCTCCCCCCCACCCCCTCAATACCCAGCAGAAACTATTTTGCCCTTATCTCTAATTTTGTTGAAGAGAGAGTATAAGCAATAATAGGAAGGAACAAGGGTTTTTGCTAGTTGAGATAAGGATAACTAAACAGGGAGTTGACTCGCATTGATTTCCTGTGCATGTGTTTTACCTTCTAAATTAATTCTTCTTGAACTAACCTTTTCTCTAGCTCCTGGTCCTCTTCTCCTATTGGCCTCAAGACAGAATATTTTTGTCCTATGTTTAGAAATAAGGTGCTATCACAAAGTAAATGTACAAAGAAACAAAGGGCAATGAATGAAAGAATGATTACTGTATACCTGCAAAATAAAATATAATACAAAAAATATATAGAAGGAAGGGGAGAGAAAAAGAGAAAAGAAGTCCCTAAATCCACTAGTTTGAGGAACCAGTGTAACAAAACATGAGGGAAGGGATGATTTCAAGAAAAATCATGACATAAAGGAAGCTCTCTAAAAGAGGGAGAGTCTGTTTATGTCTCTACTTTAGTAGGTTAAGGGAGCCACCCATGCAGGTTCCTCCCACCGTGGAGGAGAGGCTCAGAGAAGCAGCCTTGCCAAGGATGTACAGAATCTTTGAATTTTGTATTTCTATTGCTAGATAACAGACACATGAATGAAGGCATTTACCACCTTAATCCTGCTAATCCCTGTCATCCAATGAAATGGAATAAATGCTTTCTTCCAAGACAGATAGGTGTCCTCCAATCTTTTCAGAGCTCTGATCCTTTCTGCAGTAGATCTCCAAGTCTCCAGATTTTAAAAAAGGAGAAAGAGGAGAGGGACAGGGAATGAGGGAGGAGGAGGAACAGGAGAAAAAAAAACTGAGTAAAGAACCTACTGAGTGGGAAAGAGGATTGTTGGAACAAAGCACCCATCTTATCAAGTCATTGGCCACATCCAGGAAAGACCTGAGGGAAGCCCATCTCTTAATCAAGAGAAATTCTCTCCAGATTGTTGTATAGGTGAGTCTTTCTATGGAGTCAAAACAAACAAACAAAACAAACAAACAAAAACCCCAGAAATACTGGGATGAGAGATCACTACAGACTACCATGTTCCTTTTACCCTTTCCCCAATCCACTGCTGTAAAAGAAAATGTTCTTTGTAAGGAGCTGAAAATATGAATGACAGAAAAACTTGAGACAGATTTCTATCCTGCAAACCAAACCACCACCTCTAGAATGAAAATTGTTCTCCAGCACAGGAAAGGTAGCCCAGTGCTCCGATAGCCATGAAGAGTTAACATTTGCTGAATACTTACTGGGCAAAGCACTTACATGCATTATCTCTTTTGAAAATTATATCTGGGACAAATATTTGTTACTTTCATGTCTTGAGCACAGCACCTATGATAGAGATTATTATTTTGAGAGAAATTATTTCACCAAAATAATTATAGCCACTTCATCAACTGCTTTGTATGCCTTGATTAAAAAAAAAAAACCTTGGCTCAGAAACAAGCTAAAAGAACATAATATAGTCCTCTAATCCCAACCTTGAAATTGTCCTTGTCTCAATCTCATATTCTTGTTTGTGAACCCAACCTCCTTTACATAAGAGCCAACCTCACTGGGTGTGGCTGCCATGCCTATACAGGAGATGAGGTGCACATTTCTTTTGGAGGATCAGCCTTTGGGGCCACCTCAGAGAAGTGTCACCATATGGCCAGTCTTGGTCTCAGAATAAAAGTTGAAGTTCTGAATAAGCTGAAAAAGAGAATATCAAAGAACAAAAAAGGGGGGTAGCTCACCACAGATTACTGTGGAACAATTGCCAACTCTGAAAGTCGGTCAGGATGGAGGGAGCCAGAGACTCATCCTCTGACAATGGTAAGCCATGACAGAGCCAGACAGCTTTTCTAGTGTGCCCCTTGGTGTACCATAGAAAACTAGGAAAGCCTACAGTGGCACCACACAAAACCAGACCAGGAGGGCTGCCCAAACATAGCTTAAAAAGCAGCTTGTATAGTCAGCAACTCTGGAACAAATACTGCAGCTCATCAAGGCAATGCCAACTGGGCTGCTTTGCCAGGAGCAAACCTGATTCTTCTTGTGATTTGTTCTGGAACTTGCCTTCCAGAATTCAAAAGAAATCAGCTCTAGAGAGTCTAGCTGCAGTTATAGGAAGAAAAATACCTGAGCTATCGAGAGAAAGCTATACAAGGACTTGACTGAGTTAGCCTTCCTCACTTTCTTCCTGTTCAGTAGCCTTTTTCCTTACTTCAGAGACTCTTCCTTTGCAATGGGATTCAATCTTAAAGTTAGAGTGTGTTCATTTTAATTTGCTTTTCGTCTGTGGTGTTTTCCTTTTAAGAAGCTCTGTGAAAATACATTGACAGTTGCCTATTTTAGAAAATGCAGAAAAATACACAGAAGAAAATTAAATTCATACCTAATCCTAACACCTGTGTGATCACTGATTGTCATTTAAATTTTTCTTTATTAATTTCAAGTCTTTTCAGTTTGCCATTGTGTGTGTGTGTGTATGTGTGTGTGTGTATAATATATAGTCATTTTGCAAAATTGGGATCATTCTCAAACAGTTTTTTGCTCTGCTTTTTTCAACTCATAATGGAGCATTAAATAGTCTTTGGAAACATATTTTTTAAAATGACTACATAATTACTATTCTATTTCAGGTTTTGACAGTCTGGGTTCAGTACATTAAATAGAATGATATACAGATATTTTAATGTAACTTTGAACCATTTGTATCTGATTGTATTCATTTAATGCATTTCTCTACTTTTTTTCAAGCTCAGACACTTTAAGTGCAGCCAATTAAATCAAAACCACTGAGCATCAGAAACATCAGGAAAGATTTATTAATGGTCTCAACTATTAAAAAAAAAAAACCCAAGCAGCTGTACTTCTTAAAACTGCCATGTATATCTACAATCAGATAAAGTCCACCTTGTATGACTAAGAGATTGCTTGCTTCTTAAGCTTCAGGTGTTACAAGGCTGGCTTAGTTGTATCATGAACTGTGAAGGCACAGTGACCTCAAAAACAGAAACCTTTTATCCCAATACATGTTGTTTGTTAACATCAGACCATCTGATCATTTAGAACAATCTGGATAACCAACTGCATTGTTAATAGGACTTAACTCTGAAGCAGGTCCTCAGGTCCTGACGGAAAGACTCCCCACGAAACAAGTTCCGATGGTAGGGAGCTAGGAGCAAGCGAGGAACCTGAGCAACCTAAGCCATGCAAAGAAAGTCACACAACAGCCTAACGGTGGTGTTGGGTGAAAATGAATTCGGAGGACTTTGGTGTGATCAGTGGCTTCTTCCTTACCTTTACCCTCGCTGCCAGCAGGAAGAGGAAGGATTCGTTCTGGAGGCCAAGCTTCAGGACCTCAGAGAAGCAGAGGGAAACCTCAAAGGCTCCAGGGAACTCCATCCTTCCCGAGCTTTCTTAATGTCCATCAACTTCTCTAAGTACCTCACGGTGGGTCTACTTGCTTCTACATTCTGCCATCTTCTTCTTTTGATTCCCCTCAAGCTTTGCCTTCAATTATGGTGCCCTCCCAATTTTTCCTAAAGCCTTCCTTTTCTGGAGCAAATTTAAAATCTCGTGGTTTTATAAGAGTTTTGTGTTGCTGGGAAACCGCAAAAAGAAAATTAAAAGCTGCTTCCTGAGTCTATCCATAATTTTAATATGATCAGGGAATATGGAGGGCCTTGCCATACCCAGAGATCTAAAGAAAAAGATGCGTCTACGTTTCAGAGGAACATAATGTTCCAGTGATTATTCTGAATACTGGAGCCCCCAGAGAGGAAGAAGGAAGAGTTAAATGATAAGGGAGAGACTAGGATTCTCCCAGGAGTGACCTCATTAAGAACAAAGGGAGAAGACCAAAGGAAAATCAGCTCCCTTTTGCTATTATCATTCCTACCACTAGCTGGCTGGAAACCAAGGTACGTTAAGGAGTTGAATAGACATTTCCTAAGTCCTACCATGGTCCAGGCATTGGACCCTTAAAAGGAGAAAATGAGACTCAAGAAGGCTAAGTGAAAAACAAGAACAGAAAGAAGAAGGAGTTGGATCTTGACAGGAGCAAAGCCAACAACAGCAAAACAGAGGACAGAAGAAAGTCCCAAAGAGCGGAACTCTGTTCCCTGGCCAAATGGAGCTCCCATTCCAAAGACACCATCATCATATGGCATGGATGTAAGGCACACATCTGTCGACTAGTGCTGTGTTCTGATTTTCATTCCAATGTTTTGGCATCGTGCATATGATGCATGGCATGTTTCAGAAGAAATTTTATTTATAATTAAGTGTTTCCAACTAGGCAACTACTCCTCCCTCTCCAGACTTCACTGTCAAGCTCCAAATTTAGTTCCAAGATCCCACTCAAGCCTATACCTCAGAAATAAGTCAGGATTTATTTCTAAGTGGATGGTGCCATGTCTTACTTTCACTTTTTCTTGTATGACCTTAACAGGATCGTTCTTCTTTTCAGGATCATTCAATTCCAAACATCACATCTTCCTTCTTTTCCCTTTGACTAGTTGTATCAGTTTTTTAATGGTTTAAGTTTATTCCAATAAATCTAAGTCATAGACTCTCTCCTTATTATCTCTAGAAAAGTTATCTTTCCTATGATAATTGATTTAGAGCTTTCTTGTCCTAATGAATCACTTAGTATTTACTGATAGTCTCATTAGTGGATAATATTAACAAACAAAAACATTACGAAGCAAAGAAGATGGATTGGAAAGTTCAGGCGAGATTTGACATTTTAATATTTTCTCATACTTAGCAAATTTCATTTCATTGCTCAGCTCAGAACTTGCCATTACAAATGTGGCAGAAACAGAAATAAGAACACGCTGGGGGTGATCTTAGTTTAAAAGAGTATGAAAGTCATACAGAAAAGGTCCGGATCTCAGCCAGGGGTCAGGAGGAGGTGTACTTCCTACACCAACTAAGGTAACAAAAAGGGACACTCCAAAAGAGTCTCTTGGATTTGATCCACTTATAAATCAAAAATCCTTTGGGTTTCTTCCCAAGCTCAACTGTCCCCTCAGCATGGAATATAAGTACTCCACTAGCATGGCTGTCAGTTAGAAACTCCTGGCCATCTGTACATGTTGGAAGCTTCTGCTGAAAGGAAGCAACATTCAGCCTCCCCAGCCTCAGTGAAGCAAACCAAGATTTTCTTCATTGTTCTGCTTATACACAAGATTTCTCTGAGGTTAAGAGTTCATCTTATATAGGCACGTCCCTTTTTTTTACTTTAGAATTATTTTATACTTACATAGTATGATCGTTAATACCCACAGGCAAATTTATTTCCTATAATAGAAGTTATGAAGTTGAAGAAGACTAAAAAGCTTTGCAGGCTTTAGTACAGAGACTTCTGGAAACCTTGGATTTGATTTATATTTTCTGTGCCTTGGAGTTATTATTATTAATGCAGCTTAGGTTATTGTGGATGATGAAAACTTGTTCTTAAAGTGAGATAAATGGGAAATTATGGCAAGGCAATGCATTTATAACTTATAAATAAGTTATAACTTAGTGGTATGGCCTAATAGTCACTATTTAATCACTAATAATTGGATCATAAAATGATAAACCCGTACTTTTTATCATGTGTGTTTATTTATGAAGCACAATTATTTTTAACTGCTGTAGTTTTCCTTTCTAAAATTTTGTGATATTTTTCAAAGGAGCCTGCTCTCTCTTTTTATATTCTGTTCCATTATTGTGATTTTCTCTTACTTACTTGATTTAAACAGACTTATTTATAGCATCCTAAATTTCATACTACCTTATTAAGTTCCTGGGGTACAGATTTTCTTAGTTTTTGTTCTCCTATCGTTTTTTCTATGGCATGTGGGTTGTGCGTGCATGTTTGTACACACGCATGTACATCATATGTTGTGAATTATAGAATGTACTTAGGGAGTCGTCTCGAGTTTTCCTATTAAAAAGTCCCAAGAATTTCATCAGTCCACAGTCAGTTTCTACATTGACTTCTCAGCTCATGTAGGGTAAATATGGATTCCACACCTATCCATGGCACACTCATGGAGGTTCCATTTGTCATGGGAGCTATTCTATCCACCAGAACCTAGAGTACACGTGAACTTCCTTAGAGCTTCCCTAGACCAGTAGGAAAGTTTTGCTCTTGTTGTTGATTCTGGGTCTCACTATATTGCTCAGGCTGGTCTTGAACTTGTAGACTCAAGCCTGCCTCAGCCTTCAGAGTGCTAGGACTCCAGGCACACATCGCTGAGCTCAGCTTTTTTTTTTTTTTCTTGCAGTAGACACTTTTAATAGTTTACCTTTTACTGCAAAAGCAGACATATATGATGTTGGCTTTTATAGCTATAGCAATAAATACTGTAGGAGGATGGCTAAGTAAGCTACGATACAGGGGTTAACAAGAGTGACAAAAAATGACTCCTAAGACATAGTGTTGAGTTGCAGCTCAACACATACAGCATGATGCAGTTTGTGTTAAAAATACATATACCACACAGAAAAAGCAGTGCCAATTATTTTATAGGAACATATATGTTTGTGAGAGTAAAGGTATGAAGGAATGCTATAGACTAATGGTTACGTCCTTAGGAAAGGTTCTAGAATTGGGACTTAGATCAAAAGATGAAAAAGAGGCTATAGCATTACCTTTATAGTTTGTGTCTAATTTATTCAATGAAAATGTAGACATATATTAATTGTATAACTAAAATTTAGTACATAGGTATATATAAGTACATTTAAATAAAGGCCATGTAACTGAATTCACACTAACATTTATTGATTCATTATGTAACTTCCCAGTCAACAGATACTACAAAGATGTGTTGATCCATGTCTTAAGAGGCCCACAATGGGCCTCAAATCACATTAAGATGGCCTTTATCCTTTGTCCCCTGCTTCTTTATGTAATTACTGCCATACCAGTGAAGCTGGGACTGCACTCTGAAAATAGTGTGAATCTGAAACTCCAGAAGGTATGATCAGAAGGTGTCTATGATCAAAGTGTGGATGTCACCACAAGGTGTTCATTGATTAGGAAAGTAATGTATGGACCTGAGCTGCCACAAAATTAGCATAAGAAAGACAGTACATCAGAGGTGGCCAGTGAGGACACTGCTTCACCTGCTTATTGAACTATAAAGCAGACCAAATGGAAAGATCAAATAACTAGAGGGGAAAAAGCTACTTACCTTTACTTCTTTCTGTCTCTCTCAGCTATTATTTCTTGTCTTTGCAGATTCTTACTACTAGTGTGGAATACACTGACAGAGTGGCACTCAGTATTTCTATTACAGCTGAGATATGACTTTTACGCTAAGTTTTTGTTTTAAAAGAAAAAAAAAATGGGCATGGCCCCAGTGGCTCATACCTCTAATCCCAACTACTTGGGAGATGGAGATTGAGAGGACTGCAGTTTGAGGCCAACCTGAACCAAAATGTTAGTGAGACCACCACATCAACAAACAAAGCCAAGGTTGGTGTACATCTGTAATCCTGGCTATGCAGAAGGTATTGGAAGGAAGGTCGTGGTCTGAAGCCAGCATGGGCAAAAGCACACGAACTTATCTGAAAAATATCTAAAGCAAAAGGTGGGGGGAGGATTGGGGCATGGCTTAATTGCTAGAGCACCTGCCAGCAAGCAAGTATGAGGCCCTGAGTTCAAACCCCAGTAACACGAAAATAAATGAATAAAGAAATAAAAAGGTAAATCAAATTTACTGAGGTAAGATTTCCATCTGGCAGGAATTTCCATAAATATAAACTGAAGAACCTTTGTATTCAGATCATTTTTAGCTGCTAAGACCTGTGAGGTTCTAGAAAGGCTCTGGGTAAAGAGGTCCAGGAAAAGAAGATAAAGAAACAAGTATCCTGAAACAATCAAATGGTGACTGTAAGATAGCCCTGGATGAGGCTGGACGTGCTGCTGATCACTGGGTTCAGCTCCTTCAATTCCACTCTTTTTTTTTTTCATTTATTCATATATGCATACAATGTTTGGGCCACTTCTCCCCCCTACTCCTTGCCCCCTGCCTCTCCCCCCACCCCCTTGCTTTCAGGCAGAAAGTGTTCTGCCCTTATCTCTAAGTTTGTTGAAGAGAGACTATAAACAATAATAAGAAAGACAAAGCATTTTTGCTAGTTGAGATAAGAAGGATATCTATACAGGGCGATTCCTAGCATTGCTTCCCTGTACAAATGTGTTACATTCTAAGTTGATTCTTCTTGAACTGACCTTTTCTCTAGTTCCTGATCCCCTTCTCCTATTGACCTCTGTCACTTTAAAGTTTCTGCATTAACTCCTCTGCATTGAGGACATCAAATACTGTCATGTTTTTTGGGTTTCTTACCTATCCTCATACCTCCCGCGTGTGCTCTTGCTTTATCGTGTGACCAAAGTCCAATCACATTGCTGTATTTGCCCTAGATCTAAAGTCTGCATATGAGGGAGTATCAACTCAAAATGGATCAAGGACCTTAATATCAGACCCCAAACTCTAAAGTTGGTACAGGAAGGAGCAGGAAACACTCTGGAAGTAATAGGTATAGGCAAGGACTTCCTCAATAGAATCCTAGCAGCTCAGCAACTAAGAGAAAGTATAGACAAATGGGACTTCAGAAAACTAAAAAGCTCTGCACAACAAGAGAAATGGTCTCTAAACTGAAGAGACCACCAACAGAGTGGGAGAAAATATTCACTGGCTATACATCAGACAAAGGACTGATAACCAGAACATATAGGGAACTCAAAAAACTAAACTCTCCAAAAATTAATGAACCAATAAAGAAACGGGCAAGTGAACTAAACAGAACTTTCTCAAAAGAAGAAATTCAAATGGCCAAAAAACATGAAAAAAATGCTCACCATCTGTAGCCATAAAGGAAATGCAATTCCAGTCATTCTTGACAGCACCATGCACGCACTTTGACCTGGGTGATAAAGGACCAGCAGCCAACATGGACCTTTAATGTGGGAAGTATCTTTGAATTGGGGAGGTCATGTTCTCCCAACAATACAAACCCATTTAAAGATCTGGAACTAGCCTGAAAGAAGGAGACCTGCAACACAGAGCCAAAGCAGCCAGGCACAACCTTTCTCTCAGGAACATTCCTCAAGCTGCCATTCTTCTCAGAGTATCAGAAGGCCTCTGAGTGTATGACCTCCTCTCCCTCACCTCCCCCAGCCCCATCCTGCCTGTCAAACCTCCTAGAGAACCACTTCTCATTTCGAATCAAACCAACTGAAAAACAAAATTAGCCATGTCTATCAAAACGTCAGTGGGAAAGTCAAAACACTCGTTAGTATCAGTGCCTGGTCAGGGAGATTTAGGCCCACATTGCTAAGGGACATGCCAACTCACAGATGGGAAAGATACACCTTGAAGTCAGGAGAGGACTTCTCCAAACACAAACTTTCAATCACTTAAGAAAAAAAACAAACACTTCCTAGTATATGAACATTTACATACAGATTTAAGCCCTTTATTCAATTTATAAATACAGCAAGGTATATCTCAGACATTAGGTGAAAAATACAAAGACTCCTTGTATGTCCATGGAAATGTGACAGTTCACCAAAAATTAAAAAACAAAGAACAATCCAATTAATAAATGTGCAAATGAAGTGAACAGACAGAGCTCAAAACAGGTACAAATGGATAATAAGTACAGCACCCTTAGCCATAAAGGAAATGCAAATCAAAGTAACATTGAGATTCCCAGTCAGGATGGCTATCATCAAGGAACTAAAACACAACAAATGCTAACAAGATGGGGGTGGGACCCTTTTATACACTCTTACTGGGAATGTAAATTAGTGCAACCACTGTGGAAATCAGTATGGCTGTTCCTCAAGAAACTAAAAATAGAATACCATACATCCTGCTATACCACTCCTCAGCATATATTCAAAAGAGTGTAAGTCAATACACAATAGAGTTACCTGAATTTACCCACATTATACCCATATTTATAGCAGCACTAGGCACAATAGTCAAACTATGGAATCAGATTAGTTGGCCATCACCACATGAATGGATAAGTACACAATAACAAAGATGGATTTATGTCATTTGCAAGAAAATGGATGGAATTGAAAATCATCGTGTTAAGCAAAACAAGCCAGGCTCAGACAAATAACTCATGTTCTTTCTTGTGCAGAATCTAGACGTTAAAAATACCAAAAGACATGAGTGTGAAGTAGAGGACTGTGTGGGGGTGGAAACCAGCAGGAAGGGGGAGGGCAAAAGGAGAGTGAAGGAGGTGAATGTTTTTGAAGTACTTTAGATGCATGTATGAAAACAGAATGATGAACCCTGTTAAAAACTGTTTAAATTTTTATTCTGACACCTGCTCTTCATAGAATCCTGGACCTAATTCTCACTTCCTGTTTCCACTTAGCTTTACCCACTCAAACTGCAAACCCATTTGGCATCAGGTAGCAATCTTAATGCACTCAAGAATAAGTAAGCTATAGTGAAAGAATGAGGATTCAAGATTAAATTCTCTATGCAATGCAACTTTTCACTGTGACCTTTAAACCAGGATTCTATCTAACCGTGGGGGGATAAAAAAGAGTAGTAGAGGGGTGAATTTGATCAAAGTACATTATATGCATGTATGGAAATGTTACAGTGAAACCCCTCTGTACAATTAATATACGCTAATACAATTTTTTTCAGAAAAAGAAATGGGAGCTCTGTTCTTTAAGATGCATTAACTTTAGAAATGCCAAGTGGGTGGAGTCCTTAGCTGTTTCTTGAGTTTCTTCATAATAGCACCATTGTGCATTTTGTCTACTCAAAGTTTAATGAGTTTTAATATTATCCCTTCAAGCAAGGGAGTGCCTTGTATCTACAGAATCATCCTTATGAATCTGAACAGAAGTGTCTTATTTACTTTCCCCTGGTAGATAGAATCTTGGTTTCAAGGTCACAATGAAAAGTTGCATAGCACAGGACATTAAACCTTGAATTCTCATCCTTTCAATGTGGTTTAGTTGTTCGCAAGTGCTTCAAGATTGCTACCTGATGTCAAGTATAAACATGGAGTAAGTATGAGGTCTAGGATTCCATTAAGAGCATGTGTCAGCATACAAGCCAAGGACTAAGAAACACAGGAGTGTTATGTTTGCAAAGGTCTTTACAAATCTGCCTTGCTTTTCTAATACAGAAGAGGAAGCTACCGTCAATGGAGTGTTTTATTTCAACATGCGTCATTCTCAATGCAAATTTTTTGAAGGAGGCACTCTCACTATTCTGTTTAACTGAGGCTGGGAAATATTAAAAAGTTCCCCTGAACCTCCATGCAAATGTCACCTTCTTCTGAGAAATTCCCTTTACCAAAAAGCACCTCCACTGTGGTACTCTCTCTTCCCCTTACCTTTCTTTATTTTTTGCCCTTTGAAAAATATTTCCTCTGATACAACATATTTACTTTTTTATTGCCTAGCTAAACCTTCTAGCATATGAGCTTCATGGAGAAACAGACTTTGCATTGTTCACTGTTATTTTCCCAGCACAAACAGTACCTGGCATGTAGTTAGTACTCAATAAATATTTGCTGAATAAAGAAATTATTAAACAAATCTGCCTAAGGCCACAGAGCTAATAATTGGTGGCCCTAGTATTTGGACCCAGGACTGTAACTCCAAGGCTATAGGTTTTTATTTTATAACATTTAAAACAGCAAAAATCTAAGATTAAAAAGTTCTACTAGATTTTATTTCACTGTAAGAATGGGTTAGATTTACTAATCACATAGGAAAAAGTCATACACAACTACCTACTCTGACCCTTTAGCATTGACGTCCTCCATAGACATTGTATAACTGTCAGGTTGGGTTTCATAGTTACTCAGCTGAGTGTATTCATGTAGCATTGGTCTACGTGACTGAGTATGCAATGAGTCTTGATCAGATGGTAGATTTCTAATAAATCTTCAATTTGGAATTCTGTCCTTTTCCCCATTGTGGTAGTCTCCCTGGTCCTCTCATTCTTCTGGTCCTCTCATTCTTATAGTCCTGGAGTAGGCAGAGTGCCTACTCACAGCTATTTTTCTTCAGCAATCAGTGCTTTCTGTCATGTAGGCAGCCAATTTCTCTATGCCCATCCTCTAATATTTGGCCAAAGCAGAACATACCTAATGAGAAAAAGTAGCAATAGGAAAGCAGATCCAATTTACAGACACATTAATATCTTGGTATCATCTTGTCTTCCAAAAACAATGGGGTGGTAATTAGCTTGGCTTGACCAGCCAGCTAGCCATGATAAAAGGCAATGAATGGCAATAAATGGAAAGACAAAAAAATAAGTTTATAAGCAGCATACCTTTAAACATTTTATTATCATTTAAAATGAGAAGGTTTAGACCTTTAATTACATAATTAATAGCCCAAAAATCTACTTGTCTGGACAGAAGGCATACCAACTTCAAGCACCAGAGTGATGGTTCCTAAAAGCAAGTTGGACACAGCAAGGTGCAAATTATAAAGTCTTTTACAGACAACACCATCTAAAATCTTCTGATCTTCCTCATGAATCTGCTTCCAGAAAGCAGTAAGTGTTCTGTTATCCTTGAGGGAGCCACCATGACTGGCAGCTCATGAACCTCACAGCACAATTAGCAAGTAGTCATTGACTTTTAGTAAAAGCAACTCAGACTTGGTGCCCACTTTGCAACATCCCTGTTAGATCTTCAGAGTGTGTGTGTGTGTGTGTGTGTGTACATATGCATACATAAATATACAACCACAATGTCACACAAATGACACTGACATTTTAGTGTCAGTACTGGATTTCCACTTGGTTTTTCAGATATTTTGTGGTTATTTTGCAAAGATATGATCTGGAATTGAAGAATGTCCTAAATCAGAAGTAAAAAGTTGGGATCTTCTCACCACCACTGTCTTGTTCATCTCCAAGTCTGTTTCCTTCCATCAAAAAATAATACTGCCATTGTTACTAAGAGTGATGCTCATGATGGCCTCATCCCAATGGTTACATGTAAGCAAAGGCTGCTACTGCAGTATTTTGGGTGGGAGGAGGCACCAAGAGTTAGGCTGAGACCTTAATGCCGAGCCAAAAGAAGAGGAGAGAAAATCAGGAGAGGAAGGAGCCAAGGTGGCTATGTAAAATGAATGCCCCTTTAGACTGGGCAGCAGTGTAAAGGTGCAAAAGGACAAGGTGACTTAAAGTTCGATGCAGATTTATGTCTATGGTGGTCCAAGCTGAGGGCACAAGGCACCTGGGGAACCTAAGCAGATAATTCTCAGCACACTAATTCCAGGAGGTTCTGGTTCAATGCAGGATCCTCTCCTAGAAAAAAGTCTCTAGGGAGGTTTAAAACACTTGCATAGATTCCATCTAGGCCAACTGTGCTTTAAACCTACTTTCAAGAGGGGGAAAAATAATAAGGAACAAGAGAAGGACTACAGTTCATGTAGTCATGCTTAGCCCCACTCTCCAGGTACAACAAGAGCTAGGTCTAGGGTAGGAAGAAGAAACAGAGCTGCTACGATCCCTCCATGACTCAATCCAGAACGACTCGGGATCCAAGTCTGTTGATGGAAGGTCTTTGATGTTGTCGCAGAGCTGATGATCAGTGCTGAGCTGATGGTCAGTGCTGAGGGAAACCAGGGCCTGACTTGAGATTTGTCAGGAAAGTTCTCAGCACTCTGGCATCAAATAACTGGAGAGATCCCAGTGGGAAAGAAAATGCATTGAAATGACTATGATCATTACTAAAACTTAATGTCTACATCTACTCTAAGCTGAGAATTAGTGGAGAACTGCTTGAAAAGCCCTTGGAGTTTTCTCCAAGTGAACATTTAGTGAGAATCAATATTCAGAATTTCTCAGTGTGCTTCTACTATAAATAGGTGGGAATCGGAGCTCTCCTGGGCTGGGGACAATTACCATCTCCTTAGATATACAGAAGACTGGGGGCAAGGATACTGTTTTCCAGGTTCTATGTGGAGGTAACACCAAAGCCAGAAGAGCCACCATTTTGATACTTTCCAGCGAATGGGTGAGTGCATCTGTTCTTTGCCAGGAGCTTCTGGATACTTGCTTACTTGGCTCTATTTTAACTCCAGCTGTGGGCTGTTTTCTCTTACAAAATGAAGGGAATTCAAGCCTTGGAAACAGAGTGGCTAACCCAGAGCATAGGTCAGTGGTTTTCAACTCAGGGTGCACATAGAATCATCCGGAAACTTTTTTAAAAACACCAGTACCCTGATTCCACCCTTAGAGATGCTGATTTAATTTGTCTGGGTAGACAGTATGTCAGTATGTTTTTAAAGCTCCACAGGTGATCCTTTCACCCAGCTGAGTTGAAAGCAATGGTTCTCAAATTCTGTTGTGCATACAAATCCCTCAGGATTATGAAAAACACAGATCCTGATCCATTAGGTCCCCAATTCCTTATTTTTAACTGATTCCCAGATGATGCCCAAGCTGTTTGCCTGCAGACCACATGCTAAGATGTAAGAGAAAGAAAAACGTGTTGGGAAAGAGAGTCCTATACAGGGCTTCCATGAGTCCTCCCTGGCCAGGGCACACTCCACACAACCCGGATCTGTGGCTCTTCTTAAGTGGTCTGGCAAGTTGAACAGACAATCCCAGAACTCAGAGATGACCTTCTGAGTTAACTATGAAAATAACCAATAGTCCAAGTGTCCAGTAAGGCCTCAAATAAATCAGGGCAACAAAAATGGGAATCCGAGAGTGAGTGAGTTAAGAGATGAGCAGTGAACTTGAAAAATATGAATCTGTCTTTGTTTCACTTTGGCTCTGTGTTGGGGGAAACTCCATAAGCAGAAGCTTGTCTGGCCATTGCTTAGTCAGATGGCAAACGGGGGATATGAATGAGGAAGGAGAATGTTGAGGACAGAGGGTTCTACCTATACAGACATACAATCTAAAGAGTCTCTCCTGACCTCAGCCATGGCCACCTGCAGTGACTGCTGCTCTTATGTGCCTTCATCTCCCTATGTGCTGCTATCTTCATTCCTTCCCTGGTCAGAAATGCCCAGTAAGATGAACTCTATCCTGTGTGTGATCTTCAGACCTCCTTCTTTTCTCTTCTCCCAAGCTCAGGGACATTTCCTCACCAAGCCACTCAGCATGGCATCCCCCTCTTAGAATCTCTCTCACACATTCCCAATGACTATACTAAAAATCTCCCACACTATGAGGCCTAGCTTTCTTTCCCTTCCAGGCATTCCTGGCCTACCTGCCCCTGTCACCTTCTTGGGCATTTCTAGCACATTCCCTTGTTGTCCATGGCTTTGACATGCCCCATGGCTCCTGAACCCTCATCTTTTCATAAGAATGTGGTGTATTTCTCTAACCAAATCATGAACAACAGTAAAGGCAGTCACTTGCCTTGCCCCTCTTTTATCTCCTATGGCTGGTACAGTCTTTGCAAATAAAAGATGCTCAGTAAGATTTTTCACTTGTTTACCAAAGAGCTGCCACAGTGGGTGAACCTAAGATTCCCAGCGACAAGAAAGATTCTTGGGAATTTGGGATCATAAACATGACTTCCAATCAGGAGTAAAAGTACTTGTCACCTCAACGCCTTAGGTCTCTCTCTAATCTGGGTGTGTTTTACCATTATGTGACACCATACTGTCACCACCCTAGATTCCCTCAAAGCCTTATGCTTCAACAGCCCTCATGCCCAGGGCAATCGTTTGGCAGATATGCATCCAGTTCAATAACCTAATCTTCAGGGCTGTGCAATTTCACTCCTTGTAAGGAAGTCAAAGGTCCTTGCAGAATCAGGCTCTCAGGCTGTTCCTCTGAAGAGAAAAACACTAGGGTGTGGCTGGGAGAAGAGTAGAAGGCTGGCCAAATAAATGTCTCCCTGGAAAAACCACTCATGTAGAAAAACAGGTATGGCCACTCTACTCACTGTAGGCCGAACTCTGCACCAATGCAAGACTGCAGAGGTACACACAGGTTGCCATCCAGTGCTCCCAGGATGTCCCATCAAGCATCTTCACTGGGGAAAACTGGTTCCAAACAAAAACAAAAGCAATGGATACGATCAGCAGGATATACTCATGGGGATCCTTTGAAAGCAGAGCCTTGCTTGGGAATGCCTTTCGTGCACTGGCAGCTCTTGACAAACAGCAAAAAAGAAACCAGATGCCTCTGCCGCTCACTTCTGCTTCTGCCCTAGGGCTCTGTGCACAAAAAGCTTCCTCCTTTCTTCCCCAGAAGAAAGGGACCCAAAACATTGCCCCATGTCGCATACATGACTTGTCTAAGCTGGGTTCTGTGTTGCTTTACACAGGAAAGGCTGCTCTGAATCCTCTTCCACCACCCCCAGGCTCTCTTATTTATCAAGTCAGACTTCTCCCAGGTCCCATTCCTCTGTCATTATGTAGGGGGAAGAGAGTTAAATTCAGTCAAGGTTGAGAAGGGAGAAAAAGACTTTGCAATTAAATTGCTAATTAAGGAAGTACCAACCCGAAGAAGCTAATTTGCACTGACCTATTTAAAATATATAGCAGGAGATCACACATGAATTGAGGTACAACCCTTTTATGAGTCAGCCAACTGGCTTTCTTTCAGAGTGGCAGCTATCAATAATTCCATGCTGAGGACCATCTGATAGGAAATCAACCACTGGCCCCTGGAATGCCAGCAGTCCCCACTGCTCTGTTTTCCCAGTTGTCAGCTCTGTTTATAAATTGTCCATTTATAGCAAATCCAGCACCTGCTATGAACACCTCATCCTGCCAAGTGTTGGAGTGCATCACACGCAGAAAGAGCCACTATAAGCTTTTTCAGTTCCTTTTAACCTTTTCCCAACCCGGGAGTTTGACTATTTGCATAGGAATTCTGAGGGAGGCCTTTTTCTGTACAGAAAAGGCCAGATAGTCTATTAAAAGTTAGCATTTTGCTCCACTAAAAAAAAAAAGAAAAAGAAAAGAAAAAAGAAAGAAAAAGAGCAAATTACCATTCTCTTGGGAGATACAAAGGTCTCTTTCTGAACCAGTCTGATTGGGATACATTTAAAACTACCCCTGAAAAATTCAGCAGGGTCAAAATGCACTGGAGAAGATTCAAGAGAGGCTTTCTTTTAACTCTAACGTAGCTTTCTAGCTCACTGTCAACACCAAACAGATAATGCTGCTTGCTACTTAAAACTATTATGCAAAATATATTTAAAGACATCCGCTCAGTGCTGGAAATGCAATATACGACCTAGGTTGAGGTTTTTCCTGCCATTTATCCATTTGCAAAGCACTAGGATAATTCTCAAAGTTCCACTCCCATTCTGCTTTGTTCATTTGTTGTTGTTTGCAAGATAAAATCCATTGCAAATATCTACTGTTCACAAAATACGGGTTCGTGGTGTCTGGAGGGTTATGAAGGTCAAGCCAGATGCTGTGTCAAACAAAAATTCGCTGAGTAACCTTGGGAAGATAGAGCAACCAGTTGATGCTTCAGTTGACACATTCCCACAATAATCCTTCTCAAGAATAAGATCGTTAGCCTTTTAAAGCCAGAGAGGGAGATGCTGATTAAGACCATGTGGCAGAGGCAGCTGGGTTGAGAGGAGGGAAGACATTTCTGAACCCCAACACTGCATTCAGCCAAGTAGGCAGCCCTGTATTTTCATGGGATACTTAAAGGCTTGAGAATGCATTTTTGAAATGTTAAGATATCTGATTAAATGACAACCTGTGCAAGGTTATTATTACTAGTCAATAAAGTCAGGTGATCAGAAGATTGAGAAAAACAGAAGTGATTCGAGAAACAGAATAAGAAAAATGCATTTCCCAAATGCTTTCCAAACATTCTGGCAACATGTTTTTCTTCGCTCCTCCAGGGTCCTCAGCATTCCAGTCTAGGATGTCTTGTGGCCTTTTGTTACAGCTTATATAGATCAAACTAACCTCAGATTACACAGGCACCAATTATTTTTTTCCAAGTGGAATTGGGCTTAATCAATTACATGATACTCCAATGCAAATTATCCTTGCTTACTTTTTAGTCACTCGATGGCCATCTGTTTTGCCAACCTGGATTCTTTCACTCATCACAGAAGTCAAACCCCATTACTTGAGCTGCTCTCTGAGATGCCCCTGCTGGAGAAAGGAATGTGCAAATTAAGAGCCTACAAATCAGTTTGAAAACTCAATGACTCCTTCCCATAAATCTGTGTCCTTAATATTAAAAATCATTTGGAGGTGCTGAAAAGAAAGAGAACTGATAGCTACAGAGAACAGCAGCCCTCCTCTCCTCAGGGCACAGATTAGTAACCAAGAGGGGCTATGCAGATCCAAATCCATATTCTGCTACCAAAAATAGAAAAGAGGAAACCTTTGAAGCCAAAGAAGGCCTAAGAATAACTGTCAGCAAAGAACAAGAGCCACATGGACAGGAAGCAATGCTCAAGTGGCAGTTTTGTGCTGCCTTTTTCCCCCTCCCCGGTAGCTTTGCACATTCATCCTGTTAAAAAGATAGCTTTCAAAGGCTTCCCTTCAACACAGACACGTAGGCCTGCAGCCGACCCTTCCACAGCAGCTCGGAGGCTGACTCTGAGCATCACCAGTACACAGCCCTTGGGTTTGATGTTACTTCCCGCCATGGGTCGTTTCAATCAGTTTAAAGCTGAACAGTGAACCCTTCATAGACCACACTGCACAGAGAACCCTCTGTAGGAAATGGTTGGCTGAGCAAACATTCATTTCCTGTTAGGCTTTTCTTAATTTTACACTTCAACTCAACCTTACTTTTATCTCTATCATTCTTTTCAGACTCATGAAAATCAAGATACTAAACCAATAAGATTGATTTTATCTCATGGACCTTAAATGATGCTACAAAAATCTATACTTGAATATATCCTATAAAAGTTATAAGAATTAGAGGAGTTTCTTTAGAAACAGAAAGGGTGAGAGAGCTTTGGCCAGTTGAACAGCTGGAGAGGGTGGGAAGGGTGACCGGAATGGGATCAGGTAGATGACTTGATGATTAAAGAGTAGAAAATAATGAATGGAAAATGAAGGAGATAAGATGCCGAGAAAGAGAGGGCAGAGCCCCTGACAACCCTTACCACGCCTGAACACACATAGGCAAAGTATACCCCTTCCTCTAAACACACACAAACTCACAGTAGGGGGCATGGCTAGATTTTAGCCCTCACTCTTTCCTTTAGCCAGATCCCCTTCTGTAAGGCACAGTCCACACCATGCCATACGGGGAACCCAGAAAAAAAACGTGTACAAAGGATTAAAAGGCCCAAATGGGGAACTTTAGAAGTACTGTTAGGAAAAAACAAAAGTATCGGATGCTTCTGGTAGCACATCGGAAATCCTGTTTGAATCATAGAATTTTGCCTGTGGTTGGGGCTGAGGAGAAGACAGCAAAGTTGATTTCTTCAAAGTAGCAATATCAAAACATTGCAGCAGAGCATTTTAAGCCTTGTTCCCTTTCGTATGATGCATGCAGTGCCCATTTTAAGGGAGCTTTGTGTTAATCAGATCCAGTGAATAACTTGCAGGATTAATACAATTTATATTTTCTTGTAAGGATCAAGATCTATGCCTAGATACAAATTGCTCTAATTATAATCTGAGCTCAGCCTCCAACCAAGACATAAGAACATCTGACCTTCATATAATGAACAGTTGGGGATTCTTAGCTGCCTTTATCTCAAAATTCTTGAATGTTTTATTCAAACAACTGTCCAAAGAACAGTCCAAAGAAAAAAACATAATAACCCCTACCACTCCGACAGACTGTTTTTGCAGTCCTCACTACAACTCCTTACAAATCTGTTCTGCTAGTTCCAGGACTTATATCATGGTTAGCAAGACTGGAGGTGTCAAAAGTCGCAGAATCAGAGGAGGAATCAGTAAAACATGGCTTAATATATCTATTATTAAAGTACAATCATCGTGTAACAAATGAATCATTCTGTGCAGGATGTAAATGTTGGCAGTGGGTGGAGGGTGGACAGGAGGCACATGGGGGCTCTTGCTTTCTGCTCAAATTTACTGTGAACCTAAAACTGCTCTTTAAAAAAAGTCTATTGAACACACACACACACACACACACACAGTTAAAGTTATAAGTGATTTGTCTTCCAAAATACACCAGATTCATGAGCATTATAACAGACCTGTTAGGGTAGTAACCTTTCAGGAAATAGTCAGTGGTGAGGCAGAGTCTCCCATACGTTCATTCAAAATAGGCTGTGTCTATTTTAATGTGTTAACATTATCATTAATTGTAATATTTTTGCATTTCCTGTTCACTATTGCTTCATGGTTTTAAATTTTAGCAAATAATTGAGTACCTAGTCACCTGGGCTTCTTGCTCAGCACTGCCATCCTTAGCTCAGCCAGGGTCTCTCTTCCATGGAGGGAGTGTCATGGAAACAGATCAGCTCTCCACACTTTTCCAGGAATTATCCAATTCAACAATGGAGCAGTACACAATCATTATGGTATTTTCTACTTTTCTGCTTAAGAAACTACTTGATGTGCAATAAATAGACAAATAATTCTTATCTTGCAAATATTAGAACTATTTGATTCCAAGACTTCCCTTGTCAAAACAAAAAGTGATAAAATATTGTATGTAAGTATCTTCTGTTATATTTTCAAATGTTTAGTAGCATAAATTAATTATACAAAGACGTTTCACTATGGTATTTAAATATATGTATATAATGTACTTTGATCAAAATCACCCTGTTTATTACTCTTTCTTAACCTCTCTCTCTTCTCCCCTCCTTTTTAACAGTTTTTAGTGGGTTTCATCACACTGTTTTCATACGTGAATATAATGTATTTCAATCACACTCACCTTCTCATCCTCTCCTTTCCCCTTCACCCCTGCTACCCTCCCCTTTTATGATCATATATTATTGTTATTATTATTATTACTATTATTATTAGGTCCAGATTCCACATATGAGGGAAAAAAATACATGATATTTGTCTTTCTGAGCTTGGCTCAATCTTGCTTAACATGGTGATTTCCAATTCTATCCTTTTTTCTTCATATGACAAAATTTCATTCTTCTTTATTGTCGAATAATACTCCATTATGTACATGCACCCCATTTTCTTTATCCATTCATCAATTATTGGGCAGTGAAGCTGCCTCCATAGCTTGGCTACTATGAACAGTGCTACTATGAACATGGGTGTGCAGGTGTCTGTACAGTATGTTGGTTTATATTCCTTTGGATATATGCCCAAGAGCAGTATACCTTTTTTTGCATTTTGAATTCCAAGTTCTCTGGTGCTGGTTGAATTTAGAAGTCTGCTAAGTTCCCCATCTCAAGTTTGTTTTGTTGTTGCTGTTTTGGTGAGGAGGCTTTTTTATTTGTTTTGTTTTAACTAAATCTCTCTTCACTGGCTTTACCAGAGGCTATAACTATTTTTCGTAAGGTTCAGGACATGGACTCAGTCTGTGACTATGAGGGAATTATCAACGTTTATATGAAAAGTTACAGATACTACACTTCCTCAACAACTCTTCCAGGTACCATCTTGTTGAGTCCTCAGAGCAGCCATTTGAAGTAAATATGGTTTAGCTATTGAGGAGGAAACTGAAAATTGGGATGAGTTGAGAGACTTGCCCAAGACCATCCAAATGTGACAGAAGTAGGACTCAATCCCAGGCCTCTGGCTCATCTAACAGCTCTCTGGTCCACATGGAGGCATCTCCTGATAGCCTGTTCATGGATAAATCTACCTTCTTCTGGGATGACAGGGTAAGCAATGACTTACCCTGACAACCTCATGACTTAGCTTTTGAATGTGTTAGCTTTAGGGTGTTACCACCCTAAAGATTTTGATATATAATACAATATTCTCTATTGCAATTGACCCAGGGGCATAATAATCAAAAGAGTTGATCAAATCCATAAAACAATAAAAAGCCAATAGCAATATAATTTAAAATCATACTCAAATAGAATAGATTTTGTATGATTTTATTTTGGTTTTCTTTGGTTTGGGAAAGACAGGATGATGTTTAATATTAAACTATTTCATGCATGCCATAGTTTGGTTCTGAAATGTACCACAAAGACTTAAATAAAGGCTTAGTCCCTAGGATGGTGATAGTAGAAGGTGATGGGAAGTTTAAGAGATGAGGCCTAGTGGGAAATTAAGATTTCTCACTATGAAAGACCTAGGGATCTTTAGGGGAGTGCCCTCAAAAGGACTAGTGGGTATCCATAGTCCCACTAGTGTGTAGAGTATGCTTCTCTACATACTCCTTGTCAGGATGTGATGTGCTATTTCAGAACAGGCACAAAAGCAAAAGGACCAACTGACAGTGGACTGAAACCTGCAAAACTGTGAGCTACAATAGACCTTTCTTCTTTAAAAACTGATTATCTTCAGCTTGTTACAATAATGGAAGGTGACTAACACAATGAAGTTTAAAGTAGGTCATGCAAAGTTCCAATGGTTACGGCCAATTACAAAAATGGATCTATAATTGACTGGTTCTCACTGTTACACCATTAATCATTCAGGCAAAAGGACAATCTAGTCTGCTGGCTCTCCTTGCATGTAAGAGCAAAGAGTAATGTCCTTCCTCATACAGTGTCCGCCAAACACATTTTTGGAGAAATAAGATATTAATTGATTTCAGTTCATAACAGCCTCTGAGTTATCTGCTTCTATAGCAACCTCTTCTCAATCCTAATGCAGATTCCTGATCACAAATTAAACACTAATTTCCAAAATTAAAAATAGTAGGTCTGGGGATAGTTACAAATACCTTTGTATTTGCCATTTCTGGTTCTAGAGCCAATTTGATTTCAGTTTCACTGAAAAAATAATTTAGGCCGATTTTAAAGCTAAGGCTGGCAATGATCCAATAACAGGCCTGCTTCATAGGAAATTCACCCATGTGGCCAAATGATGATGCTTGATGGTCATATGTTACAGCATGACATCTTTACAATAAAAATAGCAACCCTAGAGTACCTTTAGTGGAACTGATGCATGTAATGTAATCAAGTAACTAGTGATAGTTCCCACAAAAATCTCTTACTTATAGCCACCTCAGTCATGAATGTCTAGGTCACACTATTAAATGTCATCATTTCCCAACCCACTCTATCATGCCAACAATTCCACTTCTAGTTATCTACCTTAGTTCTTGCATGTGTGAGACATGTGCAAAAATGCACAAGAATATTTGTTATTTTTAAGAACTTAGAAACAACCTAACTTCCCTTACTGGAGAACTGGATCTAATACTGTAAGTCATTATGAATAAAGGAATACAGCAAATAAAATGGGTGAATTAGATGTACATTTTTGAGAAGGCATAAATCTCAAAATATATTGTTGAATGAAGAAAAACAAACTGAAAAGACTATTTAGTGTATTAGTATTTGAATAAAAAGTTAAGAACTACAAACTAATGGGTATATACAAACATGTTAAGTGCATGCAAACATTCATGGAAATTATGCACACCAACTTCAAAAACTGCTCCCTCTGGGGAAGGATAGAAAAGAAGAGATGGAGAAAACTTTTCTACCCATGTGCTTTTAAAATCTTCAGATAGACTAAACTTTTCACAATATTCAAAACAGTGTACTTGTTGCATAAAGGTAAACATATAGTCCAGTAGAATAAAATAAGTAGCCCCCAAACAAACCATTACACATATGGCTAAATGGTTTTTAAGTAGGATATGACAACTACTAATTTCAACAAATAGTTCTGGGAAAACTGGAAATCTACATGTGAAAAATGAGGTTGGACCCATACCTTGCAGCATATGTAACAATTAACTCAAAGTGGATCAAAGATCTAAACATAAAAACTCAAACTATAAGACTCTTAGAAGAAAATATAGGAAAAAGCTTCATGACATTGAGTTCAGTCATGATTTCTTGGATATGACCCCAAAAGTACAGGCAATAAAAGAAAAACTAGATCAATTGGACTTCATCAAAATAAAAACTAAAAAACTTGGGCTGGGATGTAACTTAGTGGTAGAGCTCTTACCTAGCATATGCAAGGCCCTGCATTCAATCTTCATCTCCTACACTACAAAAAATTCAATTATTAAAAACTTTTGTACATCAAAGTGTACAATCTACAGAGCAGAAAGGCAATCCTCAGAAGTGGGGAATATTTTCAAATCATATATCTGATAAAGGATTAATATTCAGAATATAGAAAGAACTACTATTACTCAACAGCAGAAAAAAGCCCCACAATTTAAAAATGGGCAAATGATTTGATTAGACATTCTCCAAAAAAGATACACAAATGGCCAACAAGCAAATAAAAAAAAATGTTCAACATCACAAATCATTAGGAAAATACAAATCAGTGGGATGACACTTAACATCCATTAGGATAAGAAAGAAATGAGGGAGGGAGTGAGCAAAGGAAACTATGGTTGATGTGAAAAATTGGAACTCTTGCATATTACTGATAGGAATGTAAAATGGTGCAAGGGCTATGGAAGACAGCATGTTGGTCCCTCAGAAAATGAAGTGTAGAACTGCTATATGATTAAGCAATACCCCCTTTGGGATACTAGGTATGTATCCCAAATAAATTGAAAGCAGGGACTTCAACAGGCATTTGTATAACAATGTTTATATTAACAGTATTTAAAATGGCCAAATGTCCATCGACAGAAAAATGGATAAATAAAAAACTGTGATATAACGGTGTTAAAAAAAAAAAAGAAATTTTTCTGAAGCATGCTACAAAATGGATGAACCTTGAAAGCATTCCTAAGTGAAATAAACCAGACCCAAATTATGCGTAGAGTCATGCAATCTTCTGTGTATCAGAGTTATCTAGAACAACCAAATTCATAAAGAAAGTAGAACAGTGATTACCAAGGGCTGGGGGAAGAAAGACTGAGAAACTGTTGTTTAATAGGAACAGAGATTCCCTTTGAGATGATAAATGAAAGTTCTGGAGATAGAGGATGGTCACATTGCATAACAGTGTGGATGAATGTAATACCACTGAACTGTAAACTAAGAGTTAAGACAAGAAAAGTACATTTAATCAGGAGAGAGAGAGGTAAGTCTACTACAACAAAATGTGAAGATTAAAATCGCTTTAAACCCACTGTGGTGACCTACTTTTATCAGTCCCTGCACGTCTGTGTATTTCAGATATCACAGCTTGATTTTTGTGAATTATAATAAATTTTAAAGGAAAGTTTTGCTTAAAATCACTGATTCTTGCTGTCAAGTAGAATGTAAAGAATATGGACTGAAAGTGATTTCTGCCCTTATATGATTAATTTCCTGTGGCCTAAAACAGTACTTCTCACATTTAGCATGCAGAAAAATTACCTAGAGATTTTAGTAAAAGGCAGATTCTGATTCAGTTGGTCTGGGAAGGGGCCGGAGAGTCTCCATTTCTAATTCCCAGGTGCTGTGGCCATGTCCAAAGACACATTTTGAGTAGCAATAATCTAAATGATAGCATTCTACATGTATTAGCTTTCACTGGAAATTTTCTTCCTAATTATGTGCTAATATAATTACAGTAATTATGAGTAATAAAGAGCTGAAATGAGCATTGACTATTCTTACATGAAAAATCTATCATCTTCTAATTTGTTTCATAAAGTCTAGTATACAGCAAAATTACAATTAAACCCTAGTCATTCACAAAGACTGCATCTCTTTTTGAAAAATACCACCTGAAACTTTGGATCCATTGTCAAATCCATAATAAATGCACAGTTTGGGCAATGTTAATTCTTCTTCCACAAATGATTTTTGAAATAGGAATTGCTATAGCACAAATTTCTATTTGGTGATGAGTTACTTCATTTAATTATTTAGTCCTTGAACAGCCTCTCTTGCTTTTTTTTTTTTTTTAAATTCTAGTATAATCCTAGATTGGGACCTAATAATTTTACCTACTATAAAATGACTGATTCAATTGTCTAAAACTGAAAAACATCTGCCTGGAAGTGAGGGGGTGGGGGGAAAGAGAGGGAGTGAGGGGTAGGGGGGAGAAATGGCCCAAAGTATGCACATATGAATAAATGAATTTTTTAAAAGGAAAAAAAAAAAAACCTGAAAAATGCCCCTAGGAGAAGTCTTCTTGCCAGAATTGTTCAGAATCTGTTCTGTCTGGTTAGGCTCTAGGTCCCAATCTAGCTCTCTGCCATCAAGATTTCAGGGAGTCTAAGGCCCCCAGAATTAGCTTAGATATGAGCCAGCTCATTGTCCAAAGGGGAAAAATTCTCTATATCCCACCAGACCCCAACACTCTCTTCAGATTCCAATGGAAGAGTTCTCTAAATGACCATAGTTGATTAAGAGTAAGCAAGTTTCAGCCATAATTGTCCTACTGTTTAGCTCATTTTATTGCCTCCAACAAAGTTTCAAGTAACATAAGGCTATTTTGCAACATTCATTAATCTTTTATCGGCCTGTGATTTCAGAGGCATGGAGTGTCTCTCGTTAATCGCAATTGAGATTTTTAACACGTCCTAGGTCAATGTTTGGAATCTGTACCCTGCTTTTCCAAGCAGAAAACTAGTTATAATATTGACAATACAGGTAGCTAAACTTTATGGTGCCCTAACTTTGGGCCAAACCCATTCTACACGGGTTATTTGTTTCACTGAGCCCTTGCAACAGCCCTGTGAGGTGGGTATTATTATCACCTCTAACTCATAGTTATGAAAACAGAATCTCACAATGTTAAACAACATGTCAAAGCCTCAAAGCCCTCTTCTTCAGCCTGATACTTAATTGCTAACTTCAATAGGAATTGCTAATTCCAGTCATAAATAGAGTCAATCGGGGCTGCTCTAAACTGCTTCATAGAAGTACAAAAAATAGGGAAGCAATTTCCTAGTAAACAGCCTCCTCAATAATATTTATTTATTCGCTATCCTTGGGAGTAGTTATGAGATACATATGGACCTGCTGACTAACTACTGTCCTGATTGTGGTACAGATCACTGATGCCACTATTGAAAGGTTGAGCTCCATTTTAGCCACTTAGAGGAACTTACATCAGGAGGACTAACACCTAAAGATTTGCCAAGGTTTCTTTTTGAAGAATGGCTAGCTGTAATGCAGACCTAAATATAAAAAGTGGGGTTTGAGTAATATCAGCACATGATCACTTCTAAGGCAGTTGAATTTCTTTTAAAATAATTTACTTTCCTCAACAAAAACTAGCCTCTTCTTTCCAGGGCCTGATACTTTATCACTGGGTGGAGGGGCTCTATGTTTGTAGAAAATATTAATAGCCCAAAAGGAGCTATTTTCCCATTCCTTCAAGAATCATCTACCCATGTGCCATGCCAGAGCTGGGAGCATTCACGCTCAGTGTAGATGAAAGGAGGGAAAGGCTGAAGGATATTGAGAGAATTGAGTCAGAAAACAGAAAGCCCTGTCTATTTCAATCCCATCTACAGTCTTAAATTATAACTTTGACTAATGAAGTCTCTACTTCAAAAAGACATTTTCTTAATAAAATGTAATTCTAAGACAATTTGCTTACCAGAGGTCAAGTTGTTATCTCATTCCTCTGGGTTTGCATAGCATATTTGAAGGCATTAAAGAAATATTTAACTTGAGAAAGGGGGCTGAGAGACCAAGACGTTTCCTAAAGGTATAGAAAATGAGCTATGGTTCATTTAAAATGAGCAATTCCAAATCATACAGAAGAAAAGCAATTATGTCAGTAATCGAAGTGATTTACTACACAAACCTTAAGTACATTTCTCTTGAATAAATAGGATTACAGGAGTGAGTCACCAGTGCTCAGCTATTATATTTCTTTTAATTATATTTTTTTACCCTTACAAATATAGGGAGAAAATGTCAACCGTAAAGATTGCTTTATCGTTGGGGTCAGAATTACAGGGTGGCCATTAAGCATGGAACATTTTTTAATACGTTGAACCTTTTTGGTCATCTCTTTCAGGATATGCTGAAGGCACAGGTTCATTTAGTGAAAATCTGAATCGCAAATCATCTGAGGCCACTCATTACAGATGCACACACACAGATTAAAGGAAATGCTCTATTAATGCCTCATGTTCATTCAGTTTGCACAGAGCATTGAACTATACATCACTAATGAGGAACAACAAGGAATCCATCGTGCCATGATGCAATACAAAAATCACTTAGCATATATACTTGCCATTTCCAGACTCCATGATTGTTTTTATAAGCTATGTTTATCAATGTTTATCACACTTCAAATGAAAACTGAGAAAAAATTTTATGTATTAATAAAAATGGTAAGCCAGTCTACATTAATATAAATAATGTGTTCTAATAAAAATAATTTTATTTTTCAAAACAAAAACTTTTAATAACAATAGCATTATTTTTCATTTTTATCAGTCCCTTCCACATCTGGCTTACCAAAACCCACCTGAGCCCTCTTGCTTTTGTTTTCAATCTGTTGTGACATATTGTTGATTGACATATATGATGACCTCCCCCTCATATACAAAAATTAGTTATTATTTTAATTGTACATACATATGTATGAGGTATAATGTGATTATTTAAAATATGTATACAAGGTGTAGTGATCAAATCAGCATAGTTGGTATTTCCAACTCCTGAAAAGTTTTAAGTTTTTGATTAACCCATAAATATTGTACATATTTATGAGGTACATGTGATACTTCAATGTATCAATGCAATGTGCATTGTTCAAATCAAGATAACTAACACTTCTCTTGGTCATTACTTTGTATATGGAAACTTCTAGCTCCTCTCTTCAAGCTATTAATAAAATATATAATAAGATATTGTGAACGATAGTCACCTCACTGTGCTACAGAACACTAAAACTTACTACTTCTATATGTATTTGAAAGGAACATTTTATTAACCTTTTCAGATAATTGTGGATATCTTTGGGGATATATTATACCAAAATTCAATAAATGGTATTTTCTTTAGCAGTAGTTGCACTGTGGACTCTGAACCCATATGTGTGAAGATCCATTGGTCTTGTGCCCTGTAAACAGATCTTTCACTATCCATGTGATCTGTGTAATGCTGTACACTGTCACTTGGAAAATATTACTTCACTGGTTATGAAAATCTTCCAAACATTGACACATAAATTTACACAGTAAGAAAATGTTACATTTGTTAATACATATTTATAATTCTAGCAAATAATCTTAACATTTGTTAATATAACACTAATCACAAAAAAAATCTTTAAATATTTGTCAGCAAGTTATTATTTCATGGTGATAGATCCAAGTATTTTAGAATTCCAACTTTTGCTTGAAATCTCAGATGTTAACATTGGCAAAATTACCATCAGCTATATTTCTTAAAGTGACAGGTTTTCTTTGTTCATTTTGGAGAAAATACCCCTGGTTTATAAGTCATTCTTTCAAGTAAAAAAATGGTATTCCAAAAATAAAGTATTAATTCCAACAACTGCTGAAGTTCTTTTTTTCAATACAACTTACTTTGATTGACATCAAAGTGCTTCATGAAGCAGACTTCTCATGTCATCACATGGAATTATAAAGAATTATACCAACTGGATGGTGAAGAAGACAATGACTTCTAGCATCATCTGGTACAGCTGCTTCGATTCTCACTAAGGCCATGGCTTTTGTACCAATAGTGCAACTGACAATACAGTTTGAAAGGTAAAGTCTTAGTATTGATATAGGGTAGTGGTTTTTTGTTTGTTTGTTTATGCTGCATACTCCCAAAGAGATCTCAGGGACTCTGAGCAGTTTGTGAATCACACTTTAAGAACCACTGGAGTAGACAACGGTTCACACGAAAACTCATAGCATCTAAGACAAGTTCTTAGGGGTGGGGGAGGGGGACAGGGTAGAGAAATGACCCAAACAATGTATGCACATGTGAATAAATGAACAAAAATAAATAAATAAATAAAATTAAAAATTTGAAGACTTATGGGCTTCCATCGACTCAGCCAGCCGGCATCCATGAGGAAGCTGCCTCTACCAATAGCTATTCAAAGATACATATTATTCAAAGAATATGATCTCTATGGACAAGGGTTAAAATTGCCATAGCATAAAATTAGTATTTTGAAATGTGATTTTTAAAATGTGATTCCCTCAGAGGTTTGTTGGAATCATTTTACATCATTAAGTGTATTTAACTCCATAGACAATTTTATAGGTGTATTGTGTACCATAGGGTACATATTGACCATTGTTAAAGACCTTCACATCTTTTGATAGTCAATACTTTGTATATAATTTCTATAGATTATCTACAAGTCTTCAAATTCTCCTTATCAACTTGCTCCTACAATATCCATGGTCAAATCTTTATGTTACTGTGCCATTTCTCCTTTCTTTGATGGTCCCACTGTGGAAAACAGCTGCTTCCTGCCTACAGCTTCATAAGCTGGCCTCTTCTGCCTCCACTGCCCTTCTCAAGCTCCCAAGAAAAATGAGCACCTTTCAATCCCTCATCCAGTGGATTCCTGTAGCATCTGATACTGTTGCCTGTTTCTTCTTGAAGTGATAGCTCCTTCCTTGGCTTTCACTATACATGTGTCTTGTTCTCAGTTCTCCTGTCTCCCTAGCCACTCTGTCTCTGACTTCTTTCTTTGTTGTCCATATCCTGCCAATCCATTAATAACGTCGTCTCTGGGAAATTTCATCCTCTTGCATTTTTGCAATCATTTTGCTGGTAACTGCAAAATTTATATTCAAAGCTCAACTTTCTCTCATGTGCCTGAGGCCCATGTAGGAATTGGCCTGATAGACATTTGAACACAAAGATACCTCACAAAAAGGCTCTTTCTCTTATATTCTCTGGTTCAGTAGTTATCATGATGATCAGCTCATTTTCCAAAATAAAAAGACTGGACATGAACACTGACCGCCCCATTTCCTTACCGAGTATAAAAATCACTAAATCCTATTACATTTTGCTCTTGAAGTCATCTTTTTTTACTTAGTTCCACCAATGTGGCCCTAAGCGTGGCTATAATCATCTTTTTTTCCTGGGATAACACAGGGCTGTTTATCTGACTTGCCTGCCTACTACATTGCCCTATTGCACACATATTCTACATACCACATCCCTGAATGATCCTTGTATGTAGAGTTTCAATCCCATTGCTGATAAGTTAAAGTCCAAAGTTCTCATATGGCCCTTCATGATCTAACTCCTGCCTTACTCTTTAGCCTTATCTCTTGATGTCTCTTTTAGCCGTATCATATTTCTTTTGAAGCTCATTCTTTCAAAAGTGATTCCTAGACCTCAGGGTTTTATATACCAGTATAGAACATTAATTTGACCTTAAACTTTTATATGCTAGTATAAAACCTTAATTTTAAAAATAGGGTCAACTATTTTTTAAAAATCTACTATTACTGTCATTTCATAATAAAGGGGGTTACTTATTGGAATGACAGAATATAAGATGATCATACATTTGGCATTAGAATTGAGTGACTTTAGCTTTGAAAAGGCTTACCATATTGTCCTCATTCTACTGTGACTTAGCAAGTGACTAAGAACCTTTGTATAGGAAGCATTGCTGCAGAATAAACCATGCTCTCTTGGACCTTGGGATCTTTGCATTCCTTTTTTCCTTTACCTGAAACCTTTCCACCTTCCTCTCCCTTTATTCCACTGATTAACTGGTTACCTTGAAGATGTCAGCTGAGGTGTTGCTTCCTGTAGGATGAGAGGCCCCTGCCCGGAGCTTCTCATGCTGTATTATAAGGGTCTGTGATCCAGTCTAGCTTCCCCACTAAACTGGAAGCTCTTTGAGGGCAGGCTCTGTGTCTTATTTTGGTTCCCAGAGCAACTCAAGGCCAAACACATTCCCTTGAGCATGAAAGTTATACAAAACCCAGACAAAAATAATCGGTGACCTCATGGTGAAACGATACTTTTGAATTTCCAAATTGGTTGTGTAATCTTAGTAAGGTAACTATTTAAATTTATTATTTTTAGATTTTAATAATGTATTTTCATATTTTTATTTATATGTTAGGAGTAACTATATTCTTTCAGTAGCAATAGCTCACTGGTTTTTAAGGTTTTGAGTTGCATTTAGCTTTAGTTATCTTTGCAAGACAAATAAGTATGAAAAAAACTGTTTAACTCAGCCTATAGTTTTAATCTCTTGTATTTCCCAGAGAATATTTTCGCATATAAGTTAAATATTAATGTATTTTATTTTAATTGTAATGTTTTGTCTATGGAATTTCATTATTCCTATTGTGCTTAAAATATATTGTTATCTACAAATATTGTTCTAAATAAATAAAAATAATACTGAGGAAAAAAAAATAAGACAAGTTCTTTTGAGACCACTGCTCTGCAATTATGTGTGGTAACTGAGCAGATGGCCCACAAGGAGGAAGAATCTTGACTGAGGGTCAAATGTTATGTGTTGCAATGTCATTTTCATTGGAAAACTCATACTGTTCTTTTCTTTTGTTATCACATGATAAATGATATTAAACATGAGTGTGGAGAGTGCAGAGTTGCAGCAAGAAGTCAGGCAGATGAGATTGGAAGGACTCAGGAAATCTTAATGACCAACCTGATCTAGATGACTGGAAGCCAAAGCCTAGTGTCCACACCTACATTAGAAATGTAGGAGACATTAGTAGAGAAAGAGGAGCCTGGTTCTGACAGCTCATGTTTATAGTATAACTTCACAATTTTTACTTTTGGTATAACTCACTGATTTTTTTCACATGCTTTTTGTTGATCTCTCCCTTTATTCTAACAAAATTTTCATTGTGGCTATTTTGGTAACAAGAAGGAATAGTTGAGCTGGGCCTGGTGGCACAAGTCTGCAATCCCAGAACTCGGGAAGCTGAGGCAGGAGTAACCTAAGTTTAAGGCCAGGCTGGGCTACACAGAGAAACTTTGCCTCCACCTCCTTCAATCCTCGACCAAAAAAAGAAAAGAACAACCAGAGTAGGGCAGGAGATTCATAGGTCTTTTATGTTATATAAAAAATTACTTGAGACACTGAAAAAGTTCTCTCACATACACTACATGTTTTTTTCTGTAAGCAATTCTTTTGATATTAGCAATATCTGTAATTAATTCTACTTCATATAGAGAGAAATTGAGGCACCCAAGGTTAGGTAACTTGGATCAAATAAGTGGACAAGACAATATTTAAATATTATCAGTGAAATATTATGTTTCTTTGGCCAGTGGTTATGGGGATCATATTTGATTTCTACCTCCCACCACAGCCCCACAAAACAATCCAGCCCAATTTTTCTTAATCCATATTATTGATAACATCTAGATTGTAAATTAGGAGAGTGAGAAGGACAGTGAATACTGAGTAAATACCAGCCAGCAACAAGAACAGAGGAAAGTAAGTAAAAGTCTACTAGGAAGGCTTTTTCCATTTTGGCTTTTTAGTTACAAAAGTATGTTCAAAGTATATACTGTGTTTTTCATTGGTTCGTTTGTTTTGTTAGTAAATATCAAGTAATATTTGACTAGACAATTCTACCTTCCTCAACAGTCTGCAGATAACCATTTTTAATGAATATCTGCAAACAGAGCTCTTAACTTCTTTCAATTTGACTGCTGGGTCTATATTAGTATTATGGAAAGTGTTCTATAATTTAATACTTATATTTTAAAACTGCTAGTTTGATCTGTGAGCCCAGTTACCTTGTTTTCTCTATCTTTGTTCTGAAGAAGAGCTTCCATTGGATTTTGATTTATAGTACTTAAATATATTCTAAGAGAATCATAGTCCAAACCTAATGTTCTTAAGCCTTAATTCAATTATAGGTCAAAATGAAATTAAGAAACTTCTTGCAATGCAGAGATCATTTACAGTGAGCCAAGTGTTTTATTGGAACATTGATGATTTCTTCTGTTGTTGTGTGCATGTGTATACTAGAGGTTGAACTCAGGGTCTTGTGCTTGCTGGACAGGCACTCTATCACTTGACCCACACCTCCAACCATTTTTTTTCTTTAGTTATATTTTTAGCTCATGTTTGGTTTTATGCCTAGGTCAGCCTGGACTGTAAACCTCCTACTTATGTTTCCCTGTATACCTGGGATGATAGGCACCTGCCACTGTGACCAGCCACTGATTGGGATGGGGTCTTATGAACTTCTCACACACACACACACACACACACACACACACACAGAGGCTCAAACTGATCCTCTGGATCTCTACCTCCCAAATAGGCAGGATTATAGGCTTGAACCACAATGCATGTTGTATTGTTTTATTTCTCTTTGTCTTTGAACTCTCCATTTCTTGCTCAGGTATTTAGCTCATTTTGTATACTTGAATTATTGATAACTAGCTTAACTTCAGCAATGTAACAATGAGGCCAAACTTTCAGGTTGGTGACCTATAGATGTCATTAGTTTTGTTCCATTAGCTCCTAACCCCTGCTTGTTATTTGCTTCAGGCTTTCAGTAGATTCACATAGGATTCTCAGAAAGCAAACAGGGTTGGCTTGGTAAAAATCCAACATTACTCTATCAGGCAATTCCAAAACGCTATTGATAGGAAATAAAAATCATGATCTAAAAAAAAAGTATGTAATTCTTATTATGACTAAAACTTGTACAGGGCATTTTCACTAAGGAAATCAAAGTTCTACTGGAGATATCTGAACCAACATTTATTTAGTGCCTGTAATGTTTTTTATGACATGATGCTAGCCACTGAGAGAGATGTAAAAATGTATGAGGCCTGATTACTACCTTGAGGTAGTTTAAAACAGAGGTTAAAAAGATAACTATAACATATGTGTCATTGTCGAGCCTTGTTATATTAAAGTTATTGTTCTAAGCATTATAGATTGAGTGCCCCTTATCCAAAATGCTTGGAACCAGAAGTGTTTCAAATTTCTAAGTTTATTCTTAATATTTGCACAGACTTTACTGATTGAGCATCCTTAACCCAAAAATCCAAAATGCTGAAACACATTCAAACCATAGCAATCAGTAATAGAAAAGATGCCACAGGGAATTAATACAAATTTCAGTGGAAGAATTACATTACAGAACATGGCAGTACTAATCTCTCCTTCTCAGTATCTGCTTCCTGAGAATCCAACCTGTGGTTGGGGTACATGGAATTTTTCCAATATTGACACGTGATAAACATGTAATATGGAAAGAGAAATCAAGCAAAAGTACAAAGTTAATAGAAAGCATATCTTCCATAGCTACACAATGCTTTTGTATTTCTAAGAAGTGCAATTACCCTCCTCCCAGTAACTCATGGAAAATGTTCTGAAGACTATTGCCAATGTCGCCCCGTACAACCTGACACGGAGAAGGCTACCGTTCTTTATTTTTCCAAAGCTGTGCGAGACCCGGCAGTCAGGCACCAGTGCCAAAGATCTGTGTATTCGTTGATGAAAGCAGTCTAGAAACCACAGAGTCACAGACTGCTGGCAACAGAAAAGACTTTACAGTTAGTCCTTTATTCTTACCGATGGAGTCCGATTTATACTATGGAAGTTCCAAATGCCCGATCATCATTTTCCTGCCTTCTTTTGAGAAAATGGCAGGGTACCTAAAAATTCAGTCTTTGCCAGATAGATTTCCTCCCTCATAAAAAGACTCACAGGAGCAAGTAATCCGTTCTTCTGCTCTATGATCTCCTCAGTGTCATTTTGTCTACATTTGACATTTAGAACTATGGAAGTAATCTGCAATCCTAAGAAGAGATATCAGCAACATGCTAAAGATGGCAGCACAGTGAGACAGAAGAGCCCGGGTACTTTATTATATCATTGAGCTGTTGAACTGATCTCTGAAATAACCCTGAGTCCAGAATTTTGTTGTATGTGATACATCACTTATTTTTAAAGTCATTTTCCCTTTAGTATTCTGATTACAGATCTAATCCAATGTTTTTGTTTCACAGATAAAGAAACTGAGTCTCCTGAGACCCTGTCCCCTCACTACCACCAAAAAAAAAAAAAGAAACTGAGACTCAGAGTAAGTAACTTGCTAACACCACAGTAACACACTAATTAGGTGACACAGCTACAAATCAAATGCTATCCTGATTCTTGTACTAAACTAAACTACTTTCCACCAACCCTAAGAACACACTAGCTGTCATCAAAAGGAAATAAGACCATAGAAAGGCCTGATGGGCTCTGCATGGAAGCCATTCCAGGCACTCAGGGAAAAGAGAGCTCCTGTTAGTAACCACAGACCAACAGGATAGGATACTAGCCAACTGTGAGCAATTCTTCTGTCTTGTTCCTGACCTCTTAGCCCACCCTTGTGTCCCCCAAAAGACAATTAAAAATAAGCATTAACCATGTCACTGTCCTAGATACACAAAAATAACATTACTGTACATGACCAAAAGTAAACCAGATTCTCTGCATTTTTTTCCAACTTCCAAAAATAGTTAGGACTCACTGCCAAAGAGAGTGGAGCTTGAATTCCCATGAAAAAAACATCAGTCCATGGCATTTGCTCCAGTGCAGAATAATACACACTGAAGAATGGAATTCTCATTGCTCCCTCACTCCAATCAGCCTGTTTTCTAAAAGTAAAAGCAAAAAAAAAAAAAATTCAATAAATATGGCAACCATGATGCAGTAAAGAATGTCCTAGACTTGGAATCAGGAAACTAGATTCTATTCTGTAGGAAACATTTGCCATTCTGTTTAGTCACTCAGAATCTAACCACATATATTTACAGATTTGAGGAATCTCAAATCTTAAGACACAGGACCCATCTCTCATCCTATAGGCTTAAAAGGCCCGATATTTATTTTTCCTAGCCTCTCTTGCAGCTAGAGTTCAGGCATTGAGCTAAGTTCCAATGAGATTAAAAATTGTATGTGACAACTTGATTGGGCCACAAGGTTCCCAGATATTTGGTTAAACATTATTCTGGGTGTGTCTTTGAAAGTATTTCTGGAGGAGATTAACTTCTTGAGTAAAGCAGATTTCCTCCTCAATGTGGGTAGGCTTCATCTAATCTATTGAAGGTTTGAAAAGAATAAAAGATGAGGTCAGAGAGATTTTTCTCTTTCTGCCTGATTGTCTTTGAGGCAACACATCAGTCTTCTCCTATCTTACAACTTGAACTGTGACATACCCCATCAGCTCTCCTAGTTCTCAGATTCAGACTGGAATCGGATCATTGATTCTACTGCGTCTCCAGCTTACCAACAGCAGATGCTGACACTTGACAGCCTCCAAAACCATGTGAGCCAATTCCTTACTTACATATTCCTTGTCCTGGGGTCCCAGGAGAATCTAATTTACCCACCAATGGAAACAGCATCCTCAGATTTTGAACAGGAAGCCAGAGTGGCAAAGAGGGATGAGGAAAGAGAGAGGATTAGATACTCTGGTTGAGATTTGACCTGAAATTACAGGAAACAGTCCTGGAGATTTACAGAAAAGACAAAGTATATACAGCTTTTGTTTTCTCTCTCAGTGTTGAGGCACTGGACATTACTGCTTCACAAGTCAGTCTTTGACTCTTGGCCAGACAGGAAGTTCCATATGCAGAAAAATCTTCACTGTTCTATTTGATACTCTATACTTCAGTCCCTAGAGTCCTCTACCATCTCAAAAAAAGATTGGACAAATGAAATCTTTCTGTATAGGAACACATCAGCCATTTCTTGAAAACAATGTTGTTTTGGGATTTTTTTTCATGCTAACCAAATCAAACCTTCTTCAGTATGGGAACTCTGAGGAAACCTCAGCCTAACAGAAGCATCATAACTGATGAGGTTTGGATTGACACCTAACTTCAAGTTTAACTTTGATTGGAAGAAGTCACAATATTGAATCTACCTCTAATAGTGAAGAATCAAGTGAATGATGTCTTGGCTGGGAAAGTGATAGCCTCCAACCTCATCCAGTCTTATACCTCATGCCACAGAGGATGACCAGCCAACACTCTCAGCAGCAGCTCAACTCTCATTCTAGTCTTGCTTGTTACATTTTGCTGTTGCCATTAAAGAGTAAAGGGAGAGCAAAGGAGCAAGCAGATTCCCTCTTTATAATTTAGCTTATACTCAATCTCTTAATCTCTATTTCTTTGATGTATTCATTATGTTACAAGAGAGTTTTTAGTTCAAAAGGTAACAGTAGCCTGGAAGTTAGATTTGTACAAAAATTGAAAACTCATTTTATTTTGCCAGAATTGTGCTTTTTTAGTCCAGCATGTGTGTGTGGCTATATAAAAAGGTAGGGTGCGAAGAGGCTCTCAGTGATCTTTTATTGGCACAGAAACTTCTCTGGGATGGTTCTGAGTGTGCTAACAGGCTTTAGTGTACAACAGAAACAAGAACTAGCACCTATGACTGCTCATCTGTGTCAGTCACTGAATAAGCACTTTATATGTATTAATGACATAGTTCTCACAGATATCTAAGCCATGTGTCACCACCATCACAATCATTTTGCAGATGAGGCAAAGCAGACTTAGAGAAGTAAGTTACTTGCCCAAGTTCATACAGCAAGGAAGGAAGGAATCCAGAGTCTGTGCTCTTAACTACCAACAATGTGGATGACAACTGGAAACTTTGGTGCTTCCTGACATAGCTTACATGGTGCTTATGCCAAGAAAGGGACAAGCCCAAAGAATCAGTGAGTAAAGAAGGAGGTAGGGGAGAGAGAACAAGTTTAAGGCCTTTAAAAAACACAAAAATTGTCTTTATTATTTTATATATGGCCATAAAAATATATTCATTGGAAAAAATGTGGAACATTAAAAATATCTGAAAAAAGAAATAAAAAAAAAACCACCTCACCTAAGTTTGAGTCTTTCAGCTCTATCCACAGGTCTCATTTACTTGACTATCTCCTCCACCAATAATTCAGGATGCATTTGCCAAGTGTTGTCAGTGACACTGTGCAATGGGTGACATTGTGCAGGTCACGTCAACTAACTCAGTTTTAGTTAATTTAGAAGAGGAAATGAAAGATATGCAAGAAATATCTTATTACCTACAATTTGAGACAAGCTTTAATTAAAAGTGTTACACATGGAATACAGAAGATTTTTAGGGCAGTGACACAATCCTGTATGGTACTCTACTGGCAGATGTATATCATTATACTTTACATAAAATCCACAAAGTTCACAACTGGTAGGATCTAGCTCAATGTAAACTATGGACTCTGGATGACGTGACATGACAGTGTAGGCTCATTGCTTGTAACACTCACTGGTACAGGATTATAACACTCTGGTACAGGAGGCTGATAGCGGAGCAGTCTATGCTTGCATGGTGGGGGGGTTGTCAAACTGTACTTTCTGCTCAGTTTTGCTATGAACCTAAAACTGCACTAAAAATAAGGTCTATTTAAAACTCAAAAAATAACTTTTAAAAAGTGATATAAACTTAAAAGAACTAATGATTGGCAAGTGTACATTGTAGGCCCTGTCACAGTTGTAACAAACTCTATGTGAATTAACTCATTCATTCCTCCCTACAATTGAGGTGAGGCTATCTTTAGATCCCCCTCTACAGATGAGGGTCCAGAGGTACACAGAAGCTAAGTGACTTATCAAAGTCACCAGCTGGTAAATGGTAAACTTGAATTGAAATCTAAGCAGTGAGCACCAAACATCACATTCCTAATCATTCTGTGCCCTGCCTCTGTTGAGGTTTGGGGCAATAAGAATGGAGGACTCGCTTCTGGTGAGAGGAAGGGCCAGCAGAAAGCAGGAATCTCCAGAGCTGCATGAAAAAGGCAGAGGAGAATTTGAAATGGATTAAGAATGAATAGTAGTGCTCTTTTTTTCCCCTATTCCTGAAATAATCCAGAACCTTGCAATACATCAAATTTAGAATTTCAATGGGACAGAATGTTCTATTCTGCTTGTAATGCCTTTCCCAGAAAGAACAGCAATAGCAGTAGCAGGTATGTGTGTACTGCTAAGCACCGTTGATACCTTGTAATTTTATGGCAAAGTTCGAGATGTCTGTTTGTCTTCAGTTGGTGACCTTGACCTGTACCTCCTTCTTCCTTCTCTTCACAGCCCCATCTCAAATCACTTCCCAGCAGTGGCATCTCCCAGCCTTCTTCTTCTAGGGCTGTCCCACCGTTCTCCACACTCTCCCTCCTGGCATGACTGCCCAGGCTGTGGTTTGGCCCTGGAGGACTGAACTGGACAAGGACAGCCTGAGCTGAACTTCAGGAATGGGAAAGTTGAGTGCTTGCCTGAGGCATTACAAGTCATTCAGCACTCAGAAACGCTTGCTTATTAATGGTTCCCTCCCACCAGTAACCCTCTCACAGGACATTAGGCCTGTTGAGGTGGGCTAGCCTTAATAGACTGTCTCCTTTACTCCTTCAATGGGCATTAGCAAGATTTCTTTCTGAAAGAAATTTCTCTCTGTAGAATTTTGTAAGCCTTCAGCCACTTTACAAGCTTGCACAAAACTGTACTCAACTATACTTCTATACCTTTTCAAAAATGATCTTTAGTAGCTAGACTCCAAAGATGGCTGCTATCCACCACTGTCCTCCCTGTAGGTACATGCCATCCTTCCATGGGAAGATGGAGTTCATTCCACCTCATCCTTGAATCTGGGATGACCTTGGACTACTCTGAATGTAGTAGAAGTGTATTGTGCTAGATTTGTATCCTGATCGTTAAGAGAACTGGCAGTGTGTACTTCCCCATCTCTTGGAACTCTAAGCACTATGGAAGAAATCCAGGACACTTTGCTAAAGAAAGCCTCTGTATTAGAACTCTGAGACTTCTCACCTGTGCCATGAAGAAGCCATGTTGACTGTCCACTCCCAAGTCTTCTGATGGCACCAGCCTCAGACTCCCAACCAAGAACCACTGAGTTCAGCCCACTCAACACACACAACCATAAAAGGTGATTTTCAAAAATTACTATTTTAAGTCACTAAGTTTTATACTGGTTTATTAATTCTAGAATTATTGGACTAAAGTAAAAAAATCTGAAAAATAGCTCAAGATTCATGAACAAAGCTGTTTATTACATGGTTGATCACTTTTAAAAGGTGGAAAAAAATGGAAAATAACAGAAGGATGAACCAAGCTGGGGTACATGTAAATATCACAACAAAACCCTCTGTACAACAATTATATACTAATAAAAAGTCTTCAAAATGTGGAGAAAATAAGGCAATAGTTAAGTAAATTGTACATATGATCTATTACATAGCACTGAAATAATGCTGAAGAAGACTTTTTAACATCAAAATACTTATTTTTAAAGAAAAAAGGCAGGAAAGGAAAGAAAATGTGTCACCAAATTGTAAATGCTTTATCGTCACCACCACACAATATATACACATTTAGGAATGATTGGAAGTAATTTGTCAAAATGTTATAAGAATTTTAATAGATGGCAGGGATAGGCTGATTATTATTTCCTTCTTTTTATTTTTTCCAGAATTTCCTAAGTTTTCTCCAGTAAACTGGATTTTTAGATTTCCTATCATAAAAGTAACACATACCCATTGATGAAAAATCAGAAAATGCAAAAGGGGAAAAAGATGAAATGATAGTCAACCCAAGTCAACCTCATAGGGATAAACTGTCAACACTTTAGTGTTAAAATTTAGTTTTTTCCTTTGTGGATTTCTATACGTAAATGTGCCTTTTTAAATATACTGTGATACTGTATACTATCTGCTACTTTATATTCTGATCTTTGTACTTATTTTATCATAAGAAAACAAATCTGAAAATATAAAACTGATGTAATTTTCTCAGAATATCTGATTGAGGTTAGCCCTCCTTTTATGTACAGATTGACAAAGATGTGCATCTATGCACAGAGGAAGCAACAGGGGCATGCATGCCATGCCCCAAAGTAACAGTTCGAGAACTGTGCCACTAAGCAATAATCTACATGTCAGGAAAGTTGACATTTAGCAAATTAGAGAAAAAGCTTCTTGGTGCTCCCTTTTCTGTTATGGTCACTGACCTGCCTTGGAGCAACCCTTCAACCTGAGCATCAGTCCTGGGCACGAGGGTAGGGAGAGGGGAAGAGGTTAAACATAAGGGCTACAGGCCCACAAGGCCCAGCCAGCCTGCCTAAGAGTTCTTCTTCCTTCACTTCATTCTGGGTCTCTGACCCCGGGCAAATAACTTCACTTTTTCTTTTTTTTTTTCTATGCCCCCGAGATGGGGAGGACGTTTTCTGCCCTCTCATCAATGTTTTTTTTTTTAATTCATATTTGCATACAATGTTTGGGTCATTTCTCCCCCCTTCCCTTACCCCTCTATCCCCTGCCTTCCCCCGCCCCACCCAGCAGAAACTATTCTGCCCTTATCTCTAACTTTGTTGAAGAGAGAGTATAAGCAATAATAGGAAGGACCAAGGGTTTTTGCTAGTTGAGATAAGGATAGCTATACAGGGAGTTGACTCACATTGATTTCCTGTGCATGTGTGTTACCTTCTAAGTTAATTCTTCTTGATTTAACTTTCTCTCTAGTTCCTGGTTCCCTTCTCCTATTGGCCTCGGTTGCTTTAAAGTATCTGCATTAGTTTCTCTACGTTGAGGGCAACAAATGCTATGTAGTTTTCTCGGTGTCTTACCTATCCTCACCCCTCCTTTGTGTGCTCTCACTTTATCATGTGATCAAAGTCCAATCCCCTTGTTACTTCTGAAAACTTTCATTTCCTTACCTAAAAATCAAGCCTTCCTATTAACGGCCTCAAAGGGACATTATGCAGACTGAATTGGGCAATCCATGTGACTGCTTAGCACATTCAATTAATATCTAGGTGGCAGTGATGAAATTATTCTTTCTTTCTAGAAAGAATTGTGTGTCTTCTCTCCTTTCCTCTCCTCCCCACATCTCCTGTTATCAATGACTTTAAGTCACTTTCCTGAATGATCCATTTCCCCCCCCAATCAAAGTTTCCTAGAAAACTTTGGTGACATGTTCTACTCAATCCCTTGTTTCAGGGAGCTTGGGAAACTATTCTTCCTGTGGTTACAATAATAAAATTTTTTTAAAGGGGGAAGGAAAAAGACAAATGACCTTCCAAATCACCAAACATTCATTGTTCCTAGGACCTACCCTATCAGGGAATTTTAGAATAGAGACGACTTGTCCCACCTTTTCCCCCAAAGCTGCCTGGCAGACATCTGTCCTGGCTTTTCCAGAGTATGTTCTTCTGGAGAAGAGAGAATACCACTTCCTATCTTGGGGCTTGGCTCATCCTAGGGAGCTATAGCAATTGTTTTCTAAAAGTTACATTATTCGGAGTCTATGCAATACTTGTAATATAGGGGTCATTTTGCCCAAAGGGAGCTTAGGTCTTAAAAATGTAAAGCATTTTAACTGCTAGAAGGGAAAACCTGACTTGTTCACCAGTGAAATCATCTCACTATATAGCCCCAAACTGATGTATCTAGGGTTTTTGTTTAATATGGGTTTGTGGGTTTGTGTGTTTGTGTGTGTATGTGTGTGTGTGTGTGTGGTACCAGGGCTTGAACTCAGGACCTACACCTTGAGCCACTCCACCAGCCCTTTTTTTTGTGTTAGGTATTTGAGATAGGGTCTCGTGAACTATTTGGCTTCAAACTGCGATCCTCCTGACCTCTGCCTCCTGAGTAAATGTTGTTTCTATTGAACATACTTCTGTGTATTTTGTATTCATGTGTGGAATACAATTCTTGAAATACTTACTTCTTTTGACCTATTTAGGGTTCAGTTGTTTATCTCCACTTGAAATGGTTTACAGAGCCATCAGTCACTGTAGAACGCTTACTGCTTTTCACTGATAAACCCACAGAAAGAGGCTTTTATTTGAGATGAATTGATGGTTCTCTCTTACCATCTTTGACAACTTAACATCTATGTGGCCACAAGGAAAGCTTTAAATAGCTCAACCTCTACCTCTGCCTCTGGTAGGAACCAGAAATAAGAATGAAGATCTTGTCTGATCAACCTGAAACTGAGTCAGGCCTCAGCAGAACATCGCTGCAGTTTTGCATCCAAGAAGAACCCAAGATTCTAAGTAGAAATAAGGACTGAAGCCATGACATGGCTGTGCAGGCTGCTCTTGAAAAGGCTCCAGCTCAATTCATCTGTACCTCATTATTAATTTATCTTTTGCTGCCACACAGTCCAAAGGAGAAACACCCAAGGACCAAATCAAGCAGCCCAGACAAGTACAGAATTGAGGGCAAAGTCTCCTGATAGCTTCTTTAATAAATTTGCCCTAAGAAAAAACAAACAACAACAACAAAAAAAAATCGAAAAATATGGATCAAACAATGTTTCAAAAGTTACTACATTAAACAAAAGCATTAAAAATTGGAAAAGTAGTCACTTAAAGATAACTTACTGATTTGAAAAACAAAGTGAGAACTTGGAAATACTAATTTACAAATTATAAAACTCCTAACTCTTAAAAGTCACTCAGAATCATAATTGTTAACATCTTCTGAAGAAGACAACAAATGTAAAATACTAAACTTTACAGATGAAATGGAATAAATTGACATCAAAATCAGCATTTAAATATACTTGTTTAAAATTCTTCCAGGGGTATATACTATACCTGTGTGTGTATACATGTCCAAATTTTTCTTGGACTGAGAACTATGAATAAAGGTTATGTTCAATCATCACTTTATCCTCAGTTTAAAGTTCTTTAATTGAGATTGTCAGCCTTATACAAATGATGGCTTATTTTTAACAGTTACCTGAGCAAGGAAGACATAGAGCATTTTAATTTTTCTCTATATTCTTATATTAAAACCTTATACATTTTAAAATTAAATATCATTAGTCATTCTGTTTTTCCAAAAATTGGAGAAAAGGATAAAGCCATCACGCTAAAGTTAGAGATAATAGAAAACTATGTAAGACATTTTCTAGGACTCCAAATAGATTTTTTTCCCATTTTAGCATTTTTATCTCACTGTCCATTCATGACTACAATTTAGTTTTATCAAAAGTTGTTTTTACATTCTAGATGGGGAAAAAAGTTCTGAAATAAAAAGAACACAAAAACCTCAAAGGCCAGGCTTGGGGTCTCATGTCTATAATTCCACTCACATGGGAGGCAGAGGTTGGGAAAATCACAGTTCAAGACCAGCCCAGGCAAAAAGTTAGCAAGACCCCCATCTCAATGAATAAAAGCTGTATATAGTGACATAAGCCTGTCATCCCAGTTATGCCAAAGGCATAAGTAGGAGGACTGAGGTCCAGGTAAAAAGACAAGACCTATTCAAAAAATAACTAAAGCAAAAAAGGATGGAGTTATGGCTTAAGTGGTGGAGTGCCCTCTACCATGTTCTAACAAGCTTGAAGCCCTGAGTTCAAACCCCAGAACCACCAAGAAAATAAACACCTCAAGACCCACCAGAATACAAAGTTTCCTGAATACTAATAAGTTAGCATATGGTTACAGTTTAAGTAGAGTTAAAGGACAAAAACAATCTATAGTTTCATGATTTTGCAGATTTTGAGCATAAAATACTATTTCTCATAGCTCTGAGCTCTTTTGTATTTCTGTTCTTCACGAGGTATTATTGTTGCATTTTCCATTGTCCCACCCCTAACACCTTTGACTGAAGAACAAGTAGCCTGCGCTAGGTTTGAACTGACCATCAGCACCCAGGGTAACCACAGTCCCCAGAGTATCAGAAGGCAAGCAAGCCAGTGTTTGCAGGGCTCAGCAGCTGAACTTCTGCATGACAGAAGAAATGCCCCAATTGTCTTTCCTAAGCAGAAATTACCACGATTTCCCCACAAACAATCACTTGTCCACTGGCTGTTATAAATAGACTAATACACAACCAGCTGTCTGAGAGGGAGTTTATGACTGTTGACCAAAGATACAGTAGGGAAGGGAAATGAGAGATTTCCACATAGCAGGAGAGTGGCTTGTCTGCAGGCTACAGTGAATAAGGTTGCAACTGGAGCACTGTTTAAAATACGTCAGCATGCCTGGATTCAAGCTAAAATTCTGGGGATAATGGACTTCATGTGGGAGTCTTTTTCAATAGATACTGTATTCTTCTCTCAAGGGCACCCATAAATTCAGGATTGTGAAATAAATGGCAGCTACCAGTCCTGTAAAGTGCTGGTCACAAGAGATGCTTCAGATGATACAAACTAGATGCACTCGTTTGGCTGCGATAAGAACTAACCTTCTGCTTCATCTCTTACCCATATCCTGTTCTGTTTTCCTTTAGCTTTTCAAGGATGACTCTCCTCTTTCTCTTTTCTCTCACAACTTTTCTAATTGATAGCCACTCTCTATGAGAGTGTTCTGAACAGTTTACTTTCAGCAGGCCCAGTCCCTGGGGCAAGAGAATGTCTCAAGAAGCTGATCAGGTGTGACAGAGAACAGACCCAAAGCAGCCAGCCATAGACACAAGACTCTGTACCGCAGAGAAGCCCACCCACCACAGCCTCTCTGAGTTCTGACCAGCCAGCCAGGGATAAGTGCATGTAATTAAGGCTGAAAGTGGATGGGGGTGTTGTTGCAAACCTCAATGAAAACAAGTAGGGAAAGAGACAGGCTGTGGGGAACCAAATACAGAAATAAAGACAGAGGGCACAAGAGAAAGACACAGGAGGGTAGAATCCAGCAGAAGAGACTTAAGACTATTTCCTCATCCAGTAAAACAGGGATAAAGAAGAAACAAAACATCATCTTTTAATAGAAAATAGTACATCCATGAATTTAAAATGTAACTTTTCCAAAATACCAGTGTGAAAAATCATTTGAGACTGAAAAGTATTTCAAATGCTTTCCTAGTTTGATTAACACTCCTTAGAAAACTTAAAAACTATCACCATTTAAAAAAAATTCACTTGAGATTAAAAACAAGGCTATCATGATTGCTTTAAAACTGCAAAGTTAGTATCCATTCTATGATCTCAGCTTACCCTTCAATTAACAAAAGTGAGAAAATGTGTTAAAGTTTTAGAGAAATATCCTTCTGGTTGAGAGACATGGAATTTAATGTCAGGGCCCAGTTTTAAGAAAAATGCTTCTATTTTAAAGATGCAAAAATTTTAAGTAGGTAACAGTGTGTTGTAGGTGACTCCTCACCTCAGAAAACCCATTCCTTAATTTCCATTTCTAAGAAATAGCACCTTCCTCATAGTGTTTATGAGTATTAAATGAGTTGAAGAGAACCTTGCATCTAGCGCTTAGTGTTACTCATTACTAATTATTTCACTTTAAATGGAAAGAGGGAACTTTCAAATCTCTTTCATGAAATTTTTAGGTTATATCATGTTCATGAATGGGACTTACATTTTTCTCTACAAATTACTCTCAACTCAATGTAAACCTGAGTCTGTTTATGGAACTCAGCCGTATCCTAAAATTAGCCAGGGAAGATAATAGCATAAGAACCTATAGGAAAGATAGTTTAATGTACAGAGCACATCCTCTCAAATCCTAATTATACATTGAAACTATAGGAATTAAGTTGACAGTTTTAAAATGAAAGTTGATAATTGGTAGATTTGGTTAGAATTCCAGAAAAATATTCACTTACAAAGGAATTTAATATGCAATCAAAGCAGTGCCAAAAATCAATGGGGAAAGTTTGAATAGTCAATAAAGGGTCAGGACAGTGGGCTATTTAGGAAAATCTAGACCTTTATCAGATAAGAATGTACTTGATTGCAAGTAACCAAAAACACAAACAGTGGCATAATTAAATAGTGATGTAATTTCTCATATCAGAAAAAGTTGCTAGCATTAACCCGCCCACTTAATGATACCCTATGTGGCCCAGTTTTCACAACTCGCAAACTAAAAATAGTCTTTACCTATTTCAAATGGTAGAAAAAAAGCAATATACCTTATGGTACATAAAAATTGTAATTCAAATTTTAATGCCCATAAATAAAGTTTTATTGGGCTAGAGCTGTGTTCATTCATTTACATTTCCTTGACAACTGTTTCTGAGCTACAGTGCCAGAGTGCAGTCGTTGTGACAGATTGTGTGGCACACAGAGCCTGAGATATTTATTCTGACCTTTTACAAATGAAGTTTGCCAACCCCTGCTATAAGGAACCCAGCTTTCTTCTTTGCTATCGCTATTACATCAACTCAACAATGTAGTACTTGATTACTACAAATTAGGCACCAGGTCCAAAGCCTTCCTGGAATCCTGCACATTCCCACACATTCCCACTCACCCCTGACCAGTGTCACATGGCATGCCCAGACACAAGGACTGCCACCTCTCCCAACCCAGAAACAAGCTTCAGGAGGAAAAGTGTGTGGCCAAGACTACAGACACAGAAACTAGAAGACACAGAATTATGTGATCTTTTTTATAGATAAGACTAAATAAGATACCCAGAATCCCTGAAGAAAATGATTGACTAACCGTATAAACCCTTAAATACAGGAGATAAACGAAGTATGTTTACAACATTTTATTTAATTTTCTTTAAAACAAGAAAAAATACTTGAAACCTCAAAGAATTCAAATAGCCAATAATATTAAAACTCTTATTTATTTATTTTTGCAGTACTCAGGTTTGAACTCAGGGCCTACACCTTGAGCCACTCTACCAGCCCTTTTTTATGAAGGGTGTTTTCAAGATAGGGTCTTGCAAACTATTTGCCTGGGTCTGGAACAGTGATCATCCTGATCTCTGCCTCCTGAGTAGGAGCCACCAGTATGCAGTTCAAACCCTCCTTTTAGAAGATGCAACTTGACACAATGAAATATTTTACTTATCAGAATAACTTGCCCTGTGTGAGGAAAATGAAGACTCGCTGTTGAAGGGAACATAAGTTAACAGTCTTTAGAGAGAAGTTCAGTAGTGTGGTAAGACCAAGTCAAACCTGACTAGCAGCTCTGTGTCTACCATTGTCACCTTAGAAATCCTTGTATGTAAAGATATGGTTCAAAGACAATAGCATAGGACTTTAAATTTCCTTTGAGTGTCTACCAATAAAGACCAGTTAAATGTGTTATTGAAATATTTCAATACCACATAATACTAATGTACCTGAATAAAGTGTTACAATTCTGAAATGTTCCCATAACACCTTATTAAGGAACTACAGGATTATATTAAAGCTATGTTCAAATGCAAAGAAGTCTTTTGAGGCATATGTCAGACCTACTAGTCATTATGCAAGATAGAATTGGAGCTGGAAAGCAGGCTTTTCATGTTGTAGGCATTGCTGTTCCTTAAGTTTAGACAGTTGTAAGCCACTTCCATAAGTTTGTCAGAAATTCAGTTGCAATACTATTTTAAAAAAAAAACAAAACTAGGAATCAACAAGTCTGTACATCCCTCACCACTTCAAAAATCCACCACCCAACTGAGACAGAGCTTGGGAAAGACATGAGCCAGCACTGCCACCCTCGAAGCCTCGGCTCTCACCCCAACCACCATTCCACACAGATGTGCTTGAGACACAGGCTACCATGGAGAATTATGGACATCCATGGAGACAGTCAAATAGTGTCACTAACTTGCTCTTCCTCCCTTCTTAAGATCATGTGTGGTTACTATGGTGCAGTGTCATCTAACTTAGTTTCTCTTCTGCACTAGAATCTAACCATAATTTTGGCATTACCATCCACATCAGAGTCCTTCTTGGTGTCTTATTTTGTAGCTAGGTTTTAGAATCTAAACCTAGAAGTCACTGAGTGAACCCCTAGCTTAGATGAACATTTGTTTCAAGGCGCACTCAGGTTGCTTCCCTTTTCCATGATCCTCAGCAGTAAGACTTGAGACCCAACATGTACTTATTCATTTTGTCTCAGTGTGTAGAGGGACACAGTGGGGGAAGACGATGAGGTTGGGGGCAGAGATGGAGGGGCAGGGAGCCAGCTGACATAAGAGACCCACAATAATGGTAGAATAGTTTTATTGACAATGGTACAAACCAAAACCCTAACATTGCATTGAAGTCATTCAGCATCAACATCCTTAAATGAGAAACTTAATCCTTCCACGGGCCCAAAGGAGCCCTCCAGTCTAGGTGCCCTCCACTCCCAATAGCTCCGAGCTCCCACCTGACACTCATTGGATAGTGAAGGCCTTGGTGCCCTGCAGCCATGTCTAGCCTGTGACAAACCACCCCTTTAAACAGAGCTCTCCTCCCAAGAGGCCATGAATACTAGGCTGGAGGGAAGTGACATTCCAAGGCCTAAACCAGTTTTGGACCTGCTCCAGGACTATGGTAGGTAGAACAATAATAGCAGAATAACCTGGAAGGATCCAAACCAGAGTCCCATTTACGCAGTACAGCTTTAGCACCATGCTAAGGGCAAACACACTCATCCCAGCTCTTTCCCTACTTGAATGTCCTCCAAGAAGGCTCTAATCCTGACCCCTCCACAATCCAGGACAGAGAAACTCTTAGACTCTGAACTCCCAATGGGCCCAGAGCCCCCATCCACCTACCAGTGGTAAGAATTCTGAGAAAAGCAGTAAAGGAGCTTCTGCTCACAAAGAGGTCCAAGAACAGTAGCTCCCACAACTCCATCCTTCTCACTGTGCTTGAGAAATAGAAACTAAATTCCCCTCACCCTCCAAATAGCTCTGAAGACCATGGTGACAAATCCCAGCCTCTCACTAGAGTCCTGAGACCCTAGTGAGTGTAGGACCCATAGATGCTCCAGGGTATCTCAGGAGCAGCCACACTTTTGTATCAGGGATGTGTTCAGGTAGTGCACACTCATCTTGTGTTCATCATCCTGGACCATCAAGGAGAAGAGCTTGACCTTGATGGGACCACAGACCTGGAAGATCCAGGAACAAGTGGGAGATTCTCTCTGTAAGAACAAAGGACAGGAGAGTGAACCCTAGTACAGCCATAGCCCTATAAATAGAACATCTACTGATAGAAGGACCGGAAATGTGGCTCAAGCAGTACAGCACCTGCCTAGCAAGCATGAGACCCTGAGTTCAAACCCCAGTATTGCAGAAAAAAAAAAAAAACTGACACATACATACATCAGTAGACTTGGTTGGCAGGGCTAAGTGGGAAAGGAGGAAGAAGACATGAGGAGGGCCACTTCAGAACAGTCTTTAGGAAATTAATATTGTTACTTATGAACAAAGATAGGCAGATTGTCACAATAGAGGAATATGTAGCATACTACATCAGTGCCAAACTGCATCAGCACCACCTTCAATGGCTTCTGCAGCTCAAAAAAAGAGGCACAGAGTTAAGCACTTAGTGCTACCCCAACGTAACTGCAGAAGAGAAAATAAGGCTTCATGTCTTACCTTATAGCACCCAAAGTTGGAGTAATGGAGCTCACTGTTGAGAGCCAGACAGGTCCCCTGACAGTAAGGAAAGCTGAAAGTCTTAGGTGCAACAATACACTGGCCCCAGGCAGCTCTGTGAAGGTTCACCTGGCGATCATGCAGATGACAGAGCTTCTCTGCTGGGAGCAGAGCTTGGCCATGGTCTACCTCCTGGTGGTTCTGGCCCAGGATCAGCTGTTCTACATTAGGAATAAAGGGCTCTTGGACATAAGGCAGATGAAACAGAGGTGGCTGCGTGGAGAACATGGATATGAACAGCAATACTACATCTCGCTTGTCTTGATTGCTGGAACACTCCATCAGGCTGGTGTCAGCGGAGTCAGTGGATAGAGTCTTTTCCTCTGTCATGAGGGCAGGCACCACCTCCATCCAATATGTTAGCAAACAGTAGATCTCTAATAATGATCCTCTCTTGGAATGAGACGATGAGAAGATAATGGGAAAAGAACCCAGGAGGACTCTGTGAGGACCCCTTTGGTGATCCTTGAACTCTAGAATAAGCTCAGTGGATTGGGGAGCGATTGGTACCCAGGCCCACAGCTGTAACAAGGAAGTTCCCAAGAAGGGAGATGCCTCAAAATGGAGGAGCCAGTGGCTGTGTAGGTACTGGATGCCTGCAGAGAAAGAAGAGGGAAAGCTCCAGAAGGCTGAATAGAGTGTTCTAGCTCTCAGAGTCCCACAGAGGAAGATCACTAAACACTACCTCCCTTCCAGCTTCTCACTCTCCACCCAACCAACTTTGCAGGCTAGGATAATGACTTAGCAAACCCAGCTGTGTACACCCACCCACAAAGCCAGCTCTTAATTTCACAGCAACCAGGAATGGATTTAGTTTCTACACCTATCCCCCATTATTGAAATTGAATTATAAGATGATAGCCCTATACTTAACCATTCCAGGCACTATGACCCTAGGAGGAGCCACTTGCCCTATCATGTCTCCTAACACATTGTAGTTGTTGCCCAGCTACCCATTGCGCTTTCCATACTTTAGAACATCCTTGCACACAGAACATTAGGACACCAACTGTTAAGTTTAAAGACAGCCTCCCTATTAGAACTGCAGAGCTGAGACTAGGAAACAGATTTTTCTCCTGCCAAGCCAGCTGAGTATTCCTGTCCCTAACTCCTTGCCCTATTCCCAACAGACCCAAATATCTGTGATGACTTACATCTCACTGCTCTACTGCCACACAAAAATGATGCCAGATATCTCCTGGATCTTTACTTCCCTGGCAGAGACCAAAGCCCCAGCCACTTACTTTTGGATGTCAGGGTAAAACCATGTTGCCTGGCCAAAAAAATCTCATTTACTTGGGAAGGCAGAATCTGAGTGGGACAGTCCAGTGGCTCCACCCAGCCACAATGCACGTACCAAAGGCCCAGAACCAGAAGCCCATGGATAAAGCCCTTCCTGCTGCTACTGGCTTCCATTGTGCCACTCTTAGATGCTGGGCTGCTCTCACTACTGTCTTTAAATACCCATGTGCCCAGGTGTGGGTCCTATGCTAACCCTGACAGCTTGAGACTGATCAGGAATCCAAGAAAAACTGAATTCAGGTGAGAGAATCTGCCATTCCCAAGAGAACTTCAATACCGTCCCCTACGCAGTAGAAGCTTGAGAAATTATAACACAGAGTATTTCTCAAAGTGAACATTGAAAGCGTAAGGGTGTGATTAGTCGACAGAGGCATTTAAAAATCTGTGTGCACTGGCAGAACATGTCAGTCAAAATGCTAGCAGCAAGGACAGGTGTGGAGAATCTACAAATTACAAATACCCTAACCCAACTCTGAACCCTCCACTGAAGTGGTTTTCAGACTTTAGCCAACATCAGAATCACCTCAAGTGTTGGTTAAATCAGAGTTCGCTGCACCCCATTCCCAGAGTTTTTTATCAGTCAGTCAATGGGGTCTGAGAATTTACCTCTCTTGCAAGTTCCCAAATGATGCTGATGCTATTTGCCCTGAGGCCAAACTTAGAGAACTGCAGATCCATGTTTTTTTATACCATGACCAGTACCTAGACGATGCTTGATAAGTATAGTATATGTTTATTCATTTATAGTAACTAAGCTGTGCTTGGGTGTTTTGTACCACTAGAATTCTTTTCTAAAGAAATCCTTCTCGGATTTGACCTACAGCCGCCCGGGAGAAGATGGCCGCACCGACAGTGTCCCTGCTCTCCCAGCAGGTACGGTGCTTCAGAACATCAGTGGTCAGGCCCTTTTCCAAGCTTGTGAGGCCCCCTGTTCAGGTATATGGCACTGAAGGTCGCTATGCCACTGCTCTTTATTCTGCTGCATCTAAACAGAATAAACTGGAACAAGTAGAAAAGAAGCTACTGAGAATAGCTCAACTCCTGAAGGACCCTAAAATGTCTACTTCTATTCTGAATCCCTACATTAAACGTTCCATTAAAATGAAAAGCCTGAGCGACATCACAACAAAAGAGAAGTTTTCCCCACTCACCTCCAACCTCATGATTTTACTTGCTGAAAATGGTCGTCTGGACAATACCCAGGGAATCATGGCTGCCTTTTCTACCATCAGGAGTGTCCACCATGGAGAAGTACCTTGCACAGTGACTACTGCCTCTCCTTTAGATGATGCTGTTCTCTCCGAATTAAAGATAGTTCTGAAGAGCTTCCTAAGTCAAGGCCAAGTATTGAAATTGGAGGTTAAGACTGATGCGTCAATCATGGATGTAATGATTGTCCGTATTGGGGAGAAGTTTGTTGACATGTCTGCAAAGACCAAGATTCAGAAACTGAGCAGGGCCATGCGGGCAGTTATGTGAGCGCTCTGGTGTCCATCATCAGTGGAAATTTCTGCACTCGGAGCAATAGTAAAATGCTTCCTGACCCAAAAAAAAAAAAAGAAAGAAAAAAAAAAAGAAATCCTTCTCATTAAAAGCCTGAAATTCACCAAATCTGGAAGTATAAAATTAAGCACCCACATAATGAAAGTAGCATTTGGGATTCATGCTCTCAACCTCCTTTTGTTTTGTTCAAGAAGAGGAAAAACATGGATCTTCAAAAAATCCAAAACAAAAATTACAAAGACATAGAAGTCAACTCAGTCCTCTTCACTCTCCACAACACTTACAGTGATTATTATGAATAACCTGTTAATAAAATGCATGAAGTAAGGCATACTTCATTAACAAATTAACCTGCATTTCATAACATTTGTGTTTCTTAAAAAACCAAATCACACTGATACAATCAAAACAGAAACTTGAGGTTTATTCTCATTAAAAAAATGCAGTGTGTGTGCATATGTGTCCCAAATTATGTAAATAAGTATATACCAAATAATGATAATCAGTATATTGCATCTTTAGGGATGTTTCACCAACACTAGCTAATGGTCTTACACAGCAAGCTTGTGAGATAGGCATCATCATCTTTGTTTTGTTGATGGAGAAACTGAGGAAGAAGGAGGTAATGACTTGCCCAACGCAGGACTCTGTCAGCCTCCAAGGTAGATAGGCTGTGTTAAGGCAATTCTTCTGGATTTTTGTCTTTTAAAAATCACAAGGTACAAAACCAAGCCAAAAGAGATAATAACTCAATTTAGAAAAACAAGCTTTGGTAAAGAAATGAGCACTTTTTAAAGCTAGGACAGAATTTCGAAAGCTAGTAATTTGTATGCCCTCAAGGTTCCTACTAATTACCATCACCTCCCCTGTGTTATTTTTCTTGTCAATGAGAAGTTGATGATAACTCTCTCTTTTGAGCTTATATTCTCTGCTCTGTTTAATGAGCAGGTTCTTATGGAACCCCAATTAAATATGCAGTGAGCTTATGGAATTTCTAGCAAACCTGGCTTTCCTTTTTGTTTACATAAATTAATCTTCAAATTCTCAGCAAGGGGAAGGAAACAGCTCCTGTCTAATCCCCAGGCCTTCCCTAAATGGCTTCAAAAGCTATACCAAGTGTGAATGTGTTAAGTAAAAATCCTTCATGAATTTGTAAATTGCTTTAAATAAAGCCCTTCCATAATATAATCTGGCATGAGAAGCTTTTTTTTTTTTTAACTAATTTATAGCTAAGCAGCTGTTGTTTTGTTAGCTTCAGCTTCTTTTACACAAGAAAATCTGAAAATGAATCATGCAAACAGAGAAGCCAGATTGCTTTCTATGATAAATATTTTTTACGCTTCTCTTAGAGGACTTTGCAAGTTTCGGAAAAGTAAACACCAAAAAAAAAGATCATTCATTAACCATCATACTGGAGAAAATGCCGACCAATTATGTGGTCAATTTATGTTTCAATAGATTTTATTTCCTGTGTCACTGCCACGTTACGTCTGACTGTGGCTAGCAAAATATGAGCCAACTTTTCTGAGACACTACAAACCCAAGCAGATGCCTCAAGGAGTTAAGGTAGGATTGACTTCTCAAGTCATTGACTCTGCTGTGTGTACACACTCCCTAGTCCATTCGGTCCACTTGGATGTGGTCAGAATGAGAGGCTGATGAAACATCCTCACTAAAATGCTCCAAGTCTTCTTGGCACTTGGCATAATATACGTAGGAGTACTCTGTAAATTTTAAGTTGTAAGTCCCTTCTGTGGACAGGGATGTGGTATGCTTCTGTAATACAGTCATCTTTAAGCTTCTCCTTAAGTACCTTGCCAATAAATAAAAAATACCACTCACCCCAATATCTATATACATGTTCATTCATTAATACACTATGTATGAATACTTCCCAACTAGTATTTTAGATGTTTTATAAGATGCACAGAAATAGGAAATGTAAAAGGATAAGAAAAATAAATAGAATTCTAGTTCTAGTATGTCTAGTATGTTCTTCCTACTCCCAATGCTCTACTGTAATATTAAGCTCATTTTGAAAATAAGGGGTGATAGTTATAATTAATACTTACAGAGTATGTGTAAATACTGCTAAATATTACTAATTCCAGTGCTTTACATGTATTAACTTGTTTGATCTTGGTATCAGCCTTATGCAAGAGGAATAATTATTATCTTCATTTCATAGATGATGAAACTGAAGCACAGACTGGTCACCTAATTTATCCATGGCCACACAATTATAAAGCAACAGGGAAAGGATTTAAACCCAGGCAGCCTAGAGCTAGACTCTAGCTAATCTGAAGGCAATTTATTATCATACTGACAGGTAAGTTAGTATGCATCAGTTTCCATAATATCTGCATAATGACATGTGTCTTACCATTTTATAATTGTTACTTTGAATGTTTGCCTCCCTGACTAGACTGAAAAGTCCTTGAGTATGGAGACAAATATTTTCATATTTATATTGCAGCACTGAGCACAGTGCCTGGTTCTGAAAAAGCACTTAGTAGGCACTTGTTGAATGGATGGTTGAATAACAAAAAAAAGATTTTATAAAATGGGTAGATGGATATATATAACCTGAAGCATTAGATGTGCATTGAAATTTGTATGTGGTTGAAGTAGGGATGAAAAGCTCTCCTGCCAACAAAAAAAAAATCAAATTTTTCTCTTAATGAGAATTTGATTTGTTGTTAAACCAACACATAGGAAAAAATAATCCACTGATGTTATCCAAGCCTCTTCAGGTACGAGTTCTGTCACATTCATGACCCTCCAATCCCTTGACCTTAGAAAAAAAAGAAAGGTAAGGTATTATTTATGGAAATAATGTATCTCTTAGGAATCTTATTCATGTTATTCTCTCATGAAAAGAATAAAACAAGAAGAGACTTTTTCCTCATGCTCTGGAGTCAACAGGAAATCTACTTCATAACAAACGCAGTCTGGAGATCGCCAGGTTAATTTTTAAAAACATGGGTGAGTTAATGAATGATAGCCTTGCCTTTATGAAATGGAATCCAGTCTTAACCCAAAATATGCGGGTATACTTCCATTAACAACATTTGTCATAATACAAACTATCCAGAATGCAAGACTATTTGACACTTACTCAATCCAGGAGAATCACAAATCAGCAGAGATATGATAGCCAAACCCTGAAAAATTTCTTTCTATACATGAAGCTGGAAAAACTTCAAGGCACTTTGATTCGAACACACATTCTAATAAAATGTGTATATATTTTGCATTAATCACTTCTGTATGTAACTTAAGACTCAAAAGATTCTGAATCAAAACAGTGATTGTGGAATGAATCAGATTATGAACTTAATGTAATAAGTTCCACCCAAACTACATAAATTTGTTTGCTTTTCATTGCTTTATATTCTTTCAAATGAAAGGTAGTTTTATAGAAGCTGAATTCTAGATTTTCTTTGTTGTAATTATATTTGGCCTTTTTCATTTTGGTAGATTAGCCTTACTCTTGGAGCTTTCCTTTAGCAGCCAAATACAATTTCCATTATTTTATAACATTGCTTACCAAGCTTATGTCACTCTGAGGGCCATACCTGTCTTTCTTTATTTTCCTCTCTTCAGAATCCTACCCACAATACTGTTCACAAATTGTTACTGAGTTGAATCACTGTTGAGCTATTTAGCAAAGTTAGCATTTTTCAAAGGTATTACCTATTTAAATGAGCAGAAGGGGAACAGACCTCTGCTACTTCAGTGGTTATGCATACCCTCAAAGCAGCAGCAGCATCACCTAAGAGCATCCTAGAAATGCAGAATCTGGAACTCTCAGACCTTAATGTGCATTTGAACTAACTTGGGATGTTAGAATGTAGATTCTAATGCAGTAAGTACAGACATTCGTGATGCAGTAAGTATGGGACCAGAGATGCTGCAGTTTGGGGAGTTCCCAGGTGATGCCTGTTCAGCTAGTCCTCAAACCACAGCAAGGCCTAGGGGAAAAAACACACAAAGATTTCACACCTGCAAGGCCTATAAAACAAAGAGATGTGTGGGAAGAGTCAGTAGTTGATAGAGATTTACTTCACATACCATCTGCAACTAGCCCTTTTATGATTGAGTTATTTGGCTCTAAGTAGACTGGTATTTCTCTGCATATTATCTCTCTATTAAAAGAAGATGGAGCTTCAATTTGTTTTCTGATAATGTTAACATTCGATGCTTGTATTCATTTTATGTCTTCTATTGTTAATACTATTAAAACCAGCCAGCTATCATTTTAAGAGTTATATTTAAGAGAAAGAAAATCAAAGATATAAAGACATATTCCCAAGTATAAAAAGTATAAAAGCTATAAAAAGCTTATCTGTTAAAAATATGATTTCATGTTAGTAAAATGTTTACTAAAACCAACTAAAGAAATCCTGGTGGTCTCCAATTTTAACTTGAGAGTATAAACCTTGGAAGTCATCAAATTGATTTTCTTGCCAGATTTTCCATCTACAAGATAGTATTAAAATTAAATTTCCTACAAGCATACATACCAAAAGGTGCTAACAAAATATATTGGTTCCTCTACATAAATGGTTCACAGTTAGTAAGCATGTGAAAAGATGCTCAACATCATTTGGCATCAGAGAAATACAAACCAAAATCACAATGAAACACCACTTCATACCCACTGAAACAACTATAACTACTTCTCACCCACTAAGATGACTATACTCAAAAGACTGATAGCAATAAGTGCTAGTGGAGATGTGGACAAATTGGAACCCTTGTACACTGCCTTTGGGATGTAAAATGATGCAGCCATTTTGGAAAAAACTTTGGCAGTTCCTAAAAATGTTACACATAGGGTTGCCATGTGACCCAGCACTTCCTCTCCTAGGTGCATGCCTATGAGAATTGAAACCATACATTTGCACAAAAACGTATCATAAACGGCCATAGCAGCATTGTGTGCAGTAGTCCAAAGGCAGAAACAACCCAAATGTCCATCAACTGATGAAAACCAAAATATGGTAAATGTATACAATGAAATTTATTCAACCAGTCAAGAGGAATGATTGGTGCTATAACAAGGATGAACAGTGAAAACATGCTAAGTGAAACAAACCAGTCACAAAACCACATATTATATGATTCTACTTACATGAAATATTCAGAATACAGATTCATAGAGACAAAGAAGATTTCTGGTTATAGTAGGAAATGGAAATTGACTGCTAATATATACAGGGTTTTGTATAGAGTGATGAAAAGATCTCAAAACTGGACGGTGGTAATGGTTGCACACTCTGTGAATATTAAAAACCATGGCATCTTTTATGCTTTTAAATGGTGTGTTTGGTATGTAGTGGAGCTTCATGACAAAGCATGTGCATAGCTCTATCCCCAGCATCACACTTTTAAAAAAGTGAATTTCATGGGATGTGGATTATGTCTCAAAAAGTTGTTATAAAATAAAACAAAGTAATAAAAATGAAGGATGCAGATAAGTAGAGCTTAGAGAGAACTGCATGAACTCATGCATATATTAGAAAAAATGAAAATGAACTAGTTTTTAACTCAAGAAATTGGATAGCAATGACAGAATAAACCCAAAGAAAGTTGAAGAAAGGAAATAATTTATAGAAGAACAAATAAAATGGACAACTCTCTGTTACAATTGACTAAAAAAAAAAAAAAAAAAACCAAATCAATAGCACTAGGAATTGGGAGTGGAGGGGAAGAATTCACTTCAGATATAGTAGAGATTTTTTTGGCAGTACTGGGCCTGGTGCTTATAGCAGAGATATTTTAAATTATAAAAGAACTCTATGATCTACTTTAAGATAACAAATGTAAACTAGAAAATGGTCATTTTACTAGGAAAAATGTGCCTTATCTCTATGGAGAAAAATTATGCACATTTATTCAATACAAAAACAAAGACCTAAATATTTGGAGGAAATCTCACTTGATCTATGCCTATGATAACTTTCTCAATAGTAACTCTTTACGTCTTTCTTCCCACTCCCTAGGTGATATATTTCTGAACTCCCCAGTCTCATTTTCTCTACTGGGTGGAGGTACTCTATTAAATCTTCCCAAGCACTGGTGAGTCACCTTCCTCCTTATCCCTCTTAACTCTAGCTGACACAAAATAGCAAACCTAGGTTATGTGCTATTTTGCAAGCTACACTTTCCCTAAATCCCAGTGTCTTCTAAACTGCATAGTAACAGAATAATGTCAGCAAACCATGTTTTCATAGATCTAAAGCAGTATTCCTCAATCACTTAGCAAGAATAAAAGTGGTATTTTCATCACCTTTTACCCATGTCCTATACAGCAATTTGGAAGAAAAGGGGGAGTTATTGAATATTCTCCTAAAATCTCAACACTACACAATAAGCAATCTTCAAAGTTTATTATGTGCCACGCACGATTCTAAGTACATTTTGTGAATTAGCATTCTTAATCCCCAATAAAACTCTGAGAAGAGTAGTCTTCATTCTACATATGAAGAGAGTGAGGCACAGTAAGTAAATTAAAAGGTACACCACTTCATGGATGGAAAGTGCCAATGAAATAAAGAAGTCAGTTATCCCTAAATTCCTCTATAAATTTAGTACAAACTCCAATCAAAATCCTGGGTACTTCCACTGAACTTAAGGTAGATCATAAAATTCAAATAGAAGAAGAGAAACAAGAAGAAAAGGCAAGAAGACATTAAGTAAAAAAAATAGAGAGAACTTCATCCTCCTTGATATTAATCTTCTTAAGATAGACCAGTGTAGTAAATAAATATATCAATGGGAGAAATTAACAAATCTAAATATAGAACCAAGATCTATAGCACTCTGTGGAAGGAGCAGAGCAAGCCTCTTGAATCTGCAGAGGAAAAGGAATACTATTCTAATTAGCTATTTATATGGAACAGTAAATCAGGCCTACTAAAATAAGGAACAATAAATTAGACCTCACCTCAGAACGTTACAGATTTAAATCTAGGCTGACTAAAGGTACATGCTAAAATGTGACAAAACTTTTAAAGTGACTGCATTAAACTCAAATGTCTAGGCAACAAGAGATAGCACATAACAAGAGAAAAACAAGTTCTTTATCAGGGTCATCTTTGATTTCCTGGTAAGGTCCTTTGAAACACAAGAGTTTTTAGTTTTAATGTAGTACAATTCATAATTTATTTTCTTTTGTTTCCTATGCTTCTGGTGCCATATCCAGGAAATCATTGCCAAATCTAATAACAAGAAATTTTTCCATGTTTTTTTTCTACAAGTTTTGTAGTTTTAGTTCTTATTCTTGGGTCTTTGGCCCATTTGAAATTAATTTTTGTGTATGCTTTGAGGGAGGGATCCAGGTTCATTCTTGTGTATGTAGCCATCCAGTTGTTTCTGAACCATCTGTGAAAAAACACTTTTCTTTCTCTACTGACTTTTCTTAGTGTCCTTGTCAAAAGTCAGTTGACTCTAAATGTGAAGGTTTCCATTTGGATTCTCAGTTCATTCCATTGATCTATATGATTGTCCTAATCCAGTACCACATATCTTGTTTTCTGTTGCTCTGTAGTAAGATTTGAAATCAGGAAGTATGAGTCTTACAACTTTCTTCTTTTTTTCAAATTGTTGAGTGCTTTTTATTTATATTTCATTTTTATCCACATCATTTCATAGTTGATTTCATAGTTGATTCCAAGTTCTAGTTTTAAGTATATTAAAACCTCCTCCTCTTTGTGGAGATATCCTGGTCATTTTCAGGGTTGACAGAATCAGCAAGGCTGCCCTTACTGGAACCAACTGAGGCAACTCTCACAAAGACCTTTCTGTGTTGGTGGCTGTTCTTCCTTCTTCCTCAAGGTCTGTTCTTTAGACCAGCTCTCTTCTCTTTGTGTTGTTTTTTTAAACTCTTGAGACCTTTAGGATATAATTGCTATATCTCTGATAACTCCTGTTGAATTGCTCAAACTGAAACTGAGTTAATGCCTTAATAACAGGCTGTTTTGAAACATTCTTACATTATGTGTAAAACATATACACAGAAACAAGCACAAATCATAATGGTACAGCTATATACATGTATATTTAGCAAGTGATATTAGGAGAGATATGCAAATACATACAAATATGTGTGTTATATATAGATTTTTAATTTTCTTCCACAGAAATTTCCACACACAACTCCTTTACTAATTGGTAAAACGTAAATTGTTTTGATCCCTCACAGAGTATAAATTCTAATTCAAACAACAAAAAAATCCCGTCTTAGGCATTAGGCTATCTATGTCAATATTTTTATAACTTGAAGAGCACAGGTCCCCAGTGCCACCACAATGGCTGTGCCACCACAGTGGCTGTGCTACCAACCCTGAGACAAGAGGCCAGCTGTTGCCTGATGCTGTGTATGACTGTCAGAAAAAATTCTGAAAGCAAGTCATACATGTGGAGGGGATTCCCCCAGCATGAGAAACTGAGTTGTTTTCCAAAATTTGAAACTATCCAATATAATATCTCAAAAAACTATCTGTTTTGAAAAACAATAAAAAAGACTTTCCAGAAAGCTAACAAGAGAATGCAAAAAAAAGAGATCCACCTCTTACTGGTGGATCTGTTATTTTTAGTTTTTTCTTATTATAAATGCTATTAGCTAGCATTTGTTGCCCTTAACACAGACAAACTAAAGCAGATACCTTAAAAGCAACTGAGGCCAATAGGAAAAGGGGAACAGGAACTAGAGAAAAGGTTAGATCAAAAAGAATTAACCTAGAAGGTAACACCCATGCACAGGAAATCAATGTGAGTCAATGCCCTGTATAGCTATCCTTATCTCAACCAGCAAAAACTCTTGTTCCTTCCTATTATGGCTTATACTCTCTCTACAACAAAATTAGAAATAAGGGCAAAATAGTTTCTGCTGGGTATTGAGGGGGTGGGGGGGAGAGGGAGGGGGCGGAGTGGGTGGTAAGGGAGGGGGTGGGGGCTGGGGGGAGAAATGAACCAAGCCTTGTATGCACATATGAATAATAAAAAAATAAAATAAAATAAAGGAATACTGCCTAAAAAAATAAATAAATAAAATAAATGCTATTGATAAAGATTCTTGTCAATCTTTGGTCACCTCCATGGGTAATGCCTCAGAAGACTGACATGTAGCAGTGACACCACATTATCAAAGGATATAATGTAGAGAATATTGATATATACTGCCTATTCACTTCTTCTAAGCAATGTGTGATGGTGGAAGCACACTTGCCTGGGCATTACATACTTTTGAATCTTTACAGTTTTAATAGGTGAAAAGTGACATATCATTGTTTAAACATGAGTTTTTCTGATAGTAATTAATGTTTTCATGCTTCTCTTGTCTTCATATTCTTTTATAAAGAACTAAAGAATTTTATAACCAAAAGAAATCAGTTTGCATAAATGATAATCAAGAAAGCATTAAGTTAATATAAATAACATAGTTTCACAAATACCACTGAGAATGAGTCTTAAAAGCAAATTGAATACCAGGCAGGTGTTTTCATATTATTAAACTATTTTAAACTACTTTTCTTAACAATTTATAAGAGTTTTTAATATGTTAAGGAAAAAAATTTTAAATTGCGGCATATCCAAATATGACAGCATGCTATTTATACACAACTTTGCTGTACACACTTTTAAATCAGTGGCTATGGGAAGGTAGCCACTGTGGCATGTCATGAGACGGCAGTTTGTTATAGTTTGGGTGTTAGATGTCTGCCAAAGACCCATGTGTTAAAATCTTGGGCTGCAGGATAATGGTGCAACCTTTAGGAGGTGGAGCCTAGTGAGAGGACCTTAGGTCATTGGGTGGGGAGTGTCCTTGAAAGGGATTGTAAGATTTTGACCCCTTTCCATTCCTCTTTTGCTTCTTGGCCATGAGATAAGCAGTTCACTCCACCATTGCTATCCAGCAACCCTACCAAAGCCCAAACACACTGGGTCCACCAAAATAACCCTTTTATCTTCACAAGTTAATTATTTCAGGAATTTTGTTACAGTGACAGAAAGTGAACTAGCAGAAGTTGTTGCTAGCAGAAGCAGCAGCTTTATGGAAAGGACAAAGATGAGAACATTCCATGGAGTTCTTTGACTGCAGGTTCATCATTAAATCCGAATTACACCTGTGGACAAAGGAGAACATTTGCAGACACAGCCCACCTGGGAATTCAGAGTGTGCAGATGCTTTGCTAAACTTCCTTCCTTGCCTGACCATTTAGAAGAGTGCTAGACATTAATATTTGAAAGGCAATGTCATAATATAGGAGTAACCTCAATGAATGCACACACCTGGGAACAAAACTCCTGCTGTTAATATGGGGTTAGGAATAAACCCTGAGTTTCTAAGAGGTGAGTTAATCGCCACTTCTGAGGAGAACTTCACTGAGACATTAAGAAATCTAAACACAAGGAGAACAGTAACAGCAACTAATACTGACTCCAGGGAAACCAACAACTGTTTTTCATGGATGAACTGTGAATGGTAGCCATTGTCATGGAAACACTAAATTTTTATGTAATCAAATTACAACTTAACTCTAGGAGCAGATGCAGGATGTATGGTGAGGATGGAGCAAGGAAAGGAGGCTAAATCCTCTTCTGCTATAGAGGAGACAGCAGAGTATGCCTAGAGTGAAATAATCAAGAGGCAGCAATATGGCATATTAAAAAAAATACAAAGATAAACATAAAAATAAACAGCTAGAAGAGATGATGGTGGTTACCTTGCAGGAGGGGGGAAGATGGGAAGGGAAGCAGAAAGTTTCATAACAGAACATGGTGGAGTTGTTTGACTCATTAAACTATTTTTTTATTGATAAAACTTTTTGAAGGAAGAAGAAGAAGGAAGAATGGAGCAGGGACATAAATTAGTAATTTATCATAATAATCCAAGGACACCCTAACTCTGCCAGAAAGGATGGAAAAGGGGAGAGGAGGGTAGGAGAAGAGAATGGAAAAGAGTTTCATAGGAGAATGGAAAAGGTTCAGTGCCTGAATGTGGAGGAGAGCTACTGAGATGGTTGAAATTGCAAAGAAAAATCAACTACCATTACATCTCTTATATTGCTTACCTCATACAGTTAGCACAGTCTTATGTACTGTGCTGTGTTCTAAATATGAAAATTTAGGACTTTATTTGTGTCAGGCTATTATTTTCATCTTCACATCATTGTTTTAACTATAAACTTCTTTGCTTGATACCACTTTTGAAAGCCCTCTTGACTTCACATAGCCAGGGATATAATAGATTCTCCATAAACAATCCATGGGAAATTGATGACTTTGTAGAAAAAGCAGGCTTTAATGTTGATAGCTAATGAGTGAAAAGAAATCTAACTGTATATTTTTTTGTAGTACTGGGGATTGAACTAAGGGCCTTGAGCTAAGCAAGTACTCTAGTACTTAACCTTTGTCTCCAGCCTCCCAAATCTATATTTCTAAAATTAACTTATAAGTGCTTATGTATGCTACCTGTAGAGAAGAACAATGACAAACATTTTGTAGTATTTTCAGTGTTGCAGGCAATGTTTTAAGTGTTTTACATATTTTAATTTATTCACTCTCACACTGACTTCATAATGTAGGTATTATTATAATCCTTCACCTCTATATTCTATAGATGAGGAAACCAGTGCACAAGCAGATTAAGTAATTTGTTCATGGTTGCACAGCCAATAAGTTGCAGAGTCAGAATTCAAACCCAGGCAGTCTGACTGTAAAGTTTGCACTGACATGTATAAATCATACATTCACACAAATATGTGTGATACTATTATGTGCTATTGTTAAAGCATAGCATCATGTGTCATAATGTACAGTGTGATTCAGAAAGAGAGTGTGAAAGGGATTACAGAAGAGAGAGGCTATTTGAATGGTAATGGCTGGAAAAGAATTTTCTAAGGGAAGAGAATATGAGTCAATTTATCAAGTGGTCAATTTTCCAAATGACAAATTTGCTAAAATTTATCAGAAAACCCATCCACAGCTCTGTCACTACAAGAGACATCCACAAGGCCAGGAGCAGAAAGGGACTGAGGTATCTAAACTGTGAGATTGATAGCCAAAATTGATAGTATACCAAAGCTTCAAAAAATTTAAATGTGGAGAAAGTACCCAGTAATGCAATAAATTGATGTTTCAGTAAATGGAACATTCATGGAGTTGAGTTTTTAGAGAACTGTTACATGGCAAATTCACCATCAATGAGTTAATATTTGCTACATGGGCCTACTTCAACAACTAGAACAAGAATGTATAAACATTGGTCCTTGTTCTACGGTCCTCGACCCATAGATCCTGGATCCTTTTTTCACTGCAAACCGATGGCAAGGACTGCACGTTGCAGCATGAGTACACACATGCACACACACACAAACCTCATGAAACAAGATCCATGTTGTCCCTACCTCAGGCAATGCATTCTGATATTTCCTATTGGATTTCTGTTTATTTTAAAATACTAATTACAATCCAATATCACCATTTCCTAATCATGCTATTAGCTATGACCTGCAATTTATAAGTAAATGGAAAAATGAGACCTGTTCAAACTCTTCCAGAAATGGGGGAAGGAAGGCTAAAGGAGAAGGAGTGAGTGAATTCAAGTATGATATATTGTAAGAACTTTTGTAGATGTCACAGGGTAACCTCAGTACAATAATAATTTTTAAAAATGGAAAACGTACTTCCAGATAGTTTTCTACGTATCTATTAAATATCTGTGTGAGCCAAATTTTTTTTAAAAGTCTTAAAAAAGAAAATCTGACAGAAAACCTATTTAACCTTGATTATAAACTAGAAGGCTAATATCCCAATAGAACTAAAGGAACATGTTTAACACCTTTTTGGAGAAAATAATGCTTATAATTCCAACTAGTGTTCCGGGATACAATTCTCTACTGAGTGAAACACTGCTGCCCAATCCTGACGTGAGACAGGGGAGGTCTTGCAGCTTTGCCACTATGTCCTGATGGGTTGCTGAGGATCCAGTTAAAGAGCTGGGAGGGATGTGCCTTGATCTCAAGATCTCTCCCAAATTGTTCCTTCCCTTTGCTTCTACCAAATCTACCTGTTTCACTTTCTACTGCTAGGGCTTGCTTTTTGCCACCTGTAGGAATTGCATTTGTCCTTGTTGCACTGATAATTCAAACATGGTCTTAAGGTTTTCATTCCTCTTCTGTCCTGGAATGAAGTCATCACACCAATCCTCTGAGGCTTCTTACAGGGATATGGTATGGACAGTAAGAAGGTATACCTAAAGGAACATCCTATCCTGTCTGTATACCTTACTCTTTTTTTATCTCCCTAGATCCTGGAGAAAAAGACAGAATAGATTCTATGTTGGGGTTTCAAGTGCAGTAAAGATGATTCACCATTATTTTAAGAAAAACCAGACTTGAGTTGCACCAACTGGGCTTTCAGGCCATCTGCACTATTTTACGATGTTACTTCTAATTCAGTAACTTTTACATATGAGAGGGGGATTAAAAACCCATGCCAATTGCTGTTATATAAAGCCTCCTGATTTCACCACGCATTTAAACAAATTGGATGCTGCTTGTACTTCAATTACAAAATGCTAAATGTTGTATGTTCATAATGTCTTTTCTGTATAGGCATTAAATAACTCCTCCTCTCATCCTTATAACTCCCAAACTGTAAACACCTATACAGAATTACGTAGCCAAAACTACATTGACATTTCTACAACTAAACCATCACATTTACTGTCATACAAAGTGTACCCTGTTTTATTATATACTATGTCCAGTGATCTTTGATCATAGCTTTTTTCTTCATAATGACATGGTATTACTTACTTACTATAATATTTAGTAAATGGATAAGTCACTATCAGGATAATGTAAAGAAAGAGAATGCTTTATAAAATGATTTTTCATTTGGAATTTTCCGTGGTAATTTTAGACTCAGCTGCCAATGCCAACCTTCAGCTTCAAATATGAAATTCTCAATATAGACCTTAAAATTCTACTTTTAATTATGATTGGGTAAATATTGATTTTTACTTACTTGGTGTCAGTTTCTAAAGATAAGTCTCTTGGATATTCTGGAAGTATCATCCTGGAAACTTATTCTGTTTTTGTTTAAAAAAAAAAAAAAACGCCAGGTAGCAAAAATACCACAGGATAGTTGAACACAGCATAATGATAGTGGTGAGGGTAAATTAATGTAACCAAAAGATTAACTTATAATTCAGTGTTTCTTAAGCTTTTTCCATTACCAGAAGTCTTTTTTTATTTTCTCTAATAGCACTCAAATAAATTTTAATCTAGAAAAAAATAAAATTCTGAGGACTATTCTGCCCTTTTGAGTTCAATTACACTTTACTTGGTAAAGGGAAGTACACCAGGAGGGAGAGCCGAGTTAAAGTTAAGCATTGTGAAAAATGAGATTTTTATCTGCTGTTGCTCACCGATGAGGAGACAGTGCTTTTTATGAGCTCATTTTGTTCCCCTGGTTTTCAATTTTGACCATGTTCACTTGTCCCTCTCAAATGAACTTGTATCAGCCTGACTGGATGCTAAAAACAAGGATTAGCATCAAAGAGAACAAGTAAAATGCCACCTGTTTTCAGGTATTTACAACTCCTGGGATTACATCCTTTGCAGCTGGACCTTTCCATATTGGAGTCAGCCCAACACTTAATTTAGGCAGAAAGTTTGATTAACATGCCTTCAGTTGTGAGGCCTTTCAAGCGAAGTGTTTTCTTGGCACCTTCCTTAGATTCTTTTCTTCCTTATTCATGCAAGTGTCTTTAGAAGAAGAAAGGTCTGGACTTTGACACTGACTTACTAAAAAGGTGACTGGGAAGTACTGAGTTTGCAAAGCTGTGAAAATACAGCCGTGAAAGTATTCTGCATCAATATTCTGCTGTCCTAATGCCTGTTCCGCACATTGGATGATTCCAGTGAAATGAAAACAACCCTGTATTGAAACTCCAGCCCCACATTAGGACAGAACGCTATGAGGTGGATGGCTGGCAGAGCGCCTGTTTGAGTTACTCAGCCTCATTCAAGGAGATTCTGTTACTTTCGGCACCCTCTAAACATCTAACCCCAGCAAACTGCTGGGAAAGAGGACTGGTTGAGGAGGATGAGCAATAATTACAATATTAATACTCAAAAAACCTCCAGCTGTGTGGTACCCAATAAGCACTTGATAAGTCCTTGTTGACTGATTAAGAGTTGCCTGATTGTTAGGCAAAGAATACATTCATTCTTCCTAGAAGCAGCAGACTGGGAAGCATAGTGAATTTAGCATTAGAAGCCCACCCTGCTAATTTGCCAGCTAACTGTGATTTGGGATAAGATATCTTTTATAAAAAATTCTTCTAAGCCTCCATTTCCAAATCTGCTAAATGGGAACAATTATTTCTATCTCCAAGAGCTGTGGGAGAATTAAATGGGCTGACAGTCTTCGAAATGCCCAAAACACAGTGCTAGTTGAATTTAAATCCTATGCTATTCATTCTCAAGAGAGAGTTTACTCCTACTGTTAGGCTTTCCACCAATAATTGTAATATATTTACCTGGTTCTCTGCATTATCCCTTCAAAATAATCCACTCACTTTTGGCAAGTACAGCACCAAGCAAAAATAAAAAGGAGATTAAATATTGCAGTGGCAATTAAAAGGATTTAAATCTTCTCTAAGATATTAATAAACTCACTATAAGCAGCCAAGGCTCCTGGATATACATTGGAAGGGGGAAAGCAAATTGAATAGTAACTTCTCCAGGAAGAGTGACTGTGGACTTCCACTATGAATCCATCCTCCCACCAAGAATGACCTCTTGACAGTTAGTTACCTAGGTTAACGCCATTGCCATCTTAATTACATTAGTAAGAAAAATTATACATATTTTAGATCCTTTCCTTCAAGTAAAATGAAAATAACATCCAAGGGAAACAGAAGAGATGCAAGTGAAGGGACCCACACTCTGCTGAGTTAGAAGGGTTCACTCTAAACAGGTGTCAGCCATGCAGGAGCCTGATGCCCCTTCTCTTGCAGAGAAGATGAGATCAGCCATTAACACATGAATAGAAGAGCTGGGGTTGCAGCTGATACCACACTGAGGAGTCCTGTCCCAGTCAACAAGCCTGCAGAGCAGTTGGAGAATAGAAAATGTGAATGTCTTGTGATTCCTTGACCATCAGTTTCAAGTCTAAATACTAGTGTATGTTTCCAGAAGAAAAGGATTACCTATAGAAAAGGATGGCAATTTAAAAAATAAGCCTAAAATTGCTTTTATATTTCAGGAGGTTTTGATTTCCAATGATAGTCCAATGTAATTTTCATCCCAGAACATTATAATATTTGTAAAATTTGAAAAACAAAATCTTCCTCAGAGTAGGTACAATCCATTTTGTCAATCTGTTGACAATGTTCTATTGAAAGAAGTGAATTTTTAAAACAAATGCTCAGAACCTCTGAGATATCAAAGTAATTTAAAGTAATATGAAATGATCACCTCCATGTCTTACTCTGCTTGTACCATGTTCTTGTTTTACCTTAAAACGAGTTAGTGTTCCAAAGTTTTCATGTATGTGAGTGGACTGTAACATTACTCAGGGATTGTACACTAATCTATTTAGTAGTAAAGAAGATAGTCTTGTGACTTTATCAGCATTTGAACACTTGTCAAAGAAAAGCTGTTCTTTTTTTCTTCCCCTCTCTGGTATAGGATTCAGCTTGCTGTGTAGTCCACAAAATGAGGGGGAATAAATGCTCTGTTTAAGTTTCCATACTGCCATATTCTACTGCGGCATGCCCAGCAGATCCTCTGCCCCCAAATCACCTGGAGCAACAGATATACCTCACAACACACATGAGTGAAAGAAAGGGCTGTCTGCAAGAGAGTACCTGTGATTTAGAGTTGATGCTGCAAAGATCCCTTTACCTATTCATTTTAGAAATTATTTTCTTTGTGCTGGATGTGGTGGTCACACTCATAATTCCTGCACTTGCAAGGTTAAGGTAGACAGCGCTCATGTTCAAGGCCAACCTGTTCATTGTTGCAACAAAATACCTGAGATAACCAATCTAAGGCAGGAAAAGATTTATTTTGGTAATATCAGAAGTTTCAGTCTCTATTGGGACTTTCAGGTCTGTGGTATGGCAGAACAGTATATCATGGCAGGAGTGCATGGTGGAGAAGACCTGTTCACCTCATGGTGGCAAGGAAGTAAAGACAGGAAAGGCAAGGGTCCCAACAACCCCTTCAAGGACACGCCCTAACAACCTCCCAACTTCTTTCCAGTAGAACTCACCTCCTAAAGATTTCACCATCTCCCAGGCAGCACCACTGACTGGTGACTAAGCCTTTAACATATCAAGCTTTAGGGGACATTCACAATCCAAACTACAGAAGACCTCTTTTACTACTGAAATAAAATAAGGTAAGAATTATTATAATTTTACCATAAATATATCACAGAGGACTTTAAAAAAATAAAAAAAGAAAAAGAACCAGAGAGGTTATATCTTTGTATATAACTTTGAAATTGTTCCTTAAAAATAAGGAATCTGAATCATTTATTACTTGAATACTGGGGATCCTGACATAAAATATGAGATCAACATGAGTATCTAAAAATAAATAACAAAACCAAACCGAGATTTGCTAATGTGAAATCAAGACCAATAAACAAAGCATGTCTGAGACTAAATTTTTTAGAAGCTTATATGTACCAGCAAAAGAGAACCTGGAATTGTGTGTCTCAGAAAGTCATATGCCAGAGTTAACTCTGTCTATTTGGATATGCTGGATGTTTTTAAATTTTCATATGTATAATTTTTATTTATGATAAACTATTTAAAATAATGAAAAAATAAATGTCATTAGTAACGATCCATAGATTTAGGACAATTGAGTTTTAAATGCACAGTTCTAATTCCTACTATGGTTGATCAGCCTATAATAACTCTGCATTATTTCAGCATAGGGAAAACATAGCATTTGTAGAGCCCTACTAAGTGTTTATGCACTTTTGATAATATCAACTTCATTTATTGTTTTCTGCTCACTCTCTTTGAGTTTCCTCAAATGCAGACATTGAAACAGAAATACTGACAGGGGAGTGGAGAAATGAGACAGGGGAGGTGACCAATAAAGGCTGTATTTTCAAGCTGGTTACCACTGTGAGTGATTGGAAATAAATCCTACTGGAAAAAAAAATCTGGAAACCATTGTAGGACACACCCCTAAATTAACTCACTGGCCAAGAGAGCCAGTTGGTCAATGTTTAACAACCAGCTCTGGGAGAGGGTGGGAGAGCTCTAATTTGTAGCATTTGCCAATTTTTGGGGTATAAATATGCCCAATCATTGCCAATTTCAAACTACCAGTGTGACATCACTGAACTTGGAGTTGGGAAAAAGCTTGCACTGTATGTTCTCCTAAGTTGATGCAAGCCATCTCCAAAGCACCACTGCAGCTGCCATCACTGGCTAAGGATTGCTCACAATCACTGGGTGGGGCTCACTTCCGGCCTGTCAAGTAGTCAGCAAAGCAAGCTTCAGAGGCCAGAGATATGGAGTGCAGCCATGGAAATCTAATTCTTGTGCACAACAGTAATAGTAAGGGAAAGAGGGAAAAGGTGAGACTGCAACTGTCACTATTAATTACCTCCTAGTCATTTAATGATGACTAAAGTGTGTATGGCTTCCCAAGGTCACACATGGAAGTCATGGAAGAGCTGAGATTCAAATATAGGCCTGACTGATACCAAAGCCCTTTGTCTTTTGTCATGCTCTTTCTGCCATAGTGTTGTCTCATAATGCAGAGAATAAAGACAATTATATTGTATTACTCAGGGTAGATTAAACTGCCATACCAAATAGATCTAAACATGTAATGACTCAAGACAATAGAATTTTATTCCTGGGAAGAAACTGAAGTTGTCTAGGGGGCTGTCCTCCACACAGACATTCAGGGACCCATGTTTTTTGTGACTCTGCTATTCCCAGGGCCATTGTAGCCATCTGTATCCAACTGTGCCATTTTGTTAAAGCCAGGACTCACATATCTAGCTGTAAGACATGCTGGGACACACACAGTCCCTGGCTAGGCAGATGCTTCCCAGTTACCACTACCTGGTAATGGGTAAGAGAGCAAATTTTGTGGCAGTTAAGTGACTCTACCACACTTTTCCGTGGACTATTTAGGTAAGATACTATTTCTCATTGCTTTGTATAATGAATCTTAACACCTACGATGCATCAAACAAGGTAAGTTTTTATGTGTGCTCTGCAAAATTATTTTCAAATAGATTTGGTACAATTTGGAACTTTGGATTAAAGAAAATAATATAAAGTGTAATATCCCTTTCCCCAGTCAAGGGGGAATATTGGTGCAGGCCCTCATGGTATAATTTTCACTTGAGAAGTGTAAGGCATTAGGGAATAAGAGCTACACTAAGATAAGAACTCTAAAATATTTTATGACTATTTTTATGTTCACTAAGAAAGTAGTAACTGTAGAAAAAATAGAAATGATACTTGCATTTATTAATAATAATAAATATACATTGCACTTTGAGGTTAAAAGAATGAGCTATAGAGCCAAAATACCTAAGTTCAAATCTTACCTCTGCCTGGCATAGTGGTACATGCCTGTAATCCCATCACTTAGGAGGCTGAGGCAGGAGTATCTTGAGTTCAAGACCAACCTGGGCTACATAGCAAGACTCTGTCTCAGAAAACAGGAGAAGGTGGAGGAAGAGGAGAAGGAGGAGGAGGAGGAGGGGGAGGAGGGGGAGGAGGGGGAGAAGGAGGAGGACAAGGAGGAAGCGATCTCACCTCCACTTCTTCATAGCTGAATACCTCTAGTTAAGTCACTGTGCCGCAGTTTCTTCATTTGTAAGAGATGTTTGCAGTGCCTACCTCAAATGTTCATTATGTAGACTAAGTAAGTTAATATACACGAAGCACTTATTACTATACTGGCACATAGTAAATACTCAATAAATATTTATAATTATATTTAATGATAATTTTTAGCACTTTTTGGTCTCTAGAAACTTGCAGGAGCTTCTCCCTACAACCTTTCAGGTTTATGTGTTGGTACACACCTGGACACTTTATAGCATTACGACCCTCAAACTACCTGGACCCCAAGCCACTTCTCAATGTTCCATCTCTGCCCTCCACCAACAGATGGCATAGAGGCCCCCAATGTGCAGTTTTAGGCCTGAGTTTATAAACTTTTCCATTATCTTCCTTAAACTTTCCCAAGATCATTGCAAAACTTTCTGCTCTTTTCCTGTCATTCTCTTCCCCTTTTTTCAATTCCCACTTATCTAATTATCCCCAATAAGAGACAATTAGATAACACATAGAAATAAATCCTAATTTGTTTTTCTAAAGCAAATACACATTTAAATTTATAAATGGATCAATATCATTTAAGGGAATTCCTTTTAGGGAAGAAATTTTATGTTTGAAGATCTAATCCTAAGAACTATTAGACAATTCAACTTATTTAGATAAATTTTATGAAAAGTTTGAAATTCACCCAGTTTGTATTTTAAATTAATTTTTACCTTTAAAAAATAATAGTTGAATCATTTTGAGTGATTTAACACAAATTATGTGAAATTTTTAATAACAACATAGTTTGTTGAAATGAAAGCTGGAAAAATAATTTCATTAAAAAAATTTGTGAATTACGTATGTCTTTATTCCTCATCTAAGCATTATCAGTCCATCAATGAAATATTCAGATACATGAAATGAAATACAATTATCTTTGATATTTTGTCATGTCAGTTATATAAAATCATAATTCTGCACATACTATTCAATTTTTTTCTTATAAAAAATGCACTGTTCAAGGTGGAATCCCAGGAAATGTATTTACTGTTGACTTACATTTTAACTTTTAATTAAAAGTGTTGTGTGGGCCTCCCTCTACTGCCACTCTGACTCTGACAATGTCAGGAATGGGGTTGGCCCAGTGTGGTAGGGGAGAGGGTTTGAGAGGTGGTGTGGATTTAAGAACACCTTTTCAGGAAAGAAAGGTTCCCCCAGGGGAAAGCACGGACAAAAGAGAGCATGTCGTGCTCCAACCCGGGAACAGATATTTGTGGCTGGAGCACAAGCCTCCGGGTCAGGATTAATGGTGGGTGGGAGCTGAACGGTTCATGGTGGAAGGAACAGGGAGTGGTGGACTGGGAGTTCCATGAGAGTGGAAGTCATATTCTTTAGTCTCTGTTTAATCTCTGGGTGTTCCTGAGTCTTGCATAATGCCCAGCACAGAGGAACCTAACACATTTCATGTTTGTTGAATGAAAGAATTTGTATTCTAGTCTATGTCCTGTGGAATTATTAAAGAGTTTAAGGACAGAGGACAGAAGCAGAATTGTAGGTGAGAAAGATAACTTTGACAATGACAACTAATGGTTGCCATGGTATTTGAAAGGTTAGACTATTAGAGGTAGAAATGCTAACTTAGTCCTATGTTACTAATTTATACCTACTGTACCTCTTTTGTTTCCTGACCATATGCATGTGAATATGTTTTCATATGCCAATCGGACCTCATCAGGCATTTGCAATCCATAAAACTCATAGATCTGAGTCACTACAATTCCAGGACTGTGTTGTCTAATAAACTAGCCATTGTATGTGACTTCAGAGCACTTGAAACATGGTGAGTCCAAATTAAGATGCTTCAGATGTTGTTCTATAAGTATAGTTTATAAAATACAGCAGATTTTTAAGATCTAGTGCAAAAAATGAAAATATCTCACTAGCAACATTGTATGTATTATATGGTTACATACTGAAATAATATTTGGTGTATAAAATATAGTATTGAAATTAATTTCATCTGTTTTTAAATGAGATCACTAGAAAATTTTAGATTATATATGCTTGCATTTGTGGTTTGCATTATATTTTATTGGACAGAATTTTCTAGTGGATGTAAATTTTGTGTATCTTCTTAAGAGCTTTAGCTCCAAAATAATGCAAATCAGTTGCAAAGTGAACATGTAACTGTTGAAAAGATGCAGAAATGGATGAAGGTAACAGAAGTGGTACTGAGGTACCCAGGTCACATGGAAAGCCTTCCTAATGCAGGATTTAGTAGCTGGACCAGTAAACCACAAAAGGAAAGGAAAACAGAAAAGGACTCTGATCCAAACGAAGTAATTGAATATTATATGAAGACCTTGAGAAAAATGCACGAACTGCTCGAATACTTTTTGCAAAAATGATAGGCATGACTAAGCCACAAAAGTCAAAAAGAGAAAGAATATCTCAACATACATAAAAAAACAGCAACCACTAAGTATGGTGGTGAAGGCAGGTGGAACAGTGGCTCAAAGAATCAGTGCAAAATTTTGTTTTCAGCTTGATTAAATTTAACAAATTGTAGCTTTATTCTTAAATATAGGATTTCAATTTGAGCTGGGCAAGATGGGGCTCACACCTGTAATCCTAATTAATTGGGAGGGAGATTGGAAGGATCAAGGATCGGCGTAAACGCAAAACCCTGCTGGAAAAAATACCTAAAGCAGAAAAGGTTGGGAGTGTGGCTCAAGTTGTAGGGCACTTTCCTAGCAAGGTTAGGGCCCTGAGTTAAAACCCCAGCACCTCAAAAAAAAAAAAAAAATCCCAACTTGACTCTTTAACATTGTTATATAATTTAGTTTCTAATTTCAAGTACATACGGTGTAAATACATGCAAAATGTTTAGATGATTCTTTAATAAGGGAATTATCTATCTATATATTAAATAGTTTACTTTCATTTAAAACATATGAATAACAGGGTTTTGTTTTGATGGGTTTGGGGCAGTATTTGACTGTAGGACCTTGATCTTTAGAGTGTGGGTCCATTTTTTACAGTGCCATGTATTTTTCTCATATTTTGCCTTGTCTACAATGTTCAGTTGTAGTTTCTTTAAAGCAAAGTGAGGACTGATGAATACTTGCAAAGTAAATTCTTTTACATTTGGATGCTTTCTTCCCATCTTTTATAATGGCCATATCCGCAACTAATTTGACAGAAATTTTTTTTTGGTGCTTCACCTTCGTTTAAAGCATTCAGTGCCATTTACATTGCAACAATTATCTGCACTCACGCACTCGTGTTTTATCAATTTAATAATAAACTGAATAACATTTCACTGAATTCCACAAGGACAGTTATAATAGGTGTAATAAGGTTTGGCAACAAGTTTGGATTCTCATGGGGCCCACAACTCACCTAGCGAGGACAGAAGCGCGCAGGTGCACAACAGCACTGCTGTGAGCGTTGATTGTGCTGGAGTATCTGTCTGCATGTTGCACACCATACCAGCAACAGCAGGCATGTGCAACTGTGTAAGCCAGCTAAATGGACTCTGGTTAGGAGACTTGCTACTATCATTTCACCTCCAGTGCCCTTGGAGCAGGCTAATTACATCACAGATAAGTTTTTCCTGGTTTAGAACACCTGGTAAGTATGGAGTCTGGAAAGAGCATGGAGAAACCAAGTTCTGGCCCCATTTCTTCTGCAAGCATTACATAATAAATATTTATAGGCCTGACAGAACACCAACTTTTGGCTGAGTCTCCAGGTTATTCTTTTATGTCTACCTATGTCATAGATCTCACAAAAAGATCTATGATGTGAATATATTCACATACCCATGAAAATGAAATTCTATTAGAATCAGCTTGATTAATACCCACTAATAGAAACATTTGTAGATGAGACTATTTTTATTTCTGTAGAAATGGAAATCAACAAACCATATACCCCAGGAGGGAAAAAATTTCTTGCATGTACAGGAGGTGCTGAATAAGTATATGACGAATGGTATACAGGCTGAAATATTTCTGCCAGTGCATGTCTTTTCAGTTTAGTGTCTGTGATATTTATGGTACATGAAGAAATGCCCAATGCTTAACTGGATTCTCCAAATGAACCTGGGTATAGGAAATCCAATGTGACTTAAGGTGATTCCCCACAGCACTATGTGGGAGCAGTGACCTAGAAAGCACAGGGGTAAAGGTTGCTGAAGTTGTCATAATATAAGGAATCACTGTAAGGTTCATACCCACGTGAGAACAGAAAGGAAGAGCTTGTAAATAGTAAATAGAGTTTTCAGCTCAGAAGCAACCTTGGATGCAATACTAGTCTCTTCTATGTCATTAAGAAATCAAATTGGTAGGAACAAAACAGGGTAGGGGGAAAGGGTAAGGAAAGTAACAGAAGGAGCTAGACTGATTAAAGTACAATATATTTACAGGTAAAATACCAAGGCAAAACCCCACTGAACAATGAACAGACAAACAGTGAAGGACAGGAATGTGAAGCAGGTCTTGTTAAGGAGAGGGTAATAGCAAGAGGAGGAGGGTAAATGAGGAGGGTAAGGAGAGTGAACATGGGTGATGTATTTTCTACAACATATATGAATACGGAACATTGAAACCTGGCAAAGTCACTTTAAGAAGGGGGGATGAGGGAAGAGGAAGAATAATGGAAGGGATGAACAAAACCAGGATACAATATATGCATATACGAAGATTTCACAAAGAAACCCCCTGTATAACTATATCTAATAAAAACATTTTTAAAAAGAAATCAAATTAAGGCAATTTTAGAGTCTACAGTAGCTTGACATTTTACACATATCTCTGTGCAATAACATAAAGCAAGATCCAAACAACCCCAAAACCAGAGCTGAAGGCTAAACCATGCTTAACACTCAGAAAGTTGTATAGAAATGCACAGTTAACTGCTCTTCAAACAAGACTTTATATTAACATGTAGCAGAGAGTGGAAGCCTTTTTAGTCAATCAAGTCCTTTGATTATCTTTCAAGGAAATTGGTCTGGGACCATGACTCAAGTGGTAGAGCATCTGCATACATGAGGCCCTGGGTTTACTACTGCAAAAAAAAAAAAAAAATCAGTGTGCTTATGTGCCAATGCATAATGACAATCAGAATATTAACACAGATTAAAGGAAAAACGACTCAACCAAAATTACGGGAAAAATGAGCATTTAAGTTTCTTTCTGGTGGCCTGTGGTGGATGGAGTTCAGAGAACTAGTTAGTTGATAGAGTTGCATTTAGTAACCCTCTTGCTTGGGTCCCCAGTTTCAATTGCTGTACAATTAAAGAGACAAAAGTCAACCTTTTGCTGGAATCCTGTTTTTACTTTGCTTACTGTGGCCATACTTCAAAACTGGCCCAAAGTTGGTAACAAAGACTAAAGGTTTTCACTTACTTTTCTCACACGTAACTGAGCATGTGTATTCAAATTTAATTTTTTTTTCTTTAGATGTAAGTAGAAGCCAGGAAGCTCATTGCTTTCGATTGAAGATTTGGTGGGTGTGGCAATCTGGGAAGACCTGGGAAATAACTACTGTTTGGTTTGGATGATATGCTTGACTACCATTAAAAGAGCATATAATTAGAGCCTAAATTGAGACCTAAATTTTTAACAGATTTATCTAAACTTTCAAAATTTGTACCTTTGGATGTAACAATCTACAACTCTTATTGCAGATGTTATAACAATACAAAACATCGAGCTAATATGAAATCGGGACTCTAAAAGTCCCTCTCTCAAAATCTGCCTTGCTCTTCGGTTAATATTATACGTGCAAAGGGGCTTTTATTTGAGCCATTCACAAGAAGTCAAAGAAATTATTTTGTAGCTAGTTCAGGCTTTTGTTTAAATACAGGAAGAATGATAAGACAGCTCTTCCCTTTCTCTGACTAATGGACCCCCCCCCCCCAAACACACACCATGTCTTAATGTTTCACAAAATACATCTAGAGACGCTGCTCCTGGTTCTGGGAGATTTCCCATCCTAGACAAAACTCGCTAGAGGAAAAGAAGGGAACAAACGCGACACAGAAGCTCTACTTGATCGAAAATGTCTAATATCTTCAACATGTAAATATCGCCTTTCCATCCCAAAGCACCTTCTTGCGGAGACTCCCAGGAACTGAAAGGCTCCATTGGCCGGATTGGACACCCTTGGTGTTCGGGGTGGGGGACGGGGAACCTGGCCTGTCACCTGACTCTGCCGGGAAGAGGGACGTGCAGCGAGAAGCATCGGATTCGGGGAGGGCCGGGCGCTGGCCGAAGATGACATGATCGAGCACTTCCTGGCACAGCGCGGGTTCCTTCCCTAAACGTGTTCTCTGCTTTCCCAAGACAGCTGAGAAAAATAAATAAATAAAGACCCGCGGGGACCCCCGCCCCTCCCTGTCTCTAGCCGGGAAGAGAGGGAGAGTTGTCCCAAATCAGTGGCTTCAGCATGTGGACAAGGTATTCCAAGAAGAAGTTTCACTAGTAGCACGGGTCGGGATGGGACAAAAGGAATGCTTTCTTAAAACTTCATTTTTCTTTTATTTACTTAGTTTTGATCCACGGCAGCCCGGTGGCTTTCTTTCCCTTTGCAGCAGGCGACAGTCCCGGGCGCCACCTGCGCGTCGGGCTCGGAGCGGACGGATAGGTGTGGGAGGCTGATCCGCGCCGGGACCCCGCACGCCCGCTGCAAAGGGCAGTGCGTCCCCTTCGAGCGCCACAAACTCAAATTTCAACTAATAATTTCTTTCGCCGTTGGGGCAGCTCCCGCCAAACCTGGCCGAGATTGCGGCGGAGGAGAAGCTGCACGATGCGGACGCCGCCGAAGCTCCTCCTTTCGCCGGTATGGCCGGGGCTACCTGGCTGTGCGGCGCATGCAGGGCGTACAGCCCGGAGCGCCCCGCACGGCCCCTCGGCACCCATCTCGCCAGTCCTCCAGCCCGCGCAACCGGAGCACAACCCACTGCGTCCCACCTGCGCTGCAGCCCCCGCCTGCCGGTTGGCCAGGTCCAACCCCGCGGGCGCCGCGGCCTCGCTTACGCTGCTGGCGCAGTCGGTCCTACACCAGCGGCACAGCGCCCGCCCGCCGGTCCTCTCGGGTTGGGCCCGCGGCCGCGCTCACGCAGTTAGCGCAAACGGTCCTACGCTTCCGGCGTAGCGCGTCCCAGCCGATCCTCTCAAGTCGGACGACGCGGCCGCGCTCACGCAGCTAGCGCAAACGGTCCTACGCCGGCGGCGCAGCGCCCGCCCGCCGGTCCGCCCGCCCCCTGCGCTCTCCCCGCCCCCTCCCTCCCTCGCAGGGGCCGAGCGAATGTAGCCCGCGAGAGAAAATGGCGGCGGCGGCGGGGAATCGCGCCTCGTCGTCGGGATTCCCGGGCTCCGGGGCAGCAAGCCCCGAGGCGGGCAGTGGCGGAGGAGCCCTCAAGACGAGCAGCGCGCCCGCGGCAGGCGCGGGGCTGCTGCGGGAGACGGGCAGCGCGGGCCGCGAGCGGGCGGACTGGCGGCGGCGGCAGCTGCGCAAAGTGCGGAGTGTGGAGCTGGACCAGCTGCCGGAGCCGCCGCTCTTCCTCGCTGCCTCGCCGCCGTCCTCTTCCACTTCCCCGTCGCCGGAGCTCGCGGACGCGGCGGTAGGCGGGAGCAGCTTCCAGCCTGTGGCGGTGCCGCCGACTCCCGGAGCCGCGAGCCGCAGCAGCAGCAGCAGCAGCGGCGCCCACCCTGCGGAACCGGCGGCCGCGCCGGACAGTGGCGTCCCGTGCCCCGCCGGGGCCGAGCCCGGGGAGAAGCGGGCGCCCGCCGGCGAGCCGCCCCCTGCAGCGGCCCCCGCCGGGTGAGCAGCGCGGCCGGGGCGGCGGGTGTGGGCAATGAATGAACCGGGCGCGGCGAGCGAGGCGCCGCCCGCCGGGATCAGCGTCCCGGGCACCCCTGAGCCCTCCGGGTCGGGCGGCTCCCGGGACCCCGCCTGGGGACAGGACGGGGACGTGCAGCAGAGTTTGTTATTGTTTGCAGGCATGTGACAGGCGTGCGAGCCAGCCGTTGCGGGCACTGGTTGCAAAAAGGTGTGGGGTCCCTGGGGTCAGGGCTTTGCGAGGAACCCGGGTGCGGGGCGCCGGGGCTGGGCCGAGGGTCCTAACAGCCCCTCGGCGGCGCCCTCGGACGCGTGTCCCTGGGGCGGGGGCTTGGGGAACTAGGCGGTCAGAGAAGCCCAGGGTCGGGTCGGGGGCACGGGGGAGCAGGGAGAGGCGCAGGTCCCCGTGCCGTGACAGGCGAGAGCCCTCGAGAGTCCCGTGTGGGTCCCGGCCCCGCGGGGCTCCGGGGGACTGCGGGGAACGCCTGTCACGGCGGCGCGGCGGACTGGGAGGACGTGCGGGGCTTCTCGCTGCGTCCCCCCCGAGGGCTTCCCGGTGTCCTGGGGGCGTTGGGACCGCAGTCCCGAGGCTCGAGCGGCTGGCGTTGGGAGTTTGAATCCGGCCTTTGAAGTTTGCATTTGGAGGAGTGGTGAGAGAGCCAGGACCGGATGTGTCAGCCATTCAGTGTCCCCGCGGTGTGGCTGCTCCCGCAGCCTCTGCCGCAGCCGGGACAGTGACGGTGCGGGGCTTCCCGCCGGATCCGGGGCCGCGGGCCGGCTCAGCGGTTCGGTGCCCGTGCGGAGCGCCCTGCGGGACCTGCCTTCCACCCACCGCTCCTTCGCCTCGTCCTTTTGTGGCTACTGGACGTTTTTCTGTTAGAGGAAGTGTTTAAATGTGACAGGTATAATCTTTGTTTTTAAAAACTCTAGAGTGGTGTATGCAAAAGCACACGGTCTTGATGGGCATGTAGACTTGCTGGAAATTTTCTGTGACGGTCCTCCGGTGCCCTGTAGAATTTCCTGGCACTATGGAGGAGAGTGTGTCTTATTGCAAGACGAATCTGACAGTAAGAATCCTTGCTTTTGGTTAATTATCTAAAGTAATTTGACCTTTTATGCACTTGATTATTTGTTAAAAATTATGGTCCGTTTATTAAATGGAAGTTGTCCCTCCAAAAAAAAGTGCTTTTAAAATGTGCTGTGCACTGTACTGTAGCAATATTGAGACGAAAGAAGATTAGTAGTATAATTTTCTGTGTTCACTTGTACATGTATCATAGTCTTACCTCTAAGGTTTCCTGTTTCTGTGCAGATCGGATTAAATTCACTAGAATAATTCTTAGAGGTCAGCTGTACTACAAATTAACACCAGATTTTAAAAAAAGAAAAACTAACCCCCAAATTAGAAAAATTAATTTTATCTAGACTCCTGAGACCCAATTTTTGGATGTAATAATTTCACAGACATCAGCATTCTAGCCAATTTAATGAGCCATGAATGTTAGTTTAAGAGCATGCACTGTAAAAATATTATATAGAAGTTGTTTGGTGCTGTCTCTTGACACAAAATAAGAGGAATACTGTGAAGGTGGATAGAATTCAGTGACCTAGTAACCCATACTTAATTTTTGGATTTTCTTTCTTTAGGGAGTAGGTTATAGTTGCACAGGATATAAAATAGTGAGTTCGTAAGCATAATATTTTTAAGTTTTTTATTAACCAAAATGTTGTATGTAAAAGTTTCATTTGTAGTAAAATACTGATTCTCATACAGATTTTTTTTTTTTAAATTTTCATGGCAGCGGGTTGAAATTCATTTGAATCTGAAGCTATATAACTGTGATTATGGAGAAGGACTCGAATCAAGTTATTTTCATGTATTTTGTGTTTGTGCCTGCTGGTTATAATTTATTATTCTTTAAAGTTTTAGAAAGAAACTAATTATATAACCAATTTTGTAAAATTTAATTTAACTGTACATTTTCCTCTTTTGACATCAGATACATTCATACTTTCAGAGGGAAATTTAACACTAAGATTTTGCAAAAAAAAAATTTTAGCAGTAGTACAGACTCAAAGACCCGTTCTGTCTGAATACCTATTGTATCTTTTAAATGAGATACAAAAATGGGGTTTTTCTACTTAAGATTCTCCTTCAGTTTCTGGTCTTTGTGTATAGAAATTGAAAGTATAGAAAATACACTTATAAAGTATAAGTTACATAAATAGTACCCATTAAAATCAAAGATTTTTATGTCTGCCCCTCTTCTTCAGGATAACCTCTGAAATTAGTGAAAGTTTTATGCCTGTAAGTGACGCCCAAGTGTTTGGAATTTTTCCTTATATTACAGAATTAGGGACTTTTCCAATTTACTGTCTTTGAAGAAAAATTACAGTATTGCTCTCCGTTGAACAGGCTGTTGTGAGTTTGGTAAATATAATTACTCCATCCTATTTTTGTAACTTAAAAAAAAAAACAAACTATCAATTTGCTGGTCCCATGAAAGAACAAGATATACTGTACTTGTTAGTTTTTGCTTAAAACTAAAGATATTTCAGAGGCTGCTTTTATATTCTCATACTGCTCTCAGTTTCGCTTCTTTTTAGAAGCTGTTAGGCTAAAAATATAATTTAGTGACCTTTACTAGAGAGGAGGTACAAAAATATGACCTAAACATGAGTCTTCTTAAAAATTAAGTTGATTTTATAAAACAATAGAGGTAGTCATGTAAGTTAGTCTTACATGTATTTGTGAGCTTTGTATTTATAGATTGTCTCCAAGTTTCAGTTTAAAACAGGTAAGAAAAATAATGCATTTTCAAAGATTAACCTTATTAAATATAATTCTGGAAGAGAAATATCAGAGGTAGAATTGTTGCCAACTTTTGTTTTCTTTTCATATCTGATCTTGGCAAGGGTGACTGGTTAACCAACATTCCTTAATATATGATTTCCAATACACTATACTAACTCCATTTTGTTAGCTAGGAAAAGCAGGAAGTAGTCCTGTTCATTGATAATCTTTCACATCTTCCATAGCACCCCCAAACATAATATGTTGCATGTTTTTTAAAAATGGTTGCTGATTTGTTGACTTAAAGGTTTTAAAATATGGAATGAAAGGAGTGTTCTTTTGGTTCAACAAGAGCAAACAACCAGCTACAGCTTGCCTAGGCTGAATCTGCTAATCAGTCCTTGATACTGGCTATGTACAATCCAAAAGAAGAAATGGTGGGGTGCACATAGTGGGAAATGAATTTCTCTGAGGAAAATATGGCGCATTCAGAAGTGCTCTATGTAGAAATCACTGCTTTTGTACTCCAGTTATTTTCTTGGGTTGAGAGGCTCATGGTATGAAAGGCAGTGAAAGAAACATGGCATGGAAAAGTAATAGTCTCCAGAGGCCATTTACGAGTCCATGTCTAACACACTGCTAACCGTAGAATGTTTTGCTTGTATCAGCTGTATCAAGTGTATTCCTTAGACTTTGGTGTTTTCCTCAGTCCTAGCCTCTTTTTATACGTATCTTGTTAAAAGTTAGAACTACTTAAAAAGGTGAATGGAGCCTCAGAGGGTAGGTCAGTGGTAGGGTGCTTGCCTAGCACAAGCAGAACCTTCGGTTTGAGCCTCATCACTTCAAAAATAAATAAATAAATAAATGTAAATGGCTCAAATGTTAATATGATGAAATGTGCGATATTAACAGTAATCAAAATTTGTCTTTAAGAAATAATTCAAGAACATTTTTAATCATTAAAAATCAGAACCAGAATTAAATGGCTCTTTGCAAGCAATCAGATTAGATACTCTTTCAGATCGTAAAAGTGTAAGAGGATTTTACCTGTAGCTTAAAACATGTACATTAAGCATATGGATAGACACAGATACTTTTAATAGACTGACCTTCCTTACCTTCTGTGTGGCAGGCAAGTTGTATATATTATAGCATATCTTGAATGACCACTGTAGCCCTCTAAGGCATTGGGATTTCTATTTCAGGAGAGGTATAAACTCACTAGAGATGGTGAAACTTCAAGAGCATACAGCTAGAAAACAGAGCAACGACACAACCCCACATCTATCTGACTTCACAATCTTATTTCTTCTCATTACTCTGTGCTGCTTCCTTTTTTATTTTCCAAATAGTCAAATTAATTGATGAATTTTAGAAAGGAAGTTGTTCTGCAGTAGTCCTAATAGACCACTAGGTTGGACTTCAGCCAGTGCTGTATTTGTCTGCTAGTATATGTGTGATGCATATCTTTCTGTAACCTAGACTTGCATGGGTACAAGTTTAATACAAATAAGTGATATATATGTCTATTTATATATATTCTGTCTTGTCATGTTAGGCAAAGAAGAATAGTGTTGGAAGTTTGAGGTTTACTTGTGCCGTATTGTAAGTGAAAGGAGACAAAGAAGCTGTAATTAGTCTCACTCATTTATTGTGATTGTCACACAGGAGAGAAACTTCCAGTATTGCTGGGCTCCACCCCTTTGTTGCTGTTTTTAAATTTCATTCATTCAACACTTACGTACCTCTGCAAAATGGTGGTTTGGGTGGTAGAAAAAAATGTCATCAGTGTACAGCGTGTGTTTTAGTTGATAGATTGTAGTATGAACTTGTTTCACAATACCATGATAATGTTAAAAGAGAGATAGCGATATAGAGGGGCACCCAGATTAACATTAATGCTCTGAATCTCAACCACAGCATTCCACACTCTATTCCTTTGGTGAATACAATGGTGCTTCTCAAACTTCCTGAGGGATTAACTGGTCTTCTGACTTGAGCTATAAGGGAATAGGTTTGTCCTACCTTCTGCTTGTACTTTTGACCTGGGTTTTTGCCCCCTTTTCCTTTGGTCTCTTTTTCTTCTTTTAGGGCAGACATGCTATATTTTATGTCACAGTAATAAAAAAAAGGCATTTAGATACAGATTAGCTATTTCTGCTTACTCTCATAGGATGAATATATGTGATGCTGCAAGTTCAGATGTAATTTTTTTTTTCTTCCAAAAGAAACTTAAAATGAAGGTATGGAGAGCAAGAAATCCAGTATCTGCCAACCCTGGTCTTAAAATTCAGTCTTTATTGTTAGTAAAAGCCACTCTGCTGGCTAAGAAAACAATGTAGGGAAATGTAAAATATGCTCTAGGGCATAAGATGATCAAGAAGATACCCTTGTCTTCATCTACTCTATAGCATGTCACAGTTGATTTAGGTATGTTTGGTATGAAGGGAGGTCTATATTGTTAGCAGTTGGGTCCTTTGCAGTGCTGGACTTGCTAGTTTGAAGTCATGGATTGAGATGTTGTAGAATGCTAGGGGGAATTGTTAAGACCCACCAAGTGCATATTTCTGAAAGTACATGTCTGTCAGCTGGGAATTATTAATGTGGCCATCAGACAGACCTCTTGAAGACTGGAGGAAGTCTTTGGAACACACGGTACAACATATACAGTGCTGTAGTTAGTATATTAACTAGCTTTATCACATGTAAGCAGAGTGATGATGGGTGTGTGTGGAGTGGGAAGAGAGTAAATAATTGGCCATAGGTGGAAGTTCTGCTTTCTGTATTGCCTAAATCTTAAAATTTAACTGATACATTAAATAATCTTCAAACTGGTCTTAACAGATTCTGAATACTGAATATCAGTTGTTAATAGACTAGGAATTTTGTCTTTTTTTTTGCAACATACTCCAATATGAATTTTTGTATTTTGTACCTGTTTGGCACTTAGTAGCACTAGTAGATATTTTGCAAGTAATCATTGATAATTTTGATAGAATACAAAACTTAACAATAATTAGTATATTTCAGTGACTCAGTGTAGCTTAAAAAAAATAACAAGCCATGCTCAAACTGTCAAATATTGAGAAAATTGAGTTCCTGTATTTGAAAGTGTCTAGTTGCTTGCTTTAAGGGGGTAAACCTGTTTGATTTCTTTCTTAAGCTTGGCAGTTCTTCTGCAATGGCTCATCTTCATTCTCTGAAACATTAGCGTTAGAAGATCCTCAAGGTGGTCCTGGGCCTTCTCTCATTCTGTCTTCTCTACCCATACCCACGTCTCATTAATGCATGTAGAGCAATTACTGGCCATTCATAAATGAATGTAGAGTTTATTTTCCTGGTCTCTCCTAAACTCCAGACCTATACCTGTTTCCTCAGCACTTGCACACTCAAATATCCAAAACCAAATCCATGATCTTTCCTAAACTTTTTGCTAGCATGCTCCCTGCTCATTTATATGGCAGAACTAGAACCTGGGTCTAGTCAGTGATACCTTGCCTCCCTCCCATCTGCCTCTGTCCATCCTCAAGTGCTGGCAGTTTGACTCCTTACCACATTCCTCTAGTCAGTCTGTCTGCCTTCTCCCTTCTAATCTGCTCTCCTTGTTCTGTGGCCAAAGTGAACATTTCAAAATGTAAATCTGATCCTAACTTTCTCCTTCCAGAAAAGTGGAAAGAATTCAGTTAAACTTAAAAACTTTCAAAATGCATTCCATTTGGATAAGGTCCAAATGAAACCTTAACGTGCCGTACCCATACTCTACCTGGTCTGACTGGTCTCCCATCTCCAGGTCCATCCCAGCTGACACTCAGGCTTGCCTTCTTTCATTTCCTCAAACTAAGCACACTCTCTCCTGCCTTAGGGCCTCTGCTTGTTCTCTAGACTGCCATCAACACTCTTCTCAGTCCCCAGGTCAACTCCTTATTGTTGAGATCTTAGGTCAGTCACTCTTCCTCTGGGAAGGCTTCCCTAGTTGCCCAGTCTGGCTCTGTGGTATAGTGTCCCTACTCTCAGTGTTCAGATCTGCTGAATAGCTGCCTTTCCCAAAAGACTATGAGACTTGAGTCAGCAGGGCCTGACCCAACAGCTAGCAGAATTCCTGGTAGATTGGACACTTGGTAAATATTTGTTTACCAAATGAAATGCCATGGCATGTTCAAACTAGCGGGTCATCTATTATTCCCCTTTGGTCAGGAGTTGTTTAGAACCTAGCTGAGAAGGAGAAAAAAACTTAGACTATTGGTGTTTCCAAATTAGAGGTTTGTGATAAATTTGTTGGGAAGTATCTTGGACTTGAAGATCCGCCTGGTGCCTGCAGTGAAGTAGGTGTAGAGCAAGCAGTTATACTGTATGATAATGTCATATGTAAAAAGAGTTGGCTATATATATATGATGCTCATGTACTTACCAGGGAGTTGAGAATGTACATGCACACACATGTACATGTAAAGGTGTCATGTATTAATATAGCTGTTCCTTTTTTCAAGTTCTCAAAATATTATCTAATGGTACCACTTTTAGGATTATTGTCTTAAAAACCTTTCTTCATCTAAAATTAATAAATTTGATAAGTCAGCTTGGGATAAATAGAAGTTCACATTAGCATTAAAGAAAAGATTTACTGGACAAAATACTATATGACATTTCAGAAGCCAAGAACCCATGTAACAGAAAGCATACTGGTGGTAACTAAATCCAGCAGCAGTCTCCCTTATCTGGAACATGGTTTAGCATTAAGAAGAAGAAAGTCTCTGAGCAGCCAGAGGGCCTGCAACAAAATCTGTGCTTTGAAGTCCTTTGATTTTACACTTAGAAGAGTTCTCAGTGCATTTGCTTGGGATTGTCACTTATTTAAGATGTTGTCCTTGCAGTCTTGTTCATTTGCTGTCCCTACCACGTAGCAGTTAAAAGCAGGAGAAATGGTATTGTGAGCACGGCAAGAGGCAGGTTCCCTTGCAGCAGCAATGTTGGCAGATCTGATGGCCAGAGGGGAATAAGCAGAAAATACATTAAAACAGTGCAGTCCAGGGCCACCTGACGTTGGTTTAATTAGTTCTACCTGGGTATCCTCTAAGGGTATATAATTTATTAAATTGTAAACTCTTCAGCATTACTTTTGGGATATCTGTCTTCCTAACTTGCAAAATGAGTGTGATTAAGATTTATGTGATTACTTTTATTGTAACAGCAACTGAGGCTTGTTATTTAAAAGTTGTCATGTTTCCACAGTCTCAGTGAATTAAAGTTAGAAGTCTTGTATGATATAGTAAGGAAAATTTCTATCCAAGGAAGTTATAGAAAGCATTTTGATCCTTGAAATAGTAAACCTCTAAATAAACTGGAAGATTAGTTCTACAGCCTTGACGATACTGTGCTTTAGAATTACATAAAATTGGATACTGCTCATTAGAAATGTCTTTTGGAGTGTCTGTGTGGAAAACCCTTTTTGCTTTATTTGTTGGCCTGTCATTTTGTACCCTGCAATTTCTTTGAAATAATAGTAAGTATTAAGCTACCACTAATATATTCTGACCTTTTTCCTAGATTTCAAGAAGTCAGACATCAGCTCCAGCTTTGCAGCATTGACCAAATTTTGTAATTACTAAAAGGTTTTTGGTTTAATCAGATGGTTGCTTGTGAAAACATTCTGATGTTTACATGCTAAGATGTAGAAGATATTTACTTGTGTTTTCAAACATTTCAGTTTCTTACTCTTCCCCCTCCCAAACAGATTTTTAATTGGCTATATCTTTTATTGAATTTTCTGGACTTCAGTTAGTACTCTTTATTTTCATTGGGCATTAGATTTTAAAATTACATGACAGACTAGGGATGTAGCTTAGTGATGGATCACTTGCCTGGCACCTCCATGCTGTCAGACTGGATTGTAACAAGGTTCTAAGAACATTTCTGGTATTTCAAGTTCCTAATGGTATTCAGAATTTATAGAATTAAACTTCATCAAAAAATGTAGGGCAGACCTTTTGAAAGCAACAGAACAATTTATTTTTTTTAGAAAATTATATCTTTATCATTTAACAAATAGGACCATAGTATGCATACAACTATATAATTTGCTTTTTTCCTTAATGTATTTTGTTATCTTATTGAACATAGTGTTATTTTTTTGGGGGGAAGAGGGGGTGGATCTGGTAACAGGGATTGAACTCAGGATTTTGTGCTTGCTATGCAAATGCTTTACCACTTAAACCATACTAGAGCTGTCTTTTTAAGGATTGCATTATAGTCCATCATGTAATGTCTTAATTAGCAAGTTTCCCATTTTTAGACATTTACAGTGTGTTTTTGTTGTTATATTACACTGTAATGACCTCTTTTGATATGTATTTTCATACAGTGTGCCTTTAGTTCTATAAAATAAATATTCCAGAGTGGAATTGCTGAGTCAAAGGATGCATGTTTAAAAATTTGATCACATAGCCATTGTTGGGTAAAACATTGTGCCAGTTTACATTTGCCTCACGGTATGTGAGATTGCCCCACATTGCTGCCATATGTTGTGTATTATCAGTCTTCTGGTCACTCTGGTGGATGAAAGATTGTTTCTCACTTTAATTTCCGTGTCTTAGCTTTTCAGTGTTACTTTGCATCTTGTATAATTTCATTGTCCTTTCATTTCTCTGACACATTGGGAGAGCATTGTTCATTTTTTCTTATTGATTTATGTATTAATAGTAGCACTGACATTTGCTGAAATTACTTCTACTTTTGTGCTACACTTGACTTTGATTATAGTATTTTTCCCACTAAGAAGCTTTAAACTTCAATTCTTGAAAAGGTCTTCTGGAGAGTCAGTGCTGCATAGTGATTAAGAGTACAAACACCTGGGTGCCAGGGGTTTGTCACTGGCAAGAATTATAACTGGGAAGTTACTTGCCTCGCTTCCGCCTTGGTTTCTGCATCTGTAAAATCCAGATGATAATAGTATCTGTTTCAGAGTTACTGGGAAAACTGAAAGAATTCATGTTTGTGTGGCTCTTTAAAAAGGTGTTTGGTGAATTGTAAACAGTATACAAATAGGTATTATTCCCTGTTGTAAGATTTCTACTATAGAATTTTATGGGCTTTAAAAAATACTTTAATCTCAGATCCATCTGAACTTTTAGGGTTCTAATTTGATTTTCTTCAAATGGTTGGCCAAGTATCCCAGCATTGTTTATTGATTAAAAAAAAATTCCTTTTATCATGTAAAAATTTTTTATATACCTGAAAATTCTTAAGCACATATATTTCAGATCATTTCTTGTTCCAAGAGTCTATATTGCTAAATAACCCAAATTTCAAATCTTGTGGAAAGATTAAAAGAAAGATTGACCAGAGAGAAAAGGATCTGTCAGGAAGTTATCAGCTGTATCTTTGCTGACTTATCTATGCTGATAATTTGGTGCCTAAAATGTCTTTGGCTTCTTTGACAGAATCTGCATCCAGCTATCACCCTGGATAGCTCGTTCCTTCAGGAAGGGTAGCTCTGCTAAGCACTGTAGCTGTCCAGCCTGAACTTCTGTCCTCTCCAGATCTTCCATCCACACACCCTGGTCTCTGTAAACATTGCCACCATCTCCCTAATTGCTCTCCTCTTATTCCAACTTCCTCGGCTTTCTCTCAGTACCCTGTTCTGTTGTCAGGTGCCTGTCAGTCTTAGAGTCAATCCACCTTTCTCTACCACCATGACTGCTAACCCAGGGTTAGGCTACAGTCTGTCTTTACTGCATCCTCAAAATGAAGTCCAGACTCCATAACATAGCTTAAAAGCTCCTTGTAGTTGAGCCTCTTCTCACCCCTCGGCACCCCTTCCAGAACACTTGCTCCATTTATTTGGTACCATGCTTATAGCTCTATTTCCCCTGGAGACCCTTCTTCTTTCTCAATGTACCAGTAGTGGTTCCTTACCTGGAATATTCATTCTGTCTCTTTTGTGAGATATACTTTTTTATGTTTTTATTCTCTTTGCAATAAGGAATTATTGGTATTCCACTAAGAATAAATGTGGCTCCTGTAGAAGTACTACGCTGTAAATGCTGCTGAACTCTTTAGTTTAAGAGTTCTCAATCTGAGTTAGACCTGCCACTTTTAAACCTTTTTCGTTTTTCCCTTACCATCATACCTATATAGTCGTGACTTCCTGAACAGTACTGTTTACAAAGAAGTATTTGTTAAGCTCATACTGTTGTAAAATGAATCAAATTTTCCTAATAATTTGTGGTAAAATTTCAGAGGAACAGTCTAAGGGAAACAGTGCTAAGCCCAGGCTGTGCTGGAAACTAATCTAACTCCATCATAGGTCAGATGACAAATAGACTCCAATGCTTCAAGCAGAGAGTTTGACTAGGGCTTGGGCACCGCATCACAAGGATTATACCATCTGCCCAACCTCCAAAGATAAGGAAAGTCCTAGCAAGCTGATGGGCAGTTGGTAATCAAGCATATCAGATGCAAGCTACCTCAAAGCTCCTTCAGTCTAGTTTTTGGGTGTTCTTTCTAGAGAAATAGAAGGGCAGAGTAGTAAGCTTGCCAGGGCCAGTGTCTGTCATGAGTGCTGTCACCACTTCTAAGGCGAGGACATCCATGCCTTCATTAAACTTCATGACTTTTGTGAGCCAGACACCAGGGTGCCAAAAACCCAGCAAGAAGGAGGTTTCTATCCTCCTGTTACTTGGCCGGTGGGAGAGTTCACCTGATGCCAAGGGTTTGCTGGCTTCAGTCAGCTGAGTACTGGGAGATGTTGGGAGGACTTCTTGGGACACAGGAGGTGAGGTGCCAAGTCGTGAAGAATGAGGAAGAATGAAACAGGTGAAAGGGGCTTTACAGGGAGGTTTCATGACCTGGAGTGGATGGAAAACACATTGATTCAGAAGTCACTGGTCACAGGCTAATATTGAGAGTGGCAAGTGTAGCTTAGGTAGCTTCCTCTGAGTGGAGACAGGGTACAGAGAGGACTCGGAATAGCTGGGGACAAGATTCCCGGCTCCAGCAAAATAGAGAACCAGACAGAGTTCTCTACCTTGTTTTTGCTTTACTGCCCAGTCCTTAGATCTCAGTGCGTAGGACAATAAAAAGCTTTTATAGTTGGACAGGTTACCCCAGTGTACTAGGAAGTGGGTCAGGAGGCTCAAAGAAGGAGTTGCACCAGAGTTGGAACAGGACAGTCTAAGGTCATAAGTCCGGGAGCGGTGGCAGTATGGTTTCCGAGGCTTGTAGATTAGAAAGTGTTCTCATGCATGACAGATTCCATCCACTCTTATCCTGAATTTGGTTTTGGAACTGTGCATTTCCATTTCAGACACCGTTGTGTAGTGATTCAGTACCTCAGCCCTAGGAGCAGACCTGTTAGTTACTTACTGCCTTTGGATTCCAGAGAAGGAAGTTTTCTCTGAACCTCAAATTTCTCATCTCTAAAATGGAGCTAGTGGTGATAAGTAGGTGATAAAATGAAGCATGATTCCTTTTAACAAGTTTTAAATTAACTATAGATAGTACTACTGCAAGTGACTATGAAGACTTGTTACACCTTTGGCTGTACTGATAAGGATAAGAGTAAGACTTGCTCAATGTTAGGTTACTACTAGTTACCAAGAATTGCCAGTTACCATTAGTTTAGCAAAAGGCAGTTTGTGAGGATTATGCATCATCTTGATAGCAATTCATTTTCCCCTATTACTTTGGAAGAATTTGCTAGAATAATGGAACAGCAACTTTCAAAAGTCTGTGACATGGGCTAAAACATCTCTCCAGTAGTAGGTAGTTCAGGGTTCTTACCACTTTGTGATTTAAGCAAGTCTCTCAGGTCTCCTCAACTGTGAGAGGTAGGCTTACAGAACTCATTTCCCTTCAAGTTTTTAGAACTTTCTGAATTTTTAACTTGAAAGTTATTTCTTATGGCTAAATTAAGCAACTATTTTTTGAATTTATAAACTCTCGGGATTCTAAACCTGTGTACCAAACATGAAAAGAAACACAAATGAAAGCAGTGAAGGCCAAGAAAAACAATGTTATTATTTAATGAATGACATTAAGTAATGAATAAATAGTATGTTAAAAGCATGAAACTATGTTGAAAGAATATTATTTTGAAAAGTAGTTAACATGTTTGTGTTTAGTTAATATTACCTAGTTAGGGGTCTGGTTTTTGGTAACTGTACTGTTAAAAGCTATCTTTTTATGGCATTCTTCATTCTGTGAAGAAGGGACATTGACCAAGGATAGCCTGTACTATGCAAAGCAATCCTTTGACTTCTTTCTGTGTTTATAAATAAGACCTTTTTCATAAATATGCATATATATGCATACTTTTTTAGTTGAAACTTGAAAAGTGCATTACTCAGTGACAGTTGTGTTTTCTAATTATGAAAATGCAGATTTAATTATATTTTGGACATAATTTGGATAGAGTTAGCAGTTACTAGAAAGTATCAATTTAACTATGGATCCTTTTTTTTCTTTTTAATTTAATAATATTGGTCTTAAGTTTTAGAAAATTACGACTTTGAAGTAGGTTTGAAATAAGACCATTATACTGGCTTAATCATTGTGATTACACTAACTTGATCCACATTCATATAAACCTTGCCCATTGCTGTTTTTCATCCACAGAACTAAAGCTGCTCATAATTCATTGCTGAGCACTAAGACATTAGCAATAATTACTTTTTCCTTGGATTCCTGGTGGTGAAGAATACTTCATTCTTCCTGTTTCTTCACAACCAATGAAAGCACTTCTTATTGTTGTGATCAGCTTTCGGATATTTATTTGGGGCACTTACTATGGTTTCCAGACAAGGCTGTGATAAGAACAGAGCAGTGGTTTTCAACCTTGGTTGCTTTAGCACCATTCTCTAGTCTGTTGTGACTGATATAACTGGCTATAGGTTTTTGCTACCAATAAAGCAGCTAGACTGTCATCTGCACAATGCAGACTGAAATCATTCTGCAGTTTTATAAGTGGATAGTAGAACATTCCCTCCATTGCAAGAGGATTTGCTAGGAGAGTTTTAAATAGTACCAAAGACATAGGAGAACAAAGTCTTTTCCTTTTTGGGCTTAGATCCAAAGAGGCAGTTTTGGCATCAAAAAAAAAAAAGAAAAAGAAAAAGTATATTCAAGAACTTCCTGCTTTCTCTTCTCCCTCTTACTTTCTGGGCCAGGTTTTGGTAACAGGATATAAAACCATTAGTGCCTAAAGTCAGCTTATCTCTAAAGTCAGCAACTTGCTCAGAAATGTGTTAAGAATTACATTGAGCAATGTAATGCTGCATTCTTGTTGAAGGAGCTTCAGTGTCACAGATTTTAATTGCTAAGAACAAGTCATTAGAAAATTCTTATCTAAGTAGTGTTTAGTTACCTTGAGCTAAAATGAAGTTCTTTTGCAGGTTCTGTCTCTTTCCTGTTTATCCTTCCCTCTCCCTTAAACATGTATCCATACACACACACACACACTCTCGCGCGCGTGCACCCATACATACACAGGTTTTGGTCAAGTACTGCCTTTTCATTCCATGCTGCCAAGTTGTTTTGTGACATGTTGCAGGATCTATTTGCTGAGCTATTTGCTATAACAGTGTTGTGCCAGTATACTCACTTTGTTCTGTGTTTTCTTGGTGTGTTACTAAAAATACATCTCATTTTATAAATCATTTATTGAGCACTGTTAGGGTTTGCATTTTAATCACGTTACCTGTCTGCTTTACACTTTGGTTCACCTATATTGAACTTTGATTCCAAGGTCAGTTGCCTGTCTTCAGCACCTTTGCCCCAGCTATGCCCCAGCTATTTCATTTTGCGTGTATTTAGATCACCTGAGCTAAATTTTATTTATATAGAGTTTTAAAAAACAGTCACAAAACTTAGCACAAAATCATAGAAAATTTTATACTATTAGTTACTGATTTTTCAATGCCTAATCTAGGATTGATTTTTTTTTTAAATGTACTATGGGAGGTTGCATTGATAATAACTTTTATATGGTTTGTGAAGTTTCTGCTTAAACAATATCATTAAAATGTTCATTCTTTGCATATGCTTAGGCAGATAAAAAAAATCTGAGATCTTTTTAAATATGTTCTTTCTTTTTTTTTTTTTTCATTTTTCTTTTATTATTCATATGTGCATACAAGGATTGGTTCATTTCTCCCCACTGCCCCCACCCCCTCCCTTACCACCCACTCCGCCCCCTCCCTCTCACCCCCCCAATACCCAGCAGAAACTATTTTGCCCTTATTTCTAATCTTGTTGTAGAGAGAGTATAAGCAATAATAGGAAGGAACAAGAGTTTTTGCTGGTTGAGATAAGGATAGCTATACAGGGCATTGACTCACATTGATTTCCTGTGCGTGGGTGTTACCCTTCTAGGTTAATTCTTTTTGATCTAACCTTTTCTCTAGTACCTGTTCCCCTTTTCCTATTGGCCTCAGTTCTTTCTTTAAATCACTAAAATATCTTGGAAATTTCATCATTTCACCACCACAGCTCCATCTTCCACAACTTTTTACCCATGAAAACGAGTTAAAATTATGTAGTTTTAAAGAATCATGTGAACTTGGGGTCTGCTGATAGCTGTCACCCTCCTGTAGGATTCTGTCATCTTTGACTCCTACCTGGAACCTCTGCCATTGTGATAGATGGTGCTGTCAGTGCTCCAGTTGCTCTGGCTTTCACATTGTCCCCCACAGTCCATTAACATTTTAGGAGACTGCAGCAGGAACTGGTGAAGGGCAAAAAAGTGGGGAGAGGGGTGGGTGACTAGAATCAATCTCTAGAGCCAGCAAACTGCAAAACCTAATCAGGCCTTTTTCTAGGGAATTAGACTCTGAAAGAGGAAGATGGAACACCCAAACCTAGCCCCAATTTTTTTTAATCCTTGATTTGTAATTTAATCTCTTTCTGTTTGTTTGTTTTGTAATTCAGCTTAATCAGAGTACCTTCCAAATGGTGGCATTTAACCCACCATTTAAAAAATTGGCTGCATGTTAACTTCTGCATTTAATAAATACTCAGAATCACTATTTCTTTTAGAACTTTAAACATTTAAAAAAACCTTTTGAGCATTCTAGTTTATTTCAAGATATTAATGTAATACTAATGTAAGAATTAAAAATATGAATTCCATGAAAATTCTTTTTTGACTTTTTATGTGGTGAGTTGGTGTAGATATTTTGAAAATTAAAATTACTCGGATACTAAACTCCAGGTGTTTTTTACTGTTTGTGTTAAAATGAAAAGCCTAATCAAATTGCAGTTCAAGTTCAAGAGATTAGACATTTTTTATGAGCATAAGTGATTTCCTCTTTTACCATTTAGCTGCTGGAGAAGGAATGGACAGGTAGGTGTGTCTTTAGTTGAAAGATTCTTAACCTGCTCTCTGATTGCTTATTGTGATAGATTATTAATATTGGCTCAGAGTGTGAGGCCTGACCCCCATTACTGTCTCACAACCTCTACAGAAGAATGAACTTACTTTCACCTCTTTTGAGTTTGACTGTCCTGCTCCCCTATTAAAATCTGAGATCCTAACATAAGATGATGGTAATGAAAGTGCTTTCAGAAGGGCAGAAATAAATTACTAGGGTTCGTAATCATAGCATTTTAGAATTCAAAAGCGCACTGTCTGACTCTTAAGTGATGGACCTTGCAGTAAAGAGTTTCAGCCATTGTCAGGGTTTCCCACTTCAGTGCATGGCCATGCCTACCTTGTTTGCCCTAGTTCTTCATTACTTTTCTACTGTGCTTGTCTTCCTTGAACTAACAGTAACCATTAACTTGCTCTGCTTTGTATATTGGTTGCATTGTTTGCTTTGTCTCATTTAAACCTTACACCATTTTTATGAAGTTCAAATTTTATTTCCATGTTACAGTGAGAAATCAGACAGAGAATTAAGGTAAGGGACCAGTTCAGCTCAGTGAAGTCTGAAACATGAACTCCAGACATTGAACTCCAAATCTGTGCTCTAGAACTTTGCAGTTATCTATTATATATTTTTAACTTTTTTGAAAATTAGGAAGTAAATTTGAGTTGCATCAAAACAGGTGTCATTATCTTGTCTTGGAAATTAAATCATTCATTTCTTTATCTTTTATCCATTATTCCTCACATTGTATATGATGTAGTCAAAACACTATCTAGTGATGATTTTTTTAATTAGCATATAATAGTTGTATAAGAAGGATACATTGTGACATTTACATATGTGTTTATAGTATATCCTAATTACAGTCACCCCTACCATCATTCTTCCCTGTGACAACTTTTTAAATTATCTGTTTAGATCTTCCAAAAACATAGGAAACACCAGTAAAAACATTTTGGTGTTTTGTTTTTGTTATTGTTGTTACATGAAGTTCCTTATAAAATAAGGCAAGTTGAAAACACAAATAAGTTTAGACTTAAATGTGTCAGGCAAGAGAGTAAGCTGCAGACTTCAAGCATAGTTAAATTTCCTTAATGCACACATTTTTTTTGCCAGCAGAATGAGAGATGTGTGGATGTGCACCTTCATTAAAAATATTAATTTCATTATTAACACTTGTAGAGTACTCTGCCTTTTACTAAGTGCCTGCCCAAACTTTGGCTCCTATAAGTATCATTCCCATTTCCTGGTTGGTGGGAATGAGTCAGAAGGTGGTAAGAGGAGAGTGACAACTCCTGACACTCTGCTGTGTGTCACACACAGTCCGTCCCCTGCCTCTTGTTCTTAGCTCACACCCAGTTGTCCTGTGCATGCTCCCAGGAGCTTCCTTTGGTATCTCAGGCATTTTGAAAATTATTTCCTTATAGCTAGTGGTAGCTAGTAGAATTTTTATTAATAGGTGTGGGGAGGAGAGAAGAAAGCTAGTTTTCATTCAGTCATTTCAGACTTCAGTATTCTTTTAGTTGGTATGTTTTAATTGTTGGTAAAGCCTTACTAAGTTGACCAAAGATAATAATATCTAAGGCCAGCCTCTAGCATAAAATTCTGCCTAAATGGATTTCAGTTCATCTTACTGTTCTCTTTCAGTGAAATAAGTCAATGAATGTCTGCCTGTCATGTGTGGACCTTTATTTTGTGTTCAGCAGGCATCTTTCATAATTAAAAGAGCTTAGTGGCTCTGAGAGAATTTAGTAATCTGCCTTCCCAACAAACAAAGGAGATTATCTCCAAGTTTAACTATAGAAAGGGCACTCAGATAAAACTGAAATCTCCTTCTAGGCAAGATTAATTTTTTTACCCTTAAGTGTGTTTCTGACATTATATTATCTTGTCTTCCTCAATAATAATAGTAATGTATTTGTCATTCTGTAAATCTTACATATGAGCTGCTTCTGGAAACTTACACTATGACTTCAACTCTGTATATGTTGATTGACACACTTATGTGTGTGCTATCTTGCCAAGAACTGAACTGTCCCCAGGTGAAAGCTGGAATTGGGGGATGTCACAAGAGTTTAATTCTTGTGGTTTCTACTAATTATTGATAACTTGTAGCAAGTTTCATGAGAAACTCTTGGAGAAAACTGAAGCTTAGTTATAGGCTCTACCAGGATTTGACATTGTTCATGCTGGATATGAGGACACCTTAATGAATGAGAGAATAATTAGTGTAAAGTAAGATACGCTTAAGTTTGTATCTTATCACATTAATAGTAATTTCACCTTTAGGATTGAAGTTTCATGGCCTCTCTTGTGTTTCTGTCAGTGATGACTTTGCCCTTTGATCTGTGAATTGCTCAGAGTCTGGCACAGGTGCTAAGTTTTTGAGAAATGAATGGACGGTTCCTGTTGGCAAGCGTAATTCCTAATAGATAGACCCAGGCTCACGTTGGTACATTTGAAAGGGCAGCAGGAAAATGTTAGCTCAGATTCTTCCCTGAGGAGTGCCAGTATTTCCTGGAAGAGAGCAGAGAGGAGCCCACAGGGGTCCTGAAACTTAGCCAATTACGAGACAAATGAGGTAGGGAAGAGCACTTTCCCAAGAGGTGGATGGTCAACAGCAACAGTGCCACTGGAGGAGGGCCACAAAGGGCATTGGTGACTACTTCAAGACAGAACACATTAGAAGAGTGGTGAGAATGGGAGCTACCGTACTTCATTGAGAGATGAGCAGCAGGTGGGAAGCACAGGCTGCTGTAGGGAAGCCTGGGGAGGAGGGAGATGAGAGAGGCAGAAGCAACAGGGTTTGCAAAGACTAAGCCTTTTGGGTTTTGTTAATTTGGTTTCTGTTTTAAGATAAGAGAATTCATATAGACTGAATATAGAAAGCAAAAAGGAGGAGGTTTTCTTTGTTTTTAAAGTAATGAGTACACGTTTCTGAAATGCTATTATTTCTCAAGAAGGAGGTTTAGTGGATTGATTGATTGATAGTTAATAGAAGCTACTCTGTGATGAAAAGCTTGCCACGGTTATGAAATGTGTACATAAGGGTTTTCCTGTTGTTTAAATTATTATAGTTCATGGCATAATAGTGTTCATTCACCCAACAAATTTTATTAAGAATTGGCCTTGTGCCAGACACTAGGAATACAACAGTGATGAAACATAAACATCCCTGCTCTCATAGGTATTACATTCTAACAAAAAGTGGTTATGAATTTGCCTAAAACCCATCAGCATGGTTTCTGTTCACTTGATATTTTCCTGTCCTGTGAACTTGCCTTACAGTGATAATGGACAGTTCCTTTAAAGTGACCATCCCTTATCCGGATTGTTTAGGGATTACTTTTGGTCCCCATGTCCTTGGCACTTGGGTCCTAGTAGTACCTTTTGTTACATCCTACAGATACTGTCCCTCCCCACATTAAAAAAAAATTTTTTTTTGGTGTTACTGGGGTTTGAACTCAGGGCTTTGTACTTGCTAGGCAGGCGCTCTACTGCTTAAGCCACACCTCCAGCACTTTTTGCTTTGGTTATGTTGGAGATAGGGCCTCACTTTTTACCTGACCAGCCTGGACCTTGATCTTCCTATTTTATTCTTCCTGTTGTTGCTGGGGTGACAGGTATGTACCACAATGCCCAGCTTTTCTCCATTGAGATAGGGTCTTGTGAATTTTTTTGCCTGGGCTTGCCTCGAACCTCAATCCTGCCGATCTCTGGTGCCCACTTCCTCCCACATTTTAACTTGATGAGGATGTGTCCCTGACTAGTACCAATGAGACTTTGGTGTTGAAGATAGGCATGGCAACATGGGGGGGGGTTGGTCCAAGAGCACTTAAAAACAGTAAATAATACAGTATATTGGTGATAATAAAATATCAACATTTAAAAATAATTCTTAGAAAAGTAATTTAAGACCTATTTAGAAATACTCTGTAGATATTGCTTATTCTCTTGCATACTGATTGGCTTTCTTGGATGGAAAGTGGTAGAAACATGGATAATACTTTGGTAGTTGTGCAGGGTTTTTTTGTTGTTGTTTGTTGTTTGGTTTTGAGATGAATCCAGGTGGCCTCAAACTCAATATCCTCCTGCTTCAGCCTCCCAAGTGCTGAGATTATAAGCATGTACTACCACATCTGCCTGGCTTCTTGTTTGATGCTTGGTTTGGTTTTTATATTTCTGAATCAGGATATACTAGCAAGAACTGACATGGTATTGCATCAAATTAAAAAGCTTCTTCTACACAGCAAAGGAAATAATTACCAGAGTGAAGAGATTTACAAGAGGGGTGCACAGTGAAGGTTTAAATTAAAAGAAAGACAAATGTGACTGAAATATGAAATTTAAATAAATTAAGGTAAACTACAAGAGTCAGATCAGTTCTGCTCTTTAGTCCAAGTAAATATTGTAAAATAACTGCACCTTGGGATTGGAAGGTATAGTTCAGTAGTATGGCATTTGCCTAACAAACATGAGGCCCTAAGTTGGATCCCTAGCACTGCAAAAGTCAGTAAATGGGCAAATGAATTAAACAGATTGTTATCGAAAGAAGTACAAATGGCCAGTAGATACATGAGAAAATGTTCAACATCCTTACCTGCCAGGGAAATTCAAATCAAAAAGACATTGAGATTCTGTCTCACCCCAGTCAGAATGGCTATCATCAAGAAAGCAACAAATGCTGGCCAGTGTTGTTGGTGAGAATGTAACTTAGTGTGGCCACTGTGGAAATCAGGATGGAGGTTCTTCAAAAAAAACTTAAACTAGAACTACCATATGATCCCACTATACCACTCCCATGCATGTATCTGAAGGACTGTAAGTCAGCATACAGTAGAGATTCCTGTACACACATGTTTATTGCAGCACTATTCACAATTGTTAAGTCAAGAAATTACTCTGAGTGTCCATCAGCGGATAAGTGGATAAAGAAAATGTAGCATATATACACTATGAAGTATTATTCAACCATAAAGAATAACTAAGTTATATCATTAGCTGGGAAATGGATAGAACCAGAGCTCATCATGTTAAACAAGATAAGAAGACAAATTTCAAATGTTTTCTCTCATATGCAGAATCTAGATTTTTTTAAAAAAGATGTTAAAGTAGAAGGGGAATTATTTGGGAAGAATTAAGTTATTGGGGGAAAGATAAGAGAGGGTAAGGGGGAATGAATATAATCAAAGTACAGTTACATACATATATAAAAATGGCGATACAAATGAGACTCGTTATTTTGTATAATACACACTAATAAAAATAAACAAAAAAAATAGATGATCTATATTTCATGCTTATACTGTGCTTTCAAATGTTTCCTGCCAGCTGTATCCCCCAAACTAGGAGAATCCAGGTTTGAGGACTTTGAATTCCAGGTTTCAACACGGCACCCATTTATTAACCTGCTGAATGTTGGTTCCCTTTCTCCATCTCAGGTTGCTTCCCTAATAGGCTGCAGTCTCATGACTTCTGCCTCTCTCCCCTTCTAGGCATAAAATCTTTGGGGGTTTTCTTCAAGTCTATATATTCCCACTAACCACAGGAAAATCAGCAGTCATTAACAAAATTACAGACATGGGTAAGTTCTAAAGCTATGGGAAAGTTTTTTTCCACTGGAGTATAAATGATCTAGACTTGTGGTTCTCAGCTTCTTTCCCTGACCATTTATTGTGTTTTCCTGGAATGAAATCTTTCATTTCCCCTGACCCGTGCTCCGTGCTCATCTCTCTCTCTGGGGTGCCCTGAGGACTAATGGCAGATGTTTGGCCTACATAGAGGCCTTAATGAAGGTTGTTTACATCTCAGAGACCTTTCTGTTTTGGATGCTCCTGTTGGAAAGACATTGCTTCCTCACAGGCTGCCATGTACAAATGCTGGACATATGAAAGTCAGTACTACAGAAGTGAAAGATAAGTAAGATAAGCCTTGCCCTCAAGTAAAACAGCTCAAGGGGAAAAGATCAGTCCACTCATTTATTCAGCACATACTTACTGACTACCTCCCTTTTGCCACATTTTCTGCTAGGATAAGGGAAATAAACTTGAGACGCATTTCCTCCTCAAGGATCCTACAGTCAAGTGCTGGAGACATGTGAATAAGAGGTCATTTAGCAGGTGTTTGTTGAATGAGGAATGAGGAAAGACCCTTCTGCTGTGTTACAGTGGCTGTGGCCACTGGGAGAGGACAAAGGCAGCATCTAGGACAGTTTCTCCAAGGAAGGAGACCTTTGAGCTTAAGTAATGAGGTGGAACTTGTGGGCTGTTAAGAACACCAAGGAGGGCTGGTGGAGTGGCTCAAGTGATAGAGTACCCACCTAGCAAGCGTGAGGCCTGAGTTCAAACCCCAGTACTGTCAAAAAGAAAAGACAACCAAGGGATGTGCCTAAGAAAAACTAGGCAAATAAAATAGAATAAAAATTGTTAATATTTTTTGTTTCTTCTATGCTAGGTAGCCTCACATTTTTATCAGCTGTCAACTTGATTTTCATGTTTTAGTTTTAAAGTTTTGAGGTTTGTAACTTTGGTTCATTATCAGCCAGAATAATAGTGAATTGAGTAAGTTATTCTTGATAAAAGGAATAGTCACATGCATGTTTATTCCATGTTTTAAATGGAATAATATAGTTTCTATATTACAAGTACAGTTCTTTGCTCCATTTCCACTCAGATTGTTCTTTCATATCTGAAGTCATTAAATAAGAGAATGATTATAATGAAAATCTTTTGAAGCATATACCAGACTGGTAAGTATAAACCTGCCAGTATGCAGTAAAATCAAATGCATTTGGTTGCACTAAATTGCTGTTTTTGCTGTAGTGAAAAGAAATTGACATGTTTGTGAATAACTACAGGATCTGACCAAAATGAAGAGGACATTATTTAGGAAGGCAGTGATTTAGACTGTATTTAGGATAGGATATTAGAGTAAATGTACCTTCTGCTTCATGTGATTAGTAGGCAGACATCTTTGCTATTAATAATTGCCTAAGTGACATTTTTTAAGGAAAGAGTGCCACCTACTGAGTGAAGATTTTTTTTTTTTCTTCTATACAATTCACTTTGAATCTTCTTTGGATTCTTAGTTTCTCCAACCATAGTGTGCAGTTACCTTCTGTGGTGGCTTATGCCAAATAGTGAGCCTGTCTTCCAGTGGATTTGCTCAGGTGCTTAGGATTCTCAGGAGGAATTTATGCCTACAAAAGCAGGTGGAGAAACAAAACCTAAACATAAGCATGATTCAGCACTTGACTGGCTTACATGAAGGATAGGAATGTAAATAGGTCCTGGTCAGGGGTGGGTGCTAGTGAGAGCAGGGAGGATGAATAAGGCCAATGCACTTTACATACTTGTTTGAAAATAAAGCAGTGAAACCTGCTGGAATTATTTTAAGATGAGGGAAAGGAGTATAAGGGAGAATGATGGAGTTGGTGAATCTAACCAAGGTACATAGTAAACATATATGGAAATAGCACAGTGAAACCCCCCTGTACAACTAATACATGCTAATAAAAATATTTTAATTTTTTTTCAGATAATTTTTTAAAATTTTGTTTTAAGCTGGGCATATGAACACTGATTAGGAATAAATGAAAACTGTTTGGGAAGAAGTAAACCCTTCAAGAAGTAATTGAAGGAGATTGAGGAACATTGACCCTGGCCAAGATCTATAGGGGAGACTTGTTTCTCTTCGGAGATAATATTCATACAGAGATTGTTTGATCACAACTTTGAAGTCACTGGAGGGATTGCTGAGATCAAGTTGTAAATTCAAAGAGCTACTTCAGTCATTTACATGGTGCTTTTTGGTAATAAGTTCTTTAACAATAATATATAATCTCATCAGTGAAATGTTGAAAACATGAACACTAGCAAACACATCAGTATCAGAATTAAAGTATATTATTTCAGAATTTTACATAGCCATTATTTTTAGCATATTGGCATATTTTTGGTGATGGGCTTTATTGTTGTTGTCTCCAGCTTTTTCCCCTTGTTTTATTGGATTATGAAAGTAAAAAGTGACCATCTTTTTTTTTTTTTTTCCCAAACGGTTTTTGGTGTTTTGAGACAGGATCTTAATGTATGAAGGGATGATAATTTTAAGATCCTTAATTGATAAAAGAAATATATAGTATATTGGAATTCATTCAACATAAAATGTTTTATATTTTTTAAAACAAGTATATACATCTTATGTCCTAAACACCAGATGTTAGTCACCCTTTTTTAGGTGAAGTATAACTATTTTGCAGTTGTCTGCTCATGTCACTTAAATAATGAATGTTAATTAGCTGAATAGCAAATATTCTCTGAAAACATAGTTTTTAGTCACACAAAAGCAGAAATGTTTTAGCCGTAATTATGTTTTCAAATTAGCCCACAAAAGACTATACTAACTGCAGTTAACACTGTGTCACAGCTTTTCTCCTTAAAAAAGAAAAGTAAAGCAAACCATAATTTCTGTGTCTTAACACAGACTAAGTATTTCTGATATTATTATCCCAGATTCTAAACACAGTAGGCCATCTTGTTGTAGAGAGCCCTGGGTTTGGGAGTGGAGTTCAGTTTGGGCCATCAACACAGCTGGGACTGAGGCTTGGCCACTAACCACCTTATTTTGAGTTACTGCTGTGCATTTCTGATTCATTGCACTTATATATGGGAAATGGTTATGTGACCATACTGTGATGCAGTAATTTTTTTTAAAAGACTATAAAAGTTAATATTTTCAATATAAAACAGCATTAAAATCTGTCCATTCTTTGTACTCTCCACTTACTTGAATGTGCCTCTTAACAGTTTGATCTTTCTGAAAGAGCTTTGATAGAATTTTATAGGGATGAGTCTCACCCTGCTGGTAATTAAGTGTGAATTTCTTGTATAATAGTATCAGTATGGAGTATAAAAGTCTGTGTAAGTCTTTCCTAGCCCAAGTTATCACCAAGGGATTTGTAGATTCACATAAGTATTCTGTAGATGGTGAAGTGAAATGAAAGCATACTTACATTTGAATACACTGGGAGCCAGTGGATTATAGGAGTGGCAAAAATATTTTATACAAATGAAAGGCCAGAGGTAATCTCCAGATGTAATAAAGGCTGTTAATGGTTTTATTAAGCTTTACAGTTTCTGATATTCTGTCTCCCCAGTAAGAATATAGCATCCATATGGTGGTGGTCATGTGAATCATAGTATTCACACTGAACATCCCCAACTCCCAAAAGCAGCCTTCACATTCCACATGTCTCCAGTCAATAGTGTGACCTCCTGAAAACAGAAAAAAATAGCTCTGTTTTGCTGCATTCACGTTTTTGTTAAATATTGTTAAAGTTTAAAACAACATAGATGAAGAGAACAGGGTTTTGAAGCCAGAGAGATCTGGTTTTGAAACACAGATTTTCCTCTTAATTGTGGATAGTTTATTAAGTTAATGTTTAAGAGTTGATCCTCAACAGTGAAGATGATGAGTCTTACCTTGTACCTTGGTGAGACCTAGAGCCCCATTTGAACAGCTCCTAGTGCTGTACCTAGAAAGAGGAGGTACTCCATAAAGGGTAGCTTTAGCAATAATGGTAGTAGTCACAATTACATTTATTATGTTTACCACATACTTGGCACTGTTACTGTTTTATCCAGGTTATTCACTTTAAAACTGAGGCTTAAGACAAGGCATGGCATATTGCACATGAGTCATAAATATTACTGTTATTGGTATTATCTCCACTTCATAGAAAAAGAAATTAAAATAGGAAATGTACTCCTAGTATCCACTCTATGATAGGTACTGTTATCACCACATTATAGTGAAGAAACTGATGCACAGAGAAGTTAAATAACTTGGACCTAGTAAATGTCAGACCTGGCTTTGAACTCAGGCAGTCAAGCTCCAGAGCTCACTGGGCCACACTTCTTGATTATGTATGTGATATGACATCTTACCTGCCCACCCTAGAATATGTCTTTCAAGGTGTACGATCTCAGTTGACAGAAGTGGGCTGGTGGAGTGGCTCAAGTGGTAGAGTGCCTGCCTAGCAAGTGTGAGGCCCTGAGTTCAAACCCTCTTGCCAGGGGGAAAAAAAGTCAGTTGATAGACGGTTTTGGTTTTGTTGCATATACAACCAGATTTCCTCATAGACCCCATCCTGTTAAATTGGGTCACTTTGATGGAAGCTATACAGATTTTACTGGTTTGGTTGGCTGTTTTCCCTATTAATACTCTAGCAGTCTCTCTGCCCCCACAATACTCCCTAAAATCCCCCATGTGGGTCTAACATGCGTGTGCTGGGAAAAAACTGTAGTCCCTTACCCTGTAACCTTCTCTTGGGCAATGCTACTTCCTCAGCCATTGCTATCACCTCCCTAAACTGTGTTGGTCTTGCAGCTTCTGCCAGGGACTGATTTAAATCTGCTCTTACCTGGTTTGCCTACCAGTCACTCCTAATGACACCACTATCATGTTGAAGGCACATAAGTGTCCTGCTCTGCCAGAGCCTCAGGGTCTGCTGCAATGAGATGAGAACCATTCTCCAGCCCCTTTTTCAAAATTCATATTCTGGGGTTTTCTTGTAGCCAACAGGTTTTTAGAGAAAATTATTTGCCAGGGTTTTTTTGCTTGTAGCTTCTTTGTCTTCTCACACCCAAGTCCTTGGCAGAGAATAAATGGGCAAGACCAGGGATAAATCTTTGTAACAAACTCTGACCTCTGCCAGTGGTTGGATTGGGCCAAGTTCCAGTATCTTCTGCTCATTTCCCTTAGGATGAATTCATATCGGAAGACTTCACCAGATTGCTGGCTGTCTGTTAAATAATCTTCTCCCCTTATATTTTAAAATTTTTGCAACCTTAATTATAATGCAGACATGCTAAATTTTATGATAGCTTAATAAGTCTTATACCAAGACATTAAGACAACTGGTGTTAGTTTCTTATCTGGATTTTTCTTCTTAGGACTATTAACATTAGAGTTAGAGGATCTGTCAAGAAGATTTAGTACAGATTTCTTGTAGTATGTTCCAAAGAGCACCTACTTATCAGAGTTATTCTGCTAAAAGGACAGTAAGTGTGAGGCATGCTGCTCTCCTTCTTTTTCATGATTCACATAGGTTTTTATTAGAGGCTTTGAGAATTTCAACAATAAATAAACCCAACTAACTTCACATTAGCTAGTGTTTCCTAATCTGCAGAAGCATATGATTCTGTAAGTTGTTATGGAGCATCATTTTTGCAAAAGTTACGTCTCTGTGTAGACTTATCTTCTCTCACCCTTTACCAATTCCATGTCTGCCAATTGAGTTCTTTGAGTTATCCAGGCATCATCTTCTCTGTGCCTCCTTTCAGAATGCCTCTATCTAAAATTAACAATAGAGTGGTCCTGTTGCAAGTATTTCTGGTACTTTAAATACTCCTTTTATACCAGAGGTGGTGTTGTCTGTCTTGCCTCTGTGAGAGTACATGTCTGGATGAATAGAGACCCTGTCTTACCTACTTTTTGTTTCTTTATTTTTATTCTCTTGCCTAACCCAGTGCTTACATGTGATAGGTGTGCCAGTATTCATTGAAGTGGACTGGTTTAGTTGCATTAAAAAGCATAGAGAAGAAAAGCTGCATTTGTCAGGAAGTATTCTTTCTCATTCTGAGCATCCTAGTTAACATGCCTTTCCACCAGCCAGAAGGAAGTAGTATAGAACTAGCTGTTCCATGGGGGTTTGAAAGAAATCATTCTCCTAGCAAAGGCTATAAGAGAGCTTTGTGTTCTAATTCAGCAGTATCCCTTCTCCATTAATTTCAAAACATTAAAGCCAAGAAAAGGGTTTTATTAAAATAGAAGATAGAGTGTTACATATTTAACCTTCAGCCACTTTTCTTAAATCATGGGAAGGGAATATGTGCAATAGCAGATTGTTTTTCCAGAATACACACCCATTTGGAGAACCTTCCAAAGAAAAACATACTCTTCAACCTAACACTGACTTGGGGTCCTTTTGACACAATCCAAGACAATGAGGGAGTAGTCATCTTTTCTGTCAAATGCCTGCACTGTGCCACATGCCAGTGCTTCCAGGTAGAAGGCAGGCTATTACAGGTCCCTTGCTAAGAAGTGCCCTGCAGTACTGGTATAGGAAGTTCCAGTCTCCTTCTTTAGTGAAGTTTGAGATCTCGTGAGGTTTATGCATCATCATGTATACTTTACCAAACCTGGACTTGTCAAATAGCACAACAGGGAAATCTTGAAAGGAAATACACATTCAGCCAAATACTGTGACTTTTCCTTGCTTTCTAATTAATCTGTGTTCAACAATTAAGGAAGAGGATACTCAGCATCCCATTTTTTCCCCCAAAGGTTTATAAAAGTTCATCCTCAAATATCAAGGACACAACAAAGGAAAAAATAAACAGTGGAATTTTTGGCAGTGAATAGCAAAAGAATACAGCTTTCATGAGCTTTAGTTAGAAAGAAACAAATGGGAAGTGGAACCATCTTGATGTTAAGCCTCCTGAGGAAACATCAGTTGTCAGAAAATTGTTCGCATTAAATCTGATAGATTTTCCAAATTCCTGAGAAGAAGATGAGAGGAAGAGTAGTAGTATTTAGGAGTTATTACAAAAGCGGTTTCTTCAGAGGGTGAGAAAAATAATTTAAAAAATAATTAGTTGAAGTGGTATTCCAGAGATAGTAGCTTTATACTCATTTGTGTTGTCTGTCCTTGATACCGGAGGCATTGTTTTTTTATCACTGAAGTTTTCATACATTTCATGAGATGACAAGTCTTAACAAAATCACCACTCATAATTCTGACCATTTTTCCACTTGTAATATTAAGAACAGAAATTTCAGTTCACAACTCCTTACAAGACAGCAGATTTCATTAAACTTGATTTGTCGGTAACTATAGAACTGACGTCACGTTGGTTTCATTTTAGCCTGATTTGTTTTCTTTCATGCTCACACTCAGAGGAGTGTTAACCTGAAAAAATGCCTGTCCTCATCTGCTGCTTTCTAAAAAATAATCTTATCTCAAAGTGATAGTTTTCTAGGATTTTCTTGAACCAACCTAATTTGATTAATAACTTTATTTCTTATCTCCTTTAGTTTTTAAAATTCTTACCCATTTTAACAGTTATTGCATATTCTTAATTGTCCCTACTTAATTCTACTCCCCTTCCCTAGTTTCTGATGTGTAATTTACTTGTCTGAATTATTTTTTCTTCCTAGCAAGTCTTAACTTCTGTTGCAGTTTTACATTCTCAATAGGCATATGCATAATTGTCCCCATGACTTGACAAAGTGTACATACTCAGTTTCATTCTCATGTAAATTTGTTGATTTTTATATTCATCTGTTAACACATTTAGAAGGAAGAATTTAGTTAGAACATTTCAGTTCTGTAATATGAGTGATGTCATCAGTTATGCATATTACACAGATTTGTTGTGGTACATTAATAACTTGAGTGTGGTAGCTTTTAATAGAATCTTCAGCTACGTTTTTGAAATGCATGAGTGTACTGAATAATTACCTTCAAGTTTTTGCATTAATTGCTTTATATTCTTTCTGGGCATAGGAACGTAATGAGATTATTTTTAAAATCTTTTTTCATTGTATTGTTTTCTTGCTTTTACCTGGATTTTAGCCACAGGGACTATAGTTGTTTTAGTTTGATGCTATTTATTCATCTGTAAACATGTCTACCTGAAAGTCTAGCCTTGGTGTTTATGTTAAATGTGTCAGTAACTTTGGAGTCCGTTGAAGTACATCCTGAATTTGTGTTAATTTTACAAGATTTCTTTTGCTTCAAGGCTGTTTTATCAAGTTTGTATTTGAATATTCCTGTGAATGCTTGTGATCAAGAATGAAAGCTTTTATTCATAAAATACTCTTTAGCAGAGTTAACAAATGCAGCTCATTAAAGATAAGCTTTTCTTCAATTAGTAATTTTTTCTTAGTGCACTCTGCTCATCAGAATAGTTTGTAGTTGGCAATATTTTATGCACACATTTTGTGGTTTTAAATGATGTCTGAAATATGTAGCAATCAGAGTTTGAATTACCAATAATTCATAGTTTAATATTTTATAGAATATCAGTTGCTTCAAATACATTTAAAGCATACAAGAGCATACAGGAGAACTGTACAGTTAAAATACAGTTTTCTTTTTGATTCACTTTCCAAGATTGAGCATATAGTTAGTTACATCGACTAGGTCACAGGTAATTGACTGCAAAAAGAAAAAGAAATTCATGTAGAGTTGCTAACTTTAAGAATGGTTTGATACTGGTTAGCTCTCTGCCTTTAATAAATTCCTGCTCAAGCTTAGTTTTTAAATTTAAAACTCAGTGGGATGATATTTTAATAGAAACTAATCCATGATGGCAGATCAATGAGTTTATAGCAACCTAGAATATTTAATAAATGTGAATCAATCAATATGACAAGGTGATATGAAACTGCTTATAAAAGTTGTTTATATTATTTTGTTATTTGGCTTTCCATATGATTTAACTTTTGATATAATCAGAGTATGAGCTTTTGAAGGTGAATTCTATGCCTGTATCATTCAAAGGACTAAATAGAGAAGCTTGAATACAATAATAAAATTGGTGCTCCCTCTCATAATTATTTCTGATACAGAAACTGATTATACTGTGGCCATACCCACAGTAAGAAATCAACAGTCCTTTGCTGTGTTAAAGAGGATGTTTACCCTGTATGGGGAAAAAAAGTAGGCCTGTCTCATAAGTAAATAGGAGTTGTGTCATCTTTAGTTCTCGGGGTCAAGCATTACTGAGTAACCTGGAATGAAATCTTTGGGAAACTGGCTTTCATAATGTAAACCATTTTTATATACTGTTACTTCTTATGTAGACTTGTTTACATACACTTATGTATGTTGTAAGTGTTGTAGTATATAAAGATTGAAGAGTGTATTTCTGGAGAAACTAGATTACGAAGGATGGAGAAATAGAATTTTCCCAGTATTGAGATAAAGATTTTTTGTTTTTGTTTTCCTGTTTGCAGATGCTCACATCTAGGTCAGTAGATTTCAAGCCCTTGTAAATACTCATTTTATTTTTGTCCTGTGGGAAAAACTGTGAAGTCACTTACATCTGAGTTTAAATCCTATACTTTTTATAGAGAGACTTTATCACCATGAACATAAAACTTAACCTCTCTCTCTTCTCTTATCTGTACAATGGGATAGTAGGAGTCTGGTCTCCTGAGAATTGATTGAGCCTAACCCATGTGGAACTGTAGACTGTGCCCTGTCTGTGGTAAGGGGTCATTGGCTTCTGTTTCACTATATTCCCTCCCCATCCTTTCCCAAGTCATTCCTTCTCTTGCTTTTTAAGTTACATTTTCAGGGGGCCACCACAAACTGTATTGATTTAAAAGATGGTTCTTCCTTTGCTCTCCTCTGTCCCTGATAATAAAGTTTGTGAGTTGGATGTATGAATTCATGCTGGTTTGAGGACTTCACAAGTTGTTTTGAATTGTACCTGTCCCAAATAATTCAGTGTATTTTCTAGGGTTCTTTGAGATTCCTTGACAGATGAGAAAATCAAAATTCTCCCTTTGTATTACTTACCCAGCATCTAGACTGTTAGGGAAATCTTTATTTATCTTAATTTTCAGAAAGGTTTTATTTGAGCATTTTAGTCTGTTTCTATTACAGAAAAATGTCTAATGTATAGAACTAATGTGCTTCCTTAATTTTGATAGTAAAATGACTGCTGTCATTAAAACTTGGTTACATTATTATCCATATATACAGCATAGATATCTGAATGTCCTGTTTTAAAAACAAAATTAAAAAAAAATATTTTGAGACAGGATCTGGCAACTGTAGCCCAGGCTGGCCTTGAACTCTCCAATCTCCTTCCTCAGTCTCCTAGCTGCCAGGATTATGGGCATGTGCCATTCACACCCAGCTAACAAAATCAGATTTGGCAGTGACCAACCATAGTAACAAAGAGCACAGGCTTTATAGAGTCTGATCTACAAGGGCTTGAATCCTGGTACTGTTCCCCACTTACAACTTTGTAGCTCTGGGTATGTGACCCAGCCTGTTTAAGCCCCAGATAGTGACAACCTCGTGGCACTATGGGAAGGGTGAAGTAAGCACCTAACCTTGTCTGGCATGTAACGTTTAACACTTTCTATTATGATGTAGTCTGGCAGCAATTTCTCCATATTACAACAAATATGTCTGTGCTAAAGATGAACCATTTAAGAAATAACTTTAAAAAACTATAATGGAATTGGTAAGATTCTGAGTGCTATTATTGAGTGTTGTCTGTGTGCCAGGCATTTTCAGAGCTAGTGTTTTGATTGGGCACTTTGGGGTTGTTGCAAGAACAGAGATGTATTTAGGGTATATTTCTTTCCAAAGTCAGGACTCCTTGAAGTTGTTTCCTCCATTGCAGCGCATACATGTAGCCCCTGGAGAACTAGCCGTTGATCACCCCAGATGCTATAAAAGTAGCTCTAATTGTCTAATCACATACCATGAGACCCTGGTACAACTCTTATGTTTACTTCTGTTTCTCCATCGCTGAGTACATCTTCCTTCTGACTAAGTTCTCTCTTCTCCTTTATTTCTGACTTGTTGGTTTTACTTACTACCTTGCTCTCTCTATTTTAGTGCCACTCTTCATGCAGTGACATATTCCATGTATTTTCCTTTCAAATTCCCATAGAAAGAAGATCTGACTAAGTGTACAATACCATTAATATAGATGATCTTTGGGCCAAGGTGTATTACTGGACTAGCCAGATGTGGACTGCAAATGGGTTCAGATGTATAAAGCATGGTGCCCTAAGTGTTGAATACCACTCTCAGAAGGGGCAAGGGTAGCTGTGCTCAGTAGGCACTCTGGCTTGCCTGAAGATGGTGGTACATAATGTACCTTCTGTAGCCTGTCAGGAACTGTTGCCGCTAATGATTAAAAAAAAAAAAAATGAGTAAGATGTAACCTGTTCTGGAAGATTTTTCCCATGTGGTGAGGGATACTTAACCACGCACTTTATTTTAGTTTTTGTTGTACTGGGAATTAAACTCAGGGCTTAATACTTGCTAGTCAAACACTCTTCTACTTGAGCCACTGCCCCCCCCCCAATCCTGTTGCATTTTGTCTGTTTGTCAGATAGGGTCGCACACTAACTTTGCCTAGGCTAGCCTTGGGCTACAGTCCTTCTGCCTTCTGTGAGCTGGGAGCACAGTTACGTACCACCACACTTGGCTTGTTTTGTTTTGTTTTGTGAGATAGATTCTTACTAACTTTGCCCCAGTCTGGCTTCAAACTGCCATTGTCCTGTCTCTACCTTCTGTGTAGCTGGAATTACAAGCATATGGTACCATGCTTGGCCTTTCTTAACATTATGCTGTGTTGCAGTTAATATTTAGAGTCCTGGGAGGAAGCAGCCAGCTACCATGGAATTGATGATAGGAAATTCTGAAGGAATATGAGGGGGCAAAGTATTCCTGGCAGGAAAAAAAATCATCTGCAAGACAGGTGTGAAGTGTGTTGGTGTACTCAGTTCAGTCGCTGACGTTTAAGGTGCTCCAGGAAGAGGGTCTAGCTGATAGAATTGATGACTTCATCAGTTTAGTAACATGCTTAGATCCAGGCTTGGAAGAAAATGATCTCGTAGAAGGGATGGAGAGAGAGATCTACAAGAGAGACAGAAAAATCTACTATGACTGGCACCACACGGGTCAGATAAGAGGACCAGCTGGCTCCTTTGAGGAGTGGCTATTGAAGTACTCAGCATCTAGCAGGTAAATTGTGTAGGTCTAGAAAGAGTCTAGGATTAGAAACCTAACCTCAGAATGGAAAGGGTCCTTCTAGTTTTAGGTCAAACATAAATTCACTCTGAGGAATGTTTAGAAACCCCCCCCCCAAAAAAATGCAAGAAATTCCTGTGCCCTAAATAAACAAGAAAAGAAAATAAAGCCTGATTGGTAACAGTGTTTAAGTTTCTTTTGTTTATGTGGCTAAAACTTCATTCCTTTACTAATTCTCCAAGGTCTTTTCCCAAAGCACATTTTTGCTTTTCAAAAATCTGTTACTTTAGAAGTCACGAATATATAAGCTGTTTCATCTTATTGGGGCATTATTTCTGCCAGAGCTGAAATAATGCCTCAAAACCTTCTGCTTAACCATCCTGGACTAGAGATTCTTGTCTTCTAGTGACTTTGCAACCATTGGTTGGATTAGTTTGGTTAAAAAAAAAAAAAACACACATTTGTTTTCTGTCACAACTGCAATATTAATTTAGATGTTACATACATAACACACAAATGTCTGATAAAAACAAAAACTATATCTGTCAGATCTGTGAAGTTTATATGTTAGGATTATAAGAAAATAATACAACCATGTAAGAAAAATTTGTGTTTCTTCCCACAGTTTGGTTTCTGTTTTTTGAGGCAAAAGAAACTGAGTAGGCATGGAGCTTACAGTTACTGAGGCAGGGAGACAAGAAAGAATGTTTTATAAATTGCAGCGATCACTTTGAAGGAAAAGTACCAGTGCTGTGGAAGAACAGAACTAGGAATTCCTAATTGAAATGGAGAGGGTCTCTGAGGAGTAGAGGAAAGCCTAAAGAATGAGTAGAAATTAGGTAGGCAAAAAAAAAATAGCAGATTAAAAAATAGCCTGCATACAAAGAAGCCCTGAGTGGGGAAGATCCTGGAGTTCATAGGCAGAGAAAAAAAATAGGAGTGTAAGGCATGGGCCTGGGAGACTGGACCTGAGGTGAAGCCATGTAGCAGAGCAGAGCCTCAACAGTCTTGCCAAACATTTTGGATATTAGTCCAAGCCCAGGACTACTAGAGGGTTTTCAGGGGGAGGTGACCCTGGCGGCTCTGCAAGAGAAGAGTCAAAGAGAATCATGTCCCATAGGAGCCTGTTGCTAGTTCAAACCAGGTGATTTACCAGCTCAACCTGGGGTAGTGTTGAATGGCAGATACATGTTCTTTGGAGGTAATTTGCCAGTATTATTTAAAGAAATAGAATTGTTAGAAATATCAGGGAGCTGCAGCCATCACAAATAAGACAACACATGCTTGAAATTTGATGGACAAGGCAAAATTTACTTCTGCAGAAGGGTGTGCTTCCAGCTGGAATCAGGCAGGCAAGCACACTGAGCAGATGTCCACTTAGTTTTTATCTCTAACGCAAGTCTGCTTCTCACCCACTGAAGGATGGGTTTGGGTTTATAGTCTTCATGATTGGCTAATTAGGAAAGGGGGCACGTGAGGTAAGGGGACCCTTGAAGCAGAGAGAACAAGAAAATTCTTTTGGGTAATACTCATTTTTAAGCAAGCAGTTTGAGATTAGGACACCTTCCAATAAACAGCTCTTTGTTTGACCACAAGAACCTTGCAAGGCCAAGCAGTGTTTTCACAAAGCATGCAGGCAGTAATTTGGGGAGGTTAGCTTACATCTACACAATGATAGCTATACAGTAACTCCTTTGACAGAGACCTGACTTTAGTTGATTTTCACAATTCCTCCCTTTTCTTTTAACTACAATTTTTTTCTTCAAAATTTTTTAACATGAGTTGCCTTTCTTGTTCAGTATCTTAATAGCAGATTATATTGATATGAGGTAGGGGTTTTTTGGTGAGAGCTCTTTTAATTAATCATTGAATCTGGCCTCTAATACATGGAATTATACAACCTCCTACTGTGGCCTTTACTCCTAGTACAACAATTAGTGGGGTAATGATAGATGTTATGATTTTTTAAAGCCATTTTTAAAATCCAGTTAGTGAATGAGTGAGTGACTTTTAATTTTTTTGTTAATTCATCTGTCAGTAGTTAGCCCTTGTAAGGCTCTTGTGATAGTGTTATCAGGCAGTGTTACTGGGGATGAAAGTGCAGCATTGGCCACCAATCATAACATAGATTTCCCCATTTTTTTGCTAGAATCACATCTAAGGCCAGCCTGTTGTGTTTCGTGTTTCTTTTAATGCCATCTGATTACTGACATCTAGTTATCCCCTTGATGGCATCCCTAGTACAGTTAACAGATCTTTGCTGATTGTAGTGGATATAATTAACCCATTCTACACTTTTATTTATCATGGACCACCAGAATAGAACTGACTTAAAACCTGGTGGTATTTGGTTTTTAGCTTTGAATTTGTTAGGGACTCCCCAAGGAATTACAGTGTGTGTGGGTCAAATGACCTGCCTGGAGTTTGTGTTTGTATTCCTTTTTTGGCTAGAAAATTAAGAAGCTTGACAGTATTCTCCTCACAGTGTTGCTTGGAGGGAGAGCAGAGCAAGATGTCATCTACATACCAAATAACAGTGCTCTTTGGGACCTTGAATTGTTGTAGGTCCTTGGCTAAAGCTTGTCCAAACAAATGGGGTCTGTCTCTGAATCCCTGAGGGAGGATAGTCCAAGTTAGCTGGCCCAGCTGAGTCTCAGGGTCCTCAAAGGTAAACAGGTGTTGGGAATCTGAATGTGTAGGAATGTAAAAGAAAGCATCATTTAAATCTAGTACTGTGAACCAGTCAGCATCTAGTGGGATCTGTGATAATAGGGTGTAAGGGTTAGGGACCACAAGGTGGATGGGAATGACTGCTTCATTAACTATTCTCAGTTCTTGCAGTCCCTGCTTGTTTGTTTGTTTGTTTGTCTGTAATACTACAGGGACTATTGTAGGGCACTAGGAGATTTTGTTGCTTTAACCTCCTTATTATCTTAGATAAGCTTTCCCTTGTCTCCTGATGGTGATATTGTCTCTGATGAGGATATGCTGCCCCAGGCTTAAGATGTATTTGTATTGGGGCAGCTCCTTGTGTCCTGCTAACCTGTCCTCCATCTGCCCAGGCATTTGAGTCAATCTCAGTCTTTACCAGAGGCAGCATCAGGTTAGGGTTGTGTCCTATCAGGACATAAGTTTTTATTTGAGCTAAGATGTCTCTGCTTAAGAGAGGATTAGGATCCTCAGGCATTATCAGAAAGGAATGTGTGAATAGGACGTCATTCCACTCACAGCCAAGGGGCAGGGTGAAATAGTGAGTTACAGGCAGGCCAGAGATTCCATGGACTGGGGGGGTGCCTTTTGGGTGGACATCAGTCTGGGGTAGGAGAGGAAATCAAGTATGAAGTACCAGTGTCCAGTACACCAGTCAATCATGTTTCCATCCACTTTAATAACTACCAGAGGTCCCCTTCAGTGATCTCAGACTAGAACAGAGGGACCTCATAAGGTGGGGACCTCAGGCCTTATCAGTCCTGTCCCTGCACCATTATGGAAGAGTCTCTTCCTCGGGACCTTTGTTCCTTGGGACAGTTGCCTGTAAGGCCTCTCAGGGCAGTCTCTTCTGAAATGACCAGGTTTATTACACTGGTGGCAAACGTGATCTCTGTCATGGTCTCCCCTTTGTCCAAGAGTGTTTTCTCTCATGACTACCACAAGCACTTTTGCCTTGTTCCTCTGTTTAAACCTCTGAGCCTGGCCTGTAATTCCTCCTCCTCTCTAGAGTAGAACACCCTAATAGCCAATTTAAGAGGTTATCCAAAGTGTCCTCAGGGCCTCTGGGGAACTTCTGAAGTTTCTTGTGTATGTCTGGGGCAGATTGGGTTATGAACTCTTTTAGAATCAGTTGTCCCTCATATGTATCAGGATTAAGGTTGGTGTGCTTAATGAGGGGCTTCCTCAATCTTTTGAGAAATGCAGCAGGGGCCTCTTCTACCTCCTGTTTAATCTGTGTCACTTGACCATAATCAAGAGGCTTAATACGGGTTCTTCTTAAGACTTTTATGACATAGTCGAAGTGACAGGCTCACCATAAGCCCTCCCTGATGTTATAAGACCATCCAGGGTCTGTTTTAGGGACTGTGTGAACTCCATTGGGGTAGAAAAGAGTGTCTCCCTCCCCTGAGAAACTCTTGTCTTCCTCACTTACTCCTGGGGACTCAGCGACAGCCATGCTGCATCTTTTTCTCGCTCATGTTTGACTTTGGGATGTAGTTTCCTCCCAGAGGACCCCAGAAATTTGAGCTCAAGTAACCCATTTTCATAAGTGATAGCTGTTCCCAGTGTGGCCTCCCATTTGGTATCCATGAGAGTGTGTGGTAAAATTAGCATCACCATGCCAGGTGAGGTTAAAAACCTGCCCAGATTTTACTAAAGACTTTTTGTATTTATTAGAAATTTTGCCAGGGTCTTTTTTTATCTGATGTATATCTTGGAGGGAGAAGAGATGATATGCTTGGATAGTTTCCCTCACTCTCTGAGGGTGTTTCTGAAGTGGCAAAATGGTATGTGTGTGGGCTTCCCCTATCTTTTTGGTTAATGGCTGATAAGGTGGGTAAGTAACTAGAACTGGGGTCAGCAGTTATTCAGTAGTCCTGTTATTCAGTAGTCCACCAGACATCAGTAGTCCACCAGACATCACTCCAGGATAGACAAAGACTTCTCCCGTTTGTACAAGTTTCCCATTTAGGACATAAGAATTTGTCCTTTTGTGACAGCTGTCTTTGATTATTTAAATTCCCACAGGGCAGGACCTGACAGGCATCAAGTCTTATGACCTGTGTATTGGGGAACTTGGTTATATTTATGATCAGGTTTATAGGAAAAAAATTTATCTGGGGTCCATCCCTGGCTCTTCTCACCAACAGAGTAGGCATTTAACATGAGCAAGTAAATTATTATAGTCTGTTTAAAGTTAGTTTTGTAGGGTTGGGTTGTAGGACTTCTGTCCATTGTTCCTCCTCTGCAGAGACAGACCAGGGTGCGTTTAACTCTGGTGTAATGGGTCTAACCTCATTCTGCGGTCCAGAGTGCCATCTCAGTGGTAAGTAGCACTTGAAAAGGTCCTTCCCAGGTGGGCTGAAGTTTATCTTCCTTCCAAGCTTTTATCAGGATATGGCCACCAGGTTGATGTGCTGAAAACTTAAGGAGTGGAATTTGAGCCAAACGACCTTGTCTCTTGAGCCGAAAGACTTGTTTCCATAGTAGGAAGGTCAGAAGCCCTCCCTAGGTAAGGCATTACATATAACAGTTCATATGGAGAAAGCCCAGTATCCTTCCTAAGGGCTGTTCTTGTTTGGAGAAGTGCAATAGGAAGGTATTTAGTCCAAGGGAGTTTTGTTTTTAATATTAGTTTGGTTATCTGTCTTTATATTTTATTGGGGTTTCTTTAAATAGGGGGACATTAAATCTCTCTCCTTTTACTCCAGAAACTAATAGTTTATCTGATGATAGCTGTAGGCCAGGAGGGTGAATGTTACTGAGGAGCAGGCTGCTCCAGAGTCAATTAAAAATATTACTTACCTTGTTTAATTTGGATCCTACCTCTAGGTTTATTAAGGACTTTTGGTAGGATCCCTTAAAATAAAAGAGCTCCCTACCACTTTTAGTCCTCCTCAAAGGACATAAGAGGCATCACCTATTTTTCCTTTTAATTTTGCCTTTAGAGTAAATGAATTTCAAACAAGTTACAATACTTTTTTTTTTTTTATCATGGATGTACTTTATGAGTAACATATCTAATTTTTAATTAAATGGCATTGTTTTTAATTATAGGAACATAGAGAACTTATGAACATTTAACATTTAAAGACAGTAACAATTAGTATCACAGTTACACAGGTGTCATACATCTCTTAATTTAAATTTTTACCTTTTGAGTAGGATTTAATGATGCCTTTAGACCTCTTATAAGCTTAAGGAGATAGTGCCATTGCCCCTACATGACTTCTTTTCTATTGAAAAAGTGATGGTCATTTTGGTATTAAATTTTGTATAGCATTTAAATGAGATTTATACATACAGCCCACACATTTTTTGAAGTGTTAAGTGTATTAAAATTACTAAAAAGACAAATACTGAAATGAACTGATCTAGTTAAGGTTTAGTTTCCTAAATAGTCAAAAGCCCAATAAAGTTAGCAAAAGACAAGCAATTTCTTTCTCAAAAAAAAAAATCTTTCCTATAAGCCAATTTTTAGCAGTTACTAAGAGCAGAATATTTTTTAAGACAAGAGAAAACTAGGTGTAAGTTTTATAACAACTTATATTTTGACTTTAGGAATCCTTTAGATACTTCTTAGATTGTAGTCAATTTAATTACACACATAAACTTTTATAAACTCTGTCCATCACACACTTTTAAGACTTACTCAGGACCTTTATGTGATGTTCTGAACCTTCTGATGGTTTGTCCTTATTCCTCTTTTTTTTTTTTAAATAATTCCTTAAAACAAACCTTTTTACAAAGTACTTTCTTACCCAAAAGACTTTTTTTCCCCTCTTTAAACTTTTTTTTTTCTGTTAGAAACTTTTAAGTGGAAACAAAGTCATAGGTCCCCTCTGCCACAGAGGGCATAGTCTCTTTGGAGCTGAATTTTTGTCATCCATCCCTTAACTTTGGCTGTGTGTTTCCCCAGGAAAGGGCTTAACTCTCCATGTTGGAACTTTCTTACCTTTTACCCGTATCCTTGGGAGAATATTCTATACTATGTATTGGAAGTTTCTTGTATTCTACTCAAAGCACTCTCTCCATCTCAGGAGTTAGCACTTGCTTTGTGTCTTAAAACAATCCCAGCCCCACCCACACAGCCTTCAGGATGTCCCAACACCAAGGCACCTTGGCCCTTGCACAAAGTTACCTGATCCCTCATGGTGTTTGTTTGAGCTCTTCTCTTTGCATTGCCAATCAGCTTTCAGTTTTTGGGTCCTTGTCAGCCTCAGAATTTGCATACTCCCCTCTCCCACCACCCTGAGGTCACCACAGCGAGGCAGTGGGACATGTCTCCTCCAATGAGGGGTTCTCCACAACACTCCTGAGTGACAATACAAGTCCCCATATGGACCACCAAGAATTATTAGAAATATTGGGGTGCTACCACAATCACAAATCAAACGTGCTCGAAAGTTGATGGACAAGGCAAAATTTACTTCTGCAGAAGGGTGTGCCTCCAACCAGAATCAGACAAGCAAGCACACTGGGTGGAAGTCTGCTCAGTTTTTATCTCTTAACGCAATTCTGCCCCTCACCCTGAAGGACAGGTTTGGATTTACAGTCTTCTTGACTGGCTGATTAGAAAATGGGACATGTGAGGTAAAGAGAACCTTGAAGCAGATAGAACAAAAAGTTCCTTTTGGGCAATATTCATTTTTAAGCAAGCAGTTTGAGATTAGGACACCTTCCAATAACCAACTCTTTGACCACAAGAATCTTGTAAGGCCAGGCATCAGTGGTTCTTGCCTATAATCCTAGCTACTCGGGAAGCAGAGATCAGGAGGATCATGGTTCAAAGCCAGCCCTGGCAAATAGTTCGTGAGACCCTATCTCAAAAACCCCATTACAAAAGGGGCTGGTGGAGTGGCTCAAGGTGAAGGCCCTGAGTTCAAGCCCCAGTATTGGTAAAAGAACTGTGCAAGGTCAAGCAATGTTTCTCAAAGCATGCAGGCCAGCAGTTCAGGGAGGTTAGCTGGCATCTGCACAATGATAGTTATATTATACAGTAACTCCTTTGACAGAAAAAAACTGACTTTAGTTGATTCTCACAGATTCAACCCAGTGATTCTGTATCTGGGCATTTATTCTAAAGAAATGACCTGTGCAAAAGTTTGGCTGCTTTTTTACACATCCTTATTGCTTGTAATAAGAACTTGTTTAAAAATTATAGCATTTTTGGCTGGGTATGGTAGTACACAACTGTTGTAATCCCAGCACTCAGGAGGCCCAGGCAGGTGAATTATGAGTTCAAGGCCAGGCTCAGCTACACCCAGCAAGACCCTCTCAGAGGGGAAAAAAATATATAGCATTTTCAAACAAATGAAAAGTAAAAGGCAAATTGTACAGACATTAAGCAGCCAGTACCATTCAGGGAGTCCTCTGTGTATCTGGGTGGATGCCAGGAAGAGAAATGCTGAAAATGCAGAACAGACAAGAGACCCCTTAAACAAGTTGGGGGAAGAGAGACATCAGGACTACAGGGAAGAAAATAAGCACTTTGGTCTGGTAGTGCAGGAGCTTCCACCACGACTACACTGAGTATCAAGAACATTGTTGCTAAAGGGGGGAGGGTGCTCTTGCTGGAGACTTGTAAACAAATCTGGGTTGTAGTCAGCTCACAAAAGTACCGGTTGCCTGTAAATCTGAGCTTCCCTTGCTTTTTATTGACTGAACAGGATGCATATTTCTGGAAAACCTTCCTTTCTACCTATCTCCCCTCCTAGTCCTTGTCTTTTGTGTATCCCACCGCTCCTTTCTCCACTCTCCCTCCTTACTTACCTCCCTCTCCTTCTCCTCACTCCCTCTCTTCTTTTTCCCTTCCCTCCCATCTCTCTCTCCCTCCCTCTCTTTCTTACTCTTCCTCCTACATATATCCCTAACATTTATATAATATAATCAGTACATGAAAGACAGCCAAACACTTATAAGTAAATGAGATAATCTTTCTTTAAACAAACATAAAACCCCACTGTTTTCCCTGTCTCATATTCCTTCCTGTGTGACAGTTTTTCTGTGTGGCAGAATATTTACTATATGATCTTAATGTTCATTTTCTTTTTTTAATCATAACTTCCAGAATTTTTAACATGCATTTCCAAGTCACATTTATGTGTCTCTGTGTTCATAAAATTATCTAAACCAGTCCCTGACACAAAGGTATTTACCATGTTGCATCCCCATTCCCTACAGTATTGATGTTTCATTGAAACTAAGCATTTCCTTTCTAGTGCCTATTTATTTAAGTTTCTTTTTTCTGGTTCTTTGAAGATACTGCTGCAGAGTTGTGATTTTACTAGAAAGTTCCTCAGGGTAGTTTGAATTTGGCTTTTTAGTGAGCTCAAGGTCATCATCTCTGCTATTTCCATGAACATTTTCTCTCCCAGTTAGTATAGAAAAATCATTCTTTAGCCTAACATAAATTCCAAAATAATTATTGAAGTTAGCTTAGTATTTTAAAAATTGATACTTCTCCTAGGATAGCTTCTTTAACTGTTTCCTTATGAACCAGCCTTTTAAATCTATGCATATTGTGCATGTGTGTATATATGTGGATATGAGTATATTTTGAGGTTTTGAAAAATTATTTCAGGATCATAGAAGATCTAGTTGAGTTTTACCTAGCTTATTAAATACTTAGTTTATTTTAGAAAATAAGCATACCTGCCAGAATCTGTCTATAAATAGACATAAATTAGAAATTGTGTGAGAAAGGTAGTAAAATACCTTTCTAAATACTTGTCTGTTTTGTACATGTGTTTATTAGGGTGGTGGAATTAAAAACATGCAATGTAGTGTTGGCAGAATGGCTCAAGTGGTAGAATACCTGCCTAGCAAGTGTGAAGCCCTGAGTTCAAACCACAGTGCCACCAAAGGAAAAAAAAAATGTAACCTTCATGAATTGTGTTTGTGAATACAGTGCTTATAATGTAGGATCCACTTGGGTAACTGCCTGAGAACAAAGGTCTGTTAATGTTAGTAAGCCTGCAACTTCTAACTAGAATCTTTCTTTTTTTCAGGCATTATTAACCTCATGCTATCAGGCAACATTCTGCACTATCCACAGAGTTCAGTAGTACAGTACTTTATAATTTACAGTAGTTTCATACCTTAAATCTTTTAGGGGTTTTAGTAACTATTGTTCTGGTTACATGTGCAATAGAAGTATTGAACACAACCATACTGTTCCACTTGTTCATGGAGCTCATTTCTCATTCTCCTTTTTCTCCCTTTATTTTAGTCGCGAGATGGAGAATAAAGAAACTCTCAAAGGGTTGCACAAGATGGATGATCGCCCAGAGGAACGAATGATCAGGGAGAAACTAAAAGCAACCTGTATGCCAGCCTGGAAGCACGAGTGGTTAGAAAGGAGAAACAGGAGAGGCCCTGTGGTGAGTGGCTATTGGGTACCTGCTCCAAGGAAGAAAGATAGATAAGCAAAATAGATCCCTTTGTAGACTTTTTCTCCTTCACATTTTAAATGCAGTAGTTTATTTGATATTCTCTGGTCGCTTGAAATAAGTCATAATTAAAATTGTGCTCATTAAACAACCTGTTACAGAAACTTAACTGTTTGGCAGAGGGCTGCTAAATGCTTAAAGCAACACTGCCCTCTAATGTCAGTATGTAAGATCCTTTTATTAGAGTTTTATACTGTACATTCTGACTTAAAAATAAAGTTTTCCAATTTATATTAGATGCTTTATCTCTAAGATAGGATCCAAGGACTTTAATTCCATAACTTTTCCAGGAAAGTAGAAAAAATTAAAGAGACCCATGAGGTTTATGATAAATTAAAAATTGATGGGGCTTGGTTAAAGAAATCTAGATTCCTAGATTAGGAAAGGTAGGGGTGCTGTATCCTTTGCTGTGGTTACTGTCTTGTAAAGTTTAAGAGTAGCATTATGAAATGTGCTTCTGCATTCTTAGAAAGGAAGTAGATTCCTTACAGTTTCCTAGCACCACTCTATATCGCAAGTTTTCTTTTTAAACAGAGATGGCAATATAAGATTCATTTAAACTTTGGCAGGGGTCTAATCACCAAATAATCACCTAGCCTTTATACTCATCCCATGTACCTATTTAAGTTTAAACTTAAATTAAATGACAAGTAAAAATTTAGTTCCTCAGTCCATACCAGACACATTCCAGATTCTCAGTTACCACGAGTAGCTAGTGGCTGCCTTTGGGGCAGTGCAGTTACAGAACATTTCCATCATCCCGGCACTCTTGGAGATCTAGCACTGACTAGTCTCTACTTAGATGTCTCCCTAGCTCCTGAAGCTTTGAGTACCTCTCACTGAGCTGTTACACGTATTCTGTTCACTAGTTCTAATTTTAACCCACGAAGCAATACAGAATAAATCTGATTATCATCTGTATGTCAGTGTTTTGACTACTGTAGTGCCTATGAGTCCTTTCCTTTCCAGCCAAGCTTCTGCATTTCTTCTTCACATGAGGTATATGGTGGAATTCCTTCACCATTTTAGTTTTAATTCACAGCTGAGGATGGAAAATCAGATACTTACGTTAGAGAATTTTCTATTGAAGCATCTTGTAGAAGGTGGCAGTTAGAGAGTCAGATATCTACTACAACAGTGTTAAGAACTTTTGAACATTTAAAGCCATCTGTAGTTGGAATATGTTGGTCTCCAGGCCCCTTGAGCTGGAGGTGTTCAAATAGAACCTAACTCTTCTTAGAAATCACAGCATTTTTACAAAGGAGCCAATCATTTATCCTTTGTTACATACAAGCTAACACTGTCTAGTTTCCTAAGACCAAATTTTGTTTTTTCTCACTGTCCGCTTTCCTGCAAATACTTAGGTACCCTGTCTGTGTACACAGGATAGAGTGCAAAGAGAAGTGATATGTGGAAGCCCTTAAATTAAATTATCACATTCCGTATTTTGTGGTTTATAAACTTCAAATTATTCTTAAGAAATTTGCTGTCTACTTGACTAATTTTATTTGCTTCTCTTATGTTTTATGTAAGTTACGTCAAAACCTTGAAACATATGAAGTAATCTCCCAGTGGGAAACCAAGGCATATACAGAATAAAAAAAAATGCGTGAAATAAGACTAAGTGCCCAGTGTGTAGGTGGGCAGAAGAACAATAAGGAATAGGAAAGAGAAAGAATGTCAGGCTGGTTAAGGGTGAAAGGTACGATTTCAACCAAGCCTTAAAAGATGGATGAGTTTTCCTTATGTGAAGTTGTGCTGCCTGGGCATAGCAACTAGCTATATAGCACAGGGTGAAAGGCCAGTAACATCTTTTTTAAAAAAGAAAAAAAAGCAAGATGGTTTATATACATCAGACTATTTGAGTACTTAAAATTACACTTTGTATTGTTTCAAGACCTGCATTTTTTCAAAACAAATAGAAAGGAAAATATCTTCAGTTTCATTCAATAAATTAATTGTTAAAGTTATCTTTTCCACATTTGTTTATTAACTTGTGATTGTTAGCTTTGAGTGTTAAATGAGTTAGGGGATCTAAGGACAGGAAGTACCATTTCTAAAACTTTATACAATAGCATATTAAATAGCATCAGTTCAAGATGGCTGACATTTTGTGTAGGTAAAAATAGTCTTTAACATTAGTGGCTTAAAGTAATACCAAATAAAATTTTGTCTGTTATATGGTATATTTATGTAATATTTTATAATAACTCATTAAATTCACTTTCGGGTCTGTGATGTTCAAATGTGTGCTTTTATATTTTTAAGTAATCAAAATGTTGGAATACTTCTGATTTAGGTGGTAAAACCAATCCCCATTAAAGGAGATGGATCTGAAATGAATAACTTGGCAGCCGAGTCTCAAGGAGAGGGTCAGGCGAGTGCCACTTCACCAGCCCCCAAAGGCCGACGCAGCCCCTCTCCTGGCAGCTCCCCTTCAGGTCGCACAGTAAAATCAGAATCTCCGGGAGTAAGGAGAAAACGAGCTTCTCCAGTGCCTGTAAGTAAACATTTTGACATGTTACTTCTTTCATTTTTACTAATTTATAACACAGAAATGGTTCCCTAGCCATTTCTTAGAACAGTGATTTTCAGTTTGAAGACTCATGGTACATGAGGGGAAGAATTTCTGAAACCCTTTCTGGGAGTGTGTTAGGTCAAAACTAATTTTATGCTAAAAGTGATATACTGTTTGTCTTTTTTACTGCACTGATAATTGCAGTGATGGATAACTCTGGTGGCTCCACCTAATGTAAGGCTGTAACAGTGGAATTTGTATTCTTCATTGCCCTGTGTTGGCCATTTAGAGTCACTTTCATTTAAGAATGCCTTTGTCAGCCAGGTTCTGGTGGCTCATACCTATAATCCTAGCTACTTTTGAGGCTGAGATCAGGAGGATCATGGTTTGAGGCCAGTCTAGGCAAATAGTTCATAAGACCCCATCTCAGAAATAACCAGAACAAAATGGACCAGAGGTGTGGCTCAAGCAGTACAGTGCCTACATTGCAAATGTCTGCTTTGCAAGTGCAAAGTCCTAAGTTCAAATTCCAGTGGCACTTAAAAAAAAAAGAATGCCTTTGTCAAAGAAATGGAAATTAATTTTCTTAAGTCTCAACCCTTATTAAATATGGGTCTTTTTAATATTCTGTGAGGAAATGGGAAGCATACATAAAACGCTCCTGCTATGTACCAAAAACACAGTACTTGATTCAAGAGACGGCATCTGTGCAGTTGTTAGAGTTGCGAGCTAAACTGTAGTCATGTTTTCATGGAACAACATTATTTGAAAGAATGACCAACAAACTATGGTTATTCAAACTTGGATATTTAATAGACATCTTTCTTAAGATGAGTTAAATGAGACTGTCTCTTCAACGAAAATAACTAAATGTTTTTTCATAAATGATAAAATTTGAGATTTCAAAGCAAAAATGAGAATTTTAGAAAACTCATCTCCAGTACTTAAACCTTTCTTAACAAGGTTGGTATTATCAAATGTAACTTTTTAAAATACATTGTAAAATTTAACTTTGTGAAATTTGGAAGATGCATGTGGCATAGTTAACCAATATTTTCCAGATGACCAGTATATGATAAATCAAAATCATTAACAGGATTCATTCAAAGTGTAAAGTATGCCATCTGGATTTTAATGCACCAGTAGGTTCACGCCTGTAATCCCAACTACTGAGGAGGTAGAGATCAGGACAGTTGCAGTTCAAGGAAGCCCAGGTAAAAAGTTAGCAAGACCCCATCTCAACAAGTGGGAGATGTAAGTAGGAAGTATGAGACTTTCTCTAAAAAAAATAATTAAAAATAATTAAAGAAGGGCCAGGAGCATGGCTCAACTGGTAGAGTGCCTGCCTAGCACGTAGGAGGCCCTGAGTTCAAACCCTGCTTCTGCCAAAAGAAAAGAAAAAATACTTGGTGTAGTACTAGTGAAGATAAGCATAATTATGTGAAAAAGCTGTTAAAATGCCCCTACATTTTATAACTTCATATCTTTGTAAGCCAGATTTTCTTTCATAAACATACTTTATTCAGAATATATAGCAGACTGAATGCGGAAGCAGCTATGAAAATCCAGGTGTTCTTTATATTAAGTCAGACATCAGAGATTTGCAATAGATGGGCGATAGCTTCATAAGAGACTTCTGGGGTGGAAATACACATACAAATGCTCTTCCTAACTTTGACTAGCAAAGTAGTGGATGGAAAAATGTTGAGTCAGTGACCACAAGAGGGACCTTTGGTTTTCCTCAGATCTGCTATTAAGGCACATAAATTCTTCAAAAAGTGCATTTTTAGTACTAATGCAGTAGCCATTACTTATTAACTCATGGACATGAAAGTCAGGCAGGGCTCAGCAGGAGTGACTTATCTTTGCTCCCCCATGGCATCTGCTGAAGTTGAAATACACAAGACTGCTTCTCTAGTCATCATTGCTTCAGCTGGAATGCTAGAACAGTTGAGGGCTATTGACGTTTCTCCCTCATAGGGCAGTGATTGAGTGCAGAAGTGTTTCAAGAGAGCAAGTCCCAACATACAAGCTCTTTTCAAGCCTTCACTTGCATTGTTTGTCACCGTCTACTGCTCAAAGCTACTTACATGCCCAAACCCAGAATCCACTTGGTAGGAAAACACAGGCCATAAATCGGGAAGACGTGGTTCATGGGAACATCAAAGTAAAAGGGGACCACAGCATAAAAATTGCATCTTCTTATGCTCCCTACCCCAAAACAAAACTTTAAAGCAAAGTAAGCAAGAGGCCATTAGCCTGCAGTTGTTTCTATACTTGCAAATTGGACTGAGTTTTGACCAATTACCAATAACTAACCAGGCTGTTGGTTATTTATAACTAGGGACTGCCAATCACACATGCCCAAATAAGGCAAAAGCCTCACTGTAGCCAGTTGAGCAATTTTTTCACTTTGCTCTGTGTTCAGCATGCTAAATCATAGCTCTCAGAGCTCTTCCGATTTTGACTGCTGCCTAATTCATAAATCATTCTTTGCTTAAATTAATTTTATTTTGTCTCAAGTTTCCTGTTAACAGCACTCTGTTCCCTAGCCCTAGGCAATCACTAATTAATTTTCTGTCTCTATATATTTCCCTCTTCTGAACATTTTTTATAAATGGCACTCTCTAACATTAGTACTTTATGATGGGCTTCTTTTCACTTAGTGTCATGTTTTCAGGTTTCATCCATTGTACAGCATGCACCAGCACTCAGTTTTCAATTTCAGAATAATATTCTTTTATATGAATATATGCCACAATTTGTTTATCCATCAGTTGGGCTGTTTTGGCTGTTGTGAGTAATACTGCTGTGAACATTTGTGTGTAAGTTATTTTGTGCACCTGTTTTAATTTCTCTCGGGTTCATATATAGAAGTGGAATTGCTGGATGGTGCGCTACAGATTTTGAGGAACTGCTATACTGTTCCCCAAAGCAACTACACATTTTATATACACCAAAGGGTTTTAATTGCTTCATGTTCTTCCCGGCATTTGTAATTATTAACTATTTAGTGAAGCATCCAAAGCAACCAGAATTCCTACTGGGTATGGAAAAACCAAATTCTAGGAAAATCAGTAGAGTGTGGTAAAAATGATATTTAATGTTATGTTACCACAGAAGAGAGCTTTTCTTAGGTTCAGTGAGATCTTTTAATCGAGAAAGAGACTACAGAATATGCCTTGGGGAGGAGTTCCATAGCAGTGTTTGTAAACTGCCAGTTACAGAAAAGTACTTAATAAAGTCTTAAGTGGAAGCCAGGAAATTGGATATTTAATTTTTACCATGAGATACCTTATGGTTGTCTTTCTTGGCCAAAGATTTATGATGACTAAGATTCTAAAAGTTCTTCTGAGATAAATCAGACACCATTTTGCCTAACTGTTTCATTATACTTTATATATTGAGGCAGTTTTTCAGCATAAAATATTGTCACATCTCTGTCTTTACGACCTTTTTTTAGACACTAGTTTCTTAGCAAGAAGTGAGAAACTTACCTAATAAAAAATAATGTAAAGTTTCAGAGCGGCAGAATCACACCACCCCGAAGAGCCCCTTCACCAGATGGCTTTTCACCGTACAGCCCTGAGGAAACAAACCGCCGGGTGAACAAAGTGATGCGGGCCAGGCTGTACTTACTACAGCAAATAGGACCCAACTCCTTCCTGATTGGAGGAGACAGCCCCGACAATAAGTACCGGGTGTTTATCGGGCCACAGGTAGGACTTGTTGTCTTTATATTTTATTAGTGTCTGGTACTCACTCAGATTTACATACTATAAGGTTCTGTTGTTATTATGATTATTCTGTTTTGTTTTTTGCAGTGCTGAGGCTCGAACCTAGGGCCTCACACATGCTTGGCAGATGCTCTGTCACTGAGCCACATCCTCGGCCCTATAAGATTCTTAAGGGAAATAAGTAATTCCCTTCAGTAGACTAAAGTGAGTTGAAAATGTATTCTTGACTAATAAGTTTTTCTCTTAGATGTATTTATGAGGTTTTTCCTGTGGCTTAATGTCTTCAAAATACCTTAGTAAAATAAATTTTGTGTATTTAATTCATTGAAGAGATTAATTCATGGAAATATCTGTAGACCTTTTTTTATATATAAGGAAAACAGAATATAAATTAGTATAAATTTCATTAAAATAAACTTGGAAAATGACAAACCTAGAAGTTCTAATAGAATTAACCTATTAACCCATAGGTTTTCTTTTAATTCTTCAGAACTGCAGCTGTGGACGTGGAACATTTTGTATTCATCTGTTATTTGTTATGCTCCGGGTGTTTCAGCTAGAACCTTCGGACCCAATGTTATGGAGAAAAACTTTAAAAAACTTTGAGGTAATTTTTTATAAATGCTTTAGAGTAAAATTGGCAACAAATTTTTGTGGTACATTCCTGAAAATTTTCCATGCGCACTAAATTTAAATAGGTGGTGAACATTTTGAAGGTTCAATGGTGTATAAGAATTTTTTTCTTCTAGATAAAAAAAAAATAAACACTGACCTGCTATTAAAAAAATTATTCTTAGTAAACTGTACGTTATTATTTTTGAAGCTCTTAAACTATCTTTGTGAAAAAACATGTGCAAATGAAAGATGAATAGTTCAACCTCTAAAACTCATCTGTATAAATTACGGCACAGACATCATTGGCACTGTCTTTTTCCTACACCAGGTTGAAAGTCTGTTCCAGAAGTATCACAGTAGGCGTAGCTCAAGAATCAAAGCTCCATCCCGTAACACCATTCAGAAGTTCGTCTCGCGCATGTCAAATTCTCACACGCTGTCATCATCCAGCACTTCTACATCTAGTTCAGAAAACAGGTTAGTACTTTTTAAGGAATTAAGCATTAATGCAGTGTCACTTTTTAATATCTATTTTGTTAAATTGCTCAGAAATTATTTAATTATTAAATCTTGGTTTTCGTGTTGAAATCAAATATTTATGGTCATTTCAAGGACATTTTATTCTAAAAAGTATAGCATTGAAGGGCCAAGCGTGGTGGCTTACACCTGTAATCCCAGCTACTCAGCAGCTGGAGATTAAGGCAAACCTGGGCAAATAGTTAATGAAGCACCATTTCAGCCAATAAGCCTGGTGTGGTGGTGCATGGGAGGCTGTAGGTAGGAGGATCATGATCTAAGGCCATCCTGGGCAGAAACATGAGACCCCTACCTGAAAAATAATTAAAGCAAAAAAGGGCTGGGGGGAGGGTGAAGTGGATCAAATGGTAGAACACCTGCCTAGCAAGTTTGAGTGCCTGAGTCCAAACCCCGATGTTGTAAAAAAACAAAACAAAACAAAAGAAGCTATAGCATTGTAAATGGCACATTAACACAATAAATGTCCATTTTGTCTGAAAAATCAGGTAGCAGGTGCAAAAAAAATAAGTAGCTGCTATCCTGTCGGTCACTATGTTTTGCCAGCTACCTAATATTCTGGCTCTTCTATTCTTACATGAACCTCGTTAGGTAGATTTTATCACCGCTTTACAGAAAATGAAGCTGAGGCAGTGTGAAATGGAAGGAAATGTCTGTAGTTCTTTTGTAAATAAATTACATATAAGGTAAAGTGGTTTTCCAAAACTACTTTAAACTGTAGGATTTGAAATAGTATAGCATCACAACTTCTTTTGCAGGGATTTTCAGAGGGCCAGTGAGGGTATCAGTGTGTTCTACGTAAATAGACTGTGAGCTGTAAGTCAGAGGTGCAGTACTAATCACAGCCATTACTCAAAGTCTTGTGTGCTCCCAGACTTGCCATCACCGGGATAAATTCAGATGAATTCACAAGCTTCTAAGGATCCAAGATATGGTCAGAATGACAAGTGTAAAGTTTTCTTCAACTCATACTATCACAATAATTCAGATGACCCTTCTATATCATGATTTTACTATTTTTAGTATAAAAATTAGATTTTTAAAAATTATTCAGAAAGGAGTAAGCACCTCCTGTGTGTCCCACAGCACCCCACTTTGAGAAACAAACTGAGTCTAGGTGGTTAAGTCCCATTTTCATCCCATCAGTCTTTTAAGTATTGTGAATACCTCAAAATTCATGAAGAACAGAGAGGTGAGGATACCATAATGAGCTCAGTAAAGAGAGAGGTTTTTTACATCTTTGGAAAACTTAAGTGTTTGAATTTTCTTGATTTTGATGAAATGAGTTGATTTTAGAATCCTGAAGTTTTTCAGTTGTTTGGAGTATTAAGGATTTTCTACTTTACTTAGCCCAATAATGGGCGAAGCTAGAAAAGGTCACATAACTCATTTGAGTAAAAGCACAACCAGAATTTGGGTATCTTGGCTCCTGGCTCTTTCTCTTACCCCTCATCTCTTCTAAGTAGAATGAAGGAAAAAAAAAAATCAAGCATTATTTCCTCAGGCTTCCTGACCTACATATGTTTTGAAGCCTTCATCCTTTGGATTGACATTTCTGTAGATTTTATTTTGAAGAAAGTAAATGCTTGAAATCGGATAGAGTTAAATAGAAAGTTTCTCTCTGAAAAAAGTTACCTTCTGAATATAGGCTGTCCATAATTTGAGGATTCTGTTGATTTATTTGGATTGATATATCCATGGGGGGAACCACAAAAGCTATAATCATCATACACTGATACTTGTAGCTTTTTTGTTTCACATAATCAGTGTATTTATATATAAGGACTGAAAGTAAACTCAAAGGAAATTCATTTGGAGATCTAATTTCATAACTTTTAGCTGATATTTTAGAAATAATAAAAAAAATTAGAACAAATTTTGAAAATAATTAACAAAACTTCACCAAAAAAATAAAACTGCAGAGAGGGACTTAACTTAGTTCAGAAGTTAATAAAGGGCACGGAGAGAGAATCCACAAAAGGACCTTCAGGAGCTAACAGACTTGTTCTGTCATCCTAATAACTCAAAAAAGAAGTCCTTAAAAAGATACCAGCTTTTATTTACAGAATTAATGGAGGCTTTTATAATGAGACCATCTAGTCTTGTAAAGAGGTACTTTGCTGTATATAAAGTGGTATCACTTTTCTGAGAAAAAGTAATGTAGCTTTTTAAAACATTTATATCCATTGATCCATGGAATAAATATTTTTTAAGAAAAAACTTTCCATCTGAGAAATGGGGACATGTGTGGCTGTTTCTAATAGTACTAAGATGAAAAATTGGGAGCAATTTAAAACCCAAGAGCAAATGGTTAAAGTATGCCCATGATATGAATGTATCGTGGAGCCATTAAAATTAGGCTTAATTCTTATTTAGCAAAGAAAAAATTCTGCTTTTGAAGAATTGTTGAATGCCATGGAAAAACATTAAGTGAAACTACATTCAGGTTGTAATACTGTATGGTGCATGTACCTGATTTTTGTCTATAAAAAATCTAGGTGCATAAAAGCCGGAGTAAAAAATGTAATGGGTATTAGTGGGAGGTATTATTATAATTGGCTTTTTTTTTTTTTTTTTTTTTTACTTTAAATACTCTGTGAGCCAATGGGTCTCTGTTGCAACTACTCAGTTCTGCTCTTATAGCGTGAAAATAGCCATCGATAATACATAAATGGAAGGTCACGGCCATATCGCCATAAAACATTTACAAAAGGAGGCCACAGGTTGATTTGTTCACCTTGCAGTTTGTTACGCACTGCTTTGTTCTTGTGTAAATCTACTTCTGACAAAAGCTGCCAAAATGAAAATAATCTGAAATATCAAAAGGGTGGGCACAAAGGTATTTATAATGACTTCTTAAAATGTAAAAATAAGGAAACAGCTCAAATGTCAGTAAGTGTATACTTATACAGTTAGAATCTATCCAATAGGTGGAAAATTTGACACCATTTAAGAATTATGTATGTGGCAGAAGCAACCCAAGTATCCATCAGGGGATGAGTGTATTTTTAAAAAGTGAAATAGCTGAATGTGGTAGCACATATCTGTAATCACAGCATTCAGGAGGCTGAGGCTAAAATTTAGGATATAAATCCTCTTAGATTATATATTATAGTTCATGTGTTGAGTGTATTCATAATAAGGGGAGGCAAACTCACATCTATAAATACACAAGTGTGTGAATCTGATTTAAAATTACATGTTTTAGTAGAGTAGAAAAATCCCTCAAATAGTTAATAGAAAATGCTCTTAAACAAGAATTTGTAATTAATGTGTTCACATTCTGAAGAATAATAATTCTAATTTGCATATGGCATAATTCTTCCTAACATGCTTTTGTACTTAGAACTTTTGCTTCCCCTTCCTTACAGCATAAAAGATGAAGAGGAACAGATGTGTCCGATCTGCTTGCTGGGCATGCTGGATGAGGAAAGCCTTACTGTGTGTGAAGATGGCTGCAGAAACAAGCTGCACCACCACTGCATGTCAATCTGTATGTGGCTCCTTTTCTCCCCAGGCTTGCTCAGCAAAGTTGCTCTCTGATTGTTTTATTTATGATTTAGCATGGCTTGTGGGGAGGTTGTTGAGAGCAGAGAAGGTCTATCTAAGCTTTAGGTAAAGGTTTCAACAAGTTGGAGTTTAGAGTCTGTCAGAAGGTCTCTGTGTGAGCAAAGAAATGCAGCGTAGTGTGGTACATTTAGAATTGGATAGAGTACAAGAGTTAAAAAAGGGTTCCAGCCTGCAAGGCGTACATGAAGAGGGAAGGAGGTAGAAGACCCGGGCAGACTTGACAGAGGGGAGCATCATCCAAGCAGGCTGGGAATGGCCTAGCCTTGTCAGGTGGGACAAGCAAAGTTGATGGTGCCAGAACTAGTAAAGTAGCATTTATAAAAGGGAACAGCAGCAGAATAATTAGCCTACTGTGTTTCCTCTCTGATTAGCATTGTATCAGAAATCCTACAAAACCATTATGAACAATTACAAAATACACATATCTAACGTATAAAGTATTAATGTAAAAAAGCATTTGTATTTTTGTAAGATTGTTTTCTTTAATTTTTTTCAGGGGCAGAAGAATGTAGAAGAAATAGAGAACCTTTAATATGTCCCCTTTGTAGGTCTAAATGGAGATCCCATGATTTCTACAGGTAGTAATTTTGAATTAATGATATATATGTGTTTAATGAAAACTTAAAATAATCTCTACCCAGGCATGGTAATGCACAGCTGTGATCCCAGCATGTGGAGGCTGGAGGATTGTTAGTTCGAGGCCAGCCTGGGCTACAAAGCAAATTCTTGTCTCAAAAAAAAAAAAAAAAAGGCAAAGTATGATTTAAATCTGTTAATATTTTTAGCAAATTTGTTATTTTTCATTTTAGCCATGAGTTGTCAAGCCCTGTGGATTCCCCTTCTTCCTTGCGAGCTGCACAGCAGCAAACCACGCAGCAGCAGCCTTTGGCTGGGTCACAAAGAAGGAGTCAAGAGAGCAACTTTAACCTCACTCACTATGGAACTCAGCAGATCCCTCCTGCTTATAAAGATTTAGCTGAGCCTTGGATTCAGGTAAGTAGCTCCTCACTCTTCACTTCTCATGGATATATGTACATTGCTTAATGAGTTTGCCCCCTTCCCTCAGTTGTTTATAAAACTTAGTCACCATTGGCGTGGCTCAAGTGGGTCCTGAGTTGAATCTCCAGTACTACCAAAAAAAAAACAACCCTTAGGTCGTGATATCCTACTTAACAGTGCCAGAAGTTCACTGCATTCTTGTTTTACTTTCCTTCACACTCTATAATAGAACATATGTAAATTTGTCATTATTTGTTTTTCTCCAAATTGTGTTCGTGCATCTGTGATAATTGAAAATTTTCCACATGATAAATTGTCTTAGATGTTAAGCTTATGTTTAGCTAGGGCCCATAATGTTATTGCCATTTGCCTTTCCCCTCATTCAGAGACCCGGGCTCCGGGGTGTGGCGGTGAGGCCTGTACCAGTGTGCACGTTATCTTCATCCTTTCTGACTTTAACATAACCAGTTTTTCTTTAGAGTTTGGTTTTCCCGCCATTCGTTATTTCCCTCCATCCCCTCCATTCATTATTCCCTCCTTCACTGTTTTTTAACCTTTTTGAATAAGATGAAAATCAATTATTTTTAATTGCTGTTGTCATTTCTAAAAGATGTATTCTATATTTTGAAACCTCAGTACCATTCTCAATTTGATTATTTTTAAAAAACTGTGGTCTAGTTTTTCTCTATTAACTACCTTAATATGAATATAAAGTTGGAATTCTTTTTGGGGGGAGTGAAAGGGAACTGGGGTTTGAACTCAAGGCCTTGCTATATTAGGCTGGTGCTCTACCACATGAGCCACATCCCTGTCTCTTTTTGCATTATCTATTTTCAGGTAGGGTCTCTTGTTCTGTGCCCGGGCTGGCCTCAGATTATGCTCCTCCTATCTATACCTCCCATGCAGCTGGGATCACAGGCATGTACCACCATGCCCAGCTTATTTGTTGAGAATGGGGTGTTTTGCCCAGGGTGGCCTCAAATTGCAATCCTCTTGATCCGTGCCTTCCAAGCAGGTGGAATTATAGTCACTAGCCATCATGTTGGTTTAAATTTGAAGTTCTTTACAGATTTTTGTTTTCGGAGTTTTTTGGAGGGGGAGATAGAAGCATAAAAATATAGGTGGTAGATCTATCTAATTATTGGAGTGTACTTTTAATTTTACTTGCACTAATAAATGCTACTTTTTAAACTTGAGTATAAAATTCCTCCCTATGAGTTCTAAGTGACTGTATTTAAAATTGAGTAGTATAGTGAATTAAGAAATGACCAATTTTTCTTTTTTCTTTTTGGCAGTGCTGGGGTTTGAACTCAGGACCTCACACTTGCTAGGCAGGTGCTCTACCACTCAGGGCACACCTCCAGCCCTTTTTGATTTAGTAATTTTTCAGACAAGGTCTTGTGTTTTTGTGTCGGGTAAGCCTCGCACTGCATTCTACTCACCTGTGCCTCCCAATAACTGGGACCACAGACTTGTGTCACCACACCCAGCTTGTTGAGCTGGGGGTCTCAATTTTTGCTCGGGCTAGGCTTGAACTGCAGCTCTTCCAATATCTGACTTTGGAGTAGCTAGGATTACAGCCAGCATACTTGGCCTAGTTTTTCTTTAATAATTAAAATTGTGCTTGAGTCTGTCTACTATGGTTTCATTAATTTTTATTCCCATTGTGCTTGTTTAATGCAGGTGTTTGGAATGGAACTCGTTGGCTGCTTATTTTCTAGAAACTGGAATGTAAGAGAAATGGCCCTCAGGCGTCTCTCGCATGATGTGAGTGGGGCCCTGCTGTTGGCGAATGGGGAAAGCACTGGAAGTTCTGGGGGCAGTGGTGGAGGCAGCACGAGTGCTGGAGCCATCATCGGCTCTGCCCTGCCCAGCATCTCAGGAGACGTGGTGGAGGCGTGCTGCAGCATCTTGTCCATTGTCTGCGCTGACCCTGTCTACAAAGTGTACGTTGCTGCTTTAGTAAGTAGCTTTATTCCATAAGCATATCATTGTTGGATGGTTTGCAGATGATTGTTTTTAAGCTACAGTAGAGCAGCCACGCATGGTGGCACACACCGTCATCCTAGCACTCGGAACAGAGGCGAGAGGATCATTGAATTTAAGGTCAGCCTGAGATACATAGTGAGACCCTATTTCAAAAAACATAAACAAACAAGGTATAATACAGCTACTTTACCTAAGGTAATTTTGGAAAATCCAAATTTTATTTTGATTCCTTAATCCCAAGAAATTGCAGTTTTCCATTTACTCTGTTCATTTGCAGTTTGCTGATTTTAGTCTGCTCAAATTTTCTTATGCTCTGCGTTCTCCCACCAAGTAGCAATGGCTTGCTAGTCCTGTGTTTTCTTGAGCAGGTACTTCACACATGACCAAATTAAAAATACAGAAAAGTGGTCAGTATACTTTTTTAAATTTGATGTTCATAGTCATTAAGGAGAATGTATTTTTAATAAAAATTTTGCTTGACTCTACATAAACATTGTAGAAAATTCAGAAACCTTTCACAGAAGAGCATTCCCTGACAGACTCTGAGTTGTTTTCTGCTTTAACTGTTAGAATTAGTCCTTCATGAGTGGGATAGAGTGATGAAGAGGTAATTTTGGAATCTAATTTCACCTGAGTTTTGTGTATCTCTTTGGACCATTGTTTCTCAACCTCATCACTATTGCCCTTGGCCAGATAATTTGTGGAGGATGAGGGACAGTAGGGGTGATATCTTCCGCATTGTAGGATGTTTATAAATATCCTTGGCTTCTATCTATTAGATACCAGTAGCAGACCCATTCCCCCCGCATTGCACCCCCATCTTTTCCTGGGGACTCAAAATTGCTGCCATTCATAATCATAACTTTAGAATAATTCTGAGTCTCTAAGCTAAACTACCTCTTAATCTTTTCTCTGATTCGTGCCCTAACAAGTTTACTTAATGGATCTTCTTGAGAAGCAATATAGCAGTGCAGTTATGAATATAGGTGTGGGCTAAGAATTGAGTGACCTCACCAATCATCATCCCATCTGGTGTGTGTGAATAATGTATTAGCCAAACTGAGGCCAGCCTAGGCATCTTTTATTTAAATACTGTTTTTCTGATTACCTGGCGGTATGACTTTAGAAAAGTTATTTAACCTCTCTTAAACTTTAGTTTGCTCACCTTTAAAATAAAGAAAATGCTTAATTTGCCTGTTAGACTTAAGATGATGGTATGTAGAAGCCATGATGCTCAGTACATTGTAAGAACATTGGATGATATAGCACCTGTTACTGTTTCTTAAATGTCACTGTGATTGCCACTATTTTTGGTTATTATCCATTTCTATTGTTACTTACTTGGTTGCTCAGATTGTCTCAGATTAGACCATTGTCTCTGATGCATTCTAAATGTAGTTAAACTGACCTTCATTTTTTTCTCCCCAGAAAACATTGAGAGCCATGCTGGTATATACTCCTTGCCACAGTTTAGCAGAAAGAATCAAGCTTCAGAGACTTCTCCGACCAGTTGTAGACACCATCCTAGTCAAGTGTGCAGATGCCAACAGGTAAGGTCTCCTTGATGAGCCTCAAAACTATCTGGTATTCAAAGTACCTAGCACCAAGCCTCACCCAGTGAGTATTTTATACATAGTTATTAAATAAATCTTTGAATATTGTTTTCTAGTGTGAGATTTGAAATTAAAACATAACACTTAAATCACTTAAGCAGGCTAGATGTGTGGCTCAAGTAGTAAAGTGCCTGCCTAGCAAGCATGAGGCCTCAGGGTCAAACCCCAGTACTGCAAAAAGAAGCTCTCTAGGGAAAGGAACTAATGGCAGGTAAATCCCAAACCAGCAGACTGCATGGACCCGCACATAACTGTATTGTTATTGACTCTTGTTAAATCATGTTCTTAATCTGAAGTCCAATTGCTAAGAAGACTGTAATGTTATTTTAGACAACAGTCATTTTGTCTTACTATGCCCCATTTTTCTGGATCAGAAAAGAACCCCAGTCCGTTATTTTCAATACAATGGAATTTTATTGTAATTATGACAGGTTTTGTTAAATTTTTTTAAGTTTCACATATTTCTCCAATGCCTCAAAAATAATCCTAACTGGAGAGAAAAATATGAAGTAGAGAAGTGTGGTAACAATAAAAATGAGCACAAACCATGCTTTTTTTTTTTTTAGACTAATGGTTCATTTTCCCCTTCCAGAAAGATCACTTTTATTTAATAAACAAAGCTATAATAAATACTTGATTGGCAATTGCTACCTCTTTTCATCCCAGCAGATCTTGATTGGCAAGAAGGGTTTTGTCTTCCCTGTTTTGCTTCTGCTGTTGTGCCCATTCAGAACCCTCTCAATTCAATAGTTCTCTTTCTCCCTAAGTCACATGAATTAGTTTGCAGAGTCTCAAAAATTAGGTGCCTAGCTTTGACTAATTTCTCACCTCATAAAGTCTATCTTTATGGACATTGTTTTCTCTACATAAACATATGGATTAAAGTATTAAAGATTTTCTTGTTGCTTAGAGAAAATACTCTGGAAAATGTTGGGAAATTAACAGATAATTTGCAAAATGCATAGGGAAAATCTTGTTTTCCAATGTCAGAATAGGTAATTTTCTGAGAATTTCACTGTTGACCTGGCATGTGTTGTGTTGCCTACTTTCTGAAATTCTGAAGTTGGGTTCTTTACCTGAGAACTTTGCTTGAATGATTGAAAACATAAGAAAAGTTATAGAGATTTTATGATATTTACAGTTCATTTGGAGAGTGCAAGGATTTTGGGTATCAAGGGTTTTGTTTTATTTTTGTGGTGCTGGAGATGAAATCCAGGGCTTTACACCTGAAGCTATGCACCAGCCCCAAGTTTTTCTTTTTAATTCAAGAGGGGTTTTTTGTTTTGTTTTGTTTTTTCCCCCCTTTGGTGATATTGCGGCTTGAATTCAGGGCATCATGCTTGAGCAGTGCTCCCAATCCTTTTGTTTGTATTTTTTGAGACAGAGTCTGTGGGCAGGGATGGCTCAAATGGTAGAGCACTTGCCTAGCAAGTAAGAAGGCTTGTGTTCAAACCCAGTACTGTTACTTAAAAAAAACAGATAGTTGTGGAGATAGGATCTCAACATCTGACTTTACCTGGGCTGGCCTTGAAGTTGTGATCCTCTGCCTCCACCTCCCAAGTAGTTCAGATTACAGGCCTGTACATCATACCCACCTACATTCTTTTTTATTTTAACAGATACAGTAATGAAAATAAACTTTACCTGGTTTAATATTTAAGTCATTTTTTACTGGCTAAGAGGCAATACTAAAGATACTGTGTTTGACACAGATGATAAGTTAAACTTACGCAATTAGTCCTCATAATAAATGATACTTACAGTAACATTATTGGTTTGATTTTAGTGGTGGAAAAGTAAGCATTCCTGAAAACGTTATTTTCCAACTTTCTCAAAAGATGTTGCATTACTTCTCTGACATTGATATATATCTTATCCAAGATCCAGAATTGATGTTGCTTTTTTTTTTTTTTCTATTTTTAGCCGCACGAGTCAACTGTCCATATCCACACTGTTGGAACTGTGCAAAGGCCAAGCAGGAGAGTTGGCAGTTGGTAGAGAAATACTTAAAGCTGGTAATAACTTTTCACTTAAAATTAATGTAGAATGTTTTATGATTTTTCTTTATAATCTCTCACTCAGCTGTTCAGAATTTTGAAATAATTCTGTAAATTGATTCACTCAGCTAAGATTAGAGTATGAATTAATCTAAGAGAAATTCTTAAAACTAATATAACCCAGTTGGCCTTACCATTAACCATGTTTTGTTTTAGATTTTTATATCACAGTGTTTTCATCATTTGTTTTTACTCTTGTAGGATCCATTGGTATTGGTGGTGTTGATTATGTCTTAAATTGTATTCTTGGAAACCGAACTGAATCAAACAACTGGCAAGAACTCCTGGGCCGCCTTTGTCTTATTGATAGACTGTTGTTGGAATTTCCTGCTGAATTTTATCCTCACATTGTCAGTACTGATGTTTCACAAGCTGAGCCTGTTGAAGTCAGGTGATTTATCTTTTGGAAATATATTACTTCCCTCTTCTTTCCCACCCCACAAACTCCCCAAAGATGATATGTTTTAGATTTATGAAAAACTTGGAGATTAAAGAACATAGATGGGTATACCTTAGTATTTGGTTGTCAGAAACCTGAAGTCTAGGCTATTTAATTGGAAATTTATAGATCCTTTATAGTGAAATGCTTTTTGAAGTGTAAAAACTGTCAATTACCTTTTTTAAATTTGCATACATTTTTCAGTAATTTGAACTTGTCTAATAATTGTGTGGAATTCTTTTCTTTCAGGTATAAGAAGCTGCTGTCCCTCTTAACTTTTGCTTTGCAGTCCATTGATAATTCCCACTCAATGGTTGGTAAACTCTCTCGAAGGATATATTTGAGTTCTGCAAGAATGGTTACTGCAGTACCTAATGTGTTTTCAAAACTATTAGAAATGCTGAGTGTCTCCAGCTCCACTCACTTCACCAGGATGCGCCGTCGTCTGATGGCTATCGCAGATGAGGTGGAAATTGCTGAGGCCATCCAGCTGGGCATAGAGGATACTTTGGATGGTCAACAGGACAGCTATTTGCAGGCATCTGCCCCTAACAGCTATCCAGAGAACAGTTCCCTTGAGCACATGGGCCATTTAGAGAAAACTGGAAAAGGATTACGTTCTACAAAGTTGAGTGCCAGTTCAGAGGATATTTCTGACAGACTGGCCAACGTTTCAGTAGGACTTCCTAGTTCTACAACAACAGAACAACCAAAGCCGATGCTTCAAACAAAAGGCAGACCCCACAGTCAGTGTTTGAACTCCTCTCCTTTATCTCATCATTCCCAGTTAATGTGCCCAGCCTTGTCAACCCCCTCTTCATCTGTCCCATCTGTACCAGCTGGCTCTGTAACAGATGTCTCTAAGCATAGACCTCAGGGATTTGTTCCCTGCAAAATACCTTCAGCATCTCCTCAAACACAGCGCAAGTTTTCTCTACAATTACAGAGGAACTATTCTGAAAACAAAGACTCAGATAAGCTTTCTCCAATCTTTACTCAGTCAAGACCCTTACCCTCCAGTACCATACATAGGCCAAAGCCATCTCGACCTACCCCAGGTAACACAAGTACACAGGGAGATGCCTCCAAAAACAATATGACACTTGATCTGAACACTTCCAAATGTGATGACAGCTTTGGCAGTGGCACCAATGGTAGTAATGCTGTTATACCAAGTGATGAGACAGTGTTCACCCCAGTAGAGGAAAAATGCAGGTTGGATGCCAATACAGAGCTGAACTCCAGTATTGAGGACCTTCTCGAAGCATCTATGCCTTCAAGTGACACAACAGTTACTTTCAAGTCAGAAGTTGCTGTCCTCTCTCCTGAAAAGGCTGAAAATGATGATACCTACAAAGACGATGTGAATCATAATCAGAAGTGCAAAGAAAAGATGGAAGCAGAAGAAGAAGAAGCTTTAGCAATTGCCATGGCAATGTCAGCATCTCAGGATGCCCTCCCCATAGTTCCTCAACTACAGGTTGAAAATGGAGAAGATATCATCATTATTCAACAAGATGTAAGTATAGTCTTTAGAGATTAGAGTGTGTTTTTAGACCATGCTAAAATAAGTCTAATTTATAACTGCTGCTTTTAAGATGAGTTAATCATTGAAAAGGTTTTCATATATATGTATTAATTACAACAATAATTTTGAATCATTTAAAGTAGCAATACTCCTGACCTGTTTCAAAGACAGTTCTGGTTGATTTTTTAATGGTGGTCACTTCTATATTTGACATTGGTTGCCAACAGTGCCCATTCAGAAGTTGAGTTTATAGGTGATTTGGGAAATTAAATCAAGAGTAAACAAGATTAAACGAGTAATAATTTTGCCAGGCTAATTTCATAAAATCTTGCTCTTTTAATTTAATAGTAAAAAGACTGCTTTCATTTAATATGTAGACACCAGAGACTCTCCCAGGACATACCAAAGCAAAACAACCCTATAGAGAAGACACTGAATGGCTAAAAGGTCAGCAGATAGGCCTTGGAGCGTTTTCTTCTTGTTATCAGGCACAAGATGTGGGAACTGGAACTTTAATGGCTGTTAAACAGGTAAATATTTAGTGAGCAGATAAGTAAAGTTAATTATTCAAAACATAAAATGAAACATGCAATTAAAAGGATAAGGATACATTAATGTGTTTCAGTTCTTTAAGTTTTAAGAAACTTAAATTTTGGGGTAGGTGTTGCCAAAGCACCACAAACATCATGAATTCTATTATTAAAATTTTTTGGTTTTGCCTTTTAGAGTTAGAGGTATCACTACTTGCTCCTTTCAGCAGTATTCTGGTGCAATGCCATCTTGCTTTCTGTAGTTTACTTTCATAATGAGCATGCTTATCAGGATAATAAGGCTTTCATTTTTTTTTGTTGTTTTGGCAGTACTGGGGTTTGAACTTGGAGTCTTGCACTTGCCAAGCCAGCACTTTGCTACTTGAGCCCCATATTCCCAGCCTAAGGCTTTCATTTTTAAATCATATCAATTATTCTTCCATGATTGGGCATTTCTCAGTTTTACTCTATCCTGCTGTATCCCTTTTTGCATGTGTGTCATTTTTCTGATATTTCACTATTGATTAAACCAGATTCTTATTATCTGAAAGAAGCTGACTTGGTTTTTTTAATTAAAAAAAACATTATGCATCCATGAGCATAAATGCCATCTGCTACTAATGCATAAGCTAATTTGGATTTGTTCATTTAGATCAGAGTATTCATGAATACCAAATAGAAACCTCAGAATTTAAAACTTGGCGAACATGTTTATTGAACAGGTGACATACGTCAGAAACACATCTTCTGAGCAGGAAGAAGTGGTGGAAGCACTAAGAGAAGAGATAAGAATGATGAGCCATCTGAATCATCCAAACATCATTAGGATGTTGGGAGCCACATGTGAGAAGAGCAATTATAATCTCTTCATTGAATGGATGGCAGGTATGCACGTTTTAAATCACAAATAATAGTACATAGATTTAGCTTTCTATTGCTACACTTAGGAAAACAGTTTAGTGAACATTTTGTTTTTTAAAATAGTTCAGATTTCTAAAAGCAAATTACCCCTAACATACCAGAATAAACTAAAAAATTTTGTCTTTATTTTAAATGCAATAAAATATTCACTACCTTTTTTGAATTTTTCAATCATGTTTTTTGGGGCTCAGGGGTGCTTCTTTTGTTTTATGGTGCTGGGGTCAAATTCAGGACCTCATGCAAGCTAGGCAAGCACTGTACCACTGAGCTATATCCCCAACCAATCCCTTGTGTTTCTGTGTGACTTTGTAGCATTGGTTTCTAAGAATAATTTATGTAAGAATAACTTTTAATATGACATGTATAATAAGATACGTATTTTTGTAGTTGCCATCATTAATTGAACAAATTTAAGAATTGTTTTCACAAATACAAAAGTAAAATTAACCATCTGGATGGTGGTGGATGCCTATAATCCCAGCAGTTGGAAGGCTGAGGCAGAAGGATCAAGAGTTTGAGGCCAGCTTGGGCTGCATAGCAAGACCCTGTCTCAAAAAAGGTAGTAAGACTTGATCTCAAAAAACAAATTGGGCATGGTGGTATATGCCTATAATTCCATCTACTCAGGAAGTGGAGGTCGAGGCCAGTCTTGGCAAAAGTGCAAGACCATATCTGAACAACAAGCTAAAAACAAAAGGACTGGGGAGCTAAGTGTGAGGCCCTGAGTTCAATCTCCAGTACACAAAAAGGAAAAAAAAAAAATCTATCAATTGGGACAGTTTTGCAGAACCCTCATGAAACTATCTTACCAGGTGGCCAAGATTTCAGAAAGCTTTAAAATATAACAATTTTAGATGGAGGACTGGAGGAGGTGTAGCTCATATGGTACAGCACCTGCTTTGCAAGTGCAAAGCCCTGAGTTCAAACCCAGTCCCACCAAAAAAAAAAAATTTTTAGATGGAACTATTGCTGAAATGTACATTTCATTCCTCTGTTTTCTCATAAAAATATACAAAATGCTATTTTTGCTGACTTAAGTAAATAGTGCCAACATGTTATTTAGCAGAAGGTAAAGAGACCAGGGGGAGAAGCCAGAGGCTTACAGTTAGGCTTCATATCCTACCAAGTACTAGCTCTGAGCTGGGACAAGTCAACCTTAATGAGCTCCATTTAAGTGTTTATAAGCAAGTCTTGGTGACACATGCCTGTGATCCCAGCTACACAGGAGGCAGATTGGAAGGACCAAGGTTTGAGGCCAGCCTGGACAAAAAGGTAGCAAGACCTTGTCTCAATCAATAAGCTTTGCTGTGGTCCCAGCTACGAGGTAGGTAGGAGGATTATGATCTGAGGTTGCCTGAAGCAAAAATTTGAGACCCTGCCTGAAAACCAACTAAAGAAAAAGGGGTAGGGGCCAGGGCTCAAGTGTAGAGTGCCTGCCTAGCCAGAGCAAGACCCTGAGTTCAAACCCCAGAATGGCCAAAAAGCAAACAGAAAGTGTTTGTAATAATCAATTTAACTACTCTGCACATCCTTATAAAGACTAACAGAAAATTAATGGGTAAATAGAAATGCACTTTTAGGCCAGTGGCTCACACCTGTAATCCTAGCTACTCAGGAGGCAGAGATCAGGAGGATTGTGGTTTGAAGCCAGCCCCTGCAAATAGTTCATGAGACCTATCTTGAAAAAAACCCATCACAGAAAAGGGCTGATAGAGTGGCTTAAGGTGTAGGTCCTGAGTCTAAGCCCCAGTAGTGCCAAAAAAATAAGGCACTCTTAAGTCACCTATGAATCTAAAAAGTTAATGAAACAAATCTTTTTTCGTCACATGTTGAATCACATATTACGGTATATATTGTAGAAAAGAAAATTAAACTCAGTCTTTATTTAAGATGACAGTTTCACTTTATGCTACAGTGCTAGTTTATCTGTAGTAAGTTTTCAAATTATATCCCTCCCTTTCTCCCTTTTTAGTTTTTTGAGATGGTCTCACTGTGTAGCTCATGGCCTTGAACATGCCTCCAAGTGCTGGGATTACAGGCATTCACCACCACATCCAGATGGTTAACTTTATTTTTGTATTATGTGAAAACACTTCTTAAGTCTGTCCAATTAATGATGACTACTCAGAAAAATATGGATCAGCTCAAAAAATTATTCTTTTACAAATTATTCTTACTTTATAAACCAATGTTACACAATCACTCAGAAACATGATGGATTAGGGATATAGCTCAGTGGTACAGTGCTTGCCTAGCTTGCATGAGGTCCTGAATTTAATCCCCAGCACCATAAAAACAAACGTTTCAAATGTAAATGTGAGGGGCCAGTGGAGTGGCTCAAGTGGTCGAGTGCCTGCCTAGCAAGTATGAGGCCCTGAATTCAAACCCCAGTGCTATCAAAAAGAAATTGTGTGAACTCAGGCAGTGCAAGCTTAAGAAACCAAAATATAATAATTAAATTCTGGCCTCAGTTGATAATTACTATTTTGTGTTTATTTTTTAGGAGGATCTGTGGCTCATCTCCTGAGTAAATATGGAGCCTTTAAGGAATCAGTAGTTATTAACTATACTGAACAGTTACTTCGTGGCCTTTCATATCTCCATGAAAACCAGATCATTCACAGAGATGTCAAAGGTGAGAATTCTTCTAATTATTTTCTAGTGATAATAAGAAAATAACTATAATTTTTAAACTTGGACTTTTGTTAGTAGCTTCTAACAAAAGTTTTTAACTAGGAAATTGTTTCTCGAACAACTCAAACTACTAGAATATTAGAACCGAAAGCCCGTAGGAGTTATTTAATTTGCCTTTCTCATTTTATAGAACAGTATATTCAATATAAGAAAGGCTATGACTTTTTCACAGTTTCACTGCTAGTTGATGGCAGAAATTATAGAATCCAGGTCTGTTCTGATTCCCTGTCTTGGCTTCATGATGTACTAACTCCTAGACAGCTCCTGTTCTTAGTTTTATTTAGAATAATTCATATATCATAAACTTCAGTTAAGAAAAATTCTTTCAAATCTTTTGCAGTCTATTTTATTTTGATTTTCTATCACAAATCTCTAGCTAGTATTTGACATAGTGTATTGAAGTAGTGTTACAAGACTGGTTTCTTATTAAGCTATAGTTATGAAATGAGCATTTAATTTGAATTGCCCTAGATCAGTATGTTTCAACAAAACTTTGGCTTAAAATGTAAATTATACCAAAATTTGGAATTTTGGAGAAAGATTTTGTGGGAAATCATCGTATTGAAGATTTTCAGTAGTTACTCTTTAAATGCTCTCTGCCCTTATCCCTTATGCCTTAAAAGTTTGCCTTTCAGACTTTGCCTTTGAGGCAAAAGCAAAGGTTTTATCTACACTAGAGAGACCTGTGTGCCTTTACCAGTAATGAAGTGAAAGAGAAGAGAAACTTTCCTCAACCTCTTGACATGTAGCCCCCTTCTTTCTTCTCTCTCTCGCTCCTCTTTTTCTCGTCTCTGTCTCTGTCTCTCCTCCTCTCTCTCGTTGGTACCGGGGTTTGAACTCAGGGCCTCACACTGGCTAGGCAGACACTCTACCACTTCAGCTGCTCCACCAGCCATCTTTCGTCATTGTCCCATTTCATTAGTGGAATTTTACTGGGTTTTTAATTTATCTTTGTTTTTAACATACAAACATACAAGGGTCATTTGATGTTTCTGTTGACAGGTGCCAATTTGCTAATTGACAGCACAGGTCAGAGGTTGAGGATTGCAGATTTTGGAGCTGCAGCCAGGTTGGCATCAAAAGGAACTGGTGCAGGAGAGTTTCAGGGACAGTTACTGGGGACAATTGCATTTATGGCACCTGAGGTAAGAAGTAGCTTTAATGAAAGAAAATACTTGGGAGTTCTGTGTTGATAACATTAAACCAATTATTTCACTCTGGTATACCAATCAGAATTCTGTAGCCCTAAAAATTAGGTTTTAATAATATCCTATGTTTCAGATTCTTACTCCTAGCCTTTTCATCTGTTATCTTGACAAAATGAGAAGTGTTTGAATAGATTTGATTAAAGGCTACTTCTAACAAAGAATTGTGGGGTTGTTTATAGTAGTTGCTTGTAGTAAACCCAATGAGCACCTAATAGGAATATTAAGAAATTATCTTTCTTTTCTGAAGGGAGGTGAACCCACAGAAGCAGGCCTTGTCAGGAGTGAAAGTTTAATGAAGCATTACTTTTCTGAACTTGGCCTCTCCTATTGTGTTCCTAGCTCTTCATGTTCTGTTGTCCTCTTATCTCATAGCTTACTGAGAAAAAGGAGGCTGCTGTGGAGTTTTGTGGTATTTTGTGCTGCACGAGAGAGTAAACTTGTGAATGAGATAACAGGCAGACCAAATAATTGCTGTTTGAACCATTGTTTTAGTGAAGTAAAAAATGAGGACTACAAAATGGCTTTTTTATTTTTTAAAAGTCTTATTTTCAAATTAACTCTGCTTTATTTTAGGTACTAAGAGGTCAGCAGTATGGTAGGAGCTGTGATGTATGGAGTGTTGGCTGCGCTATTATAGAAATGGCTTGTGCAAAACCACCTTGGAATGCAGAAAAACACTCCAATCATCTAGCTTTGATATTTAAGGTACTTGTAAGATTAAAAATATACTTTGTGCTAAAATTGGCTGAAGTCAAATTTTCATGGGTTCTATCAATCTAACATAAAGATTGCTTCCTTGAAATAAATATGTATGCATTATATATGCATATCTCTAGAAATTTATATGGTTTTATCACAGTTGGTGGCATTTACAGTCAGTTCTCACCATTCCAGGAAGTTACGGTTTATAAAATCTCTACACTGAATTAATATGTCATTGCTCATAGGCAAAATATGTACATATATATACCTGTCACTGTAAAAACATGAAGCTCTTTTTGTATTTTACACAATTGAGAATTTTTTAAAATCTGATTTACTATTTTCTTTTTGTGTGGGGAGGGCGGGGTGGAGGGGTAACTGGGATTTGACCTCAGGACCTTATACTTGCTAGGCAAGTACACGACCACTTGAGCCATGCTCTCAGTCCTTAATTTACTATTTTCTATATCTTTAAATCTTAAACAGTGTCAGTTGCCAAGTCTTAAGTACCTTTTTACTATTCTTAAATCCACTGTCTCTATTTGCACCACAGAATGGTATAATGGTGAAATTTTTAACTTTTAAGTTTACATGTGATTATGGTTAAAAGCACGAGCTTTGGAGTCACACAGATCTGGTTTCAAATCCTGCCCACCCTAATTGACAACATGACCATAGGAAGAACACTTCATATCTACCATTTGTTTTCTCATTTGTAAAATAAGAAATGCAATAATAGCACCTACTTCATGAGATTATTAGAAATAGAATTATGTCTGGGCTTTAACCAGGCACTTAGCCTGCCATGCCCTCCTTCAGTTCAGTTCTCCCCACACTGGCATAACTTCCTTAGTTGCCTAACAGTGTTTTGCATTACTGTTCTCTTTTCCTGTTTTTCCATGCTTCCCATGTCCCTTTTCTATGCGATTCAGATTCTGATTCTCATTAAGGCCCATAGCCAGTGCTGCCCTCTGCATGAGTGTTGCTTCACACACACCCTCTCTACTTCTTTCCTGGACTCCCAGAGCACTTCAGTGTGTGCGTGTGTGATACTTTTTCCTGATGGTCTCATATCTAGGTCCCTGTCTTACGTCCCTTTTCAAACTGAGCCTCCTGGAGGCTCATTTATAGCTTGCTGATTCATTGTATTCTTTTAAAGTCTACAGAAGTTGCTCAATACATACTCATGACTAGGATCAGTTTGAAAGTTTTATGGATATTTTTTTTCCCAAGTTTTGTGAAACCCTGAAAACAAATGAAAATGAGTTTCAAATTGGCACAGTTCATATTTAACATATTTCATTGCATTGTTTTATAGGCTAGAGTTTAAAGAGAATTATACCATAGTGTTTGCAGTTTCCTTAACTTCTAGTAAACTCAGATCTTTAGAAGCACCACAAATAGATAGGAAAACAGCTTTCTCTTAACACTTTATGTGCTCTTTGTGATAGTTTAAATTATTATAGCACCTGTTTTGAGAGAGCAGTCTGGCAGTAAGGGCTAAAATTTTGAACGTACTTAGTCTTTGACTCACCTGTGCCCATTGTTAGGAATTTTCTCTAGATTTACCTATAGAAAATTGCCAAGCTTATTCATTGCAGTATTGATTGTAGTACTCAAAACTGACCTAAAAAGTATACAGCAGTAAGAAAGCAATTAAATTATCCACACAATGTAAAACTATACACAAACTTAAGAGTAATGTAAAGCTATAGGTGTCAATTTAGAAAGTACTACAAGATATACTAATAAGTAAAAAGAGCAAGGTATATAAAACGATCCATTCTTTGGCATTTGATAAAGAAAATCTAAGGTGTGAACATGCTGGCCTTTTTCCCCATGAAAGAAACATGAGAAATTGTTAGCAGCAATTACATTTGGGAAGAGGAGGAAGGGATGTCACTTTTTCTTTCATATTTTTCCTCTTGTGGCATGTAAGATGTATCTGTATCAGCTGAGTATATTTTAGCATATAATCACAGACCTTTGAGGACTTTATGTTACTTGTATTTTTTAACCCAAGTCATTTAAGAAATTGCTGAGATGAGAGAAAGGGAGAGTTTTCTTGTGACTAGGATTAAGTAGATAGATATAAATTATTTAAATTCTGGGCTAGAGTTGTGACTCAAACAGCAGAACACCTGCCCAGCAAGCATGAAGCCTTGGGTTCAAGTCCAGTACTGCCAAGAAAAAAAAAAAAAGGAAAAAAATTATTTAGGTTCATTCTTAACCTCTTTATCAAAATTATTTCTTCATAGTGTTTGCTACTAAAAATTAGGATTTTTCCAATATTGAAGAAAAAATGTCAGGCTGTACACAGGCACATTCCGACAGGGGCCATGAAATAATGCACCTATACTTCTTTATCCAAACTTGTGACTGTGGAAAATCTCAGTACTCTGGCTTTTTCTCCTGCAGATTGCTAGTGCAACTACTGCTCCATCAATACCTTCACACCTGTCTCCCGGTTTACGTGATGTGGCTCTTCGTTGTTTAGAACTTCAACCTCAGGACAGACCTCCGTCAAGGGAGCTACTGAAGCATCCAGTCTTCCGTACTACATGGTAGCCAGTTATACAAATAAACTATAATAGAGGCAGGATGCTTATATATAAGAAGAAAAAAAACTTTTGTGGGGAACCACATTGATAATCTGCTGGTCTTCATATCACTGAACAGCTATGAATGAGGCCAGTGGGGAACCCTTACCTAAGTATGTGATTGACAAATCATGATCTGTACCTAAGCTCAGTATGCAAAAGTCCACAACTTGTGCAGAAACTGTAAACCGTGCCTTTCAAAGAACTGGCCCTACATGAACAGGAAAGCATTGAAGCTTGCATGACTAAATAATAGAAGCATTATGTTTTTAGAGCACTTTTTCAGCAATATTAGCGGCTGAGGGGCTCAGGATCTATTTTAATATGTCAGTTATTCTTCCATTTCATATAGTGATCACAAGCAGGGGGTTCTGCAATTCCATTTTTTGTTTCGTTTTTGTTTGGACTTTTTGTCTCTTGTTTTTTTGTCACTGGCTATAAAAATCAATATCTGCCTCTTTTAGGTCAGACTATGCTCTGAGTAGCAGTGTACAAATAATTTTTAAAGTTAATGACTTCTTAATGACCCACACTTGGCCTTTGTTTTTTTATTGCCTAGGCAATTGTGGTTCATTGTGCATTTTACTGTTGGCCCATTCATTTCGTTTTTGGAAATTATGGTTCTGTATTTTCATTTCACCTTCATTTGTGTTAATATTCAGGGAAAGGTGATCTCTTCAAACCAGAAAAAAAAAAGTAGACCTAGGTGTGAACTTGAGTTTATTAAATATCTTGATATTGCGAGAGTTTTTAAATACAGATTTATTTTTGTTTTTAAATTGGAATATAATAAAATATTGAGTAAGTCACTGCTCTTACTATGCAGGTTAAATATAATTCACTGAATATCAGCTGTGGTGCAGCTCCCAGCCAAGAGCAAGATTACCTTGAAATTTATTTGAGCTTTTTTAATGTTTCAGTTTCTTTTGCTAAACGGTAGGAAACTTCACACCATTTAAGTCTTACTGTGTATGTCACAATCCACCACTCACCATTACCACTGATTATAACTCTTTTCCTTCTACCATGCATCTTCATCTCTTCACACTAGGCCTGGCTGATAGGCAAAAATTAATTATCAGCTACCAGTTGGTAATATTTTTAAACAATAAATTTGCTGTGGATTTGGGAAATGTTCAGAAAGAAAAGTGAAACTGAATTTCATTTACACATGATTCCTTAGACTTTACAGTTGCTTTAATGGCTTTGGTCAAGAGTCGAATTCAGATGCATGGAATCTTGAAGGAGAATGGTAGCTCTTTTATCCTTTTTTTGCGTCTGTGAGTCTTTTAAATCAAGTTCTGATTAAACTATTTTATACAACTTAAGAGATGTTAAGTTTTAACTCTTCAGCAGCCAGTGTGAAATAAAATTGGTTATTCTCAAAGACTCAGGATAAAACAAATAAGCTATACAGAATACATTTAAAATGTACAACACAAATTGGAAGTGAAATAAGTTACAAGATAAGTTTACAGGGATATATTGCGTATAATTTTTAAAAGGCAGTTTGTTTTTTATGTGAATGTGTTTCTTAGTGAAAATTTACATTCCTTTGTTTTGGAAGATTGGCGATATTTGAAGAGTTCAAAATAGTACAGAAATGTGAAATTTGGTAGCTCTAATTGTGTTGTACTTGACTTTATCTTCTTTTTCTTTTTATTTTTTTGACTACTTAGAATTTTCATAATTCTAATAAGATTGTTCCAAGTCTCTCATGTGCAAGCTTTAAAGGACACACTCTTGCCATTTTATGTACTGGAAGATCATTGGTCAGATTAATACTGTGTCTGACAGAAACGTAAACTGTGTAAACTGAGGAACCTCAGCTAATCAGTATTACTTTGTAGATCATCATGCCCACCACATTTCAAACTCAGACTCTCTCCACATGTCAAAATCCATTGTGTTTGAGTTTGTTTTCAGTTCCCTCAGCTTGCTGGTAATTGTGGTCTTTTGTTCTTTGTTTTGTTTTCAATGCAAATGTGATATAATATTCTTATTTTCTTTGGATCAAAGCTGGACTGAAATTTGTATTGTGTAATTTTTTTTTTGTTCTTAATGTTATTTGGTACTCAAGTTGTAAATAACGTCTACTGCTGTTTATTCCAGTTTCTACTACCTCAGGTGTCCTATAGATTTTTCTTCTACCAAAGTTCACTTTCACAATGAAATTATATTTGCTGTGTGACTATGATTCCTAAGACTTCCAGGGCTTAAGGGCTAACTTCTATTAGCACCTTACTGTGTAAGCAAATGTTATAAAAAAAAAAAAAAATCTCTGGGTTAAGAAAATTTGGCTTAAATGTATCCTTTGTTATTTTAAATATATTGAGATATTTTAATTAAAATTTTTACCCCATGAACCAATTTTATAGTATTTGTACCTATTTTGGTGTTTTGTCTTTATAGTAAATAAAAGTTTTGGAACAAAAGTTAATTGCCACTTTTGTTTTTTTTAAAAAAATAGTTTCATACTCATAAAAAAGTTGCAAGAACACCACAAATAATTTCTTCACACTCTTCATCCAAAGGCCTTAGTCAGGTTTCTCTACCTGCCCAATTTTATGTTCTATTTTATAGCAAGAAGATCCAAACTAGGATCACATGTTGCTTTTAGTATCATGTTTCTTGAGTCTCATTCAATCCCGAACTGTTCCTTAGTTGTTCCTTGATCTTCATGACCTTAGAATTTTTCATGATTATAGGTTATTGTTTTATAGAAGGCCTTCAGTTGAGTTTGGTGCTTCCTCATGACTGGATTCAGAGAATCAGTTTGGGCTGGACATCATAGAAGTGATGCTGTGCTCTTCTCTGCATGTCACAGCGGAGGCATCCGCAGGCCGTTTGTCCCATAGAAACCCTTATGTTAAGTGTTCTGTGGGGCAATACTTTGGAAGTACGTAAATATCCTGTTTCTCATCTAGTGCTAGCCGTCTGCTCTTAGCTTTCTCACCTGAATCATTACTCTCAACAGTTGCCAAATGGTGATTTTTTAAAAAAATTTCCTTCATTCCTTATACAGTCTCTCAATTGGCATTTTGCTGTTAGGAAGAGATTTCTTTTCTCCCACTATGTATGTCATGTATTTGCTCAAATTGTCACAGATTTGACCAGTAAATAGCTTCTGAGAGCTGGCAGTGTCTGTGTCCTTGGCAGACCATCACTCTTTGAACACTTCCATACCTTCAGCCCCATCTTGTGTGTTCGTCTGCTTTGGTCCTTAGAGCAGTCATTTTTTCCAAAGAGCCCCAACTTCTTTAATGGAAAATAGAATTTTAAAAACAAGATCTACACAGTGCATATATGCATCAAGCTTTACATGGTACCTCATTAATACAACTTTATGGTTTTATGTATTTAAAAAATAAGAAATATTCAATTAACCCAAAATAAAGAAGAAAAGGGGAATTAAATGATTATAAAGAACAGATGGTACAGATAGAAAACAAATGGAAAATGTCAGACCTAAATACAATTCTATTGATTATTTAAATGTGAATATAAACAGTCATGTAAAAAAGCAAAAAGATAAATACCAAGATCTGAGTGTTAGATACTATACCACTACTACCAGGCCCTTATATGGCTAGAATATATACATGTGCATACACAGTTTCACACACATACACAAAATAGTATACATAAACTTAAGGGGGGAGTGGGAGGCAGAGGGGAGCAATGACTCAACCAATGTATGCACATGTGAATAAACGAATAAAAAAAAAGCTAACCTAGTTGACACATTAAAAAAAAATGAATATGCCACACGTATAAGCCATGAGTTCACACCAATCTTGCAATTTGATTGAACACCAATAGAGCTCATTCAAGCTTTCCCACTTCCAAATTTGTAAATCTTTTCTCATTCATTCTTCCATCATTCTTCCTATGTTGGCCCATGTTCTTAGTTCAACCTCTCTCCTCTATGTAACCAACATTGGTGAAATCTGATCCCCACCCTACTCAGCTGCTGTCCTTTTATGAACTCCAACTCCTGGACTGTCATCCCTGTAAGCCCTTACTAAGGCTTTTTTTCTTAATAGATTTTGTTATTATTTGTAAGTCTGGATACATAAATCTTTTTAACTGATACATCAAAATAGTAATGTTCAAATCAGGATAAACACCTATATCCTCAAACATATTTCTTTACAGTGAAATCATTCAAAATCTTTTACTAACTTTCAAATACACACACACAGTATATTATCATGTATAGTCACCCTCCTGCACTATAGCATACCAGAACCTCTGTATAACTACAACCTTATCAACCTCTCCCTGTACTTTGCCCCTGCCCCTGCTACTCTCCCCAGCCCCTGGGGACCACTTTTCTACTCTTAATTTCTATGAGATAAACTTTTATAAATTCCATATATGACAGAAATCAGATCAGGCAGTTCTTGTCTTTCTGTGCCTGGTTTACTTCAATGAACATAATAACCTCCAGCTCCAACCATGTCCCAAATGACAGGATTTCATTCTTATGACTTAATAGTATTTCATTGTGTGTATCTGCCACATTTTCTTTATCCATTCATCAGCCAATACATATTTAGGTTCACTGTATGTCTTGGCTGTTGTAAATAGTACTACAATAAACATGGGAGTCTCTTCAACATACTGATTTCATTTCCTTTGGATCTATACCTGGGAGTGGGATTTCTGGATCATACAATAGTTGAATAGATTATTTAAGGCAGTTAGGTTCAAAGCAAAATTGAGTAGAAGGCACAGAGATTTCTCATATATACCCCCTCACATGCAGCCTCTCCCATTATCAACATCTGAGGACGTCTTGACAAAAATAAGTTCTTCTTATAAAAAATAGGATCTTTTTAAAAATCTCCAATGGAAATTATACATCTTTTTAACATCTATCTTACATGGTTTGACATAAACTACATACGTTCACATAAATGCTACTACTGTTCTTGAGTTGCATATATCAAACCATTCTGTTAATTCAGCTATTTTTATATCATATAAAATAACACAGAAACTGTCTTATGTTAAATTGTTGGGAAAGAGAATAAAGATTTATTCAGCAGCTACTATCTGTCAGGCATACTTGGGAGCACAGTGACTATACTCATTTTTACAAATGGGCAAGTGAGACAATTCAGTACTCTGCAATTCAAGCCGCACCAAGAAATCATTTAGTCAGCTCTACTGTGTTAGCCTCCAATTGTACCTTGTGGTTGTGTGCTGCTGTTTCCCATGTTTTGTCTTTATTTTTACTTAGTAGTCATTTCTCATATAGTCACTCAAACTAGATGATCCAGCCTTGAGTTCAGAAGCCATTTGTGTTTCTGCATTTGTTTTCAAATTTCTGTAAAAAATTTTAGAACTCATAAGTGAATTTAACAAAGTTGCTGGATACAAAGTCACATCAATAGTGAATTATCTGAAGTAGAAATCAGAACAATCCCATTACACTAGTAACAAAAAATATATCTAGGAATAAATTTAACCAGCAAGGTGAAACATCTCTGTAATGGAAAGTATAAATACTGATGAGAGAAACTGAAGAGAACACACCACCAAAAACAAAAAAGATGGAAGGGCTGGCGAAGTGGCTCAGGTGGTAGAGCACCTGCCTAGCAAGCATGAGGCCCTAAGTTCACACCCAGTACTGAAAAAAGGGTGGGGGGAATATCCCATGTTCACGAATTGAAAGCAAGTATTGTTAAAATGCCCACGCTACCTGAAGCAATCTACAAATTCAACGCAGTCCCTATCAAACTAGAAAAAAAAGTGCAAAAGCCAAGGGTAGTAGCAAATCCCTGTAATCTCAGCTACTCAGGAGGCAGAGGCAGGAGGATGGTGAATTCAAGGCCAGCCCAAGTAAGTTAGCAAAACCCTAACTCAAAAATAAATAAAAACAAAAGGTCTGGGGACTTGGCTCAAGTGTTAGAGTACCTGCCTAACATACAGAAGACCCTGGGTTTAATCCCCAGAACTGCTTAAATAAATAAATACCAATAGACCTAATATACATTTTGACATCCAAATGGCCAACAGATACATGAGAAAAAAACTCAACATCAGTAGTGATCAGAGAAATGCAAAACCACAATGAGATACCACCTCACTCCTGTAAGAATGGCTATTAATAAAAAGAAAAACAGTGCCAGTGGGGGATGTGGAGAAAAGGAAAACCTTGCATATCAAAAGAAACAGTTACAAAATCAAAAGACAACCCACAAAATGGGAGAAAATATTTGCCAGCTACTCCACGGATAAGGGAATATCTAGAATATATGAAGAGCTCAAAAATGAAACAGCAAAAGAACAAACAATCCAACTAATAAACAGGCAAATGAATTAGAACTACAAATGGCTAATAAATGCTCAAAACCATGCTCAATATCCTTAGCCATAGAGGAAATGCAAATCAAAACTACACTAACAATGAAAAACAAAAACCCTCGCCTTGGGCTAGGGGCATGGCTCAAGTGGTAGAGCGCCTGCCTGGCAAATGCAAAACACTGAGTTCAAACTCCGGTACCACACACACAAAAAAATACCACCAATGAAACAACAACAAAAACAAAAACACACACTAAGATTCCATCTCACCTCAGTCAAGTTGACAATCACCAAGAAAACAAGTAACAATGAATACTGGCAAGCAAGTGGGGAAAATGCCACACTGTTGGTGGCATTGTAAACTAGTGCAACCACTGTGGAAACTAGAATGGAAGTTCCTCAAAAAAAACAAAAATAAACTTATCTTATGACCTCTCCATACTACTCTTGGACATATATTCCAAAGCAGTGTAAATCAATATACAAGAGAGATATCTGCATACCATGTTTAGTGTAGCTCTGTTCACAACAGCCAAGCTGTGGAAATAGCTGATGAATGGGTAAAGAAAATATTATATACCATACATACAGACCATGGAATATTACTCAGCCACAAAAAGAAATGAAATTATGTCATTTGCAAGAAAATGGATAGAACTGGAGTCAGGTAAGCCAAGGTCAAAAGGACAAATGTTCTCAGCTCAGATTATGACGATGGGACATGAATGTATATGGGGTCTGAGGGAGAGGGGAATAAGAGAGGGGACAGGGAAAGGAAAGGATACTGAGGGGTGAAGAGGGTGCAAGAACGCTACACACACACATATGAAGACAACAAATGAAACCCACCAAACACTGTTTGAATAAGGGAGGAGGAAAAAGGGAATGGAAATATAATGGAGGGGTGAGCATGTTCAAGGTATACTGCATATATGTATGGAATTATGACAATGAAATCCCTTCATATTATTAATGTATGATAATTCAAAAATAAAATTTTAAAGTTTTTTTAAAAAGAAAAGGGAAACCTTGCATTTTGTTGGTGGGAATGTAAGTTAATACAACCAACATGGAAGACAATAAGCAGGCCCCTCAAAAAAATTAAAAATAAAACCACAATATGATCCATGAATTCCACTACTTGGTATATATCCAAAGGAAATTAAATCAGCCAAATGTCAAAGAGACATCTGAACTCCCATGTTAATTTTTTTCATAATTAATCAAAACTACCAATAATATAATTAGAATCACTAAAAGTTAAATTTTAAGCACTACTGACCACCCACACATACACTTGTGGCTAGAACTATTTAGTCAGATATAACACAATACCAGTATTCCTCCAGGTAACAATTATACAAAGTAACTGGAAATTTTCCTATAAAACACATTATTTTTCTATGTCAAATGTGTTTTAAACTATTCTAGAAACACATTCATATTCTGCTTAACAGAAGTAGAAATTTTAATTACCCAGCAACAAATGTCAAGTAAAGTTGTAACATCTGCTATACTTGAAGAAACTGCTCACTATTAAAACACACACGGACTATCTATGCACATACAATCTACGTGGTCTATAGAGGATGCTTGTCGTATAAACTTAACCAGCGATATATGCAAAAATGCTCAAGAATGATCAGGTAATAAATACTTACTAAACTTTAGTTATGATAAAACAAGGTTCCAAATACTGTCAGGGATACTAAGCATAAAATAGCCAGCCTCTGGATACAGGAAAATGAAGCTCCTCTGCTCTCTACAGAACTAGATATTAAAGAGCCATTAGGTTTTTTTTTCACGTGCTATTCCCCAAAGACAGGATTTTCAAAAGAGTTATAACTCACCCCACCCCTTATCCATAGGTTTACTACAGAGTCTGCCTACCTCATGTCAGCCACCCTGGTTTACTCCCCTTCCCCCAGGTCTTTGTCCTGGATATACACCTCTTTTGGTAAAATCAGTGAGGGGGCACCAGTTTGACCAGTTGAGCCCCAAGGGAATGCAGCAGTATTCTCTTCCTTTGTTGAACTTTTTATTTTGTGACTTAATTACCATATTTTTTTCTTTTCTGAATTTTTGAGACAGAGTCTCACTATGTAGCTCAGACTGACCTGGAACACAAGATCCTCCTGCCTCCACCTCCCACGTGCTGGAATTACATGTGTGTGTCAACCACTCCTGGCTATCATACTATATTTTATTAGAAAATATGACCTTGAAATATGATTTTCTAGAAAGACTATTTCATTCTACTGAGCAATACTAATTTAAGGATCACAAGTTTTCCTGAAATCTTTTTTTTTTTTTCTTTTTCTTTTTGGTGCTGGGGATCAAACCTGGAGTTTTGTGCCTGGTACACAAGCACTCTACCACTGAACTCCCCAGCCCTGAATTCTCATGTTTATCACAGCAATGTTTACAGTAGCCAAGACATGGAAACAACTAATGAATAGATAAAGAAAATGCGGTACCTATACACAATGAAATAATTTTCGACCATAAAAAAGGATGAAATCCCGTCATTTGGGACAGCATTGATGGAAGTAGAGAACACTATGTTATGAGATAAGCCAGGCAAAGAAAGACAAGTACCACATGATCTGTCTTATATATGGAAGCTATGAAAGTTGATTTCATTAAAGTTAAGAGTAGATAAGTCGTTTACCAAAGGCGGGGAGACTATGGGGCAGAGAGGGGTGGGGAAAGGTTGATCAATACCTTACTAAGTTACAGTTTGATAGGAAGAAGACCTGGTATACTACTGTGCAGTACAATGATTACATTCAACATTATGTACTGTAGATTTCAAAAAGCCATAAAAAAGGGTTCTGAATATTTTCACTATGAAGAAATAATAAACGTTTGAGAAGATGTTTAACTTGAACATTCCAGAATGCATTCATGTACGGGAACATCACACAATACCTCATTGATATGTATAATTTTTATTTTTATGTATCACCTAAAAGTAAAAACAAAGTTAAAAGAAACAAAAATACCTCTTGTAAATAGGTTTTGGATATTTTTAAGAAGGTACATTCCTGAAAACTTTTCAGAATATTAACTTTGAGGGCTGGGGTGTAACTCAGTGGTAGAGCTTTTGCCACGTAACAGAGAAATTTAAATATGGATAATGTACTTGTGATATTGAATTAATATTCACTTTAAAGTTGAGATCATGGTATTGGAATTATGTATAAAAATGTCATTCTTGGGAAGCTAATGTCTAGAATCTACTTCTAGGTAAAAGGAAAAATATACATGTATGTGTATGCATTATGTATATGTGAGAGAAGAGGGGAATGTTGTGAAATGTTAACAACTGGCAAACCTACATTGTACTTTTCTGTAAGAAATTTTCAAAATTTAAAAATATTTCTAATATTACTTTTTTGTTTGACTAAATTTCTTTTTGTTTTTTACAGTGATTTTCTTTTTATGTCTTTTTTTTTTTTTTTTTTTTGCTGCTGAGTATTTCAGTCTCCACTCACTGGTAGAATTCTTTTGGCAATTATGCAATATCCAGAAGAGGGCAGCAGAGTAAAACTTTTAAGGTTGATCTTAGTGTGTTGATTTTGCCAGAAATCTCAAAATCAAACTCAACCTCACTCCTTCCCTTGGGAATAAAGTAGAAATCTGTGTTCTCCCTAGAAAATTGAAAAATAACCAAGGCAGTCACAGAGAATTCCATTTTTCCAGTCTAAAACCTAGATTTGAAGTTTATACTCCCTTCCAACAGTCTGCAACAAAGTAAAGACTGTATCAACATATCTGATGCCTTCTTTCCTGGCCTCCTGTTCTCAGGATCACTTTGCTACCAGCTGGCTGGCCATCTATCTACCCATCCATCTGTTCATCCATGCATCCTGCCAATCACTGCTCCTTGGAGCGCTGCATATTGCTAGGAGACTATTGCTTAAGAACCTTCAATGACTATCTATTGCCTCCTATTTTGAATTCCAAAGTTTCCCAAAGGCCTGGCCTTACTCTGCCTAAAATTTTATTTCCCACTATTCCCAACAAAAATATCTGTTCTACTCTTATCCTTGCATTCTTGTTCTCTGAACCCACTGTGTTTTGGCCCACCATTGTACTTTTGCTCATGCTAATGGTTCTCAAAACTTTTAGGTCTCAGAGCAGTTGAGAACTACTGCTACAGAATCTTCCAGCTGGCACTCAAGACAGCCATACCCAGCAGTATATTGCATAAGTCTAAGGGCATAAGCACATTATAGTCCTAGATTTTTGTGTTTATTACCATTATGTTCTGGTAGATGGCAGCAAAATGGCTAGAGGAAAGGGGTAGCTTTTGCTAATAAACACAAAAACTAGCACAGACCATTTTTCTCCTTTATGTAGTATTTTAGATCTTTCACACAAAATAACTTGAAAGTACTTTGTGTCTAATTCATAGAATTGGTATTAACTTCAACATCAATGAAATGCCTTGTCACATACTTTTCTCAATATTTTTAATCACAATATGTGGATCTAACACAATTCTCAAAAACTTTTGTCTTCATACTCTACTACACTTTTAAAAATTATCACGCTGGATGTGTAGCTAAGTGGTACACTACATATTTAGCATGTGCAAGGCCCTGGGTTCAATCCTTAGCACACGCGTGCGCGTGCGCACACACACACACACACACACACACACACACACACACACACACAAAGACCTGGTTCTAAAAATTATCAGGAGTTCCTAAGGAACTTTTAAAATATGGCTTTTATCTATTGATATTTACTGTATCAATATTAAAATTGATAAAATTTAAAATATTTACTTATTAATTCATTAAAAATAAACGAAAAACCTAATATATGTTAAGTGGATACTGTATCTTTATGAACAATAACTATATTCCTCCCCCCAAAATATTGAGTGTTTTTTTAATATTTTCAAATCTAATTTCTGTGTTAATAAATAACATCTAAATTCTTGTATCTGCTTCTGTGTTTAATTTTGTTGTCTTATCACACATCATGCAATGTCTGAAAAACACTATACTCTGTGAAAGAATGAGGGTAAAGACAAGTAAGACCTTAGTACTATTATGAAAATATTTTGATCTCACAAACTCCAGAAAAGATTCTTGGGATCTCCAATGTCCCCAGGCCACATTTTGAGAAATGCTGGCTTCTACTATACCTTCCCCTTCCATTTCGCTTCTATTTAGTTCTCTTTGAGGCATTCCCTTAGGTCCACTAGCTCACACTAAAATTCCATGGTAATCAATATTTAATTTTCTGAATTATCTGTTTTACCAACTGGACTATAATGTTTTGAAGCTGTACATAGGAATACCACTGCCAGTGAACAAACATTCGCCAGTTCTATCATCCACATTAGATGACATGGAGCTGAATTATTTAAATAGCCTGCATCTCTAAATATCATCTCTATTCCAACAGAGATTAGGAAATCACAGTCCTGCTTCCTACTTCCCCTGACCCCAGGCCCCCACACATCAATTCTGAATGTTGTTCTTTGTGCTGGTCACTCCCATTAGGACATAAATTACTATATAGGATCTTTTACCAAATTCCTCTTCACTTCCCTTTCAGTAAAACTTTTTGGCAGAAATGTGCACACTTTCTTTCTGCTCCTCACATTTTTCTCCTCAACACACTCAGATGCATCCAAACTTATCACCAAAACTGTTTTTGAGCAAGTCATCAAAGGTCTGCATTTTGGGAAACTCCCATGGCCACTGCTCAAATTTGTGTCTTCACCACTTTTTTTTTCTTTTTAATGTGATCTCCTCCAACCCTCTGGTGGAGGACTTGAATTTTATCTCCAACTATGGATTTTGAGCTCCAGATGTGAATATTCAAATAGTTCTTTGACATTTCTCATAGGTATTTCAAAACTTCACTCACTACCATCATTTCGTGCCTGAACTCCTGTATTAGTCTACTAAGTGGCCTTCCCAGTGTGGTGATTGCACACCTATTCTTTAATACTCAATGTAATCTTTTTCAACCATGAAACAGACCTTATCCCCTATGTATAAACCTTCTAATGTTTCCTGTTTACACTAAAGAATCCCAACTCCTTACAAGGAGCTAAATGATTCAGCCTCCTCTTTTTTCCGACTTTACCCTTTCCTATACTTGTACAGGCCACACTGGCCTTCTTTTCCATGTTTCAAATTTGTCCAACTCCTCCCCACCTCAGAGTTCTGCATTTCCTATTCAGACCCCACAGATAGTTCCAAGTTTGGTGATTTCTTGTCAGTTTAAGTCACATGGATAAGCAGTCATCCTTATTCTCACTTCAGGAGACCCATATAAAGACAGGAGGGTCCCATTAGGAAACTGAGGGCACACACAACTTAGGACAATTTGAAAAGAATTGAATTTACACACAAGGAGAGTGAAGGGAAACCACAAAAAGGAACAGAACCATATAGTAATCATGGAGTTTGGCTACCATCCCTAGGCCTGAAAGAAACCCAAAAAGAGCTAGAAGGCTATCTAAATAGGACAGTCAGTACATAGTGATCCTCTATGGAAACAGGAGGGCAAGGGAACCTGTTGAAGTGCAAACCCATCAGTCCCCCAGGGTGTGGACAGTGGATCTGGAGGAATACAAAAGACATACTGCCTACTCTCTTCTCAATATCTTCTCATTTTTGCATCATTCACTTTTTGGCATGTTGTGTTTACTTAGTGTCTGTCTCCTACAGGAGAGCCTGAGACATAATAGGTGATACTGAGTTACTGAAAGATTCAGTTACATCTCATTTTGAACTCTGGAAGTTACAATTTGTCCAGCGAAGCATGCCCTGTTTGTGGATATTTAGGACACACATGTTAAAGATTATCTTTCTTTACATGGTATTTTTGTAATTTATAGCATAAACAAGATTCAAATGGAAAAATACAGCATGCACATTCTTTTCTTCAGTTAGGTATGGCTTTGGGGAAACTGGAAACAACTACAATATAAGGAAGAGTCAGGAGAGAGTAATTTTGGGTAGCAGCACTTCTCCACGCCTATCAATGCTAATCTTTTACCTTCTCTATGTGTTATATTATAAAATTGTCAACCTGTTGTTTCTCATTCACCTATATTTAAATTTTTATGCAAATTATTAAAAACACAGATGACTTAAAGGATACTATCAACCACCATGTCCTATTAATATTGGCCTAGTTAATAGTCATTAAACCAAACAACTACACAACACACATAATTTTCAACTATACACGATGTGTTCACTAAAACAGAGCACAAGCTGGAACATAAAACAAGTCAATAAATTTAAAAGAATTGAAATCATGCATGTTTTGACTGTAATTGAATGGAATTTAAAACTTATTGCAGTAAGATATCTAGAAACGCCAAATATTTGGAAATGAGAAATAAACTTCTAAGGGCTGGGAGTATGGCACAAGTCCTAGAGTTCAAGTTTGACTTAAGTCAAACCCCAGAACCATCACCACCCCAAATAAGAGAAAATAAACTTCTAAATAGTCCATGAATCAAAACAGAAATCACACAGGAAGTTTTATAATATTTTTCACACTAAATGACAATGAAATATAACCTAAAACAAATTTCCTGGGAAGGAAATTCATAACTTTTGATGCTTACATTTAAAAAAAAATGAAAGCACTAAAATCAGTGACCTAATATTATACTGTAAGAAACCAAAAAGGAGGTCTGATAAAGCACCTTCCTAGCAAGAACAAAGCCCTGAGTTCAAACCCCAGTATAAAAAAAAGGGGGGAGGAAGAGCAAAATAAACCCATAGCAGGTAGAAAATAAAAACAAGCAGTTGTTGAGTGCTTGCCTAGCAAGTGTGAGGCTCTAGTTTCAATACCCAGTACCAAACAAGAAAACAGATGCTAATAAGGATAAGAACAGAAAGGCAGAAATCAACAAAACAAACAGAAGATTAATAAAGTCAAAAGTTGGTTCTTTGAGAAGATTGACAAACACCCATGACACACATAAGTTACCAAAATCAGGAACAAAAGTATTGCTATAAATAACATAAACATTAAAAGTATAGTATAGAAAGATAACACTTATGAACAACTTTATGTCAACAAATTCAACAACCTAGACAAAATGAACAAATTCTATTAAAAATATAATTACCAAACGTGACACAGATGAACAGTTTTGAATAGCCTTTTTTCTTTTAAAAAAAATTGAATTCAGAGGCCTGGCTAGGTGGCTGTCTCCTATAAACCCAGCCTCTAGAATTTGCCAACATCCTCCTTGACATTACACTGGCAGATATCCTCTCATTCCCTTTCTTTCTTTTGGAATAAAACAAAGTAGTTCTGAGGCCACTGACATCTGCCTGGATTTTCACTACATCTGAGTTGTTCAATTTGGACTTGAGGTTGGGATTCAGCCACACTTCCAGCAAAGAATAGGGAAGCCAACTTTCCAGCCTGAGGAAGTGGCACCAACGCATTTATTTCTTAATGAACATGTATTGATTTGGTTAAGGGATTCTTGTAGTTTGCCCTCATTGGAATTGAGCCTTGTCCAATCCTGTCTCCTGTATGTGTGTTGTCATGTTTTGAGAAGGCAAGTTATAAAGATCCTTTCAAATTTCACCTATGGAATCAAAACTAGAAAACAGATTTTACAAGAAAATCTCATGAACATAGATGCAAAACTTCTGAACAAAATTCTAGCAAATGAATCCAAAAACATATTAAGAAGATAAAACACCATGATCAAAATTAATCTGGTGACAGAAAGATCAATGGTTGTTCGGGGATGAGTAGAGGGTGGATAAAGGAGTTATAAGGGACGTTTTGGGAGAGGATAGATTCCCTATCTTGCTCACGGTGAAGTTTCACAGATGCACGTGTATGTGAAAACCTTACCAAACTCTTCACTTTCAGTATGTGCAGTTTATCGAATGCCAACTAAATAAAATAAATAAAGCTGCCTTTAAAACCATTTTGCCTTTGGCTGCTTGCTTGGGAGAATGAAGAGAAAAACTCGAGCGAAACAGGGTATTATGACATTGCACCTTCCCCCAGAGCTTTTTGGAGCTGGGTTCGTTCCGGGTGAGGACCTGACGTCTGGCGGGCGAGGGGTGAAACTCGTTGGGAAAGACTGGCGCCGAGAGAGGCCGGAGGCGGGTGCAGAACGCAGGTCACACGGTGCTAGACCTGCTGCAAGCGTCGAGGTGGTCCCCTGCCGGGACGCGCTCCTCCAGGCATGGTGTCCCCGGGACAGGACCAGCGGGCATGTGTGTGCGCGAAAATACTCAGCGACTGGACGGAGGCCGGGGGACTGGGCCTCCAGCTCTGCTCTACACGCCCCGGACTCAGCGAGTCCATCAATAAACCCGGAGCACGCGGGGCGGAGACCCAGGAGGGCGGAACAGAGCAGCCCCCGCTCCTCCCCAAGCCGGGCGGGCCCGAGACCGCGACCCGCCTCTCCCGCGCCGTCCTCGTCACCGCGCCGCGGGGCAGCCATGCCCGGCCGCCTGCTACGGGGTCTGCGGCAGCGATGGCGCCGTTACAAGTACCGCTTCGTTCCCTGGATCGCGCTGAACCTCAACCACAACCCGAGGTGAGAGGGCGGGGCGGCCACACAGGCGTCTGCCTTCTGCCTGCGACGCCGCCACGGACGCACGGCCAGAAGCAGGTGGAGCCTGAGCCGGGAGGAGCCGGCAGCGACCTGAGGGGCAGAAGGCGGGCGGTTGAGGAGGCGGAGCCTGAGACTGCGTAGGAGCTCGAGGAGGGCGGGGTCTAAGGGGGTGGGGTCTTTGGAGGGTGGGGCTTGAGGAGGGCGGAGCCTGAGATGAGCTCGGCGGAGGCTGGTAGATTCGGCGGCGGGCTAGGACCCCGAAGCGGGCGCTCGCTCTAGGTGGGCGGGGTCTGTGGCCAGTTTCCCAGCGTGCGCCGCGCTGTGCGGTCTGCAAGGCCCAGGTGGCCGTGGCGTGGCTCGCTTTCAGCCTTCAGCGGTCCGTACTCGCTGGGCAGCTGCATCTGGGCAAGAAATAGAAACTTAAACAGAAGACTTAGCGCGTGACTTTAGGTCTGTTTTCACAGTCTGTAGAAGTAATCAGTGGTGAAAGCACCCAGCGCGGCTGTGAGGATAACCGCCTGGAGTAGCCAACGCGTAGAAACGTGCAGAAAACGGAAAGCGTGGGGGAGTGCCGGGTCTGTGCTCGGGATCCGTCCCGCTGGCTGAATGGGTCGCCGTGGGGTCATTGTCGCGGCCGGCATGCTATGAGCGAGCTAGTGAGCTACAAGAAGTCAGCGCTGCCCACCAAGGAAGGAGGCAGACTTTTGCTGAAGGCCACTTTCTGAAAGACTGGGAAACCAGAGACTTCTGCCAATGTTTCCTGATACACGAACGTGACCTTGGGTGCATCAGTGCTGTAGAAATAAGGGGCGAGCATCGCTTCCTTTTTGTTCAGAAGTAAAAATGCAGTTAGTACAAAAAATAATGCAATCAATGGCACAATAAAAGTGATTTCATTTAAAGAAGTTAGTGCTCCTGGCAGGGAATATGGCAAAGGAGATAAGTTTGCCTTTGAAACTACTTGCCTGAAAGTGGCTGCTAGGTGTCGGAGGGAGAGAGACGAGCTACATGTCTGTTGCTCTCTTCCCACTTAGAGCTTTAGAACCTTGGGCAGGTTCCCTGACATTTTCCAAGCCTCAGTTTCTTGGCAAAAGTGAGAGAAGTTTTTAAGTACCCGAGGGCATCTGGTACAGAACGGGCCTTTCCTACGTTATTGGCCACTTGTGTGAGAGAAGCTGGGAGTTAGAGCTAACCCCCAAAATCCCTTCCCAAACTTACTAGTTTTATACCCTTCAAACACATGAGAATAATGTTACAGTCCATTATGGCGAGTAACCAGAGAACAGTCAGGACAGTCTGGCTTTTATCCTACGAAGGGTAGTGAATGGAAACTTTTCCCATTTTCAGGACCCTTCGATATGTTCCAGAGGAATCCAAAGACAAAGTTATCTCAGATGAAGATGTCCTAGGAACGTTACTGAAAGTTTTCCAGGCTCTGTTTTTAAATGATTTCAATAAACAATCAGATATCTTGACTGTACTTCCAGAAACTGTTAAGTCAAAATATCAAGACCTACTAGCAGTTCAGCATCAAAGAGTGAATCTGCTCGAAAACAGACATCAACAGCGAAATATCTTTAAACCAGAAGAAATTCTTTATAAAACATTGGGTTTCAGTGTTGCCCGAGCAACTAGTTCATTGATTTCTGCGGGAAGAGGTGTCTTCGTTACTAAAGGATTGGTACCAAAAGGCGCGGTAGTATCCATGTATCCTGGTAACAGCTCAATTAGTACTGCCAAGAGTTTCTTACATGCCAATAAATAAAAATGTAACAGAATGCCTAGGCCTGTAATCCTAGAGTAAAGTTGAACTGAAAACCCAGATTTCCATAGATGTTTAAAATTCTGATTTGGTAATTAACTTTACAAGTTATGTTGTGTGTTAGAAAGGATCCTTGAGTACTTGGGATAAATTCATTTTCCTTTTAGGAAATCTTTTGAGTTACTGCTTAAATTTAGAATACAGTATAGCCCATTTTGACAAGTTACTTAGAAACTATTAGACTAAAGTAGTTTGGCTTAGTTGATAACCAAAGATAAAAATGGTATGAGTTAAAACATAAAAGATGGAATTTAAACTTATAAGTCACTGTATAAAGACCGTCCTATTCCTATACTTTGAAAGCCATACACCCTGAACGTACTGGATCTCATCTGATCTCAGAAACTAAGCAGGGTCATGCCTGGTTAGTACTTGGATGGGAGAAAGTAAAGTAACTTCTTTGCAAATTTGTTGAATAGAACACTTAATAGAATATGTTATTTGTTAAACTAACATGTTAGTTTATTTATATATGTACTTTTTGTATGTTTATGCTTTTATATATATGTATGTATGTACATATAAGACTTTATAAAATGGCCTAAAATACAATGTTCATATTATCATTAAGCAAGAGCATCATATTTTGTTCTGCTATGTGAACAGGTGGTTGGTTCTGTGCTCTATCTGCTATTGGGCACAAACTCTTTAAAGGGGGAATGTAATCAAAGAGAATGTGATGCTTTACATTGGAGGTGAAATATTTAAAAAGATGAAAGAACATGTATGAAAGTATCATAATGAAACTTATTGATTTATACAATTAATATACACTAGTAAGAAAATGTTTTCAAAAGATGGAGGAGTTAAAACACATTCTTCTGTTTAATGTTTATGTTCCAGAGAAAAGTCCTTATCAGGATTTTAGGATTTTACATGTTGTTATAATATGTCTTTGTCTTGTTGTGTAATAGGTACAGTATATCAGAAGTATGAGCCAATCTTTTTCCAGTCCATTGGAAATCCATTTATTTTTAGATGCCTGGATGGGGTACTCATAGATGGAAATGACAAAGGAATATCAAAAGTTGTATACAGGTAATTGATACCCACTCGAATTTAATTATAGGATATAGAACCACACTTGTCATAATGATTATAATCTATAGCATTTGTACTTTAAATAAAAATCTATTAGATGGCTGCTGTGTAGCAGTTCAGTTGCCTGATTCTTAGACAAAAAAAATTTAAACAGAAGTCAGACTTGTTTAGCTGTGGGGTTAATTTTGTATTTTTAATTCTATTTGAACATATAGAACAGCTAATGCTTTCACTTGTTTCAGATCTTGCAATGGGAGAGATAGACTTGGCCCTTTAAGCATGAGTGATAGTACATGGCTAACATCAGAAATTCATAATCCACTGGCTGTAGGACAGTATGTCAACAATTGTTCAAACAGTGAGTTGCCATCATGGAGCTTTGAAATGAGGTGCAGCAATGGCTAGTTCTCCTTTGTCATATGACTGAGTGTGAAAGGCAGTTGAGTAATGTCTTAGCTACGCACAGTCCTTAAGCAACTGTGACTTTCTGAGGAAAGATATCACAGAGAGAATTTGGGAAAATAATGATATATATTATTTGGAAACCTTTCTATTCTGGTTTTTCAGTGAATATAAGCAATTGATAATAACTGTTGATCACTTTTTAAGCATTTTTAAACAGATGATGATTATTCTGTTGGTGTCTTGATATAACCTTATACATTAATCACTAGACTGGCATCCCCTTTTTGTTGCTAAGTTTGTGAGTCATTTGCCTTTTTTAAGACTTGATTTTGCCGTAGGTGAAAGTTTGATCATCTACCTACAGTTAGCATGTAGACTTTGGTGTTAGGGAGACAAACTCGAAGCCTGACTCCTTTATTTAATCAATAACTGCTCTGAGCTCCTAATTTCTAATATTTAAAATGTGTATGTCTATTATATGGGTTTATATATATATACTCTCAACACATACCTTTTACTGCTTTTTGAACTTTATCTTACTATTTATCATTTATAATCTAATGTATGTGCCTGTAACATTAGTAATTAATATCTTGAGCATGTTTCAGTAATTTAGAAAACCATACTTCAAGTATCATAATTCAGTATTATTTCTCTGACCTTGTTTCATGGCTGTTTTCCTAACACTTATGTATCTGTTCCTAGACAGAGCAGCCAATGTCTGTTATCAGGAATTTGATGTGCCTACAGTTTTCCCTATAGAACTGAAGCAATATATTCCAAATATTTCCTACAGCTGTGAAAAACAAAGGTCAGTTTTCTGAAAGAGCAACTCCTTTCTTTTTTATGATATACTTAAAATTTAATTCTAAGAGTAATTAAAATATAATTTCTAAGAAAAAGCTATATAGAAATGGGAGTAAATTTTTTTTGTTTTTGGTGTTACGGGGTTTGAACCTGAGACTTTGTATTTCCTAGGCAGGTCCTCTACTGCTTGAGCCACACCTCCAACCCTTTCTGCTCTGGTTAATTTGGAGGCAGGGTCTCAATGTTTGCCCAGACTGGACTGGACCATGATCCTTCTATTTTTTTCTTCCCACAGTAGCTAGTATGACTGGTGTGATTCACCATGCCCAACTTTTTTGCTGTTGAGAGGGGATCTCATGAACCTTTCTACCTGGGCTCGCCTGGATCCATGGTCTTTCCCATTTTAGCCTTATGCATAGCTGGGATTACAAGTGTGAGCCACTGGCACCTGGTTAAAAAAATATTTTAGTGAAAATGTAAGGGTAGGGACTGTAGCTCAGTGATAGAGCATATGCATGACATGTGTGAGGCCCTGGGCTCAATCCCCAGCACTGTTAAACACACACACACACACACACACACACACACACACACACTCTCTCTCTCTCTCTCTCTCTCTCTCTCTCTCTCTCTCTCTCTCTCTCTCTCATGCTTGCTTGGCGAGCACTCTACCACTTAAGCCATGTCCCCAGTCCAGTCGAGGCTTACTTGAAAGTAAAAATTTTTACTAAGCTCATTCTACTTATTACTGCATTTTTATTTTATGCAATATTTTACTGGTATCAACCTTAAAGCTTTTTCAAGTAACTCTGTTATTTTCTTTCCCACAAAATTTTCAAATAGTTTTTTGTTTTGTATGTTTGAGACATGGTCTTGCTTTGTAGCCCAAGCTAGCCTTGAATTCACAATCCACCTGCCTCAGTCTCCTGAATGCTAGGATTAGGCAGTGCCACCATGCCCCACTGAGAGGACGCACGCTCCATATATCATTTACTGAGTTGCTACAAAACTTTATTTTATATGGGACCTATTAAATTGCCCTTTTAATATGAATAATATTTAAAACCTAGACTGTTTACTATACTTAAAACTTACGCTTTTGTGTCTGTGTCTGTGTATGTCTAACAATTAGGTTTTCTCAACCATATACTCTGGGACATGATATCATTAGACCTTTGAAAGTGTACATGACAGTGTCTCATGTCCAGAAAAAAAGTATTTTACAAAATTCCAATTTATTTGAAGTAATGTTTTTAAGAGATACAAATAACAAAAGAATGTTAAACTGTAATCCTTTTAAAAGGATTAAAATCCTTTTTGTAATCCTTGTTTTAGGGGCCATAGAAATGTTTTCAAAGAGGTTTTTGGTTGTATAAACTTAATGATTTGTGGTTTTTAAAAAATAGAATGGACACACCCTACTTCAAAATACTTGCATTAGGAAGAGGATCTATTTTTCATGGAATTGAATATATAAATTAAGACATAAGGAATCTTAGAACATTGTCTATAAAATCCATATTGGTTATATTAAAATGTGTATTTTTCTCTTTATATTTTTAGCCCACTTCGATGTGTTGTTCTTGTTGCACTTAGGGACATCAAGCAAGGAGAAGAGCTTTTTTCAAACTACTTCACAATTGTCAGCTAAGTTGGTAAATTAGAAATTAGGTTTTCTACTCAGCTATTGAGTGAATTCTAAATGTTTTTTTGTTAACCACCTCTTTCTGAATTCTACCTGTAGAGCAAATATTTTGAGACCTAATTGGAATTGGAATTTTTATGTGTTTATTGATACTATATTTATGTTCCAATTTCAAGGTAAAAGATATTTGCTTCATTACAATTTCAAATTTGTAATGTAATTCCAATTTTAATTGGCTTTCACATAAATACACAATAGCTTATTAAATTAAAACTACTTTAACAAACTCAATTTTTCTTTTGTTTATTTTTGTATACCTCTGTGTTGGTTTATAAAATTTTAGCCAAGCATCAGCAGTTCTTTCTTACAGTTCTGTTGATATGTACAAACTTTTATAAAAACTTTTTTCTACAGAATAAAATTTTTACCTATTATGTTGTCATGAGTAAATTGATGTGTATCTGTAAAATTTAAAGATTGTTCCAGCTGAGTAAGGGGAAAATGTAGTCACTATTCTATTTTCTCTATTTGTTCAACATTCCTACACCAAAGAGTGGTGCTTTAAAAAGGGGGGGGGGTGCTTAAAAAGGAGTGCAAGAGACCATTCAAACATGGGAATACAATTAAATGATAGTGTTGGTGGTGGGAACACCTATTCCCGTCTCTTGCTTCCATGTGGAGAGCTTCTATAATGAATGCTCCTAGCCTCTCTCCACCCATTGGAGAAGAGTGATTTTCTGGAAGTATCTTCAGAGAATTAAGCAGCATGGCCCATATCCTTTCATTTCTGTGTGGACTATGCTTGCCAGCACAATGCAAGGAGTAGCCAGCCCAGCTGTTGACAAAATGAATCTGGTTCAGAGTGGCCAGCCCAGCCACAGATCTGAAACCACTTGTCCCAGAGTTTTATCAGTAATCGTTACCTTGACCTTCATCCACCTGACTCCTGCTCCAACCATGCTCCAATCTTTGGCTAGGAAGGAGGGTGTTACTTACTTCGCCCCTCAAATCCTCTTGGAATCTGACCATTTTTGCTGCTATGCCACCAGTTTTACTCACCTAGCTTATTGTAATTTCAGTTGGCTTCCCTGTTTCCATAACTGTCCCATATAGACTGTTTCACCAAGAGTAATTATTTTAAGTCAAAGTTACATCATGACACACCTCTACTTAAACCCCTCCTCACCATGGAGTAAAATGCTGAAGTCCTTCATATACATTATCTTGCTTACTTCAGATCTCCTACTATCTTGCTCACTCCACATCTGCTTCCTAGCTACACTGTGATCCTGCCTCAGGATCTGTCTGCAGAGACCTTCCCTTAGATAGCTGCAGCTCTTCTCTCCCTGTCACTTTTTCTGAGAAGACTTGCCTAACCACTATATTTTACAGTTCCCTACTCCCACCTGAATCTCCCAATTCTACCTCCCTATTTTTCTCTATAGCACTTATGATCAGAAGGCTTGCCTTTACATTGTAGGGAATGTATAATTAGGAAGTTCCAGGAGTGGAAAGAGGGAAGCCAATTAGGAAGTCATTGTGACCGATATTCCTGGAAGTCACTAGAGATCACTCTACTTTTTACAAGGCTTCTTCTCCCTTCCCTAAAGCATGAAGTATTATGCAGCACTTATACGGCACTTGACTGTGCTCTTAGCTGTATTCAGAATACTTGTGGTCCTTCTGTGCATGTATCCATCACAGCTCTTGCATGAGAAGAATGTGGTTCTAGACAAGTAACCAAGGCAGAGATGTCAAGGGTTTTGCTTTCACTTTTTTTCTCAGCCTTGTGCAAGAAGGGTATTATGTGCAGTCTGGTAATTGCACTGGAGAAAAGCTGTAGTCACAGCAAATGAAACGGGACAAATGCATGAAATTAGGGTAAGATCTTTAGCTTGAAAAGAAGGCATAAGGAAGATATGACTAGTTGATTAAACTATGAATGGTACAGATAAGAATAGTTGGTCATAAATACTAATCTGTTAAATCATAGTAGCTGATCAAATTTCAGATACTACCTACATCTTCCTAAAAGACACAGCTGCCTAAAGTAGTGTTTGAAACATAAAATTCAGTCAATGTTTCCTGAATTAAAATAGAATTCTCACTTTGGGATTATTAGAATTTTATTATAGATCAAAAACTGTTATAGAGGATGTAAGAAAAAAAATCTACTAACTTTATTATTTATGTACAAATACTTACCACATCTAAAACCAATTTAAAACTGGCACAATATCTACCTATTTGGTATAGCTTAAAATTCACTTAAAATTTTTTTTGCAAATAGTCACACAAACCAAGAAAAAAAAGATTTCCAGATTTTTATTTCTGGAACTGTACACCAGGTATTAAAGTACAACAAATACAAAATAATGCTCAAAAAAATCAGTGTTTATGTACAAATATTAAAATCAATGCAACAATAGCAACTTCCTCTTGAACATCAGACACTAAAACTTGTTCTGATTGTCACTAATTTATCTCATACTCACAGGGTACTTATTTCAAACTGGGACAATTGGAATCACTGGCTGTCTAAGAGGAACATTACTATCTACCATATTTAACAATAAAACTAATAGTTTCCTCCTTTTAGTGAAAAAATTAGGAACTTTTTAAAAAACATAGTAATGTCAATATTTTTATAAATTATTTCAATTTTCATTTGTAGACAATGTGCTTTGAAACTCTGAGCAAACAATCTCCTTGGTGGTCAGGTTTATTTGCTAGTTTACATTCAAAGTTGAAATATTTACTAGAGACTTTGGTTAAATTAAATAGTATCACTATGCTCTATTAGATCTGACGTTCTCAAATATTTATGACCCTCAATTTTAAAAATTAAAAAGGAAACGATTGCACAATTCTTTGACCTAATTGTACAGACTTTAGTATTTTTTAAACAGTATTCTACATCCTTCAAGTAAATTCAGCAGTTGACCATGGCAAGAGGAAAACTAAACATTTAAAAAGCTAGCATGAAAAAGATGAAGTACAACTAACAAAAGTAAAGTATTGCTATAGTCACAGCACCAGTTACACTTCTAAATGAATCCACCGTCCTCATCAAATTCCCTGTACAATAAAGATGTATTAGCCAACACTGCAACTGCTCACCATGAATTTTTGGTTTGTTCATATGAAAATGTGGCAAAGGAAAATACAAGAAAGAATTCATCACAGTTTGTTATAAGAATTGTGCTTAACACTTATAATAAAGGCATTGTTATTTCTTCATATGATTGCAAATCAGATATTTTCATGCTTTCAAACGCAATTCTTTTAATAAACAGTAACAAATTCTGTTAAGATGTTTAAACGGAAACAACAACAACAAAAAAACCCAGTAAATCCAGCTTTCAAAAGAAAATTCAATAAATAGCTATTTTACATGGATAAAGTCATAGTGGTACAATTTATGAATGTCACATCAAGCATGCACAAAAATGGTATTATACATGGCAGAAGTAGTCAGAAAATATTGAATTAGGTCTAAAAAGATATGAAGAATTTACACATATATACAAAAATCTTGCAAATTATTGCCTCATTTTAACAAGGAATTAAAAGTAAACGTTACCAGCTAGTTAGCACTCTCTAAGAGGCTATAGTCAGATTGGCATTTAAAAATCTACTAAACTAGCTGAAATTTATTTTTCTCTCATATCATTTTCTGGATTTTGGTCAAAAACTTATTTAAATAACTAAAGTGTCCATTCAACTTGCTGATAATCAAAACTAGATAAGAAACACTGTTTCCATCTTGTATCAAGATCCCAGCAATGCATAGATAAACTGAATATATTACTGCATCAGCTACTAATTAATGAGAATGGGCATGTTCACTTAAGTGCAACTGGCATCAGCATTCAGTCATCTTTGTGTGAATTATTTATACAGACCAGCCACTGTCAACCCAGAGAGAAAATTAAAGTTATAATAATAGAAGATTATGGCCAGTATCTTACCAAATTATGGAAAGTATATTGATGCTTAACAAAAGAAATAAGGTTCAAAGATTAGCACAACACAGCAATAAGAAGCTGACAACTTGGATAAAAATTTCAGAGAGCAACACAGAGCCCAGGCTACCCATTATTTACTGTGTGCATATAGGAATACTAGACTTTAGATGTATAAATTAGAGGCCAATTTTAAGCTCATTAAGTACTTTTGTCCACTGTGCTAAAAACTAAGTTTTATAGTAAATGCACTACTGCGTAAACACTTCAAAGCAATCTTCATTAAAATGCAAAGAAAAACAAAAATACACATCATCCAAAACTAAGGATGTTATTGCAATTCACAGTTTGTGTAATAAATACCCTCCCTTTTGATCACTAAGACCACTACATCCTATCTACTCATCAGCACAACCTTGAAGCGACCTACACTTAAAAATATTAGCAATGCAGCCAAACGTTTAAGTTTTTTGCAAAGCAACAAAACTAGTAAAAATCAAAATGTTTAAGAAAGACGGTGCAAAACATTGTTTTAACTGTACTATAAAAGCAAAGCTTATTATATCCTAATACTGTATTATATAGTTTGATTCACCTTATATAACTTAAAGAAGCATGTCTAATAGAGCAAAAATGGCCAAAGTTTATGACAATGGCTTCTTATTCACAATGTTTGGAATAAAAATAAAACTGAGTTTGAGATGCATCTGAACGTCTGTCACTTTTTAAAACTTAAAAGTGGTAACGTACCATTCTATTTCAGATAGGAACTCACATTTTTCTTGCCAACTGTTCAAGCTAAACACAGTAGCTTAAATATACTTCAAGGTTCTACTGCATTATGCATAAACTCTAGAAGTTCCTCTAAACATTAACACTTTGAACAGCAGTGCTACGAACTTCAGAGGTGTTCCAAAGTACAACCATTGAGTGGCAACATCCTAGCTTTGCAGACCATGCCTCTGTAAGCCAACTGCCTCTGGATCAACTAAGTTATCACTGACCAGTATGATTTTTTTAAGATTACAATCCTGACAACCGTGGACAAAACCTTATATCAAAACCACATCTTCAAATACCAAATTTTTAGTTAATAAATGAAATTATACAGAAATCTCCTGGCAATAAAATGACCAATTCACTGTAAGGTAGCCCTGGTCTAGAATTTTGAAACAGGATCCAAGCAAGAGTCTTCATAATTTGCACACAGTTCCTCGTGCTGGCTTCCATAAAGATGGACTTGCTGTTTTGTAAACCGAAGTGCTCTAGTTGAATAACATGAGAGAAGTTTCCATTTTAAAAAAATCCTTGCATGTTTGTGCAGTTTAAAGAAACCTACCCCTGCTTTTATTAATAAAGAAAATAAAACCAAAAAATGCTACATTGAGCAGGGATTGGGATTGGTACCTGTAAACATTGTTATTCCACTGCATCCATTATGGCAAAGGGAATTTACACAAAAAGAAGCCACACCATTCAGTTCAGAACATCTGTGCTGGTTTTGAGCTGGTGGCCTCGGTCTACAGGTTTTAAAACTGGGAGTGAGGGCAGTGGGAACAGAAAAGAATAGAATAAGGAAGTGGGGAAGAGGTATCAGGGGTTGAGGAAGAGACAAGCAGAGCTTAAAGCTGCACCACAGAGTTCAATCTTAGTTCCCAACTCTGCTGATCATAGTTCATTTCCACATTTATGGATTGAAAAATGAAAATACTCTTGATAAATCAAGATATAGTTCTATACATACTGACATCACTGATGTCATAGTGAAAAAGGTTCAAACTTCCAGTGAAAGACTATGCAAACCTGATAGCTCCCCTCAAATTTACTGGTTCTGCACACCCATTGTCTCTGGGTTCCTCATTTGTGTCACTCGGAGTGAAGGGCGGCATGCTGATGCAGAGTGTGGGCACTGATAAAGCCATTGGTCTCACTGGCAGACAGACTGCCAAAGTCAGCCACAGAGACAGCCATTTTGGCACTGGTGATATGATGTGTGTGATTTTCAAAGTCCACACCCAGATTATTTACAGAAACCTCATTCATAAAAGATTCAGGGACAGCAATGCCCATTTTCAATCTCTTTGCTGGTCTTTCTGATTCTTCACTGCACATGGGGTTTAGCTCTGAGTGATAAAATCCAGTCTCAAATAAATTAAAACAATCACTTTCTCCATTGCTGGGCAGGTTAAGTAACTCTTCCGTTACAACAGGCACATGATTTACTTGTCCACGAGGTGTATTACCCAGTGGAGGAAAGCTATCATCCAAACAATTCACATCTGTGGGGCTGCAGACAGTCGCTACACTGTTGGTCAAAGCTAAAAAGAAATGAAAGATGATTTAAGTAAATAGTCCTTTGATGTGAAACAAACAGGATACAATTTGTAGCATGCAATACTAAAAAACATAAAGACATCTTCATTTTACCTGTCAAGTCACTGGCAGTGAAAGAGTTGAGAATGTTAAGCTGTTGGTCAGGAATAGGCTCAGGCCTATTAGAAGTTAAGGCTGAAGAATTTACTGTCCCTCCCAGAGCTTCTGTTTCATCCACCAAGCGATCCATATAGTCCCTGAAAAACATATACCAATAATTTTAGGATTGCATACCATGGTTAAAAACAAAAGTCACTGACGTCAAGCCCAGAGTACTTACGTAACTCCAGGGTGATGGTTATATCGTTTCTTTCCAAATTTTGTCTGTTGAGCAAAGTAATCATAACGTTCAGATTTCTTCCACATATAGTAGAATGCTACACATTCAGCAACTGTTCTAGTTCTCACCTAATGAAAAAGGTAGGTTTTTAAAAACCCATTTTTAGCAACTCCATACACATAACACTGAAACCTCAATCCACGGGTCTTATTTTCTATCCTTCCAGTTTATGAAATTCTGAACACTTTTATTAGTGAAATGTCTTTACATATAATAACAATGCAGTTTTCAACAGCCCAAAGTTTAAAAAAAAAGCATTAGTTTATAAAACAAATATGCATCTGGAAATCTTGCAAGTTAATGAAAATCCTACAACAATGTCATCCTTTGATTTTCTTCACTGAACTCTCACTATGATTCTAACTATGGCAGCTTTTTGGTTTTTTCCTTTAAGGAGAAAGTGAACATTAAGAGGCCATTAGAAGGAAAGAGAATGGCAGGATGCTAGACAAAGGACATAGTGCTACTGCTGCCGCTGCTGCCAACAGCAGGGATTCTTAGCCTTGGATTAGCAGAACTCCAAGAGGTCCATGACTGGTTTTCATTGGGATCTATTAATTCCCAAAACTATATGCAGGTACATTGGAAAGAAGGAACACAAGCCTCATCAGATTATCAAAGGGTTCTATTCTACAGATAACTCATTGGCAAACGGACCAGCAACCTACAACAACGAATTTAAATGATTTGCTAGCTAAGGAAAGGCTGGGCTTTCCTCTCCAACATGTGTTTGGCTCTTAGCGCCAACAGATTTTGGAAAGAATAACTTTTCAGCCTCATGAACATGATCCACACACAAACTGGGCTCCTCTTTAACTTAAAAACCACAAGTATGAGTTCAGATGTGTAGACAAAGTTCTTTTCCTTATTCAACACACACACACTTTCTTTCCTGCATAACCAGTACCCAATAAAGAAGTTTCAGGATCGCTATCTTAATTCCTGTATGAGTTGTGATATAAGATCACTAATAGCTCAAGCTTTTTAAACCATGAAATACAGTATACCTTTCAGTAAACATCATTAACTATAAGTCTTCACAGAGAATGCAGGCTTCTTGGAGCCATAGACCTTTTCTGTCTTATTTACTGATGTATCTCTAGTGCCTAAAACAGTATCTGGTAAGTGGAAAGACATAATTGTTTATGGAATGATGGATAGAATAAATTTCACAAGTTATTGTAAAACTGATGGATTTACTTTGACTTAAAAGGAATGAACCAGACTTTTTAAAAAATGTTTTATCTACTCACTATATCTCAGCTTTGAGAATTTATTAGGTTTTCTTACATACAAAAAACATGAAAATTTCAACATAATAGGTATAACTACTGCAATAAGGCAAGGGGGAAAAATACAAAATGGGAAGAAGAAAAAAACTGCAAATGATGTTAACTATTTATGTAGAAGATCCGAAAGCATGAATAAAAATGCTGGAATTATAGCAAGGCTGCAGGATTCAAGATTAATCCACTAAAATTAATTACTTTCCTACTAATAATGAACAACTGAAATTTGAATTAAAAACATACTACTACTTACAATAGCATTCCCAAAATTAAATGCTTGATAAATCTAATAAATTATATACAAAATCTGTATGAGGAAAACTACCAAATTCTGCTTAAAGAAATAAAGGAATAATTAAATGGAGACATGTTCTATGTTCATGGATAGGAGGACTAATTAAGACGTCAGTTCATTCCAACTTCATCTATAGATTCAGTGCAATCCCCCCCAAAATCCCAGCAAGTTATTTTGTTGATACTGACAAACTAATTCTGAATGGAAAGGCAAAAGACCCAGAATAGCCAACACAATATTGCAGGCAAAGTCAGAGGATGGACACTATACCTAATTTCAAGACTCATAAAGCCACAGTAATCAAGACAATACAATACTAGGGGGAAAACAAACAAACAGATTAACAAAACAGAATAAAGAGCCCAGATATACAGGCATACAAGTAGAGTCAACTGATCTTTGACCAAGGAGTAAAGGCAATTCAATGAAGGAAGGATAGTCTTTTCCACAAATGGTGCTAGAACGAGATATCTACATGAAAAAAAAAAGGAATCTAGACAAAAACCTCGAGTCTGTAGAATGTAGTCTTAGGTTCACATCAAAATTGAGCAAAAAGTACAGAGTTCCCATATGCGTCCTGTTCCCATACATGCATAGCTCCCACACTATCAATATCACACACCAGAATGGTGTATTTGTTAAAAAGTGATGAACCTACACGAAAACATCTTTGCTACCTAAAGTCCATAGTTTACATTAGGGTTCAAGCTTGCTGCTGTATACTCTGTGAGTTTTGATAACATGTATCCACCATTAAGTATTATATCCGATAGTTTCACTTCCCTTAAAATCCTCTGTTCATCCCTCCCTCCTGCCTAATCTCTGGCGACCAATCAGTGATCTACTTACTACTTCCATTGTTCTTTTTCCAGAATGCCCTATTATTGAAATTCTATAATATGTAGGCTTTTCAGATTAGTTTCATTCACTTAATAATAAGTAAGATTCCTCATGTCTTTTGTAACTTGATAACTCATTCTTTATTCCACTGTCTGGATGTGCTATAGCTTACCCATTCACCTCAAAAATAATATTGATTCCAAGTTCTGGCAATCAGAGTTAAAGCTACTGTAAACACTTGCATGCAGGTTTTTGAGTTAATGTAAGTTTTTAACCCATTTGGGTAAATATTAAGGAACAATATTGCTAAATCATTTAGTAAGATCATGAAACCACCAAACTGGGCCAGTGGTTGTATAGCTCAAGTGGTAGTACACCTGCCTAGCAAACACAAAAGTGTGAGCTCAAATTCCAGTATCTAAAAAAGAAAAAAAAAAAAAATATATATATATATATATATATATATATATATATATATATATATATATATATATATATATATATATCATATATATATATATATCCCTCTGTAAGAAACTACCAAAGTGGCTGTACCATTTTGTATCCCACCATCAATAAATAAGAGTTCCTGTAGCTCCACATCCATATCAGCATTCAGTATTATCAGAATATATTTTAGTTGCTTTTAGTAACAGTATTTCTTTTTGTTATTAGCAAATGCAGTTCTCACTGCTTGAGTAAAAATATTTTTGAGGACACAATCTCTGAATAACTTAGAAGAAATGTGGAACAGTAAGACTTCCTGAAAAATACAGGAAAAATGTGGAACAGTAAGACTTCCTGAAAAATACAGTGGATACACAGTGCAACTCTGTTATCAGCCATCCCCTGAGCAGGCTGTGGCATCTACCAACAAATTCCAATCATGTTTAGAGTCATATTAGAAATATTAATAGCAGGGAACACTAACAAATAGTTGCTTTTTTCCTGTTCAGATGACTTATAGTTGCTTATATTTGCTGTAATTAGTAAGCAATTTTTCTGAACTAATTTACCTAACTTACCTTATTCTTCTGTATAAGATGAAAATCTTTCCCATAAAGCATTAGTGCATGTTCAAAACTCCGGCATTCTTCTTCTGTCCATGCAGTCATTCCTTCTACAACAAAAATACAAATGAAAAAACAGAAACTTCACTGGCCTCAAAACTCTTCTATGCAAAACACTGATTTATTTTCAGTATGTTTTCCCTGTAAAAAGCCATAAATTCTCTCTTCTCTCCCATATATTTACACACACACACACACACACACGACATGTTTTGTATACAAATTTCTGATAAGACTAAAATGTATGCATCCTACCAATCTGAAATACAAAGCTACAAACACTTTTTTTTATGCTTGCTTTCTAACTTTTTTAGACAATGAGCATAGGTTTTTGAATGACTGAAAAAAGGGCTATTTCTTTACGAAATAAAGAATGCTTTATCTTGGTCTAACATAAAAATAGTAAGTTCTTTACTAAAGAGTATAAAGTATAATCAACACATTTACTTGAAGTCAGTATGTACACAAGTGGTATAATGTGACAACATAAAGGGAACGAGGCTCACAAAATGCTCAGTCTCATTAACTTTCCCAGCAGATGTCTATGTTGAAGAACTAAAAGTCTGGCTGGGGAAGAGACTCAGGAAGTCTTCACAAGGTCACAGCACAGCCTCCGGAGTTACTCCCCTTTATATCTGACTCACCTCACTCACTGGTCCTGGGGACCAGATCCCCAAAGCCATTAACACTACTCTACAATAGAGTGTAAGTAATTTGAACTAAGTGAAAAAGTAGTATTTAAGTATTGAGAATTTTGACAGTTTAAAATAATTTTTCAAGGAAGCAGCTTTTACAAGGGAAATATTTCAACAGACTTTCTCAACTTACAGATTTAAATATACTATTTGCAGCTTTATGTTTTTCTAAGCCATTTATATAATATTACTAAGTATTATTTTCTCTCCACATATACTTAATGAAAGTTATGGTTCATGCAATCTATTTATATGACAAAAAATACTGAAATGAAAGTTAGCCATTTTCTCTGATACACATAAAACAGAACATAAGCACTTAAAAACTTTTATTACACTGTCACTAAAAATACATTTTTATAAATCAAACATAAAAAAATATACTTCTTGCAATAAATTCCATAGAATATATTATACATGTCTTTTTTAAATCCTCAATCTCCTTTTTACTTTCTCATTGACAAAAATATAAATCAGCTTCTCTTTCAATGAAATCAGAAAACTATTCTTTTTATTACTTTGGATATTATATTATATATTGTCATCTCTGAGGTCAGCTTTTTTCTAAAACTATTCTTTAAGAAAGTGGAGGTAACAAAGGGTAACTACTTTGTATTTGAACAATCTCTGGTATGTCTAAAAATAGAGGACAAGAAAAGGAAAAAATTATTGGCTATAATGATGAAGCATTTATCTTACAAAAATGTAAGATAAATGTAAGGCGTGAGCCATCCTAGCTTCTCAGGAGGCAGAGATCAGGAGGATTGCGGTTCAAAGCCAGCCCAGGGCAAATAGTTTGCAAGACCCTATCTTGATAAACCCTTCATAAAAATTGGGCTGGTAAAGTGGCTCAAGGTGAAGGACCTGAGTTCAAGCCCCAGTACTACAAAAAAAAAAAAAAAAAACAGTTTCAGGATTGCTCTCTCCTTTATAATACCTTGCTTATTCTGATCCCTAAATGACCATCCTGTCATTTCCCTCTCTCTAACACAAGTGTTTCTTACCTTGAGATGACTTTCCATTGCAGCAGTACCTTTCAATTGCTTCCTTTATATTGTGGTTACACTTGAGAAGTTCATATAATGCCTAAGAGAAAAAGAGAGGAAAAAATTACCAACAATTCATATCTAACTGCACTTTAAGAAACAGGCATATTATAAGAGTGTTAACTGGGTGTGGTGGTACACACCTGTAGTCTCAGCACTTGGGAGACTGAGGCAGAAGGATAATGAGTTTGAGGCCAGCCTGTGCTACACAGTGAGATGCTGTCTTGACAAGCACTGCTGAAATGCGTTCTAATTTCAGGACATCTGTCAACCTTTTCCCAGGCATTTAGTCTGGGAAAACCATTGTGCAGACTCTGATATCTCATGAGCTTATTTATTTACTCTTTACTCTGCCTCTCCAAAGTTATCCAGTATCATTTTTTTCCCCCTTTGGTGGGGACTAGGATTTGAACTCAGGGCTTCAAGCTTGCAAAGCAGGCATTCCTCTGCCTGAGTCCATTTTTCTCTGGCTATTTTGGAGACAGGGTCTTTCAAACTATTTATCAAGGCTGGCCTGAAACTGCGATCCCCCCATATCAGCTTTCCAAGTGTTGAGAATTACAGGTGTTACTACCAGGGCCTGGGCTTTGGATCATTCCCAACTTTTATTTTTTTTTTAAATTGCTGGGCCTTCTGAGGTAGGAAACTCCCATATTTTGGATTTTTCTGGTTCATAAAAATTAGAATTATGGTCTATTTCTTAATATCATTTCCTCCCTGTGTTTTAATTAAAGGGAACAGGAAGAGAAGAGCCTGGAAAATAAGCACTGGTACTTCAGTGACCAGAGTTTATAATGGGCTCAGTTATTTCCATTTACTATGAAAGATAAGTGTTTATTTCAATTATAATTTTTTCCTATTAAATGCTTAGAAGTATGAATATAGTAAGTAACAGCAAGTTTCAAGAAAAAAAACAATGTATCATAGATTACATTTAAAAAACTCATCTCAACAGCTGCTGACAAAGTGCAGCTGTATTTATAATAAAATACAGAAATTATTAAGTTATAAGTAGATGACTGCTGCCTTGGTATGATAAACAGAGCCCATATTAAACCAAGGGCCAATAATATTCCTAGTATGAAAACCTTGGATGTGTTACTTCCATCAAAAGTTGGTCCCAAGTCACTACTATTTCCAAATGCATCTAGAGTTGTGGCTACTATATCGAGGTATATAACAAGAACAAGAGATACAATAATGGTAAGGGAGAACCAAAAGTAAAATTATCACTTTAAAACTAGAAAACCGTAAGAGTATATAAATTCTGATGTGCCAAATGAAAACACTAATTTTAAAAAAATACTAGAAAGCCTAAAGTGAAGCAACTGAATAGTTTCAGATAAAATAAATTTTTTAAATTGATTTCTTTACATGTATGATTTTCAGTACATATATGCACACATAAAAAGATATTAAAGGATTAAGTTAATGAAATGCTGATGATATAAAATTTTTTTGAGTGCTTAAAAAATGTAAAACACCTGGTGGAGTGGCTGAAGTGGTAGAGCACCTGCCTAGCAAGCATGAGGCCCTGAGTTCAAACCCCAGTACTACAAAAATGTAAAAACAAATGGAGCATCAGATAATGTTCTTGGGAGTATGAAAGTTTTAATGTTTTATTAGTTCTTCCAATATTAATCTATAGACTTAAAGAACTATCAATGTAAAAACCAATAGGATTTCTTTTGACTGGTAAAACTACTTTGAAGTGCAGCTAATTATAACTTCTTTATGTAACTTGGAAATTCAAGTTTGAGTCTACCCGTGTCTGGGTACTCATTACTAAAGATCATCTAAGTTGCATATACAGAGTGAAAAAGATAGACAAAAGAGGCAGAATGATATCAGAGGGGCAAAACGAGGGGCATCAAAACGCTTAACAGACAATATTCCCACCTCTGTGCCACATGTGGTCATCAGGGTGCTGTGCATCTACACGTACACAAATGCTCCTACATCAGATTTACACAGTCTTAACAGACACTGCTTTTTAATTACCTTCTGAATACAATTCAAGAATAATTTAAAGAATGCTTTTATCATGAAATTTGAAAATCTAATCATAGAGAATGTTTAAGAGGTGTTAAAAGTACGAGATAGAATATGATCACCAAGAATGAGGTATTAAAGCATTCTCAATAGCAAAGGAAAATAAGATTAAGTGATAAAAGGCTATAAATTGTATTTAAAGTAAGGTATGTATACATTTACAGAAAAAAAAAAAAAAAGACCAGAAGAAAAGGCATGAAAATATCATATATAGAAGGTATACCTCCAGGTCTTGGGATTATGTTTTTTGTTTAAACCAGTATTTTGCAATTAAAAAAAAAAATCAAAAAAGAGCTACAAATTCACATGAGAGAAATATCTGAAACAAATATGTGAAATCAAGAACTCAGCTGCTATTCCAACAGAAGAAGTTGAAATATACCTGTTCATTGTCTCTTGTGTGTGTCCCTGCAGAAATCCTATCTACTACTTTTTCGTTTCCAGTTCTTAGTGAGGTCTCAACAAGGTATTCCTTAACTTTGCTCTCCAAAACCACACCAGGCCTCCAGAGTAACTGGTCTTCATTTTCATATACTGTTAAAGAAAATCCCATTAACACATCAAAAACTAGTAAACATATTTAAAAATGTACACAAATCATTCTTCCTCCTCCTTGAGAGGCTATACACTGGGACAAGTTAACTAATCTTGAGGACACCAGTAATTTGATTGTTAGGCAAGTACAGCCTTTCACTGGTATAAAAAAATTTTTTTTGAAACTTTAATATCTGGATTCCAGAGGGCAGAGCAAGGAGCTATTCTGGTGGTTGGATTTACTGACCAATCAGAAGTCATTCCAAGCCTAATAAAATCTTTACAAGTTATAAAACTCCATACTGGGTATCTTATACTGTTCTAATGTGAAGCAGTTTAAAAAAAAGAACTTGTTAAATTCTCTAATAACCTCATTAGAACTTCTCTCAAATTCCCTAAATGGCTTTATGAAATCTCCAGAGGTTAAAATTGCAAAAAAAAAAAAAGGGCCAAAATATTAGATAAGATTAAAATATTCTGAAAAAGACTTATTTCCCATTACTGATTTCCTTCCAAAAAGTGAGTTATTTCCTGAATTTGAAGACTGGAGAGAATATGACCTCTGTTATGTCTTCCCTAAGGACCTGTAGCCACTAAGCAGACACTTGGCTCCCAGGCACGTGCAACATTTGGGGGTGGGGTGGAGAGTAAGATGCTGGTGCAGCTGTGGATCACCAGCTATTGTGTTTTGAAAGCAGTTTAGGGGAATGGTGCTGCTAGTGGCTACCAAGGCTAATAACCCCAGGGTAATCAGTCCATGTTCCTTCAAATGGTGAGTGATCTGGTGTGGTGGGAAGCATGGTATTGGCTCTGTGGTGTTTGCTCTGGTGACTTCAAAGAGGAATCAACTCATTAGGGAAAAGAGCAAATGCCCACATTTACTTGGTTGCAGACATCAGTTAGGAAGCATGTCTGTGTTTCTATTTCCCAACACAAGATCCCCTCCACACTTGAAGAACCAAATATAGTTTGAATCTGGCAAAAATGTGAAGGAAAACTGATTGCTCTCAGGTAGGGGTGCACAGCAAAAGTAGCAGAATGCTCATGTTCCACCTCCTGTTCGTTCAAGGCTGGGGCAAAATAATTTCTTCTAGTCTTTTTTTTCTTCAAGTTTTCTTTCCACAAGAAATGTTCCATAACAGTCTCACTACTTGAGGTGATGAGACTCTTTCTACCCACATCAACCAAAGCAGGACAGCCAAGGTGTTAGGCCTCAGAAGGCTGCACTATTTGAATAGGCACTGATCACACTGGCTAAGAAGCACCATGCTGTGGGGGGGAGGCAGGGGTCTCATGATTATTGTTGGATTTTTCTTTGGGGGATGAGGGGATTTGGTTTTTTGAGACAAGGTCTCACCATATCCCAGGCTGGATTCGAACTCATGATTACCCTACCTCAATCTACTGAGTGTGCTGGATTACAGACATGTACCACCATGCCTGGCTTCATGATTACTTTTAATAGATTTTTTCCTAACTCAGACCTAAATATACTGCCTCTGGAAGTTCCTGTGTTTCCCAAATCTATCTTTATATTGCCTAGATTGGTGTATAATTAGGTATTTAAAGAAACATGTTAAGTGGTAGTTTGGACTATAAAACATTATCAAAATCAAAATCTTTCCTTACCTTTCTCATTATCATTGTACTCTCCAAGATAAGGGGGAATCTCTGCTTGATACTGTAAGCCAATCATTATCTCCTATAGGAAAATTTATAATTAAAACCAATGTATTACTAAAATAAACACTGAAAAAAAATCATCGTTCCTACATAAACTACCATGCAACGATAAAATTATCATAAATCATTTCAGAAATATTTTTAAAAGGCACTTTAGTCCAAATGACCTACTAGACTATGGTGGTGATTAAACTTACCTTCCTCAAATCTTCAGGTGAGTTACCACTGTCTGTTTCAACATCTTCAACCTCTGATTCCTTATCACCATCACATGTAGTATTTGCTTAACAGAAGAAAATGTAAAAGGTTTTTATTGCTGATTTTTGCAGCAGTACCTGCCTTTTATATTTTACAAAAACTTGTTGAATAAGTAAGATTAGCCTAAGTATCACTAAATCTGCATTATTTTGACAAATGACATCATTGGAAATGACAAAACACTGAAAACAACTATGAAGTATCCTTATAATTACCATAGTGCATCATTAGTAGATGAGAGGTAAAAGAAAACCGTGGTATTAACCTTAAGAAAAAAGTAAAGCACTGGAGTTTTGAATGGACTAATCTAGAAGGAGATATACACAAAGAGCACCATATTAAGACATTAAAATTGTTTTCATGCACACACTCATGCATGTGCATTTGGACTAGATAACAGAACAATTTTTCTGCCATAAAAGTATCTTTAAAAACAAATGAGATCGCATATAAGTACTTATTTTAGTCCGAAACTTTTAATGTTATTAATAAATATTAAGGGGTAGAACCAAGAACTAAAAGAAAAATAAAAACATTTTTGAACACTAGTAAGTTTTCAAAACCAAAAAATATCTACAAAATTTCATGGTTGACTAAGTTGGGTTACCATAGCCACAGATGAGCCTTAGAAAGAAAATAGACAGCCTTGCAAAACTAATGAAAGTTTCAATTTTAAACAGCCTATCAGTTTAGTGCTCTCTCAATAAAAAAGTTATAATCTTGTTCAGATTATAATGATATTTTACATAAACTACGTAAAACACATAGAATATCCTAATTACTGAACACAATTAAATGTACTCAAGTTATAGTATGGTTGCTATCACTAATCACTAATGATTCTTACATCGTAAAGGCCTAGGGAAGAAATCAGAAGTTTCATGAGAAGTCACAGATGGAGTCAGATCATCTGCAGAAGACTGAGTTTCCTCATCATCACCTGACAACAGGTCTTTTGCTATTTCCTCCTGTAAGAACAGGAAGGCAATGCCAAAGTTAGAAATCATTCCATCTCATCAATTAAGAAAAAAACCATCTATCTCATTTTTATAACACAGACTACAAGAACTAGCTGATGTCTTCTTAGTTCTGAAAAGTAAATTTGAAATTCTCCTATAATTTACTTCATGTGCATGTTTAATGACATTTAATATTTAATTATATACTTAGTATACTATTAATGATACAAATGCCAATTATGTAACAATTTACTTAATTTGCAGGTTTGTAGAGAACTTACTGAAAGCTGCAGGCTAATTTTCAGGGAATTTACAGTTAGAGTATCTGCACAGTGGTGTGGGCCTATAAACCAGCTACCTGGAAGGCTGAGGCAGGAGACTCCCTTCAGCCCAGAAATTCATGGCCAGTCTGGACAAACAGCAAGACCAATCTCAAAGACAAACAAAGCCAACAAAAGTAATCTGACTTCTAAGTGATTAACAATACTCACTTTCTGCCAACATGTGAAACAAAACTAAAAATGCCTCCAAATTCTACTCATTCAACAATTTAAAAAGTACAACTTATGAACAACTGACTAGTGATACAACTTTAAAAGAAGCAAGTTGAAATTAATTTTTAAGTGCAAGTCATTCTTGTGCCTGGTCCATAGTAGGCACTCAATACTGAATGATTATGGAGAAAAAGTAATATTGTGCTTGATGGAAAAGTAGGACCGACATTAACTCACAGAAGAGGTTCTAAGATAAGGGTTTCTCTCCTTGCCTGGGATCTGAAAGGCAAGGAAAGCCTTCCAGGAATCTGCTAGCAAAGCTGAGGTTATGTGGTTTTTCTCAGCAGGGAATGGGCCTCCAACCAGCCTGTATTAGAGACATATTACCATTGCCGTGGTTGCTGCAGTCACTGTCATTTCCAGAGCCCAGAAAACAAAACTTCTCTCCAAACACTCCACACCTAGGTCAGCTCAGTTTGAAGGCTCTGAGAGATTTATTAATGCATTTGTGTGTTTAAAAGATCAAAAGAGGTTAAGGTAAAACCTAAGTTTAGATGTAATGTGTCTCAACAGGAAAAATGAAAAATATGGGAGAATACTCAAGCATGCCAAGTATTAACAAGCTACTACTAATCGTAAAATAGTGTGACCAAAGTCAAACAAAGTGGTAAGAATAATGGCTCAATATGAACTTTACATTTCAGAATTATAAAATGCTTTAAACAAAAGAGTCAGTGCTAATGGATCCTGAATTTTTAGATCAAATGCTTACACTTACTTTGTCTAGTGTCATATCTGGCAGCTCATCTGCAAGCTCACTTGGGGAGCTGTTCGCACTGGCATTTGTAACTGCTGGAATTGCAGGTTCATAGCCATAGAACGCCAGTAAATCTTCTAGAGGCATGCTTCCTTCCTATTCAAGCCACGGTACAAACATGAACTTAGTAGATGTCACAATACTGAACTGTAGGTAAGCTTCAATGCCCAATTTCAAAGCCAAGTTTTAGTTTTTCTTTTTGTACCCTCAAAAAACAGGATCAAACTTTTTGAACTATAATTAATGTACTAAAAAAGCCTAACATCTTAGTTTTTATTTTCCAACATTTCAATCTGTTAGAAAGTCCTCAAATATTTGTTTTGGTGATGATCTTTTATTTAGCTTTCACAAAATCAGTATAAAGATGTGCTCTGAGAAATTAATTAGTTCCAATTAATCAGGAACTTTATGTAATTTGTAGCTTGTTTATTGCAATTAAGTAACAGCTGATACCTGATAGGAGACCTAAGCTGAACATTTACTAACACCAACAATATTTATGTGTTCAAAGTACAATCATGGTATTATATTGTTACAACTGTATTAATATTTTATAGCAATTTTTTTCATAACCATCTAATGCAAAGTATATTATTCTCTCCTTACAGGTGAGAAATCTGAAGCTCACTTCTGGATTTGTCTCCCAGTTCCCTAAGTTCTTTTACTGACAGCACTGATTGGATAAAATTACACACTCTGGCTCCAGTGTTATGTGTGCTTGTGTTAGGTGTTATCCACACCATGCCTCACAGCAATACCCACTCACTGTTTTTCCCAGCTAATTCATTTGAATACAAGTACTATATTTCCTTTTAAAATAGATTTCACATTAACTACTAAAGCATATACAACTACTTATAATTACCTTTCAAATAAGTAACTTCAAAACAATATTGTCATGAACTAGTTAATTTGTTAAATACTTTAAAGAAGGATTTGGTTCAAGCAGTAGAGTGCCTGCCTCAAGCTCAAGGCTGAGTAGCACCAAATAAATAAATAAATAAATAATTCTAAAGCTCACTTATTGGTTAAGTTTTCTGTTTTAGACAAAACAGTAAGTCATAAAGCAAGAGCATGCAAAACATGCTCACGGTGACAAAGCCTAACTTCTAGAGAGCTGTTGCCTACCCAGTATGCCCACAGGATATGTAGGCAGAGGGTCCCCAAAATCTGACTTTATCTATGTAGGTATTGAACCTATACGTATCACTGTGCCTGACTGCAGAAAAAATCATGCTAAATGCATTCAAAATAAATAAGGCATATGACAGAATGCTAATTCATAAATTTATAGTAGGAGACAGATACCTTTCAAAGACTGAACAAGGAGAATGACTGAGGGCGACACAGGGTCACGAGATAATTTCTTCCAAATGTGAGAAATATATGAGTAGGATTCTATGTTGAAATAAAAAAAAATTTTTTTTAAAGTAGAACAGCCAGGTGCAGTGGTGCATGCCTGCAATCCCACCACCTGGGAGCTGAGGCAGGAGGATCTTAAGTTTGAAAGCAGCACAAACTATACAACAAGACCCTTTCTCAAAAACAAAAGTAGAGGAATAAACTGAGGGCTGAGGGCAGGAGGAAAGGAAAACTACAAGTTAGCCTGGAATAAAGAAGATACTTATGGGACAGGAGGGAAAATATAAAACTTAAGTTGCAGTGTGGGGGCAGGGTAAGGGGTGGGAAGGAGGTTCTTGGTAGTCCCTCATGAAAACCCCTACCTTTTCTAAAAAGACACAATTTATGACCTACCTATTGAGGGAGTCAATGACCACCTAGTGGAAACATCACTACTAAGTTAAGGGAGGACACTGTCTAGCCGCCCTAGAGGGGGCTGGTGCTAAAACAAAAATTATCCATACTAAAACTTTTAAAGTAAACTGGAAAAGGGAATCTGCTCTCTGAAGCACATCACTAGTCAGCTTTCTATTAGAACCTGTTAATAAAGAAGAAAAACAATTTTTTCAAAACTGAATTAGTAAATCTCGATGTCTCTGAAGATACATGGTGGCTAGATCAGCTTATAAGCTGGGTCCAGCACTTGATCCCAAGTGGAGGATCTTGTCTTTTTCTTGGGCATTTTGTGGAACTGATTTAATTTTAAGGGACTTATAAATGAAGTCACACTTGTAAGTGATCTACTATAGAAGTTGAAGGATATATCTAGGAAGAGTACAAGATTTAAGAGTCAGAAAGACACACTAAATGCTAACCGTTACCTTGAGCAAATCATCTAACCCCTCTCACTTACACTTCCTTATCTGTAAAAAGGAAAAGATTGTTATTTCCTTGGTCCTATGATGCATAACCTCACATACTAGAAATGAGGATGCACCCCATTACCAACCTCACACCCATCAACACTATTTCTAAATCAATGCTACTTCTTACAACCAGTGAGGATTCTGACCAAAGAAATAATGCCAAAACTCATCCAAGACACTTGATGGCATGGCTGGAGAAGTCACATGATATCGTGTGAGATGCAGGTCAATTTTAGTAACTAATATAACAAGGCTAACACCTTGCAAAACAATATACATATGATCTTTTAAATGCTTAATAAAAGCACCTATACTAAAGCCTAAGTGGTAGATAAAGTTGACTTCTTATTTTTATTTTCTCATTTCTTTATGCTTTTTTTTTGAATTTTTAAATACAGGGAAAATCTACGTATTAATAAAAGCAGGAATTATAAGAACTTTTTAAAAAGTTCTAGATCTAAACTTAGAATTATTAAATTAAAAGCTCTCAGAAGTAATATGAAAAATTTAAATTACATGAAGATAAAACAAAAACTTATTTCAGCCAGGCACCAGTGGCTCACACTTATAATCCTAGCTACTCAGGAGGCAGAGATCAGGAGGATTGCGGTTCAAAGCCAGCCTTGGCAAATAGTTCCTCGAGACCCCATCTTGAAAAAAAACCTCTGCAAAAAAGGGCTGGCGTAGTGGCTCACGATGTAGGTCCTGAGTTGAAGCCCCAGCACCACAAAAAAAAAAGAAAAAAAAAACTTATTTCAGTATGCTTAATAACTAAAATCTATAATCTATAGTTATTTACCAAAGAGCTACTATAAGAAAATTGACTTTGTGCTTTTCTTATTTTCCATACCACATAATGTATAAAAAATTTGTAAGCACTGAAGTACAGGCTGTATTCATAGTCCAATCAAATTTATTTACCATTAGAATAGACATTTTATAATTTTAAAAAAAGATCATTAAGACTGTTAACATGTACGAGTACCTAAATCGCTATTCCAATAAATGATTAATATATAAAATTTTATTTAAAAAATCAAAATAGTTTTTTATATATTTAATGATACTTATTCTTGATATTTGTTTCTCTCTCTACTACTTCTTTTATTCAGTTTTGTTCATTAAAAATCAAAAAAGAATAGCAACCATATCTTCAGAGTTATGCTTTACTACAGAAAAGAACCACATATCAGAGGAAGGAGATAGTCATCTTAGAAATAGTTCCTCTCGTCCACTGCACAATGTCAGAAAGATTAGCTTTCTGAATGGAGACACAGTTCTTGAGACTTCTCTAGAATTTATTTAAAGGTCATCTGAATTTTGTCAAAAAGCAAAACTGTCCAAGTATATATACAGAAGTTGAAACATTTAAGGAACCATGATTTTTCTGAATGTAAAAATTCAGTGGTAGATACTACAAGAGAAAGATTTAATCACCGGAATTTACTAAACAAAATAAAAAATAAAAAAGGACTATATGATTCTGTGAATAGCTAACTTCATGTCTCTTTGCTGTTGACTATTTCTCTACCTTCCTCAATTCCCTTTCTTCCTTCCCTCTTCCATCTTCCTCCCCTCTCTCCCGCCAACCCTCTCTCTCTCTCTCTCTCTCTCTCTCTCTCTCTCTCTCTCTCTCTCTCTCTCATCTTTTGAGATAGGATTTCGCTATGTTGCCCAGGCTGGTCTCAAATTCATGGTCTCAAGTGGTCTTCCACCTCAGCCTCCCAAGTAGCTAGACGTATAGGGTTGGGCCACCTTGTCCAGCTCAATTACCTTTTTTTTTTTTCCCCCCTGGGAGGACTGGGTTTTGAACTCAGGGCTTCAAGCTTGCAAAGAAGGCACTCTACTGCTTGAGTCACACCTGCTGTCCAATTTTCTGTTATTTTGGAGATGGGGTCTTGTGTGAACTATTTGTCTAGGGTGGCCTCAAATCATGGACCTTCCAGTCTCAGTCTTCCAAGTATCTAGGATTATAGGCGTGAGTCACTATTGCCTGGCCTTAATTTCCTTTTGAAATTCACTAAACACAATCAAAGCAGCTATTACTAGAATCTCTAGAATAAAATCTAAAATCTGAAAAATAAAATTTTTACCAGCCTGTAAACATCTCTACCACATTACTTACACTCAAGTAGTAACTAAGTTAACACAGTGAATGAAGTTTAGTTCTTACCATTTTACTCACAAACAACATTCTGCACGGCTATAATGAAGTCCTCCACATTTCTAGCAAACATTTTCTTACATCATGTTGCAACTAGACTGCTGTCTCTCTACCTTAACAAAAAGCACACTATCAAGGAAGGTGTACCACGGACCACCTGGGACTTCTGTCCCATGCTCACAGCAGCATCCTGATTTACAACCTTACAAGAAAGCATCATCCATGCTAACAAGCTTTTCTTGAGCTTCCACACTAGGCTGAACATTTTTTACTAAATATATATACCCTTCCTCTCATACCTCAGAGCTTCCCTCTTTCATAGTTCTTAGTATATATTATAAACCCTTGACCCTATGGGTAATTATGCTCATTACAGCATAAACTCCTAGAGTTCAAGAACACTCAAGCTGCTCACTTTTCAATCCCAGGATGTACAAAAGACCCTGGCTCTGCTGGATTGTAATTATCAATAATTCTAGGCCACCTGCTCTAAAAAATAGAAAGGAATTGCCTGAATAAAGCCAAGGAAGAGCTTGAGACTCTTAGGCATCTTTTCTCATCAACAGGCAACACTTTATCATCACCATGACAGGAGTGACAGGCAAGACTTTTCTTCTTCTACCACTTGAGTGTTTCATAGCAATTTTAGCTTTATGTTCCTAAATCAGTTTGGCTATAGGAGATACTTTTTTTAAGTGAATAAATCTAACTGCAACCATGTTTAATTAATTGGCCAAATGAATGAAGGTGTTTAGAAAATTTCAGGTATACTGGAGTAAGCTGGGGGGTCTAGGAGCTGAAGACTCTGCCTATCTCCTTGTGTATTAATAGGAAGGAAGAAATGCAATAATATCCTACCCATGCCTGATAAAGGTAGTAAGCAGAAATTATATAAGAACATGCTTTGTCTTCTTAAAAAAAGAGGTATGAAAACTTACAAGATTAGTAGTATTCAATAGTATTTCTGAAAGTTTTTGTTACTCTGACCCGATTAGAAATTTTCAAGTAAGGTTAATTTATTAGTAACTATAATCCTACAGCTTTTCAAGGTGACCCCGAAGGAGGCCTTTCTCTATAGTCCTAGTACACAGATTTAAAATACGTTTCATTTTAACTTACACTGACTTTGGGTTTAAAAAGTTACAAACTACACTCAATTCTGCCAACTTTTTGAAAGACATCTGAAGGGTAGGGGATAGGATATTATCAATTTACATCCGAAAATACAATTTTCTTGTAAGAGCCTACCAATTGTAAGTGATTTGAAGGAAAAGCATTCTCCTTGTAGCAATTATAAAGTCAAATTTGACCCTCAGCAGAATAGTATGATATAATAAAACAAGGGATAGGGTAGGATTCAGAACTGAGTTTATAGTCTACAGTTATCTGTAAGTCAATTTTTTCATCTGTAAGATAACTGATGTATCTACTTCACTATGCTGGTACAAACCTAAAAATTAGGTTTAACAAATATAAATAATTTTGAAAAATTAAATTAAAATGAACTTATACTATTCTCAAAATAATGAGGAAATCAGTGACATTCTACTAAGTGAAGTTTAAAAAAAAGATACACATCCCATTTTTATTTTAGGTATATTGGAAAGTAATTTACAAAAAAAAAAAAAAAATTTCAAAATCTTTTCCAAAAGTTTGTGCTAAGATACTAAAGTTAAATCCTTTACCTTTTCTAAGTCTTCAATTTCAGAACTGAAGTTTTTACCCTCATCCATCATTTCCTCTTCTTCAAGAGTTCTTTCATCATCATAGTCATGGACCAACATCTCAGCAGTGGGGTCAAAATCATGATCCTCAGAAGACAGAGACCCAACTGGAATGAAACAAACTGAATCACTTTACACATTCACAAGGCCATTTACAGCAAAAACCCAAAAATTTGTGTTCTCCTGCCAGTTCCTTTTAATGTTTATATGCAGTTTTTATGAAATGAATTTACTATATACTTTACAGGTTATAAAATAAGACCACATGGCTCTGAAAAGATACCTAAATCAGCAAAAGAACAAGACAGAGCAATTTACTAACACTTTTACAAGGCCTAGTCCATGAGAAAACAACTTATAATAGCAACTAAGTGATTTAAATGGCGTGGACTTAAATAAAGGTTCTAATAGAAAAGCAGTCAAACTTGCTCATTACTTTAATACATTTGTTTAAAAGCAATACAAAATATCAGGAGGATTAAATTTCCATGAATGGGAGACTTCACAAGAATCTGCTATACATAAAGGCCAATACTTAAGAAGAGAATTAAAATTTTACCCAAATTCTAACCCTCAAATACACAAACTCAACAAAAATTTGCTTCATAGGACAAATATAAGTCTCTGTAAACCAGCTACACAGCAATTCACTTTTTAAAGCATGACATCACTTTACATGTCTACAACAGTATATCAAACTTGCCAGCATTAATCATATGGACATTCCACTGTAAGTCTATGATTTGCTTTGGTTTACTAACAAAGTTCTTAGGATTATGTGAAGGGAACACAGAGAATCTTATCTGAAAATTTTGGAAGTCTCATTGCAAGCTGTTCTGCTCAATCAATACTTGTTTATAAAATTATAATAATTTTAAATATCAAATATGAAACCAAGAAGATACTCCAAAAACCAAAAGAAATGAATAAAATCTATAGCCCCAAGAAAATGAAATAGAACTTATAAAAAACAGAATTTTCTTCAATTGTTTTACTCTAGTATCTAATTCAAATACAGACCAGGGACTCTCAGAGCAGAGAAGGAAAATAGTAATGGAATCCAGGGGAAGAGAAGAAGTGGATGGAAGCATGTTCAACATAAAATGTTTGATCTCTTTTTGGTCAAGCTATGTAATATTTAAAAATTTCAAACATTTAAGCAGTGTGAAATCATTACCAAAACAGTGAACTAGGGCCAAATATTTTTCACTATGGCAAAACTCAGATTTAATTATTTAAGTCTCAGTTCAGAGAATTCTAATCATTAGTCCTAAAAATATAATTTCTAAGAGACTTAATTATTTAGGAGGCTTATATTAGGATGTTATTTCTTCAATGCTGAAAAATATTGCCTGCTCATTTAAAATACCTGTTGAAATAGGTGTGGCTTAATTTTAAAGCAAAAGATCAATACTTACTAACTAGCTCAAAAACAAAACATCCACTATCACAAATTTTCATTGCTGAAGACCCCCTGGAAACTCCTATGGTACGCCAAAGTGTCAGGCATGAAACAGAAAGGTCTGAAAGCCATTCCTGGCTTTGTCCTTGACTTCTGGGGCCTGAGGCAAGTCATTTACACTTCCTAGGTCCAGCTCCAGGTTTTTATTTGTAAAAACACATACGATTGGATGAAATGACCTAAGAATCCCTTCCAGCTTTAAAATTCTCTTTATAATTTGGCCATCTGATTAAAAACAGAGTGTCTGTGTAGACATCAAAACCACATTGCCTTTTTGTTTTTTATTTAGATTGTAACTCCTTAAAAGCAGACAATGATGCAAAATGGAAAAATGACATTATCATCCAGATGTTTGGCATCATGTACATAAATATTCTTTCCCTGAAATCAGTTAGAACAAGACATGTTTTTCTCAAAATTAGCAAAACTTTTAAAAACAATTTTAAATCTGCAGATGTAGATAACTATTTTATAATAATCACAAGTTCCTTCCACTTGCTGTAGATTTTGTAACACCTTAAATGATAAGTAAAACTTGAAAATCAGCTACATTTAAAAAGTAACACTACAAGGAAAATAGACTGCTCACTCTAAGGCAGCATGTAGTGAGTCATCTGAGGGGCTTATCCACATTGCTCTACCAACTTGGTGACTCTCAGAACAGTAATTTAAAAGTCTCCTTCACTGTAAAATACCGAGGTGGACTATTTCACGTCTCTTTTCCTGGAGCCTACGAGATGGACAAGCAGCCGCCACACAGGAGGTGAAAACAGTATAAGAAATTGAAACAAAGGTAGATTTACATTTTAGAAGATGAGGAAAGGTCCTCACGACAGACTGCCATCAGGGACATATAGACTTCACATTATATGTAATGATGCCTATGTACAGAGTTCAAGGACAGAGTCCCTCTCTTTTATCAGATCCTGACAGGGGTTCAAGACCTCAAAAACATTAAATAAACTCTGTACTTGATAAATCTAAGGTAGTCTCCACTTAAAAATCCTGTATCACCAAACTTTCTGTGCCAAACTTTAAAGATTTTTAGGTTGTTTGTTTTTTTTTTAAATAGAGTAGCTTTACCTAACTCTCAATTCTGAACTTTAACACAATCTATACAGACATTTCTCCGTGAAAAAGACAAAATAAGGGGCAATGGGATGTTATGGTTAATAATCTAAGCAGTCCCAAAGTTCTGACAAACTAAAAGGTCAATTTCTCAAAGAAACCAAAATTAAAACCTAAATCACTAAAGGTAGTGGAAAGCCTATCCACTGTTTCAGACTTGAAAAAAAAAAAAAGTTATATGAGAATCAGACACATTATTTAAAAGAACACTTGTCAGTCAACAGTTTTGTAACAAGGTGTTTTTTTCAGCAGGCAAGGAATAGTGTTAACTGTTTCTGGAATAACTTAATTACCAAATGCACATTGAAACTCTTAAAAAGTTCAATGATGAAAAACTCCAAGGATACATTTTTGTGTGCAATCCTTTAGCAACAGATCTCAGTCCCCACCCCCCTTTTCCCTCCGGGACCTACGGAAGAGGTAAGAAAAGAAGACAAACCTGGGCTCGAACTTCCAAAGGAAGCCTAGGAGAAAGAGAGAAAACGTGAGGTTAGATCGCGCAGCCAGCACCGAGGCAGCGCAGGCAACAGGGCGCAGAGGGGGCGGAGCCGAGCGCTCCCATGCAGCTGCCAAAAAGTGCAAGACGCAGCTTCTCTCCAAACGCTCCCGGCCCCTTTCGGGCCCCCTTCTTGGCTGCCTCGCCTTCCTCCCCGAGTCCCCAGTGTACAAACTCGCAGACCCGGGACGAAGGCCGGAATCTGAACAGGCAAACCCAAGCCGCGGGTTAAAACTCTGCAAGTTACAAAGCGGAGAAGCAAAGCCCAGAGCAGTCGGCTCGCAGCATCAGTCCCCCATCCCAGGCATCTCGGGAGTCCCCCAAATCCCAATCGGCTCTCAATGGCCCCAGGCAACTCCCCGAAACGCAACACCTTTAACTGGAAGGGGCTCCCCCTCTGAGACCAAGCCTGCCACTCGGGGCCCGGGAGACCCAACTCCGGGGATGTCCGGTGCCCGGAGGGTAGGCCGACTCGAACCGGACACTCGTCCCCAAACCAAAGTGCAAGTGTCCCCAGCCCCCCGTATCCCCCGTCTTTCGAGTCCACAGACTCGGCCCGCCAGTCCTGGGGATGCCAGTTGCTCCCAGTGTGCCCAGTCACTCCCGCAGGCCAGCTCGCCCCTCGCTCAGCCCGTTCCAGCCGAGGGGCTCCGGCCGCGCCGCCCCCTCCCCCAGCGCACTCGTCCCGGGGGAGATGGGCCGGGCAGCTCGACTCGCCCAGCCTCGCTCCTCCAGCCCCGAGGAAAAAGGGGCTACCGAGCCGCTCTCCAGGAGAGGCATGTCGAGGGTCTGGGTCTGCCCCTTCACCTCAGGAACGCCCGCACCTCCTGGGCTGCGGGGCGGGGAGTCCCGCTCCTCTCCCAAGAAGCCCGGCGATCGCGCACCCCACTGGCCTCCGCGCCCGGAGCAAAGTGGGGCGTGCGGCTCCTTTGCGCTGCAGCCCAGGCCCGGTGGGCCGGGGGCACAGCGCACTTTTCCCGCAGGGCAGTGGCGCAGCCCGCTCCCCGCTTTGCAATACGGCCGCGGAGTGAGGTTGGTGGGGGGGGGGGGCTCGGCGGGTTTCCACCCACCCCGGCCCCGGGAGGTGGCAAGGAGGGGACGTCGACCCGCGTCACCTCCCGGGGCCACGGCACCGTGCCGTCCCCAGGCTCGGGCTCACTGCCACTGGCCGCCGCCTCCGCCTGGCCCCGTCGCCCGGCCCGACCCGGGCCGGAGCCACCGCGGCCTAGTCCCGGAGGGAGACCGCTCCCGCGCCCGCTCCCGCCCCCCGGCCGGCCCCGCCGCAGCCCGGCGCGGCCCCGCGACCCCCGCGCCGCCGCGCCACCTCCCGAGGGGCCGCGGGAGGGGCCCTCGGTCTCCCAGGCAGGCTCGGGAGCTGCGGGGGGCCGCCGGGCTCCCGCTCCAGCCCGGCCGCTCCTGCTCGCTTTCCCTGCTCACCTCCGCCATATTGGTACCTTTAGGGCGAACGAGCAGCGCCGAGCCCAGTCCCCGGATGGGGCGCCTGAGCCAATCGCAGCCGCCGCCGCCGCGGTCCGCCCGGCACCCGCCCGCCCGGCGGCAGAGCGGCTCGGCCCCTTATAGGGCAGGGCGGCCCGCGACGCCCCCGGCCCGCTCGCACGCCCACCCCGCCCGGAGCCCCAGCCGCGGCCCGCGCGCGCCCGCACCCGCGCCCGCCCGCGCCCGCACCCGCGCCCTCGCGTCCCGCTCCTCGAGGCTGGAGTAAAGTTCCTGCCTGACGGGAGGCAAGTGGGACGGACAGACGCGGGACAGCCCCACGTCCAGCAGTCGAAGCCCTACAGTCAGGGGGCTGGCTGGGGACGGATCCACGGATTCTTCTGCGCTCTAGGGCGAGGGGAGAGCAGCCAGGAGACTTGGGGGGACAACTCCACAGACTTTTCTAAGCGAGAAGAGGAGGCGATCGATGGGATGGCCTCATGGACGGGTGGAAGCCCTGGGAAATGGGAGAAGTGGCTGATGGACAGCAGGGTCAGTTCAGAATGGGAGGACAGCGACCAGGCACCTGCAAGAGTGGGATGCAGATCGGTGTTCGCTGGCTCCTGGAGTGAGCCGTGGAAGTAGTTTGCCAAATAGGCTTTGGAAGGTATGACAGTTCAGAAGAAAAGGTAAAAGACGGACAGGGCAGAGAAATGACGTTGTACATACTTGCAGATCTCAAAGAAGACAATTATAAACTGCATTTAACAAAAAAGTGAGCTCAGTCCTAGGGATTGTTAATCGCTGATACTCCAGTGGTGACCCAGAGATACACACTTTCATAGACCTGTTAAAGGACAGGTCTAGTATATAAAAAACCACGAACTCAGTCTCCAAAACTCTGCCTTTCCTACAGCCCCTCCCCCCACCACTACCAAAAGCCAACCATTTCATCTTGAAAGGAAGGTATTCCTGTGGTCAAGTGAATGTGTAGAAGAGGGATGACAAGGCTTAACAGATACATCTGCTCCTACACAAGCGTCATTGTCATTTGCTTTGCATTGGGAAAGTTAAGTCTCACCTCTGGTAGGTCCATATCCATACTGAACAACTTTGAGGAAAGTACACAAAAATATACACTAACATCTGGCTGGTAGCACTCAGAGGTAGATTGTGCAGGAAGTTAAAGTCCGTGTGTGGAGTTGCTCTGACACATTTGGAAGGCACATGTTGTCTTTAGGTAGGAGGCCATAAAAAAAATCCGATGTATTGAAACAAAAGTCTAAGTGAGATGCAAACACAATCAGGAAAATATGGCAGGAACTTCCAGGGACTTGGAAGCTCAGAGACCAAGCTCTTCTCCCAGTTGTTTGCTGAAACATGTAAAAGTAAAGAAGTGAGATTTATGTTGTCATCTCCTAAGTTTAAAGACTTGAGAAACTAAGCCTTTCATACTTTTAATCCAAACATGAAAGTTCTGGAAAGTTCTGGGGTCTCCAATTCCTTTGCTACTGGGACACATACTGATGATGAGGCTGGAGACTGAATTATGGGAGGAGGGAGAAGGGTTATTTTCAAAATTTTTGCCAAGGCATCTCAAAATCAACCTTACACCACTGGTAAAAGTTATTTATTTATGGAAACTTTAGGGGGAAGATCACTTCAGCCATTTCAAAACATCATAAAGACATGGAATATTACACTTTCTCTGCCGTGAAAGATATCTTTCGACCTTTTGTCCAGTCAAATAACTCAAAAACAGCTGAACTTTGAAACCAGAGGCTTGGCGTGCATTGTCCGTACTGTCCTCAGTGAGGTGTTCAGAGTTTTCAAAGTGAAAAAATGACTTGAAATTAAGTACAAGTGATCAACTTTAGAACTGAGCAGTCAGCATGCCCTATGGACAACCATTAAACGACACCCAAGCTGCAGGACCACACTCTCAGCCCACCACTCTCCGAGCAAGGGGATCCCAGTCCCAAGAAAGTGTCTCCAATAGCCTGCCTCAAACTTTACACCAGGAAAAAATGTTTTCTTCCTAGCAAACTTGGCAAATCCACACTACAAATATAGCCTTAGATTACATTTTGCCAATTCTGAGAAATACATAGGATGCACTTATATGAACTTAGCACAGGTTCTGCAGATTCTCTTTGATAAAGACTCTTGTCATTTTGACAGCTTACATGTTTTCCATCATAGTACATAATTTAGGGAGTCCGTGTTCCTGGTATTAATTAACAATTCATATAAAATGATAAATGAAGCTAAATTAATTAGCATTTTTGAAGGGACAGGGATTTGCACTTAGGGCTTCATATTTGCAAAGCAGACGCTCTACCACTGGAGCCACACCTCCAGCACATTAATTAGCAACTTAAAAAAACATAACTACTTTCCCCATCTTGATCACTACAGAAAAAGTTTACCACCCAGTCTTATGCAACAAATTCCTTTTATGATAAAGTTTGTAAAGTCTACTATATTTAGATGCTCTTTCACTGTTTTTAATGATAAGACTTCCAAAAGTTGGTACAGATAAAAAGTCCCTTTCTACTAGGGATTTAAAATAAAAATATAATTTTTTTTACTATTATTATCCTGTCACTACATAGCAAGTAGTATTATATGGAAAGTCCTATGCTAAATGCCAGGCACTGGCACCATAAAAGTCTTATCCCCCAAAGATAATAATTCAAGTAATCCTAGAGGTGCTAGATAAGAGCAAGAGCAAGGGAAACTCAAAACTGAAATTAGGAGCCGGTCAAGTGGCTCAAGTGGTAAAGTGCCTGCCTAGCAAGCCCAAGGCCCTGAGTTCAAACCCTAGTACCACCAAAAAAAAAAGGAAAAAGAAAACTGAAATCATGACAACTTGGTAAGAAGAAACATATTTTAGCCATCTTTAAAAATGAGACAGCTCAGGAGAAATGAACCAAGTCTTGTATGCACATATGAATAATAAAAGAACAATGAAAAAAAAATGAGACAGCTCACAGTAAATACATACAGTAATATAGGAAAATGTAAACATAAAAAATGAGGAGCAATGCAACTAACCAGACCAAGAAGCTAACACCAGAGGAAAAGTACGAACAAGAATGTGCAGGTCATGGTGGTATACCATGAAATATGAGAGTTAAACAATGATTTTAGCTTAGAGCTTTCTGGCACCAAAGGGGGGGGGAAGTAAACACAATCAGTTGCTTGATTCTCATTGTTTTTGAAATGATGTATATAAATTCCTCAATAGATATAAAGCTTTTCAACATCCCTTAAATGTCTTGCTTGTGTTACATAGTAATAGTGATGTGGAGGTAAACAACCTGCATCTTTTATCTGGTTTCCAAAAGCACTAGCAAGTATCACAACACCTTCTAGTAACCATCCATGAAAATTGCAGGCACAATATCAATGTATGATCTACTGAAAGCAGTTTTTTGTTTTCTTGGTTTGGTTTTTGAGACATGGTCTAATTATGTAGCCCAGGCTAGCCTCCAACTCACGATCCTTCTGTCTCAGCCTATCAAATATTGGAATTACAGACATACACCACACCCAGCTCTGAAAACAGTTTTTAATCAGGCCATAATACAATAATACACTATAAATATTTAGCTTTCTGCAAATTCCCTCTAACTCAAGGGAAAATAATAAACTTTCCAAAGATATGTCTCAATCTCGAATGCCTATGGTTGTCAGACAGACATCATGAATGAGTAAAGCAGGCTAGTATAGACAAAAGTCAGAGTAGTGACAACTGCAGAGACCATATGTCCTGCCTAGCAGACTGGCTCTTCACCTGTGAAAACATGGACCCAGTGCTTTCTAACATTCCAATTTTCCAAGAACAGCTGGAAAACTGAATTGTTATGTGAAATTTCTTGATTTTTAAAACTTGTTAAGTAATTGAAAAAAAAATAGCCCAATGTGGTGGAGGGTACCTATAGTCTCAACTTCTCAGAGGCTAAGACAAGAGAATTGTTTGAGCCTATTAGTTCAAAGCATGCCTGGGCAGCACTGCAAGACCCTGTTTCAAACATAAATAAAATTATTTTTAAAAAATGAACACAGTGTAGATCAAATAAATACAGATAAGTAAATCCTGATCAGGACATGAGCTTCCAGTTTGTAAATACTGAGACCTAGAACATCCTGAAATATTACCTCTTTTTCAGGGTTTATCTCAGTGGTACAGCACTTACCTAGCCTGTGAGGGGCTCTGCCTCCTAACCCCAGCACCAAATGAAATAAAATAAAATACTATTACCTCACACACAGCTTTGAATAAATTGCAATGCCAACAATTCTGCCCAGCATCAAGCTAAACTACTTCCATTTTTCTCACTATATCTGCTTCTCCTATATGATATTCAAGTATTCTTTGTTGGAATGAATGACTATTATCTGAGAAAGATAATTGATCATAGTAAGCTTTGCCTATAACAATTAATAACAAAAGGGAAATGATCTGCATAACATTTAAAAGAAAAAGAGTTCATACAGATCAAGAATGGTCATTGCAAAGGGGAAGGGAACCTGGTCCATAGACTTGAATATTTGTCCATCCTTAAAATAAGATGGATGCATCAAGCTAATGTATCCTTGCCAGTGGACTGATTAAATCCTCCACTTCAATGGCTTTACATTTAAGATACATCCTCAAAAGAGTTTAAATAACTGTACCCTTTCCCACATATTTAAGTTGACATCTCATTTTCGTTGTAAGTTTAAATTCTTGCAAAAGATAAACTTTCCAACATATTGTAATGATGGCAATTTGAAAATAAAGCTATTCTATAACACTTCAAAATGCATGCAATAGAATCTAAATACCATGCCAATTTGATATCCCATCAATCTTTAAGAAATAAAATACATAAACATGATTCTTCTTTAACACTAGGGAATTTTGCTTGATTCCTTCCTCCCCGTGAACTCACATTCCCAACCTATTTCCTCCAAAGAAGTAAATATGATTTATGCTCAGAAGTCTCTTGCTAAAATCTTTCTTTCTCTACAACAAAAATATCTCTATAAAGTGACAGTTAAGATTAATAAGGACTGAAGCTATTGCTCAGTGGTAGAGTGCTTGGCTATCACGTGCAAGGCCTGGGTTTTATTCTTAACCTCTCCCCCACCAAAAAAAGAGAGAGGGAGGCAGACACAGTGAAAGAAAGAAAGAGAGAGAAGGAAAGCAAGAAAGAGAGAAAGAAAAGGAAGGAAGGAAAGAAAGGGAGGGAGGGAGGAAGAAAGGAAGGAAGGAAGGAAGGAAAGAAGGAAGGAAAAGGAAGGAAGGAAGAAAGGAAGGAAGGAAGGAAGGAAAGAAGGAAGGAAGGAAGGAAGGAAAGAAGGAAGGAAGGAAGGAAGGAAGGAAGGGAGAGAGGAAATTAATACAGTTGCCAAGCTGTCTGGTTTGGTAGTACATGCTTGTAATCCCAGCACTTGGGAGTAGAAGCAAAACAATTGAAAGTTCAAGGCCGGCCTGGGGCCACATAGAGAATTTAAGCCCCTGAGTTGCATAACAAGACTCTGTCTTTAAAAAAACGATTAATAGTCTTCCTCCAGAATGAGTTATCAGTATGTTATTATTAACTTACAATTACTCAAAACAATATGTGCTACAAATTTTTGATTAAAGCTTATTGCAAAAAGTTACATTGGAAAATCAATCTCTTGATAAAATGGAAGTGACTTTAAAACTAACTCATATACCTGTATATGAATACTTAATGCTAGAATGCAAGTTTAATGTCAATTCTACTCTTATTCTTTGTACAAAAGTAAGCTTTCAGAAATCATATTCATGAGATAAGTAGATAGGAATGGAAATATTTTATTATTAAATCACCACTCAATTCTTTATCTCTTTTGTAATCTATCATGTTGTGATGTTCTATCAAATACTATTTTAAATGATCTGTGCACTGACATTTTAAATGTCTTCCTTTAATTTTGTTGACAGAAAAGAACCCGACTTTGCTCAGACTTATCAAATAGCTAGCTGTTAATTGTCCTGTTGGTTTGTTTTTACTTACCCCTGTTTAACTCAGCATATGCAGCAGAAAAGGGAAGGAAAAATGGAAGTAGTCTTAATTTTAATGTGCTCTTGCCAGTATAGCTTTTTAAAATAAAGTGGCTTGTATCTTGTCACACATTTAAAATACATTTCTGTCAAGATTTGGAGCTGCAGATTAAACCCTTTGAGTTTGTGGAAAATGTCTGCCACATAACTTTCCTAGCAAAGCCTGCCCCTGTTAACAAACCAAACGGCCAACTCGCATTTGCATTCTTTTAGAAAAAGTCTGATTTCATTTTTCAGTCCTAACAAGCATGTAAACATTATTTTGAGACATATTCAAAATCACTGAGAAAAAATTACAAAACATATTGTAAGATAGATTAACAAAAGCAGACAAGATTAAAATGATGTAAAATCTAACAGAATTAATTTATTCATTTTATTAATGTTATAAGAACAAAAGTAATCAACATACAGTTTCTTATTATTTTAGTTTATTATAATATAATGTACTATATAGCTAAAAGTGATGCTATTTATATTACAAAGAATATGATAAAAGCCACCGTGTTTTTTTATGTAAACGTGCTATGGATTGAATGTTTGTTTTGTCCCAAAATTCATGTGGTATAGCCCTAACTCCTGTTGTATCTATACAATCATGTGCCACTTGACAACATTTTGGTCAACAACATACAGCATATACAATGGTATATACCATTAGGTAGCCTAAATGTGCAGTAGGCTACACCATCTAGGTTTGTACAAGTACACTCCATGATATTTGGACAGTAATGAAATCACCTAACAACACATTTTTTCAGAACATGTCCCTATTGTTAAGCAAAAACTACATTTGGACATGGGGATGCTAAAGAAGTAGTTAAGGTTAAATGAGGTCATGAGGATGGGGCCCTTGTACAGAGATTAGTGTCCTTATAAGATGAGACACCAACGAGTCCTCTCTCTCTGTAAGAAAAGTCCATAAGAGAGAAGGCAACTGTCCCTAAGCTAGGAAGTTAATGTCACCAGAAACTGACCCTGCTGGGCACAGACTTAGCCTCCAGAACTATGAGAAAACAAATGTGTGTTGTCTTGTCTAAGTCACCTCCTCTGTAGTATTCTGTTATGGTACACTGAGACAACATGTGTGAATGCATGTATTAAACTCTCATATTTGCTTTGGGAACAAAAGAATAATGAGAAAAAAATCAGGTATTTTACATTAATTTCAGTCACATTCAAGCTTTTCTCATATATTTGTTGATAATAAAAGGTATGCACTGCTAAAAAGAGTTAGTCGAAGAGATAGTAGGAAGCAGAAAAATATTATAAGATGAAATCACACAAGACATTTTTCTTATTTGTGGCAGTGCTGGGTTTGAACTCAGGGCTTTGCATTGCTAAACAGGTGCTCTACAGCTTTGAGCCATGCCCAAGCCCCTCCACCTTTTCTGCTTTTGTTATTTTTCAGATAAGCTCTCACATTTTTGCTGGGGACCAGCCTCAGATCAAAATCCTCCTACCTACAGCCTCCTGTACCTGGGATGGTAGGCACACACCATCACATCCAATTCATTAATTGAGATGGGGTCTCACTAATGTTTTTTGCCCTAGCTGACCTTGAACCACAATCGTCCAGCCTCCACCACTTGAGTCACTGGGATTAGGCATGAGCCACAGTGCCTGGCTCTCATACCAGAATTCTTAAGCTTTGAATTACCATACACTAAAATGAGGGCATTTCATGATGATGATTCCATACATGTGATAATTCCATGCAGCGTACCTTGAACAGGCTCACTCCCTCCACACCCCTTCCATTCCATTCCTCCTCCTTTCCTCTCCCCCTTTTTTAAATTTGTTCAGTGGATTTCATCACGCTGGCTTATACTCTCTCTACAACAAAATTAGAGATAAGGGCAAAATAGTTTCTGCTGGGTATTGAGGGGGGGAGCGGGAGGGGGTGGAGTGGGTGGTAAGGGAGGGGGTGGGGGCAGGGGGGAGAAATAAACCAAGCCTTGTATGCACATATGAATAATAAAAGAAAAATGAAAAAAAAAATGAATATACGTAGTGTACTTCCATCCTCTTCACACCTCAAGATCCTTTCCTTCCCCCTTCCCCTCTCCTACCCATTCCCCCTCCCAGACAATCCCTCATATACATTCATGTTCCATTATTGTCATCACCATCATTTTAGGTCTAGGTTCCATAAATGAGTGTGAACATGCAATATTTGACCTCTTAAATGTGGCTTATCTCGCTCAGCATGATGATCTCCAGTCCCACCCATTTTTCTGCAAATAACATAATTTCTTTATAGCTGAGTAATATTCTGTGGTATGTGTGTATGAGTGTGTGTGTGTGTGTGTGTGTGTGTGTGTGTGTGTGTGTGTGTGTGTAATATTTTCTTTAACCATCATCAGTTGTTGGGGACCTCAGATATTTCCACAGTTTGGCCATTGTGAAGAGAGCTCCAATAAACATGGATATGTAGGTACTCTCTTGTATATTGATTTACACTTCAGATATATACCAAAGAGTGCTATGGTGGAGTCATACGTAGGTTTATTTTTAGCTTTTCCAGGAACCACCATGATTCCCATAGTGGCTGTACTAGTTTACATTCCCACCAGCAGTGTATGAGGGTTCCCTTTTCCCTGCATCCTCACCAGCATTTGTTGTTGTTTGTTTTCCTGATGATGGCCAATCTGAGTGGGGTAAATTGGAATCCTAGTGTGTTTTTGATTTGCATTTCCCTTATGGATAAGGATGTTGAACATTTCTTCTTGTATTCATTAGCCATTTGTATATCTTCTCATGAGAATTTTCTGTTCAATTCAATGGCCATTTGTTAATCAGTTTATTTGTTCTTTTGTTTAGTTTTTTGAGCTCTTTGTATATCCTGAATGTTAATCTCTTATCTGTTGAATAGCTGGTGAAGATTTTCTCACATTCTATGGTTTGTCTCTTGATTCTGGTACCTGTTTCTTTTGATGTGCAGAAACTTTTAAATTTTTTTTCTTTTATTTATATGTGCATATAATGTTTGGGTCATTTGAAACCTTTTAATTTGATGCAATTCCATTTGTCAATTCTTGCTCTTATTTCTGAAGTCCTATTCAGAAAATAATTACCTATGCCTATATTTTCCAGAGCTTCTCCTATTTTTTTCTGTAGTAGTTTCAATGTTTCTGGTCTTACATTAAGATCTTTGATCCATTTATGGTTGATTTTTGTACTGTGTGAGAGAGACAGGTCTAGTTTCAGTCTTCTGTATGTAAATAAGCAGTTTTCCTAAAATAGTTTATTGAACAGATTGTCTTTGGCTCCTTTGTGAACAATCAGATGGCTGTAGCTATGTTTTATTTCTGGGTCTTCTATTCTGTTCCATTGGTCTTTGTGTCTGTTTTTGTGCCAGTACCATGCTGCTTTTGTTACTATGGTTCTTTAGTATAATTTAAAGTCTGTTATTGTGATACCTCTGCATTGCTCTTTTGCTAGGATCATTTTTGAAACTTTGGTTCTTTTATGTTTCCATATGAATGTTAGGATTGATCTTCTCTTTCTGTGAAGAATGGCATTGGGATTTTGATGGGCACTGCATTGAATCTCTTAGATTGCTTTAGATAGTATAGCCATTTTCATGACACTAATTCTGACAATCCATCTTCTGGTGTCTTTTTCAATTTCTTTCTTCAAGGTTTTATAGTTTTTATTGAAGATGACTTTCAACCGTATGGTTAAAAATACCTAGGAATTTAACTTTTGAGGGTATTACAAATGAGATTATCTTCTTGATTTCTCTCTCAGCCTGTTCATTGTTGGTATCATATTGGGATTTTTATCTGTGCCTTTTATTCAATATTCATAGAAATGTGGAAGTCTGAAGACATTTCAGTTTTTTCTCAAAATCATGACCTAAATATGAGTATCATGACAAGTTGAAAGTACATAAATTATAAGTGTTTACTATTTTTTTTAACCAATGCTAGCTTCTTTACTTTGCTCTTTCCAGACCCTCTTTTAAGAGCAATGCATTTTTTTTAACCACAGTCAAGAGAAAGAAGTCATTAAATGAAAGGGACTGTTCCTTCCATTACCTTCCTTACACAATGTACTTTATCTGATATCAGACAATTCCTACAAGTACCAAGATACTCCAATTCCTCATACCATGCTTAATCTTTAACTAAAATATGTATACGTCAGGAAGACTGAGCACATATTAAATATGACTTCAAAAATTTTATGTATCTTTTATTTCAATGTGTATTTCAAAACATATGCTGTGAATATTTGTATCTCATTAACTAATTATATAAGAAAGGATTTACTTCCCTAAGATTAACAAAAAAGGTTGAATGTACTGACCATAGGAACTGACAGTTGCTTTGTAGTTCTCTGTTGAACTGTATGAGAATGGAGGCTAGAGATCATTTTCAAATGGCTTAAATTACTGTTTAAGAATTTTAACACAAAGGAACTATGTGCAACCAGCTTACAGAACTGGGTTTCCATAGGACAGGGAGAAACTGGAATTCTCTTGATAAAGGATCAATAGCACCTCTCAGTGCAAGTATTAGCAGACCTCACCAGCTTAGAATGGCTGGAGATACTCTCTTGAAGAAAGAAGGCACAATTTGAAGAAGGCCAGTGACTCAGCTCTCCAGTCACTCAGTGAACTCAATCCAGGTTTTGCTTGAGATGGGGGATGGGAGTCTTCCTGAATGTTGGTCAGAACATCTTGCTGCCTTGAGTGTAATTCTGGTGTTTAAAGAAACACTTTTTTTTTTTCTTGATACCACATGGCTTATAAACACAAGCCAACTCCTTCATTGGGTATTCAACACAATCCAGGTGACATAAATGACAGAAACTTTTTTTCTCATAGTATTACTAGCTAGATGTCCAAGATCAAGGTGGCAGCAGGTTTGGCCTCTTCTGAGGCCTCTCTGGTTGGTCCCCAGATGACCGCCATTCTTATTGTTTCTTCACCTGATCTTTTTCTCTGTTCATGTGCATCCCTCCTGTTTCTGTGTATACAAATTTCCTTTTCTTATAGGACACCAATCAGATTGGTTTGGACTTAAGGGCCCCATCTCCAATACAGTCACATTCTAGGGTATCAAGGGTGAGTGCTTCAACATATGAAGTTGGGGGACAACCTATAACAGGTGCCCCTTAGATTTCTCCCACCCAATCTGACTTGCGGCCTCCACCATGGATGACCAACTGTATGCTGGCTGCTGCTTGCAGGAGTCTGGCTTCCTGTACCTGTTCTTCCCTCAGACAACATGCTGGCAGGTGCTCATAGGGCATCCAGTTTCCTACATGACTGTCTGAGGAGTTGGATGGTGGAAGTCAGATATGGAGATGTGGACTCTTCCTGGAGCAAGCTTTGATGAATGGAAAAGTAGGAGACCGGAGATGCAGTTGGTTAAATTGCTTGGATAGGTGACTCTGAGGCATTGTTTCTCCATCCTGAGATATCCAGAATAGTGTAGCAGACGCACCTGCTGAGTGACATGCTGTGGCCCGTGGCTTTGTCATGAAGCACTGATCAGCATGGCTATGCACATGCTGCATTGCTTCTGCTTCTGCTGTTGAACTCCACTTTCTTATTGCTGCCAAGGCTTTGTAGCACTTTAGTATTCCCAAACTCAACATCTTCACTTAATCCTTGCCCGAGGCTCTACTTTCTAGGGAACAAATGCTGGAATACCAACATACTTACCAGCTGGAAAATGAAACTGGAAAAATAAAAAGTTTAAAAAAAAAACCCCTCTGCTAATTAGAGACAAACATGAACAAGTAGTCTTGAGGCTGATTCTGAGCTGAATATCATTTTACCAAAGAAAGTCTCCTGCATCGTATTATGTTGAGTTCAGAGGAATGGCCATCACTGTTTATGAAATACAGGTTAAAGTGTATCCTTTAGTTCCAACAGTAAAACCAGGAACCATTCTAAGAATTGAATCCATGAATTGATGGCACAGGTCACGAAAGATGTCAGAGGACTATAAAGAAATTCAGATACTTGCAAAAGTAGAAAGCTGCCACCACCCCTAAGCTAGAAAGAGAAAAGGAGGAATAAGTGTTACAGAGCCCAGAGGCCAGAGTCAGAGGGGAAAGCATGCCTAACTAGGTGGTGCTGAAGATGGAGTTGTGCTAGAACTGCAACTGGAGACAGAAAGAGCAGGAGAAATATCCAGTCTCTCAATTCCTACCTAATTGTCTGCTGGTGCATCCCATTGCCTGAACCTAGGAAGAAACTAGCTGATCTGGGAGCCTGGGAAGCAGCCTGCAGGGTTTGGTACTTTTGTCATTCAGAGCCATTCAGAGAAGGATACAGAATGGAATTAATGGCATAGGGCAAGGACTGGAGAAAATGCTAGATGATCAGTAACTTTTTGGATCAAAGGAGTGCACGTCGGGAGAAAAATATACAACACAGTTATAGCATAGTGGGCACTGGAATAAAAAACCCCTGATTTTAAATAGGTTTCCCAAGGCCATGTGACCTTGGAGAAGTCATTTAATTTATCTGAACCTTGGTTTCCTCTTCTCAATCTATATTTTAAAAATTATATGAACTCACTATGTAAAGTGATTATCATATTACCAAGCATCTAATAAATGATCACTAAAAGGCAGTTCCTACAACAGCAAGATGGAAACAATAACCTTACTCCGAGTTTTTAAAAAGCAAAGATTTGGATGAAGTATATTGTTTGGAAGATGATCTCACTGCAAGGAGTGAGTCAGAGAGGGAGGAAGCCAATAAAGGATGTGTTAATGAGTGGTTACTGCTATAGGCATTAGGGTTCATTCTCACTAGGGACCCTCTTACAAATGGTGTGTAATACTTATAATTGTAAGACATTTTCATAAAGGGCGAGGAGGCTAGAGTGCCTCCCCCTCCCCATTGAAGGTCATTCCTGGCATTAACTCCTGGGTACACTGGGTCTGTTCTTTATGAGAGCTGAGCCCACTGTCTCAGCTAGAGAATACCCACAGGCAGAGAGACGCCGGAACCAGGGTAGACTGAGGAACATGGCTTAATCGTTGACAGTATCTGCTGCTGATGCGTAGCTAAAAAAGATCTGGGAATCTGTCAGCCACAATCCAGCCTGAAATTACCACCACACTTGTACTTTCATGTTTTCCTAGATCAGTTCTTCTCAAACTTTTCTGAACAATTTTTACAGTTAGAAGTATAGTTTTACCTTGTGACACTACATGTGGTGTCTGTATAGCCACACATATATACTGAAATGAAAGTTTCACAGAATACTTATTCTTCTAAGTAGCATGTACTCTGATATTTCTCTATTCTGGAAGGTTTTTTAAATAAAAATTTACAATTCCAAAAATTGACTTTACAATGCTGTACTGAACCTGAGTTCATCATCTGAGTAACAAATTGAGGAGTGTGAGGATGAATTCATGTTATGATATATTTGATACATTATAAGAACCTGTGTAAGTGGCACAATGTACCCCCACCCAGTACAACAATAAAGGAAAATAAAATAATAAAAAAAGTTGAGGAGCATGTGCCAGAATGAAAATAAACTTCATCATTGTGCACTAATTTCAGCTGACATTTTTTCATAGCAAGGCCTTCTCAGTTACAGAAGCTGGATAGGACTGATATTTTGGTACTAGTTGCTTATCTAATCAGAGACTTGGGAGCCATTGGTTTACAGACCCACACTAGTGCAGCACTGCCCTAAACCACATTTGAATGGGTTTTTAAATTAGCTTAGGAGAGAAAAAGAATTTTTCTAACACTTGCCCTTCTCTGTTGAGCCTAGTCTTCCACCAGTCTTATGCAGAATTTCTGGTAGTCCTATAGGGCTATCTCTGATGAAGTCATCAAACCACATGTTCAGATGGTCCTCATCCTTCCTTAAGTGCCAAAGTCTAGAAGCAAGGGTGAAGACCACGGTACTCATCCTACACTCCTGCCTCAGCTCATCCCTGTAAGACAATCCATTGGACTCATGCACCTAAGCTGTCTGTCACCTGCTTCTGCTTCCACCCAGCCTGATGTGTGTGACATGAGGTTCAGGTTCCACTTGTGTGGACTAAGAAGGGAAGCTGAGTCACACAGGTCACACAAGGCAAATGTGTGATCCTCATGGTTGCAGAGGAGTTTTGTGAGGCTATTCACTCCCAGGACAACAGTTCTCAGACTATAGTACCCCAGGACAGTGGTTCTCAACCCAGGACAATATTGCTATTGCCCCCCCCCTCCCCCCCGGGGTGTGTGTGTGACATTTGCTAATGTCTGGAGACATTTTTGGTTGTCCCAGTTTGGTGAGGGGATGCTGCCAGCTAGTAGCACGTACAGGTCAGGGGATGTTGCTGAATATCCTATAATGCACAGGTCAGCCTCTCAACAAAATATCATGTGCCAAGGTTGAGAAAACCTTCCCTCGGGGTACAGGTAGGCTTTGTAGGCTTCCCAGGGCTAAGTGGGCACAGATCAGATTCAGTTGATTGGTTGCACATCTTCAATTTTCACTTGTACTTCTTCCTAAATTTGGTCTGCCACAATCTGCCAGTTCTCCTTTCCCACTTCCTTTCCACAGTGACCCTTTTTTCCAAATCCCAAATATGCATCCCAGGCTTAACAACTTTCAGAGCACAAACAAGAGACAACTTAGGCTGTGTGGCTTGCTCCTTTCAGGAGGAACTATGAAGTTGTTCCTCAAGGGAAAAGCAAAAGAGCTTTACAAAAATATTAAAAAGTGCACTGCTTGTTTCATCCAGGTGACAAACTCCCAACCAGTCTAGACCTATTGGACCCTTCTATATGTCCTAGAATTAGAATCCACAAGTAAAAATTGAACATGAAGACATGTGAGCATGCTTTTTTGAACAGATAAATGAAGTCAGATTTTTCTCTGACTCAAATACAATCTGGCTTATTGGTTTGACCATGTAGACTGGCTTTGTCGATTAGATTATATGGCAGTCATTTCCATAAACTAAATTGTATAAACCTGTAGGCCTATTATAATCTGCAATTATTTTGACTTATAACAGAACACATTACATGTTCACTTAGAAACTGAAAAGTGCTGATAGAGGTCAGATAACTGGTTACCTGTGGGAAGGAGGAGACAGGTATCAACAAGAAGGGAACTTGTCAAGTGCTAGAATGAGTCTATAGCTATATGTTAGTGGTGGTAATGTGGGAATATAAATATATAAATGTTTACTGAGCTGTGCACTTAAGATGAGAGGGTTTTCAGAATTATTTTGAAGGAATAATCAAGCAAAAAGGTTTGAAGTCCACCACCTTAGGACATTATAAAGACTAACTCTTTTTTGCCTTACATCCTTGTTTTCCTGCAGCCATGGTCCAAACATAACTCTTCAGTCCCCCAATCCTTTCCTTCCAAATTCTTCCATCAAGCCCTGGAAGTCATACTCTGTGTTGTGGATTGAATGTTTGTGTTTCCCCAAAATTCATTTGTAGAAACTTAATCCCTAAGGTGATGGGAAGCCATTCGATCATGAGGGTGGAACACTCAAGAATGGGATTCCCACCCTTATAAAAGAGGCCCCAAAGAGTCTCTTCGCTCATTCTTCCATGTGAAAATACAAGGAAGAGATGTTGTCCATGAACAGGAAGCAGACCTCACTGGACTGAATCTTATGGCATCTTGCACTTGGACTTCCCAGCTTCCACATTGTGAGAAATAAATGTTTATTTTAAACCACTCAGTCTGTGGTGTATTTTTCATAGCAGCTCCAACACACTAAAACACTCTGATCAACACACCACTTTTGTCTTCATCTTTCCTTGAACCTTTTCCTCTATTTTCTGCCTTCATTGGAATCCGCTGCCTCTCCCCATTCTCCCTGGGACCTCATGCTTTCAGACTGCACAAACCTCAAGGTGAGGAGGTGACATTTATGGCCACAATCCTCTGATATTAGGTCAGGATATTCCATCTGCTGAGAATCCTTGAATTCATTCATACTATCTCCACTCCTGGTCACTGTCATTTACTCATCGCCTGGCCACGGCCTTTCATCAACAAGGATCAATAAAGAAGAGTGAAATTATGTTATTTGCAAGAAAATGGATGGAACTGGAGATCACTGTGTTGTGTTATTAGCCAAGCTCAGAAGGCCAAAGATCACATGTCTTACTCATATGCAGAATCTAGACCTAAAAATAGACTAAAAAATAATAGGACATCATTGTAAAATAGGGAGTGTTGGGAGGGACCAACAGGACGGGGAGGGAGAAAGGAGAGGGTGATGGGGTGTATATGCTCAAAGTACATTTTATATATATGTATGAAAATGACATAATGAAACCTACTAAAAAGATGGGAGGGAGAAGAAGGGTATAAGAAAGAGTAATAGAGACAGGGTGAATTGGAACAAAGTACATTATATGCATGTATGTAAATATCACAATAAAACCCCTTTGTAGAATTAATTTGTATTAATAAAAATGTAAAAAAAAAAAAAAGAACAGAAGCAAAAAGTGGAGCCAAATTCCTCTTCCCTACAATAAGGGCTGTGATTAGTGACTTGCTTCTAATGAATAAACTCTGGTAGAAATGATGGTATGTAACTATGAAAGACCAGGTCATCGAAGTCTTGTCACTTCTTCCTAGAATTCCTTCTGTCCCTCTTGGATCACTCACTCTGGGAGAAGCCACAGGCCAAGTCATGAGAACATTCAAGGAACTTTATAAAGACATTTACATGGTGAGAACCAGAGAGCAGTTAAAGCCTGGAGGCCTTCTGCCAACTGCTATATGAATGAGCCATCTTGGAAGTGAATCCTCCAGCCCCACTTAAGCCTTCTGATGACTACAGTCTGAGCTGACACTGTGACTGTATCCTCATTAGAAAACTTCAACCAGACGCACACAAATCCCTAACCCCCAAACTGTGAGATGAATAGTGTTATTCAAACTGCTAAATTTTAAAGGTAACTTGTTACACAGCAATAGATAACCAATGCAGCCATTAAGTTTCATGTTTCCATGCCATACTGAATTTCGTTAATATCTTTTCTACACATATTGAGATGATCATATGGGTTTTCATATGTAATTTGGTCAAATGATCTATTGTAGTTATTGATTTTCAGTATTAAACAAATCTTTCATTCCTGGAGTAAACATTACCTTATCACTGAGGTATATACAATACAATGAAGCAAAAATCAATATATGTAACAACATGAATGAGTATCAAAAAACACTCTGGTCCCATTTATATTAAATTCTCAAAATGATGAAACTAATTTAGTAACAAAAAAGTAGATTAGTGCTTATTAGTGGCCAGGAAGTTGGTAAGAATTAACAAGAAAGAACAGAAAGAAAAATTTATAGAAATATTCTATATCTTGATTATGTTAGTGATTACATGAGTGTATAACTCATTTATAAGTATCCTTAAAATAGGTGCACTTAAATTCTATAGATTACACCTCAAGAGAGTTTATGGGACCAGGAGTAGTGGCTCATGCCTATATTCCCAGCTACTCAGAAAGCAGAGATCAGGAGGATCACAGCTCAAGGCCAGCCTGGGCAAAAAGTTAGCAGGACCACTCCTCAACAAAACATCTAGGTATGATGATGTGTGTTTGTGGTCGTAGCTAAGACAGGAGACATAGATAGGAGGATCATGGTCTGTGACCGGCCCTTGGCAAAAAGTGAGACTTTATCCAAAAAATAACTAAAGCAAAAAAAGAGGGGTGGGGGCTGGAACATGTGGTAGTGCACCTACCTGGAGAGTGCAAAACCCTGAGTTCAAACACCAATACTAACAAAGAGAAAGAGAAAATAATCTGTGTTTTAAAAATTTATAAATAAACTGTAAAATTAAAATTGAGAAAGTATTTCTTGGGCATGTACACTGAAATAAAAAATGCTAAAACAATAGGTCTAGGACACCTTTAAATATTGTTCTCTGTGTTCCAACTAAAGCTAGCAATTTGGTTAATGACCACTCTAAGGAGAAAACACTGGCCTGGTTAATGGATTTAATCTCTTCCCAAGTTTAAATGGCTGTTAAGTAAAGGCTTCCCTGTGTGAAGAACAGTTACTGTAGAAAGTGTACTCACTGAGCCTGCTTTTCTGGGGTAAAATTCAAATACACTTGAGAAACCTAAACCTAAGTTAATTTCCAAAGCAGAAACCTCTGTTAAATGATTCCAGCCTCAAAATAGAAGGTTAAACAGAAACACAATCCATAGGTTTTCTGATTTTTTTCTCTGTACTGACAGAATTTTTCCTTCAATCATGATAATCTTGAAATCTATTTCACCCTGAACTAGGACTTTTTCACCTGGAACACATTGAAATGAAACGCCAATAGTTGTTTCTAAATAAGCCAGCCAAGAAAGAGAAGTTAGGAAATAATGAGCATTATCAAGTTAAGTTACTGTCAGTAAAAACTGTGATTGACTAATGTTCTCATTAATGCTGACCCTCTCTCCCTTTATTTGCTTTTTTGGAAAATAAAAAAGACTTAAGGAATGAAAGTCCCCCTGGAAACTGGTGATTGCACCAGTCATATGGTCACCCTTGCCACTCTTAGGTTAGAATGCCAGAATGGATGCTGTTCCCAGGTCAGCCACTCTAGGACCCTTCAGTTTGTCTTCCCAGCGTCTAGAGCAGAAGAGAAAGAAAGGAGTTGTATTAGTTGGGATTCACCAAAATAAATAAATAAATAAAACCAAGAGGAGATAGATGATAGATAGATGGATAGATAGATAGATGATAGATAGATTTATTATGAGAATTGGTTTATACTTTGAAGAAGGTCAAGATGTTCCAATATTTGCCTTCTGGAACATGGAGACCCAGGAGAGTTTGAAAATGCCCACCAACATTGATAAGGACAATCTTCTTGACAGTCTGTTGATTCAAATGCTAATCTCTTCCAGAAACACCTTCACAGACACTCAGAAATAATGTTTTCCCAGCTATCTTGGCATCCCTTGGCCCAGTCAAGTTGACATATAAAATTAACCAGCACAAGATCTAAGGTAATTGTCAGCCACATTCAGCTTTCCCTTTTCTACTCTTTTTGAATGCTGGAACCTGAGAAGCCTCTCATCTACCATCCCTTTTCCGTAGTGGAGGAAGCCAAGGGCTAATTCTGCTAGTGTGATAGAGGACAACTTTCATAGGAAACCCTGAAGAGTCCAGCCATCAAGGAAACACACCCACTGAGTACAGAATACCTAAGGTCAATGAGTCCAAGAGGAGCTAGGAGCCAATAGCAAGAACCAGGGGACTATAATAAAAAACTTACAAGTGTTGGCAAGGATGTGGAAAAATTGAAAGCGTTATATACCACTGGTGGGAATGTAAAATAGTGCAGCTGCTTTGGAAAACAGTCCAACAGTTCCTCAAAAGGTTAAGCATAGGTATCATATGACACAGAACTTCCACCCCTAAGGTCTATACCAAAGAGAAATAAAAATATTTGCCACCTTAAAAGCTTACACACTTATGTCATGGTAGTATTATTGATAATTGTCAAAAAGTGGAAACAACACGAATGTCCATCAACTAAAGAATGGATGAATAAAATGTGGCATATCCATACAAAAGAATATTCAGTCCAAAGAAAGAATGAAGTACTGATTCATGCTACAACACAGATGAGTCTTGAAAACATTGTGTTGCATGAAAGAAGCCAGACATAAAAGACCACATTTCATGATTCCATTTATATGAAATGCCCAGTATAGGCAAATCTATCCCAACAGAAAGTAGATTAGTGGTTGCCTTGGACTGGAGGTGAGAGAGGTCTGGAAGGATTGGGGAATGAAATAAGGAGTGCAGCATTTCTTATTGAGATGAATATTCTAAAACTGATTGTGGTGATGACTTCACAGCTCTGCAAATATACTCAAAGTCAGAATCATATACTTGAAATAGGTGAACTGTATCATATGTGAATTATATTTCAATAAAATCACAACAAAATGAATCAACAAATCAAAGAACCAGGGGACCACAGCAGGAGGGGAGAACCCAGAAATTAGCCAGAAGGGAAAGGCTGACAGAATAGCTAAGCAGGTAGCTTGAAGCAATTCCTAGACTGAAGAATGAGACTCAGATAGACTGGCCACCCAAGTCAGGGCCAGGGTGGGCATTCCTGTGGAGAGAGATGTTGTTTTATAACAATAATTCTTTTATAGCTACTGCAGATAATGTGTGGCATCCAGAAGACTGAGCCTCACAGCCCTCCAGCCACAAGGAATGTAATAAAGCAAAGGCCCAGCTGTTGTGCTCTGAAATCCATCTCTGGGTTTCACCCAAGGCTATGCTTCCCACCCGCTGCTCCCAGCCAGTGAGTGAGAGAGCAAGGACACTAAGATACACTGTTCTTAGGAGACATCGGATTCTGCTACAGTTAATTTTTGTTTGAGGACTTCCTGGTGGATTCTAACAACCTTCCTTAGGATAAATCCATCAACCTTCCTTCCATCTCTCCTTCACTTGGGTCAGACTTCCACTGTGGAGTGAAATCTCACATTCTTCCCCATTTGCACTCACAGGTTTTCCCCCCTAATTAAATCATTATATGTTTATTTGACTTAATCTACATTTTGGTTAGGGGACATACATGTATATCCTCTTATAAAATTATATAAAGTTTTCTTGGGGTTGTACACTTAGAAGAGAAATTGTTGGGTTGTAGGGCTAGGACAGACTGGCCCTGGAGTGACTGCTCCCATTTGTATTCTTGCTAACTGTACTGATGAGAATCCTTGCCTATTCAGAGCATCATTCCACTACTTTAGGCCTGCCTAAGAGCATAGAATGGTATCTCTTAATTGTGTCTCTGATTACTAAAATTATTGGTCATTTCTTCAACACTTATTTAACTTTGGTTGTTTTTCTGTCAATTGCCTCATACACATTCCCATTTTTATATTTGAATAACTTTTTGTCTTTTGGTTTTAGGATTCCTTATATATTCCAGATATGGAACCCTTATTGGTCTTAAATACTTCAAATATCTCTCTATTCACCCACTAGCAATTTTGCCCATGATGTCTTTGATTGAACAGAAATCCTTAATCTTAATGTAAACTAGAGCATCATTGCAGAGGGTGGGAAGTGTTTGTGCTCATATCTTGGTCAAAATTTGAACTATGGCCAGGGACAGCCAGACTTCATTTCAAACTATGTCCTAGATGTTACCTAGATAAGTTACCTCTGTTTTCACTTCCTCCACACTCCCAACATTTAGAACAACATAACCAAATATTACCCAAACAAACACAATAAATAATGACAAGTCCTTTAAAGATAACTATCCAAATGTTATTTCTTGAAATATTATTTCTTAACATAGATGATATTCATGGAATAGGACAAATTCTGTGATCTTAAATCCTTCAGGAACTTCAGCCTGCTTGTCATTTTCAAATTCAAAAAATCAATACCATGCTTCCCAGCTACCATTTGTACTTCCTTGAAACCAGGGAACTGATTAAACAGCAATGGAAAACATCACCTCATTAGTTCCTGGAGTGTAATCATGAACCTGAGGATTTGGTGTTGAATTTCCTTGGATATAAACTGTATTTGGGGTTCTCTGACCAGGCTTGTCATTTGTACTTGTTACAGTTTGAACTTTTTTTTTTTCTTTGTCAGAACAGTGTTACATGTGATTTTTTTTTCAGTACTGGAGTTTGAACTCAGGGTCTCATGTTTGCTAGCTAGGCTCTCTACCACCTGAGCCACTCTGCTAGCTCAACACCATACGTTTTTGATGTTATATCAGAATCTGTTTTTGCATAATGGATTTGGTTGGTTTACTGTAAAATGGAAACCCTTTTAAGTATCTTCAGGCATTCATAGATGAGCCCAGTTCCTTAAATACAACAAAAGCCTGCTCTCTATTCTGCATGGTTTCAAAAGACATAACATCTACCTTACAGGCAAACTGAGAAAACAGGACATGTAAGGGTTCCTTCAATTCTCCTTTTTAAATGTTGTCATTCATGCTGTTGATATAAATTGTTCAAATAGCTTAAAGACTAACCTTCTCCAGTAAGTGCCAGCAAGTTCCCTCTATTTCAATTTCGCATCTCAAAAACGGGGGGTAACATGTGAGAATCATACTCGTCTGAAGCATGTGGGATAACTGGGTGGTAAACTAAAAGTAAAGAATCATTGAATACCACATTTGAATTAAACGTTTTCTCTTAAAACATGCAAATTATTCCTTCATATACATCTTAACACAGGGCATAGATCTTTATTTAGAGAATGATCTGCTAATTTACATCTTTTTTATTATCTAATCCAGATCCATAATGCATTGGCAACAACTTCCATTTTGGGAATTCTTTAAAGTGTACCAAGTGTAGGGTACCAGTGGCTCACGTCTGTAATCCTAGCTACTCAGGAGATAGAGATTAGGAGGATCACATTTGCAGTCAGCCCAGCAAATAGCTGGCGAGACCCTATCTTGAAAATACCCGTCTCCAAAAAGTGCTGGTGGGGTGGCTCAAGTGGTAAGAGCACCTGCCTAGCAAGTGTGAGACCGAGTTCAAATCCCAATAATGCCAAAAAAAAGTGTACTGAGAACTTATATCTTCTACAGTTTTAAATTTTTTCTCTCTGGCTTTTTACAACTGTTCTTATTTGTACTTAATTTATCAGAAAGTTATATACCATATTTTCCCAAAGAGTTGCACTTAATTCTCTTAGGATAGGAACAATTCTTAGAATTACATTTAATTAGTTTATATGTTCCTTAATTAAATTGTACAATTATAGCAAGTACAATAGGCACGAAGAGGTTTGGGGGAAAAACATGCCAAGAGTAGGACTCTACATGTTTCCAGATGAGCAGAAGCACACAGGCAAACTAGAGTCCTTGACTGCAAATGGTCCACGTGCCCTTGGAATTGGCACTTGCGGGGTATGGAGGAAATGGAGAGCTGTGGTGAGTCTGATGAATTGTTTGAAGCCTCCTAAAACATTTCTGTTGTCTACCTTTAGGCTGATTGTTTGTGACAAATGCTGGGCCTGGCATTTAACAAGTGCTTTTAACTGTTAATCATTTTTAATATTAGACCAGTGGTTCTCAACCCTGGGTGATCTGCCCCTTCTTCTCCACCAGGGACATTTGGCAATGTCTAGAGACATTTTTGGATGTCACAATTGGAGAGGTAGAACTCGACTCTAGTGTATAGAGAGTCCAGATGTCCTGAACACCCTCCGATACCTAGGAAGTCCCTGATGACAAATGTCCGCGGTGCCTAGAGGGAGACATTGAACTTGTCCGTGTGTTTCAGGAGAGCAAGAAGCATCGTGTATTTAGTCACAATTGTATTTCTAGGTCCTAACACGTGTCAGTAAATCTGTGTTGACACATGCATGCAGACTGACTAAATGAGTGGCCTTTGAGTCCAATAAAGCTACATCCTCAGAGTTAGGTCTGAGCCTTCAAAGGAGGGGGGACAGACCTATTCCCTCTGGACCACCCAGTGCCTAAGCCTGACTCCTTCTATTCCAGCTGTCTAACCATAGTTGGTTTGATCCTGAGCTGCACATACAGCTTTTGCTTGTCATATTTACCAACTCGGATTTTTTTTATTCATTTGGTAATTGATCTTTGGCTAGATCCTTGAACTTTGCTCCCTCTCTGCAATTCAGCTTTGGCTCACTGCTCAGCTGAGCCCAGCCCTCCAGCCATCCACTAGTGTCAGCTCCTCGCTCTTTTGCCTGACACTGAGACCTGGAGTCAGTTTTCCCCTGGCACAGAGGAGACTAGACAAAGGGAGAGCAGGGTATTACACTGGTCAGACAGAGGCCCAAGTGAGGAGGACAAAAGGAAGCCGGAGAACTGGCTTCTAGTTCTTGTTCTCTTGCTTACCAGCAATGTTGTGGGTAAAACCCCATGTTTATTTTTTCTGTTTTCTCATACCCATCTTTTCTTAAACTCACATAAAATGAAAACAATAATGCTTTTCAACCTATTTCACAAAGCAATTTGCAATAAAATGATAACATGAACATGATTTTTCAGCAAGATCTACAAATAATCTAAAATAAATGCCATTGATAGCAATATCAAAGGAAGCAGCTTTAAATATATATGAAATTGTTGATCATATTAACATATATGATGTATCATATTTAAATATATATATATTTATAGTCTTTTAACACTATTGCATTCTCACAGTCGTATCTGACATTTGTAGGAAGGGCTTTATCTTTTGATCTTTATAATCTTGTAAGACAAGCAGAGAAATTCTGTTTCTGTTTCACAGATGGAAAAACTGAGCCTCATAAAGGTAGTACTTTGTACAGTAAAAATAACTAGTACATCCCAAGGAGACTGGACCAGGACACAGCCCTGTACTCTTTCCAATATGATATCTTGCAATTAAGTAGGTCCTCTGAAGACACACCAAGATGATTTAGATAAAATAATACAAAATAATCACATTATGAGAGAGTTTGGCATAAAAGGAAGCTGCATAGCATATCCTGGAAGGACATTTTTATAGGCATGTCCCAGAATGCAAAATGGGGACATAGTGACACTAAACAGAATTTTGTCTTGTTGATTTGAAACATTTCACTTGGAGAGGATTTCCATGGGGCCCTGAAATTTCCCTACTCATTCAAGCTTTGGCTCTTCTTTTTGTGGCAAATACCCGAACTTTTAATTCACGCATGACTGTTGCCTGTGTCACTCTATGGGACTCAGCCAGGCCTAGCAATACTTACAGATGGATGGAAGAGGGGGTGAGGGGAGGCACTAGGACTTGGAACGGTCTCTGTCTCCAGGGATAAAGCACAAGGGAGGGAGAAGGAACCAGGCAGCTGCAGCTGTGGTTAATTCTGGTTTTGTACACAGTGCAGGGCAGTGTGACTGCAAACGGTCTGAGTAGGCAATGGAGTAGGGAAAGAGGGTTCCAGCAAATTTTGTGATGCTCGGGAATGGCAAATTGAAAATGGATCACCCTTAGAAATCCAGGGCTCTGAGCCAGGAGTCTGTTAGCAATGGGGATATTTGTGGATCTGGTCCCTGGAAGCTGGACTGGCAAGGCAAAGGGGGCTCCTTTTCTAAGAGGAAATGGAGACAATGGCCAGGTTGTTGGGAACAGGCTCACAAAAGCCCAGATGCAACAAATGGGTTGCATGAAAGAAAACAGAATTCGGGAACAGAGTCGGTACACTTAACAACCTCCATGAGGTAGTCTGTAGCTGAGCTGGAGTAGAAGGTAAATAAAGAAGTCAATCTCCAGATTAGACAAAAGAGGACTAACAATTGCCAGGAGGGTGTGCAATCCTTGATTATTTTTTCATCCAGCGTGAGTACAGTATCAGGCATACTGGAGTCATTGGATTCTAGAACATTCCCTCCCCATGTACTGTCCCTGGAGTAGCCTCACAGGTGGTACCACACAGCTATTATAGAAGAGGGAAAAGAAATTAGTGAAACTCCCTGTGTTAAGAATTTAAGTATTTGTAGTATTTTTTGCAGCTGATCTTCTCTTTTCTTCCCTGATGCCACCTTACACCTGTCACCAACTCACTGAAGTCTTTCCATGCAACTAGCCCTGACCTTCTAAACTTGAGAGCAGTCACTTCAAGCACAGTTCATTGAGGCATCAAAGTAGAAGGGAGGTCAGGAGGAAAGAAGCGCAAGAGGAGGGAACCAGCTCTAACAGAGGTCTAAATTGAAAGGACAAATAAAAACAAATGGTGAAGAGAGAGAATACAGTGGATGTCCAAAGCATTTTGTGTTAGGATTAAGGCACTGTTGATTAAAAATTTTCAATGCTGATCTACAAAGGAATGAATGAGTGAATTATTTGCTGAATTAAAATATCAGTGAACCAATCAAAGAATCAATAGACCAATGAATGAATGAGGACATGAAAATGGCAAGGTGGATCTATCACTATTTGAGTTGTGTACATATATGTGTATGTGTATGAAGGAGAAAGCATTCAAAGTGTTGATAAATGTAACAGGCAGACAGACAGACACCTTGACTCATAGAAAGGAATCGGTGATAAGCTAAATGAGACTCACAAGTCCAGAAGTGCCTTAAAAGCCCTCATCTCTAGAAGCTGTGCCCTCACTGCTGACAGCTATCATGTTCAGCGCCACTCTTCTGCCATTCAGTGATGGGGAATGGAGCAAAGAGAGGCCTAAGTCAAAGGACCTTTCACTCGACATGCCCTTTCTCAAAAAGTCTCTAAGTTAACACCTTGACACAATAAAAGAAATAGTTCCTCACAGATTATATAACTAATACATTAATGCAAATGAAATCCTCTGCTTTGAAAGACTAAGAAGCCAGCATTGGCTAAAATAATGGATTATACGCACTTTATAGCAGAACAGCAAAACTGTGGCTATTCAGTGTAGGGTGACCTCCAACTTGATTTCATCTGGCCAATCTGTAGGGGCAAAGTCTCCTCTTGGAAGTGGACCCACCAAGTTCTCAGCTGGTAGAAAGAGTGAGGAGCAGGATCACCTGGGAAGCCTTGTCAAACATTACATGTTCCAGTTGTCCCAACCCTTATTTTCACGTTCTCTGCCTGAGACGTAAGCCATTGGAGGACAAGGGGCTACTATTGCTTCAAGCAATAGTAAAGTGACATGAATGTGACTACCAATTGCAGAGGAGAGGCTACTTGTTCCTATTGTCAAGATCCAAGAAATAATTCAACATTGTAATAATTACATTTTTTTATGTTGGGCAAAGTCCAAAATAAAAACTACAGTTTCTACATGCATATTTACTTCATTTCAATACTCCACACTCTAAAGATCTGTAGATAAATTTATTTGGCTTTTGGTTGTTAGAAACTAAGTTGCTGTTTTAAATAACTAAATAATATATCTTTCTATGAAGCATAACACTAAAATACCACCAAGAGAAGACATAGATGAGGCACAATCATCATCTCACACTCTGGTATTTGAACAACTAGAAGGGGACACTGATGCACAGAGTGTGCAGCTTCATTGAAAAAAATGTTCCCATCATTTTTTGCTACCTTTTTTTTTTTTTTCTGGCATTACTGGGGTTTGAACTTAGGGCCTCATGCTTGCTAAGCAGACATTCTACCACTTGAGTTAACTCCACCAGTGCTTTTACTACCTCTTTGATAACAAGGACACCTTATGAAATTTTGCCCAAAGAAACACTTAAATCAACTGTCTTTGAACTCTAGCCATCCAAATGGCTTAAACCAAAATCAACTGCTATCAACTGAAATATTTTGAAAATACATGTGTGTGATCCTGATTTTTAAAAATGTTTAAGGAAGCACTAAACCACTATATTTCTAAAAACATCTCCTGTACGTGCCAGCAATTGAGCACACACTTGTGTTATCTGTGCCTTCAACAATTTTCACTGTACTTCATCTTTGAAGCCAGCTGTTGGAGAGTATTAATCGCAAGGTCACTCTTCTTCCAAAGAGTAGCATTTGACAATGCCACACACAGTCATCCATGGATTGGGTTGGGCTAATCACACTCAATACAACATATACTGCAATGGCAGATAAGAGTTTGCAGCCAAATGTGGCCTATGTAGTTTCAAGATGTCAGTGAGACCATAGAGGCACTACTAGGATAACAGGGAATTGTTCCTGAAATTAAAAAATAATGTGTACTACTGCCTTGTGTGCCCTTAGATAAATAACTTATGAAATCCACCAGTAAACCAAGGTGTTAAAACCTTCAAAGACATGCCTTGGAAGTACATAAAGAATTCTATAAGTTTATTCTAAAATAAATAAAATATCTTATCCCTTATATTATCATCTAACTCTGGTGACAATTATTTGACATCATCAAATTTCAAGGAAGTTGTTTTAGCCAAATAATCACTCCTGAAAACGTGAAAATAAAAAGCCTCTTTATTAGAATGATTTCTACAGAGTGTTAAATGTAGTACTTAGGTTAATCTGTATCACAATATGTAACTACATCCTGTCCGGCAGACCTCAGACACAGGAAAGTGTGAAAGAATAACAATGGGCCTGTCTACTCAAGATACGCTTGCATCTCACTGTCCAAATTGCTTCAACTATAATAAACTTTCCCAATAAACATTTTATTGTGAGAGATTGTAATTCTAAGTGATGAGACCTAACTTCTTTGATTGCCCATGATATAATGATAAAAATCTGCAAGCTTTCCCTCAGTCCCACTTACAATCGATGAAATGAAAACAAGACTGTGGATTTGGCCAAGACTAATGAGACCTGGCAATCCTGCACTAGTGTAGTAATAAGAATAAAATGTCAAATTAGCAATTCTACTGCAATGAATTTATCCTAAGAAAATAAGGATGGGAGCAAAGATTAATATTCAGGGATATTCATAGCAGAATTTGTTTTATGAGAAAAATCTTAATGTTCAGTAACAGGTCATTAGCTGATGGTACAGTCATTTAAAATGACCATGTAGTGAAAAACTGGTCAACATTTTTAGCCATCAGGGAAATGCAAATCAAAGCTACATTCTCACCCAAGTCAGAATGGCTATCATTGAGAAAACAAGCAAAACAAATGGTGGGGCTGAAGGGGAAAAAATACCTTAATGCACTATTGGTGTCAATGTAACTTAATGCATCCACTACAGAAATCAGTATGGCTTTTTCTTAAAAAACTGATAATATTACTGTCATATGATCCTGTTATAGCATACCCAGGCATATATCTGAAGGAACGTAAGACAATAGAGATAACTCCATAGCCATGCTTACTGCAGCACTGTTCACAATAGCTAGGTTATGGAATCAGCCTTGGTGACCATTAACTGATGAATGAATAAAGAAAATGTGGTATCTATATGGATGGAATATTATTTAGCATAAAGAGGAAATCATGTTGCTTGCAGGAACTGGAGCTCATCATGTTAAGTGAAATAAGCAAGACTTAGAATTACAAATATCACCGGTTGTCTCTTTTATGCAGAATCTAGATTAAAAAAAAAAAAGACATAGTAGGAAGACTATTTTGTAAAGAAAAGGGGACCAGTAGGAGGGAGACGAAGCCCAAGAGAGGGTAGTGGAGGTGAATATGATCAAAGTACATTATATAGATGTATGAAAATGTCACAATGAAACCAATTTACAAAAATGATGATACTAATAAAAATGTTTACATCAAACATTAAATAATGGAAAAAGTCATAAAATAGAAAACAAAGACTAGCTTATTTTTATGGAAACTGTATCTATATGTATATAGTTCAGAAGAACACATGGTATAATTTTGGCTTATTTTTACTTTCTTCCTTCTTTCTAATTTTTCTGGAATGAATATATAAAGACTTGCATAACTTTATTTTTCAAAATAACACATTGCATTTTTTAAAAGTGAGGCCAAAAATACTACTAGCCATATATTTGTTCTGGATACCTTCAGTCACTTCTTTATACTCAGAAAGTTAGGTAGGCAAATTGGTGAAATGGAAAAACCCTACATCTTGAGGGCTAACTAAAAGAAGAGGTTGGTTGGTTTTTCATAAATGCAAGGATGCAGTGCAGCTGTTCCTGGTTAAGTAGATGTCTTGGGCAGCCCTTCTTGGAGCAGTGACCCAGGAACCAAGGCTCATCCAGTCTACAAGATCTATTGAATCTATTCCATTAGGTTAGCAGGTAAGGGAAGGAAGAATCAGAAGACCATATGGGAGGTTTTCTTAGAAGCCCTAGAAATAACTCACAATACTTCTGCCTGACTCCATTGGCTGGAAATTACTCATATGACCATATCTAACTGCAAGGAAGACTGAGAAACATTTAGTTATGTGGCTATGGGTAAAAGAATAATAATTTGAAATAGCCAGTTAATTGTAGCCACTAGCATATCCAATATAGGGAAGCCTTCCATGTGGTAACTGTATTTAGAGTGCAACCTTCCAAGAACTAGAAAATGAGGAAATGAAATCTTGCTGAAACCAACACAAATGAATGAAATTCCTTACCCATTTGAGCAGCAGAGGGGAAGAGAATTAATGAACACAGAAAAAGAGGGCATTCTCACCCATGCTGTGTATTCCAGGACTTGCTTTACTCAACCACCCAACTCACGATCACCTTGCCAGAATGAAATGGCTTCAGGCTATTCATCAATACAACCAAATGGATTGGCTAGATGCAGATGGATAAAGGTCTGACAGCAACCAGGCTGAACTAGGGTGACTTTGGTCCCACATTTAGAAAGGTGACTATACCAATAGATTGGAAATGTGACATAAACAAACCTTAATGTAGTCAAATGTATTAACTTGAAACCTAACAGTGTGAAGTACTCTTCCTGAAGACTGCACTAATTATTAGAAAAAGATGGTCTTCAGAGAATTTAGCAAAAAGAAGAATTAAGTGTAAAATTCCTCACCATTCGGGAAGAGACATTAGATTATAATTTCAGTTTATATTCATTGAGTTCTATGGCTTTCAGGCTTTTATACATGCCACAAGCATAATATCACTTAATTCCATAACAATTCTATAAAAGGTTCTATGACAATAGATGAGGTTCATTTCAGCAAATGAAAAAACTGAGTGTAAGTGGCCTGCTTAAGTTTTTAGCATGAGGTGTCAGAGTCAGGAGAGTCCCAAGGGTGTCCTGATTCCAGGACTTGGGAGCCAGTAGGCTCAGTGTAACATGTGGCACACGACAATTGTGGTCACCCTTGGAGGTAGCCCAGTAGGAATGATTCATCAGACTCCATCTTGACCTGAGTGAAGTATTTTTCCAAACCTAAATTTGACTAGTGACATCTGGAAGCAGGGCTTGTAAAAGTAGAGTCACCAAGATCTATCCCAGCCCCTATTAAGTGAAAATCTCCAAGAGTGGAGCCCAGGGATCCATATTATTAAAAAGTTCCTGAGATGATTCTGTTGTTCATTGATGTTGGAGGATTAGTACTACAGATTTTTCCTCCCTTTGCTCTGATACCACACACACTCAGAAGCTTCTATTTACAAATTCAGCCTTATGGAAACTGTACAAGTCACCCTTGGTGGTGGGTTTGAATTCTGCTCACAGAAAAATGCACACTCTGCTGTGAACTAATGGATGCATTTTCTGTATTGTGTATATTAGTCTTTTAGAGACTTGACAAGCACAAGCAGATTCCCCAAATTTGTTCATCTCATTCTGTGGTTTGAATAGGGTGACCAGCCCTTCTATGTTTGCCTGGTTTTTACATTGAAAGTCCCACCTCCCAGGAGATTCCTCTGCTCAAACTGGGATCATTTATAGGGTGACTAAATCACCCCAATTTGTCTGACTGTCCTATGTTTGAAGGTCCTATGTCCTAGCAACTCTCTGAGTTCCAGGAAAAGGAGTTGATTTGTCACTTTGGTCACAAATCACTGCCTCCTTTTGAGACTCTCTGCTTTGTCTTCTGGCCTCAGACTGATTCTGTATTTTATCTTTTACTAAAATATATCATCCCAAGACTCAATGATATCCTGATTTTTCAGGAAATAAGAATTTTGTTCCAAATGAGGCCTCATAAATATTAAACATACAGCTTACAAGCCACCGTTCAGACTTATTTAGAGAAAAGACCATTTAGAATTTTTCAGACACAGAATACTCAAATTTCCTATCATTCTTTCCTAAATAAAACTGAAAAAGTATATGAAGGGTATGTTGTTATAAAGTTCCATAGGAAGGGAACCAAGGGGCCACCAGTAAAGAGATCCTAGAAACTCCAAGGTCCCTGGAGACTGCAGAAAAAGACTTTGGAATCACCAAGTGTTCCCAATCCATGAAGGACTCCAGCACTTCCCTCCCTGACCTAATGCCTCTTGGACATGGGCCTCTGGCTTCTTTTCCAGCTCCCAGACTGACTTAAGTGAGTGAGTTTGCCTCATCGATTTCCATTTTGTTGCTGAGACTTTTTCTTCATGCAAGAATTGGTTAATGTTGGTCAGTCATTTGTCTATTAACACATCTGAATATTCATAAACAGGGGCTGCTTTAGTGTTCTCAAACTGTGCTTCATGAATTATTCATATGTTTGACAGCAACCTATGTTATTCAATTTATTTAAAGACTACAATCAATATAGCATGCTGCTCCAAAACAGAGCAAGTAATCCTTTGACTGTAGTGTGCTTTAAAATTTCTTTCCAGTTATTTCTCCATCACATTGAACCACAAATATGGGGTAATTACTAATAATTCTATCTCCATTTTGCATGTCACCACAATCAACATATTGATTGCTTTTTGATTATAATAAATGGTTGGCTAAATTGAGGGTTTGCGATTAAGAATGTTAAGCTTTGATATTTGCTTAATTCAGCTGCACCAATTTAGGTTCTACATGCTAATTTCATAAAAAGCTATTGAAAATCAGAGTAGTTATTTGTATCAAGTTATAAAGACAACCCAGTTTCCTCAGGAGAATCTGACATTTAAGTAAATTACCGCAACTAGGGGTTTGGTTTTGCCTCTTAGAGCATACAAAAAACTCAGGCATCATGCTCATTCTGACATGTAAATACAGTGAAGGAAAATTTAGGGAATTCTTCTGTCAATTTTTGTGTTAGAATTTAAAGAAATAAGACTTAGAGAAAAACTAAATGAAGGCTATTGACGCAAAACTATGTCAGAGGTATAAGCCAAATGTAAACCCGCTGAGTAAAGGCACAAGCAAGAATTCTGGGGAGAAAATTGGCAGAATACTTTGGTAGAGAATTTGATAAATGACCTAGATTTTGGTTTACAACCAGGAAATCCATTTCAAAGGAATTAAAATCCACCATATTTTTGAATCTCTCAGGAGGAGACAGCCATGTTTTTGTGTAAGTTTTGTGACTAATAAAGATTAGCCCAAAGTAGTTTGCTTGTTCAGTGTCAGGAAATTCTCACCAACATCAATTCAGACTGCATTTCCATCCCATTTCCTCTAATTCCATCTGCATGGCCATCTCTCAACACCTTCCTCATTTTTCATTTAAGAAATGTAATATCTTTCTGTGAGACCTGTGTCTTTCCCTGTATTAACCAGGGACATGATGAAATTATATTGAAGCAGCTTTTGTATTTCCTTGACTCTATGTCTTAAATGTTTCATATTGAAATGTTTCTGAAGTCATGATTCATGATTAATGTACCATTGCCTTCTTCCCTCTAAAAGTTATCATTAATTAGCTGACCTCACAATTCATGTAGAATGGAGAAATTATGGTACTCACATTGCTCAAACATTTATGGGCTCATCTAGCTAGCAGTTCCTTTGAGGTATCAACCTTAGCCACGCCTGATTTCTTACAGAAACCCAAGTCTCTCCTATGCATAAAGTCACTGTGGGGACTGATTTTTCCAGAAACCCTGCTGCTATTGGATCATGATTTACCTCCCTGTCAACATTAAACACTACTCAAGATGACTTCTTTGTCATCTCTTCTTCCCCAGGCTCTCTTCCTCACACTTTTGTGTCTTCCCTTCTCCTGCCTTAACCCATTACCTTTCCTTTCCTTTCCTTTCTAAATCTTCCCACTGTGCTCTTGAGATGCTCTATTTTCTGTTCACACATGCCCCGGAATTTTCAACATCACAAAATGTCTCTGTGTTTCCTTGCCTAAACTAAACTCAGAACTTCTGTAGGAAGTTGCCTGCCTTATAGGTCTCTGAACACTTCTCACTCTTTCACGCTTGCTGTGTCCTAAGATCAAGAGATTAGATTGATAGCATTTCCTTCATTTCACCACATTCAGTCACCATTCTTCAACCCTTGAATACGTCTTCTGTTCCTTTAAGGCCTGTGCCATGGCTCTACTATCTTCCCTTCCTCATCTCTCTATCTTATTGGCTTTACGTCTCATTATTTCCTATAAATGCTGGGCCCTCATCTACAATCTTCCCATTCCCCAGGTCTCTCATTACTGATGATAGCTTCAATGTCCATCACATTTGCCTATTCCAGTTGCCATACCCTAGATCTCATCATCACCTAAAATGATCTCATCTCTAAAATTTTCAAACATCCTACTAATTTGAACATGACTGCTATCCTCATATTTCTCTTACACTCAAAATCTTACTAACCTTGATTTTCTTGTTTCTTAGTCCTCTCTGCATTTCCTTTTCTATGTAATTTAGATCCTATAGCCCATGACTTCTACCAATGTCTACCAACGTCTACCAACTTACATCAATTGTCTCCTTCTATGGTCTTTCCATTGTATTGCCCAGAAAAATTTCCAGCCTGGAGATCACCAACCAACTACCTTCTATGCCTCACACATAATATTTTGGGCATAGATGGAACTTTTTAAATTATACAAATATATAGTTAGGCCACTCTGAACTCATGTATTCTAAGCAGGTCTTCAGTGGCTCTCTGGCAATATTTCTACGATTTGGGTAACTTTCTTCTCACTCTCTACAGAAGTAATTTCAAACTTGCCTCTGTTTTTTAACCTATGTCCTGCCAATCCTTACAGTTCTCTTACTTTGAGATTTTACCTCAAAGAAAAAGAAGCTACCATGTGGGAACTCCCTCAATTTTGTGGTACCCAATGCACAAATGGACTTGTGTCTATATCACTTCTTCCTCCTTCCCCTATTGCTAAATGGGAATGGTGCCCTACACCTTATCCGAGTCTATTGTTTCTGTTTCATAATCTGATCTCATTTGGTTCCACCATCTCTCAACATTGGATTTTCACTCTTACCCTTGTACTACTTACTGCCAGGAAGTATTTAAACAGTCCTTAATATTTCCACTTAAAAAAAAAACCCAAGATGAAGATGCAGCTTAGTGGTAGAGTGCTTGCCTAGCATGCTTAAGGCTCTGGGTTCCATCCCTAATGGAAGGAAGGAAGCAAGGAAGGAAGGAAGGAAGGAAGGAAGGAAGGAAGGAAGGGAGGGAGGGAGGGAGGAAGGAAGGAAGGAAGGAAGGAAGGAAGGAAGGAAGGAAGGAAGGAAGGAAATTCACTCTCAACTCCATATTCATTCTGTCTTGTTTTCTCCTTTTCATGATAAGCCTCTTCAAAGAGGCATCTGCCCTCAGTATTTCCACTTTCTCACTTACCATTTTTTCCTTAGCTACTGCAACATGGAATTCTCATGCCACTAAAAACACTCTCATTGAAATCTTCAGCTCAACTCTTAAAGCAATGGACACTTTTGTGTTTGATTCAACTGGTGTTACATTTAATTGTATTAACCATATCATCCTTTTGTAAGTTTCCTCCCCTGGACTTCCGTGAAGCTATATGCTCTTGGTTTCCATCCTACATCTTTGGCCACTTCTTAGTCTTTATGTAAACACCTCTTCTGCTGCCTATCCTGTGAATGCATCTGGCCCTCAGTGTTGTCTTTTGGCCCTATTCTCTTTTCTGCTAGATGATCTCTACCATTCCCATGCATTCAGTTATCATCTATACATTGTCAACTTAGGTTTTCCAAGAAGCATCCACCAACATGTGATTAGATGTTGTGTGAGTCAGCTTTCCATTTCCATTACCATAACAAATATCTGGGAAAACCCACTTATAAAGATAAAAGGTTAGTTTTGGCTCATAGTTTTAGAGCCATGTTCAATTGGCCTGTGGCGAGGCAGTGGGAAGTATGTAGTGGAACAAATTGCTCAACTCATGGCAGCCAGGAAGCAGGGAGAAAAGAAGAAACCAAGGTCTCAGAACCCATTGAAGACCATATCCAGTGATTTAAAACCTCTACTGTGCCCCCACCTCCTTAAGATTCCATCATCCCCTGATAGCACCAAGTGTGTACTAAGCCTTTATTTAACACACGGGCCTTTGAGGGACATTGCAGATCCAAGTTACAGCAGATGTGACAGAGGTTTTTTGATAACTGTGAAGGATACAGGAGGAGTTGTGTTGAGAACACATTCAGATCATGATGCCATTCTGATACCAGTGAAAGAAAAGGAGGAAGGAAGGAGGATTGGGTAGGAAGAGTCTCAGACTGTCAGGCATTTCTGCAAAAGTTCCAGATAGGCCCATGAAGAATGCAGATGCTAAAGTTGCCTGTAAGTAGTCCTGTATTGGCTAAGAAATATGGCCTTAGTGCAAACATATGCTCTGTCCAAAGTGGTGCCTCCCATGTCTGTCATTCAACTGTGTTTCTCATAGAAGGTTCTCTTGAAGAAGGTCTGAAAAATGCACTTTCATGCACATACCTATAAATTTCAATCTTGGCAGGGCAACAGGATCCCAATGCTGCTCCTTAAAAACATATAATGTCTAGATACTGCCCCCTGAAAATTTGATCCATTTTGTTTAGCATGAGGTTAGTCATTTTTACTTTCAAGAAGTGCAAGAGCAATTCTGATTCCTAGCCAAATGTGGGAATAATGGTCTTTATACTGATAATTCACACTGTTCTGTTTGGTCTAGATCTCCATCCTGAGATCCAGAGCCCTAAAGTCAACTACCTGCTGGTTCTTTCCACTTGGATGTTTTAAAATTAAAGCCAGTGATCTTTCCTAAGTCTGCTACTCTTTATGCATTTTCTTTTGCAACTCTTCCCTCTACTTTTTTCCCATGGCCAGTTTTCCATTACATTCTGTTGATTCTGCCTTCTTGAAATTTTTCATACATCTCCCTTGTTCCCCAGAGCCACTGTGTTTGTCCAACTTATCATTCTTGCCTTCTCTAGTTCATTTTCACACTACAATCAGGTGATCTTTACAGACTTCAAATCTGGCAGTATTACTCCATTCACTCCTCATAACTCTCAAGATAAAGTCCAAAATCTGTATTGTATTACACAAAGCTCTACACAAATTGACCTCTACTTATCTATCCTATTTTATCTCTTGCTATCACCCTACCTCCACCTGAGCTACTTGCAGCTCTGGGTGATCTCCAGACCTTTGTGGTAAGCAGAAGTGGTAACCTCTCCCTGGAATACACTGCCCCACTTTCTTTCCTCACTAATTCCAAGTATCTGAAGACTGAAGAATGCTTTTGCTTTGCAAGCCTTCCTTGACATCAGTGTCTTCTTCCATGCTGACCAAGGCGGGGTTAGATGCCTTGTACACCCATAGTATTCTATTATTGCATGTTCCACAGTGAGTTATGTGATCACTGAATCTATGGATGTACTTCTCCACAGTACAATTGTGCTGGCACAATAAGTGAACACAATAAACACTTGTGTATAACTGAATGAACAAATGAGTGAGTGAATTATGCTTTGGCCTCTGTACTTGACATTGGGGCCCTCAGTGATGCACCATAAAAGCTATGAGCAATAGAAAGAATTGAGGCCTTAAATTACAGCATGGTCACTGTCTTGATAACTTTGCATAAATGCTTAATTCTTTGACCTTCAGATCTTTCATCTGTAAACTGAAAAATATCCCTCTGGATTGTTATAATGACTAAGTAAATTATTATTTGAAATATGGTGCCTTCATATGGAAGGCACACTCTTAAAATTTTAGTTTCTTGAATCTCTTCACTTTCACAATATCTCAGTTTAACTCTTCATCTAATCAAATCCAATCTGCTTTCTTCATTCTTTCCCCCTTAGAGCTGTTTCCTTCCTGTACTTTAGACCATCTTCCCACAACTCATATACATAGCCACCTTCCTCTTTCTTTGATTTCTTTCAAGAGCTGATTCCTGTACCTCATTGCTGAAGCAGACACCACTAATGGTTTTTGCAGAAACTGTGGCGTCAGACACTACATCAGATCCTTAAGTTAGTGCACATCCATGTGAGCAAAGGATAGGGCTTGAATTCCCAGGTGAGAAATGATAAATATAATTGCTGAAGTGGATACCATTAATGGTTTTTGCAGAAATTGTACTGTCAGGTCCTTCATCACATGGACACTTGAACTCCCAACAGCAACCAAGATAATAAATTCTGGTATGCTGCAAGTTCTTAGACAGATCTTTGGTATTAAAACATAATCTTACGTCAGCATCCTATGGGGACAAAGCAAAAACTAGATAAGAAATCCTTCTTTCACAGATGTTCTTTAAAAAAAAAAAAAACAGCTGTCTTGGGATTCCAGATAATAAAGATTAATTAACAAACTAATTAAATCTGCTAAAATTTACTGAATACCTTTTATGTACCAGGTACTGTGAATGGTCTAGGGAGAAACAGAATTTGGAACAGGAAGCAATTTAGCACAGGAGCTCATAGCACTGGCTCTAGATCCTGTCTGTCTGAACCCAAGACTAGGCCCAATCAGTAACTACTTGTGACCTCAATCTGTGAACTGTTCTGTACCTAACATTTCCTGCCTGAGAGTTGGGAATAATGGTAGTACCTTTATGATTGAGGTTGTATGAAATAAGTGAATTAAGACATACTAAGGGTTATTTAGAACAATGCTTGACACTGTAAACACTTAAAAATGTTAATGACTATTATTGTGGGAATACAGAGACGGGACACCCAACCCAGGCTTGGGGACCAAACAGGGTTCCCTGTAGGAAATGATATCTAAACTGATACTAGAAGTATGAGTATAGGTGAATGAAAGTGTTTTAAAGAGTAGGACAACATCTACAAAGTCCCACAGTACAGTGACTATGATACAAGGTAGAAAACTTTCGAGTGTTGCTGAGTTGCTCTGTGTGTGTGTGTGTGTGTGTGTGTGTGTGTGTGTGTGTCTGCTCCACCCTGCTCCTTGCCCCAAGGCTGACTTGTCTGGACTACTCTGCTGGCTCCATTGTTTACTGGCTTCCAGCTGTATGTAGCCAGTAAAGAGACCTGAAAGGCCATCAGAGGGATGGGGAGGGTGGCAGTGGGATTTCACCCCTAGTTCCCTTCCTGCAGGTCTTACTGAGTGACAGATCCTTTCAAGCAGCCTTTCTCACCCAAAGTCTTCCCCAAGCTTGGTGAAGAAAGAATCCTAGCCTAGGAAGAGGTCTGGGGAAAGAGGTCACCAAGTCTGATGTCCTTTTGTATCCCTGGATAATTCACTTCATATTTTTAACCTTATCCCAAGAATCAGCCCTGAGGAGGAAAGAAAAGAAAAGCTCTTATCTTTCCTTTAAAATCTTCTAGAAGCAAAAGGCTTGGATTTCAAGTTTTCACATTCTCTGTCTTTGTTTGAAGCAGCCTAGCCATTTGATGGAAGTGGTGTCCACTTTATGCTAACATAAAACACCTCTGAATGGCTCTGAAACAGTATCTATGGGATGGCTTGGCTCCAGGGATTACTTAAGAAAAATGTTTCCTTTTAATATGCTCGCAATCTCTTACTTATGACGTGAAGATTAGCAGGAATGTCTATATAATGGGCTACACAACTCCTCACTTGCAGTAAGTGCTTATCATATAGTACCTGTTATTTCTTTGTAAGTCAGAGATGATGCCGTGATGTGATTGCTATTAATTCTGAAGGGCTCTCTCTACTGATCCCAGACAGCTACTGTCCTACTTACATAACCTTTCTTCTATTTTCATTGTTTTTGTGCTTTGTATTTTGTAAGTTTAAACCCCGCATGTGGGATTTTTCTGTGTGGGACTGTGGTGGAAAGAGTTGTTTCAATCTTTATATCACCTGCCAGGTCAATCTGTCAACTGCTCCAGTTCCCAGCACTTCTTCATTCTGCTCTTGGGAAGTACATCTCTCTGAGAAGACATCAGTTAATTACTACTACTATCTCTAATCCCAGCCCTACAAATCTCTCACCTGTATTATTTCTTCAGGACTACAAACAAATTTGCCAGGTTTAAGAGTTGTTGATACTACCCAGGCTTGTCCTCTAGGGGCACTCTGATTTCTCTGCTCACTGGAGCTGAGGTGGTCAAAAAAAATGGACTCCTTTACACAAAACAAGTTCATGATCCTGAAGAGTCCCAGACTGGTTTTTGTTTGCAGAGCTCCCAGGGTTCACAGAAACCTGATGTTGCTCTTCGTTTTACTTGAACGGTACACCAAGGTGCATGAATTCTGAGCTTAGGAAAGTGGGGGGGGGGGTGATACTGTACTAGAAAAGGGTGATTTTTCTAAGTTTTCTCCAGAATTCTATCATCCTTTTTTTTTTTTTTTTTTTTTTTTTGATCTGTGTGGGCCCCCAGCCCATATTGTCTGGCCCTGAAAAACACTGCAAACCTGCTCTTTAGCAATCCTGGTCTCTGGAAGAAGAGTATATTCTCTGGTCTCTTGACTTTTCGTTTCCTTCTTCTGGACTTAATGAAGCCTTCTAAACATGAAATCCTACCTTCTTCATGATCAGTTTCTTTCCATTTTGTTAGTTTTGCCTGACCTAAAGAAATGGCTGTTAGAGCTGGTTCTACCTCTAATTCAAATTGACATCATTCAGAGTGTGGCCTGAGGACCAAAGACATCAGAGCTATTTGGGACGCTTATTAAAAACATCAGTGTCCCTTGTTCCAACACATACACATGTGTGCATACGCATTCACTCACCTATATCCTGGATATAAAATTTTAGCAAATCAAATCTAACTGTGTGTTAAAAGAATAATAGAAGACCAAGTAGGATTTATTCTAAGTATGCAAGGTAGGTTCTATATGTGAAAATCGATCAATTGTATCAACCATAGCAACATGCTAAAAAGAAAAACAGTATATGATTATATCAGTTGACACAGAAAATAAATTTTGATGAAATTCAATAACCATTCATAATAAAATCTTTCAGTATACTAGGAATAGAGGTTTCTACAAAACTTTTAGGGAAAAAAAAGGAGAAAGTTTTCATGATCTAGGAGTAGGCAAAGAGTTTTGACACTTGACACTAAAAGCACAATCCATCAAATAAAAAGTGAATAAATTAAACCTTATCAGAGTTAAAAAAAACTTTTGCTCTGTAAAAGATCTTAGAGGGGGGAAAAGATAAGCTATCTACTAAGAGAAAATATTTGCAAATATGACAAACAACTAATAACTGGAATACATAAAGAACTCTAAAAACTTGGGGATGAGGACATAGTTGAGTGGTAGAGAACTGAAGTCCTGGGTTTGGTGCCCAAACCCACTGTGTGGGGAGTGGGGGAGAAGAACTCAAAAAGTGTAAGGGAAAAAAATAAGTAATCCAGTGAGATAAGTTAATTAGTCTGAATTTACCTGTTATACCGTTGTTAAACCCATTTTGCTAATTTAAAACCTGCTCAAGCTACCCCCTCCCCCCACACACACAGGAATTTTAAACACTGGTCTGCAGGTCTGGTGTAGTGCCTGGAAATCTCTATTTCTAGCAACCAATCCAGCTAGCTGTGGCGTACACTAGGCCACTACTTTAGGTGAAATTTGGCATCTTTCCTCATCATTGTAGATTAACATGTGGAGGGCATCTGCAAGAGATCATGTGGTGTACCAGGGCAGCCCCTGAGTTTTGCTATCTAAGAGTTTTCCAAGGAAGGCTGGATTCTCCTGTTTCACAGGACATGTTTCCTAATGGAACAGAGCATAGCTTCCTACTCCCCATGTGTGAAATACCTTCAGTTTTCATCACCTCTCCAGGCAATGCCTGATGATCCATTAAGTTTTACCTAGAAGGAAAAAAAAAAAAACATGACATTAAAAGTTTTTCGGTCAAGAGGAGTACTGTTATAAAGGTACAAATAAACTAATTTTAAAAGAAAACTCATACCTTTACACTTCCTGATCCTGCAGACAGCAAAGAATGATGGGAAATGTCCTATCAAATAATTCCCACAAAGGCTCTGGGCCCATTCTTATTTTGTGGTGAAGATCCACAGATAGACTAAGGATATCATTTCCTTCTAAAATCTATTTAAAGCAAACAGGGATTTTCAAAAGACTAAAGAGTCACTTCTGACACTAAATAGAAAAAATTAAAACCTCTAGTAGACAGCTGCTTACTTCCCAAAATGTCTCAGTAGCCTCACAGCTGCAGCTTTACTTAAATCTGAGGAATTAAATTCAAGAGAGCAAGTTGGGGTCTACAGAATCAAGAATTTAGAGACTATTGGATTACAAGGTTAAGAGAATTTTGGTTGATGAGGCATATAACTGACAACAAATAAATCTATGTAAAGTGTGAGGGGCAGTGCAATAGGGGAGAGTGGGTAAGTTTGGTATACATTTCAGGTTGACCTCCTAGCACTTAAAGACCTTTTTCAGCATAACTCATGCTAGAGCCAGACTGTACCCAAGCAATTCTGCTTTCTCCCATAGAACAAAGAGATAATCTATGTGGTTTTTTTTCTCTGATGCAGACAGATAGAGGAATTCACAGGGATTGAATGAACATTCCTGAAAACTCTCCTTGACTTTATACTGGTCAGAGGGCTTGGTTGCAAATAACAGGAAAAGATTTGGGGTAACTAAGCAAAATTGGACTTTATCATCAGGAAACTTGAAGAACCTAGCTCAGAAAGGGAGATGTAACAGCTGCCAAGGTCATGCCAGCCTGAGTGGGAGACTGCTACCAGTGACCCTGGTGTTTACTACAGTTGTCATCATCACTAAGGGAACTGCCTTCACAGCAACAGGATGATTTAGGGTGGAAAATCAGGATCTCCAGGAGACCCTAACTGAATCAGGACCTCTAGAAGTGTAGCCTATTAACTTGTATTTTTAAGCAAATTAGCTACAAAGATTTTAAAGGTGGGAAATAATGGCTAAAATCTAGAGTATTAATCTTATCGCCCTGCTCAAAGCTTCCTGTTTATTTTCCGTTCAAAATTATTCAACAGCTTATAATGACCAATAGAAAGTTAAGTTTGGATTCCCTAACATTGGCATTCAATGCCCTCATTTATTCTGGCTGATCCCCATTTTTCAGGATATGCCTTCTTTCAGTGCACTGGACCCACTGAACTGCCTTGGTTTTTCTGGGGCTGAGCTCATGGTCCTGTCCTCTCCTACTTTTGCCTGCTGATTTAATGCCCCATTTATCAGGTCCCCTCCACTACAAATTTTTCTAATAACTTCTCAGCTTTCTCTAAACTCTCTTTAACACTTTGTCTCTCTTTTGACGCATCATATTATGATTCATAATATAGGGATTTTTGAGTAGATGTTATTTATAGAAATACATAATAAGGATTGCTGCATCCCTTTCTGTGTATAAAATATTTTCTGTTTCATTGTAAATAATCAACAAATATATAAACAAATGCCATCTTGGGGTCTTTCCCAGGAAGATTTGTGGTATACATTAATCCTGTTGAATATTTCCATTAAGAGCAGAGTTGGCTACAAATTCTGATATCCTGGAACAATAGCCTAGTTTCCAAACTCATCGCATGATGCTTTAAGAGGAATGGATATCTGCACTCAGCCTTCTTGATTTACCCCATCACTAAATATTGTGAACCAATAAAATTATGTTTTTCAGTGTTAGTTCACATTGGGCCTGGTTAATATTTGGATGGCAGATGGCCTAGAAATTCCAGGTCCTATATGCTTAAAAAAATACCCCTAGTACACAATAATATAATTTAAAAAAAAGGAAGGAAGAAAGGAAAAGAAAAAAGTAAAAATTAAGAATGTCTATTAATTCAGAGCAAATGTTATTTACATAAATGTTATTTCTATGAATGATAGCTGGGAGATAAATACTTCATTATAAATATTTAACAGTGAATATCATGTAGAAAATTCTGAAAACAAAATTATTTTCATAAGGTTAACTACAAAGAAAAAGTCATCCATTTGTCACTCGCCAAGTAGAACCTTGATGACCTGGTGTGTGGTTAAGAAGGAAGAAGGACTGAGTTTTAGATTGCTTTTCTGTGGTCACTTTGGTAATTACTACTTTAAAATTGTGCAGTAGTGCTTACTTTCATCTTTCTCAGTCACCTATTTTTACTTTTTGTTTGAAAGTTATCAAACCAAGCTAAACCAAAATGAAAATGGGAAAACAAAGCAAAAACCAAAGAATGTAATTCTTTTTGCTTTGTATTTGCGGCCTTGACTCTGACCAGAGCAACATAAATAGACTGGTGAAATAACCATGGGGTGGGGCTTCACTAATGGAAATGTGGGGTGGTTGGTGAGTTTGAAGGTTCAGTATAGAATTTAATCTGGATGGAGGAACAAAGTATGCAAAAAGTCCAATGTAGGTTTGGTTTATGACTCTTCATTTATTCAACAAATATTTACTATGTGTCTGGCGCCGTAGGCCCTGGGCAATAAATCAGACATAGTTGACCTCTTCACGGAATTTATTGTGAAGTGAAGGAGATAAACAATTAACAAATGATTGTAAAAATGACTGTTTGGCTGTTGTAACAATAATTACCACACAGGAAATGTCTGCAGTGTGTTCTGACATTATGTAAGTGTCCTTGCCCCAACTCATTTCTTGCCCTCTGGACCTTTATTATTTACACCTACTGTTAAACACTAATTTCTTTAGCACACCCTTTACCCATTATGTGAAGCCTTGTCTCTCCCAATTTACCCTCTTCTCCGTGATGAAACTCTAGACCTGTGTCACTATCATATATCCATAATTTGGAACAATCAGCAGTCCTTATCTGTACAGCATCCTACCCTGGACAAAGCTAATTAGAAGAATTATGGTTCCAGATGACCCCAGAAAAGGTTCTCTTGATTTCTCTCACTCCAAAAATGAATCTTCATTCTGTGTACAATGCAGTGTGAGAGGCCTCCATTAAAAGATAGTGGTCCATGGTCCTCTTTCTTGAAGAAGCCTCTTTGTTCCTCTCAACGGCAATAGAGTATCATCATAGCCCTCTGAGATGGTTCTTGTTCCAGTTCCTGAAACTGGTTACCTTATAAAGGAAAGGGTATATTTTATCACACCATTCTGGGAGGTCAAGGTCATCAGCGTGGCTCTGGTAAGTGCTTAGTGGTGGGTGGCATCATAATGCAGGGAGGACTGAGAGAAGGAGAGGTCACATAGTGATCCAGAGTGACTAAGGAGGGCTTACTCTTTTATAACAATTCTCTCACAAGAACAAATCAGCTCAGCCCTAAAGAAGAACAAAATTATGCCTTCTACAGAAAAATTGATGGAACTGGAAATCATCATGTTAAATGAAATAAGCCAGACTGAGAAAGATAAATGTTGAATGTTCTCTCAGAGACCCAAATCTAGGGGTCTACACCCAAAAGGAAAAAAAGAAAAAAATAATAATGACATGAATGAAAACATTGGGACTGTTTCAAGGTGGGAGCCAGTGGAAGATGGGAAAGTGAATGGAGCTATAAGAGGTGTGAATATGATCAAAGTACTTCATATGGATATATGAAAATAATGAAGCCCATGAAAAATTGTTTAAAAGGGGGAGAATGGCATAAGAAAGTAATAAAGGAGGCAAATGTGATCAAAGTACATTATATACATATATTGAAATATCAATATTTGTACAACTAATATATGGTAACAAAAAAGACAAATTAAGAAGAGAAAAGCACCAAAAAAAGAAAGGAAAGGAACTAACCAGAGTCCAGGAGAACCACATCTGTTCCCCAATGACCCAATCACTTCCCACAAGGTGTTACGTTTAAAGGTCCCACACCATGTCCGCACACCACCTCAGAGAAGGCCAAGCTCCCAATACACTTAAACCATATGCAAGCTGTAGTAACTCCTCCAGTGAAAGCTAATAGAGTTGGGTTTTGCTCCACTCTCAGAGTTTAAAAGAATTAGACTCACGATATCTACTGACTAGGTAAAACAATGGCCACAAACTGGTTTTGATTTTTACATTGTTTTTTCTTACTGATTTTTAAATCATGAACAAGAGAACCTGCTATGAACATAGAATTTGTGACTATAGGCATCAATTTACAGACAAGCAGTTAGAATGAGGGTAATCAACAAACTTGTATCTGTTTGTTCATACATTTCAACATTGGTTCACCACTTCTCTGAACATTATCTGGATTCCATACTCAACAAAACTCAAGGTGGAAAAGATACAGTTCCAATTTCTCGGCAATATACCGGATTGAATTAATATACAAGGATCACCCCCAAACAGTAATATTGCTGGGGGAGAAAAAAGTTCAATAAACTCTAATACATGGGTAAGGGTAACGGTAAGTAAGGGGAATCCCCATGTGTCAGAGACACAGAACAGGAGTTGAAGCCCAACTTCTCAAAAGAATCTTGATCAATCCATGTAGGCCTTGAAGCTTCACATAAAAGCCAGGGCTCATGAGACTATTCTGCCCACAATAATGAAGCAGAGGAATACTGACCAGTGTCCAGAGAAGTGTCATTGAAGTATTTTATCAAGGGAAAGTGGCATCCATTATAATTAAGAACTCCAAATTGCCACAAGTATGGAGAGCTACAAATTCATACTCCCCTGTGGACGAGGGAATGCCAAACCAAAAGATAAATCTAGAAAATTTTCTGGAACCAGTGAAAATGTGAGGATTCCAGGAAGGTGTCACAACACCTCATGGTGATGTCTCCTGCGAGGAGGGTCCGCAAAACCAGACCCAGATTCAGGGAATCACTAGGTGGACTCCCAGCGCTCAGAATACAGTACCCGAGGCTATGGTTTATCTCAAGGAAAGGTCACAGAGTCTAAGCAAAGATGTGTGAGTGAAGTTTGGAGGAAAGCTGGCAAAAGTTTTCAAGAGTCCTCTACCAGTGGAGCCACACAGAACACACTTCATTTTTTAAATTTTTTGATTTATCATAATTAAATACCTGAGGGGGATTTCATTGTATAGTTCCATACATGCATACAAGTATATCTTGAGTGAGTTCACCTCCTCCATTGTCTTCCTGTTCCTCCTCTCCCTCTTTGGCCCTATTTCAAACAGTGCTTGGTAGGTTTCATTACACTGTCTTCATATGTATATGTGTGGAGTACGTCCATCCTCTAAGCACCTCAGCTTCCTTTCTTTTCCCCCTCTCCCCTCCTGCTGATCCCCCTTGGAAAGTCCCCCATATCATTCATTCCCATTATCTCATCATCACCATAATTTTAGGTCTGGGTTCCACAAATGAGTGAGAACATGTGATATTTGGCCTTTGCAGCGTGGCTTATCTCACTCAGCATTATAATCTCCAGTTCCATCCATTTTCCTACAAATGGCACAATTTCATTATGTCACTATAGTTTTTCACCACTGTACTGGGGGATAGCTCTATAGGCAATCTTGTCAAAGGCCCCAGGCCTGGTCCCCAGCACAACTCTGATAGAGGAGAAGTACCTGGAGTCTCCTGGGTTTCCCTGTGTATGGTTGGTGTTATATGTGAGTTAAGTGTAAGGCTGGTTGAGGGTCAGTGTCCACTTCTGTGCTGTTTCTACCTTAGAGGCTTCCCTTCTTGTGTACTGGAAGCCACTGCTGGCCACACAGTGATTTTTAGTCTATAGACCAGATAAGTTCCCACTTGCTACACAGGTGCCCCCTGGGACAATACATGTACAACCCTCAGGATGTCCCCAAATACTCTGATAGTGAAGGGAACAAATGGCGCACTGGGGTCTGCAATGGGGTCTGCACCGGTGGTGGAGAACTGAGGGACTTATGTGCTTTGCCTACAGGTCTGTTTTTTCTGCCCCAACCCAGCAGTTCATCACCCTGTGGAAGAGATGAGGCTGGGAAGATATTAGAGAGCCCTGGGTCCTGGCCTAGCTCTCAGCCACCCTTGCCAGCAAGCCACTGAAGTCACCAGATAGGTTCTGGATGCTGAGCACCGTGCCAGCCACAGGCTTAGTGCTATTTCTGCAGTGATCCCCTAGAACTGGGGCTGGATCTAGCCAAGGAGGATGGGGCCTGAATTCCTGGTGCTGCTTTAATTTCTCAGCTCACCCGCATCAAAGCTGCTCCCTCTCCTCCACCACTTCTTGTGGCTGACTCTCTCCCAACACTGTGACCAGGAGCTGTTATTGTTCCTTAATTTTCTGAGTGCCCAAGCTAGCTCAATGTGGAAGCTTTCCTGGTCACCAGCAGATTGTGGGGCTCCTATGACTTTCTTTGCCAGTGAAGGCTAAGTACTTCATTTTTGAAATTTACCTTAGTCAATGGAGCTGCTGTGACTGGACAGGCCAGGGCCACCAAACTCTAGGCCTTTTTCTGCTTCCCAGTTTACCCCAGTTAAAACCTCTCCCTCCCTCAACTGCCTCTGGTGGCAGTCTCCCATGCAGGCTGGGAGTCCTCAGGACTCTGGGCTGTGATTTTTCATATCCCCCAGGTAGCTCAGTCTCAAAGCTCACCTGCCTGCAGGCAGTTTGCAATACACACTTGTTGTGACAACAGGTGTGAAGTGTCATCTAGCAGTGAAGCCTTAGGGTTTTAATTTCAGGCTAGATCATATAGGTATGTAAGTATCCTTTGTTTAATGTGCATACCCAAATCCTAGACCAGGAAAGTATGTGCTCGCATAAACTACATTGGATTTTTTTTATTTGTTGTTTTTTTATAACAGCTTTTTTGAGATATAATTCATATACAATACAATTCATCCATTCAAAGTATACAATTCAACGGTTTTTTAGTACATTCACATGTAAGCATGTATTGAGAGTTGTGTAGTCATCATCGCAATTAATGAATATTTTCATCATCCTGAATAGAAACTCTGTATCCATCACTGTCACTCTCCATTGCCCCTCCCTTATCCTCTGGAAATCACTAATCTTCTTTTTTGTGTCTGTGGATTTGCCTATTCTGTTTACTTACTCAAAGGGAATCATACAATGTATGACCTTTTGAGTGAGAGCGTTTTGACTTAGCATAATGTTTTCATGGTTTGTAGTGTTGTAGCACATACTTGAACATTATTTCTTTTTATAACTGACTAATATTCTATTATATGGTCATATGATATCATTACTATCTTTTTTTTAAATTAGTGGACATTTGGGTTTTTTCTACTTTTCATCTATTATGAATAATGCTGCACTGAACATTTGTGTATAAGATTTTATGTGGCTATGTTTTCATTTCTCTTGAAGGTATAAGAGTGGAATTACTAAGTCTTATGATAATCCTATATGTGATTATTTTTGCAACAACATGGATGGGTCTAGTGGGCATTAAACCAAGAGAAATAAGTCAGGCAGAGAAAGACAAATTCCACATGATCTCATTTGTGTTAGTCAGTTTTCTGTCACTGTGACAAAATGCCTGAGATAATTGACTTGTAAGAAAAAGTTTATTTTGGCTCAAGGTTTCAGTCCATGATTGGTTGACCCCAAGGATTCTAGGGTGTGTCCTGGGGTGGCTTCTCTGGTGTAGAGAATATAGTGGTACAAAGCCACTCACCTTGTGGTGACCAGGAAGCAAGACAGAAGAAAGAGCAGGGTCCAAATATCACCTTAGGGCTCACCCCAAATGACCTAACTTCCTCCCAGTAGACCCCATCCCTTAAAGGTCCCACTTCCCAAAAGCACTATGAGAAGGGACCAAGCAAGCTCTTAACACATAGGCCTTTGGGGAGCACTTATCCAAACCATACCATCACTTATATGTGGAATCTAAAAAAGTCAAACTCATAGAAGCAATGAGTAAAAAGGTGGTTACCAGAAGCAGGGTGGTTGAGGGAGAGGTCTTGGGGGAATGTAGGTCAAAAGGTACAAAGTTTCAGTTAGAAAAGAGAAGTAAGTTCTGGTGTTCCTACTGCAAAGCATGGCAACTGTAGTTAATAATATATGTGTATTTCAAATTGCTAAGAGCGAATTTTAAATGTTATCACCCTAAACAAATGATAAGAGTAGGAGGTGTTGGACATATTACCTCCCTGATTTGATCATTCCACAATGTAAACATGTATTGAAACATCATATGGTACCTCATAAATTGCTCAAATACAATTGTTATTTGTCAGTTAAAATTGAAAATAAAAGGAGATAATTGGGCTGGGGTGTAGTTGAAGTGGTAGAGTACTTCGCTAGCAAGCAAAGGCCCTGAGTATCACCAAAACAAGAAAAAACAAAGTTGGCTAGGAGTGGTGGCCCAAACTAGTACTACTCGCTACTTGGGAGGCAAAGAAAATGAGGATCATGGTTCGAAGCCTGCATGGGCAAAAATTCACAAGACCCCATCTCAACCAATGGGTGATACATACTTGTCAATCCAGCTACGTAGGGAGGCACATAGAGGAGGATCTAAAGCAAGACCCTATCTCAAAAATAACCAATAAAAAAAGGGCTGGCAGAGTGAGTCAAGTGGTAGAGTACCTGCCTAGCAAGTGTGAGACACTGAGCTCAACCCACAGTAGCCAAGGAAAAAAAAGGAAGAAAGAAATGATCAGATGTATGAAATTTGCCTCACAATAATATAGGAAGAAAATAGTTGGGAGGCGGGAGATTATGGGGGTGTACTTGGCCATGTATTGATAATTTTGAATTCTGAATAATGTAATCACTGGCTCATTGTACTACTCTACTTTTGTATATCTCCTAAATTATTCATAATAAAACAATTTAAGTAAGGGGAAAACCCCACATTCTTGGGTTTGTTTGTTTGTGTTTTGTTTTTGTTTTTTTGTAGTGCTGGGGATCAAACCCAGGGCCTTGCACGTGCTAGGCAAAGTGCTCTACCACTGAACTATGCCACCAGCCCCCACGGTGTTTTTATAAACAATTTAAACACCACTCTTTTTGGTTCTGAATACATGGGATTAATCTTCTCCCCCACAAAAAACTAAGTTCCCAGAAATCAATGAAGGCCCCACCTTAGGCTTTTCTGAGGACCATTGTCAGGCCTGCCATGTTAACTCTTCTGCTCATCTCTACAGCAGGGGCATGAGAGATTTCTAGGGAGTACAACTCAGGAATAACCATCTCAGTTTTTAAAATTAACACTTTTTTGCCCTAATGGAAGTAGAGCACAACTCTCCATTCATTAAGTGTGGGCTGTGTGTAGTGACATGGTCTCTCTTCCAAAGAGAGGAAGTTTACAGTCGAGAAGCAGACAAACACTACCTTAGCTAGCACAAGAAGATGACCTCAACAGGAGTAAGCCATGTTAATAGAATGTCCCCTTGATATGATGTGATGACAGTGGCACTTTAACTCTGTGGTCTTCCTCCCTAAAACACATACCTCCACTCTAGTCATGACAAAACTATCAGACAAATGCCAACAGCAAAACATTCTACAACACAACAGATCAGTACTCCTCAAAACTGTCAAGAATGTCAAAATTAAGGAAAAAACTGTCACAGCCAAGAAGAGCCTAAGGAGACTTGACAAGTAAACATGCTTTCCTGACTAGAACTTTGGAACAGAAATTTAAAAGAAATTTAAATCCAGTGTGGCCACTACTTAATTATGATGTCTCAACGTTGGTTTATTAATTGTGACAAGCATGCCATACTAATGGAAGATGTCTATAACAAGGGAAACGGTGTTGTCTGTGGAAATTCTCTATTTTTGACATCACTACAGATTTTACAGATATCAAAAATTAAGGAAATATAAGCAACTCTGTGCCAAAAATTCAACTTAGATGGTAAAACAAATCTAACTAACTACCTAAGCTTACTAAAGAAGAAGTTGTTAACGTGACTAAGTCAATATCTGTTAAAGGAATTATTAGCTCCAGTGCCAGATGTCTTTACCAAATTCTATCAAATATTGAGAAATAATGAATACTAAACTTACATAAACTCTTCAAAAGTTGAAGAGAATGTGTTGCTTCCTAACTCATCAGACACATATTACAATAAAATAGAACTTCAGAATGATATATGTAAAAACACCAGGGGAATTTTTAAGTACAGTTCATTCAACAATATGTAAAAATGACAATACATCATGATGACATAGGTTTATCTAAGAATGCAAGATTGGTTTGACACTTGAATAACAATCAACATAATTTACCGTATGGGTTATTTATTTGTTTTTAGTTCAAACTAAAATAATAACAACCTCTGTATGATCATTTCAATACATACAGAATAGCATTTGACAAAAATTCACATGAATTCATTTTATTTTATTTTTGATGGACACATAATAATTGTATACACTTATGGAGTAGCTATGCTCATGTCTGACAAAGAAATATTCAAGCCAAAGTAAAGATAAAGGAAGTCACTACATAATAATAAGGGGAAAAATCTATCAAGACGATATAATAAAAGGCCGGTGTGGTGCCACATATGTGTAATCCCAGCACTATGGAGGCTGAGGCAGAAGGATCTCAAGTTCAAGGCCAGTCTGTGTTACATAGCAAGACTTTGTCTCAAAAATGTAAATATATATGCATCAAACACTGGTATACCCAATTTCATAAAACAACACTATTGGACATAAAGAGACAGAAAGGTCAAGGTATGATATTAGTGGGTCATATTAATACCCTAGTCTCATCCACATCCCCCACAAAAAAAACCAACAAAGAAAGTTCACAGTTAGCACCATAGGTCAAATGTACTTAACAGACACCTATAAAACACACATTCTTCTCAACAGCCTATGGAACTTTCTACAAGGTAGATCACATTTTAAGGCAAAAAGCAAGTCTTAACACCTACAAATAATTAAAATATTTTTAATTTTATCAGATAATAATGCAATAAAATCAGATATCAATGCAAAAGATACTATAGAAAAATTTTAAATACATGGAGGTTGAACAATAAACCTTTGAATAATCTATCAGTTGGTCATTAGGGAAATTTAAAAATTCATAGAATCAAATGAAAATAAAAATACAACTTACCAGACCCTTTGGGATATTGTGAAGGCAATTCTAAGAGGAAATTTATTGTTATAAATTATCTATAGCTATAATTATCAGAAGGATAGAGAATGTTTTGAAATAATATATTACAATAAATTGGAAAATCTAGAAGAAATGGATAAACTTGTAGGCACATATGACTGACCAAAATTGAACCAAGAGGATATAAACAACTGAAACAGATCTATAACAAACAACGAGATTAAAGTGAATTAAAGAGTCTGCCAACAAAGAAATCATAGGAACAGATGGATTCACTGCTGTATTCTACCAGCCCATTATGGAAAAACTAACACAAATGATCCTCAAAATATTCCATAAAATATAAAAGAAAGGAACACTCCCAAACTCACTGTATGAATCCAGTATTACCCTGACACCTTAATCGGGCAAGAACACAAAAATTAAAAAAACTATAGACCAATTTCCTTCCTAAACATAGATGATAAAATTCTGAATAAAATACTTTCAAATCAAACTCAACAACACTATGATCAAGTTGGTTTCATTCCAGGGATGCAAGGAGAGTTTAATATGTGCAAATCAATAAATGTAATACAGTACATAAACACAATCAAGGACCAAATCATATAATTATCTTAATTGATGCGGAAAAAGCCTTTGACAAAATTCAATGCCCTTCATGATATAATCTCCAAAGAAACTAGGACAAGAAGGAATGTATCTCAACATAATAAAGGCTATATATGACAAACCTATAGCCAAAATTTCATGGAATGGGGAAAAACTGAAAGCACTTCCTCTAAAAATTAAACAACAAATAATATAAGCAATAAATGGGCAAATGAATTGAACACAGTTCTCAGAAGAAGAACTAATAAATACATGAAGAAATACATGAACATCCTCAGCCATAAAAGAAATACAAATCAAAACTACACTGAAAAAAAAAAAAAAACAACCAAAAACTACACTGAGATTCCATCTCAGCCCAGCCATGGGCTGTTTCATGAAGAAAACAAACAACAAATGCTGGTGAGGATGTAGAGGAAAAGGAACCTTTATACTCTGTTGGTATAATGTAATGTAAACCAGTGTAGCCACTATGGAAGAGGTTCCTCAAAAAGCTAAAAATAGACTCACCTTATGACCCCACCATACCACTCTTGAGAATATATCCAAAGGGGTGTAAATCAATATACAAGAAGGACATCTACACACCCATGTTTATAGCAGCACTATTCAAGCAGCCAAGATGTGGAATCAGTCTAAGTGCCCAACAACTGATGAATGGATAAAGGAAATGTGGTTTGTATACACAATGGAATATTATTCAGCCATAAAGAAGAATGGAATTATGCCATTTGCAGGAAAATGGGTGGGACTAGAAATTATGTTGAGTGAAATAAGACAAGCTTAAAGAGCCAAATACCATGTTTTTGCTCATATGCAGAATCTAGGCCTAAAATAACAACAACAACAACAACAATAATAATAATAATAATAATAATAGTGGGACATGGTGTAAAAGGGAGACTGGTAGGGAAGGAATCAACAGGAGGTAGAAGGGTGAAAGGAGAGGGCAATGGGGGTAAAGAGGATTGAAGTATATTACATATATATCTATATATAAAATATACACACGAAGAGAACATAATAATCCACCAAATACTGTTTGAAAAAGGTGGGGAAGGGGGAGTTAAAGGAATATAATAGAGGGGGTGAACTCGTTCAAAGTACACTTTGTGCATATATTGAATTATTACAATAAAGTTCCCTTGCACTGCTAATGTATGCTAATAAAAAAATTTTAAATAATAAAAATAAAATATCTTACTAAATTTTATATTCAAACTTCAGACTTTGCAGTGACTCAAAGAAACAATATTTTGAATGGCTTCAGTAACTCTAAAAATAAACTAAAAAAGAATAAATGATCTTCAAGAGTTAAAAAAAGGAATATACTCTAAATTATTATTAACTCTGATCACCCTACTGTGCAAATAGAACACCAAAACTTATTCCTATCTGACTGCAACATTGTGCCCATTGGTAAATGCCTCCCCATTCCTCCATCTCCAACCTCCCCAAACTCAGCTCTCAACATCTGCCACGCAACTCTTTTAGGTTCCACATATGAGTGGTGTTTGTCTTTCTGTACCTGGTCTATTTTATTTAACATAATATTCTTCAGATTCATCCATGTTGTTGCAACTTACAGGATTTTGTCCTTTTAATGGTCATCTAATTCTTGATCTAAAAAAAAAAAAAAAAGAACAGATAGGGGCTGGTGGAGTGTAAAGTCCTATATGAGGCCTTAAGTTCAAACTCCACTAGCACCACCAAAAAACAAAAGAAAAGAAAAAAAAGATAAAACTCTCTGTGAACTGGAAATAAAAGTGAATTTCCTATTTCATAGCATGAATCAACAAAAAGCATGCCTAATCTTGTATTCAGTGGCAAAAGACTGAATGTTCAAGAATAGGGCAAGGAAGTGTTCTTTTGCCACTTCAATATTATACAAGATGATCTAACCAGTGCAATATGGAAATAAATAAATAGACAAGCAGAATCCAAATTAGAAAGAAGAAAGTAAAACTGTCTCTATTTACAAAGATACAAAGAGCTATGTAGAAAACCTATTGCAATATATTTTAGAAGCTACTATAATTCATAAATGGGCTTAGTATTATGCAGAATTCAAGTTATAAATAGAAACTGTAGTTCTCTATTCTGGCAATGAAAAATTGGATTCTGAAATAAAAATACCACTTGAAATAGTATCAAAAATATGAAATACTTAGGGCTAAATTTGACAAAAGATGTGCAAGATTAAAAAGTACAAAACAATAAATGAGAGAAATTACAGACTTTAATAAATGAAAGAGGTATGATGTTCTTGAAGACTCAGTACTTTTAAGATCTCAGTTCTCCCCAGATTGAGCTATAGTTTTAGCACAATCCCAGAAGACTCTTTTTTTGTAGAAATTGACATGTTGATTCTAAAATTCTCTTGGCAATGCAAAAGACCTACAATGGTCAAAATGTCTTTGAAAAAGAAAAGCAAACTTGGATTTCAAGATTTATTATAAAGCTGCAGTAATCGGGGCAGTGTGTTATCAAGAAAGACAAATAAATCAGTGGAACTGACTATAAAGTTCAGAGAGAGACCTACACACTGTTTTGACAAAGGTACAAAAACAAGGTAGTGGAAAAAAGATAGTCTCTCTGGAGCACTTGGGTATTTATATACACAAAAATGAATTTTGATGCATTTTTGTATGGATAATAGACCCCATTGTGAAACCTAAAGCTACAAAACTTCTGTAGGAAAACAAGAGCAAATCATTGTGACTTTAGGTTAGGCAGAAATATCTTAGATATAAAACCACCAAAAGAAAAATAAAGTATTAATTGGACTTAATCAAAATGTCTAGTCTTTGAAAAACATTGTTAAGAAAATGAAAAGCTGCAGACTGGGAGAAAAATGTGAATCATATTTCTGATAAAGATCTTATATCCAAAATGTAGAAAGAATTCTCAAACTTAATAATAGGAATTGCAAGCAGGAACTCAAAGAGATATTTGTACACCCTTGATTATAGCAGCATTATTCACAATAGTCAAAAGGTAGGAACAATGCAACTGTCTATCAGGAGATGCATGGATAAACAAAATGTAGCATTGCACACAATACAATATTATTCAGCATTTAAAAGGAAGGAAATTCTGACACATGCTACAATATAAATGAACCTTGAGGAAATAAACCAGTCACACACAATAAAAGACAAATGCCTGCCTGGTGCAGTGGTGCCTACCTGCAGTACCAGCAAGTGAAAAGGCTTGAGACCAGGAATTCTGGGCAACACAGTTAGACCCTGCATCTTAAAAAAAATAAGTCAAACAAATAAATAGACACTACACAATCTGTATGATTCCACTTTTATGAGATCTTAAGAATAATCAAATCAACAGAGACAGAAATTAGAATTGTGATTGCAGGGGCTGGAAGGAAGGAAGGAAGAACGGGAAGTTAGTGTACAGAATTCAGTTTTGCAATCAAAAGAGCTTTAGGTGGGGTAGTGACCATGGTAACACAATGTGAAAGTGCTACTGAACTGTACATATAAAAACAGTTCAGGTCAGGCACCTGTTGCTAAGGCCTGAAATCCTTGCTGTGTGGGAGGCTGAGATTGGGGCGAATCATAGTTCAAGGCCAGCCTGGGCAAATAGCTCATGAGGCCCTATCTCCAAAATATCAGAGCAAAAATGAACCAGAGGTGTAGCTCAAGCGGTAGAGTGCCTGCTTTGCAAGTGTGAACCTCTGAGTTCAAACCCCAGTTCCAACAACAACAAAACCTCTGCATATTATCACATTTAAGTTATGCATATCTTATCACTATTTAAAAAATACTCAATAATGGGAAAACATATAACTCAATGGTATAAATTGGGTAAAATATTTGAACAGACACTCCCTAAAGAACACCCAAGTGGCAGGGCATCTGTGTAGCAAGTGTGAGGCCCTGAGTTCAAACCCCAGTAAAGGAAAAAAAAAAAAAAAAGCATGTGAAAAGATGTTCAACTTCATTAGTCATTACGGGATGCAAATTTAAACCACAGTGAGAATATAGCACTTGCCAATTGGCAAAATTAAAAATATTGATTGGCCACACTAAGTTCTAGCAAGGATGTGGAAGAATCTGAATTTTCATGCAATGCTGGTGGTTGTAAAAAATAGTATTAAAAAAACACCACTTTGGAAAAACAGTTTGGCATTTTCTAAAAGTGAAACATACACTTACCATTTGTGAGCCAGTTTTCCACTCAGAAGTATTTGCCTATGAGAAATAAAAGTGCATACTCCATAAAAAAATTGTTCAAATATATTTTTAGCAGTCCCATTTGTAATGACAAAAAACTGAAAACAGCGTGAAGGTCCATCAGCAGGTAAATGGATAAAATTGTAATATTATCCACATGAAAGACTGCATCCACCTCCTTTTTATTACTCCTTTTTATTTAAAAAAGGAATATGAATGATCACACAATGATTATGCTAAGTGAAAGAAGCCAGACAAAACAATATTGCATATATTTATGATTCCATTTACATACAATTCTAGAAAATGTGACCATGAATAATAATGGAAAGCAATCAGTGGTTACCTGAATATGGATGGAAAAAAGTCAGAGAGGAACGAGTGACTACACACGGGGCAAATGGAAACTTTTGGGTATGGGACATTTTCACTGTCTTGATTGTAGTGATGCTCTCATGGGTGTACACGTATGTCAAAATTTAACAAATTATACACATTAGGCTCTGCAGCTTGTTGTATGTCAATTGTACTTCAATAATGCTATTAACAAAATAAAGAAGGGAACTTTGTGAACTCAGACTTGCTCTACCTCAGAGGATTCCATCTGTTGGTGGAGACAGAGGTTACGGATTTGGGAAACAACCAAGAGAGACATGAGATGGGATGGGAATGAATGTTGCTGAGCAGTAGGAGGAGTTTTGGAGAAGTTGGAAATGGTTGGTTTACTCTGCACCAAATCAACAAGCATGCAAGATGCTGGAGCAAGAGGGGCTGTAAGAGATGAAAAACAATCAACCGCATTTTACAGATGAGGAGATGAATCCAATAGAGATAAAGGGACTTGCTCAGGTTATACAGTTTATAGAGCTAAAAATAGAATGTGAGTCCTCTGAAGCTTATGCCATTGCTGTTTTATTCACAGTCTAGCAGTTAGAATAAACCCTTGGGTAATTGTTGATCTAGGTTAGTCTATGGAAACACAAAATGAGAGAACACCCACTGAACACTGAGTTCCTTCACGTGCATGGTCCAGAAGGTGGAAGCAGACACCATTACCCCACCCTTCAGTTTTCAGTCCTTAAGCCCTCTTAAACAAGACAGTACTTACCATGTAGCAGCACTGTCTTCCTGGCCTTCAAGGAGGTCCCGGCAACTAGAAGCCTTACTCGATGTGAATGCCTTATAGCTAAGCCAGTTCTGCTATGACACTGATCTTGAAAGCACGTATTTATTCCAAACATGATTGATATATTGGAAACTGATACGAGCATGCAAATTTGCCTTTGCCTCTGTGAGATCTTATGGCAAGAAATACTAAGTGAAAACAGTCAGTTTAACCAAGCTGCCAGGGAATATACAAAATCACATACACATGCACGTATGCGTGCACATACCCTTCAAACATCTACCACTAAATTTGTTGTTGCAACTTTTCTTCTGAGTTCAGATAATTTCCTTTTCCGTGACTTCACAACAAATCACAAGCTACAACCTTTCAATGCTTACTTCCACAAACAAATTTCAGGGTTTTTTAAGGAAAGTGCTGGAATTATTGTGTTATCTGTCAATAAGAATGTTCTACCACTTTTATTAGGCGCCTATATGTTTTTTAATCTGTCACTTAAGAAGTCTTTGAGTACTGTCTCCTGAAGCCCATTTTTCTCAAGGGGTTTATATTGCACTGATGTGCATAGTGTGGTGATTTTTAGGAAGGCATGAATGATGTTAGAGCAGGCTATATTGGGAGCATAGACCCTTAAGAGACTAATCTTGAGTCAATAGCTATACATATGCACACATGTGTGCACACACAAACACAGAGAAGCCTTGTTCAAACGCTGCCAGGCAGGTGTCTCCCATGTAAGCTAGTCAGTACTAAAGGGAGAACCCTTTTCAGGGTTCATGCAATGACTCTTTTTAGTTGCAGGATATGGGTCCCTTGTTTCTCTGACCAGTGACTTACCTAGGATGGGATGGAGACAATTAGCACTGGTCAGCCAGCAAAGACAAGCATTCAATCAGTGCACACATGACAGATCAGGTTTAACAATGATCCATCCCCTTTACTAGCTCAGGTGCCAAAAAAAGTATATATCAAAGCATATTACATCATGGTCTGCCTCAGAATCACTTGGGAAATGAATAGAATGAAGATTCCTGGGCCTACTCCAGAATTGCCAAATCAGAACCTGCAGGACCTGCAGGACCAAGGAATCACATTTTGACATCACTCAGTAATCCTTGGGCACCTGGATCTCTGGACTGAAGCCAGTGGATTAGACTCTACCTGAATGACAAGGCACATGACAGAGCCAGGTCACCAGGTGCTTGGTAATATAAACAAACTACTTTTTACCTAAAAACAGCTGGCTCTTACTATTTTATGTGTTATTATTGTTCAGTTACAATGGCTTTTGTCCAATTGTAGATCATTATTGTTTAGGATTTGTCATGGGTATCATGTGTTGACCTATAATGGGAGGTTGGAAGGAAGAAAGGAAAGTACCAGAGAGGGGCTTGATATATTCGAGTGTTGTTCTATAGCTGGTTCATTAAGTTTGTATCCCATCTGTCAACTTTTTTTTAGAACTTTGAATTAAATTCTCTGGTGTGTTCTGAAACAAAGATAGGACATCTGTAGCTTCCTAATGAATCATTTCTCTCTTCTATCATCTAGCCACTGATTACCTGGCACTAAGTTCTGTATTTGTATATGAGATAAGTTAGAAACAAAAGAGCAGTTAAAAATTGCATAGATATTATGAGTATGTTAAAGGAATATAATTATTTTTCTGGAGCGAATAACCATTATTATAATGTATCATTCAGTAATGATCATAAGGTATTACAATCATTAGTGAGTGTTAATGTGATATTTAACATCTTTTCACCTTGGAAAGTGAGTTATTTTATTATGCCTCAAGTCATAAGCAAAATAATGAAGTAACTTATCTCCTCCTAAATAGCCCCAAATATGTGTTACAAAATAATTCTACTGCTTAATATGCTGTGAGGAAAAAGGACATTCGAGTGAATGAAGATGTGTCTTTAAAATAAACAATGAAGAAAATAGACACAAAAGTATGTGGAATTAAAATGGATTAGCTTGGTTTCCTTTGAAATTATTAAAATGAGAACTACAAAGATGGAATTTATTGTGCATGCTTTGTAAAATGGTACCACTTATCTGAGAATGAATGTGAGAATTAGCTCAGTGCTGGAAACCTCCATTCCCAGAAGCCACACAGATAATTCATCTTGCCTACCCTTTCTCTGAGACGTCCCTTTACTTGTTTGAGAATTCCCACATTCCATTAGCATGACAAGTGTCAAGCTTGGTGAAGTATTTAGTTGACATTTACAACGTACATCCAAAGGGAATAAATAAATAGTATAATTTCCAGAGAGAAGTAAAGCAATAGGCAAAATATTTACTGCTGTTGAATCTAAGAGGAAGGCATTTGCGTGCTCATTGAACTTTCAACTTTCCCAAAAGTTTGAATTTTTTTCACAACAAAAATTAGAGAAGAGTGAGGATATAGCTCAATGGTCTAGTGCTTGCCTAGTGTTCATCAGGCCTTGGGGTCCACCCCCAGCACCGAAAAAAAAAAAATGGAGAAAAAAGGAATGCATTCTTTAGGCCCTTAAGTTATATGAGAAATTTCCAGTCACCTTAGAAAACCCTGAAGTCAGGGATTCGAGGTTTATGGCTCATTATGGCACTCCTGGAAAATTATAAGTGAAGAAGGAGGAAGTTAAACCTGAAACTGCCCTACCCATTATAATTCTTCTGATACCAAGAATATTCCCCTCCATAGGTGTGACTTGTACAGTAAACATCAACAATAATTTTGTACCTTTAGGCCCATGCTCATAAGATCATTCCTTTTGATGGCTGACTAGAAACTGGAAACATTGTCACAGTGTGGAGATGGAAATGAGGAGCTTCTGCTGAGGACAGATTTTTCATAATTTTCAAACCCATAAAGATTGCAAAGCAGAAAAAGGTATTTAAGTACACTTCCTTTCATGAGTAAATTTTACTTATCAAAATAAACGACAAGGCAAATTTATTCATGGAATGATATCACGGAATCAGAATTTTCTCCAGAAAGAGTCAAAGGTGCTAGTATGTTATAGATATTGTCTTTGCCTAGCTCTGCTACATTGTTTCATTTCAAGAACTCCAAGTAACAAGTTGATCTCAGATTCTCTTTTACTCTCATCCTGTTGTCCTCTTTCTTTTCCAGTCTTCATTACTCCTGTCTCAACCTGTCACACTTAAGGATGGCTCTGGACAAAGGACCACATCTTGTCTGCAGAATGAGGAGGGCAGCTAAAGGACCCCACCATGCCCCTGAACTGATAGGAATGCAGTATAACTCTCATTTGCCAGTGAAACCCCTGTTTGTGCTCCACCCCAAGAACCAATCAGCCACCAACCTCGTGATTGCTCCACATTCCTCCTGCTCTGAAATAGGAATGATTCTCTCTCTCTCTTTCCCTCTCCCTCTCTCTCTCGCTCTCTTTCCCTCTCCCTCTCTCTCTCTCTCTCCCTCTCTCTCTCTCCCCCTTTATTTCTCCTCCCCCTTATTCTCTACCAGCTTGCATTTCTGTAAGCCCAGCAAATGTCTACACTCCGTGTTCCTAATATTAGCCCATTGGCTATATGGCCTATTAACCTTTGCACAGCTGGCTCCCTTCTGCACCTGCTGTACCACCATTCTGCATTCCATGGAAACCAAAAGATTCTGAAACATGCTTAGTAAATGCTGGTTTCCATTCTCCTAAGGATGCAAGTTTATGGAAGCAATATGTCCAGTTATACTCTCTAAAGAACTGCTTAGGTAGAGCCTTGTGATTTCCCAGTGACCATCTATTTCCATCTACCTCACCATAAGCATCTGGTTCCAGATGCATGATAAAGATATGACCGGACAGACACAGAAATACCAGCACAGTTTCCTAAAGCACCTTTGGGATGGCAGGTGTTGTATGGGCTCCTCTGCTGCTGCTATTATTAGAGCCACTTCCTACTGACTAAGCTATTATCAAGGATGAAGTGGATTAAGACTTATGGAGTCTGAGCAGTAAACAGATGACACAGGGCTTCTAGAGCAGACTGCATGGTGTGCAGTTCAGCACCACACCTCAAATGCTCAGCAGGGTGACCTGTGTTAAGGGCACTCCCTAAGCACCAGCAGGGTAATTCAAAGTTTTCTGTGACTCATCCAATTTGACCTTCTACCAAATTCCAAATAACCTCAGGGACTGGATAGATTGGCAGCATAATGTCACAGAAGGAAAACCATAAAACATGGGTGGGGGGGGCAAGGGAGCTGACAAATGTCCACTGACTGGGCAGAGGAGTCACATTGCCCCTCTAGGCCTCTATTTGTCTGTAAGTTCAGAGACAAGAACACCTGTCTTGTGAGGCAGTTTGGAGGACTGCAAATAATATTGGCCAAGGGCTTAGAACTCAGAAAGATGCTATAGAACAGATATAAATGGAATGCCAACTCCAGGGGCCACTTTGAACCCTAGGCCATTCTGTCCATAGATAGGCAGAGTTGTGTAATGAATGCAAACCTACTGCATCATGGTCTAATTAGCAGGGAGTTGTTAATGGCAAGTACTCAACTAAGAGTCCTGGGAGGGAGGGTGGAGAGAGCAAGAGCCCTGAGAGGTGCATGCTGGGGACTAATTTTTCCTGAACTACTTCTTTGAGGGTGGGAGAAGGATGGCAAATAGGTATAGAAGATCCCACTGTCGGCAGACATGAGGTGAATGTCTACCTGAATGGCTAAGCCCTGACTCAAAATCCCTCCCTGCACCCGAGGAACTGAGAGCAGCACGGAGGGCAAAAAGCACCCCGACTGGAACTGCCACATAGACCGGACTCTCTAGAGGAGAAACAGAATAACTAACAAATAATAAAATGAAGCTTGGGGACAAATGCCAAGAACAAGGGGAACCATCTCAGACTCAGACAACGAGGCTCCTGAAAAGATTTCCTACAAGAATCAGGAAAAATTTGGAGAAACCCCAGTTCCTCCAAATCTGGGATGTGGCTCCAGTGATAGAGTGTCTACCTAGCAAGCACAGGGCCCTGAAATCAAACCTCAGTACTACAAAAAAAGTTCTAGAAACTATGATATCCTCAGACAAGTGCAAGGTACCTGATCTCTTGAAACAGAAGCAGAAAATGCTAGGATAGGTGGAATGGAAAAACAGGGGAATAAAGGGAAAAAGAAGAGGGGTGAAATGCACTCCAATAGCAGAACTAAAATCCATATTGGAGAAAATCATTTACAGAATGGCAATGTGTTGTCTCTTTTCTTCAAGATGGTTTAGAATGTGTGTTAATATTCTTAACTACACATGTGGACTTTTGTTCATTAATTTATTTCTAAACATTTAACACCAGGAAATAGTAGCACAATTTTTTGGTAATATATAACAAAATGTTAGTTACCCAAGACTTTTTACTAAAGGTAGAAAAATAAAACAGAAAATAATATAAATGTCCATCAACAAGAAATTAGTTAAATAAATGATGGTATTAAAAATATTAATATGAATATATTAATATGATGCTAATATAATGATGATCATTAAACATAAATGGCATTAGTATTTATTTAGAAGAAAAAAATACTTTGGTTGTTGTTCTTGTTCTTGTTTTTGAGGCAAGGTCTCTCTTTGTAACTAAGGCTTACCTTGAATTCTGAATCCCCTACCTCAGCCTCCCAAGTGCTGGGATTACAGGCATGTATCACCATACCCAGCTAAGAAAGATATTTTTAACACATGCTATATTATTAAATAAAGAAAAATAAAAGCTGAGTGTGGTATGATATATCTGTAATCCCAGCACTCAAGAGGCAGGAAGATCTTGAATTTGAGCCCAAAAAAAGGAAAGAAGGAAGGAAGGATGGAAGGAAGGAAGGAAGGAAGGAAGGAAGGAAGGAGGAAGGGAGGGAGGGAAAGAAAAAAAGAAAAAGAAAGAAAGAGAGAGAGAAAGAAAGAAAAAAGAAAGTGGTCAAGTACAAAATAATACATAAGGTAAGATAGTCTTCTTTTATGAAAAAGTATATGTGTATGTGAAGCATAGGAAAAAAATCTGTAAAGATTGCTTTTACTGCATAACAAACCACCCTAAAACTTAGTTGCTTAAAACAACCAATTCTTTAGTTCTTCCTTCCGCAGGTTCTTTTGGGCAGTCCTTCTGGTCTTGGGCACCCTCATAGACCTGTGGTCAACCAGCTAGAAACTGAGCACTCTACTGGGACAGCTCATCTCTCTCTCTCTGGTCTCTCAGGCACCCAGGCTGGGCTTAAACAGGGCATGTCCCCACGGTTCTGAGAGCTTGTTTGTTACTCCCGCTGCATTCTATTAGCCAAACTTAACACAGGCTAGTTTAGATTCAAGGGGAGGAGAAACAGACTCCATTTTCTTGATATAAGGAGCCACCAAGTCACATTGTGAATAGGTGTGGAAATGGGGAAGGGAGTAATTGTGCAAAATTCTGCATCTGATCTGTTGCAAGGATGCATTATAAAATATTAGCCGTGTATATTTAGAATATCAACTATAGCTTATTTTTACTTTATTCTTTTTAATTTTTTTGTTTTTTTTTACTTTTACTTAATTCTTAACACTTTTCTATACTAGCAAAATTTTTTTACAATAAGTGTGGAGTATTTTATTACCAAAATCAAGTTATTTCCCTCTTATTTTTCTTTTTTTGGTACTAGCATTTGAACTCAGGACCTATACCTTGAGCCATACCACCAGCACTTCTTTGTGATGGCTTTTTCGAGAGATGGTCTTGTGAACTATTGCCCAGGAAGGCTTCGAACCATGATCCTCCTGATCTCTGCCTCCTGAGTAGCTAGGATTACCGGTGTGAGCCACCTGTGCCTGGTTCCATCTTAAATTTTTAACAAGAATTGTTAATGGCTTTGCAAAATGATTATGACATAATTTTCTTTTTGGTGGTAATACTAGAGTTTGAACTCAAGGCCTTGTACTTGCTGGGCAGGTACTGTACCACTTCAGCCACATCTCCAGCCTCAGGATAGATTCTTAAATTAAAAAGCATGGTAGAAAATTATAAACTATATATGAAATATAGCCTAAAACATAAAAATGCATATAGAAAGGCCTAAAAGGAATTATAAAAATGTGAACAATGGTAACATTTGGGAGTGGGTTTATGGGTATTTTATATTTTGCCAAACTTCTTAAATTTTCTAGAATTAAAAGAAATTAATAATTAGAAAAGAAAACATAAAAACTAGAAAAAATAAGTGACATTTAAGAAAAGGGTGAGCATCAATGTCTAACAGACATTCTAGAATCAGTAATGATAATGAGTACAAGCTAAGAATGGTTAACTCATTTATCTGCACCTGAGCCTAATGACGGGAAAATACTTTTTTGCTGAGAAACAACGAGCTTATTTGTCTATTTATATAGAAGCATTCAGAAATGTCATTAATGTAGGAACATTTTGAGGAAAATTGCAGGGCAAGTTCCATATCCTCCACCACAATTTAGTACAAACTGTATTTTTCAAGTTGTTAGGCTCAGCTGTTATATTAATTTATTGCATTTCCAATTGATTGCTCCAAGTGCAGAATTATATTGCTTGATATCCTTTCACCTTCAATGGAATGATCTCAGAGGAAAGGCCAGATAAAGTAAGGCAAGATACATGCCTAGGGCTCAAAATTTAAGGAGACAGTCCTTTTGAAGGCAAATCCTATGCTTGCACAACTCTGGGGGTGAATGCTTCCTTGAACTGTGTGTCCTAAGTACCTTTCTTGCCTAACCCTGGTCCCAATCATGTTTTAGAGAACTAGTCTTACCCTTCTTAACCAGAATAGAAATACTTCCCCAGTGTCTTAGCTGAACTTCTAGCAGAATAGAGGTAGAAGCAGGGGACTTCTTTGGTACCTCACCAGGAAATACAATCCCAAGAGCAGGAATGGGTATACTGGTCAGTCAGCAAAGCCAGAAGGAGAGTGAACCAAACTCTAGCAAGTTGGCTACCAATAAGTACTACTGGCTCCTCAAACCATGACACTGAACCCCTGAGAAATCACATAACGGGTACATTAGCATCATCCTGGGGGAGGAGGGGAAAGAAGGAGGAATTTATCCGTTGACTTCCATCCTCCATTGATCAAAATTTCTCCTCACAAGGCATTAACTCCCCCAACACTGTCAGGTTATACTGGAGCCAAACTATACCTAGACCCAAATAAGAACCTGTGTTCTGGGCTTTATGTTTTTAGACTTGTTCTGTACATCAATTCCTATACACACACGCACATTAAGAGCATATCTGCCACTTGGGAGCTGTCATCAGCACAGGCACAGTACAACCTCTAACTTTAAACATCTGCCTCTGTGACTAACACCTTTCAGGCAGAGGGAAATCCTTCTTCACATGGCTTGGCTTATATCCTCCAAATGACCATGCAAACGTCAGGAGGATGTATGGATTGTTCAATTATTAACATCGGAGGTCAAGACCATTTTCAAGTTCTGAACAGATTTGAGCAACAGAAGAACTTAGGTAGCAAAACAGACAAACTTGTTAACTTATCAAATCCTTCTCAGCGAGCATAAAGGTAATAGAGTCTTCTTTGGTGTAGTAGTCCCCCAATGGCCAAGTGTTTTGGGGGTTTTGTGTGTATGTGTGTGTGTGTGTGTTTCAACTAATGGATCTGGAAGAACTGACTAGTCGTTGTATTCAAACATTTACAAATGGCAGTAAAGGAACAACTTATCACACTGAGCAAGACATTTGACTCCGTTTTGTCCTACAGATCCCGAATCACCTTCTAAATTGTGCTTTGTGAAGTGGGATAAAGTAAACTACATTTTTACTCTCTGCCAATAGGGGATGATAGAGGAAGGATGGCAGGTGAGAGAAGACAGGGATTTGCTTCTCTTGTTTCCTGGCTGTTCCTGTCAGCCTTACCTCAAGAGCCCTACAATGAACAGTGACATATGATCCAGTGTCCAACTATCACATATCAGTCTCAGAACCAGTATCATGACATCCCCTTAGCAAACACCAGCACTAAACCAGCAATATTCCCTGTTCAAAATCTGTGCCCTAGTTCCGCAGAGCCCCTCCTCCAAGTCTCTTGTTTCTGCCCATCAGCCTAGGCATGGTAGCTTCTGCAGATGCAGTCATCTCTCTTTATCTGGGGTTTTGCTTTCCATGGTTCAAGTTCAGTTATTTTTGGCCAACCAAGGTCCAAAATTATTAAGTGGAAAATTCCAATTCATAAGTTTTAAATTGCACACTATTCCAAGTTAGTGCAATGAAATCTTGAGTTGTCACACTCTCTCCCTCCAGCACATGAGTCATTCCTCTGTCCAGCATATCTACATTGGATACTGCCAGTTAGTCACTTAGGATGAGCCAGGACAGCTATACTATCTTCAATTACTATCATATCCCCTTTTCACGGTTTTAGTTCTCTGATACCTGTTCGACCAATTCCTTAAGGTCTTGCTGTTGAAACAACTGGTGTGGTTTCTGTTTATCTTTGTAGCCCTGACCAAGCAAGAATCAAACAAAATAACAGTTTTTTTTTTGGGGGGGGTACTGGAGCTTGAATACAGGGTCTACACCCTGAGTCACTCCACCAGCCTTTTTTTCCAAAAATGGGTATTTTTGAGATAGGGTCTGGCAAACTATTTGCTGGCTTAGAACCACGATCCTCCTGATCTCTGCCTCCTGAGTAGCTAGGCTTATAGGCATGAGCTCCAGTGCCCAGCTCAAAATAACAATTCTTTACATTTCAACTAGGAGGTCATTTAGTGCCAGGATTAACACATAGATCTTGAAGAAATTTCCTCTTGTCTGGGAAACCTCAAATTTTGCTCTTAAGGTCTTTCAGTGGACTGAATGAGCCCCACCACATTACCAAAGGTAATATCTTTTACTTAAAAGTCAACTGATTGTCGACATTAACCACATCTACAAAACATCATTACAGACCAGTGTGTGATCATGTAACCAGGTAGTATAGGCTAGCCAAGATGACACATAAGAGTCATCATCATACAAAAAGTAATTTTTTTATTCTTGAAAAATCTACTATATATTTTTGTAAATATATTCAGACTTTGAGTGTCTTAAGTACTGTTATATTTCATTTAGAAATGAAAAATACAGTCTTTTCCAAAAAACCTACTTCTACCAAAATGTTGGCCAGCTAATTAACCTCTTCCCCCTCAATGCCTCCTTGTCTATCCCCAGAGACCCAGCCCTAACATTTTGCAAGACCTGGGGCCGGAGTACAAATGGGCCATACCCACATTTTCATTTTTAGTCAATAATTAGATTCTCCATTTGACCCAAAATTAGAATGCATTCATTTGAAAGTCATCTAGCTATTTGAGTTGTATATTTAATGAGAATAATTTTTTTGCTCATTTTCACTATTTTTGATGAGTTATTAGATCTTTGTGAAACATAGAATTTATAAAGTAATGTCCTGTTTGATAACTTTACTGGTGGTCCTCTGAAAGTTGTTTATTTCCATTGTTTTCAGGTTTTGAAATTTTAAGTAGACCACCACCTCTTTGCTGAATGTACTCTATCTTGGCAAGGTGGACCAGGTATGTTGCAACTGGGGTATAAAAATGTTTATGGCACCTGATATATTCTGGCAAATTGATTCATAAAAATTCATGCTAACATACTAAGGTCAATATTTTCTTTCTTTCTTTTACCAATTTAATAGGCAAATTAATGGTAGGCCAAAAAATACCTTGTTTTAGTTTTAGTTATTGCTAACATGAAACATCTTCCAAGCATGTACTTGAACTCACAAAATGTATCCCAGGCATAAAATTACTTATAATCCCTGACTGAGCAATTCTACTTGCCATTATATTTTAAGGAAATAATCTATAATAGGCATGAAAATATTTTTCTAGGGTTATTAATAATACTGGAAAATTGGAACCAGTGTTCCATCCTTTGGGACTTATTAATTATAATAAATTTGTTTATCAACCATGCAGCACCTAAAGATTACTGCTGTGTTAAGGCAGTATGCCACCACAGGGAGGGGTGAGGAAACCCTTAAATAGAAAAAACCTCTCCAGATACTAATTACTGTACACTTTGAGTACAATAAATTTGTTAAAGAATGCATTAAGAGGACTAGAAGGAAACTCATCAGCATGTTGATGGTAGTGTCAAAGGACAAAACAACTTAAGATCTTCACTGGCTTTTTTCAATTCCAGAATTAAGAACACTTACTCCATTTTATGGGATAAGTGTGCTTGATTCCAGAATGGAAAATAAAGCCAATTAAGATCTTTAAATTGTTGTAATTTTGTCCTTTGACAGTAGTTACATTAGAGTCCCTTATCAGATATTTGATTTGTAAGTATTTACTCCCATTCTGTGGAATTGTCTTTTCTCTTTGTTGCTGTTATCACTTATAGAACAAAAGTTCTTAATTTAGATGAAATCTGGTTAAGTCCAATTAAGTCTAATTTCTCTTTTGCTGCATGTGCTTTTTGTGTTATATCCAGGAAGTCTTTGCCTAATCTAAGGTCATGAAGATTTTCTTTTAAGAGTTTGTATTTCATCATTTACCGTTTTAGCTCTTACTCTTGACCTATATGATCCATTGTGAATGAATTTTTATGTATAGTATAGTTATCCAGTTGTTTTGCCACTTATTTTTTTAATTGTTCTTTTCCCTACTGAGTTGTCTTGACACCCTTTGACATTCAGTTAGCTACAAATGTAAAGGTTCTGTTTTTGGCATTTTAGTTATTCTCTCACTTATCTAGATGACTGTCCTTGGGCCAGTACTATACCATCTTGATTAGTTTTATCTTCAAATAAGTTTTCAGACCTAGAAATATGAATCCTGTGTCTGTCACTTTTGTTTTTCTGAGACCAGGTCTTGCTATGTCGCCTAGACTGGCCTCGAACTCAGTATCGTATTACCTCAGCCTCCTGAGAGTGAGGGTTATTGGAATGCAGCACCATCACACCTGAACTGTGTCTCTGCCACTTTTAATCTTAGGCATGTTATTTAATATTTTCAATTTTGGTTTTCTGATTCTGTTCAATAATAGTAAAAAGAATACCTCCCTGAGGATATTAAAAAAAAAAGTTCCCACATTCCTAGTGAAAGACTGTGCTGTAGCCATAGAAATAAGAAACCATCACTACCGTATTTACTCCATTCAATCCATAAGGACAACTTGCCTCAGAGAACACACTTCTGCAAGTCAATCAGTCAATGCCAGCCCCTCATTCTGACAGCCAGCAAGTCAGGAACGCACTCACTCTGTATGAAGCTATAGAGAAAAAAAAAAAAAAGCTCCTTCTTAGAGGTTCATAGTGCCACCATCTTTGGTCTGGTTTCCTAGGAAACAGATGAGGTGGAGATCTGTGTGCAGGTGGTTTACTGGCAGTGTCTTTTGAAACACCACCTGAAGTATTTATAGGACTGGCACAAATGTGCTTCAAGCAAGGGAAGCAATACTGGGCAGAAAAAGTTTAAAGGCAATACACGTGCCAAAGAGCCCTAAGCTTACCCAACAGGAAGCTCCCGAGCTGGCCTCATCCTTCAGAATTGACCTACATGGAGGCAAGAGGGGTCATTTTTTTGATCATTGGAGGCAGGTTGTGCCAAGATAAGGAGGAGTAAGCATGGGCAATTCAGCTTCCTTCTTCCAGGGTAGCTCCCAGAATGCCATGTGTTCTGTGCAGTCATCAACCAACACCTTCTTCAGCTGAGGGAATGAATACCTCAGCCTCGGGTTACCTGGGCTAGATGGCACATCAAAATGTCACATTTCAATTGTAATTATCAGGAGTTAGCAGAGTCCTTCATAAGACTGACCCACTTCACACACCAGCTGTACACCTTAAAGCCAGTCATACTTCTGATCAGCTGGCTACAAATTTAGGGATTCCCACAACCCTTCCATTTCAATAATTCACTAGAATAAAAACCAAGATGCACTAAAACCATTATACTAATAATACAGTTTTGTCTAAAGGATATAACTCAGGAACAGCCAAATGGAAGACATACACAGTGCAAGGTCTTGGGTGGGGGAAAACACAAAGCTTTGATGCCCTCTCTTCGTGGAATCTCCTGGAATCAGGGTGGCCATATTTCTAGCACATCAATGTGTTCAGCCAGGAAGCTCCACTGAGCATTGGCATTCAGAGTTTTTAGTAGAGTTTTATTACATAAGCATGATGGATTAAGTCACTGGTCAAGTGACTGAACTCAGCATCTCAGCCCCCTTCTTTGGGGGTTGGGTGACTGAAATTTCCAATACTCTAATCACATATTTGTTCTTTCTCCTAACCAGACCCATTCTGAGGCTAGCCAGGTTCTCCAACACAGGACTTTCCCAATTTGCATAGCAAAGACACTTCTATTATCAGGAAATCCCAAAAGTTTCTGAAACTGTGCCAAACAAGGAGACCCAAATCAGATATTCTTCATTACTCTATAGCTTATTATCGTATTAATGATTCCAGAATGTTCTGTATTTTTAAAAAATGATTTAACTTTGCTTGACCTAGTATCTCATTTATTTGACCATAGAGCCCTATTTCATGCACTCTACTTCCCCTCCACATACAAACACCCCCTTGAAAAGACAACTTGGGGAACACTACTCAAATTCTTATTTCTCTGTGCTCTGATGCTGTATTCCCAAATGTCTGATGGTAGGAAGGGCTGCATAATTTGTGTGGCCAAATGTAAAACCAAAATGTGGTATTCCTCATTAAAAGTTATTCAGAATTTCAAAGCAGCTACATACAGCATGAAGCCAAGCCTGGTCTCCTTTGAGCACAGATGGAAAACCCATGAAGCCAGCCCTACCAGATGACTCTCTCCAACTGTGTTTCCATCTCAAGAATGACAGCATCATATACCCAACTTCCCTCCCTCATCCTCACATCTAGTACCTCCCACCTCTAGAATCTCCCACTTCAATATCTCTCAAACTTGTCCACACTTCTTTATCCACCTGTCAACCTCCCTAAGACATGCTGTCATCACCCCTCATCTAGAAGATTGTCTCTGCCTTCCACCACTCACTCCCCACAAAGGTAGCAGGATGATCCAACTAAATGAAAATCTGTCATTGTTCCTTATTCCTGCCCCACCCACCCCACTGTCCTTGTTATGCTACCTCCACGACACCTCTTGCTTTGGGGATAAAGTTTAAACACCTTCACGAGGCTCATACGGCCCTTTCTGCTTATTTTTCAATTCTCAGCTTTCACCATTATTCTTCCTTCTGGTGCTATTCATAGATATATGAATGTATATATGTGTTTATATATATATGAATGTATATATGTTTACGTGTGTATATATACATATATATACACATGTATATACACGTCTATTGCATGTTAATGGAACTCACTCTGATTTTCCATGCATGCATACAGCATGTATTGATCATATCCATCTACCCTTCTTCTACCCTCACCCTCCCAACACACACTCCCTGGCCCCCTTCCTAGTAGTGGTCGTTATTCTACTTTTAGGCTGCATTTTCTTTTTTTTTAAGCTTTCACATATAAAAGAGAACAGTGGAGACTTACCGTTCTGTGTCTAGCTTGTTCTGCTTCCATTCTTTCTTCTCTGTCCTCATCCATTATAAGATAAGAAGCCCAGGCATAGAGTCAGACTTCATACAAAAACAAAACAGAAATAAGGTTAATAACCAAAGTTACAAGGATCTTCTATGTAAATATTAAAATGGTCTGTTGATTGAAAAAGAAAGTCATCCTTTTCCCACTGAATTGCTTTGGTAACTTTGTTGGTTCTATTTGTGGACTCTATTCTATTCCACTGATCTATTTGTCTATACTTATGTCAATAACACACAGTATTAATTACTCTTTTTAGGCTAAGTTTTAGATTATTTCATGGTATCTGTTATGTTAGTCCTCCAAATCAGTTCTTCTTCCAGATTGTTCAGCCATTATGGATCTTTTGCTTTTACCATATAAACTTAAATCGGCCTGTCAACTTCTACTTAAAAAGCCAGCTCAAAAGTTTATAGAATAGCATCAAATCTATGGATCAGTTTGGGAAGAATTGCCATCTTAACACCATCAAGTCTTCCAGTCTCTGAAATGGTGCACTTATTTACTTAGCTCTTCTTTAATTTCTCTTGGCAAAGTTTTGTAGCCTTCATTATAGAAGTCTTGCATGTCTTTGGTTATTAGCTTCTTTTCTGAGTATTTAAAGTTATTCTGTGCCATATATATATTAATTTTAATATTTTATTTTCTAATGTATTGTTACTAATATATAAAAATTCTATTAATTCTTCCTTTGGTCTTGTATCTAGCCATCTTTGCTAAATTCAACATGTTCATTCTAGAAAATTGTCTATAGACGGAACTGAATTTTATAAGTATATGATCATATCCTCTGTGAATTAAGAGAACTTAACCTTCCTTTCCAACTGTACACCTTTTATTTCTTTTTTGTGTGTTTGTTTTGTTTAATTGCATGGGCTAGCAACTCCAATACAGTGTTAAGGAGAAGTGGTAAACAGATATTCTTGTCCTATTCCCAATTAAGGAAAAAATATTAAGTAGTTCACAATTAAAATTACATTTGTTGTTGTTGCTGCTGCTTTGTATATGTACTGATGGACACACTACCCTAAAATCTGGCACCTTGGTACAGGAGCGAACAACAGAAGCAGGAAGGTTTCTTTCACCTTCTCCTCCCTCCACCCCTGAAGCAGGCCATAAACCTCTCTGACCTTCCTCTAAGTAGGTCACAAGACTCTCACCCCAGAGGTGCCCACACTATTTCCAGAAGAAATAAATATCCTTATTTCTGGAGAAGAATTTCCACCTAGTTTATTCCCAGTAGATCATAGCACCTTTGCCAACCACACTTGTACACAACTGTCCACTTGTCATCAAACCTAAGCATGCAAATGTACAGTTTCCCTGTTTCTTTGGGTCTTCTTTCTTTTGGTACTAGGGTTTGAACTCAGGGCCTATACTTTTAGCCACTCCACCACCCCATTTTTTTGTGATGAGTTTTTCAAGATAGGGCCTCTCAAACTATTTACCCAGGCTGGCTTCAAATTGCAATCCTCCTGATCTCTGCCTCCTGAGTAGCTAGGATTACAGGTGTGAACCACCAGTGCCCAGCAGAGAAAAACATAACTTTTTCTAAATGCCATCGATTTCATATCTCATCTCTCATACGGAAAATACTGGTTGCTAATAATTAACATAATTTTTTGTTTTGTATTATGATATTGATAAAATTGTGCAAAATTATAGTATCAATAAAGTACCAAAAAGCACACAATTTCTCTGTAACTTTTCTCCCATAATATATCTCATTAAGAATATAGTCTCAGGGTTCTATTTCCTAATAAGACAGTTGAAATAATTCTTTTTCATGGTTGTACAATATAGCATACAGATAGATTCACAGATTAATTTGTTTCATTTTGTTTTCAATTTCAGAGGCTTCTTTTTTCAGGAAAACTACTGTATGGTCTGGAAATACAGTTTTACCTCTTCCTTTCTAATTTTCAACCTTCTAATTGTCTTCCACTGAGTGATGCAAAAGCTAAATCTGCTAGCAGCTAAGTTATAAAGATGGTGATGGTTTCTGCCTCCTTCTGAAGTTGAGTGTACAGTATTTCTCCAGTAGTACATTCTTTTGAAGTGACTGTGCCTATTTTTTAAAATTGTTCACTTTAATATTCCCATCAGTACAACCCTACAACCGACCTCTTGTTATATCTCTCTGAGTTGTGTTTTTAGAAATAAAGTGATGAGCAAAGTATGAATTCACAAATCATACACTTTACTGTTATCCAGAGACTTTTTCTCAGGTTCACAAGCAGAGAGAATACCATGAACAGACCTCACAGGGAAAATACTCACTAGACAAGGTACATTAAGCACAGAGTGAGTGAGTTCCAAAATGACTGAAGTCCAATTACTCAAGTAGGATGGAGGCAGGCCTTTGTGGGAAGTAAAGCCTCATTAAACTTTGAAGTGTGCCTTCAGATTGGTGGATCTTGGGAGAGCCACAGTGGAGATCTGTGACAACACATGCGGTTCCTTGATGCTAGAGGAAGGTTCTGGTGTAGGCAGCAAGGCTTCAGATCTCCCAGGCCTGTTGTAGCTGAAGCGGTCTGTGTGGAGAGAGAGCTGGCAACCCATCCCTGCACATACCCTTGGTCTTTGCAGAAAAAACCGGCCAAGTCTAGCCTTGCTACAGCCTAAGCTCTGCAAGTAACAAACAGATTTCTTGAGTTTGGAGTCCAGTAGTTGAGGTCAAAAACTCATATATAGGCATCTGATGAGGTCTGGTGAGCATTCCTGAGAAGAGGGGAGAATTCACTCCAAGTTCTCACACATGGGATCCTATAAGGTTGTCCACTCTTAATATGTCAAAACCTCATGCAGCACACCACATAAGTATTTGAATCGCAACACTGCCTCAGTCATCTCCTCCTTACTTTGGTTCCCCTTCAGGCTGAGTAGTTGTTCAGATAACTTCTGATTACACCACTGCTGGACACGGGTTATTCCATCAGATGCAGACATGTTTGCTTGGCCTAAGGCCTTCTGGTGAGATATAGTTGTGACAAACATAGTGTAAGACACAAATGGACTAGGCTTGGGTTTTGGAGAGAGCATAGGTAGTATGCAAAAGCAGATATAAAGGAAATCAGGCTGTGTACATGTCTGTATAGCAAGAGACATCAAATCTCCAGTGGCACAGATTGGAGAATAGTAGAGAGTAAAGAGTGAAGACAGAGAATGCAAAGTTGGCAAATTCAGTACTTGTCTGAAGGGAAATGACCTCTCTGAAGACCCAAGGTGCCTCCTCACTGATACTAATACTGCATAGCTTTTCTTCACTAATTTTCTAGTTTTCCTTTCCCATCTTATTTCAGTCTTACTTTTGATGAACTAAGTTAAACTTTTTTCAGTTCCATTCTGTACATGAGATTTTCAATTATGTCCATTTTGCCTCTGGCTGGCCCTTGACATTGGTCCTTTGTAGCCATGTACCAAGTACCTACACCAAACCAATTTTCCCCCATAAGACTCATGCACATAGCAGACACCATGGCTCATGTCTGTAATCCCAGCTTTTGGGGAGGCAGAAAGAGGAGGATCATGATTTGAAGACAGCCTGGGCAAAAAGTTAGCAAGGCTCTATCTCAAAGAACAGGCCAGGCATGGTGGGTTCACATCCATAATCCCAGCTATGTAAGAGGTGGAGGTAGGAAGAGCCCTGAGTTCTTTTTGCCCAGTACAACAAAATTTTTAAAAAAGACTCAGACACAACATGGGATTGACTATGTTCTTGACTCCAGTTATTCCTTCTACCCAATGAGCATTTCCTGGTCACTACTTTTCTGTAGTTACATATGAATTTTTCTGTAGTTACATATGAATTATATAGTTACATATTCATGTGTAGTTACATATTCACATGTAGTTACATATGAATTTATAGTCAGATGTGGTGGTGCATGCCTGTTATCCCAGCACTCAGGAGGCTGAGGCAGGAGGATGTTGAATTTGAGGCCAGCCTGGACTATGTAACCAAGACCTGGGCTTCAAAAAAAAAAATGAGGTTACATATGACTTTACTTGCATCTCTTTAATACATCGATTCCTGTCATCTGCTGTGATGCTGTGATTATTAAAGTATAGTTTTATTCATTCTTTGAACAAACAGACACTGCTTGAAGTAACTCAGACTGATTCATCTGTGGATTCTCAGTTTCTGGAATGATGACCTGAGCCATGGTAAATACGTAATCATGAAGGGCTGTGCTCTAATCATTACAGAGTCCATGGGCTCCATTACACATTCACTGTGCTTTTGTTAATATGACCATTTGATTTTTTTTTTCTTAGTTGAAAACCATTAGTTAACATAAGTTACAATCAGTAAGACCTGCCCCTGTTTGTATGTTAGGTGGTTGGTCTCTTTGCCACTTTTTTTGTTTTGTTTTTTGAGATACAGTCTTGCTTTGTAGCTCAGGCTGGTCTCAAGTTCATGACCCTCCTTCCTCAGCCTCCCGACTGCTGGGATTACAGGTGTGACCCACCAGGCCCAGCCTTGTCCCTGTTTTCTAAAGAAGTTTTTTTCTATTTTAGGTCTCCCTCAACTTTTATTTATGAGACTAATCTTTATAATGTAAATGTAGATCTGGAAATCCATGACACATTTTATCCTCTGAGAGTATATCCTGCAGTCTGTGGAGTTAACTCCCATGGTTATAGTTGGGTAAATGTCCCCAAAGCTCCATGTGAAAAGACTTAGTCCCAGGGTGGAGAAATGACCCAAACATTGTATGCACATATGAATAAAAGAAAAACAAAAAGACTTGGTCCCAAGGATGGAATTACTGATAGATGGTGGAACCTTTGAGAGGGGGGGACCCCATAGGAGATCCTTAGGTCATTAGTAGCATACTCCCAAAAGGAATTATGAGACCCCAACCCTTCCCTCTTTCTCTCTACTCCCTACTTTATGACAGAAGCAGGTTTGCTCTGCCATGTGCTCCCATCATGATGTGCTGCCTCACCCCAGGCCCAAGACAATGGGGTAAATGTATCCTGGATGGGAACCCTCAAAACAGTGAGCCAAAATAAACCTTTATAAATTGATTATGTCGGGTGTTTTGTTATAGTAACAACAGTCAGTCTGTCCCTCCAGCTTTCAGTCAGTCATCTGTTTAATAAGTATCTCTTCTGTCTCCATCAGGGTATCTATTAAAAATATAAGCAGGTTGTGATGGCTCACACCTGTGACCCTAGCTCTCTGGAGGCTGAGGCAGGAGAACTGCAAGTTCAAGGACATCCTGGGCTATATAGTGAGACCCTACCTCAAAAACAAATAAAAGTAAAAAGCATTCATGAATCCTCCATAAAACTACAAAAATCCCTCCAAGGTAATGTGGGTTGAATAATCAGTGATATTTGCCCATCGTTTGTTAAATTAGCTAAGAGCCTCAACCATATGACTGTATTATTTTCCATACTACATTTCCTGGACTTATCCATAAGAATCTCATGATTACTTTTTGTCAGGTGTCTCCCCTAAATAATGCTCTCCAGCAGTTCTCTCTTCTACCAGAAAATGATGTTAGCTGGGCACGCCTAGTTTGCAATGAACCCAAGCTGGCGCCTACTGTCAAATAAAAGGATTCTAATTTGTTTAACAAAGTCTCCTGCTTCCTGGACTTGTAACACCTCCAGGCTTTCCCTGCTTGGTGCTAAAGGAAGGTGTTACACTTGCAGAGAAAAAACAACTTGGCACTCACTTCCAGGAGAGAGGTCACTCCTCCTTATTGCTGTCACAACCTAACACATGCAGGCAAAGTAAAGGAAATCAGCATGACTCATTCCCCTACTGTGCCTATTGGTGACAAGTCAGAAGAGAGTCTCACCCTCATTGTTTCCCAGCACACACACAAGGTCTTCAGAGCTCTGCACACAAGACTGGCCTTGAAGTCACCTGCAGACACCTTCCTACTTACTTTCTACTTTCTCTTCGATTCCCAAGTGTTAGAAATAGACCCCCAAAGACCATGGGGGTCACAATTGAAAACACAGAAATGGAGAATTGTCTTGGCAAGACAAAATTTACTTCTGCAGAAGGGTGTGTAGGCACACAGGCACAGCAAGCATAAGGAGCAGGTAATAAGTCCTTATTTTTATTCCTGATGCAGTGGGCCCTGCCACTTTACTCAGACTGGTTGAGTTCGGGTACACAATCTACTTACAATTGGCTAATGCTACACTTGGAATTTGGTGGTGGGGTAGGTAGTAATTTCAGTGCAAAAACAGTGCTCAGTGAACAAGAATTTGGAACGGCAAGCAGAAAAGATGGCAACACATGTTGATAGAAAAGACTGCTTTCCTTACAGTTCCCCCCTCTTTTTATTTTTTTTTCTTTTCCTTAAAATCATTTAACATTATTTGACTTTCTATTTCAGCTGTACTCAACAATTGGTGAGATATGGGGTTTGTTTAGTTAGGGTGGCTTCTATGAGTCTAAGAATTAGTCCCTGTATACAGGGTATAATACAACACCCAATTAAAGTCAGTGCCCCAAATACAACAATGAGGAATGTTAAGATAGGGGTCATGACTCCCTTCCATTTTACAAACCATTGTTTTAGTCAGCTAATTAGGGGGTCATTTATCCCTGAGTTCTTTTCCAGTTGTTTGACACAGCTCTCAGGAGTTGGACAGCCTTGGTTATGGTCCTATCCAGAAGTGTGTCGTTGGGGATGAATGTGCAACATTTGCCCCCAATCAAGACACATACCATTCCCCCCTTTTTTGCCAGAAACATGTATAGAGCCATCAGGTTTTCCTATGTCGTCTTACTAGTGGGTCTAGTTATTCTGTAATTCCCTTCACTACATCCCTAGTATAATTGAAAAATCTCTGGTTATAATATAGTTAATCCAATCCACATTCTTATTAATAGTGGACCACCCGAATAGTGCTGATTGAAATCCTGCTGCTATTTCATTATTTGCTTTGAATTCATCAGAGACACCCCATGGGACTCTAATGGCATTTATGTAGACATGGTTAGGGAAGGTTTGGGTTTTCGGAATGCCAGGGTGAAAAGGACAGCCAATTGGACTAAAGAGCAAGTCCCACTCCATTTGACTGGAAGAGTCTCAAGTAAAGATCCACCACAATACCACCAGACATCTGCCCTGGTGACAATTAGAGCAGACTTACTGCTCATCTCTTCAAAGGATCGGCCTTCACTGCACCAGGATGTGGTTCCTAGAAACTGTTGCCCTTCCCCACTTCTCCACCACCTAGAGATGCAAGAGGCAAAGTTAGAGCTTTGAAGCCTAACTTCACACCTGTAATCCCAGCTACTCAAGAGCTTTGAGTTTCGGGTCTAATTGACTGAGATGACTTTAGCCAATCATGGTCATTAATCATGGGAAACAGTAGTGACAAGGTCCCGCAAGACCCATTGCTCCAGTATGTTCCTTCTTAAAAGAGGGCAATCATGCATGCCATACCAGCAGGGTCAGTGGTCCACCCCAGAGGGAAAGAGACAACTAGGGGTTCCAGTCTTTCTGTCACACATGTATAGCAATCACATTTGTTTAAAGTGCAGATAGAATATTTAATCCATTCCAACCAGGCATTTGTTTCCCCATAACCAGTTTTAATAACTATAGTTTGTCTCAGATTTTTGACTTCCACTACAGTTACCCTGGTCTAATTATGATGGAACTGTGGGATAGTGTTGGGGACAGGGCATTAGAGGGTGCTGTGGTAGTAGGTTCTTTGAGTAATTCTAAGAGAAATGAACCTGTAGGATCAGTGTTCATAATAAGATTAGCTCCTAATCCATACTGCCTTAAAACAGATGGCTCTATAATCATAGAATGGAGATTGTTTATGTCAGCATTGGAGGGGCTGACAATTGGGAGGGGGAATAACTTTCTTAAGCTGGATTTTTGTCCCTTAATTTCTTCCCCCCAATTATCCTTTCCCCATTCTTTGGGGTGGTAGTAGGTTAGTGAGACACATTCCCAGGTGTAGTCATCCACCCTATCATGTCCCATCCAGAACACGGGTGGTAACCATCTTCATAACTACCCTTTCCATAACCAGGGGTGGGGTCTGCACACATATATGTAGTCTCAGCTGTTGTCTGGATATAATGCTGATTCTGAAGATCCCCACAGGGTATTACAACACATGCATCAAATTCAATAGATATAGGGGAAGAGGTCTGAGTGATAAGATAGTAGTCAGACAGTTTCCCAAATTGAAAAGGAATATCAACTTTATTTCAGACTCTTTAAGGTTACTTTTGTGTTGCTGGGACTTGAAGACACAGTCCATTATTCCTCTCTGGGAGCTTGTTTTATTCAGGTGTAGTGGGTCCATCCCTTCTCAGTACTCACGTACTACTGTCTCAGTAATGAGTAACACCTGATAAGGTCCCTCCCAGGATGGCTGGAGTTTCCCTCCACTCCAAGTCTGGATCAGGATGTAATCTCCTAGTGAGGATGCACTGGAAATCCGAGCGGTGGAGTCTGGGCCAGCAGTCCCTGTTGCCTAAGGGATGATAGAGCTGAAGAAAGATTGGACACATAATTTTGGAGAAACTGATCCATAAGCAAAGGTTATATTGCAAAAAGTTACCGTACTAACCTCACAACCATAATCATAAGCAAATGATGCTTTTTGAACTTTGGCTCTTTTAAATACTTTTTCTTTCATCTGGGATAAACTTATAGGCCTTTAGGGGAAAAAGGAATACCTCCACAGCCTTCAGTTCCTTTTACCCTAAAATAAGTTACATTTGCTTCCCCATAGACAAGGCATTGCTTTTTACTTTTTGAATCTAATGTCCTGCCTTTTAGTTTCAAAGACTTATCTAAATTTAAGATTACTAGGGCTGTTAACTTAAATTTTTACTTTTAGAGTAAGATTTAGCAAAACTTTTAGACTTCTTACAAGCTTAGGGAGACAGTGTTAGTGCCCCCAGATAGAATTGCTTTGTATTTTTATTAGCCAAGTGTTTGTCACCTTAAATTTCTATAACTTTAGCCCCATAAACTTTTTCTTTTCTTTTTTTTTTTTTTAGTAGCACTGGGTTTTGAACTCAGGGCTTTGCACTTACAAGGCAGGTGCTCTACTCTCTGAGCTACACCTCCAGTACCCCCATAAACTTTTGTATAGCATTTAAATGAAATTTAAACATACAGTCCATGCATTTTTAGCATGATAAATGTATTAAAATCACTGAAAAGACATTTAGTTAGGACCCAGTTTCCTAAAGAGTCAAAACCTTGATGAATTTCAGAAGCAATATTTTGACTTTAGGAAATCCCTTAGATAACTCTTAAATTACAGCCAACTTAATTACACACATAAACTTTCATAAACTCCATCTATCATATAATTTTAAGACTTATTCCGGACCTTTATGTGATATTCTGAACCTTCTGATGGTTTGTCCTTATCCCTCTTATTTGTAACAGTCCTTAGTCTTTAGGACAAATATTTCTTTATGAAATTCTTTCTCATCCAAAAGCATTTCTCCCTTTAACTTTTTCCCAAACACATACTTGATACCTTTTTATGTCCTTTCTACCTGTCGACTTGTTGACTTTGTAACTTGTATTTTAAAATAACTTTTATAAGAATTTTAAATTTAAATAAAATTGTCTTTTCAGTTAGCCTTATTTTTACTATTTAGACCCATGAAGAAAGGCAGACACATCCAATTATGAAAGACTTGAATGTAAGACAGGATGAAACAGATCAAGATTACTGTCCATAAAATAATGCCTGTATTTTAGTTAGACCAGGTTGAAATAAAACCTTGAAAACTTGGTTTTTCTAAAAAGTAGCAGCAGAAGAGGTGAGGGGGAGAACAGAATCAGCAATTCCTTTATATTAACTCTATAATAAGAATAATTTTAAAGTTCTTTAAACACATGCTTTTGCAAAAAACTTTTAAATTAGGCATGCTATAAATGTCATTTTAAGCACGTATTGATGACCTGGAATTCCAGAACAATTCTAAGTTCAAGACTAATAGACATACACACAAAGACACATAAAAACAACTAGAGTGCACTCAGAGAAAAACCTTTTAAACCATGTGTAAGTGAGAATTTTCCTTAGGGTAGTAACAAGATAATCTCAGGGCCTTTAATTTTTATGCAAATCACAACAGATCTCTTTAAACCTCCTGTTTTAATATGTACCATCCCTTCCCTGCTAAAGACCAAAATAGAATCCAAATTTCTGTCAGACAAAGTGCAGAAACTCAAAATCCATTTAAAAGTAACACAAATGGCTCAAAATACCAAAGTTGCAATTGGAGTCTTTTAAAGCCAAATTCTGAGACATCTTAATGTTAGGTTTGGCCATATATTATTTTTTTAATCCTCCTTTTCAAAATTTTACACATTTATTAGTACTCATAGTGCAGTAAGCAGCACTCATAAAATCCTAAAGGAGAAATCACCAGGACTGCATTTTCTCCTATGCTGTCTCAATTTGTGCCTGGAGAAGAAAGACAGAAGGAAGAAAAGACAGAAATGGAGCTGTGCATATCTGCATCTGTTCCCTTTATTCGGAACAATTAATCTATACCCTTAAGGACAGATGTCTCCTTACACTTTAAGGAACCTATTAACTAAACCTGCAATGATTTTTATGGAGGCATCCCTTTCTAACCATTGCACCTCCCCAGTCTTTATTGTTGGTCCCTTTCCCATCCTCTAGGGGGTCCCCTTACTAGGCATATTGACCACAGGACTAAGATCAAAGAGCAGGATCTTAACTTAAAAATGGCCTCTTTTAATACTTCAGATTTGCCTCTAGAGAGTGCTTTTAAAATAACCTCTAATAGTTTACCTTGTGCTACAGCAAATTTGTTATTAGTCAAACCTTTTAAAGAAAATTTACGAAGCCTAGTTTTGGGTAGAAAGCTGGCATCCTATATCCTCCTCCAGAAAAAGGACACAGGATGCATGAGTCCACCCTCTTAATTTATATCAAAAATTAGTTCTTCAAATAAGAATTTGTATGTCAGGCTAGGAAAAGGAATTACATTTCCAGTGAAACTGGTGATATCTGACTATGTTAGTAAGCATGGAAAAGGTAGACTGAATTAGCCCATCAAGAGTTAATTTCAGGGAAGGAGCACTTATAATCATAAAAAAGAAAAATCCAAATGCCTTATTGAATCCATAACAGAAACCAAAAAGGGGGCTGTCTTGTTGCCTTTTAGCTGATGTAACATACTGGAATACTAAGATCCCAATTTGTAGGAGGTAGACAAGCTTAGACAGAAAATTGAAATTCCTTCTCTGGTCCCTCCAGCCTGTGTACACACGAGGCTGGTGATGTGGATCCAAAACCCTGACAGCAATCACGTTGTGTCTTGGCCAGAAGAGCAAATGGGACAGCCCATGGTTGCCACCTGCAGCGACCTGGACATGACCTGTTCCCTCTCCTGGCCTTGACGTGTCTGTGATGGGAAAAGTGTCCATTGGGAAAACAGGACTTAGAGGGGTTAACTGTTAGTAGAGAGTCTGAAGTTTGGAGCTACTTCTCCTGGATTATTTTCCACCTATATAATCCAGGTGGGAAGTAGCTCCAAACCTCAGCCACATGTCATTTATATTAGTTTCATCTTCCTTAGAGCTCTTTTTACTTGTGGTATTACCCATCCTGGTTTACCTGGTTGGTGAGAATGCCTGGTAGATGCTCAACCTCCCTGATTTTCTGGAGGTGTCTCACACACTACCCCACGCACTTCCTCTGTCTCCCACTGATTCCCTCATGGGACAATATCCAGTTGCTGGGGCTACTTGGCAATATGCAGGTCAGAATAAGCTCCTGAGTAGGTTTGCATGGACTGCCATTAAGCCATATGTTGTCACCTGGATATCCACAGAACTGCGGATTGGGACTCCACGCTTGCCCCATGTCTCAGACACGTTTAATTCACACTCACACACCTCTGAGATCCTCCCTGACCACCAAGGAATACTTTACCACTCCATAGCATTTCTTACCTTGGTCTTGCGCACAGAATCATCGCGGTGCTTACTAAGGCCCTTTCTTCCTGCATTGCCGAGAAAATTCAGGCCCAGAATGAATTTCCAATCCAAGACTGCCAGTCACATGATACCGCGCGGTGTCACCACAACGAGGCCGAGGGACGCATCTCCCTTGGGGGGAAGGGGCTTCCTAACACCTCTCCAGGGTAGAATTATCCTCACAAGCTCCCAAACTGTTAGAAATTAGACCCCCGATGACCACCGGGGTCACAATTGAAGACACAGAAATGGAGATTTGTCTCCGCAAGGCAAAATTTCTTCTGCAGAAGAGTGCGCAAAAGCACAAATAGCAAGCAAAAGGCCCTCATTTTCATTCCGGATGCAGTGGGCCCTGTCCCTTAACTCAGGTTGGTTTTGGTTACTCGGGTTGAGTTTGGATGCACAGTCTGCTGGCGATTGGCTGGCTAATACTACACTTGGAATTTGGGGGTAGGTAGTAATTTCGCTGCAAAAACGGAGCTCAGTGAATAAGAACTGGGACCAGCAAGCAGCTAAGATGGTGACACACTTTGATAGAAAAGACTTCTTTACTCACACAGATCACTCTCACAAAATTTCAACTGTCACTTAGGAAACATTCATTGCTATGGATGTTCCCAAAATACAGGTTTTTCTGGCATGGCTTCTGATGATTTTTTTTTTTCTCTGACAGAGATTATTTTGGAGGATGGTACTCAATATGTACTTGAATTTGGATTTTATTTTCTGCTTGACCTAAATTCATTCATTTTTAATAACAGGAATTAAAAAATTTCCATTTAGTTATAAATTTCTCCATGCAGGTTAGAAGTAGTTTTGGAAATTATATTCAATAGATTTGAGTTTTTACTTCTGGTTTACAGCTCTCCTTCTTAGACAGAGTTCATAATTTCACTAACTCATTTCTTCATATAAAAGAAATCTTATCCAGGACATTGTTGTAAATTTCAACAAACTCCTAGAAACTCTAGCTTGAGTGAACCCTATCCTTGCTATCTGTCATTTCTGCAAGAAAATATAATGAAAGTAATTCCACTTAATAATTTTTTTTGCTTGGAAGTTCGAACAAAAAGTTTAGCTCAAGAGACTGAGGCAAGAAGATCACAAGTTAAAGCCAACCTGGGCTACATAGCAAGACCCAGTCTCAAAACTTAAAAAAAAAGAAAGCTTGTGAGCTGGTAGAATAGCTCAAGTGGTAGAGTGTTTGTCTAGCAAGCATGAGGCCCTAAGTTCAAATCACTGTATCACCAAAAAATAAAATAAAGTTTGTAAGTGAATTGAGTTTGTCATATGATGGTTTCCAATATAAAACACCATTCCACTACCAGACCCTGCTATGACCTTTCTCAACTTCCCATAGATGTACTTAAGATGAACAAAATGATGAATACCAAAACCAAAATCAAAACTGACAACCGACAGGAAAAAGCAAGGATACTTCTAAAGCTGTATGCAAAAGTTTACTTGTTCTCCGTTCCTATGTCACTGGGAAAAAGGACAAATCTATAGGCAAGAAAACAAGTAGAAAATGCCTTCACCTTGTCCCAATTAGAAAGATAAGACTGCCATGAAGAAGTGAGACAAAAACATACAAGAGGGGAAATCCTGGAATTCTTTTTCTAGGAATGTAAATCATGGGTACAAATAAAATGCTTCAATGGACAGAAAAAGAAAAAGGAAGATAAGACTGCAGGAAACCTTAGCCAGCTAACCTTCCTCCATGAGGCAGAATAGATAGATGAGGAGGGAAATTATATTTTAATCAATATTTAAAGGGCCAGACTCTGACATTGGGACAAGGAGAACCAGAGGAGGTGGCCCCTTTCTATCTTTTACATGCTAAGTTAGAGACTGGGAGACAAAGAGGCGCTACCTGCTTCTGCTTTCCTCTTTCAGAGGTTAAGGAGCTGCAAGGCTTTGGATGGGTGGAAAGGGAAGTTCTGAAGCATTCTATTGTCTCTGACTTAGGGTGTGATTTGGGAGCGTGACCCCTCCCTGTCAGTCATCTCAGCCACCTGGACCCATTATCTTTGAACACATGTACTTCCCCAGCTCTCCAGTATAAAACTAGGGGTGTGGACCACCATCTTCAGTCTTTGCTCCCACTTCCTGTGCGCGAGACAGGAAATGTTTCTCTCTCTTTTTCTCCCCCTCCACCTTATCTTTACTTTATCCTGTTATACTAAAATAAATCCTTGCTAAAACTGTCACCTTGTGAGACTCCTTGTTGTGAGACACCTTCAAATGCTTTTCAATGTTTTCAGAGAACCTGTGATTTTGCACAGAAACTGGGGAGCTGTGGGAGCCCCCTCATCTGTCCTCTGGTGACATCTTATGGGGAAGCTGTGTTTTGGAGAAGCTGGAGTGTTCCCTCCTCGTTCTCCTTGCTTCTCTCTCTGTTAAAACATTTAAACCCAATTTTTAAATCTCCTAAATTAGGTGGGAACTGGGGTACTATTGGAGGTGTTGTGGTTTCCTACATAAAACCAATGGAGATCATGAGGCAGAAAAAAACTGTGACAGTAGTCAGCGCAGACAGTTGTCATGTGTCACAGGTCTCACCATTCAGAGGCACTGAGTAGAAGACTCCATCTCAGGCACAAGAGTCACTACAGGGAAACCTGTGCCAGGCTGGAAATCCAGTGAGGAGCTGCACATCACCCAGCTGACTAGTTACATATCTGGGAAGGACACAGCCAAGCACTAGTAAACTGACTGATCAGAAAGGAATAAGGCTCTGTTTGGTAACATTTGCCAATTTCCGTGGTGTAAATACTATCATCATGCTGGATCTCAACTGTTACCATCACGGAACCATCAGTTGGAAAGAGATGGATACAACTCTGAGTGGGTTTAAGTTGGATCCACCACATTCCTTGGAAAGTACTGGATGCAGATGACTTTCTCCCCATTCAAGAATAAGTAAAGAGGCTGTAAGAAAGAAAAAAAAAAAATCCCTTGGAAAGAAGGGGGGAGAATGACAATAATAACTACCAGGGATTGAGTACTTCCTGTTGAAAGCACTTTGTAATTTACAGGCAGTGTCTCTTTCAATCCTCATGTCAACTATGAAGTAGGTGATATTATCACAATGTTAAAACAACAGTGTAAGGTTTAGGGAGATGAAGTGACTTGTTTTAGGGTGGGATATGGTGTGCATGCCAGTAATCCCAACACTTGGGAGGCAGAGACAGGAGGATCGTGAATTCAAGGCCATCCTGAGCCACACAATGAGACCCTGCGTCAAAACACTAAAAAAAAAAAATTAAAGAATTAAAGAATTTAAAAAAATAATTTGAGCTGCTCACATGGATATTAAGTGGTAGACCTGCTCTCTGGATTGCTGACTTCCAAAATCCAAGTGTACTAAACACAAAGTAAACATGCAATAAATGAGCAGATTTCTTGACTCACAATAAACCAGTCATCTTGTAAATTGCCATTTTGCAGGGTTTTTGTTTTCTCTTTTGAACTAATGAGGGATTTGTGTTTTGGACTTTTTAACCACTCTTTCCTAATTTAGAATGACAGGCCTGTGAGGTGCATGTGTGTGTATGTGCGTGTGGGGGTATGTTGGAGGATATTCAGAGAATTGAGGACCAGGGTCCTTGAATTTCTATGCAGGATTCTGTAATGGCGTAGAGAGAAACTAGAGGCTGAGAATGATATTCCCACTGCCTCCTCTCAGTCTTCCCGTGTTCCCCTCAATTCGTGCCGGTCACTCTCTTTGCATCTGTCATGAGCCTGAATGTTCTAACACACATGTGAATAAGTCATTCAACACTCTTGCTTCATGGTGGCTTGATATACAGTGACTTTTATTCAACCACCTCCTTCCGAAGGCTCACTGGAGACCTTTGTACATCTGTGTGCCCCACCTCGATTATGTTGAATTCTAGAAAATTGCACTCTGACCACAAACTTCCAGCTCTCCCACATCTAACTCACTACTTGGACTTTGCTCTATCCAAGTCCTCCACCCCAGCAACTGATTGTTCCTAGGTTTCCCTCTAACTTTCAGGCCCTTCCTGTACTCAGTCCTGCTCCCAGGATGTATCAGTTCAATCATTGTCCATTGAGCCCACCATCTTTGCCCTTGTGTGCCCATCACACCCTGGCCTCATTCACCTGCTCTCTCTGCTCCTGTACTCAACTGCTCAAGGGCTTCAGAAAAATCATGTAGTTAGGTTCTTGGACCTGTTTATTCTTTCTCATGGCTCAGAAATCCTTTGGTGAATGTTTTGTTAGATTTTTTTTCTCCTATTCCTCATGGCAGCTATTCTAAACTTCCACTCTCAACTCCCACACTCTTCAGATCCTCCCCAGCCTTAGAAGAGGATGTGGACCCCCACTTCACAGGTGTGTTGCCAGAAGGCAGTGCTTGGGCTAGGGTTTAGCTCAGTGTCACCAAAAAAAAAAAAAATCAGAAGGGGGTGCTCTGCACACTTGGGGCTTCAGGGAACTGAAAAGCCCTCAGTCCACACACCTGAGCGCAGGAAGTCCGGCATCCTTGAAAGCTCCACATTTCCACTGAATTGCACCAAAGTCTTCAGGGTTTTCACAGCCAAAAGAGGGTCAGTTTGCCTTCCACAGCCAAGTAGAGATGGTCCTGTAGTCTGATGAATGCTCACTACCATGACTTCCGGCTGGCATACATATTGTTGACATCTACGTAATCCAACAATGTGCTGAATCACTACTCATGGCTGCTGGCTCCTTCTCTGATCCTGCAGGATGGGCTGGGGGCATGACTTAAGTGGTAGTATGCCTACCTAATAAGAACAAGGCCCTGAGTTCAAACCCCAGTACCACCAATAAATAAATAAATAGATAGATATATAGATAAATGAATAAATAAACAACAAATGAACAAAAACCCCTAAGGCCAAATATCTTTGATCTGGTCTTGATTACAATTGTGGTTATACAGAAGTTCCATGTGTTTCAGTTGCAGGAACCTTGGAGGTAGATATGGACAGAGACATTTTCAGTCTACAAAACAATGAGCTTACCATTCCACAATGTTGTAGAGATAAGGATCAAAGATGGACACTATGAACCAAGGAGATGTCTTGAACACACTAGAAACATAAACATCAGCCAGGTTGGGGTGAAGGTCTGTCCTCAACAGATTTGTGTTTCTTGTCATCGTGAAATTGATTCTGCCTATGTGAGTTTAATATATTTCCCAGCTACATCTTCATTTCTAACTATAATGATTTATAATTCCAGAATTCTTAGTTTTGACTAAGGATTACTTGACTCTTAAAGAAATTTTATTTCCTCATTGTTCTAGGGGGTTCAATTTAAATTTTGTCCTCAACATTGTAACTGATCTTACTGTAATTAATAACTATAAAAGAATTATCCTTTATGTTGATGGGATTGGGAAAAATACATCTATTTTCTTTCTTTTGTAGACTGTGGTTATAAAATAAATGATGATTGTATTAGAATCTTTTTCAACATTTTTTGTGAAAAAGTCTCAACCTCCCCAAAAGTATCTGAATGGTACAATGAGACCCATGTCCCCATCATCCAGATTTAACAATTACCAAGAAATTGCCACAAGCATTGAGAAACATTTAAAAAGTGCAATGCAGAAACTTAGCTGTATATTTTATAGTGATCCTCTGAGCAGAGACCTCTGAGGTTGAAGGGTCCTGGGCTCAGGCATCTGGCACCCCACAGGGACGGCCATTCTTTCCCCAAGGGACACTCAGGACATACTCAGGGTATATCTACTATTTTAATTTTCCTTTCCTTCTCTGCCTCATCGGTTATGTATTTGACTTTTAAAAAGTGATAATTACATAAATAATATATAGGCATTGCAATCCATCAAACACTATAGGAGAGTTGCTGTTTTTCACTTTTTTTTAAGTTCCCAGTCTCTCCTTATTTTTGAGGTAACTATAATATTGGTATTTGCAGATTGTTTTGTATCACCCAACACTTTTTCTTCATCTTCTCACAATTATGCACAAATATATTGTGTCAGTTACAAAGCTCTTGTCTCTCTTATACCTCAGCCCTGTTTTGTGACACTGGGATTGTGACTGCAAAACCACATTTCTCCTTTGCTCTCTGGCTTCCTGTTTAGGATCCTTGTTGGCTTCCGGTTTGCTAACGGATCCCTTGAGTCTCACCCCAGCAATGCTTCTTTCCGGCAGTTGCACCCACTGCCTGTCAAGGAACTGAATCTGTCTTGCAGGTTTTCTATTGCAGAGCCGATTCCTCACACCAGACCCCTGTGCTCCTCTCAGAGGTCTGGGTCCTTGTTCTCCCCCAGCATCCCTCCCACCCCCACCTCACCCCCTCCCTCCAGCACCTGTTGAACAGAACCTTCTCAGAAGTCTCCATATTTTCTCCATTAAAGTAACTGATACAATTTTTCTCTTCTGACAGTGACCAACACAGATGTATACATACGTTGGATTTTTTTTCTTCTCCTCACCAATCTAAGTAGGTATTTATTTACAATAAATAGAATACCATGCTGAATACTCTGCATGGTTCATGGGCATCTTTCCAGATCAATACATATAACTCTATCTAATTCTTCTCAATAGCTACATAATATTCCATTATACAGACATACTATACTCAACCATTCTGATGATAGATATATAAATTTTGCTATTACAAAAATGCTGTAGTCAACATCACTGTTCATATACCATTTTACTCCAATACATTTGCTGTGTCAAAGAGTATTTGTATTTTTATATATTGCAGGTACTGAACTGAGTTAATTACGCTCCTTGGTTTATGGTACCCTACTACTATTAGTTGGTGCAAGGCCTTTCTTTTTGTTTTATATTTTCCCCTCTTATTTCCGTTCCCAATCTTTCTCTTCTTTCTACAAGCATCCGTCCTAGTGTAAATATGTCTTTGTAATCTTTTTTCCACAGGAATACTTTTATCTGTTCCTTTGAACATCTGTGTGAAAATTTTGCTATCATGTTATCAGAAGTGCAATTGCCATCTATACTGGAAGTGCAAACAATTAACAAAGAAGGACTGCATCGGTTTAACAGAGTAAACTGAGAATTATCATTTCCCCAAATCCTCTCCTACACACGCTATTGTTATATTCTTCCATGCCCATGGAATAGTCCACCTGGTGAAATTAAGTCTTTCCTTGTATACTTGTTAACAATTCAGGTTTTGCCTTGTGGATATCCTGATTGCTGTTTTCCCCCCCACTGATTGCAAAGTCTCTTGTTCATACTAAACAGTAATTTCTTTCCATCTCCCCCATGAAACTTATGCATTTTTAAATAGTTTAGCCCTGTATCAATCTACTTTTGTTACTATAGTGAAGTACTTGAGTCAGTCTACTTTATAAAGAATAGAGATTTATTTTGGCTCATAATTCTATAGTTGTAAGGTCAAGGGGCCATATCTGTGATGGCCTGTTTGCTGGAAGAGTCCTGAGGTGACATATGATAGGAGATAGGGAACATGTGTATATCTTCTCTGGTCTCTCTCTCTTCTTGTAAAGCCACCTGTGTTCAGTGCAGGGGCTCCATACTGATTATTTTATCTAATCCTAATCACTTCCCAAAGGCCCCACCTGTTAAAACAATAGTCTTATTAATTTTCCGCTCTTCTAATACCTCACAATGAGGATTGTTTCAACATATTGACCCATGGCGGGCACAGTCAAAGCATATCCAGACCATAGCACACTTTTAGACGCTTTACAGTGTTGTGGCTGTTAGAAAGAGTATTTATTTTCTACTCTGCAGAGTTTTCTGTAAAGCTTGTCTGTGATCATCTTGTTGGTTCTCTTGTGTTTTTCTCTGTAAATAATAATATTAGCTACAAGTAATGAAAATTTTTATGCAGCCATGAAGAAGAACGAAATGTTATCATTCGCTGGTAAATGGATGGAATTGGAGAACATCATTCTGAGTGAGGTTAGCCTGGCCCAAAAGACCAAAAGTCGTATGTTCTCCCTCATATGTGGACATTAGATCAAGGGCAAACACAGCAAGGGGATTGGACTATGAGCACATGATAAAAGCGAGAGCACACAAGGGAGGGGTGAGGATAGGTAAGACACCTAAAAAACTAGCTAGCATTTGTTGCCCTTAACGCAGAGAAACTAAAGCAGATACCTTAAAGCAACTGAGGCCAATAGGAAAAGGGGAACAGGTACTAGAGAAAAGGTGAGATCAAAAAGAATTAACCTAGAAGGTAACACCCACGCACAGGAAATCAATGTGAGTCAATGCCCTGTATAGCTATCCTTATCTCAACCAGCAAAAACCCTTATTCCTTCCTATTATTGCTTATACTCTCTCTACCACAAAATTAGAAATAAGGGCAAAATAGTTTCTGCTGGGTATTGAGGGGGTGGGCGGGAGAGGGAGGGGGTGGGGGCAGGGGGGAGAAATGAACCAAGCCTTGTATGCACATATGAATAATAAAAGAAAAAAAAAGATATGTGGATAATTATTTAAAAAAAAAAAGAAAATTTTTGTCACTCTTAATCCTTAAATACATTGCACTTCTTTAATCTTATTTTATTGATAAGGTACTATGGTCAGCAGCAATGGTGATGCAGAAGACATTGTTATTTGGATTTCAACTTTAAAGGGAATGCGTCTTGAAATGTTACAGTAATTATCATGCTTGCTTAGATATTTGGTAAATAGCTCTTACTGGCATAAGAATCTCTAAATTGACTTAAATTCTCTTCTATTTATATTTTAAATAGCATATTTATTTTAAATCACATATACTATTCAATTTTATAAAAACAAGCAAACAAACAAAAATGAAGCCTTTCTTTTCTCATCTACTGAGAAATTTGTAAGATTTTCCTCCATTAATCTATAAACAGGGTAAATTACATGGAAAAAATATCTGATGTGAAAAAGTCTTTCATTCCTGGGCTTAGATTTTATTTAGCATTTTTGCATGCATGTGTGTTCATCAATCATCCTAACCTTAGGGTGACCAGCTGTCCTGGTTAGCCCAGGACCATCTACCTCAGTTTTTAAAATGAAAAGGCTCACATCCAAGAAAACCCTTCACTCAAAACAGAGAAGTTAGTCATCTTACCTACACTTTATTTTTTCTTACTCTGCTTTTTGTAGGCAGAATAGTGGTCCCCTAAAGATGTGCACAACCTAATCCTAGAGCCTGTGAATATGTTGTGTTGCATGGCCAGGGAAAATGAAGGTTGCAGGTAAAATTACCTTTGTTTCATATGACTTTAGCATAGTGAGATTTTACTGAATTACCTGAGTAGACATAGTGTAATCACGGCAGCTTAAATGTGGAAGGAGGCAGAAATGTCAATGTCAGAGTGATCAAGAGTGAGAAAGACTGCACCAGCCATTACTGGTTTTAAGATGGAAGGGACCATGAGCCCAGGGATGCAGGTGGCTAGAAAAGGTGAGAAAGTGAATTCTTTCCTAGAGCCTTCAGGAAGGACCACAATCTGCCAGTGCCTGGCTTTTCCAGGTGAGGCCCATTTCAGATGTCTGACCTCCAGAAGCGTCAGATAATAGGTTTGCATTGTTTTTAAACCACTAAATTAGTGGTACTGTAATTTGTTACAGCAACAAAAGAAAACTAATACACTGCTCTTATTCAGGTTAGGCATTAATGCTATACAGTATTTATTTCACAAAATAAGCCAGATAGCTTCTACACAACTAACCTCACCACTTTAAAATTTTACTTTTCGACTAATTTGATAAGGTGGTGACTATCTTGTTTCTTGACAGAATTGACAGTGCTAAAGAAATCAGACCTAGTGCTTTTATGGAAGCGGGTAAAATGGCAACCATTTTTTTTTTTTTTTGGCAGTATGGGTTTTAAACTCAGTCTCACACTTGCTAGGCAGATGTTCTACCACTTGATCCACTCCCAGCTGAAAGCCATTTTTGATACTTCAGTTTTATTATTGGTTATTGATACACTAAACCTTAGATTTCTTTCCACGTGGTTAACCTAACTTTTTCTAGATTAACAGTAGATTGCAAGGTCCTTTTCCTACTTAACTGAAATGCAATCTCAGAGCACCATACAAACGCTTAGATAGCTTCTGAACACATTATATCTACTTCTGTGTTTCTGGGTCAATTCTTTGCTTTTTTGATTACACATTCTATATATGAGCTTTACTATCTATGAGCACTGATTCTCCCTCATAGTCTTTTATACAAAATTTTCCCAGTTATTTAACATGTTAAATAATTTTTATTTAACAAAAAATAAAATTGAATTTAGCAAAATTCAATTCATGTAATTTTGCTTATCTTCTTTACAAAAAATAAGATTCCCAGTGGAAAAATATTAAATTTATATAGTAATTAAAGAAGAATTAAAGAAAAAATGGTATTTATATAATACTGACCCCCAGTCAGTAACAAGTTATATCTCACTTTTTCTTTTTTGGAGACAGCATCTAGCTGTGTATCCCAGCCTGGTTTTGAACTCATGATCCTCCTCCTGCCTGAGTTCCAAGTGCTGGGATTATGAGCAGGTAGCACCACACCAGCTACTCATTCCATTTTTATGCCATACTCTTTGTCTTTGTTTCTGGCATGTGTTAGTTTTTTTTGAATTGCCCCTATTTAACTTGTCCTTTCATAGTTTATGCTTTTTCTCTCTGCTGTGAATATTTTTGTCTGTTTTACATTTTCAGTATAAAACAAGAGATTTTTATATACTTTCTTGTAGTCAGCTATCTTACTACAGTCTCTTGTTAGTTTTAATAGTTTTTAGATTGCATTTCATTTCCTGGCCATACAATCACATTATCTTCAAATTCTGCCTCTTCTTTTTCAACATTTTTATTTCAATATTACTTATTTTATTTTATTGCCCTACTCCCTTAGCTAAAACCTCCAAGATAATGCTGAATAATAATTGTGCTGGCAAGTCTCTCTGTTTGGTTTCTAATTTTTTGTCAATAACTTCAGTTTTTCCAATATTATTTGAAGGGGAGTTCCTTCTATTTCTACTTGATTTAGAATTTTATTAAGAAAATTACTGAATTCTGGTTCTGCCTGGAAGCGAGGAGGGAGGGGGAGAGACTGGGGTGGGGGGAAGAGGGGGGGAGAAAAGACCCAAACAATGTATGCACATGTGAATAAATGAATAATAAAAAAAAAAGAATCCTTTTGCAGTGCAACAGAAAGAAAATTACTGAATCCTGTAAAATGTTTGTTCATTTATGGCTATGTAGACATGCCCCACTAAAGCCTGGATTAAATTTCTTATTTTGTTTGATTAATTATAATAAATTATATGGGCTTGTCTCCATCCCCGCACTTCTAGCAAGAGGTGGTTTATCTCTTCTCTTTTTTTTTTTCTGCTCCCTATAATACTAAATAAATATTTGCTAAAACTTCAGAACAATAAATTACATTAATGGATCTTCTAAATTTTAATCAATTTTCAATATGTGGAATTTGCTCCATTTGGTAACATATGAGAACATTTAAGTTTTGTAGGCCTTCTCACATGCTAGGCAAATGCAATCCCCAGCCTCTCTCCCTGCCCCTCTTTTTTTTTTTTTTTTTTTTTGGCAAAACTGGGGTTTGAACTCAGGGCCTCATGCTTGCTAAGGCAGGCGTTCTACCATTTGAGTCACTCAGCCACCTCCACCTTTTTTTGTGGGACAGAATCTCCATAAATTGCTCAGTCTGAGGACATGGCTCAAGAAGTAAAGTTTGTGCCTAGCAAGCTCAAAGCCTCAAATTCAAATCCCAGTACTGAAAAAAAAAAATTGTTCAGGCTAGCCTCAAACTTGTTATCCTTTTCCCTTATAGCTGGGGGATTATAGGTATGTGTCACCACGCCTGGCTTGTAATGTTATTTCTTTATTAATTTTATTTTATCTTATCATATAGGCACATAAATAAAACAAATATGTCAGTGGCTTGTGCCTATAATCCAGCTACTCAGGAGGTGCAGATCAGGAGGGTTGTGATTCAAGAGAAGCCCAGGTGAGAAGTTAGCGAGACCCCCCATCTCGATGAATCAGCAGGATGTGGTGGCACGTACCTGTGATCCCTCCTACAAGGGAGGCCATAAGTAGGAGGATCATGATCCGAGGACCACGCTGGGTAAAAAAAATGAGACCCTACCTGACAAATAACTAAAGCAAAAAAGGGCTAAGGTTGTGGTTCAGTGGTAGAATGGGAGCTCTGAGTTCAAACCCCAATAATGTCAAAACAAGAAAAAAAAACAAAAAGCTTGACTAAAGATTTAAATATAATCATGATACATAGTTTTTATGTAGTGAAGTTATGGATTTATCATTTTCCTTTTAGTGCTTCTCCCCCTTTTTCTTTTCCTCTCCCTCCCACACCATGCACTCTTTCCCTTTTCCCCTAGTAATTCTTTTTAGCAAACACTATTTATGTTGCCTTCCTTGTTTTTCTCCATGCTGTGTAATAATTACATACTCTTACAATTATATACACAGAGCATGCACATATGGAGGGCTTATTATTGTTTGTTTTACAAAAATAGGAGCATGTTCTCCATACTTTTCTGCATTGTGATTTTGTTTTTTACTCAGTATTACCTCAGGGTAATTCCAAGAAATAGTGAAATAGTTCTAATTCATTTGCTTTAAGGCCACTTAACATTTACGGTCCATGTGGTGTAATAAACTCAACATTCCTGACTTACTTAGCCCTTTCTTTCCAGATTTTTCCTATGTCAAGCAAGCTACTTAAAACATTCAGATCCCATGCTTTATACTTAGTGAGTGTGATTTAGATGGGAAAGATACCCAGGCGTGGACTTACAGGACAAAGAAACAGGTAGGTAGATGATACATAGACAGTTTTCCAAACAATCCTTCTCCAACAATGTGGAAAATATTCTCCAATAACCCTCACCAGCAATAGCATTATTACACTTTTTAAAATTTTGCCAATCTGCTGAGTAAAAAGTAGTATTGCATTACTACCTTATTTTGCATTTCACTGACTATCAATAAGTAAGAACAGTTTCTATTTGTTGGTTATTTGGATTTATGTTCATTTTGTAAATATATTTCCAAGTCTATTATTTCTCTATTAATTTCTTCATATTATTTTTTGCTGTGCAATTTTTTGCTATTAAAAGTGTTTTATTTTGCTGTGCATAGTGTTGCATGCCTGCAATCCCAACACTCAGGAAGCTGAGGCAGGAAGTTGAGTTCTAGACCAACCTGGGCTACAAAAAGAGATCTCATTCAAAACAAAGCAAAAAAAAGTTTTATTTTTAGCTGGACATGGTGATACACACCTGTAATCCCAGCATTTGTGAGGGTGAAACAGAATGATTGAGTTTGAGGCCAGCCTGAACTGTGTAGCAAGACCCTTCTGAGTTTCTGATCTGGGCTCGGGCTCTTCATGTAGACCCTACATTGTTTGTAACTATGTCTTTGATCCAAGTAGAATTTATTTTTTATAAAGTACAGAATTAATTTTAGTTTTTCCCCAGTTGCACCAACACTACTTATTAAATAATTTATCCTTTTCTCAACAAATTGAACTAACACCTTTGCTATGTATTAAATTTTCCTTTATTCTCTATTTCTAAATTTGTCTATGTCCGTCCTTCACTGGGCCCATATGTATTTACTTTCATATTACTTTTACAGTGTATTGCAACTCCCTCCCTCCCTCCCTCCCTCCCTCCCTTCCTTCTTTTCTTTCTTAGAAGGGCTTTGCTCACTGTCTGGGCTGGCCTCAAATGTTTCAGTGCCTAGGCTGGGCTTATGGTTCTCCTGCCTCAGCTTCTCAAGTAGCTGGGACTACAGAGGTGTGCCACTGTGCCTGACTTTAACGTTTTCTTTGACTATGCCCATGTATTTATTCTGCCATATAAATTTTAGGATATAATTAAAAGGAAAAAGAAAGTACTTGTCAGTATTACCCTAGATTTATAAATTAATTTTAGGAGAATAAACATTTTATGATATTGCATCTAACAAGGAAATACTTTCATTTGTTTCATGATAGCCTGATTTTTTAAAAAAATTACATTACTAGATTTGACTTGCTAGAATTTTATTTAGAATTTTTAAAACTTTAAAGATGAAATTACTATGTAATTCTATTTTGCCTTATTTCTCAAACTTTGAAATTATGAATATGCGAGATTTATAAAACTATTGTGAAGATATTCCTATTTTTTTATATTCTCAAGTAGTTTAGAATGAAAGACATGGGAATTACCTGTCATTTGAGGATTAGAAGGAATTCATCTGTAATATTATCCAGACCTATTGCTTTTCAGTACTTAAAAGTGATATTATAAAAAATTAAATATATACAAAAGTAGGGAAAATAGTATAATGAACCCTCTGAACCTATCACATAGCTTTGACAATAAAAAATATTTTCATTCTTATTTCATCTATCCTTCCATTTTTATTTTGTTGGGATATTTAAAAGCAAATATTAGATTTCATATCATTTTATCTGTAAATAGTTTGCTCTGTATCAATAACAGATATGGACTGTTCTATTAAACTTTACACTTAACTAAAAAATACCCCCAATTATTTAAACAATATCCTTTACACTTGGTTTCTTTAAATTAGAATTCAAACAAGTTCTCTGCTATGGCATTTTGGTTGTTCTGCCTTTTGGCTCTCTCTTCATTTACAACAACTTAGTCTCCTATTTAAAAAAATTTTTCCCATACCATTTATTTATTGAAAACTCAGGTTGTTTGTCCTACAGAATGTTACAGTTTCCAAATTTGATTTACTATTTTTTGTAGTGTTTTTAACTTGTTCTTTTTTTTCTTATGTTTCATAGACTAGAAGTTACATGAAGATTGATTACATTTAAATTTCTTTTTTTTTTTTTTTTTTTGCTGATTCTTCAGAGGTGATATGATACATCACATCTTTATGGTCTTAATTTCTAGCTGTTCTACTTAAAATGATATTGACATCAATGGACAAATTCAGGTGCTGTCAAGCCTGAGCAGTTTATTATAAAGCTCCCCATTAGCCTTTCACTACAGGTTTCAATGGGCATGGGTAATCCTTCTTTAGAATCATTGTTTTAGCCAAGATGTCCCACCACTGACGAATGGATTAAGAAAATGTGGTATCTATACACAATGGAATTTTATGCAGCCATGAAGAAGAACGAAATGTTATCATTCGCTGGTAAATGGATGGAATTGGAGAACATCATTCTGAGTGAGGTTAGCCTGGCTCAAAAAACCAAAAATCGTATGTTCTCCCTCATATGTGGACATTAGATCAAGGGCAAACACAACAAGGGGATTGGACTATGAGCACATGATAAAAGCGAGAGCACACAAGGGAGGGATGGGGATAGGTAAGACACCTAAAAAACTAGCTAGCATTTGTTGCCCTTAACGCAGAGAAACTAAAGCAGATACCTTAAAGCAACTGAGGCCAATAGGAAAAGGGGAACAGGTACTAGAGAAAAGGTTAGATCAAAAAGAATTAACCTAGAAGGTAACACCCACGCACAGGAAATCAATGTGAGTCAATGCCCTGTATAGCTATCCTTATCTCAACCAGCAAAAACTCTTGTTCCTTCCTATTATTGCTTATACTCTCTCTACAACAAAATTAGAAATAAGGGCAAAATAGTTTCTGCTGGGTAGTGAGGGGGGGAAGAGGGAGGGGGCGGAGTGGGTGGTAAGGGAGGGGGTGGGGGCAGGGGGGAGAAATGAACCAATCTTGTATGCACATATGAATAATAAAAGAAAAATGAAAAAAAAAAAGAATCATTGTTTTACTAGGACTTACAAAATGGATATTTTCTTATGCTACCACTCCTTCTGCAATTATTAATCAAAATTCCTCAGTAAAGAAAAATCATCCCTTGTACTGTATATATTTATATGGAATAGAACAATGAAACCTGTTGTAATTGTCTTAAGTAAAGAGAAGAGGGAGGGGTGGGGGCACGGGGGAGAAATGAACCAAGCCTTGTATGCACATATGAATAATAAAAGAAAAATGGAAAAAAAACAAAAAAAAAAAAAAAGAAGAAGAAGAGGGATAGAAATAGTGGAGGTGAGCCTAAGGCACATCTTAAGCATATATGGAAATGTCACAATGAATCACCCCTGTACAACTAATGTATGATAACAAAAATGTTTAAAAAAAGAAAACTCATCCTTTATCAATTGTTTAGTTTCTCTAAAATTCAGTTCACACAGGAAATATAGGCTGACTGACCACTTTTAAAATAGTAGATTTAACCTGATATTTTAGTATAATATTGGTATTTCTGATTTTTTGAAAATTTATAATCGTTTGTTTTGCTAGAAAAAGCTATTCCCTATGGATTTCCAGCTTATTATCACAGATTGCACAAAGTATTTTTGTATAATTCTTTTGACTACCTCTGTACCTCATTTTTCAAACCAAAAATGGTATGTGTATATGCATTACCTAAAGTGCTTCTATTTTATTTATCTTTACAAAGAACCAATTTTAGGTTTGATATATCCTTTGGTGACCATAAGTGTGATGTTCCCAAGTGCTCATGACTGCTTCACATTTAGATATAGTCTGGAGGATGGATGGGGAATTACTTAAGTAATTTATAATTCCAAATTGCCTTTCTGGTACATTTCTCCAGTTAAAGTAAATGCAATCTCTGTTAACTCATTTTACTGTGCAGAGACAAATTAGAAGTCCAGAACAATGAAAACCTTCAAATGTCAGTCTTCATTCTTGGCTCACTTGCTACAGGGGGGAAAAATGGCAATAATTAATCTTTGCATGGTGACTGCTTCCAGAGCTGAGCTCTGAACCCAAACATTCTCATGAGATTGTCTGTCTCTACACTGGACTTTCCTAGACAGCCTATAGCACCACAAAGGCAAAATGCACAGTTTTTCTTCAAAACTTGCTCTTCCTCCTACACTTCCCTCTTGATGAATGGGACTGCTGCTAATCTATCTGGTTACCCAAGCCAGGGACCTGGTGCAATAATGAGAAAGAGTGTCAACTGGAAAACAGAAAAGCCATTCAAAGTCCAAGGAAAAAGATTGATCACATGCCTAAGGATGATGTCACAGAAGGCAATTACGAGAAGAAAAGCCAGGCCTCAAAAGAATCTCCTTGAACTGTCTCTCCCAAGTTCATCTAGATTGTTTTTCTTGGCTTTTATCTGTTCCCTACCTCTTTGAACTACATTCTTCTGCTTATATTTGGCTTGATAAGGCCACTATAACTCTGGTCCTGTGTAACTTCTAGGTCAAGCTCACACAATGTCCTTTGAAGATTCTGAATATCTTAGTTCATCTCAGAAAGGAATGCATATTAGTGTGACTACAGATAATAATTACGTACTGTACATCTCAAAAAGTTAGAAACCTGGGGGTGTGGCTCAAGTGGTAGAATGCTCGCCTTATGGGAGGCGCTGAGTTCAATCCACAGTACTAAAAACTAAACAAAACAAAACAACACAAAAAATCTAGAAGATAAGGTTTTGAATGTTTCTATCATAAGGAAAGGGTCAATGTTTGAGGGAATAGATATGGTTAATCTATGTTGAGGCATTACACAATATATACACGTATCAAAATATACATGCAACCCCATTACTATGTACAATTTTAATGTTTTGTGTATCATTTTTTAAATAAATTTAAATTATTTTAAATGAGAGTGAACCAGATTGCTCCAATTTAGCTGGCTCAACTCCTGCAAGCATGTCTGCCCATGCCCCCTGTGTTTGCTGGACCATGGATGGGAATAGCTTCTCTGTGAAGGGGTTGTGGGCAAGCTAGCTTATAGGTAGATATCAGTCCTTGACATTTTACATCTACAAATAGTGATGAAATTCAAGCAATTGCACCTCCTAATACCTCACAAATCATTTATATTCATTTCTCTTTCTCTTCCCCCGATAAGGCCCAATCCTGGCCCTTACAATATGTCCCTGCATTCAGTCTTTCTTCCCATCTGTCCTCCACACCTTTGTAAAGTACTAACTTTGTCATGTCACTTCTTTGCTTAAAACATTTTCACAGGACTTAGAGGAATCCATATGTCAGTTCAAATTCCGAACATGATATGATTGAATTGGTCTCTTGTGGCTGTCATAACAAATTACCACAAACTAAGTAGCTGAAAACAATAGAAATTTATTCTTTCATGGTTCTGGAGACCAGAGGGAAGGTGTTGGCAGGCTAGGCAACTTCCTTACCTCTTCCCAGCTTCCTGTGGCTCCTGGAGGTCTTTGGCATTGGTTGGCATGTAGCTGCCTCTTTCCAGTCTCTGCCTCGGTCTTCACACAGCCTTCTGTGTGTCTTCCTGAGTCCTGTCTTCATATAAGGCAAGCTGTCTGGATTGAGGGCTTACTTACCTCAGGATTGTTTCATCTTGAGATTCTTAACTAATTACATCTGCAAAGACCCTATTTCCAAGTAAGGTCACATTCTGAGGTTCCAGGGGGACATGAATTTTGAGAGGTACACTATTCAACACACTGTAGTGTGGCTTTTTTTGATGTGGTATCTCTCCAGCTTCATCTCTTACCACTCTCCACCTCTCCAAGCTAGTCAAACTAAGTCCCTTATAACTCTGAGACTGTTAGATGCTGTCTCTCACTTCTGGACCTTTGCGTTTCCTGTCCCCTCTGACTGAAATGTCCTTGCTCTGTCCTGTAGATTGGTTCTTACTGTTTTTCTGATTCAGCTACTCTGGGAAGTTTTCTCAAATCTCACTTATTGTCATACCCACCTCCCATTTCTCCAGTACACTCTAGATTTACCCTAATCATAGCTTGTATCTCACTCTAGTAATTTCAATCGATACCCCATTTCTCAGCCATGTCTCTTTACCCAACTCTTTGCCCCAAAATAACCAGTAAGAGGCCAAACATTTTGTTTTGATTTGCTTTTGTATTTGAGTGCCTAATACAGTTCCTAACAGGCGCTATACAATTGATTGTAGAAAGAGCAAATGAATGCATGTCTTTGAAAAGTTCACATACAGTTAAGAATTTCCAGGTGTTAAAATTGGTATGCAGTAGCATCTGTGGTGGTTTCTTTATTCAGGTTTGTCTTTTATAGAGAGTAATAACTGTGTCTGAAGAAACTGAGGGAAGTATTCCATGAATATTGCATATTATATTAGGCAGTATTAAATTACCCTATTTAGTTTTGGTGTTGCATGTGCTGAAAACCCACTTTGATTTGACCATAGCTCTGTTCATTTGATTATCCTTAGATCAAATAATGTAAGATTCTCAATTACAGTCATAAATTTGAATGATAGAATTATCATATAAATAGGTTTGAATTTCATATTAATATTAACTTTAAAAAAAAGATATAGACTTTTTTTCTAAAGAAAGAAAAACCTCTATTGAAATCAGAAAATGTGTATACTTAGCAAGTAAAAGAATTAGATACCATTGATTCACCAGTCACATGACCAAGCGCATTTAAATTAGGCAGGCACCTTGAAAATGAGGACAGAAAAATGTTATTAGAAAAACTGCATTTATTTTAGAGGTTTTTTTTTTTTTTTTTTTTTTTTGGTCGGTACTGGGGTTTGAACTCAGGCCCTCATGCTTGCTAGGCACGCACTCTACTACTTGAACCATTCCATCAGCTCTAATCATTTTTTTCATAAAAGACTTCCAAGTTAGGGTTGGTGGAGTGGCTGAAGTGGTAGAGCACTTTCTAGCAAGTGTGAAGCCCTGAGTTCGAACCCCAGTACTGCCAAAAAAATAAAAAGAAAAAAATAAGACTTCCAGGACTCCTGTGTTTTCCTGTTTTGGTTGACATAAGCCCAAGGATAGTGTGGTGTGTGTGTAGCAGGAGGGCTAGGATGACAAGTCAGCTATGGTTGAAGGATATCAACCGTTAAGACAGGTCCTGAGGTTCTCAGCCTCTGAAGAAATTCTGAGGTCTAGTCAGTAGAATGGATAAATAAATTGTGGTATACAAGAATCAAAATGGATAAAATTTAGTTACAACAGGAAATGTGAGCCAAGTGCTGGTGGCTCACACCTGTAATCTTAGCTACTTGGGAGGCTGAGATAAGGAGGATCACAGTTCAAGGTCAGCCCTGGCAAATAACTTGCAAGATCCCATCTCCAAAATCACCAGAGCAAAATGGACTGGAGGTGTGGCTCAAGCGATAGAGCACCTGCTTTGCAAGTGTGAAGCCCTGACTTCAAACCCCAGTCCCACCAAAAAAAGAAAAAGAAGCAATGTGGATGAATTTTAGAATGTTGAATGACAGAAACAAGACACAAAAGAATATGGTTAAATTAAAAAACAAGCAAAACCTTTTAAAAAGGAAAATGGGTTTGGGAAGGGATTGGAGAACTGTCTGTACTATCTGTTCAATTTTTAGGTTCATCTAATATTGTTCTGAATAATATCTATAAGGTTTTTTTGGAAGTACTGGGGTACCAGAGTAGCCTCCCTGTAGCTTGGAATGCACCACCACACTTAGCTATTGGTTGAGATGGGGTTTCAAGAACTCCCTGCCTTGGCTGACCACTAAGCACAATCTTCCCAATTTTAGCCTCCCAAGAAGCTAGGATTACAGGTGTGAACCTATAACTGTTTATGGTTAAAAGTATACAATGTGTTATATTGTAAACAGATCTTTGCTTTATAGTTGTAGCAATAATGATTGACTGAATGTAGCAGTTTTCCCTGCAATGAGGACTCTGAATAAATAGAATCACTTTTGCTTTAAAAAAACTAAACTAACCAAGCACCAGGGGTTCACATCTGTATTCCTAGCTACTTAAGAAGCTGAGATGAGAGGATCATGGTTTGAGGTCAGCCCAGACACATAGTTCAGGAGACACCCATCTGTGAAATAACCAGAGCAAAATGCACTGGAGGTGTGGCTCAAGTGATAAAGCGCCTGCTTTGCAAGTGCATAACCCAGTCTCACCAAAAAAACAAAAACCATATTACTTATGGGATATTTACATAGAAGGCTAAACAAGAGAGGAAAATATGAAGTGACTACTATAAGGTCAGGACGGAAGCTGCCTCTAAGGGAGGAAAAAGAGTACTGGGGGTTGTAGGTACTTTTGGGGGTATACCATCATCCTGGTTTTTGCTCTGCATGATAATGACACTACTGTTAATATTATTTCTTTTCCTAATGACCCCACTAGGAGCTATATCTGTATCTGTTTTACAGTTATTAAACATACACTTGTGTTTTACATCCTTTCACAGTTGTTTAAATTGCTAAGCAAACAAAATACCATTGGGTAAGGGACCAGTTTTGACAGCCATGGAATCTCTAGCTCCTAGCACAATATCCAGTCCCTGGCAGGAGATCTATAAATGTTGACTGGATTAAATGGGGGGTGGAGTAGGTGATGGCACATGATTTGAAGAAATTAGCATCAAGCAGAGCCCACAGGGTGCAACTAAAATCTCATCTTCACTTTATGTCAAAGATAAGATGGTGGTGTGGTTCTGTGATTGTTTCTCTTGTACTATGAATCTCATTAGTTTATATCAAGGAAAAAATAATTGCCATTTTCTTTGGGGACATGGACTGTTTTTAATTGTCTAACTCAGTATTGACCTTCAATTTCTTTTTTCATGAAAACTGTATATGGGAGTACCACCCCATATACAATTTTTTTGAGTACCACCCAAAACAATCATTTAATTTATATATACATTAACATGTATTTGTTTCAATAGCTAAATTTTATTCACTTATTGTGAGTGATAATGTAATAGCCTTATCATAAATAGAACTAAAAGAAAATTTTACCCATAATCCTAATATCATCATCACAAATCAAACTGTTTTCACCTTTAATACTGTAGACAAAATTTGATTTTCTGTCTTTTTGATTACTGTAATTTGGCCTTTGTTCTCATATAAGCTAAAAAGGAAATGTTTCGTATTTTTCAGTTTTCCTATTTAGTTCACTTTAATTTGTTTTCAATTACTATGAAGTCCACTGCCACCAGGGTGCACAATTACTGAAAGAAAACTGCCTTGATATTGGGGAAACAAAAACAAAGACAAAAACCTTCATTTGGGGCACAGAAATTGGAAACAAATTAAAATGAACTAATGAACTATGATACTAATTTTTATTTTATCTTTAAAATTTTTTTTTAATGAATGCAGTGTGCTTTATTCAATGATTTTGGTACCTTGTGTTTTAATAAAATTAACAAATCTATAAAATCCAAATATATAAAATTTCAAGTTTTCTTTTTTTTAAAGTTACAAAGTCTCACTTCATGCTCCAACTGACCTCAAACTCCTAGGCTCAAGCTGTCCTTCTACATCCGCCTCCCAAGTAGCTGGGACTACAGGTGTGGGCCACCACTACACCAATTTTTTAAATCCTCATTTTGTCCCTCAATGAGGAACAACAACAAAAAATATGTTGTTCACTTATATTCCCTTGTATTATATATGTTATCTAAATATTGTTATTCCTTCCTGCAGACTGTAATATATAAAGTGATCTTAAATATTTTATCATGATGCCTAAAAACTCAAATTTTTTCACAATTGAAGCCTCACTACCTGTGTCCTTTCTTTGCTTCTTGTACCAATCCTAGGACACAGGCTGCTTTCTCCATCCTTCATCCTGCTCCCAAGCCTTCTTATGTTTGTCTTAAGGAATTTTACTACTGACCAGTCTAGAAAACTTAATTCATCTCTTTTCTCTCTTCACAGCTACTCTTAAAGATTCTCTGCATTCACTGTCTGTACTTTGTGTTTTCTTCTCAACCTCCAATGTGACTCTGGCCCTCGTCATCCACTAAAGCAAGCTCCTTGTGGCCAAAGCCAGTTGATCTGAAGGACACGGGAAGGCAGGTGGACAATCTGGGAGGCAATTGCTGCAAAGCTAAGTGAGAGAAATGGCATTGGAAACAAGGTGCTTGCTATTCGTGAGAGACAAGAGAAAGGCAGGAGTCCAAGTCCAAGTTTAAGACTTCATCAGGTGACTGAGTGGAGTGAAAGTACCACTTTCTGGTGGTACAAAAAGCAGAGAAGGAGCAAATTTGGGTTGAGTGAGCAAGTGGAGGAATGATCTTTTTTAACCTGGCTCTGCACAAGGAAACCATACTAAAGAGGAGTATGAGGAACTCTGCCAAGCCTGGTGTCTGACTAATGAATTCCCTTCTAGAATGAGCAGGTTGGTTTGTCCTGGTAACAATTTATGGGGAGTTGGGAGGAAGAATGGGGTCTTCTTTTGTTGCCCAGGCTGGTCTGGAACTCCTAGGCTCAAATGACCCTGCTACTTTCCTGTCAGGCCTTCTTTTCTAGAAACAAAAAAATACATTTTTCCAACCTAAAGAATCCCATACAGTATTGAAGCAGTACTTGTGAATGATAACGATGGAAGCTGGACTTTTTTTCTGTCCAGAGCTAAATTATTGCTTCTTCAGAAGAATTCCTGGCCCCCAGAAATATGATAATAACCGATTTTACTACTCACCGCTTCCTGTATACCAGATCTTCAAATATTGTGCTAAGCATTTCTCATGCATTGTTTGGCTCAATCCTCACAGCAATTTTACAAAGTAGGAAGTAAATATAATCTCCGTCTTAGACATGAGAACACTAAAACACACACCCAAATGAGTTAGATACAGCTGGCAAGCATCAGAGCTGGAATGAACCTCCGCAAGTTAACTACGGAGCTCACCCTCCTGATGCTTTGGGTACCAGAGTGCCAGTCCCCTGTTTCTGAGAGCTGGGTTCTTGTAAGGGCTCTGAGGGGATCACAGACAGCTCTGCAGGCAAGCAGCAAAGATCCCAGTTTTGGGGATTCTGGGCTTGTGTCAAACTTAACATAGCAAAGTGACCAGGATGACCAAAAAAGCTTTGTCCCTGCATCCTGGACAGTAGGATTCTTTTCTGTCTAAGCTGGTCTAAAGTGGTTTTTCTGCTTAGTGAGAAGGACGAAAGAGTGGAAACTGTGCAGTTAGGAAGTCTTGGAAACAGGCAGTGTGTTAATGTATCAAAGCGGGAGTGGAGGTTCATTTCCTAAATCCCAGCTCTGATTGGCCAGTGAAGACACAATCAGCCCCTCCCCAAGAAAAGAGAGCAGTTGTGCTAGTGAAAGGGAGCCGAGGTCCCAACAAAATGATGACTCCTTAGTACTTACAGGTCTGACACTGTGACCCCATTCAAATGCATTTCACCCCAATTTATTAAGTAGCATTTTTATCCTTATTAACTTATGATTTATAAGTAAAGTCTTCTTTCTCTTCCCCTGGTGAATATCACAAAGTTTCACCTCTCCTTCCTGTGTGTCAGGAGATCCTGGCCCTTCACCTGAGGTCACAATTCCCCAACAGGCCAGAGCATCTGAAGTGCTCTTGAGTAAAAGAGACTATATCATTTTGCTTTATTAAAAACATAGGGTGTGGCTGGAGGCTTAGCTCACATGGTAGAATGCCTGCTTAGCAAGTGCAAAGCCTTCAGTTCAAACCCCAGTGCTACGAAAACAAACAGACAAACAAAAAACTACAGGGGAATGTGGTCATCTGACTGGTTAGCATTTCCCTCCTCCCTTCCTGCAATGTAATTGTTGAAAACAAACATATTGGGGGTGAGGGTAGCACTGGACTTTGAACTCAGGGACTTATACTTGCTAGCCAGATGCTCTACCGCTTGAGCCACACCTCCAGCTCCATCTGCTCTGGTTATTTTGGAGATAGGATCTCGCTTTCTACCCAGGCTGCCTAGACCACTATCTTCCTATAGTTTCCTGCCACCTCTCGCTGAGATGATAGGCACATGTGCCAAGTCCCCACCCCCTGCTTTTTTCCATTAAGATGGGGGTCCCCCGAACTTGTTTGCCCAGGCTGGCCTACAACCTCTATTCTTCCCAATCTCAGCCTTCCAAGTTGCTAGGATTACAGGTGTGAGCCACCAGCACCTGGCTCTTGATCTCTTTCCTTACTACTTGTACATCATTTGCCAAAATCTGGAACAGTGAGGACCCTGAGAGTGGCAGAGGCTGACATAGGACGTCCCCTTTATGTCGTTTCCCTGTCCTAACATACTTTGTCTCTCAGCTGTTTTCAGATCAGAAAGATTGGATTTTTTTTTTCCTAGCAAGGATCATAGACTGGATTATGTCCAAATTCTGTGACACTTCACTTCCCAGTTCTTATTCCTTCCATAAAATCCCTTTAAAATGGGGCAACTCTCTTTTATCCGTATACTAAACTGACTGTCTGTAGGTCTAAGACTGAGGACACAAGTTCCATCCCTTGCTCAGTGCATGTTTAGGCAGTATGGAGCAATGAGAACCCTAGTGGCCAGATTGTGTTTTCTGCATCTTACTCACTAAAAGAAACTGGGGCTCCATGGAGAACTTGTTGATTGCAGAGACTATCAATTCATGTCAGAAGGACTCAGGAATCTACTCAGGGGAGGGGAGAGAACTCAGTGGCAGAGAGCTTGCCTACCATCTCTGAGACTCTATGTTTAATATCCAGCACCAGAAGGAAAAAAAAAAAGAGTTGACTTGGACAAGCTTTCACAGACCAAGAATGGATCAATTTGGGGGCATCAATAAGGATAATTACTACAATAAATTAAAACATGACAAGTATATGTAAAGCCAAGGGTTTAAAATGATATTTGAGGGATAAGAACATGGCTCAAATGGTAGGGCACCTGTCTAGCAAGCACGAAGGCTAGGAGTTCAAACCCCAGTACCACCAAAAAAAATAATAATAAATAAAAAGAAAGAAAGACAAACCCAACTAATTGGTCACATTTAAGGATGCAAGAAAATCAAATTAGAATTAAATTCATTGTAATTATTTCATTAAATTTGAAAACTGGCAAATAAAGCAAAGAATTAATCACCACTTCTGTATTTCTTGTATACACTGTACCTCAGGATAACCAAATCTTGATGAAAAGATTATCATCTTTATAGAAAAATTATTAAATATAAAATTAGAATATCAAGAAAAACATCATTGTGGAACTGCTAATGAATTAATAGATCTAGTCAATGAACATCAATGGCTGCTAACAGCACAAAGAATGACAACCAGACTTGATAGAAGTGTACACACACCATCACCAGGAAAATGTCTTAGATAAAGCATCCAATATCTGGTTAAATCTTAGTTTCAATTTATAGGAAATTTAAGGACAGAGAAATATGTTAGATGACAAGCTTGGAAGACAAAATCCCTGATGTAGCTATAGATAAAAAAAGAAGAGAGAGAGAGACTTACAGAAGCATATTAATCAATATCAATGAATGGACTTTATTTGGATCTTGCTAAAAACAAAACAGCTATACAATTTGTGTGTGTGTGTGTGTGTGTGTGTGTGTGTGTGTGTGTGTGTGTGATTCTTGGGATTGAACCCAGGACTTCGAGCATGCTAGGCTAGTGCTCTACCACTGAGCTACACCCTCAGGCTCCAACTATACAATTTTAAAAACACTAAAATGTAAAGGAAAATGTGAACACTGATTAGCTATTTAATGATGTTAATAAATCATTTTTTAAAACTTTAAAGTAGAATAATGGTACTGTTAAGTTTTCTAAGCTGGTTTACTTGCATCCTTCAAATGTGACTGATTAGTTGTCTTTTTCTTTCTTTTTCACAGATACATATTTAAATATTAACATATGAAATTCTGTAATGTTTTGAATTTATTTTAGGATATTAAAATAGATTTGAGGGAATTATAGCTACTAGACATGCTCATATGTATATAGGGGTTTATTATATCCTTCTTTTTAATTTTGTAAGCATTTGAAATTTTCAAAATAAACTTTTAAATAAGAAAAATTATGAGTGGGTATTAAAAGAATTGGGCAAATGTTCCACTGCGAGTTTCAGAATGAAGGGATTTGGCTTGTTGTAGTTGGGGTGGAGGTTGCTTACTTGTTTGTTTGTTGTTTTTTTTTTGCAGTACTGTAGAAAAATCCCAGGGCCTGTCAAGCACAGTAGGCAGGTGGTCCACCACTTGAGCCATGCCCCGAGTTGTTTTGCTTTTGTATTTCGTTTTGAGATAGGGTCTCAATAACTTTGCCCAGCTTGCCTCAAGATTCTCCTGTTTCTGAGTAGCTAGGATGACTGGCGTGCCTAAGGTTGTCATTATATTCTGTATGTGCTCATATGATGAATAATGAGGTACGTAATATAACTCAGGAAGTATTTTTGCAAAAAAAAATAATCAAAGGGTTAGGTCTAATTTCCAGCATATAGGAAATTTAGAAGATAGAGAAGCAAATTAAACCACACTGTGAGGAAGCAATTATTCAAGTGCAAATAGTTAAACATCCCACAACATCACTAATCCATGCAGTATATGGGTGGGGGGACATCATCCTGAAGCAAAATACTTGAGAGACAAAACATCCATATGCAACAAGTGGACGTTGTTTGCCTGGGATGAATCAACTGTAGACAGAAATTTGAATATGGAATGGGTATTAGAGTACACTGACAAATTACTTTTTATTTTGCTAGATGGCCATTTAATAAAAGTATTGTATAAGGTACATATGGAAGTATTTATGGGTAAAATAATAAGTCCTAAAAATTCTCTGTGCTTTCTCCACCCACCCCACCTCCTGGTACCCACTGATCTTACTATCTCTACAGTTTTGCCTTTTCCAGAACTTTACAGTCAGAGCCATACTGTATGAGTTTTTTTCAAATTGGCTTCTTTCACTTAGTGATAGGCCTTTAACTTTCCTACATGCACTTTAATGGTTTGATAGCCTGTTTCTTTCACCACAGAATAATAGTCTACTGTCTGAATTACATGGTTTATTTACCTATTCACCTAAAGAAGGACATCTTGATTTCCCAAGTTTGGGCAACTTTTTTTTTTTTTTTGAGACTGGAGTTTGAACTCAGGGCTTCACACTGGCAAAGCAGGTGCTCTACCACTTGAGCCACAACTCCAGTCTAGTTTGTTCTGGTTCTTTTGGAGATGAGGGGGGGTGTCTTGTGAACTATTTACCTGGGCTCGCTTTGAACTGTTAGCTTCCTGATCTCTGCCTCTTGAGTAGACAGGATTATAGGAGTGAGCCATGTTTGTTTTGAGTATTTCTTCTTTTCTTTTATTTCAGGTATTCCCATTACATGTTTATACTTTTTGTAGTCTCCCTATGGTTCTTGGATATTCTGTTCTGGTTTTTTTTTTTCATTATTTGTTGTCTTTGTTTTTTAGTTTTTGTGTTTATTGATATATCCTAATACTCAGAGATTCTTCTTTCTTTGGCCATGTCTAGTCTACTAATAAGCCCATCAAAGGCATTGTTCATTCATGTTACATTGCTTTTGAGGTACAGCATTTCTCATTGCTTTTTTTTTCCTTGGGATTTTCATCTCTCTGCTAACATTACTCATCTGTTCCTTCATACTGGGCAATCACTCTACCACTGAGCTATACCTCTAGCTGCTTTGTAATGTTTTGCTAGCCAGACATGATGTACTGGGTAAAAGGAACTTCTGTGAACATGTCTTTAGTGATGTGGTAATATGGAATGGGAGGAGAAGTGTTCAACAATTCTATGATTACATCTTTTAGTGATCATATGCCTCTGAACTATGAACTTCACAAGCATTTTTTTCTCCTCTTGTCAATGGGACAGGGAGGGTAGAATGGGCTGGAGTTGGTTATTTCCCTTCTCCCACATGGAAGGATAGCATGGACTGGTCAGTAAAACCCAGCAGGTGAGGCTCGTATTAACTAGTTTCTCCTGTGGGCAGACCTTTTTAAGAACAGAGTGGTCTCACGCCTGTAATCCTAGCTACTCAGGAGGCAGAGATCAGGAGGATCGCAGTTCAAGGCTAGCCTGGGCGAATGGTCTGCAAGACCCTATCTTGAAAAAAACCTTCACTAAAAAGGGTTGGTGGCATGCACAGGAAATTAATGTGAGTCAATGCCCTGTATAGCTATCCTTATCTCAACCAGCAAAAACCCTTGTTCCTTCCTATTATTGCTTATACTCTCTCTACAACAAAATTAGAAATAAGGGCAAAATAGTTTCTGCTGGGTATTGAGGGGGGGGAGAGTGGGTGGTAAGGGAGGGGGTGGAGGCAGGGGGGAGAAATGAACCAAGCCTTGTATGCACATATGAATAATAAAAGAAAAATGAAAAAAAAAATAAAGACTTTTACTTGGAAAATAAATAAATAAATAAATAAATAAATAAATAAATAAAAAGGGTTGGTGGAATGGCTTATGGTGTAGGGCCTGAGTTGAAGCCCCAATACCACAAAAAAAGAAAAAAAGAACAGAGTGGTCTGGCATATTTCAGCATGGTTCCTTTTCCCCTCCATCTGAAGGAAACTTGAGAGAATTTTCCTGACACATATGAGAACCTGGTTGAGCTCCTAGGGCTAAAACTCATAAAATTTGGTGGGGGTAATTCTATGACTGCTTCCCCTGGAGTGTTTAACTCTCAGACTTGTTTGGCAATTCATCAATTTCAGATCCTAACAAGACCCTGCATTGATTCTGCTTGTGAGTCTCCCTGGGTAAACTGACTCACCGGTCTCTGGAGCAGCAGTTTGCCATGTTACCCTTACCTCCTGTAGAGAGCCAAGAAGAGTTCATTTTTCTGTCCAGTTAAGTTTTTGCTTGTTTTTAGGACAGAGTGGTGACTTCCAAACTCCTTACATATGGAACTGGACACTAAAAGTCCTCAAATTTTTTAAAGATTCTTTTTTTGTGTGTGGTACTGGGACTTGACTTCAGGACCTTCACCGTGAACCACTCCACCAGCCCTTTTGTGTGCAGGGTTTTTTCAAGATAGGGTCTCGCAGACCATTTGCTGGTATTGAATTGCGACCCTCCTGATCTCTGCCTTCTGAGTAACTAGGATGACAGGTGTGAGCCATCATCACCTGTCTAAGATACCTTAATGAAATACTGGGCTAGAGTCTTAAAGAGTCACTTCACATCACAAATAGGAATATCCAAATGACAATAGAAATATGTTCAAACTCATTAATAACCAGGTAAGTCCAAATTAAAGCCTTAGTGAGACAGCGCTATGCATTTATTTATTTATTTATTTTATTATTCATATGTGCATACAAGGCTTGGGTCATTTCTCTCCCCTACCCCCACCCCCTCCCAGTGCTATGCATTTAAATTAAAATAAAATATTTTAATTTTAATTTTAATTAAATTTAATTATTTAAATTTAAATTTAATTTAATTTAATTAAAATTAAAATAATTGATAATACTAAGTGTTGATGAGCATGTGGAGCTGGAAAACTCTCATCCTCTGCCTATAGGGGGATAAATGAGCATAAATTTGGAAAGTATTCGGTATTTCCTATTAAAATTATACATGCACGCATTCCACAATCCAACAGCTCTACACCTAGAAAGCTATCTAACAGAAATTAACCAAGAGTAGTGTACCAAAATGTTTATAGCAAGATATTTATAATATCCTAAGACTGAAAATAACAAGATGCCCTTCAACAATGGAGTATCCAAGAAAATTGTTGTACAGCTGGTTGAATTCTACTAAAAAGAGATAGCTTTACACCACTGGGAGGGGAGAGGACGTAAGCAGAGGGTGTAGGAGGGTGAATATGCTGTGAATACTATGTACTCATGTATGAAAATGGAAAAACGAGACCTGTTGATACTATTCTAAGAATGGGGGGGAAGATAAGTAGAATGGTAGATGGGGTGAATTTTAACTAAGATATATTGTAAGCACAATGTACCCCCAGTACAAAAATACTATGATAATAATAATAATAATAAAAAGAAATAGCTACATGTCAGATCATGGATGAATCTTACAAACATAATGATAAACAAGAGAAGCCCGATGTTGATTACGTACTTCATGACTCCATGTTCACAAAGTTTAAACAGGCACAGCTCAACCATGAGGTTAAAGTCAAGTGGTTTCCTTCAAGATAAGGGACAGACTAGAAACTGGGAGGGGACACGAGTGGGACTTCTGGGGTGTTAGCAATATTCACTTTATTGACCTGAGATGTGGTCAGAGTTTATTTTGTGATAATATAATAAACTGTACTTTTATGGTTTGTATGTTTTTCTGTTTTGTGTTATATTTTAGTTTTTAAAACTTTAGGAATAATTTTTCATAGGAATAATTTTTCAGTGAATGTCTTGGTTATGGAAAGGAATGGAGAGCTAGGATTGGTGGGAGCATTTTAAATGTTTAAATAGGGCCAGAAGTGCCCACCTTATAAGGGGGCAGCACCTAATCTCATAAATATTGCTGAAAAGGAAACTGTAGACACAGGATGAAGATACAGGAAAGGATAATGGGTGGACTAAGGTAATCACTTCCGTTCAGAGATACATGGTTCATATATTCTTCCTCCCAGGTCTGGTATGGAAAACTGTCTGCAGTAGGTGAAACAATCATCTCATCTACGTTAACATGCAAGTTCTAAAATCCTAAAGTGGCATGTGCCAATCACTCACCCAAGTGCATAGAAGGACTGACAGCAGTAAAACTGGTGTCCCTCTCAGGCCCTTCAAGTCTCCTGCCATGGAAGTTAGGTGTCAGATTGGTAAAGCTAAGGATGAAGTTTCACTTCCTTGAAACCCTACCTTTGGGTTTGTGCTGTGCCTGAAGGCTTCACTTTGGAGACAGTTTGCCTGGATGTTTGTTTGTTTTTTTAGTGGGACTGGAGTTTGAACTCAGGGCTTCGTGCTTGCAAAACAGGCCTTTACCACTTGAACCACATCATCAACCGGTCCATTTTGCTCTGGTTATTTTGGAGATGAGGGTCTCATGAACTATTTTCCTCGAACCTTGATCCTCCTGATCTCAGCATCACAAGTAGCTAGGATTGTGATGTAGCCATCAGTGCCCAGTTCTGCCTGGAGCGCTGAGTCATGTAAAAGTGGAGAATCCTAAATCCTCAGAAGTTGTTCCAACTATGTTTTGCTATATAATAAAACATCCCAAGCTCAGGGGCATAAAATAGCAGTCATCATTCTATGCTCACAGATCTTATGGATCAGGAGTCTCAAAAGGGCACTGTTCTAACAATTGTTTCTGCTCTGTGATGCCTGGATGCTACGTAGGAAGGCTGAAAGGCTGGTGGGGCAAAGGTTGAAGGGAAAGTATGGCTCTACATCTACGGTAGGATCATCAACTGTCTTGGTGGCTCAGGACTGAAGGTAGTCAGGACAGTTCATCCAGACTGGAGGCTATGATCCTCTGGAGGCTCACATGTCTGGTGGTTAATTCTGACTGGGAACTTAGTTGGCATTATTCACTAGAATAACTTCATGTGGACTCTCTATGTGGCTACTTGGGCATTCTTACAGCTTGCTGGTTGGGTTCCAAGCATAAATATTCCAAGAGAATCAGGTAGAAAACCACCTTTTATAGTCTAGCCTCAGAAGTTACATAGTGTTACCCAGTCACCCAGATTTAGGGAGCAGAACCATCCATACAACCTGTTCATGGGAGAAGTGTCAAAGGTACACATGTAGGATGGATAAAATGTGATCATCCTTGGAAAATACAATTAGTTCTAGTTACAGACACAGCTCATTGAGAAAGGTCAAGGACTTGAGACATGTAGTTGGGAGAGAAGGAGCAAAAAAAGATAACTTTCAGACTCTTCTCACTAGTTTCCACTTCCAATAAGTCAGATTCTATCCTGTAGGTTCTAGGATTTTTTAAATATGCACTAGAATTCTACAAAATGATGGCAAAGGAGCAAAAAAGTTGGCAAGGCCTCCTGTTCAGAATTCAGGTGTGCTGTATATATTTGGGTGACAATATGTGAATACAAAGTGGACTGGCCACCAGATGTGATAGAAACACGATCAGCTTGGAATCAGAAATTCCATCTCCATTGATTCATCCTGTGATACTGTCAAGTCATAGTTGTGGCTCAGGTGACTCTTTTTTTTTTTTTTAATAGTACTTGGTGTTGAACTTAAGGCCTGCTTGCTTGGCAGGTACACCACCACTTGAACTACACTGCAAGCCAGTTGCCTCATTTTTGAAGTAAGAATGATTGCAGTACCTGAACTATTCACTTCATAGCTGTAAGACTCAAATAAGTATGAGAAACTGTGTGGCGACCTAAAGGATCACAGCATTTTGTGACTGTGCCAAGTTGAGTGTCTGCTGTCTTCAGGAAGGCTAAGTACAGAAGTAAAGGCAAGAACAGTCATGGACCAGCATGCAGTATATATAACTTTTGACACCTTGTAAGATCTGTAATTAAGACCCTGAACCAAACAAGGTGTGCTTGACTTCCTAAATTAAAATATTTTTGCAAAACAAGAGCCAACTAACAATTAGATGAGAAACTGTGCAGAACATATTAATGCAGTGGATCTGTACGTCAACTAGGTCTGAGGATAGCATACCCACTCTTTCCGGAAAGAACAGAGCTAGAGAACAGGCATAGTCCCTGTGATTTTTATAAGGTCCATAGCCGGACAAATGTTTAAATTTATTATATTTTTGGCTTTTGTTTCTTTTGGGGTTTTTTTAGTGGGACTGACTTTTAAACTCAGGGCTTCATGATTACAAAGCAGATGCTCTACTGCGTGAGCCACACCTCCAGCCCATGGTTTTTGGGTTTTGTTTTGAGGGTTTTTTGTTTTTGTTTGCTTTTTTGTTTGTTTTGGCGGTACTGGAGTTTGAACTTAGGGCCTTGTACTTTCCAGGCAGACACTCCACCACTTGAGCCGCATCCTCAGCAATATTTGGATTTTTTAAGGCAAGATCTTGCTATGTAGCCCAGGCTGGCCTCAAACTCACAATTTTCCTGCCTCAGCCTTCCTAGGATTATAGGCTATTACCATTTTATTAACCAAAGATCCACTCTGTTGAATTTCACGATGCAGAAAATGGGGCATATTGTAGGAAATGCTTTACTGGGAAATAACACGGAATTGAAAAGTAATGATCACAACCACTTGGGGAAAGTAGTTGTAAAGATTTGGAAGAAAAATGAATAGTGTTAAAAAAGAAATTAAATCTCCAAAATTAATAATGAGTCTAGTAACAAAATCACAGGCTGAAGGGATGCTAATAACCCCAATGTGGAGAAGGAATTTGATTTCATTTCTGTTCCTAAGACAGCAAGTTTATGAACAACTCACGGTGGTTTGAAGAATAATTTGAAATGCACAGTGAGTAAATCAATACTTGCTTTTTTGTTTTTAATTTTTATTAGCATAAATTAATAATACAAAGGGGTTTCATTGTGATATTTAGGTACATGAATATAACGTACTTTGATCAAATTCACCCCAATACTTGTTTTTTGATTGTTGGGCCAGGTAAACTGTTTGCCCAAGCCATCTGAGTCTCAGCTGTCAGTCCAGTCCAGTCTGGCTCTTCCTGCCTGAGTTGTCACAATTCCTCCCAAGTGTTCAATGATCACTCTTACACAGGTGTCTCTCTCCAAGCTAACTTCATCTCTACAGGCTTCACACTCCATCACCAATGGTCTACATGCCGTAGGTGAACCAGTTGTCCTATTTATCCCAGGAATTAGTGGATTCCCAGATTGTGGGCTTTCAGTGCTAACACTGGGAAAATCCCAAGCAAACTGGGACAAGTTGGTCACTTTACTTCTAAACAACTCTACTTGGACACTCCTGAGGCGTGTGGTACTTAGCACGTCCAAAACTAATTCACCATCTCCCCCTCGGACATGATTCCCCCCTGTGTTCTCTGTAGCAATGGACAGCACTGCTGCCCACCCTCACCACGTTAGAAACCTTGTGCTCATTATAGTTATCACATGTCCTTCCTTCTCAAATCACATAAGTCCTCTGTACGTCTCTCTTGAAACTTTTTTTTTTTTTGTGGTACTAGGGCTTGATCTCAGGGCCTTCACCTTGAGCCACTCTACCAGTCTTTTTTTGTGATGGGTATATTTGAGATAGGGTCTCGAGGAACTATTTGCCCGGGCTGGCTTCGAACCATGATCCTCCTGATCTCTGCCTCCTGAGTAGTTAAGATTATATGCATAAGCCACCAGCACCTGGCAGAAACATGTTTCTTTAGTGAGATTGAGTTCTTCATGGTCTCCTGCATGGACTATTATAAAATTCTATTGAGAATGAAAGGAAGCTGAACATGGTGGTACACACCTGTAGTCTCAGCACTCACGAGGCAGAGGCAGGAGGATCATGAGTCTGAGGCCGGCCTGGGCTATACAGCAAGACCCTGTCTAAGAAAATAGAAGGAAAACAGAAAATAGAAAGGAATCGAATAGCTACATCTGGGGATGTAGCTCAGCTCTTGCCTAGCATGCTGGAGGTTCTGGGTTTCAACAAAGGCGTTCCAGAAAGCACTTTCTGGGACTGGATGTAGCTCAGTGTTAAAGGGCTTGCCTTGCATGTTCGAGGCCCTAGGTTCAATCCCTGGCATCACAATAAAAAAGCCAGTTCATGCCTCAGTTCAAGGCCAAAGTTACATATCAAGACCCTAGCTCAAAAAAAAAAAAAAAGCCATTTCTGGACTATGCAGAATTTAAGGGGTTGCATTGAGCCAAAATTGTATACAAGAACAATGGGGTTTCCAGGGTAAATGGAGGGACTCAGTAAAGATGAAAGCACCAGCTATTGCTGATTGAGATCCAGCCCAACCTAGCCTCCACTTTGTCACTTTTTTTTCCCATCTCTCATTAAGAAGTGAAGTCTTATGAAGGTGCTAGCTTTGTCTTGAAGCTACCACATTAGACCTGACCTTGCTGGTCCTGAGTCCTTGAACAGGTACCTGGAGGCCCCATAACATAAGCATATGTGGTCAGCCTAGGATAAAGTCATTTATCCTATGCTTTGTGAACTTGGAATTTCCAAGAGCTTCCTCTGCCAGGAGTCACCTCCTAAGGCATGGGACAGGAATGACAATATGTGTCCTGACATAGCATCTGCATTTCAAATCCAGGATGACATTTCTCCAAAGCCCTAGTTCTTGACCATATCAAGACCCTGTACAGCTGGGACCTACACTTTAGTCCTTTGTCCAATCTCTATCCCTGCTATGCTTCCAAACACAATTGAGTTTTCAGCTGTACCTAACTCACCTGCCCCTCACTCAATTAACTCCCGATGTCCTCTTATGCTTCCCTCCTTTGCTTATGAGTTAATTTCACTCCCATCACCCTTACCCACCTAGCATGTGGGAAATGTCACTTCAAGTTTACCAAACATGTCTTCTGATCTTTAAAACCTTTACTGGGCTTTTTCTTTCTTTCTTTCTGGTACTGGGGCTTGAACTGAGTCTATACCCTGAGCCATTCGCCCTTTTTTATGATGGGTTTTTCAAGATAGGATCTTGGTAACAATTTTCCTGGGCTGGCTTTGAACTGCAATCCTCCTGATTGCCGCCTCCTGAGTAGCTAGGACTACAGGCATGAGCCACCTGTGACTGGCTCTTTCTTTTTCTTTCTTTCTTTCTTTCTTTCCTTCCTTCTTTACTTCTTTCCTTCCTTCCTTTCTTTTTTTATTTTTTGACAGTATTGGGATTTGAACTCAGAGCCTTGTGTTTGCTTAGCAAGCACTCCACCACTTGAGCCATGTCCCAGCCCATGAACTCTTTTCTCTAACTTTTGTAAGCAGAGGTTGCTCTCTCACATAGGACTTCACCCAGACTTTTATCATAGTTTTTTTTTTTTTACTTTATATCATGGTTAATTTTCATGTCTGTCTTCCTTGGTAAGATCTGAAGTATTTCAAGGACAAAACTGGGTCTTAGCAATTTTTTTCTTTCCCAAGATCCACTGTTTCTATTCTCTCCTGTCCACTCCTTCAACCCATACAGCTCTGCCTTCAAGCCTTACAGTCTTGCCTTTTCCAATACCCATTACCCACCATTTTCATGACACTTGTTCCCTTCCTACCTTCATCTGTGCTTTACTGTTATTTACCCCCTACACCCATCACTGAGACTGAGGAAGACACAGGGGTAACTCCATGACTCCTATGTAGAATGCTGACATAGCCAGGGGCATCTGTGGAGGTGCCCTTGCCTTCTGTATCACTTAGCTCAATGGTTCTTTCAGTTCACTGGTTGCTGTACTAAATGTCTGTGGTGCCTAGACCCAGGTTGGGCTGAAGTACATATCCATCTCCTTGCTTATTACAGTGGACAGAGTAGTTTGAGTGTGGGATGGATTCCCTTTGTTGAGTGAGACTTAAAAGGAACAAGAGCAGAGATACAAAGAGAAGTGAAGACTAGAGGTAAAAGGACATTTTGTTAATTTTCTTCATTGCTGAAAATATACAAAACAATGAGTGACTGAGAAGACAGAGGAGCCACAACTGACCCTCATCTGTTGCCTGTGGCTTTTTAATTTACTCTTGTAGGTTTCTCTTGCAGTCACTTGCAAGGTGGCCCACAAGGCTCATTGTGCAGGAATAGGTTAAAGGACGAGGCCGTATGGAATGGAAAATGTGGATCTATGCTATAGTTACAGTTGAAGGAGAGTCTGGGTCAGGAAGTAAACAATAGAGAAACTCCCATGGGGAGATAGATATCCAGGTTTCCTAGCCATAGATAGAATAAAAGAATAATTTCAGTTGTTTATTGAATTCTTATAACATACTAGACTTTTTTGCATTCATTATCTGATTTGAGTCCTCACAAATCCAATGAACCATTGTGAACTATTTCACAAATGTGGAAAGTAAATCTTTAACCAATTTATTAACTGGTATAACAGCAAATTAGTGACAAAGTCAATATTGAATCAATATTGAAATCCAGATTTGTCTAATTCCAAATATCTATGACATAACAATTTCAATATATCCAAAACAGAATTCATTCATTTACTTAATCAACAGACATCTATTGTGTGCCCACTGGAGGCAAGCTTCCACCATGGACATAAGAGTCAGGTGAAATAAAACCATGCCTGTCTTTCTGGAGCTTGCAGCCTTGTGAGAGAGAGAAGGATCAACCAAATCATCACAGAAATAAATGTGCAGCTGTGACCAGCACCGTGAGGAAAGGTAGCGAGTGCTGCAAAAGTGTGTAACAGAGGTCTCAATGAATGCTGTGGACATGGGGTTTCATCCTTCCGACATTCCCTCTTCTAGAAACATTGCTTCTAGAATTTTCTTCTGGGGAACCACCCTTCCCCATTCTCTAATGCAGTTCTGGTGGGGCTGTCTCTGCCACTGACTTCACTGATGGTCACATGACCCAGTGACTAATGAAAGTACTGCTTTCCCAGAACCACAGTGATTGGTTCAAGAACATTCCATGTGATTCAAGCTAAAGCAGTGTCAGATATACAGAGACTTCCTGCAATCATTAAGATGATATATTTGCCAGGTGCTGGCGGTTCATGTCTATAATCTCAGCTACCTGGGAGACTGAGATCTGCAGGATCACAGTTCAAGGCTAGCCTGGGCAAATAGTTTGAGAGACTCCATCTGCAAAATAACCAGAACAAAATGGACTGGAGGTGTGGCTTAAGTGGTAAAGTGCCTGCTTTCCAAGCATGAAGTCCTGAGTTCAAACCCCAGTCCCACCCCCCAAAAAAGAAAGTTATTATAGGCTGCTGGTGTAGCACAATGGTAATGCATTTGTCTAGGCCCTTAGGTTCAGTCACCAGCAATACACACACACACACAACTATCCATCCTTTCTGGATATAGTTCCCTCTTTCTGAACATTTCTTTTTCTTTCCAGATATCCCACTGGGCTGGAGGCATAGCTCAAGTGTGAATCCCTGAATTAAATCCCTAATACCGAAAGAAAAACAAAGGCCATGGATGGCAAGTGTGGCTCAAATGGTAGAGCACCTGTCTAACAAACATGAGACCCCAAGTTCAAAATCCAATACCACCTAAATTGATTGATAGATAGACAGATAGCAAGATAAACAAGAAAGTCAGGTATAGTAGCACATGTGCCTGTAATCCCAGTTACAAGGAAATTGAAGATAGGGGATGGAATCCAAGGCCAGGCCGGGTAAAAGTGTGAGATCCTATCTGAAAGATAAAGCGAAAAGGATGGGAGTTTGCTCAAGTGGTAAAGTGCTTGCTAAACAAGTGCAAGGCCCTGAATTCAAATCCCAGTACCCTAGCACCTTCCACAGTACCTGAAACACAGTAGATACATGGGTTCTTTTGTTTGTTTTGTTTTTAAGTGGTTACTACTGAGCATCTGTACTGTTTTGTCTGTCTTATCCCAATTATTAGGGCAACCCTGGAAGGCAAGTATCACTACCATTCTAGAGACGAGATTAGTTGAGACTCAGTAAGACTTAGTGAGCTGCCAAAGCAGACCAGGACTCAAAGCCAGGCCTGCCTCACTCTGAACCCTCTTTTCTTGACCCTATACCAGAGTCCTCATGTGGTGAGGGTTTTCTTCATAGAGTCACTGGGCAGTAGAGTGTCACTTGACACTCACTTCACTGTGAATCCCAAAGGTTGCAGCTGCATTCACCAGGAGCCAGGTGATCAGACGCTTCCTATATGACAATCAACTCTTGGAGAATAGAGCCTCTAAGTTATCTTTGTATCTTCATGAGACACCCATTTATTGGGTACCAAGTACTAGGAGAAACTGAAGTTAAGAACAGTTAGGTGAACTTGCTTGAGGCCACACAGCTAGAAAACAAACCAGGACTTTGAATCTCTGCAGTCTTACCCAGAACTTGTACTTTCTTTTGGTTTTTTTTTTGGTGGTGGTGGTATTGGGGTTTGAACTCAGGGCCTCACACTCACTAGGCAGGCACTCTACCACTTGAGCCACTCCACCAGCTCCAGATCTGTACCCTTGCATGTTGATAAGGAAGAACTTATAGTTTTTCAATTAGCACTTTTACTTATTCTGTCCTCTTTACTGCTTGTGCCTCTGCAGCCTTTCCTTCCTGACCTTCAACACTTCCCAGCTCCCATCAGCCTTGAGGGCCACCTTCTCCTTATCTGGGATGTCACTCACTGCTCACAGTTAAACACGAAACAAAGCAAAAGTATCCTGCCAGTATCTGGGTTGTCAACTTGCTTGATATGAATGGGTCTCACTTCTTTATCTTGGTAAAGCACATTGAGAAATGAAGTTGCTGAAAGGGAGTTTACTTATGCCTTTATTTTCTCCTCACAGATGTTTGACCTGCCTACCCCTGGAAACAAACCCAAACTGTCATGGCAAAGAGCTATTGAAGAAAATTGAGGTGAGAGGGGCTGAGAGTAGAGCACATGTGTGGCATGCAGCAGGCCCGAATTCAATCCCCAGCTCCAAAAAAGAAAAAAAAAATTGAACTGAGACATGCTAAGAAAACAACACAAAAGCTAGGCCAGTCTGCAAATCTTTTCTAGTACAATGTTAATTTATTGAAATGATTGCTAATGTACCAAGTTATTTAGCAGAACCAAAATAGTAATACACCCAATTTTAAATTCATGATACTAATTTATATTCTTCAATTCTGTAGCTACTACCTATATCCACATCCTATGCAGCCAGATTTTCTCTTATTCTTTCACTAAGTTTATATTACAAAATAGGCATAACCAGTGTGAGTTTGACACATCTCTTCTGTTGTTTGTATGAACAATCATACATTAATAAGAAAATAGTAGTTAAATGCAATTAAACCCTTTCAGGTTGGGTTTCCTAGACAGAGATGCTCCAACAGAAGTTAGCATACCAGATCTTCAGTAGAGAGGGCTCTGAGGATTGACACCTGAGGAAGACAGGAGTCACAGCAAAAGTAGTAAGGAAAAGTTCAGCTATGATCCAGGCCCAGAAAAGGCCCCAGTTGACCCCAGGCTTGTCTTACAGATGGGTGGCCCTTCAGAGCTGTCCAGAATTAAGGATAGGGGCTAGGAATGTGGTTCTGATAGAGCACTTACCCAGCAAGGTCCTAGGTACAGGGCCCTAGGTTCTATCCACAGCATCCACAAAGAAAAACAAAAAACAAAAACCTTTTTGTCTGTGAGAGTTGAGGACAGGGAGTCAGGCCTTTATTCTCCTAATATTTGTCAGTCATTGGCTTCAGGTCATCCCTGAAGAGCAGGTGATTTTAGGAAAAGCAGTTTTTTTCCAATATGAAAACCACCTGCCCATCACAGTCCTGGAAGTAAGTAGAGTAAGTTAGTCATTCCTGAAAGGAGACATAGATGGTTTGTGTTGGAATTAAAGACCTTCCAGTGCCGAAAACAGACACATGAGCGACAGAGAAAATCTTGACAAGGCAATTTCTTTTGATCAAAAGGGTGCAAGCATGTACTCACTCCAGCTGAGCTGACAGGAGAGCACAAAATGACTAACAGTGACTTCTCCTTATATCCCTGACGCAGTATACCTGCACTTGACCTGGGATTTGCCCAGGTCAAAGGTTCACAATCTCTCTCAATTGGCTAAGAGGCTTGGAGATGGGTTAGGGCACGCAATTTGGTGGGCAATTTTCCCGGGCAATGGGGTTGTACAAGAATCTGGAAGAAGAAACAGAACCTTTAAATAATGCAAGTCACCTAAGATGGCGACCTGAGGAATTTTAAGTGAGCTAAGCGGGTGACATATACTTTGATAGAAAAGATCGTTTTTCTTACATGTGTGATAGGGTCCACCACAGAAACCTTAAATGTAACTCATAGTTTAGTGTCAAAGCTCCAAGACAAGTCACATCTCTGCATTTTGTAGGCCACAACACATTTCATCCTTCTAGCCAAGTCAGGTGTGATTTTTTTCAGTCCCTATTAATTCTGAGACAATGACAGAAACAAAGATGGGAAGATGAGATTCACCCCTGAAGTGGAAAGAGATGCATTTGGCAACCAAGTGTAGTGAGGAGCCATGCAACGGCAGGAGAGTGTGCCTAAGTGCAGACGGAAAAGATGGGTTCAGACAAGAACTGGAGAAGGTGCTGTATTCGTGTGCTGGGACTACATCACAAATGTGTCCTGAAGATCTCTGAAGAAGCCATATGGACAGTAATGACCCTGCAGCCTGGCCTTGCCTGAGTAAAACATCATGATTACAGAGATATGGATGGTTACAGGTTCAGAGCCAAAATTACTATGAGCCCTTTAATAGCCATTTATTTTCAACCCCTGAATTGGACCTAACCTCCTCATAACTATTAGGTAAAGCTCTTGGAATGTATTGTGAAGTTTAGCAGGCCTCTAGCCTCCACCAACCCAGATGCTGTAAATCTGGAACATGTCCCCATCTGCTATACTTGCCAACCTGATGCCACCACCAATGCATTCGGTACCGATTTACGACTCTGTTTCGTTCTGTGACTATAAAAGATCATGTAATCTCTTCCACTGGGGAACATGTTATTCAGGATAACTTAAATGAGAGTTCTTGGGACATTGTCACTCATTTTTGGCTCAGAACAAGCTTATTTTTTTATTTCCTTTAAACCAGAGTTATTTTACATTGATATAAAACACCATGCTCTGGGCCACTTGAACAACAGAAATTTGCTATTCATGATTCTAGATGCTAGAAGATCAAGGTGTCAGTAGGGTTGCTTTCCCCTGAGTTTTCTTCCCTTGATTTGTAGATGGGCATTTTAACCCTGTGTCTTCAACCTCGTCATCCCTTGTGTCCAAATTTCCTCTTCTTACAAGCATATCAGTCATATTGGATTAAGATGCATCTTAATGACTACATTTTAGCTTATTACACCTTTAAAGATCTTATCTCCAAGCTGGGCATGGTGGTGCATCCCTGTAATGCCAGCTACTCAGGAGGCTGAGATAGGAGGATCGAGGTCCCAGGCTGGCCTCATGCAAAGTTAAGACCTCATCTGAAAAAAATAAATTAAAGAAAACAAGACTGGCGCCATTGCTCAAATGGTAAAGTGCTTGCCTAGCAAGTGAGTTCAAAGCCCAGTACCACCAAAGATCCTTTCTCCAAACACAGTCACATTCTGAGGTACCAGTGTCTAGGCCTCTGATACATGAATCTTGTAGGAGCACCATTCAATCTGGAACAGTTGCTTTGACCTGGGCTTCTTCCAAAGATGATGGAATTTTAGTAGACAGTTTTAAGACTCAGAAAACAATACCTCAAATTTTGGCATGTTCACATCTTGAGCTGAAAAGTGGTCTTAGAATCAAGGTCTCTCTGACCTCTTCTTCCCTCCACCCCCACTCCTGCATGTTTTTCTTTCACATGCATTCAGAGAAGGACTTATTCTGATATTCCTTTCTATACCTTAAGACTGGACATGCCACCAAAAAGGACACAATTCCTCATTTATCACAGAAAAGAAGATGGAAAAATGAAGCCATATCTGGACAGACCTGTCACAAGATGTCTCTGACTCTTGAGTTCATCCAAATTCCAAAGAGAATCACTGACAAACTGTTGTCTGTCCTCTTGGTCCATTCCCCAAAATGATCATTGCTATCCCTTAAAATTGCCTACATCTACGAACCCCCATGAAGAAGAGTATACAATCCTGTGAACCTCATGGGTTAGTAGTAACCACACTCCGATAACTCTCCCCATGCACATTAATAGATTGTTGTAATTTTTCTCCTTGTTTATTGTCAGTTCATTCTGGTGAAATTTCAGAAAGGGAGAGGAAGTTTTCTCTTTGCCAGTATGCATAAATGAGGGTGAGGAAAGACATTTCAGAGGAGGGAAGAGAGTAAGTGAAGCCCATAGAAGAATGGGAGGGTATATAATGGGAATAGATTGTAGTGTGGCCTTTTGGCTTTGTCATCAAATAGGGAGTGGTTGAGTTCAGTTGATTGTAAGGTAGAACATGGGTCTGATAAGGGAGATTTTGGATGCCTTGAGTTGTATAAACAGGCATGATATCTGTCCATAAACTCATGCCTAAGAGATATGGCATAGACTATTATTACTATTATTATTATCATCATCATTATTATTGCTGAGGATCAAATCCATGACCCACGTATGCTAGGCATACACTCTACTGCTACACCCCAGCCTAACAATCCATCCTTTTTTTATATTTATTTTTTTTTGATGGTATTGCAGTTTGAACTCAGGGCCTCATGATCATTAGGCAGGTGCTCTACCACTAGAGCCCCTCCACAAGCCCTTTTTTGTATTGGGTATTTTTGAGATAGGGTCTCATGAAGTGCCTGGGATGGCCTAGAACTGTGATCCTTCTGATCTCTACCTCCCAAGTTGCTAGGGTTACAGGAATGAACCATTAGTGCCCAACTACAATCCATCCTTTTTTATTAATGAATTTAATTTTTTCTTCAAACTCCCTTCTGCTGAGTTATTTTGGGTCCCCTATAGGGGTATGCCATCAAAAGAAGCTCTTAGAAAGTCAAAGCAGCAGCATCAGATGGGGTCCTCTGATCACTGGCCATCTCTGTACCAGGCTAGAAAGGAATCAGTGCTTGTTCCTGTCCATATAACTCCTTCCAGTCCAGTGACTGTGTGCTCACTCAAGACATGAGATTTAGGAAGGTGGGCTTCAGAAAAGCAGAGAAAATATTTTTATAGATTTCAGATATTATAATATTCTTAGCTTTAGGACTGTTGAAGGCTACAGGTCTGTTAAGCTTAGAAAACATTCTGAGAAGTTTACTTACTAATCAGGAGAATGTTAGGCTGGATGCAAAAGTTAAGGTAAGTGGCTGAGATAGGGCCTAAGATAGTCCAAGATAATTTTGGCTGTTGACATACAACATTCCATCTCTTTGTACTCAGGATGTTCTAGTCATCCATGGTAAAACAGTCTGCTGCAAGAACTTCAGCTTATAATAGTAGCTAAGATATTCCTTTGCCACAAGAAATGCCAAATGGAGAAGTTATTAATATTGTCTGGACGAAGTATTCAGTCTCTTGAAAAAATATGTATATGGGTAAAATCAGAAATTAACTGGCTGAACGTAGAATTAGGACAAGAGAAGTTAGATGATTTTAATATCTACTGTCCTAGAGCTATTAAAAAAGACACCTATCTGTGAAAGACACCACTGTCTACAAACGGCATCCACACACCCATCTGCACTTTACAGGTCCCTGTGTGGGGTGTGCTCTTTTTGCTGCTCAGATATGAAGGCATGGTACCAATTTCAATCCCTGGGAAGGCAAAGATGTGCACATCCTAACCCCAGAAACTATACATCTGTTAAGTCTGTGCCTGGATATCTTTTCACTCCAAGCAATTCTACATTTCTAACTAGTTTCAAACATTTCACTTGTGACACTGATTTCTTGAAGTTCCGTCCCACAGGACTCCCCCGGCCCTAGACTTTACTCACGACATCCTGCACTTGTCTCCCAGTGGGCTCTAACTCAGGAGTTCTCACAACTTCCTCCTTAGTTTTGGTAATTTGCTAGAACAGCTCAGAGAAGTCAGGAAAGCTCTTTACCTTTGTGTGCTGGTTTATTATAAACTATACAATGCAACTCAGGAGCAGTCAGGTGACAGAGGCACCAATGGAAGAAGCAAAGGGGGAGGGCGATGCTTCCATGCCCTTCCCAGACATGTCACCTTCCCAGGAAGTCAGTATGTTCACCCATCTGGAAGTTCTCTGAATCTTGTTGTTCAAGAATCTTCATATAGCTCAATCTCCCAGGAGGATGGTAGGAAGGGATACAGTTCCAGCCCTCTAACTACTTGGTCTTTCTGGTGACCAGTCTCCTCCTGAGGTTACATGGGGACCCCATCTTAAGTCATTAACATAAACTCAGGTCTGATCATCTGTGTTTTTGTTTTGAGGGTCCTGGAGTGTGAACTCAGGGCCTCACACTTGCTAGGCAGCACTCTGCCACTTGAGCCACACCCCAGTCCCCCTGAGTGTTTTATGAAAAACTAAAAATCCTTTCACTAAGAAAGGTTTTTAGGAGCTCTGTCACAGGAACCAGGGACAAAAGTCAAATATATTTCTTTTTATGCCAAACCATGGAAATGGGGCCTTAAATACAGCAGATGGAATTAATGTTGCTAATCAACTAACCTTAAACAGATTTTCCTGGAGGATCTGGATGAGTTCAATATAATCACAGGGTCCTTGAGTATCAGAGATGGAGATGGAAGAGTGCTGGAGAGGTGAGATGTGAGAAAGGCTCCTCCAGCAGCTACTGTTGGCCTTGAAGATGAAGGAAGGAGCCATGAGCCCAGGAATGCAAGCTGCCTCTAGCAGCTGGAAAATACAAGCAAATGGATTCTCCCCTGAATCCTTGCTGAACACCTACATTTTGGCCTAGCAAGGCACTGTTTTTGACTTTTTTTTTTGTGATACTGGGAATTGAACACAAGGCCTATACCTCAAGCCAGTCCACCAGCCCTTTTTCATGATGGGCTTTTTTGAGATAGGGTCTCGTAAACTATTTGCCCAGGCCTGCTTCGAACCGTGATCCTCCTCATCTCTGCCTCCTGAGTAGCTAGGATTGCAGGCGTGAGCTTCTGGCACCCAGTTTTTTAGACTTCTGATCTCAGATGCATAAGATAATAAATCTGTGCTGTATAACCTACTAAGTTATAGTCATTTATTACAGCAGCAATAGAAAAGTAACATTCTCTCTGAGCTCACCTTGTACACAAGCACTGAAGACCATTCTGCATGGTAAATCTTACTTCAGAAAAAAAAATGCAGTATATAGTAAATGAATGGAACTGGAGAACATCATCTTAAGTGAAGTTAACCAGGTTCAGAAGGTCAAAGGCTGCATGTTTTCTCTCATGTGTGGAATACAGACCTAAAACAAATACAGCAATATTATGAAAAACAGGTCATGCTAAGGGGAGGTCACTTAGGAGAGGGGGAGGGTAGAAGAAGGAAGTTAAGAAAGTGAATGGTTGATGTACTCTCTACACAAGAATGAGTATAAAGCTTTTCAAACCTGTTGAAATCACCATAAGAAGGAGACTAAGGTAGAAAGGAGAAAAACAGAGGAGATGAACCAATTCATGTTATAATGCATATATACATGGAAATGTCACAAGGAAACTCCCTATATAGCTATCTAAACAAACAAAAATGTTATTTTTTTCTTTTACAAAATCAGAGAACAGGAGGGCAGAACAGGTCCCGTCTGTGGAGTTGGTACCAGTGGGAGTGGGGAGGATGTGGGGAGAGGGTGTAGGAGGGTAAATATGGTGGAAATATTCTGTACTCATGTAAGGAAATGGAAAAATGAGACCTGTTGAAACTGTTCCAGGAATGAGGGGAGGGGGAATGAAGGAGAGCAGTGGAGGGGGTGAATTCAAGTTTGATATATTTGGTATATTATAAGAACTTTTGTAAATGCTACAATGTACCCCCACCCAGCACAACAATAATAAAAAAAAAACCCTGTTATTAGTATTCTGCAAAAACAGAAAAAAAATGCAGTACAGCTATATAGCAACAGCATTAAGTGACTAACATAATGCCTACATAAATGCTCCAAAAAAGATGTGTTTTCTTTCCTTCGTCCATTAATTCCACTAATATTATCGCGTGCCTCCCATGTTCTCGGTACTGGTCTAGGCACTGGAGAGAGCTCCCTGCCCTCCCGGAGCTTGCTTGTATTCTTAGCACATAGCCAGAGGTTATAATTTATAGCCCATGGCCTGATGATGTATTTTATTTGGCCAGTGCATTAGTCCACTTTCTGTTACTATAACAAAACACCTGATACTTTATAAAGAAAGTTTTATGCAGCTTATAGTTCTGGAGGCTCAAGGCCAGGACACCAGCTTCTGTTTGACTGGTGATGGCCTCAGGGTAGATAGTATCACAATGGCAAGAATGCATGTGAGGAGGAGAGACCACAGAGCCACTGTTGAAGGGAGGGGCCAGTCTTGGTTTTTGTTGCTTTTGTTTTTTGTGAGAACTAAGTCAGAGTACCAGGAGAACTTCCTTAATCTCTTCTGAGGGCTACACCTCCAATGGCCTCCCATTAGGCTCTACCATTTTATTCTTTTTCTTTTTTTTGCCTTGAGACAGCATCTGGCTATGTAGCCCAAACTGGCCACAAATTCATGGTACTCTGCTGTGATTACAGGAGTGGGCCACCACAACAGCATAGGCTCTTCTCCCTCGAGGTCCAAACACTCTCAACATAGTCACATTTCCAAGACATGAACACCTGGAGGAATAAGCCATAGCAACCAGCATGAATTACTTTTAGCTTTGTTTTTTGTGTTTGTTTTACAGTGCTAGGGGCTGAACCCAGAATATTATGTGTGTGAGGTAAGAGTTCTACCACCCAGCCATTCCTCCATCTAGAAGTTGGGGTTTTCTGTTCTTTTTTTTGCAGTACTGGGGCTTGGACTTAGTACCTTCACCTTGAGCCACTTCACCAGCCCTAATTTTTTTTTTTTTTTTTTTGTGAAGGGTTTTTGGAGATAGGGTCTTGTGAACTATTTGTTCAGGCTGGCTCTGAACCACGATCCTCCTGATCTCTGACTCCTGAGTAGCTAGGATTACAGGTATGAGCCACTGGTGCCTGGCATCTGCTTTTGTTTTTGATGGTATTGAGGTTTGTGCTCAGGGCTTGCATTTGCTAGGCAGGTGCTCTACCACTTGAACCACTCTGCTTTAGTTAATTTTTGAATAGGGTGTCATGCTTTTTTCCCAGGCTGGCCTAGACCACAATCTTTCTACTTATGCTTCTCCTATAGCTGGGATGACAGGTGTACACCCTGATGCCTCATTGATTGATATGGAGTCTCACTAACTGCCCCCCAACCCCTCTGGCCATCTTCAAACAGTGATCCTTCTGATCTCTCCCAAATAGCTGAGATTACAGATGTAAGCCACCCATGCCTGACCACAGTTGAGTTTAAAAAAAAAGAACAACAACAGCCAGGTGCTGGTGGCTCACGCCTGTAATCCTAGCTACTTAGTAGGCAGAGATCAGGAGGATCACTGTTTGAAGCCAGCCCAGGCAAATAGTTCATGAGACACTATCTCGAAAAAAACCTTCACAAAATGGAGTGGTGAGCCACTCCACCAACCCTATTTCTGTGAAGGGTTTTTTGAGAGAGGGTCTCGCAGAACTATTTGCCCAGGCTGGCTTTGAACCTGGATCCTTCTGATCTCTACTCCTGAGAAGCTAGGAGTTCAGGCATGAGCTACTGGCACCTGGCTCACTGGCTCTATGAATTTGACTATTCTACATATCCTGTATTCTAGGAACCATACATTATTGTCCTTTTGTGACTGGTTTATTTCACTTACTACAATGTATTCGAGATTCATCCATATTCTAGCACGTGTGAGAATTTCCTTCTTTTTAAAAGCTAAATAATATTCCATTTTATGTACTCACCACATTTTGTTTATCTTCATGTCTTGATAGATGCTTGGGTTGCTTCCACCTTTTAACTATTGTAAATAAAGGGTTTGTGAATGTGGCTATTAAACATATGCTCAAGCCCCTGCCTTTGGCTTTTGTGTGTGTGTGTGTGTGTGTGTGTGTGTGTGTGTGCGGTACTGGGGCTTGAACTCAGGGCCTTACCTTGAGCCACTCCACCAGCCCATTGTTGTGATGGGTTTTTCGAGATAAGGTCTTGCAAACTATTTGTCCAGGTTGGCTTCTAACCTTGATCCTCCTGTCTCTGCCTCCTGAGTAGCTAGGATTACAGATGTGAGCCATGAATGCCCAGCTCCACCTTGCTTGTTAAGATAGGTTTTTTTTTTTTTTTTTGAGATAGGTTCTTGCTAACTTGTTTGCCTGGGCTGGCTTCAAACCACAACCCTCCCATTTCCACCTCCAATGGTGTGTTTTTTCTTTTGGGGGGGAACGTCCATCCTGTTTTCCATAGTAGCTGTACCATTTACATTCTAGCCAATAGGGGATAAGGCATCAATTTCTCTACAATATCATCAATACTTTTGTTCTGGTAGGAGTCTGTTTTTTGCTTTTCTTTTTAGAAAAGGAATCTACCCTCATGGGTGGAAAATGGCTTTTCAATGTGATTTTAATTTTGCTAATGATCAGTGATGAGCACCACATATTGGCCATTTATGTATCTTCTTTGTTTTTCTGTGGGGTTTGTTTTGGTGGTACTGGGACTTGAATTCAGAACCTCATGTTTGCGAGGCAGGCATTCTACCAGTTGAGCCATATCCTAACCCTTATACATCCTCTTTAAAGAAATGTCTATTCATGGGCAAGAGGCTTGCCTGGGTGTGCGAGGCCCTGGCTCAACCCCAGTACTATAACTGAATGAATAGTAAAGTCCTTTTCCCTCTTTTTAATTGGGTCATTTTTGTTGCTGCTGTAGTAGAACTATAGAAATTCCTTATACATTCCATATACTGACCCTTATCAAATGATTTGAAAACATTTCTCTCATCCCATAGTTTGGTAAACATATTTATATTTTCTGTGTGGTCCCTTTAGGGCATTAGAATTTCTTACCATGGCGACATTTTCTCAGTTGCAGTGTTTAACGACCTCCCTGAGGCTAACACAAGCTATCCATTTGGATTTGGGGTAACTTCCAAATTCTTCAGTTACTATTTGCAGACAATCTCTTCTATTATGTCATTTGTGTAAGTGGCCGACCTTGCCTGCTGCATTTGGGTTCTGCCTCATAGCTCTCCTTACCTTTAATTCAGGAACTGTCTGCTGTGATCCCATGCATGTGGGACTTCAGCTTCACTGATCTCATTCTACCAGTTATTATTTCCTTTTGGCTTTTAGCCACATGTTTTCTTTTTCTCTTCCTTTCTTTTTAATTTTATTATTATTATTATTACTATTATTATTATTTTGGTGGGACTGGGGTTTGAACTCAGGCTCTGAGCTTGCAAAGCATGTGCTCTACCACTTGAGACACCCCTCCAGTCCATTTTGCTCTGGTATTTTGGATTTAGGGTCTCTTGAACAATTTGCTATGCCTGGCCTGGAACCATAATCCTCCTTACCTCAGTCTCCCAAGTAGCTAGGTTTACAGCCCAGCATCTTTTTTTTTTAAACTGTCTCACTATGCACTCCAGGCTAGCCTCAAACTTGTCATCCTCCTGCCTCAACCTGCTAAATGCTGGGATTAAAGACATGAATCTCCATGCCCAGCCATACTTTCATTCTGATCTTTCTGTTCTAAGAGAGAGATGATAGAGCCAGGGAATTTTTTCAAAGCCGTATTTGACTTCTGCAATTTCAGTGATACCTCTTTGGCTAAACCCATGACTTTTGTATATTTTAAAACTGTAAATGGTTGATTCTTCTGGAAGCAAACTAAATGCACAGTGGGATACAGAAGCCATGAACTAATAGTGCTTGGATATGCTTTTGATAATGTCATTTCTTTTTGGAAAAAAATTTCTGTGCTATCTTTTTTGTGGAAGCCACAGACAAATACAACCCTTGGAGCACAGAGCCAAAATGATGCAGACTGAAAGCACAGCAGAGAAGCCAAGAGCAATTTAAGAGAACAATTCAGCAAATCAACAAAACTAAAAGACTTTTCCTGCTGGATCTCAGAAGACATGATGGAATTGCTTCTTTTCTTTAACATGTTTTCTTTTTATTTATTTATTCATCTATTTAGCAGCAGTGGGTTTTGAACTCAGGGCTTCTGGCTTGATAGGATGGCACTCTACCACTTGAGCCACTCCTCCAGTCCTTAATTGTTATAAGGACATGTAGACTTCTCCAGTTGCTAAAAATCAGTCTTCAGAACTAAATTCCACACGAAGGAACTCCTAGGACATATTCCAGATAACATCACGTCCTTTGAATTCAATGTTAAATTCAAATAAAGGTCTTAGAGAAGATCTCATTTGGGTGTCCACACAATTCTCACTTACGGTCAGGCCACTCTATACAGTCATTAGCAGCGCTGACTGAAAGCAGACTTTAATTCCTTGAAGAAGTTGGTCACCAAGGTGGAAACCTTCTGAGAGGGAGTCCTTTAATTTCAACCAACCAAAGGAACAAAGACACTTTTGGAGTGACTATTTCAGGCTGGCTGGTGACCCTCTACATTAGAAAATAAACACTCCTCATTGACATTCTGTGAGGGACACATATCTACACTGAACACACCGAAGTCCTTTGCAGGTCAGGACCTCTAGGGACTGAAATACTTTTCCCGTGATCCATGCATTCCTCTCTCAGATTCTGTCAGCCATTATGAAATCCACAGATTTTAGTATGCTCCTGAATCTCCTACAGGCAGCACAGGATTCCTTTCAACAGACTAATAAGTTCTGGGTAGAAAACAGGATCACTCAAGGGTATGAGTTTCTTTTTCAGAGTCAAATGGCGTGAGGGTGAGGACTGGCATGCTGGAGTCAGACACACCTGGATTCAAGCCTGGCTTGGTTACATCTCATTTGACCTTGGGCATGTTGTTTAACCAGTGTGAAACTTGGTTGCTCTCTACAAACTTGGAATAAAAATAATCCCTGCCTTATAGAATCATGAGTGGAATTTTAATCCTCTATACTATATTGAAGCAGGCTAAAAAGAAACTATAGGACAACTCTTAAACATATATGACTTAACATATTGCATTTTGGATTGAACATTTTCTCTCTCTGTGAAGCTCTCTTTCAATTACAGAAATTTTTAACAGTCGCCAGGGATTATTCTCAATTGCAAATATACACAGAGTGATCCACCACCCTAGCCCAGGGACCACCCAAACCCTGATTAATGGTGATCAAAAACTGCCTGGGTTTCTCCCCTACAGCAGTTCATTGTGGTTTTTAAGTGCCTTGAGACAGAGTGCCTGCTCTCTGCTCCCTTTTTGCTGCTTCCATCCCACCTGGCCCATCTGGCCAGGTGGCATCAGTATTGTTTTTGTAACGCCTTTCCCTTTCCCTTTAATAAACTCTTATCACTTCCCTTCCTACATCCACATGTCTTGCTTAGACCCCTCCATGCTAGACACAAAGAATTTGGAAATCTTCTGATCAAAGACCACATATAGGGCGAGCCAGACAGATCATCAGAGAGTGAGTCCCAATATCTCAATATGCCTTCTCTGCTATCTGCTCTCTTCTTCATTCTGTTCATCTATGGATACCCTGAGGAAATGATTTCCCATTCCTGATGTGTGAATGAAGACACATGAGAGAGCCAAACCCTGGTTTGGGGGTCAAAGAGAATGCTCACGCCAAGGTGATGATTTCTGTGTCCCATGGTTCCCTCTGGGAAAGGCATCTCACACCGCATGGGGGTCCAGGCTCCTCCAAGGTACTATACCTTCTCAAATGTCTTCCTTGCCCTCTTCTTTGTTTGGACCCCTGGATTCTTGTGGTGGAACCAAAAGACTAACTGGTGACTTTAATGAATGAGGAAGCAGCTCCCTCCCTCAGGACCTCACAGCAGCTAAACCAGCACATGAAGGCTGCACTAGCAGCCTTGCACCTAACCCCCCTTAGCTGCTTCCCTCCCAACTTCCCAGTCTCTCCAGATGTGAGGACCCCTCTCTGAGTCCAATTAAATGACTCTGGGAAAGCTGAATTCCCCCTTTGTTTGCTTTGGGCATTTGGCACATTTTTCTGTCCTTTTTTCTTCAGCAGGATGATAGTTGGGTCAGCACTTTGGACTATGAATTCAGTACTACACTCCCGAACCTCTCATGCAGGGATAAAACATGGTCCCCTGGGGAAGTCAGACAGAGGAAGAGTTCAATATATCTGAGCCACAGGTAAAGACGTCTAGCTGGAGTTAAATTAGAAGAGATGATTTGAACTCCATTACTTCCATAAACCCAAGAAGGGGAAACCCTGAGGGTTTGTGGAAGTTCCACACCTGCAGGGCAACACCCTCCACTCCTGTCCCCTTCCATCTTATGGGAAAAAGCTTCTTTGATTGTAGTGTAGCCTGACTGCAAGAGATAAGAAAAGATGGTCTGAGGTGCCTTATGTCTAATCTATATGGCTTTATATCAAAACCTTTCCCTTTATAGAGAGACCCCAAATAAAAAGTAATCCCTACTACAAGAGTGATATCTGTCTCTCTAAGGGGGAACATGCATGAGCTGGTTTGGGCATGTATGTTGCGTGTAATATGGCTTTATGTTTCACTTGAAAGCCCTTTTGGAAAGACCATGTGGTCACAGGAAATGCTGCTGCCATGATGAAGCCACCACACCTTCTTCAAGCAGCCCAACCCCATGGTGGCTATCTTTGTAGTTATGTCAGGATAGCAGACACATGGTTAGTGCCATCTTGCCATTCCCTATGAATGGGAGACACGTGGTCAGCACCATCCTGCTAGCCTAAGAAAAATTGTAATTAACCTGGGATTGGATACTAATAAGTTTTATACAGAGAAACTAGGCTGTTTGTGTTAGAGATCTTTTGTAAACTAACTAAGAATAAAAAGTGCTAAGTCTATTTTGCCTTCTAGAAAGAACCTAGGTAACTAATCTGCTACTAAGAATAATGGCAAAAGGATGGTTTGTTGTTTTTTTTTTTAAGAGTGAACTCTGAATTAATGCAATTGTTTTTGTGGCATTGTATGTATTTTGTATATGTCTATTAATCTATGTCTCCTAAAAATAACTGAACAACATATTTGTGTCCACTAAATTGAATTTTTACATTTTTGAACTTATCTATGTATGCTTAAATTAACCTTTTGGTATGCCTAAGTTAAAACATCTCTGTGTATATGTAAATATCTTTAGGATGGTTCTTAAATTACTATTTTAAAATTAATGTGTAAAAATTGTTGTCTCTTCTAAACAGTATCTAAAGTTTTTATCCCAACCAGTTCTAACTAAGATGCAGACATTCAAAACTTATCCTCAGCTTTAGGACTAAAAATTTAAGGAGCCAGTCACTGGTGGCTCACACCTATAATCCTAGCTACTCAGGAGGCAGAGACCAGGACTGTGGTTTGAAGCCAGTTTAGGCAAATAGTTTGCGAGACCCTATTTTGGAAAACAACAACAAAAAAAATTACAAAAAGGGCTAGTGGAGTGGCTCAAAGTATAGGTCCTGAGTTCAAACCCCAGTACTGCCAAAAAAAACTTTATGGACAGTAACCTTAATCTGTTTCATTCTGTCATAAGTATAATTTGTGTTCAACTCTCTTTTATAATTAGGTTTATTAACAAATTTGTTTTTATAGATTGCTATTGTATAAAAAATAGTTTAAGATTGCTTTTCTTCCTGGGTCTACTTTTAAAGTATAAACTTACTAAGCATATTTTATTTTATAAGAAAATTACTTAAATTCAGGATTTTGTAGAGGTTGTTTCAAGATGCAAATTACAAGGTCTTAAAGCTTAGCATTTGTTTATATGTGTGATTAAGTTGACTATACTTCAAAATTTACCTAAAGAATTTTCTACAGGTAAATCTAAGGCCGAAATTTAATGTATATCTAAGATAAGAGTTTTTGTTTATCTAGGTAACTGACAGGGATAAAAATAATTAATTATATAAAACCTAATAGAAAAAAAAAACCAAATAGAGGTAAATCAGGGATAAATCCTGGTAAAGATGGGCATAGTTGAAGGGGGTGCTCACTGAGGTCCTGGGACCTCAAGATTTTATTGGGGTCTGTAAAATAAAAAAGGAGATGATTAATCCTAAAACACTGGGTTGTGTGTCATCAACTCTCAATGGCTGAGCCTATTATTTTGGGGGTCTGCAGGAGCTGCCTACAGGTCAGCAAACCACTGCTATATGCTGTTAATTAACATCAGCAGTCCAAGATGTGATAACTTATCAACATCCAAACAATAACTCTTAGCCATCAGGTTTTCTACTCATCAATAACTGCTTGTATTCAATATTGATTTTTGTCAGATTTTGACTACTGAGGAAACTGAGTTTGAACTAAGTAAAAGCTCTTTTAAATGGTTCTAATACAGCTAATTCCTTATATGTGTCTGTGACTAAAGATATATGAAGTATATATTTAAGCTATCTAAAGGTGTACAAACATTTACAGAGTTGAAAGGATAAAAGTTTGGTATGTGTAAAGTAGACAGCTATAGATCTCTTTTATATAAGGCACGGTATAGCTAAACCTCCTACATATAAAAACGGCCTTTGACATTTCTATTATTTATGGTCAGTGCTAAGAGACCTGCCATTTAGGCCTGACATCCATTTGTCTTGGCTAAGGTAAACATTGTTATATATATATGCTATGCAATTAAGCAGTTAAAAACAAGGGCTATTTGGGATTGCTGACACTGCCATCCCTTAACTGGTAGGAAATCTGGGGTTTAATTTTGTCATTACTGTCTACCTGTTGCCTTATCTAACTAAAAACTCAAGGTTTAAACTGATGCTGTTATTGGCTCCTTTATATGTTAGATGTATGTGTTCTCCAAGTAGACAAGCCTTCGAAAATGCAAAGTTGTAAAAGGATGCTGTACCAAGCTGGTGTCTGCCAAATTAAAACTGTTAGCTTTTCTTAAGTTTATGCATGTGTTCCTAATTGTAATAATAAAAAGGTTTAGTGATGGTGTACACAATGGAAGTAATTAGACTGTTCTGTCAATTGCTAAACTGTTTTTCAGAAGGTTGGCCATGCTTATTTTGTCATTGCAGTTCTGATCCTTCTGGAGCATTTACAGACAAGCCCATGAGAAATGATTCTGACAAGTGCTTATCTGTCAACTGAGTCACACATTCTAAGTATTGGTGGTGTTTTGTACTTTCCTTATAAAAGTTTTAACTGTTGTTTGTTGACATTTTGTAGCATTTAAAAAATTCCAGGACATCCTCTATGGGACAGACAAAATTAGACTTAATAATGGGTCCAGGTAAGCCCAGCCTAACAGCCACTTCTTTTAAATCTTTGTTGCTTAAATTTGACCAAAAATGTCTCATTGAATGGAGCCACCATTGCTTTTGTAATGCTTTCCCCTTCCCTTTAGTAAACTCTGTTACCTCCCTTTCCATAACTATGTGTCTTGCTTGAACGCCTCCATACTAGACGCAGAGAATGTGGAAATCTTCTGATCAGAGACTATGCAACCCTATAGCAATATGACAAACTATCCCAAAACGTAGTGACTCAAAATAACTACTTATTTATACACAATTCTGCATTCTGGGCTGGTTTCAGCTGAGCAGTTCTGCTCATCTTGAAGTTACTCTGGTAATTTCAGCCATGTGCAGACCCTGCTGAGGCTGGATAATCCTGGGGATGCTAAAATGCCTGGGAGTTGGCTGGGGTGGCCTTCCTTTCGAACTGGTTTCTCCAGCAGGGTAACTAGACTGCTTACACAGCAGTTCAGGTTCAAAGTGGAGCTTTGGAATTCACACATTACCTCTGCTATATTCTGTTGGTTAAAGGGCATAGCTCCCTGACTTCCTGTCTGGCAAACAGATTACTTTTCCCCACCACTGTGGTCACCATTGAGATCCACCATTGCAATCCACCATGAGGTGACCAAGCTAATGGGGAGTACTTTCCTGAACCTGGACCATGCTGTTTAGACTGTCAGGCTCTAAAACTGTGAGTTAAATGAAACTCTTTCCTTCATAGAGCTTTTTTTCTTTTCTTTTTCTTTTTTTTAAGAGCATTGTGGAGGACAGTCCACCTCTTAACGAAGCATGGTAGAGCGAGGTGGAATGAGGAAGGAGGCCGAGCTCAGGAGGTATTCCTGTACATGGTAAATTCAAACCATGAGGTCCAAAAAGGGAGACAGCCAGTCAAAAGTAGCCTAACCAAAAGTATAAAACTCACTCTCAACGCTCTTGGGCTGCTATGTTCCTTTGCCTAGCTGCCCGCCATTTTCTCCTCTTTTAATGGTATCCTAATAAATCTTTACTCTTTCCCTCTCTCCTTTTTCCCAAGTCTCCCAAAATCCACAACAGACAGGTCATAAAGTTAGCCCAGCTCAAGAAAAAGCGAAATAAACTCCACCTTTTGGTAGGGGGAGTAGCATGTGCACACAGGGAGGTGAGGATTTCTGGCTGCTCTCTTTGCAGACAGTTAAGGAGTTTATGAGATAATGCATGTGAGTGCAAAATACAGTGCCTTTCTGACAGTGAACTCTTCCTAAGGCATTGGATAAAAGCACATTTCTGGTAGTATGTTGCTTTAATTCAAATCCTGACTCTGCCACATACCAATTGTTTGATGGTGGACAAGTTTCTTAAATTTTCTTTGCCTCAATTTTTTCATCTATAAAATAAGAGTAATAAGTATACTTATCTCACAGAGTTGTTATAAAACAAATGTAAAAAGCTTAGAAGAGTTCATTTTTTAAAAAAATGAAATTATTCTTCAGACTTATTTTGGTATATATGTATAAAACATATGGTTCTAAGTTAATTTCCTGGCTGGAGTCACGGCTCAAGCAATAGAGGCCTTCCCAGAAAGTGCTGAATCCAAACCCCAGTACCACCAAAAAAAATCCCAACAAATTCTAGGTTAATTTCTTCTAGATTGTCAACTAGTTGTCTCAGGATTCATTAAATCATTCTTTTGACTTTGCTTTCTAGTGTCTTTTTTGTTACATATTAAAAGATTGTGTATAATAAGAATCTATGTCTGAAGTTCCTATTTAGTTCCATGAATGTACTCATTTGTTCTATTATGGTATAATCTTAAAACCTGCTGTTTCCCCTTTGCTCTGCTTTTTAAAGCTATTCTTTGACACCTTAACCTATTTAGAGAACTTTATATTTCATGAACTTCTTATCAATCTTATCTAGTTTTAAGAAAAATCAGATTGGTGTTCTGATTGAAATGATGTTAAGTTATAAATTGATTTAGAAATATGTCTTTTTTCCCCTCCAGAACCCCTTAGTTCTCATCACCTTTAAATATCCAGTAATACAATCTTTCCTTAAGTATATATTTTTTTATTTCATTGTTTTTACATTTACTCACATGTGTACACATTGTTTGGGTCACCTCCCCCTACCCCCCACCTTAAGTATATTCTTACAGCGTTTTCAATGTATCCATCACTTTTATCATATTTTCAAGGAGGTTACTGTGGACTGTGGAATGCCATGCATAAGGAAGTAAGCATATGTTTTCAAATTTATTTGGTCTTTCTTTCATGTTAGACCTTAGCTGTAGAAAACTTAGTTAATGACATCTGTCAGTTTTGTCAATTCATGGCTTAATATCTAGTCAGCTATATAAAACCTATTATAAATTCATTTAAAAATTTTTATTTTAGTTTCTTTCAAAGTAGACACCAGTGAGAACTGCTGTGCTCTGCATTAAGAACACCTCCACACTTAATCCTAATTTCTTCTCCCTGGTGTAATGTGTTTGATATCAGTTATAAAATTTATGCATATGAGCCAGGCACCAGTGGCTCATGCCTGTAATCCTAGCTACTTGAGAGGCTGAGATCAGGAGGATCTCAGTTTGAGACCAGTCTGGGCAAATGGTTTGTACGACCCCATCTCCAAAATAACCAGAGCAAAATGGACTGAAGGTGTGGCTCAAGTGGTACAGCACCTACTTTGCAAACGTGAAGCCCTGGGCTCAAACCTCAAGCCCATCAAAAAATGTGTGTGTGTGTGTGTGTGTGTGTGTGTGTGTGTGTGTGTGTGTGTGTACATATATCCTTGGGACATATGTAGTTTTATATTACATTTCTGTGTGTTTTAAGGTACATAAATGATATATGCTACACATTCCATGACTATCTAGCATTCCCCCTCTCTCATTCTTTTTTTTTGACAGGGCCTTGCTTTGTAGCCCAGGCTTTTGAACACACGCTCCTCCTGCCTCTACTTCCCAAATGCTGGAATGACATGCAATGCCACCACACCCAGCTTTACATTTTCTTTTTCATTTTTGCAATAGATACAATTTATTTTATGGAAAGAGACACAAAACACTAGTGAGACTTCTTTAAGAACAATAAAAAGCAATATGTTTTTAAGTTATACTTGTTTCCCCTAAGTATAGAAAAATCATTAATTATATCTTGTGTGTCCGTCAGGACACTGTCTTGATCCATCAAGCAGATAAGATGTTTAATTAAATTCTTTCACATAGACTTTTTTAAGTTTGAGGTTTCTTCCCTGCCCTTTGTTCATGCCCCACAGCACAGGTGCCAGAAATCCCTGGGAGCTTTGCTGGGGACTCTAGTTATTGTAGGGAGTTGGTTCATTATCTTACCCATTCACTTCATTTTGGAGAGGTGTGCCTCTACCCTTCATTATGATTTGGATGCTAAATATTCTCCAAAGGCCCAGGTGCCAAATGCTTGGTCATCAATCTTGATCCTTTTGGGAGGTGATAAAACCATTAGGAAGTTAAATTTTGTCATTGGAGGTGTGCCATTGAAATGAATACTGGGACCTCTGCTACCTCCTCCCTCTCTCTTTGTTTCCATGTACAAGCCTCCTCTGTTATGTGTTCCCACCATTACATACCATGCCACAACTGGCCCAAAGAGATGGGGCCAAGTGACCTTGGACTGAAACCTCTGACACTGTGACCCAAAATAAACTTTTCCTCTTCATAAGTTATCTCAGGTATTTTATCATAGGGACAGAAGCTAACTAACACACTTTTCCTTTCCCTAGACTTACTCAAGAGAGAATTCAAGTGTGCCTCATTCCCTACAAACTGCCTTCATTATATAGCAAGGTCAAGGCCAGGCTAGGCTATATCCTGAGACCCTGTCTCAAAAAATCAAGGGCTGGGGATGTAGTTCAGTGCCAGAGTGCTTGCCTAGCATGTGCAAGGCTTGGTTCCCAGAACAACCAAAAATGAATAAATAAACCCCTTTTTGTCCTGTTGAACATTTGAATGAGTTTGAATATGCAAAAGTGGGTATGGACTTCAGCTTGGAAGGAGACACCAGTGAGAAGTGCTCTATTATACATAAAGAACAAGAATTTACATTTGAGGGTTGGAATCCAGGAAGGAAAGGATACTGAGGTGATACGAAAACCAGAAGAGAGGCAGAGAAACAAGCTAGCTACTGTGATATTGAGCCCCTATATAGAAAGGCTACATGGAAGGCTTCCCCCATATGGGAAGCCAATGGAACATTTTAAGAAGTGCTTCATATTTAAATAGAAGGAGTTCATATTATTGAGCTGTAAATATCCAGACCCCATTCATCTTCCTGGATTTTCACTGAAGTCTGGTTGAAAAAATAAAATGAAACACCCCATGTTTACAGATACACACAACTATGTGTGTGGGGGTGAGTGTTGGGGTTTTGTGAGGATGTTATTAATTGAGACAGGGAATAGAATTAACCAATGGATTTGAATGGTGCATAATGGGACAGTCTGTGTCAAAAAGAGGGAGACAATCTATTAAATGATCATGCTCAGTGGAAGCTGGAACTCAAAGCCAGAGATCATAATAGTAACAAGGAAAGGAAGGAGGAAGCAAAAGAGGTAAAGGAAGAAGAACAAAGAGGAGGAAATAGATCACATTTATAAGGCACAAGAGGATTCCTCTAACAATCTAAGGATGACCACGAGAATGGGCACCTACCCAGTGCCGGCCTCCTCCCTTAGAGACTCACAGAAGTCTTCTGAAGCCAGATGCTATTGGCTCGCACCAGTAATCCTAGCTACTTGGGGAGCTGAGGATTGCAGATTGAGACCAGCCTGGGCAAATATTTCAGGAGACCCTATTTCAGAAAAAAAAAAAAAAAAAAAAAAAAACCTTACACAAAAAGGGGTAGTGGAGTGGATCAAGCAGTAGAGGTCCTGCTTTGCAAGCATGAGGCCCTAAGTTCCACCAAAAAAACAAGTCTTCCTCAGGGTTTGTTGGACTTCCCACAGTAAGTAAACTACATTCAACACAATCCTTTCTTGATCTCATAATAGTTAACATCTGCATGGTTCTTAATCATTAGTCCTTACTCCCAAACATACTCCAAGGGAGGCTTAAGCCATGGTATAATAGTATATCGTAACTTCCTCTGGCTTCTAGTTCTCAGTCCCCTCAAACTCATCATGAGAGTACACCTTTGCTGTAATTTTTCTATGTGTCATAATGATCATGAAAAAATTTTAAAGGAAAAATAAAAGAGAGGGCAATATGGTGTGAACATCATCCAAAACAAGGGAAAATATGAATTTTTTAAGTAGGAAAAGCTTACCAGTCACTATGTTCCTTTTATTGTCCTTGATTTTGTGTCATTTCTCATCCTTGACTTTGACCCTTGCTGGCAGCATCCAGTTTTTCCTGAATCTCACACTGGGGTAACTGGATACTTACCAAGCTTCCTCTAGTAATTTTCATCCTAGTCTAGACAAGTTTAAGTTCATCAGGCTTCAAACTGGTTTCACCTTTCTCTAGAATTTTCCATAATGAACAAGAAACCCTTCTATAATCATCCTTGAAGAGCACCTCAATACTTCATGTAGCTCTTGGCTGCCCTCTTCTGGGATCAGGTCCCCAAGCCACCCATTCCTGTTGACCAGCAACCCTTTAAATCCCAGGGTCCCTGTGAGATGGGACAGGTAGGCTAGCCGCATCTGTGCCTTTTCACTTTCTTCCAGTGCTGCCATGAGATCATAGCAAAAAATGCCATTTTACCATATGTCCTATTTCTTATCTTTTTTTTTAAGGTTTCTTTTGAGACCAGGTCTTACTATTTAGCCCAGACTGGCCTTGAATTTGTAATCCCCTTGCCTCACTCTCTGTAATTCTGGGATTATAGGCATGTGCCATCATGCCTAGCTATTGTCTGTTTTTTTTGTTGAATTCACTTAAAATTTTATTATCTGAGAGTCCTCAACCTTTCTCTCCCTACACCGCCACCCCATATCTTTCTTGTTGGTAAAATAGCTACAGCATTTATAAGATGAAAAATAAGCTGCATGGTGGTACATACCTATGATCCCAGCACTCAGCATACTGAGACAAGAATTGTTTATGCTGGGCGCCTGTGGCTCATGCCTGTAATCTTAGCAGAGAGGCAGAGATCAGGAAGATCAAGGTTCGAAGCCAGCCCGGGCTAATAGTTTGCAAGACCCTATCTCAAAAAACCCTTCACAAAAATAGGGCTGGTGAAGTGGCTCAAGGTAAGGCCCTGAGTTCAAGCCCCAGTACTGCAAAAACAGAAAAACAAAAAAACAGAGATAACATTATCTAGTGCTATCTGTTAAATTATCTCATCTAGAAATGTCACATGTAGGGTGGGGATGTGACTCAATACAAGAGTGCTTGCCTAGCATGCATGAGACCCAGGGTTCAATTCCCAGCATTACAAAAGTAAAATTAAAGTTAAAATGTCACATTGTAGGTTGAATGCCATAACCACTAACAATTATCTCAAAATTATTTTAAAAAATTTTTTCCAGCTGGTGGAGTGACTCAAGTGGTAGAGTACCTGCTTAGCAAAAGTGAGGCCCTGAGTTCAAACCCCAGTGCCACAAAAGCAAAACAAAAATTTTTTTTCCAGTGCTAGAGATAGAACCCAGGGTTTACCACATGCTAGGCAAGCAACTCTACCACTGAGCTACATCCCCTCAAAGGTGTTTCTTTTTGGTGGGACTGGGATTTGATTTAAGGGCTTCATACTTGCAAAGCAGGTGCTCTACCACTTGAGTCACATCTCCAGCCCATTTTGCTCTGGCTATTTTGGAGATGAGGTCTTGTGAACTATTTGCCTGGGGTGGCCTCAAACTGTGATCTTCCTGATTTCAGCCTTCCAACTAACTATGATTATAGGCAAGAGCCCCTTGAACCAGCTACCCCCCCACCAATTTTTGTTTTGTTTTGTTTTGTTTTTTCTGTACTGAGGTTTGAACTCAGGGCCTACACTTTGAGCTACTCTACCAGCCCTTTTTTGTGATGGATTTTTTTGAGAACTATTTGCACACGCTGGCTTTGAACTTCAGTCCTCCTGATCTCTGTCTCCTGAGTAGCTAGGATTACAGGCATGAGCCACTGGCACCTGGCTTCCCCCCACATTTAAAAAAAATAACTTCTCATGTTATACTGAGATGTCTGATTTTTAAATCTTTGATCGAAATATGAAGAGTAGGTGTATACATTTTGTAAAGTTCCCAGTTTGTAAATCAGCTCCATTAATCATTTTAAGAACATAAAAAACACACTGTTAGGACAAACAAAAGGAAACCATGTTAGAACTGGACCCCCTCCCTCTTGAAGGTGACTTATTGAAAACTCTGCACCCAGCCGTAAAGAAAAATAGACATCCACCTTTAGCCATTTACTAGAAACTCCCCACCTGGCCTAGAAAGAATGACCCCTTAAACCATTATCTTGGGAAGGTCAGAGGGCCACTGAGGGTTTTTCCCACCCAGTGACCTTCCTGGGACTCCTCCACCAACCATCTTTATCTACCCCCAATCTGTAAGTGGGTGGGGGCTCCAACTCTCTTGCTGGGATCCCCCTCCACAGGACACTTTTCCACAATAAACTGTGGTGGTGTTTGAGCTATGTTATCCCCCCACATCCATTCTGTGCTTCATTTCTAACACACATTTCCTCTACACACATACACACACACACACACACCCTTTCTTTGAGATATTACTAAGAATTAAATTGCTTAGAGTCTTCAATTTTTATTATTCTAAAGCCAAGAACATAGTTGGTTCCTAAATTAAGTGCTCCCCTCTCGAGTATATGGAAATTTACTCAGGTGGGAAAGTCAGGTGGAGAGAATAAAGAAAAAAGGAGGAAGCAAAACAAAAGAGAATGCTCATACGTTGCTGGTAGAGTGTACAGTCTCATAGCTACTTTGGACATGTCTGTGGCATTTTCTGTTAAAGTAATGTGCATGCTACTCTACGATCCAGCTTTTTGACTCCCAAATATTTACTCAAGACAAATGAAAACATATGGACACATAAAGACTTGGGAAAAGCTGGACACAGGTGGCTCACACCTGTAATCCTAGCTACTTGGAAGGCTGACATCAGGAGGATCACAGTTCGTGGCTACCCAGGCATATAGTGCTTGAGAGCCTATCTCCAAAGTAACCAAAGCCAAATGGACTGGAGGTGTGGCTCAAGTGGTATAGTGCCTGGTTTTCGAGAGAAGCCCAGAGTTCAAACTCCAGTCCCACCAAAAAAAAAAAAAATTCTTTTGCAATAGTCTTGTAAAAGAATATTGATAGCAGTCAATTTATGATAGTCCCAAACTAGAAACATCTCGAATGTCCACTAAGACTTGAACAGAGAAACAAGTTCTAACAAAAAAAAAAGAGAAACAAGTTCTGATACACTCCGATACTGAAATGCCAGCAACAATTAAGAAAAGAACACCTCAACAACATGAATGAATCTCTAAAACATTATGCAGGGCTGGGCTGTGGCTCAACTGCTACCCTAAGTTCAAACCCTAGTACCACCTTCCCTTCACCCCCCCACCCCCCACCTCCCCAAAAAATAGGCAGATACATAAAAACACACACCATTTGAGCTAGGCATGGTGGCATATACTTGGAATCCCAGCACTCAGGAGGCTGAGGTAGGAGGATCCCAAGTTCAAGGCCAGCCTAAGCTACATAGTGAGACCCTATCTCAAAAAATATATATACACATTGTTTGACTCTATTTAATATACAGTTATAGAAAAGGTGAGTAGGCAAAACTACTCTAGGGTACTGGAAGTCAGAACAGTGGCAAACTCTGAGATGAAGGAAATATTCTATATTATGTGCAGGGACTCAGAATTGGCATAAAGATTTGAAGTTGAAGACATTTGATACTTCACAGATGCAGAAAGAAGCCTTCTTGGTGCCTGCTTATTTGGCTAAAGGCAAAAACTTCTCAGAACGGAGGACTGCCATCATCTTCCCTAGAGCATCTTCTGCTACCAGGAGAGAGACCACAAATAAAATCACCATAAATCCCCTTTCCAACGGAGGTTTATGACTCTGAAGAAGACAGAAAGCTCACTCAGACCTGTATCTTGTTACTTAAAGCCACTGAGTTTTGGCATGGTTAGTTATGAGGAAATAGGTAACCGATACATTCCCTTGAATTCTACTGGAGAAAGGGCAGAGGAGTGGGGCTGGGGTTCTCAGATTTCTTCCCATGGGACGTCAGTAGAGGACAGTGGTTAAACACATAGACTCTGATGTTGGACAGTTCTGGTTAATAACTCCACTCCCACCACGCCAGCCACATGACGGTTGGCCAGTCCCTTACACGCTAGACCTGCATTTCCTCAACCACATGAGACAGAAATGATGGTAACATTCCTTTCACTTTGGTGTTGAGGTTAAGTAAATTAACATATGTACAGTACTGAGAGCAGTATTTTCAGAGCAAAGATATCTTCATCATCTTTTAAAATTATCACCTACTGGCATGACTTAGTCTTTAGAATAGCTAGGTTTGAGAAAATACTATTTTACCTTTTACACATTTAGTAATTTTTCTTTTTCTCTTTTTTTTTTTTTGGTGGGGTACTCTGGCTTGAACTTGGGGCCTTCATCTTGGGCCACCCCACCAGCCCTATTTTTGTGAAGGGTTTTTTGAGATAGGATCTTAAGGAACTATTTGTCCAGGCTGGCTTTGATCTGAGATCCTCCTGATCTCTGCCTCCTGAGTAGCTAGGATTACAAGCGTGAGCAACAGGTGCCCAGCCATTTAGTAATATTAAAAGAGGCAGGGATGTTATTCAGTGATAGAGCATTTGCCTAACATGCATAGGCCCTGGTTCAATCCCAAGAACCACACACACACACACAAAGACAAAATTGCAACAAATTTGGTTTGAAGATCTAGTTGACTTTTGTTTGCAATTCTAGAATGAGGCAATACCACGTTTTAAAAAGAGAATGAGTATTCCTCTGTTCTGAGCAGAGGAGGTTGGTGGCATAGGCAGAAAAGTGATAACAAAAGTAGAAACAGACTGGCCTTTTCAAAGTTACTTTCCTTCCAAAGGTTAAAGCAGAGGGGACTTCCTTCATGCTAAAACCGGCCAGTTAGGGGATTTGGCTGGTCTCCCTTTCTCCTGATTCTTAGAAGGTCAGATGAACTATTTAGTTTCAGCTTAGTGTCATGGAACTTTACATGGGTGACACCATTTTGCTTTGGCCTATTAAGCCTAGTTGGTTTGGTCTATTAAGCCTAGTGCAGGAGCTCAGTCTAAATCAATAGCCCCATTATAAGCTTACTAAATATACTACATGGGGAGAAAAAAGAGATATCAAGTCCTTCAAGTGCTGGAGGCATGGCACAAGTGGTAGAACACCTGCCTACCAAGCAGAAAGCTTTGAGTTCAAACCCCATTACTGAAAAAAAAAAAAAAGTCCTCCAAAATAAAGGGAAAATGGGCACCTGTGGCTCATGCCTGCAATCCTAGCTACTCAGGAGGCAGAGATCAGGAGAATCTCTGTTTGAAGCCCAGGGAAATAGCTCAAGGAGACCCTATCTCAGAAAAAACAAACAAACAAAAAAAAACACCATAAAGGGAAACTTGGCCCAGAAAGCTAAAATTTGAAGACCATCAGAATATTACAACACAATAATGTTATCTGCCACCCTTTTAATTCAGAACTTTGCCATTCTAGTTAGCAGAGATGTTTATTTCATTCACTTCATGAAGTCTTTGAGACTATAGTGACAGAACATTTTTTGTAAATTTTTCTTTTTAAAATTTTTTATTTTTAAATTGCTAATGTTTTTATTAGCATACATTGTATAAATTTATTTCTTTACTGTATGAGTAATAAAGTTATCTCTACAGATATTTCTGTCAGTTTGATTATTTCCTCTGACCCAAGTGGACCTCTCAGGCGATTAATGCTACACCTCTGGTTTTTTCCTAGATGGAGGAAATGACAAGAGATTTTGCAAGAGGTACTTAAACTGCTTTTGCCGAAAAGCTCGGACTCCCTACTTGGGCCCACGAATTAACTAAAAACAGGAGAAGCTTGGCATTCCTGCCTTCATTTTGTATCTGTCTTTGCTCTAAGCCATTCTCTTTGGAGTCACATTTTGATCATTTTGGATTCCAGGAACACGACAGAACTGATAACATCTTCCTAACAAGGGACTACAACTTCCCCCAAGAAAGAGCATAGCCTTACAGGACAACCACTCCTGTAAATGAGGACAGTTACCTATAATGATGAGTCTGCACCCTGGAGCAGGAGCAATCAACTCACAGGAATCAGACTGCTCCCCTCAAGTAATGACAGCAATATCTTCTCCAGAACCCTTCTCAGAACCCTCAGACTTGAGATAATGAGATTCTGGTCAACTGGAATACACCTGTGACTGGGACTGTTTAACTATGCATACCTTTTGTCCCCTGCCCCCAGTTCTTTTGTCTACTTCAACCTATAACTCATGTCTATATCTGGAAGATGGCTGAAGATGGACTGAGTGCTTACTCTATCTCTTCCCAAGGCATGCCCCAGGCCGTGTAATAAATCTTTCTCTGCCTTCACCATGCCTTTATTTGGCATTTAGGAGTGAGTGGCTGAACCTGGCATGTGGAATCCCAGGAGTTTGAGCCTTGGGCCCAAAACTCCTGTTTCAATTTCATTAAAAGGAAACAGAGGTTTGGCCCCTACCTTGAAACTGAAGCAGCTGAAAGTTATGCTCCTGGGACAGGAATCTCACAAATGCAACTGACCACTCCCAGGCCCTTTATCCACCCCTCCCCTCCCCCCACCAGTGTTTGCCCAGCTCTCAAGCCTGGATGCTACCAGGCAACCAGCAACACTGTCCTCATACAAGACAGAGGCAGTCTGTAGACTTTGGGACTCCAAAATACTACATCATTTTTCCTTCTCTCCCAACCGCCTATCCCAGAGACCAGACTCAGCTAGCTTGGCCTTCCCTGATTCCGCACTAAATCTGTTCACATAACATTATATTTACTCTCTTATTTTTCCTCCTTAGCAGGGTGTAAGGGTGCATGCTGTATAGAAAGCTGTTTTGAGGAAAAGAAATGGAAGGATTATCTCAATCTTGGGTAGGAATTGAGTTTTTTGGCGGGAATGATTGGTTGATTAGAAGGCCTAAAGAAAGAGGTAGGGGTTGGGGAAGATAAGATCAAGGGAAATAGAGAAACTGACTCAAGAAAAGTACACAGAGTTCTAGCACTTGGGACATAGAGACAGGAGGTTTCAGGTTCAAGGAAAGCCTGGGCCACATAGTGAAACCCTGTCTCAAAATAAAAAAGGAGAAAGGGACCATAGGCACGGCTCAAGTGGTAGAAAGAAAAAAGCAAAGTGCAGGGGTCCCTGAAAACTGAAATTGGAGACTTCAAATTTGTAACAGGGCTAGTCAACATGATTCTGGGATTTTCCTCAGAAAAGTCCCCAGATGTAGAGAAAGATTCCCCTGAAAACAAAATCACCATCAAAGAATGACTAGAACCTTTATAATAATGAGTATGAGAGTGACTGAGAGCTTTAAAACATCCCAAATTCAATTAAGACTTGGTCTCCTGAGATAATCAGATCTAAGGATCTCCTCAATTCACTAGCATTTCTAAAATATATATAATGTAGTTACACTCTGTTAGGAAAAATGCCGCTCACAAAGAAAGCTCACAAGAAAAGTCTCACGTCCATAGAGCAAAGTTTAATGGCAGGCCCAAACTGCCAGGCTGGCCGGGGAAAAGATGGCACAACAGTGATTCTGGGCCAGGCATGGCTTTTATACAAGGGGGAGGTTAAGGAAGTTAGTACATGCTGCCTTAGAGCACGGGAACTTCTGTTCAGGGCGGGGCTGTCCTTGGAAGTTTCTCAGGTGAGGTCTGAGGATAAAATGGCTGCCGATTTATAAATGGCGACATTATTGTTCTATCACTCTCAGCCCAGAAATTCCCCCAAAAGTGAGGAAAGAGATAAGTGAGGGGCAGACTGGGCTGAGAAGGCCAGAAGAAGAAGTGGGAAGGTCACACCCCCCACAGACCTACCCAGTGCTGAGTGGTGGGGTCATTCCTGGAGAGGGATCTGGGAATTAGTGAAAGGTGGTTTCATTACAAATATAGCATTGAGTGAACCCAAATTTCACACTTAGTATTTCTTGCTTGGCTTTAACATACACTAAATTTTCTAAGAATGTAGCTACTGAATAAACTGAAGGACTGTACTTCCTTTTATGGGAAACTTTGCCAAGAAACATTCAGAAGTACGCAGAGTAAAACCATGAATAACATGTGATCTAATTTTACTTAAGTCAGTATGATACACTTGTTTTTTTGTATTTGTAGCTTTTTTAGTCAATGATTCAGATTATGGGTACAGATGTATGACTGAAACCAGAATTTCAGACCCCACACCCAAACTCCTAGGTTGCCATATATCAAGTCCAGCCACTGCCACAAATATGTTAAATAAAGAGATGTGGTGAAGGGCAGAGAAAGCAAATTTATTACACAACCCAGGACAGGCCATGGGAAGAGGAAAAGTAGGCAGCCATCCCATCTTCAGCCATTTCTGGGGAACACAAATGAGCTTTAGCTTTAAATACACAACTAATTAGCACAGGACACAAAAGGTATGCATAACTAAACAGTCCCAGTACAGTTGTGTTCCAGCAGGCAATTATCTCAGCTCTTGTTTTTGGAGGGGTTCCAGAGTTGTTTTCTCTTGTCCTGTGGAGGCTCTGATGTTCCCTTCCTTTGGGGCAGTTTCCTCCATCCCTCTTTGTAAAGGTGTTATCCGTGTTATCCATAAATCCTGTCCTACCTGGATTCCAAGGTGACTGTAAGGTGAATGGCTTAGACGAAAAAACAGATGCAGGGATGCCAAGCTTTTCTCCTGTTTTTGTTAAATTGTGTGCCCACCTAAGGAGTCAGTGCTTTTCAGTGAAAGCAGTTTAAGTATGTCTTATATGACTTCAAATTGTGCATTCTTGTGAAACTGACTAAGCATTTACACATTGAACTCTGTTGTGTTTTATTATCAAGTACTTCTATTTGTTTATTGTAGTGAAGGAAACAACATAAAATATTAAACTGGGGGCTGTAGGGCCGAGTGTGGTGGCTCACAGCTGTAATCCTTGCTACTCAGGAAGCAGAGATCAAGAGGCTCACTGTTCGAGCCAACCCGGTCAAATAGCTCCTCGAGACCCTATCTCAAAAAAACCCATCACATAAAGGGCTGGTGGAGTGGCTCAAGGTGAAGGCCCTGAGTTCAAGCCCCAGTACTGAGGGGAAAAAAAGGTGTGGGGTGAGCTGTAGAGCTGAGACTCACTGGCCTAGGGTAAGAACCTTTCAAGCTGGCATGGCAGTGGAAATTTGTAATCCCAGTACCCAGAAGATAGAGGCAGGAAGATCTTGAATTCAAGGCCAGCCCGGGCTACATAATGAGATCCTATCTCAACAAAAAAAGTAAATAAATAAAAAACAAAAAAGAGGAGAGAGGTGGGAAAGGGGGTGGAGGGAGGAGGAGAAGAATCAAGAGACCAAATTCAGGTTAGGATGAAATTCAGGTTAGGTTCCATGTATACAGAAACACATTTGCATAAGCAGCCTGTGCTTTAGCAGAGGAAAGTGGCCTTGATCTTAAAATGGCCATTTGGAAGATGAGGTCATGGAGAAGGGCATTCTAATAGTTTAATAAAGTAGACTTGTTTAGGGTGCAAACAGAAAACAACTTCATTCCTTCCTGGTCCTGTGCATTTCAAACCTCCCTCTAGAATGGTTCCTGTCTGTCCCAGGACAGTGTCTTGGGCATGTACCATAGTATTTTTACTGCCACCCTCTGGCAATAAGGCCACTTCAGTGGAATAATCTATATCCCACGCTCTCACCAATTCCAGTCCCACCCCACATCTGATTCTGTTTCAGGTTTTAAGGCTTTGATAGGGGAAAGGGTATGGTCAGTTTTTTTCCCTATTTTCTAATCCAACCACTCTCCCAATTGCAAGGTTGTTTTGACTCTCTTTATTTTATTGGAGGAGGGGGAAGGTGGACAGAGGGAGCAGAGAGAAGGTACAGAACAGTTTGCGCAGCTGCAATCTGGTATTGGTACACGCCAAATTGAACAGATTCTAAATGCTGATTCTTTTCCATGGTGTGCTTGTCTGGGTTCTCTCCCACTTGGAGAATTTCTCATTTTAAAAGCCTTTTTTGGGCTGGTATCTCATGTCTGTAATTCTAGCTATTTGGGAAGCTGACATCAAGAGGATTATGATTTGAGGCCAGCCCAGACAACTAGTTGGGGAGACCCTATCTCCAAAATTGACTGGAGGTGTGGCTTGAATGGCAGAACACCTTCTTTGCAAGCATGAAGCCCTTAGTTGAAACCATATTTCCTCAAAAAAAAAACTACAGCAACAAAAAACTTTCTTGAGCTGTGTGTGGTGGTACCTACCTGTAATCCCCTCACTCAGAAGGCAAAGGCAGAAGGATGAAGAGTTTGAGATCAGTACAGGCTACATACCAAGAGCCTGTCTCAAAAAAACAAATCCTCCTCCTTTTTTTGGAGGGGGGAGTGTGGGGAGATTGAGATTTAATTTAGGACTTTGCTGTTGCTAGGCAAGCGTACTACCACTTGAGTCCCACCTCCAGCCCTTTTTGCTTTTAGTTTATTTTTTCAGAAGGCTTCCTCATTTTTGTCTGGGACCAGCCTGGACCTGGATCCATCTACCTGAATCTCCCACGTAGCTGAAGCCACATATACACACTTCACACCTGGCTTATTGGTCGAGATGGGGTCTTGCCAACATTTTTGCCCAGGCTGGCCTCAAACTGCTATCTTCCCTATCTCTGCCTCCTGAGTATCTGAGATTACAGCCATAAACTACTGTGCCCAGCCTAAAAAAGAAAACAAAAATCTGACTATGTGTGCTCTTCCCTTGGCCTCTGGTTTCCAGGGGTTCCCAGTGTCCCACTTCTATTCTGGAATTGCCACACCCATCCAAGTGGTCTTCTTAGGTAAAGTCCAGCTCCCTTCCCTGAGTTCACATTTGGTTCACCAGTAACTCCTACATCCTCTAACCCCAAAACAGTCCCCTCACTTAGCTTGGTTGTCAGAAAAGTAGGTCACCACAGCCTGGAGAATTTCAGGTGAAAGGCAGTGTCATACATCCTTCAAGCTCCAGGGAGAAATGTCAAGTTCTCTGAATTGTTCTTTTAAAGCATCTCTATTGGTTTGAGGAGAGGTCTAGGCACTAGCTGAAAGAGGGAATTCAGCACCCCCTTGCTCACTGTCACAGGTGTTGAGTAGTGGACAGAATATTACCACAATAACATAGCAGATGTTTAATATGGCCTCTCTCTTTCCTTCCTAGAATCAAACTTTAACTTTATAAATACAGATGGAACCATAGGTATTATATTCCCTGTTGCACTTTCTGCATTTAGTCTGGTTCCTAGGTTACAGTAGGCTATAGATGATTATGTTTGATGGATAAATGACATTGGTAAATAAATTTTCCACATGGAAGTCATAGCAAAAAACAACACAGAAAATCCTAAGGAAGGTTATTTTATGGCTTCAGTTTTCTTTCTTTCTAATCTCCAATTTTATTTTGTCATTCCAATTCTACTTTTCTCTCAAGCTTTGATTCACCAACTTTTTCCCTCAGAGTTATGGTCTTTTTTCACCTATTCATTTTACACTTCTAGAAGTTTAGCTAAATCCATCCTGTGCAGTAGAAAAGAATGTAAACTACATGGAGACTTCATGGAATCTTTCTCTGATTCCCTTTCATTCTGCTAAGAGCTTCTCTGCCCCGGGTGACAGAGGAAAATTGGATAGATAAATTCCTTACTTTTCAATTTACTTTCCACAAAAGAGATCCTGCTTTAAAGAGAAAACTTATTTATACACAGAATAAGTTAATTTGCTGGTTCTTTCAGCTCACCATGCCTCTGACACAAAAAGAGAGAAAAACGCCAGGACACTTACACTTCCCTTATGGGTTGTTTCAGATGGCTAGTTCCTTTTACCAGCAGCAGAAGGCCTTCCTCAATTGACTTTGGATATCATGGAGGAAAGAAAACATTGCATAGTATCAGTCACCTTATAGGACAAAGGCCTTGTGTTCATAGGCACTCCTTAGAATGAAAGTGTCAGAAACCAACTCAAACAATAACTGCTAAATGGAATTTATTTGCATCACTGTGAATTCCAGAGATGGTCACTACATCGTGGAGAACTAGATCCAAGAACTGAAAGGATGTTAGGGCTCTGATCATGCTTGTGACTCAGAACTATGTAATAGGCTTGGAATGATACAGAGAAGATTAGGATGACATGCAAATTTGTGAAGCGTTCCATACTTTTAAACTCCATGTACACCCCAACCCCCAAAAAAGAACTATGTAATAGGCAGAATGGAAATTCCAGATTTTTTCCCAGTGGAAATTCTAGATTTATATTCTTTCCATGTTAGTAGCCCTAGAAGAAAGAGAATGATTTTCTGATGGCCTATCTGATTATGACCTAGAGAAAGTTCAGATTGGTCTTGTTTGAGTCAAATGCCTCCAAATTGACATTGTGGCCACTGTGATAGGGTGTTTCTATTAGGCAGGTACAGTACACATGTCTATACTTGGAACTGGAGTGGCCATGAAGGAAGCAATAGGTGGGGCCAGTCCTACTTAGAACACACAAAATGAGTTCCCTCCAGAAATCAGTATTAGACTGGAAGTGTGGCTCAAGAGGTCAGGTGCCTGCTTTGCAAGTATGTAACCCCGAGTTCAAACCCAAGAAAGAAAGAGAGAGAGGAGAGGAGAGGAGAGGAGAGAAGGGAGGAAAAGAAAGGAAGATAAAGAAAGTTAGTATTTTAGGGCTGGGAGCATGGCTTGAGTGATAGAGTACCTGTTAGCAAGCACAAGGCCCTGAGTTCAAATCCTGATCAGCCCCCAAAAGTTGTTATGTTTTTTAAAAAATATTCCCACTTGAAATTCCTTTGAAGTTTGAGGATGTAAAAGGTAACAATTCCTCACACTATACTGCTACCCATTTCAATATTGAATAAATTTCCCTCAATAAGAAATCATCTTTAGTCTGAGTTATATAGGGAGACTCTGTCTCAAAAAAAAAAAAAAATCATCTGTAGGGACTGAGTGTGTAGTGCAGTGGTAGAGAGCTTGCCCAACATGTGTGGGGCCCTGACTTTTGTTCCCCATCACCAAAAAAAAAAAAAAAAAGTAAGAAAAAGAAAATCATCTCTTTGTTTCTAACCAAAATCTCTAAAGTTCTGATTGACAAGCTTATTTCCTTTTGCTGAAATCTTGATAGAGATATCAAACAGTTGTAGAGCTATCAAGCTTTCTCTTTCTCTCTCTCTCTCTCTCTCCCTTTTGAGGTACTGGGTTTGAACTCAGGGCCTTCACCTTGAGCCACTCCACCAGCCCTATTTTTGTGAAGGGTTTTTCAGGATAGGTGTTCGTGGAACTTCCTCCTGATCTCTGCCTCCTGAGTAACTAGGATTGCAGGCATGAGCCAAAGCTTTCTATCACTTAGTGGTGTTACTGAAGTTTGTTTTAATAATTTTATATCTTGGAAAGAGAGAAAACTAAAACAAAAGAGAAAATAAAACCAAGAAATATGCATACAAATCAAAAGCAAATGGCTACAAAAATGATTTTAATTATCACTGGGGTGACACAGGGGTTGTGGGACAAAGACTTCCATGGTGACACTCAGTCAAACTGATCAAATGAAGCAATTGTTAATTACTCTCTGAAACAAGAAACCAGGTATTGGAAATCCTCAGATAATCCAACTATTTCATATCCATCAACCTTTAATCAACATTGTTGATAAGTACTAAAATTCTTCTGCTTGAATTTCAATTCCTGTTCCTTTGCCGTCAATTTTGAAACAGAAGTGCTAATAAAAATGGAAATGTCTGAAAATGTGAAAGTAAGAGACAAAGCAAATAAAAGCCAAGCACTTTTCTCGTTCACTGCATGGCTCATTGCTGAAAAAAGCAATAAAGTACTAAATATACAGGAGAGGGTAAGATCAGTATTGAAAGCTTTGCATACAGGAATTTAATGATCTACAGGTTATTTGACATATCATTAGATAGTAATTATACACATAATTTATGTATGACATTATTCCTCACATTATTAGCTTTAACAGCACAAAATTAAAGAGAATCTAAATGTTCATTGGGATGGCATGAATTATTTAAATGCGTAAGGACACAAGTGTAGGACAAAATATTAAGTAGTTATTTTAAGTAGTAGTGCAGATCTACAATCACTGACCTGAAAAGATAACAGCCTATTGCTAAGTAAAAAAAAAAATCTCAAAATTAATTAAACTATAACTCCAATTTTATTACATATTACCACCTAGAGCAGGGCTTCTCAACCTCCCACTATTTATTGACATTCGGAACAGATAATTCTTTTTTTTTTTTCAGATAATTCTTTATAGAAGGGTTTAGTTGCTTCACTGGTCTCACTTAACCAGCAGCCTCACAACTGGACAAGTAAAATTTGGCCCTAGACATTACCAAATATCCTGGCTGGACAAGATTGTCCAAGTTGAGACTACCAGTCCGAATGTTTATATTTGTTAAGGATCACTGACCAGACTCTTTTGATATCCTCCTAAGTAACCTTTGATTCCAGGCTCAACTTTTTCAACTCACTTTCCAATTTATTTCCAGAATATTTTAATTAAACCTGCTCATGGCACTTTCCTATTTAAATTACCCAAAGGTTCCTTTTTTTTGTAGAGAAAAAAGTCAAAATTACTTCAAGTAGCTCAAAGACTCTTTAAGATCAGGATCTCATCCATTCTGTTTTCCTTGTCTATCTTTTTTGACCACCACCCATGTGGAAACTACTAATGATTGTGTCTCTCTCCTGCTCTTTGTTCCTTTTTGCTTCATCAACTTCTCACTGCTGAACTATCTTCTGAAACTTTCCGCTGTATAGTTGGGGAAAATTGGCTTCATGGGACATTACTAAGGGATGACTCAACAGTGTAGTTTTTGTGGGCCAATGTTTGGCATCAAATTAGCATAAGGATCTCTCAGTAGATTCCCAAGTCAACAGGTGACTTGAAACCTTGTCCTTCCCTGAGTCCTTAGCACTATATAAACTACCTCTCTCCAAATGAGACACAACCCTAGGCAAGCCAGAAAACTCTGAAATTGACAGAAGGCACAAAGCTTATTGTATAAAGTTAGTTGGGTTTTATTTCTTGCCCATTTGAGTTTGTGGTCTGAGATTCATACTCATTACATGTCTTGAATTCAACAGGTGATTTCTATCCCACCTAACCTGTTTCTCCGCCTGGATCTCCTAACTCAGGGAATGGTATCAGTATCCACCCAACTACTCAAAATAGAAACTAGTTGTTATCATTGGCTTTTTCTCTGCCTTATCTTTATTTAAATAACATTCTTGGAATTCTATATCCTCTTCGTAAATCTGTTCCTATTGCTCCACCTCTTCCTGTCCATTCAGTTGTTCATTCGATCATTCAATCCCTCATGTCCGGTGGGTGAAGCAGATATTAAGCAAATAACCTTATAGACACCTATATTTAGGTTATCATATGATAACCTTCACTAAGGAGAATCATAACATGTAGAAGAAACAGAAAGGTGGCCAGGGCAGGACCAGCCCCCATCATCTTTCACCTGGATTACTGCAGTAGCCTCCTACCTTCTTTCCTGTCCAGGAGTCTCATTTTCCTTATCTCTTTTCCGAGGATCATGAGAAAGCCCTTTCTAACTTACCAGTCATGAATCTCTCTTGCTCAAAACAGAAAGACCCTCAAAGCCTTAGGGCTACATGTCTAATCTCTCTGCGCGGCATCCAGGGTGTGGTCACTTTGCTGTTTTCCAGCTCTGTCTCCTGGTTGCCAGCAGCCTAGGTGGTGGCAGTCACTTCTCTTTTTATCTTTGTAAATGCCTTCCTCTGGCTTATTTTTGTCTTCATGTCTTTGGTTGTGCAACAACTTCTAATTGGATGGCCCTTTCCTCCTGGAATTCTGTTCAACTTGCTGGACTCAACACTGGAGGTTTTCTGGAAAGTCACCTCCTACTATCCTGTACACACCTCTACCATAGTACTTTTCGCAGTCTTGAAATTCATTCACTCAACAAATGCAGTCTTTATTGGATGCTATAGCAGTGAACAAGATAGATATTATGCCAGTTTATCCCTTAGGCTCAATAGTTCAGAGAGCGGGAACTGTGTCTCAATGCTTTCTGTGTCCTCAACAGATACCATGGCCTCAGCATTGAATGTAGAATAACTCTGAATGAACCACAAGCTTTGGTTTGGCTAGCCTATGTTCCTTCCACAAATGTGGAAAGATTAGTTTGAGTCAATTGGGGAAAGACCCAGATTAATCTGAGTCTACTGAAGTAAAAACAGTAACGCTGTTAGCTAGGTGTGCTGGTGCATATCTGTAATACAGGCACTAAGGATGCTAGCCTGGTTGACATAGTCTCTGACTCAAAAAAAAAAAAAAAAGAGGGGAGGGGAAACACTGTTAAGGAAAATGGCAGCATGGATGACATGCAACTAGGATCTAGTTCATCTTAAGTGCTCAATAAGTAATGTCATTTTTGGCACATGGTCAGGTCCTGAGATCCTGAAATGCTGGCATAATGTCTAGAACAGAAGCTCTGTGTTACCTTCAGCAACTCTTACCTTGTGCATCTCTTCCAGCTGTCTGTTCCTGAGTTCTATCTTCAGTAATAAACCAGTACTCTTAAACCACTGTCAAGGCTAGAGGGCACCTGGCTCCCTTACTTTTTCTGCTCACTTCACTTCAGCACTTCCTTGTGTGGCCTGGTATGACCAGGTGCCTCCTGGGTTTAGGGGACAGTAGGTTAAGAGAGAACTTTGCTGGATATAAGGAAATTAAAGATTTGATTTTTTTTTTTTTTTTGCAGTACTGGGGCATGAACTCAGGGCCCACACCTTGAGCTACTCCACCAGCCCTTTTTTGTGATGGGTTTTTTGAGATAGGGTCTTGCAAACTATTTGCCTGGGTTGGCTTTGGACAGTAATCCTCCTGATCTCTGCCCCCTGAGTAGCTAGGATTACAAGTGTGAGCCACCAGCACCCAGTTAAGATTTGATTTTTTTATCCTTCATCACCTACCATCTGTGACCCGGCAGATGTGGGCACATCTTGTGCCTGAGGCAGGAGTCAGAATTCAGAAATTCTAGGGGTAAGGAATATGGAGACCAGACCAAAAGAGGATTTCAACTCAAAAGTGGTAGAGAAGGCTGGTAACTGGTGGCTCACACCTGTAATTCTAATTACTTAAGAGGCTGAGATAGGAAGGATCATGGTTCAAGGCCAGTCCAGGCAAATAGTTTGTGCGACTCCATATCCGAAATAACCAGAGCAAAATATGGACTGGAGGTGTGGCTCAAGTGGCTGCTTTGCAAGCATGAAGCCCTGAGTCCAAACCCCAGTCCCACCAAAAAAAAAAAAAAAAAAAAAAAAAAAAAGTGGTAGAGAAGGCAAGGCCTAAAGGGAAGTCAATGAGTTGCATGAGATTGGAAGCACAAGAGTGCCGTTTTACTTGAAGAGAGTGCTGGAGACACTTTCCTGAACACTGCTGGCCATGCTGAAGTGCTGTTGTCCAGCACCCTGTTGGACAGCCATAGTGTCCTCCATAATGTGTAAAACACACAAAATGAGATGCATGGATGGAGGAGAAGTGCAATGACATTCTGAGAAAGCAATCAGCCGTTTCCAAACTGTGGAGTATTCTAAAGGATTAAAGAATGTCCAAATTTACAAGAGGCAATATTTCTGAAAGTGCTTGTTCTGATCCCCTGGTTCTGTAGTGAGCAAACTTGGGGCAGAGCCTCCTGCCAATGATTTATCCACCTGAAGCCACAGTTCTTAGATTCTGTCTCCAGTCACTAGGAAGAAATGGGGAGCCACAACAAACTCTGAGCCCCAAGCCAGTGGCTTCTTTCTACGACAGCTGAAAAATCTTTAGAGTGGAAAAAAAGTCAGTTTGCCCTATGGTCTTTTTAAACTATCATTCTTGGCTCAATGATTCACTTGTAGGCTTATTGTGATAATCCTCCCCAGAAGCTTTTTCCCTTTTTTCAGCAGTTTGAATGTAGGGCCCTGTATTTGCTAGGCTAGCACTCTATCACTTGAGCCACACCCCCAGTTCAGAAACATTTATTACTTCATGGTTTATAGCAGGAAAAACTGGAGAAAACTTAAATATCCTTCTACAAGGCACTGATTAAATAAGCTAAGGTAAATTCTTCCAATGGACAGTTGCACAATTATTATTATTTTTTGGTGGTACTGGGTTTGAATTCAAGGCTTCAAGCTTGCAAAACAGGTGCTGTACCTCTAGAGCCACACCTCCAGTCCATTTTGCTCTGGTTATTTTGGAGATGGGATCTTGAGAACTATTAGCCTGCACTGGCTTTGAACCATGATCCTCCTGAGCTCGGCCTCCTAAGTAGTTAGAATTACAGGTGTGAGCCATTGGCACCCAACATGATGCCCAGCTTTTCTCTTGTCTTCACTTAATTCATGGGCTCAGCAAAAGCTGAGAAACTTTCAAGCACCTGTTACAAATGGATAAAGAAAATGTGGTGCATATGTATGCTAAAATACTATTCAGTCATAAAAAAGAATAAAATCCTGCCATTTGTGGCCAGCTGTTAAATGAAAAAAGCCAGTAACAGGAAGATAAGTACCCACAATCTGTCTCATATATGAATCTATAAAAGCTGACTTATAAATTGAGAGACTGGGGACAGTAACAGGGTTGGGGAGGGAAAGAGAGAGGTGAGGTTGCTCAATGGTTACTAAGATAGGAATAAGAAATTCTGGTGTGCTAGTGCACAATAGGATCAGTATAGATGATAACTATGTACTGTATATTCAGAAATCTGCAAGAAAAGATTCTAAATGTTTTCACATAAAGAAATGGTAAAAGAAAAAATGATAAAAGTTTCAGGAGACATTTTTAACCTCATTTGACTATTACACAATATATAGCGTATTGAAAAGTCGCATTGTATTCTATACATATGTGCTACTATGTAAATTAAAATAGGATCTACTTAAAAATAGAACACAATTTGCAGAATATTATATATAATTCAATTTTAGTAAATATATATGTTGTGAATGACATGTACATGGGAAAAAAATCTAGAAGGAGCACAACAAACTATTCACAATATTTAATTCAGAAGTATGTAGCAGGTAGGACCTTACTTCTCTAACTTACATACTTTTGTATTGCCAGTTACTTTATGTGTTCATTAGGCAATTAGACTTGATGTTATAAGGAATATTACTTCATTTAAGTAGAATAATTGGGAGGGTGGCCACTTAGTTGCATTGGGAAGCAGACACTAAACTGCCTGAACTGAACTGAAGTGACTAAAGTTCAGTTGGAAACACAAGAAACTGCAAAGAGCCAAGGCAACTCAGCAAAAAGAGCAATGCTGGAGGTATCACAATGCCCAACTTCAAACTATATTACAAAGCAATAGCAATAAAAACAGCATGGTACTGGCACAAAAACAGACATGAAGACCAGTGGAACAGAATAGAGGACCCAGATATGAATCTACACATCTATGCCCACCTTGTTTTTGACAAAGGCACCAAAAACATACAATGGAGAATAGACAGCCTCTTCAACAAATATGGCTGGGAAAAGTGGTTATCTGCCTGCAGAAAACTGAAACTGGATCCATGCCTGTCACTCTGTACTAGTATCAACTTGAAGTGGATTAAGGACCTTAATATCAGACTTGAAACTCTGAAATTAGTACAGGAAAGAGCAGGGAATACTCTGGAAGCAATAGGTATAGTCAAAGAATTCCTCAATAGAACTCCAGCAGCCCAGCAACTAAGAGAAAGAATGGACAAATGGGACTTCATAAAATTAAAAAGCTTCTGCACAACAAAAGAAATGATCTCTAAACTGAAGAGATCACCCACAGAGTGGGAGAAAACATTTGCTGGCTATACATCAGACAAAGGACTGACAACCAGAATATATAGGGAGCTCAAAAAATTAAACTCCCCCCAAATCAATGAGCCAATAAAGAAGTGGACAACTGAATTAAACAGAACTTTTTCTAAGGAAGAAATCCAAATGGCCAAAAAAACACATGAAAAAATGTTCACCATCCCTGGCCATAAAGGAAATGCAAATCAAAACCATACTAAGATTCCACCTCACCCCTGTTAGAATAGCTATCATCAAAAACACCACCAACAACAAATGTTGGTGAGGATGTGGGGGAAAAAGGAACCCTCATACACTGCTGGTGGGAATGTAAGCTACCACAACCACTTTGGAAAACAATATGGAGGCTTCTTAAAAAACTAAACGTAGATCTGCCATACAATACAGCAATACCACTCCTAGGTATATACTCGAAGGAATGTAACTCAAGTTATTCCAAAGGCACACCCATGTTTATTGCTGCACTATTGACAATAGCCAAGTTATGGAAACAGCCAACATGCCCCACTACTGATGAATGGATTAAGAAAATGTGGTATTTATATACAATGGAATTTTACTCAGCCACAAAGAATAATGAAATTTTGTCATTTGCAAGTAAATGGGTAGAACTGGAGAACACCATCTTAAGCAAAGTTAGCCAGGTTCAGAAAGCCAAAAATCACATGTTCTCCCTCATGTGCAGATTATAGACCTAAAACAAATGCAGTAATATTATTGGACATGGGTCACACACTAAGAGGAGAATGTGCACTGGAGGAATAGGGAAAGGGAAGGAAACCTAAAACTTGAAAGTGGTTGATGTGCCCACTGTAGAGGAGTGGATAAAGTAACCTTAAACTGACAGAGGCCACTATGGGAAGGTGACTGGGAAGTAATGAAGAGGTCTGGTAGAGATGAATCAATTCAGGTTGTAATACACATGTGCATGGAAACAATGCTAGGAATCTCTTTGTATAACTATGTTTATCTCAAGCTAGCAAAAATGCTATGCCTTTCTTATTATCTCTCAGGCTTTCTCTTCAACAAAATGGGAGAAGGGGGCAGAACAGGTTCTGTCTGGAAGTGAAAGGAGTCGGGGGCAGAGGGGGACAGAGAGAAGAGGGGAGAGATGGCCCAAACAATGCATACACATATGAATAAATGAAAAAGAAGAAAAAAAAAAAGAAAACAAAAATAAAGACATATGAATAAACGTATAAACAATTAAAAAAAAAAGTAGGGTAAGCAGGGCTTACCTTTGTAATCGTAGCTACTTGGGAGCTACCTTTGTAATCACAGCTACTTGGGAGGTTGAGATGGGGAAGATTGAGGTTTGAGCCCAGCCTGGGTAAACAGTTCAAGAGACCCCCATCTCCGAAATAGCCAGAGCAAACTGGACTGGAAGTATGGCTCAATTGGTAGAGCTCTTGCTTTGCAAGCACAAAGCCCTGAGTTCAAACCCCAGTCCCACCAAAGAAAAAAAGGGACGGTAATCTCTGGGTAACTGTGGGGGATTTGTTCCAGGATCTCCAGGCTTTCCCCCACTCCTCACAGATACCCAAATCAATGGATCCTCAATTCACTTATATAAAATGGCAAACTATTTTCCTTATAAACAATCTATGCACATCCTCCCTTTTGCTTTAAATGATCTCCAGATGACTTATAACACCTAATGCAATGTAAGTGCTATGTAAGTACTTGTTTTACTGTGTTCTTTAGGGAATGGCAAGGATAAAAGTCTGTATGTGCTCAATACAGATAAAAATTTTAAAAATATATTTTTGACCCATGGTTGTTTAAATCCATGTTTGCAGAACCCACATACATTGAGGGCCAATTGTATGCTGGATTTCCTTTCCTAAACTATGTGTTCAGAGTCAGAAGGGTGATGCTGCCCACAATGAACTTGGAAGCCTAAAAGGATAAATACCTGGGAAATTCTGTCTCCAAGCTGCTTTAGCTGTTTTCTTTCATTAGACATACCGAATTCCTTTCACTCTAGATGCTGAGATAGAAAGAAGGAGCTGAGGGCTGTAGCATATTTTGCCCTACGCTAAGAGATAAAATCCCCCACCCCATGCCCAATGCTGGGGATCAAACTCAGGGCCTCATGCATACTAGGCAAGTGTTCTACCACTGACGCACACTCCCAACCCTTCTGTTTGTCTGTTTAGTTTTTTGTTTGAACTCAGGGTCTTGCCCTTACGGGGCAGATGCGCTTTACCACCTGAGCCACATCTCCATCCCGTGTCTGCCTCTGGAGCATTGGCATCAGAAGCATGTGCCACCATGCCAGGATAGAATACAACTAGGAATAAACTGACAGAAGGCTCCTAAGCACTGCCCCATGTTAATTACACATATAGGCAAAGTGACCTGGCTCTAGACTTGATTTCTCCCTGTGTCACTCAGCCTTTAACAGAGAGCAGGAACAACTGTACCTCTCTGGTTTCTATATTACTTTCTGATTCCAGAGATACTGGATACAACATACCACAAAACTTTTTTTGTGTGTGTGGTACTGGGGCTTGAACTAGGGTCTTCACCTTGAGCCACTCCATCAGCCCTTTTTTTGAAGGGTTTTTTCGAGATAGGGTCTTCCAGACCATTTGCCCAGGCTAGCCTTGAACTGTGATCCTCCTGATCTCTGCCTCCTGAGTAGCTAGGATTACAGGTGTGAGCCACTGATGCCCAGCTCACAAAACTTTGAAAATACTACAATATGTGTTCTTTACCTTACCTGCAGCAGTTAACATGCTCACATTACTGCTGTGGGTTTCAAATCATAAATGACAGGCAGAAAAGGCTATTTTGAAAGCCACATACTGGAAAGAACATTTAAAGAATTTGCTGGCAATTTTGATCAGGCTACTGGGGTTCGTCCATGTCTCCTAGTACAGACAGAGAGAAGTGTAAGCGGTGGGAGTGCCAGTTATGGAAAGTGAGTGACTCACAACTGGATCAGGAAAGAATATTTATCAAGCCTCGCATCTATTTAGATTAAGAAGCAAGTAGTCAGTTCTCCAGCAATCAGTTCTACGTGCAAGTTTTCTTTTTGTGGTACTAGGGTTTGAACTCAGGGCCTACATCTTGAGTCACTCCACCGGCCCTTTTCTTTTGTGATGGGTTTTTTTTGAGATAGGGTCTCGTGAACTATTTGCCCAGGCTGACTTTGAATCAAAATCTTCTTGATCTCTGCCTCCTGAGCAGCAAGAATTATAGGCGTGAGCCACCAGCACCGGACTCTATTTTTGTTTCTTTCTTTGACAGTCCTGGAGTTTGAAAGGGCCTCACGGTGGCTAGGTAGGTTCTCTTCAACTTGAGCCACTCCCCAGCACAAACACCTTTTTATTTATTGTAGGGCCAGGTGGTTCTTGAAACATTTCTCTTCAAAAATTTCATTTTCACCTCCCATTCACTACATCCTCTAGGTAGTCTTTATGGAATGCCTATTCTGGACCAATGTTGTGCCAGGTACCAGGGATACATCAGTGAACCAAATGGGCATGAGTTCTCCCACTATGAGGCCCGTTGAGACCAATAATCAGCAGCACACAACTGTGAAACTTACCAGGAAGGAAGAGGAGTGTGGAAATATTTTTGATTACACCAAAGAGAAAGTCCCTATGAGTTTCTGATTTTTGAACATATTTGAGCCTCAATTTGGATTGCTTATGGAAAGCCATAACCCTGATAATGGAAATAGATCAGGGGGAGACCTCTGAACCTGGCAGTGACTTCAGAGACTGGACAGGCATGCTGGGGCATGGGAATAGGAGCCAAGTGGGTTCTAGATGCTTGCATCATGCAGCCAGTCATCTCCATATAACATAAAATATGATAAATATTATTGAGGGTACTATGTATGTCTGTAATCCTAGCACTTGAGAGGCACAGGAAGGAGTATAGTGAGTTCGAGCCCAGCCTGGCTACATGGTCAGACCCTGTCTCAAAGCAAAGACTTTAATTTATTGAGGCCTACTATGGATTGAGCATTGCTTTAGGGCTGAAGATGAACAGAACTGTGTCCCTGACCAGTCTTACCATGTAGAAAGGGGGATAGGAGAACAGACAGATAAAACAGTGTAAAGTGAGGGTAAGTACATGTGAGAGTCCAGAGGTTCTGGTAGAGCATTACTTGAACAGGGCCTTTAGGAATGAGAAGTATTTACAAAATAGAGTGGGAAAGAGAAAGGAAATCTAGTTAAAGTGAACAATACTTGAACAGAATGTTCAAGAACAAGAGAAATTCTGAGACCTACAGATAATGACTGGTTAAAACAAAGTCTAAAGGTAGGGACACAATCCATTTTTTTTTCTTTTTTTTTTCAGTACTAAGATTTGAAGTTAGGGCGTCCACTTGCTAAGAAGGCACTGTAGTGCTTAAGCCCTCCCACCAGCCCTTTTGCTCTGGTTATTTTGGAGTTAGGGTCCCTCTTTTTGTCCAGGGTACCCTACACTGAGATCCTTCTACTGTTGCTGGGATGACAGGCACATGCCACAATCCCCAGCTTTTTTCTATTGAGATGGGGTCACAAAAGTTGCCTCCCCCCTCCTCTCCCTTGGGTTGGCCTGGAACCAAGATTTTCCAGATTGCAGGCTCCCATGTAGTGGGAGCCACCAGCACCAGGGAATGTCATGTATTTAGCAAAGATTTTTAGAGAATATACACCGTGGCTGAAACTACTGGTTGCTATGTATAAATATGAATAAGACAGTGACTGCTTTTTAAGAATCTTTGAGTCCAGTGGTAGAAACAGGTAGAAATAGGCAGTAATGATGTAGTGTGATAAGGGTAGGAGGAAAGACAGAGAAGGCCCTGGTCATCTTTCCATTCTGCCATGTAGAGGCATAAATGAGTGGGTAATTACAGAGGTAAACACAGACTTTACAACAGGAATAGAGAAGAGAAATGCCAGATTTAGTTTGGAAGGATTTAAGGTCTCCTGCATAAATATTTCATTTTGCTTCTCACTTGTTGCACACTTTTGGTCAATTAAGTAATAAATAGTATATTCAAACAGCATAGAAGTATATAAAGCAAAGAGTCCTGACTTGATGAATATTAGTCTTTATTTTTTTTGTGGTGCTGGGGAACCCAGAGTCTTACATATGCTTGGCATGTGCTCTACCACTGAGCTACATCCTCAGCCATTTGATCTGTTAAGGCATATTGAATATCTTTTAATATCAGTATGTATTGGTTTACTGTTTATTTACTTATTGCTGTGCTTGGGGATCATACCCAAGGCCTAACACATTTAGGCACTTGAACCACAGCCCAGTCCCTTTTGCTTTAGCTATTGTTTGGAGATGGTCTTGTGCTTCTTGCCTGGGGCCAGCCTTAGACCATGATTCTCCTTCCTATATGTCTTGAGTATCTGGGATTTAGCTATGTACCACCACACCCAATTTATTTGTTTAGAGGGGTTCTCACTAAGTTTGTGCTCAGGTGAGTCTTGAACCCAGATCCTCCTGATCTCTGTCCCTGAGTAGCATGGGAATACACTTCATCTGCCCCGCCTTATTATTTTTTCCAACAGCTGTATAGCAACAGTAAAGCACCTGCTTTGCAAGAGTGACATCCTGAGTTCAAACCCCATCAAAAACCAAACAAAGGCTGGATGCTGCTGGCTCAAGCCTGTAATCCTAGCTACTCAGGAGGCAGAGATCAGGAGGATTGAGGTTCGAAGCCAGCCTGGGCAAATAGTTCTGCAAGACTCTGTCTTGAAAAACAAAAATAGGACTGGTGGAGTGGCTTAAGGTAAAGGCCCTGAGTTCAAGCCCCAGTATCGTAAAACAAAACAAAACAAAAAACCAATCAAACGAAAACAAAACACAAACAGCTATATAGTATTATATTATATGGGTACCTTAATTTTTTTTTTTTGGTGGTACTAGAGTTTGAACTCAGGGCCTCACACTTGCTAGGCAGGTGCTCTACCACTTGAGTCACTCCACCAACACTTTTCTGTGATGGGAATTTTGAGTCAGCATCTCCCAAATTATTTGCTTGGGCTGGCTTAGAGCCACGATCCTCCTGATCTCTGCCTCCCAAGTAGCTAGAATTATGGGCATAAGCCACTTGCATCCTGCAGCTGTACCCTAATTTTTAACTAGTTCTCAGTTGGTGGACATGTTGTGGTTTTCACTATTACAAGTAAATTGGAAATAAACATCTTTGTTTACATATCAGTGTATACTTGGGCAAATATAATTTTGGATCACGTTATTTAACTTTGTGGCTAATATCTATAAAGTTATTAAGAGAAAAAATTGAACTAATCATTTAAAATTTCTTGAGGAGAGCTTGGCTAAGGAAATGTTAGTTCCCTTCGCTCAAACTATACAATATTATGTTCATTTATAGGTTTAAATAATCTATTATATGATGAGTCCCTTGTGTAGATTTCATTAAATGAATACAATGAAGTACTGGAAAATCTGGCACAGGCTGGCAACAAATCCTTGTATTCAAGTAGTTGTTTTTCTATAATTAGAAAAGTGACATATGTTCTTTTCGAGTATAAAGAATGAAAAAAGATTATCTGCTGGGTATTGTGGTGGACACCTGTAATCCCAGGATTTGGGAGGCTACATCAGAAGGAGGATTATGACTTTGAGGCTAGCCTGGCTGTACTGCAAGACCCTGTCAATAAAAAAAAAAAATCCTCTATTAATTTGATACTTAGAAATAAGGCTTTTTTGGGTGGGACTGGGGTGTAAACTCAGGGCTTCATGCTTGCAAAGCAGGTGCTCTACCACTTGAGCCACATCTCCAGTCCATTTTGTTTGGTTACTTTGGAGATGGGGGTTTTGAGAACTATTTGCTCAAGCTGCCTTCTAACCACAATTCTCCCTGTCTCAGCCTCCCAAGTAGTTAGGATTACAGATGGTGCTTGGCCTCTTTTTGTTTTTGGTTTGTTTGTTTCTTTTGAGACAGGATTGCTCAGGCTTTCCTCAAAATCACAAACCTTCCACCTCAACCTCCTGAATAGTTGGGATTACAGGTGCCTGTCACCATGCCCAGGTCTAGGAGTAAGTATTAGTATTATTTCGTATTTATTCTATCAGAACTTGTCCCTTAACATAAACCTTTTCATTTGACAAAATGGAGTATCATAAACAGTTTTGTAAACTGTCCCTTCTCCCCTCCCCTTGAGACTTGTTCTCTATGAAGCCTAAAGGTAGTCCAAAGCTTGAGATCATTGAGCTATAGTCTTCAAGAGCTGGGATTACAGATGTGTACCACATACCTGGCTCTAAACACTATCTTTAACGGGTTCATTTTTTTTTTCCATACTGGAGATGGAACCTGGGGTTTATGCTTGCTAAGCAAGCACTCTACCATTGAGCCATACCCCCAGCTACAGGCTTCATATTCTATTCTATGGATGTAATATTATTAATTCAATCTTCTTATAAACTGTGAGGATTTTTTAACTTTTTTCTGAGGTTGTAGCAAGTTATCAATGAGTATCTTTATAAATTCTTGGGACACTTCTATTTTTTTCATTAAATAAATCCCAAGATATCAAACAGCTAACTAAAGGATATTCTTTTTTCTTTTGTGGTGACGGACATCAAATGTGTCATCTTCCAAAAGTTAAGCATGGGTTCTTACCACTGAGCTACACCCCCAGCCAAGTGTATTTTTAAAACTCTTTTTTGAAGCTGGGTGTAGAGTGTTCAATGTCTATAATATCAGAGTGGGAGGCTGAGGCAGGAAGTTGTTCAAGGCCAGACTGGGCTACAAAGTGAGAACCTTGTGTCAAAAAATCAGGGATTTTTTTTTTTTTTTTTGTAGCCCAGATCTGGAACTCACTCAGTAGTCAAGCCTGGCCTTGGAGTCACTATTTTTCAGTCTCAGCCTCCAGAATGCTGGGTTTACAGGCTTGCACCACACACCCTGCCTACTGGTTTTCATTGTTATTGTTGGCAATAATGGCGCCCACACCCCTTTCCTTAACAAACAAAAAGGGAGGAATGTTGGCAATAATGGTGCCGATAGGTTTCGGTTCTTACTGTATCCTTAAGCTTCTGTTTTCCAGGATCACCATCCTGCCTCAAGTCTAGCTTGAATTCTCCTGCCCCAACCTTCAATCAGCATGAACCATAAGATCCTAACCAATCAGATCATGCTGAGTCTCACTGAGGGGTATTTAAACCTCTCTCTCTCTCTCTCTCTCTCCCCCCCTCCTCTCCCCTCCTCCCCCCCTCTCTCCCCCCCTTCTCTCTCTCTCTCTCTCCCTCTCCCACCTGGCAATAAAGAATCTCTTGGCCAGATCACTCCTGCCTACATTTCCAACAGTTATGAAAGCCAAAATATTTTCCAAAATGCTTGTAGTTTTCATTCTTGATTGGTGTACCCTCATTTAGGTTTTTAATCTTTTAAAAATCTTTGCCAAACTGTTAGGTAAAAAGTTGTATGTTACTGTTTTATTTTCATTTTTTCCTGATTTCTAGTGAGATAGAATGTTTCATCAGACACTGACTCTCTCCCCCTCCTTAGATTAGCTCGTTCATGTTCTTTGGCTTTCTGAGCGTTAGTGTTATCTTTTCCCTAATTATTTGTAAGAGCTCTTAATATATGCATATATTGTATACATAAAATTAGATATAAACACAGTAATCAAGCACATGTAACGAAATATTAACTCATTTCTTGTATATGTTACAATTATTTCACTATTAGTTTTTCAACATTATTGTGTTTTTGGTCATATGACAGGCACAATTTGTTGTGTTCAAATTTTCAGTTTCTTTCCTTTTTTGTTTCTTGGTTTGACAGCATGCTTAAAAATAGGAGCATGAGCAAGTTCTCTTCCAGTATATAAATTACTTCCAGGATTCCATTCCTAGGACCCTAGGAGGAAAAGAATGTGGATTAAGACCTAAAACAACCTTTAGTTTACACCTGGTGCAGCCAAGGTGAGTGGCCAACTTCCATACCATGCAACATTAAAAGCTACTTTGCCAGCTCTGGTGGCGTGCGCAGTAATCCTAGCTACTTGGGAAAATGAAATCAGTGGGCTGGCAGGACAAATAGTTTCTCCAGGCCCCATCTGCTAAATAATCAGAGCACAATGGGTTGGCGGTCTGGTTCAAGCAGTAGAGTGTGCTTTGCAAGTGTGAAGCCCTGAGTTCAAACCCCAGTCCCACCAAACAGGCAAAACATTACAAGTTACTTAATCGGAACTAGTTTCCTCATCTACAAAATGAGGAAAACAACACCCACCTCAGACGTTGACACAAGGATTAAAATGCATAGCATCCAGATAGTGTTAATTCCTGTCCTCTGTACCCAGTGGGGCATTTATTAATTTCCCAAACTGCTCATCTCCCCATGAAGATTAAAGTAAAGGCTGAGGTATAAATTTTGGTGAGTTTACATTTCAGCAGTCCTTTAGGGAACTTTTAGCAGCACTCCATTAAACTACAAACCCCATAATGCACATAAAAAGACCATAAAGTTTCTGTGCATGCAGCGCTTGCGGGAGGGCGAAGAGTCAGTTACTTTTATTTCCCGGATTTTCCCTCGTTAAGACATCTCCCCCACTTCCCTCTACACACACGGGGTTATTTTTCCTGCAGGAGGGGTAGCGTCACAGGTTTCAAAGTGAGAATTTAGTTATCACAATTAGAGAAACGGAATACCGTAACATTCATTTTTAGCCAAAAAAATCGTTTGGCTGCGTGCAGCCCTAGACTTCTGCTGGAAGAATTTTCTTGCTGCAGGTCTGGTGGATGTAGGAGCGATAATTAGCATGATTATATCTCGTAGCCTTTTCACCCGGGGAGAATCTGGGCCCGGTTCCCAACATGTCTCGTCTCCACCACCTGCCCGGTGTAGGTTATTAATGTCCGACAAGCTCTGCATTTGCATACGACAGGAGATTTCCTGCTGCACGCACGCGATCGCTCTGGCTCCAGCGCGGCCCGCGTGCCGCCCGCGCAGCACTGTGTACAGGCGACGTGTGCGCTCCCCGAGTCACCAGGACTAGCAGCAGGGGCGGCGGGCGAGTGGCGCGCGCCGAGGCGGTTCCGGACTTCGCGCGGAGGAAGGCGCGGCGGCACGTGCCGCCCGCGTCCGTGCAGCGCTCCCTCGCGCCCTCCCGGGCTTGGGGCGGTCCCCCCGGAGGGGGAGGGTCTGGAGGAGGGGCTCCTCAGGGAGCGGCGGGGAATTCCCCCTTCCACCGAACGTTCCCGATTGTTCACCGTCCCCACGTCAGCAGCAGGGGGTAATCCCCGACTCCAGCTGCTCCTGACGTCACCGCATGGAGCCCCGCCCCCCGTGCGTCCCTGCTTCCGGGGCCTCCTCCAAGCCCCGCCCCTAGACGTAACCGCGCCCTTTCCCCTCCATCCCCCCGCCTCCGACGTAGAGGGCGGAGCTTCTTTGACGGGGCTTGAGCGGTTGCTTAGGCTCGAAGGTTCTCTGGTGGAGGCGCTCCTCCTGCTGCCCCGCCCAGGAGGTTCGTTCGCTTCGCTTCTTCCACACCCTTTCTCCCTCCTCTTTCTCCTCGCTCCACCTTCCCTCCGCTTCTCCTCAACCCCTCTAGTTTCTTCCCCGCCTCACCATCTTCTACGCTCTCGCGAGACTTGGCCCAGAACATTGCGGATCGGGTCGGCGCCATTTTGGGACTGAGGCTGGTTGTGGGGGAGGGAAAAGCGGCAAAAGGGGATTATTCAAAGTACCGAAAACCTCCTCCCGGGATCGAGCGTAGCAGCACCCCCAGGCCAGGGGCACCTCTGGTGGGGCAGAAGGTAACGCCGTCCCCTGTGCTTCACGCCGGAGTCCGGGGAGGGAAGGGGGGTGCCCGTGTCGGCGTTGGGGCTTGAGGGTCGGGAGCGGCGTTGGCGGCGCGAGGTGCGAGGCTGTCCGCGGCCGGAGGGCGGCGGGGAGCACGGAGGCCGAGGGCTGGGCGGCGTGGGGAGGCCTCCCTGGGCATTGACTCAGCCCGGTGCGGCGGCGGCGGCGGCGGGAGGGGGTGGTGGCGGCGGCTTCGCCCCGGCGGCTGCGGGGGGTGTTTGGCGGCGGCCGGGAGCGGGTCCGGCGCCCTCGGGGCTCGCTCTGCTGGCCCAGGCCTCCGGCACGCGCCCGCCTCCCGCTGCACCGCGACCCTCTCCCGGGCCGGGAGTCGGGCGGAGCGTGGCCTTCGCTGCGTCCGCGGCTGCCCTCGCTCCCCGCCTTTCCGGTCCGGGACACTTGCCGTGGGCCGAGGCGAGTCCCCCTTCGTCCCTCCGAGTCCCGGGGCCCTGAGGAGACAGACATGTTCCTTTTTGGGGGAAAGACCATTCTTTCCGTGGGCTATGAGAAGGGCCCCGCACCTCCCACACACGCAGTTTTGGAGGAACCTGTTTCTTCACTCAAGGAAATGGGAACCCCCGTCTTCATCCCACTGCTGCCCTCGGGGGCGGCTTGTGCCCCTCTTCTGGTCCTCCTTTCCGACCTGCTAGTTTGAAGGGAACTCTCTCCACCTCGCTCTAAGTTACACTGAGCAGTTCCTCCTGGACTCGCACCTGTCCGGTTGGTTTTCCTTCGGTGCACGGAGTAGAACCAGCCAAGAGCTTTTGTAAGGTTGTGTGCCGGCCTCATAGTTTTAATAGTCACTTAAAGTATAAGTTTTACTCATCTAATCCCCCAGTATTGTATGGGCACCCTGTTCCCATTTCCATTCGGCCCGGTTCTCCCTCCGAGGCACCGTCACCCAGTTGTCTGCCCCTCTTCTCCCAAGTTCTTTCCATTGAGCCGACTGACTCACTGAATGCTTGCTGGGGCGCAGCCCTGCTTCAGATTGTAACCTTATTATGCACAAGTGCATTTCTCCCCAGAGGTTGACCTTCAAGGTGGGGGTTGATTTTTAGCACAAAATCACAACTGTGTAATTTAAGTTGTTTTCTTTTTCTTTTTCTTTTTTTTAATAACTTCTACAGGTGATTGAATTATTCAGATATGAAGATCATCTTCTAGGTTTTGTGTAAAAGGCCCCGGATATTTCAAGTGGCCATTTTGGAATTACAATGTTTTTGGATAATTTTGCCCTAGAAGTTTGTTAAAATTGGCACGAACCATCTCTGAAGTGAATTGATAGTAGTGAACAAATTCAACAAGCTACTTAAAAAAAGACCCAACTATTTCTTCAGTATTTTGGTTCAAACGGATTATATAACTGGCTAAAGTATTTCAGCTGGTGGTATTTTTGCTTCCCCCTCCCTTTTGTTGGTGTTCTTCAGCCAAAACTGTAAGATATGTTTGATTTGTGTACTGAGTAGCTTCAGCAGTTTCAAATTGCTGTGTAAAAATTGCTGAAGTTTTATGGCAGTTTATTTTTACCTTTATTAAAATTTTAGGAATTTTTGACCTTAACTCTTCATGTCACAATGGAACAGCTTTTCTAAATGAAGACATTGAAAGAATATAGAGTTTTTTTCTTTTTATCTTTTATTTACATGGAAATTTAAGATGTTACAGTTTCCCACCAGCATGGTTGTATTGAGATAGCTATTTGTATATGCTGATGTTTAGAAATACTCTTCAGATGTGAAATTTTCTTTTTTCTGCTCCTTGGCTCATAAATTGGATATTTCATCTGGATTGGATAAAGTACAACAGTGACAAGTACATGGAATAATAAAGAAGACTTTGCTCTTAAATCCAAGGAACTTGGCTAATTCTGGATATAGCCATATGAAAACTTTAAAACAGAAGTATGGGTAGCTGACTTGAATAAACTCTATGTCAAATAGTCATAGGTTAAGTATCTTCAAAGAACTTGGGTATTATTTCAGAGGATACAAAATAAGAAAACAAACTGGAAAACATAAAGATTATAGAGAAAAAACCAACACCTTCCTGTGCAGTCCTGTTGGAATTTGTAAGTACTATTATGGTGAGCAAATCAAGTGTTCATTTGTAAACTGTAATGAGAATCAACTTTATCCTGTGTTATTCTTGGAAGCCTTTCAGTTTTATGCAGTAATGTTGCTTGGCTTCAGTTTCCTGGGCAGTGTGAAAACAACCATTAACCACTGTCTGAGTAAACTGAAATGCAGAAAAAATGATTTTAATGTTTAATAATATTTCAAATGCATAACAGTCCTAAGTTAAATTTTGTTTTTTGTTTCTAAATCCGTCTGGTCAGTATTCATGTTATACTTTATGAATTCATAGAATGTAGGAAGTTGGGAAAAAAATGTTGAACTATTTCATAGGTCTGGTAAGCGGTTTTACACTTTAAATTGAGTTGATTGCCAGTTTGCTTTCTAAATGTGAGTGTAGACTGCATTACACGTGCAGTTTAGTGTTCCAGTTTAGAGTCATGTAGTTTAAAACAAATTGTAATGGAGGACTTGGTTTTTAATTGTATTTCATGAAATACCTTGGTTTAAGACTAAACCGTTTCTAACATTATAATGCATTATAGAAATTAAGCTTTCAAAACAGTTTGTTGAAGTGGTTTTGTATTTCAAATTAAGTTTTTAGTTTCAAAGAAAACATTACCAGGAAAGAAACAGGAACTGAGCAAGCTGAATCAAAAAACCTTTATTAAGGATTATAGTGGCTGTAGGCATGGCTCAAGTGCAAGAGTACTTGGAGGCCCTGAGTGCAAATGTCAGTACTGCCAAAGAAAAGTATTTTCTTTTTCCCTGTCAGGAATGTTATGCTGCCTTTAGTTTATAAGCAATGTGTTTTTTGAAAAAGTGATTTTTTTTTTTCAGTACTGGGACTTGAACTCAAGGCTTTCACCTTGAGCCACTCCACCAGCCCTGTTTTTATGAAGGGTTTTTCGAGATAGATTCTTACGTAACTATTTGCCCAGGCTGGCTTTGAACCACGATCCTCCTTATCTCAGCCTCCTGAGTAGGTAGGATTACAGGCCTGAGTCACTGGTGCTTGGTTTAAAAAAAAAAGTGAATCTTAATTGCTGTAGAACTCCTTTTGACAAATGTGGGAACTAATCTTTTAATGATATTTGTATTTCAGGGTTGGATGTTTCTAGGTACCATTAATTACTACATTTAACTTTCCAGTGAATTGTTGGCTTTCAGGAATGTTGTTTTTAAAGAAATTCACTAACATTTCAAACAATATTACTGAAGAGAGCAAGGTAGCTAAATTTAGGCTTTATTTTATCTATTATTCTGAGGTAAAAGAGGTTGAAAAGTTTTCAACACTTTCCCGAGATGACTTACTAACTAGTTGCTTATTTATTCCCAAACAGAACTTTTTTGCTCACTTGTTGCATTGTTAGATCCCTTAGTGCCAAAGAGGTAGATAGCAGAGTCTAAAAGAATGTAGATATTCAGATATTCATGTGTAGGATTTTTATTCTCTAAAATTGAGATTAGAGAGTGTGACAACTCCCTGTCATAACAGACCAGGTTATATGTGTTTTCTGTGTTAGATCTGTGTGTAGTGTGTTCCTTTTTTTTGAGCTGTCTCCTTATGTGTCCAGGTTGGTCTGGGACTCACCACATTGCGAAGGCTTGCCTCAAACTCCTCATTTTTTGTGCCTCTTGAGTGCTGGGAGTACAGACATGCATTATGCTTTGTGTGTAGTACTTCTAATTTAGTTTCCGTTTTAATTTATATAAAAATTGGTGAGAACATTCTACTTCCCTTCACTTGGGAAAGCTTGTATTTTATGCATTCCAATTTTTTGATTTATTGACTTTTCAAGGTACTCGTCTAAGAATATTTAATGTGACTAAGAAGTTGGACTGGAATCATATCTTTATTCATAGAAAGGAACCACATAACATTATTTGTGATTTTCCTTTAAATTTCGATTATTGGTATTGTTTTCCCAAGCTGCAGTATCAGGATAAATTATTCCAAAGACCAGAATTTTTAACACTATAATCCTTGAGTAGTCTACATTTGTGAATTTTGCTTACAGCAATTATTCATGGCAATTATTAAAGGACAGATTTATTTACCTGAATTTTTGGAAACGTTTTTATTAGTATATATTAGTCTTGTGGGGGAGTTTCATTGTCACTTTTCTATATATTTTTACAGTGTACATTAGAGTCATCCCCACAGTTACCTGAATGTTTTTGATGTTTTCAGTATTTTTCTGGAGATTGAAATTTTTAGTATCTCTAGTTAATAATTAGAGCAATTGCAGGGCTGCTTCTTCCCCTTCCTCTTTTTCTCCTGTCTCCCTTACTCTGATGTTTTTCCCCCTTGTCTAAAGTATACGTCTAAGAATAATTATTATGGCTAACGTTTATAGATGATCCTGGTGTGTTGTGTTTTGCTGTGTACTTTACATGGTATATCTTACCTTTTTTTTTTTTTTTTTTTGTGGTACCAGAGTTTGAACTCAGGGCCTCTTGCTTGCTAGTCAAGCTCTCCACCACCCTCCATCACTTGAGCCCTCTGCCAGCCCTTTTTTGTTTTGGGTATTTTTGAGGTAGCATCTTGAGTGTTAATTGCCCTGGCTAGCTTTGAATCTCAATCTTCCTGATCTCAGCCTCTTGAGTAGCTAAGATTAGAGGTGTGGAAGATACAGTATATACAGTATGGGTGGGAAAACTAAGATTTTAGGGAGGTTGAGACTCGGAGAAAGTTACTTGGTTAGAATTGAAATCTTGACCAGATCTCCAGGCAGTCTGACTCTAGAGGTCTGCCTGTACTCTGCACTGCCAACCCCAGCCCAGTCTATATTCTTAATCACAATGCCATATTTACACTGCCTTTTGGATATTACTTTACTAATTCACTCTATTTGAACATTCTCATATTTTTGTTTTTCTTATACTATTCCTCTTGGTTAATGTTGAGTGCACACTACAAATGCATCTTAGAGAAGCTAACAGGGAAACTTAGTTTGCTATTTCTCAATAGTTTTTTGGGTGATAACTTCGGTAAGCCAAACATTCAAATGTGGTTTTGGATTATATTTGAATCTTACCCATAACCTTTTTCCACAGGTACGGAGCTTAAATGCTTATTAGTTGTGCTTTTTTTTTTTTCTTTGTTTTTGACCTGAAATTATCATAGAGATTTTGTGCTTAAAGCTTCCAATAAATTAAAATTGATGAAGGGAGGAATAATAGGGAAAGAACAGGCATAGAAAAAGAAAGAGTGGGGAAAAAAAGATTGTAAAAGTAGAAAGGTAAGGATGGGAACTTCTAGTCTGAAAGTAAAATACTCAAGTAAAGAGGGAATTCTGAATCCATGTCAGTTTATCTGCTTTTGACCCAACCTCTTGTCTGTTCCATGAAAGGGTAACTACTGGGTTATAGAGAAAGAAAGTAATGAAAAGAGACTTGGTTTGGGATATAAGGTATGTATAATATTGTATATTTAACTAATTTCTGTTGGCCTTAGTTTTTTTTCATTAAATTGATGGAAATAATAGTTTTTTTTGTTGTGAAATGTAATATAGGTGTTAAGTTTTGTTATACTCTCAATATTTAAAAACTCTGCTTAATGCATTTTACAAGTCAAGCCAGTATTTATCATAGGTTCTCAAGCTATTTCTTCCATTCTGTCTCTTTGATGCTAAAATTGTATGTGTAGCTTTGCCCCCTCATTTCCAGCTTTTTTTTACTTTCCTAACTTGGTTCTGACTAAGGAAGTAGCTTACTCAATGTCTTCATCCTATTCTGTCCTTTCTCAAAGTCTCCCTGATGGCTAGAGAAACCTACTTAAAATAATAGCTCTTGATATTTGTTATTTTATCAACCGTGGGGTGATATGTTTGGCATATTTAGAAAGTGCATGTTTGAAAGGGATGTATGCCCTGTACTTTTATTTATTTTTTTATTTAGCTGCTGTTTTATGTGTCAGATGTTCTTTTTAAAAATTTTATTTTTGAATTAGTATGCATTAATAATATGAGGGCATTTCATTGTGATTATGCCATACATGCCTACAGGGTACCTTGAACATGCTCACCCCCCTCCAGAAGTTCTTAACATGAATTCTTTTGAGTACATGGATGGGAATGGGAGACAGTGATTTCTGAGAAGTCTTTCAAATTGAACATTTTGTGGTGCTTTTTGAGGAGTAGATCCATTACTGTCAACTGGACCCTTGTGAAAAACAAAATGCTGAGAATTACTGGTAAGGGCTAGAGATGTAAATAACTCAGTGGTAGGAATATTTGTCTAGCATCCACAAGGCCCTGGCTTTCATCTCTAGCATTGCCAAAAAGTAAAGAGTATTTATTGTGTCACATGGTTTTTGTGGACTGGCAATCAGGAATAGGTTTGTTGGTGTTCCTCCCTTCAGGTCTTTTCATAAAATTTCAGTCAAGATGTTGTCTAGGGCTACAATCATTTCAAAGTTTGGGACCAGAGCGTGACAGTTGAATCTTTTATAGAGAGCAGGTGACCTGAGAAGAGAGAAAGGCGCAGTGCCTCTTATGGCCTAGTTTCAGAAGACTTTTTTTGTCAAATTCTGTTTGTTAGAAGCAAGTCTGTAAATTTAGCTGGAAATCAAGACAAGGGGAATAAGTTCTACTTTTCGTTAAAGGATTTGTGGACATGCTTAAAAACCACATATTAAATAGCCAAAATATTCATCTCATAATTGGGAGATTGGCCTATAATATAGTTTGGAGAGAAATTATTCTGCATTTGTATGGATTCAGGAAGCTTAGGCCTTCTTAAATGTTATTTGCTGTAAGAGATGTGGACATAAAATTTTCTTCTTTTTTTGCTTCGACCATCACACATGGTAGGCAAGCACTTTACAGTTGAGGTACACCCCTAACCCTGTTTGTTTTTGCTTCACACTAATTTTCCAGTTAGTATAGTAAGTGAATTTGGAAACAATTGTGATAAAATAAACAGCAAAATATGCCATAAGTACATTCACATTATCATACACTAATCACCACTCCCTTCACCAGGACTTTTCATCCTCCCAAACTGAAACTCCATAGTCAGTAAACAATGATTCCACGTTTTCCCCTTTACCCACCTCCTGGCAGTCAATCACTTTACTTTTCTGTCAGTATTTTGACTACTTTAGACACTTCATATTCATGGAATCACAGTATTTGTCTGTGATATTTTTAAAAATTTAACTGTAATACCTTCAGGGTTCATCTATGTTATAGCATGTATTAGAATTTCTTTTTTAAGGGTGAATAATATTCCCCATTTTTTATTTATTTGCACATTTTGCTTACCTTCATTTCTTGATAGACAGGGTTATTTTTATCTTTCGGTTTTTTGGTTTTTTTTGGTGGGACTGGGTTTTGAACTCAGGGCCTCATGCTTGCAAAGCTGTAACACTACCACTTAAGCCATACTTTCAGTCCATTTTTCTCCAGTCCATTTTGGAAATGGGGGGGTCTCTCAAACTATTTGCCTGGGCTGGCTGGCCTCCAACTGAGATCAGTCTCCCAAACAGCTAGAATTAGAGGCTTGATTCCACTGACTGTCCGGCTAGCTTGTGGTTTTGATTAATACTGTGCATCTTTTCATGTACTGATTGCATATTCAGGTACCATTCATTTATCTTCTTCAGAAAAACACTTAAGTCCTTTGCCTTTTTTTTTTTTTTTTCTTTTTCTTTTGAAAGATCGTGTCTCACTGTTTTAGCCCAGATTCAGGCTCAAAATCCTCCTGCTTCAACCTTTGGAGTGCTGGGGTTACAGCTGTGTGCCACCTTGCCTGGCTTTTTGCCCATTTTTTAATCAGGTTTTTTATTGTTGATACTGAATTGTAGGCATTCTTTATGTATTTTGGATATTGACCTTTATTATAATGAGTGAATCCTAATAACTAATGCTTAGCAGGTGTTAGCATGTTTTAGGCAGTATTTTAAGCCTTTTAAGTGTACTAATTCATTTAGTCCTCATAGGCACATGTGTGGAAAGGTTCTTTTGTTATTCTCATTTTACAGTTGAAAAACTGAAAGCACAGAGATTTTAATCAGCTTGTCAAGGTCACACAACCAGTTAAGTGTTACTTCTGAACCTACCTTTTCTGTATGAAGTCTATGCTCCTAACCATTATGGTTCATAGTTTACAGTTTTTAAAAGATCATAATATGACAAAAGTAAAATACTACTCTGTTTTAGAAATTAAGAACTTACTTTCTGCTTAGGCAGCAGCTAAATTTTATTTTCCTAGTTAATATGTAATACAGAGATGACTTTATTATAATGTACCTTCATATTTTTCATTTGAGGAATATTTTCCTTCTGAATCACTTCACAGGTAATGTTTATATAATGTTAGTTTGGAAAGTGTTTTTCCTGATTACCATGTAAAATAAGTGATTTTTCCATGTAATAGTGTAAGAAACTCAGTCCAAGATTAAATAATATACCTGAGGTCCCAAGTGGCAGGGCCAGAATTTGTTTTTATTTTTCTTTGTTTGTTGGAGGGGAGGGGTGTTGGGGACCAATTAAATGCTGTTAAGTATATTTTTGTTCTGGGTAACTTTCTTAATGTTTAAATAGTATCTCTTATGTTGAATAGAATTTTGTGAAATAGTGGAAACTTTCTAGGTGTGTAGTGTTCAGTACTGTTGGCAGTAGACATATGTCATTGAAAGTACAGTTGAAAATTTTTAAACTTTTTTTTTGGGGGGGGGGCGGTCTGGGGACCAGGGTCAATCTGTATAGCCCTGGTTGGCCTTGAACTCTGGTTCTTCTGCTATAGCCTCCTGGGTCCTGAAATTACATTACTACTTAAAACTTCCTCTTTTTTTTTTTTTTTTTTTGGCAGGTTTGAACTCAGGGCCTCACTTGCTAGGCAGATGCTCTACTGCTTTAGGTGAGCTGCCAGCCCTTTATTGCTTTGGATATTATTCTTTTTTCTTTTTCCCACCATATTCCCTCTTATATGTGTCAAAATTGATTCTGTACAATGAATTTTGGGTTGCCAGAGGATTTATTTTTTTTTGTACCTGTCTGTCTTTGTCCACAAGTTAAATAAAAACACAGTATATAGGTGTAGGTGGTACTGGAGTTTATACTCAGGGCCTCATGCTTGCTAGGTAGGCATTCTACCACTTGAGCTGGTGCTGAGGCTTGAACTCAGGGCCTATATCTTGAGCCACCTAACACCTTTTTTTTGTGATTTTTTTTTTTTGAGGTAGGGTCTCATGAACTTCTAATTGTGATCCTCCTGATCTCTGCCTTCTGAGTAGCTAGGATTACAGGCATGAGCCACAAGCGCCTGGCCACACCAGTCTGTTTTTTGCCATTAACTATTGTTTCTTTTTTTTTTTGTTTGTTTTGGTGGGACTGGGATTTGAACTCAGGGCTTCACGCTTGCAAAGCAAGTGCTTTACCACTTGAGCCAAACCTCCAGTCTGCCATTAACTATTGTATGTTTTTTCTAGAATGTCATGTTACAGTGTCATGTCTGTACCCAAAATCATTTGGGTATTGGCATTTTGTATTAGATATGTTTAATCATTATTGGAAATGAGAAAGTATCAGTTTCTTTGCTGTCATGATATTTCAACAGTGCATCTGGGATTCTTGTACCTCTTGAATAATAGCTAATGTGCTAAAGAGGGTATTTGTTAGCAAATGTTTGAGTGCCTACTATATAGTGTACTATCATTTAGTAGAGAACATAGCAGCACTGTGAAGATTCCTGTGTTCATACAGTTTGTCTGTTTTGAAGTGCTGTGAATACAGACTAAAAAGAGCCTTGAAATTTGAGTCATGATTTTACACATCAATTAATAGCTATTTGATGTTGGCCAAACCAATCTTATATGACTGTTAATTCTTGTTCTACAAACTAGTGCCTTACAAGATTATCATTAGAGTCAAGTGAAATAATGAATTCTAAGTGCCTTGAAATTGTAAAACGATACAAACATTAATAATGTTATAGCTGGTCAGATAGATGGTAGTGGTTGAGGACCATGTGATCACCTGGGAGGGAGAGATTAAATTTGGAAACATAAAGTGAAGGGATAGAATTGAGTAGAAACTAGATATATTTACATTGCATTTTATGGCACATTTAAAATTGTTAATGTATTACACTTTTGGATCATATTTGTATAATCTGAGATATGGCATCATACTTTTAAATGGCAACTTTATGTAAATCTTAAATTTGAATCCCCAGTCTAAATCTTTAATGTTCAAAACCAAGCTTTTCTTTCCCAGCCCCATATTTTGTCTATTCTTAACCTCAGTAATTGGCTTCACTATCCCTCTCATGAAACTAAAACATGTGGGAATTATCTTTAGATTCCTTGTTCCCCTATCTAAAACTATTAGCAAGTTTATTTGCTCTATCAAAATCTCCCAACTATGTCTATTTCTATCCTACCACTACTTGTCTAAGATACTGTCTTGTTTTCATCTGAACTATTGTAGTTACCTCCTAACTTTCTTTACTATTTGTATTATATAGTTTTCTTACAGAGCAGAATGATCCTTTTAAAGTGGTAACTTAATTTTTCAGTCTTTCAAGTAGCTGGGACTATTGATGTGCATAACTGAACTTAGCTCTATTTTAGCTCAGCCATTACTTGCTCTGATACACTTTCTCTACTCTCTGTAAAGTTGGCATTCCCCTTTCTATATTTTTTGATTCCTTTTATTCTGTAATATCCTACTTACTATCTTTCAAAATGTATAATTACCTTGTTTATTTTCTGTTATCCATCTTTATCACATAAACTCTCAGAAGGCGGGGACCATGTCTCATTTATTATATTCTTAGTGCAGTTATTTGTAGAATAAAAGAATTAATCACATCTTAGGTACTTTGCCTTTTTGGTTTTTGTTTAGAATTGGGTATATGGTGGTTGGTATTTTTATTATAAAGCTGCCTTTTAATTTCTTAGGGACTTGGTGAAATTTGTAGCCAACTTGATTCAGTCTGCTTAGACTTAATTTGTTGCATGATCTTTCTGGTCTGTTTGCTAGATTTAAGACTGGTTTCTCTTCGTGAAGAGATGCCTGATGAAGACTTCTTTATCATGATTCTTAAGAATCAGAGGAATTGAAACCCTCTTAATAGCTGTCATCTGCTTTAAACAGAACATTTGTTTTTAGGTTTCAAGGAGTGGCATTGAAATAGATGAGCAAATAGAATTTACAGCTCCTTGTTTTTAAGAATCAGGAAGGCCATGACCATTTATAGTAAATAGTGTCTCCCCCCCTTTTTATTTTATTTATTTATTTTGCGGTACTGGGTTTAAACTCAGGGCCTATACCTTGAGCCATTCCACCAGCCTATTTTTTGTGAAGAGTTTTTTGAGATAGGATCTCACGGAACTATTTGCCCAGGCTGGCTTCGAACCGTGATCCTCCTGATCTTTGTGTGTAGAAGCTAGGATTACAGGTGTGAGCCACCAGTACCTGACAGTAGTGTCATTATTTGAGGGGCTTATGGCTTTTATCGAGTGAGTGATGACGTGATTGTGGAACACTTCTAGGTCACTTGAATAACAAGATTTCTTAAAAGGACTTTGCCCTGTGCAAACTAGGTACCTTAATTTTTTCCCTTTAAGTTGATTGCTAGTTTCATGAATTATTCTTCAGTTACTCGACCATTAAAATGAGTTCCTTTTATAAGGATAATACAGGATATTGAAAAGTGAGTGAAAATGTTTTCATGTGGGTGCAATTAAATACTTAATTTGCTGAAAAGACAGTAGCCTGTTTGAGGACTGAAGTGGCTGGGTTGGTGGAAAAACAATTTTAACTCCTGTGGCAGCTCATATGATTTTCTTTTAATTTACCTACATGATATATATTTATATATATATATATATATATATATATATATATATATATATATGCTTTAACTTGTGTGTAGGTTATTGAGACCTGTATTTTGTATGGTTTGATATAGCCGTAGCTCAAGACTGTGCCTGACAGGCAAAACTAAAAACTCAGCATTTAGGCGGTTATTTATATATCTGTTATTAAGGCTAGTGTTTGTATCAGGTAAGTTCTGCACCTGATGTGTCCTGATTTATTCGTAGTATGCGTATGTGTGCGTTGTGATTAAGAGTTTGAGCTACCACTGACTAGTATTGAGACCTTGGGAACTCAAAATGTGCTTCACATCTTTACAAAAAACCCTGTTTTTCTTGTTTTAAAAAGAAGGTAATATTAGTCTCTTAGGGATATTATGAGGACTAAATGAGCTTATGAGATCTAATTAAATGCATAGCAAATAATATATTCAGTGTATTTTTAGTTATCTTCGTGATCATGTATGTCCTTAAATTAAGGGACTTGAATTTCCGAATCTTTCACTTCATGTCAAGGATTCTGTTGGTCCACCACTTGTTCATGAGGTTAGGCTCATTAAAAAAAAGTTCTTTTGCTGAAACTTATTACTCTTGGAATGATTGGTCTTCAGTCTAACTCAGTTTTAGCAAAATATGAATGATGTTAAGGATTTAGGAAATGGTAAAGATGAGTCATACTAAAAGGATTTAAAGTTATTTTGAATTTACACATAGTACAAATTATAGAAGTTACAGAATTTTTAGGGAAAAGTCGGCACCTTTTAATAGACCAAAAATTGTGTACTCTTGAGGAAATTACTTAGTTTCTTAGGTATTTTTTCTAGAGAAACTGTGTATTTAGACATATATTTTCTTTCTAATACAAATCATAGCATGATGTGTACCTACTCCTGCCTTTTTTTTTATTTAATGAAATGTCTTTTTTCTTTTTTACAGTATTGGGGTTTGAACTCAGGGCCTCGTGCTTGCTAGGTAGGTTCTCTACCTCTTGAGCTACTCTGCCAGTCTTTGAAAATTATACTGATACGTGTAAAGGTTTTTTTCCTTTTTTTTTTTCAATTTTTGAGATGGGGTCTCAGTGTGTTGCCAAGGTTGGTCTCAAACTCCTAGAAGAAAAGGATCCTCCTGCTTCAGCCTCATGGTTACTGGGACTACTGCAAGCTTATGTCACAGTGTCTAGCAGATACCTCCGTTTTATTGACTGTATAGTAGTATATTTAATCATGCATCTGTTGATATACATCAGGTTCTTTTTTTTTTTTTAATGAGTAATGGTTGTGAATATTCTTACAAATTCCGATGAGTGGATGTCTGAGTGTAATTTTGAATGACAGTCAAAAATTACTCTCCATTAGAAGTATACCATCTTAGATTTTTTTTTTTTTTCCATTGAGGGGGCAGTTCTAGGGATTGAAATCATAGGGCCTTGTGTGAGCTAGGTAAGTCCTCTATACTGACCTATATTCTCAGCTCCTCAGTTTAGACTTCTGAGGGGAATGGGATGTCAGCCTTTTCTTTGGCAGGTTGCTTTTTTCTTTTGAATGAATGAAAAATTTCCATGCATTAGTTGTTTTTCTGTGCCCACACCTGTAATCCTAGATACTTGGGAGGATCACCAAGCCAGCAGGGACAAAAAGGTAGTGAAATCTCCATCTCAGCAAATAAATTGGGCATGGTGGTTTGTAATCCCAATGTAGGCACCTGTAATCCCACCTACACTGCAGGCCATAAAGGAGGATCAATCCTAGTCAAAAAAGTCCAGACCCTATATGGGGGGTGATGAAAGGGTTGGGGACTTGACTCAAGCTGGAGAGTGCCTGCATGAGGCCCTGAGTTCAAACCCCAGTACTACCAATGAATGAATGAAATAAAACCATTGATTTTTCTATAAACTTTATCTCCTTTGCCCATTTTCCTGTTGTCTTGGTCTTGGTGAATTTTGTCATGTGGAACATTTTTTGTGTTTACATATATATTTTTAATATATAAGTTTTTATCACTTCTGGGCTGTCATACCATCTCTCTCTCTCTCTCTCTCTCTCTCTCTCTCTCTCTCTCTCTCTCTCCCTCTCCCCCTCTCTCCCCCTCTCTCCCTCCCCCCCCCCCTTCTCTCTCTCTCTCTCTCTCTGGAACTGGGTTTTGAACTCACGGCCTCCAGCTTGCTAAGTCATGTGCTCTACCCCTTCAGCCTTGTCCCCAGCTTGTGTGTGTCCTTTCCCCTCTCCACTCCTTGTTTTGAGCCTGGGTCTTGTCATATAACTCAGGCTGGCATCTAACTCACAGACACCTGCTTCAGCCTCCCAAGTGCTGGGATTACAGGTGGGTACCTCCATGCCCAGCTCTTTTTGATATAAAAATTTCCTCTTTTGTGTTGGTTTTATTTTTCTCCTTTTGAATCTGAGCCATTTGATGATTATTTTAGGTAAGTATTTGCTGGGCTGGGCTAGAACACAGGGCCTCAAGCCCAGAGCCTTCTGCATGCTAGGCAAGTGAGCTACATACCCGGAGCTACATATCCAGCTCCCTTTCTCTTTCCCTTCTTTTTTTTGTCTTCTTCCCTCCCTCCCTTTTCATCCATTTCTCACTCCCTCCTTCTCTTTTCTGTCTTTCTCTTCTCTCCCGTTTTCTCTTTCTTCTCCCTCTCTCTTTCCCTTCCTTTCTCTCTGTTAATCAGGATTGAACGGGAGGGGAGAGCTGTATCCTATTTTGGGTATGTTTTGAGGAAAGAGAGTTCTCCCAACATTTCTCATACTGATTTTGTGTGTGTGTGTTTCAGACTGTGTGGACCTTGTATTCTCTTCCATTTAAATGCTAAGGCATTTTCATTACTGTACCTTTAAAACTGAGTCATACCAAATAAAAGAGTTTGAAAAAGCCTTTTAATGTGGGGCTTGGAGGTGTGGCTCAGGTGGTAAGCACCTGTCTAATAAGCATGAGGCCCCAAGTTCAAATCCCAGTACTGTTTGGTTTTTTTGTTTTAAAAGCCATTTTATCTGAATTAAACTGTATTTAAGCCAGGTGCCAGTGATTCATTCCTGTAACCGAGCTACTCAGGAGGCAGAGACCAGGAGGATTATAGTTCAAAGCTAGCTCCGGTAAATACGAGACCCTATCTCGAAAATACCCAGCACAAAAAAGTACTGGCAGAGTGGCTCAAGTGGTAGAGTGCCTGCCTAGCAAGTGTGAAGCCCTACCCCAAAAAAGAAAAAAAAACTTTTTATTTTATTTAACTAAACTTTTTTTGTAATTTTGTAATTGGAATTTTGATTGGCCTTTGACATGCAAATTATAAAACTGTCTTGTAAATAGGAAAATCACTTTTTAAAAAATGAATTCTGATTCAAGCTTGCAGATGTATGACTATAATCAGAGTATTTGGCAGGCTCTGGCAGACTGGAGGATCATGAGTTTGAGGCCAGCCTGGGATACACAGGGAGACCTGTCTCAAAAAATAAAGAAAAATGAGCTGCAGATGTGACTCAGTGGTAGAGCACTTGCCTAGCAATCCCTAGCACAGAGGGGGGAAAAAAGGATTTTGGGAGGTTGAGAGTGTAACTCAGTGCTTAGTGGTATAGCGTGTAGGCCCTGCATTTGGTCCTTAATACCACTAAAAATAAAAGAATTCTGTGCCATAGATGAAAAGACTGGAGTAAGACATGCTTATATTTGAAGCTAATTAGGAACTTTGACAGTAGGCCGTTGGGTAATTTTGAGTTAGGGTCTTGAGAACTTTTTGCCTGGTCTGTCTTTGAACCTCTGTCCTCCTGATCTCTGTGTCCAGAGTACCTAGGATTACAGGTGTGAGGCACTGGCTCCTGATTTGCTTCAGTTATTTTTGAAATGGTCTTGATTTTTGCCCTGGCTGGCCTGGGCCTTGATCCTCCTATTTATGCTTCCCACAGTAGCTGGGATAACAGACATGTGCCACTTCGCCCAGCTTTTTCTGTTAAGACTGGATCTCAACTTTTTGCCCAGGCTGGCCTTAAACTTCCATCCTCCTAAATTTCACCTCCTGAATAGCTAGGATTAAAGGCGTGAAGGCATGAGCCATGATTACCTCCCCCATCCCCTCTTTAAATTAAGGTGAAAAATACCCTCTTTTTTTTTTTTTTTTTTTTTTTTTTGGTACTGGGGCTTGAACTCAGGGCCTACACCTTGAGCCACTCCACCAGCCCTTTTTGTGTTAGATATTTTCAGGATGGCGTCTCACAAACTATTTGCCCAGGCTGGCTTTGAACTGCGATCCTTCTGATCTCTGCCTCCTGAGTAGCTAGGATTGTAAACTCCAGCAAAAATACCCTTTTTTGAGGATCAGTTGAGATATGTAAAATGTCAGTGCCATTTTTTTGTTTCTGAACCATTCTTAAAATCTTAAGGAGTCACACCATCCTCACAGTCCAGGCTGTCTGGATTCATTAAAAATTGTATTACATTTTGGGTTTTTTAAAAAAATTAGTATACATTAATTTAGTACAAGGGGTTTCATGGTGATATTTCCATAGATACATACAGTGTACTTGGATGATTCATATTTTATCAGTAAAGCCCTGATTAAAAAAAAAAAAGACTTAAGTAGTACTTTACAGTTTATAACTCTTTCCTATTCGTTATCTGTTTCATCTGAAGAGAAGTATCATTATAGTCTTAATTTCCATATTCAGACCAGGAACTTTGGTGTACTGACGCCTCCTGTTTGTTGAAAGTAACTGGACCTCCTAATGGGAAAAACTGTAAAAGATAAATATTTTTTCCTTGATTTTATTTATGTTTTGCTTCCACTAAAAAAATTCTTTTTGGCTTGATGTCTTATTTTTTTTCTTCATTTGTAGAAGAGTCCTCTCATTCTCTTTAGAAGTTACTTGTCCTTGAGATTTTAAAAAATTCATTTATCATTTCTTTAAATTGTTTTCTTTTGTGTTAGTGGTTTTTATAATGGTCTGTTATATATTGCTTCCTTTCTTAAAACATTTGATGATTATTCATATTGAAGAATGAAGTGATAAAAAGCTGGAGTTTTGTGTATGTGAGAAGTACTTACTAAATGGCACTGAGATTGTAAGATCCTGAAAAGCCACATCTCTTTGTAGTGTCAGTGTTCATGTGAACACTTGAGAGAATATACCTTGTTTTAATTTTTTTCTTTTGCAGTCCCATGTACTTCTCTGCCATCTCTGCAGTTTTTGAATTTTAAATACCAGTTTTCTATGGAGCAGAACAGCTTCATATATGTATCCTACCTTCCACACATAACATTCTATCTAGGTCTTGGGATCCGTTGTTTTGTTTCATCAGTTACTATGCCGCCATTTACAGTTAACTCCAAAGATTTTGTGAAATGGCTCATGACCGCCTCTTTTTTTTTTTAAATAGTGGTAATAGGGTTTGAACTCACGGCCTCACGCTTGCTACATAGGTGCTCTACCACTTGAGCCGAGCCCCAGCCCAGCTTCCTCTTGTCACAGTTTCATTGTTTCTTTGCTTACTTTCTGTATTTTAGGTTTGGTAATTGAACCCATGTCCTGTTAAATAATAATCACATTTACCCCTGAACTGTATTCCAGCCTTTTTTCTCCCTTTTTAATGGAATGTTTTGGAATGTTTGAGGTCAGGGTGCCAATCATGAACTCAAGATCCTATTGTGTTTGTGATGGGTATGAATGAAGAGAATTTACAAGTTAGTATCTTAGTGGTTTTATATTTTCATTATGGCAGAGGTTATCATTTCTTAGTTTTTGTTTTTTTTTTTTGGGCAGTAGGTTTGAATTCAGGGCCTCACATTTGCTAGGTAGGCACTCTACCACGTGGGCCATGGCACCCTGCTCACTCCCGCCCTTTTTTGGCTTTGTTTATTTTGCAATGCTGGCGATTGAACCTTACCTGTACATGCTAGGTAAGCATTTATCAATGAGCTACGTCCGCAGTCCAACTTCATTTTTGAGATCAGTTCTAGCTATATGCCTTGGCCAGCCTGGACTATGATCAGGTGGGATGACAGGTGCATCCCACCATGACTAGCTTTTTAAAAGTTGATTGAGATGGGGCCTCGTGAACTTTTACCCAGGTTGGCCTCAAATCACGATTTTCCTGTTTTCTGCCTCTGTGGCATCTAGGATTATATGCTTGAGCCACCATTTCTGGCTTCTGTAGTCTTTATAAATGTTTATTATAACTTTTTGCTGTTCCTAATGTTGACTGCTTAACATTTGGATTTTATTTATTTCAGTTAAGAATTCAGGGCTGGTGGTATAGCCCAATAGGTAGAACACCTGCCTAGTAAGTATGAGGCCCTGAGTTGAAATCTCAATACTACCCCCCCAAAAAAAATCCATATATTGAGGCCACTTTGCACTTTGCAGTTGAAATACTTTCATGCTTAAAATATTTATTTCGCTAGGGAATAATCATTTAGTAAACAAAAAAAACTTACTTTGTATCTTGATTATGGTTTTATATATATATTATGATTTGGATTCCAATGAATATTTTTAAAACAAAAGCAAAGAACACATTTACAGGGTAGGAAAACATAATAAAATTTCTTTTTGCAGTTTCAGAACACTTACATTTTGTCTTTACAAGATATGAAATACCTGTTGTATATAACAATATTCCTATGAAATTTAGTGATAATCATTTTTTGTAGATGTCAAAGTAAGTGGTATCATAGTATTTATTGGGTTCTGACTTTTTTTTTTCCTTTTTCAGTATTGTGGTTTGAACTCAGGGCCTCCACCTTTTTTCCTAGACCTTGTTTTTATTTATTTATTTATTTATTTCTTTTCTTTTTGTGAAGGATATTTTGTCCGGGCTGGCTATAGTTAGGATTACAGGTGTGAGCCACTGGTGCCCAGCTGGCTTCTGACTTACGAGTTACAGTTTTATGTCACTGCAGTTAGATCTAGGGCTAGGCATTGAGATACATAAACATGAGGGGGTGAGGAGAGCCTGACAAGGACACCAAGGAGGAGTAACCATAGGGATACAAAGGAAACCAGTAATGTGATAATTGAGTTAGCCTTGAGAAGGAAGGTGGCCAAAAGTAGTGTTTGTTGACCTATTTGTTACTGGCCTCTTAAGCTGAGAGTTTAATGACTAGACCTGTTTGTTTCTGGTATATTCTTTATAGGATGGTTTAATTCATTTAGAAAGGAAGCTCCCAATTTCCAAAAAAGGCTGTTTAAAAAGTATCACTTGGGCTGGAGGTGCTGTTCAAGTGGTAGAGTGCTTGATTATCAACTACAAGGCCCTGAGTTCAAATGCCAGTGGTGCCTCCCTTTCCCCCTCCCCCCACCCAAAAAATTATTTAAAATTTTTAACACAGAGTTATTGTTTCATTGCTTGCCTGCCTGCCTTTTCTCTTTTCCTCTCTCCGTCAGGTAGGGAGAAAAGTGATAATTCAACTATTTTTTCTGTATTAGTCCTTGAGAAGGCAGTTTCATTTTTCTTATTAAAATAATACAAATCATGATAATTTTGTGTATTGGGCTAAATAAGTTCAAAATGTTAAGTAATAATGACTGACTTTTTACCATAAAAGGATATGTTAGCATATCGTTTGTAATTATTCTAGTGTGTAAACCCTGTTTTTAAAAAGTTGAATTCTACATCATATACTTACTTTTTTTTTTTTTTTGGTGGAGCTGGGGTTTGAACTCAGTGCAAAGCAGGCACTCTACTGGTTGAGCCACACCTTCCTTCAGTCTTATCCTTACTTTTGTACATGTTTATATTCCAGTATAACTAAGCTGTCGCTGAGATTTATAGTCTGGCAGTGCTTTCTCATGGTGTAAGAAGCCCCAAAGGTAAACTAAGCATCTCTTGGTTCAAGGTTATTTTACTAAGGTAAATACTGTTAAGATTTTTTTTTAAATATTAAGACATGTATGGATATGTTGGTACAATGCAGAAATTTCAAATGTTTATAAAAAACAAATACCTTGAAGACAGGTTATTTTGGTTATTCTTCTGAAAACAATTTTTTGGAAGGGGGAGCAAAGTGGGGTTAATTAAGTTTTTTAAACTTTTGGGAAAGTTTAGGAGATACTGGTAACGGAAAAGCAGCTTTTGAGATAGAAGGACCTGGGTTCTTGTTGTCTCGGTTCAGTCATTTATTGGTCTCGCTGTTCAGGGGTAAATTACTTAAATCTTTTGTAATTCTGCCCCTTTTGCATTTAAGTTGATCTAGCCTTTCTTATTTATAAAGAAAAACCAAAAAAAAAAAAAAAACCCAAACAAAAACAAATAGCCAATCCATATTTCTTTCCTTTATTTGAGCCCTTATAATGTTGGCACTTACCTTACAATAAATACTTCCAAGAAAAATAGTCATTGATTATACCTATAACTTTTCTGAAAAGACTTGAGGCAGAGACCTTGTTTTAAATTATTTGTTAACTCTATCAGCTTTTTAGCTATGGGGTTTGAACTCAGGGCCTCATGCTTGTTAGGCAGGTGCTGTAACCGTTTGAGCCACTCCTTCAGCCCAGGATTGCCTTCTTTAGCCTTGTATTTTTTGGTGAAGATAGAACATAGGCCCATACTGCACATGTTGGCCATTCAGTAAATAAGTTGGTTTGAACTAGATTTTATTCCAATTAGTCCACATTGTTTGCATTATAATTCTAAATTAAAGTTTACCTTTACCAGTCCTTAAAAAAAGATCCTGTAGGATGATTCCAAAAAGATACAGCCTTCTTCAGTTTTTGAGGAAAGAAAAGCCCAATAAATATAATTTTGTTTAAGGAACAATTTTCATGTTTCTTTGGTTGTGAGTTTTATGAAAATTAAATCAGTTCATTTTATTATAAATTATTTTTGTGTGCTGGAGAACTGAACCGAGACCCTCACACGAGTTAGGCACTTGACTGAGCTACACCCTCAGCTCTTAGAGTTTTTCTTTTTTCTTTCTTGTAAGTTTTGAAGTTCTTTTTGGTAGCTTGTTATCAGTACTTTATTCATTTTCATGGCTTACCATTCTATTGTATGTAAATGCCACATTTAGTTCCTTCATTTGTCTGTGGAATGATTTCTACCCTTTTGACTCTTGTTAATAGTGTTCCTGTGAATGCTGGTGTGTGAGTATTTGAATACCTCCTTTTATTTCTTGGAGGTAGATACCTAATAAAGATGGCTGGGTCATAGGTAATTCTGTGTTTAACTTCTTGAAGAATTGGTGGATTGCTTGCCACAGATGTCTCCCCTTTAACTTGTTTTTCTTACTGAATTTCATGCAAATTGGTAGTTAGATAACATTTCAAATTCCATTTGGGGTGTGAGAAGAATAATACATCATAGCATACTTTATACTGTTTCACAACAAAAGATACTTGATTCTAGTTGTTTATTTGATCTTTAAAAATAACCTATATTGTGGTATACTTCACAGAAAACTATGCCAGTTCTAAGTGTACAGTTTGAATTTTGGCATATGTTGTCAGTTGTATAATCATCACCACAATCAACATAATGCCCCATTGCTCAAAAAAATGCCTCTTGGAGGCTGCAACTGATGTTATCACTGGTTTTGCCTTTTGTAGGTTTTTATTCTGTGAAAAGACAAAATGTAAAGATCTTTAGTTAGCATTATTTGCTATTGTACAACTGGCAACATCTCTTAGTGTAAATCAGGGTAAATGTTATGATGTGCTGAATGTAACTTGGTTTTATAGGCAGAAAAATATTGAAGAAAAACCAGATTGGTCATTTCAAAATGTAGTAAGGAGGGGATAGGGAGTCAGAACAATAAGACAACTGATTGGTTAACTTCAAGTTATTTTGGGGCAAAATTAAAGCAGTGGGAATTTTATTCTGATTTGAAACTGGTCTGTTTGGAAATTTTATTTATTTCTCTGAAGGCCAGGTAACAATTTAGTTTCAGTTTGGGTATATGGAACTTTAGTGTGAATGACTCCATATTGATCTTAGGCTGTCTACTAAGGACTAGTGCAAGAGCTTAGTCCAGGACACTGGCTTCATAAAATTTGAACTCAAACTTGCTAGGCAGATGATCTACCACTTGAGCCATTCCGACAGCCTGGATCATTATAATTTAAAGGAGGTGTAGCATAATTTTTAAAGGAGATAATCTTGCCTAGAAGCTACAGATCTAATTCCTTCCATTTTTAAAATTTTATTTCTTTTTTTTTTTTTTTTTATGACAGGGACTTGCCATGAGGTGTTGAAGCCTTGTTTCACTGAGTTGGAGAGACTGGACCTAAATGGCGCAGCATGACTTTGCTCCAGCCTGGCTTAATTTTCCTACTCCACCTTCATCAACAAAGGTACTCTTTCTGCATCTCTTGACTTTCTGTCTGCCTCTCTTTAGCTTATGTTGTATACCAGTGCAACCAAAATGTGAAGGCTTGGACTGGGTGTGGCTCAGTGGCAGAGTGCTTTAGCATGCACAAAGTCAGCAGGAAAAGACTTCTTTGTAGAGAAGAACATTTATGTCATCATCCAAATAATTTTTTACTTATTATGGGTCTTTTTAGTTTAAAAGTCAGTTTTCTGTGTACTGTCACCATACTAAACCATTTTCCTTTAAGGTCACCATACTAAACCATTTTCCTTTAAGGTTGAGTTATGTAGTATTGAAGATGTCAAACATTTTAATTCAAACCAATCAGACACTTTGAAATTTACATCTTCTTTATACTTTACACCATCTCCCTACCTCTGGGTTTTTTTTTTGGATGGAACTGGCATTTGAACTCAGGGATTTGGCTTACAAAGCACACACTCTGCTACTTAAACCATACCTCCAGTCCATTTTACTGTGGTTATTTTGGAGGGTCTTGAGAACTAATTCCCCGGGCTGGCCTGGAACCTCCATCTTCCTGATCGCAGCCTCCCAAGTAGCTAGGATTACAGGTGTGAACAACCAACACCCAGCTCATTTTACCTTTTTTAATATCTTTTATGACTTTATATTGATTGCCCTGGTAACTAGTAATGATACCCAGTTTATATGGTAGTTTAAAGTTTGCAAAGAACTTTGCCACACATCTAATTTGAGCATAATTTGACAAATTCAGTGATTTAGAATTATTCTCAGTTCTTGCTATGTTCATTTTAAATACTGACCTTTATCCACAAGGAAAGTGAAATGATCACCTTTCAGAATAAAGGGCATGGGCTCAATCACTCTTGGATGAAGGTGGTTTTATCAGAGCTGCTGCTTTATCTTTTCCGATATCCGGGTAAAACTGTCTGGTTTATTTGGTATCACACACATCTGTTAGGCTTCAGTAATTGCTAGTTGATTGCTATATTGTTTCCAGCAGTGCTCTGGGACATAAATTGCTCCTTGTTCTGATGCAGTTTAATTAGGTAAAGGGTGGTTTTCCAGGCCTGTCTTGAGGTTTGTTCTGACACAGTTTAGGGCTTGCTCCTTTTAGCTGTTTGCCTGATTCTGCCTGCTCTTGGTGGACTATTGGTTTAACTTGTTGCTTTTCATTGAGAGTTGTCACTAACCACCTTTTTTTTTATTTTAAATATCCTCCAAAATCTTGGTTGTTTCTCAGAGTACTCTTAGGCTTGAAGTTTTATCATACCATGTTTCAAATAAAGCCAGTTCCTTTGAGGACTGCTGCTTACCATGGGCAAAATCTATTAGATAGCTGGACCAAGGGCAGTTGGGACTTTAGTACTCTTGATTTGATAAAAATTAAATGGAGCCTTCATTGTTTGAGTGAGGATGGGCAAAGGAAAGGAGCCTCTGATTTCTTGACTGCACTTAGCTAGTCAACTTAGCAGTTGTAGTTGGAGGAATGAGATGATCCAAAAAATAGGGAGTCATGTCTTTTTGGAGCCTGGTCTTCAGTTACATAATAAGTGCAAAGGTAGTAGAATGTCTCTCAAGCCATAAATTTGGGTAGTTGTAAATAAATATAGCTGGTGAAATCCATTAAAAAACAACATTTAAAGTCTCTAAAAATTATTCAAAGAATACATAGTAAATGAAGAGACATTTACTGAAAATTAATACATATGTATAATACATAGTAAGAATTTCTATATTCTATATTCTTTTTATTTATTTTATCATTTTTACATTTACTCACATGTATATACATTGTTTTGGCCACCTCACCCCATACCCTGATATTTTATATTCTTTTCCCCTGTATGTAATAGTTTCCCATATATCTGGAAGACTTATTTTTCATATAAATAAACCTTTGCCTGGCACATGACTGAAATTTCAGCAATAATGTGAACTTTGCAGGACTTACCTCAGAAATGCTTATTTCATTTATGAACAACAATAGAGTACTTTGTGCTAATACCATTAAAACATCCAAGACCGTTGCATGACATTGAAATTGGCATCTGTTTTCAAAATAGTTCTTCAAAGTGTTAATACTGGGCTTTTTTGGGATAATTTATAGGCCATTATTGATTCTTTTAAACCCTTAGTCTTACTAAAAAGTGGGAGATACCTATGTATTTTCTTATGATAAATCTGTTACAGTATTTTTGATGAGTTCACTTTGTTATTGAACAGGCTGCTGTTGGGAAATTTTTGATGGGTCTTTTTAGTGTTGTCTAGTGCGCAGACTTTAAACAACTAGAGGTAGACATAGATGCAGTAGTCTAAATATTCCTAAGTAATGAGGAAAGTAGGAGCCCATATATTTAAGAATTTAATTCTTTATTTCCAGAAAGTAAGTTACTATCTTTCTGATAACAATTAATTTATTAATTTTGAGGTAATTTATATTTGGGTTTAGTCAAGCTATGTTCATTGTAGATAGAAAGTAATTTCTGTGTGTTGGCTTTTATAGACTATAGAAAACCTGTATAGTCTAGAAATATACTAGTATTAGTAGATTCTTTTCTCTTTTTGCTTTGTGCAAAAAGGAAGAATAAAACCTTTCTACCTTTCTAGTCTCAGTACAGTATTTGTGACCAGATGTGTTCTCTCCCATACATCAGGCTATTTTCTAATGAATGCTAGCTGAGTATCTTACAATTCAGTTCAATTCTGATACCGTCTACCAGGTTTCCATAGGGTTAGGGTTAGGGTTCAGTCTAACAACAGTGCCCGAACTCCAGATGCCAGTGGGAAGTTAAGGCCACCTGTCCGCTTATCTTTTTTTTTTTTTTTTTGAGATAGGGTCTCCTTATGCAAGTTTAGGCAAGCCTTGAATTTGAAATCCTTTTGCCTTTACCTCCTGAATGCCGAGATTAGAGGCATGCAACCCCTCCACTTCTTCTTCCCCACCACATGTGCTTCTGACCAACTGACTACAAACTAAGGTTCCCATGACAACCCCCCCTTGGATTAATTTGCTAGGATGACAACAGAATTCAGGGAAATACTTTCCTTGCCAGTTTGTTTATATAAAGCATATAGATGGATAGAGCAAATTATTGGTAGGGGGCTTCAGAGTCTCCTCAGACTTTTGAGGGCCCTCACCCTAATTAACCTCATTAGCATGAACCCAGTAGTTATATTAAAGGGGCTCATTATGAATAACAACATAGGCATATCATCTGGAAATTTCGAGAGGTTACAGGAGCTCTGTGATTAGGAATCAGGGACAGAGACTAACTATATTTCATGTAGTATACACTGTTAAAGCAGAGACTAGTTTAATAATTTGTTTTCTATGATGTTCTTTATTTAAAATTACTCTTAACTAGTCTTAAGTGATTTTATTATAAGATACTCACCTTTTATTCCATTAAAGAAGAAAATACATTGTCAAATTAATGTGTATATCTTAAGCAATCTCGATTTTAGAAATCATAAAGGGTAGAAAACTGTTTGAAAGTAACTTGATTCTTTCGACTTGGATATAAATATCTACCTGCCTTAAGTAGCTGTATTCTACTTTGTTTCTTCTGTAGTGCAGAGGAATTAAGAGACGGTCTTCATCATCTGCTTGGCTATTAATTAAGCTCTAACATGGTGAGGCACTTTTAGGTGTGTAGGCAGTTCTTATTAAGCAGTTTTTTTGAGCCCATTACTGCCAAAAACAACAAAAAAAATCAGCTTATTAAAATCATCTCTTTTTTTTTTGGTGGGACTAGGGTTTGAACTCAGGGCTTAGTGCTTGCATAGCAGGAGCTCTCCTGCTTGAGCCATACCTCCAGTCCATTTTTGCTCTGGTTATTTTCAGTCTCTGGGTTTGTCTGGGTTGTCCTTGAACTGTGATCCTCCCAATCTCAGCCTCCCGAGTAGCTATGTTTACAGATGTGAGACATTGGTGCCTAGCTAAAAGCAGTTGTTAGGAGAACTATTCTAGTTTGGAATTTGTTCCCTATAAAGGATTTTTCAGTTTATGATAAATCTGGCCAGTAGTATGTTGAAAAAAGATGCATTGAGGTGACAAAATTTCCTAGACAATAGAATTTTAGAGTTTGAAGATGGATCTTAGCAATCATCTAAACTCACTTCTTTTTTTTTGTCTCAAGCTCTTTGCCCAGGCTGCCCTTGAACCTCAGTCCTTCTGATCTCAGTGAGATTTCACTCTCAAGTAGCTAGGATTACAGGTGTGAACCACTAGTGCCAGACTCACCTTTTATACAGGAGTCTTTGGAAGGTTAACTGACTTGCCTCCCTGTTTTCACAAAGCCCATTAATTAGTGTGAACTTGGACTAGAATCTGGGATGCATCTGTTATGTATTTCCATAAAATTCATTTTGGAATTCTATAAAATAATTAAAAATTCCATTTCATAAACTATAAAAGGGGACTTGAATTTGGTAGGAGACTTTTACTGATTAAACTACCATGATTAAACCATTAAGGTCACTTCTTGTTACTGACTCTCTATTTCCCCCTCATATGCAGTCTCTAGAATTTGCTCCCATGTTTTTGAAAAACTTCAGCTGTTCTTACCTTTAGAAAGGTTATTTTTTTTTCCAGGCCTCCTTCACAGACTGGATGCATATGCATTTCTTGTTTCCCTTTTTATTTCCTTTTGTCATTTTCTTTGAAATAACTATAAGGCTTATTTTGATTTTTAGGAAACTCATGGCTACCACAAAGTACATCTCTAAAAATTGCCAGCATCTGGAAAGTGCAGTTGCAAGCTACTAAAAATAATCCTCATAAACTTTTCTCCATTTAAATGTTAACCTGGGGTCAAGGCTGATAATAGTTGATAATCTGTACTGAAATCCTTGGTGCTTTTTAAGAACCTGACTCTTAATCTGTACATGCCCTCATGGTGATAATAATTTTGATTCTGAGATTTTGGAACTGCCTACTCTAAGTTTTTGAACATTCCTTCCAGAAAGTGATCATCAATCTGAACTTTTTAACTATTGAAAGTTGAGATTTTTTTCCTATCAAAAGTGATTTTGACAAACACCACGTGCTTTTTATTAGTACTTCTTTTATAATAACTTCTCTCTCTCTCTTATCGTTTTATCTTTCAAAATGACTAGTCATGGAATCCACTACTTGTTTTGTGCTAGAGATTTTTGTTTGTATGATTTCTCTCCTTTTAATCTTGTTTTCAAGAGATGGAACAGACATTAATTAGTTGTATTCTCTATTTCAGTGCAGTGATAGTCTGTCTTTTTTGTTTGGAAAAATGATGTACATACAAATTAAGGGTCAAATATTTTCATAACTGCACTCCCATAGTTTTATGAGCTGTGTAGAATTTTGGCTCCATCATGTGGTAAAATTGTAAACTGCATGTGACTGTCTATGGCTTAGGGGAGTTGCAACTCAGCAGTTGATTGCAACTCACAGTGGAAGTAAATTTTTTAGTGGTTTTGTATGCATGTAGATATAGCTAAAATTTCATCCTGCTTTGTATACTAATATTTTCTTTTCTGGTCTTCTGTTCTTTTATTCCATTAAGAAATGCCAATTGTGATCAACTGATTTCATCTTGAATTAGTAGTCTTGGTGTACAGTTTGAAAAGTAATGTTTGTTATTATTGAAATATCACAAAAATTTAAATAAGTAGAAAACTTTTGTTTTAGATTCTTCTCATTCCCATTATTTTAATTTAGGAGAGTTGATAAGGTAATCAGTCCCTGTAACCAGGCTTCTGTGTCTTCTAATAGCAGTAATTGCCTGAAAAAAGAAGTTGGGTGAAGTCTAGGCAGAGATTGGGAGTATTGCAGTTCGAGGCCAGCCTGGGCAAAACTTTCTCAAGACCCCATCTCAACAAATAAAACAGCTGGGCATGGTGATGTGTGCCTGTGTATCACAGTTTCATGGGAAGTGTACATAGGAGGATTATAGTGTAGGCCAGTCTGGGCATAATAAGACCCTAAAAATATAGAAAGAAGGCTGGGGGCATGGTTCAAGTGGTAGAGCTCCTGCCTAGCAAGCATAAGGCCTAGAGTTCATCCCCCAAGTACTGCCTAAAAAAAAAAAAAAATCCCAGGAATGTGGTATTACAAGGGTAGATGAGCTTGGAATGTAGCTCAGGGTGGATGGAGCACTTGCCTGGCCTAGCATGTGCAGTGCTCTTGGTTCAATCTCCAGTACCTCAAGAAAAAGCAAAAAATGATAGTTGGATTATGGAAAATAGAATAGAAGGTAGGAATTTGTTTTTTGGTTTTTCTTTTTAAACAAAGAAAAATAGGAAACTTAAGAAATTCCACTACTATGAGTACATTTTCGTTTGTATTTTAATGTTCTGTATTGATTTCTATGACTAGATAGAATGTAACAGCGGTACTTCTGTTTTGTTTTTTTCAATACAATTTCTTTTTACATACCCGAGGCTGGCTTCAACTAATGATCCTTGCATCTCATCCTCCTGAGTTTTGGGACTACAATGCCCAACCTGTGTTTTGTGTCCATATACCACATTTTATTTGCCCATTCAGGTTTGGCTAGTACAGTGTACTGCACTGATTATTGTGATGTCGTCTTGTACATAGAACAATTTTGTAGGCTCTTGGATTTCAAACTTCACTGGAAATTTTTTCTTATAGCATAAGCTTGCCTGCTACTGTTTTGGGGTGCTGGCAGAAGACACGAGGCCCTTGGGTCAGAGACAGGAATTTTATTACTGATGACACAGCAAACAGTCAAAAGCATGATATAGGCAGTGGTTCTTCATGCTTCCTAAAACCTTTTGGGGTTAAAAAGGAGGAGCCCAGGTAGATGCTACTCTTGCACTGAGTTTAGAGAATCAACCATGTTTATAGTAAGCCTGTTATTTTTTCTAGGGGAGGTTGCTAACTGTCCCTCACTATTGCGTACTGCAAACATAACCCTAAGAAAGGACCTATGCAGCCCAGAGCCGGTGGCTTATGCCTGTAATCCTAGTTACTCAGGAGGCAGAGATCAGAAGGATCACAGTTTGAAGCCAGATCAGGCAAATAGTTCAAGAGATCCTATCTTGAAAAAAGCAGTCACAAAAATGGGCTGGTAGAGTGGCTTGTGGTGTAGGCCCTGAGGTCAAGCCCCAGTTCTGGAAAAAAAAAAAAAAAAAAAAAAAGAAATGGTCCATGCAAAGAGTAGTTAGGGCTTTGCATTTTGTTCTTTTTTTTTTTTTTTCCTGAAAGACTGGGTTTTGAACTCAGGGCTTTGTGCTTGTTAAGGCAGCTGCTTTACCACTTGAGCCACACCTCCAGCCCAAGGCCTTGCATTTGTGGCATATCTTAAAAACTACGCAGAGATGCCCAGTGCCCATGGTAGATTGCCTCTCTCAACAAACTACCTATCGGCACAGTTTGAATTTTCACATGATGTTCCACTCTGTCAGAAACCGATTAATTGACTGACAGATGCTGGAACCAAATCCATTTAATTATTCTTGTACAGCATTTAATTAAAGCTCCTATCAATATCCTAAGCAGCAGGGGGAGGCCAGAATTCAGCCAAATGTGGAAAAGTAGTGGAGAGTGAAGTGGAGATGAGTAACTGACAACCCCCCCCCCCAGCCCTTCCCAGCCAAGATACGGTCTGAGGTTATTGTATTAATCATTCTGATCAAGGGAGTTTAGACTGACCTGTGTTTTGGTGTTATTATATACAATTACAGAGCCAGTAGTTGGGTCAAAAAGCAACCCTTATGCTTGAGACATTTCATGGCCCATTCCTCCACACACACAAACACATAAGTGGTCACTCCAGTTCGAGATTACTTTTGTTAGACTTAATTTGAATTAGTATTAAATTAGTTTGGCTAAGAAATATGACCAGTGTTGCAAAATAGTTGCAGCCTTGATTGCCATAACCTGAAGCTGCTCAGGCCTCTGGAGAAACATACAGATTTTTTATCATACTAAAAAGGGTTGTGCTGGTCTAAATGTTTAAATGCAAATTCAGGAACTGCTGCTGATGGCATCAGCCATAGCAGAACAGTTAGCCACTAACTACTCAAATGAATTTTCCAGTTCCAAAGCATATGGATGGGGGTGAAGAATCTAGCAATGTTTCAGACAGTGGCAGTAGAGGATAGAGAGAATGCTTATTGTTCACCTTCTTCTCTCCACCGCTTGTACTAAAATGCTCTCTTCCCAGCTTCTGGGGTTATAGTCATAAAATTGGTATGTCCCATTCAAACAGCTAAGACTTCACTTTGGAAAAAAAATAATCCCTTACTTGCACCTAGATTTTTGGGCAGTACTGGGGTTTGAAGTCAGGACTTTATGCTTGCTAAGGAGGCACTCTACCACTCTGTCAAACCTGTACCTAGACTTTTTATATGGAATAGAATATGAGTAGGACTTAGGGCATTTTTTTCATAATTCATAGGCGTCACCCATTATATTGCTAGCCTTGATTCACATTGGATTACTACTGCAGGAGGACTAGTGAGCAGGATACTCAACCGAATGACCATTGTCTCTGATTTAGGACCATGCCAGTTCAAGAGAATCCAGAGGCTGAACTATCATGTATAGGAATGACATGAACACCATTGTTTTTCTAGGGAAGAAAGAAAACTTCATGTCCAGGGATGGTTAGGACATATCCTGAATTTAAAAAATATGTATGTGTAATTTCATAACTTTTCTTTTATACTGACTGTAAACAGGAAGTGGTTATAAGGAGAAAACCACTTGTTATGGTACATTCATCAACCTCTGCTTTACTGAGATGTGGGAGAAAGTAAGGAAGGTAAAGCAGGCAGTGTCCCATTAGTTATCTTGAATATTGGCCTTGCAAGCTATTTCTCATTTCAGGTTTAAATTTTTGAGAAAAAGTACACAGTTACCATACTGCTAGAGGTTTGTAAAACCAAAAATATGATATGAGTTAATTTCAAGGTCTAAATAGCAGGATCAGGGATAGCTGATCAGGACTATAATACTAACAGTATGGTCAGAAGAAGTTTCAACAGTGGAGGGACCATCAGTAGGTCTAATATAGTTCTCTGAGTAATGTGTTTCCTTCACACCAAAACAAGTGGGCTACCTTTGGGCAGGTTTCACAGGTTTGCATGCAGTGATGGTTTCTGCATCAGAAAGATAATCTTAATTTTGAAGCTAGTCTGTGTGTCATATCTGGTGTGATCATAGGTATAATGCTTGACTTTTTCAGCACTCTTTTGTTTTTGGATATGGGGTCTCTTTATGTAGCCCAGGCTGGCTTTGAACTCTCAATCCTCCTGCCTCTTATCTCTAGAATGCTAGGATTATAGGAATATACTACCACACTTGGCTCATTTTAGTCACTCTTGATGCTAGTCCCTCATTTGAAAATAGGCCCTTATTTGTGAGCTTATAAACGAGTGACTCACACTGTTTCATTAGCCACTGCAGATTTTCAATTTGTGACTTAATCTGCGAGTCAAGTTTTTCAGGCAGCAGAGCAGTGGAGTTGGCCATTGGCAATAGCCCAAGAGTCAGTAAAATTATAAAATGTCTAGTCTTTACAGATCTAAGTCACGGGTCACAGCTTTCATTTTAGCCCTGTGTTTTGGCTGTCCCTTACTCACTTGATCTTTTACTTATTTGGGCTGTATGAGAGCTGCCACCCAGTGAACATCATCATTGTTTAACATAGTTGAGTGATTATCAGTGAACCAGGAGGAGATTTTGGGATTCTTAGGAAATACTATACTGTTTCTGCTAGACTTCTTAGGAGGACACAGGGATAAATATGTGTATTTCCTTTTTTCTTTTCTTTTTTCCATTTACAGTTTGGACTTTTATTTCTTTTCTTTTATTCATATGTGCATACAATGTATGGGTCATTTCTCCCCCCTTCCCCCTGCCCTCTCCCTCTCCCCCCCACCCCCTTGCTACCAGGCAGAAACTATTTTGCCCTTATCTCTAATTTTGTTGAGAGAATATAAGCAATAATAGGAAGGACCAAGGGTTTTTGCTAGTTGATAAGGATAGCTATACAGGGAGTTGACTCACATTGCTTTCCTGTACATGTATGTTACCTTCTAAATTAATTCTTCTCGAACTAACCTTTTCTCTAGTTCCTAGTCCCCTTCTCTTATTAGCCTCTGTCGCTTTAAAGTATCTGCATTAGTTTCTCTGCATCGAGGGCAACAAATGCTATCTAGTTTTTGAGGTGTCTTACCTATCCTCATACCTCCCTGTGTGCTCTCACTTTATCATGTGATCAGAGTCCAATCCCCTTGTTGTGTTTGCCCTTGATTTAATGTCCGCATATGAGGGAGAACATAGGATTTTTGGTCTTTTGGGCCACGCTAACCTCACTGAGAATGATGTTCTCCAGTTCCATCCATCTACTTGCGAATGATAAGATTTCATTATTTTTCATGGCTGAGTAAAACTCCATTGTGTGTAAATACCACATTTTCTTAATCCATTCGTCAGTAGTGGGGCATCTTGGCTATTGTGAAAAGTGCCGCAATAAACATGGTGTTCAGGTGCCTCTGGAGTAACCTGTGTCACAGTCTTTTGGGTATATCCCCAAGAGTGGTATTGCTGGATCATATGGTAGATCTGTGTTTAGATTTTTAAGAAGACTCCAAATTTTTTTTCCAGACTGGTTGTACTAGTTTGCATTCCCACCAGCAGTGTAAAAGGGTTCTTCTTACCCCCCTCCCCCGCATCCTCACCAACACCTGTTGTTAGTGTTGTTGCTAATGATGGCTATTCTAACGGGTAAGGTGGAATGTTAGTATGGTTTTAATTTGCATTTCCTTTATGGCTAGAGATGGTGAGCATTTTGAGTATTTCCTTAATGAATAATGTTGTGTGTTTATAGTATAAGCATGTGACATTGTACCAGTTGTAAGCCACAACAGTATACTTGCCCTTTCCTACTGCTGAATTTTGTTCAAAGTCTTTTTTTTTTTTTTTTTGTGGTACTGGGGCTTGAACTTAGAGCCTTTACCTTGAGCCACTCCACCAGCCCTATTTTTGTGAAGGGTTTTTTGAGATAGAGTCTCACAGAACTGTTTGCCTGGGCTGGCCTCAAACTGTGATCCTCTTGATCTTTGCCTCCTGAGTAGCTAGGATTAGAGGTGTGAGCCACCGGTGTCCAGTTTGTTCAAATCTTACCAGACAAATTGAGGCACCAGCCTAGGTGTTTTCTGGAGCCAGAGAGGAAGAGGCAACAAATACCTCTGGATTGAGAAGCCAGAAGAGAAACAAAAAGCTGCCTAGTCACTGAGGCAATTCTCTAAAGGCTAGACTCTCCCTCCACCCTGCACTTACCACATTCCAGCTAAAGCACTCATGTAGTCTCTTGAAAGCTTAGATTGCTGCCTCTGGTATGCCTGTCCCTATAGTAGGAAAAGCACCATTTAAAAATGATCTATCAGTCTTACCCTCTGCCCAATTAGCCTTTAGATAGTGAAAGACCCTTAACTTGTGTTCATCAACTGAATGAAAGCAATTGTTGCCAGATCCTGGCCAAGTCTTCTATGGGAAGCTTTGAGTTACTTCTGGCAGAGCTTTCACTGTCATCATCACATCTTCTTCACCACAACTATTAGGGCTTGTGAAGGGTTTAGTTTTTTACCCTACTTATAACCTAACAAGCTAGCTTGTTCCTGCTTGCAGGTGAAGACTTCTTGGTTGGAAATCAGGACTTTTATATACGTCATGGCACAGCAAGTAACCATGAGAATGAGGGTGTGTTTGGAGGAGGAAGACGCACTAATTCCCACAGGGGCAACATGGAGGGGCACAGTCAAGTGTAAGGGTACGTGTAGGGGGTTTGCATTGCATCTGAGAAACCTTTTTTTTTTTGATGGTACTAGGGTTTGAATCCAGGGCCTCACACTTGCTAGCAGGCACTCTTTTCACCTGAGCCACTCTGCCAGCTGTTCTTTATCCTTGAGGAAATAACAGCATAAACATAATCCAAAGAAATGGCCTGGATAGGAGATGATTCAGGCCTTGTGTTCTTGGTGTGTTTAGCAAGAATATATAGACTCTTAGGGTCCATGGCAGACTGCCTTTCCTAGTAGCTGTGAAATATAAGTGGTGATGGTGAATATCCTTGTCTTTAAGGTGAATGTCCTTAATACTTTTGCTAACCCATCAGATTAAAGGAGTTCCTTTTCATCCTAATTTATCAGGTGCTTTTAAATTTGTGAAGGGATATGTTGAGTTCGATCAAATGCTTTTTTTATGTGCTCTGAGGTGATTTTCTTTTAAATTCAGGAAATGTCTAAGCATCAAGGAGTTGTTTAAAGTATTGGATGTAAAACAGATAATATTTTATATTTTCATGGAGCTTATATGTGTGAGTGGATTTTAACTCTGTTTCATAAATAGATCACAATTTTTTCTAATACTCTATTGCTTATATAATCATGACTTGATCATAGTGTGACTATTTAGTTTCCTGTTTCTTACAATTAATTTTTTTTGTGGTGTTAGGGATTGAACCTAAGACCTTGTGCATGGTAGGCAAGCACTCTACCACTGAGCAATACCCCAAGTCCCCTTGTTTAGGTTTTTTGCATCAATATAAATATGAATAGTTTATAAACTTTTTTGAATTGGCTTGGGTATGAAGCTTATTCTGGCTTCAGAATTATTTAGGAAATATTTTGCTCTTCCCATCTCTTAGTTTGTATCTGATGGGATTATCTGATCTTTATGAATATTTAATAGAATACTTAAAAATAGTTTTGTTAACAAAACTGGTGATATTCCAGGGAAGAGGTCTCCAAAAAGAGGAGGTCTCTGCCTGGCCTTTGGATACTGAGTTTGTGATGATGTCATAAAAAAGAATTTTAGGACACATTGAGGTAGATCCCCAGAAAGTTTAGTAGTAAAACAAAGATAGAAATACAGTATATAGCCTAGATGTGGATGTGGGCACATCTGATGATAAACATGTGCAATGATTGTTCTAACATCAGTGGTATTTAGGTGAAAAAGTAGTTTAGAGGGAGGTTTGTATTGAATTTACCTTTGGAAAAGTGTTCCTTATCATTTTTGCAGTTGTACTGTTTAATCAATTGGGCCTAAAGATTTTAAGGTTGGCCTGCTTACTAAATTTCGGTCATTATGACATAGATGTCTGAGTATCTCTATAAACAAAGGATGAGTCCTGCCAGATGGACCAACCTTCAAGATAAGTGTCCATCTTTGCAGTAAGCGTTTTACTTTGTAAATACTTTTTGTACCTAGAGGAATCATTTTTTCAAGAAGTTTTTGGGTTTTTTTTCTTTTTTTTTTTTTTTAGGATAAGTGTCCCCTTCCTTTTTGATATCATGTAGTTGGGATTACAGGCATGCTCCGACATGCCTCAATCCTGTCTGTTTTGTTCATCTGGCTTACTTTACCAAAGTTGATGTCATCATAAATCTTTTCAAAAGACAAGATTTTGCTTTCCTGTCAGTTCTGTCTTGACTTTGTATTGATTTTTGTTCTTTGTTTTGCTTTCTTTTCATTTACTCTTCTTATGCTGTTGGAGATTGAACCTAGAGGCTTGCACATGCTCGGCAAGAGTGCTCTTCCTGCCCTGTCCTCAGCTCTTCCATTTACTGTTTCTAATCCATTTCCTGCCCCAGCCTTTTCCATGCTAGGGAAGTCTGACTTTTAGATTTATTAAGTTTTTCAGGTTTAAGTAACATTAACATTTCAGTTTATAACATTATTCAGATTTCATAGTTTTATGTGACTATAGTATATGTAGTATAGTTGTACTGCCCCCCCCCCCCAAGGTGAGTTTTGGCCTTGCTTGTTCTAAGATCATACAAAATGATGGGCGGGTGATGTAGTTTGTGGTAGAGTGCCTGCTTAGCATATACAAGGCCCTGGGTTAGATCCCCACCATTGCAACATACATTTACATATATACATATATATTATACAAAGAAAATTTGCTGCCTCTTCTAGTATTTTATATTTTGAAAGTTTTAATTTTGTTTGGATTCTGCTATAAATTAATTTCATTTTCATTTGAGTGTTAGATAGTAATGGTAATATATAGTGAGGAAGGAGATAGAAACCAAACATTAGAGAAATTTAGTAACTTAAAAGAGAAAAAAAATTGGCAACCTTGTGGAAGCTGTTTGGTTAGCTCTTGGTGGCATCAAGATTTTAAAACCAGTTAATCTGATTCCACAGCCTTCTCTCTAACTACAATGCTTTCTAACACTATTTACTAATAAGTTTTTCCCAGCCTTATCACTAGTTTCAAAATCAAAGCTCTGAAAAGAGAAACCTTTTTTTCTTTTCTTTTATTCATATGTGCATACAGTGTTTGGGTCATTTCTCCCCCCTTCCCCCCACCCCCTCCCTCGAGAAACCTTTTTCATAATTTATTTTGTATGTAATTGTGAAATGAAGGAGTATGAGACCACACATACTATGTACCCACCCCTTTAAGAAACCATCTCTGGTGTGACAATTCATGTTTTACTGTGGAGAGGTATCATACATTTTTTTATGAGGGTGTTTCATTATATTACATTTCTAAGACATGTAAAATTCTGAAATTCAAACATATCTGGTCCCAAGAGTTTTACAAGAATGACTGATGCTATATTTCTGGCTTTATTTGGACCCATTGTTAGAATTAACTGTTGTTCAATGATGTTGTCTATTGTTGTCTACTGTTGTCTATTCATGTGTCTAAAGCAAACTTAATTACGGTATTTATATGATTCTTGTTAATATTTAGTATAACTTGAACTCAGTACTCTTTTTCCTTCCCTTTTTTTTCTTTTGATGGTACTGGGGATTGAATTCATGTGCTCATGCTGCTTGTTGGACAGGCAATTTGCCACTGAGCCACACCTAGCCCTTGTATTCTTAATTTTTCACATGACTCATCCCATACTTGTATTTCTAGATAAACTTTAATTCATTTGGTTATTCAGAGGACAATAACTTTTTGGTGTGTTGATTAGGACCACATTGAATTTGTAGTCACATTTAGGGGGAGAATTGGTATCTTTGTGACATATTGGTTAGAAGGACGATTCACATTTTCAAGATCTGTCTGTCTGTCTGTGTGTCTTTCAGTACTGGTGGTTGAATTCAGGTCCACTTCAGTCTGCTCTCAAGATACATTCTTTACTAGAGTTAACTGTGAAGTGGTGTTTTTTCTTTCTTTTTTTTTTTTTTAATGTTCCTTTATATCTCTGTTTCTTCCTCCTCCCTCTTCCTGTCCTCAGTTTTTAAAAAGCTATTTTTCGTTACCATTTATGAAAGGCAACCTATTTTGAGATTTTGAAGCAACCTTGAAACCCTGTCTTTTTTTTTTAAATCAATTTTTAAGGTACAGTTTACCTATATAATTGTACAGTTTTATTTTTAGTAATGCATCCACTATAGTAACCTAGGTATTTTTTTTTTCCCCCCTTTGGTACTGGGGCTTGAACTTAGGGCCTTCACCTTAAGCCACTCCACCAGCCCTGTTGTTGGGATGGGTTTTTTTGAGATAGAGTCTCATGAGCTATTTGCCTGGGCTGGCTTCGAACCAAGATCCTCCTGATCTCTGCCTCTTGAGTAGCTAGGATTACAGGTGTAAGCCACTAGCTCCTGGCTGTAACCTAGTTTTTAAGAGATGTACATAATCATAAAAATTCCTTTATGTTGTTAACTGAACCCAGTTCTGTTTACTTGCTGCTCCAAAAAGCCCAATGACTTGAGGACGATTTTTGGGGAAAAGAAAAAGTTATTCAGAAAGCTGGCAAACTAAGAAAATGGCAGGCTGTTAATAAAGATCTGGGATAAGTGTCAATAAAGAATTCCGTATAAGTTTCAAGCTCCTTTTATCCTTAGATAAGGGGGAAAGAAATGAGGGCTAGACAGAGAAATGATTTATGACTGAAGACTTGAGTCCGTCTTGCTCCAGTGATCTGGAAGTAGTTGTGGATTTTGGTGCCCCTGTGAACCTCGAAAATAGTCATAATCAATCTGAGAAGGAGAAGAAAAGAGATAAGGGAGATTTCAGTCCATCAATTTGTAGTGCCAGTTCTGGACAAACATTCCTTAAATGACTTAACATGCCTATATGTAGAATTGAGCAGAAACCTGACTCCGGTTAAGGTAGTATATGAGACAGATGCAGTGTGGAGGCAGAGATGCCAGGCCATTTCACCCTGGATTAGTTACTCATGGAACATCTGCAGGCCCAAACTCCTGGGCTTCCACATGTCAGGTCTGGTCACCTGCCTCTATATGCCAGATAGACAAAGGAAAAGGCAGAGAAAGTAGACTTATTACATGGCCCAGGACATGCCATGGGAAGAGGCAGAGTAAACACTTAACCCATCTTCAGCCATCTTTGGGTTACAGACATGAGCTTCAGCTTTAAATATGCAAAGAATTAGGGGAGGGGACAGAGGTATGTATAGTTAGACATTCCCCATCACAGATTTCTCCTGGTTGGTAATGACCTCAGTCCTTGTTCTTCAAGGGTTCCTGAGAACTTGTTAACACAGACTGTTAAGCACTCTGGTTCCCAAGACATGATTACTTCTGCTCCAGGGTGCCGCCTCATCATTATAGGTGATTGTCCTTGTTTGAAGGGGTGGTCTGTAGTACACTGCTCTGCTATTCCTTAGGAGTGGTTTCATTCCCTTGTCATAAAGTTTTATTGATCATTCCTCCTCTTCCTTGATTCCAAGGTGACTGTAGGTGGCAATGGCTTAGCACAAAGGGCAACAGGTACAAAATGAAGTCAGAGATGCTAACCTTTTCACTTGTTATTAGTTAACTTGTGGGCCATAGTAAGAAGTCAGTGATTTTTCAGCAAAAGCAGTTTAAGCACCTCATTACAAGGAGACATCAGTCTGAAATCAGCAGACCACTTAGAACTCAGGAGGGAGATCTGGACTGGAGAGAGACTTGGAATAGTTCAGTATGTAATTAAACGGTGGGAGTAAATGAATACATCCAAGAAGAATACACAGTGAGAAAAGTTGAAAAAGGTCACAAAAATTGAAGAGGGATGCTTTTCATTTCTTTCTGTGTATAGAGAAAACCCAGTTGTCCAGAAATACAAGGAAGAAAAGAGGATTTTTAACAGGAGAGTTCTTTTGTCAATATTTAATGTCACAGAAAGGACAAATAGGTTAAGAATTAAAAGAGGATCATGATTCAGCATAAAAGATCAATTCAGCTTTGACAAAGGCAGTGTACATAGATTGATTATGGATGCAGGAAGATATCAAATTGCAGTTGCAGTATGTTGTGAGTATATGAGAGACTAAAGGAAATGTAGTGGTAGAAAACTGGTAATAGGAAGGTGTGGAAACAGTAGTGTCTTTCCAACTTCATTCTTCCCAGAAGACAAGTTTAATAATTGATATGAGGATGGATGATAGGAGATAATAAATGGAGTGAGATCTTAGAGGAGGTAATGAAATCCAGGATAAATGTGTAATCATTAATTTTGGGCAACAACCAGGTACGCTTTTACTTCTGACAGTATTGCTAGAATTGCTCCACTGTTTGGAGAGTCATAACTTGTAGTTTAAAATATTTGATATACAAGCTACAAATCAGTCTTTCTCTTGGCATAACCAACCTACTCTCTTACCATAATCAGTTATTTTTACTTACAGTTACAAATTTGTTAACCTTCAGTATTTAGATTCTTAAATCATAAAATTTAAGAAATATGAATTAAGTGATATCCAAAAGCAGAAATAGTGAAGACTTAAAGTAACAAAATTGAATTACTGGATCAGTTTTCTGGTGGATTGAGTAGGCCATAGTAGGAAGTAATTAGACTTAACGATCCCATATCTTGTATCACTTCTTGAGTTTTCTCTGTGTATAATTGTTATTGTTATTATACATACTATTCAAAAGTTATTGTCCATAAATAGAAAGGGTCTCCTATACTATAAAATAGCTTTACTAAGTAAGATCATAAATGAGGAGAGAACAGAGAGTACTCAGTCCCTCCAAAGTTTTCACCTGAAAAAGAGTGTGCTTATGGGGAGTCACAATTTTATACTTTAGGAGTTGGAGATACAGATTAGTGGTAGGGCATTAGGCAAGCATGAGGCCTGAGTTCAGTCCCCAGCACTGGTGCACACACTTCAAAGCAGATTTCAGTCAGTTAATGGATATTAAGGATTAAACCTGCTCTGCTGATTTACACCAGTTTTTGACTAAGCACCGTCAAAACAAATAATAAATTTTTTTAAAAATCAAAAAAAATTCCAGAAACATTTTAAATTTCTGTTCATGCATTATGCATCTCAGATGATCTAGAGAAGAATGAAAAGTTGAGATTTGTTGAAAGGCATCATGTCTTTATCAGAAGTTGGGCAGTATTATGAGAGAAATGAATAAAGCACTCACAGTACAGATTGAATCCTGCATCCCAAGCATTTGTAATTTTTCTCCCCTTCAGCAGTGGTATTTGGAACCATACTCACAGATACCAAGGGTCTATGGTATAATTGTTTGGAGTTGCAGGATGTGTGTGTGTTTGTGTGAACTGATAAGCTGTTGAGGTATATGTTCATTTATTTAATCTTTTGTGGTGAGAAGGTAAAAAAGAGGGGGAAGGTATTGGGCTTTAGCTTAAAGAAATATAACTGGTAGACTAAGATGACATAATGATGAAGTGGAAAAGGTCTTGAGATATCCCCTGATTCTTTTTTGGGTCAATTAAAATAAATGGAGTGGCAAAATAAAGAAAATTTGGTAGGGTTGATTCGGGGTTGAAGTTTGATAAGTCAGGATGATGAAGATAATTTTGAAGTGACTGATTCTGGAATTATAGTTCAACAGTTTGAGCTTACTTCTCATGTTGGTTATGAAGGTTTCCAGATACTGGAAGGCTCTATTTGCAACCATTTTTCTTCCCCACAAAGATACAGATGATTATTTGCATGACCTTAGCTTCATATTAGCTGAAATTCTAGTTGCTTTGGCTTGTATGTAAAGGTGAGAAACAGCAAAGTTGGATCGTGTGTATTTATGCCTTAGGACTTGGAATTTTTATTTTGTGCCTAAAGTACTGTAGCTTCCCTAAACCAGTCTCTTTCAATTTTATTCAAAGTTGTACAATCTTGGAAAAATTAGCCTGTGGTAACCATCGAATTTGTTATTTTAAAAAGAGTCAGTGGATATCAAAGTTATAAAAACTTGTGATACTAATTTTTCCTGCCATCTGAATTTTCAGGCAATAGAAAAATGCTTACTCTTTTTCCTTTTTTTTTTTTTTTTTTTTGGGTACTGAGGCTTGAATGCAGGACCCTATACCTTGATAATACCTTGAGCCACCATTTTTTTTTTTTTTTTTTTTTTTTTGTGATGGGTCTTTTTTCGAGATAGGGTCTCATGAACTGTTTACTGGGGCTGGCTTAAAACGGAGATCCTCCTGATCTCTGCTTCCTGAGTAGTTAGGATTACTAACTACTAAGTTACTTAGTTAGTAATCCTAACTAAGGATGCCTGCCCACTTTCATTATCAATGAGGTAGGCAGTAAAAGGATATTTTAATTTTAATTCTTTATCTTTTAGCTCTGTAATGTTTCCATGTAAATCCATGTGTTTTTCTGATTTGGAGGAATATTAATATTTATTAGTGATCTGATGATAATGGTATTGGAAGATCATAGAATTGGGAGAATTATGGCCCACATAGCTTTCCAAACTAGTTTGCCAAGTTAAAGCATTGCACAGAAGCATCAAGCTTGCTACCCACCATCTTTTTCACTTTCACAGGTAATGAAGAAGTATTGAGAAGTATTGATATAGTTCAGTAAAAGAACTTGTATGCCTTAAATATTTCTAGATTAGGACTTTCTATTTGAGAGTAGATAGTCAGAATTCAGGCATTATACAAAGACAACAGTCTTTTTTTCATTCAAAACTTCGGGTACTTGAGACAGGTTCTTTTTTTTTATTCATATGTGCATACAAGGCTTGGTTCATTTCTCCCCTCTGCCCCCACCCCCTCCCTTACCACCCACTCCGCCCCTTCCCTCCCCCCCCCAATACCCAGCAGAAACTATTTTGACCTTATTTCTAATTTTGTTGTAGAGAGAGTATAAGCAATAATAGGAAGGAACAAGTATTTTTGCTGGTTGAGATAAGGATAGCTATACAGGGAGTTGACTCACATTGATTTCCTGTGCATGGGTGTTGCCTTCTAGGTTAATTCTTTTTGATCTAACCTTTTCTCTAGTACCTGTTCCCCTTTTCCTATTGTCCTCAGTTGCTTTTAAGGTATCTGCTTTAGTTTCTCTGCGTTAAGGGCAACAAATGCTAGCTAGTTTTTTAGGTGTCTTACCTATCCTCATCCCTTCCTTGTGTGCTCTCGCTTTTATCATGTGCTCATAGTCCAATTCCCTTCTTGTGTTTGCCCTTGATTTAATGATGAGACAGGTTCTTTAGTAGAAGTAGCATTTCAGAGGTTGGCACACCTAAGGAAGAGAGTGGTGAGAAGGGCAGCTTATTTGCGAGTTCTTGTCATAATTCCCCAAACTCTCTTGCCATTATCTGATTGGCATTCAGGTCAGTTTGACTGGCTGAGATGTTAGTGCCTCTGCTCCCTAACATAATGGGAACTTCAAAATTAGATTTATAGGTAGCCTGTTCTTAACTCTGCATGAGTTAAAGAAACAATTGTTTGACCACTTTACTTGAGTTTACCAATGAGGTGGTAGTTCTTCAGTTTCATAGACAAAACTTAACCTGCTTAGACTCCTGCCAGCAGTATACAATGGATTTCTTATTAACCTGTATTACATTAGATTTTCTTTTTTTATTTTTGCTTGTCTGGTGACCAAGAAATTCCACCCTGTTCTAGTTTGTATGTTTTGATTACTAGAAAAGCTAGCTGTGTGTTCATTTTTAGCTTTTCATATTTCTGAAAACTGTGTTCTGTATCCTTTGCTCATTTTTTGTCATTAGGTTGTCCTTACTACTTGTATTGATTTGTGCAGCTCTTTAGTGTCTTAATTCACTAAATTTTCTATTGAAAGTATTTCCTCAGAAATGCGCTTGTCGATCAGCTTTATTTGTGTTTTATATCAAAATTTTTCAAGTCATGTCTCATAGTTGTCTACATTTTAGGTCCTTCTTAAGAAGATCTTCAATAATTATATTCTTCCATAATATTCTGATGTTTAGTTCTTTCTAGTAGTAGAATTTAGAATGTTTCTGAATATTAAGTAGGTGCTTTACCACTGAGTCAACCTCTCCTTCAGCCCCCTAACATTTAGATCTTTAATGCATGCAGAATTTACTTTTATAGATGGCACCATAAAATACCAACATTGTCACAGAGAAAAAATACATTGTGTGTGTGTGTGTGTGTGTACTACCACCATGTACTCCCAACCAAGGTACATGTTTTAGAACGTGACATAACAAGCCCACCTCACCCCACTCCCCTTTTCTCAAATGGCTTTTTTTTTTTCCTTTTGGTGGGAGGAGAATGCTACTGGGGGTTTGAACTCAAGGCCTCATTCATACTAGGCAAGTGCTCTATTACTTGAACTATCACCCAGCTCAAATGGCCTTTTGGTGGGGGAGGTGATTTTTTTATGTATTATGTTTTTGTTTTTTTGAGATGGGGTCGCCCATACTGCTCTTGAACTCAGTCTCTCTTGCTCCCTCCTTTCCTCCCTCCCTTGGCTTAGCTTCATGAGTGATGGAATTACAGGTGTGGTTATAGGAGTAAGTCACCACTCCCACGGTTTTTCTTTTTTGATGACCTGAGTCTGTTAAGGTCAAGAATTTTTGAAATTGTTGGGCGTTTTTATTGTGTTTTCGTCAAATTAGTGGACTAATACTGGGGCTAACTCAAATAGTTTGGACTTCTATCTGTTCTTTCTTTCTTCTTTTTTTTTTTAAGGCGTCTAGAAATATATCTAGGGACTTGAAGTTTCACTTGACGTTCTTTTTTTATTTTTAATAATGGTGCTGAATGGGGGCACATTGTAGCATTTATAAAGTTTCTTACAGTGTATAACATCATGTGAATTTACCTCTTGAGGTTCTTTTCTGATGTGGAAGAAAACTGAGCTAGAATGAAAACTTGCTTTGAAGTACTGTGTGATACAAAATATTATACTTTATTTAACTAATATCTTTGAGTTTTTGTTTTGAAAAGTAATATAGTTCTTGAACTCTTTCAAAAAGGTATGATTGTTTCCATAGTAGAGAAGATAAAGGACCAACAATGGAGTCCATCTCATATATAATGTTACCAGTTACCAAATACCTTGAAAATAAATGCAAAATGTTCTTCTTAGTCATTTAAAATTCTTGGAAATAAATAACTAAAGATACATTTAGTGGTTTTTTTGTTTGTTTTGGGGGGTACTGGGTTTTCTACTCGGCCTTATGCACCAAGTAAGCCACACTTCAGCTGTATTTAAATTTTATAAATGTATTTATACATATTTATAATTTGTTTCAGTCGTCACTGAATTTTGAAAAGCATTCTGAAAATTTTTCATGGACAGAAAATCGTTATGATGTGAACCGTCGACGACACAACTCTTCAGATGGCTTTGATTCTGGTATCGGACGTTCTAATGGAGGTAAAATTTGCTAAGGAATGATAGCTTTTTTGTACTCTTCCAAGGATGTTTTGATTGCTACTCAATCTTTGGACAAACCTGTCTTTGAATTTGTATTACTTTACTATTATCAAATAAAGGTACCTTTGGGAGAAAAGAAAAAAATGGATGGCGTTCACATGGCAGAAGTGGCACTGAAAACATAAATCACCGAGGGGGATACCATGGTGGAAATTCCCGTTCTCGTAACAGTATTTTCCAATCTGGAAAAAGCCAAGGACTACATGAAAACAACATACCTGACAGTGAAATTGGGAGGAAGGAAGACAAAAGAGAACGAAAGCAGTTTGAGGCCGAGGATTTTGTAAGTTTCTTATAATTTTAATACAAATGTTTCTGCAGGTACGATTTTGTTGTCAAGGCACTGTTAGGAAGTTTTATTAGCTACTACAAGTGATTTTCTGCACTCAACAGGTATTTCTCCAAGTGTGTTGTAAGGCTTATGCTTCTAAGGGGTCTTCTCTCCTCGATTCCAGGGTCTTGCTGTGTGTCTTTTCAGAATTTTTGGTCTATTTGTGTCAAGTTTTATTCCTTAAGGAAAATTCTAAGTTTCTTTTAGAAGTGTAACTGAGCTTGTAGCCTTATTTGCGAATGCATCATAATATTATACTTAAAAAAGTGATTAAGCTTTTAGAAAAAGTAGTTACCTGTAAGCCATTTACCAATACATTTTATTGATTGGGAAGTCTTGCTGTGTTGCCCAGGTTGATCTCTGATTCATGAATTCATGTAATCTTCCTGCCTCTGCCTTCCCAGTAGCTAAGACTACAGGTATGCAACATCATGCCTTGACTCCAAAACATTTTATTTAGATTGTCTGTAATTTTTTATTTTGCAGATCGAACCAGGACCTCACCCAGGCTAGGCAAGCAGAGTTCTATAGAGCTATATCCCCAGCCTTAGATTGTTACTTTTAAATAACATTTGATTATTCATGACTCTTAAACTAATCCCAGGATAGTTCACAGCTGTTTCTCTGTTCAAAAGTTTCTTTTTGGTCAGGGAAACTGATTATTATTCTAAGTCACGCCTATAATCCTAGCTACTCAGAAGGCAGAAAATCAGGAGGTTCAACAGTCGAAGCCAGCCCAGGCAAATAGTTCAAGAGGCCCTATCTCAAAAAATCCTCCTTGGACTGGAGGCATGGCTCAAGTGGTAAAGCACCTGCTTTGCAAGCATGTCGACCTGAGTTCAAACCCCAGTTCCACCAAAACAAAAATAATCCTCCACAAAAATAAGACTGGTGAAGGCTCTGAGTTCAAGCCCCAGTACTGCAAAAAAAAAAAAAAAAAAAAAAAAAGTTAACTAAGCTGGCATCTGTGGCTCACGTCTGTAATCCTAGCTACTCAGGCAGAGATCAGAAGGATTGCATTTCGAAGCCAGCCTAGGCAAATAGTTCATGAGACCCTATCTTGAAAAAACCCTTCATCAAAAAGGGCTGGTAGAGTGGCTCAAGGTGTAGGCCCTGGGATTAAAAAAAAAAAAAAAAGTTACTCTGGAGCTGAGGGTATGGCTCAAGTGGTAGAGTGCCTGCCTAGCAAATCTGAGACTGTGAGTTCGAACCCCAGTACTGTAAAAAACAAAACAACCACCACCACAACAAAAAATAATGTTAACTCTGCTATTGAAAATAAGCATGAGTTAAGAAAAGACAAAATTTTAATAATTTTTCTTATTCAATCTCAGTAAATAGCTTATCTAAGCACCACTTCTTAAGTTATAGAAAAATTGATGTGGTGTACAATCTCATTTATCTAGTTCTTGTGATTCATTCTTGAAATGTAAAAGTCTCATTTACTGTAATTCTTTTTTATGTACTCATGAGTGGATGTATGAGTCAGATGCTGTTCTTGGTATACAGAATACATAGGTGATATGATAGGCAAAATCTCTGCTCTCATTGAATTTCTGTTCTTGTGGCAGCATTCAGAACATGAAATGAAAAAGTAATTCATGTTTTCCAAAAATTTAAACAGGAAGTGACTGGGTGGCTCTTTTAGTTTGGGAAGTCAAGTGAGACTTCTCTAAGGAAATAGCATTTAATCTGGGATTTATTCAATAAGGAAAGGAACACACTTTCTTAAAACTGAGAAAGGAGTTGGAGGTGTAGCTCAGTCACATGTGCTTAGTATTAGAATGAAAAAGGCTCAAGCATAGGGTTTATTATGAAGAGAAGCCCCGTGGAGGGGAGTTTTCAGGCAAAACCAGAATCCCCCTGCTGTTTACAGACTTGGAGTAGATCAGAGGGTGGGTAGAAGAGTCCCAGGAAGGACACTGGGTGGGAAAATCCTCAGTGGCCCTTCGACCCTCTGGAGATAATGACGTAAGGGCACATCATTTCTTCTGGGTCAGGTGGGGGAGTTTCTAGTAAATGGCTAAGGATGGATGTCTATTTTTCTTTAGGCCCGGGTGGAGAATTTCTAGTAAGTCACCTTCAAGGGGGAGGGGGTCCAGTTCTAACATGGCAAGTAGGAGTTCTAACAGCAGGTAGGAGTGTAAGCATTGTTTCCAACCCTAAACACTGCTGGCAGCTGGTGGGGAAAGTAGCACTGGATATTTTGGGGAGTGGGGGCATGAAAAGCAGAAGTGTTTAATCCAACCAGCTGTTGATATGGGTATAGGGAAACTGATGATTTGAAGAGGGATGGAGTGGATGGTAAGGGTTTGGTTGCAGAGCCTGCCAGGGACTATGCTGACTGGGTGGTAGGCAAGGCTAGGGTCAGAAAAATCTCTGAGACATGGAGGTGCCTGGAGGGTCAGCATTGTTGGGGTGGAAATGGGCCCTCTAATCCTAGCATGGGATGGAGGCGAGGAGTGGTTTAGATTGGTTGAGCATTTTTGGAAATGTTAAGTTCTTTGTATATGGAGTGGAAAAGAGTAATAGCATGGTGTTAATGATAACAGAGATACCTATTGGGGAGAGGATGTGGGTTTAAGTAGGTGAGGGACCAAGGACCTACAAATGAAGCTTTTGAGTATAATTTTGTAGCAGGGAGGAGGACCATAAGAGAAACACAAAGGCCTGTGTTCTGATGAAGTAGCAGTGGGGAATGGATGGCATAGCAGAGAAATAAAACCTAAAGAATCCAAATGTGAAGAGGGTCGTATAGCACTGGGGGTAAAAGGGCACTCAGTACGGTGAAGTAGCCTATAAAACTGCCTATAACCATACATGGGTTAAACCTTGTTTTTCTTGCCTCTGTAACCTGCTTGCAAGGGTATGTAAGGTAAGACAGCCTTTGGACACGAGTTTGTTGAGTCTGTGCTGGCACAATAAAACATTGCTTCCTTGCCTCAGTGTACCATGTCTCTCTTTGAGTTTCCCATAGCAGTTTGGAGTGTCATGGAGGAACTGAACCATTGCTCAAGGTTAGTGGGAAGAACAGTGGAGTGCTAGGTTTGTGTGGCGATGCAGATCCAGCAGTCAGAAGATAAAGAGGAATTGTATTTTATCAGCAACCTTTGTGTGAGATTGAAAAGCAGGTCCCTCCTGGTGAGAGGGAATGAAAGCATTAAGCTGAAGGAAATCTGGGTTGGGGAAAACTCTTGAAAGGTTCCCTGGAGCCTTGGTTCCTATATGAGAGAGGTAGGCCTGAGAGGGCTAGTGTGGGGTAGGGGAAGAGATACAGCAAAAATCCTCTACAAGATTATATAGAAACTACTCAGACCAGGTTAGGGTTAAAGACATGGGTGGGTTAGGATGTCTCAGTGATCCTGGTCAGGCTGAGTGAGGTGAGTCCTGTAAGGAGAGAGAAATATTTCGGTGTGGGGGGCTGTGGGGGTGGCTTGGGAGCCTCCATCCAGTTATCCAGAGGCTGACCGGGGTGTACTTTTAATTAGGTGTAGTGGACCCAATGTGGTAGCCCCTTGACTTGGGCTGTGGTGGGCATAGTTAAAATTACCTGATGTAGCTCATGCTATTTAGGTTTTAGTGGTGGTGTATCAGCGATCCAGACCCAATCCCTCGCCTGTATGGTGGGAGACAGAGCTGTGAGGTCAGAGGAGGGTTTAGAAATATGGATGTCTGCATATTGTCTCAGTTGTTGTAGGGAAAAATGGAGAGAGTGGGCCACTTGTCCTCTAGGGAAAGAAGTGGAGGAGTGGGGTATGTGGTGAAGGGTGAAAGGACATGCATAGAGTAGTTTAAAGGAACTGAGATCTGTGGGCTTTCTATGAAGGAGTCTAAGGTGGATGAGAACTATAGGGAAGAGGGAGGGCCAGACAAGCTTAAGTTGGAGAGACAGTTTGGTTACTGCTGTTTTAGAAGGGCATTGACCCTTTCTACCTTACCAGAAGATTGGGGCCTGTATGGGATGTGGAGTGTCCACTTAATGCCCAGCACCTGAGATAGTTGCTGGGTGATAGCTGAGATGAAGGCGGGGTCATTGTCTGACTGCAGGGTTGAGGGTGGCCCAAATCAGTGCATGTTATGGGTTAAGAGGGCCTTAGTAACCTGTTTTGCCTTCTCTGTAGAAGTGGGAAATGCCTCAGTCCACCCTGTGAAGGGATCTACCATGGTGAGGAGGTATTTTTGCTGGTTGGCTGGGGACATGTGAGTAAAATCAATCTGCCAATCTTGTCCTGGCACACTGCCTTGCTCTTGTTGTGTGGGGAAGGGTAGGGGCCTGATACTTCCTTGAGGGGACACCTGGGAGCAAATGAGGCAACAAGACTGAGTAGTGGCTAGAGAGGGGGAGGTTGGTGAGCTTGTAACAGATACACAGGGCCTTATATCCTGAGTGAGAGAGATTATGGAGATATGAAAGAATGAGTTATTTCTAGAGCCCAGGGAATGACTACCTTGTGGTCAAGAAAGAACCAGTTGTCGGTTTGGGTACCTTCTGCTTGGGTGAGAGCTGTGTGTTCAGGTGTTGTGTAGTTGGGGTAGAGGTGGGAAAGATGAGGGTAAGGGGTAATCCTTCTGTCAGGTAATAAAGCACACTGGACGCAGTCTTAGCTGCTACATCTGCCCGAGAGTTACTGAAAGAGATGAAATCTGTGGGTCTCTGGTGGCCTTTACAATGGATGGTGGCTACTTGCCTAGGTAATTTGAGAGCCTCTAGTAATTGTTGGATCTGGGGACTATTAATCATGGGGGTTCTCTTGTTTGTAAGGAAGCCCCTCTCCTGCTAAATGAGGGCATGGGTATGAATGGTGTGATAGGCATAGTTTGAGTTTGTGTATAAGTTGATCACTTTGTCTTCAGCTAGAGTTAATGCCCTTGTAAGGGCGGTCAGTTCTGCCTACTGGGATGTGGTGTGTGTGGGAAGCGGCTTTGGTAATGTGGGATCTATAATGGCATATCTTGCTGCTGGATGAGGGTCTTTAAAGGAGCTGCCCTCTATAAACGAGAGGTGGGCATATGTAGGAAGATGGGATTCTATGAAGTCTAGGCATGAGTAGGTGGGTGGTGGGACCTCTTCCTCAGTTGTGGGGTTTGGGAGAAGGGAGGCTGGGTTGAGGGCCGAGCAACACTGAAAGGACATCAAGGTGACTTGGGATGAAGAGTGCAAGGAGCTGTTGTTAGGGGTAGGGGGAAAAGTTAAGAGAGTCCGATGGCTAGTGAGATCCTGGAGGTTGCGGGTGGATAGGATGGTTATATGTTGGTTTAATGTAAAATTTTTGCCTCAGATGTTAAGAGGGCTGTTGCCTCCAGGGTCTTTGGGCATAGGGACCAATACTTGTATGACTGAGTCTAATTGTTTTGATAGATGTAGGTTAGGGTGTAGCCATAATCCTGAGACAGGAGGCTTAGAGCAGTGTTTTGGTTTGTGTGTTAGGTATAAATCAAAAGGCTGGGAGTAGTCAGGGAGTCCTAGTACTGGAGTCCTCAGCAAAGCTTCCTTGAGTTTGGTAAAGTGGGCCTTAATTGGCTTAGAAGGGTCTCGGGGCTCCTCGAGGGCACCATGTGATGCTGTTATAGGGTCTTGGCAAGGAGGAATCCAGAGACAAAAATAGCCAGCCCAGATCCTGACGGGACAAAAGGTACCTTTTTGTGTTGGGGCATGGTAAGTCTATGATTATTTGTTTACAGGACTTTGTGTGATGGCCCTAAAGTGAGGGGTAATGGGGGAGACCCAGGTAATTGACTTGTGAGGCTGATATTTGGGCCTTGGAGGGGGTGACTATATTAATTCCTTTCTATGTAAGAAATTAAGGAATTGGAGGGACAGGTCCAAGGAAGGGCTACAGAGGAATAGATCATCTATACACTGTAAGTATATATATGCTTGGAGAGAGAAAGAGAGACATGAATCACTGACCAAGGCCCGGCCAGGTGGGAGCTGTCTTGAAAGCCCTGAGGAGAGACTACCCAGGTTATCTAGGTGGAAGTGTGGGTGTCAGAGTCTGTCCATATGAAGGCAAACGGATCCTAGCTAGAGAGATCTAGAGGGATGGTGAAGAAATTAGACCTGTGCCCTTCCCCCTTGAAGGTTATTTAACTGGAAACTCTAACCTGCCCTAAAGAAAAATAAACATCCACCTTTATCATTTTACTAGAAACACCCTACCTGGCCTGGAAGGAATGACCCACACTTAAGCCACTGAGGATTTTCCCACCCAGTGACCTTCTTGGACTCCTCCACCCATGTTCTGTATCTTCTCCAAGTCTGTAAGCAGCAGTAGGATTCTGGCTTTAGCTGGAAACACCCTTCTGCTGGGCTTCTCTTTCACAATAAAACCTTTGCTGGTGTTTGAGCTGTCTTGCCGCCTATCCATTCTGAGCCTCTTTCATTCTAACACTTAGCATGTTTGAGGCCCTGGTTTTAATCCCCGGAACCACAGAAAATAAAAATACTGGGAGGATAAAGGGATAAGCTTGTGCAAAAGATTTTAGTTTTTTTTTTTAAAAACTATTCCAGATCTTAAATGGGTTATAGTGGTAGAAGAAAGACAAGGTAGAAAGCAGAGGCTGTAGTTTAGGAGAAAATGATGGGTTGAATTGGGTGCCCGAGAGAAGTGAAGACATGATTTTGGTATAATTTGGAAGTAGTTTAGATGGAGGGTTTGAGTAAGGGAAAGAATTTGATGAATTGGATTTAGGGCAGGGGAATGATTAGAGAAAGACAAGAATGAACACTTGAGATCCTATTATCAAGGCCTTTTGAATTTCTATACCTTACCATTTGAGTGGGCTTTTAATCTGCTTGATAGGTAGCCCTAAATTGAATTTTTATAATAAAACTGGGAATAAAGTACTTCCCTTTCATAGGGAAATGAGGGTTGAGTAACAAAGATGAATTACTTAAAACAGTGTATGCCAGATAATAACCACTTAATAAAAATTAGTTTCTGCTATTATCCTTCACCTCCCACCCTCAAGATGGTGGTAAGCAAGTATATAGGGTAGAATGTAATTTCCAATAGTAAATTTAATAGTATACTGTAATTAAGAAATACATGTATAGCCACCAACAAAATCTTAACCCTATTTAGTTTGTATATGAAGGAATGAATCATACTGGTATGCGTGTATAGTTTTTTGGGACTTTGCAGTAATATCATTATAGTGCTAATGATAATTCACTTTTATGAGTGATTAAAGCATATTTTTTCTTTGTTTTAATCCCTCCTCCCCCCAAACTGGGTTTTGAACTCAGGAACTTTGCCACTTGAGCCATGTTTCTTTTTGTTAATTTTTTGAGACAGTCTGTGTAGCTCAGGCTGGCTTTGAATTTGCAGTCCTCCTGCCTCATCCTCCATCTGGCAGAGTATTCATGTTTGGATTCATTTCATTCAATGTTTTATTGAATGCCTGCCTCTTCAAATTAGGCAGGCTATGTTGCCAGGTAGTATGAAAAATACCCGATACAATACTGGAAATCCTAGGAGTCTAAAGAATAAAGATCTACAAAGGTAAGCTTTAGGTACCCATCACTGCTCATCTCTCTTTTTAATAGTTGAAATAAAAAATGTTTGGAGGAGTGTGCTAACTGAAGCAGTGTAATGATTAAAACCTAATAGAATTAGAAAATGGTCTATTTTTCCTCTACTATGATTGTGACTTTATGCTAAGGAAAGGTTTATACCTTGAGCTAGATTTTGTTGTTATCTTACCCAGACATTCCTAGATTATAGCTGTTGTCCAACTTTAGCCTCCCAAATAGTCGAAGTAGGGCTCAGGCTGGAGCCTTAGTTTTTGTTGTTACACACCCCCCCTCCCCTTTTATTTTAATTTTTCCTGGATGAGAGAAAAGATTGATGAATGAGAATAAAGATTCTTTTGTCTTCACTAGCAGTGAGTATAGACAGTAAAAGCATTTTGATGGTTAGCAGCATATGCTGAAAGTTAAGGTTTTTGAGTAATCATTAATAGATAAAGAGTTGGTCATATCAGGTTCCTCAGTTACAGGATATATAATTGTGTGATAGCTTTTAAAGGATTTATTTTTTTAAAGTGAGACATTTAAAATTTTTTTTTACATTTTTTAAATTCTAACTTTCTTCTAGCCATCTCTAAATCCTGAATATGAGAGAGAACCAAATCAGAATAAATCTTTAGCTGCAGGTGTATGGGGTAAGTGATTTTTGATCTATCTTTGAGGGGCACAAGAATGTTTATCTGTAGGTTTTCTTTGTTTTAAATATAAAACAAGCTAGGTTAAAGCTTAAATACTTTTTTGGTGTGCTAAGCTACAAAAAGGTAACACTTTTAAAAGATTGGGGGTAGAAGAAGAGTTTGATTTGAAATAATTGATTTGCACCTGTTAGTACCATTAAGTATACTCAATTTGATTGGATTATTCTTGAAATGACTGTAAGTTAATGTAAGCTTGAGTAGCCTGATAATCTAACAAAACAAAAAATGTTAGTTTGAATTTTTAGTTTTTCATAGCTGAAACTCTACATAACTGGAAAGATAAGTACTTCTCATGATAGTGTGACATGAAATTAATCTTTTAAACTATGAATATGGTTATATTGATCATTAAAATAATTGCATTGATTTGCCTATGGCTAGTCTATATTTGAAATTATTTGCCTTTGATTTTCTAAGTTTAATGAGTTTCTGGTAATAATTCCCTTTTCTTTAAAAATGTGGAGAGTTTAATTTTGATAAATCTTATGGAAGATTAAACTGCACTCAGTACAAGTTAGACAGCTTTTAGAAGATTCAAGTGAAGTTTAAAATAATGAAAAATTTTATAATAAAGTTTTATAAGATTTGACATCTGAAAATATTTAATTATTTGCTACCAAATTCAAAGTGCTGTGTCCACTTTGAAACTTGTACACATGCTCTTCTGTTGTTTTTAATTGAAAATAACTTTCTAAAACAAGGATTGTGGCTTGTGATAGCATTCAAGTCCTAACAATAAAGGCATTATTTTAAACTTTGCCACTTCCTGTGCTAATCTTAATTGTATTTATGAGCTGAAACTCTGGGGAATTATTTTCTTTCTTTTGATCTCCCTCTTTATTTAAGGGCTTTTTGAGGGTGGGGGTGGGGGCGGTCAGACACTTTTGTTAGAACCATGTGAATGGCATTGTTTTTTCTGTATTGCAAATTAGTATTTCTACCACTCTCCCCAGGCCTACACGCCCAGACACACACATACCCAACCAAAAAAATCTCCCAAGCTCCTCTCTTAGGTATGTTTCCTTATTATTCAGTTTTTCTGGGAACAGCTAATTGCATAAGAATATAGAACCACCTGGAGGGTATTAAATAGAATCTCTAAGAAATTAGGAATAATTTCTATTTTATTAGAATGAAAGTAAAATAAAAAAATCACGAATGTCAGTGAGCATTTGTCATATAAAACTACCTATAGATATTATTGGTACTAATCCTTGGTTGGCTTAATAATCTTAGAAATGATTTAAAGACAAAGACATTTTGGAAAATTATGAGATTAGAATGTAATAAAGATTTTGGTTCTGCTGTTTGAGGGTTGATCTAAGGATTTTGACTACTAGTTGAAAAGATGTTTAAATGGAAGGTGTTCTCTTTATGTGCTTAGGTTAACTAAGAAATGTGATTGCATTTAAAGAAAGGAAAATGGTTAATTGTGTCATGGTTAATTGTTAAATTCCCAGTACTTCCCATAAGAATACAATGAAACTCTCATTGTATCACACTTCACTATTCCTCTCTCACTTATTTCCCCTGGGTTCCCAAGTATTGTTTTCCTCATTGCAACATTTAGAATAGCTATGTTCCTGAGGAAGACGAGAGAATTTTAGGAAAGACTTCAGTAGAACTTTTCTAGTGCTACTTCCTTCCAGGTAAGTAAAAATTTACTAATGAAAATGTAATATGTATAAAAAGAAAAACGACTTTGTTCCTGAAACTATGACACTGTAGATCAAAAATTGGCAATTCTTTACATAGTACCCCAATTTTTAAAAGAAACTTTAGGGAAAGTAATTAAACCATTCAAAATAAAGTTACCTAAGTTTAATTCAACTTAGAACCTAGTTGGTTTTATTGGAAACATCTTCATCCATTTTATACTTGTGACTTATATAGTGTTTCTGTCTTAACCAAGATCACACGTATTTGGAGCTTGAGAGTAGTAATTATTAAATAATCATTCTCTGTGTTGTTAATAATTAAAGGCCAAAGCAGGAATTCAGGGTACTTTAGTTTTGTCAGTGAGAATTTTTAAATGATACGGCATTCAGTTACTTGGGGGGTGAGGAAGAGAGTGATGTATGTTTACGTACATGCAATTTGAGATGTAATTAGTGGCTATTGACTTTGAGTTTGTTGTTGATTTTCTGGTTTTTGTTTTGTTTTGTTTTGTTTTGTTTTTCGAGGTACTGGGAATTAAACCCAGGGCTTTGTGAATTCTAGGCGAACACTTAACCACTGAACTACATCCCTAGTCCCAGGTGTTGGATATTTTTGAGATAGGATCTTGCAGACTGTTTGCCCAGGCTAGCCTTGACGTGCTGTCTTCCTGATGTCTGCCTCCTGAGTAGCTAGGATTACAGGTGTGAGCCATCTGTCCCCCATCTAATTTGAGAGTCTTTCAATATCCTGTTGAGTGTTTTTATGTCAGTAACTGAGTATGTCAGCAATAAAACATTGGCAGAGCTTACTTAACATTTAGTGCCTAAGATATTAAGTAACAGAAAATTTCAGCCACTAATAACTTATTAACAGTCGTGTTTCAATTCAGCATTTATATTTGTGTGTATTCTTTGAAAACTTGATGAACTTCCCCAATTTTTACTCATTTGTTACACTACTTAAGAGCATAAAGGTCCATTATTCAAATTTGTTTTGTTTGGCTTTCTACATCAAAGCTAATTAGTGACCACTTTAGCTTTAGCTTTACCTATCTTTATTAAGATAGGTTGTTCTCTAGAGAATTCCATTGATACTAACAAGAAGTGTACAGATTGTGAGACATAATTTCGTTAAATGAAGTGGATAGTGATGAGAACCAGTGAATTTTTTTCTCTGAATTTTGATAAATAGAATTAAAAGGGAATAATCTGACAGTATTATATTGATGGATCATTTTGTTTACATAAGTCTATTTTAATGTCTTGTATGAAAACAGTTAAACTTAAGAAAAGGGCAGTACAACACATGTTCTAGGTTAAAAAGAGAAAATTAGTGAGGTGGGAGTAGACAACTTTGCAAATTTTATTTGATCAGAATTAGAAATTCCACTTGCTTATTATGTAAACTGTTTATTATTGCAAAGTATATTTCCTTAAGCCTGTTCTTTATGAGTGATGTTGTAAATCTTCATTGGTTGCTATTGATGTAAATTTAATAGTTAGTGAAACTCATTTGATTGAAACTGTTCTCTATGAATCAAAACAGGTTTGTCACTTAAATAAGAATATACAAAACCAGCAAAATTCACATAGCATTAATCATTTTAGAAATAAATCTTTTTGTGGCTTTCTTGTGATGCTGGGAATCAAACCCAAGTCCTGTGCATGCTAGGCAAGCACTCACTACCTGTTACTTGTTGGTATGCTTCTGTTTACACATTAAAGTTGCTTCGTAAGATAGTGAGAAATCTAAAATAGTAAATAGTATCAGTGTGATCCTGACTTCACTTAATAATATGCTACAGGCTTCTTATCTGGACCAGTGAGTATGATGTTTTCAGTTGGAAATGGTAAATATTTTAATAATATCATAGGAATAGCTTTATTTCTATTTTCTCCAGTAATACAGTGCTTAAGAGGCCTAGCTTTTGGAATCAGCTAGATCTATACCCTAACGTTAGAATTTTTCACTTAATTGGTAATTTAGTGTTTGGGCAGATAAGTTATTCTAGTAATTTCTGAGTGAATTTTGTTATCTGAGATGCAGGTAATCACAGAAACATTGCTAAATTGTCTACTGTTTTAAAACCTTTATCATGTCACTGATAAATGTCAGCTAATACTTTGTTCAAATCCAGTAAGTGAAGGGAATTCTAATTATAGAATAATTAAAAGGCAAAAGCAAAATTTGTGAATGGTGGACCAAAGAAAGAAGTACTTATGTAATGATTGAATCAGAAACTTTGTATATGTAGTGGGTAGCTGTATGGAGAGAATAATGAAAAGACAGGAACGAGATTGAAGAATTGTGATGACAGCTCCAAATTATTCATGTGAACCAACTTATTCTTGTTGAACACAGTCTCGCTATATAGTTCAGACTGATCTGGAACTCTAAATCCTCCTTCCTCAGCCTTACTAAGTGCCAAATAAGAATTGGGCTACTTTCCCTCCACCATTGGCTTTGTATTTAAGGAATAAAACTTAATTCTTATATTCAAAAGTATGAGGAAAACATGAATAACAGGACAATGTGATAGAGCCAATTTATTGTCATATTACAGTTATTTGTGAAGCTAGAAGGAAGGAGATAATCATGAAACTCCAAAACTCTCACTTACTTTCAGGGTTTTTGAATTTAATTTGAAAATAAGAATACTTGCTTACATGTGCTTGAGGTAATAAGCACATGAAACTTACAGAAAGACATTACTGAGGTCATTTATTTTCCTTTATGTTTTGATGGTGCTGGGGTTTGAACTCAGGACCTTATGTTTGTTAGGCAGGCACTCTACCACTTGAGCCATGCCTCCAGCCCTACTTTGCTAATTCTTCTATATACGTGTTAAAGTCTTTTGTTAACATCTAAATTTTCTCCTTAAAAGAATAAACACCTTAGGTCTTTTTCAGTAAGTTTACTAATTAGCAAAATAGACATTAGATAATATTTGAATCTAAAAGCCTAAACACTTTACTTGGGAAGTTCTAGGAGTATTCACGGTGATAATCTATGAATAGGTACAAAATAATAAAACATAAAATGAATATAAGTGATGGAAGGTAAACTTTTTCTGTCATCTTCCCATTACTAATTATTACCATTAAGGACACTTTGTTTTCTTCACTGGACAATAGTTCATGTGGTTTGTTCAGAATACATTAATCTTTTATCATGTTTTTCTTACACTTTTTCTTGTTTTCCTTACTTTTAGTATCAACCTAAAGTTCATAAGGGGACATCATAACTGTATTGAAGATAGTATATGACTTTTCTGTATTTTTGTAATAAGTATTTAAGCATAAAACATTTCACAGTAACTGAGACAAGAACTACTTTCCATTCTATAAATGAAAGATCAACCTCTGTAGAGTTGTAAAACTAGTAGGATTAGAGTTAGTTGATTGAAATTCTGATGAATCGGGCACAAAAGTATATTTTCTCATGCTTAATAAGCACAACAACATTCTCTTCTTTTACCGCTCATTCCTTACCATCTTCGGGTACCTTTGTCATCTCTTACTTTGCTACCTACTCTTCTGTGAGTGATTTCTTAGGCTTCACCTTTCTTCTTTATAGGACATTCCATCATTCTTTGCACTGAGGACCTCATTGAAGAAACACAGCCAGAATATTTCTTGCTCCAAGGAATCCAATATTAGGAAAGGTGAAATTTCTAGTCAGAATCTGTTTGAGGCTTAAAGACTATATATATGTTGCTTATTTACTCTCCATCTCCTCTGCCTTTCAGTTTTATAGTCAATGATTGCATATGTATAACAGTTGTATTTCTTCTTTCCATGTGGAATCATTTTCTTTCTGCCCCAAACACATTCTTTAGAATAGGATTTTGCTCTTGGCAAATTGTTTGGTTTTATTTGTCTGGAAAAGTTTCTTTTCTGCCCTCTACCCTAACTGGCATTTTCAAGTCTCTGAGATTCTACAGGGCAGATTACATAACTTCTTAACTATACACATTCCTTTGTGCATGTTTTAATCTGAAGCTTTTTTTCCTTTATATCTCCCTGTAGAAATGTATATTTGGGATCATTCCCTAGCATAATAAAGTTACCATTATAGTAACTTTGTTATAGAAATCTATAAAGGAAGGAAGATAAACTTAGATGCTTAGTCAGCCATATTGAACTAGAAGTCTTCAGTCAGTCAGTCATGCTTAAACTTAATTGGGTTATACTGACAGTCCTGCTTCAATACTTGGATTCTTCTGAGAGCCCTTGCAAGCTTACTACCTTTTGTATTTCATAAGCACCAGCCATTCCTTAGATTATTGGGTTTTATTTAATTTGGATTTTAAGTTCCAAGCTAAGACTTTCTTTTGTATTTAATTTCAAGAACCTTTTTTCTTTTTCTTTTCCTTTTCAAAGACAAGGTTCCACTATGTTACCCAGGTTGGTCTGGAACTCTCAGGCTTAAGGAGTTTTCCCATCTTAGTTTCCCAAGTACTAGGACTATAGATGTTTGCCATTAGGCTCAGTTTCAAGAACTTTAAAGGGTGGGGGAGGAGAGGCAGTACTGGAGTTTGAACTCAGGGCCTGGTTCTTGCTAGGCAGGCTATCACCTGAACCAAGCCCCTTACTTTTTTTCCTTTTTCTTAATTTTTTACATAAGGTCACTTTGTAGCTCAGGTTAACCTCAAGCTTGTGATCCTCGTGCCTCAGCCTCCTGAGTGCTAGGGTTACAGGTATGCACTGGCATTTCCAGATAATACTTGATTCATTCTGTCATCATCTGTTTACCAAAAGTAGTCATTGTAACTTAGATTGTTTAGTATTTATTGTTCTCTGTTTGATATCTTTATTACTATTATTTTTGTTTTGTTGACTTCATTGTGTAATAGCTTCCAAAAAGCTATACACGGGTAATAGACTTTTCTGTGTTCTTGTGTGCTTGAAGATGTCTTTTTTATCTCTTTGGGCCCTTTTTTATATAACCAATAAGTTGGAATGTTTTCCCTAGTGGATCAACATGTGTTTAATTTTGGAAAGATGAACCTCTTCTCAGTTTGTTCTAAGCCCTTATTCATTGTCAGAATGGTGAAACACCATACCAGCTTTATCTTTTGGAGACTTTGAAGCCTCACATGAACACAGAGTCTCTCCAGGTTCTCTTAGGAGTCCTTGTATAGTTTTGTTGAGATGGTCCAGTAGAAAGATGGTGTGGTTTTGGGGTAGGGTATTACCACATATCTCTACCCAGCTTATCAATTCATAGGCTATGTTATTTAATATGCAGAGCTAATTTTAACTTACATTTACTACAATTTTTCTCTTGGAGTTAATTCTTCTAAACTTTACAACTGTGAAACAGATGGATTTACAATTTTTGTAAAGGAAGAAAGACTTGCTTCACTATGGTAATTGTGAATATGTATATGTGTTTGATAATACCTGTTTGATTATACATACAGATTGATTAAATGCTGGAAATAGTGTTTCATATATTTAGGAAATGCAGTAGTCTTGAGAAAGGTCTGCATTTAGCAATTATTTATGTTACTATCTTGAGAAAACAGGTTTAAGTTGGTTGCCCTGCTCTCACATGATGACTTGAATATTGTTAGATGGTCAGTAAATATTTGAGTTAATTGGTATTATGAAAGTAGACTTTTTTTTATTACTTTAACTTGCTACTTTAAAAAGGTATTTAGAAATAGAGGGGACTGTGGTTCTTTGCGTATTGATTATAACTTTGTGAAATGAATGAAAAAGGAGTTGGAAAATGTAGTTTTCTTTTCAAAATGGGCAAGGGGACATCAGAAGTGTATTTTATATATTCTAAGTGTTAAAAGTCATTAGGTTGAAATTTGCAAATTTTATGTTAATGAAAAGTGCTAAAATTTAATCTTGATTTTTCAGTTATGTCTAACTGAATTCGTTTTTAGACGTCATTCAGTTATTGGCATATGTTGTGAGATTGTTTTAGCTTTATTTCTTAAGCTGGAATATATATACAGTCTGTATTTATTTAGTTAAATTATTTTACATAGGAGCCAGCCACTATTAATATTTTTAAATATAGCCAGTGTTTAGAATGGACTATTCTTTAAGTGAATTTATTTTACGCTAAAATTTGAAATTGTGTGTAACTCTTGCTCGTACTTTATTTATGCAGAATATCCTCCGAATCCTAAATCTAGAGCACCAAGGATGCTGGTCATTAAGAAAGGTAATACAAAAGACTTACAGCTATCTGGATTCCCAGTAGCAGGAAATCTTCAGTCACAGCCAGTTAAGAATGGAACTGGTCCAAGTGTTTATAAAGGCCTTGTCCCTAAACCTGCTGCTCCACCTACGAAAGTAAGTTTTCAATTGTTACAAATTAAAATTTTTTTCTTTTTTTATTCATTTATTCGTATGTATAAATTCAAATTCTGATAGATAAAATTTTCCCCACTTGATTTACTTCAGGGGAAAATGCTTAAAATTTTTTTATGAAAATGAGATATTTATGGGGTACTGACTTTTCAGGGGAGTTGGCCCATGGTGTGATACTACTTCTAATTATTTTTCATGTGTGTGTCCATAAGGGTGTTCTTGTTTAGTAACAAATTAAGTTGATATGGTTTTTATTTTGCTAGATACACTTATGGTATATTTGCTTAGCAATATTAATACTATTTATTTGGTGCTCAGTTTAGGTTTTTGAAACTTCCCCCTTTTTGGGGGAAGGGGTGGGACTGGGGTTTGAATTCAAGACTTCATGTTCACAAAGCAGGTGGTCTGACGCTTGAGCCACACCTCCAGTCTGTTTTGTTTGGGTTATTTTGGAGGTGGGAGTCTGGTGAACTATTTGTCTAGTCTGGCCTTGAGCTGTGATCTTTCCTATCTCAGCTTCCTAAGTAGCTAGGATTACAGATATGAGCTACTGGCACCTGACTTCACATGAGTTTTCTTATGGAAACACCCTTACTTAAGCCTCATAAAGTTCTGGAAAAATTTTGATTTAGTTAGTTGTTTTTATATGAATAAGAAGCTTTGATTTTATTTATGGAAAAGGAGGAACAGATAGCCATTATCAGAATGATGAAGTAATACAAAAAAGTAATTGTTTTTATGAGCCGAATGTGGTCATTTTTATTTTACTGTGTTCATTTTGTTTTTCTCTATTTTCTGTAATCTGTTTTTGATAACCTTAAATGTTTGTGTGTTTCTCCAGCCTGCACAGTGGAAAAGCCAAACTAAAGAAAATAAAGTTGGGACTTCTTTCCCTCATGAACCTACATATGGTATTGGCAACTTTAATGCTTTTAAATCAACTGCCAAGAATTTTAGTCCATCAACAAATTCAGTGAAAGAGGTATGGCATTTAAAAATTCCTCAAGGGAATAAAGGAATGTAACATTTTAGTCTTTCTTATCTTTTTTTTAAAGTGGGGTCTCACTGTATTGCAAGGCTGGTCTTGAACTCCGAGGCTCAGGTGACCGCTTGTCTTTGCTTTCTGACTATAGACGTGCCACCATGCCTGGTTGCTAAATCATGATACATAAATTCATTAAGTGAATACATTAAAATGAAATTTTTGTTTCTTCTGGAAAAGAAGTTTGCTTTGGGTACTTCCATCTATATGCTAACTCTTTTTGTACTTTTAGAAAGTAGAAATAATGAAGATTTGTATTAATATCTTGGGAGTAATACTGAGTTGGGGAAAGACAAGGAGGGAAAGGTGTCTATTATTTTTTTGTACTGAAGATGAGTACCTGGTAGCTTGAGTACTTTTATTTCATTTGGCCAGATTTTTGAAACTCTCAGGGAGTTTCCTGTCCAGGGTCAAAGGACACTCAACCTTATTATACTTGAAATTGCTTTGGGTACCATATTGGAGTATCATAAACCCGTATACTATTTCTTAGTTATTTTCTCAGTCACAGGTTTTTGCATTATAAAGGAAGGATCAGCATTCTTAACTAGTTCATTATGCTTAGATTAATTATAGTACATTAATGTCAGAATTTAAACATTATTACGGTTTATTTCTCTGGCCAGAAAAAAACCTTATGCAGAGCTCTAACATTCAGTTTTCTATTGTATTACACCGTCAGACTCCAAAGAACCAGGCGGGCACCTAGGCTGACTGAACCAGCAATCCCAGTTACTCCGAAGGCAGAGATTGGAAAGGATCACAGTTCAAGAGTAGCTCAGGCAAAAAGTTAGGGAGACACCATCTCAACAAACAAGCTGTAATCCCAGCTGCTTGGGAGGCATAGGTAGGATGATCATGGACCCAGGCCAGCCCTGGGTAAGAAATGTGAGATGTTTAGTTATTGGAAAAATAACTAAAGCAAAAATGACTGGGGTTGTGTGGCTTGAGAGATAGAGAGCCTATCTAGCAAGTATGAGTTCAAACTCAGTACCACAGAGGGGAAAAGGGAGACAGAAAAACCCCAAAAGGACTTTAGTAAATGTTCATTTTTCCTCTCCTCCCTGTCCTCTCAGAAAATTTCTCTGGTGAAATCCAACCTAATAAACCCTATGAATATAAATCCAACCTAATAAACCTTACATGTATAAATCATTATAAAATAGATCTTAGTGGCACTATTACTTGAACTCTAGGACATAGTTTGAAAAACTGTTCTATGTATCACAGAAATGTTAAACAATTCTAGGATGCACTTATAAATTAATATAAAGTCTTCATTTACCATGGTAGTTCTGAGTATTATTACCAGACCTTCATTGTCTTTGGGATAATAAAATTCTGTTGTTGACACATCATCCAGTGGCAAAGAAATTTATAGTGATAGAAGTAGACTCTGAAATAAACGTTTAAGTAAAATTGGATGCTGTGGTAGTTGTAAACTTTATATTGACATCAATTCACTGGTTACCTATTTACCAGTTGTTCTGAATTTCCTTTTAGTGTAACCGCTCAAATTCCTCTTCACCTGTTGACAAACTTAATCAGCAGCCTCGTCTAACCAAACTGACACGAATGCGCACTGATAAGAAGAGCGAGTTTTTGAAAGCGTTGAAAAGGGACAGAGTAGAAGAAGAACATGAAGATGAAAGCCATGCTGGCTCAGAGAAGGTAATTGAATTTGCAGTAATGCTTGATTTGATATTAACATGTCATTGAAAGACTTGTGCAATTATTTAGGACCTTGGAATATAATCATATTTTCATCTCCCTGAAAAGGTGACTAGGTAATCATTTGCATAGATAATGGAATGGTGTCCTTTCTAAAGTTGGTTTTCTTACTCTGTATTGTGCATTTTCTATGCAAAAATACTTTTTCCTTTTCTTTTTTTGAGATAGGTTTTGGTATGTAGTCTAGCCTAACCTTGAACTTGAGATGCTCCTGCCTCAGCCTCCCGAGTACTGAGATTACTGATAGGCACCGTCATGCCTAGCTACAAAAATGTACTTTTTAAAGTTCCTGTGTATGGTTTTTTTTTTGTTTCTTTTTTCTCGGTCTTCATCCTCATCCTTTTGGCTATGCCTTTGTTCAGTAGTATTCTTGGTGCCAGAAAGCTTTGAACATCCTTTCCATCTTAGTTTTCCATTCTTGTGAGAATGCCTTCTAAGTTTAATGATGGTAAGTATTACATACATATATGTATTCTTAGTGGGAATCTAGCCAGAATCTATTAAAGTTTTTAGTAAATGTTCTTTAGAACTCATTCTTTTTTTTTTTTTTAAACTCCCTGAAAATCAGGATGACGACTCATTTAATTTGCATAACAGCAATACTACTCACCAAGACAGAGATATAAACAGAAACTTTGATGAAAATGAAATTCCACAAGAGAATGGCAATGCTTCAGTGATTTCCCAGCAGATTATTCGGTCTTCAACCTTCCCACAAACTGATGTTCTTTCCAGTTCACTTGAAGCAGAACACAGGTTAGTATTCAGAATTATGATATTATGCAGCTCTTTTGTGATTACTGATTTTTTTTGTCCCCTGGGTATTGAACCAAGGGGGTGCACATTCTAGGTAAGTGCTCTTCTGAGAGCAGAGATCCCCCTCCCCCAATCCCTAGTTAAGAATATTCATAGTTTGGCAACTACTGTTGCAACCTAATTTTAGAATATTTCCATCACTATCCAAAAGTGAACAGTGCCCTTTTTGATTTACTCATTTTCACCAACCACTAATCCACTTTCTGTTCACAGATTTGCCTTTGAATGGATATTTCACATAAGAGAAATCATACGTTAACTTCTGTTTCTGGCTTCTTTGACTAAACATTTCGTAGTTCATTTGTGTTTTAGTACATTAGTACTTTGTGCTTCCCACGTCCCCTTTTTGGGCAGTACTTGGTTTGTACTAAGAACCTCAAGCTTGTGAGGCAGATACTCTACCACTTGATTCGTCCTCCCCATGCCCAGTTGCTTTTTATTTTTTCAAGTAGGGTCTCCTGTGGGGATTTTGTGTGTGGCCAGGGCTACAATCCTACCAATGTCTTGTGTAGCTTGAATTACAGATGTGATGCTTATCTTTTTTGAGATGGGGGTCTCACTAATGTTTGCCCAGGCTAGCCTGGAACTGTGATCCTCCCAATCTCCACTTTTTGAGTAGGTGGGATTATAGATGAGTATCTGAGATTATAGGCTTGGGTGACAATATGCCTGGTCCTTTGTTCTTTTTTATTATTGAATAGTACACTGAATGGCTATACCACTTTTGTTCATCAATTAATGCATATCAGTTGTCTCTACTTTGTAACTACTATGGTTAATGTTGGTATAAAATTCATGTAGATTTTTCTCTTGGATAGATCTGGGAGTTTAACTATCAGATTATTTTCCAAAATGACTATAGCATTTTACATTTTTATTAGTACTATAGATGGTTCATTTTCTCCATATTCTCATCAACACTTGATACTGTCTGTCTTTGATTATAGCCATTTCAGTGGATATGAAGTAGTATCTTTATGTGGTTTATAATATGCAATTCTTTAAAGGCTAACAATACTGAGTGATAGTCATGTGTCTGTCGTCTGGGGGAGAAAAGCTATTTAACTGTTTTGACCCTTTTGCAGTGCTGGAGATTGAACTCAGGGCCTTGCCCATGCTAGACAAGTGCTCTACCACTGACTTACATCTCTGGCCCTACTCAATTTTTCTTTTCTTTCTTTCTTTTTTTTTTTTTTTTTTTTGGTAAATAACTAAATGATAAGATGGGCAGGGTGGTGCTTGCAGCTATTCTCAACAATGTTGGGTCATTTCTCCCCCCTTCCCCCACCCCCCGACCCCCCGACCCCCTTGATACCTGGCAGAAACTATTTTGCCCTTATCTCTAATTTTGTTGAAGAGAGAGTATAAGCAATAATAGGAAGGACTAAGGGTTTTTGCTAGTTGAGATAAGGATAGCTATACAGGGAGTTGATTCGCATTGATTTCCTGTGCATGTGTGTTACCTTGTAAGTTAATTCTTCTCGAACTAACCTTTTCTCTAGTTCCTGGTCCCCTTCTCCTATTGGCCTCAGTTGCTTTAAAGTATCTGCTTTAGTTTCTCTGTGTTGAGGGCAACAAATGCTATCTAGTTTTTTAGGTGTCTTACCTATCCTCATACCTCCCTTGTGTGCTCTCACTTTTATCTTGTGATCAAAGTCCAATCCCTTTGTTGTGTTTGCCCTTGATCTAATGTCCGTATGTGAGGGAGAACATAAGATTTTTGGTCTTTTGGACCAGGCTGACCTCATTCAGAATGATGTTCTCCAATTCTATCCATTTACCAGCGAATGATAACATTTCGTTCTTCTTCATGGCTGCGTAAAATTCCAATGTGTATAGATACCACATTTTCTTGATCCATTCATCAGTAGTGGGGCATCTTGGCTGTTTCCATAACTTGGCTATTGTGAATAGTGCTTGCAGCTACTCTTGAGAATAGAGCAAGAGGCTTGCTTGAGACAAGGAGTTGGAGGCCAGCCTCAGGAACATAGTGATAACCCTATCACAACAACAAAAACATTGTGCTCTTACTATTTTTGGAGATGGGGTTCTAGTGAACTGTTTGGCTGGACTGTCCTCAAAGTACAGTCTGTGTGTGGTGCTGGTGTAGCAAGTGTTCTATCACTGAGCCACACCCTGGCCCATTAATAATATATTTACCCCAATCTAACAGTTAGCTTTTGGATTTCAGCTTATTTTCTGTGGAAATAGAATGATACTTCTATGTTATACTTTAATTGAGATTTTTTTTTCCTTCAGTATTAGGATTTGAACTCAGGGCCTCATGCTTGCTAGGCAGATGCTCTACTACTTGAGCCATACTACCAGCCCTTTAATTGTGATTCTTAAGTAATCAGGCATATATCATTCTGAAGAGTTAGGAATACTCCCTTTCTCCCCCCATTATTTTAGTGTTGACAGTTGAACCCAGGGACTCCCAGTCAATCCTCCAACAAGTTACAACTCCAGCCTAATACTTGCCTTTTGTTTTATTTCCTTTTATAAAACTTAAGATAGTTTTTTCCATCTATATTCATGTAGCTTTCAGTTTTTAAAAGCAAAATAACTATGGACATAGCAAAGTCAGTTAGTTTACTAGTTCAAGATCTGTTGGCTGTGGATTAAGTGGCATTGAATGATGTAAGTGAAAATGCCATTCCAAAGGGTGGCCATCTAGGTTAAAGAGAAAAAATTTGGAAAAGAAAAGTTAACCAATAAGGATGAAAGGAATAGTAGTTAACATTGACTGCCATTTTGTTCAGAGGCAACAGAGTTCAATGTAGTATGTACTTTAGAGGCAGAAAATCTTGTTTTACTTATGTGACCATGATTCTTCATCTGTAAAATATAGATAGCAAGTTAAATTTTATTCAGTGTGTCTGAGTATTTATGTTCTGTGAGGCGTGTGAAAGGTATGAGAGTATGGAAGCAGTCAATGTAGGATGGGCACAGTTGAAAGATGAAGTATAAGAAGAACAATAGAAATGGTTAAGGAATAGAGTTGTGGGGTTTTTTTTTGTTTTTTTGTTAGGGTTGTCACTATGTAACCAGACTAGCATCAAATGTACTGTGTAGCTCAGGTGGCCTTGAATTCCTGATCCTCTTGCTTCAGCCTCCCAAGTGCTAGGATTACAGACGTGAACCACCACACCTGGCATGAACAAACGCAATTTAAAAAAATTAACAAGCCCATCAGACGAGTACAAATAAGTGGCCTTACAGGAAGTAGAACTTTTGAAGTTACTGAATCAAATTCAGTAGCTAGTGTTTGCTTACTCAACAAGTGAAAAATACTTCGCTGTCAGTCTTAGTTTTTTTTTTCCCCCTGAAAAAGAACTATCTTCTTTAAAAATTGGAAAGAAAAGAGAATAACCATATTAGTCATTTATTCATTCATTCATTTATTTACTTACTTAGTTCCTGTTTGAGAGCTTTTAGAAATCATTTTTGTTATTGTAGAACCTAATGCTTTCAAAGTGAACACAAGAGAATAGGCTAAGCTATCTCAGACTTTTTGCAATGTAGAAAACCTTATGAGCAAGAATATGTTGTATTGTGATATTGAAGAAAGAGAGGAGGAGTAATGCTGTTATTTTTAGTACAAGAATTTGACTAGTTTTATTTAGGCCTTTCCCATTGTAATTTCTAGTCTAGAGAGCCTTTGACACCAAAAATTAAGCAGTTAAGCAGTTTGTTCTTATTTACTGTCAATGATAGCTTATTTAACTTAGTATGATCTATTTTTTTCATTTTCAGAAGATACTGAAAGCATGATCTCAAAAGTCCTTTTGATGTACCCGTGGCCTTTGAATAATGGATCATAGACCATGTTTTCTTATACATGATATAAATGGAATTAGCCTCCTCAGGTGAAGCTCTAACTTAAACTTAATTTCCTCCCTTCTTTTCAGATTGTTAAAGGAGATGGGCTGGCAGGAAGATAGTGAAAATGATGAAACTTGTGCTCCCTTAACTGAGGATGAAATGAGAGAATTCCAAGTTATTAGTGAACAGGTAAGAATACCTGAATCATTCATGTTCACTTTTAAGTGGCCCTTCTTTAATTAGATAGAATAACATAATTATAGATGAGCATTGTGAAGAAGGGGGCTGGGATTTAGTTTCATTTAGGAATTTATTAGATAAAAATCACATTGTAGGTCCAAATTGCCTTGTTTTGAGCAAGAATATTTCATATTCTAGACATACTGTTTTCATCTCAATAATTTCCTTTTTCTTTTTTTTTCAACTATGCTGACATTCTGGTATAGTTGACAACAGAGTTGGCAAAAACCAGGCCCAGAATGTCAGCCAGCTATTAGCTGCTGTTCTCCCAGCGGTGTAACACTTGCCTAGGTACAAGGCAACCTAGGCAGCTGCCTACAGCTGGGGAATAATTTCCTTTTTCAAAGAGTACTAGTAAATACTTGGCAGACCATCAAGAAGTTGAGTTGGAAGTTTGGCATGTAGGATGCCTATAACCTGAGCACTTAGGAGGCTCAAAAGTTTAAGGGCAGTCTGGGCTATATAGTGAGATCATGTCTCAGATGAAAAAAAAGAAAAGGTTGAGTTTTTCTAAATTCATTATAATTTTTTAAAAATTGTTCTGGTAATATAAAGCTGATTCTCTACTGGATATGGTTATGATTGATAACTGACATCTTAAGTGCTTTGAATGAAGTCTTGGACTTGATAATCTTTTTGTGTTTGAACTCAGGGATTTACACTTGCTAGGGAGGTACTCTACCATCTAAGTCATTCTCCAGTCCTACTGTCTTTTGTTGTTGTTGGACTGCGGTTTGAACTCAAGGCTTTGTGCTTGCAAAGCAGAGGCTCTATCAGTTGAACCACACCTCCAGTCCATTTTGCTCTGGTTATTTTGGAGATTGGGGGGGTTCTCTCTGTCTTTGCCTGGACTGGCCTTGAACTTCAATCCCTATCTCAGCCTCCCAAGTAGCTAGGAATCCTACAGGGGAACTTGATCGTCTTTGTTTTAACTTAAGTGAATTTATGAATCTTTCCCTTATTAACTTTTAAAAATTGTGTTGAAAGGCACATAACATAAAATTTACCATTGTGTTTTAAATCACATTTTTATTATTAATTGTTCTTTACATATTTTTAGATATTAACATCTCTTACATAAAGAATTTGCAGATATTTTCTCCCATTCTGTAGATTGTATTGTTTATGCTGTTTTGTGATGCTGTGGGTTGGATCCAGGGCCTGTTCATCCTAGGCAAGCTGTACTTTCACCCCTGGCTGTCCTTTGATGAAAGAAATACTTAATTTTGATGTAGTCTAATTTACCTATTTTTCCTTATTCTACTTTCTCTGTCATATTCAAGAAATCACTGACGATCCAATGTCATGAATCTTCAAACTCTATAAGAATTTTATGGTTTTTAGCTCTTAGCTTTAGATGGGGGGTGGGTGGGTTGTGTTTAGTAGGCAGGACCTCTAACCCTTGATCTGTGCCGCTAGCCATTTTTTTTTTTTAATTTCTAATAGTGTAAAGATCCATCTTTGTTATTCTGCATATCCTTCCTTCAATACTACTTGTTGAAAAGACTGTCGTTGAATGTTTGTGGTACCCCTGCCAAATATCTTTTGACGGTATATGAAGTGATTTATTTCTGGGTTCTTCATTCCATTGGTCTGTGTCTGTTTTGTTAGGACTACATTGTTTTGGTTGCTGTAGGTTTGTGATAAGTTTAGGAATCAGGAAGTATGAAACCTTCATCTTAGTTTTAAAAGATCTTTTTAGAGTTCTTCCAGATTCCATTTGGATTTTAGGATGGATGTGTCTGTTTTTGTGCAGATACCACTGTGATTTTATAAGGGATTGCATTGAATTTGTAGGTCTTTTTAAAGACAATATTGTCTTCCAAACTATGTCTTTCCATTATTTCTTTCAACATTGTTTTGTGGGTTTTGGGCATACTATTTTGCCTCCTTGGTGAACTTTATTCCTTATAGTTATTTCTAAATACTTTTTCTTTTATGCTACTAAAAGTGGAATTGTTTTCTTAATCCTTTCTGAATTACTCATTGTTATTATTGTACAAGAAACAACTGATTTTTTTGTGTTGATTATACATCCTGCAGTTTGGATGTGCTTATTTAGGTGTACATTATTTTTGGTTGGAGTTGTCACTGAGGTTTTCTACTTTATATCATCTGCAAATAGATAATTTTACTTCTATTCCATGTCTTCTTTTCCGATTGACTTAAATTTTTTTATCCAGAAGCTTTTTAAGGTGGGGGGAGGTGGCAGGTAACCAAGGTTTGAGCTCAGGGCCCTTTACTTGACAGGTAAGTGCTCTACCACTTGCGCTATACTTCCAGTATTATTAACATCATTATTCAGAAATTCTTAGTGAACTGTTTTTTATACTGTGATTTCTCAGTTGACAGTAGGCAATAATTTTGGTTTATTGCGTTGCATAATTTTACATACAAAAATTCACTTCAGTTGTACATCTTGAATGAATTTTTGACATGAGTGTAGTTTTGTAACTGTGATCACAAGATGAGGAGCATTTCCATATCTCCCAAGTTTCCTCATTCATTCCCCTTTGCATTCAGCTTTTTCACCCCTAACACCAGCCCTTGGCAGCCACTTACCCATCTGTTTTTTGTTCCTAGACATGAGCTTTTCTAGTGTGCATATTAGGCAACACTCTACAACTGAGCTGCCCTCCTCTCCCCAGGGGAGATCTGCTGAGTATTATTATAGAGTAGTATTCCAAGGAAAGCATAATATTGTCTAACCAAGATAATTTTGACTTTCTGGGGGCCCATGGCTCATGTCTATAGTCCTAGCTACTCAGGAGGCAGAGATTAGGAGGGTCATGGTTCAAAGCTAGTCCTGCTTTGAGACTCTATCTCAAAAAACCCACCACAAAACAGGGCTGGCGAAGTGGCTCAAAATGTAGGCCCTGAGTTCAAACCTCAATATTGAAGGGAGAAAAAAAAAAAAACCAAAACCTTGTGAAGACTTAGGCAGGTAGATAAAACACTACTGATAATAAAATACTTCATAGACATGGAGGTCATTTTGCACATACTGTGGGTTGGCATTTAGTGATACATGTAAGTGTAAAGGTCAAATGATACAACATTTTATGTTTAGCTGTCCCCTCCCCCTTCCGATATTAGGAATGATGTTTTTGAAAGGAATTCTGTTGTACCGGTAACATTTATTGAGTGCTCAGTACTCCCCCGGGTAGCTGATATTCTTCAGGCTTGAAGTTATGGTATGAAATAGGTACTACTGCTAGTCCTGCTTTGTGGATGGGAAAACTACAGTTCATGTAATTTATAAGTAGTGGAGTTAGAATTGAGACTGAGTTTATTTGAATTCAAATTCATTGCCTGTACCTTTAACCATGATAAAAGGTTGTAGTGGAAAAAAAATGTAAATTGGGGTTAGGTTATGAAGGACTTTGAATGGTATGTCAGGAGTGTGAAGTGTGTTAAGGATATAAAATAATCATTATTTTGTACATGAAGTAAGTTATAGTAGAAAGTGTATATTGTAAGTACAATTTGTAAGAGTAGAATCAGGATGATCAATTGGACATATGTTGCAGTAATTAGAGGAGGATATGATAATAAAAATAAAAATCTTGATGAGCATACAAAATCTGGAAGAGAACCAACAGGATTTTGAAATTACAATATGTGAATTGATGATAGTATATTATAAGTACAAATATAGAAGGAGTAGTGCGTTTTAGGAGGGTTCCTCCCTGCGGGGTCCCCCCCACCCCACCACACACTGTGGTTTGAACTCAAAGGGCCTCCCACATCTTGAGCCACTCCATTAGACCTTTTCTGTGATGGGTTTATTTCAAGATAGGGTCTCAAAAACTATTTGCCCTGGCTGGTTTCGAACCGCAATCCTCCTGATCTCTGCCTCCTGAGTAGCTAGGATTAACAGGTGTGAGCCACCAGTGCCCAGCTTTAGGGTTTTAAAGTTGTTAAGTTAGATGTTCTCAGTGGCATTTAGAAAATTGAGGCATAGAGACTTAGGTCTTTATTTATTTATTTATTTTTCGGGGGGTGGGGGGCAGGGGATGGTACTGGAGTTGAATTCTGGGCCTAGTTTGTTAGGCAAGTGCTCCACCACTTGAGCCATTCTACCAACTCTAGTTTAGGTTTTTATCAAAATTCTGTACAGCTATGGCAAGATGAGGTGACATTGATTGGAAAATCATGTTAGAACTTCAGTGAATGGAAAAGGTGCACCTTTCAAAGAGGGACCAGACAGATTTCTAATTAAAGTATCATGGCGACTGGGAACAGTAGAGGTGGATATGTGGCTTGTTTTTCCAAGTGAAGATTATGAGGTCATTTGTTCACAGTGAAAGGAGCTAGCATTGATGATTTCTAGAATTAAAGCTATTGAAAATAAACTGAAAGCTAAGTCCCTAGACTTGTTAATTGTTTATATATATGTGTACACACACAAGCACAGAGTATTAATAAGTATGTATAAATTTTAGAACTTTAAATTATTTCTAATTTGAGCTAACCATCTGTTTTCCCTCTGTAATAGATGATCTTTTGACTTAGTTCTTATTTATTGCCATAGTCTTTATTTCTGTTTTCTCATTTTCAGAAATGGAGAGTATTATTTTTTCTAGTATCTTAGTTTCTGTGGGTACTTTACATATCTCATTCTGTTTATTCTGTAAAGTATGAATGATCCAGATTGTGGACTGTGTTAATTTAGGTCATGACAATAAAAATAACAACATTAGCTTAATGGTCTCTGATTATATGCTAGGTAGCACCTGAATGTATGCCTATTACAATGTTTATGGACCTTGCTTGATTCTAAAATCTGTGCTCTTCCTCTACTATACACACTAATTGTTTTAATAGTGGTTTGATAGATGTTATATGCTGTTTGATAATAGGGTATAATTATTGTATTTGGGAATATTTTGTTAGATCAAGTGGACCAATTTTCTATGTCTAAATACCTTATTTTCCAGACATGATTTGTTACCTGTGGAATTTTCAGGGTGGAGTACAAGTTTTAATTTTTAAAATTACATTATTACACTGTAGTATTAATAGATCACTTTTGTGGTGAAATTAATTAATTAATATTTGCCATTTAGTTACAGAAGAATGGTCTGAGGAAAAATGGCATTTTGAAAAATGGCCTGATCTGTGACTTCAAGTTTGGACCCTGGAAAAACAGCACTTTCAAACCCACAATTGAGAATGATGACACAGAGACAAGTAGCAGTGACACATCAGATGATGATGATGTGTGAAGGATTACCTAACAGCTTTAGAAATTTTAGTGTGATACATCTCTCATGCAGTTTGGGGTGAATTGTAAAAATGAAGAACTATAATTTATGTAGTGAAATACCCCATTAGAAGATGATTATTTTGGGGGACTTCGTTATGAAGAAAACCAAGAATGTTGTGTTGGGCTGTGTTGAACATTATTTCTTTGTAAATGAATGTTGTAGAAATGAGGACTTTGGTTGATCCAGCATTGACTTTCTTCATCACTGCAGCATTTCTCTGACTAGCAATGTGACGATGTAACAAATGAGATTTTCTCATTTAATAATAAAAAATTGTGTAATGTTTTGCAAAGCTTCTGTCTTAAAATGTCCAGGTCTTCAGAAAAAAAGGCAGCTTACAGTTTTGCTTGCAGAGTCCTATCTTTTTCGTACAGCGGAAATCTTTCCAAGTCCACTTTGTGCACCTTCCCACCCACTCCCCCAAAAAACAAAGCAAAAAGGAAAATGTAGCATGTTGACTAAAACTGGAGCAAAGTGCACTAAAAGTAATTTCCTGAACTCAACTGTTGTACTAGTCACCTTTTAAAACATAAATTGCTCTTTATCCATCTGTAGTGCAGTAAATGTTATAGGAGAGACTTACCACACTTCCAAATTTAAGAGGTGATTTTCAGCAGCTTTATTTGGATATGTTGTCAGATCAGGATTTTCAGAGTTGATGGAAGAGAGTCTTGTGGGAAAACTTATTTTGATAAATTATTACAGATGCAGAAAAATTGAGCACACTGACTGGATCTGTCCACAACATGGAAAATAAACTGGATTTTCAGAACATTGTTGTTCTCTGTAATGTTCAAGGTATTATTGGTGTCTAAACACAACATACTTTATTCACTTCTTAAAGTTATACTTCCATTAAAGATGGTTATTACTTTCTGAAGTTAGAAAAAGAAAGCCAAGTTGTTTCAATAGCAATACACAAGTTTATTGAATGAATGTTGCCTATTTGCACATTAATTTTAGAATCATTTCTGTTGTACTGGTGATTGGAAGACTAGTGCTCTGTATATTTGTATTTGGATTTTATGGGCTTTGTTTGCCCCCATTTGTTTTTACTCCCTCCATTTCAGTTGTAAAGAGCATAATCTTAGAGCAAAAATGTTTGAGGTTTTATGTTAGATTGATCTAATCCTAAATTTGTTTGTAAAATTGTGTTTTCTTGGAAGGCTGCAGTGTGTTTTTGTTTCCCCATCACTACTGTGCCTAGACTCCTCGTTTTCACCAGAAGCTGTCAATTTTTGTTCCCATTGAGACTGGTGGTGATGGGAAAATTAAAATAGAAACTACATACTTGCACCCCCCCTCATAAAACTTTTCATTATAATTTAATGGTAACAAAGTATTAAACGTCTCTCTAACTTTTAAAATAGTAAACTTTTACTGTGAAGTTTGCCACAATTCAGTCTAAACTTAAATGATGCTTTGACAGAACTGTCAGTGTCTCATATTGAATGTCTTTGGGACTCTTAGGTTGTACTGTTTAATTAATAGTAGGATAATGAAATCTGTCAGATGCAAAATGCCAAAAAAGAAAAAAACCACAAAACTAGAAGGGACCTAAGGAATGGGACTTAAATTTCAATTCCACCTTACTATGTTTTCTAATTTTAGAGATTTTGTAATTTTTGTTTTCTGGCATCTTTTTCCTTCTATTCAGAAATTTCTTTTGGCCTTAATTTCCATTTACCAGGAGTTAACTGATGTTTATTGTGCTTTCATGCATAGTGATAATGGAATGTGTTTACTTTTTAAAAATGTAAAATACAAGGGGGGGGTAGTTATACTTACTCAGCGATGGCATTAACACGTTTGGTTACTAATGGAATGGACCCACACACATAATTTAAGAGAGGGTTAAAAGCTAGCATAGTTTTTACTTGCTGTGTAAATATGGGCAGGGTTGATAACAGAGTTTGGACCGTATTATTGGAAAGTGAGCCTGTAAGTACAGAAAGGTTAAGTTGTAGATGTGGTATGGAATTAGGCCCATGGTACTCGAAAAAGAAGGTAATTTGTTCAAACTCACTTTCTCTCTCTAGCAAGTTTTTAAAACATCAGTTAAGGTACAGGTGGACATAAACAACATGTAAAGCATAAAACTTGTTAATTTGACCCAAAAAATCACCAAGGGAATGAACATCCATGTCACCCCCCCCCAAAATTTCTTGGTACTCCCTTCTTTGTAAATCGCTTCCTCTACTGCTACCCCCTCACATTTTTTGGCATAAATTGTAATTACTGAGTAAAATGCTTATAGTAATGATTTAAAATAGCATTTCAAAATTGTATCTTGTTTGGATTTTTAAGGTAAGGCTTAGAGTAAGTTTCCATAATTTTCTATTAAAATTGAAATAAACAGAAGTGTTAACCCAAAAATAACCAGATTGACTTAACATCAGATTTATATTAGAATTTAATATTTTGAGGTATCTAGTTTCTAACCAAATATTTTGTCTAGCAACCTTTAAATACTGAAATATCACTAGTTGAAATCTGGATATTGTGAACAGCTTAGGTTTCCTGAGGTTTTAGTGGTTCCTTGGCCGTTGGGGAGGGTACTGGGCAGAGGACATTTCAGGCAATAACAAAACCCTAAAAGCTTCCAGCGCTGCAAAGAGGCTTCCGTTTTTAGTTTTGAGACATTGACTCTCTAGGTAGCCCAGATCTTTCTCCCTCAGGCTCCTGGGTGCTGCAATTACAGGCCTGCAGCACTATGCCTGGTTTCAATGATTCTTTGCTGCTACTTAATTGATACTTCCTTTCTTAGCCAATACTAGGATTTAATAACAGTGGTTGTTTTAATACAAAATTTGTAGTTCAGAACTTGAGAATGTGTAATCCAGTAATCTGTTTTAAAAGGTTTTATAATTAATTTTTGTTTACTTAAGAGAGAGCACTAGCTGATAATTTGATCTTTAAATTCACTCTACCTACTCTTATGTAGTATTTTGAAGAAACAATCTGACAGTGAAGAATCAATAATTGAGCTGTATCAAATCTATTAGATCTGTTTGAAGGATACTGCTGTATTGTTTTTCGAGGTAGTATTCTGACTTGTGGTACGTGAGAGCACCTGTGGTAGTGATTCACAAACTGCACATTGGTGTTGGTAGGGAGCTTACGAAATTAGCGATGGCTTTTTCACCCCTCCCAGAGGTTGTGGTTTCCTTAAATTGGGATGTGGCCTGGGCTGCAGAATATTTAAAATCTTCCTTATGGTTCTAATGTATTGAGGTGCAGTATGGTAGATATAGTAACACCTGATTTGAAACTCTGATTTGAGCAAGACTCAACCTCTCCGAAATACCTATTATTTAGGGTTATTGTGATGATGAATAATTAAAAGCACCTGGCCCACTATAGGCATTTCATTCATGTAGCTGTGATTTCACCAGGAGCACCATATTATTCTGTGAGAGCCTCAGGACCATGTAGTGTATTTTTTTTTTCTAATTAATTTTAAACAGGTAGGTACTGTTCTAAATGGTGTAAAACGGGTTTGACAGTGAATTAAAACAGCTGTTTCATCTCTGCTTCATTTATTTGGCATAATGCTCAGTTATGCACCACATAATCTAACTTTATTCATTCTTTACAACACTTTTCTAATTTTCTGAAATCTAAGCATTGAACTTTAATGGTAAATCATTGACTTCCATGCTTTCAAATCTTTAAAAATAGAATTGCCTCTGTAGCTATACCAATTAATGCTTTTTGTGGAAAAAAAGGTAAGCACTAAAATAACAGTAGGCTGAATTTGACTTGCTACTTCTCTTCAAGTTTTTTCTCATTTTCTGGATTGGAAAAGATGAATTACGATAATGGGCTGGAGAATTGAGGCAAGGGACACAGCTCTTGCCTTTCAGTTACTCACTTCGTTTTTGTTTTGTAGTGAAAGTGGTAAAATTTATTAGGAAAGGAATACTTTTTTTTTTTCTTAACGGTACTGGCATTTGAACTCAACCTTCTACCACTTCCCACTTGAGCCTACTCCACTAGTCTGTGTGTGTGTGAACTGGGGTTTGAACTAGGGCTTTTGCTTGTGAAGCAGGCACTTTACCACTGGAGCCATGTCCATTTTGCTCTGATTATTTTTTAGAGATGGGGTCTTGCTAACTGTTTGCCCCAGCTGGCCTTGAACTGAGATCCTTCCCATCTCAGCCTTTCAAGTAGCTGGGATTACAAGTGTGAGCTGTGATGCACCTGACTTTGTTAGGTATTTTTGCGATAGGGTCTCAAAAATTTGCCTGGACTGGCCTCCTGGTCTGTGCCTCCTTAAATAGCTAAGATTATAGTCGTGAGCCACCAGTGCCCTGCAGGAATACACTTCAGTAGACTGAAAGTAGGTCATATTTGGAATGAGAATGACCAGTTGCCCACTTTTAATGGCCACTTGATATCTTTAAGCTCAGTAGTTCTAGGTGATGCATCTTGCGAAAGTTACAGGTGGCAGCCCTTGTGTAAAAAGTTTATTCTGTAATGTTTTATCATATAAGGAAGTTTTATCATACCTTAATGGCATTTAAATAATGGTATTGACTAGAGAAAGGGAAAACTAGCCATTTGATAAACTCAATGAGATTTTTCTTTAATAAGTAGGTGCAGTTGCTTTATAAGAAGTTGACTTGGTGACATGAAAGGGTATTTTATTTGGAGTTTGTATTTTTCCTTTTAAATCCTTTTTCCTTGTAAAGTGAGTCATTTGGCGGAATAGGTAAAACTGGGTTCTGAGAAATGATGTAGGAGACAGGTCTCATACCATCTCTTAAGATGTCTCAATTTCCTATTTTGAAGATGATTTTCTAAATTGGGCATTGGCAAGTGTGGTTTTTTTTTTTTTTTTTTTTTTTTTTTAGGTGGGACTGGGGTTTGAATCCAGTGCTTGGTGCTTGCAAAGCAGGTGCTCTACTGCTTGAACCACACCTATAGCCCATTTTTGCTATAGTTACTTTGGAGATGGGAGGTCTTGAACTATTTGGAGTGACCTCCAACTGAGATCTTCCAGATCTCAGCCTCCAAGTAACTAGAGTTACAGGCATGAGCCACTGGCACCCTGCTGCAAGCTTTTTGTTTAAAGGGACTGAGTGTAAGTACTTTAAACCATGTGATCTAGTTTGGAGCTACTGAGTTGTGTCATTAAATCACCAAAGCAGTATACACTAAACAAACAGATGTTTGGCCAGTTAGAGGCAGTAAGTTGCTGGTGCCTGTTCCATACCTTACAGCTTAGGCCTTCAGAAAGGCCTATCAGATTTGGGTTGTGGTATTTGATGTGTACGCCATTACCTGCAAGATTATTCAGGGTTTTTTTTAAGTTAGTTTTTTTGTTACCATTTTTAGATTTACTCACGTATATACATTGGGCCACCTCCCCCACCAATCCCCTTCACTTTCTTTTTTAAAAGTATTTTCCCTGTTTGTAAAACAACCATAATATCATTCCCACACAAGATAAAATACATTGCATCTTGAATCACAAAGTTGAAAATTTGTCAATGTAATACATACTGAGAAAATGGAAAAACTGGTGAAATACAGAAGCAGTTTCGAAAGGGCAGACCTTTCCATCCTGTAAAAGTGAAGTCATTCCTTTCTTGGCTTCTGTAACTCTACCACTTGTCTATGTAAAATAACTGTCTTAAAGGAAATAAGAAAATAGTTTATCCTGAGTCAAATATGTGTGACCATGGCAGGGAAATGCAGATTCAAGTTACCTTAAATGACATATTCCACCACAAAAGAGGTTTCGTGAATTTTTGTAGTTGCAGAACAAAAGGAAGTCATAAATGAATACCTGTCTTGATTACATTGGTGGGCGGGGCAGGGAAATCTCACTGTAGTGATTTTCAAGTGTTGTTACTAGGGTTGGTGGAAGCTAGAGGTGTATAAGTTTAATACTACATTCTGAGAAGTTTATTATGATGTTACATCAGATACAGAGGTTGGTAGTAAATGGCTATTAAGAGGGATGCAATTTTGGCTCTCAATCTGCAACATTGCATCTCTAAAAATCACAATTTTAGCCAAAATAATCCACAAGATTTCCAGTGTAGATGTGGCATTTTCAGAGAACTTAAGTTCGTACAGTATGCTCTACTTTTGAGTGTTTACAAAGACAAAAAATTTATCTTTTTTTCCCAACAGAATTGTGCCAATAGCACAGACCATTTAAGGAAGAGTCTTTATTGCTTTTAGTGGAAATTAGTTTATTTTTTCTCAAAAGTGGGTAAGTTCTTAGTTCTTTGTGAAAAGTATGTCATCTTTTTGTTTTCTTGAACATTATGAGAAAAAGCATTTCTTTTTCCAGCAACAGGAAGCAACCAAGTAGGACAAGAGTTTTAAATAGGGGTAAAAGGTTTGGTATTGGAAGTTGCATTTATAAGGAATCAGGTTCTAGGACTTGGGGGCTCATGTTTGAAGTTGGGCAGATACTGGTGAGACAGGTAATAGCAGAAAGCAGTAGGTGATTAACTGGTATCTGTACAGCCTAACGGAACTAGCCACAGTGAAGAGGACAGCACTGATTTTTTCTCTTTCGAGACAGGGCCTCAGGCTGGCCTTGAACTCAACAATCCTCCAAGCCTCCCCTCTCCCCACACCCATGTGCTACCATGCCTGGCTCTAAAATTTTTCCTGGGACAAAAGATGTATTGGAAGGGAAAACCCCAGAAATTAGATAATAGAAAACATCTTTCCTCAACAAGTGAAGCCTCTCCAAGAGGTACCACCTGAGATCTAAATCCAGAGAAAACAATAAATTCAGGAACGACTGAACTCTACCAGAGCTAACTAGAAGCAGAGCTAAGCAGGGTCTAACTGGTGCAAAAGTTCTGATAGCTCTGTTGAGATGAGAAGGTGATCTGGCTGTGGTTTCTGTCACCCTATTGTTTGCCAGGGTTGATTCAGCTGATCTGGCTGGCTAGTCAGGTGTAACCTTTCTCTCTCACTGCTACATGTGTGTCCGTCTCACTGCTCCATGTGTGTCCGTCCCCAAGCTGTACACTAAGAACGACAGTCCTGGATAGAAGAGGACCATTATTAGGTCAAGGGTATCCAAGTAGCTGTACTCCCCTTCTACAACCTCCAAAAACAAGCTCTCAAATAGCTCTATTCAACTTAGACAAGTTGGGAACTCTCACCTGTGATGAAGAGAAGGTGCAGAGGGAAAGCCTCCAGTAGTTTTCACCTAAATATGATCATTGACATTTTGGTAGTGGATATTCCTTGTAGCTGCAACTTCCAAATTAAAACTCCAATCTCTGCCCCAACTTCACATGGATGTTTTCCCTTCATGTGTCTCTCTTTCTCTCATGTCAGTCATTGCCAAGATCATTCTTTTATAAGGCTACATTTTGAGCCAGGCACTGGTGGCTCATGTCTATAATCCTACTTGGGAGGCTGAGATTGGGAGGATTTCATTTGAGGCCAGCCTGGCAAATAGTTTACAAGACCCCATTTCCAAAATAACCAGAGCAAAATGGTTTGAAGATGGGGCTTTTCTCAAGTATTTTGTCACAGTGACAAAATCTGATTAACGTACCTAGTGCATAACCAAATGCCAGTCTTTTCTGTGCTTCTGTAGAAACACCTTACAGACATACCCAGAAACAATCTTACCAGCTATCTGGATACCACTTAATCCAGTCAAGTTCAATTTTGACCAGTTTATCTGGAGAACATTCCTCTGTCCTATGAGTTAAAAAACATTTGGGGGACTGAGGCCTGTCCCTGGCTCAAGTGGTAGAACACCTGCGTAAGGAAGCCAAAGCCCTGAGTTCAAACCCCATTACCTCCCCCCAGAAAGCAAAAACATTTTGCTATCTATTTCATCTCTTTCAATGATGGCATAGCTAGCAACTGAGAATACCAGTCTTCTAATCCCCCTGTTTTATGCCAACTATCCTTAAATATAAGAAAGATATCAGGGCTGGTGGTGTGACTCAAGTGTAGGGCCCTGAGTTCAAACTCCAGTATCACCAATACATATATATAATATATGTTAATCTTAGCATTAAATTATGAGGTATTTTAGGTAAAAAAATTTAGAAAATTCTCAAGTTTTTTTTTTTTTTAGTACTGGGTCTTGAACTCAGGGCCTTCACCTTGAGCCACTTCACCAGCCCTATTTTTGTGATAGGGTCCAGGGCTGCCTTTGAGCCTCGATCTTCCTCATCTCTGCCTCCTGAGTAGCTAGGATTACAGGCATGAGCCACCTGTGTAGAGCGGCGTATGAGAGGCCTATGAGAACTTAACATAAGCACAACTGTGTCAAATAATCTGCAGGCTGAGTTGGCACAGCCCCAGCTGCAGAAGAGGGCGAGGGCAGGATGCAGCACAGCTGTTTTTCCTAAGATGTTTACATTCAGAGAGAAGCAGTCTCAGGTTCCTCCTGTTCCCAAGAACTACAATGTCATGTTCCCCCCTCCAGAACTGCTGCTCCACCTCCTTGTTTTGCCACTGTATACAATAAACTCGCTGGAGGTGGACGAGGCTGTTGTGTGTCTCCATCTGAGTGCCCAGCCCACCTGGCCCCAGCTTTTTCGCATGTTTGTCTGCTGTCTTTTGTCCTTTCTGCATCTCCCGTCACCCCCAGTTAGGTTTCTAGGACAAGCTCACGTGGGTCATGAGAGGTGGCACCTGAACAGGTACCTAACTACGGGGAACTTGAAGCCTGAGATGAGGAGACACTCTGAGAAGCATGATAAGAAACAAGTTAGATTAGAGGAAGCAGAGTCAGGCCGCTTCAGCTTATGCAGCTTTTAGATTTTGTACAGGATACTTGCTGTGGTTCCCTGAGGAGGGCACTGTCAATTTAGAAACCTAGAATAAGGTAGGAGACGGGCGGAGGGCATGATATGCGGCTGAGGGGATGCAGTGCGTGCCCGTTTTTACTTTCAGTTTGTGGTCTCTGATTAGAGATTATTTGGGCCTACTCCCTCACACAAACAAAGATTTTCCTCCTCAGTAATTGAGCCAGGATGTGGAACTCACCCCTACAAGCAGTCATCCAGGGGCGTAGGAGGTAGTGTCCCTGGAAGGACCAAAATGCTGCAGGTGGTACAGCCACTGAACCGTCAGCCCCACCTTATGAGGACGAGTTTTCACATAAAATTAAAATTCAGTCACAGATGATTCTGATTCAGTGTCAGATGAGGAGGGTCAGGAGGAAGCTCCCACCCATCAAGAATTGGGAACCATGCATTTGGGGTTACCTCTATGGGCCAAGATACTTCCTACTCTTGCTAAGAGTCCCCTGCAGGCTGCCTTGCAGGTAGCTCACAATCAAGGAGAAGAAACAGCTGGTTTTAGGTTTTACCCTGTACTTGAGAGACTGGACCCTAACAACCCTGGCGTGCAACAGAGATTTCATGAAAAGATTCCATTAAAAACTTTAAAGGATGTAAAACAAGCCTGTGCAATGTATGGTCCTACAGCCCCATTTACACTGGGGCTGTTAGAGTGTGGTAGGAAATACTGCTATGCCTCCAGGTGACTGGATAGGACTGGCTAAAGCATGCCTCTTCCCAGGTGATTACTTGCTGTGGAAAACAGGTTTTATAGAGTTATGTCAGGCAAACGGTAATTTGGCCCATGGACTGCATATCACTGCAGATATGCTCATGGGAAGAGGACCTTTTGAAGGTGTAGATAATCAATTACACTATCCCCTTCAAGCAGGCACAAGGGCATGGTGAGAACTACCCACAAAAGGAGAAAAGACTTTGGAATTAACTAATATTAATTAATTCTCCAAGGTCCCAATGAGCCATATCAAGAGTTTGTGGCACACCTGCTGCAAAACAGACAGGATAGTGGTGGATGCCGAAGCTGGAAACATAGTGGTAAAACAGCTGGCTTTTGAGAATGCTAACAAGGCCTGTAAGACAGCCCTTCAGCCAAATAGAAAAAGAGCTAGTGTGCAGGAAATGATTACAATTTATGCGGATGTACGGCCGAGTCACATCCAGAGTATAGCTTTAGCTGCTGCCTTTCTTCCACCCAGGGGGAAGAAAAAAGGAGCATGTTTTTCCAGTGGAAAAGAGGGACATTTTGCTAGGGAGTGTCAGAATAAGCCCCAACTACAGCTAGGTATCTCAGGGCCCCATCACCCGGCCACCGACTGGTGCCAATGGGCCCAGGTCTCGACCCCCCCCAGGATATGTCCTTGTGTCAGAGAGGAAAACATTGGGCAAACAAATGTCACTCCAAAACAGATAGAGATGGGCAACCTCTTACAGGACAGGGAAACTTCCAGTGGGCAGCCTGGCCTGTTGAACTGTGGGGGCAATTACTATGCAGACTTCTCACCAATACCCACCATTGAAAACCTCATTTGCACCACCCCAGGAAGTGCAGGATTGGATGTCAGTCCCACCTCCTGATACATGTTAACACGTGATATGGGGTGCAAGTTATCCCTCTGAGGGTCTTTGGCCCTCTGCCCCAGGGCACAGTGGGTTTAGTATTAGGGAAAAGTAACACAACCATAAGGAGATTACAGGTTTATCCAGGTGTGATTGATGAAGACTATACTGGAGAAATTAAGATAATGACCCAGGCACCAGGTGCCTTTGTAGCAGTATCCCCAAAGGAAAAAATAGCTCTATTAGTTATTCTCCCAAATACGAAGAAAAGCAAGGTGTTAACTCACACCCTGTGGAGAGATGGAGGATTCAGTTCCTCTGATCATGCCTACTGGGTACAACAAGTAACAAAAGATGGGCTGGAAAGGACTTGGTTCTTAAATGAAAAATGGTTTGGGGGACTTTTGGAGACTGGTGCTGATGTCTCTGTAGTTGCTGCTGGACATTGGCCAAAAAGTTGGCCTTGCCAACCTTCTGCTGCCGATCTGCAGGGGGAGGGGCCACTCATGGCCCCCTCCAGAGTGCTCAGCAGATCCATTGGAGGGATGAAGAGGGATACTCAGGGATTTTTTAATCCTTATGTATGGAGAAGAGATGTATTAGAGCGTATGGGAGCTATACTCTGGAGTCCTAATAGCATGGTCTCTCACCAAATGTTTCTACAAGGCTATAATTCCTTTAGGGGATTGGGAAAATATCAACAAGGTAGGTTACATCCTGTACAGCCTTTAGGGAATCTAGGAAGGGCAGGGCTAGGGTATCAGGCCCTACAGCATTTTCAGTAGGGGCCCTGATCCAACAAATTAAATACTTGCCTTTCAAACATGCAGCCCAGATCACTTGGCTCTCAACAGATCCAGTCTGGGAGGACCAGTGGCCCTTGACGGGGAGAAATTGGCTGCAGTCACAGCTCTGGTGGAGGAATAATTAAAGACAGGGCATATTGAGCCTACCCGTAGCCCTTGGAATACTCCAATTTTTGTGATTAGAAAAAAGTTGGGAAGATGGAGGCTGTTACAGGATTTAAGAACTGCCTGGCCTTCCCTCACCCACAGCCATTCCATTGGATTATTGTCTTGTCTTTGCATTCTTGATCTTAAAGACGCTTTTTTTTTTTTTTGTACCATACCATTCCTCTCCATCCAAAAGACAGAGAAAAATTTGCTTTCACTTTACCATCACCAATCATCAGGGCCCTGGGCGCCTGATGTCATTGGACAGTGCTGCCCCAAGGCATGGCTAACAGTCCCATTATGTGTGAGGAGTTAGTTGCTGCAGCAATAGAACCTACACGCCGTAAGTATCCAGAAGCGTATGTCCTTCATTACATGGATGATACTCTGATAAGTCAGCCCAGTGAGTTTACACTTCTGCTAATCTTGGCAGATCTTACAAAGGACCTTGAGGCCTGGGGATTGTGCATTGCCCCAGAAAAGTTACGAAAAATGCCTCCCTTTCAATGTTTAGGGCAAGTTATCGATGGATACTTGATCCATCCTCAAAAGGTAGAGATCAGGAAGGATAACTTAAAAACTATAAACAATTTACAAAAACTGGGAGATATCAATTGGCTCAGACCCTCTCTAAAACTCACCACTGACACCTTATCTCCTCTTTTTCAACTCTCAAGGGCGAGCCTAATCCTTCCTGGCTTCGAGAATTTATGGAGGATGCCCGACAGGCATTGGTTAAGGTAGAGAGAGCAATTGCTACAGCCCAGCTTTAGCGCTGGGATCCACAGCAGCCTGTTCAGTTACTGATTTTACTCTCTCCATCAATGCCAATGGGAGCACTCTGGCAATTGCAGGGGGTGCTGGAATGGTTACAATTAGGTCACTCTCTTGCTAAGGTTCTTATGCCACATCGTGAGCTGGTAGCTAGGCTGATTGCTAAGGGATGCACTCGTTGTTGTGAATTGCTGGGGCACGAGCACAATAATATTGTTCCATTTTCAAAGGATCAACAGCATTGGTTATGGCAATTTTCAGACTTATGGCAGTCTGCACTGGCTAATTTTCCAGTACAGGTCAGGGAAACATCTCCTGCATTCAAAACAGTTTGCCTCCCTTCATGCATTTGTTTTTCCAAAAATTATTCTATCCTCCCCTCTGTCAGAGGCTGTTACAATTTTCAGTGATGCTTCTGGGCATGTCACTGCTGCCTATTACACCAAAGATTGCCATTAAGTTGAACATACTGTTTTTGCCTCCGCTCAAAGTACGATGCAGTATGCTGTCATCATGGTCCTCAGGGACTTTCCACAACAACCTATCAGTCTATACAGTGACAGTCACTATGTGGTAGGTGTTTTATGCCACATTGAAACTGCTTATATCGGCCATACTAGTAGTGAAGAGTTATTTAATCTTTTCTTCAGTTATGTAGTCTGGTGCAAACCTGCCTTTATCCTTGTTTTGTGAGCCATTTGTGCTCACTTTCTAATCTCCCTAGCCTCCTCGCTGACGGTAATGCCCGGGCAGATAACCTAGTCTCTGGGCTTGCTTTGGGCTTGCCCATGCAAACTGCTGCACCCGTAGAAGCTGCCCAACTAAGTCATGCTTTCTACCATCAAAATGCTCAGCCTTGCATAGGCAATTTCACCTTACTAGGGAGCAGGCTCAACAAATCATTAAATCATGTCAGAAGTGTGTCACATGTTTGCCACAAGTGCCTGAGGGGGTTAATCCCTGGGGCCTTCAGCCTGGAATCTTGTGGCAGATGGATGTCACTCATGTTCCCTCCTTTGGCTGGCGGTGCTATGCTCTTGTGTTAGTGGACACTTCTTCAGGTTAGATCTATGCCTCCACGCACGCTGGTGAGGCCACTGAGCATGTCATCGCTCATTGTTTGGCTGCCTTCACCTCCATGGGTAAACCCCAACAGCTCAAGACCCACAATGGCCCTGCATGTACTTCAACTGCTTTCCAGCGGTTCTGTGAGGCCTATCAGATACATCACACCATGACCACCAGTATTCCTTACAATCCTCAAGGGCAGGCCACAGTGGAACATGCACATGCCACTCTCAAAATGCAATTAAAAAAATGAAAAGGGGAAGATGAGGTACTTCCCCCAGCTAGCCAATTGCACAAAGCTTTATATACCCTTAATTTTTTGAATTGCCCAGAATGGGGTTTAACACCTGCTGAAAGGCATTGGCAACTGCAGGAGCTGACTGGCAGGCCTCAGGTTCTTTGGAAAAATGTGTTGACTGGCAAATGGCATGGTCCCAGTCCTGTCCTGATGTGGGGTCGAGGGCATGCTGTGTTTTTCCTGAAGATGCAGAACACCCAGTGTGGCTACCATAACAGTCTGTCAAGCCTCATGGACTCCCTGGTCCCGAAGATGAGGAGGCCGAGACTGGAAGACTCGCCCTGGGACAGGGAGCTGCTGAGGCTGACTCCTCCACTGACCAGAGGGCAGCAAGAAAATGGCTGCCAGCAAGATAGATGTGAAACAGTGAGCCACCCTCCTGGGGTCAAATGAAGAAACTAATGGACGTGAGGATGATGGTAACCAGTAACCTGGGGTTGGCTGGGAATCCCACAGTCACACTGCTGGCGGCATTGGTCATAATCACAGTACAGGTGGGTGTTGTCCAGGGCGATGCACACTGGACTTTCATGCCCAGCCCGCCAATGGTGCCTCCTATCACTTAGTAGAGCCACCCTATATCTATCTTTACCAATGATACAGTGCACATGGGAGGTCATTCCTCAGGACATTTGGTGCCTCGATATAGTGACTATAGCTTCACAGGTAAATCTCATAGGCTCATGAAAATGAAGCAAAAGGTACTGTAGACTTATGGCTATTAAGACAACAAATATTGGCCATGCAAAAGGCTTGTGATAATGCTGTTTCTCCAGCTACTGTTGCAAAAACTGTCCTGGATGAACTCAAGGGTTTCAATCCATTTAACTTGCTAACGCACTCCCTCTGGGATTTGACAGGAATAAGTGTGTTATTGTTCACCCATTTTCTTGTTCTTTCAGTCAGATGCCACATGGTGCAAAGACAACTCCTTGGATTGGGGGATGGGCTTCAATGGGAGCATTTAAGAAATTAAAAAGGGGGAGATGTGGAGAGTGGAGTATGAGAAGCCTATGAAAACTTGACATAAGCACAGCTATGCCCAATAATCTGCAGGCTGAGTTTGGCATGGCCCCAGCTGCAGAAGGGGACAAAGGCAAAATGCAGCATAGCTGTTTGGTAAGATGTTTATGTTTCGAGAGTAGTGATTGCAGGTTCCTCCCATTCCTGAGAACCACAATGTCATGCCCTGCCCTGGGAACTGCTGCTCCACCTCCTAGTTTTGCCGCTGTATATAATAAACTTGTTGGAGGTGGATGAGGCTGTTGTGTCTCCATCCTAGTGCCCAGCCCATCTGGCCCCAGTTTTTTTGAGTGCCCAGCCCACCTGGTCCTAGGTTTTTTGTATGTTTGTCTTTTGTTCTTTCTGCATCTCCTGTTGTCCCCAGTTAGGTTTCTAGGATGAGCTCACGCAGATTGTGAGAGCCACCAGTGCCTGGCTTTTAAAATATTTCAAAATCAGAAATCAAACTATGTCTAGTAGTGTTTCCACAGAGGTACAATTAAAATTTATGAGCTTTTAAATACAAATTTGCTGGATAAGTTAAGGTACAGAGAGTACAGTAGGTATAACTGCAGATGGCTTGGCAAGAGCCTTGAGGAAATAAAGAGAAAAAGCTGAGTTAGTCCCTAAAAACACAAATTTATCCAACCTATTAGTTTAGAAATTTCCAAAAAATGCAATCCTCAGACACATGCCTTTGGAAAACACTATAGCTGCATGAGAAAATGAAAGTAATAGAGGCAAAAGCATGTCTTACAATGAAAATAACTTATTTTGACCTGAAATGGTCTCAGACTCCCAGGAGTCTGGGCTCTACTTACAGAACCAGTGCCAAGGAGAGACTGGATGAGCTTTGACCTATGAACAATAACTAGTTTAAAACCTGGCATGTGGGCCGGGGTTGTAGCTCAAGGTTTGAACACTTGCCCAGCACTCAAGAGGTTCTGGGTTTGATGAGCACCTCAACAAAGGAAGAAGACAACATAACAAAACTCATGACATTCTCTTCTGTGCCCCAGGGCTGCCCCATATCCTGACTTGGGCTCACCGACTGAGGCCAGTGATGCTGTGTCATTTACTTTTGTGTCTTTATTGCAGCTCCTCGTCCACAACACACATAACCGGTGTTCAATAAACACTCACTGAAGGCCTTTGAACAACTTTGTATTTCAGCAGAAAACATGGCGAACATATCTTTAATGCTTTGGCGCCCTCACATGGCATAAAGTTGCAAAGCAATCCAGAAAAAATTCTGCATGTATTACTTTTTACATATTGAGCCCAATTTGGATTTATTTATGATTATTAGGATTTATTTAGGAATGGATTTACACTCCATTCCTATGTATTAATATGATTTTTCTTCCACTTTAAATGATCTCGAACATGTCAAATAAATTATAAGAATTTTATCCATACCACCTATTTTATTTTGATATGAAATAATGGTATTTGTTAGTATATTGTTTCTTACTAAATTTCTTGACCTGACAAGTCTACCATTCTGTTGAGTGTTACTCATTGTTGCAGTTAGTTTTCAATAAAATGGATGGTTTTGTACATGGCAGTGTTTGGCTACCTCTGACCTTTGGTTATAGTATTTATTTATTAATTTTGGTGGGACTGGGTTTGAACTCAGGACTTAGTGATTGCCAAGCATGCATTCTTCTGCTTGAGCCACACTTCTAGTCCATTTTATTCTGATTATTTTGGAGATGGGGTCTCTTGAGCTATTTGCCCAGGCTGGCCTCGAACCTCGATCATCTTGATCTCAGACTTCCAAGTAGCTAGGATTACCAGGTGTGAGCACTGGCACCTGTCTGTGTTTATACTACTTTCCCTTTCTATGGGGTCTGCATTTCTTTTAAGAGTAAACATTTATTTCATATTAGGAATGTCAAACATATTTTTGAATATTCTACTTTCATGTAACTTCTTTTCTTGTTATGCCTCTTACAAAATAGATGACTTTTTTTTTTGCTTTGTAAATTTGTAGGTTCATTTACTTTTAACCTAAGGAGTGAGTGTGACTATTCACAGAGAGCTCTTACATATCTGGAAAGCATGGATCTTTGTCCCAGTTATTATTAGGAATTTGGCAGGTCTTTTTTTCTTTTTCTTTTCAAGATTTTAATACCATCCCATTTTGTCTGCATGTCTGGTTCATTTCAGCTCCTTTACTGCAAACCTGGGGGTGGGGACTGCTTTGCTGTCTGCCTTCTCTTTGTCTCTGACGACCAGGGTAGAAAGGAATTTGCTGTGGTGTGCTTTAAACTTCACGTTATCCTTTGACATCCTTTTGCCTGGCTGTGAGCAGAAAATCCTTGATTTCTTCAATTTTCTGGGGCATGGCTATATGACACAAAGACGATACAGATGGTAATAGCAAGCTTCAAGAACGGAGGAGAGGAATTTGGCAGATCTGATGACGTGCTGTACCTATACTGAGCTCCTTTCAGATCCGTCAGTCACCTGATGGATTCAACCAATAGTAAATTTAAAATATTTGAAAAAAATGTGTCTGTAGAGACTTTTTTCTTTTTGATACCGGGTCTAGCTATGTAGCCCAGGCTGGTCTCAAACTCACAATTCTTTTGCCTCCCTAGTGTTGAGATTACAGGTGGGTGTTAGCATGCCTGGCCATTGCAATTATTCCATATTGTAGCATTACAACAATTCACATGGCATTTACATTATATTAGTTATTATAAGTAATGAAGAAGCAACTTACAATATATGGGAAGCTGGGCGCCGGTGGCTCATGCCCGTAATCCTAGCTACTCAGGAGGCAGAGATTGCAGTTTGAAGCCAGCCCTGGGAAAATAGTTCTTGAAACCCTATCTTGAAAAAAGCCGTCACAAAAAAGGGCTGGTGGAGTGGCTCAAGGTGTAGACACTGAGTTCAAACCCCAGTACTGGAAAAAAAAAAAAGGAAAGTATGTGGGAAGATGAGTTTAGGTTATATACAAATAGTCCACCATTACAGAAAGGACTTGAGCATCCTTGCATTTTGTATCTGCAAGGTCCCTGAGACCCATCCCGTGTGGGTACCAAGGGAAAGGACAGGAGTGAGACGCTTGCTTTAGAGATATCCAGTTCAGGGCAACCTGATGCATCTGGATGCAGTGTTTATTTCCTGGATGCTTACCAAAGTGATTGTAAAGAAAGGCTGGGAAAACTAAAATTCCTTGACTAAGAAAGTCTGGGGTACCAGTTTCCACCAACTATGTTTACAGTATGTCTACTCTTCTGTTATTTAAATATTTTTCCATTCATTTACTTAAAATTTTTGGAGAATCTACAACGTATCAGCCATGTGCAAGGCTGGGGGAGCCCAGATAATGAAGAGGGAGGCCCATTCTTCTCCAGGCCTCCCATCGGTGAGGAAGTTAACAAGACAGTGCTGTGAGCTCCACAACACTCATCGAGGCCAGTTAGAACATTTTCTGAGAGACAGACAGCTGATTCTTTTTTGGGGGAAGAACTAGGTGTTAGCTGGGTGATAGAGGAAAAGGTGTCTCAACAGAGGGGCTTGTGTGTAAGCACCACTGAAGGGAAGAATAGTGAAAAGCAAGAATGGCAGACAGATATCTTGAAAACCATCCATCAGAGATGCCTTCCTGGAAACTGGAAACAGAAACTGAAGTCAAGCCTGCTCAAGAAGAAAAGGAACTCCATAGATCAACAGCAAGGAAGAACAGGGGTGGAGTCCATTACGCCATTTCCAGCTTGGCCTTCACCCCCAGCACACCTTGCCTTATCCCCTGAGGCTTACCTCTTTTCTCCCCTTCTCTTGATGGCTTCATCCTTTGGGAATACAGACATGGTATAAAGAAGTCTGGCTCAGGTTTATGCCTTAGTGGTAGGCAAAAGGGTATCAAGAAAGATGCCCCATTCTAATTCCAGGAAGCTGTGAAAATTTAAGATTGCAGATGGAATTAAAATTGTTAATCAACTCACCTTAAAAAAGGGAAACTGTCCAAATCGGCCAAGTGTCATCATTAAGGTTTGTAAAGTGGAAAAGGGAGGTAGGGCAGAGTTAGAGGGCAATGTGACTACAGATGGTCAGAGCGATGTGCAGTGAAAAGGATTTGGCTGCTGTTGCTGGCTTTGAAGGTGGAGGAAGAGGCCACAAGCCAAGGAATGAGAGTTACCTTTTGAGTCTGGAAAAGATCAGGAAGGGGATTCTTCCTCACAGCCTCAAGAAGGAGCCTGTCACTGATTGTAGCCCATTGAGACCCATGTTGGGTTTTGGGTTACACGACTTAGGCAATAAATTTGTGTTGCTTATGTCTGTAAGGTGTAATGTTGTTAAAGCAGCTATTCAAAAATGATCAACTGTCCTGGCTTTGTTGGGTTGATTTGTTCTTTGTGGAGCCTAAAACTTATGCAATTTGGTAGTCTCTCCTTAAGAAAAACTCAAAATTACAAAAGAAAGAAAATGTTTAGAATGAGAAAAATAACAGCAAATTGCAAATTTTAAAAAGATGGCAAATGTTATAAACCACAAATCTTAAATTAGTTATTGAGATAGTTCTGTAATTTTTTTAGTTTTAACTATATTTTCTCTGATCTCTTTTTCATAAGAAAACATTGAATAATAATAATTATTATTATTATGTGAGATAAGGTGCTACTATGCATCCCAGGCTGGTGTGGAATTTGCTGTGTAGCTCAGACTGGCCTCAATCTAGCCTTAGCCTTTTGAGTGCTGGCATTATAGGCATGACCACCAGGCCTGGCTACATTTTTTTCCCCCAATGAATAACACAGAAAGAAAATACATTCTTCCTCCTTCTTTCATTAACTATAATTTGTCTTTTAGTTTTAAATTTTATTTATTTATTTATTTTTGAGACAAGGTCTCACTGTGTAGCCCAGGCTGGTCTTGAACTTGCAATTCTCCTGTGTAAGCCTCCCAAGTGCTGAGATTACAGTTGCGATTCCCACACCTGGCTGTCTTTTATTATTGTAAGTGTAGAAGAGTTTCTTCCAATTTCATAACTTGTAAATTTTTAAAAATGTTAAATTTGAGAAAAAAAATCTATCAAGTATGTCTCACATAGAAATGAGCTGTCGGGTTTTAGGCATTTAGATTTTTCTTGTTCAGCGGCTAATGTTAAGCAATCTTTGAAATAATGACAGTCATTAAGCAGATTGTCGCCATTCTTGTTGCAATGGTCTATTGTAAATGATATTTTTCTTTAAGTTGGCACTGCATTTAAAATCATCCAGAAATGAGCAAGAAGTGTCTGGTTGGGTCGAGGCTGTGGAGGAGTCTGTGAGAGGTGCTGCAGGAGAGGCAAGGGCAGGGCGCAGGCTGGGCTGTGAGACCCGAAAGGACAGTGGAGCCAGCTGGCCAGTGGAGATGGAGATGGTACCTGGTGCTGGTGGGTGGCTGAAGAGAGATCGGTGCTGAAAGCGAAGTGTTGAAGACCAGAGATGATCACTAACCACTGTGTGCAAGGGACTGCAAGCATGCTTTATCTATTGTCTCATTAAAATGTGCAACTTTCCATTCTCTTATCATGCTGTGCCTCGCTTTCTTATGTCAGCCTTTCCCAGTGGACAGAGGTCAGGGGTGAATGTTCTTCATCTTGGTTTGTCAGCACCTTGCGCACAGTAGGTACTCAAGCCCTGTTTATGCAGGAAGGGAATCCACTAGATTGCCAGCATTATGGAGAGTGTGGTTGGACTTAAGGGTGTCAGGATGGCCCTCAGTGCAGGTGGAACCAAACTTCTGATGGGACAGATGCTCTCTAGCCTAACTCAGAACCCGCAACCCTCTAGAGCAAGGGTCGACAGATTTTTCCTGTAAAGGACCAAGTAGTAAATATTACGGGCTTTGTGAGTGCCTCTGTGTCTGTTGCAGTTATTCAGCTCTGTCTACCTTTGCAGCAGGAAGCAGCTGCAGGCAGTGTGTAAACAGTGGGATGGATATGTCCCAATAAAACTTTATTTACAAAAACCAGTGCTCCCCTGCTCTCTGGTGTAGATTACCAGGCTCAAAACTGCAATGAACAGGCTGGTTCAAAACTTTCTTTCCAGAGCTTAGAGAAAAAAAAAGCCCGGGTACTATGTGTTTTGGTGTTTAACTCTGAGTGACCTGACTGTTTTTCAAGTTTTCCAGATAGCACTGTGTTTTTAGAATGTGTTTATATTTTGACCTGCACAGTCAATAATTTTTTTCCTATCAAACTTAAATTCATTCTGTTTTTAACTCTAACATGATTCTCCTTATTGTACTCAAGGAAAAGAACCTGCTAGTCTGGGAGCATGGTACTGCTTTATCACATGTAGTAGGTACCCCCTTTACATGTGGGGGATACATTCCAAGACCCTCCAGAAGACGCTTGAAACTGCAGATGGAATTGAAGCTTCTATAGCTATGTTTTTTTCCTATATGTACATGCCTATGATAAAATCTAACTGGGTGAAATCAAAATCTTGGCAAAGCTGTATTTCTCTGGGAGTTGGGGTGTGGGGGAGTCTATTTGTCTGCGTTTTCTGGCTTCTAGAAGCCACCTGCCCTCCTTGGGCTCATGGCCCTCTCCTATCTTCAAAACCATCAATTCAAGCTTTGTTTCTTTCCTCATCTCTCCTCCCTCCCTGACTCCTACTTCCTCTTTTATTTATTAGGATCCTTGTGATTTCCCTGCTGTGAAACCATGGAAAATTCTACCTAAGATGCAATCACTTGGTCAGAGAGGGCATTCCAACACGGAGCCTAGAGATTATTTGGCAAATTCCATGCTGACTCAGAGCCAGGCCTGAGGGAGCCTTAACCTGTCCCCCTGCTGATTTTTGGAGCTGTCTGTGGTGGTAATGCAAGTTGCCCAACTGGTCTGTCATCTGCACCTGGAGTCTGTTATTGACCAATCAAGTTTGGACTCATGGACTTGCCTCTTGCCTGCACCAATTATTGTAGGTTTTTGCCTTTTTCAGCCCTAGGCTTTGACACTGGATAATCTCCCTTTCCCAAGATTCTTAACCCAGTATATCTGTGAAGTCTATTTTGTCATGCAAGGCAACATATTCACAGATTCTGTCTACCACATGCCCCCAAATCAGGGAGCTGTTATTAGGAGAAAGAAGAACTAGACACCAGGCAGATGAACTTGGTCTAGTTTCTAGTTATTTTATTTAGGTAGCTGCATGATTTGGGTAAATAATCTGGTTAGGTCTTAGCTTTCCCATCTGTAGTAAAACAAAGAGGTTGCACAGAGGGAATCTGTGAGCAGATTCCCTTCCAAAGCTTGTATCTGGTAATAGATGGATAGCATCCAGAGCTAGTGAGTGTGTGGGGATCTTTACGAGCATTGGTAGAGATGTAACTCTTTTGAGAATATAGCCTTCATTATCTAATGAAACCATAAATCTGTACAACCTTACAGATTTTGATCCAGCACTCCCAGGGGAAAAAAAATGCCAAGATGTAAAGATAAGTAATTCTAGATTTTTCTTTTTGTTATTTCATATAAGTATCTGTTTTTGTCACCATTTATATATATATATATGGAAAATTTATATATATCACACACATATGTCATGCTAACAAAAAATCACTAGAAACAACAGAAATGTTCACAAATAGGAGAATTTTGAGTAAATTATGATCCATCCATACTGTAGATTACTGTAAAGCTATTAAAAAGAATGAATATGATTTTATTACCTGAAGAGAGACCTTCGAAATATTAATTGAAAAAAGAAAATTGCACAATATTAGGTACAGTATGATCCTATTTTAGAAAAAAATTTAGAAAAAGAAAAGAAAAGAGTGCACATGCATACATTTTATATGCTTTGAGCAGAAAGTTATGAAAGACTTCTTGAGGGATTACTTCCCGGGAGGTGGGATTGGGAGGTGGTGGAATTGTGGGCATGGCTGATGCCTGGGCAAAGGAGAGTTTTATCATTAATACAAAATTTATTTCTTATTAGCATATAATAGTTGCACAGGGGGATACATTGTAATATTTACACAAGTGCTTATGATATATCTTAGTTAGATTTATGTCCTCATTCTCCATCCTTTTCCCTCCCCCTTCTTAGAACAATTTCAAGTTTTCATTCTTCTATTTTCATTTATGTACACAATGCATCCACCATATTCATCCTCATTGCCCCTTTCCTTGTGCCCACACTCCTCCCACTCTTACCCTCCCCACAAAAGACCTGTTTTACCCTTCTTTCTTTCATTTTTAAAAACTGTGTATTGATAGTTCAAGGGGGTTTCGTCTTGGTATTTCAGACATATATATATATGTATATATATATATATCATACTTCAACCAGATTAACCCCCCATTGCTTGTTCTTTGTCTCCATGATCCCATATTATTCAATAACTTACAGTGTATTACGTTGTATTGGGATCCCATATAGATGGGATGTTTCAATATTTTTCATTCTCTGATAGTCTTTCTCTCTCCCACCTCATGTAGTGCCCTAACACAGACCCACTGAGACAATCTGGTTTTCCCTTTTACCATATATAATCATATATGTAGTTATGTGTACATTTAACTTATATATCTAGCTTCCACATATGAGGGAAAGCATGTAACCACAAAGAAGATTTTTAAAAATAAAACATTGTCTAGCTTTAAAAGTAAGCATATACTACTTAGGAAATGAAAACCAAAGAAAACCCATAAAAATGTCCTGGCATTCCCTATGCCTTCCAGATACTTGGGAGACACCAGGTGGATTTTCCACTGTCCTGGCTCCCTCCAGGGAGCAGGAGGAGGAGAAGGAAATGTCAGACAGCAAAAACCAGGAGTCCGCAGAGAGAGGCTTTCCGGAAGTTAGGCAACAAGCAAGAAATGTATCATCTGTTATTCTGTGTGCAGCTTTAGGGTTAGAAAAGCATCTCTGAGCTATGTGACATATTACTGAGGGAAAAAAGGCCTTTGGAATTCATAGAATGTAGAACATACCTGGCAGGTTTAATGGGATTTTTACAGAAGTGAAGCAAGTCACCTAATGAATTTGTTAGCTTTCTTGAGGTTCTTAGCCGAGACACTGAAGTATTTTCACAGGCATATGACTGACCAGCAGAGGGTGTCAAAGAGACGGCTTTGCTTCCTGGAGGCTCAGCATGTGAAATGGTATTTAAGAAGAAATGCCACTAACTTTCATTTTCTTCAGTATAGAGTGACATATGTACAAGGTGAGATAATGCCAAAAATTAACACAAAAAGCCCTCTCCTGTTGGTGTCTGACCTCAGAGCCTTGCACTTGCCAGGCAGGCACTCTGTGTTTGAACCACGCCTTCAGCCTCAGAAAAGCTTTTTGTGTGTGAAACCAAAGATGGCCTTCCTCACCACCATTTCATTCTTTCCATTCCTGTGCCCCAGAAGCAGCCATTTCAAACTCCTGCTTCTTTTTGGCTTGGGGCAAAAAAAAAAAAAAAAAAAAACCAAACCATGTGCCAGACACCAATGGCTTAGCCCTGTGATCCTAGCTGTAAGGAACTGCTGAACAAAGACCAGACCATTCCAAGTGTAGAAAAGAAAGATTTATTGGAAGCACAGACTGCTGGGCTGCCCGTCTTGGGTTCAGAGTGCAGCAGCTCGGCTGGAACGGGTAGTGGGCTTTCTAGGAGGGGCCACACTGAAGGAGGGAGAGTGTTCCTGGTCCCTGAGTATCAGGAACTGGAAGTTCCTGAGAATTTACAAGCAGGGGAACAAGCGGGGGAGTTTTGCAAGCAGTCATAAATCAGGGGGTCTGGTTTTGGTGTTAGCCTCGGGACCCTCCGCCCACCCCAAGAATGCCAGGGATCTAACGTTAACTACCTGGGTGACTGAGATTGGGAGGATGTGGGTTCGAGGCCATCCCTGGAAAATAGTTCATGAGACCTCATCTCCAAATTAACTAGAGCAAAATGGATGGGAGGCATGGCTCAAGCAGGAGAGTGCCTGCTTTGCCAGTGGGAAGGAAAGAATTCTGTCCCACCCGAAAACAAAAATCATGTATCTTTTCAATAATACAATAACAAAGCACAGATTTAAAAAGTACTGAAGGGTACTGAGTGAAAAATATTTTTATGTCCCACCTGTTCCTAGCTTCCTACTTCATCTCCTCACCAGTGTCAAACACTGTGGGCTCTTTCTTATGGTAGGAGTCCACCGAGATTCTATGTGATGAGTCTTTTACTGAACTGATAATTCTTAAAAAAAAAATACCACAAACAAAACCCAAACAACAAAATAATGCACTCATTCAACTGCTCAAAATCAAGACTGCTTCCGTAGGAATTCAGGTCTCCCTTCCGCCTCTGCCCGTTAAGAGACAACATATTAAAGTTATGTTCTTGACAATGCATGGTGATACGTGTCTGTAATCCCAGCAACTAGAGAGGTAGAGACAGAAGGTGGTTCCAGGTCAGCCTAGGAAAAATCAGCAGGGAACTTATCTGAAAAGCAAAAGCAGGAAAGGACTGGGGGCCTGGCTTCAGTGGTAGAGCGCTTGCCACCTCCAGGCCCTGGGTTTAATCCCTCCCAGCACAGTATTCACACAAAGTTATAGTTCCCTTTCTAGTGACCTGAGGCCTTTGATACTAACTTCCTTCTATGTTAGATAAATTATATTATAGATAGATGAAAGCTTATGTTTGTAGTATAGAAGGTGAGGGCTTGACTCTTCTCTCCATCCTCACTGCCTTTTCTAGCCTCCTAATATAAGCATTTATAGCTAATTCACTGATCAGGCTTTGTATTATTTTGGCAGATAATATGCTCCACTGCTGAGTTACAAACTGGAATTTTTTCCTTTCTTATATAATCTTTGGTTTGCCTGGAGGATACGCCTCACTTTTTCATTGGCTTGGCTTTTTGATATACTCGTCACTGATTTTCCATACACATTTGTCAGGTGTGTTGAAGGCCAATTACAATTTCCAAAAGTGCCACACACCTTTTTCTTTTCTATCTTCCTTCCTTCCTCCCTCCCTCCCTCCCTCCCTTCCTTCCTTCTTTCCTTAATTCTTCCCTCCCTTTCTTCTATCCTGCAGGGTCTCTATGTAGTGACACTAGCCTTGAACTCAAGATCCTTCTACCCTAATCTCTGAGTGTTCAGATTACAGGCATGCACCACTATGCTGAGCACTTTTTGCATTCTCTGTCCTTTACTCTGAGCTGAGTTGCTTGTGCTCTCCGCCTGCACAGAGAGAGCTCTCACCCTCCAACTTGCCTTAATCACCTCACCCTGTTGGGTCTCCTCTTGGGTCTTGTCCTTTTCTTGGTCTATTCTCTCATTTACTGGAGCATATCTTCTAGGAACTTCCTAAGAGAGGGTCATTAGTATTTTGAGTTCCTTGAAAGACTCAGTAGGAGTCAGGTGCTGGTGGCTTGCACCTGTAATCCTAGCTACTCAGGAGGCAGAGATCAGGAGGATTGTGGTTCGAATCCAGCCCCTGGCAATTAATTCTTCAAGACCCTATCTTGAAAATACCCAACACTAAAAAGGGCTGGTGGAGTGGCTCAAGGTGTGGGCCCTGAGTTCAAACCCCAGTACTACAAAAAAAAAAAAAGGAAGAAAAAAGACTCAGTAGGTCTTAAATCTTGTTATATTCTTGATATATCTTGATATTTCCAGGTTAGTAATTCACTTCTTTCTTTCTTTGCTTCTTTGTTTCTTTTTTTCCTTCCTTCCTTCCTTCTCTCTACCCCACCCTTCCTTCCTCCTTCCCTCCCTCCCTCCCTCCCTTCCTCTCTCCCTTCCTTTCTGCAGTACTGGGGATTGAATGCAGGTTCTCTTGATTGCTAGGCTTGTACCCTACCACTTGAGCCATGTCCTCAGTAATCTTTCTCTGCAGAATTTCTCCATCGCCTTTCAGCATCTCATGCTGCACTTGAAAAGTTTAAAGTCATCTGGGTTCCTGATCTCTTTTATGTGATCTTCATTCTTTCTAGAAACTTCGTTTGAGGAATTTTGTGGTAGATCCTTTAAACTTTATTTTGCTAGATATTCACCAGGCCTTTTCAGTTCTTGACAATTTTCTTGTATTTCTTTAATTTTTTCCTTTTAGCAGTAGCAGTCTTGTAATTTTGTATACCTCATATTCCTTTCTTATTACTTTGGTGGAGTTGCAAAAGGAGAGCAGGTAAACGTAGGTGCTTAGTTGGCCCTGTTTAAGCAGGCATCTCTGTCCCAACACCCTCTGAAGGTTCTCTGAAAGAGGAACCTGATGTGACTCCATGGAAAGTATCCTTGCAAACACCAGAAACCACCCAGAAGGGAATCTCTAAGTAGATTGTTCTGTAGGAAAGTGTTGTCAACAAGCCCTCCTTCTTTTTTGACCTCGTTCCTGCCTTGATACCAGAGTTAAAGTGGGAACAGTGGATGTGCAAGAGTCAAGTTTGGGAGAGACAAAGAACAGGACGTGGTGACTGCCTGGCTATGGTGGAGAAGACCAAAGAGAGAATGAGACTCACCAAGAGTTCTGGCCACGGAGCAGGTGAAGGACCCAAGCTCTGAGCCCCCCCTTTTTCAGTGCCCTGCAATCATCTCTCACTGACTCTCTTCTTCCAAATCCAGGTATGATTCCACATGCCCCCTGCTTAGGTGCAGACCAAATCTCAGTCTTGATTATGTTCCCCACCTTTCTCTGCCATCAAAACTTGGCATAAAAAATATTCCTTTTTTAGGCCTGGTCTGTACCCATCTGGCCCTCCATCCATGAAGTAGTTCAGTAGGTCCCAAGCCTGGACATATACAGGCAAGCTTTTAAATATAGAACTGTCCAGCTTTACATATCAGAGGCTCCAGGACGAAGGCCCACAGCCCCGTATCCTGAGCACCGCTCCGCAGCTGCCCAGGCTGGTTTGGAAGCCACTGGGGCAGCTAATGGCCTCTCTGAGGTGGGTGTTACCCTCCCCGTAGAGGGACTCTGTTAGGGAGACACGAAAGGTGACTTCTGCAGTTGTGGCTTTGTTAGGTGATCCTTCAGATTCCTTCCCACCTCACTGATGATGTTCAGTGAGTGGTGTCTGGAGGAGGGAGAAAGATTGCTTCTGTATGTGTTATGTGTTTTTTAAAAAATGCATTTGTTTGAGAATTGATACGTATTGTGTATGTAAATACAGCAATGAAACCTGAAAGTGCTCTAAGATGGGGGCCGAGGGGGTTAAGGAGAATGGCGGGAATGAATCTAATTAAGGTATATTATAAGTACTTACGTTAATAACACCACGTATCCTCCTGTACAACTATAATATGCTAACGATAAAAAGATTTGGTACATAAAAATTGTACATATTACGGGGTACCATGTAATTTTTTTTAATGCGGTACTAGGGATTGAACTCTGCACATGAGCCTTGCCCCAGTCCTTTCTGCTTTTAGCTTGTTTGTTAAATACCATCTTTTGCCCTGATGGCCTTGGATTATGACTCTTCTGTCTCTACCTCCTGAGTAGCTGGGATTATAGGCATGTATCATGATGCCTGGCCCTCTATGTGATTTTTTTGGAGGTACTGGAGTTTGAACTCAGAGCCTACACATTGAACCACTTCACCAGCCCTTTCTGGTGGTGGGATTTTCAAGATAGGGTCTCAGAAACTATTTGCCCTGGGCTGGCTTCAAACCTCAGTCCTTCTGATCTCTGCCTCCTGAGCAGCTCACCTCATAGGCGTGAGCCACTAGCTCCCACCCTATGTGATGTTTTGGTATGTGTGCACATTATGTAATGTTCAAATGAGAGTAAATGTATCAATTCAAACATTTATCTTTTTTTGTGGTGAAAAGATTCAAAATTCTTTCTAGTAGCTTTTTGGAAATATATAGTACATCATCGTAGCCTACACTCACCTACTGTGTGGTGTGTTACACGCTGTTAAAGATAACCATGTCTTTAATTGAACACACGTTCTGATTTAATTTGGTAGTAGCAGTCAAAAGATGATTATCTTTGGAGAGGCTGGGAAGGAAGAGAATGGGATGCCAATCAGGATTCGTTGAACTCCAAAGAATGAACGCCAGAGGGCAGCAAAACACTGTTCAGAGGAAGGTTCCCACAAAATTCAGAAAGGCCCCCAAATAGTGCTATGCTAAATATCTTCTAGAAAGTGCTGTCCTGATGTCAGAGCTGCTTGTACCTTTTTTTTTTTTTAAAGCTAGGTAGATCTTTTTATTTTTTTTTCTTTTATTATTCATATGTGCATACAAGGCTTGGGTCATTTCTCCCCCTGCCCCCACCCCCTCCCTTACCACCCACTCCACCCCCTCCCTCTCCCCCGCCTCAATACCCAGCAGAAACTATTTTGCCCTTATCTCTAATTTTGTTGTAGAGAGAGTATAAGCAATAATAGGAAGGAACAAGGGTTTTTGCTGGTTGAGATAAGGATGGCTATACAGGGAGTTGACTCACATTAATTTCCTGTGCGTGTGTGTTACCTTCTAGGTTGTACCTGAAAGGCTACCTCCATCTGCTCTCTGCTCTTCAGAATTTCCCACATACTCCCTTATCTTCTCATGAAGCATTCCACAGTCTACACTGGGAGTATTTCCACACACCCTGGGCCCCACTGGGGACTGACTCTTCTAGTTCCTCTCCAAACAGTGCTAGCATTGGTCTTTCAGGAAGTGCCACCTCTTCTGGGGAGAGGCAGCTGGAGCAGCTTGTTCCCTCCATCTTGAGGGATGAAGGCCAGAGGTCTCCACCCTCTGGGTCTCTCAGTTAATGGAGAGCCTACCAAGAGCTCCTCCTTCCTCTAGGTGATAGAGTCTAATTCAGGTGATTGCCCTGCTGCATAGACAAAGGTTAAATTGTGTTTGGCTAGATGTTTTACTCTAAACCACCCAAGTCTGTTTCCTCTGCTAACTCTGGGAATGAGCACCCACAATCTCTTCTTAACTAAAACTTCCTATATTCCATCCAAGTTGGGGTTAAAAACAGATGTGCTGCATTTTGGTTGTATAAGGTGGCCAAATATAGCTGTTACTGGCGGAGAGTGGAGCGACTCATCTGGAACTCATCTGGACTTGGTGGCATGTGATGGTTCCGGTAAGAGCTTCGGATGGAAGTGTACTCGGGTTACAGTACTGTTATCCCATGAGTTGTGTGACCTGGAACAGGTCACATAACCTCTTTTTCCTTATTTATAAAATGATGTTGGCCTAGATAGCGGCTCCTAATCAAGACAACAGCTCTGAATCTGACTTGAACCCAGTAGCTCCCTAGGCTCTGTCTTCTTCCACAGAATAATAATTTCGTGTTTTTATTTGCTTGTTTATAACAGTGCTAAGGAGCGAACAGAATTGCAGGTTTGGGGATGCAGCATGTATCTGGGAGGTGGAGTGGAGACGGGTTCTCATCTTCCCCCAGGTGATTCTGGTTTGCTCTCCAGGATGGAGCATCTAGGCTAGACCATTGCTAGTGTTCTTTCTGACATTCATCCATCCGTCCATTTGTTTAGTCACCAAAATTTGATCAAAAATATGCTGAAGTAAAGGTCTTTATTGGTCATTTTGAATCTGCTATAGTAAAAATTTTCCAAGATTACATAGACTTTGTTGAATACACACACAGTATATTCCGGTTAGTAGAGTAATTGGAACTTGTTAGGTTGCATTGATATCATTACTTATTTTATAAATTTCAGTGACTGGATTGTTTTTTACAGAATGAACCCCCTAGGACACATGAGTCAAGAAATGAGTGAAATTGAATCAAGTAGCTGACTCATAAAGTGCTCTGGAAAGAGAACTGGAAGTCCCAGTGCCAGTATCTGCCATCATGGCGGGTTGATTTTGGTAGAGGTTTAGCAGAATGACTTGGTTCCTCATCTTTACTAATTATTACTTTTCAAAGGAGATTATAGAAAACTTACTGCTTATTTTCTGAGATGAAGATTAGGATTAAATTAGACAGTGTGCATAAAAGCACTTTATACAATATGAAGAGCCAGAAAGAGTTCATAGTGTCTAATTACTGTCACCATGCCATCAGGCAGAAGCAGGTGGATTTTTCCTCTTAGACTCTGATTGTTAAAGATAGCAATAGACCAGGTTGGTGAATGATTTCTCTCTTTCACTTTCTGTGAAACTTATGTCTTCTCTTCTCTCTCAGCCAACTCCTCTCCAAAGCTCCCTCCACACAGTATTCATCTCATCCACTAAAAAATGTACCCTGTGGTCCAAAGAACCTCAGCTGAAGCCTTCCCGATTAGAGTTGTTTACTTTCTCTGCAAATGTAAGGTTTTGTAGTGAACTGTGGCTTCGGAGATACAGGAGCTCCATAGTGGTTTATTTGGGATTGACTTTCTAAGAAAACACGGCAGAGTGAGCCTGAGAGATGCTGACCTCAGTGTGCCCTTGGGTTGTCCTCCTCATCCCTTCCCGCAGGCCTGGGGACTTTCATCTCCCTGCTTTGGGCCTCAAATTAAGCCTTTCCTGCTTCATATGTTGAAGGTCCTTTTCCATGCTCTGTTCTTTTCTGGAATGAGGAGAGGGGTTGGTGCATTTGAGTAGAGTGATTATTGAGAAGGCATTTTGAGATCAGATGGACCCATGAAATGAGTCTGGGAGTGAATGTGATGGGTTGTACGGCTCCTCAGCAACACGGCACTCTGTCCCCTCACAGGTCTCTTCCCCAAGGAAAACAGGAGGCATCAGATGAACTTGTGCAGTCGCTTTTAGTGTTAACATTCTAATGAAAGCTCTATAAGAAGCAGAAGCACAATTTGTCCCTAATTTTCTATACCCATGGCAGGGGAAAGTTTCAGAGAACTTGGTAGATGGTCAACACTGTGTCTGGCTCCCTCCTCTTACTCAGCCCCTAAAGTTTCTCAGTGGGCGGGCACATGTTCTGCACAGCAGTGTGTCTTGCTGAGGTCAGGGGGGACACAGGATTTCTATCAGCATTGAATTTCAGGATCAAGGGTCCCCAGGCCCTTGTGGTGGAGACCACAAAAACAATGCCAATTTATCACAGACTGACATCTGTGCAAAAATAAAAATTTACTATTGTGAAAATGAAATAAAAAACTGAATCCAAGTCCTTCTTAAAAATGATTTGATTTTAATTTATATATTGCTCTGTCAAGTTGCTATAAAAGTTTAAGAAGATTCAACTATTGCATGAAATGGTTTTGTAACAAGCGATCATCCCCTGGTGGGGGAGGGTGGGGAGTGTGGCCTACATTTTGGGAAACCCTGCAATAGAGGACATAGCTGGAAGCATCCATCCAGTCCTGGCCCTCCACTGTGTGATGGTGGCTTCAGGCTCCTTACCTGTAGAATAGTAGTCATGACAGTGGCGACCACAGAGACATGCAAAGATTTAATGGGCTGATATGTGCACCTCTTAGAGTAGAACATCGCTCTTATTCCTCAGCCAAATGTGACCAGTCCCAGTTTCACACCAGTTTCTCATGTTGGAGACTCGGCTTTTTTTTTTTTTTGCCTTTTTTTTTATCACTTGGGATAGAACCTGAGCCAGGAATAAGGGCAGAGTTTTTGAGTCACCTGCCCTGTGCTCTTCTCATTAGACAGAAAGACTTTTCTTTTCTTGCAAATACTCCTTTAGATGAATTGAAGCTGTTGGAGCTGCAAACATTTCAGCCTTTTGCTTTTGTTTATTTATGGGTTGCCTATAGTTTTGCTGGAAAAAGGAGAATCAATCAAGCCAATCTGTTTACCTTATTTTATTTCTGGTTAGTTTCTCTTTCTAGTTAAAACATACAAAAATTTTTAGACCCATGGTACAGCAGAGGGATGTTTAGCTCTAAAATAAACTGTTTTATCAAAACTAAAAAACAACAAGGAATCATTTAATCCATGTACATTTTCATTTAGAAACCCCAAATTGTCTTTTAGATTAAGAGCAATATTCATGTTAATTAGTGTGAGTAATCTTATTTCTGGTGACCTTTTAGGTTTTGACATGTTCTAATTTATTAGTGAAATTTTTTTATTTTTTGGCAGTATTGGGATTTGAACTCAGGGTCTCATACTTGCTAGGCAGGCACACTACCACCTGAGCCACTCTGCCAAACCTAATGTGATGTTTTAAAGCATTTCACTGAACATTCTCTCAAGCCATTGACCAAGGTCAATTCTATAGCATATAGTACTAACAGGCTAAAATCACCATTTTACTGGATTCCATTAGAACTTGGCCTCATGTTTGCATTGGACTTTCCCCAAACTACAACAAAAGCATAACAAAACTGGGTAAAAATCTCTGTTTGCATTATGAATCCTACTTCTTCTTTGGCTGGTGATTTGTTTTGGAGTTGTCTTTCGCAGTGTTTTTACTTGAGCAAAAATAAAGACTATGCTGCATGTCTGTGTTTCAATGCCTCAGTCCTTCAGGAAAAGCTTGTGCGGATGAGCAATTGGCCTTTGTCTGTGTGTGCACTTACAGAGTAAATAAGCAGCCACAAATGCAGCATAACAACGTCATTCATAGGGATCTCATTTTTCTGGGGTGATTTCTAGTGTCTTAACTGTGTATTGCTGGACTTAATCTGCTCATGAGTTATAAAAAAAGTAAATGAATGATGAGAACCTGCCATTCACAGGGTTGGGAATCCACTGCAAATGTGGGTGGGTATTTCCTTCACCATGGCCCTTGCCCCTGCCAAAGGTATGCCCAGGGCTCCTTGCCCTTTCTGAGCTAGTGACTGACTGCTCCATTCCTTAAAATCCCAACTGAGCAATTGCAAGCTATGTTCCTTAATGAACTGAGGACTGCCACACTGCCAACTCAGAGTAATTTTTGGTCCCATGTGTACTAAAGTACTAAAGTACTAAAGTTCCTTCAGCGTCTGCCCAAAAGGCATCTCAGGGCCTAGACTGGCATCCTGGATGCCTGATTGTGGGGACAGTGGGCAGATGGTACTGTGGACCCCTCCTCTGTCTTTCTCTGGGATGTCAGGTGCCTGGAGGTGTCTGGAGATGGAACACAGGGTAGTATTAATCTAGTTGCAGTTCATGAGACTCGCAATTGGGTTGCACACATAGGAGATTTGACTGTGGCTTGCATTTATTTCTAGGATCAATCCTCAGAAAACCAACCCCAAGCACAAACTGGCTCACTGGAGTCCCCTTTTAGCAGAATCTAGACTCTGTTTTTCCCCCTGTTATTCTCATAAAAGGCTGAAACTACTTCTCTGTCCTTTTTTCTGCCTCTTCCGGGCAAAGAAAACCCCAGATCTGGGTCCCATTTCTCTGAATTTCCAGTTTTTACTAGTTCATTGCCAAGTACTTCCTCACTTTCTTATTAGCTCTTCTATGAAAATATTTTTTTTGTTGGGATTTCTCAAATTGTATGAGGTGTTTATTTTATTTTTATTATCATATTATGGTTGTATTGGGGTACACTGTGACATTTACAAAAGTGCTTACCATATATCTTAGTTAGATTCATCCTTCCATCATTCTCCTTTATCCCTCATTGCCCCCTTCTTAGAATAGTTGCAGCAGCTCTCCATTGTCCATTTTCTACATGAATATGTAACATTAACACCATATTCACCCTCCTTCCCCTTTCCTTAGATCCTCCCTCCTCCTGCTGGCACCAACCGTACTAGAATTGTTTTTTTCTAAATAGCCCTGCTCTTTGTGGTAAGAATCACAGAACCATTAGTCTGGCGTTTCCACCTGCTATAGTTATAGAGAGAGACAAGTCCAGGATCAATAAGTCCTGTTGAGGTATTGTCTTCTTGATGACAGTTTTGTACTTGACATTGAGACATGAGCATGTACTGTCTATCACACTAGTGAAATCAGGGTGGTAAATTTAATCTGTTAACAGAAGCAAAGAAAGGTGGAGCCAGGAAGAGAAGCAAAATGAATGGGAAGATAAATTCTCTAAAAGTGAGAGGAGAAAGAACCTTTAGATCCTGAAGCAGGTAGCCACTCATGACCCCTGGGCACTGCTTGAGTGTCTGAGATGATTACCCTGCAGGGAGGTCTTGGCAACCACTGTCCCCAGCTGGTGAATGGGGGAAGGTCTGCCCCATGTGGGAGGGCATGGAAATAGGCCAAGCCTTTCTTTGACACTTGCTGGTCTTCCATGTGGGCTCTTCTACCCTCACGGCCCTGTGTTCTCCTAATGTAAGCAGTCAGTCCCTCTTGTGTGGTGAGCTGATAAGTGATTAGACATTAGAGTGCTAGTGACTGAAGGGCATTTCATTTGAGTTAAGTTCAACAAGTGGGTGACCATATGACACATGCCAAGCATCTCTAACCACTGAAGTAAAGAAAGAAATATAACACATTCTCATCCTTTTGTTTTAATGGCAGATGCTAGGCACTGAGGCAGGGGCGGGCAGACAGCAAGAATGAATAAGTTGACCCTGAACTTTTATTTTTATTTTTTATTTATTTATTTATTTTTTAATTCCATTTTGCACTCTTTTTTTTTTTTCATTTTTCTTTTATTATTCATATGTGCATACAAGGCTTGGTTTATTTCTCCCCCCTGCCCCCACCCCCTCCCTTACCACCCACTCCACCCCCTCCCGCTCCCCCCCTCAATACCCAGCAGAAACTATTTTGCCCTTATCTCTAATTTTGTTGTAGAGAGAGTATAAGCAATAATAGGAAGGAACAAGGGGTTTTGCTGGTTGAGATAAGGATAGCTATACAGGGCATTGACTCACATTGATTTCCTGTGCATGGGTGTTACCTTCTAGGTTAATTCTTTTTAATCTAACCTTTTCTCTAGTTCCTGGTCTCCTTTTCCTATTGGCCTCAGTTGCTTTAAGGTATCTGCTTTAGTTTCTCTGCATTAAGGGCAACAAATGCTAGCTAGTTTTTTAGGTGTCTTACCTATCCTCACCCCTCCCTTGTGTGCTCTCGCTTTTATCATGTGCTCATAGTCCAATCCCCTTGTTGTGTTTGCCCTTGATCTAATGTCCACATATGAGGGAGAACATACGATTTTTGGTCTTTTGAGCCAGGCTAACCTCACTCAGAATGATGTTCTCCAATTCCATCCATTTACCAGCGAATGATAACATTTCGTTCTTCTTCATGGCTGCATAAAATTCCATTGTGTATAGATACCACATTTTCTTAATCCATTCGTCAGTGCTGGGGCATCTTGGCTGTTTCCATAACTTGGCTATTGTGAATAGTGCCGCAATAAACATGGATGTGCAGGTGCCTCTGGAGTAACAGTCTTTTGGGTATATCCCCAAGAGTGGTATTGCTGGATCAAATGGTAGATCGATGTCCAGCTTTTTAAGTAGCCTCCAAATTTTTTTCCAGAGTGGTTGTACTAGTCTACATTCCCACCAACAGTGTAAGAGGGTTCCTTTTTCCCCGCATCCTCGCCAACACCTGTTGTTGGTGGTGTTGCTGATGATGGCTATTCTAACAGGGGTGAGGTGGAATCTTAGTGTGGTTTTAATTTGCATTTCCTTTATTGCTAGAGATGGTGAGCATTTTTTCATGTGTTTTCTGGCCATTTGAATTTCTTCTTTTGAGAAAGTTCTGTTTAGTTCACCTGCCCATTTCTTTATTGGTTCATTAGTTTTGGGAGAATTTAGTTTTTTAAGTTCCCTGTATATTCTGGTTATCAGTCCTTTGTCTGATGTATAGTTGGCAAATATTTTCTCCCACTCTGTGGGTGTTCTCTTCAGTTTAGAGACCATTTCTTTTGATGAACAGAAGCTTTTTAGTTAGTCTAGACATCATCAATAGCTATAGCAAGGTAGCAGGATATAAAATCAACATAGAAAAATCATTAGCATTTCTATACACTAACAATGAGCAAACGGAAAAAGAATGTATGAAAACAATTCCATTTACAATAGCCTCAAAAAAAATCAAATACCTAGGTGTAAACCTAACAAAAGATGTGAAAGACCTCTACAAGGAAAACTATACACTTCTGAAGAAAGAGATTGAGGAAGACTATAGAAAGTGGAGAGATCTCCCATGCTCATGGATTGGTAGAATGAACATAGTAAAAATGTCTATACTCCCAAAAGTAATCTACATGTTTAATGCAATTCCCATCAAAATTCCAATGACATTCATCAAAGAGATTGAAAAATCTACTGTTAAATTTATATGGAAACACAAGAGGCCACGAATAGCCAAGGCAATACTCAGTCAAAAGAACAATGCAGGAGGTATCACAATACCTGACTTCAAACTATATTACAAAGCAATAATAATAAAAACAGCATGGTACTGGCACAAAAACAGACATGAAGACCAGTGGAACAGAATAGAGGATCCAGATATGAAGCCACACAACTATAAGCAACTTATCTTTGACAAAGGAGCTAAAAATATACGATGGAGAAATAGCAGCCTCTTCAACAAAAACTGCTGGGAAAACTGGTTAGCAGTCTGCAAAAAACTGAAACTAGATCCATATATATCACCCTATACCAAGATTAACTCAAAATGGATCAAGGATCTTAATATCAGACCCCAAACTCTTAAGTTGATACAAGAAAGAGTAGGAAATACTCTGGAGTTAGTAGGTATAGGTAAGAACTTTCTCAATGAAATCCCAGCAGCACAGCAACTAAGAGATAGCATAGATAAATGGGACCTCATAAGACCCTGAACTTTTAAATACAAATTGGAACATTTTGTAGTGAAGGGGGATACTAAAAAATTACAGTGGAACAGTGGAAAGGAAGATGTAAGGTCACCTTATCATAAAGAAGGCTATAAGAGCAGTAAGAAGGGGCTATTTAGAGTAGACTGGTCTAGCCAGTAGTTGTGGGTGGGGGCTTAGAGCAGAATTCCAAAAGGCCACTTAGTAGAGGTAGTGCTTGAATTGAATCTCGAAGCCTGAATCACTGCAAGTTACATCAAGAATTCTGGAGAAAGAACAGCATTTTCCACAGATGACATGACTGATGGAATCTAAGATGTGATGACCCCAGGGAGTGCCCCAAAAGAAAGTTTCTGAATCATATGACTTTGAGGGACCACATGTAGACTCTTTGCTTAATGAGCATTTATCATTTGTAGAGGCAGCAAAAGTCACTTGGTAGTTCACTCAGCCTCATTTTGGAAAAATAAAAGATCAGCTGATTCTCTCACAACTCTTAGAAGCAAAGAGAAGCAGCTTCTTCCTCCTCCTCTTCCTCCTTCTTCTTCTTTCTCTCTCTCCCCTCCCCCCCTCCCTCTCCCTTCCCCTCTCTCCTTTCCTTCTCTCTCTTTCCAAAGTAAGTAAACCTTATCTTCGAGCCAAGGTTGTACCAAGGTTAATTCCAGACTATAGGACAGCTAATCTTCTTGGATAGCTCTCAGTATTAGACAAATCAAAATTTTTTGCGTTAGAGCTAAATGTTGTCTACTTGAAGTCAGGTTTCTTCACCTTGTCTCTACCCTGAGTCTTCACTTCTTGCTAGCTTTCTTTCCTAATTACTTCACTTGCATTTACTTCCTCACCTGCTGAGAGCATTTTCTCACAGTAGCATAATTGCATTGCTATGCCTTATATTTTGCTACTACCTTGGGAGTAGTTTGCTGCAAATAAGGACATTTACAATCCCTGGGAGGTGTTGAAATAGTTCCCAAATAGCAGACATGCAAACTCTTTGCCTGATTAGCTGCTACTTATTAAAACATATGGTTCAAGGACTGAGTTCTCAATTTTATGTTTCCATAAAGTACTGTATGGTCTTGTATAATGAGGCAAATTGCAGAATACTGATGTTTATGAAGCAGTCAAGTCTGTAGATTTCACAGGCACAGACCATGAATTTTATCTTGGAGTTTCAAGTTAGTATAAGCTTTTTGCATTATGCATTTTCAATATCTTTTGCTATTGTAAAGCTCGAGCTGTATTTGTTCCCCTTGTTGGATTACGTCTCAGTTTTCTGTAGCAAGGAGATGTTTCTGGGTACAGTCAAAGTGGAGTTTTCCTTTCCAAATTTTGCCACTAAAATCTCAGTGTCTGGTTGCTATGGGTTGGATTGTGTCCCTGAAAAAGATATTTTGTAGTTTTGACCTCCAGTACCTTAGATTGTGACCTTATTTGGAAATAGATTGATTGTGGATATAATTAGTTAAGATGAGGTTATACTGGAGGAGGTTGCACCCCTAATCCAATGTGACTGGTGTCCTTATATGAAGATGGCCACGTGAGGACACAGACACACAGGGAGAATGCCATGGATTAGAGTGATGTATTTAGATGCTGAGGAAAGTCAAATTGCTGGTGAACCACTGGGAGTTCCAGAAAGGAAAGGAAGTCATTCCCTATAGGTTTCAGAGGGAGCGCGGCCCTGCTAGCACCTTCTCAACACATTTCTGTTGTGTAAGCCACTCAATTTTTCACACTAGTTCTGGGAAACTAATGGCGATTGATGCCTGAGCCTATGGTTTCCTGGACTGGATCCAAAGTGACCTGGATGATGTAATGTGGCCTGATAAAAAAAGGGGTGGATAACTGTCCTTCACACATGCAGGCTCCTCCACCTGCAATGTTTCAAGCCTTCTACATGATGACTGTTCTTCTCAGTGACTTCCTCCTGTCTCCTGCTCTTAGCTTCAGTCCCTTTGTTGGTGGGTGGAGGGATGGGCAGGGTGCTCATGGTTCTGACGTGTGCTGGCACACGACTCAGACAGGGCCCAAATTGGTCCATCTCTGGAGTGAATGCAGAGGCACTGTGCAGAAAGGTCTTTCTCTCTCCCTTGGTGCGGCTAAGCTTGGGAATGAGGCAGCCATCCATGTTTTTCTACAGTGGAGAGGGCCTATCTATGGTTAGTGAGCCTCAGAAGACCCAACTTTTGTTGTCTCTGGGGCTCATGCCAGGTCTCTGATTCCTGCAGTTCTGACTTCTGTCTTGGAGATATTCCAGGTTCTTCCTGGCCACAGGATTCACTGCATTCCAGTTTTGCTTGAGCTGGTGAGAATTCCTTCCTGCCATTTTCAACAACCCAGACCCACCTACAAGTCTTTCCTGAATCCTCCTCTCCTTCTCCAGGTGAAAATTTTTTTTCTTTTTTCTTTTGTTTCTGTTTCATCTTATAGATCACCCTGTTAAAATTCTGGTTGGCAATTCTTTTGGTTTGCATGTTGTTGGATCCCATTACACCATCAGTTTTTTGAGTGAGGAGCTTCACACTATTTATTTATTTTCTTAGGACTGTGCCTAGAGTTTATCTGGGACTCTAATGTTTTGGGGTGACTGACTGCCTAAATGATAACATGAATAATTAAATAGCTCTACTGGGATCAACAGAATGTTTAATTGGCACAGAGCCTTAGCGTTGCCCCTAATCTAGTAGTTTTCAAAGTTTGGAAGCAGAAGTCTAGGTAGAAGCCCACGTATAAAGAGCATGGGAGTGGAGTTGCTAAGGTTGCGTGAGCTGGATGGCCCAGATGCTGCCTTTTCTCTCTGCCCCCTGACCAAGTCCCTCCAGATGGCCTCTGTGGAACTTTCTGGGTTTGGTAGGTCACCTATTGGTGACCATCTCATTTACACTCACAGAGTTTCAGTTTTTCCCACCTGGTTTTCCTTCTTCTTCTTTTTTTTTTTTTCTTTTTATTCTCCTTTTACTTTATCATTTTTACACTTACTTACATGTGTATACATTATTTGTGCTACTTCCCACACACCCCTCCCTGCCTCCGGGCAGACCCTGTTCTGCCCTCTTCTCTGATTTTGTTGAAGAGAAAACATAAGAGATAATAAGAACAACATATTGTTTTTGCTAGTTTGAGATAAAGATAGCTATACAGAGAGATTCCCAGCATTGCTTCCATGCACTTGTGTATTGCAACCCACATTGGTTCATCTCTGCCAGACCTCTTCACTACTTCCTAGTCCCCATAGTGGCCTCTGCCAATTTAAGATTGCTTTATTTGCTCCTAAACAGGGAGCACATCAACCACATTCAAGTTTTAGGTTTCCTTTCCTTTCCCTATTTCTCCTGTGCATGTTTTCTCCTTAGTGTGTGACCCATGTCCAATAATATTACTGCATTTGTTTTGGGTCTATAATCCACATATGAGGGAGAACATGTGATTTTTGGCCTTCTGAGCCTGGCTAACTTCATTTAAGATGGTGTTCTCTAGTTCCATACATTTACTTGCGAATGACAAATTTTCATTCTTCTTTCTGGCTGAGTAAAATTCCATTGTGTATAAATACCACATTTTCTTGATCCATTTGTCAGTAGTGGGGCATTTTGGTTGTTTTTATAGCTTGACTATTATAAATAGTGCTGAAGAAAACGTGGATGTGCAGGTGCCTTTGTAATAACTTGAGTTGCATTCCTTCAGGTATATCCCTAGGAGTGGTATTGCTGGAGCATATGGCAGGTCTCTTAGTTGCTGAGCTGCTGGAGTTCTACTGAGGAAGTCCTTGCCTATACGTATCGTTTCCAGAGTACTCCCTGCTGTTTCCTGTACTAACTTCAGAGTTTCCAGTCTGATATTAAGGTCCTTAATCCACTTTGAGTTGATAGTAGTACAGGGTGACAGGCATGGATCTAGTTTCAGTTTTCTGCAGGCAGACAACCACTTTTCCCAGCAACATTTGTTGAGGAGGTTATCTTTTCTCCATTGTATGCTTTTTGGCGCTTTGTCAAAAATAAGGTGGGCATAGCTCTGTAGATTCATATCTGGGTCCTCTATTCTGTTCCACTGGTCTTCATGTCTGTTTTTGCATCAGTACCATGCTGTTTTTATTGCTATGGCTCTGTAGTATAGTTTAAAGTTGGGTATTGTGATACCTCCAGCATTGCTCTTTTTGCTGAGTATTGCCTTGGCCATTCGCGGTCTCTTGTGTTTCCAAATGAGCTTTAGGATAGATTTTTCAATCTCTGTGATGAATGTCATTGGGATTTTGATGGGTATTGCATTGAACATGTGTATTTCTTTTGGTAGAATAGCCATTTTTATTATGTTGATTCTGCCAATCCATGAGCATGGGAGATCTTCCCACCTTCTGTAGACTTTCTTGATCTCTTTCTTACTGGTTTGTAGTTCTCCTTGTAAAGGTCCTGGTTTCTCTTCTTTATAAAATGGCTGTAAGAAATCATAAGATGAGGGTTAGGGTTATGGCTCTAGTGGTAGAAGACCTGTCTAGCAAGTGCAAGGCCCTGAGTTCAAACCCAGTACCACCAAAGAAAAAGTTAATGCTACCATACTACAACCCTCTTTCTCATCATCATCTCTCTCTGTCTCTTTATCCTCCCCATACATGCAAAAGCGCAAGGCCCTGAGTTCAAATTCCAGTACCTCCAAAGTTGATACTACTGTACTACAATCATCTCTCTCTCTCTTTCATACACACACACACACACACACACACACACACACTCTAAGGTTAAGGTCCTGGTAAAAATACTAAAGAGGATGGGCTCAAAGTCTCATAGAATCACCTATGGATTTCATAATAGCTGTAACTTTTTGGGAATAGGATCAGATCAAAGGATTCAAATTTGACCAAAGTTTATATGGGAGAACTGCCCTTCCAAATTATAGCAGCTTCTCCCAACCCTTTTCAATTCAATCTCCAACCTCCCACCGCCATCATCAGAATGTTCCATGTTACATCACAAATCATTACCCTGCCAAGAGAGGTTAAAAACAAATATGGTAATATGATCTTCTTTCTCCACTTAAAAAATGTTGTTAAAGTTTCAACTTATCTTCCTTTGTAGTGTTACTAGTGTCTGGTATCATAAATCTCCTAGTTTTTGGTAACAGAAAACTCCTCAGATACATGTGAATACTCCCACCATCTTGTCATCAGGGTGGCCCTTTACTAAGTGTGATATTAGTAAACAAGTCTTGAGGCTGCCAAGTCTACCAACAGAAGATCCGTAGACCCCACATTAAGATGGGGTTTCTGAATTCACTTGACCAAATTTTAATTAGTGAAAAAGCACCAAAAGGAACTTACAAAATAATATGCACACATGAATTACAGTAGATAGCAAAATATGGAATTGGTAGGAATTGATTACTGCAAGAAAGAATCACATTTTATTAAAACATTTTTATATTATATATATAACAAGACAAAATTAGATAAGTGAGCATTTTATCAAGAATAAAAGATAAACTATATAAACATAAAACAAAAATATATTTTATAATTTTTACTGAGAATAAGTTTTTGATCATTTTTCTGTGTCTGCTAAATGTTATAGCATTCCTGAATCAGATTCTTGCATCTAAACAATGTAGTCCAGTTTTACATATTTTAAATTGCAGTCTAATGTGAAAATTCCATTTTGTTTTAGGAATGTTACATGTTCAATGCTTAATAAAAAAAAATCTGTTGCTATTTTAAGATGATTCACATTTTAGACTAACCATTTCTTAGGAGTCAGCTGCTGTTGGAGCAACCTGCCTTGGAGATGTGATTTGCCCTCTAATTGAATAGAAAGCTCTCAAAAGAAGTACAAATGACTAATAAACACATGAAGCAATGTTCAACATCCCTAACCATAAAGGAAACACAAAGCAAAACTTCACTGAGATTCTATCTCACCCCTGTCAGATTGGCTAGCATCAAGAAAACAACAAAAGCTGATGAGGATGTGGGGAGAAAGGAACCCCTCATACACTGTTGCGGGGAATGTAAACTTTTGCAACTGCTATGGAAATCAGTATGGAGGTTCCTCAAAAAACTGAAAATAGAGCTATGATACAATCCTGCTGTACCATTCCTGGGCACATATCCTAAGGAAGGTAAGTCAGCATACAGTACAGACACCTGCACACTCATGTTTACTGCAGCGCGCTATTCACAATAAGCAAGCTATGGAATCAGTCTAGGTGTCCATCAACTGGTGAATGAATAAAGAAAATGTGGTTCATATACACAATGGAGTATTATCTATCAATAAAGAAGAATGAAATTATGACGTTTGTAGGAAAGGGGATGGAACTGGAGAGCATGATCTAAGTGAAGTAAACCAGGCTCAGAAAGACAAAGGCCACATGTTTTCTCTCATATGTAGAACCTAGACCTAAAAAAAAAGAAAAGAAAGAAATGACTTGAGTGTAAAAGAGTGACTTTTTTTTGGGAGGGGGAGGGTGAACCATTGGGAAACAGAGGGGAAAGGAGAGGGCGATGATGGGTGAATATGATTGAATTACATTATATGCATGTAAGAAAACAGAGTAATGAAAACCATTAAAATTGTATTAAAAGGGGGGGGAAGCTAAGGAAGATAATAGGGGGAATGAATTTGATTGAAGTATATTATATTCACATATGAAACTATCACAATGACGCCCCTTTGTAAAATTAATATATGCTAATGAAAATTAAGAAAAACAGATATGATGTGCCCCTGCCCAGGATCAACAAGAAGTTACACGCCAGCTCACCTTTTGCGTGAATGCCTGGCCCCTCCCATCCTATCTGCCTGTGGGAATACCCCGGGTCAGGTGGTCTCTCAGGTGACTATATAATACAGTGTTTCATTGCTTGGAGACTGCAGTGGTTGCACCATTGACTTCATAACAGCTTTTCAGGAAAGCCAAGGTCATGCTGATTTTATAAACATTAAACTTATGAGAAAAACTTCATCTTTGAAGCAGGGAAATAAGCTACAGGAATGTGTTTAGCATTTAAAAAAATATATATATGAATTTGAGAGTGTATCTATACACACACATAAAGAAAATACTACATACTGCATACCATTATATATTATGCATATACACTATTATATATTATACAGAATATATACCCTATATAAAGTGTATATATATATATACTATTACTACATTATTCCCATTCTGTATTTGGAACATAACTTGGAAACACTGCTCTACATCAAAAACAAATCCAGGATGGCACTGAGTAGCAAAATGACCCTCCTAAATGTGGTATGAGCCAAATTGGTGAGGATGGCTGTGAGGCTGGCTGAAACCCTTGCTGATGGCAGATCAGGGCCCTTCAGCAAGATGTAAGCATAACACCCCCCTCTCCATGGGTGTCTCCACCAGAGGGAATTTGTATAAAATCTGGGCAATTATTCTGAAAGCCACAATAGAACAGCTGGGTCTTGTGTGATTTTCCACATTTGTTTCTGCTTAGTTGAGAACAGGACACTGCAGATGGCTACTCATCATATGAATTTTAAGGTTTGGCAGTCATCTCTTGGCCATTAGGGTAAACTTCTGAGAAGGGCCAAACTCTTTTGGCCTAAAATTTAGTCTTTGTCCTCTCCTCTTTTTCTCTGTCACTCACCCCTTACCACCTACCCATGTGCTCTTGTTGCTCTGTCATGTGTTGGAAGAGCCTTGGGTGGCATTTCTCAGTATGTCACCATACTTCCTCAACTGCAGATTCCTGGAAAAGTCAATACTTTTGGTTGTTTCAGGTTCTACTCTAATCTCCTATAGAAATTTGTTCAAACCAAGAAGAGGACATTGCTTTAGATATACTAAGCGTTAGAATGTTAGCTGAATTCAGCCTGGGATTTGGGGTGAGGGAAGCAGGCAAGGACTGGGACACTATGGAGGTCACTGCACCTGGCTTCAGGACAGACATTTTTTAGAGAACCCATAGAGTAGACCATGTGGGGGCATCTAGAGGTTGCTTACTGATACTGCTCGATTGATTTTTCAGTTTTCTGGTGATGCTTCTTAGTCTTTTAAATATTCATGTCTCCATGTTTCAATAAGGAAGTCTCAGTTGGAGTCTCTGGGGACATGGATGAAGGAGCAGGTAGAACGCCTTGAATATTCTACAGTCTCTGCTTGCTGGCATTTATTGGAACCATGTTCTTTTAACTTTGATGACTTTCCGTGAGGGGTGGGGGTGGGGAATGACTTTGTCCTCTGCCCTAGGGGACACTTGGAGAGGGTGTTACTGGCTTCTAGGGGATGGAGGCCAGGGACAGTGCTAAATGTCCTACAGTGCCTTGGACATCTTCTAAACAAAGAATTATATTAATGGTGTTGACATCAAGAAGCCCTGCCATAGAGACCAAAACTCAAGAAGGTCACACTGTGTGTGCAAGTTTAGTCATTAGGGACTTCCAGTCATTGCACATCATGAAGATCTCTTTAAGAAGGCGTGGCATATCCTGAAATAGAACAACGTCCATCGACGTCAAATGCTCCAAGTGGATACAAACGCTCACATCAACAGTGGCTTTCTTACCTAAACACCATTTGTCAAAGCACAAAGCCCTTCATACAGCTGGCATTCCAGGAGCCCCACCAGGACATGTCATGTGAGTGTAAACAGGATAAGCCTCCTCAGCTGCAGTGTTGTTTACCAAGAACCTGCTAGAGTAAACCAGTGGGTTAAGGGTAATTCAGAGAGCAGCAGTGATCACTGGGCCCTTCCTTTTGCTGAGAGCCATCCCCTGTGGGGGTGCCCTGACAGGTGCTGTCATCTCACTTGCCAAACAGGGAGGACTTTGCAGTGAGTTCCAAGGGGATGAGGACCTGTGGTGGCAGACTCCCCTCGGAGAGAGAGGAACCCACTTACAAGCCAGTCTAACCGTCTTCCTGGCTCTGAGCTGACCAGGTCCTGGTCTCAGTGTCCTTGCGTGCTGGCATTTATTAAGAACCTTGTTTTTTTTTTTTTTTTTGAACTTTGAGTCTATATAGCTATACATCAGGGAGTATGTGACTGAGCTGAGAATGAAATGTGGAAGAGTTGGGTTTTGTTTTTTCCCCATAAATGAAGAAAATACTCTTTAAAATTTTTGTGGAAACTGTACAAGAGTTTTTCTTGATTCCCATCTTCAGAAGGTCAGTGGGAGGAAAAGTTCTTAGTTGTGATAGGAAAACATAAGCCAGCTGGGCAGTGCTCAGAGATCCTGCACTAGCCCAGTAAGAGTCGGTGCATCCCTGTTTGACAATCGTAGATCAAATTTTTGTCTAATCTCTGGCCAGCCTGTTCGAGCTAGAGAAAGGTCCTGTTTAAGTGCAGCAAATGCCACCCAGAAAAACAGGTGAGTTGTTGCATAAGCGGTCCCATTTCAGCTGCACCTTTCCTGTTATTTCCTTCTGCTTTTTGCTTTACCGAACAAACCATAAAAGTTATGGTTGGTCCTCAGTACAGTAGTTAGCAGTCCAGACATCAGGTCCAGGTGTAGCCAACCATGCCTGTAATTCCAGCTACTTGGGAGGTGGAGATTGGGAGGATCTCTGTTTGTGGCCAGCCTGGACAGTTACTGAAATCCCATCTCAACAAACAAGCTGAGCATGGTGATGTTCATTATAATCCTAGCTCCACAAGAGGTGTAGGCAGGAGGGTTGTGGTGTGTGGCAAAAAGAACCAAACTCTATCTGAAAAATAACTAAAGCAAAAAGGGCTGGAGGCATTGCTCAAGTGACAGAGTACCAGCCTAGCAAGCATGAGGCCATGAGTTCAAACCCTAGTACTACCAAAAAAAAAAAAATCCAGAATTTAGACTCTGAAGGTTCAAATCTCACCTCTGCTACTTAGTTAGTAGCTGAATGTTCTCAGGCAAGTTATAAAACCTTTTTTTGTGTCTTTTTCCTCATCTGTAGACTAAGGAGGAAATACTTATATCTGCCTTGTACTATTGTGCTGAGTTAAATGACATTATTTGCAAAGAGCATGTAGAAGTTTCAGGTGAATGGTGTGAATACTGTATTTGTGAAATAAAGTGACATCTTACAACAGAAGCTCTAAATTTTCACATTAGGTAACAGATTTTGGAGTGTGGAGCTGACTCCTCAAAGGGAACGGGTATCCTAAAAGTTAACGTGCATTTACCAAACGACCCCAGTGCCTACCTGCAGGGCTGATTTTCACGGGTTTGCATCTCAGGGCTGCACACGCAGCAGCATAGTTTAAGTCTGGGAAAAGGCTTTTAGTGGTTTTCATCGGACTGGCACTGGACCATCATGTCTTCTTGTCCATTGTGTGTGCGTGATTTTGGACTAACTGCAAAGTGGGTAAAAGAGCTTTTCTGGGGAAGGGAGCCGGGGTGTCTGAGGACAAGCCCTGCAGTCCATCTGACATGGAGGTGACTACAAAAATTCAGGCAGGAGCTGACAGAGCCTGGTTCACAGGTGTGGTTAGGATGGAGTCAGGAGCTGGAGCCAGCTGCAGGACAAAGCTGTCCTCAGGGTTGGAGGACAGAAGAGGTGAGGCCAACTGAGAGGGAGACTTAGGAGAATCGGTATTTGCTGTCTGTGTAGAGGGTTTAGTGACCAGTTTTCATGGCGCACTCTGCGGGGCGATGAGTGCCAACTCTCCCATCTGGTGGCTCCTGGACTCCTTCATGCCAAAGTCATGGCCTCCAACCTCTCCAGATGCTGGCATTTGGGGGCCTCTCCAGGGAACACCAAGCTTCTTTCTTGTTACCCCTGCAGCAAAGCCTACCAGTGGACAAGCAGTGTTGGTGCACAGAAGCTTCCAGTCCCCATTCTAATCCTCCCTTAGATGTGAAGAGCAAGTCAGGGACCTCCCAGTCCAGGGCTCATGGAGCCAGGTGTGGCCACAGGAAGGAGGAGGCCAGTGTCCCCAGCCCCCCCACCCCCAGCAGTGTCTCCTCCACCTGCCTTTGGAGCCTTCTTCTGCTGTGGAGCAGACGGATGGCATAGGTACTCTGGAGAAAACAGATCACAAGCAAACAACCACCAAGTAACTTGGAAAACAATTCTACACAAATGGCTTGCCTACTTCCTTGAGGGCTGATAAAGTTCAATCAAAACTAGAATTAAAAAACACAAGTGCTGCCCCACACAGGCAGGGCCACCACAGGCTTGGGTATCTGAGAGAGAGGATTTAGAAATATCAAACTCAGTGCTGACTATAGCACTTTGACTGATCTACTTTCCTGTTGTCCTCACGATGTCCTATGGGCAATATTCTTGGTTTTCAGGGTGGAAGAGTGAAGAAGAAAATGGAAAGGAGCTAGTTCAAGGGGAAGTAGAGTTGGATTACAACTGGCTGTCGAAGGCTGGTAACCATCCCCATCTCTAACTCCTCTCTGTCCTCTCTCATCTGGGAAGCAATGAGAAAGGCTGGTGTAGAGGAGGTGAAGCAGAACAGGACAGACCCACTGCTCATATCTGACTTATTGAGGGGTCTGCCTTCTGCTTGCTGAGATAAAGCCAAAAAGCTGAGAACCAGATGGTCAGGCATGGCCACTGTGTCCTGAATGGCCTCCTCCCTCATTCCTACAAGGAACTTTTCAGGCCTTAGCTCTTCCCTAAGGACTTCTATGGGTCCTCAGAAATCTCACGGAAGCACAGGATGGCCAAAGCTGTTAAGGGAAGCTTTTTCAAGTTGTTTGCTGGCTGCCCAGTGGGCAGGGCTGTCAGTTTTGTTGCCAGAATATTTTACACTGGACAATGTATGGGCTGAAACCATGCCCCCCTACCAAATGTACCGAGTCATAGGCGAAAGTCTGAATGCTCAGTACCTGTGTCTGTAAGCATATTTGGAAATAGGGTTTTGCAGATGTTGTTCGTTAAGGTTAGGTCTTTAGGATGGGCCCTAATCCAATACATGGTGTGCTTATAAAAGGCGGAACTTGGACACAGACACACACCCACGAGGACGAGGATGCTGTGTGAACATGAAGGCAGAGATGAGGGTGATGCTTCTACACACCAAGGAATACCAAAGATTGCCAAAAACTCACAAGATGCAGGAGAAAGACAGAATAGATTCTTCCTCACAGTCCTCAGACAGGACCAACCCTGCCAATACCATGATCCCAGACTCCTGGCCTCCAGAATGGTGAGAAAATAAATTTCAGTTGCTTAAGCCACCCAGTGTGTGGCACTTTGTGACAGTAGCCCTAACAAATGAACATAGGCACCAGTGTTTGAACTTTCTCGAAATAAACAAGCACACTCCTCCCTGACAGATTGATTTGCCATATTGTCCATATAACACTGTTGGCTTTGGCCAATAATGTTTTGTACAGTGACCCTTGGTCTCGTTCTGCTACAGGTCCCCCTATACTTCTCCAGTGGAAAATTTCCTTGCTTCTCCAGGCCATGTGTAGGGAGATGGAGAATGGAGTGCTTTGTTTAGAATTTGCGTGGTAACATAAATAACGAGCATATGGAGAATTTTTAAGCCAGAGGCATTTCAGAATTAGGCAAGGGAAGAGAGACTTCATTTGTCAAAGCCATTTCCTGTTCAAATTCATTATAAGCTTCCCTACATCCTCCCTTCCCCCCAATCCCCAAATATGTAAGAGGCTTTCTTAGCAGCGTAGGCCCAACAGGATATTGCACGAAATGGATAAGAAAAAAATAGTACACCAAACCAGATGAATGGAAAAAGCCCTGTTTCTTTTTATGTATATAACATCAGAATTGTAAAAAAGGAATGGGTAAGAAGATTTCTTGCAAGTGAACACACTGGTAAGTGTGTCTAAATTGTTTATACAAGGGCCAGCCTTTAGAAAATAATCCCAGTTGTTTCCTTTCAGATACTGGGCCAAGCACTGAAATTCCACCTTCAGGCTTTTAATGGACCTCTCGTGCTAGTAGTGTTTGTGCCTGCCTGCCCCAGCTGTGAGCAGGGTGGGTCAAGTTTAAGGTATAAGAAGAGTTGGTCTACTTCAAGCTAGCCTACTCCAAAAAGGAGGTGGGCCTTACCTGGGGGATGATTTTGGGTTTCTCCTTACCTGAGTGCAGGCCGCCCTACCTATAAATGCTGGTTCCTGCCATCTTGAGATTGCTTTGTAGGAGCCCTTTTTTTTTTTTTAAAAAAAACTTTTATTATTCATATGTGCATACAAGGGTTGGTTCATTTCTCCCCCCTGCCCCCACCCCCTCCCTTACCACCCACTCCACCTCCTCCCTCTCCCCCTGCCTCAATACCCAGCAGAAACTATTTTGCCCTTATTTCTAATTTTGTTGTAGAGAGAGTATAAGCAATAATAGGAAGGAACAAGGGTTTTTGCTGGTTGAGATAAGGATAGCTATACAGTAGGAGCCCTTTAAATGAAAATATGTCATTAGCTGCCAGGGGAACAGAGAGGTGAAGTGTGAAAGGCAGCTGGGAAGACTCCCAGGAAGACTCCTGGTCGGCACAGGCATCCCAGTTTCACACCTTTGATTTCTCCCTTTCAACCCAAGCCAGAGCCCTGGGGAAGCTGCCTGCCTTCTGGTTGCTTCTGGTGCAGATATTCATGGCTTTCTGGTCTGAATGGGTTGATTTCTTACAACAGTTAAAGAAGAGGCACTTCCATGTTTAAATGTAATCACAAAGAGATGTGACAATGATAAATATACATTATACGAGGATTGCTTCATATTTTGAATTATGGCTCCCCTAAATAAATCTTCTGACAACCAGTGAGTGTAACTGGTAATTTGTAGTCCTATTTGGAATATAAAAATCATGAGATTGTCACAATTCCTAACGCTATCTTTTGAATGTGCATTGGAAGCAAAACTCCAGTGCTACAGTGTTAAGTGCCTCATGGGATGTTTGAGATGTGATTGGCCCCCAGGGCTCCACCCTCACGAAGGGCTTCATGCCAACTATGGAGAACTTGAGGATGGGAGCTCAGTTTCTCGCTCTTGCTCCTTTGTTTTGTGTGCCATCTTGCCCTTCCACCTTCTGCCCTGGGATAATGCAGCAAGAAGGCCCTTGCCAGATAGGAGCCCCTTGACCTTGGTGGAAAGTACATCTTTGCCCTTTATTACTTGGTCTCAGAGGTTTTGTTTTGTTATAGCAGCAAGAAACAAACATTATCAGAAACTCTTGGGATCATGAGAGTTTAGGGGACCCTGGGCCTTTGTCACTTCTCTGTTCTCATCTTCCCCTCTCCCTCAAGCCCTATTTTCTATTTGTACCTTGAGGAATGATGTATGTCCATGACCTTTTTGAAGATCAGTTTCCAAGCTTTGGTCATTAACCACTCGTGTACTTGAGGTTAGGTGACTTCCCTTGTGACAGATCATAGATTAATAACAAATGGTGCAACCATTGCTTTCTTCCCACTTAATAACTATTTCATGAATAATTGAAGCTTGTTGAATTAGTTTGGCCACAAAGGCTTCTTCCTCCTTTGCTGGGAATATAGCCAAAGTTGTGCTTTAAAAGACATGTGTACACATGCTCACATGGAACAGATTCCCTGGCAGCAAGAAAACAGTGGAGGAGTTAGGAAGGGAAAGTAAAGCAGGAAGCAGCACCAGGGGAAGGACACATGTAAGAGTTTTGGTAGATTACACAAAATGAGTGTGATATGGTTCCCAGGAGAAGATGATGCTGTGTGGGGCTTTGTACATCCTGTTTCTTTTTGTGATTCAGTTGAAAGGAACAAATATAGCAGGAAGGGAGGGAAAGCTGGTGTAGGACCAGAGCCAACACCTTGGGGTGGCAATGCTGCCTTTGTCCAGCCTATTGAGTGCCAACAGAAGCTGCTTCTCCTGCCCAAATAGAAATAAAACTAGTTTCCATGCAGCCTAGAACAGCTGGGTTGCAGGATAAGGTGCTGATTTTTTCTTTTTTGGCAGAAAAAACATGTGCCTTTCCAGACGGTTCAGCCAACTTGGGTGGGGGATACTGGAGACAGAAGTGTGGTTGTTCACCTGTAGAGGCAGATCACATGTGCAGCCTGTGACTGTTTGTGTCCTGCTTCCTCTAGGGAGAGGGAGACCATCCCGGAGGCAGTCCTGCAGGCTGGAAAAGAGGGAGTGTTCTGAGAAAAACAGGCTGGGCACAAATTGTGCCCACTCAGTGACCCCAAGGTCTTGGGAAAGTTCCACCATCAACTTGCCAAGTAGAACTTCAGGTGCTGAGCATAGAGTGGGGAACAAAAGAACTTTGGTTCTTGTAGGGAGACTGTTTGAGAACAGGCAAAGAGAAAATAGAAGAACAGCAAATTAAAACAAAGGACACATGGGGCTGAGAGAGAGTGGTGGAGGGGGAGGTGAGGAAGGGGACAAAGTAAGACGTGGTTCCCACAGAAAAGACTCATGACCTAGTAAGAATGAGACACAAACACACACAGAAGGATGCTAAGAAACAAACAAGGACCTGGGAGAGGAAAAAAGGCAGGGGTTACAGGCAGGTGAATCTACTTTGGGTGGGCTGTTCAGGGGAGGCCTCTGAGGAGGCATTTGACCTTCAATGGGGATAAGGGCATTCAGTCTGGACAGTGAGAACAGCTCATGCAAAGGTATTGAAGAGAGAAAGAGCTGGAGCACCAGAGGAGGTGAAGGAAGTCTAATGTGCTGGGAATGATAAGATAGGATGTCTGAGCAGGAGATGAAGCTGGAGTGAGGAGGGTCTGATCACACAAGGTTGTGTAGGCCCTGATGGATATTTATTATCTTTTAAGTGCAGAAAAACACTTATTAGCAGGAAAGTGATGTAATCCAGCTTATTTTATTTTAAATATGTTTTATTTTATTTTTGGCTGGCACATAATTGTACATGCTTATGAGGTGTACTGTGATGTGGTACATACACGCATCAGGTAATTAGCATATGTTTCACTTCCAACATTTATAATGTCTTTGTGGTGAGAACATTCAAAACCCTGTCTTTTAGCTATTTGAGACAGTTAATACATTATTGTTAAATAAAATCACCCTACTGCCCAGTGGATCATCAGAACTTATTCCTCCAATCTACCTGTGATTTTGTACCTGTTGACCAATGTCTCATCCTTCCCTGTCCAACCTCTCTTTCTTCCCCAGACTCTGGTAAGCACTAAAGAAATTCATATTCTCTGTTATTTCTTAACCTCTATAAAGTAGGAACACCAATAGTACAGACTTCAGAAGATTGAGATCTGACAGTACAGCTATTTCCTCACTGTCCAGCAACACGGAATTTGGGGTACATTATCTAGTATTGTTATTAATGCATAGTAAATGCATATCTAGCTTTGAAGTCTCTAAACCCATCTCATTTTGACCTTGCCTATTTTTGGCCCTAGTCACTTGGATCTGCCTTACAGGGACAACACAAGGTTAGACTGTATCTACGTTTGTCTACCTACCAGCCTGCTTCCTTGACTCTCAAGCATTTTTCCATAAGTGGAGTAGCCAGAGATAGACTTTTCTCAGCCCACATGTTTGGATTTAATTTAATACTTGGACATATGGGCAGCCAACTTCTAAATTCCTGGGTCTTTCATCTGCTTTGGTCATAAATTTGTTGTAAGGCAACCATAGAATATGAACTTGAAGTTAAAGTTGGTGAGTTCTCTGGTAAACCCTCAACGTTGGGCATTCTTTTTTCACTTCCATCTCATTTTCCACCATGTTCTCTGTCCTGGGGTACTGACTTCCATGGACCACATACCCTGTGACTGCTGGATGAGGGGCCCAAGGCACGAGATTAAAGACAGATGGATTGGGAGGTCATATTTACTCCTTTCTGCCCATCTCTTGGGAAGTGGCTACCTCCTCTACCACAGGCTACAGCTTTTGTTGAGGAAGCCCTCCTCTTCACTGCAGGGTTTTCTGGGACCAAGTGACCTCTCTTTCCTCTTGTCAAGATTATAGTATTTCTACTATTCCTAGACTAGCGATGCTTGCTGGTTTCTCTTAACTGTGCTGGATAAATAATCTTATGATTAAATTCTTTGTAATATGCCATCTTTGTTATATGCTGTCTATTTCCTCTTGGGACCCTTCTCATATGTGAAGCCAGATGGGTTTAAAATGTACCTCTGCTATAGGATACCAGCCAGTTAAATGTATGTATATGTTAATTTATGCCATACTTCAGTGATTACAAGATATAACCACCACATATTTTAGCATCTCTGAAATGAGGATGAGATTTGCAAATGTTTACATTTCACTTGCTACCTCTGCTAGGGTTTTTCTGTGCACTTGTGAACTTGGTCATTGCTGGCCATAGAGTCCTCATCTTCATTGAATTATGTTCACTGTTGGTTCTACTTACTATTGTTTGCAATACTTTCACAAAGTTGACATTATGATTCAGCTCTGAGATGAAGTAATTGTGTATATAGAGGCACGAGAGAGCAGGGATGCAGAATTTTGATATCAGTCAAGCAAATACTCATCTTGGCAGAATGAAAACACTTCCAAATTTTTAAAGGGCTTTATGGGACTTAAGAAAGAAAGATACCCAAGGTAGCTGGAGCTGTGATACATCTGTTACTGAGTATGTGCAGAAGTATTGCCTGCTACAGGTCAAGCAGTGCAACTAAAGGCAGCAGGGAACCCCATGACTTTGGAATAAATTACAAAAGTTTCAAAAATCAAGGGGATGGTGCCATTGACTGGCAGTGTTTTGTCTTCTTAGTAGATTCTAGGAAATATGCTTTTCTCTGGAATGGCATTTCCTGACCTCTAGCCTGATTATTAACTCCAGTCCTTCCTCTCTGGGAAATTTATAGGCAAATGAGAACTAGCATAGCATTCATCTGCAGGCTGGTGGAAGACATTTCTCAATTCTCTTTCTTTAAGCTCCTGGTCCCACATATTCTTGAGGTACGTGTTTTGAATCTGGATAAGTTACTGAACCTCTGGGGAGTTCAGAGGCTCCCAAAGGGATTGGACTACAGTGGAGAACAGACAGCTGCCTGTGGAAATGTTCTCCCTTAGCTAGGGTAATTACATACCTTGTCTCCCAGTCTAATGGACTGAGAATAGGCCATAAAATATGCTTCCAGAAAGAAATTAGAGCACAACTAATAACAATTCACCAAGGTAGAAACACAGGGCCCTGGTATTACCACTGTTTTCCTTCATGCTCCCAAAGGCCAACACCACCTGTGTCTTGTCGTGCTGGGCAAGATGGTGAGTGAATTTCCAGCAAGACAGTTCCTCCAGTGTTAGCTACAGATCCATAGTATTTTATTTAAGAAGAGTTGAAGGTTCTTATATTCATCTATTCTCCCAAATGAAAAGAAATATGATCTTTTTGTGTATTTTTTTTAGAGATAATACCCCTTTTCAAATGTGATCTTCCAGGGACCATTCACTAATGGAGAAATGGCTTGAGTATGTACTTATGTACTGCATTTGTGAAGATGGCTTTAGAATTCTGTTCTCAAAATTGGATAAAAAAATGGAATAAACTTAAGTGAAATCTAAAGGCCCATTAGTAGGCCTTACACCCAAAGACAGGAAACAGAATGGAGAGGAATGGAGAAATTCTTGAGTACAGATGTCATTTTGCAGATGGATGCTGTAGCTCTGTAGACACTATGCCATATCCTCCTGATTCTCTGCTCTGAAAAGCTCGCCTGTGGGCATCACATGAAGGGTTTCCATATCTCTGGCTTCCAGTTGGGTTTTTTCAATGAAGCAGCCTCAGAAAGAGATCAGAGGGGGAATGTGTGGGGTCAAGGGTTTATTATTCTGAATCTCGCCTGGTAGGTTCCTTGGATCGGCTGCAACCATCCATTGAAGGTCATAGCTCTTCTCAAGGTTTGAGCTCTATGCAATCTCTCTCTCTAGGTTATGGTAACGTCTCTTTCTCTTCTCTTTAGGCCTAGTTGTGAACAGTTCCTTTACTATTAAGCTGTAGGTTTCTGTGCTAACCCTGTTATTTCTCTCTGCTTCAGCTTTGTAAATAAATCCTCCTTAGAGTAACTTATTTCAAGTATGCCACTGCTTTTCCCACAGAACCTATGGTTACAGGTGCCAGGTATTCCTGTTTCCACAGACATGTCATTCTACACCGCATGGGAAAGTAACAGACTGCATTTGCTCTGGCTCAGTTTCTTAACCCTGATTTTCAGGAGATAAATGTAAAGACTTGGCAACTATGACTTAATTCCTTGATCCTTTCTGGATGTTCAGAGATTTTGATGAGTACAGAGCATTGAATTTTGTAAATTTGGGGCTATAGTCTGGGACAAGGAGCTTGGTTATTTGGAAAGTGATGGGCTGGCTTTAGAGTTCATTTGGATAAAATCATTGAGTAATGGTCACATCTGTATCTTTTATTTATCTTCTTCTTCCTTTTAGGAATAACAAAATCATAGATAATTTCCATGCTGAAATTAGTGTTAAAAGCAAATTTTTCTCCTTGCCAGTGGGCCTTGAATAATAGTTCAAACTTGGTGGGTGTGGCTTATGGTAAGTTTTATTTTGCCAGAATTAGGCTTTAAAATTGCAAATGATAGCCAAAAAGGAGTTGGGACGCTGTGGATAGAGGTTAAGGACATGCAATGAGAGTTTTATAACTGTTAAGTGGTGTGTGAACTGCCCAACTGTGTGCGATCACCTGAGAAGGGTCCCCAATCACCTCAACACTAATGTGGCAGAACGAGGTGTAGTCTAACCCCTATCCACACTGCTGGAGGTCCGTCTGTATTGTGTGCTTATCCTTTATTTTTTTTTTTTTTTTTTTTTTTTTTTTGGTGGGACTGAGGTTTGAACTCAGGGCCTCACACTTGCTAGGCAGACATTCTACCACTTGAGCTACTCAGCTAGCCCGTGCTTATCCTTTAGCTTCAAATATCTGATTTATGATCTGAATTTTGCTTTTACCTTTAGTTCTTCATATACTGCAGCTAAATATCTCTCTTACAGTGTTTAATGCTTGAAGGTTCTCTGGGGCAAATTTAGTTTTGGCAGCAGCAGGATGACTAGAAAGGTACTGGATCTAGAGTCTGGGAGCCTGGATTCAAGTTTACAGAACCTCAGACTTCCTTACTGCACAACAGGGTTAACATTGGCTTTTCATAAGTTTTGATTGATAAGCAAGATTACATATTTGAAAGAGCTCTGATCCACAATAAATGCATAGTTAATATTGGTTTACTCTTATAAGGCCAAGCCCATAAAAGCAATATAGCTTCTTATGATGCTATTAGATGTGCACTTACAGAAATTATTTATGGATGAGCCTACCAGGTTACAACAGATTTTTTATGTGTAAGAACTGTTTGGGAGGCTTATGATCACTGGTTAGTTGCAGCTGAACTAATTGCACATGGTATTCAGCTCTAGGGGCACAGGTCTCAATCCTTAGATAGTCCAGAACTGCTCCTGGCTTTTGTTTTTCTCTCCAACATCTTGAGTTTTCTTATCTATTGTCAGGGTCAACTGGCAAAGAGGATTTTGAAAGTTTTCACAGCCTGTTTTGTGATTAGAGAAATAAGATAGCTAGAACTGGGATCTTTCACCCTTATCCTAATTGGTACATAGCACATGTCTACATATGGGATCCATCTCATTTATTAGGGCTGGATATTAGAGAGGTAACATTTAGATTAAAATATTCTTGAAGCGAAGATGGACATCTCAGTTCTGGTCACTTCTCATAGACATTCTTTATTGTGGTGATGGGACTGGGGAGTGGGAAGTAGAGGGTGGTGTCCAGTGGAGCAGGCTTTACTTGAAAAGGGATATCATTGGATCCTCCAATGGATGATTCAGTTCTCAAAGCCTAACTTTTCATTCTTCTGTGATCCCAGGAGCCAAAACAACCATGGAAGCTGGTTCCAGCAATAATGGTTCCAGTAACAATAATGATATCTCTGTTTGTATAGTGCTTTTTTACATTGAAAAGCAGCTCTATAATCTCACTTGACCCTCACATAAACCCAATGAGGTGGTTTGGGAGGCATTAGTTTCTTTATTTTACAGCCATGAAATCCAAGAAGATATTAAGTGTCTCGCCATGATCTCATAGCACAGAAGTGATACAGTCCAGGTCTCCTGTGTCTCAGTCTAGTATTTTTTGTATTATATTGAATCATCTTGAGCATTCATATTCTTTAAAAAATAATGAAGTTGTTAATGAGTATGCAATATGTGTCTTTGGTTTGAAATTCAAAAAGTTATAAAAAGATACACAGTGGAAAGAAGTTTTCCCTCCCCTCTTTCCACTCCTTTAGCATCATAGTGACCTGGGTATAGATACCATTCCATTCCTCATGTGTTCTTTGGGATATTCTATGTATTTATAAACACAAATGAAAATCTTCTCCTTCCCCAATGGACTTTAAAAAATAAGGCAGTAGAAACACCCTAGAGAAATGGGCTTGGAGAAGTTGGTGAAGATTTCACTTAGGGGTTTATGAGAAATATATCTAATCTTTGTAGCTTAGTTTTGGGGCTCTAAATGGCATATTTTAACTTTTCAGAGATAAAAGGCAATTGCTTTGTACTTCAGAATTTTTTTTGTACTTTTGAAAGTAATTGAGATGAGTATTTTAAAGTTCTCACTGTCTTTTTTACAATTGGTGGTAATAGTATTAAAATAATAATACATAATATTTATTAAGAGATCAGGTGCTGTCATGCTTGAGCCATACCTTCAGTCCATTTTTCTGGTCATTTTGGAGGTTGGGATCTAGCAAACCATTTGCCTCAACTGACCTTGAACAGTGATCCTCCCAATTTCAGTCTCCCAAGTAGCTAAGATTACAGGCGTTGAGCTACTGGTGCTTAGCTTCCTAGTACTTTTTGTGTAATATTTTCTTTATTTCTCACAATAATATTGTGTAATGAGACCTTCTGTGCTGTGACAAATGCCAGAGGGAAGAATTTAGGGGAGGAAAGATTTGTTTTGGCTCACAGTTTCAGAGGTTTCAGTTCATCATGGTAGTGAGGGCATGGCAGAGCAGAGAAGCTATCTCAAGGTAGTTGAGAGAGAGAGAGAGAGAGAGAGAGAGAGAGAGAAACATTGAGAGAGAGAGAGAGAGAGAGAAACATTGAGAGAGAGAGAGAGAGAGAGAGAGAGAGAGAGAGACAGAGCCCACTTTTGGATCTTCCTTCTTTAGTTAATCCTCTATGGAAACAACCTCACAGACACACCCAGAGGTGTGCTTTACTAATCTCCTAGGTCCTCCTAGGTTGACAATGTAGATTTACCATCACACACAGTATGATAAATGTACTATTATTTCTTATTTTTACAGTTGAGAAAACTGATTTGCCCAAGAGCACACATACAGTAAATGTTGGAGCAGGGGATTCAAAGCAAGGACACTAAGGCCTCCATTCTTAACCTCTATACCACTGAGGAGAAGAAGTCTTGCAGGCTAGAGAGCTCCTGGGAACAATTCTGTCCAGGAAGCAGGAAGTTTTGGATAGTATGCTCTTTTTCCTTCTGGCTTTCCTCTCATGTTCAAATCATCACTTAATCTTGGTCTGCTTTTGCTTTCTATCTACAGTATTTCCCTTCTGCCTAAGCTTATGTTTGAGCATCAGAAGTCTCCTTTTTGGTTTGTAAGGTTATTTCTCTTTTTCTTACAGAAAAAGAATTTTTTCTCTTACAAGTATTTGACAAAGTTTTCCAGAACCTAAAATCAAGATGGGACTTCAAAAATGGAAGTTGAAGAAAGCCATTGGATATGACGGATACTTGGTCTCTTACATTCCCAGTCTTAGGGTTAGTTCCCCTAATAAGGCCTTACTGTTGAATACCACAGCATCTCAATGTACCAGTTCTTCTGACACAGCATGTTGTTTATAGACCTGCTTCCCCACTCTCTGAGGTGAAGACCCCAGGCCCTTCTTTCCAATCCATTGCATGCCAATGAAAATACTCAACTTACTTTACCTGAAACGTATCAAGTGAGTTCCATACCTGAGCTGCTCACACTTTGTTCAATAAGATGAGTCCACTGATTGTGTACTTGGATGTTGTGTCATTGTCAGATTGCTGTAGAAATTTCTAAGTATTGACTCCTTTTGCAAATCAAGAGTTTGGAGACCAGCAGTGATGTGAGGACCACACTTTAAGTGGCCCTGTGTATTGGATGCTGAGAACCAATCAGTCAGGTTAACCAGTGCTTGCACTGGCTACATATTTAGTAGCACAAATCTAGTACTTTTGTGTTATTTCTTTGCAGCCTCTGTCATATTTGTGGTACCTATATTAACTTTTCCTGTTTTGAGAAGGACTGGTGGCTGTAATGTGTATCTGAACCTGCATAAACAGGTAATTAGTTACAAAGGTGAAATAAAGTTTCCCTTGTGTTTGAGCATGTGATTTCCACCTGTATGTCCTGCTCTGCTCCCCACATCCCAAATCCCACCATGGGACAGCTGGGAAGAAACAGACAAATAGCAAGAGAGGGGCCTGAAAGCAGACACACCAAAGAGACAATCAGCCATCTGTTCTACCTGAGACCTAAGGGAGGCTCAATCTGCTGTGGACTTGTCCTCCATTTTAAATCACTTCATATCAACCACCAGGAAGAGAACCTGTCATTCTGTTGACACTCTGCAATCCAGTTCCCAGGTACCTGGTTTCTAGGTTTTTCAATTAAAAATGTGAACTTCTTTACTGAAGTGTCTTTCTCATGGTTCAGTGAAGAATTTCTGCAAGAGCTGTTGAGGGTTTGTGACCATTATCAACTAGGTAAGCCTGGTCCCCTCAGGCAGTAAAGACACAAGGCCTTGTGACTGTTGCTGCATCTCATTGCAAACTTCTTCCTTCCCCACCCATAACTAGGTTGAGAACTTCATGAGAATTAACAGGGAAGCTGGAACTGCCTTGAGAAAGCTCTCAAGAACTGAGTCCTGCTGAGAGCAGATCATCTGGTGCTTGTGGAAAATGCAGGTATCAGAGCTACTGAACCAGAACCTCTAGAAGTGAGGTTGTAGAATTTAAAATGTACACAACTGTCCTATGATACCTTAAACATACTAATAACTACTGATGAGGCAGAACCCTCATTTTAGCCTAATCCCACCCTGCCTGTATAGGTACTTGTAGGTACAAATGTCTTTCCAGACTCCATTATCCAAGTGTGCTAACTTGAAGGAATTTGATGTTACACTAGCATCAATGAAAAGTCTAGTCTCTCTCTTCAAGGCTCATTGTTGTTAATGGCTCCTGACTCTGATGTCTTCTCACTGTTGGCATCCTCACCCACATGGTGTAGCTTTGCCCCTAGCCCAGATTACCAGCACTTTCTTGTGAGCTGGGCTGCTGTCAGTTCAGAAAAGCTCACGTTTGGAAGCCTGAGAGAGTTGAGTTCTGGCTCTGTTGCTTGCCATCTGTGACCTTGTGCTGGTTAAAACCTCAGGCTCAGGTTCCTCACTTCTAAAATAGGATAGTAGTTCACAGTGTGTGAGATTGTGCTAGAATTAAACAAGCGGATGCATATGCCTCGCACATACTAAGTACTCAGTGAAATTTAGCTGTCACGATATTAACTTTAACAACATTGAGGCAGGCTAGATGTAGGGAAAGTTTGGCATATACTAGCGTAAGTAAGAGATGCATGTTCTCTCTTGGCCTCCAGATTCTGGGCTCTGCCATGCTCCCCTCTGTATTTCTCTTCCCTAACTTTTAATAAATTCCCTTTACACCCACGTGTCCTGCAGTGATTCTTCTTGCAGGACACACAGAATTTGGAAGTCTTCTGATGACAGACTGAACCAGTGCTGTTACCAACATAGTCATTATCAACGTCTCTGGGTATAGAGTCAGATCCTTAAGGGAACCCCTCAGCCTAGTCCCAAAGCAGAGCAATCCTTGCCTTTGTGACATTGCCTGATTTGGGCTGACATCTGTTCACAGCTGTACCACTCCACCGACTAGCTAGCCGCACACTCAGAGTCTTTGTCTGGATCTTCCAAAGGTCCCTCAAACTCAAATGTCCTAAGGTAGCATGCCATATTCCCCTCCATGCTGTTCTCTTTCAGGTCTTCTTTCTCAGCAAAGGGTGCCATCAAGTCTCTAAACAGGACACCTGAAAGTCATCCTTTGTCCTTGACACCATCTTGCCCCTCAATCCCTGTATTGAATCTGTCTCCAAGGTCACTCATTTCTACTTTGTAACTTCCTGTTCCACCCATCTGTTCCTCTCATGTTCCTTGACACTGTGCTGCTTCAAGCCATGTCATTTAAAAAAATAACTGGGTCACCTCATAGTCTTTATTTCCCCTGTTCAGTCTATTCTCTGTGTCATAAAGAATAATTAAAACACAAATCAAATTATAAAACCATCCACCCCCTCTCTCATCACTCATCCTAGATACTTGTTTTGCTTCACATTCTTGACAAGTTTATGCCATTATAGTTCATATTTTTTGCTTACTGATTTTCCCACTGATATATAAGGCAGGAACTGTGCTGTGCTCTCTGTAGGGCTTGGCACATGGCAGGCATTCAGTGAGTGTTTGTTCAGTGAATGGCCCCTTTGAACACCTTCTCACTGCTCTAAGAAGAAAAACTAAATCCATAGATTGGCCCACAAGTCCCTGTAGGCTCTGGCCTTAATGATCCTCGGCTTTCAGTCTTTTCCTCTCAGTCCTGAGTGCTGAGTACAGCCAACTGTACATTTCTGGAGCAGGTCAGACTAACCTCAACCTCAGGGCTTTTGCACATGCTGCTCACTCTGCCTAGAACTCCATATTTCACTTGACAATAGGTATTCCTTGATCAAAGTTTAGCTCTGCAGGGATGTCTACATCACCCTCCTAAATCTCTGCAATTTTATTTGCATTCTCGTTAAGAGTATATAGCTATATACCTGTTTAAAGGGTTAGTTGATTAATAGCGCTGTCTCATTAGACCAGGGATTGGCAACTGTGGCTAATCGAACACATTGCGATCTCTACCTATTTTGTGTGATCTGAAAACATAGCTACACTCAGTATTTATGGCTTGTTTATGGATGTTTTCACACTACAATGGCACAGTGTGTAGCTTCATGGACAAAAAAGCTCAAAATATGCACTATCTGGCTCTTACAGAAAAATTTGCTTATCTTTCCTTAAACTATAAACTCCATGAGGGAGGGAACATGTTTGTCTTATTCATTAGAATGCATGTGTTCAATAAACTTGAATTGAATGAATGATTGATTTCAAGAAGATCAGTTGTATTTCACCACTACCTCTCTACAAGGTGGTAATAGCCCCCATTCCCGATATATTCCTCGACTTTCTTTTGGTGGCTCTGGGGTTTGAACTCAGGGTCTTGTGCTTGCTAGGCAAGCACTCTAGTACTTGAGGACCTTTTGCTTTTAATTGTTTCCAGATAGGGTCATGTGCATTCCTAGATTTTTGATGATTGGCTTTAACTATTAGTTCTATAAAGTAAAATTATGACGCTTAGGCATGCATTATGGTTAGCATTGTTTAAATGAGGTGAATTATAGGGTTTGTCACCTGCATGTTTTATAGTGGCTAGTGGGATGTGTAGATGAGCAGGACTGTGAGCAGCATTTGGCACTATATTTGGAGATCATATAAAGACAAGTGAGTGCATATTGTCCTTTATTTCCAATGTATACATCATGTAATCTTATAGAAATCTTTTAAGTGAAGTAGGAGTGAAATTTGAAGAGGAAGAAAAAGAAAGAAATAAATTTAGTGTTTGAGTACTTACAATCCTACTCCATTAATTCTTCCTTCCTTACCTTGCATTAAGACTCTGACTCCCCAGTAACAGGCTACAGAAAACACTTCTAATTGGATAATAAATTATACACTGTTCAAATACTTGAAAGCCTTTGGGTCAAGCTAATCGTTCCTCTTTTCTTTCTTGTTGGATGATTACCGCAGTAGTTCAGGTGAGAGATGATTTCGACTTGGACCTCATGGTAGGAAGTGGTTGGACTTCTACATCCTTCAAGATAAAACACAGTGACATTCCAAGGTTCAGGGACGACTCTACTGTTTTGGATGTTGTGAGATGGATCTAGAAGAAATGTTTGGCAACCAAAATCTTTGTAGACACAGAGTAGTTTTCATTAAGACAGCTACCACCACTGCAACACTACCCCAATAAAACACATGGCAGAAAGAGACTCAATCTCTCCACACTCCTGAATGGCAGCTGTGTCAGTTACTAATTCATTTCTCCTCAGCTCATTATCCCTCAGTTCTGTACCTGCCTTCATTACCTGCTCTGAGATGATGGACCTTTAAACATTTCTCCTTTGCAGCAAGCAAGCACATGTGGCCCTGGAGGGATACTGTAGGAGGAAGAGGGTTTCTCTTGCTGGTTCCAGTGTGCTTGGCTCATCTAGCTTTCACTCTGACATTGTGTGCCTGAAGTGATGTTCTGGCCAGTTTAGCTGGCATCAGGATTGTAAGCAGTATAGTGGATGACTAGTTAATGCCCATTCCACTCCTACTGATGACTATGCCACTAAATAACCCTATGTTCATCCCTGGCTCAGTCATGACGAGCCAGATGCTATGATCCACCAGCCTGCATTGGGAGGTCTCCACTTCAGCCCTAGCCTTTTCCAGTTGCTCAGGATAAGCATAATTTCTCTTTCTGCATCCTGCTTCTGTATCAAAACCAACAGGCTTAGAAATACCTGTGACTGTCCCACACCTGGGGGTGGAAGGGCTGTCCACACTGTCTCATCAGTACAAGTAACTGCTTGAATGAGGTAAGCAGCCCACCTGGCCCCCTTCGGACTCCTGATATTTTTTTTCTCTGAGCTACTCTTATCCTACTCTGTGGCTAGTCATTCCAAGGCCCTCCTGCTTTGGTCTCAGAGGTTGATAGCAACCCACTTCACACCTTGGCACTACCATGTACTAAGGCTGGACTCAATTCTGTTGTCCATTTCTGCTTATTAAGTGGAATCCCAAAAGTGACTTTTTAATTTTGTTATGTGTTTCCTCCTCCCTCCTTCCTTTCCTCCCTCCTTCCTTTCCTCCCTCCCTCCCTCCTTCTCTCTCTCTCTTTCTTTCCATATTATAGTTGTAACACGGGTACATTGTGATGTTTATAAAAGTGCTTACAATATATCTTAGATTCACCCTTCCATCTTTCTCCTTTATCCCCCTTCGCTTGATACTTGGAACAGTTTCAGTAGGTCTCATTGTTACATTTTCATACATGTGTATGTGGTATTTCCAAGTGATTCATTCTTTATCTGGCACTATCACTATGTCTGACTTGGCATATCCTGGCTTAGGAGTCACTAAATCTCCATGCATTAATGGGCCTGGCCCTGCCTCTGTTGTACCTGAGATCTCTTCCCATGGAGCTTTGTCGAGAATTCAGCACCTTTATCCCCTTTGCTCCCATTAGCTCCTTGCTAAGTCTCTGTTCCCAGTTCAGCTCCACCAGCTGAATGTCCAAGGTTAGGGTTCAGAAGCAGAGAACTAACCTTGACTCAGTCTAATTACATTAGTTGTTAATATGTAGCCGAATAGGAAACTCTCTGGATTATACACTAAGATATTAACAGTGGTTGCTTATGAATGGTGAAATTGTGGATTTAAAAATTTCTCTTCTTGAAGTACACTACATTATACACATGAAGACAGCATAATGAAACCCACCAAACACAGTTTGAAAAAGGGGGCGAGAGGGAGAGTAGGAGAGTGAATATAATGTGGGGGGAGAGCATGTTCAAGGTGTGCTGTGCGCATGTATGGAAACCACAGTGCAATCCCCTTGTATTGTTAATGTATGATAAATCAACAATAGAAGGAAAAAAAATTTTTTTGGAGTAAATTTTCTATAACAAATACATATATATAACTTTTGTTTTAAAAAAATAGTTATGTTAATTAAAAAAAGGCATACATTCCTCATTCTTAATATTAAAATATCCATAATACAGAAATAATTTGGACATAGCATCATTTAGCTATGATTAGGGGAAGGAAAAACTTTCAGGCTTTCTAGAGGAGGCAAATCTTATTTTTACCATTTTGCCTCGCTTTATTTTCATTGCCATATGCACGGCTCCAGGGAAAAGTTATCTTTTTTTGGATGTTTGAACTTCCTGAACACATCTAAGTTAGAATAAGTAGGTTGGGTTGTTAGAAGGACCTCAGGGGCTCAGTGTTACTGTGAATTTGAATAATTCCTCCAGTTTGGAAAAAAGCCCTAGAATAAGGATGTGTCAACAGTTGTCTTGGGACCTCATTTGCAACACTTTCCTAGCACACTTGCAGTTTGGACAGGGTTCATGTGCCAAGGTGTAGGAAGAAAGATAACCAGTTCCAAAATAAACCAGGCAGCAGGACAAGTTTTGAATTTTAATGTGTATTAAAAATGCTATCCTGTCCTGGGGCTGCATTCGAAAGGGAGACATAAAGATAAAGGTGATATTTAAAGGTGAGTTTTAGTAAGAGATGTTACAGTGTAACAAAGGTTGACAATATCTACGCTGGACGGCAGCTGAAGACTCACTCACAGTGAGTGCATTGCTAACGCCTCAGAATGCAGAAATTAAGGGTGTGGTCTCTGAAGCCAAACTGGGTTTGACTCTGTCACTTACCTGCTAAATGACTCTGGATAAGCTACTTACCCTACTGTGTCTCAGTGTCTTCATGTATAAGATAGATAGAATCTAATAGGGTCGTATTGAGGATTATTCTTTAGTGACTTTTAGTGATGACAATATGGTAGATGTTTGGCTATACCAACAGTCATACTCAATCTCTTCTTTCTCAAGCTTTTCACCGTAGAGGTAGGAAAAGGTAGTGTTTGCTCTTTCAGTTGCTCTTGCAACTCGGGGTGTCTATTCACACTGATCTAGCCAATGGGATGTAAGTGAAGGTCCATAGGACCAATTCCTTGGAATGCTTTTGCTCACTGTATAAAAGGTACAGTTGAGAGTGGTACCATTTGCTTTGGATATGGATGTGATGTCTGAAAGTACAGCAGGCACTTGTCAACCATGAGGTGACAAGCAAATGGGAAGCCAAAAGACTGTCCATAACTCCTGAAGCTGCGGAACCACTGCCAGGGACCACACCCTGGGCTTCCTGCAGGTTAGTCTCAGAAGGATGGTTGAAAATGTCTCAACTGATATGCGCAGTAAATGCTTCCCCATCATTGTGACTTTCTGTCCTAGTGATTCAAAATATGCTTTTTAGAACACTTGCATTAATCTTTCTTTGGGCTCTGATTAGTGATTCAGGAGTTCCTGGGATGGGGTCTTTGAATTTGTAGTTGATCAAGTTCTCCAGATGATTCTGATGCTTGTTAAATTTAAGAAACTTTAATTAGGTGTTGATTTACAGAGTTCATCTTTGTTGGACAATTCTTGAGCATGTACTAAGTGCTAGGTTCTGTGGATACAAAGGTGGATAAAACAATGTCACTCTTGAGGGACTTACATTCTGGTGGGAAGTTAAGCACAAGGTGGTAATTTCTGGGAAAAAAAATGTAAGCACAGCAGTAGGCCAGCCTGGAAGATGAAGAAATTCAATCTGGAGGGGGAGGATATTTCAACTGCAGTTTCAATTGAGCAGATGTTTTTATCCTGCTAATGTGACTCCAGGGACGGTTCCTTTCTGTATTTGTGAGTGTAACATTCTAAATAGTATTATCCTGATATAAAATCAACATAGAAAAATCATTAGCATTTCTATACACTAACAATGAGCAAACAGAAAAAGAATGTATGAAAACAATTCCATTTACAATAGCCTCAAAAAAAATCAAATACCTAGGTGTAAACCTAACAAAAGATGTGAAAGACCTCTACAAGGAAAACTATACACCCCTAAAGAAAGAGATTGAGGAAGACTACAGAAAGTGGAGAGATCTCCCATGCTCATGGATTGGTAGAATCAACATAGTAAAAATGTCGATACTCCCTAAAGTAATCTACATGTTTAATGCAATTCCCATCAAAATCCCAATGACATTCATTAAAGAGATTGAAAAATCTACCATGAAATTTATATGGAAACACAAGAGGCCACAAATAGCCAAGGCAATACTCAGTCAAAAGAACAATGCAGGAGGTATCACAATACCTGACTTCAAACTACATTACAAAGCAATAACAATAAATCCAGCATGGTACTGGCACAAAAACAGACATGAAGACCAGTGGAACAGAATAGAGAACCCAGATATGAAGCCACACAACTATAACCAACTTGTCTTTGACAAAGGAGCTAAAAATATACGATGGAGAAATAGCAGCCTCTTCAACAAAAACTGCTGGGAAAACTGGTTAGCAGTCTGCAAAAAACTGAAACTAGATCCATGTATATCACCCTATACCAAGATTAACTCAAAATGGATCAAGGATCTTAATATCAGACCCCAAACTCTTAAGTTGATACAGGAAAGAGTAGGAAATACTCTGGAGTTAGTAGGTATAGGTAAGAACTTTCTCAATGAAACCCCAGCAGCACAGCAACTAAGAGATAGCATAGATAAATGGGACCTCATAAAACTAAAAAGCTTTTTTTTAATTCCCAGTACAGGGTTTGAAATAGGGGCCTCCTGCTTGTAAATATTCCACCACTTGAGCCACACCCCTTTCCCTTTTTACTTGAGTTAGTTTTCAAATAGGGCATCTTCTTTATGCTCAGGCCAACCCAGACCACAATCCTTTTATTTACACTTCCCACGAAGCTGGGTGACAGGCACGTGTCCAGCATGTACAGTCATTTGTGGAAATGGGGTCTTAAGATTGTTTTTTGCCCAGGCTTGCTTTGAACTTCAATTCCCCCAAACTACATCTTCTGAGTAGCTGGGATTACAGGCCCAGTCAGCTCTTCACTTTGTCTTTAGGAAGTTACGATTATGCATTATTTTTCATTTTTATTATGATTTTACCAAATTATTTTCATTTGGAGCAGTTCTTTTTCACGGAAAATTCACAAGGACTATTTACCAATTTATAGCTGTCATATTGTTTTATTTTGTGGTCATTATGCCAAGCTAGCACAATTGCCCATTTAAAATGTGACAGATGCGAATGCAGTCAGGAGGGTTGATCTGTCTGTCAAATTTATGCCATGTGGAGTTTTAGTTGTGGCTAGTTTCATGTGCTTTTGGTGAATATTTTCCCAGATCAGTTTTTAGTTTTTAATAACATGCAATTCTTTTAATCAAATTTGTCAGTTAATTTGGGTTGATTATTTCTATCAGGGATATTTATTATAAATTTAATAAAATATGAAGAATATATATATATTTTTCCTTAGTTAATAGTTAATCCATGAGAAAATTTATGTGTATACATATATATATATATATATATTTTTTTTTTTTCTTTAGTTAATCCGTGAGAAAATTGGAGCAATGCTTCTCAGCTACTTCGGGGCTGACCTGTCAGGCAGGATGAGCCTATTGTTCAAAGAATTCTATTTGCTATAGATCACTTCACGTACTGGCTCCAAGGGTTTAACCTTGCTGGAGTGGAGAACAAGTGGTGATGCCAGATGGTGTGGGAAAGAGACAGTATGTCAGGAGTGGAGAAAACACTCTTCGTGGTACAGGTCACTGGAAGGGAGTGCAGTGGGACAGTGGCCAAGTTGCTGGACCGTGAGGAGGCAATGAGAACTAAGTACAGACAGTGAGTAAAAATTGCACCCTAATCAGTGTAAGAGGAGGAGAAATATAAGACTGGAACTTAGGATTGTGAAGATTGGATGTGTTGACAGGCAGGGAAAGGGATGACTGCTAGAACAGTATCTACGAAAAAACATGAAGGAGAAGGAGCAAGAGCACAGGCACAGAGCTGGATGTGTGCTAAAGGAAAGGAGGTCAAAATTGGTGCAGGTATAGGTAAGATATCCTCAGTCTCAGAAAGTGGTCTACTGAATGGCCAGGGTGGTTGAGGGTGGCTAGTGTTGGGCTTAGCAACTAGGTTTTGGTTCGCTCAGCAGGTTTCCCCACCTCCCTTCTGGCAATGACATTCTTTTTCATCTGGGGTGCTCTTCCCCTGTGGGCCAAAGAATCTGGCATGTGACCCTGACTTGGCCATTTACTGAATGGAAGAAGCCTGGTACAAGAGTAGGTGAATAGAGTCAGAGGTCAGTTTGGGCTGTATTCAATTACAGATGTCTATTACACATAAAAAGGAGATGTTAAGTAGGCAGTTAGATATCTAAGTTCAGAACTCAGAGGGGAGGTTAGATGTCATCAGAGTGAATGGTATTTAATGTCCTAGAACTTGATGAGGTCACCTATCAAGTGAATATCCATTAGTCAAAGAGAGGGCCAAACAGTCCTGGAGCATCAGGCCAGCACTAAAAGATGAGGGAAGGAAGAAGTTCTGAGCCAGGAATATACCTGGAGAGTACAAATTGTGTGCAAGGCTCAAGAACAAAGAGAAGGTGGGAGGGATCAGCTGTGATGATAGGGAGGTGAAGAAAATTGAGGACTGTACTAACGATTTGATTTGGCAAGGCAGACATTATTGGCTTTGACAAAAGTAGGCTTATTGGAGAATTGGAGAGGTAGAATTTAATGCCTTCTTAGAGTGGGGGAGGAGAGAGAGAGGGACAGAGAGAGAGAGAGAGAGAGAGAGAGAGAGACATTAGATTGAAGAAGAGGAGACAGGAAATACAATAATATTTTGAAGAGTTTTGCTCCAGAAGGGAGCAGAGAGCTGAAGTGGCAGCTGAGGAAGGGAGTTGGGTGAAGAAGAATTTTTATTTTGTTTTGTTGTCAGTAAGGACATATTACAGCATGCACAGATGGATGCTGGTGGGACTGATCATGCAGAAAGGAGAGAAATGAAGATGTATGACAGAGGGGGAGTAATGTAACAGCAAAGACCTTGAGAAGGTGAGGGGATGGGATCAGTGTTAAGCGGAGGGTTTAGACTTAGGCAGGTTTTGGGATAATACATCTTTTCTCATCAAGAAAAGTCAGGGTATATGGAACAGGTGAAGCTAGGCTGGTAAATCGTTGATAAGAAAATGCACTTTTCTCTGAATTGCTTTTAGTTTCTTAGTGAAATAAGAAGCAAGGTCATTGGCAAGGGATCAGTCATGGTGGTTTCCTAGGAGAAAGTCATTGTGGATTATGTGAGGAGCCTAAATTCATCATTGGATTTTGAAAAGTGGAAGTCATTGACCTTGACCAGAGCCTTCTCTGAGGCAGATTGCATGGATAAGAGGGATAGTTTTGAGGCTGGGGAAGGAACAATCTTAGCAGTAGCAGGAGCTCTGTGTGTCTCTCTGATCATCCTTAGCAGGATTAAGACTGGAGGAGGGAAGGTGGTGGTAGTGACAACAGTGGTCATCAATGAGAGAAGATGGGAGAGGAGAATTGTTTTTTGTTCTGGATCCTAAGTTGTACCATGTAAGCCTGGAACTTTGCCTACCTGGTTGGAAGAAGCCTAACTCCAGAAGGAGAGAAAAATGCTGATACTGAGGAGGCTAAGGCAAGTAATGGAGACAGAAAATGTCATGGGGACATTACCTGAACTGCTGCATCCAGCCTTGCCATTCCTCTATTCTCTGAAGGGTTTCAAGCTGTGGAAATAAAGACCACCCAAATGAGGACCAACAAATGCTTTTTATCCTGCACTTGCCAAGGAGTCAGCCACCATGACTTGTGCTCGGTAGAGACTTGAGGCAGGCAGGGAAGGACAGAGCTCTACTGTGGAAAGTGGGAGAGCTTCAGGGGCTGTGTTGGCATGGACAGGCTAGAGTAGGGCTGACAAATGCAGCAGCCTATGTAATTGGTTAGGGAGACATATTTGGTTTTTTCTGGTTGGTTCTAAGTTGGAAGCAGAGTCAAAAAACTAAGAAAGCTAGAAGTTATTCACCAAGTCTTAATGTTTTGGTTTGATTGCTGCAGGGACTGTGGCTTGGCTTCCTGTGAAGCTGCAGAGATTTGAATCAGATTTCTCTTTCTGTGTATGGTTTGTTTCTACATTCCATTTCAAGCCTTTGCATTCTCTTTTTGTGCAAGCTGCTTCAGATTGGGTATCTGTTGTTTGCAATTGAAAGCATCCTGACTACTATGGGGAGGAAGCTTGGGGGTAATTAGAAAATGAGCTTGGAGGTGGAAGGCTAGGTGAGTAAGCAAAAGAAACCCAAGGATGACTCTCACTATTTTTGAGCATTTACTTTCTATCATTTCACTTAATCCTCAACAACCTGTGATTTAAAGTTTCCCCACTTTCCAGATGGGGAAACAGACTCACAGGAGGTAAGTTGCAGAACCAAGGATTCAAACCAGAGTCTTCTGTTTTGAGGTCAGAAGTATCTGCTCTCAGGTCTTTGCTATTTTGGGTTCAAATAGAAGTGGCCACCCTATCAAAAGACCCAAAAGACACCTATGTATAATCTTCATGTTTACTGCTTCATATTTTCAGGGCTCCTATGGACATGTAACACATCTCTTGTGGCTGATTCATTGCGTTGACATCTATTTTGTGACTATGGCTTTTAAAAGAGCCGCTGTGCTATGGATGAGAAGTTAATTTTCAATCCTCATCTAGAGTTTTTATCATCCTCATTATGAGTTTGAAACTCACACAGTGATAAATATGAGTTCTTAATATTAATATTGATTATATGAATAATTTTATGCAACTTGATTTATAAAGCTGTTATCTTACAATCTATAAGATGTCATGTCTTAATGTCAGTAGGTATGCATCAAAATAAATGAACAAAAATAAGAAAACAAATGGTCGAAGTGCTATTGAGGGAATATTTGGTGGGTGAATTATTTCCTAATATTGAGAAGAAAGTCTATACCTTAGGATGGCTGTGCAGCAGGAAGAGAGGTTCTCTTTATGAGGGTGGGAGAGTCATTTAAAACCAGTAGAAGTTGATCAACCTGATCTGAGGTCTCTTCTCTCAATAGAACCAGACTGCATTGCTTTAGCCAATAATGTGTTTTTATTTTCTCTCTCTCCATGGATGACTCGGAAAGCTTACTGCTTTCTGTATCTAGATGGAATAGTTAGAATAAACCCATCTTTTCTCTAATGGAAGATCCTTGTTCATTGAAATTTTTTTCTGTCATTATTCCTTAGAAACTTGTGGTAAAGTAAACATGCTTATTAAGTGCATGTGACAAAATTATTGGTGTCCTTAATGGGCCATTCTTACTCTCTAAGATGAAAAGAACATTCCTTTTACCATTTGCATACATGGTAGACTTTATGTAGCTTGACACATTAAATGGTTTTCTGAGGGAGAGGACAGATGTGCCCTGCATGGTTATAGTGATGGGCAGGTCTGGTCCAGATCCTCAGACTTCGTGGATTTGTTGTGGTCTATCATGTGTGAATATGGTTAATACCTCATTAATTTATTAAAGCCAGAGAACAAAAAGCTGAATAAAATAATGGCTGCCTTCCCGGAATAATTTTTCACAGATGGCTAAGTGAGTCTAGTAAACAAAATAAAACAAAACAAAAACCAAGGGTACCATTTGGCTTGTCTGTTGATGGTAGCCTCTAAAATTTCATATTCCCTTCTTAGTACCTTGGAGATGGTGTGAATAACCAGCCAGTCTTCCTCTAGTGATTAGTGTTAGCTTCAATGTTGGCAAAGCAGCTATTTTGTGGTAATGGGTAAAGTCTTTGTTGGGTTAGTTCTGCTCAGAGTCATCATGACTTCTTTTGGAGAGATTATACTTACTTGGTGGCCACATGTGAAGAAGTGACTTTAAGAGGGTAATACATAAGCCTTAGTGGAAATGGTGAATATTAATTTTTTCTTGAAGTGAGTAACTTACTGGCATATTTAAAAAATTATGTAATTGTTGGTACATATAAGCTAATACTGGTGATATAAAGAATATGAAAATAGCAACCATGTGCTCACCAGTTAGGGTAAAAACTTTTACCAATGAGTACTAATTTCTCTTGTGGGACCTCTCCCCATTCTCGTTTTCTTTACCCCACGTACTTCTCCAGAAACCATTATCTTGAATCGTGTGCTTTCCATTGATTTTCTTTATATTTTCTCTAAACCTATGATTATATAAGCCATACATTATTAGTTTTACATTTAAAAAGTTTTATATTGCAGCATCTATTTTTCCATAATTTGATTTCCACCCTTCAGTATAATGTTTGGCAGTTGGTATTTGTTAAGAATTCTGGGAGGTTCATAGCAAGGCTGTGGAGGAGCCCGTGCAGACACACAAAGTTATCCAAGTCTTGGGAAACAGAGTCTGTGGGAAAAGAGCTATGGCATTTGGGATAATTCACATGCAAACTAAAATTAGTAGTTGGTATGCTATAAAAAACAATGCCTTTTATAAGAAGTTATTATAAAAGATGAAATATAAACAGACCTGGGTTCAAATCCTACTTTCATCACTGTAGGGACATTACTACAAATACTATTATTTTAACTTTGGAAAGAGTAGGGTGAAAGTCATTCTTAAAAAGTTTAGGTTAAGATACTGAATATGGTTTGAGTAAACAAAACATGACCTACCCTGTAGGTCATCTGTTCCAGGAAGATTGTCCAGATAGAAAATGTTCTGTCCTGGTGTCCTGATGGGAGGGGCAAGGGGTGAGGTAAGGCAGGGGAGGGCAGTGGTGAGGATACACTTAATAATTTCCTTCCCTTCCCTCCTTTTACTCTTTCCCTTTAAAAAAAGTTTAAATTTATTTTTAATTGACAAAAGTTGTACATATTTATCAGATACCATATAATGTTTTGATATCGATAAGCATATATAATGCTTAAATTACTGTGAACATGTCTGTCTCCTCCAACAGTAAACATTTCTTTATGGTGCAAACATTCAAAATCTTCTCTCTAGCTTTTTGGAATACGCAATACATTATCCTTATCTATAGTCCCCTATTGTGCAATAGCACCCCAGAAATTCTTACACTTAAAAACTGATCAACTTTTTCCCTTCCCTTCCCTCCCCTAATCTCCCTGGCCTTTAATAACAACTCTTCTACTCTCAGACCTTTCTTTCTTTCTTTTTTTTAAAAAGTATCTATACTAAGAGCTCAGTTCAATTGACCTTTGTGAATAGTTAAGGAAAATTTGAATGTGCCCCAACTCTTATTTCTCTGTTAGTTCAGTGACACCATAACCTCTCCTTAGTCCTCACTGATTTTCTCATCTTTTTAAATACTTAGTTTCCTCATCTGTAGTGCACCAATCCTGTCTGAATTGTGATGAAGCCAAATTAATGTGCATGTAAAAGTGCTAGGTGTAATGCCTTGTTCATGGTTTTGCTATTGTAGCTATGTAGTTTGTTATTGTTTTAAAAGGCTTATTTTAAAAGCTTAATTTGTTAGCCACTGAACTATGGAAATCTTCCCTAACTTTTCTCTGTTCTCTAATGGAGACAGGTCCTTCAAGTGATATATTTAAAAACCTTTTTCCCAAAGAGTCTTTCCCCACATCTCTTCTGGGGTAATTCTTTTAACACTTAGTTGGGTTTTCTTTTTTAGTATTTATTGCTTACATCATTTATAGCTTTTATTATTATAGTACAAAGTTTGCTGTCTTTCTTGCTATGCTAGGAATCACTTGAGGGGCAATAGAATCCAATCCCAAATTCAGGTAGGATGTAGAGCTACTTATTAAAATTTTCTGCACAATTAGATGACAATATCTCTTAAGATATGAAATTATACTTACTAAATATGAACTCCGGCAAATGGCCCTCTAATTTTCAAGTAATTTGAGAGTGATGGTTTGTTAAGATTATTTAGTGTCTGTGAACTGTTAACTGTCCTAAACACAGGAACTAGAAAGCACCGTGGGAGAGAGGAGGTCTTGCCTCACCATGGATGGGAGCCAAAATGAGGCATGGGACACAATGCTTGGAAAATATACATGGCCCTCAGGAATGACTAAAACAGAACAGTGAAAATGACAAATTAGAGCTCATCCCCCTAAGTAAAAATATCTGCCTGTAGTTTTAAAAATACTGAAAGTTAAAAAATTTATATTAATGGTTTAATTGAAAAGACACTAAACTTTTATGTGTGTGTGAGTGTGTGTGTGCATGCTTGCATGCATGTGTAGTCAAGACAACATCTTGCCAGGCAGCCCAGGCTGGCCTGGAACCCTCAAACCTCTTGCTTCTGCCTCTCCAGAGTATGTGCTACCATACCCAGTTGATGAACTGCTCTGAATATCACTAACCCAGCAGATATTACTGTAGACAGGAGGAGAATGTTAGCAAAGGAAGGTATTTAGAAACCATTGTTTGGTAATACAGCACATTAACAGAAGCAAAGACAAAAACCTTCATTGTCTCAATAGATGCAGACAAAGCTGTTCATAAGATTCAACACCATTTCATGATAAAACCTCTGATGAAACTAGGAATAGAAGGAATGTATCTCAACATAATAAAGTCTATGACAAACCTATAGCCAATATCACACTTAATGGGGAAATGAATCCATTTCCTCTCAAGTCAGGAATGAGACACTCACTCCACTCCTATTCGACATAATCTTGGAATTCCTAACCAGAGCAATAAGAGAAAGAAGAGATAAAAGGAATACAAATAGGTAAGGAAGAAGTCAAACTCTTTTCACAGATGACATTATTGTATACCTAAAAATCTAAAATAGTCCACCCCCAAATTCTTAGACACCATAAACAGCTTCAGCAAAGTAGCAGGATACAAAATCAATTTACAAAAATCAGTAGCCTTTCTTTATATCAACAATGAGCAGATTGAGAGAGAATATAGGAAAACAATTCCATTTACAAGAGCTTCAAAGGAATCAAATACCTAGTAATAAACTTAACAAAGGTGTGAATGACCTTTACAAGAAAAACTACTTGATATACTTTCTTTCTTACATGAAGAAAGAAATTGAAGACTACAGAAGGTGGAAAGATCTCCCATGTTTATGGATTGACAGAATCAACAAGTAAAAATGGCTATACTACCAAAAGTAATCTACATGTTCAACACAATTCCCATCAAAATCCTAATGACATTCATTACAGAGATTAAAAAATCTATCCTAATGTTCATTCAGAAACACAGAAGACCATGAATAGCTAAGGCAATACTCAGCAAAAAGAGCAATGCTGGAGGTATCACAATACCCAACTTCAAACTATACTACAGAGCAACAGCAATAAAAACAGCATGGTACTGGCACAAAAACAGACATGAAGACCAGTGGAACAGAATAGAGGATATGCCCACCAAATTTTTGACAAAGGCGCCAAAAACATACTGTGGAGAAAAGACAGCCTCTTCAAAAATGTTGCTGGAAAACTGGATATCTGCCTGCAGAAAACTGAAACTAGATCCATGTCTTTCACTTTGTACAAATATCAACTCAAAGTGGATTAAAGACCTTAATATCAGACCTGAAACTTTGAAGCTAGTCCAGAAAGAGGAGGAAATACATTGGAAGCAATAGGCAGAGGCAACGACTTCCTCAATAGAACTCAAGCAGCTCAGAGAGGATTGACAAATGGGACTACATGAAATTAAAAAGCTTCTGCACAACAAAAGAAATGGTCAGAAGATTAAAGAGGTAGCAAACAGAATGGGAGAAAATCTTTGCTAGCTGTACATCAGATGAGGGACTGGTAACCAGAATATATAGGGAGCTCAAAAAACTAAACTTCCAAAAAAACAATGACTCAATAAAGAAATGGGCAACTAAACTGAGCAGAACTTTCTCAAAGAAGAAGTCAAAAAGGCTAAAAAACACATGGAAAAATGCTCACCATCTCTGGCCATAAAGGAAATGCAAATCAAAACCACACCAAGATTCTACCCTACTTCTGTTAGAATAGCTACCATCAAAAACACCACCACCACCAAATGTTAGCAAGGATGTGGAAAAAGAGAACCCTTACACACTGCTGGTGGGAATGTAGGCTAGTTCAACCACTATGGAAAACAATATGGAGTCTCCTTAAAAAACTAAACCTAGATCTGCCATATCATCCAGCAATACCTCTCCTGGGGATATACCCAAAGGAGTGTGAGTCAGGTTACTACAAAGGCACCTGCACACCCATGTTTATTGCTGCACTACTCACAATAGCCAAGCTATGGAAACAACCAAGATGCCCCACTATTGACGAATGGATTAAGAAAATGTGGTATTTGTATATAATGGAATTTTATGCAGCCATGAAGAAGAATGAAATTTTGTCATTCACAGGTAAATGGGAGGAACTGGAGAACATCATCTTAGGTGAAGTTAGCCAGGCTCAGAGGCCAAAAGCCACATGTTCTCCCTCAAACACGGATTATAGACCTAAAGCAAATGCAGCAATACTATGGGACATGGGTCACACTAAGAGAAGGCCATGCAAGGGAGGGATAGGACAAGGGAAGGAAAACAAAAACTTGAATGTGGTTGATGTGCTCACTATACAGGAATGAATATAGAAATTTTAAACTGGCCGGGGCCACCATGAAAAGGGGACTAGGGAAGAATGAAGAGGACTGGTAGGGAAGAACTAATTGGGGTTGTAATACACATATGCATGGGAGCAGCACAAGGAATCTCCCTGTGTAGCTATCTTCATCTTGAACTAGGAAAATGCCATGTTTCTCTTTTTATCTTTTATGTTTTTTCTCCTACAAAATCAGAGAACAGGAGAACAGGTTCTGCCAGTGGGTGGGTGGGAGGTGGAGAGTTGGCATCATTGGGAGTGGTAGGAGGGGCGATGTGGTGGGCAAAGGAGGTAGGAGGATGAATATGGTGCAAAAATGTGTACACAAGTATGTAAATGCAGAAATGATACCTGTTGAAACTGTTCCAGGAATCAGGGGAGAGGGGGATAAAGCAAGGCAGTGGAGGGGGTGAGTTCACCTATGAAGTATTTGATACATTGTAAGAACCTTTGTAAAAGCTGCAAAGCACCCCCACCCAGCACAGCAATGAAATAAAATTAAAAAAAAAAAAAGAAACCATTGTTTGGCCACCACTTTCACAAGGGGATAGACTTTTCATTTATTTTTTTTAAAGAACAAAGAAGCTTGGGGTAGGTCACAAATTTATTGAAGAAAATTTTCAGAGACATGTTGTAGCATCAGGTTTTGCCTTGACTTTCTTAGTGGGGTTAAAAGACTCCAGCGTGTTGTAGGGTACACGACCGTCAGCACTGTAGGCCTTGGCGTTTTGGAGGCGCTGTATTTGGTGTCACAGTGAGAACAGACAGATGCTTTAGGCCATGTGTTTAAAGTTCAAACATTCCTTACAGTTAGCAGCTGCTTTTGTGTGGCTTAAAAAAAAGGTTTTAGGGTTTAACTGAGTGATCCTTTCATATAGGGTTACTTCTGTCTTTCTTTCTGTGAACTGTCGGGAGCAGCAGATGAACCAGCGGATCTAGGATGAGTTTTGGTCCTATTTGCATAGCTGGTTGAGGGCACAGAGCTCACGATGAACTTCAGAGGGGCAGTGAAGTATATGGAGTACTGAAGCAGTTTGTTTTTCCTCAAAACATGCCAGGAGAAAGGCAATATCCACTGGAGAACAACATTGCTAATGGTATCATTCATCCTGGGAGCTCAAAGCATTAGTGAATATTCTCACTGAGCCACGAGCCATGCCTATGTTGTACCTGCAGCTTACTTATAAGTAAAAAAAAAAAAAAATCCAAATTTTAGCAGGATGACCCTGTAGCTTTTCAAAGGGAGCCTGAGGATCCTGGTACAGACCCCAGGTTCCAAATTCGCTTGTTCTAACTTTTTAGAATTAGTATAGAATGGAATGCCAAGAGGCAGTTGGTGCTATTGTATTTGATTGGCCACTGTTTGGGACAACTAGGATTATAAACAGCAAAGAGGCAGAGTTTTTGTCTTAGGCGTTTCCATTTCAGTTTGGGAGATTTGTCTCATATGCAAAAAACAAGACATACATGAAAGTAGCCTGTGGTAAGTGCCAGACAAAGGACACAGGTGGGGAGTTCAGGGGCTATAGCACAGGCTCTGGCAGTCACAGAAAATTGTGGAAACAGACCTCATGCTGGGCTTTGAAGACAGATAGGACCAGAGTCTAGGGAGTGAGAAGTGACTTCCAGGCTGAAAATTGGGAGGGCTTGGGAGGTAGTGCCTGTAGACCCCTGATTGTCCAGGAGCAGAAGGCTCTGCTGGGATCCACAGGTGTAAGGTTAGGAAGGATAGGTGACACCTTAGTGAATTGTAAAAATCTCTTTAGAATCTCCCACCAGGGGAACAAATTGTCTTTTCTTTGATTTCTTTGATGAGTAATTTTCATCAGCTCGAGTAACTCTCTGACTGCTTGGCAGTCCTTTCCATGATGGTTATGATGACCAGCCAGAGGTTCTGCTTTATCCACCCAATTTCCTACTAATCAGACTTGCAACCAGATACAGGACCCTTTGCTGCTGCTTCTTCTTGTGCAGTGAAATGGTCCAGGCCTGCAGAAGGCAGCCTACTGCAGAGCAAGATGGTGCAATTTTGTGGAAAGCAAAAGAGGAAAGATTTTAAGGAGGAGAGGAGTCCACCATTTTGATGGATATGAAGAAATCAGGGACAATGAGATTTGGGAGAATCTGATTTTTCAGATAGAATTCCTATTCGTTTTTTCTTGGATTAAGGGGAAGCAGATGTTGAGTCTTCTGCACAAGTCTGAATATACTGTTCTAGAATTTCTGTTCATGTTATTAAAAAATAAATTGTTCATCTCATACATGTTAAAAAGTAATCTCTGCTTTTCCCTCACTCAAGATGCATATATCTGATGCATGTGTTTTGCAGTTTTTATTATGTTAAAGAATCATTGTAGACTGTTTTGAAAATTAAGTTGATTTGTTTTTTTTGGTGGTACTGGGTTTTGAACTCGAGGTTTCACACTTGCTAGGTGGGTACTCTGAAAATTAAGTGATTTATTTCAACATTAAGCAGATGGGTTTGACTGGTATTAATGTTTTGAGAGAAATTTGTGGAAAACAAATGTTGCTGCAATGGATGCTACTTGCTAATGTCCTGGGAAGACATTAAGAATTTATTTGTGAGGAAGGCAAACGAGGACTTTTAGGTGTAAGAAAAGATCCATTTAATTTGGGAAAACTCAGTAATAAATCAATAGGAAGAGAGATGATTTGGAAGGGAAGTAGAAGAAAAGCAAAATGAACAGATATTTTAGGGGGGAGATTGGGGAGAAATATTTAATTGTAGGGGAAAACTGTTCAAGAGAAAAAATTACCAAACTATCACAGCAGCTATTTGTTGCCTTTTGAAAATCTTCTACCCTTGTCTTGTTCTGGTTTTCTGCCTTCAGATGTATCAGTCACTATTTCTACTTAGTCTTCATAATTACCTTTTCAAATTGCTCACAATATTTCAGTGCGGATTTCTTCTCATGCCTTGCATTTGGCACTGACTTCCATTTCTCTCCCTGGACAGTTGTCATCTCATCTCCCCAAGGCAGAGTGGGAAGTTTGTACTTAGGATCCTGAAAACAATTGATCACAGTGCTCTTGCCAGAAATGTGCTGTCACTGGGCACCTCATGCCGTACCCCCCCAGCCTTGGGGAGACAATGGAGTAAGAGAAACAAGACTGTGGGGTGGAAGGAAGCAGGAGAGATGCAAAGGCTGGGGAAGATGGCTGCCTTGCTCATTCTTGTCCCGTCTTTCCACCCACAGTCTCTGCACCCATCATTACTTACCCTTTCTTTTGTTCTAATTACTCCTCCTTCTTCATCTTCTTCTCTCCTTTCTTCTTTCCCTCCCTCCCCCCCACCTTCTCCATGCACTTGGTGTAGTTCTGAGGTTCTCAGCTCCATCAATGCCTACTTCTTAAATGTTGTTTTATGATGTCCACTCTATTAGCATAAATGAAATTTGTAAGATCATAGAAGCTCAACACACAGAATTTTTAAAAGTTAATCTAATAGTTTAGTTGCAATATAAAGAAGGGAAAGGAAACCAGTATGAAATAAAGTGACGCACACATGAAGTGCTCAGGCACAGCTGTACTGAAAGTCTTATTGAGGGAGACACAGGTTTGTACCTACCCATAAATAGTATACTTGTTTTAAGAGAAGAAGATAGTACTTAAAAAAATATTTGACGGTGTGCAATAAAATCTAGAGAAACCCAGACCCTTCTTGTCAAGTCAGTGCACTGCACCAGGGCACCTGTCTGAGGGCCAGTAGCCTACCCAGATCTTGCTTTGCTCTCTAAGCTGGGAGTCCTTGGGACTATGTTTACTTTGACTCACCTTACAAATTTTCCCAAAGCATCTACTTCAGTTACTGGTAGGCCTGGCATGTCCCCCCTCCTCCACCCGCCACTTCTCACACAAGCACACAGATGTATATATACATATACTTATCTTCACAGTGAGGTGAGTCCTGAAAAATACAGAATAATACAGGTGTGCTATCTTCATGACTCAAATACCAGAAAGATGTTGCTATTGGTGACATGATCTTCTGAAATGATGAATAATTCAAATGATCACTGGGAGTAAAAGTACGTGCAGTCTTCCCTGGATTCATATACTAGTTTCATTCCTAGAAAATTCAATGTATATAAACATAGTATAATAGTATTTACATGTAAAATAGAGTCTAGGCTGAGATAATTAAAAACAGATTTTTTTTTCATTTTGATTCAAAAGTCATGGTTACCCATGAAAATTCTTAGTTTTTAGGGATTGAAAATATTGAAGGATGACTAGTGCTGGGTGTGGAAGCTCATGTCTGTAATCCCAGCTACTCAGAAGACAGAGATGGGGAGGATCAAGGTTCAAGGCCAGCCTGGGCAAAAAGTTGTAACTCCATCTTAACCAAAAAGCCAGGCATGCATGATACTGTGTGCCTGTCATGTTAGCTAGCTGGGAGGTGTAAATAGGAGGATCATGGTCCAAGGTTGGCTCTAGGAAAAAAGCATGAGACTCTATCTGAAAAATAACTAAATCAAAAAAGGGCTGGGGGTATGGATCAAGTGGTAGAGCACCTGCCTAGCAAGCAAATCTTGAGTTCAAACTCTAATGCTGCCAAAAAAAAAAAAGAAAAAAGATTACTAGCATTCCTGATCCAAGCCCATTAAATTCTAATAACACTCTCTAGTCATCATGACAATTGGAAATGCCCCAAGAAAGCTAAAATCATTCTAAAAGTGTGGTACCACTCCATTGAAAATCATTGTATAGTGAAAGAAAGGCTGGATTTTGAGCTTAGAAACCAATATCCAAGTTCTACCTTTCTTCAGCTATTTTGGGCTGTACAGGCCAATTTTGCCTTTTGTAACTGCTGGCACCTCTTGTCTGGTCTTTGGGAAGGGCTGTTTGAGTGGGAGCCAACCCTGTAGGGAGACCTTCCCCAGATCTCCACAGGACAATGGCGGCTCAGTGTTCTTGGCTTACTAAGTATGCATCGCTCCTTCTTTTGGGCAATAGATGGCCCTTTTCTTTGGAATCCAAGTCTCGACTCCAGTCGCAAGGTTCAAGGGTGGAGTCTCAAGAATGTAGTATGTAGTGAACAGCATGCTGTGATTCCAGGTACAGCACCTGCACTTCTAGTCCCATGGGAAGACATGGTCCCCAGCATGGACCAATCAGAGTGCTTCCTTGGGATTTCTACACACCGAAGTTGATGGAGAACTTTCTCTGCTCCATGATGATGCTGGATGGTATGAGTCCAGAAGCTTCTCGCAACTGTAGCTCTAGGTTATGGAGATAGATGGTGAGAGAGCAAACCTGGCATGGGAAAGAAGCAGAAATAAGAGAGCTATTGACATTTCATGGTGATCTTTGAGGCTGAGCAGCATTCCTGTTCTATCCCCTTGCCTAAGCTATTCTGAATTGTGTTTCTGCGATAGACAACCTAAGGACCCTGGCGCACCCAGCTGCACGTTTGTGCTCTGTTTCTCTTATCCAGGGCTCCACACAGTAACCACTATCTCATGAAACTTTTTGAACCCTGACATGTGATTAACTCAGACTGACTTAGCACTAAGAAAAATGTAAAGAATATCAATAGTTTTTATATTGAGTATATGTTAAAATGGTATTCTTTTGGATACACTGGGTTAAATAAAATATATTGTTACAATTAATTTCACTTATTTCTTTTGCCCTTCTCAGTATGGCTACTAGAAAACTAAAAATTACATATGCAACACGTATGGTTCTTTTGGATGTCATTGTTCTAGAATATTTACTCCTAACCCTTACCCCCTCCCACCAGATTTCCTAGTGATTGAGTCACAGTTTAATTTCTTAGGTTCCTATATTAGGAGGGATGGATTACCTAAAGAATCCCATGCTGTCTGGTGGAGTGGCTCAAGTGGCAGAGTGCCTGCCTAGCAAGCATGAAGCCCCAAGTTCAAATCCCAGTACCACTGAAAAAAAAAAAGGACCCTGGCCCCTGATACCATGCAACCCTGTACGCAAGTTATCATTTATGAGACTGCAGTTCTACTGTTTGAGAGTGTGCACTCCAAACACCATGCAAAGGCTCAGCTTTGGTCCTCACAACACCTCTGTCTGAAGTGATAGGCTATACCACGGCTTAACGATCCCTGCTAATGACATGCTGCTGGTTTCCAGCCAACAGACAGTAGTATTTTTCCATGAGAAGAAAGAAGTCTGTAATCTCTGCCCCTTCATGCCACGACATTTATCAGTGCCTTTCAAAAACCCAGCCACACAGATTAAGGAATTCAAGTTGCAGGTGTAGGTTCTGCCATGCTTTAAAGAGATGCTGATGGAACAGGAGGTTTTACATGGCTGTCAGCACCTCCAGTTTAGTCACTGAAAGTAATTATGGGGCTTGTGAACACCAGAGTTCTCTAAATTATAGTTTGACACCTTGTACAAATTAGGACCTGATTAGCCCCTGGAGGAGCTTTGGGGTAATTGGTTGAGAGAGGCAAACTGGTGTGCATGTGTGCACACACACAGAGAAATGCATTTGAGTGTACTTCTGTGCATGTTTACTCTAAAATGTTCCTTAATCCTAGAAATTGGTCACGGCCCATAGAGTGAGTACATGTGTTCTAGATACTGGTGAGTCCATTTTTTCAGAGAACATTTATTGGGGTTATGAGCATTTCTTGAGGTTCCCAATGCTAGGCTGAGTGCACTGATCAGCATAGTTTGATGCTTGGCAGGTTGAAGGCTTCAGAGGGTCAAGGTCGCCAGCAGAGGACAACTGCAGGACTCCATAGGCCCACTAGCCTAGCACAAAACAGGAGCATGCTGAAGGATTTTTGATGAAGAATCACAGTGCAATGAATCAGAGAATACTGAATTATAAGACTAGATTTCAGATCAGACACCAGCATTTACTAGCTGCTGTGACTTCCAGGAAATTAACATAGTTTCCATGCCTGTAAAATAATAATGACATTAATGACAATAAAAATAATAGTCTCCAACTCACAGGGTTGTTTTGAGGATTTGAAATGATATATAAAGAGCAGTTTTATTAATAGAAAAAAATCACTGTAAATATTGCTTATTTTCCTGTTTAATAAATACTTTGGCTAGAGGGAGATCTCCTTTATAACATAATGTATAATGCTAGGTGGCAAATTTCCAAAAATCTGAACACAATAAAGTATACTAATAGCAAAACTCCACTGAATATTTAAGGTTTTTGGACTATTTTGGAGGCCTGTTAGGGTTTTGACATGCCTTGTAACTCTAAATTGCCACAGTAATTACCCTAGTAGATGTGGGAGAGTAGGTTAGCTAGTTAACCTTGGGTTCACAAGAAAGATTTTTCTCTACAGGGTTTTGGAGGGGATCCTGTTGCCCTTCCTGTGACTTCACAGATGCTCTGATGATAACTAAACCCGAACAAAAACCTAATACCCATTACAGTTTGCTTGGAAGATTCCAGTAACTGTTGTGGTAGGCCAGACTCCAGAGACTGATCTGGACTCAGGGTGGGTGAGAATGATGACTGGTTCAATTTTACTTTTACCTGGTTCTTTCCCATATACCTGTCTATCTGCAGTGTAGAGGGAATACCTAGTAAATAAGTGAGTGGAAATGTGTCCCTGATAATTCCTTTGCATTTCATGGAGATGGCCCAAGATTTGTTGACCTTGCCAAACCTTGCCAAGAGGAAAGTCTTGCAGCATGTAGGAACACAGAATTATCTACCTTTTGTGCTCCAACATCCAGGATTACCACATTTGCACATGCAGGGCCATAATTTGCCACCTCAGCAGGAAGAGTGTCTGGGGCCTAGGGTCTCATACTTGAACTTGCTGATCCAGCACTGGGAAAATACACTCTTCACTTGGCCTTGGCCCACCTCATGGTTACAGGAAAAGACTCTTCAGTGGCTGTCTTTCTGGGCTTGCCATATCCACAATGTAGGTCGTGGTTCATGGTCTGATTCAAACTCTGTTGTCTACCTGAGACAGGTAGATAGAGAGAAATAGCGCCAAGTATGCCACCATTAGGGAGTCAGTTCTTTGGATTACTGTTGTCCTTTCTTAGTGGTTCTCTTTCAAAATATAATTCTCCTAAAAAGAGTATCAGAGCATTATTGTGAATTAGTTTTTATCTACTTTAGTAGATTTCTTCTATAGTGGCATATGGCTGTGTAAATACCCTGGATCCCTGTGGGATGAAACAAGGTTTAGGAAGGTGGAAAGATTTTATGCTCTAAACCAAAGCATTAATGGCCCGATGCTAAAGATAGAATCAACGACCTTTCCATCTTTTAAGTAATGGATGATGTATTATTTATTTCTCTTTCTACCTCATTTGGTAAAACTTTTCAGGTCCATCCTGACTTTTGTCACTTTAAATTCTGTTATAGATAATAAGAATACTGAGACCTTTTCTTATTTCCTTGTGTTGGGTCCTCCATCTAGTGGTTCAATGGCTTCCTCGCTCTACAGAGCTCCCACAGCACCACGACTCTGCATGCAGACTGTCTGGATTTCATTTCTGGCTCTGTCTATTCTGAGCTGTGTGCTCTTGGGCAAATCACTCAACCTGTGTGACCTCAGTTTTCTCCTTACAGTGGGGATAATAATAGCATGTCATCACAGGAAGGTTGAAAGTATTACATGAGGCATGTACAAAGCCTTTGAAGAGTGCTGTCACAGAGTAAGTATTGAGTATGATACTTATTATTATCTGATTACTTGGGACTTGGTAATTTCTATTGCCTCAGATTTTTCTTTTAGGTCCTGTCTCAGATTTCCTACCCCCTACCTCTCCAACCTGCCTCCTCCATCATCACTTAACACTGATTCCAAATGATGTCAAATCAGAGCACAGTTCTAAAGTATCTTCCTTTAACTTCTCTGAGGTTTCATGGTTAACATAAGAGATAATCTATCTTACTTGATAATGGACTGGATGCTGAAAGCAAACAGATAGGGGTTCAAATCCTGACTTTATCATTTAGTCACTATGTAACCTTGAACAAGTTATACATCTTTATTCACTTAAAAAATTTTTATCATCATATTACTGTCATACTGGGGGTACATTGTGACATTTACAGAAGTGCTTACAATATGTTAGTTAACATCTTTCCTTTTTTAGTTCCTGTAGTTGATAAAACCTTCAAAGCCCAGGCTTGACTCAGTAGAAGTTTATTTCTAGGAGAGTGAGAAGCCGGTGCTACTGAGCAGAGAGGATATGGGGTTCCAAGCTTCCCTGCTCAGCACCGGGTTCCAGGGCTGCCATGGCAGAGGAAAGAGCATGGAGGAGAGAGAGTACAGGCAGGTTTGCAGGGAAAGAACTTCTCAGATCGGCTCACATTGAATTGTCTAGGATTTAGTCCAGTGGCCTCCCTGAGCTAACTTCAAAGGAGGCTGGGACAATGTAACTGTTAGCTATGGAGATAGCAATTCTTCCTCACAGAGCACCATAAAACTCAGTGGCTTGTGCAATAGTGGGCAATTATTGTCACCCTTGTGGTTTTGCAGGTTTGTTGTAGCCTGGCTGAACTTGGGCTTGCTAAATTTGGGCTCAGATCTATTTCCCAGGTGTTTACTCTGGGGTTCAGGTTCAAGAGCACCAGCTCCCTGAAGGAAGCTGTTCTCTAGCAGATGTAAAAACATAGGAAGAGGATTACTACAGACCCAGACCCTTCAAAAACAGGAATTTATTCTTCTACATTCTGGCAGCTAGAAGTCTAAAATTAAGGTGTCAGCAGGTCATGGTCTCTCTGAGTGCTCTAGAGAAAGATCTTTCCTTGCCTCTTCCAGCTTCTGGTGACTCCATGTATTCCTTGGTTTGTGGCATCTTAATCCCAGTCTCTTCCTTCATCTTCCATGGCCTTCACTGGGTCTCTATGTGTCTTGTCTCTTAGAAGACTACTTATTGGAATTAGGGCCTCCCTTACTTTACTATGATTCCCTTTTACTTCTTACCTTAATTATATTCACAAAATTCTTTCCAAATAAGTCATATTTTTTATTTTTTAAAATTGGCATTTACTAATTGTACAAAGTAAGGGGTTTCATTATGACATTTCCATGTATGCATATAATGTAGTTTGATCATACTTACCCCCCCATTACCCTTTCTTATTTCCCTCCCCCTTTTTCCTTCTACATTTCCTTCCAGGTTGAATGAATTTTGGGGACCCATGTGCCACTATAGGAGGGTAAGTATAGAGAGGCAAATACATCATATCTGCTTGCATCTCACTGGCAAAAGCAAGTCACAAAGCCAGGTCCTCAGTTCAGAGACAGGCAAGCCCAGTCCACCTCCAGTGGGAAGAATTGCAAAGTCACATGGCAAAGGGTGTGGCTACAGGGGAGGTAAAGAAATGGAGCCAATATCCAATTGACAACAAGGGCATGGTTTGCTGAGAGCTCAGGAGAAGAGGACACTGGAGATTCTGCATGCTTCCCAGCTCTCCACATTCTCATCTGCAGGAATGGGCTCACTGAGAAGTTCATGCCTGGTGGGTTTTTGCATGTTAATACATGCAAGCTGCTTAGCATAGCATTTGGCACTTAGCAATTCCTGTTGACTCTTAGGATCCACATAAAACTTCTCCACCGTTTGCTTCACTTCTGTTATTCTTCATGCTTTTTAAAAAAACCCCTTTTTTTCCCTAATGTTCATCAACACAAGTAATTTGCATCTTGCATGGTTGATATCAATCAGAGAACAAATTCTCTTGGTGAAAATCCTAGTATGTTAGAATTTGGAACAAGAGGGTCTCAATTATAGGGAAAGATAACAATTGAGGTCCTTAACTACTAAGGCAGTGGATAATAGCAGGCATTGACAAGCCCTGCACAATCTTTGATCTCCTGGTACTGTGCAGATGAGATGGGTCATTACCTTTGCAGAGCGGAAATGATCCAGCTCAATTTTGAAGCAAAAACAGATTAGATCAGCACAAGATGGCAAAGGATGGCGCGTCATCAGCCAGGCTGGCCTCCAGGCCCCGAGAGGTAAGAACATTGCACTGGGGAGCAGGTTCCACAGCAGCAGTTGCACTGTCTGTTTGGAATATGAGTTGTTCTATGCTAATGAGTCATCTTTCATCATTTCCGGCAAGTGATGCCAGAGAAGGGACTGTTGTCGCATGAAACCTTTTTATAAAAACTGTTTATTTGGTGGAGTCTTTGTGTTTAGCTTTTGCACCAAAATAATTTCTGGATGATGATTCACTTTCAACCTACATGTCAGACACAAATGCAGATAATAAGGCATGATGTTGATGCTTGTTTTTTTTTTTTTCCATTTTAAAGAGCAAGGAAGCAGTTTTTGCTGAGGTCTCAGGATTTCTTAAGAGTCTGGTGAATGTAGAATTGCACTCTTAGCTGGGTCTGATGGGAAACGGTGCTGACTGTGAAGAGCCAGGTGATCATTCTGGAGGGAGTCTGTGGGAAGCCTCAAATACTGAAAATGGACTCAGGGACTGTCTTTGCATCTGTTGGTTGTTGATGATCTTTGTAATTCTGAGAACTTTGGCAAAGGGCAATAGCTTCTATTAGCTTAATGGTTACCAATTACTGATGGTCTAAATATAACCTTTTCTGTTAAAATAGGTGTGATGAGTAAGATGAATTTCCTGAGAAGCCTGGAGCAGGTTTTCTTTTATGTGACAACAGCAATGTCATTGGCTTAGGGAATCAAGTATGGGTCAGTAAGCATGGGATTCTTGCCAGGAGATGGAGAAGTGCTGTGGAGGGGAAACGACCCTGCCCAGCACAGTACAGAGATTTGGCAAGTGAGTCACGTGGAACATGAGGGGGCACCTTTCTCCCATTGGCCTCTGGGTCCAGGGATGACCATATGCTCTGTGGTCCTTTTTGTATCATCCATTAAGGGTTGTGCGTGGGCACGTGCATCTGTGCTTGTGAGTAGTAGGAGGTGAGGAGGAGGCTGGAACACCAAGGGAAAGAATGAGACATCAGTGATCTGCCCATGCCAACAGCCTCTAAACACACATTGAGCCTTACTACCCAGTCAGAGTTCTCTACAGCATGTGACAGACACGGCCTACTGCCTAAAAAGAGCCGTACCCTTTGACGTCTTTCCTTCTTGTTCACAGAAACCTCATTTATTCAGGGAGCAGATGCAGTGTGGTAGATTGATCTGAGAGCAAAGACCCTATGTCAGCCATATAGGGTAAAGTATTAGAATCAGTTAAATGAATCTCAGTCCCTTAGCCAGTGATTAGTCCAAGAGTTTCTACAAACCCAGTTCAGATAAACAATATGAAGGGACGAAAGGGAAAATATTAGAGGGAGTTTGCAGGGGATAGTCTCCTTTTGTGGGAATGAGAGTGGGAAGAGGGAGCTTCATGGAGAAGGACCTTTCAACCTTTCCTTTTTTATAGGATTTGCAAAAAATACATGTGGTGCCTGGAGGTGTACTAGCCCACCACGAGGGCAAAGATAGCACACTATGGTAATTAGAATAAAAAGACAAAACGAATAAATCTTGGGTAGCCTACTTCCAAAATTTACCAATAGTAAATTGGTATGCTCCTAAGCTCTGCACAATGTGGGACTGCCCTGATGCAGAGAACAGGTGGCAAGAGGGAACATTCTTGCCTCGTTCTTAATCTTAGTGGGGAAACTTCTAGTTTCATTAAGTGTGATGCTGCTGCAGATTTTTTAAAACCTTTTTTTGACTAGGCTGGGGTTTGGACCTAGGGCTTCATGTTTGCAGACTAGGCGCTCTACCGCTTGAGCCACACCTTCAGGCCATTTTGCTCTGATTGTTTTGGAGAAGGGGTCTTGCAAACTATTTGCGCAATCCTCCTGATCTCAATTTCCCAAGTAGCTAGGATTGCAGGTGTGAGTCACAGGCACCCAGTTGCATATTTTTCGGTAGATAATTCTTGATCAAGTTAAGGAAAGTTCCTCTCTATTCATTTCTAGTTTGCTGAGTTTTTAACTGGGAATGAGTACTGGATCAGAGGGTGCTGGGAAGGATGTGTGGGTAGGGCAACTTGTATATATATGTGTAGACAGATTAAGACACATGTTTGTACCATTTTTCACATAACGTTGGAGATTAAGTATGCCATAAAGACCCAATCATTTCATTTATCCATACTAATAATTCTAACCACTTTATGACATTTTATTTTATGAATGCACCATCACTTACTCAACTACTATTCTGCTTTTTTCATTTTGAGGTTTCTTTTTTTCCACCACAAAATAATTTATTCATGAGCATCTTTGAACAAAAAACTCTGTACACCCTTAGGATTGTTTTCTTAGAATAGATTTTGAGAATTAAAATTGTTAAGTCAAAAGATATTAATACTTTTTCTCTCTTTAGGCACATTGCCCAAATGTATATGTTTGTATTTTGTCAGCAGAAGCTATTCATTCCACATTCCATGATATTTAAAAATTAAAGGAAAATTATAGAAGCAGAATTCAAAATATTAAAAACAAACACATGCAATTAAATGTTGTGAAATGAAATTTTGGAACTATGTGTCTAGAAAATAAAATCTCTCTAAGACATAGTGAATCAAAATCCTTAGGAATGAGAATTTACTAACTTACACTTGTTTTACTTTACATTTTACGTAACTCCCCAAGTTATTCTTTTATGCATTGAAGTTCATTTTATTTTATCAGTAAGGAGCAGAAGCTAAGACAGATTGCATGTTTTTCTCAGGGACACAAATACCTGATTTATAATATACGTGGCTTAGTGGACACTATGAAAATGCTAAGCTAGAAGCCATTTCAGAGTGATTAATTTTTCCAGAGTCCTGCCTATTAGAGCCATCTCCTGATCTAACCTGCTGTAATTAAGGTCAGTAGATTCTTCTATCACCATCTCTTTTTAACTTGGGATTGTCATTCAACTTATTTTTGCCTCACTTAAGAGGAAGCCTATTCATTAAGCCATTAGACAATTTGCTCTTTTAAAAGGCAGCCCATGTGCTTTTCCTTTCCTGGTGCCTAGCCAGCTTCCTATTTGGAAGCTTTCTGTCATGACCTGGCATTTACTCTGGAAATTGAAAAGCCTTGGAAATGAGGAGGAGAGATCCCAGGTCTCAGAGTGGAGATTATGCTGGGCTCTCTGAGGGGTGGATCTTATCACCTGTCTTTTGGGGTAGGGGAAGATCTAAGTGAGGGAGCATATTTGAGTATATAACTTCCCAGCTCTGTTTCTGAAGTCCCACCTCTGGGCACTAATTAGGGATGTTTTCTGGTAAATTGATGACAGAGAGGATGTTCTTCCTAGATGTTAAAGACATGTCAAGCTTTCTGAGAGTACTTTCAGTAGTACAAAAAATCTAAGAAACAGTCCCTGCTATGGCTGCATTTCCATTTGGAGTACGCATGCATCTACACCCTGCTTTGCCACTCACTTTTGTGTTTTTTGAGAGGGTTGCTATCAAACGTTTATGGGATGGTGATGAAAACCTCTAAGCAGAATACAGAGGGCCATGTGACCAGGGGGTCAGATGACCTGGTTTCTCCCGCTCAGCCCTGCCCTTGTCAGATCTATGACCCAAATAAGAGGAATCAGAAGAATCTGGGTGCATGATTTTGACATAGAACTGGCTCCCAAATCTTTTCTCTTAGTTTTACTTCTAGTACTTTGGACACTTAACTCACTTGCTGTACATCTCTCTTGATGTGTACTCTTAATATCCTACCACACTGTCGAAGCAAAAGGAAAAATGAAGGTGAACATCAGTCCCTCGAGTCTCCTCTTGCAACTACCATTTTTGGTGAATGCAAATATTTAGATTTTGCAATATTTGTTTTAAAAAGGATAATCCCCACTTTCAGTAGTGTTGTAACGCCAATGGGTAAAACTTCAATTTCTGTGCCTGCAAACATACAAACGAGAAGTAGGTACTTGTGAAAACATCTTTGTAAAGCTTTTCTTTCTGTCTTGCAGTAATGGAGATTAAACCCTGGGTCTTACACATGCTAGACAGGTGCTCTACCATTGAGCTACTTCCCCAGCCTGTAAAGTTATTTTAAAAAGATACAGACTATCCACATCATGCATGAAAAAAAAATCAGCAAAATGATTGTCAAGAAATGTTTCATTAATGTTTATTATTTCAGTGTTTGTTTTGGGAAAATTAATGATTCCGAAAGCTTTCATTTTTTCTGTCATTTGTGTACTCATTAGTGTGTTGGGATCACTTGTGCTATTATTGAAACCACGTGTGTGCAGAGAAGAGGATACAGTCCTCTAATGAGGATATGCTTGCTGCTCTCTGAAGATGCCTTTTGAAATGCTCTACTTCCTACTAAAGTCCTTTATAATGCTTGTCTTTGCTGCACTCTTTGTAGGATACAGTAGTGAGTGGAGCAGTGAAAACAATCACAGGCCTTGAGCCTTGGACGATTTCCCCTGCTGTTCACTGCAAGCTCGGCCTTTGATATCTTCAATTTTCCACATCACTTGTTACAGTTTCTTTCAGGATCCGACTAAATCCATGTTATTTCACTTGCATTTTCTTTTACTCTTTAGAGAAAGACATTTTTTTTTTTTTACCAAAATGACAAAACAACTGAGAGATATCAATTTTGGGGGAAAGACATTATGAAACAATTCAGGGAATACAATCTTTTCAATTTAATTTAGTCCATATGTATTGACAAAAGATAAAAGAACTTCACATCATAAAAGAAAATAAATGTAACTCAAAGAATAGTGTGCATTTTCCCCCCAGACAATTCATTTGCTATTCTTAGAACATATTTGATCTTTGGTGTTTTTCCAAAGTCTGAGCCAAGGTGAGTGTTGTCAAAGCTCATCCTATTAAATAGGTTGATGGTTCCCTGCAGGCCTGCAATTTAGTACAACAAATGTTTGTATATCATATCTGCCTGGCCAGTGACACAGATGAGAAAAAGACAATCAGTGCTTTAATTCTCTCACAGTGAAAAAATACTGCAAGAATATAAGCAATCATAGAACAATCCAGAGTTTAATACGAGGTCCAATAGCAAGTTCTATTTATTACGATGTGGGAAACACTGAGCTTGTTACTATAGCTGCAAGGGAGATTAAGAAGTCATTGACTTTTGCCTTCAAGGAGCTTATAGCCTAGTGGTGAGGAGAAGAGAGGAGAGAAAAGAAGAGGAGACGAGAGGAGAGGAGAGGAGAGGAGAGAGAGAGAGAGAGAGAGAGAGAGAGAGATATTAAATGTGGAAATCAATATAACTGCAAGCTCTAAGTGATCTCAATCAATAGGGCACTATGTAATACAAGGTGACTTGGTCCGTGGATATTTCCCAGAGGAAATGGATTTTAAATAGAGATAAGAATGATGCACCAGCAGGTCCCAGTACATGCAGGCAATTATGTTTGAGGAGAGTTAAATGCAGGCACTCTTTAAAAAGGTGCATTGAGAGTTAGGAAAGGGATAGGGTACAATTCAAGTCTGACAACACCTCCTGAGGGCTAGAAGATGAGGGAGCAGCTTTGGAACCCAGAAGGACAGTGTCCCATGCAGAAGAGCTGTGACCTTTGACTGAAGGATCATCAGCCTTGAAGTGACCTTGCAGAGAAGTTGCTGAGGAAGTAAATACTGCGGCTCCACTCACCTCCTGTTCACCGGGAGCCAGTGGGCAAGGCAGGAGGCCCACACAGGTGAGCATCTTGTCCACTGGCATACTCGTCACTTTGGGAGAATAGCTGTTGTTTTTTGTTTGTTTTGTTTTGGTTTTTCAGAAAACTTTTGCTTTTCATTTAGCACCTTGAAAAAATAGCAAACAATTAAAATATTGCTCAATATCTGTTAGACTCTCTAGACCCAACTTAAGAATTTAAATGTGACTACTACAGAATTAAATTTGTTGAGGCAAAATATCTTATGAAAACACTTTCAATATACTCTCACAAATTGGAGTAAATTCTAATGAAGTTTTATTTTTTAATGGATTATATTATTTCATCTAGTGGATAAGTTAATATTTTTTAAGTAGCCAATATAATTTTGGACAATTTAACATATAAAACAAACAACAAAAAGATAAACAATCAAAGGTTATGGAAGTGCTACATAAGTAGAAAATACATACTAGAAGTGGCTACCAGCATCTAATCTAAACAGTGAATGATGCTGACGACTGTGCTCCTTCTCTTAATTTTCTGTCCTCTGTCTTCCTTCCCTTCCTCCTGTCTCATTTCTGTCAGCATTTTACTCTTACTACTCATGTCAGGCTAAATAGCCACCAGTAGCCCAGGTTGGAACACCTGAGTTTAGCGTCTTGTCCCCTCTGCCAAAGGGGCAGCTTCTTTCCAGAGGAGACCAGGATGGTTCCCAGAAAACTTGGTCCTAATCTTAAGAATCAACTTAAGCTTTCCAAAACGCACTTTCTATCACATTTGTGAAAAGTTTGTGAATGTTGCATGTAAAGTGTGAGTGCCATGCTGGATACAAGGCCCTTGTCTGATAAATGGTAGCTCAAAAGAGAAAGTTGAGAGGTGGTGTGTTTTGGAGAAGATAATGGGTTTAGTCATCATCTAGGGGTGTCTGAGAGACTTAGGAAGAAATGTTTAGTAGGTAACCAGTTGACAGGGAGCTGGGACTGGGGAGTAACTTTTGGGAGACACTATGGTTAGAATCATGGGAGTCTATTTAGATTTTAAGGCCTCTATGTTCAGGTTAAAGAAATCCCTGCCCCACATAGTTACAGACTCAGATCTGCGCTGGGAGGGGCTCTGGAGTGGCTGCGCCCTGGAGGTGGGTTGTAGCAATTTTTCTCATGGGACTCTGGTGCCAAAACAGGGTTGTGTTCTTCTATTGTTCTCTGGTGATTCTTGCCTACAGCTTGAGTTGTTCTTTTTCTCATTGCTATTTTTACCCATTTCATGGTGTGGGTTTTTCTAAACTCTCACTTCATTTATTTTAGACCAGTGCTTTAAAAAAAAAGTCCTTGTTAGTATTGTATTCAAGTGTTATGTGAGGTCAGAAGAGTGAATGTTACAAAAAGCCATGAAGCATACCAGAATAGTTCCTTCTTGGATCAGGTTCAGATTCTACCTGCAGGAAAGAAGTTTTCTCTTTTTGGAGAAATCTGTGACCTCCACTTAATAGTCATGGAAAAATCCAGGGTGGAGAATCAGAGGTAAGTATTAATACCTACCACTGAGAATGATATGTACTTAAGGAATGTGAGACGAAAATTATTCCTAAAAGGGATGAGGAGAGCAAATTACATTAGTAACAGTATGGGTCTATTTGTTTTTATTGTTACTGTAACAAATTGCCACAGGCATAAGTGTTTAAAACAACACAAATTTATCATCTCACAGTTCTGCAAATCAGAAATTTAGGTTTCCTTGACTGGATGCTTTGTTCCAGGGTTCATAAGACCAAAATGAAGGTGGCCAGGTCAGGTTGTGCCCCTTATTGGAAACTCTGAGGAAGTTTCCACTTCCAAGTTCATTCAAGTTCTTGGTCAAATTTAGTCTCATATCTTTGCTGGACTGAGGTCCCATTTTCTTGCTTGATCATGACCTGGGGGTCTTTTTCAGTTGCTTGAGGGCACTTGTGTTCCTTGGTTCATAGCCCCCATTCTTACATCTCCAAAGCCAGCAATGGTGAGAGGAGTCCTTCTCACACTTTGAGTTTTTAAGACCTCTTCTTTTCTCATCTCTCTTCCAGCATCCCTCTGAGGGATTTTTCTACCTTTTCTGATGTTTTTAAGGGATTATGTTATTATATTGGGCCCACCTGGAAAATCCAGGCTACTCTGCCTCCTGTAAAACTCATTTATCAGTAATTTACTTCCATCTGTAACATACCTTCACAGTAGTATCTAGATTAATGTTTGATTGAATAACCAAGGATGAACATCTTAAGGCGCCATCTTTAAAATTCTTCCTACCACAGTGGGTTAAATGGGATCACAAGAGTTTCTTCCCTAGTGGATTGGACCACTATAGCATTCCTTAGAAGTTCTCATGTTTCTTTCAAAACTTAGGAAATTCTCTCTGAGTATAGAATGGGAGGGTCTGATCTATACTAGACATGTAAGGGTGGAAAGCATTCTACAGTGTATACAGTGTGCATGTGTGAGGGAGGAGAGAGAGAGCCAGAGAGAGAGAGAGAGAGAGAGAGAGAGAGAGAGAGAGAATGCTTTTTCCCAGAGCTAGGCAGGAGGAGCCAGCTTGTTATATGCTATGAGGTTTTGAATTTAGAAGACCCCACTAACAGGGTCAGTACCAGTGTGGATCTGTATCTGGAACAGTTAGTAGAGAAGGAAGAAGGCCATTGGAAATTATTTTTGGTTCTTAGATATGTTCAGGAGGTGTTATAAACAAAATTGTTTTTCTCTAAAGTTCCTATGTTGCAGTTCTAACTTCCAGTGACTTAGAATGTGACTGTATTTAGAGATGAAGTCTTTAAAGAGGTAATTACATTAAAACAGGGTCAGTAGGGTGGGCTCTAGTTCCATTGTGTCTTAATAAATGGAGGAAATTAAGGCACAGAAATGTACAGAGGCACAGGGAGCAAGCCAAGGAAAGAAGCCTCAGAAAAAACCAATGTGGCCGACACTTTGACCTTGGACTTGCAGCTTCTAGGATTGTGAGAAAATACATTTCTGTGGTCTCTATGGACACAGGCTGTGTCACTTCATTACAATAGCCTGGGTAGATGAATACAGGAGGCTTTGTTCCCACAAGGGAGGCTAGAATTCTCATCCAGAGAAAAGCTGGTAGCCCTAGCCTGTAGCAGACAGGCAGCCTTTGGTGGCAGCTTGGGTTTCCTCAGCCAGTGTGGCCCTAGAGAGGCCTAGTGTCTGTTCCTAATGGTGGGCTGTAGCCATTCCTACCCTGGATATACTCACGAGTGTTTGTGGTGAAGGCACATGCTCAGAGTAGGCACAGAAATTCATTTCCTTGGTAATTTCAGGGCCTGTCCAGTGAGGGGAACAGGCAACTTGCTCTGACACTTGGGCCTCCATATTGTCTTTTCCTTCAGGGTCCTGCAGCTCACAGTATTGTAATTCCTGAAAATTGGTGGCACATCTAGAATCTAGTTTTGGAATGAAAAGAACAGTGAGGCAATATGCATTCTTGTCCCCAAATTACAAATAATTAGAAACTTTGCCTTGGGCAAATTGCTGCTTTTACTTATTTATTTATTTTCATCTGTAAAATGAAGTGATGGCTCTTCCAGAATTCTGTAGTTCTGGGACTCACTAGTAGACACGAACTATCTAGAACACTTGAAACATGGAACCTGAGAAGCACTACCACTTAAAGCCGAAGTTCAGATTCTGTCTTCTCATCCTAGGATGTGGAGAACTAAACTTTCAATGCTGCAGTACTTCTATTGCCATATTTATCCATTCACTTGCTTTAGCTAAAAAGAAAGGTTTCACAATACTTTCTTGGATAGGATCGAAGTTCAACTCAGGAACTCTCAACGACTGGCTATTATTTTACTTTCTATTTTTAACCACACACATTCAGAGAATGTTTTCTCTGTGTTTGAATGGGGATATAGAAAGAGAATGTAGCAATGGAACATCCTTTCCAAAAGCACTGCATAGCTTGATTGACGCCTTCCCTGAAGGGCTTCAAGACGAGGAACTCTGAGAAAGTAAAATCTTCATCTGTTGTTAATTGTTGCTGTATGTATTCAATTTCCTAAAGTCAGATGGTTTTTGTTAGGCTATTGAATTTTCATGCCCAGTAAATATTTGTATGCACGTCCCCCAAATGTGTGGTGTAAACAGAATGATTTTCAACTTCCTGTAAACTAATCTATTTTGAATTTGAAGGTGCTCGAGCAGGAAAAGAAGTATCTGGGCAGAACCCTGAGGCTCAGTGTGAACGCACCTTCCTTAGAATTTGCTTAAGCAAAGGTGAGCACATGAAGTACGGATCTTGATATGAAACCCCAGTGTTCTTGCTTGGGTAACATTCCTGTTAGTCCAGTCTGCTTTGTAACTAGACTGTGAAAATGTCTTTTGAGCAATATCCAGCTCAATTTTGTCAGTTTGGCAGTTCATTGTACCCTAATGAAAGATGAACAAAATGTGAAAATTTTGATATCTTAGATACCATGAATTTGCTTGGAAAATTTATAAAATTTCTTGGGTGAGATATGGTATCTAAGATATTTTACCTCTAAACCATGAATTTATGAAATTTATAAAATTTCACTTTATGAATTTGGGAGCTCTCAACAGACTCAAATATATAATTTGTAGTTGGTCATCTTCTAGGTTTTGATACTGTTCCAAACTTCTCAAATCCCTTTCTTTTCTTTCTTCCTTTCTTTTCCTTCCGTCCTCCCAACTTTCCTCCCTCTTCCTCTCTCCCTCCTTGCCTTCCTTCCTTCCTTCCTTCCTTCCCTTCCTTCCTTTCCTTCTTTCTTTTCTTCTTGTTTCTACTAAATTGTCCTCACTGCTTTTAAGGAAATATTAAGGGAAACTGATTTTCATGGAAATAGCAAAATATGTGGTTTTTTTTTTTTAATTTAAAAATATTGTGGAGTAAGAGTTTAGTTTAATTAGGGACAAATTCCAAAAGCAGGAAATGAAGGAGAACTGGCTGTTTACTATAGCAACAGGAGTGAAAATAGAAAATGGAAAACTTTTCTGTATCCTCAAGTGCCACCGAGAGCAATATTGTCAGCAGGAGCTTAGGTCTGAGCAAAGAGTTTCATTTGATCATCAGGTCTGAATGGAAACTTTTACCTGGAGCCTGTAAAAGCCCTAAATAAACAGGAAGTTGCTACCCCTGTGGTTGTGAGGGGAAGGGATAAAAGGGGTAGGGAAAGGCTTGGGAGGACACATGCATAAGGAACCAATTGGAATGCAAAGCAGAGAGACAATGTGCTAACTTGAGTGATGAACTCATTGGTGAGAGGTATAGAGAAGAGTCAATGATGGTTTTTTGGCTAAGGCAATTGAAGAAATTTCCATGGGGAGGTGATATTTATCAGGGACCTTGACAAATGAGTAGCAGTTGATAAAGATAGGTAACATGAAATAAAAGATAATATAAATGGAGGAGACATTGAGCAAAGAGCTGCACAAGCAATTGTGAGAAAATGCAAAGTGTTTTTTGGTTTTTGTTTTTATAGTACTTGGGTCTGAATTCAGGGCCTCATGTTAAACACATTCCTAGCCTCAAAATTGCTAAGTGTTATGTGGCTTAAGTATAGGATTTTTGGGGCAATGAAATGGAAGCAGTAGCTAAAAATTAAGTAGAGAGTAGCTCAGTGGTTGAGTATGTGCTTATTATGTGCAAGGCCATGGGTTCAATCCCCATCCAATACTCTTCCCCAAAAAAATTAAGGTCAGTGCCAAATAAACGGTATACCCATGAATATCATTCCAAGGATTTTTTTCCCTCCCAGGCAGTGAGGAGACATTATGAGTTTTTGCCTAGGGAAGTAATGTGATTTAACTAGTGTTATGATTTAAATATGAAATTTTCCCTACAGGTTCATCACTTAAAGAATAGGTCCCTAGCTGGTAGTGCTATTTTTGGGAGGTTCTGGAAACTTTGTAAGAGGAGCCAAACTAGAGGAAGTAGGTCACTGGGGATGTATCTTGTTCCTGGCTCCTTCTTGTCCCTCTCTCTGTTTCCTGTCTGCCACAGGTGAAGAAGTTCCTCTACCACATGTTCCTGCTGCCTTCATGTTCTGCCCAAGTGCATAGGACCAAACAACTATGACCTCGAAACCATAAGCCAAAATAAATCATTCCTTCCTTTAGTTGTTTATGAAGGTGTTTTTGTCACTGCAACAGAAAGCTAACTAATACAATAGTATTGTAGGATGAATCTGGTAGCACCTTTAAAGAGGCTTTTGTGACAGATGAGTTTGGAGGCAGGGGTAAGAATTACAAAACTGCTGTGACCCACAGATGCAATAATGAGGGCTACAGTCAAGTCTAGGCTAGTGGGAATAAGCTGATATGGGAGACACCAAGGGCAGTGGAATTGGCTGAATATTGTAACTACATTGTGGAGAGGAATGAGGAGAGTTTCAGGCTTTCCACTGGTTGGCAGGTAATCATGCCATTGCTAGAAAGGGTACAGGAGCGAGACTCTAGGATAAAGACATGTTAGGTTTGAAGCATGTTGAATTTGGAACAGATATCCAGATAGAGATGTCCAGTGGGGATTTGGGAAAATCTAGGTGTAGAGGAGGGTGAGAAAATATGGCATATATGGAACACGGATATGAGGGTTGAAGCTATGGAACAGAATGCAGGGTGAAAGTGAGGGTTAGATCTTTAAGGGGAATCTCGATTTAAAGGAGTAAGTGAAAATAGCAAGAAGGAAGATTTAAAAGGAACAGTCAGATATTTCCACTGCAAACCAGGAAAGCCTTTCCCAGGTTATTCTGAGTTTATATGTGCCTTGTGGGCAGTGACAATGTGTCACTAATTTGACTCCTCAGCTTCAGTTAGTGGCTTATGAACAATGGGAACCCTACAGGTCCTTGTTGAATTGAGTTGCATGTTCTGTTCTGGGGAAACAAGAACACGGTTGGCTCTGTGGAACGGGTATGTGTCCTGATCCCTGGCCTTCTTCAGTATTGATCCTGCAGCAACACGGTAAAGGGCAAACCACTCTCATTACAATTCTGTATTTTATTCTTACACTTTTGGATCTATTTCCTTTATGTGCTGAATACAACAGGGATTACCAAGCTCAAGAGAACAAACAAGTGTGAGCAGACTGTGAACCATAAACATACCTGATTATGGCACCAATGTTAAAAAAGAAGCATACACAGAAGATGGAAAGACAGTAGAGAGAGGCAAGTGCTGAATTTATAGTGGACTATTGGCTAAGAAAGCCAGTTCCTTGAGAATTGTACTACCTGTGTAGTGTCCATAGCGGGGAGTATTTGCAGGAAAACTTAGCAGTGATCATTTTAAAGTGACTTTCCTGTTATGGAAACCATCACAGACATATTTAGATAGGAGAGTTGCAACTGATATGGTAAACAGCTTTTCAGTGTGATAGTTCTAAATCTAATGAGCAATTAGGAGGAGCTGATACAATCCACCAGGCTCCTTTAGCTCCAGACCCCACTGAGAGCTAAGCTAATGGGAGGAACAGAATATTACCTAAGCCGAGGGATGAGGACAAAGGCTGAGTGCTGGGTTTGAGAGAGGTATTGACTATTTCATAGTGGGAGACATCGCCTGTGATCAGATCAGTGCTTCATTTCTGTTTTCTGCCCTAGAGTGTTTGATAATGGCATGGTTTACGTCCAAATGCAGCAGACTTCAACAGTGGCAGACTTTGCCTCATCTTTCTATAACAGGGAAGACGTCATTGGCTAGAAACAATTTCATTTACAATTGTGGTTGTCAGATAAAATACAAGATGCCCAGTTAAGTCTGAACTTACATAAATAATGGAAAAAACAGTTGTTTCATGCAACATGTAGGACATACTTATACTAAAAAAAGTTGTGTTATTTACTTAAAATTCAAGTTTAACTGGGTCTGCTACGTTTTTGCACTGAGTCTCATGGCTGAGAAGTTGCCTTTCTCTTTTTCTTTAGTGCAAATCAGGATCTGGTCAAGAGTGACAAGAAAACTGACTTCACTTCAAATATTTGGCTTGACCCTAGAGGACTGTATGACCCAAAGAACAGGGAGGGAAGAAACTGAGTGAGAACTGGCAGTTTTAAAGACACTCAGGATGCTCCTGGATTGGCCTTTATAATTATTTAAAAATTGTGGTTAAAATATGCTCAACAGAAGTGTATAGTTTTCCTTGTAGAGGTCTTTCACATCTTTTGTTAGGTTTACACCTAGGTATTTGATTTTTTTTGAGGCTATTGTAAATGGAATTGTTTTCATACATTCTTTTTCCGTTTGCTCATTGTTAGTGTATAGAAATGCTAATGATTTTTCTATGTTGATTTTATATCCTGCTACTTTGCTATAGCTATTGATGATGTCTAGAAGCTTCTGAGTAGAGTTTTTTGGGTCTTTAAGGTATAGGATCATGTCGTCTGCAAATAGGGATATTTTGACAGTTTCTTTACCTATTTGTATTCCTTTTATTCCTTCTTCTTGCCTAATTGCTCTGGCTAGGAATTCCAGTACTATGTTGAATAGGAGTGGAGATAGTGGGCATCCTTGTCTGGTTCCTGATTTTAGAGGGAATGGTTTTAATTTTTCTCCGTTAAGTATAATGCTGGCTGTAGGTTTGTCATATATAGCTTTTATAATGTTGAGGAACTTTCCTTCTATTCCTAGTTTTCTTAGAGCTTTTATCATGAAATGATGTTGGATCTTATCAAAGGCTTTTTCTGCATCTATTGAGATGATCAAGTGGTTTTTGTCTTTGCTTCTGTTAATGTGGTTTATTACGTTTATTGATTTTCGTATGTTGAACCACCCCTGCATCCCTGGGATGAAGCCTACCTGGTCGTGGTGAATAATCTTTTTGATGTGTTGCTGAATTCGATTTGCCATTATTTTGTTGAGGATTTTTGCATCAATGTTCATTAAGGAGATTGGCCTATAGTTCTCCTTTTTGGAGGTGTCTTTGCCTGGTTTTGGGATAAGTGTAATACTGGCTTCATAAAATGTGTTTGGCAGTTTTCCTTCCCTTTCTATTTCATGGAACAGTTTAAGGAGGGTTGGTATCAGTTCTTCTTTAAAGGTCTGATAGAATTCAGCAGAGAATCCATCAGGTCCTGGACTTTTCTTTTTGGGGAGACTCTTGATTGCTGCTTCAATTTCATTTTGTGTTATAGGTCTATTCAGGTGATTAATTTCCTCTTGGTTCAGTTTTGAATGATCATATGTATCTAGAAATCTGTCCATTTCTTTTAGATTTTCAAATTTATTTGAATATAGGTTCTCAAAGTAGTCTCTGATGATTTCCTGGAAACACAAGAGGCCACGAATAGCCAAGGCAATACTCAGTCAAAAGAACAATGCAGGAGGTATCACAATACCTGACTTCAAACTATATTACAAAGCAATAACAATAAAAACAGCATGGTACTGGCACAAAAACAGACATGAAGACCAGTGGAACAGAATAGAGGATCCAGATATGAAGCCACACAACTATGAGCAACTTATCTTTGACAAAGGAGCTAAAAATATACGATGGAGAAATAGCAGCCTCTTCAACAAAAACTGCTGGGAAAACTGGTTAGCAGCCTGCAAAAAACTGAAACTAGATCCATGTATATCACCCTATACCAAGATTAACTCAAAATGGATCAAGGATCTTAATATCAGACCCCAAACTCTTAAGTTGATACAAGAAAGAGTAGGAAATACTCTGGAGTTAGTAGGTATAGGTAAGAACTTTCTCAATGAAACCCCAGCAGCACAGCAACTAAGAGATAGCATAGATAAATGGGACCTCATAAAACTAAAAAGCTTCTGTTCATCAAAAGAAATGGTCTCTAAACTGAAGAGAACACCCACAGAGTGGGAGAAAATATTTGCCAGCTACACATCAGACAAAGGACTGACAACCAGAATATATAGGGAACTTAAAAAACTAAATTCTCCCAAAATTAATGAACCAATAAAGAAATGGGCAAGTGAACTAAACAGAACTTTCTCAAAAGAAGAAATTCAAATGGCCAGAAAACACATGAAAAAATGCTCACCATCTCTAGCAATAAAGGAAATGCAAATTAAAACCACACTAAGATTCCACCTCACCCCTGTTAGAACAGCCATCATCAGCAACACCACCAACAACAACAGGTGTTGAAGAGGATGCGGGGGAAAAAGGAACCCTCTTACACTGTTGGTGGGAATGTAGACTAGTACAACCACTCTGGAAAAAAATTTGGAGGCTACTTAAAAAGCTGGACATCGATCTACCATTTGATCCAGCAATACCACTCTTGGGGATATACCCAAAAGACTGTTACTCCAGAGGCACCTGCACATCCATGTTTATTGCGGCACTATTCACAATAGCCAAGTTATGGAAATAGCCAAGATGCCCCAGCACTGACGAATGGATTAAGAAAATGTGGTATCTATACACAATGGAATTTTATGCAGCCATGAAGAAGAACGAAATGTTATCATTCGCTGGTAAATGGATGGAATTGGAGAACATCATTCTGAGTGAGGTTAGCCTGGCTCAAAAGACCAAAAATCGTATGTTCTCCCTCATATGTGGACATTAGATCAAGGGCAAACACAACAATGGGATTGGACTATGAGCACATGATAAAAGCGAGAGCACACAAGGGAGGGGTGAGGATAGGTAAGACACCTAAAAAACTAGCTAGCATTTGTTGCCCTTAACGCAGAGAAACTAAAGCAGATACCTTAAAGCAACTGAGGCCAATAGGAAAAGGGGACCAGGTACTAGAGAAAAGGTTAGATCAAAAAGAATTAACCTAGAAGGTAACACCCACGCACAGGAAATCAATGTGAGTCAATGCCCTGTATAGCTATCTTTATCTCAACCAGCAAAACCCCTTGTTCCTTCCTATTATTGCTTATACTCTCTCTACAACAAAATTAGAGATAAGGGCAAAATAGTTTCTGCTGGGTATTGAGGGGGGGAGCGGGAGGGGGTGGAGTGGGTGGTAAGGGAGGGGGTGGGGGCAGGGGGGAGAAATAAACCAAGCCTTGTATGCACATATGAATAATAAAAGAAAAATGAAAAAAAAAATATGCTCAACAAAATTTACTATTTTAATCATTTAAGGTGTACAATTCAGTGGCATTGAATACATACACAAGGTTGTGCAGCCAGCATCTCCATCATCTTCCCAAAGCGAAGATCTGTACCAGTTACAGAATAACCCTCCTTCCCCAGTCTCTGACAACCACCATTCTTCTTTTTGTCACTATAAATTCAGCTACCTCAGGTACCTCATATTAGTGGAGACAATACAGTATTTGTCCTTCCATTTATTCATTTATTCATATGTGCATATGTTCTTTGGGCCATTTCTTCCCCTTGTCTTCTGCCCCTGCCCCCTCCTTCTGTAACAACAGGCATGAAGAGAATTTTATAATCTAGACCTAGTGTCTTTTCCTATATGTTAGTTCCCACGGTATTCTGAATAGCACCCAGGATGGCAGCAGCAGAGATAGGAGTGAACAGAACTCAAGTCTGGGATAGAATTTGATTCTTTCTCAATCTAATTATTATCTGCCTTCCAGAAAATAGATGATGGCTGCTCTTATGAGAACAGAAGCCTTCAAGCCAAAAAGCATTCAGCAACCTGACATTTTTAGTTAGCGCTACACTGAGCCAACTTGCTGTTGGAGGGAACCAAGAATCCTGGCCAAATGTAGTCTGGCAGGAGATGTCACTTCCCAGCTATCCCCCTCTCTCCATAGTTCTTTAAAAGAAATCTATCCGGTGATGTGTCTCTTGTCGTCCAGCTGGCCCCATCCCTCTAGGCCCTCTTCCCCAATATCCTGGTGTGTACACATGTGCTTCTGTATCTATTCATATTCTGTCTTGCTCCTATCTATGTAAATCTAGATTCAGGTTCCTCAGAGTTGTCAATGAATCATTCAAGGTGCACTTTTCGCTCAGAACTGAGTAATGCCCCAGGAATAAAAAAAAGATCTTATTATTAAATGCCCCTTGAGCAGGACTTTTTTTTTTTTTTCTATACAAGCCATTTATTTGAAATGCCAACTATATGTAGGATAGTCAGTGTTACATGCTTATCAGTAACAGTAGAAAAATAGAACGAGTGAAAACCTCTGTACAACTGTAATGGTACTCAAAAGAGAAAAGTATTGTTTTACAACAGTCCACACAGATGAATTCAAGTTTGGAGGTACCTAAATAAAAATACTATATATATATATATATATATATATATATATATTTTTTTTTTTTTTTTTTTAAAACACTATGTACAATTAAGCGTAAACAAGTTTTACAAAGTGCTGGTTATGCAGGTTGTAGAAAACACTTGCATAGGACATGAAATCGGTTTAAGAAAAATTTCTGAGCCTTTAGCATTGAAGGCACTTGACTTTATACCAGTAACAGCACAACCACAAGAGATGCAGTGGTGTAGGGGTCCCACTTCTCCCAAGCACAGACGTGGTACACACACAACAAGTGCAGTTCAGGAACCTTTAGCTTCTGAGCAGGACTTTTTGGATTGCTTATTAAACAGAACTCACATGTTTCTAGCTGTTCTTTATTTCCTTTTAGCTAAAAAATATTTCTCATAAGTGAACACTTTTGAATCTGCTCGTTTCACTTTGATTAGTACTTATGATGTTTCTCTTTGTTTCTTTGCTTTCAAGTGAACAATTCGAGCAGCCTGCTTGCAAAATTCCATACTCACAAATGCCATGTTATTTTCAGTTCTCTCAGCCCTGCTTAATAAATTCAATTTATTTACGTTACATGTGAAGTTAGACTCATGGTTTGCCTTCTACTTTTAATGTCATATGCAGACAATGATATGAACAAGTGAATACTCAGCATACCTGGACATAGTTATGGATGAATCAAATAGACTGCTTAATACAGAACTGGTCTGGTATGTCAAGGTGGGGGCAAGCTATCAGTCATTTGGTAAATATCCACAAATGATTGATAGTAGCATTGCTTTTATCAAGAAGTATTAGTTTTTTGGTGTTTACAAAGAGTTCAGTGAATTTTTCTTGAGATCATGTGCCAATCAGGGTTGAAATAGACAAATGAAATGTACACAAACTCTATTTTTTGTGGTGGGACTGGGGTTTGAACTTAGGGCTCTGTGTTTGCAAAGCAGATACTCTTTGAGCTATACCTAAAGTCCATTTTGCTCTGGCTATTTTTGGAGATGCGGGCGTCTCGAGAACTCTTTGCCCAGGCTGGCTGCAAACTGTGATCCTTCCAATCTTAGTCTCTCAAGGAGCTAGGATTATAGGTGTAAGCCACTGGTGCCCGGCTCCACAAACTCACTCTCTCTCCCTTCCCCCTTCCCTCAACCAAACATTACTCACGCCAGGTAAAGGACAAAGATCCTGGATTCAACTCTTTAGGGTCAAGTTTTTCCTAACCATAGATATAGGAAGGAGAGCATGAAGCCTTGACCTTGAGTCTGTGAGGGAGATGGGAACATGCCATGTCTTCCTTCCCTTCCACTCCAAAACCTCATAGCTTTCACTGTCTCGCTCTGTACTCCTTTATCCACCGGTATTCACCTTCCTATCCTCTTCCCTGCCACCCCCTCTCTCCCACCTGCTATCAACCCTCCCACAGCCCGCCCCTGGACAGGACGTGTTCCACCCTCCTGCTCCTTGATTTTGTAGAAGAAAAAAGATAATAAGAAAAAAAATGACATTTATGCTTGTTTGAGATAAAGGTAGCTATACAGGGAGTTTCCTTGTGATATTTCCACGTAGATATCTATTATAACCCCAATTGGTTCATCTCCTCTTCTTCATTCTGCCTTAGTCACTTTCTTATGGTGGTTTCAGCCAGCTTAAGAATTCTGTATTCATTCTTGTTTAGAGAGTACATCAACCATATTCATCTTCTTAGTTTGCTTCTTTTACCCTACACCTCTTATATGTGACCTCCTCTTAGCATGACCTGTTTTTCACAATATTGCTGTATTTGTATTAGGTCTATATTCCACATATGAGAGAGAACATGCGGCCTTTGTCCTTCTGAACCTGGCTAACTTCACTTAAGATGATGTTCTCCAGTTCCATCCATTACCTGCAAGTGACAAATTTTGGAGGGGTGGATTCAAGTATGATATTTTTGATACATTGCAAGAATTTTGTAAATGCTACAGTGTACTCCACCCAGCACAATACAATAAATGAACTGTATTGAGACTAAAGAAGGGAAGTAAATCTATCTTCATGTCTGCATGTGACTCAAAAATTATAAATCAGTATGGAGTATCATTTCAGGAACCTTGAGGAGATGGGGGCTTGACAGAGGTTGTTGGTCATACTTACTGTATGGTGTTTAATTTAGTGAGTCAAGACTCTTCATTAACCTCCTTTGATCTCCTTTTTTGAATACCTCACCTGAAAAATTTCTCAGTGGTACATCTTGTTGTTTTTATGTTCTTGGTCAACCAACCCAGAAGGATTGGCTACCTTGCCTAAAGGCCTCCAGGCATGAAGATGTTGGCACTGAGCATTGTTGCTGAGCTAACACATCCCTGCCAGGATGGGAGCCCTGCATTTGAATACACAGTCTCCTTCAGCTGGACCTGCTCGGCACCTGTATGCGTTAGTGGGAAAGCACAGATGATTCTGATTAACACAAATGGTGACAAGGACACCAATTGACTCCTAGACCAAGAAGGGGCTGCTTTGGCACACTCAGCATTCCATCTGTCTTGAGTTAAAGCTAGTTTATTTTGGCTTTGCAGTTCCCGATGTCATTTCCAACAGCAAGTTCTCTCAAAGTGCATGATTTTTAGGGCTTTTCGGCACTCTGTCCTTGAGGTCGACATGATTTAACAGATGCGATTGTTAGGGTTCTGTTCCTGATGCTCGCTGGCAGAAGCCCTTTTCTATCTTCACACGACAGCCATCCCTGAAGGAGGCAGGCGTGTGGGAGACGCAGAGGCATCTTGGCTAGGGGTGGAGGAGAGCAGAGGGAAATATGTTGAAATGGATCCTGGACCAGGGCCACATCAAAGGAAGAGAAGTGGAGAGGAGAAATCACAAAAATGCTAAGTTCCTGAAGGAGTTTGATGCAAACCCCTAATGAGTAAAAAAAGTCCTTCTGTCTTTTGTTAACTTATTGTGCACTTAGCCTGCCTCGGGCTCTGTGCTGGACCTTTCACTCATTATCCCTGTGATGCCATGGTTCCTAAATCCGTGTTATTGACCTATGAGGAGCCTGTGGCTCAGATTGCTCATGTGTGTCACCTGGCCTCACACAGACACTGAGGGCAGCTGTTTTTCCTCCATGTGGTATGTGGTTTCTCGGGCCGGCCCTTCTGTGCTCCATGCTCTCTTTGAGATGAGCTGTCAGTCATCCTGCTTGTCCTGCTCCCTGAGACCCTGGACATTTCTGCCACTGAAACAGGAAACTCACAGGTGTAGTGGGATCCAGAGAGCACTACCCTTCTGCCACCTTCCCATGAGTGTGACTCCAAGCAATGACGACCAAGGTGGCTTTTCAGACCTGGCCAGTGGGCTGGGTTCAGAGGCTGTTTTCTCCCACAACTTGAGTGGAAACCCAAGGAACCAAACACTTCAGTTCTTTTTCCTTTTCTTGCCTAGCAAAAAAATTCAATCGTACTTGAAAACTTGATTGTAATGTTGACCTGAGTGAGAATGGCACTGAGGCAATTCTGAGAAATAAGAATAATTCAGGAGGGATGTGGGGACAGTTTTAGATAGCAACTTAGTAACGTTTATCCAAACTGATGATAAATAGGAATTTCCTTTTGAAGAACCATTCTACAGAAACAGTAAAAATGCACCACCATCCACGTGCTAGGGTGTCTGTCGCAGCACTGTTGTCATATTTTAAAAGTGGAAATGTCATAAATGGCCATCAGGGCCACGTGGTTAAATTGATTAGGACAGTATCATTGCATCAAATGATTTAAGGAATTAGGCAGAATCACACATACTGACATGAGAAGACTGGAAAAATATTGGGGATGGAGGAATGAAAAAACAAGTTATAGAGCAGTATTGTGTGCTTAGGTCATAAACACAGAAAATACTTGGAAGAATATGCACAAACTATTTTCAGTGATTAACTGTACAATTAGCTAAAAAGCCAAGGGTAGATTTTTTTCATTTTCTATTTGATATACTTTGGAGTGGTTTTACTCTTTCATGAACAGCATATTCGTATTCATATGTTAATCATGTATTAAAAAAACAATAACATGGGAAAAACAGAAAGTGGTGATTTGTGAAATAACGGGGCAGATGAGCTAAAGATTATTTTAGGTTTCAGCCAGGTGCTGGTGGCTGATGCCTATAATCTTAGCTACTTGGGAGGCTGAGATTGGGAGGATCTTGGTTCAAGGCCAGCTCAGGCAAATAGTTTGAAAGATCCCCATCTTCAAAATAACCAGAGAGAAATGGACTGGAGGTAGAGCACCTGCTCTACTACTTGAGCCATACCTCCAGTTTCAGGTTTCATCCTATGGGTGAATTGTCAGCAAACTTGGTGGTTACCTGGAGCCTGTTGCCATCACTGGCAGGGAACACCCATCTGAGGACGTAATATCTCTGGGACCTGGTTTAAGTTGGGGTTGAAGAGACTGTAGTGCTCTGAAGTGTTCTGGGAACTGTGAAGAAATATGTTTATTGAGGCCAAATTAAATATGGTCTTGGCGGCTATTATCAAAGAAGTGTTAGTGCACTGAAGAAAGAGGAGAAAGACAGAAAGAGGCTCTTGCAACAGTGGTGATTCGGTGTTCCCTGGGAAGCACCAGGAGGCTTGGCAGAGTGCAGGAGGGTGAGGGTGGTTACCTACCGTAACTGCAGTTAAGAGTGCCTCCTTCCTAGCAGAAATGGGGAGATGGCTCACTTTCTTAAAATTAAACATGACCTAATTGACCTCCAAAGGAATCTCTCCCCTTCACCCTTGCTCCTAGTTCTCCTTTCCTCCTGGTGAATCACACCGTGTGGTGTGCACACTTCTAGGTAGTGTTCTGAGCACATAGGCTGCTGTGTGTACAGACACAGAGGCACATATGTGCAATGCAGAATTTTAAAAATATATGAATGGGACTTCACAACTGTATCATCATTATGGACCTTGACAGGGGCTACACCCAGGGAGTTGACTTCTTTCTTTCTTTTCTTTTTTTTTTTTTGGCAGTACTGAAGTTTTGGACTTGAAGTTTTATGCTTGCCAGGTAGGCACTCTACCACTTGAACCACACCCCAGCCCTTTTTGCTTTACTTGTTTTTCAGATAAATTCTAACATTTTTGCCCAGACTGGCCTCAGACCTCAGGTCTCCCTTGTAGCTAGAATTACAGGCATGTACCACCACTCCCAGCTTCTTTGTCGAGTTGGGTATCTTGCTAACTTTTTGCCCAAACTGGCCTTGAACTGTGATCTTCCCAAATCTCTACCTCAGAGTAGCTGATATTATATCCACGAGACACTGTGCCTGGCCCTTTTCTGCGTTTCTTTACGGAACATTTTGAAGCTCCTGTGGAGAGGAGGGGGACATAAGTCCTCTGACATTTTCACCAAAACACCTGGGAGAATCATGTAGGGGGTTGGAAATGCCATTGAAGGGGTAATATTGATGTGGATTTGGTAGAAATTGGGCAGAAGGATTTTTTGATTTGGGTAATTTATAGCATAGTGAGTTGAAGAACTGGGGCTCCAGCCAGGTGTGGTGGCTCATGTCTGTAATCCCAGTTACTTGATGGATCAGAAGGTTCACACTTTAAGGTCAGCCAGGGCAAAAAGTTGTGAGACCCCATCTCAACCATTTAAAAAAGTGCTGGGACGGTGGTGCACTGGAAGCCAAATTAATAGAATCTCAGTCCAGGCTAGCTCTGGCATAAATGCAAGACCCTATTAGAAAAATACCCAAAACAAAAAGGGCTGGGGTGTGGGTCAAGTGTAGAGTGCTTGCTTGACAAGCACAAGGCACACACAGTATTGCTTTTGGGCTCCAAAAGTATTGGTCTGAATATGGTTTTCACAGTAACTGTAAGTTTGAGGAAATTATGTCATTGTTTAAAACTTCGGTTAGTTCCGTGATGGTGTGTGCCTTATAGGATGGTCTAGGAGTAAATGAGGCACTTGTCATGTATCAAGGTGGGTAGTCATTGCTCTCTGTAAATCCATTGTCTTATAATTTTGGACCTTAATTTTATTTCTGTATCCATCAATTCTGAACACCTATTATCTTCATCTAGTCCCTCTGAAAATTGTTGGAATTGCTTGCCTTTATTTTTGATCCAAGACTTCTGCACACACCTTCTATTTTCTATCATTTCTGCTCTTCCCTGCCAAGCCTCCTACTTGGCGTTTGGAAACAAAGCAAGAAAAGCCCTGATCCTCACACAGGCCTTCTTGGGCTTTCCTTAGTTATTGAGTGATGACTGGTCATTTCTTGCCCTCCCCATCTTTTTTTTTTTTTTTCTTTAACAACCTCATCTCTTGGGTGATTTAATGGCCTGACTTTCTGAACTGACATTTAGCTTTTGATGTCCAGGCTTGAAGAGTTTCTTTACTTTTGGATTTGCAACAATTTGGCTGATTTTGTGTCCGTGTGGCTAGCTGACTCTATCAGCCAGTATAGGACTGTCATGTATTAATTTGGTGTTAAATCAGATTACATCTTAGTTGTAGATCTAAGTATTTCATTGATATGTTTAATAAGTCTTTAGAACACCATCATGTGCCTGGAATATGCTCCAGGGCTACGATGGTAAATACAATAGAAATGATCCCTACATCCATGAATCAAGGATTCCTGAAGGGACAATACACATTAAGCGGAGTTACTAACCTTGTACAGTAACTGGGGACATACTGTGCAAGGGACCTGGGAGGACCTCCTTGAAGGAAGTGATACTGATATGAGATCTGAAAAAGAAATGATTCAGTGAGGACCAAGAGAATATTCTGGACAGAAGCAATAGCACATTCAAAGAACTGTCGTGGGGGAAGTCTTGTAGCAAGGGAGCCACTGAAATAAGACTAATGACCAGAGGGGCTGAGAGCCGAGGCAGGACAGAGGCCATATGAAGGATTTATTCCTTCTAGGACTTTCTTTTATTGGTTTCTGTTGATAAGCTGTTACATAAGCTAAACTATTGCTAAGAACAGCCACGATGACAGTATGGAACTCTTAGAATGGGACAATGTTTTATTGCTCTTTCATGATTAATGAAACCTTGTCTCTGACCAAGTGAATTCTTAATATAACACATTTTAGATGAAGCCAAAAAGACAAACGTAGGAAGACTAGTGAATACCTCCAGGTTACATACAGTTCGAACAGACTTGGAACCAGTCTGCCTTTTGTTTTGAACAATCCTCTTTGTTAGTATTCCTCTTTTATCTACTTTTTGACTTTGCAACTTGGTCTAAACATTGTCAAGCAGAGCAAACAAGCAACCCCCAAAATAAACCAGCACTTATGAAAATGTCGCAATGAAACCTCTACTATGTACAATTTAATATATGCCAATAAAAATAATAATAAACCCCAAAATGTGATGCTCCAAAACTATGCCTTAGCTGTGACAATGTTCCTTTCAGTAGCTGCACTATCAGTTATCTATTGTGTGGGAGTCAAGGTTTCTGAGCTCCAACTTTCAAAGCATGCAGGAATGGGTCACTGCACGACAAGGAGTTCTAACTTTTTACTTTATGTAGAATTAAACAACTTATCTTCATTAGCTGAAACCCCTAAAATGGCAGAATAATATGAATTAGGATAATCAATGATATGAACATTTATTGACATATAATACTATGTAGAATATATACTATAAAATTTTAATTGCAATTGAATCTCTAACTAAAGAGTTTCATCCATGGATTTGTCTTGTCTTACCCCAAAAGCAGAACAATTTCTTTCTTGGAAGGAAAGCTACCAATTCTCAGCTGCCCAGTCCATTCTTCTTAGGAAATTATTATTTCTTCTCTTTGAAGCCCCAATTTCTTGAATTCTCCAGCATGTGTACAGCTCTCCCTCTAGATATTTTGAGAGCTTGAAATCATAGTCCTGCATCTTTAGGGGAACTGTGAAAACCCATATGATCTCCTTTCCCAGCTGTGGTAGAAAGGACTAAATAATGTCCCCATACTGCTCTTGGTGTAATTATTGAGAGCCCTGTGGATCTAGGATCTAAGTTTTTCCTTTTCTGTAGTCTAGAGGGTTCTTTTGAAAATCTATTTTAAGATAGTAGCAGGAAATAAAGGTTACTCAGAACGATTTTTAATGTTAAGAACTGGCCTATGACAAAATGGCCATTTTCGTCATAGTTACAAGTTTATTTTCCTAATATTTACACTTTTTTTTGGTGGTGGTGGGGGGTGTGGGCTCAGGTAACCACAGCCTAGAGGGCTTATGCAATGATAGGATGGTTTCAGTAAAGAAGTGAATTTTGTTAAGGAGAGATTACCAAAAAAACCCCCATCATATTCCTGGCAGTACTGAAAAGTATTCTGCTGGGGACAGAGGGAAATGTTCAGATAAGTAAGGATGAAAACAAGTGGGAAGAGAACCAACTAGAAGCACGGTCATATAGAGCACAGAGTTAGGGATAAGGCCTGAGAAAGTGACACCAGGAAAACTGGCTAGAAAGAAAGCCAACTTTGGATGAACTTAAAGTGGACCAGAGACATGAAAGGTGTGGAAAGCAGTGTGATTGAATGGGTCTGGTATGTGCTGGGGGCTAGCAGAACGTACACAGAAGGGCCTCAGTAGCAGGCGAAAAATGGATTTTAATTAATAATGACCAGCGGGGTGGTTTTAGCATGGGTGCTGTGAAGGGACAAAGAGAGGTTATTTCATAACCTCTCTAAATGTTGGCTTTGATAAGAAATGGGATTTTTATAAGAATTGTGAATGAACTCTATAGTACCTACTACGGTACCTTTTTAGGCTCAATTAATTATTTGGGTTCACATAATGTCCTCAGGCCATAGTTGGCTGTAGTCCTCTCAGAGTGCCATGGGACAGGAGCCAATAAGCACAGTTCGCAGTGCACAGTGTCTGGAGCCCCTCCACTGTGGGAGAAGTTATTGCCAAAGTCTACTCTACTATTGCCTATGTGACTTTTCAGAAGTGACGCTCTTCAGCACTTGATATGCAAGAAATGAAGCACACATCCGGTGGGTGTAGAAACAGTCTCGGGCCCTGCAGGACTAAATCCTTTTTAACACCTCCCCTTGGGTGTTTATGGTTCATCTGTAATTCCACGCAGTCCAGATGCAAGTTACCAGTCAGGAGTCATTTGTCTGTGACCAGACAATGGGGGTAACACCATTTTTCTCAGGTCAACTAGGAGATAGAGGGAGAAAGTTAACTGGAAGTTGAATTCTCAAGTAGAAAGAAAAATGTTTGTGTTAACTTTTCCCCACAGTTCGCAGAAAGGCTGTTGTATACATGAAGCTGTGAGTCTGCACTCCCCTGGCCCACACATTTTTTTTTTTTAACAGTTCATACAATTTTCAAAGCAGCCTGCGATGGGAGCTTTGTGAACTATTTTTAAAAATTTTTTTATTATTCATATGTGCATACAATGCTTGGATCATTTCTCCCCCCTGCCCCCACACTCTCCCTTACCACCCACCCCCCCCCAACCCCCTTGATACCCGGAAGAAACTATTTTGCCCTTATCTCTAATTTTGTTGAAGAGAGAGTATAAGCAATAATAGGAAGGACCAAGGGTTTTTGCTGGTTGAGGTAAGGATAGCTATATAGGGAGTTGACTCACATTGATTTCCTGTGCATGTGTGTTACCTTCTAGGTTAATTCTTTTTGATCTAACCTTTTCTCTAGTTCCTGGTCCCTTTCTCCTATTGGCCTCTGTTGCTTTTTAAGGTATCTGCTTTAGTTTCTCTGCGTTGAGGGCAACAAATGCTAACTAATTTTTTAGGTGTCTTACCTATCCTCATATCTCCCTTGTGTACACTCGCTTTTATCATGTGATCAAAGTTCAATCCCCTTGTTGTGTTTGCCCTTGATCTAATGTCCACATATGAGGGAGAACATACGATTTTTGGTCTTTTGGGCCAGGCTAACCCCACTCAGAATGATGTTCTCCAATTCCATCCATTTACCAGCTAATGATAACATTTCGTTCTTCTTCATGGCTGCATAAAATTCCATTGTGTATAAATACCACATTTTCTTAACCCATTCATCAGTAGTGGGGCATCTTGGCTGTTTCCATAACTTGGCTATTGTGAATAGTGCTGCAATAAACATGGGTGTGCAGGTGCCTCTGGAGTAACCTGAGTCACAGTCTTTTGGGTATATCCCCAAGAGTGGTATTGCTGGATCAAATGGTAGATCAATGTTTAGCTTTTTAAGTAGCCTCCAAATTTGTTTCCAGAGTGGTTGTACTAGTCTACATTCCCACCAACAGTGCAAGAGGGTTCCTTTTTCCCCCCATCCTCGCCAACACCTGTTGTTGGTGGTGTTGCTAATGATTGGCCCACACATTGATACCTACTGAATATCTGTGGACAATGGGATGGGAAGAGGGAAACATGACTTCTGTGAAGGCTGAAGCTAACAGTTAAATGGTCCAGACCATGCTTCAAACTCCTCACTGGATGGAGCCCAGCTATGCTTCATTTAACATTCATTAACTATTGCTGAGGAAACCTATAAAGTTGGTGCCCACTTCCCTTTTGTAAACAGAGGCACATGAAAATTAATTCCTCTCTGTATAAGTATTTTGACAATGGAAAGATTGAAAAAAAGGGTATTTAAATTGGAGAGGGGTTATGGTTTTAAGTGTATAATTTCTATGCCATCTTTTCTGCTATTGGGCACTATTTTGAGTATTTTAATGTCCAGATAATTTCTGTTCAAGATATTGAGAGTAGAGAGCCCTTGAAGCAGTGTAAGTTCAGTGTGCAGGTTGATTCTTACCATTTGCTTCCTGTTGCATTTCTTCTATTGTAAGTTGGACTGCCAGTTCTGTAATTTCCACTCCTTTGCTCCATACACACTCCTTTACTATTCTACATTGCCTACAGGTTCCACTGTTGTCCTTCCTGTTGTTGACCTAGCACTTGTGTGCCGAGCCAGTGACGGTACAATGACAATCATGTTCCACAGATCCAGACTTACTGGATTCAGCAGGGAAATCAAGCAATGGCCTCATACATTGCTGCACACTCAGCAGATGTCCTATAACCTATCTGGAGGATAGCTCATTAAGGTAGGTGAGTCACCAGAGGGAGTCCTCCCTGAGCTTAGTCACCATATGGAGCCACATAGGCTATGTACAGCACAATTCCTGGGGCCACACTTCACAGAGACTGCAGTGGGAACTGGGTCTTCTGGGGTTGTGCAGTACAACCATTGCACTCTCTCAGAAGTAGACTTTGAGACAAAAATGCCAGTAGCTTACTTGGGAAGTACAGAGAACACCACTAGGGAAACGGATGATTAGGAGCAGCTGGTTCAGGTGTGCTTCCAAGCCAGTTCCACAGTGGGCAACTGGAGCCTTGGACCTCAGGGAATTGTGGGAAGTGTTGAAAGCCATACACACCTCAGCATGCACACATCTGAGGGGTGAAGGAGCTGGGGCATTTATATGTCAGCACCCTGGAATTGTTGGTTGAAGGCTACTGCCAAGAGGTGTTATTTCCCTGGCTTTCTGACCTGCTGCATGCAGGTAGGGAAGAATTATGGGGAAAAAAACCTCTGAGACAAGAGACTCAGATACTGTCACATGAGGTCACTTGAGACAGTGAATGATGGCACAGAAATGGGCAGGGCATGAGCGATGCTTGCTATGACAGCCTGGAACTTCAGGCCTGATATTAAAAGTCCCAAGGGCTTTTAAAAATTGAAAAATGAAGGTGAAACTCTTCATCTGATGTAGAAGAAATGTACAGCAGAGTGGTCCAGAGCTTCTGGGGAGACCTACTGCCCGATAGGAATAAATGACTGCAAAGAGAAATATGATACCAGATGGCAAATGGCCTAGAACACCAACAGACATAGAAGACCTTGGTGAGTTTTGTGGGGTGTGACATGGCCCTCTGACCTGTTAATTTATATGGAAACTCATTTTTCCAAGTCCAACATCCCTGTCCAAGCTGAATGACCCCACCTCTCAAATAGCCCACCTTCACTAAGGAGCAACCTCAGGAGAAAGACATCATGGAGGTGAGAGCTATGGCTCTCTGGAGGGTGTGCTGGCTCCCCAATGCCAAAAGCCTTGCCCTAATACCAAATCGCACACTCCAGACATCATCTGGGATCCCTGCACTGACGTGTGGTCCTTCCACGAATTGATGCAGCCTCAGGAGTGGCTCCCATTACCTTCCCTCCTTGGTTTGAACTGGGTGTGTGTGGCGAGTTCACCTGTGGAGTCACAGCAGCCACCACTGCACAGGAGAGCAAGGTATCTCAACAGGCTCAAGCTGGGGATCACACCCCAGAAAGCCGTGTTCCAGTGGTCCACTCTGATGCCAGACTCTGCACCAAGAAGTTTGAGATATTTGGCAAAGACCCAAGGGCTCCAGATGGGGAGTACAAGGGGAGCAGACATTTCTGCAGGTGTCAAAGGCCTTGGCAGCTGCATAACCTGGTATGCACTTCACCTGCAAAACCGAAGCATCTCAAGGTGAGTGCTCAGACAGCCATGGGCCCTAGGCGCTGCCCTCCACTCCGATCCCTCATTGCTCAGATGGGAATCTGAGGTCTTGGAGAGGGTGGTGGGCTTTCCTGCAGGCCTGAGGATTGTTGAAGGCAAGTGCTGGGAACAATGATCCTGGAGTTTCAAATACCTACCTGAGCATTTGGAAATAATTCTAACACAAGGAATGAAAAATTATGAATTGATTTGGAGAAACAGGATAAGTCCAAAAAAGTAACAATAATGAAATTTCAATATAGGTTTCTTAACAGACAACAATATTTATGAAGTTAGAGTGATAAACAACAGATAAATGGATATTGGTATAATAAAAAATTCTGCAATAATGTTGTCTATAGATGTAATGAAGAGAAGCATCTGTGTGTTTCTCTGTTTGTGCATCTGTTTATGTATGGGTGTTTATGTATTATGTATTTGAAGACAGATGAAAATTCTCATCTCCCTATATCAAGACATCACTAAAATTTATCCATAATTGGATAAGTAAGGAACAGAGAGTTCTTATTTAGAAATAAATATAAATTTCAGAGGAGGTTAATAAACTATGCAATGGGCATATTTGGGATGTGAAAATATGATGGGTCCTTCACTGCAAGTTGCTCACACATAACACACACATATAGGTACATGTATTTTTCCATTTGTAAATATTCTATAATTTAAATTTAAATCTCATGTACTATTTTGATGTTCAAGATTTTTTCCAATTTTTATCCTGCAATTCTTCTATTTTATTGACTTAATTATGTTCTTTACTGTGAATATTTAATTACTTTTATAGGTATCATGAGTGCTAATTTATAGTTTATGTTGATATATCATAATGCCTTGTTTATAGGAGAATAACATGCATGTATTTTATGGCGAATCTCCTCATATACCCAAATGTACTTCTGGCCACATAATTGGTTAATGTGTTATGCTGTTGGTGTACCCCAGTCATGTTCCATGTAGCACTGAATTGCTGTGATGAACTTGCCACTTTTCTCTTTTTCCATCGTTTTTTTTTCTTGTCTCACCAGCTAAGGTCCAGAAGGAGACCGACCATGTGATTGGCAGAGACAGGATCGCCAGCACGCAGGACAGGAGCCATGTGCCTATATGGAGGCCGTGTTGCGTGAGATCCAGAGCCACATTGGTTTGGTCTCCAGTAGTCTTCCCCATTCTGTTACCTGTGACATTATATTCAGAAATTGCATCATTCCCAAGATAACTTTCTTTCTTCTACGCTACACCTTCCTGGCAACTTCCTGTTCGCCCAATTCACACTATGCTTTCAAACATCTAAGCACAGACTCTCACATATATCTGTGAAATGGTCTGTGTGCTGTTTTCAGTTTGGGGCTATAAATTTTTTTTCTTTTTGTAAATTTATTTAGGGAAAGTGACAAATAGAATTGTAGGCATTTACTACAAGTAAACTTTTAAGAAAATCAGGCTCAGCAACCCTATCTTCCATTCTATCATCACGATCTTCATTCTCTCTCTTTTTTTTTTCATGATCTTTCTTTTTGTTCATTTATTCACATGCGCATACATTGTTTGGGTTATTTCTCCACCCTGCCCCCTCCCCCAACCCTTCCCCCCCTCCCCTCCTCAGTTTCAGGCAGGTCCCATTCTGCCCTGTGGACTGATTTTGTTGAAGAAAAGACATAAGCATAATAAGAAAGACAGCGTTTTTGCTAGTTGAGTTAAGGATAGTTATACAGAAAGATTCCTACTATTGCTTTCATGTACAAATGTGTTATGAACCATATTGATTCAACTCTAACTGATCTTTACATTGGTTCCTGATCCCCTGCTAGTGATAACCTGTCGTTTTAAGGTTTCTGTATTAGTTCCTCTGGAGTGGGGACATCAAACGCTTTCATGTTTTGGGTTTTCTACCTATTCTTGTATCTCCCGTATGTGCTCTCCCCTTTTCTTGTGATCCAAATCGAACAACATTGATGCATTTGTCCTAGATCTAAAGTCCGCATATGAGGAAGAATATACGATTTTTGGGTTTCTGAGCTTGCCTGACCTCACTCAGAATGATGTTCTCCAGTTCCATCCATTTACTTGGGAATTATAAGATTTCATTCTTCTTCATGGCTGAGTAAAATTCCATTGTATATAAATACCACATTTTCTTAATCCATTTGTCAGTGGTGGGGCATCTTGGCTGTTTCCATATCTTGGCTATTGTGAATAGTGCCGCAATAAACATGGGTGTGCAGGTGCCTCTGGAGTAACCTGAGTTGCATTCCTTTGGGTATATCCCCAGGAGTGGGATTGCTGGATCATATGACAGGTCTATGTTTAGATTTTTAAGAAGTCTCCAAATTTTTTTCCAGAGTGGTTACACCAGCTTGCATTCCCACCAGCAGTGGATTAGGGCTCCTTTTTTCCACATCCTCGTGGGGCTGTAAATCTTTATAGCAGATCTTCTATTTGATAATTTAGCTCTTCCAAATTTGTTCATTCTCTTTAATATTATTCTGGCTAATTTTAGATATTTGCATTTCCAAATAAATATTAACAGTTTAGCTTTTCGGTTTCCCAAAAGACAATTCTGGGATATAATATCTAAGTGAGAGTGACTCTAGATTAGATTGGAAAGAACTTCTGAGCTCTGCCACTGTGGTGTGGAAGCAGTCACAGACAATGGAGAAGTGAATAAGGATGACTATATTCAATGCTTATAGAAATAGAAATTTAAATTTCATATGATTTTACATTACAACTACATTCTAAGTCCTTTAAACTTTTTCCAGTTTAACCATTCTTTGCTCATTGGCCAAAACAAAGTGTCTGTTAGGCTACATTGTGCATTTTGGTTTTCAAAGTCTGATATACAGTATTAATATACTGTACATCTTGTGATAATGCTGATTTGTGCATTTGTGCTCAGTTCAAGGTAATTTTACAGCATCAGGTCTTAAAGTTTTATCTCAATCTTTTGGAAGAAATTTTAGTTTTTTTTTTAATTTTTACACTTACATCAATAACAATTTTGCCATTAATTTCTATTTATGGTGTGAATTAATGATATTTTATTTATTCTTTATTAATCTCATGATTGAATATTTGTTGAATATATGTCTGTTTTTATATCTTAATGAAGCATTGTCTTTTTTCTTGTATTGTTTTTACATTTACTCACATGTGTATACATTGTTTGGGCCACTTCTTCCCTGTACCCCACACACTTCTGGGCAGAACCTGTTCTCCGATTCTGTTGAAGAGTAGACATAAGCAATAATAAGAAAGACATAGCATTTTTGCTAGTTTGAGATAAAGAGAGCTATACAGAGAGATTTCTACCATTGCTTCCATGTGCATGTGTATTGCAACCACATTGGTTCATCTCTACCAGACCTCTTCACTACTTCCTAGTTCCCATAGTGGCCTCTGCCAGTTTAAAATTACTTTATTTGGTCTTCAACAGGGAGCACATCAACAACATTTAAGTTTTAGGTGTCCATCCTTTTCCCTATTTCTCCTGCGCATGTTCTCCCCTTACTGTGTGACTCATATCTAATAATATTACTGCATTTGTTTGGGGTCCATAATCAATATATGAGGGAGAACATGTGATTTTGGCCTTCTGAGCCTGGCTAACTTTGCTTAAGATGATGTTCTCTAGATTCCACCTCATCCCTGTTAGAATAGCCATCATTAGCAACACAACTAACAACAGGTGTTGGTGAGGATGGGGGGAAAAAGGAACAAATTTACACTGCTGTTGGGAATGCAAACTAGTAAAATCACTCTGGAAAAAAATTTGGAGGCTTCTTAAAAACCTAAACATAGATCTACCATATGATCCAGCAATACTACTCTTGGGGATATACCCAAAAGAATGTGACACAGGTTACTCCAGAGGCACCTGCACACCCATGTTTATTGCAGCACTATTCACAATAGCCAAGTTATGGAAACAGCCAAGATGCCCCACTACTGACGAATGGATTAAGAAAATGTATTTATACACAATGGAATTTTATGCAGCCATGAAGAAGAATGAAATCTTATCATTCCCAAGTAAATGGATGGTACTGGAGAACATCATTCTGAGTGAAGTTAGCCTGGCCCAAAAGACCAAAAATCGTATGTTCTCCCTCATATGTGGACATTAGATCAAGGGCAAACACAACAAGGGGATTGGACTTCGATCACATGATAAAGTGAGAGCACACAAGGGAGGTATGAGGATAGGTAAGACACCCAAAAAACTAGATAGCATTTGTTGCCCTCAATGCAGAGAAACTAAAGTAGATACTTTAAAGTGACAAAAGCCAATAGGAGAAGGGAACCAGGAACTAGAGAAAAGGTTAGTTCGAGAAGAATTAATTTAGAAGGTAACACACATGCACAGGAAAGCAATGCAAGTCAACTCTCTGTATAGCTATCCTTATCTCAACTAGCAAAAACCCTTGGTCCTTCCTATTATTGCTTATACTCTCTCTTCAACAAAATTAGAGATAAGGGCAAAATAGTTTCTGCCTGGTAGTAAGGGGGTGGGAGGAAGAGGAAGGGGACAAGAGGGGAAGGGAGGGAGGGGGGAGGGGAAGGGGGGAGAAAGGACCCAAACATTTTATGCACATGTGAATAAAAGAAAAAAATTAAAAAAAGAGATGATATTCTCCAGTTCTACCATTTACTTGCGAATGACAAAATTTCATTTTTCTTTGTGGCTGAGTAAAATTCCATTGTGTATGAATACCACATTTTCTTAATCCATTCATCAGTAGTGGGACATCTTGACTGTTTCTATAGCTTGGCTATTGTGAACAATAATGTAAAAAACATGGGTGTGCAGGTGCCTTTGTAATAAGTTGAGTCACATTCTTTTGGATATATCCCTAGGAGTGAGATTGCTGGATCATATGGCAGGTCCATGTCTAGTTTTTTAAGAAGTCTCCATATTGTTTTCTAAAGTGTACTAGCTTATATGCCCACCAGCAGTGTTGGAGGATTCCTTACACCCTCACAACATATGTTGTTGTTGGTGGTTTTTTTTATTGTTTTTATTCATATGTGCATACAATGTTTGGGTCATTTTTACCCCTTCCTCCACCCCCTCCCTTACACCCCCACTCCCTCACTCTCCCCCCACACCCCCTCGATACCCAGTGGAAACTATTTTGCCCTTATCTCTAATTTTGTTGAAGAGAGAGTATAAGCAATAATAGGAAGGACCAAGGGTTTTTGCTAGTTGAGATAAGGATAGCTATACAGGGAGTTGACTTGCATTGATTTCCTGTGCATGTGTATTACCTTCTAGGTTAATTCTTCTTGATCTAACCTTTTCTCTAATTCCTGGTTCCCTTCTCCTCTTGGCATCAGTTGCTTTAAAGTATCTGCTTTAGTTTCTCTGCATTGAGGGCAACAAATGCTATCTAGATTCTTTAGGTGTCTTACCTATCCTCATACCTCCCTTGTGTGCTCTCGCTTTTATCATGTGATCAAAGTTCAATCCCCTTGTTGTGTTTACCCTTGATCTAAAGTCACGCATATGAGGGAGAACATATGATTTTTGGTCTCTTGGGCCAGGCTAAATTCACTCAGAATGATGTTCTCCAATTCCATCCATTTACTTGAGAATGATAAGATTTCATTCTTCTTCATGGCTGCATAAAATTCCATTGTGTATAGATACCACATTTTCTTAATCCATTCGTCAGTGGTGGGGCATCTTGGCTGTTTCCATAACTTGGCTATTGTGAATAGTGCCGCAATAAACATGGGTGTGCAGGTGCCTCTGGACTAACCTGTGTCACATTCTTTTGGGTATATCCCCAAGAGTGGTATTGCTGGATCGTATGGTAGATCAATGTTTAGCTTTTTAAGTAGCCTCCAAATTTTTTTCCAGAGTGGTTGTACTAGTCTACATTCCCACCAACAGTGTAAGAGGGTTCCTTTTTCCCCGCATCCTCGCCAACACCTGTTGTTGGTGGTGTTGCTGATGATGGCTATTCTAACAGGGGTGAGGTGGAATCTTAGTGTGCTTTTAACTTGCATTTCCTTTATTGCTAGAGATGCTGAGCATTTTTTCATGTGCTTTTTGGCCATTTAAATTTTTTCTTTTGAGAAAGTTCTGTTTAGTTCACTTGCCCATTTCTTTATTGCTTCATTAATTTTGGGAGAATTTAGTTTTTTAAGCTCCCTATATATTCTGGTTGTCAGTCCTTTGTCTGATGTGTAGCTGGCAAATATTTTCTCCCACTCCGTGGGTGTTCTCTTCAGTTTAGAGACCATTTCTTTTGCTGAACAGAAGCTTTTTAGTTTTATGAAGTCCCATTTATCTATGCTATCTCTTAGTTGCTGTGCTGCTGGGGTTCCATTGAGAAAGGTCTTACCTATACCTATTAATTCCAGAGTATTTCCTACTCTTTCCTATACCAACTTTAGAGTTTGTGGTCTGATATTAAGATCCTTGATCCATTTTGAGTTAATATTGGTATAGGGTGATAAACATGGATCTAGTTTCAGTTTTTTGCAGACTGCTAACTAGTTTTCCCAGCACATTTGTTGTAGAGGCTGTCTTTTTTCCATCGTATATTTTTAGTGCCTTTGTCAAAGACAAGTTGGTTATAGTTGTGTGATTTCATATCTGGGTCCTCTGTTCTGTTCCCCTGGTCTTCATGTCTGTTTTTGTGCCAGTACCATGCTGTTTTTATTGTTATTGCTTTGTAATATAGTTTGAAGTCAGGTATTGTGATACCTCCTGCATTGTTCTTTTGACTGAGTATTGCCTTGGCTATTCGTGGCCTCTTGTGTTTCCATATAAATTTAACAGTAGATTTTTCAATCTCTTTAATGAATGTCATTGGAATTTTGATGGGAATTGCATTAAACATGTAGATTACTTTTGGGAGTATAGACATTTTTACTATGTTGATTCTACCACTCCATGAGCATGGGAGATCTCTCCACTTTCTATAGTCTTCCTCAATCTCTTTCTTCAGGCATGTATAGTTTTCCTTATAGAGGTCATTCACATCCTTTGTTAGGTTTACACCTAGGTATTTGATTTTTTTTGAGGCTATTGTAAATGGAATTGTTTTCATACATTCTTTTTCAGTTTGTTCATTATTAGTGTATAGAAATGCTAATGATTTTTCTATGTTGATTTTATATCCTGCTACCTTGCTATAGCTATTGATGGTGTCTAGGAGCTTCTGAGTAGAGTTTTTTGGGTCTTTAAGGTATAGGATCATGTCATCTGCAAATAGGGATATTTTGACAGTTTCTTTACCTATTTGTATTCCTTTTATTCCTTCTTCTTGCCTAATTGCTCTGGCTAGGTATCCCAGTACTATGTTGAATAGGAGTGGAGATAGTGGGCATCCTTGTCTAGTTCCTGATTTTAGAGGGAATTGTTTCAGTTTTTCTCCATTAAGTATAATGCTGTCTGTAAGTTTGACATATATAGCTTTTATAATGTTGAGGTACTTTCCTTCTATTCCTAGTTTTCTTAGAGCTTTTATCATGAAATGGTGTTGGATCTTATCAAAGGCTTTTTCTGCATGTATTGAGATGATTAACTGGTTTTTGTCTTTGCTTCTGTTAATGTGGTTTATTACATTTATTGATTTTCATATGTTGAACCACCCCTGCATTCCTGGGATGAAGCCTACTCGGTTGTGGTGAATGATCTTTTTGATGTGTTGTTGAATTTGGTTTGCCATTATTTTATTGAGGATTTTTGCATCAGTATTCATTAAGGAGATTGGCCTACAGTTCTGCTTTTTGGAGGTGTCTTTGCCTGGTTTTGGGATAAGTGTAATACTTGCTTCATAAAATGTGTTAGGCAGTTTTCCTTCCCTTTCTATTTCATGGAACAGTTTAAGGAGGGTTGGTGTCAGTTCTTCTTTAAAGATCTGATAGATTTCAGCAGAGAATCCATCAGGTCCTGGACTTTTCTTTTTGGGGAGACTCTTGATTGCTGCTTCTATTTCATTTTGTGTTATAGATCTATTCAGGTGATTAATTTCCTCTTGGTTCAGTTTTGGATGATCATATGTATCTAGAAATCTGTCCATTTCTTTGAGGTTTTTGAATTTATTTGAATATAGGTTCTCAAAGTAGTCTCTGATGATTTCCTGGACTTCCATGGTGTTTGTTGTTATCTCCCCATTTGCATTCCTGATTCTACTAATTTGGGTTTTTTCTCTCCTCATTTTAGTCAGGTTTGCCAGGGGTCTGTCAATCTTGTTTATTTTTTGAAAGAAACAACTTTTTGTTTCATTGATTCTTTGTATGGTTTTTTTTGTTTCTATTTCATTGATTTCATTCAGCTCTTTTTTTTGTTATTTCTCTCTTCTATTTGTTTTGGGATTTGTCGTTCTTGTTTTTCTAGGAGTTTGAGATGTATCATTAAGTCATACATTTGGGATCTTTCAGTCTTTTTAATATATGCACTCATGGCTATAAACTTTCCTCTCAGGACTGCCTTTGCTGTGTCCCATAGGTTCTGGTAGGCTGTGTTTTCATTTTCATTGACTTCCAGGAACTTTTTAATTTCCTCTTTTATTTCATCAATGACCCGTTGTTCATTAAGCAATGAGTTATTCAGTTTCCAGCTGTTTGCATGTTTTTTGTCTTTACTTTTGTTGTTGGGTTCTAGTTTTATTGCATTGTGACCAGATAGAATGCATGGTATAATTTCTATTTTCTTTTATTTGCTGAGGCTTGCTTTGTGGCCTAGAATATGATTTATTTTGGAGAAGGTTCCATGGGCTGCTGAAAAGATTGTATATTGTGTAGAAGTTGGATGAAATGTTCTGTAGACATTAAGTAGGTCCATTTGATCTATTGTATATTTTAGATCTAGGATTTCTTTATTGATTTTTTGTTTGGATGACCTATCTATTGATGATAATGGGGTGTTAAAGTCTCCCACAACCACTGTGTTGGAGTTAATATATGCTTTTAGGTTCTTCACTGTATGTTTGATGAAATTGTGTGTGTTGACATTGGGTGCATATAGGTTGATAATTGTTATTTCCTTTTGGTCTATTTCCCCTTTTATTAGTATAGAATGTCCTTCTTTATCTCATTTGATCAATGTAGGTTTGAAGTCTACTTTGTCAGAGATAAGTATTGCTATTCCAGCCTTTTTTTGGGGGCCATTGGCTTGGTGTATCTTCTTCCAGCCTTTTTTCCTAAGCCTATGCTTATTTCTTTTGGTGAGATTGGTCTCCTGTAAGCAACAAATTGTTGGATCTTCTTTTTTAATCCATTTTGTCAAATGGTGCCTTTTAATAGGGGAATTAAGTCCATTAACATTAAGTGTTAGTACTGATAGGTATGTGGTGATTCCTGTCATTTAGTTGTCTTAGTTGTTTGAAGGTTTGATTGTGTGTACCCGAGTTGAGGTTACTCTCTACTTTCTTGCTTTTTTTTGTTTTCCTGTAGTTTGGTGCTACCTGCCCTTCATGGTTATGTTGAGTTTCACTTTCTGTGTGCAGAATCCTTTGAAGAATCTTTTGTAGTGGTGGCTTTGTGTTCACATATTGTTTTAATTCTGCTTATCATGGAAGACTTTTATTGCTCCATCTATTTTGAATGATAGTTTTGCTGGGTAGAGTATCCTGGTGATGAAGTTATTTTCATTCAGTGCCTGGAAGATCTCACCCCAAGCTCTTCTTGCTTTTAATGTTTCTGTTGAGAAGTCTGCTGTGATTTTGATGGGTTTACCTTTGAATGTTATTTGTTTTTTCTCTCCTACAGCCTTCAATATTCTTTCTCTAGTTTCTGTACTTGTTTTAATGATAATATGCTGTGGGGTAGTTCTATTTTGATCTGGTCCATTTGGTGTTCTGGAGGCCTCTTGCATCTGTATGGGAATAGATTTCTCTAGATTTGGGAAATTTTCTGTTATTATTTTTTTGAGTATATTACGTGTTCCCTTTGCTTGCATCTCTTCTTCTTCAATGCCCATGAATTTCAGGTTTGGTCTTTTGATGGAGTTGGTGAGTTCTTGCATTTTCTTTTCACAAGTCTTGAGTTGTTTAACTAATAGTTCTTCAGTTTTTCCTTTAATTACCATTTCATCTTTGAGTTCTGAGATTCTGTTCTCTCTTTGTTCTATTCTGCTGGATTGGCCTTCCATTTTGTTTTGCAATTCTGTTTCATTCTTTTTTCTGAGATTTTCCATATCCTGAGTCCCTTCCTCTTTAATGTTGTCTATTTTTGTCCTGAGTTCATTTATCTCTTTATTAATCGTGTTCTTTGTTTCACTTTGGTGTTTATACAGTGCTTCTATGGTTTGTTTTATTTCTTTTTGTGCTTTTTCAAATTCTCTATTTTTGTTGTCTTGGAATTTCTTGAGTGTCTTCTGAACATTTTGGTTGGCCATATCCAGTATCATCTCTATAAAATTCTCATTGATTACCTGTAGTATTTCTTCTTTTAGATTATTGTGGGCTTCATTGGGTTCTTTGGCATAGTTTATCTTCATTTTGTTGGAGTCTGGATCTGAGTGTCTGTTTTCTTCATTTCCCTCTGGTTCCTGTACTAATTTTTTGCTGTGGGTAAACTGGTTTCCCTGTTTTTTCTGTCTTCCTGTCATTGCTCTTGATGTTGTTATTGTTCCCGTACTGTGTGCAGTTAAGTATTTTCTAGCTTGTAATAATAACAATGGTGATATTTAGAATGGAAGGGTGAGAGGAGATGGAAAGCAAAGAAGTTAAAGAAAAGGGGAAAAACATAAATAAATAAGTAGATAAAAACAAAACAAAGAAACAAGCAAAAAAAGTTTCAAAGATGTAAACAGGGAGAGATGGTGTACTGAACAGGCATTGGAGAGACAGAGAGAGGATTAAAAAAAAAATGAAATAAATTCTCTAAGTTCAAATGCAATAAAGTTTCAGTCTTAGTAATTTTGGTGTTGTTCCCTCAGCCTCCAATCCTGGAGATGGTGTCTCAGAAGTAGTTCTGTCATTGTCTTTCAAAAGAGGAAAAAAACCAAACCAAACCAAACAAAACAAAATAACACAAAACAAAAAAACACCACAAAGTGTCCCAAGTTCAAATGCAATACAGTTTCAGTAAGTTTTTCAGCATGCAGGTGTAGTTCAGTTGTTGTCTCATCAAAGATAGGGAGAAAAAAAAGAGTCTGGAGACAGTTCTGTGAATGGCTATCTGAGGCTGTGGCTCACCTGCCTGCTGCTGTCATCCTGCTGTTACTGGAGGCTTTATTTATGCAGATCTCAGGAGTGAGCTTAACTCTCAGCTAGCCCCTCAGGCTTTGTTTACTTAGAGTTTTCCTGGGTGCAACTTCTACTGCTACAAGCTTTTCCCTTTCCAAGCACACTGGGGGAGGTGACGCTGCACCAGCTTTCTCAGGCCCGTGTGTTTATTTACAGCTCATGTGGGAAGTGGGTCTTCCCCATCTCCTGTGGAGTCTTCTTCCCACCACTACTTTTACAAGCTTTCCTGCTCCTGATTGCTGGGCATGTGCCGCTGCTCCTGCCTTCTCTGGCCTGCTTGTTTATTTACAGCTCACATGGGAAATGGGTCTTCCCCTCTCTCCTGTGAAGTTTTCCTCCCATCATCACTTTTACAAGCTTTCCTGCTCCTGGTTGCTGGGTGTGTGCCACTGCTCCTGCCTTCTCCGGCCGGCTTCTTGTGAGGGATTTCCCCTCACCCCCTCTTCTGCGCTCAGGGTGTCCTGCCCTCTTTGCTACGTGTCTTTTTTGTTGTTATTGTTTATTACTCAGTTTTTTTTCTTTTTTCCCTGCTGGGGGTTGGTCTGTCCAGGGGGCTATGCTGATCTGGCCCAGGGTTGTCTATGGGAGTACTACCTGCCACTTAGCTCACCTTGTGGTCCGCATCTTCCCAAGCCATCTGGGCACTGCTGTCTGGAGGTGGCACGGGTTCCCTCCTGGTTTCTCCATTTAACGTGAAGTGGAGATGCTATGTGCAGGCTGGAGGTGTGGAGGAATCAAAGTTTTGCCTCTTCTTGGTGGTTTTTCCTGTAAGGTGTATCTCCAATATCTCTCCAAGATTTTACTGTAGGAAGCATGCTTTCTGCTTCCTCCCTCTTGCCACCATCTTGGAATCTCTATTGGTGGTGTTTTTGATGATAGCTATTCAAACAGGATGAGGTGGAATTTTAGTATGGTTTTGATTTGCATTTCCTTATGGCCAAGGATGGTGTGCATTTTTTCATGTGTTTTTTGGCCATTTGAATTTCTTCCTTTGAAAAAGCTCTGTTTAGCTCAGTTGCCCATTTCTTTATTGGGTCATTGATTTTGGGAGAGTTTAGTTTATTGAGCTCCCTGTATATTCTATTTATCAGTCCTTTGTCTGATGTATAGCTAGCAAATGTTTTTTCCCACTCTATCAGTGGTCTCGTCAATTTAGAGATCATTTCTTTTTTTGTGCAGGAGCCCTTTCATTTCATATAGTCCCATTTGTCCTCAGGATCAATTGTTATTAAAATAAAAATAACAGTAGGTTACACAAGGAGAGAATTTTCTTTCATGTTTGTCTCATATTTCTTGCTCATGTTAATGTCAGGATGTAGGCAACCCAGTATGGAACGGCCACTGTCTGACATGAAATCTGCAGGCACTCAAGCTCCTTCTACCTTGTTACTCTGCCATGGTGGACTTCCATGGTCACCTTGTGGTTCAAGATGGCTGCCCTTGTTCCTGCCATCATTTCCATATTCCAGCTAGTAATAAGAAGAAAGGGATGAAGAAGGGCCTTGCACTTCACATAATCCATTCCCAAAAGCTGTGTACACTTCTTCTCTGAGATATCCTTAGATAAAACTCAATAGTATATTCACATGTAGCTACAAGAGGATCTCGAAATTGTCTCTTTTCTTGGGTGGTCATGTGCCTAACTTACTGAAGGAGAAGAGAGGGTGTAGTAGGGGACAAATGCTAAGTCTACCAGTAACTGAATTCAACTCTTTACAATGGTGTGCCATTTTGATCAGAGAATTAGGATTATTTGGACCTCAGTTTCCTTATCTGGAAAATCACTGCAATAATACTTACCTTACTGAGTCTTTACAAGAATAATACAAAACTTAAATAAGTCACCATTGGTGCAAACCAGAAGGCATGCTATAAGACAGCATTAGACAATATTTTAGATTCACACTTTCTTAATAAATTTCTCTCATGAAAATATACAAAAGGAGGAGCAGAGCAAGTCTACTTTGAGTAAACTTAAGACAGAAGCTAATTGGGGGGCCAATGTGGAGTGTCGCCTTGTGAAATCAGGCAAAAAAAATTCAAAGGCAAATGTTCAAATGTGAGCTTCTCAGTTGCATCAGGAAAGATGAGATACCTCACTGGATAAGATTTTCCATTTCTGCCTCACTAGCTGGGACTCAGACTTACATCAGGAGAGGTGCCTACAACTAACAAGTGGTAAAGGGATCTCCAAAGAGTTTTATGTCAGAAAGACTTTATTTGAGTTGAAAGAGAGGCTCTTAAAAAAGCCCAAATCCACTTGTCTATTTTGCCCAAGATGGAAATATGTTACAGCATATGATACATGCTATGGAAAAAATTAACATTTTTTTGTCTTGACTTTAGTGGAACCTGATGTAACAGGAATGGATTACAATAAGTATTGCATATAATTATTTATTAGACTTGTAAAAATCTCCTGTTGCCGAACCCTCTGGGTGTAAGGATAAAGGGAGATTAGCCAGTAAATGCAACCAGACTCAGCAAACACAGTTGTGAGGTCATTCTTTTCACAGCCCCAGTGGAAACATTGACTACCCATGGATGTAAACAAAACCTTCAAGGAGAAAATGACCAGATTAAGAGGTAATGGCCTGGGGGAGGTGGAAGGAACTAGTCTATACTGTTGTTGAAGACCATGCTTTACTGGAGGGAGGAGGCATTTGTAATTCTTTGTGTCCATAGTGGATGAGGCTCCACCATATTGGTTTTTGAGATCATAGTCCAGATCTTAGTGGGGCTGAATCTATCATCTGGACCCAGGGAATGACTTGAAGTCTTTTTTCTTCTTTCCTATGGAAGGAGAAAGAGTCAGTGAGCACACAGTCTTCCTCCCTTCCTCCCTCCCTTCCTTCCTCCCTCCCTCCCTTCCTCTCTCCCTCCCTCTTCCTTCCTCCTTTCCTACCTTCCTCCCTCCCTCCCTCCCTCCCTTCCTTCCTTTCTTCTTTCCTCCCTCCCTTCTTTTTTTTTCTTTTATTCATATGTGCATACAATGTTTGGGTCATTTCTCCCCCCTTCCTCCCCCTCCCTCCCTTCTTTTTTGGCCATACTGCTGGATCCAGGGTCTCTAGGCAGGCACTATGCACTTGAGCCATTTCCCTAGTCTTTTTAGTTTTAGTTGTTTTTCTGACAAGGTCTTATATTTTTTTGCCTAGGCAACTTTGGACCATGATCCTCCTATCTATGCCTCCTGCATAGCTGGGATTACAGACTTATACCACCACACATGGCCTTGTGATTTTTTTCTCACATAGAAAGCCACACTAACAAAGAGGTGCTTCAAATGAACCTCAAGCAGGCATATTTGGATGTAATCCCAGATTCTGCTAATTAATACCTAGATGTTCCGCTATAAATTATCTGCTTTTCTGAATTCTGCTGTATGGTAATGAGGATGCCATGAAAGCAGCTAATACATAGTAAAGACTCATTAAATACATCTGAGAGTTAGCTGAGATACATCGCAGACAAGAAGGTCAAAACAGAGCATTTCCAGTCTTTTCTCTGTCCAGTGAATCAGATGGAGCCTTGTACCAGGCAATATTTTTGTTCAAGTATTCTAATCCAGCTAAGGAGGCAGGCAGATGAGTCAAAACATAATCGAGAGATGAAGAATAGCCTTCTGGCTTGATTTCTGTATTTTCCCTAATCAACTTCATCTTCAATTTGGGATATTTTATGGAATTTAAGAAAGGAAAGAGTTTGATATCTTATAAAAATGTTTTATTTTTAGGCTTATTGTTAAGCCACAATAAAGAGTTAAGAATATAGCTTCATGTTTAAACTCACCCTGTCATACCTATGTCACTCTTTAAGGGACTTCTAATTCTTTTCCTTCTCTTCCCTTCCCTCCCCTCATCCTCCTTCTCTCCTCTACACTCCCCCCATCACCTCTTCCTTTTCCTCCTCCTTCTTTTTCAATGAATCCAGGACCTTGCAAGTGCTTTACCACTGAGCCATATTCCTAGCCTTAAAAAATATATGTGTATTAATTTTTTGGTGGTACTGGAGTTTAAGGTCAGTTTCACACTTGCTAGTCAGGAACTTCACCATTTGAGCCACACCCCAGTCAAAAAATATTCTTATTTGACATACATTTTTTAAAATCTACTATTCTTGATACTGAGATAATATAATTGGTCTTAACAGAACCAAAATGTCATTGGTATTCCATTTTAAGTATGGCCCTTGTTATATTTTAAGAAACTTCTTTATTTTTAATCGTAATTATTCTCCAATTAAAATTTTGGGAATTAATTGCTTTGATCTTCACATCTAGATATTTAATATACCCAAATCCTGCTAATTTACCCATTTAAAAATTTTTTTTGTAAGAAGATAAAACTACTAACTCTTTGAACTTAAAAAATTGCTAATTACTGATTTTTATATTTCTAGCCACCATACCCCCATGAAGAAACTAGATTGTTTTCTCCTGTGGAAATGTATTTTATAGCACCAAAAGTAGAAAAACTGAATTAAGAAGCTATACTTCAGTCAAGAAATTTAAATGTACTCATAAAATACAACAGTTTGATTGAATTAGTCCCTTGCTAGTTAATTCTCTACCCATATAAAATATGAAATGAAAAATTCTTTTGTCAAATAGTTTGAAACAAAACTTAAACAATTTTGGGGACCCTTGATCAGTGGGAAGAGTCTAAATTTGGTTCATTTTCCCTAATGTCACAGAAGATAAGACTTTGAGAAAAGTTCTTATAAAAATAAGACTGGTGTTTGTATCACCAGACTTGACTCATTTTAAGTTCAGAGGGAGCAGCAGACACCACAGCTGGCTGCTGTGTGGACCCCTCCCCTCCCAATGCTTAGACAGCATACTTCAACCAGACTTTGATATAAGATCATCCACATACAGAAGCTTAAAACTCATGTGCTAAGTTTCTGAGACCATTAAGAATGAAATTTTGTAGGTTTTTTCCAGGGGTAGGTACCAGTAGGTGGTGGGGGCAAAAGGAAAGGGTGAATGAGGGTGAACGTGGTGGATGTATGTTGAATCCATATGTGAAAATAAAAGAATGAAATCTGTTGAAATTGTTCTAAGAAGGTGGGGGAAGAGGAAGAATGATGGAGGGGTAAATCTAAGTAAGATATATTGTAAGCACATATGTAAATATCACAATGGTTCCCCCTGTACAATAATTATATGCTAATAAAATTTAAATAAAAAAATTTACCTTCAGCACCTCTTCTTTGAGGTCTGGCTAATTTATTGATGAACAAAAAAAATGCAATTATATTTGTTTCAATGATACAATGAAAGAAGCAAAATATATTCTTGTAGAGAGCTCTGTAATTCATGAAGTATCTCTGTCTCTCAATACCCCATACGATAGGCCAGGGGGATTTTGTTTTTTCTCTCAGTTGAGAAAAATGGGAGCTTAGAGGTTAAGGAACTTGTCCTGGGTCCCCCAAGCTCTGTTCATAATTAGGTTTCCTGTGTCTCAAATTCATGTTGATAGCCTATTATACCCAAGTCCATGAAACATTGATTTCAACAGGTCCTTGGGGACATTTGAGTCATTTCCCATAAAGATCAACCTTTACCTTGGTAATGGCTTGAGCCAACTTTGTTTCCCATGTGTGTTCTGCTTGCCACAATGACTTGGGTTTCTATTACTCCTTTCTCTGAGAAAATCCAGGCACATTCCAGACACTCAAATCTAATCAGTCCCGATAGCAAGCAAGTGGGACTGGGCTGCCACAAGGTTGTTTGGCACTTGCCCAGTGGCTGGGGCAGGAATACTCCTTCTGGTATTCCTGGAGTAAGCATGGGCCTCAGCGACCTGCCACCTCTGGTATGCTGAATACTTGATTAGTTTTCCCTTCTCCTTAAAGTCGTGCTCACATGTCTCCGGCTTCTATCTCTGGGCTGTCATCCCTTTTGTACTAAATTTCTCTAGAGTAGTGTGCACGTGCTGTTTCTAATTCCTCTGCTCTTATCCTCAACTTGTCAGCCTGACATTAACCCTGACTTTCCCCCTGAATTGTTCTCTCTAAAGGTCACTGCTGATACTAAGATCCCTGTCTGTTTTCCTAGGTTTCTTTCATATATTTCCTTAGGTTTCTTTCTCCTAAACTTGGCTGAACTTTTTTTTTCTTTTAGTAATACTGGAGTTTGAATTCAGGGCCTCATGCTTGCTGGGAAAGTGCTCTGCTACTCGAGCCATACTCTTAGCCCTTTTTTGCTGTAGTTGTTTCTCAGGTAGAGTTTCTAGCTTTTGCCCTAGCTGGGCTGGACCTTGAACCTAAACCATACTGCATAGCTGGGGTCACAGGCATACACCACCATAAATGGCTTGCTTGTTGAGCTGGGGTCTCACTAACTTTTTGCTCAGGCTGGCTCCCACCCACTATCCTCTGTGTCACTGTCTCCTGAGTAGCTGTGAGTACAGGCATGAGCCTGTGCCCACCTTAGCTGTACTCTAGTTCTTGAAACTCTTTTTGGTCTCTTTCTAGCTCTCCAGACACCACTTTCTTTATGGTCTCCTTGGGCTCCATTTTGTTCTTCCATTCCATGACAGTGGGCTCAAATCTTACTTCTTTAAGTTGTATTCACCTTTCCCACTTAGTTTTTCCTGTGGCTTCATCTCTGACTTCAATTCTGAACAACTTCCCAAACCAAAGCTCAAGTTATGCTTTCTTTTCCTCTGCTTCAGCCTTAAGTCTCCAGATGCTCACTGAAAGCTCACTTTGTTGTCTTATTACATCTTAAATTGATGTCTAAACTCAGATTCTTCCTGATCCCTCTCAGACCCTTCCTTTCTGTTGGCATTCTTCTTCCATTCACTCAAGGTCAGTGTTTTGTATTATTTTGGGTTTCTCCTTTATCTTTCCCTAAATACAACATTAAAACTTTTCCTCTTACTACCACGTCCCATCCTTCTAGTCTCATGACCATAGTTGAAACAACCTTTATTGCATGAGTAATCTGTCTTTCTTTGGCTTCTACTGACCATCCTACATAGTTATCTTTGGACTTTTATTTTATATGTGTTATATCTATGTGTTGCGTTGTTGCTTTTTTGCCATATATTATGCTCTGTACATTTTTCAATTAAAAGATGAAAGACTTAACACCTAACTAGAATTGTTTGTTCTCTTCTGGAAAGCATAGACTCACATTATAATGAGGTCTTAGCTTCCCAATACCCGTTCTTATTTGAGATGGCACAGGTAATCAGGAAAGGAAAGTGACTGCATAGTCTTACCTTTCTACAAAGTGGATTCTCTGAGGTGATTCCCCTGGTTTGAAGAACTGGCTTTAATAATTATAAATTCTATCCCAGACTGTAGTCATTGTGTATTAGACATGCTTGCATGTACTTCTCAGCCTTCTGGGCATGGCTTACAAAATTCTTTATTGTTTTTCCCTTCTTGGGAGAGATAAGGTATTAACATTCCATATTGATTTTGGAACCATTTGTATAATGTAAATAACACCTATCTGAGAAGCTGTTCTAATCACAGAAAAATGTGCTCATGTTGGTCTTGTAGTGGAAGAATTTCCTTAACTGTAGGTCCATAGAGGATTTTCTTATTATTCAGGGCTCTATTGAAAAACAGCCCTCTCAATGGGAAGGGACATGGCAAAAACAGGATACTGAATTTTTTTCTGCGTTAATTGTAGTGGTAATATTGGCAGAAACTCTTGCCTGCTCCATCTCCCCGCTGATGAATCAAGCCCTTATTCACCTAGTGTTCATACGTAATGGAATTTGCAGCCCAACAGCCTTAAGAGGACACGGAAGACCAACAAATTCACATAGGGGCACACAGATCACTGATGAGAGACCTAGGCAGAACCTCTATGTCCTGCCCATCGATCTAGAACTTTCCTTTTACTTGAACGAATGAATAGACTTTAGTGAAACCTAGTGGCCTCACCCTCAAACTTGTGGGACCCTGGACAAGAGTACAGAAGAAGCCCCTTTACCTTGTGTCTAAACATTGAAAGCTGTAAGTCAAGCTTACAACTTGTTAATTATAATATGTTCTACCTTTCTATCTTATAAACATATCTAATTAATAACTGGAAGGCCAGTTTTAAATGTGAACTTCTCAAGAATTTTATAGTGTTCATCTTGCAGTGATATGGTGTGGGACAATGGATCTCATCTACTTCCCTTTCAAGCGTCAACTCTAACCAGTACCAGGAGGAACCTTCTGTGCCCACATTCAAGTTTTGTCCACTCTTCTTTCAAAAATTGCCCCCTGGGCGTAAGTGGCACACACCAGCCATGTAGTACATTTTTAGGAAGAAAGATCTGGAAGAAAGCCCACATGGGCCCCACAAACAGGATTGGGAGTTTGGAGAAAAAACTCCAGTACCAAGGAAGTAGTCTAAAGAGGAATGTGAGCTCACCTTGGCCTTGCAAACCCCTTGCTTCATTGGAGCTGGTCACATTCACAGTGGTGTGCCCAAGGTACGATCCTGTTACCTGGGTCTGAGAGCAGCACTGACATGTATAGAAGTTCTGGGGAATACTGTACTGGGGCTCTTTCCACTCTGACATCACATCGACTTTCAGGACTGGCTTTATCTTGTGTGCAGAGCCATACAAATCTCACTGATGAGCCTCTAGTGCAGCTGGAAAGAGTCCAACCAGTCTGTTTTCTCTATGAAATGGACTGAAAAGACTTCCTCTCTACACCCTGGTGTTTAATCCTGACCTCCAGTCTCACTGCTAGGAGTCAATGTCAGAGCCCTCATTTCTCACCCCTCTTTTTCCTCCTTCATTCCCACCACCCTTTTGCACTCTATGCTTTGAAAATAAGCCATGCCACCACTTTGCCTCTTTCTTAAGCCATCTAAACTCTTTTTTCTTCAGATGAGGTGTGAAGTGATGAAAATCTCTTGGCTAGATTAATCCAAAAGAAACACTTGCAAGGTGAGACTTTTCATCTTTAAGCCAACAGGCTGTCTTTGTCCATTCTGTGCTGCCCCGACCAACTCCTTCCTGCTGCGATCAGCTCTCAAGACAGAACACTAACAGACACTATGTGGTGTCTGTGGATGGGAATGAAAGGAAATGCTGCTGGCAGGGGAGTCAGTGTTCTGGGAGCCTTGACCAGGCTGAAGAGGTCACGATGGGCTGGGGGCCTGCAAACAACCCCTGTGTCTGCAGCATGGGCTGGGGGATACTGCAAGAAGTGTATTGCTATGTCCCATGGGTCACATTGCAGAAAGAAGGTGCAGTGACAACAATTTACTCCCCCTTTGCACATCAGAACTGTCTTCTGCACTTAGGGCAGGGAAGTGCATTACAGGGAGGCTTCTGTTGAGATGGAATACAAAGTGTTGAAGAGCCTGTTTATAGCTGATCAAACATGTCTGCTTCTTTCCTTGATCTGTACCTCCTCACTCTTCCAACACTCAGATTTCTGGAATGGACCCAGGATGCAAATGGCACTGTAGAATTTGGATGTGGTTTTTCTATGTTCCTTGTTGCCATACCATTCCTTTCAGAGCAAATCAAGAGAAGAAACATAAAAATGCTTTCTCATGTAAATAATGTCTGGCTGCAGGAATGGGGGCTGGACCTTGAGGGATAGATTTTCCTCAGGACTATCATCTGCTTTCTGGAGAAATGACCTTTGTGGCCTGTTTATCCTGACTGTTGGAGAGAGGCCAGGAAATGCTTGCAAAACACAGACGCATCAGTAACTGAGACATTTGTGGACAGATGCTCAGAGCTTGCTCTTGCTCTGACAGCTGAAAGGAGAGGCAGTTTTGTTTATACAATTTTTACAAAATCACTGAAGCTAGCCCTCACTTTCTCAGAGAAGTATAAGAAACATAATTTTAAGAAGTCTTAAAGATAATCATGATGCTTGAAGTTTTTAGAAATTACTTTTCCTTGGAGGAAACTGGAGGCTCCATAGTGGATACAATTCAGATTTTGATGTTGAATCTGTTTCCCCATATGAGCGACTGTATTGTTCTCTTTGATCCCATCGCCTTATCTATAAATGTCATGATCACTTGTAAATCTTTCTGGATTATTATTCAAATCAAATGAGAACATTTATGTGAAATACCTGGCAGGGACATGCACAATGAAATTTAGCTCCTTCTATGGCCATACTCTTGGTTGCCTGTCTTCCTCTTATACCACAGAGCCCTGATTTCATTTGAAAGGCAGTGTGCTCAGTAATGACGTCATATTTCCCAACAACTTTTGCTGCTGGGTATTGTCATGTGGCCTAGTTTTAACCAATAAAGTGAAACAGTTACTGGGGAAAGTGTTTTAGAAGGGAGAACAGCCAGTGGATTCAGACATTTTTCTATTCCTTAACTCTTTCCTTCTACTTTTCTTGAGAAGTAGACATAATGGTTGGAGTTGTGGCAGCCATTTTGGATTATAAGACACCCTTGAAGGTTGTGGTATGTGGTAAGGATTACAAAGAAAGATATTTGGATCCCTAGTACACTGTAAAGCTATAGGTGTCAAAGCCTACCTATCTTAGGCATTTAAAAAGCATATAAATTAATGAACGTGTACCTTGTATGGCAATCTCTCTCTCTCTCTCTCTCTCTCTCTCTCTCTCTCTCTCTCTCTCCACTGTTACAAAGTAGTGGAATGCAATTGCTAACTAACGCACATTTTCTTTTACCTATATGCTCTTCTTTATCCTCACATTTATCTTGTGCATTAGTAGAGTTCCTCCTCCTTTATGGATTAAAAAACTGAAGAGTTAAGCGTGTTGCCCACATCACGTTTTCTGTACCCTGCTGACTTCTGGCTCTGTTTTCATTATTCTTTCTTCAGCAAAGGGAAATCTGTTGGGTTTTCCCAAACTCTTCTCCCCAGGGTCTTGTGGAAACTATAGCATGATGATTAAAAGTCCAAATTCTAGGGCCAAACGTGCCATGGAAAGATCAAAATTCAAAACTTGAAGTTCAGTTTCTGCTGAAAGGCATGTGCTTTCACACTTTGCAAGTTGAAAAATTGTAAGTCAAGCCATTGTAAGTTGGGGACTGTCTGTACTTGGTAAGTACATAGTAAGCCTCCCTTTTTGTTGTTACTATTTTGTTAGTTTTTGAGACAGGGTCTTCCTATGGCAGCCCAGATTGGCCTGGAACTTGCTATGTCGCCTAGGCTGGTCTTGAATTTGTGATCCTTCTGGCTCATTCTCCAAAGTGCTGGGATTACGGGTGCGTGCCACCATGCCTGGTTGTTTGCTTGTTTTTGACACATAGTATTTGTACATGTTTATGGGGTACAGTACAATAATTCCATACAAAATGTAATAAACAAATTAAGGTAGTTAGCATTTTCATCTCCTCAAACATCAGTCATTCCTAGTTATTTTAAAATATGTCATAGATTGTTAAAGACAATAGTCACACTACTAAATAATGGCGCACCACACTATTTCCTCCTGTCTAGCTGTGTTCTGATGCTCCTTTTCTAACTTCTTTTTGTTCCTTTTCTCCTCCCCCTTCTCAGTCTCTATTGACCACTGTTCTACTCTCTTCTTCTATGAAATGGAAGAAGTTTCCACAAAAGAGTGAGAACATGACAGACTAACTAAGCTTAACACAATACCAACTACTTTGACATGAAAATCAGCATTTACTTTTTATGACTGAATAGTACTCCATTGTGTACATATACCACATTTTTCTTATGCATCCAACTGTTGATGGACACCTTGGTTGAGTCCACAGCTTGCCTATTGTGACTAGTGCTGCAATAAGCATGGGAATGCAGGTGTGTCTTTATAAAAGATTTCATTTCCTTTGTATACATTCTCAGTAGCAGGATTACTAGATTACCAGGTAGTTTTATTTTTAGTATTTAAAGGAATCTCCATACTGTTTTCCACAGGAAGCCCTTAGATTTTTAAAAGGTTCAGGGGTTTCCTTTCACCCTCTCTTGACACCCCAGTAGCATGCATCTTTTTTTTTTTTCCTTTTTCTTTTATTATTCATATGTGCATACAAGGCTTGGTTCATTTCTCCCCCCTGCCCCCACCCCCTCCCTTAACACCCACTCCGCCCCCTCCCTCTCCCCCCTACCCACTCAATACCCAGCAGAAACTATTTTGCCCTATTTCTAATTTTGTTGTAGAGAGAGTATAAGCAATAATAGGAAGGAACAAGGGTTTTTGCTGGTTGAGATAAGGATAGCTATACAGGGCATTGACTCACATTGATTTCCTGTGCGTGGGTGTTACCTTCTAGGTTAATTCTTCTTGAACTATCCTTTTCTCTAGTACCTGTTCCCCTTTTCCTATTGGCCTCAGTTGCTTTTAAGGTATCTGCTTTAGTTTCTCTGCGTTGAGGGCAACAAATGCTAGCTAATTTTTTAGGTGTCTTATCTATCCTCACCCCTCCCTTGTGTGCTCTCACTTTTATCATGTGCTCATAGTCCAATCCCCTTGTTATGTTTACCCTTGATCTAATGTCCACATATGAGGGAGAACATAGGATTTTTGGTCTTTTGGGCCAGGCTAACCTCACTCAGAATGATGTTCTCCAATTCCATCCATTTACCAGCGAATGATAACATTTCGTTCTTCTTCATGACTGCATGAAATTCCATTGTGTATAGATACCACATTTTTTTAATCCATTCGTCAGTGGTGGGGCATCTTGGCTGTTTCCATAACTTGGCTATTGTGAATAGTGCCTCAATAAACATGGGTGTGCAGGTGCCTCTGGAGTAACAGTCTTTTGGGTATATCCCCAAGAGTGATATTGCTGGATCAAATGGTAGATCGATGTCTAGCTTTTTAAGTAGCCTCCAAATTTTTTTCCAGAATGGTTGTACTAGTCTACATTCCCACCAACAGTGTAAGAGGGTTCCTTTTTCCCTGCATCCTCGCCAACACCTGTTGTTGGTGGTGTTGCTGATGATGGCTATTCTAACAGGGGTGAGGTGGAATCTTAGCCTGGTTTTAATTTGCCTTTCCTTTATTGAGTAGCATGCATCTTAAGCAGATGCTCCCAGTCCCTCAGGTCCTCTCTGGGAACTTAGTGTCAAGGGATGAGCAGGTCCTCATGAGACCAGTGATGGAGGGGCCGCAAAGGATTTCCCGTCAGCTCCTTAGGGGCCGCTCCTGGTTTGGTTGATACAAGTAGCCCACCAGGTAGAAAAACTACCTGTGCACAGGAAGCACCTGAATCAGGGCTTGGGACCCACAAAGAGTAGCTCAGTCACCAAGAGAACTAAGGTCTTTTGTGGCCAGCATCAACTTTCTCTTCCCCTTACACCTTGGGTAATTACAGTTTGCCATATGCCCAACCTGGTTTAAAAATACTGCAGGAAAACCTTCCTTATTTATCCTGTTTAAGTGGCTCTTAGATCTTTTCTACTGGATAAGACCTTTCCAAGTTGAGCTGTAAACACTGAAAACAGTCCTTGTTACTCACATAAACAATTGCACTGGTGTGGTGGCAGTGGTGGTGTGTGTGTGTGTGTGTGTGTGTGTGTGTGTGTGTAGAAGACTTATCCAAAAGATATTTTGACCCCTAGACAATTGCTAGGGAGTCTCTTCGAAAGTCACAGTGGTGTTTTGGAAGCAGACCTGGGGGTTTGGTGTTCTCAGAGCAGCCTAGTGGCAGCCTCTTCATGCTGCTGTGAGGGGGGACATAAAGCTGAGCCTTCTGTCCTTCCTTGGCACCACTTACCTTACAGCTCTGAGGCAGCAGCAGCAAAGTGACTGCAGGAGCCAGGCTAACTTTTCAGTTGGGAACTTTTTGGTTGGAGTTTAAGTTATTTATTGTTGCCTAATAAACTCCCTCCAGCACAGTGGCTTAAGGCAATAATCATTTAGTTTGCTTATAAACTTGCAATTTGGTCAGGACTGGCAGGGATAGTTCATCTTGCTTGCAAAGTATCATTTGAGGACATTTGGAGGCTAGAGGTGACTTGATGGCTAGGGACTGGAGCCATCTGAGCACTAACTGACTCACATGTCTGGTGCCTGATGCGGCTGTGACTGGGACGTGAGTTAGAGCTCTCAGCCAGAACATGGACACGTGGCCTCTCTCTGTGCTGTCTGACGTTCTCACAGTACAGTGGCTGAACGCCCAAACAGAGCAAGGCAGAAGCATGTGGCATTTCCTTTTTTGTTGTTGTTGTTGTTATTTTGTTTTCTTGTTTTTAGAGACAGGGTCTCATTATGTTCTCAGTGCTAGCCTTGAATTCATGATCCTCCTGCTTCAACCTCTTGAATGCTGGGATTATAGATGTGTGCTATATGCCTGGCTGGCATGTGGCATTTTTATGATCTAGTCCTTGATGTTACTTACCACCATACTATATTGGTCAAGGTAATCCTTATTTGGTTCCTGGAAATTTTCTTCTTTCATATTATTTCTACAGTATTACTTCTTATTTCACTTGTTCTGCTCTCTTGTCAAAGAAAAGCAACCATCCATATGTTAGGTCACTTTTGTCATCCATACAAGCAATTTTCCTTTACAACATTTTTTTTTGTTTCTTTGTCATTTGCCTATGCTTCTGAGGGAAATTCTCTTGATTTCTCTACATGATTAAGTTTTTTACATTCTCAAGTCTTCTCTTTTAAAGATTGATTTAACTTCTGCTGTAATATTTTTATTACATTCTTTCCTTAAGCTTTAGGCTTCTTGTTCTTCTCGTTTCCTTTTTTTCATGTTCTCATGTTTAATTTCTTTGTCTTTTATTTCTTAAAATCAAGGTATAGAGGGAGAAGGGGATAAAGGAGAATGGTAGAGGAGGTGAATATATGTTTTATATATTGTAAGAACTTTTTAAAATGCCACAATGTACCCTACCCAGCACACACAAAAAAAAAAAATCAAGATTTTGAGTTAGGCACCAGTGGCTCAGGCCTCTGATCCTAGCTACTTGGGAGGCTGAGATTGGGAGGATTGTGGTTCAAGGTCAACCCCAGGCAGGGAGCTTGTGAGACCCCCCCATCTCAACCAATAGCTGGGTATGGTGGCACACATCTATCATCCCAAGCTACAAAAGAGGCCGAGATTGGATCACTGTTCCAGGCCAGCCTGGGCCAAAAAGTTTGTGAGACCTTATCTTAAGGTAAAAAAGCTGGATGTGGTGGTGGCTTATGCCTGTCATCCCAGCTATGGTGGGAAGTGTAAAACAGGAAGATCACGGTCTAGGTTGACCTGGGAAAAAAGTGAGACTGTATCTCAAAAATAACCAGCGCCCAAAGGCTATAGGTGTGGCTCAAGTGGTAGTGTCTGCTTAGCAAGCATGAAGCCCTGAGTTCAAAGCCCAGTACTGCCAAAAAAAAAAAAAAAAGTCAAGTTTTTGTATCAACTGTGTTAAGAAAGATAGCAAACACTTAGTTTTTATTTATTTATTTTTATTATTGCTGTACTGGAGGTACATTGTGACATTTAACAAAGTTCTTACAATATATCATAGTTGAATTCATCCCTTCCATCATTCTCCTTTATCTCTCTTTCCCCATTTCTGGGATCATTTCAACAGGTCTCATTTCTCCATCTTCATACATGTACATAATATTTCTATCATATTCACCCTTCTACACCCTTTCCTTATATCCTCCCTCCTCCCACATACCAAGCCCTCAGACAGGACCTGTTTTGTCTTCTTGTTCTCCAGTTTTTTTTAAAAGACATTTTAAAATAGCTATACAGGGTGTTTCATTGTGGCATTTCCATATGTGTGTGTGTGTGTGTGTGTGTGTGTGTTATAACCTGAATTGGTTCATTCGCTCTATTTTTCTCCTTTCTACCTTAGTCCCCTTCTTATACTGATTTCAACAGGTTTAAGAATTCAATATTCATTCTTGTATAGAAAGTGCACTAACCACATTCACCTTCTTACCTTCCTTCTTTTACCCTCCCTCTCTCATATGTGACCTCCACTTAGCAGAACCTGTTTTCTATAATGCTTGTATTTTTATTGGGTCTATATTCCAGATATGAGAGAAAACATGTGCCCTTTGGCTTTCTGAACCTGGCTAACTTCACTTAAGATGATGTTCTCCAGTTCCAACCACTTACTTGCAAATGACAAAATTTCATTCTTCTTTATGGTTGAATAAAATTCCATTGTGTATAGATACCACATTTTCTCAATCCATTCATCAGTAGTGGGGCATCTTGGCTGTTTCCATGGCTTGGCTATAGTGAATAATGCTGCAATAAACATGGGCAAACAGGTGCCGTTATTGTAACCTAACTCACATTCCTTCAGGTGTATCCCTAGGAGTGGAATTGCTCGATCATATGGCAGTTCTACTTTTAGTTTTCTGAGGAGCCTCCATATTGTTTTCCAGAGTGGTTGTACTAATTTACATTCCTTTTTTTTTTCACTTCTTTTTAATTGTTGTGCTGGGTAGGGGCACATTGTAGCATTTACAAAGGTTCTTACAATGCATCAAATATATCATACTTGAATTCACCCCCTCTACTGCTCTCTTTCACCACCCCACAGTGTATGAGGGTTCCTTTTTCCCTACATCCTGGGAACATTTATTGTTGTTGTGTTATTTGTGTTCTTGATCGTAGCCATTCTAACAGGGGTGAGGTGGAATTTTAACGTGGTTTTGATTTGCATTTCCTTTATGGCCAGGGATGGTAAGAATTTTTTCATGTGTTTTTTTGGCCATTTGGATTTCTTCCTTTGAAAAAGTTCTGTTTAGTTCAGTTACCCATTTCTTTATTGATTCCTTGAGTTTTGGGGAGTTTAGTTTTTTGAGATCTCTGTATATTCTGGCTATTAATTCCTTGTCAGATGTGTAGCTGGCAAAGATTTTCTCCCGTTCTGTGGGCTGCCTCTTCAATCTGCTGACCATTTCTTTTGTTGTGCAGAAGCTTTTAAATTTCATGTAGTCTCGTGGCTCAAGTGGTAGAGTGCCTGCCTACTAAGCATTAACAAAGTTCAAACTCTAGTACTGCTCTACCCCAATAGTAAATCTGTTTCCCAAAGATACCTTTTATTTACTTATTTTTAGCTATAGCTATTCTTTCTTTTATACAGCAGAATTCTTTCATAGTCCCTATGTTCTGTATTTTTCTTTTCTGTTTATTCATTCTTGCATCAGAAGAGAACTACTGCAGTGTAACGGCAACTCTGAAAGTACAGGCACATCTGTTTGAGTCATCTCAGCCTATCTGCAGTTAGGTTCATCCATCTGCATGGTCTGCTCAGGAGTTGGTGCTTTTAGATAATGCTTTTTAGAGAGATACAGGGAGGAAGCTGACATCCTTAGGAGTCACAGTGAGAATTTGTTTCTGGGAAGTTTTTTCTCTCTCATGCAGTTGCTATACCAGTTGCCAGCTTCCCCAAACCTGAGTTCACTTAAGGATGTGGTCTGTCTATATCGTACCTCTGTCCTGGAACAATGGGTTAGAGTGCCAAAGAAGGTCCCAATGGAGGGTGGAGAGAGATAGTCCCAGGACTGAAAATGATCCTCATCCAGCAATCTTCTGGCTCTGCTTGCAAGCTTTTGGTCTGGTATGGTTGGGTTTGTGCTTGGGCCTTTGGCTTAACTAATATGGAAGGCTGCCCATCCTCTAGGGCCTTCCTTCCTGCCCCTCCACCTGCCCCTGGCTCCTGCTCTCAGTCTTTACACTGGAAATGGCAGAGTGTTCTGATGGAGTTTCCTTTGCTTGCATGCTGTGAGGTTGCCCTGCTTCCCAGGGAAAGAGTCATGATCTAGCAGTCATTGAAAGACTATAGCCTCTGTGAACCTTCAGTCTGGGGCCTTTGGCAGACATGCCTCAACTTTTAGTTATAAAAGTGATGCCCTTTACTGCTATATCCATGATATTTTGTCTTTTTTTAAAAAAACTTTCAGGCATGTATTCCTTTAGTAATAAGTTCAGCACCCTTTAGGTTGCGGAGGTATAAGGATTGCTAGGCTCATTTCATCTTCCCCCAAGCGCTTGTTTGATTAATTTAGACAAGGGATTACCAACCATAGCTCTGTTGACACTTTGTGCCACATGCTCCTTTATTTATTTATTCTTTTTGACATAATTGGGGTTTGAACTCAGGGCCTTGAACTTGCTAGGCAGGTGCTCTACCACTTGAGCCATGCCCCCAGCCCTCCAGGCTGGGGCACTGTCCTATGCACTATATGGTGCTTAGCTCCATCACTGGTCTCTTTCCAGCAGATAGCAGCAGCAGCAGCCCGTCGTCTCCCAGTGACCTCCAGCTAGGACCACTGCTTAGGGATTCCACGATGTACCTTCACTCCTGCATCACTAGGTGTGGGACCCCAGTCTCCAGTACTTGAAGGGTATCTCAGGCGACTCCTGGGCCAGTACCTTGTGTCAGGCAAGGAATTTGTCACTGTTTGCTTTCAGCATCCAGGTTAGGTGATGAAGAGGAGAAGAAAGAGGGATCTGAGACTGGCCTGAGGTTGCAATTCTGCATTAATTAATGAGAGTTTGTTATAACATTTTGCCTTCTGGAGCTTTCTTTTTATGTATCTTGGTCTCATCTCAGTAGTAGAGAGAGTTTATTCATTTAAGAACACTGATTGAGGCTGGTAGAGTAGCTCAAGTGGTAGAACTCCTGCCTGACAAGTGCAAGGCCCTGAGTTCAACCCCTAGTACTGCCAAACACCATCAGTACCACACCACCACCACCACCACCACCACCACCACCACCACCAAAACACTGATTGACAAGATTTCTCTAGGAGTTAGGAGATTTTTCTAATAGAAAGGAGAAAATGCTGAGACTGGTTTAATTGACTTACCATGTCAATGGGTTGGCATTTCTGTCCTTGGAGCCACTCTGTCCTCTGAACACTGTTAGTTCCTTATGTTGCTTGGCTCTGCAGGAGTGAGTGAAGATGAGAGAGGGGGAGGGCAGACATGGACATCAGAGTTCACCACCACAACCTCACTGGCTCCCAGTGACAGGGAAGAGCTATGTGAGGAAACAGAGGGCAGAGGAGAATGGCTTAATTTAAACCACAGGGTGTCTGAGAGAGGCCATGGCTCCCAGACAGAAAGTCCTGGTCAGCCTATTGAGTGGAGAGATAGCAGATGTACAAATAGTGTGAGGAAGACAGACTCCATGCCACTGCTGACATGATGTGTTTTGAAAACTGTACATCAAGGCTCCCTAAGAACTTTGGCTCATGGGAACCACGAATGGGGTTGTTAAATGTTTCACTAGCATTGGGGCCAGAGGCAGTCCCCTGAGGCATAGATCTGTGCAAGGAGCAAGGAGCAGCTCTGCTGGGTAGACCTACATTTCTTGCAGCTTCCTTCTTCAGGGCAGAACAAACAGTGTACCGTGAAGAGGAAGCAGGAAGCAGATAGGTTTCCCTGACTCCTGCTGAAATCTCTGCTGATCTCTGTTGCTCTCAGCAATATCTGACAAGTGGTCAACAGGCTGTTGTTGAGAAAATGAAGCAGCCTCAAATGGGCAGTGGCCTGTAAGATGGCACCCACCAGAGCTGGTGCAAACTGGAGTTTTCCCCTCCACCACCATTTCCCCCCCAAGCAACTGTGGATGGTTACTGACTCCCTACTGTGTACAAGGCTCTACAGGATCTGAAATTCCTGTGTGAGTGACTGTTCTTGCCCTCAGGAGCTTGCAATCAACTTAAGAGGACAGATGAGGAAGATAAAAATAGATGAGAAAGCCCAAAATCCCCAGCATAAACAGCCACCGAAAATCTCAAGACAACCTATGCTGAATTCCTGGGCAGGGTCCATACAGTCTGTGCCCTGGGTTCAAACAAGAGACCTGCCCTCACTGTTCGTTGAGTGGAAGCTTCTTGCTTAGCTTCTGTGACACCATTGTTAAAGTGGTTGCATCTACACCATCTCACATGATCAGCATAAAATCCCTCCAGGGAGATGTTATTAGTACCTTCATTTTATGGAAAAGGAAACAGAGACTCCAGGAAAGAGCATGAAACTAACAGCTTGGGCATTCTGTTGCATATCATGCACCGTAATTGAAATATGCCAAGTTTCATTTAATTCTTACAACAGTCCTGTGATACATCATCATTGTCATCACTACCATCATCACCATTTTTACTATTCCAATTCTATAGCCAAGGAAACTGATGTTCAGCGTCTTTAAGTAACCTCTCCAAGACCATCCAGCTAATCCATGGCTTTAAGTACTAAACATTTCTCATTGTCCCACAATTATGATTTGGGCAAATAAGGAGAAAATTTTTGGTTGGGTATAGGGTGCAGTGGGGTGGTGGTGGTTGAGGCTGAAATGTTTCCGGTATGTCTGGAAAATGACGTAAAGTCCACAATGACCAAAGTAGGCTTTCTGTATGGGATTAATGAGGAGTTAAATTTGAGAGGTAGTCAGGCTCAGATTTTTGTCATGAACATCAATCCAGCATGGATGAGTTTGATGGCTGAAAGATAAAGCATGGAAAACTGCCAGATTAGGTAGAGGAGTGTCACAAAAGTCCAGGAATGAGAAGAGACCCAGCTCAAAGGATAGGCCGGCCAGCCAGGGCTGATTGCATTTGGCCAAAGAAGAATAAGTGAGTGAGGGTGAAGTGGTTGTCAAACTTTTAAGCACCAGTGATTGCAAAAATGAAGACTAACAGGAACCAGTACATCAAAGAGGCTACTTTTTTTTTTTTTGGTGGTGGTTTTGGGGGTTGAACTCAGGGCCTCATGCTTGTTAGGCAGGTGCACTAACCCACCAGGACTACTTGGAGTGAGCTGATGGAGCAGATTCTATAATTTTGCTGTTTAAAAAAATAACATAATACCCCAAGGACAGTGGAATTACTGACTGGTCAGAGAGTTTGACCCAGTGGTGGTTGAACATTTGATTCTTCTATGTGAAGTTGGTAGCATCGAAGAAGCTTGCTCAAGCTGGGTGCAGTGGCTCACACCTGTTGTCTCAGCTACTAGGGAGGACTATGGTTTGATGCCAACCTGGATGAAAAATTAGCAAAACCTCATCTCAGCAAACAAACCTGGTATATTGGTGTGTGCCTATGCTCCCAGCTATACAGGAGGCTACATACCAAGGCAAAACCCTATGGAGCAATGAAGTCACTTAATGAAGGACAGGATTGTAAGACAGGCCATGTTAAGGGGAGGGAACTGGCAGGAGGGTGAGGGTAAATGAAGAGGGTAAAGGAGGGTGAATATGGTTGATATATTTTCTACTGTGTATGAATACGGAACATTGAAACCTGTTGAAGTCGTTTTAAGAATGAAGAGGGGAAAGAAGGAGAATAATAGAGGGAAGGAAACCAAACTAGGGCACATTGTATGCACATATGGAAATGTTACAATGAAACCCTCTATATAAGTGTCATATACTAATAAAAATGTTTAAAAAACCCTCAGTACCACCAAAATAATAATAATAATGAAAATAATAATAATAGTAATAATAATAAGAAAAGAGTTTCAGGCAGGCTGCATTTATGAATCAAATCAAAGTTTGAATTTTCTCTCAATCATCATGTATGTAATGCTAAATTTGCTCTTCCTGGTACTTGAATTATTGGGAACTGGATGGAGGGCTTTTAGGAGGCAGGAAGTGAGTTTGCCGAGATCCTTATTGACACACCATTCAGGATTTATTCACTGAACATCTACGACCTTTCATGAACTCTTCCAAGCACTGGGCACAGAGCAGTGAGCAAAACTGTTATGGGATGTCCTTTCTAGGGCTCACTTCCTCAGCCGACTGGGCCAAGGGGAGTGACCACAGTGTGGGGTTTTCTGGGCACAAATGTTCACCTAGTGGTAATCCCACCGCTGGGGCAGAAGCTGTGCTGAGGAAATGCTGCTCTCCTCTTGGATTGCACATTTTGAACTGAGATTCACTTCAGTCTCAGTCTGGGTTTCACAATGTGGTAGTCGTGACCCTCGGCCCTTCCAGAGCTGGCTATGCAGTTAGACTGAGCTGCCTTCGGCTCTGCCTCCTACTCTATGACTGAGCAGCTGCTCTCCTTCCTCTCTCCTACTGGACACTGCAAGCACCTGGGTCTGATCTCTGTGACTGCAAGAGCAGAATGCCAGCCAGGCCACAGCTTAAGTTACATGAGAAGTGATTTTCTTAGAGAAGTTTGAAATTTATAGAAAGGGCCTTTTATGTTTCTCTACATAAGTAAGGAGTTTAATTTGGAGGAAACTTGCAGACTCTAGATAAAGCATTTTATTCTTTCTATATTGTCTTTGCTATATTCTGTTTTAGTGAACATAAAAAACAAGACTTTAGGTTGAATGGAGAGCCAATTTATTATTATTTTACTTGTAAAACCCCATTTTCAGTCTTTTCCTCCCTTCCCCCCTTCCTTCCTCTCCCTTTCACTCTCCTTCTCTCTGACTTTCTTTCTTTCCTTTCTCCCTTTCTCTCTTTCTTTCCTTCTCTCTCTCTTCCTTTCTTTTCTTCATTGGATTTCAGGCCCTTTCTAGCTTGTCTAGTTTACATTTTAGAAAAGGCAGATGACCCCTGAGGGGGATGTCTTATAAAGAGGGCAAAATGTCTCTCCTCATATTTTTTCCACATGCACAATAGAGTTTTTTGGCTGGGTGGTTCTGTCTCTAGTTCCTCAATGCCTGCTTGTCCTAGAGAGACTGGCATACTTACTGTTCTGGGAGGAGGGAAGGGCTGCATTACAGTTTTCCTCCCTGACGAAACTGTCATGCTTTCTCTAAGCCTCCTTTGGTCTGTCCAAGTCCAAGAGCAGCTTTAGTTCTCAAGATTTCCACGAAGCTTTCCTTACCAGGGTCTTACCCTCTCTGTGGGTGGGTGTGTAAAACTAGACCTAGATGAGGAATAAAGTCCTGCACTCAGTCCTGGTTCCACTTATTAGCAACATTGGATAAACCACTTAACTTTCAAATCTTTGTTTTTCATTTCTAACAAAGAAATGATATCATCTGTGAGAAAAACTGAAGAACAAGTATGACAATTGTCATGAAGGTGTGAAGCACACATACTGTGTGAATGTTTGGCCCCATCCCAGTTTACTCTGATCCGGGATTCAGATCACCCAAGCGTCTCAGGGTATCTTATGACTCAGTGTGTCAGTTGGTGGGTACAGGAAGGTGAGGATCTGTGAAGAGCAGGGCAGGTGAGAGTGTGTTGAGGACTGTGGATGACAAGCATTTTGTAAAGAAAGGGCTGCAGGCCAATGCCGAGGGATTGTTTTAGGTGAGAATGCAGAAGTTCAAGTGGTGTTGCTTGGGGTTCAAGGCACAGAGCAGGAAGAGGTCTCTCATTCTCCCTTCTGTGCACGTGTCAGCATGGCCTGTGCTTGGTAAGGGCTGATAGGGAGGCTGCTTTTTTAGCGTGTTCAGGCTGCCATCACAAGATAACAAATTGGGCAGCTTATAAATGACATAAACTTATTTCTCAGTTCTGGAGACTGGAAAGTTCACCACCAAGGTGCCACCAGGTTCACTGTCTAATGAGGGCCTGCTTTCTGGTTCAAAGATGGTACCTGCTTGCTGTGTCTTTGCCTGGTGGGAGGAGTGAGGTAGTCTCTAGGCTTCTTTTATAAAGGCTTTAATTCCATCCAAAATGGCCTAGCCATTTCCATTGACCCCACCTCTTACTACCATCACACCTTGGTGATTTGGTTTCAACAAATGAATTTTGGGGGACATAAACATTGAGACCATCATGGCCGCATTCTTCGGGGGGAGGAGGGTGTTGGGAGAAGCTCTGGCCCCAGCATCATGCTGTTGGAGCCGTTAGAGGGCATAGCACTGGCAAGTGGGTTGGACTGAGTCACTCTTTGCCTGAAGCCTTCTGGGAGTGGGTATGAAGCAGCTTTAGGAGAAAGACAGGGAGAACTTTTTATAGGTTCTCAAAAGATGTGCCTTGGGTCTTGGGAGCAGAATTGAGTTATTATATCTACCACACATGCAGTTGAGGCTTGAAAGCCATTTTGTAGGCTGGGGTCCAATTGTGGAGTGGGGCAGGACTCCTTCTGCACTGCCACTTCCTCTGCCTTTGTGATAACTGGCTGTCCCACTCATTGTGGGCAACTTCACTGTAGCAGTGATTGTGCCTGTATGTCAACTTCTTGTCCTCTCCCTCCTAGGGTCTAGCATAATACCTCATGAGTAATGGCTACTCAATTCGTGTTTGTCAAACAAAAAAAGAAATCCATAAGCTCTTGGTTTACTTTTGAATAATTCTGGGCCATTACTCCTGTCTGGAAAAGGAAGAGGACCCTAAGTGTAGACAGCTTAGGAAAATCCAAGACTCATTAAATTGAGTCTTCTGATGGATCCATCTTCTGATGGATCTTGCCACTACTGATCTTCCAGAAAATTCCCCTGATTAGTCACATGAAAGATGCTGGTGCAGCTAATGGGGCTGTGATGGGCTGGCCTCTCTCTCAAGAGGTGATTTAGAATGTGGGGGTGATCTGCCCATTGAGGGAGGGCCAGAGTTGTCTGAGTTAAGATGTAAAGGTGATAACTAAAGTATTTCCTTTAAAAACATCAAGCAATAATTTGGAATTGCTTTTAAAATGTAAATATATATTGTAAAGTTATCATACAACTAATGTGAGGAGTATAAAACCTAGGGATAGCCCGTGTCTGGTATAGAAAGGGTGACCAAAAGAGGACTAGAGGAAAGAAAGGCTGTAGAAGAAATAAAGGAGACAAGGCAGTGAGTAGTCAGAACTGACAAGAACAGAGAGGATCTGGAATTAGTTTCTTGAGGCTGTGGTAGCAAAGTACACAAAAACAGGGTGGCTTAAAACAACAGAAAATTATCTCCTGTTTCTGGCTAGAGACCTGAAATCAAGGTGTCAGTAGGCCAGCTCTCTTTAATGGCTCCAGGGGGAAGACCCTCCCTTGCCTTCTTCAACCATCTTGTATTTTCTAATATTTGCTAATATTCTTAGGCTTGTAGAACAAGTTCTTTGGTTTTGTTGCAGTCACATGGCTGTCTTCTCCCTTTGTATTTTCACATAATCTTTTTGCATATTTCTGCTTGTGTGTCCAAATTTTGCCATTTAAAAAGAATAGAAGTCAGATGAAGGCTCATCTTAATGACATCATTTTAATTTAATTACTTCTGTAAAACACTGTTTCCAAATAAGGTCACATTATGGGTTAAGACTTCAACATACCTTTTTTTAAGAAACACAATTCAACCCATAACAACTTGTTATATCCAAGATGGCAAGTCAAAGTTCAGAGTGGGGAGCAGAATTGCCAAAGCAACTAACCACCCACCCACACAAGGAGGAATGAATTATCTGGAGGATTTTACAGGAAAGAATGGGTCACAGTATAAAATCAAGAAATACAGCTTTTCTTAAGATGATACCTAGGTTTATTGATTCAGCATGATTTGAGATGGGGCCCTGAGCAAATAAGCATAAAATAAGTCACAAAAGCATGTAAGGAAGAATGTAAGGGTATCATCAAAATTCTGTGAACAGCCCATGCTGCCTGCAGTGTAGTCTTAGGAGGCAGAGATAGGAAGGTAGATCAGAGTCAAGTCGTGTGGGGGCTTACATGGCTGCTAAGGAATCCATGCTTGAGCTCAGTAGAGTTTGGGTTCTATGCCATTCAATGATACAATCAGAGCTGAGTTTAAGAAGTTTAATCACAAGTGCGTGGAGGATGTATTGGGTAGGGATAAGTTAGATGTGAGGAAATCAAGACAGTAGGTGAGAGATGGAGAGGCCTTGAACTTAAGTGGGGCAGTGAACTGGCCCAAGAAGGGTCCATTTGAAGGCATCATTGTTCATAGGGGTGGGCTTGCTTAGGGGAAGGGGTCTATCTTCTAGTCAATCTGTGACTATCACTAGGGAGACTGGTTTAGAGCACAGAGCACCATTAGATATTTGAGGCAGCCAGGCTAAGACAAGTCTCTTGGACATGCCATTGGGAGAGATTCTGATAAACTGCTGGATGGTGTGGAGGCAGTCAGGAGAGATTAACTCAAGGAATAAGGAGAGCTGGAGAAAAGGATCAATGATCTATATATTTGAAGTAAGCCAAGAAGTCAGATAATGTTCCTTGATAAGTTTCCCCATACATGGTACTGTCACGCCAAATTAGAAGATTTCACAGTCTAAGGGAGTCTTCCTGTGGAATGTAAAGACTTCAGACCATGGGTCCAAATAATCAACATCTCTAAAAACACTCACCCTTATTGTGATAGTGTGTTATTTATTTTTCACAGAAGACCTGACTAAAAAATTTGCATTGTACTGAACTTTTGCTTTATTTTCTTTGGAATCCATGCATGGTACAATGATGAAGTAACAACTGCTATCCAAAATATGCAAAACCTTGAATTAAATTGGCGAGTTCTCTAACATGTATTACTAAAAGACCTTTAATTCTGTGATTTGAAGATCATAGTCTTCTTTCTGTGACTTGTTTTTCTGTGTTTTCAGAGAAGGTAAGCCTCATTCAGAAGGATTTCACATCAGTAGGAAGGCAACCCCCACAGGGTTGACATCCATTTTTGAGCTGAGAAATTTCCCTCAATGTTTATTAATTTCTCTAACTCTTCCAGACAAATCCAGAACTGGGGCATACGCTGAGGACACGGGGCTGGGAAGCATCTGAATTGGACTTAGATGCTTTTCATGTAATGGGTTACCTCTAAAGCCTCCTTCTCTCTTGCCATTAATTCATTGGTGGAGAATGGCAGGGAACAATATATTTCTATTGAAAGAGCCAGAGTGCAGCATCTTGGTGGCTTCTGGTCTCAGGCATGGGACAGCCACAGTAACTTTGGGTTTGGCAGGATCCTGTCAAATTAAATTATAGTTGGCAGTTTCTGGGCAAATTTAATTGTAGAGCCTAAAGATGTACCAATTGTGACAATTAGTGTGCTGTACTTGCAGGCGTTGTCTTTGGGACTGAGTTCACTGTGTCCCATGGCTTTCTTGCAGTGATGGAACCACTTATTGACAGGCAAATGGTAAGAGCTGTTTTGAGGGGGCTCTCTGTAATCTGATCAGTGCTGGCCTGGGATAAACTTCACAGCAGAAAGAGGTTGGGAGCCTGTGATGGGAATCAGATGCATAGAAATTTTCTCTATTGATGCAGCATTGTCCCTCCGGGTTTTTTTGCCAAGGTCCTCTACCTCTCCATGTCTAACATTGATGATAGGGTCTCGAAAAGTGCAAGGAAAATGATCCTAGAGGTGAATTATGAGAGTGGCCGAAAGCCTAGGACAAGGACAACTATTTTAGTTATAGTTCACAGCTCCAAGTTTCCTATAAAGGAAGCATGCCACAACTTTTTACTCTGGTTACAAGCTACCAGGGGCTTCAAAATAAGACCATCTTCAAAATTTGACCTCTTTTCTCCTAAATGGCATGTCTTTTGGTCAAAAAATTGGCATTTTTCATAAGGTCAAAAAAGAAAGACAACTCATATTTGTTCTATTGGAGAACATAATATTTAGCAAGAAATCTTCTAGAAGCCTTTGTTTGCTATCTCATTTAATCCTAAGCATGACCCTACCAAGTGTCTAACAATTATAAAACTGAGATGTGGAGAGGTTTACCCACTTGTCCATGATCATAAAGTCCCAAGAGGTGGAGTCAGATTAGAACCAGGTCTGTCATTTCTCTGTGTTGCTGTGTTGTGCCTATCACTTTGCCTTTTGGGGCCTCAGGCAGAAACTCCAGCTCCAGGGTCTTTCATCATTAGATTGTCTAGATGCCATGTTTCAAGTTTATGTTCTCATTATACTATGTACCATTGTGCTTTGAGAGGCCAAGTTTAGAGAGAAGAATGGGGCATATTAGTAGGGAGAGAAGGAAATCATAGACACACACAAAGACTCAAGTCTTGCCACCTCTTTGGGGTGTGTTTCCTGTTTTAAAGATGGAGATTCTAGGCTGATCTGCTCCATGAAGAATTGCCAGGCTTAGCTTGTTGTGAAAAATGAAAACTTAGATCAGTGTTAGAGTTCAGTAGAGGTCACTAATATTAGACACTATCAACTGAGCACTTTTCTTTTCGTGTCCTGACCCAGGCACTGTGAAAACAAAGTGCAACAAGGCTGGTCTCAGTCCCTTTTTGTCCCACGTGATAGGCACTTAGTTAGATTGATTTCAGAGAATAAATAAATAGGAAAAAGAAACACATCTGTGATTGTATAAACATAAATAGATACATAGCATAAGCAAACTGGTTAAAAACAAAACATTCCCCTAGTGGGAGGAATAAAATTATCCTGCAAACTCCTGAAATAGAAGGCAGACACTTGGGTTAGAGTGAACCCTAATTGGAAAAGTCACCTATTCTCTCCTGTTAGTGGAGAATTTTCTTGGAGGTCATGGCCAAGTTTGAGTAAGGGATTGATGGGTAGAGAAGTGCATGGACAGGCATCCTAGATGTGAAAAAGGAGTAGTTGATGGCTTGGTGTCAACAGCACATTTTAGATATGCTTAGATGTGCTGTTTTATTGCATCCTAATTATGGAGCTCCAGCCTTACAAAGTAGGATTATTAAACACGTTTTATGAGTGAAGAACTAGAAGTTCAGAGAGGTTAAGCATTGGGTCAAATTTTACAGAGCTGGTATGTAGCAGATCTGGGTTCTAACCTGGGTCTTTGTGACTTTGGAGTTCATGTCCTCACTATCTTATGCACCATTCTGCTTTGAGAGGACAATTTAGAGACAAGAGTTGGACTTGCTGGTAGGGAGAGAAGGAAGGGAGAGAAAGGCAAAGATAGTAGAGCTGAGTGATCCCAGAAAAGTGCTATAGTCTGGGAGTGTCTTGGGCATCTTGAGATGTGTGGCTTATATTCTAACTTGTGATCTGTACATGACAAGAAAAGAGACTAGTCAGCTGAAGGCTCTGAGGTACATTATAGTCCAGTAAAATACAAGAAGCTTTGCCAGACCCTGGCTGGCAGAAGGCTTGATGGTGGCAGCTGTGAGGCAGGTGGTGAAATCACATCATGATATGTTAGTGTGTCCTCCCTACTCCCACATCTGCCTATAGAATGGTACCCAGCCTCAATGTCAACTTTTAGTTCCACCTCCTCCAGGAAGCCCTTCTAGATTCCACTATCCTGGCACCTAGACTCATTTCTCTGAACAATGATTGCCATTTACCCTTTTGTCAGGGACTTGGCACATTCAGCCTAATTTTCTAGTTATTTTTATAATGCCATGTCCATCCAACCAGGAACCTCCTTCAGGGAAAGAAGTATTGTACTCACTTTGGGGTTTCATATGGCCCCTAGGTTAGAAGACATACTAAATGATGTTTATGGACTTTAATAGAAGAAACAAAAGTGTGACAGTGACACTGATGTTGTAACTGAGTCACTAGTTCATGCCTAATAAGAGGCATGTGTTGGCTGAGGTCCAGGCTTCAAGTACTTGGGGCTATTTTTGACTCCAAACTTTCCTTTCTTTCCCTCCTTCCTGAAGTCCCTCTATTATCGCTCATTTTCTCCTGTACCTCAGGGAAAATAGCAGAGAAGGAAAGGAAAATTTCACTTATTCAGAAATTTTTAAATTATTTACTTTTCTTGATTATGAAATGGCATAAATTTTGGAACAGTATTTTTGAGCAAAATTTTTTAGAAGCTATTGTATGTGCTATAAATTCATCAATAGTAAGATCCATTTAATTTTGATAGTGAAGTTCTGAGATGTAACATGAAACTCGATCTCCCTGTTCACTTCCTAGTACTACTCAAATTTGTGTAACCAAATCTTCCTTCCTCTTCCAACAAAAAAGAAAAAGTCCCTACTTACATTATCACCCACCTTTAAAAGAACTTTAACGAATACTTTTTATGGCTTGAGCATACCCCTTGGGATCTCCCAGTACTTCCTGACTTTAATACTATATTATTCTGTAAAAAAAGTGAAATCTTTCCAGGCGGCAATTTTTTGCCCGTCCAATCATTTTGCCAATAAATACATTAAGTAGTGTGCTTCTTATGCACATGTCTCTGAAGCAGGTATTATTATTACCATTTCCAGGTAGAACAACAAACACAGAAAGAAGTGGCACAGTTGGAATTTGAATTCAGGTTGATTTGACTCCAAAGCTTGTACTTTTTCTGTACACAGGGCTACTTCTTAATATTCATCTCTGTCTAGCATCTCTGTATATGGAAACCCCCCATATCCCAGGAGAAGAAGGCTCTGGGGGGTCAGGTGATAGCTCTGCCAGGATCAGAAGGCATTTGGGCTAGGGTATAGGTAGGGATGGGGATGGGACCAGGCAAGATGAGTGGTTTTTACTCTTGAGTTTCCATCTAGCCAGAGAGATGGGAGTTGTTATGGGAAAATCATGAAACTTTCAGTTTACAATCCAAGACAGTAGAAGTAAGAGTCTAGAGGGAAGGAGAAGGCCCTGGAGCCTCAGCGAGGACTCAGAGGAGAAAGACAAGGTACCAGGAAAGTGAAATGGCTGATAGCCAGTGACTCTCTGTTTCCTGTCTACTTCCTGCTAAAGAGGAGCCTGTGTGACACAGACTTGGGTGACCTTTGCATTCTAAAAAAGTGTCTGAATTAAAAAAGGAGGTAGCACACAGCAGCTTTATTTCACTCTAAAAGTTGAGAGTGGGGAGACACAGGGTTTTTCAGAGCTCTTCTGAAAACCTAACATTAAGTTTACAAAGATTCCATTGTTTAGGAAAGGAAAGGAATCCATACTACCTTGCCTGTGTTCTGCCTGACCTTTCAGATGGGCCTGAGGGATTTGAGGGGGAAGCTGGAATGTTATGCATTGATTGTTCTAAAACCAGTTCCTGTTTTCAGAGATTTATTTATTTTTTTAATCTCAGGACTTGGGCTTTCTCTTTATTTCTTTGTTTCTGTGAAATATCAGGTGCACTATTTAGACATTTGTCAGTAGCAGATATTAACATGTTTGCACTGTAGGTGTGAGAATAGAAACTGAGGATGGAGAAAGAATGAGGAGATAAGGTCAAGCATCAGGAAGAAAGCAGAGGTCGAGAAAGGGATCTGACTCTGCTTATAGCTGCCAGGCAACTATAATCTGAACACAGGCTGGTTCAGGGTGCTTCCCCTTGTCCTTGTCACATGTGTTCATCAACTTTTTAGTCCTGGTTCTCTCCGATCAACTTTGTTGCCCTCCCTTGTGTCCCTTTTATTGCATCAGCACAGCAGCTTTGGAAAATGGGACTTTTATGCTAGAAATGTCAGAGATGATTGCTTGAGACAATGACTTGTGGGTGGTCAGCCTCCCTGTCAAAGGATGGATCTGAAGGCACTGCAATTGGCAGGGATTCCAGACAGCAGCAACTGAGAGTTCCCAGGAAAGCTGGTGCTGGTATCCCAGGGTACTCCCAGACATGTTTGTCCTGAAACACTTACTGAAACTACCCAGGCTACCACATCCTTTCTGAGATGAAGACTGAGTGACATGAAAGAGGATTGTGTTTAAAGAGTTTTATGAACATTTTTTCTGTTAATATAATTCCAGTTTCCTTTACCATAGAGAATGTGGTTGGAACTCTGAATCTGTTTTCGCTTACCTTCAGATAGAATTCATGAAATTGATTTGCAAAAAAACTATGAAGTTTGCATTTCTAGGCCTGAAGGCATCTTGATTTACTTGGAAGACATTTAGTCTCTGGCACGGTCCTCCCTGCTCAGTTTTCCTATTCTTTATACCTCTGTGGCTAGGTTTGTGTCTCTGTAAGCTTGGAGAAAGACTGCTACATTCCACCTACCTAGTTCACTAAGGTTCCTTAAGTAATGGATTTAATGATGGCAGGAAGACATACTGCCTTTGGGTCTGATCCTAACATTTATAGCACCCAGGGCAAGAGTGTGATTGGAGGTGCTCATATTATGTGTCTAAATATTTAAAAACTGTAAACTAAACTATGCCCCAAATCTGGCCAGCTTCCTTACTAGAACCCTTGCAATCTATTGCCCAGGACTGGAAAGTGGTACACTGGAAGCTAAAGGAGAATGATCACTGAGGGCCAGACCTGCTTCTGTGACCTGTCCACCGTGCAGCTCTGCTGGGTGGGGAGGAAGCCAGGCCCATGACCAGAATGCTTGGTTGGTCACTGGAACTGTCTGAACTCAGGATGGGAGCCACGAACCAAGATAAGGTCTCAGAGCGCTGGGAAGGGTGCATTTCCTCTAATACACCTCATTTTTAAAAATGTGGATTTGTTCAAGTAGTTCTATGCATTTTCAAAAACCATTCCATTGCAGGAGAAGGGAAGGAAGGTGTACAGTTATTTGGAAAAATCAACCTGCCTATACTTTAAACAAAAGTAGGGGCAGAGGCTATAGCCCTCATTTTTCCCTTCCTGCCATCCAATACACCTATACCTCAGAGCTCTGAGCTACCAGTGGACTCCCATGGGAGGCCTTGTTGGCCTCCTCTTCCTTCTTTTTTAATCTTCTTTCAATTAATCGCCAGACTTTCAGAAAACTTTCTTATGAGTCTAAAAAGAAAAGAAAGACTGTGCTTTGATGTTTGTGACTCAGATGGCCTTCTAAAGTGCAAGATCCTGACTAGGGTCTCCTCTGAGAGGGCTGCTGACTACTTTGGTTCTTGTCCTCACGCTAGTTGGCAACCCTGAGCCAGCCTGCAGGCCAGTCCATTTCTCTTTCTCTTCACCTCTTCTCAGCCATTTAAAGGGTTGGCGATCTGCCTGGCATAAAGAGCAGTCACTTGTAGTAAGTGAGGAAAGACAGTGGCCACATGCATTTTACCTTTTCTCTTTGGTTTCCTGTTATTCTGGACACATGGAGGAATATCATTGGTAGATGACATTTACTTCATGCTTACCATACACAGGTATAGTACCAGATACTGGGGACACACTAGTTCATTGAATCAGCCCAGTACTCCCACAAAGTTGGTTCTTTTATTAGACGAAAACAATTGAGTTCTGAGAAGATTAATTTATGTGACCAAATATGCAATTGGCATAGAAGGAGGGAGTAGGGATTTAAATCTAGACAGTCTGAGTCAAGAGGCCACCTTGCCTCTCCCAGGTGCGAATTGGAAGTAGGGCTAATCACTTGTCCTATCATTTACACTTGTGTTTCTGTCTGCATGTGGTTCCCACTGTGCCTGAGGTTTGTTCATGAGATTCCAAATGAAAGAAACAACCACCTATGGCTACCAGAACAATGCTCCTGTCCCTCAAAAAAAAAAAAAAAAAAAAGAAGCTATCCATCTACCTGCTCCCCAAAACCCATGTGAATATGAACATGGCACCTTACATGACAAAAGGCGTTTTTCAGATGTGATTAAGTAAAGTGCTGAGCTGGGGATTATCCTGGATTATTGGGGTGGAAACAATACCAATGTGGTCCTCAAGGCATGAGTGAGGAAGGGAGTGGGTTCCCACGGATCCTGAACTTGGCCATTGCCAAGTTATAAACAGGCAATGGCTGCTGAGTTATACACTTTTCAAAGCATTCAGTCCTTTTGAAAAACCTTGTACAACTTCTTTGCATTTAATATTTCAGAATCCTCTTGAGTTTGCCTTGTATCTCCTAGCAGAGACCTGCTAAGATCTAAATGTGAATGCTGGAAAATAATATATAGTCACTAATATAATATAGGAGTGCTTGTCAAAAAGATGTCTTCAAATACTAGAGACACACGTGGCACACATAATTAAAGGGAACTGCCCATTTGCTTACAACTTGCATTATGATTTGGAGCAAGCACTGGAGACTTAGAAACATTTTCATTTCTCTGAAATACCTGTTTTGTATTATTGTGGAGTTACTAAATTCTAAGAAGTTCTCGGGAACTCTACACTAGCCAGTTGAAAGAATCAGAGCACACTTGTGTGGACCCCACATGGGGGTGTCAAGAAGTCACTAGAAAGAAGCCAATTTCATTAATCTGTTTTCTGTTCCTCATTTTATTATTCTAGCTAAGGGCATGGAATGTACTGTTAGATTGAATAAATGTATATGTTAGTTAGATACAGAGGTACAATATGCTTCTATTTTTGTGATTTCCAGGAATGTATTGGGATGAGATTGTTCAAATAATTTAGTCAATATAAGAGTTCAGAAGATTCATCATCACTCTAGGTATCTAAGCTTTTGGAGTTGTCTTCACTTAAACAACTAAAAGGTCAATGTTAATTTTGTTTAGACCTTTAACTTCAAATTCAAGAATTGCATGTAGTGTCAACCTATTTTATAGAATTCCCTTGGAATTCATTTTCTTTCTCAATTTGAAGAGCTCAATCTGTTTTATTTAAATTTAAGCCTAGAAATGATGAGTTAATTATTTCTTAGTTTTATTAGATTGGATTTTTAAAAAAAGGTCCTTTAAAAAATTTTTATTTTATCATTTTTGCATTTACTTACATGTGTATACATTATTTAGTCCACCACCCCACTCCAGTATATTTGGAATTTTTATGACTACTCCTGTTAGTCTTTCTAGAATGATTGTACTTGAGTCTTTCTTTATATAACTTTTCTTTATTTCCTGAAATAAATATCACTCAACTATGCTACACTTTCAGTTTTGGCAAAGTATAAGGAATTAATAACAAAGGAATTAGTGAAAAAGCTGCAGATTTTCCTTTGGAAGAGGATGAATTACCCAAGTTATCTCACCCCAAGTCCTGTTAGACTCATATTAAGTTACTGAAGTGTGGTTCCTGGAATGGCTTGATATTTCATCACATGTTAAAGCATGTGTTTTCTTTCTAAAGCTGCAAGCCTTAATATTGCTCGGTCTGGAAATAAAAATTTCAAATGTCAAAAATTTCTCACATTGTATTTTCAAAGAGCACATTTTCCACCAATGTGAGTGGTTGCAATTTTAAAAATTCCAAGTGAATGTTCACTTTCAACTGAAATTCTCTTCTGTATGTCTAGTGGATTCATGGGAAGCACATGCCTTCCCCAGTCTCCTTCCCGCAGATCCTTATCTAAAAGTCTGTAGATTGTGCTCCAGTAACAACACATCCAATGTGAAATGTTTGACGATGTGCGTTATCATGGCAATCAGTAAGATCTCCTCCTGCTCCATTGCTCTCAAGTCTCCAAAGATGAAGCAGCTGGCCCATGCTGGCCATACAGAGCCCATCCCTCTCTTGAGCAGGACACTAAGTGCTGCTCTACTCAGATGACATTAGCCCTTCAGCTGCTGCTTTCTTCTCTTTTTTGGAGACAATGCCTCTTTCTCAGCCCAGTGGTATCTGCTCTCTCTGCTGTGCAGTGTGAACAGAAAGGATTTTGGATTTCATTTATTTCATGGACTAGCTTTCTCAGTAAACCATTTTCCAAATCATACTTTGTTACCCACATCATTTACTGATCTTAAATCATCTCTGCTTTACCTTGTTTAAAAAACCTCTGGACATTACCTCATTTAAAAAAATTATGTGCATAAAATTGCTACATCCATAACAAAGAAGATTAATATTTTCTTCAAAGTGCAACTCACCTCCTTTTAGAAGCCTTCTGATAGTATTGTCTAGAAGTTACAACCCTGGTCCTCTGTTGGTTATTTATAATTTATCACTGCCTTAGATTCCCTCTAACTTTGTTTGGAATAAGGTGCCTGGTCCTCTAGGAGTTGTTAGAATCTCCTTATTAGATCACATTCAAGAGATTCAGGGTTGCTTTATGAATATAGAGTACCTGGTCACATGAAAAAGGGATACTCCCCCACCCCTGCTCCTGTACCAACAATCACCAGCAAAACTATAAAGTACTTGGTTTTTTTCAGAGGTGTTTCCTGTAACATCACTTGTATAGTTGTCTTCATTTTAATTTAATTATTTTTGTGGTATTGGGGGTTGAACTCAGGGCCCTATGCTTGCTAGGGAGGTGCTCTACCACTTGAGCCACTCCACCAGCTCTTAATTTAATTTTTATCTATTTAAGTCTTGTAGTCCTATCCAGACCAGTTTGGTGAGAACAGGTGCATCGTCTAACACTCTTTGGCATCTTTAATCTTCTTAGTATAGAGCATATTAATCATGATTAATGAAACTATGATCATCAAGTCAAAGAAACATACTGCATCCCACCCCACCCCAGCACCTTTGTGCCGTGATTTTTAATGGATTAATGTACCCCACTTGCCTGAGTTACAGATTGCCTTTCTGACTGGTTTGAGTTGCTTCCTTCTCTGCCTCTGGTCTGACAGTCTTAGCCATTTACTGTCTAACTGTCTTTCAGGGTTGCAGGAAAGAGGACATGGCCTCTACTCTCTTGCTGTGTTGTGTATATTCTGATTAATGTCAGCCAGAATTCAAATCTGCAACACATTACTCTTCGTCCCGAACCAGCCCTTCAGGGCAGTCACTTAGCTGACTATGTTACTTTCCCTGGGGGGCTGGTCCCTCACCATGAAGAACTTGGGTCTTAATGTTCTGTCCATATGTAATTGCAGTACCTCTGGTAATTTTATTCCTGAACATAACTGTATAAATGATACTCTGGGGAATCTGCTAGGCCAAATCCAGCCTGCCATCTATTTTATAAAGAAAAAAAATATGGCAATATAACCACATTCACTTACTTGCATATTTTCTATGGCTGTTTTCATGCTAGTGACAAAGTAGTTGTGACAGAGACTCCATCTGAGTGGCTCACAGAGTATATGTAGTGTGGAGAAAAGGAGTCACAAAGTTAAAATACTATGTTAGTGTCTACCTTTCTTTGCTCACCCCTGCCTATAAAATTGCCAGGAAAATCTTCTCTTGCTACAATATAGCCATGAAGGAGATAGGAGTGGGAACCTGAATCCTACCTGCTCTGTGTCTCCCTCACCAGATACTAGGCAACATGACCTGTGCGTGATTACAAAAGCTTCGTTCCCAGTTACCGACAGAACAACCTGGCTTTTAACTTAAAGATTGTCAAATGGCCAATTAGATAAGACTCTCCATTTTTTCAAGCTGTGTTAAGGTATTGTCTAAATAAAATGTTGGTCATCATAACATACTGGTAGATCTGTTGAGAGGATTTAACTAAACCTAAAATCATAAGCTACTTAGACTAGCAGATATGGAATAGGCTGAAATACAAGGCAGGCAACTTAAGGAAGCTGTAGAATCTTCATTACTTATGGTGCTGTTTTTAAAAAATGAGTTGTAGTTCAGACAGTTCTTTTCATATTTAAAGTGGAAATCTTCAAGTTCAATTAATTTTAATGAAGTCTCTCTGCTGATACATATGTTTTGTACACACACACGCACACACACACACACACACACACATATTCCAACTGTACTTATCAACATCTGGAAGCAGTATTGGACAAACCACATGCTTAGTTTTCAGCTTCAAACATTTTTTTGAAAGGAATTTTTTGTAAACATGGAGACTGTGAATAGTTACCAGAAAAGCACACATTTCAATATATTATAATGTCTGAGTTATTACAGAGTTGGATACTTGAAACTCAATTCTAGAGTAATTGGGAACTTAGAAAACAGAGAAAATTAACAGCAAGAATGCAACTATGTTAGAAGGGCTAAATATACTACTATTGCACTCAGTGAAAAACTTCCTTCCTCACTCCCTCCCAACCTCCCTTCCTTTTTTTGTCTTCTTCCTTTCCCTTCCCTTTAAAAATTTTAGCAGCCACCTAGCTAGCATGTATTTCAAAAGATGAGGTTGATTGAGTCTTTGAATAATCAGAAGAATGAAAAAGTTTTATTGACATGCAGAAGACAATTTAAGTCCAGTTTCTCTCCAGGTGTGGTGGTACGTACTTGTCATTGAAGCACTGGGAAGGTTGAGGCAAGAGTGCCATGAGTTTGAGGACATCCTAGAATACATAGTGAGACACTGACTCAAAAAACAACAAAACCCCTTTAGTGCCTCATGTTGAGAAGCATGGAGAAGGAAAGGGAAGAGAGGAAGAAAGGAGAAAAATATGCCTCAAGAAATACAGTACCAACAAAAGGGACAGATGCCTATAAATAGGAGCTGAGAATGAATGGCAAGAAATAGATGATACAGAACTAAGATGATGTGCATGAGGCACACCAGAGTCCATAAATTCACTAATTTATTGATCCAAGTTGTGTTTATTGAACTAATGTTATGTGTATGACACTAGGAAACTTCAAAGGTGAATGAATACTATCCTTGTCCTCCAGGTGCATTTTGGTGACTTGTGAGAAAGTGTGGGCATATGTTTGTAATGTATTTATGATGCAGATCCATATAAATAATACATTAGGACCACAAAAGAAGAGTTTGTCACTTTTCCTTGGAAAGGGAGGGGGAAAGTTTACAAAAGGTTCCCTATAAGAAGCAACACTTGAACTTAACCTTAAAGGTTGGAAGCTTCTTTACAGTTCAATGGAAACATTTAAAATAAGAATAAATAACTTTACTAGCCCCAGGAAGTAGTGATCAAAATGCTGCCTACACCCTTAAATTTTTGTGTTCAATGTAAACTGTGTATGCCTTAGAACTTCACTCAGAGTCTCTGTCTACTCTGTGAACTTTCTTTGATCGCTTGAGCTTTGAAGCATCCTTATATGACTATTAAACCTTGGGCTGTGTCTAGTCAGTGAACTTTCCTTAGATTATACTACTTTTCATTGCACAGTTTCTTTCACTACTGATTATAAATTCCTCAGTGTTCTTGAAACACTTCTCCAGTATATTCTGGCATAAAGCACTGAATTCATAATTTCATAATTTTGAAATTAGTGAATAAATATGGCAAAGTCCTAGTCACCCCAAGAATTTTCCAAAAAATGCAATACTCATACCAAGGTCCTTCCTTTTTTTCACAGTAAAAATGATAGCAAAGTTTATTACAAAAGGTATTTGTCATGGCAGGATAAAAGTAGGGAGAAATGGGGGGAAAAGGGAGAAACATTTCCTGTTATCCATGCAGGAGGTAGGAGTAAAGATTCTAAGCCTTCCTTAGTATGGAATTTTTTTTTTTTTCATTTTTCTTTTATTATTCATATGTGCATACAAGGCTTGGTTTATTTCTCCCCCCTGCCCCCACCCCCTCCCTTACCACCCACTCCACCCCCTCCCGCTCCCCCCCTCAATACCCAGCAGAAACTATTTTGCCCTTATCTCTAGTATGGAATTTTTTAATTGTATCTAGGACACAGTCCAACCTTTTTCCTAGGACTATTTTGTCTCACTATTGAAAAACAGCAAATTTACCTGCTTGGTAAAGAAGAGTATAGGAACTGGTCTTGAATTAGTTATGCTTTCAGAAATACATTGCTTGTGGTTGGGAAATAACTGTTGGGAGAATTGCGATACAACACTAGCCTTCAGTTGCTACTTAGGATGCATCATCCAGGGACAGAATCATTTACTGTGTTGTGGAATTTATCTGAGAAATGTGCTTCAGCACATCCCATTTTCGAAGGAAGATAGATGGTTCAAGTGTCCAACCTCCTTTCCTGCCCTTGGGTCTGTAATGTGGTTTAGATTTTGGGTTCTTTAGAACTGTGATTCCTCCAGTTGACTGTACATTTGGACCACTAGTCCTCACCATGCACCTACTAAATCAGAATTTCTGAGCCCAGGGCCAGGGACTATATATTTGTATAAGGTTCTCTAAGAAATTTGATTGATAAGCCAGGCTGGTGAACCACTGGTGAGTAATATGTCATTTGTATTATTTGAATATATGACATTAACTATAAATTCAAAGTTGTAAGACGGGCTTTTTCCTGATTAAACTCATCCATCAATCAGTCAACATTGATGGACGGGAGAATATCCAAAAACCTGAGGTTTAAATTTGTTTGCTTTTTGGGGTTCATACTTCACTTAATGTTGTAGAGTTCTGTAGCTCACTCTCTTGTAAGTTCACCTTTTCTATTCCATAAACCTTCTGTAGGTGGGGAGATATGTCTTTTCTGTAATTTAGAATGTAGGTCAGAGTGTGAGAATTACTCACTCTGTGGAATGCATTATAGCATATAAATTCAAGATATTATTATCATTGCCAGTATCCCTAACTACTAGTTACTGAAACACTAGTTCATCCACTTAAGCCAAACTTTTTAATTGAGATTACAAGAAATTTATAATATTATATGAACAGCCATCTTTTTGTTTCTTAAAAAATTTGCTTTTTAATGTTTACTTGGTCAAGTGTACCAAGTACAAAATTGAAACACACAAATGAATAGGTCACACCTGAGAAGAGTGATCTTCTCTGGGTCACTCTCCAGTTCTTGGGGAAAGATTGAGGGCAAAGAACAGGAAGTCCAAGCACAGTAAGCCCACCTTATTCACAGATTTGTTACACAGAGCTTCGATCAGTGTGGTAAAATATTAGATAAATAAATCAAAAGAAATTTCAAAAATACAAATTTTAAATTCCTGCTCCTATATTAAACAGCTCAGTTGATGTGGAGAAGCTCTCAGTCAGTCCTGTGTTACAGTCAGTTGTGTTTAAATCATTGCATGATCTGCTGAGTGTTTCTGCCCTTAATTTTGTGAAACTCTGCCTTCCAAAAAAGCAAATAGTGCCCCCAAAGCAAGATAAAAGTGAATTGCTTAATTGAAGTGATCAAGTGAAAATTTTAGATCTGTCGAAAGGCAGCATGTTTTAGTAGAAGTCAGGAGGTATTATAGGAAAAATGATCCAGGCATCCTCAGCACAGCATTGAACCCTGTATCCTGAGCACTTGCGGTTTTCCTCAGTGGTGGGCTCTGTGGAGTCATGTACCCACCAATACCAAGGGTCTACTGTACGCAAATATGAAACAATTTTAATTTAATGACACGAGATTTACAAGTCTTATAAAATAAAGTGCTTTTACAGATTAATTTTGCTTAAATGCATTTAAAATTCTGTTAATAGACAAAAGAAGTAAGGAAAATCACATTATCTGGAAAGTTTTATCTTAAACAAAAACTGCTCTAGATTGCAGTTTAGAGATTTAAATCACAGGTAGGAGTTTCCCAACTAAGAGGAAAGAGAAGAGATGACTCTCTCCGTGGTAACACTTGATAATGCCTGATAACGCCTACATAGCAATCCAACAGTTCATCTTTCCAGAAAATGCCCTGAGAATACAAATAATCCTCACATCCAAGTAATCAGAAATCACAGCACAGACTGAGATAAATGCCCTAAGATGTAAAGTGGCTGTTAAATCACTACTGGATTCTTAAAACTTTTTAAACATTGTATGTAGACACTGTTATTTTCCAAGATGTTAGCATCCCAGAGACGCTTGAGTGAAGAAGTATTGCTAATCACTGGATATAATTAAGCAGAATTATTATAAAATCTTTCCAAGAACACACCTGACACTGAACTTTATAACTTACAAAGATGCTGAGCTACAGTGTGACCCTTGCACGAGAGAAAAATCCCCACAATCATGGCCAACAGAAATTATTCAAGATATGTTTTATTATGCTAAGAAATAAAAATAAAATTATTCTTGTCAAATTATAGCAGAATGACAATTTGATGTGACAATCTCTCTCTATTTTAAAAATTAGGCATTATCTGAAGGTTTCCTGTTTTATAGATATGAGATTCAATAAATAACATGCTAAGATATGTTTGAGTAGTAGAACTCCACCAGGAGCTGGAAATTTAGGCAACTTATATACAACATCAATGGAATAGTGATGGTTTCATTATATTTTTTTATAAGGGAAACAATTAAAATATGGAAGTACTAAAATTGTGACTGTCGGGAAGTAAAGAAATTCACATGAACTGTTAAGATAATCAGATATATTAGTACATTTTAACATGTAATATTTGATTTCCCTTGTACTTATGTGTATATGAATATTGATCTACATAATTCTTTACAGCTATAAAAGAAGTCAACTAAATAAAATACTTTAATAAGACATAGTTGCTAAATAAATACACTTCTTTGCAGGTTTGTGAAGCTGGCTATTGTTGAGTATTTTAGGAGGAACTAATTTTAAAGCTTGGAATTCTAGTTATTCATTCTGAAGTGATCTTACTCCATATTACTTATTTTCATGCAAGCAAACTTACATTTCTTTGAGCCCTATAATATCAAAATTCCTTCAGTTGATAGAGATCATGATGTGATTAGCTGGAGCAAAGTCCAGGGTATTTGGGTGGAAAGATAGATTTACTGGCTTTTATGCTAAGAAGAGTGGGCTATTTACCTTAATCCTAGTGGATGAGAGCCTAGAAAAAGGCTGTCCTAGCAAAAGGGCAAATATAAGCCTCCAAGCGTGGAAGTCCACTCAGAAGCATTTCCTGTGAACGATAGGAGGACCAGCTTCGTCATATTCCTGCTTACTGATCCACATCTGCTGGAATGTGGATAAGCTGGCCAGGATGGAGCCCCCAATCCAAACAGAATACTTTCGCTCTGGCGGAGCAATGATCTTGATTTTCATGGTGCTAGGTGCCAGGGTGACGATTTCCTTCTGCATCCGGTCAGCAATACCTGGGTACATGGTGCTGCCTCCAGACAGCACAGTGTTGGCATATAGGTCTTTGCGAATATCCACGTCACACTTCATGATGGAGTTGAAGGTTGTCTCATGGATCCCACTGGACTCAATGCCCAGAAAGGAAGGCTGGAAAATGGCTTCAGGGCATCGAAAACGTTCATTCCCAATGGTGATCACCTGCCCATCAGGAAGCTCATAGCTTCTTTCCAGTGATGAAGATGCAGCTGCACTGATCATCTCCTGTTCAAAGTCCAGGGCCACATAGCACAACTTCTCTTTGACATCCCGCACAATCTCCCGCTCAGCTGTGGTGGTGAAGTTATAGCCTCTTTCTGTCAGGATCTTCATGAGGTAGTCAGTCAGGTCTCTGCCTGCCAGATCTAGACGTAGAATGGCATGAGGCAGGGCATAACCTTCATAGATGGGTACAGTGTGAGTGACCCCATCCCCAGAATCCATCACAATACCTGTGGTTCGTCCTGAGGCATAGAGGGACAGCACAGCTTGGATAGCTACATACATGGCAGGTGTGTTGAAGGCTTCAAACATGATCTGAGTCATCTTTTCCCTGTTGATCTTGGGGTTGAGGGGTGCCTCAGTGAGAAGGATGGGATGCTCGTCTGGTGCCACGCGGAGCTCATTGTAGAAAGTGTGGTACCAGATCTTCTCCATATCATCCCAGTTGGTGACAACTCCATGCTCAATAGGATACTTCAGGGTCAAAATGCCCCTCTTGCTCTGGGCCTCATCCCCCACATAGCAGTCCTTCTGACCCATGCCTACCATAACCCCCTGGTGTCGGGGACGCCCTACCATGGAAGGAAACACAGCCCGAGGGGCATCATCACCCCCAAAGCCTGCCTTGCACATCCCTGACCCATTATCCACTACCAAAGCAGACAGCTCGTCTTCAACGATCATATTGGCTGGAATCTTCCAGATGGGTGAGCAGAACTTAAATAGAGTAAATTCTAGACTATGCAAGAGAGAGAATAGGCAGGCGTGAAACACTCTAGAACTACTTTCAGAGAGGAGAGCTTGCACTGTGACCACAGATATTTAAAGGAATACACTGACCCCACCCATGTCCTATCCCACCAGTTCCCAGCATTTCAAAGGTGTTTGAGGTATTAATAATGGTGATGATTGCAGAAATCATTAGTGGACCTTCTTCCATAAAGACAATATAGGCTACCATGTGGCCAAATTGCAGGTTACTATAATTAGGCAACCTACACATGGCTGCCGGCTTGTGGGTCTCCAGATAAGTATAGGATGCAATGGGGGATATAAAGGCAAGATGAAAGAGAGTGAGTGGCAGGGATGGGATGGGGAACACTTCCAGAAGGACCATTCCCTTCTTGGTTGGCCCTCTGGGACCATTTTCTCTACTCCAACTTTAACTTCCCAGTCTTAGTGTATAGTTCTTATGAAAAGTCTGATCCTATACTCTTCACTTTTCCAAGGTTTCCTTTCCCACTGGGTTCCTAATTCCACAGAATGTCATCATGACAGAAGCTGCATTAATGAAAATAATGAGTGCCCAAGGGTGACTAGACAGCTGTAATTATAATTCATTTGTGTCATGCAAAATGTAGATACTTAATAGACTTCAAATCCATCAGAGATAAGTAAAAGCAATAGAGTGATCAATAAAGTTAACCACTGCAGATTTTTGTGATGTAAATTTGTAACAACCAAATTTTATTAAGCACTTACTATGCATAGAAAATTTTCATAGGTTTATTGGGTCAATGTAGACTGCACAAGGCTGAATGCCAACTTTTTTACATGATTTGTTAATTAAAATATGATTATAATTAATTTATTTGCAATAACTTTAGTTACACAACAATGAACAAAAATTAAGAAACTTAAAAATTATATATTTGAACTAATATTTATCTTAAAAATCTCAAAGATTTTTGTCTTTAAGATGCATATACTATTTATAACATGAAATCTCTCTATAGATATTAAAATCTACACAATTAGGATAGTATTACTTTCTCTCCATTTTGAGATATATTACACTTTGACCACTTCATAGGAGCAGTTTGTTTGGATTTTATGTTTAATATAGACAAGCTGATAATATGTATACTATGATAAACCATGGAACATTGAAATGTGGCACAGAGAACCACCTAAGAAAGCACATTTCTTCTGGTCACATATGTGTTGAGTAAATAGGGTATAATCTTTGTCAGCTCTTCTAAAGTAGAGTGATTTTTCATATCCACATCTGAGTTCTCTAAAGTCACCTTTTTTTGGTCTGTTCATTCAATTTTGTGTGTGTGTGTGTGTGTGTGTGACTGGGATTTGTACTCAGGATTTCAGTCTTACAAAACAGGCACTCTAATGCATGAGCCACACCTTCAATCCATTTTGCTCTGATTATTATTTTGGAGGCGGGGTCTTGAGAACTATTTGCTAGGGCTGTCCTCTAACCACAATCTTCACGATCTCATCCTCCCAAGTAGCTAGGATTATAGGCGTAAGCAACCGTGCAGTTGACCATTCATTCACTTTTCACGCGGTAGGAGCAGCTCCTCATTACTAAGCAGAAACATACCCTCTAGTTCAAAGCCAGAACTAGTGTGTGTTTTTGCCCAGTGAGCCTCTTGGAGTGTCATGGTAACACCATGCTGTGAGTGTTTGACCCTTTTCTTTCTCTACAGCTTGATATAGAATTCTTTTTTCTCTGGGCTTATATCAGTACTATAATGTGTTCTTAAAACTTTTACACTGAAAATCAATAATGGCTGAATGTGTGTTTCAACAGAAGATCCGTAGTTTTGTTTTGGACCCCACCAGAACTAATCTTTCTCTTAATCTTTTCTGTAACTGAAAAATTTCTCTAACAGTGTTAAAGGGCTGACCCTCCAACCTGACTGGTTTTATGAACTTCCTTTGCATGCAGTGCAACCATACTTTTGATTGAAAAGAGTATTTTATACCTATAGAATAGTGCTTCTGGGAAAGTCTTTTTTCTTAACCCCATACCAAACATGCACATCCTACAAAAGGAAAGCAAAATACACATTGCATTTAGCACAGGTCCCCATTTATGAATGCTCCAGTCTGGAGTATAAAACAAAGAGGAACCCATATGGTACCAGGTGCAGCCTTATACCCACATTAACTAGAAGTTACCTTTAGAATTGCCTTTAAATTGAAGGCTGTTCAGCATTATACTTAACGGAGAAAAATTAAAACCATTCCCTCTAAAATCAGGAACCAGACAAGGATGCCCACTATCTCCACTCCTATTCAACATAGTACTGGAATTCCTAGCCAGAGCAATTAGGCAAGAAGAAGGAATAAAAGGAATACAAATAGGTAAAGAAACTGTCAAAATATCCCTATTTGCAGACGACATGATCCTATACCTTAAAGACCCAAAAAACTCTACTCAGAAGCTTCTAGACATCATCAATAGCTATAGCAAGGTAGCAGGATACAAAATCAACATAGAAAAATCATTAGCATTTCTATACACTAACAATGAGCAAATGGAAAAAGAATGTATGAAAACAATTCCATTTACAATAGCCTCAAACAAAATCAAATACCTAGGTGTAAACCTAACAAAAGATGTGAAAGACCTCTACAAGGAAAACTATACACTTCTGAAGAAAGAGATTGAGGAAGACTATAGAAAGTGGAGAGATCTCCCATGCTCATGGATTGGTAGAATCAACATAGTAAAAATGTCTATACTCCCAAAAGTAATCTACATGTTTAATGCAATTCCCATCAAAATTCCAATGACATTCATCAAAGAGATTGAAAAATCTACTGTTAAATTTATATGGAAACACAAGAGGCCACGAATAGCCAAGGCAATACTCAGTCAAAAGAACAATGCAGGAGGTATCACAATACCTGACTTCAAACTATATTACAAAGCAATAATAATAAAAACAGCATGGTACTGGCACAAAAACAGACATGAAGACCAGTGGAACAGAATAGAGGATCCAGATATGAAGCCACACAACTATGAGCAACTTATCTTTGACAAAGGAGCTAAAAATATACGATGGAGAAATAGCAGCCTCTTCAACAAAAACTGCTGGGAAAACTGGTTAGCAGTCTGCAAAAAACTGAAACTAGATCCATGTATATCACCCTATACCAAGATTAACTCAAAATGGATCAAGGATCTTAATATCAGACCCCAAACTCTTAAGTTGATACAAGAAAGAGTAGGAAATACTCTGGAGTTAGTAGGTATAGGTAAGAACTTTCTCAATGAAACCCCAGCAGCACAGCAACTAAGAGATAGCATAGATAAATGGGACCTCATAAAACTAAAAAGCTTCTGTTCATCAAAAGAAATGGTCTCTAAACTGAAGAGAACACCCACAGAGTGGGAGAAAATATTTGCCAATCATACATCAGACAAAGGACTGATAACCAGAATATACAGGGAACTTAAAAAACTAAATTCTCCCAAAACTAATGAACCAATAAAGAAATGGGCATGTGAACTAAACAGAACTTTTTCAAAAGAAGAAATTCAAATGGCCAGAAAACACATGAAAAAATGCTCACCATCTCTAGCAATAAAGGAAATGCAAATTAAAACCACACTAAGATTCCACCTCACCCCTGTTAGAATAGCCATCATCAGCAACACCACCAACAACAGGTGTTGGCGAGGATGCGGGGAAAAAGGAACCCTCTTACACTGTTGGTGGGAATGTAGACTAGTACAACCACTCTGGAAAAAAATTTGGAGGCTACTTAAAAAGCTGGACATCGATCTACCATTTGATCCAGCAATACCACTCTTGGGGATATACCCAAAAGACTGTTACTCCAGAGGCACCTGCACATCCATGTTTATTGCGGCACTATTCACAATAGCCAAGTTATGGAAACAGCCAAGATGCCCCAGCACTGACGAATGGATTAAGAAAATGTGGTATCTATACACAATGGAATTTTATGCAGCCATGAAGAAGAACGAAATGTTATCATTCGCTGGTAAATGGATGGAATTGGAGAACATCATTCTGAGTGAGGTTAGCCTGGCTCAAAAGACCAAAAATCGTATGTTCTCCCTCATATGTGGACATTAGATCAAGGGCAAACACAACAAGGGGATTGGACTATGAGCACATGATAAAAGCGAGAGCACACAAGGGAGGGGTGAGGATAGGTAAGACACCTAAAAAACTAGCTAGCATTTGTTGCCCTTAATGCAGAGAAACTAAAGCAGATACCTTAAAGCAACTGAGGCCAATAGGAAAAGGGGACCAGGAACTAGAGAAAAGGTTAGATTAAAAAGAATTAACCTAGAAGGTAACACCCATGCACAGGAAATCAATGTGAGTCAATGCCCTGTATAGCTATCCTTATCTCAACCAGCAAAACCCCTTGTTCCTTCCTATTATTGCTTATACTCTCTCTACAACAAAATTAGAGATAAGGGCAAAATAGTTTCTGCTGGGTATTGAGGGGGGAGCGGGAGGGGGTGGAGTGGGTGGTAAGGGAGGGGGTGGGGGCAGGGGGGAGAAATAAACCAAGCCTTGTATGCACATATGAATAATAAAAGAAAAATGAAAAAAAAAAAAAATTGAAGGCTGTTGGCCCAAGTTCACACTGCATCACAGATGGCCTTCAGAGTGCCCAGTGTCTAATTTTGGAAGATGATATACTGGCCTCAATTTTAGTTTTGGTATCTCAAGAGAAAATTTCACTAATTACATATTCTTAAAACAAGATTTAGCCATTTTATTTAACTCCCAATAATACAAGAGGGCATATTATAATTCAACAGCCATTTAAAGATGTCATCTGTTGAGCTGGTTAAGTTTTGAAAAAGTAGCAAGAAGTTGTACGAGTAGAATACGGGAAGACAAGTTTAAAAATACAGGGCTTTAGGGAAGGGGATAAGTGAGGTTGTTTCAAGAGGTACCAGGTTTTATAACTAACTGGAGTTTACAAATATCTTATTTATTTTCTGAAAGCCCAGAATCTTATTTTCTTTTACATTTTACCTAGTTCGACTATCAAGAGGATCTGTAACTCTACAGTATGGCCATTATCCATGATGATGAGCCTAGGCGAACTTGAAAGCAATGCCACTGTGAATTGAAAGCATTGATTTTCAGAGTAACTTTAGATTTACTCATTTAATCAACAAACATTTATTAAGCTTCTTCTATGAGCTGAGTATTGCTAATATTTTGCTGAATGAAACAACCCCTCTTTTCAAAGAATTTGCTGTCTTATGGGTGAAAGTCACCTTCCCCCAGGCTGACTCCACACTGGTCTGGAGCAGCAGCTTGTGTTCTGATAGGGCACTGCCATGGCTGATTAGTTGTCAAAGAGTCTGAATGTCACTCTCAGACAGGAGTGCAATGTGGTAGATGGATTGAGAGAGAGACATGAAAGTGGAGAGAGGTCAGGGCAAGGGGAAGGAGATGCCCAAGGATGATGACCCCTGGCTATCTCCTGGGATGGACAAGAGCGTGCCAGCATTTAGTGGAGGTAGTACTGTAGGCACGAGCACCATGAACTTAGATGAAATCAGAAAATCAAATGCACACTTGGAACTTGCTCTCTACACTAGGGTCAGCAAGGGGCAGAGACCAAGACTTTGGATTTTAATAGGCATGAGGAAAGGAGTGGAATTCCAGCATTGTATGTCACATTCCCTCTACATTACACAAGATCTAATTAAGGACTGCCTGCCTGTGCATCCTGAGAGCTGCATCTTAGTGATTATGTCCTGTCTAGACTCTCATCTTTCTAGCAAAACCCCAAAACTCGGAGTTTGTGTGAGACTGCTTTTGATCACCACCACTTTAGAGAATTGAGCTCAGCTACCTTCTTCTCTGGTCCTCACTTGGTTCCTTTCTTGTGCTCCACACTCTTTTCTTTCTGCCCGTAGTTGGATTTGCACACATGTCTATCTCTCCCTGATGGCTTGGTGAGTGTCCTTTTGCTATAGTGGGCTCTTAATGGAGATGTGCTTTGTGTTTAATAGATGGCTAGATCATGTGATATTTTTGTTACTGACTCATCTTTTCATTAATAGATTGATAGATATGGCTAACCACTTTTAAAAGTTAAAAAACTCATTTTCTGCCAGAATGAGAAAGACAAGCATTGCTTGTTCTCACTCATTTATAGACTCTGGACCTTAAAAAATAAATGACAGGAGTGTAAAATGGGGACTGTTTGGGAGTGAGAACCAGTGGGAGGGTGAAAGGGAGGTGAATATGATTGAAATACTTTATATGCATGCATATTTTGGAAATACCACAACAAAACCCCTTTGAACAATTAACATATGATAATAAAAAAGCTCATTTATTTTGTGGTTAAATATTACCTAAAGTTTACATTTCATGTTGACAAAGTAGCTAAATCATGGTATTCTATGATAAATATTCACATTGCACTAAGCTCACTTTCCATAAATAAGGCCAACTTTCACTCTGCTGAACAGTAGGGCTTCTCCCCCTTGCTATTTACAAGGGCCAGAAATGGAGTTTATAAAAGATCTTCCTTATTCAAACTTAAAAAAATATCATCAATTCTGGTTATTTCAATTGACCTGTAAACAAAATTGTTTAGAGGAGGAATAGATTTCTGAATGTAGTAGATGGACCTTTGATGACACTGTGGTTCTAAGAAAAGAGGGGAATAAAAAACAGTGGAGGAAGATTATGCAATCAGAAATACTCATATTCACAGAAATTCATCCATGACCCATGGGACCCACACATCATCCAGGACTGTGTATTCTGATCCTGAAAGGTGGAGAGAGCAAGAAAAAGAGTGATTACAGGTCTCTTAATGTGTGCCAGTTTCTATCCTGAATGTTTCACTTACACATATCATTTCTTTAATCATTACCATCACCCCCATTTTGGAAGGAGTAAACTGATCCAGAAAGAATAAACTGTTCAGGGTTTTCAGAACAATAGTGTCAACTTCAGGATTTGAGCCCAAGCAGACAAAACTCATAGCTCAAGCTCTTCCCAATGATGGACCAAAAGAACAAGAACAGCACCTCTGACTGGCCCCCAGTAAGAGAGGAAACCAACAAGAACCACCTCTCTGAAGACTTTGTGTTCCCTTTTGGGAAGAATTATCTTGAAGTGTCCAAAGGCCATCTCAGATTATTAATACTAACATCAGGATATCTTACTCTCAAGAGTAAAAAATGATGTTAATTCATGTACTAAAAAAGACATTTACAAGTAAAATAAGAAAGTAGTATGAGAGTGAATTCCAGAGGAAATAGGATAGGTAATGGACAATTGGAAAGCAAAACTTACATCAGGAGGACAAATGCATCCTTTGGATCTCAGCCATGTGGGAAGTGGAGCCTTCTAGATGTCAGTTTTCAGATCCCAAATGGCACTGTTTTCGAAGATGCTAAGATGTGAATAGTAGAAAGTGGGTCAGGGGTTCTGGTTTAGGAAGTGGGTTGAGCATGGGAGAGCCTGGGGTAATTGTATAAATCTGGTGGTCTCTAAGGCAAGTCAAGGGTTGAAGCCAAGAAAAATGAATGGGAACCACCATAGTATGGAGGAGAAGGCTGCAATACTTGGGAAAAGGAAATTAGGTCACAATAAAGGTCCTATTCTAATGATCAGATCACTATAAAGGGGGTGAGTTGGAGTCAGGGATGATTCACTTGTAAACTGAGATAATTCGCATAATGTGAGTAACTTAGAGCCTGCAGGGGTTGAAGGAAGAAGCTCAAAGAAACAACTGTCTCCTGAGACAACTGGGATGTGAAAAAGATGGAGCAGAGATCATGGGTCCTTAAAAGCTAATTGAATCAATTAAGCTGGTCATAAAAATGCAAAAACCAAAAATGAACAACACTTTGCTGCTACTGAGTTGTGGTTGGAGTTTATCTTCATTCTGGTGAAGATGATTTTGTGATTTCATGTCATGTCTGATTTCTTGCACATTTTTATTTAGATCACATAGAAGTCCATATCTAGTTACAAATGGATTGTCAAACACTAGAACATTCCCAGTCTCCCTTCTTGTATACACAGCCTGCTGCTATGGAAATGTGCTGTCCTGGGCAGAAGCTATTGAAGGTGGAAGATGCAGCAAGAAAAGGCTAATTCAGTTTTGGAAGCTGCCTCAATTCACTTTCAGGGGGAGATCTTACTGATTGGTAGGACGTAACTGATGTAGTTTTTGTTTTGTTTAGCCAAGAGACAGTGTAGGCACATACTGATCAACAAGTTGGAGAGGAGGAGGTAGGAGAATCACGAATTTTCTTTTTTTTGTTAAGGGAAGCAGCCTTTCTGGAATCTCAGGAGACATAGGAAGGGAATTATTTCAGGCATTTGGAGCTAGTAAGACCTCCTGAGGGTTTTCTTAGCTCCTCTTTTGCTGCCATCAAGGCAGCACATTGATGGGGAGAGGATGAGTGGACAGGAGGCTTTATGGAGTGGAGTTCAGGAAAGAAGACCAGAGAAAGCAGCAGACTTAGATGAAAACAAATGCAGTGGATTAGGACTTAAAGTCTACCTACTAAAGCATTTCCTTCCTTTAGTTATCATGTCAACCCAGTCCAGGAAAGGTGACACCAAGAAGATTGCAGAAAAGACAATACAGCTTGTGGTGGAGATCCTGGGGTGCTCACTGGGGCTAGATCATGGCTGAGTGCAGAGCTGCAGACTGTTCCCCCAAGTCCCTATATGACTTCTTTGGTACACACAGTGTTCTATAAATATTTAAAAACACTTTAACTTTGAATCTTTGTAAACTGAGTAAATTTCTGAATTCTTACTTCTCTTGGAAAAAAAAAAAAAAACAGAAAATCGAGCAACATTGGGACCTCATTCCCAAAATAAAACTGTATGGCAGCTAAGGTCCTCACAAGGGATGAATGCGTTCCGATTCTCCTTGGCTTCCATGTGTAGTAACATTGCTCCCAGCCTACTCCATCCATGGTGCTGGTGGGTTGTGAGTTAAAAATGTTCTGAGAAACTCAAGAGGACCATGCATTTGAGGGAGGGGCGAGGTGGGGAAAAATGAGTGGGAAGTGATGTTCTATGGCCTTTTCTTGTTTATAGTTTAGTGTTTAACAAGAGCAGAATATAAAATACTAAGTGGTAGAGTATCTTTGTTTATATGGAAAAAGCCCAAATGTACACTTAGTCTTTAAGAATTAAAGAGGAAGATAATTCAAATGTCAGCAGGGCAGCAAAAGAAGTTCTGCTTTTCTTTGTTTTATTGAGGATGGGATATAGTGGAATTGATTTATGTCACAAAGGAAGAATTTTAACTACCAAGTAGTGTAAAATTACTAAGAATATAATAAGATCCAGCTCTGTTTTTTTGGTGAACTGTTTCTGTTGCCAACTTGGGAAGACAGTTCAGAGGTTTGACTCCTCAAATTTTCTCCTGTTTCTGATAGGTCAAAAGAGAGTGGAACAGGTTTTTAAATGATGTGCTTACATTCTGGGGACTTTTTATTTTTTTAAGTAGGAGAAGTATCTTCGGGGGTGGGAGGATGGATGCACTTTCACTTCTTCAAGTTCCTTTCCTCTAAAATTGAGTCCTCCTCTTCCTCCTTTCTGGCAGTACTGGGGTGCGGACTCACGGCTCCACTACTTGAGCCATTCAGCCAGCCCTGCAAACTGAGTTGCTCAAAGAACAATCAAAGATAGTATAATATAAGAACTTGCTGAAGAAAACCTTGGTTAAAGTACCCAGAGTAAATCTTCCTTTTGTTGTTACACCAAGCTGCAAATGAGATCTGGGTCAAGCTGCTAGAGTATCAAAAATAGACTTGAGGATTCAAATAAAAGAGAGAGAATCTTTTGTTGGCATCTCTGGTTGACATTGATGATGTTTTCAGTTCTAACCAGAAAGGAAAGGAGGGAAAAGAGATTCAGGTTAGATAAACAGTTAATTGGAAATACCAAATAGACCATAAAAACTGCAAAAGAATTTAGAAATGTGAAACCAAGGACAGGATTATCAAAGAAAGTAGAGGGACTGGGGAGAGATATGAGAATTTCCTTTATTTTATGTAAATTACATATTTATGTATGGAAAGAAAGAAAAGATTAGAATATAACTCGACTTGTGTATGAGCATGCCACTCCCTGTTTGAAACTTTTGATGACTTCACGTTAGTTAGAGAACAGGTTTACTATAGACTTTAAGGCTGTCTATTATCTGGCTCCAACCTACTTCGCCTGCCTGATATTTTACTACCCTTTCTCCTCCCCCATCAATAAACCCTTTGCTCCAACTACTGGGACTAATTGCATTTCTAGACAGCCTGTTCCTCAGAGTTGCTGACACTGTTTCCTCCACTGGGAACCTCCCTTCCACCTTCTCTATCCTTTGATGTTTGTTCTGTCATGGAAAACCCATCACAGAGGTTTCCCATAAAGCCTTCTCCAGTTTCCCTAGGAGTGTATCTCTTGCATCTTGGAAGTCCCGTAGTACTTAGCTTAAATCTCTCTTACAGTTCTTCTCTCTTTCTGTTTTTATTATTTATGTACATGGTTGTCTCCCTCACTATACCTCTATATCACCCTCACTTATTATTTCTAACATTACCTAACATTGCTCTAGTTGTTCAATCATTGACTTACACTTCCAATATTTATTTTGAAACAGATAGTTGGTTATTTGGGTTAGATTAATATTCTAATATGTTATGTGCTTAAGTTCTAACTTAGCATATTAAAAACCAAATTTATTAGCTTCTCCTAAATGCTTTGTTTATAAAAGTGATCTCAACATTTTCAAACTTACCGAGTTTTCTAATTTTGAATCATTTTGAGCTGAACCATTCAATTCACTTTTTATAAACAGAGCATAGCATGATACCTATTGAATATTTTTTGATTAACTCCCCATTACCTCTGCTATTTGTTTTGCCTTAGCTTCTGGTCCCTCCATCATTAGCTAAGTTCCAGAGTACTTTGATAAACAATTTTTTGTATCTCAAACCACCCTGAGATCCACATCATCACACTCTCAATCCATACACATTAAAATCTCTGGGGCTAATATTTTATGACACATAAAATCTAATCGTTTCTATCTTGGTTTTGTCCTATAGTAACTATGAAACACAGTGGTTAAGAATATGACTTTTGATTGTGACGAAGCTGTGTTTGTTCCACACTGCTGGGCTTATAAACTGGGCCATTCAGAACTCCCCAAAGTCTCAGTTTCCAGCTCCATAAATGGAAACTAATAATTGTATTTTCCTTGTAAACTTGTCTTGGGGTTGACATGAGATGATGTCTAGAAAGTGTCTAGTAGAGTACATTGTAAGAGCAAGAGCGCATTAAATATTAGCAACAATCATAGCATTTCATATTTTTCTCAAGGAGACCTGCTTCTAGACAATTGAGCCTCCTCATTGTGAAGAGAAGTAAGCAGAACACTCCTGGCAAGAATACTAATGGGGACTGAGCAGACCCTCTGCATGAAGCAGGAATCTATGATTAACACTAAGGAAAGGAAACTTTGGGATGGACATGTGATTTTTGGCCTTCTGAGCTTGGCTAACTACACTTAAGATGATGTTCTCCAGTTCCATCCATTTACTTGCGAATGACAAGTTTCATTGTTCTTTATGACTGAGAAAAATTCCTTTGTGTATAAATATCACATTTTCTTAATCCATCCATCAGTAGTGGGGCATCTTGGCTGTTTCCATAACTTGGCTATTGTGAATAGTGCTGCAATAAACATGGGTGTGCACGTGCCTTTGGAATAACCTGAGTTGCATTCCTTTGGGTATATCCTAGGAGTGGTATTGCTGGATCATATGGCAGGTCTATGGCTAGTTTTTTAAGGTGCCCCCATACTGTTTTCCAAAGTGGTTGTACTAGCTTACATTCCTACCAGTAGTGTATGAGGGTTCCTTTTCCTGTATACAATGGTATTATGTTAGGGTTTTTGTAGAATCAGGGATTGAGCTCAGGGACTCACACATGTTAAGCAAGCACTCTGCCACTGAGCTATATCTTCAACCTCATGAGAAGACTTGTTAGCTCTAGTACGTTTAGTCATCTGTTTATCTGCACGTTCTCTCCAAGTGCCACTAAACTTTGCAATAAGGAAATAAAAAGACATTAAACACAAGCACAAAGATAGTAGAAGAGGATATCATAGCTATCACATTTTTAAATCAGAAAAGAGGTGATTGCATGGTAACTAAGCTGACTTAAGGAAACAGAGCCTCAGCTGGGATGGGAAGGCCCAGAAGAAAAGTGTTCTTTCTGCAGAGGCCCAGAAAGGCTCAGGAATGGAGCCTCTAGGAGCTTCTAAAAGTGGGAGTATAGTGAGGTCAGAAACAGGAGAATGAGCTAAAGCCATGAGTTAAAAGCAAAGAAATAAAAATTTTATTTATCCGTCTATCCACCATCCACCCAACCAACCATGCATTCATCTGTCCATTTGTAGTCTATAAGCAGTAAAAGTGGTTAGGTTGATGCATAGACAACTTTTTTTTTTCCAGAAATGGAATAATGGCTAGTTATAATGTGAGTTGCTCTTCTCTTGTTCTGATGGTAGTTTACTGAAGAGATTTCCCTCTTGAATTAAATGAGATCTGGATTGTGGTATGTGTAAGGTCCCACAAACTTAGAGGTAGAGTTTACAATGGGTAGAGATACTCCATTAAAGTAGTGAGGAGGGTGCAGTGGAAGTGTGGCTCAAGTGGTAGAGTGATTGCTTAGCAAGTGTAAGGCCCTGAGTTCAAACCCCAGTATAGCCAAAAAAAAAAAAAAAAAAAAAAGAAAAGAAAGAAAAAGAAGACTGTAAGCAATCTAAGCAGTCTGTGGGGTGGGGGAGAAATGAAGGAGAGTGATGGAAGAGGTGAATTTAAGTATGATATATTTGATACATTGTAGGAACCTTTGTAGCTTGGGGCTCACATCTGTAATCTTAGCTACTTAGAAGACAGAGAACGAAAATCACAGTTTGAAGCCAGCCAAGGGAAATAGTTTGTGAGACTCTATCTCAAAAAAACTCATCACAAAAACTCATCACAAAAAATGGCTGGTGGAGTGGCTTGAGGTGTAGGCCCTGAGTTCAAGTCCCAGTGCTACAACAAACAAACAAAATGAACCTTTGTAAATGCCACAATGAATCCTCACCCAGCACAACAAAGGAAAAAATTTAAAAAGTGAGGAGGAAGAACCATCCCATTTTATGCAGCTGTTCTCATCCCATAATGAACTAAATTATGGACTGGTCTGGGGTCTAGAGGATCACATAGGACAGGATAAAATGTTCTAGACTTGAAAGATCAAATTTCTTCAGCTAAAACGCAGTAAATTCAGACTTATTTCAAAGGCATGCTGTGAAGATCAAAATAAGTTTTTGCATTGTTTTAGGATGTTTAAAAATCTTTACATTGAAGGAATTGGAAGCTTTTTACCTTTGGTGCATAAAAAATAACCAAGATTCATTCTCTCCAGCCATGATGAGCAAACCCCTTTCCAACCTTCTCAAGGTTCTTAAAGAAGTCCTTTCAGAACCAGAATCTTTGTGGACTCTGTGTGTGTGTGTGTGTGTGTGTGTGTGTGTGTGTGTGTGTAGGAGTAACATGTTTGGCTAGAGAGAAGACCTCTGTCTTCTGAACCCTATTTGTTGGTAATATTCATTTAGTTAGAATTGATTTAAGTTTTAAAATTTCATAATTTTTTTAAAAGCAAAAGAGTTCTCCGGATTTATAATTTGCCTATAGCTTATTGTTGTCTTGTTATGATCCAGAGAAAAGAATGTAAGGCAAGAGAGGTCTTACCAGAGAGTTCTGTGCCTGTTGATCGACCCTCTCTACCTCAATTAAATGCAAGAATAAAAAGAGCTGCCAAATACTTGCTGTCCTTACCAGAAACCTGGACTTCCAGCTTCATATTGCACGCGTGAAATGGTGAAAACAAATTAATTGAGGGCACTGTAGACTCAAATATTTTTTTTACAAAGTTGTAATCAAATGCTTGTTATAAACCCCAGAGTATTTTCTTTTCTTTTCAGTGTAGTGAATAGCGATGTTGGCATTGTCTGCGTACAGGCAGCTTTTGGGGCATGGTAGGGTGTTTGGGATCCTCTTCTCTTCCCCTAGATGGCAGCAACATTCTTTAGTGCCTCCCTAGTCCATTCCTCTGTTGTTAAGCAAACCTCTAATGAAGGGAGGAGCTGCAGTCCAGTCTCCTTTGCTCTCAAATTTACACAATACCTTTATGGTGCTATTTATTTGACTGCCTGACATAGCGAGTGTACTATTCACTAATGAGAATAAATGAATTTCTCTTGTTTGAAAAATAACAGGTTATTTGTATTACAGACCATGTGTTGTCAACACTGGCATTGTTGACATTTGGAGAATCCTGTGGCTCCTAGGGTGTTTAGTAGCATCCCTGACCTTTGCCCCATAGGTACCAGAAGTACTCCATGCTTCTCTCCACTGCGACAACCAAAAATGTCTTCAGATATTACTAAATATCCCCTGGGGAACAAATCACCCCTGACTGGGAATCACTGAATTAGATTGTTTTATCACCTGCAAAGATTGGCCTCTGTGTTACTAACCATTTAATTTTTGTAGGTGTAGGTAAACTGAGGCATTTTCACTGGTAACTTAAATGTGTTCTAGTTCTTTGTTTTTTGCTTTGGGGATATTTTTTCTAGAGAAGAAACTGATGAAGTAGAAAAAACAAAGATACAAGTAAAAATGTCACACATCTCACTCCTCCCTATAAGAAGATTTTTTTAAAGTTATCTTTCTTATTACTAATAACCTCAGATATATGGTTCTTCTTCTTTTTATTCCTTCTGCTTTTAACTAGATAAGCTGAATACAAATGATGAGAAGGAAGAAAACCATAAGGGGCTGCACTAGAAAAGCTTTTTGGTAGATGAAAAATGGACAAATAACTCTGGCAGGGTTTTAAGGGTCACTTTGTCCCACTTCTGAGTCTTAAATCTGAGGTGCAGTAGTTGGGGTATGATTTGAATGGAAGGAAGGGCAGCATCACTACAGGTTCTCAGCCCAGGCCCCTTCTCACTCAGCAAGATGAAACCCCATTTAAAGTAGAGAGTTAGTTCTTGGCAAAACCAACAATTCAAAAGCCAGCCCTCCCCAACTCAACCTTCCCTCTGTGAGTTCCCAGGAGAAGGGGCACCAGGGCTGGAAGGCAGTACTAGAACAGGACTCCTGGATTAGCTATGGGCTCTTCACCTTACAGCAAACAGGAACTTCCTTTTGATCTGTTCTAGACACTCTTGACAGCATTTCAGCAAAGAGGGTGGGAGCAGGAAATGGACTGAGACTAGAGCCCAAATCAGAACAAATTGCCTAGGTGAGTTTTCCTACCCTCTCACTTTCCTACCCTCTATAAATCTGGATTGCCTCCAGATTTATAGAAAAGAAGTAATTCTCCAGACAACCAACCAAATGAGGCTTGTACACACATTTAGAGAACCCCATCAGCTGGTAAGCGACGTTGGCCTTGAACTCTTGATCCTCTTGCCTCAGCCTCCTAAGAGCTTGGATTACAGGCATGTACCACCACACCCAATTCCACATTCCCATCTTTAGCATAGCTATGAGTTCCAAGATAGAATGGATGCATTTTCTGCTGAAGAAAGGCCAGACACTGGGGCTCAGATGGAATAATTTGAGATATTTTTACCTGAATCTAAACAGTAGTGATGGAATCACAGGGTGAAACACATGTTATGATAGGTTTTAGTACTAAGTGAGCAGGAGGAGGGATGGTATTGGAAGGGAGGAAAGAAACACCAGCTCAGAATAGGGTGCTTGAGTTCTTTGAAGACAGTCACTTGTCACTTGTCACTTACATTTTTCTACACTACTGGATTCTGTTGAGAATGTCCCACTGGGGAATGAGATATTTTCTATAGCCCATTTCTCCTGTTATGATTCTCATCCTGTCAAGAGACCCTCAGTTCTAAAAAGAGAAGCTTTGGAGAGCTGGACTCCAGGAAAGGCACGTTGGTGGAACCCTCCCAGCAGTGATTTGGCTTTGTGGCCTCTGTCTGCAATGTTTAGATCTAGTCAAGTAGACAGCAAGAGATCTCTGCACTTTAATGCAGGCCACACAGTCCTGTGAATGCTCTGGGAGGTGGAGGATGTAAGAGCAAGAGAAGGACAAAAGTGACCTGGGGACAGTGCCAAGGATGGAACTTGATTCACTCATTCTTGTTCCAGAACTCAGGCAGTTTGGTTCAGCCAGGGCCAGTCTGCCTGTTCATGGAGCTGTCATTATTAGGTTTTTGGTCATTTATATACCATTTGCTAACTGTTCTTAATTCCTGTGCGATTTGGTTCAAAACATGGAAAATAAAGACAGCAAAACAAGGGCCTCTTATGCTTTTAGCTCTGCTGTCGTCAGTGAATGAAATTGGCTGGGGAGAGTACAAGCTTTGTCTTGCTATACTTGGTGGAAAAAATTTCCTTGGTTGTATGAACATTTTTAGGAAGAAAATGTGTGTATACAGAGTAAGGGCAGAATGCCCTGCCAAGTGTTCAGAATATGACATTTCTACCCTCAGATGAGAAGATTGTTTTTATCAAATTGTTGTTTCTTATTAATCTTGCCATCTATTTTGGTAGGGAGATGAGTTGGTCAGTAGATTAGTCATTCAGTCAACAAATATTTGAATAGATACAAATCCATTGTCACTGTCAGACATGCTGCTAGCTCATACTGAGTTTTTGTGCAAATTAGAGAAAGCATGTCCTCTGGGCAGAAAGAACCTGGCACCCAGCCACAGGACTTCAGTTTCCAAAACTCTCAGTTGGGTTCTTTTGTGCAGTGCAGCAGCTGTACCCTTGTACCTGGCTATGACTGGAGGGGAAAGAGTGGGTCATACATACATCATGCCATTAAGTTAGAAAGTTCCCTGACAAAGTAGTACTTGAATAGAATTTAAAGGAGAAAATTCCTCTTTTGTGGGCATGGCAAACAGAAAGAGGTAAGTTACTGATTCTGATGGAAAAACTCTTAAAGACATGCTAGGTTCCTGCCCTGAAGTCTTTACCCCTACAGCTGGGCTAAGATAGCTTCTTCTGGAGTGTGAAAACAACCCTGACTGTAGGGAGAAAGAAAAGGAGCTGAGGACTCAGCATTGGTTGGTATTGTTAAACCCTCACACATTGTTCCAATAGGCAGCCAGGTCTCAACAGTTTCAGACTTGCATTCCCTATCTGTCCACGTCTTTGTGCTGACGAGGCACACTTTCTTATGCTTCCATGTTCAGACGTGTGGCCTTTGCCTGGCCTCTTGAGTCTGATTGCATCCCTGGTTCCAGTTTTCCCTGAGCAGGTCTGGCTCGCCACCAGACAAGCTTAGATTATGTTTTGGAGCCAGAAGGCTGAAAAGGGTATCTGGAGACCCCAACTTAGCCTTTTGTGGTTTCTTTATCCTGTAATTCTAATACATGCAATCCATCAGTCTTGTCTTGCACAGGAAAGGACATCCTTTGTAGGCAGTCCTTAACTTATGAATGGGTTGTGTTCCAAAATTTGTTTGTGGTCTGTAGTTAAGGACGGAGAAGCATAGCCTCATAATAACAAAGTTACAGAGGAAAGAAGCAAGTTACAATCATCTAGCTGAATCTTTAGAAACTGAACTTGAGAATTAACAGAGCCAAAGAACAAGTCATCTTTTATTATCAGGTTGAACCTTATGGAATTGGCATTTTTGTATGGCAAAAATGGCTGAATACTGGCAATTTTCTATTGAGTCACCTTAGAGTATGTTGTTTTAAGCAGGAAGAGAATGTTTTCAGATTGGACTGTTCAAGCAGAACTTTTGTTGGATGTCACTTACAACATGCCTTCTTACCCTCCCAGCTCCTTCAGTCTCTCTGTTTCTAGCCAGGAAAGTCAGGTAAGGAGCACAGACCTTTTAAGAGAACAGGTAGACAAACAGCCTAGTAGATGTAGACTTCTATTTATTGTGATGGTGAACAGGGGTGGAGAGAAGGGACAGTGGGGGCCTGACATCGGCAGCCTCCAGGTGAAGTACTGAGGTACTCCAGCCTTTAAGGTTCTCTGGGGGAAACCCTACACTGCCCTTTCTTGGAGCCTACTTCCCGGGGTAGAGGACAGTGATGGTTGGGGTAATGGCAGGGTCAGGGTAGATTGTAGGCATGGGCTGAGAATATCGGTGTCACATGTACAAAGCATGTGACAATTAAGTGTGTATCAGTGAGGCCTTTATAAGTGATGAATGTGTCCCATGGATGAGTCAAAGCCTAAGAACCTTGCTTTGTGTGCACTCTCTTGCAATAGAAACTGTACATTTTAGGCAGCGAATGGAATGTTTTATGAGTCACGAAGCTGGAGTGTGTCCTTTCCTTAGCAATGCAGGAAAGGCTGTTCTGTTTTCAGAGCTCAGGATAAATGCCTAATGCATAGTAGGCACATGGCAAGGGTTGCCTGAAAGCCGAAAGCCTTAGTTCCCCCACCCCCTTTCTTTTTTGCAATAGAAAGCTCAAGGATCATGTATGTGATTCCTCTGGTTGGGAACATAACAGGTCTTATAAAAATCATCACCATTCCTATTGCCTAGGAAACTGACTGCTTTAGGAGAAGGCTGTGCGTCTATAATCCCAGCTATATAGGAGGTGAAGATAGGAGGAATACAGTTCAAGGTCAACCCAGGCAAAAAGCATAAGACCTACCCGAAAAATAAACTAAAGCAAAAAGTGCTGGGAGCATGGCTCAAGTGGTTGAGTACTTGCTCTGAGTACAACTCTCAGCACTGCCAAAAACGCAAAGCAACAATGGTTTTCTTAATTTCCACTAAAATTTATATTTTATGATGGAAAACATCACTTCCATTGATGCTTATCCTTTCTCCAACAGTCCACAGTTCTATCTTGATTTGACATGAGTTAAAAATCCTAGTGAGAATTGTGCTGCTCTAGCACAGGTTTAGTCAGACAGATGAGCAGCGTGAGAACAGGGTAGAAGGAATAAAAAAGATTTGATTCCCTGCACTGCAAAGATTATGGAAGCTTGTTTTTCTTCCTTGTCACACCCAGTCAATAAAAAGATTAGAGGTTACGTACAGGAGCTTTCTCAACACTCTGGGTCACGTTTTTCTAAGGGGGTAAATGTAGCAGCAAATGAATGATTACAGAATCCATGGACCTCAAAAACAGCTTGATCTCTCAGCTTTTGCAAGTGATTTCTATAATGCATCCTCCTTCACCATGGCATCGTGCCATCTGCTCCCTGTTTTCATGCGTGAGGTCAATTCTGAATCACTTCATGTAATTATGTAAATGCGGTTTCTGTAAAGTACAGGAAAGCAATGTTGCTGTCAGTCATTTTGAAAGCCTTCCAGTGATAAGAGTCTCACTCTAGACTAGTAGCACTGCGTTTTTCTTTCAATTGTTTAATGTATTTCAGAGGGAGAATTTTGTAGGCATCTCTCTAAAATCATTTCTAATAACCTCTTTCAATTGAAAGGTTTGCTTATTCTTAAGATAGTCTGGAATGATCTTTAATTTTTTTAAATGGATAATTGACTATTTTCAGACCAGAGGAGATCTGACTCTGGTTCTATTTCTGCATACTGACCCCAGTAAATGTGGACATGTGTGCTTGTCCATGTTGTAATAGCCCGATGGTGCCTTCAGCTCTGTTCCGACAACAGAGAAATCATGCTGAGTTCTCATCACATTTCCTTTATGACCGTGTCGCTTACACAGCAGTAGACATGAACTGGTCCATGGCACAGGGCAGAAGTAGAATAATGCCAGTGTGGCTGTCTTGTATCTGGATGTGTCCAGGGCCAGGAGGAAGCAAAGATGAGAGTTTTCTCTCTAGAGCTGACTCAGATCGCACTCCTTTCAGGAGGAGCATGGTGGAAATAGTCTTTCTGCTGGGAGTACGTAGGTTGTATATAGACTGTTCAGAGAACAAAGAATGGGTAAGTAAAATGGCAGAGATAAAGAAATTACAAAGTAGAATGAGAAGTGATTCTAGCCATGATTAGTGAAGGGGGTAGCTTGTATTGAAGGGGTACCAAATGAACTTTTAGAGAAGTTGGTAGGCAGATACCAAAGATAAAGGCCATATTCAAAAGAACAACAGGGTAGCAAAGAAGTTTCAGTTATTCAATTAACACCTTTCCTGAGTGCCTGCTGTGTCCCAAGAACAGTGGTGAGCACCAGAACAGTGGCAAACATGAAAGGCAAAGACACTTGAGGGTTAAATCCTGATGGGGAGGCAGAGAGTACATATGTCAGTGGGTAAATAAACTTATTTGTGGAGAAATGTACATGGACAAATGATAATATGCTGAATGCGGTTAATAATTAAAATAATATTTCAAATAATACAAAGGGCTTTGCTGTGACAGCAAGAAAAGACAATAAAACCTGAAGGTGGCTAGGGCCTTCAGAGAGATATCCTCTCTGAAGAGGTTCCATTTGAGCAGAGATCTAAGTTATATGAAGGGGTGGGTGATATGCACATCTTGGGGAATAACGTCCCAGGAGAAGAGCCTGGGCAAAGCACTGAGGCAGGAATAAGCTTGAACTGTACCTGGAAGAAGTGAGAAGAGCTGGGTGGATGGATTGGAGTAAGTGAGAGGAGGGAAGCAGTTGAAGTCCAAGGGGTAGGCAGATCTAGCTCATTGAGCACATTTGAGTGAGATAGAAATCTAATGAAGGATTAAGAGTGGGTGACATTCTCTGATTCTGTTTTGAAAGTTCTGAGTGGCTATCATATCAAGACTAAACTGAAGGGGGAAAGGAGCCAAAGCCAGGAATCTGTTAAAAAGCTCTAGCAACTGGGTAAGTGGGAGCTGATGCAGGCTTGGACCACAGGTATGGATGCGGTAGTAAGATGTTTTGGACTCAAGACATGTTTTGAAGATGGGATTACTGATGGATCAAAGAAGAGGTCAGAGGAAAAAAGAGGACTCAGAATGGCCCCTGGGTTTTTGCACTGAACAAGTGCAAAAGGGATTTTGGCATAACTGATATGATGAGTTTGATATGCCAACAACATCACCAACAGTTGGTGTCAACAATGCAACTGGATATATAAACCAGGAGCTTGAGGGAGAGGCTGAGCAGAAGGTGTTCATTTTGCGGCCACACTATATAAATGTCACTCACGGCCACAAGATTAGGGGAGATAAACTCAGGGATACTGCAGAGCGAGCATTGATCTTGGAGCACTCCAATGTCTAGAAGTCAGAAGGGCAGGAGGAGCCAGTGAAGGAGACTGAGAATGAGTTGCCAGGATCCAAAGTGTACAGCTCCAGCCCAGAGCTGGAGACATTGTTCAAAAATGAGAGGGTTATCAACTCTACCAAATGCTGCTGAGAAGAAAAGCAAGATGCTGTGAGAGATTGCTCCAAAAATTTGGCCAGATGGATGGAAATTCTATCTATCTATCTATCTATCTATCTATCTATCATCTATCTCTATCAATCCATCAATCAGTCTATCTATCATTTATATATCAGCTATCAATCTATTTATCCATATGCTATCTATCATGCTTATAATATGTATAACATTTATAAATGAGTATGTTACATACATACACATATACACATCATACAAAAATTGAGTAATATTAGTAGAGCACTCGATCATTCATCTCATTTAAAATGTTCTTTTGCAGACTTTTAAAAGGTTTATTTATTTGTGGGTTGACAATATATTGCCTACTGCAAAAATAATTCAGATTTTCACATATTCATGGAGCACCTGGTACCTTGTATTTCCTGAAATGTTAAGGACATTAGGTGGACAGCACACATTTTTATTAGGGTTTTATTGCAATATTTAATGAGTTCACTGTGCTTTCATTTATTTTGATCATCTCTGATATGTTTCACAAGATGGATGAATAACTTTTTCCTATTAGAACTCAAGTATCATAACTGTATCCAGAATCAGAATCATCTTAGAATCTTAAAGCTAACAAGGTTGAAAGACATAGGAGGGTCTTAACAGCTGAGACAGAAAAACAATTTGGTGTAATTAAAAAAAGCATGGCTTTCAAAGTTAGAAAAACTTTTGTGTGAATCTCAGTTCCACAATTTTTTGATCTTCTGTGATTTTGTGGAGTTTGCGTGTTTTAATCTATAAAATGAAATAACACTTCGATGATTGTGGAGAGGATTAGTGAAGATGCAAAACTGATGTGGCTACGAATTCACATGTTGTTCTCTATTTTCCATCCTTACCATGCCTGAAGTTCATGGGTAGAACAGTCCAGCCAGAATTAGGACCAGCCACCTGACTTGATTTCCTAACTTGCTCCTTTCCAATAAAACTTTGTTTATGGCTTGAAGACTGCTGCTATCTTCAGTGAGCCATCATAGCCATTCATGCAAGAAGGTGAAAGAAGACAGACCTCTTGCTTCATGTGCCTTCACTCTGCAGTCATGGTCATTGTGACCCTCACATGGGAGTTGGTTGTAACATGAGAGCAATCTAAAAACAACTAGAAAGAGGCTGCTCTGTCCTTCCAAGAGTTCTCACAAAATACTGGCATCCGTGTCATTTGTGTAGGGACATTTAAGTGAGGACTGGGGTTTGAACTCTGGGCCTCATGCTTGCTTGGCAAGTGATCTACCAATTGGGCTACACTCCCAGACCAAAGTGATCTGTTTTTTTGTGTGTCTGTGGCAGTACTGGAGTTTGAATTGAACTCAAACGGTGCTTTACTGATAGTTGAGTTGAGGTAGAGGTGGCCCTGTGACATCACCTTGTTCTCCATCTGTGAAGTTATTTCTCCCAGGGCTAACTGATGGTTGTAAACTGTTAGAAACATTTCCTCCTCAGATACCTAGCGTTGATTAAAAGAAAATCAAAAACCAAAACGCTTAGTGTCAACATTTGTAAAGTGCTGATACTAGTTGTTACTACTGAGACTAATACCATCTCTCAGCTGTGAGATTCACAATACAACAGACGTATTTAAGTACTCAGTAAGTGATAGGTGCACCTAAGGCGACAGGGTTGAGTGTAAGGATAGTATGCTGGAAGGTACCAGAGTTCATAGACTTGTGTCTCTTTCTTTCTGTTTCACTAGGATTAGTTCAAGATAAACTTCCTATCACTGCAGAGTTGCATGACTTTGCCTGTTTTACTATTGGTTCTGACAGCTGTTATGGTTTAGTGACCCATACCATTGATCCGGCCATTTGTGATCCTCGGAGGCTTATCTGTGTGGGTGGAGGATGTGAGTGGTTTGGCACCTAGAAGAGGTGTCTCTTACTCCCTCACCACCACCCTGGAGCTCTAGGTGTGGTCTTTGATGGAGGAGTGGGTGTGTGTGGGGGGCGTGTGGGGAGAGCCTGCCTGCTGTGGGTCCAGCCGGTCTTCCATGTGCTCCTACCCCCTTTGAGGTAAGTGGAGCCACATTTTTTTCCTGGCAGCTGCAGAGCCCAAACGTCAGCAACAAAGAGCTTTGAAGTTTCCTGGGGAGAAAAGGCATTTTGTAGAGAAGGAGTTATTATTGCTTCCTGATTTTGGTGAGTTAGCAATGGTCTGGTGAATTTGGAAAATCAGCAGTGGGCTTCACATTTAATTATTTTTACTTTTTAAAATAAAAATGAAAACTCCTCTTGGTTAAATACGATTAGCAAAAACAATACAAATTCCAGAGCTGCACAAATATATATTTGTGAATCAGAAAGTAAATTAAAAACAAAAAATGAGTTTGATTAACTGTCATACATGAAGCAGGAATTTAAATATTATTAAATTTACTGAAATACATTGTCAGTATAGCCTCAGAATTTGTTTTTACCTCTCTTTGATTTTTGAACAGGCCTTGAGTAAGAGTTATTTGTTTGTTTTAAGATTGCCACAAATTCATTTAGCCCTGTAACTTTTACCCAAACTGCTACAGCATCCCTCTTGCTTGCTCCACATCCTCCTCCTCTTCCTCTTCTTCCTTCTCCTCTTGATATTGAATATTTCTTTCTCTGTCTCTATGTGAGAAATAGCTCTGTTCTCCAATTGTGTGCACAAAAATATGGCTGTATTGCTTTTATTGCCAATAGCAACGATCACAGGCAAATCTGGGTTTTATAACATGAATTTTATAGCGGGCCATTGATTGACTCAAGGGAGACAGATGAGATACAGCTGATATAGCTGGCATGAACACCATATTAATATGGCTAATCTTTCACCAGGTTTATCAGGCTTCAATTTTCTACTCAGTATTTTGAGATGGTGCATCTCACAGAAGAGAAGCCACTTAGAATTTGTAGAAAGTATGTCACAAGGGATGCAGGAGATAGAAACCCAGAGGGGCAACACCTGTCTTTGGTGAGGTGATCAGGAGAAGAAAGCGTGCAGAAATGTTATCAGCATTATCTCAAGGGGCTGTGGGATTTGTGTGGTGCAGGAGAGGAAGGGACTTTTCCAGGCAGCAACCCAGGGTAAAAACTGCTGGGAGTGAACAGACCCATTACATTAAAGCAGGATTAAGGTACTATGGAGAACAGTGTATAGGGAAAAGTAAGTCAACTGAAGGACAGAAGTTGAGACCAAACCTGGGAAAAGGAGTCCCAAGCCAAACATCTAAAAATAAATCCCCCATAAAAGCCGAAGGATCAAGGGTTCATGGAGAGTAGCACACAGATTAGAGAGTTGCACAAGTGGAATGAAAAAAGAACCTTGCATTAAAGGCAGGGTTGAGAGGAGGGAGAAAGGAAGAGTGTTTCCTTCCTGACTTCAAACACTGGCCTCCTCTTTCTGCCTGTGGGCGGTGAGTTCGGTCTCTGGAGGACAGTTTAACCTGATGGCTAAACACATGGATTTTGTAAATCCTGAGTCCATATGAGCTCCGTGACCTGGGTCAGGCCAACCTTGCTGGGTTTCAACTTTCCCATCCATAAAATGGGTGAAAATAATAACTCCTTTTGAGTTGTGAAGAGAGTTAAAATTAGAGTCAAAACATATGAAGTTTGGATCACTATGTGGACATTGGCTGTTATTACTGAGGGTGTTCTTTGGGAAACTGGAGATTGGGAATCTGTCTAGTTTGGTTTAGAAAGAAAGACAAGTAGAACTTTCAAAACCTGGAAGCTGAACTCTCCTTGTAGTCTGGGTAACTGGTCCCTTGAAGCTAAAAGTTGTGCAAGAGTTAGCCTTCCACCCCCGCTTACCTCCTGGATGCCCCCACATGGTACATAGTTTTCCTCCTTTCTGCTAGTTTCAGGGAACATTAAAAGAAGCTATGTGGGTTACAGTTTGGCAGCAATGAGACAACGTGAAACTTGTAAGACTACCAGTGACTTGAGAAAGTGTCACTGATTTTCTGTGTGCAAAATGCTGTATCAAGAACCTTCACTTCTTTTAAGGTGAGAGCAACTTAAATTCCCTACCTGGGAAGAGGTGACTGACAAAGTATTTGGGGCTTTTCCATTTATCATCTCAGTTAGTCCCTATCACCACCCCAGGAGAAAGGAATCATTATTTTCACTTTGTAAATGAGGAAGCAAATCAAGCACCGATCTAGGGATAAAAAGCTAGTAAGTGACTCCTACACTATATCTCCTATAATGAAACCATTAAAAACAATGCTTTGTTCCCCTCTCTCCATAAAAATAGTTTTTTTTTTTCTCTTGAAGTATTAAAGGACCTGGGTGATTGCTCCATCTATATTCTAAACCTCCACCTTTGTGAGGTAGTAGCAAGTCACTTTGAGCCACCTAGAATGAACATTCATAAATTAAGGGGATAGATATCACAACTGTCATTCCTTGCCTGTGTTAGCTTTTTATCACTCTGACAAAATACCTGAGATAATCAACTTATAAGGAGGAAAGGTTTGTTTTGAGTCAGTGTCTGAGGTTTCAGTCTATGCTCAGTTGGCTCATTGATGGGGAAGTATGTCATGGAGGAAATGCATGGCAGCCAGGAAGTGATGAGCAAGAGAAAAAGAAGTCAGAGTCCCAATGTCCCTTTCCAGGACCCCCTACCCCCTATGACCTAACTTCCTTCCATGAGGGATTGCCTCCTACAGGTTCTGCCACCTTCCAATAGTGCCACTGTCCAGCAACTTAGCAGATGGGCCTTAGGGGGACATTTAAGACCCAAACCATAGCAGTGACTGTGGACTGGAGAAAGCAGATTTCACCATGAGGCAAGCTGGTGTTGGTGTGTGAAGGTAAATCAGTGTGCTATGGCCTGAACTAGATTCTTCTCAGGACCAGTTCATTTAGAAAATTATGCAGGCATGAGTATAGATTTTTAGTGCAAGAGCTAATGCCTCATTCAGACAAAAAAGTATTCTCTGCCCAAATCCTCATCTTTCAGAAGTTTTGCACTCCTGACTGGGCAATAGTCTTAAAGGATTCTTTATTGATTGTCTGTATCATTGAACCAGGTGAGGGAGGAGAAACCCTTGGACCTGGGTTTCCCTTTTGGTGACTTGTGTCACCTTTGTCCCAAATGAGAGAGTGACAGCTCAAGTGCAGTTTGCAGCTTAGCTCTGGGGCTTGATCTTCCTCTATCCCATCCACCTTCATACAAAGAAGGATGGGTGAGCCTGGGCAAAGGGTGATCTGGAAAGGAGGTGTGGAGGGTATTTTACCTTGGGTTCTCGGGGCCATTCATTGCTGACATTCTTTGTTGAAGGCACCAAATATCCTTTGTTCTACCAAACAATGGCTCCAAGTTCATGCTTACAAGCTGAAGAATATCTTTCAAAATGTCTGTTCTTAAGTTTTTGACAAGGATATTCAGTCAAGGCATTTTACGTTTATTCCAAATGTATTTGTTTGGATAGGAAACACATGTTCTCAGAAAAATAACTAAAGACTGCAAAGGCACATCATATAAGAAGTACACACCATATCATGCAGACCCATTTCCCATTCTGGAGGTCATCACTCTTACCTTTTTGTTCATTTTCTAGCAGTATTATGAAACAAACAAGACTGTATGGATGAAGACCTTGTTTTATTTTCTTTTTTCTAAATGTGTGTGTTCTTCACTTCTTTCTGTTTAACAAAATATCTTGCACAGAAATTTTTGTAGACCTGTGTATTTGTCCAGAATCTCCAGAGAAACAGAACCAAATTGTGTGTGTGTGTGTGTGTGTGTGTGTGTGTGTGTGTGTGTGCACGTGTGTGTGTAAACCGTACTTGGTAAGCTAAGGAACCAGGAGAACCAAGGGTCTAAGGTAGGCTTGAAACTCTTCAAGAAAAGCCAATGCTTCAGTCAAGGCTGAAGGCCAGAAAAGACCAGTGTCCCAGCTCAAGCCTTCAGGTAGGAGGTGTTCTCCGTCACCTGAGAAGGGTCAGACTTTTTGTTTAATTCAAGCTTCAGTTGATTGGCTGAGGCCCCCTACATTCAAATATTAATCTCACTCACAAACACCCTCACAAATATGCCAGGGTAATGTTTGACCAAATATCTAAACACCCCCCTGGCCCCGTCAAGTTGACACATAAAAATTAGTTATCAAAACCTGTATTATTCTTTCTTTGTTACAGGTTTTTTAAAAAATATACTTTTTGTTTTAGAGTGTCCTGCATCAGAGTGGTCCATTTTTTTTTTTTTTTTTGGCAACCAGTGATCCTACCTTGACACATCATTATAACCAAAGTTACATTATGGTTCACTCTTGGTGTGTATATCACATGGGTTTTGACAAATGTAAGATGCCATGTATCTACCATTATTATAGGGTCGTATAGAGTGTTTTCACGAAAAATCCTCTGCTCTCCACCATTTATCACTCACTCCCCCTGGCCCCTGGCAACCACTGATCATTTCATTGCCTCCATCATTTCCTGTTCTAGAATGCCATATATTTGGAATCATATAGTGTGTAGCCATTGCAGACTGGCTTATTTCACTTGGTCATATGCATTAAGTTTTCTCCATGTGTTTTTATGACCTGATATCTCATTTCTTTTCATGGCCGAATGCAATTCCATTATTTGAATATACTACAGTTTATTTCTTCACTCACCTACTGATGGACATTCACTTTGACATTTCTGAAATTATGAATAGAGCTGGAATAAATACTTGAATACACATTTTTGTGTGAACATGTTTCCAACTCATTTAGGAAAGTATCAGAATGCAATTCATTGGATTGCATGGTAACAGTATGTTTAATTCTGTAAGAAATTGTCAAAATGTCCTCTCTCCTCTGTGTCTCTCTCTCTCTCTCTTTTTCTTTCTTTCTCCTTTTTTCTTTTCTTTGTTTTTTTTTTTTTTTTTTGGCTGTACTGGGGATGGAACTCAGGGGTCATGCCTGCTAGGTAATTACTCTATTACTGAGCCACATCTTCATCCCTCTCCTTTTTCTTTTCTTTTTTTTTTTTTTTGAGGCAGGATTTCACTTTGTAGCCCAGGGTGGCTTTGAATTCACCATCCTACTGTCTCCACCTACCAAGTGATGGAAGTACAAGCAGGCACTACCACACCCAGAAAATCATTTTCTTATCTTGAGATTTAAGAATTCTTTGTATATTTTGGATAACACTTCTTTATCAGATATGTCTTTTGCAAATATTTTCTCTCCATCTGTGTTTTATCTTCTTGCACATTTGACAGTGTCTTTCACAGAGCAGCAAATTTTAATTTTAATAAGGTCCAGCGTAATAATTACCCTTTTCATTGATTGTGCCTTTCATGCTGTATCTAAAAAATTGTCATCACATCCAAGTTCATCTAGACTTTCTCCTGTGAGTTTCTCATAGAACTTTTATAGCTTTTTATTTTGCATTCATTTCCATAATCCATTTTAAGTTAATTTCTGTGAAGACTGAAGTAAGGACTTTTGTCTAGATTCATTTTTTTCCATGCAGATGTCCAGCTGTTCCAGCATCATTGTTGAAGCGACTGTCTTTCCTCTGCTTTATTGTCTTTGCTCCTTTGTCAAAGATGAGTTGATAGTATTTATGTTGGTCTATTTCTGTTCTTTTTGTTCTGGTGCATTGATTTATTTGTCTAATCTTTTGCCAAAACCACACTGTCCTGATGATGGTAGTTTATAATAAGATTTAAAGTCAAGGAGCATCAGTCCTATGACTTGATACTTCTTCAACATTCCCTTGGCTAGTCTAGGTCTTTCGCCTGTCTTATTCAATTTAATTATTGCATAATGCTATAATCTACATATAAACCATAATTTAGCTGATCTATTGATGATATTTATTTTGCATTTAGTTATTTGCTCTAACAAATGGGCCAATAGGTAATCTTATAGTTATTATTTTGTGAACCTCTGCGTGGTGTCTGTTTAGGAAATTACTAATTACTACCCAGTTGCCCTCATTAGATGTTATTCTAGTTTATGCTCCCTACACCTTCAATGACACAGAGCATCTGAAAGCATTTTTCTTTTTGCCAGCTTAGTGGTTGAAAAATGGTATTTCATTGTAGTTGTTTTAATTTCCATTTCTCTTCTTAGGATCATCTTATTATTTGCTTAAAAGCTGCTGGGTTTCCTATTCTGTGAATTGTTATTTTTTGTCATTTTTCACTTGGGTTGCTGATCTTATTTGTAAATGAATTGTAGGATTTCTTTTTATACTTTGAGATTAGGCAGATCCTTGTCTGTCATATGAAAGCTATTTTCCTTGTTTTTTCTGTCTTTTGGCCTTAAAGTTTTTTTCTCTTACGGAGTAGTTTTTAATTTTTAAGTAACTAAAGGTGTGTGGGAGGGGGTTTTCAAATGTGGCTTCTGAGTTTTGTATCCCAACAGAAAAAATTCAATGTTTTCTTTCAATTTTTTATGGCATTATGTTTGTAGGGATGGTTTTGGATTGAGTGGTAATTTGAGGAATTATTTTGTAAGACTAGGGCTAGAATTAATTAATCTCAGGTCCTTCTCCTGAGAGCGCATACTTGTAATATATTTATCTGTCCTTACTTATGGTTTCCATTCAGGAGAAAGTATCTTTCTGTTGGAGCCATCCAAAAATGGAATTCTGGATGGGGACATGGCTCAAGTGGTAAAGTGCTTGCCTAGCAAGTACGAGGCCCTGAGTTCAAACCCCCTTACTGCCAAAACAAATACAAAAATAGAATTAGCTGCGTCTTTGGAAACAGCTACCTTTCTGACCCTGAAAATGTTCATGGCTAGAGAGGGGCCTCTTCCTTGCACTGGTTGGGATAAAATCCAGACCATCACTGTCTAATAGAAATATGCAGGCAGATAATTAATTCACACTTTGCAGTAGCCATGTCTAAAACAGATAAAAGAAACAAGTGAAATTAATTTTGAAATACATTTCATTTAACCTAATCTCAAATGTTATTTCAACATACATAATAAAAATTAAAATTAATAAGATATTTTACATTCTTTTTTCATACTAAGTCTTCAATATCCAGAGTGCATTTTGGCCCCTAAGCACATCTTAAAAGATCTTGTCACATTTCTAGTGTTTCATAGCCAGGTGTAGTGAGTGGCTTCTGGCTGCCACATTGGTCAGTGTGGGTCCTGGGAGAGCCTGTTTTTGTGCTGAGCCTTGTCTGTGATGTTATTCAAAGCCTAGCTCAGTAAATGGTGCTGGATCATTTAAAAGACGGCCACATATGGATGAATGGAGAGAGCTCAGGGTGAAAAATAAGAGACCTGAACTCAGTTCTTGATACCACACAAACTAATAGAGTGAAAGCATGCAATTTATTCTTCTATATTTCAGTTTCTTTCTTTTTTTTTTAAATTTTGCTTTATTTATGTATTTTGAGTCTGGGTCATGTGATGTAGCCCAGGTTGACCTGGAACTCACTGTATAATTTAGACTGGACTCAAACTCATGATCTCCCTGCTTCTGCCTCCCAAGTGCTGGGATTATAAACATGCACTATCCCATGAGGTCCAGGGTGTTCGTTTTTAAGATGAAACTCACAAAACTTGTTTTACTCACCTTGCAGAATTGTTTTGAAGCTCAACAAAGATAAAATGTTATTTGAAGAGTTAAGAGCATATTAAATACGAAGCTGAGCCAGTCATGCAGCAGTGGCTCTTCTGCTTCTGTGTCAAATCTCCCTATCTCCTTTTTATAAGGACATTTGTAAGTACGTTTAGGGCCCTCCAGATAATCCAGGTAATCTTCAAATATCAAAGTCCTTGCTTTAGTCACATCTGCGAAGTCTATTTTGTCATGTGTGGTAACCGGCACACGTTCCGGGGATTAGGACCTGGGCATCTCTGAGGAGCATTATTCAGCTCACTACACAGCTTAACTTTGTTTTAGTTTTACCCTTTCTCTACTTTCCCATCCTCCCAAAGCAATGATTCAGTGTTGCTGCAGAAGAAGTAGAATGGGACATGACTCACATCTGATTTCGTGTAACCTCACGTTTCATTTCCTATCTTAGTTTGGACAGTTACCACTATTTTCTACTCTAGAGCTTTCACTCATTTTATACATATTTACTGAGAGCCGATTATAGTGCTAGGAATTGAACAAAGCAGACAGAAATCCTACCTAACCTTGTGGGACATGCAGGAAAGAAAACATAAACAAAACAATTTTATATACATTGAGCTATGGAAGATAATTGCAGGCTATTTTGGAAGTGCAGAGCTGGACTTCCAAATTAAGTTCCAACTTAATGTTTTTTATGTAATAGGCATAGGTATGTTTTCTTTTTTTATATGGCATGTTTAGTTTGTCCCCTGAAAGCTAAAGGCCTGGTTGTCAGCAGATGGGCTTATGGGAAGTGACTGGATCATGAGGGCTCTTATCTTGTCAATCGATTAGTCTACTTATTGTTTCATAATTGAATATACTGTTGGGAGGTAGTGGAAATTGACTAATACAGGAAAGCTTGTAACATTGGGTGGACATTCCTCAGCCCAAGAATTTGGCAGAAATTCTTCATCATTATATTTAAATTTACCTAAGAGTAGGAAACTCACTTTGGTATGTCTGAAAATGGCTGTTTTTGGTGAATTCCTTAAAATGGCTTATCAAAATAGGAATCAAGCAGAGTTGGTCACCACTCCCACAAGCAAGAAATATTTTGATGGAACAAGTTATTGCATTTTTCTTAGAAACTTGGGGCAAAATGTGAACATTGCTTTCTCTTGCTTTATATGTGATGAACTTAAGTTTAGGGAATGGTCCACGCTGGGCCCAGGATTAGTGTCAAAGAGAAGAGTGCCAAAATTGGAATTTGTGCCTTAGGTTAAATGCTATCAGGGAGATAAATGATACTTTTAAACCATTTTTCTAAGATTGCTCAAGAAATGAAAATGCTACCTTTATATACCATTGCTACAGGTATCCAGTGGAAAAGAGTTTTGCTATTTTTCTGTCTTCTTCTAAAACCTGGAGTAATGGTATGAAAAGATAGCTTGAGCAGAGCAGATCTACGATGTTGGCATGGAGATGTGATGGCACAGTGTTCAATACACATGCGGGGAAGAGAACAGTTTTTATTCTCCCAAATACATTCTTGAAAGTTGTCTTTTCAATAATTTTAAGGCATTTCTGAGGAGACATTAAGAAAATGGAGATGAAATATAGAACTGAGAGGCATGCAAAGAAGGTGTGTTAGTTCTGTCTGCTAAGAAGCAGACATCAAGATGCAACTAGATATGCAAGAAATTGGTTGGAGGGGGAAGCAGAAGGCAGGGGAAACTTCAGCCCACAATGCAGCTCTTCCACTTGTGAGGGACAAGGGATGGAAAGAAGATTGGGTACAAAGAATTTTATACTGCAGCACAATTCCAAAATAGTTTTGGCCAGGCTGATGGGGAGACCCCCATGCCAAAGTGACCCATTAGATGAGACCTATGTCCCTTTGGAATGGGTCTGGCTCTGTACCCTCACCAGCAGCCCTCAGGGACTATGACCTCTGTAGGAAGGATGTGGTGGATTTAGACGGTCAGCAGCAGGTCAAGTTTACTCCCTGTAGAAGGTGAACTGAAAGCGCGTTTCCATGGTTTCACAGGGTAACTGCTAGGAGAAATGGCTCAAGTCTTATCCATGTATTCTGCATCCAACCCTCCAGACTCAACTCCTCTGATGGTGGAACTGATTTATAGTTTTGATTGCATTCAGGGAAGTGCAAGTTTTGAGATATATGGAATGTAGAGAGTACAGAAAGGTACAGGAGGGATGAGGTTGGTCATGACAGTTCAGATAGTAGAGAGAAGGTGGAGGTCAAAATTTAAAATACAGGAACAACTTGATATTTTAGAAAATCAAAGGAGAATGATGGAGGGTGTGAATTCAGCTATGATATATTGTAAGAACTTTTGTAACTATCACAATGTACCCCTAGCACAGCAATAATAATAATAAAGAGAATTACTTTGCTTATTGGCAAGGAATGTGGATTGAAGTGATCCAAGGCTGAACAAAAAAGACCAGCTAGGAGGCCTTTTCAACAGTCCAAGAAATGGATGATGAAAACCAAATAAATCAAGATGGATGGGAAGAAAAGAATGAATTTATTAGTGAAACTGAGAGGATGACGGGATCAGTCGTCAATAATGGCATGAGTGGTGGTGGGTGATATTTAGATTTCTGGCCTGGGGAGGCAGATGGATAGATGGTGTCACTAAGCAAGATGGCACATGGTTGAGGAGAAACAGATAGAGAAAAGGATAGTAAGTTAAATTTTGCACATGTTGGATCACAGGCCCTGTCAACTATGCTTCTTGAGATGGTTTGTAGCCCCTTCAGATGCTGCTTGTTCTCCCCTGGATACACTCCAATATACATCTCAGGTGTGTTCCAGATCACAGGAAATCCATTCCTGGATATATTCAGGGTGCAAGAAAAATGACAGCTACATTTCTTTTACTGCATCCTCAGGCTGTATTAGCCCCTCTGGCAGCAGGCTGGGGCTGGAGGCATATTTTGAGCTTCTATCTACTCAAGCATGAAGGTCTTTTTCATATCAACCATTTCTAAGGCAGTTATTTATTCTGAACATTTGCAATTGATTTTTTTTTTCAAAAAAATCTGTTCCATTTAATTATAGCTCACGAGTTTGGATACAGTGTTCTGGCCTATTACAAATTGTAAAATGTTTTCATTTAGGATACCTCCAAACTATGTTATCTTTGTTTGTGAAAGTTATATTTTATCCTAATTATAGATAGAAACAGAATAGGACCAACTGAGAGCCTACTCAAGGCCTCCTTCTTATTCAACAGACATCTACTAGTTAACTCTATTTGGGAACATTTTTTGTCAACTAGCCATCTCTATGTATTATGATATTTAGACTATTAAGGTGGATGTTGCCTGTGTGTTCTTGAACTCAGACACCTTCTGTCTCCATAATTTCCCTGATCTGTCATTTCGGTGACTCCATCAGAAGGCAAGACTTAACTTTAATGAGCCTGGGCTGGTACTCAGAAATTAATGCTTTCTTTTCTAAGTGCTTAAGTCATCTGTTTAGACAAGTACTTCCTGGAATTTGATGTCAGACTCAGGAGGATGTCTTTTTCATAGCCTTATTTGATTTACAAAAGAAGAATCTTTGACTTGTCCAGATTTGACACTTAGTCCAGTCTTACGTACTTTCCCTTGTAGAGATTGGTGCCAGTGTTTCAGTTCAGGTTCCTTTGGATATCAGTATAAGACAGTGGTGAAGTGCTGGTGAACTGCCTGGGCAAGAATCCTGGCTGTGAAATTCCAGCAACTTATTTACTCCTCTGAACTCTCATGCCTTATTTAGGAAGCATCATTAATAATGCTACTACTTATGAAGTGAGTTGTTACAGAGGTTAAATGAGTTAACCCACGAAGGACTTAAACATTGCCTGCCATGTAGTGGCATTCAGTAGATTCAGTGACATTATCCCTTTAGAATTTTATTTGGGTTATTTGGGTGGACTTCTTGTCCTCCTTATTTCCTCAGCCTGTCTTCTCTCCAGTTCCCCATTAGCCATGATTATTCTCTGAGTTTAAAGACTGCTCTTTTGATTAAAAAAAAAAGATGGAGTTTTAACAGTAGAGTTAAACCAATTAAAGGCAGGTAAATTTTAACCAAATGGCTTGGGCTTCTTTTGGCCTCTATGGTGCAAACTATTAACCTATTTTCTTTCATTAAAATTATCTTTTGCTTGGTTATGTTTTGGAATTAAGCTCTTTCCATTTGCTTCTGAACTTCTGAGCTCTTCTGAATTTCACTTGTTTGCAAAAGTAATGCATACTCCTCTGTCTGGGAGACATTATTAGGTGGCAGGGAGCAGTGGTAAAAATTTAGGAGTGTTAGTTCTATAAAACAAGGACCCTGGAAGATGATCTCCAGGGTTCCTTCCTGTAGGAACATTTTAGTGTGCTATGATTCTGTAGATTGGTTAGCATTCCTGTATAAGGCCTAGATATGGGGAAAGGTATTACTTAAGTGTGCTAATCCTTGATTTCTCGGGGAGAAAATTCAAGGCTTGAGGAGTGGGAAGTTCTATGAGAGAGCCCAGGAGACTTCCAGCACTAAGGGGTGCGTGCAATCCACTCTTTCACATAGTGCCTGCATTAAGTGCAGTATCTAGGATTATGTCATGGTTTCTTAAAACTGAGCTGAAACAACTGACCAATTCTGTGGAATAAAGACTCTAGACTCTCAGTTTATAAAACTATCTCTGTAATCCATCCATTCTAAGCAAAATTCTTCCTTTCTGTGGATAAATGAATGAATGGCCTTGCTTGTGAACTAGTCAAGTTTCTTATGTACAAGGCCTTATGGAAGGGGTAAGCTTGCCCAAGAAAAACCAGACCTGGATAATAAAATACTCAGTACATATTTTACTAGCACTATGGCGATAGGTGAAAAGAAATCCCATGTGAAACTGGTCTCAATTCTAAGATGGACAAGTGGGAATTGATAGCCAAGTAGAGGGCAGATGATGAATGGAAAATTACTAAGAGAAAGCATCAGGGGTAAGGGAGACTCTAGCTAAATCCACTTTCAGGATTCTTGCCAAAGACAGGCCAATTTGGTCAGATATTGAGGTTGATCAGATATGGAATGTGAAGAGTCTCTCTAAACTGATGTAGTTGGGTTCTTGAAAAGACAAAACAAAACTGGGCTGTTTAGACATATTGTAAGATGGAACCTAGTCTCAGAGGAGCCAGAAGAAATTTGGTCAAGGAGAGTGTGTCTTGTCAACTTTCCCTCAAGATGGTTTTTGATGAATTTTCCTTTTCCCATCCATTTCAATGCATTCTGGGTAGACCTGTGGAATCTGACCACCGAGGTAAGCTGGCAAGGGATGATTCTTTGAGATGAGATGATAGGACTTTAAAATTTTTTTCTTTTATCTTACCTCCTTGTTTCTGAGTGACCTTAGGCTGCTCTTTGAACAAACAGCTCAGGAGAAATTCTTGGACAATGAGACTTCTAAGTTTAAACTAAGCCACAAAGATCTAAGACACCAAAGAGACATTAGAGAAAAACTTAGTGAGACTGTTAAAATTTAATTTTTCCTATTTTTTTGCTTGGAGACTTTATTTGAAGAAAGAAATCAGATGCTTCTGGAAAAATAAAGGTGTGGTATTTTCCCTTTTGTCTCTTAGATTTATTCAAGGGTCCCAGGAGAAGATGAATTTAATGAGAGCAGCAACACTTTGCTTAGTTAAAAGAGCAGCTCCATTTTCTTACCTCCACACTGCACTGGGAGGGACCCCTTGCCTTAAGCCCTCAGGGAGCCATGTCATTAATGCTCATTTAGAACCCAGACATACCTCCTCCTATGCGGCCTTTGCTAAAGGAAGTCATAAAACCCTTTGCAGTGCACTGTAACCCCACCTCTGCCTGGGGAATCTATGGACACCTTTTTACTCTCTCCCTCTACTTCTCCAGAAAAGATCATGATGGCAGCCTAAGTTTGAAATGGGCTTTTGTCTTTTTAAGTGCTTGGATGGGAGCCAGTTACTGCAGCAAAACCTGAACTACAAAGAGCTGAGCCAGCTGGTGAAGCTTATCCCTAGAAAATTTGAAAGTGATCTCCCATTTCTCAGCAACTGAAGACAATGGATTTTAAATCCCACCCCCACTTTTCTTTTTTTTGGTAAAAATGTGATCTTTGCCATTTCTGGTTTTAATTTGAATGGAAGGGGGATTTCCCTCTCAGGAATTTCATTAGAGTCGAGGGAGAACAGCTCCTTCTCTGAACCTCACACCGCTCACTTTCCAGTTCCTTAAAAATTTCAGAAAACACTGATTTTAATGTCATTGTTCTGGGCCTCAGAATCTTGGTGGTAAAAGAGGAAGGTAGCCTGGTTTGCTACTGAAGGGGAAGGGGACATTGGAGAGATACTTTGCCTAGGTCCTCAACCAAAGCCTCTGGAAGAAGCACCTGGCTTCTCACTCAGTTCTTGTTTGTACATTTAATTGGGTAAATGCCTGGAGACAATCTTTCCATTTGTTCTAAGAATTGATTCATAAGGCCCACTAACAAGCTCATTTCCCTCCAACTTGTCTGCTAGGAAAGTACTGATCTAAGTCTGCTCTTCTTATTTTTCTTAACCCATAAAAAATGTCAAATAAAATGGATAAATAGCTATGATTTCATTTCCATTATGCATTACTATTGAATTATAGTTGAAACTTGAGGCTGATTTATTTTAGAGTACCTTGCAGATCATTTATCACCTCTGGTCCCCCCTTCTCATAGTAGCCTCAGTAGACTTCTCTGTAGTATATGTCAGTGGGCTGTGTATCAGTGATTCAGAGGAAATCATATATGCAGAAGTAGATTGGTTGGTTATGTGGTCTAAGTGGCAAATATCAAGGCAAAAAAGCAAAAGCAATGTCAATAAATTGAAACAAAAACAAGCCAGTTGTGGTGGTGCATACTTGTAGTCTCTGCTAGAGAACAACAAAAGATAAATGCAGTGTATGGAGACAATATATTGTTGTAGTTTTAGATTTACTTTGCCCTTTCATGATCTTCTACTTTTTTTACTTTTGGGTACACCAAACTCTAGCATCATACAGAACAGGCTGCCTAACACAATACAGGCCCATATGTATTGATTAAATAATACCATCTCTATTTAAAGGTGTTCCTTGGACAGTGATTCAAAATTGGATGCTTTCAACCAGGTTCAGATAGCTCTCAATAAATTATGGACATTGGAGAGATATCAATCATATTTAAATGTTAATTAAAATTTTTTTGCATTAAAGAGATATGAATTATATTTATTTTAACATATGTATATTTATATAACTTTTCCAATACTTCATGTGGGTATGATTTAAAGCCAATAGTTTTCAAGCCATGGTCTACCATGATTGATTGAATCTGAGATCCCACAGAGATGCCTCAGGTAAGGTGCATTATAGGCTGAGAGGGAATTGAGAAGACAGGCTTCTAGGCTTTTCTGAACAGTTGATTAGACTTCCTTTTATCTGTTAATACTGGTCTGTAAATGAGGTTTAGTTGGAAGACTTCTCTTGCTCATAATTTAAAACTACTGATTTAAAATGTCATTTCCAGAGTCTTTACTTCCATTTCTTGCATGGGGATTATTAAATGTTTCTCTCCTTTTCCCATTTCTCACCACCTTTATCTTGTTATACTAGATTTCTTTTCTAATAAACTTTGATGGTTACTTGTACTACAAAAAATTAAATAAAATGGCATTCCTGTTCAGCCACCAATCTCTTGGTGTCAATCTGTTACTCTTGATGTTAAGGTATCAGCCCCTTTTTGGCTCTGGTCCTGTTACTGGCTCTGTCTCTTTTCTTGTGCTAAACTTTCTATTGCAGAAGTCTTCTATACTAGAAGAACTTCTACAACAATCCTAAAGTGTGTTTTAAAAGCCACAATCCCTCTTCCATGCAAAAAGTTTCTAATAGAAATAGATGGTCATCAGAACATGACCTTTGGAGATTTCAAGATGGCAGCTAGAGGGAGGAAGCAGAAAGCGTGCCTCCTAAAGTAAAACCTTGGTGAGACGCTGGAGATACACCTTACAGGAAAAACCACTAGAAGAGGCAAAACATTGACTCCTCCACACCCCCAGCCTGCGCATAGCATCTCCACTTCACATTAAACAGAGATGGCAGTGCCCAGATGGCTTGGGAAGATGCAGACCACAAGGTGAGCTAAGTGGCACTCGATACTCCCACAGACAATCCTGGGCCAGATCAGCATAGGCCCCTGGCAGACCAACCCCCACCCAGTGAAAAAAGAAAAAAAAAAACTGAATAATAAGCAATAGCAACAAAAAAGACACTTAGCAAAGAGGGCGGGGTGCCCTGAGCACCTAACAGGGAGCGAGGGGAAATCCCTCACAACAAGCTGGCTGGAGAAGGCAGGAGTGGTGGCACATGCCCAGCAACCAGTAGCGGGAAAGCTTGTAAAAGTGGCAGTGGGAGGAAAACTCCACAGGAGAGTGGGGAAGACCCACTTCCCACATGAGCTGTAAATAAACACACAGGTCTGAGAAAGCGGGTGCAGTGTCACCTCCCCCAGTGTGCTTGGAAAGGGGAAAGCTTGTAGCAGTGGCTGTCGTGCCCAGGAGAACTCTAAGTAAACAAAGCCTGAGGAGCAAGGTGAGTATTAAGCTCACGCGTGAAATCTGCATAAATAAAACCTCCAGCAACAGCAGGCTGACAGCAGTGGGCAGGTGAGCCACAGCCTCAGATAGCCATTCACAGAATGTCTCCAGGCTCTTTTTTTTTTCTCCCTACCATTGATGAGACAACAACTGAACCACACTTGCATGCTGAAAAATTTACTGAAACTGTATTGCATTTGAACTTGGGACACTTTGTGGGTTTTTTTTTGTTTTGTGTTGTTTTGTTTTTTGTTTTTTTTAATTTTTCCCCCTTGATGAGACAATGACAGAACTACTTCTGAGACACCATCTCCAGGATTGGAGGCTGAAGGACTAACACCAAAATATTAAGACTGAAACTTTATTGCATTTGAACTTGGACTTTTTAAAAAAATTATTTATTTTTTATTTTTATTTTTATTTATATTTTATTTTCAGTCCTCTCTCTGTCTCTTTAATGCCTGTTCAGCTTACAGTTGATTAGTACACTATCTCTCCCTGTTTATATCTTTGAAACTTCTTTTTGTTTGTTTCTTTGTTTTGTTTTTTTACTTGTTTGTTTATTTGTTTTTCCCTTTCTCTTTAACTTCTTTGCTTTCCATCTCTTCTCATCCTTCCATTCTAAATATCACCATTATTATTATTACAAGCTAGAAAATACTTAATTGCACACAGTACAGGAACAATAACAACACCAAGGGCAATGATGGGAAGACAGAAAAAACAGGGAAACTGGTTTCCCCACAGCAAAAAATTAGTACAGGAAGCAGAGGGAAATGAAGAAAACAGATACTCAGATCCAGACTCCAACAAAATGAAGATAAAGTATGCCAAAGAAACCAATGAAACCCACAAAAATAATCTAAAAGAAGAAATACTATAGGTACTCAATGAGAATTTTATAGAGATGATACTGGATATGGACAAACAAAATGTACAGGAGACACTAAAGAAATTCCAAGACAACAAAAATAGAGAATTTGAAAAAGCACAAGAAGAAATAAAAGAAACCATAGAAACATTGTATAAACACCAAAGTGAAACAAAGAACACGATTAATAAAGAGATAAATGAATTCAGGACAAGAATAGACAACATTAAAGAGGAAGTAACTCAGGATATGGAAAACCTCAGAAAAAAGAATGAAATAGAATTGCAAAACAAAATGGAAGGTCAATCCAGCAGAATAGAACAAACAGAAGACAGAATCTCAGAACTCAAAGATGAAATGGTAATTAAAGGAAAAACTGAAGAACTATTAGTTAAACAACTCAAGACCTGTGAAAAGAAAATGCAAGAACTCGCTGACTCCATCAAAAGACCAAACCTGAGAATCACGGGCATTGAAGAAGGAGAAGAGGTGCAAGCAAAGGGAATGCATAATATATTCAACAAAATAATAACAGAAAATTTCCCAAATCTAGAGAAATCTATTCCCATACAGATGAAAGAGGCCTCAGAACACCAAATGGACCAGATCAAAATAGAACTACCCCACAGCATATCATCATTAAAACAACAAGTACAGAAACTAGGGAAAGAATATAGAAGGTTGTAAGAGAGAAAAAACAAATAACATTCAAAGGTAAATCCATCAAAATCTCAGAGACTTCTCAACAGAAACATTAAAAGCAAGAAGAGCTTGGGGTGAGATCTTCCAGGCACTGAATGAAAATAACTTCAACCCCAGGATACTCTACCCAGCAAAATTATCATTCAAAATAGATGGAGCAATAAAAGTCTTCCATGATAAGCAGAAACTAAAACAATATGTGAACACAAAGCCACCACTACAAAAGATTCTTCAAAGGATTCTGCACACAGAAAGTGAAACCCAACATAACCATGAAAGAGCAGGCAGCACTAAATTACAGGAAAAGAAAAAGCAAGAAAGTAGAGAGTAACCTCAGCTTAGGTACACACAATCAAACCTTCAAACAACTAAGACAACTAAATGACAAGAATCACCACATACCTATCAGTACTAACACTTAATGTTAATGAACTTAATTCCCCCGTCAAAAGGCACCATTTGATGAAATGGATTAAAAAGGAAGATCCAACAATTTATTGCTTACAGGAGACCCATCTCACTGACAGAAATAAGCATAGGCTTAGGATGAAAGGCTGGAAGAAGATTCACCAAGCCAATGGCCCCTGAAAACAGGCAGGAGTAGCAATACTTATCTCTGACAAAATAGACTTCAAGCCTACATTGATCAAACGAGATAAAGAAGGACTTTCCATACTAATAAAAGGGGAAATAGACCAAAAGGAAATAACAATTATCAACTTATATGCACCCAATGTCAACGCACCCAATTTCATCAAATATACCCTGAAAGACCTAAAAGCATATATTAACTCCAACACAGTGGTTGTGGGAGACTTAAACACCCCATTATCATCAATAGATAGGTCATCCAAACAAAAAATCAATAAAGAAATCCTAGATCTAAAATATACCATACATCAGATGGACCTACTTGATGTCTACAGAACATTTCATCCAACTTCTACACAGTATGCATTCTTCTCAGCAACCCATGGAACCTTGTCCAAAATAAATCATATTCTAGGGCACAAAACAAGCCTCAGCAAATATAAGAAAATAGAAATTATACTGTGCATTCTATCTGATCACAATGCAATAAAACTAGAACTCAACAACAAAGTAAAGACAAAAAACATGCAAACAGCTGGAAACTGAATAACTCATCACTTAATGAGCAATGGGGCATTGATGAAATAAAAGAGGAAATTAAAAAGTTCCTGGAAGTCAATGAAAATGAAAACACAATCTACCGGAACCTATGGGACACAGCTAAGGCAGTCCTGAGAGGAAAGTTTATAGCCATGAGTGCATATATTAAAAAGACTGAACAATCCCAAATCTATGACCTAATGATATATCTCAAACTCCTAGAAAAACAAGAACAAGCAAATCCCAAAACAAATAGAAGGAGAGAAATAATAAAAATAAGAGCTGAAATCAATGAAATAGAAACCAAAAAAACCATACAAAGAATCAATGAAACAAAAAGTTGGTTCTTTGAAAAAATAAACAAGATCGACAGACCCATGGCAAACTTGACTAAAATGAGAGAAAAAAACCCAAATTAGTAGAATCAGGAATGCAAATGGGGAGATAAGAACAAATACCATGGAAGTCCAGGAAATCATCAGAGACTACTTTGAGAACATATATTCAAATAAATTTGAAAATTTAAAAAAATGGACAGATTTCTAGATACATATGATCATCCAAAACTGAACCAAGAGGAAATTAGTCACCTGAATAGATCTATAACACAAAATGAAATTGAAGCAGCAATCAAGAGTGTCCCCAAAAAGAAAAGTCCAGGACCTGATGGATTCTCTGCTGAATTCTATCAGATCTTTAAAGAAGAACTGACACCAACCCTCCTTAAACTGCTCCATGAAATAGAAAGGGAAGGAAAACTGCCAAACACATTTTATGAAGCCAGTGTTACACTTGTCCCAAAACCAGGCAAAGACACCTCCAAAAAGGAGAACTATAGGCCAATCTCCTTAATCAACATTGATGCAAAAATCCTCAACAAAATAATGGCAAACTGAATTCAACAACACATCAAAAAGATTATTCACCACAACCAAGTAGGCTTCATCCCAGGAATGCAGGGGTGGTTCAACATACAAAAATCAATAAATGTAATAAACCACATTAACAGAAGCAAAGACAAAAAACCACTTGATCATCTCAATAGATGCAGAAAAAGCCTTTGATAAGATCCAACACCATTTCATGATAGAAGCTCTAAGAAAACTAGGAATAGAAGGAAAGTACCTCAACATTATAAAAGCTATATATGTCAAACTTACAGACAGCATTATACTTAATGGAGAAAAACTGAAACCATTTCCTCTAAAATCAGGAACCAGACAAGGATGCCCACTATCTCCACTCCTATTCAACATAGTACTGGAATTCCTAGCCAGAGCAATTAGGCAAGAAGAAGGAATAAAAGGAATACAAATAGGTAAAGAAGCTGTCAAAATATCCCTATTTGCAGATGACATGATCCTATACCTTAAAGACCCAAAAAACTCTACTCAGAAGCTCCTAGACACCATCAATAGCTATAGCAAGGTAGCAGGATATAAAATCAACATAGAAAAATCATTAGCATTTCTATACACTTATAATGAACAAGCTGAGGAAGAATTTATGAAAACAATTCCATTTACAATAGCCTAAAAAAAAAATCAAATACCTAGGTGTAAACCTAACAAAGGATGTGAATGACCTCTACAAGGAAAACTATAAAGTTCTGAAGAAAGAGATCGAGGAAGACTATAGAAAGTGGAGAGATCTCCCATGCTCATGGATTGGTAGAATCAACATAGTAAAAATGTCTATATTCCTAAAAGTAATCTACATGTTTAATGCAATTCCCATCAAAATTCCAATGACATTCATTAAAGAGATTGAAAAATCTCCTGTTAAATTTATATGGAAACACAAGAGGCCACGAATAGCCAAGGCAATACTCAGTCAAAAGAACAATGCTGGAGGTATCACGATACCTGACTTCAAACTATATTACAAAGCAATAACAATAAAGACAGCATGGTAGTGGCACAAAAACAGACATGAAGACCAGTAGAACAGAGTAGAGTACCCAGATATGAAACCACACAACTATAATTAACTTGTCTTGACAAAGTGCTAAAAATATACGATGGAGAAAAGACAGCCTCTTCAACAAAAACTGCTGGAAAACTGGTTAGCAGTCTGCAAAAAACTGAAACTAGATCCATGTATATTATACCGTATACCAATATTAACTCAAAATGGATCAAGGCTCTTAATATCAGACCCCAAACTCTAAAGTCTGTACAGGAAAAGTAGGAAATACTCTGGAATTAATAGGTACAGGTAAGAACTTTCTCAATGGAACCCCAGCAGCACAGCAACTAAGAGATAGCATAGATTAATGGGACTTCATAAAACTAAAGAGCTTCTGCTCAACAAAAGAAATGGTCTCTAAACTGAAGAGACCACCCACAGAGTGGGAGAAAATATTTGCCAGCTACGCATCCGACAAAGGACTGATAACCAAAATATATAGGGAACTTAAAAAACTAAATTCTCCCCAAACTAATGAACCAATAAAGAAATGGGCAAGGGAACTAAACAGAAATTTCTCAAAAGAATAAATTCAAATGGCCAAAATACACATGAAAAAATGCTCACCATCTCTAGCCATAAAGGAAATGCAAATTAAAACCACACTAAGATTCCATCTCACCCCTGTTAGAATAGCCATCATTAGCAGCACCACTAACAACAGGTGTTGGCGAGGATTTGGGGAAAAAGAAACCCTCTTACACTGCTGGTAGGAATGTAAACTAGTACAAACACTCTGGAAAAAATTTGGAGGCTACTTAAAAAGCTAAACATTGATCTACCATATGATCCAGCAATACCACTCTTGGGGATATAACCAAAAGAATGTGACACAGGTTACTCCAGAAGCACCTGCATACCCATGTTCATTGCAGCACTATTCACAATAGCCAAGTTATGGAAACAGCCAAGATGTCCCACTACTGGTGAAAGGATTAAGAAAATGTGGTATCTATACCAATGGAATTTTATGCAGCCATGAAGAAGAATGAAATCTTATCATTCGCAAGTAAGTGGATGGAACTGGAGAACATCATTCTGAGTGAGGTTAGCTGGCCCCAAAGACCAAAAATCATATGCTCTCCCTCATATGTGGACATTAGATCAAGGGCAAACACAACAAGTGGATTGGACCTTGATCACACGATAAAGCAAGAGCACACAAGGGAGGTATGAGGATAGGTAAGACACCTAAAAAACTAGATAGTATTTGTTGCTGTCAATGCAGGGAAACTAATGCAGATACTTTAAAACAACTGAGGCCAATAGGAGAAGGGGACCAGGAACTACAGAAAAGGTTAGATCAAAAAGAATTAACCTAGAAGGTAACACACATGCACAGGAAATCACTGCGAGTCAAGTCCCTGTATAGCTATCCTTATCTCAACCAGCAAAAACCCTTGTTTCTTCCTATTATTGCTTATACTCTCTCTTCAACAAAATTAGAGATAAGGGCAAAATAGTTTCTGCTGGGTATCGAAGGGGTCGGGGAATCTGGAGGGGGTAGGGTGGGTTAGGGAGGGGGTTGGGGGAGGGGGAGAAATGACCCAAACATTGTATGCACATATGAATAAAAAAAAAAGAACGAAAATGGAAAGAAAAAGAACATGACCTTTGAGTAATTTGGATTCTTCTTGCTTTCTGTTTGCTTCTTGCATCTTAATTTTTTTGTTCAGACTATATCTATGTTGAATTACACTTTCTTTCAGATTATAAAGTTACTAGATGCCATAGAAAAAAGTGGAAAATATACAATCTGATAATAGACCATTTTTAGGGTTTAGTTTGATGTTGTTTCTTTGTTTTCTCTGTGTTGTCTTTGAGTCTGAAAATATTTGCTCTTTGTTTTTGGAATGTACTTCTCAAATTCCCTTTCTTGACTGTTACTTAAATGATATTATTTTGCCTACATAATTAGAGTATCAAAGACTCCTTTTTTCCTTCAAGTTTTAGATCCTCATATTTTCAAATTGATCTTTCAATTGGATCTGATACACTTTTTTGTTCATCCTATGCTATGGATCTCTGCTGTATTTTGGATCCAGTCATGGAAATGACATTTTTTTTAGTCTTCACCCATTCCTCATAGTTTGACCCAGTGTGGTTTCTCCTCTGAATGTTTTGACTTGCCTCTCATCTCTCACTTGACAAATTACTTTACTCTCATTCTCTAAATCTCTTTTAAGAGTTTTGTTTTGCATTGAAGTAGTACTGGAAATTTTTTTTTCTAATTTGGTTTTTGGTTTTCATATCCTATACCTCATTTCTCAGGTATTCTGTAGTGCATTAAAACAAACAACTAAAATAGTAAGAATATTTACTTTGGTAAAAAGTAACAAAGGTATTTACAGAGGGGAGACCAGACCCTCAAAGCCCACAAATTCTAGTTCTACAAATTTTCTTTAAACAATGGTGCTTGTCACTATGCCCCTAATGGAAAACTAAGGGCCAAGCAATAAATTTTTGGTTATTTTTGTATAACATGTAGTACTTACTCATAGTCATTAAAATAATTCATTATGATGTTATTTTTAAGTGAAGATCAGAACAGAGTGATCAAAATGAAGAATGGACTCAAGTATTTTCCAACTCTGGGAAGATATACACAATATAATATTTTCAATGTTTTTTATTATCTTATCATTGAGGATCCTCCCTCCCCATTTAAAACAGAAATCCACCATCAGGATTTCCATTTTGATGCACTAAACATTTTGTTTATTGTTGGTTTTTTCTCTTATCCCATTCAAACCCCTAAAGGGCAAGAATATTTGTCTTTTTGTTCACTGCTGTATTGTATCTTTTGCTTCCGCATTCCTTCCAACTGTGCCTGGAATATAATGGGTACTCCATAAAGACTTGATAGAGTGGAAAGATCAACGAATGAACAATAAAGACTCAGAACTAAACTAAGCAGGGTAATCTTGTTACCTGCTGCCATATAACAGATGGAAGAATCAGTTTACTTTGAGGTCATGCAACTTAGCCAAGATATAGATTCAGAATCCTATTTTCATTCTGTAAGTATGTTTTGCAACCAATGGAAAGATGCAGTGAGGAGAGTGTAGTTCATGGAATTTATTTTACAACTTTGACTCTAGGCCCAGATGTTTGATGAAAACAATTCTTAAGACTTCACTATATGCAAATTTGGTTAGATCCTCTAGCCAAATGATAACCATGAGCAATTGAAGCACATACTCTGTGCATTAGAGCAGCGTCTGACTGCCGGCCCAGACCTCATGGGTCTGTCAACACTTGCACTGGTCTGCTCATTTTAGAGATCCCCAGCAGCATTTGTTACTGGGAACTTGGCAAACTAAGTCTCCCTGTGGGAGCAAACTTGCTTTGGTTTCACTCCAGCTGATTGTAGCCCATTACCTGCTAAGTCTGTTAAATGTGGTTGCTGTTGTTCCTTTGCTCCATCTCCACACACTGGCTGTACTTTGAATATCAATTGGTATGATTAATAACCATATAAGTTTTATTATTTTGAATCAGAATCATTTTTTTTTTTTTTTATCACAATAAGCGTTTCCTTAAGTTCTGAAATGTTAAGGTAGATCTCTATGTCAACCATCCAGAGATGACTTGTCTATTTACCCCAATGAAGACATCTGGTGACTTCCATTTTTAACTTATCTTTTCTTTTTTTTTAAATTTGGGGACTACTCTAGTTTCAATTGTATAGGTCTAGTTTAAAAGTAGTATTTGGTAGATAAGAAATACTAGAGCAGAGACAAAAAACAACAGGTAAACTTCTATACTATCAGTAACAAACCCTTTTTGTTTTAAAAAGCATATTGCTTATTTTTCAGAAGCAAGGATGTGAAACCATCTGACAACATATAGTAGTGTTTGTTACTACCTATAGGTAGGAAAACCTGATAGGATTCCCAGTGTTAAACTAAGACAGTCGTTAGGAAGAGGTTATGAAGACTCTCACAATTGTGTGAATTTCCAAGAAGCAGGGGAGCAGATAAGCTTAGCTCTGAAAATAACTTGTGAAATTAATAATACCTACTAAACCTGTGCTAGATCAAATAATGATGGTTCTTTTTTATGTTCTGCTCTTTTGCCAACATAGGGGTACACATAGACATAATGCTTGTATGCTTTTTATATTCAAATGTATACATATGTATATATTCCTGAACACAGTTCCATTTCTCCTTTCTGGAAGCAAGAGCTTATGATGGTATATGGATGGAGATGTCCAGACCTACAATTTAGAGATCTTGGCTTTAGGTTCTGGCCCTCTGTATATGATGAGCCAATTAATTCTCCTAAGTCTTAGGTTTGTTATTATAGAATTTTGGCATTTTCTGTTGTACCAACCTCACAGGACTATAGGCAACTCAAAGAAGATAGTGTAGATATGAAAATTGAGAGTTCTGACTGTTGTGTAAATACGATAGCACGATTGGTTGTGATCACAGTTTGGTCCAGCATACTTAGAACGTTTCTAAGAAAGCAAAGGTCTGCTGAGCTCATACCTGTAATCTTAGCTACTTGGGAGGAAGAGATCCAGAAGATTGCTGTCTGAGGCTAGTCTGGGTAAAAAGCTCACGAAATCCCATCTCAATAAAACATTTAGGTGTTTGCAGCATGTGTCATCCCATTTACATGGGAAGTGTAAAAAGGAGGATCAAGGTCCAGACTGACCGAGGCATAAATTCGAAACCATGTTCATAAAATACATAAAATAAAAAGGGTTGGTGGCAGTGTGGACCCAAGTGGTAGCACTCCTGCCTGGCAAGTACAAAGCACTGAGTTTAGTGCAATGGAGTTTTTTTTTTATTATTATTATTTTTTCTAAGTTCTCAGAGGTACAATGAGGAAATGAGACTAGAAACAACACACATCTTCTTTAGACTGAAATGATATATGTTTCAGATTCTTCTCTTAAAACTGAACAATGTGCTATGATTCATAAAGAATAGATTCAGCCCACCTATGTTTGTTTATTTAGGATATTGGATGAGGCCTTGCACACGTTAGGTGGTCAGTGAACAAAAAAAGTCATTTATCAGTTTTTGATTCTATCTTGCACTCCCTACTCCTTCTTACATTTCAATATACTTTTTTCAAGAGGCATATATGTCAGTAAAACTACTATTACCATCTAACCTACTTGGATAAACTTCTGCCATCCTTCCTTATTTTTTTCATTTGATCCCCAAGATATAAGTAAATTTAGAATCTAGTAGGTTGAAGGGAAGAATGTCATGGGTGTATTTCTTAAGTATTACAAGATGAATTAAAAGTAGAAACTTTAATCAGTGTGTATGTGGTGGAGAATGTGATGGTTAATCCAATCAAGTTGGATTAAGAGATTATGAGGAAGTTAATAAAGCACACCTCTGGATGTGTCAGTGAGGAGTTTCCAGACATGATTAGATAATGAAGGCTCTAACCTAATCAATGATTTAATCCATTGATAGATTCAAAATTTGAAAAGACTATTGGGTGATGATAGGCTTGTGAAAGGTGGGGCCCAGTTGGAGGAAGTGGGCTAAGGGTGTGTGTGCATTTGGCCCCTTCCTTTGCTTCTCTTTGCTTCTCTGCTGCCAAGAGGTGAGCAGCTTTCCTTTGCCATGTCCTTCCTCCATGGTGTTCTGCCTTGCCATGGACCTAAAAGCAATGGAGCCAGTTGAACATGGTTTCACTATGCTATTTTCATATATGTATATATATATATATATTTCATCTATCTATCTATCTATATAAAACTTTGGTTATATTTACCTCCATCACCCTTTTACACAGTTATTTCTTAAGATTTTTTTTCCCTGTAGGGCATGGTGGTGCACTTCCATAATCTCAGCATTTAGGAAGTGGAGGTAGGAGAATTATGAGTTCAAGCTAGCCTGCCTAAGCTACATAGTGAAACCCTGTTTCAAAAAACCATAAAAGAAAAAGCAATTCTTGTTTCTTTTTGTGGAAAACCATGAAATGTTTGCTTAATTATTGTGTGTTCTTAGGACAGAGAAGGCAGTGATGATCCATCCAGAATGCATTGGCTACAAAACTGGGCTTCAATTAGGTGAAGTACTCTGAGTGACAGAGAGAAGGCGGGGCGGGTATGGCGATAATGGATGAGCCTTATCTCCTGAGTGGTTTGGGGAATAAGGCTTGTTTTTCTCCAAGCCTGCCCTATGAAGAATTTCTAGTCTGTTTTGAACAGGCAAATTAAATACATATGCAAGTAATTGATAACAATACTGAATTATATGGAAGTGTGTAGTCAGGGCTCAGGCTAAGATGTTTCATGTAATGATTAAAAAATGCAGTGACTCAAATAAGGTTTGTTTCTCTCCAGGGGTGAATTGTCAGGCACTCAGGGGCAACAGGGCTCTGCGGAACCAAGGTTCTTTTCCTTGCTGTTCTGTTGTGGTTGATGCTGGTTCACATCATTCGCATGTCAGCTCACAGCAAGGCAGAAGACAGGAAGTGGAGCATTTTATAGTTTATATAAAATAAAATGTACCTATTTTAAATGTATAATTGAATGAGTTTTGACCAATATTTGCACCCATTTAATCAAGACACGGAACATTTCCATCACCCTTGAAAGTTCCTTCATGCCCTTTGTACAGAATACCATCCACTCATGGCCTAATGCAGTCACTGGGGTGCTTTTTGTCACTATAGTTTTTCTTGTTCTAGAATTTCACATGTATGGAATTACAGAGCAAGCAGTAGCGAATTGCCAAGGGTGAAAATTAAAGCTGTCACTCACACTTGATTCTGTGAGAGTCATTGTGGAGTGCCAACTCCACCACGTACCTGCATGTTCTTGTTTCTTTTGCTTAGTGTAGTGTTTTGAAGATCATTTATTTTATTGTTTATATCAGTAGTTCATTCCTTTTTGTTGTTGTGTAGAATTCCATGTTACAAATACAGTACAATTTAGTTGAGTGTGATGCTGCATACCTGTAATCCTAGCCATGTGGGAGGTAGAGGTAGGAGGATTGTGAGTTTGAGGTCAGCCTAGGCAAAAGTAGTAAGACCCTATCTCAAAAACAAATATAAACAAAGGGGCCAGGTGAATAGTTCAAGTAGCAGAGTGCTTGAATGGGTTAATGATGTTGTGAAAAGGGCTTGTGGGGTGGGTGTGCAGTGGTTCATACCTGTAATTCCATTTTGCCCATTAAAAATTTAGGTTATCCTCTTAATATCAGGAAGAACTGTTTTTACTTTCTGATTCATGCTTTAGGTGATCTAAAACATCTTCACAAAACTCAAAAGTGTCAAAAGATTGTCTGTTTTCCTTTAAAATTATTACAATTTTAGGCATATGATACATTTTGAGTTACACTGACACTTTGTAAAAATTGTTCATATGTATTAATCTATGTGTATTGCAACCATCTCCGTCCGTCCTTACACCAATACCACACTGTCTTTTAAAAAAGTTTTTATTCATTTATTCATACATACATACATTGTTTGGGCCATTTCTTCCCCTACCCCCGCCCCCTCCCTCTTTCCCCCCACCCTCCCTCGCTTCCAGGCAGAATCTGTTCTGCCCTTATCTCTAATTTAGTTGAAGAGAAAGTATAAGCAATAATAAGAAAAACAAAGCATTCTTGCTAGTTGAGATAAGGTAGCTATACAGAGAGATTCCTAGCTTTGCTTCCATGTACAAATGTGTTACATAGAAGTTGATTCATCTCTAACTTTCCTTTTCACTAGTTCCTGATCACCTTCCCATATTGACCTCTGTTGCTTTAAGGTTTCTGTATTAGCTACTCTCAGTGGGGACATAACACCACACTGTCTTGAATACTGTAGCTTTCTTTATATATAAAGTAATTCTTGGAAGTTGAAAAGTATAACTCTCTAATTTTGTTCTTTTTTGGTAAAATTGTTTTGGCTATTCTAGATCCTCTGTATTTCCACATGAAGTATAGGATCACTTTGTCAGTTTTCACACAAAAAAATGCTGCTAGTATATTTATTGTGATTATGCTAAATATTTAGATCAATTGAGAGGAAATATTTTCTTAACAATATTAAGACATAGTAAATGAAGTCTTCTACTCCACATACACGGTGTTAATTAAAATATTCTTTTTATTTAATATTTTTAAAATTTTTATTAAAAGATTAGATGCTTTGTAGTTTTCAATGTACTCATCCTTGCTAAGTTAGTCTCTATATATTTTACATATCTGCCATTATTTTAAATGCATTATTAAATTTTTCCATAGTTTTTTCTTACATAGAAAGGCAATATTCATGTATTAACTTTGTATTTTGCAGATTTGATAAATTTACTTATTCTTATATCTGTTAAAATAAAATTTTAATGCTTTCTATCTAGATAAACAGTGTCAAAATAAATATTTGTAGCCAGGCTTCAGTGACTTATGCCTATAATCCTAGTTACTTGGGGGAGTGAAGATTGGGAGGATCACAGTTCCCAGTCATCCTGGGCAAAAAGTTCACAAGACCCCCATCTCAACCAATAGCTGGGTGCAATGGCATGCACCTGTCATCCCAGCTAAGGCAGGAAGTGTAAAATAGGAAGATCAAGGTCCAGGCTGATCTGGGCAAAAAGGATTGGAGGTGCGTCTCAAGTGGCAGAGCACCTTCCTAGCAAGCATTTAGCTCTGCATTCAAATTCCTGTACCACCCAAGAGAATTTTTTTGAGTTTTCTATCTAGGTAAAAATCTTTAAAATAAAATTATAGTTTTATGCCTAGATAGAAAACTGTGACTAAATATTTCCAGTCTAGGAATAAATACTGTTTACTTCTTTCTTTTATATTTATGTGCTTTTAATTTATTTTTCTTGCCTTATTAGGCAGACGAGAATCTTCTGTGCAATGTTGAATAGAAGTGATCAAAGAAATAGCGTTGTTTGTTCTTAATCTTAGGAGGAAATCATTCAATCTTCAATGCTTCTGTACAGTGCTAGCTATAGGTCTTGCACAGATTGACCTTTTAAAGCTGAGGAAGATTCTTTCTACCCCTAGTTTGCAGAGAGTATTCATCAGCAATAGTTGTTTCATCTTTAAGTGCTTTTTCTGCAACTCTTAAGATGATTATATGGTTTTCCTTCTTTTTTCTGGTAATGCAGTAAGTTGAACTGATTGGTGATAAAATGTTGAAGCCCCTTATATTACTGGGGTAAGCAACCCAGCCAGCTCCTGGTCATGGTATTGTACCCATTTTATGTGTCATGGGACTCAGTTTACTAATGTATTGTAAACAATCTTTATGTGCTTGCTCATAAAGGAGACAGATCTGTAGTTTTCTTTCATCTTTTTTCTTTGGTATCAGGGTTTTGCTGTCTTCATAAAGTAAATAGTGACATGCTTCTAAAAGCTCTTCTGAAAGGTGATATTATTTTTTCTTATGTATTTTATAGAATTTACCAGTGAAGCTATTTGGACCTGGAGTTTCTTTTATGGAATGGCTTTAGTATTTTTATTATAAATTTATTAAAAATATAGCATAGGACTCTTCTTATGCTATTTTTTTCATGTTTATTTTGGTAATTTGTTTCTTATGAAAATACTTTTTCTTATTTATTTATTTTTAAGTTAACACACAAAACTGTATATATTTATGGCATGCCCATGTGATGTTTCTATATATGTGCACATCGAGAAATGTTGAAAATAGAGTGAATGTATCTCTCTCCTCAAATATTTATCATTGTTTTTGGGGTAAACACATGCAAATCATTTCTTGTAGCTTTTTTGAAATACATAATACATTATCACTATATACAGTCACCCTACTGGGCAATAGCACACCAGAACTCATTTCTCTTATACCTACCTATAACTTAGTATCTATTGGCCAAGCTGTTCCTATCCCATCTTCCCTCCTGTACTTTCCACTCTCTGGGTACCACTATTCTATACTCAACTTTTATTAGATCAACATTTTAAAATTCTACAAATGAGTGACATCACATGGTATTTATCTTTCTGTGCATGGCTTATTTCACTTATAATAACCTTTAGTTCTGTTGTTGCAAGTGACAGGATTTCATCCTGTTTCATGACCCAGTAGTATTCCATTGTGTGTATATCCCACATTTTATTTATCCATTCATCAATTGATAGACACTTTAGTTATTTTCACTTTTTGGCTATTGGGAAAAGTGCTGTAATAAACATGGGAGTGCCATGGCTGCTGTGGTGTACCTGTGAGCTAAGACTGTGGCAGTCAACTGTAGGTAATGCTGGCTGGAACACAAGTCTGTCTGATTGGATATGTAGATCTCTGCTTGGCACTGAGGTAAGTTCAGAAGCTTCATCCATGGGCACTGGTCTGGAACCACAGCTGCTGGAATCCCCTCATATTGCATTTTAATGGCTTTGTGTTGAGTTCCAAGTTAAAGTTCTGTGCTAACTTCCCTATCCTACTCCTCCAATGAAGTCTTTATGCTCTGCTGCCTGAAGTTGAGGGATGGATGGTAGAGCAAACTCTTGGCCACCAGGCCAGAGCAGGTCCAGAGGCTCCCTCTGTGGGCATGGGTCTCAGGGCAGAGGCCACAGAGCTCTGTGGGTGTCACTCTGGTGGGCCTGACTAGTAAGGCCTGGACCCCCTCCTCTGGGAAGTAAGTACTTCTCTCCAAGTTGAGCTGTTCGTAGTTGGGGAGGAATAGTTCAAGCAAGTCTTTCCTTCCTGCTTTCTTCACTGTGTCATGGTAAAAGCAGGTACTATAATTTCTCATCTAGCTCCTTTAGATCTTGTGATGGTAGTGTGCATGAATAGCTGTTCAAATTGATATTTCAGTGGGAAGAGAACTGTTGGAGGTCTTACTCTGCTGCTACCTTGCCCCTTGCTTTGGTAGTGTCTTTCTTTTTAGGAATTTGCCCATTTTACTCAAGTTGTTGCCATTATTATAAAAATGTTGCTCACAGTATTTCCTGTGTGTCTGTCGCAGTGTCTATAGAATCTGTAGTTGTGTTCCTGCTCTCGTTACTGATAGTGGTAGTTTCTTCCTGCCCCCCTCTCCTTAAAAAATTGCTTTTATAAGTCCAGCCAGAAGTTGATAAAAGTTTTTCATTTTCAAAGAGCCAGCTTTTGGTTTTATTTATTTTCTCTACTGTTTGCTTGTTGTATGATGGATTTGCTTCTATTCTTCTTATTTACTTCCTTTAACTTAATTTGAGTTTAATTTGCTCTTCCTTTTCGTGTGGTAACTTAGATCACAGAGTTTAGGCTTCTCTCCTTTTCTAATATGTGCATTTAAAGTCATACATTTTCCTCTAAGCATCATTGTAGCTGTCCTACAAACCTTGATACATTGAATTTCATTTTTATTCAGTTCAACGTAATTTCTACTTTCTCTTCAACTCATCCACGAGCCATGTTTTATTTAATTTCCAAACACTTAGAAGATACTTTATTTTTCATTTGATTGTCTTGTGATCAAACTACATATTCTATATAACATCATCCTTTTAAATTTATTAAGAGTTGTTCTATAGCTAAACTGTAAGTGATCTGTCTTGGTGAATTTCATAAGCACTTAAGTTGAATGTGTTTTTGGCTGTTAGTGTTTCATAAATGTCAATTAGGTTGAATTGGTTTATGGTATTTTTAATTTTTAAATTTTTTCTATATATTTTATTTTTGATTTATCATACATTAATAATATGAGGGGATTTCATAATGATAATTCATTATATGCATACAGGGTTTCTTGGTATTTTTAAAGTGTTCTTGTATCCTAATCGTCTCTCCTACTCTCCAACAATTACTTAGAAGCAAATAAAATCTCCAAAAAATGTTAGATACTTTTTTTTAACAAAAGTTGGAATGTGAAGAAGAAATTGTGTAATTGATTTTTGCTTACATTCTAGAGGCAGAATTTAAGTTCCACACTCATAGAAGCTAAGAGATGTAGTCCTTATCTGGGAGCTCTTTGCTTAGTTTAAAAAAAGGGGGTTCCTACTGCTCAAAAGAAAAAAAGAGAATGATAGAAACTGAGAAAAATTATAGTCTTTACCACAATGATTAAATAGAAACATACCTGGGCCACCATAAATTCTGTAGGAGTTAAGAGGCATTACTCCTTAGTGTGGGATGAAATTGTAGGGTGGTGGGCTTTTAATGCAGAGTAGAATTTACAGATAGGAGAACTGATGAAGGTCATTCTTCATGCATAGAGTAGTATGGGAGCTTGATAATGGCAGAAACGAGCATATCATACATACTACATAGTAGGGTTAAGGGGGTTCAAACAGTGAATTACAATTGCTTCAGCAAGCAGGAATTTAGGTCTCTGAGCAGGAAATAATATGACGGAAGTAGTGCTTCAGGCTGAGTTGTCAACTGCTGCACGTTCTGAGGTAAGACATGATCGGCATGGGCTGGGGACATAGCTCAGTGGTGGAATACTTACACATGTGAATCCCTGGATTTGATTCCTAGCCTGGCAAAAAACCAAAAAGGTGAATAGCTGGTGTAGGAGTCCAGATACAAAGTGATGAAGTGTCAGTGAGAATGGAGGGAAAGCAGAACTTTGCCTTTTCTGTGTGCTGGACAATTGATGTGTGCATCAGCAGCTATCCCCATGATTGTTACAATGGCAATATGGCTTAGAGAGACACATGGGGCAGAAGGAGCACATGGATTAGTGGGTCCAGGGGACCACACATTGATAGGCAATGTGTCTTCTTAAGTATGAAAGTATGAAGATGCTGGGTTTTTTTTTGTCAGGGGAGACAGTGCTCTTTTACAATCACAGGTGCACAAGCACAGAAAGTTTTGTATGACTTAATGTCTAGTTTATCTCCAACTATGAGCCTTTTAACACATAAAAATGCTATCAGCCCATCAGAACAGTGAATAAGCCAACAGAGCCAAGTTGTCTGCCCTGCCTCTGGGAAGTAGTAAGCTTTTGCATCCTGGGGAGCACTGGGCCAGATTCCTTCCACATGGACTGGACTCTGACTGCTGCTGCTCTGCAATCTTCCCACCACTCTTCCCAGCCATTCTTCCTATCTGCTGGAAGGCATCTCCAATTCCATGCTTGGTATCCAACATTGGGGTTGAAAAATAAGGGAAATGGGAGCCAGCTAATGATTGCATCATGGATGAGTCAGAAGCACTTGAGAGCTCAGGTCTAGTTAGTGTCTCTAAGGGAGGAATGGTCTCAATTAGGTTAGGAATGAAGTAGGAGGATGGAGGAAAGACACAGCTTCTCCTTGATCTATGGGTTCTGGGTGGGATTCAAACCCACATCTCTCTCTAGACCTGCATACTGAAGTCAAAACTCCCTACATGAGTCATCTGTGGGCTGCTGATTTTGTTTCCCAGAGTTTAATTTCAAGGCTGCATTCCCTTCTTTCCTCCATCCCTTACCATATCAACCTCTTAGAAAACTTTTGGAGAATATGGTGTGGATGTATGTAAGGAAGGAAACAAAGAAGGAAGAATAGTCTTCTTTTATCCAGAAAGTTGCAAAAGATATGTCATGGGCAAAAGAAGAAGATAAGACATGAAGGCAAAAGATATACATATAATCTCTTCCACTTGTATTTCCTTCCCATGTCCCTAACATTATCTTAATCTTAAGTAGACATCATACAATTTGGCTGTGTCTTTTCTCTTTCTCAGCTCTACAGATTGCAATGTCACTTTATTGAGTTTAGGCAAAGATGCCATGGGAAGCAACAAGACCTCAACATTCCACTTTTGACCTTAGTCTTGACGCAGAAGCTCCTTTATCATACGCATGCTCTTTGGTCCTTAGGAGGTTTGTTATGGAATGGACCTTTCCCTAACTGACCTCTAGCTGATCAAAGCCAGCTTTTATGGGAAAACATCAAGAATAGCAAACTAATGAGAGCAGCACACTTGGTTAAGCAATTTTTCTCTTGGTTTTGGGGAATCTATTTTATAGATGCAAAGGAGTTCATATAAATACTGTGTGGCTCTGATTTGCTGGCATTTGGTTAACCCAAACATGCAGTTAAGCAAATGAGATCCAGCTTGCCTTCCAGCCCAAAGCCAGCTTCCTCAAACTCTGGTGTTAGCAATACCCCTAGATTCAGAGGGTTTTGCTGTGTTGAGTTAATTTATTTAAAGATGGGTTATTGAGATGAACTTCCCAGAAATGCAGCTACATGCTGGGGATCTACATATTGAGCAAGAATCAAACACATTAATATTTTTCCAAGTCACCAAATTATGCCTGTGAGCAAAGCCATGTGGTTAATTAAGTTGATGAAATAAAACATCTCTAAAAGTGAGTAAGAGAAAAAGCTATATTTTAATTTTTCCTAGTGAAATAAATCAAAGTTGATGAAAAATCATGAAACTCTCTTTGTGACGATAGAGCTTAGTGTGACAATTTTTTTCTTCTTTTGGGATGATAGTACTCTTCTCAGTCTCCATGTTATTGTTGTCTGGTGAGTGCTTTTCCTTTTCATATTCAGCTGTGATAAAGGATGTGGTCAGTCTGCACGTTCTATCCGTCTGAACTCCTATAACAGGTGGAGGCTGGAGGATCACAAGTTCGAGGCCAGCCACAGGACAATTACATAAGCCTTGTGAAAGTTGAGGGAGTGGAAAGTGCTGTGGTTTATTACAGTGAAGTTGAGAAGAATGAGATCCAAGGTCAGAGATATGTGATGAGGCATATGAACTGGAGTGTGTATGGTGGGTTCTATCTTCACTTGTTTCTCATTCTAAAACATTTTGCTTGGGCACATAATTAACTGCTACAAACAGGTTGATCACTACAGAAGGGAAGACATGACACTACAAGCCTTGGGACTAGATCGACCTGAATTTAAATCTTGGCTTTGTCACTTAAGTTATGTCTTTGGGAGAGTGATTTAGCCTCTGAGGTTAGTTTCTTTATCTGTGAAATGGGTAGAATGATAAACCTGGTAGGCTGGTATAAGGGGAAGTGGTATAGTGTACAAAGATCCTGGTGCAGAGTAGGTACTTAAGGAATGGCAGTTTTAGCTAACATGTGAGTTGATATTGTCTCCCTGTTGCAGAGACACGAACTAAGAAGCAGAAGTTGAATTAATGGCCTTCAGTAGTCAGTCCTGATGGTGAGAATGCCTTTAGCATCCTTGGCAGCAGTGGGCTGGGTTTACTTGTGTTAAAGAGAATAAAAGCTTTAACACAAAGCACTATTTCAGGACTACTTATGCTTGTCAGCTGTGACACAAGTACTGAATACAGTGAAGTGTGTGGGATTCAAGAAGCTGCTGTGCCTGCTTTTTTGAGGCAAAAATGTCTGAGTGTGGATGAATTTTAAAATATTATTTTATGCACATTTGAGTCTTGTGGATGGCATCTTGAATTGTATTGACTTAGAAGTCACTGTTCCTTTGTTTGTCCTGCAACTGCCTTACTCATGTGTGCCTGTTTGGTGTTCATTGATCTTCCTACCTATATAATTATAATTCTCCCAGGTTATAGAGTATGGAATAGGGGATTTCCTTTGTTATTATCTTGCGAAAACTTGCAGAGTACCCACAAATCTTACCCCATCTAATCCAGTCCAGCTTCTTTCAGAAAGTTCTTGCCATTGAAAAAGAAAATAGTTTAAAGTTGTAAGAGATAGTGTGGCTTCAGTGTTTGAGAAGCCCACCTTGGCTGAATTGCTAATACCGTGAAGTAAGGAGAATAAGAAACTCACTATAGCCACAGCAACACTGCTCTGAGATTTGTTGGGCAAAACATGACCACTTGAGCAACAAGTGCCTCAGGGAGTGTCGGACCCGTGTGTAGAGTTTCCTAGTGAGAGCTTTGGGAAGCCCCAGCAGCTTCTAGGGGAACAATTGTGCAGAAAGACAGTACAGCAGGAATTCTGAGAGGGTCAGTAGGGTGTCGGGATGCAATATGAAGAAGTTTGATAGTAGAACTAGCACTCTACTAAGCTTGAAGAGATGGATAAGTATATTTCATCCATCCATCCATTTGATTTCTCTCTTTAGAAAAGGCAAAATACTTTGTTACATTAGTAATAGATTGTTCTCAAGCCAAGTGTGGTGGCACACATCTGTAATTGCAGCTACTCAGGAGGTAGAGGCAGGAGGATCACAAGTTTGAGGCTAGCCTGAGAAAAATTAGCAAGACTATGAAAAACAAAATAAAAAATTGGGAGAAGGGCTGGGAGTATGGATCAAATGGTAGAGCTCTTGCCTAGGAAGAATGAGGTCAGGATTCAATTCCTGGTAACACACACACACACACACACACACAAATTGTTCTAAAGAAAAGAGATGGCATCCTTGAGTTGAAAGACTTGACTCTCTGAAGATAGGCTTATTTAGTTGCCAAACACTTTGGAGCTCAAAATCTGGGCTTTATAAAATGCTGGTTTAGGAAGAGATGATACTTCTTAGAGAAATTAGGTTAAGTGAGCTACACAAGGTATCCTCAGAACACCATCTGAGGTTCTCAAAGTCTAATCCTTCTTGTGATTTGCAAATGACTCTCATCCTTCCATTGCTATGTTCATCATTGGTTTTCTCTGAAACAAATGACATAAAACAAATACTTTGGAAAATCACTCTCACATGAACACTGAAGTTTTGAAACTGAAATTCTTTGATAAAACTGAGACAAAGAAAGGCTCACCCCTGAGTCCATTACATTAAGTCTTTGGTTCCTAGTCACAGACTCTGCTTTGAGATCTACAATGATTCTTCTATGCTATTTGGTCCCAGGTTCAGTCCATGAACAGCCATGGTGCTAAAAGTCCAGTTTACTTCCCTGCTCAGGAATGGCCAGCCTCTTTCAAAATAAAGTTAGAATGTCTCTATTTGGTGTTTTAGATCTTCCCCTTCATGAATAAATGGAACTATTTACATCAACTTCTACTGAGCCATAATATCCTACCACTTCTCATTCTAGTTTCCCTCTGGAGTGCTTTTCTCCATACTTCTCTAGCATCATTTCCTACCCGTCTTTCAAGATTGGATTCAGACAAGGGACTGATAACCAGAATATATAGGGAACTTAAGAAACTAAACTCTTCTAAAATTAATGAACCAATTAAAAAATGGGCAACTGAACTTAATAGAAATTTCTCAAAAGAAGAAATTCAAATGGCAAAAAAACACATGAAAAAATGCTCACCATCTCTAGCCATAAAGGAAATGCAAATCAAAACCACACTAAGATTCCACCTCACCCATTAGAATAGCCATCATCAAAAACACCACCAACAACAGGTGTTGGCGGGGATGTGGGGAAAAAGGAACCCTGATCCACTGCTGGTGGGAATGCAAGTACAACCACTCTAGAAAAAAATTTGAAGACTTCTTAAAAACCTAAGCATAGACCTGCCATATGATCCAGCAATCCCACTCCTGGGGATATACCCAAAGAAATACAACGCAGATTACTCCAGAGGCACCTGCACACCCATGTTTATTGCAGTGCTATTCACAATAGCCAAGTTATAGAAACAACCAAGATGCCCCACTACTGATGAATGGAAAATGTGGTACTTGTACACAGTGGAATTTTCTCAGCCACGAAGAAGAATGAAATCTTATTATTTGCAGGTAAATGGATGGAACTAGAGAACATCATTCTGAGTGAGGTCAGCCAAGCTCAGAAGACCAAAAATCTTATGTTCTCCCTCATATGTGGACTTTAGATCTAGGGCAAATGCAGCAATGTAGTTGGACTGGGACCACATGACAAGGGGAGAGCACATTTCAGTGATAAAGAAATAGGTAGAAAACCCAGAACATGAAAGCATCTGATGTCCCCACTCTAGAGTAACTAATACAGAAACCTTAAAGCAACAGAGGTTATCATGAGAAGGGGATCAGTAACCAGGGTAAAGATCAGTTATAGATGAATCAACATAAGTCATAACATGTGTACACGAAAGCAATGCTAGGAATATTTCTGTATAGCTATCCTCAGCTCAACTAGCAAAAACACTTTGTCTTCCTTATTAGGCTTGTCCCTTTTCTTCAACAAAACTAGTGATAAGGGCAGAACATGACTTGCCTGGAACTGAGAGGGTAAGAGGGGAGGGTGGGGGAGGGGGACGGGGGGAGAAATGACCCAAATAATGTATGCACATGTGAATTAAAAAAAAGATTGGATTCATAGTTATCCCACTGGAAGCTTGCTCTGACCTCTGTGTTGTAAAGAGTCTCTTCTTTTTCTCAAGTCACAGAAACTCTGTTTTCCATCTCTCTTATAATAGTTCTCTTTATACTTATCCCATAGTGAGACTTACCTGTAAGTACTTGTTAAAAACAATCTGGTTCTAATTCTGGACAACCTGAATAAAAGTCCTCAAAGGAGGGGCCTGGGGAGCAGTATTTTAACAAATGCTCCAGGTGATTCTTTTACTTTTTTATTTTTAATTAGCATACGTTAATTTTATAAGGGGGTTTGATTTTGATATTTCTATAAATGTATATACTTCACCTTGAACAAGTTTGCTCTCTCTACTGTACTGCCTTATTCCCCCTACCTCCTCTCTTCCTTTTCAAAGAGTATTTAGTGGGTTTCATTATGCTATCTTCATATATGTGTGTGTATTGTGTATATATATAGATATGTATGTGTACATATATATATGTATATGTATATATATACACATCCATATGTAACATACCTCAATCCTGTTCACTTTCCCAGTACCCTCTCTTTTCCCCTTGGCTCTTCATTCTCTGCATGGTAATGTAAAGTAGTACTACCATTATGGAATTCAGTATGGAGGTTCATGGAAAAGCTAAAAGTAGACCTACCTTATGATCATGCTATACCACCCTTCAGATACCACATATCTGAAGAAGTGTAAATCAATATACATGAGAGATACCTGCACACACCTGTGTTTATCACAGTACTGTTCATAGTAGTCAATCTCTGGAAGAAGCCTAGGTGCCACAAAACCAATGAGTGAATGGATATAGAAAATGTGCTACACACACACACACACACACACACACACACACACACACACAATAGAGCATTATTCAGCCATAAAGAAGAATGAAATTAAGTTGTTTCACAGGAAAATGGACAGAACTGGAGCTATCACATTGAGAGACATAAGCCAAGCTTAAAAGGCTAACTATTATGTGTTTTCACTGACATGCTGAATCTGGACCTGAAGTGATGATAATGATGGTGGTGATGGTGGTGGTGGTGGGACATAAACATAAAGGGAGGACTGCCTAGGTGATGCTCATTATCAGAGAAGGGACACTTCTTATCACTTTGCAATTCCAAGTGTGGTTCCCACACTAGTGCTTTCACCATCATTGGGTGCTTGTTAGAATTCAGCTTCATGGGTCCCTCACAGAACCACTGAGTCAGCATCTGCATTTTAACAGGATCCCCAGGTAATTCCTATTCACATTAAAATTAGAAACACTGTCATACCATACTTATTACTTGCTATTTTGGTTAGAGTTAATCATGCAATCAGAATTCTTTACACTTACGTCATCAGTTCCCCAAAGCAACTATTATTGTTCCTATTTTTTTCAGAAAGGTGAGACCTTGATTAAATTAACCCATAGTATGGAGAGGTGAAGAGGTGGGGGTATGCTTCATACATACATGGAAGACAGCATCATGAAACCCACCAAACTGTTTGAAAGAAGGGGGGGAAGGGAGAGTGGGAATATAATGGAGGTGGTGAATTTGTTCAAGGCATACTGTATGCATGTATGGAATTATCACAGTGGAACCCCCTCATGTTATTAATGTATGATAAGTCAACAATGAAGAAAGAAATTATAAGTATTAAATTGTTTTTTGACCTACTTACAGAAAAGGCAATTTGATAGATCTCATTTTAATAGCTAGTAGTGATGACACTGAGATTAGAACATGGGTACTTGACTGGACCCTTTCCTGAGCTTTATTTTGTTATAATGATTATCATATATGCCAATAGCTGTTGGTTTTCAATGGCAAAGAAACCCTCAGATTAAAATACATCATTGAGTTCCAAGGTTAGTATGTGATAGAATTCTGAAGAGAAACATGTGTTTAAATAAACAGTATGAACATGAGATGGATATGTGGATATGAAAGGCAGTGTGAAGAGGGAGTAAAGGAAGCAAGTGAAATTACATGGGGTCACCTCCATAGTTCATGTGGAGTTGGAAACTACAGGTATTAACTCTAATCTTCTTCCAGACTGAAAGTTGAAATAGCTTTTGTTCTCACTTACAATTTTCAGTGTGGTTCCAATCTCAAGATCTGCAATTTTAGGTTATGGTTGGAACATGGAGTTGCTTCTCTCTATTTGTTTTTAGACTGAGTAAGTTTACCCTAATAGGTTTGTACAGTTCTGTGTGTTCAAGGGCCAAAGTTTATGAAATCTGTGGGAAATTGGAAAAGTAAGGAAAGATTTCTTGCCAAAATGTTTGATACATTTGATCCTTTAGAGTGACTTAAATATGCAATGAAGACACAGCAAAGAACAGACTTTCTTCAAGGAGTCAATATATACCTACTTCCCTTCCTTGAAACAGGGTATAGAAATATTTCCTATTTGAGGGTTATAATCAACTAATTTTTAGTGTGTGGTTCACAAAAGATTGACGGTTCTCAAAAGAAGTATTTACTTGTGATTTTTGCTTCAGTTCCTGGTTTTGACAAAAGAGCTTGCTATACTTTAGCACGATAAATGTGCTAAGTGTAATGATACGTTTAGGTGTAGGAGAAACAGCAAGGTATGCCTTAAAGATGTTTAGAACTGCTGGAATAGGCTGGCAGGGGTGACTGTAGATGACAACTTCAGTGACTGGTGGTTGGAAAAGAGTATGAAAGGCTCACTGTGAATGTTCACCATGTCGCTTATTTAATAAAAGGAGGTTAGGAGTCCATGTGTCTGAGTCACTTGGCATTCAAATGCCCAGCTAACAATGTACCTATGGAGGAATAATATCCTGAACCTGTGGTCATTGTTCTGTGATGTTTTTTCCTTAGTAATGCTTCTTGTAAAATATCTTGCAATTCCAGAAAATTGCTGTGAAAGAGTTTAATTGCAACTCATTTATCTAAGTATCATACAGTTCCCTTAATACATTAGCTTTACATAACTACACATACATTTCCATAAGAATATGCATTTGTAAAGGTTATAGAAAATGGTAATAATTTCTTTAAGGAATGTAGCCAGTATTTACTTCTTTTTGTATGGTTGACTTCTTCTAAATATGAGAAAGAAAAAGCATGACTTTCAGTTAGTTCAGATTGCTTTAGGACAGTGTTCTTTAAATGCTTTTGTATTTTTATTTTGCTTTTATATAGTGAAAAAAAGAATGCATTATACATGTTTTCTGAGTGCATTTTTGAATATTAATAACTATTTCATGTAATTCTCCAGGCTTCACATTTTGTCTGGGCCCCTGCTTACCACTACCTCACTGTAAAAATTAAAGTGTACCTTTTCTGAACTCTTTAAAAGTCTCTCTTTTTTTCTTGTAATATTGTAAAATCAATTTTCCCTCAGAAAGTTTGGAAGGAATGAATAAAACCAAAGAAAGAATAAAAAGTTGGAAAGTACATTATTTAAAAACTTAGTAACTTAAGTTCCTATTCAAATTTGGATTTTGGGGAAAGGAACATGCCTCAGAGTATTTCTGGTTCTGAATTAGTCACATGACATTGGGTTTTCCTGACCCAAGAGTCTATTATTTCTTCTACTCCATGCAGATAGCCTGACAATATCATACCTTTGTTCCAGTTTCCCAGGATTTGATGAATAGTAATACACAATTTGACATTACCAGTTCACTGTAATTCTTAATTTTTAAGTCATAACAAGTGGAAACTAGAGGAAAATCCTCCATTTGTTCCAGTTTCTCAGGATTAACAGGAAAAGTTTCCCAAAGTAATTCTTCCTATTCCCATTGTCATGAACATTAAAAAATAGAGCAAATACTCCATCAGGTCATGTTACGGTTTGGATACAAAGTGTTCCCTCCAGAAATGACCCAAACATTGTATGCACATATGAATAAAATAAAAAATAAACAACAACAACAACAAAAACAAAGTGTTTCCCCCAAAAGCTCATGTATTGAAGGCTGGGCCTCTCATGCTAGCTGTGTTCAGAGGTTGGACTTTTAGGTAGTGATTGGATTGTTGTGGCTCTGACTTCATGAAGAATTATTTCATCTGTGGATTCCATCCATGGATTTGATGGCATTATTGGGAAAAGACTGAAACATTAGGAGGTAGGGCCTGGTTGGGGGAAGTAGGTCACTGGGAATGTGCCTTTGAAATATGTGTCCTGTCCCCTGACCCTTCCCCTCCATTGGGCTTTCTGTTTCCTGTCCATCATGAGGTGAGCTGCTTTGCTCCACCCGATGCTCTCCCGGCCATAATTCTCTGCCTTAACCACCGCCCAGAAACAATGGTATCCGATGATCATGGACTGAAACATCTGAAACTGAACCAAAGTAAATCTTTTCTCCTTTAAATTGTTTCCCTCAGGTATTTGTCATAGCAACAAAAAAAATCTAACACAGGTTAAATGAGTGTTGTTTCAGATATTAGCACAAGAGAAAATGGACTACTTTAATAGTGAAAACCATGGCACATAAACCTATTTGAGAAGAATGAAAAGTGTGACTATCAATAACCTTCCCTTAGAATGAATAGTTTCTTCCCCTGCCCTACTCCTTGTGTTGATGTCACAGGGTCTTTGAAGAGGTGATCAAGTTAAAATGGTGTCATTAAGATGGGCCTTACTCTGATATACCTGTCCTTATGGAAACAGACAGTCACTCAGGTAGAATGCTATGTGAAGATCAATGCAGACATAAATTAGGATGACACTTCTATAAGTCAAGGAATACTAAGGGTTGCTGGCAAATCACAAGACAGGGAGAAGCCTAGAACAGATTCCTCCTCCCAAGAAGGAAACAACCCTGGGGACACCTTGACTATGAACTTCTAGTTTCCAGAATGGTGAGAGAATACATTTCTCTCATGTAAGCAAACCAGCTGTGGTATTTTTTTATGGCAGTTATTAGCAAAGTAATGCATCAGGATAGGAGGTAGACCTTGATATTTTATTTATAGGGGTCAGTGCTGTGATTCCAAAGACCACTGAAAACCTCCATTCCCTGGACCTTAGTAAATAAATCTCAAGAACTAATAGTCTTGGAACTAAGAGTTCCAATGATGCTCTAATTTAGCGATGCTGAAATTAAATCTTGCCTAATTTCCTTTGCTGTAGAAAGAAAGCTAAAATGATAAGAATGATCTTTCAGTTTACCAAAAAAATGTGTGTTCTTATTTGGCAGTGAGATGTAGGCCACTTGAAAAAGAAGGTCCTTACTGATTGTTGTTGCTCTCATTTTTCTAGGTTGCTAGGTCACAGAAAGAGGGGCCAGTTCAAACCTAAATTATAGAAATTTGCATAATCTAATGAGATTGCAACTTAACCACTATTGTGAAGAATTATCTAGTTCATTATGCTGACAGAAGTAGGGCATGAAAGAAGGCACAAGACTGCCAGTCTCCTGGAAAGCTCTCCTGTAGGAGGGAATTTAAATGTAGTATCATCTCAACCACTGGGAACAAGCAACACCCGGACAAAAATCCATGTAAGCCAACATTAGGAATTTGTCTGAAATGCAGGTAGCCACTGAGGTGGAAGCAGAGGACAGAGAGGAAAATATAGTGTTTGGTTCAGCCCAGGGGCCTCTGGGGCAGATCCCTAGATGTGAGATGATCCTTAGATGTATGTAAGCTATATAGTTGACAAGAAAGAGGCTCTGGCCTCATTATGCCTCCTTTTTTGTGTTTTGCAGCTTCTTTGGGAAGCACACCAGCAGAGCTTCCCGGTCTTTAAACCCTTCCCTCGGGATGGATGGGAAAACATACCCCACCCAGAAGCTCCCACTCAGCCCCAGCTGGCCACACACAGAGATGAGTTGTTTCTGGAGAAGGTGAAGACCCAATTCTAGACAATTGGAAAATTTGGACTGATTTTTCATGGAAAAGAAACCTAAAAGCCTAGTAAAAGAAAGTTTATAAATAACTTCTCTTCTCTTCCTCCATCCTTCCATTCTGAGAGTTTTCTAAACACTGTCTCTTCCTCCCCACTAATAATGTCCAGGAGTAGATTCTGATTTGTGATGACAATGCCCTCCGTTGTGAGGTTTTCCATAAAAAGACCCATGTGATAAATGCTTCATAATGCAGTATATTTTCCAAAGCAATCCCCTCACCCCCTATCAACTCTATCAAGACATTAAGATGTACAACAACTTTAGACAACTAAAACACCCCAATTCTGGGTGTTCTCATTTATTTCTTGAGAACAGTCTCTTCAGCCTTCACCTTTGCAGTTGTAGTGGTCTAAACAGTGCTAGAGTGTAGCATTTTGGATCTATGCAAAGGCTGGACACAGAAATTCAAATTCAATGAAGGGTGCAAGCCCCCATATTTCAGAACATGATACATTATCCAGCCGGCTTTCCAGCAAGAGCCTCTATGGTCACCCTCTGTTTCATGCACCGAGAGGGCTGGCAGAGGAAATAATGTGAGTCATGGATGCATTTGCAATTTCTCTGAGTCTCTGGAAATGAGAGCTTTAGGAGAGACATGGCTAGGATCATGAAGATCTTGGCCTTCATGGATTCTTCACTTGCTCTAACTTATTACTGATATTGTCGATAACCTCTTGGCTTGGCTAGGCAGGTCTTCTTTTTTTTTTTTTATTATTCATATGTGCATACAAGGCTTGGGTCATTTCTCCCCCCTGCCCCTACCCCCTCCTTTACCACCCATTTCACCCCCTCCCTCTCCCCCCTATCCCCTCAATACCCAGCAGAAACTATTTTGCCCTTATTTCTAATTTTGTTGTAGAGAGAGTATAAGCAATAATAGGAAGGAACAAGGGTTTTTGCTGGTTGAGATAAGGATAGCTATATGGGGAGTTGGCTCACATTAATTTCCTGTGCGTGTATGTTACCTTCTAGGTTAATTCTTTTTGATCTAACCTTTTCTCTAGTTCCTGGTCCCCTTTTCCTATTGGCCTCAGTTGCTTTTAAGGTATCTGCTTTGGTTTCTCTGCGTTAAGGGCAACAAATGCTAACTAATTTTTTAGGTGTCTTACCTATCCTCACCCCTCCCTTGTGTGCTCTTGCTTTTATCATGTGCTCATAGTCCAATCCCCTTGTTGTGTTTGCCCTTGACCTAATGTCCACATATGAGGGAGAACATAGGATTTTTGGTCTTTTGGGCCAGGCTAACCTCACTCAGAATGATGTTCTCCAATTCCATCCATTTACCAGCGAATGATAACATTTCGTTCTTCTTCATAGCTGCATAAAATTCCATTGTGTATAGATACCACATTTTCTTAATCCATTCGTCAGTGGTGGGGCATCTTGGCTGTTTCCATAACTTGGCTATTGTGAATAGTTAGGCAAGTTTTCTTAATCTAACTCAGACTGTGAAGGTCTGCAAGGAGACAGTGGAAATAGTGTCTGCTAATTGCAGAGTCCCTGTCAAGGCATACAAGCATCATGATAGGCAATGGGATTTTAAAAAGCTAGGCACGCATAGTCCAGCTCCCATGTATACTAGTAAGATATCAGAGCTTTGGTGAGGTTAAGGAACATGGGGCATTTTGTTTGAAAGGAGGGAGTGAGAGGGGAAGAAAGAAAGAGAGAGTGAACACATAGGGAGTCTATTTTTGGCCTTATTGGCTGGGGGTGGGCAAGGGAACAGGCAAAACCTGATGATAACAAGTAGAATCTGGAAACAACACTTTTCTATTGGACCTTTAAGGGTCAAATGCATGTTCCTTCTTGATTACCAAGGGGCATAGGTAAGCAACCAAAGAGCTACATACAGTCTGGCTTAGTGTTCTCAAGTCAAATGGGAATAAATTGGTACCATTCTGCTACAGATGTGTACTTATGGTTAAAATAGACTTTTGAAACTACTGATTCTAAATATTTTATCTTAAGATATTTATTGTGCCTTCTATACCACCCAGACCCTAATTTTACATGAAAGAATGAAAGACTTACTCAAGTTCGGGTATAACAGTGCTTTTTTTTTTTTTTTTTAAAGTAAATTGGCTGGAGGCAACTGTGTTACCATGACAGCTAGATTGTAGATGTTAGCACCTGGTTCCCCAGGAAGAACCAGCATGTGGTATATAGTAGTGGGGGTGATGTGATATGTTCAGGGGAATGTAATAAGGGTGTTATAGAAATAAATTATGGTCTGTGTATTCTTTAATCTTTATTTAGGCAAGAACCTAATTCTCTCAAAAAATAAAATCTTTCTGAAACTTCCAGCTTTTGTTCGATCTACTGAGTACCAGGTCTGTATTTCCCCATTCATTCTGGCTTGTCTTTGACATGCAGAATGTGCTGTAGTAGTCTCAATATTGAATGGGAATTCAGAGAAAGTCTAAAGTCAAGATAACCGTAATAAAGCAGTATAATTTATTGGCTCAAATAAAACAGAATGTGTAAAAGTGCTTAAAAATATACATAAATATTTTTAGCTTAAAATAAAATATTTGATAGAAGGATGCTTCCTGAAGTGAGGAAACAATGAAAATATAAGAGGTTAAAACCAGCATATCAACTTTACATTTTAACTTTTGGCAAAATTCATGTAACATAAAATTTACCTTATTCATCACTTTTAAGTATGAGCTCAGTTAGTGTTAAGTTTATTCACATAACCAATTCGGAACATTTTCACCAAAACTGGAACTCTGTATCTATTAACTGGCCATGTGAGTAGTGCAGCTATGAACATTAATCTATAAGTACTTGAGCATATGTTTTCAGTTCTCTTAGGAATGGAGTTGCTGGGTCACATTGAATCTCTATACTTAACTTGTAAAAGTGCTCAAATCTCTTTCAGAAGGGTTCAACCATTTTACAATCTCACCAGCCATGTGCAAAGGTTCCAGTTTCTCCCTAACTTTCACAGTGCTTCTTATTTCCCATCAAACAAAATGATAGCTATTGTAGTGTGCTTGAACTGGTGACTCATTATGGTTTTAACTAGTCACTTCTGAGTGACTAGTGATGTTAAGCATATGTTTGAGTCCTTATTGTCCATTCGTATATCAATTGAACAAATGTCTATATAAGTCCTTTGCCCATTTTAAAATTCAGTTGTTTGTTTTTTTGTTGTTGTGTTGTATGAGTTTGTTATATATTCTGGATATCATTTGTAACCATTTTCTTCCATTGGTAGGTTGTCCTCTTGATAGTGTCCTTTGATGCACAAATGCTTTAAAATTTGAAGAAATTTAATTTGTCTGTCTTTTCTTTTAATGTTCATGCTTTTGGTGTTATAACTAAAAATCCATTGTCAAGTCTGAGTTCATGAAGATTTACCTTTATGTTTTTCAGAAGAGTATTAATGTTTTTGCTTTTCTCTCTAGGACATTGACCCAGCTTGAGTTAATTTTTTTGTATGGTATGAGGTAGGAACAACTTCATTCTTTTACATATCAAACTCCCATTTATGAGAGACAGGGTTGGGATCATGAAAGGGTGTGGCCTTCATGTGATAACTCTCTCATGAGTGGTTTCTAGTTGTATTAATGAGAAAATTCTCTTTTCTATCCTTGGCTTCTGAACTTATTGTAACTGTGTCTAGTCACAATATTATAACTAGAGTAAGAACATCTCATTTTGCGTATTTTTGGGAACATATATAAAATCTTGTAGGCCAGCATCCTAGACTTGCAAGATGTGGTGCTATAACTTTTTCCCAGATGCCATAATTGAGTTTTTAGTAGGTCATTTTATCATTCTAAACCACCAGCTTCTTCTGGTTGATGGTGTACAGAGTAAGGCCAATGGATCTTGATGGTGTAAATCTGTTTCCTCTCTTGAGCATTCCATCTCTCATAAAATTCATCACATGGGTTGACCCTAACTGTATGCAGAATCTTGATATCAAGGAAGTCTAAGACATGTAGATTACCTGCCTCTTTTATACTGCAGAGAGTGTAGAAGTAGAGAATGGGAATGAGTAGTGATTACAATTGAAGTGCTAGTATGCACAATTTTCTCTGTTATACAATGTGGGTCTCTGCACAGATGTAACTTCTATAAAAAGAACTTCCTGACCACATGATTCAAAATAACACTTCTCTTCCTTTATATCTCTTTTCTTTGTTTTAAATGATGTTTAGTTACATGCTTACTTTTTTATTGCCAGTTTCTCCCACTATTATGCAAGGTACATGGTCCTACAACAATTCTAGAAATATAATACTGATTTGTTAAATGAATGGAAGAGAGGATGATGGTCAGAGGTACAATTATACTAATCGTTAAGCAAAGTTAAGGTATTGTGATTAATCAAAGTTTGATTCCAGATGATTTTAACATTGGAGACAAAGGGAAATGCAGAAGGGACTGAAAAATATCCTAATATTTTTATGGTTTTTTCCTTTTCTTTATATGTAGATGTGTGTGTGTATGAGATATAAATACTCACTAATGCAAGAGACTGAAAGAAAAGTAAGTTTAACCATGTCAAATTTCAATACTAAGACGCTCTAGCAAAAGTTGGTGAATCAAACAAATTCATTAGCCTCCACTCTCTTTCAAAAGCTTATTCCAATGACAGGAAAAGTGTTTTTAAAGCTGTAATCTCACAAGGAAAATAGCCCTGGAGAGGAAACAACAGCAATGACACGTTAGGAACTGGAAAGCAGAAAGCTGAGTGATTGTTGACCCAATAAACCAACACAGTTGAATTTTAAACTGGCAGCAGGAAAACTGAAGAAGAAATCTGATATACAGCATGGAACCTTTATGTTTAGCAATCGGCAGCACTAGGTGCCCCTGGCAAAGGAAGGTGAAGGTAGGACTTGATCCAGCGTGGTGGGCTGAAACTCTGTGTGGAAGTAGTGTCCTCCTAGGTCCTAACCCCCTCTATGTGGCTGCAGACTGTCCTATCCCCTCCAGGAAGTGGCTAAAGGCCACTTCCAAAGTCTATAAACTCTGGACAGGGATGGGGGGGCACCAGGGACAATTTAGGGTGGGGTACCACATTGGAAATAAGAAGAAAAGTATAAGTTTACTTCCTGAATGTTAAAACTGGCAACCTTCTTTCCCAATGGTTGCCAGAATTTTTGGCTAGAGTTATGCCTTCCTAGCACAGCATCTAAAAAGTGCAAGCACAGTCCAAAAAAGATCTGGAAAAGACTGGTACTGGGGCTTCCTCAATAAGATGGTGTAGCCAGAATGCTTCACAGTGAAGCACTTACACAGAATATATACCCATTTTTGTAGCACCTCACTCTTAAAAATAGGTAGGTGGCAAGAATCATTAGACATTTAAGAAGAGCCTCTGATATGAAATCAGAGTCCAGGAAAAAATAGAAGTGACTTGAAGAAAACAGGGTCTATTGCAGGAAGATGGGAACTTAAAAAAATCAAAAAGAACAAACTTCCCTTCGTTAATATCATTGGAATTGATAAGACATTCCATTTATGAAATAAAAGTCAAGAAGAAAATCTTTCTCCCAGAAACTATGCAGCAAAAAGACTAAAAGATAGAATAGAGAGAAAAGGAAATTAATTGAGAGGACCCATTCAAGAGTTTTAGATATTCCAGAAAGTGAGAATGTAGAAAATAGAGAGAAGGAAAGTCTTAAATAATTCGTTTTGTAGTCTTGTTGTTTGAACTCAGCACTTTATTCTTGCTAGGCAGACACTCTACCACTTGAGCCAATCATCGTTTTTGAGATAGGGTCTTGCAAACTATTTGCCCGAACCTGGCTTCAAATTGTGATCTTCCTGATCTCTGCCTCCTGAGTAGCTACAGGCATGAGCCATAGGCACCCAGCAGACTTTCCATTGTTTCAGTGTGGGTATGGGGAGGGGTATGAAGGAATGTACACTCTCCCACATAAGGTAGGAGTACAAATTATTTTCAAAAAGAAATTTTATAGTACCTATTAAAACAACATATGTAAGTTACTGTGTCCAATCAGATCTCCTGAGCATCTGTCCTATGGAAGACTCAGAAATGGTTACAGAAATATATTTACAACTATGTTCAATTTGGCACTGTTTATATGGTAAAATGATAGAGGAAACCAAGTGTCCACCAAATAGAGGATTAATTAAATAACTATGGTAAGTTTATACAGTGAAAGAGTGTGTCCTCATAAAATAGGAGGAAACCTCTTTGTTTGTATTAGGTCTCTATGCAGGCAGTTCAAGGAAAATTCAAACAGTACAAATAGATATTAAGAATCCACAGTGAAAAGCAGATACCTTTAAAGCAACTGAGGCCAATAGGAGAAGGGGACCAGGAACTAGAGAAAAGGTTAGATCAAAAATAATTAACCTAGAAGGTAACACACATGCACAGGAAATCAATGTGAGTCAATGCCCTGTATAGCTATCCTTATCTCAACTAGCAAAAACCCTTGTTCCTTCCTATTATTGCTTATACTCTCTCTTCAACAAAATTAGAAATAAAGGCAAAATAGTTTCTGCCCGGTATTGAGGGGGTTGGGGGGAGAGAGAGGGGGCAGAATGGGTGGTAAGGGAGGGAGTGGGGGCAGGGGGGAGAAATGACCCAAGCGTTGTATGCACATATGAATAGTAAAACAATAAAAAAATAAAAGAATCCACAGTGCCTTGCTGATAGCTGTTATGGAAATTTAAGTAGTCCAAAACTCCTCAGGGTAATGGGTTAGTCTAAACAGGCTTTCTTGAAGATGTGAATAGGTAGGAAGTAAATGTTAGACTAGAAAAGGATATCAAAGAACATTTTAGGAGGGTAAAAAAGGCTATAGTTAGTGTGCAAAAGAGCAGAAAAGGATGGTCTAGAGCACTGGCCTAGCAAGCAGGAGACCCTGAGTTCAAACCTCAGAACCCCCCCCAAACAAAAAACAAACAAAAAGAAGCAAAAAAACCCCAAACAACAACAAAAAGGATGGGATGGTTTAGAGGTCTGATCACGTAGGGTCGAAAATCTTGGTTGCAACCTATGGTTGAGACAGGAAACCATGTGGAGAATGTTGCTGACCTGCCATTCCTTTTCTCTTAAGAGGATCAAGAGACATATATAGAATATTTTTTGGTGAACGAATGATTCAGACAGAAGGAAGAAATTCTTGATTCTTCAAATCATGGCAGAAAATCATGTAGCATTCTGTAATTTCTGCTATTACAACATAATTTAAAACAGGATAGTGAATTATCTCCCTTACATTTCTGAGATCAGGTTTTGGAAACCTTTGAACATAGTGTGCCGGAATTCCAACTTCTTACCTATTGGCAGCAAGAGGGCAATGAATCACATCCTGCCTCCTGACTCCCCATGTAGATGTGTGTCCGGAGTGGGAAGGTAAAATGAGAGAAGTTAGATCACTTATCCATTGTCATCCTTGAATTCAATGAGAAAAGGACAGTGACAGGGTATCTACTGCGCTTCTGGATTCATGGCTCCATTTTTAACCTGCTTTCTTCTCTGGGAGGCTGACTTTTGTAGACTATATCATGACTGCTATCAAGGAAAACCCTGACCTTGCACTTCCAATTAGGTTTAAGCATCTTCAGGAGATTGGCAGAAGGGCAGAGAGCAAATCTGAGGTGTTACTTCAGGTTCCCTTCCTGTTGGGTTGACTCAGGTTGGCCGGGTCTCTTTAGTACAGGCCTCTGCTCCTCAGAAGGTGGGCTATCTTTGTAGAAGAGCTTTCTCCTTTGGCTATTGCTTAGTTTTGTGTGTGTGTGTGTGTGTGTGTGTGTGTGTGTGCATGTGTGTTCCTTTTTAAATCCCTTTTCATATTATTTCTGCTATTTCTACATCTGTGACCTTCAATAAGTCTCTAAACTTTTCTGAACCTTAGTTCCCTTATTTATAAATGTGTTTGTCAACTTACTGCTGCATAACAAATGTCTGAGCTAATCAGCTCATAAGGAGAAAAGGTTTATTTTGGCTCACAGTTTTAGAGGTTCCGGCTCTTGGTTGGTTACCCCTATTGCTCTGTGCTTGTGGTGAGACAGTGCATCGTGTAGACGTGGCACACAAAGCCATTCCTACCGTGAGGAATGAAAGAGAGAGGAAGAGGAAGACACCAGGTGTTCCATGAGCCCCTCAAAAGCACCTCATAGACCCCACCTTTTATAGTTTCTATCACCTCCCAATAGCATCAAGATGGGGACTAAGCCTTTTAACTCATGAGGTTTGAAGGACATTTAAGATCTCAACCATAGCAGTAAAAGAGGTTTTTTTGGTTGTTTTTACAGAGGTGCCTGTCTCCTAGGGTTCTTGTGACAACTAGATGGTATTGTCTGTGAAGGGTTAGGATAATTCTGGAGGTACTGGCATGTTTCTTATGACCTTTAAGCTCTAGCTGTCTTTATCTCTATGACATCATTTCAACTCTCCATTCTCTCCCTGCTGATCACTCTAGCAGTTTTAGAAGTGAATTCTGCCTTTTGTTAGTTTGTATTAACAATATATACTTGTAGTATTTATTATTATACTTCAATGTTTTGGTTAGCTTTTCACCAGAAAACTTCTTTTAATTCACACTTCTAAAATATGCAGGCAATGTAGATATGCCAGCTGAAAACCTGAAAGATGTTGTCACTTATCTAATTTTCTTTATTGGGGTGTTTAATATCAATAGTGATACAGGATGGGGAAAACTAAGTTGAAAGGGGGAAGATTAGGTTGAAGAGGACTTGTTCATTATTGTGCAATGTTATCTAAATGCTGTGTTTGGGGTACAGTATTAGTACCTCAATGACTCATTTAAATATCCAAGAAAGGAAACTTGCATTTTTAAAAAAAAATATTTTAGTTAGCACAAATAAATTGTACAAAGGGGGTTCATTGTCACATTTACAACAGGTATATAATATACTTTGATCAAATCCATCCCATCTATATTACTCTTTCTTAACCATTCTCTCTCCTGTCTTCCTTTTTAACAGTTTTAGTGGGCTTCAGGGAACTCATATTTCTATGTGTCAAAGATTGACAGTTGCTGTCCCAAGTGCATTCTCTGCTTTTTCCTAAGCTGGCCTCTTTGCTGCCTGGCAAAAGGCTATCTTCTTTTGCTTCCTTATGATTAATGAGTGGCAATGTAACTAAATGTGGACAATGAAATGCGATGTGGAAGAGAGTCTGTTGTGATTTCCAAAGTGTCCTTCAAAGGAGTGGCATCTTGCTTCTTTATTCTTTTCTTTTCACTGTTTTTTGGAATTTAGACATAATAGCTGGAGTTTAAGGACCCATCTCAAGTCAAAGTTGGCAAACTAAGAATGGAAAAGGGGCAGAGAATGGGCATCTGGGCCCTGAACTGTGGATTTACCATATCAGTCTTTACCTACCTGCCTCAGGTTTCAATTATGTGTTTATGTCATTGTTGTTTTCATTTCTTTCTCCTCTTCCATTTTCTTTTCTTTTCAGTTTTTAAAAAATAATTCAGTGCAACCTCATTCTAACTAGTGAATTATGTTTCTGAATTTTGGATATAGGAGATAAGAACCTAAGGATGTGTTTATTTTTCTTGGATCCCAAGCACTTGGAAAAGTGGAATTAATATTCATTTCTGAATTCTAGTACATTTTTTTTTGCCAGTGATCCATCATACTTCCATAATATTCTCTGTCTTTCTCTTCTTATTATCTTCCTTTTTCTTTTTTCTACAAGCTGAGGTTCATGACTAAGTATTCAAAATCTGATCCTTATTGGTGTTTGGATTACAAGTACTATTTGAAAGAGTCTTTAATGCATTTCCAGAGTGACTGCCTACTTGTGGAAATGAAGTGTCAAAAATTAATAGAACCCTGCTGTAAGCCAGGGTTCAATAAATTATTCAAAGTTTTTAAAAGGATACTTATCATCATATGTTTATAGTTTTAAGGCCATAAGAACACAGAACAGAGACAGAACACAAAAGAGCCCTTCAAGTCTTCCTCTTGATGATGGTGAAATGTTGTTACAAGCTTTGCTATTGCTACCCTCAATTGTCTGTTCTCCCTGGGATTTAATGGAGATGGCAATTTAATTATTGCCAGAAGCCCACCCAGACTGTTAAAATACACTTCAATAAGAATCCTGTGAGAGAGGGAGTTGCTACAATACAGAATGGTGAACAATGAGCCTTTTTAAGACTGCAGAAGGACTAATATTATAACATGAATTCCTCAACTACGACATTACCATTTTCTCTAAGTCATCATAAAATAAGCCAGAATCTATGGGAAGTAGTGAGATGGGTGCAATGCTGCCACACAAAAGATCCACAGATGAGTGTGGATCAAGCTGACTATAATGTGTAACCATATGGTTGGAATATCAAATTAAGCAAAAACAAGAAGAAAAACAAACCCCCTAAACTCTACCAAAACAGTGGTGTCATAAATATTTGAGATGTAAAATGACTGTGTGTTTCCCATTTTGCAAGTTTTAGTGAAGGGTCTGTGTGCTACAGCTTGAAAAGCAATTATTTACAAATGATCAAAGCATTATCTCCATTTGTAATTTCATAATATCTCTGCATCTTGACAATTAGACACAGTTATAAATAAGCACTGCTTTGTGAGATGGAAGGAAAATGGCTGGAGATGGTCCCACATTGATTATTTTTGATGTGTGGGGTATATGGAGGGAAAAGAGGAAACTGAGAAAATTAAGTAGTCTGAATATCCTAAGTAATTTTTGATTTGTTAGCAGAGAATCTGCCCTGCTCTCTCAACGATTCTTTGAGATCAACCTAATGACTCTGGTTCTTGAGTTCATCATACATTTTAATCTACCCTTATTAAGTTCCTGTATGTGCCCTAAACAGAAGGCTGTAGAGTGAAGTGGTTGAGAGATGGATGCTGGAATTAGACTCCTTGAGTTCAAAACCTGGCTCCCACTTCTTAGCAAGTGAGCTTGGTCAAGGTTCCTCTCTGCTTCCGTTTTCTACCTATGAAATAGAGAAAGTGCAATCCATTGGTTGTGGTGAGCATAAAATGAATTATTTGCAAAGGGCTTAGAACAGTGTCTGACATACAGCAGATGCTCTGTAAGTGTTTACAAAATGTTTAAGAAGACAAATTGTTAGGAATTTCAGAGTTATACACTACCTACTCAAAATGGATAAATGGGTGGAGTGTTACCATATCTCCAACTGAGGCAAAAAAGAACATGAGTATGTGTGTAGTTGAGGGGTGGAGTTAGGACTTGTGAGATGAAATGACTAAGAAACTGCAGTCTATGTATCTTTATCAGCATTTCAGTCATGGCATCATAGCAGTTAGGTCCACAGCAAAGTCCCCAGACCTCAGTGTTACCTGTTGGATCAGGAGAAAGAGGGTGGGCTTTGCAGTTGTTACATGGCCTAAGCAGAGATGGATTCTACTTTTCTGAGGCTGAGTGGTCAGAGCAACAGTTTTAGAAACACAGTAAGAAACAGCTTCAAAAAGTTGACTTTGCTGGTAAACAAACCCAACTGCAGGATACCACAGTGGGCTCTATACAGCATCAGGGGTGATCTCTGAACTACTGGCCAACCTGAGGCTGGGCCCTGGTAGGCAGTGGGCAAATGCCACCCAACTCTTGTGATCAGCACTAGAGATGCTCCCATTGAACACTTGATGTGGAAGGACCAACCCTCCAGCCGTGGTCATGCCACAATCAGCATATTTTCTGAAGACAGAAAGAATACGAACTCTCTATTCTTGATTCTCCTTCAATTTCCTCATGGTAAATGGAGAATATAGCAATAATAATTTCCACTTCATATGTTTGTAATGATTAAAAAATGAGCATAAAAGTACTTAGTAGTTAGTAATAGATACTGGTATTCTTTATCCTTATGCAGATGATATATGTCATGTTGGTTTGTTTATAATGCAGGAATGGATGCTTTCTGAAAAGCTGTGTAAATAATTTCTTATGTACTTACAGGCCCTTTGAGAGAGAAGACCATGGTGTATTAATTTTGGCAGTCACATTCACTTCTCTGTCCCAACACAGTAACTTGTTCTTGTTAGATGTGGAACAAGAGAGTATATTACTCTCTAAAGAGATTGTATAGGAAATAATAATTTACAGAGAACTTATCAGTGCCCTATTAGCAGTGTTTAAAGGCTAATTTTTTTTTTACATGAAGTTTGCTTAAAGTGAGATGCTAGCATATGGCAGTGTGTGTGAATTTATACACCTACCTGCTCATACCCACTCACTAGCTCCTCGTCCTGCCTCCTGAGACCGCAGCTCTCTCTTTGTGGATGACAGTGTAAGTAGCTAGCTTGCCAAGGTTTGGGAAAATGTCTCATTTTTAAAATCATAGAGACATTTTATTTAAATAGTTCCCTGCATTTTCTGGAAATATCCCTCCCACTTTTTTTTAAAGCACTATACAGCACTATTTCTTATAAGACTCCTCTAATTATTGAGTTATTTAATTACTCAATATTGACAAAACTAAGATGGATTCAAGTTTATAGAAAATTAATGATGTGGGAGCCTGGGGCAGGAGGATCATGAGTTTGAGGCCAGCCTAGGCTACATAGTGAGACATTGTCTCAAAAAAAAAGGTAAGTTATTCTGAATAGCCATAATTTTTTAATGGTTTCTTTCACAAAATAAAATCAGAAGACTGGACAAGACCCAAAAATTCTGAAGACATTGAAGACAAACATCTGCTATGTTGTGTTTCTTTTTAAAAAATATGAAAGAGGAGTGGAGCTGTAATCTATGCCAGATAAAGATCAATCACCAGAAAGGACCACAAAGGCTTCTATTTTGTAAAAAGATTTATGAAGTTTAAAAAGTAGGAAGAAAGAATAGAACAAATCTATCAAATATCCTCTTTGCTGGTTGGAATAAAGCTTTTCTTTTGGAGTTGATTTTTAAAATAAATTAACTTTTAATTGACAAATAAGATGGTGCATATTTATGGTGTACAACAGTGTGTTTTGAAATATGTTTGCATTGAGGAATAGCTAAATAGAGTTAATTAACATATGTGTTACCTCAATATTCTCAAGTATTTGTGGTCTTAGCAATTTTTGAGTATAGAATATATTATTATTGATTATAGTAACCATGTTGCACAGTAGATTCCTGAGCTTATTCCTATAACTGAAAATTTATATCCTTTAACCAACATCACCCCGTGTCTCCTTGACTTACCTAGTCCATGGTAGCCACCATTCCACTTTTAGCTTCTCTGGGTTTGACTTCTTAGATTCTGCATATAAAGGAGTTATGAATGACATCAAAGTACAAATGATGACATGAGTCCCATTCTCATTTTGCTAGGAAGAGGAGCTTTAAAAGTAAAATATACTGGGCCACTGACAGGAAGTTGGTAATAAGCCACTGATGTTGAGAAGATATGATAAAGGAAGAGCTGAAGATACCTTTGATGGGCTTTGCCATTTTGTCTCACATTGAATCTAGTCCAGTTTCTCCCCATGTAAGAGCAGGCAGAGCAGGACTGGAGACTTTTATGTCTCAGCTACCAGCACTGTGCTCTTTGATCTCCTTCAACCTTCTCCAAGCAAATAACCACTTCAGAAGCTGAACCTATAACTTGTGCCCCAGGACTGGTTGGTATAGCTATAAATTGCTTCTAATTGTCCAGATGCTACCTATTCACCTTCCACTCCAGTCTTTTCCAGAACACTTTTTACTAGTCAATTATAAGTACTTACTATAGGTTCTGACTCCTTGCCCTGAAGTGTTGTTAAGTTTAAATCATTACTGGCAACTGAACAGAAGAATATTGACTTTAAGTTGTGTTAACTTTTGTGATCATTTATGTTCAATTGTTTTCTTCATATGGAATAAATTAAGACTGAAAATATGCATTCTATATTTAGAAAACAAGTGTTTTTTCAAATGTAATAACCCATGATTAGCTCTGGTAGTTGTCCTAAAGTTTTGTCTCATTATGTCCAGCATTTAGCCATGAGTTTGTCCTCTAGAAAATCGGAAAAATGTAAAATGAACTCTATTTTTAAATCACTTCGGCTTTGAGATTGTACAGTCTTTCAATTAGGAATAGAACAAATGTCTCCAATTAAGAATAAAATAGAATTAACTATTTCTTTGCTCTTTTACAGAAAGAGTTATGAGGCTTCACTTAGCTTTGGATGTCTCCTTTGGAGTGCCTGTGATGTTATGATCAGAACGAAAAGTAAGTGTGATTGTCAAAGTGTATAAAATTGGGGAGAAAGACCACCATGAATTAGAAGAAAGACTGAACCATAGTATATTATAAATAAATAAAATGACTTCACTTTGAACATATAAAGTGCATAGAATAGAGCTTATAGCCATGATGGTTATTCTAATAGTAAAGTTGTAATGGCTGACACTGACCTGGTATTTATTATGTTCTAGTCACTGTTCTGGGAGCCTCATGCAGACCAGCATTTGATCCTCACAGCAAGGCCATGGGGAAGGAACTGTTGCTATCTACATGCTACAGATTAGGAAGGTGATATGCTGAGAGATGAAGCAACTTGCCTAAGAGGATAACTACACAGTGAAGGATGGTATTTATAACCTTACTTTTAACGAATCAACACTTATTTAAAATGAATATTAGAAATGCCTTACTTTGGTTGTTGCTGAAATGAAACAAACAGGCATTTTCAAGACCAAATTTAGCTTGGATATTCATGCAGTTCTGTGAATAAACCTTTCTCAGGCTATGAAACATTCTGAAGGAATACATTTCTAATTCTTTCCATATCCCCCAAAAGACAATTGCTAAAATTTAGAGCAATTGTCATTGACATTTATCTTTCTTCTTCTCATGGATTTCAAATATAAAAGAATGTCTCAAACATAAGACACACAAATAGTTTTGGGAATGCTGCAAGAGGCATCGGTTGCAAAAAATTGATCTGCAAATTTTAAATAATACTTTATTTACACTGTTAGTTTTTTTAGTCTCTCTATTCAGTTACAGAAAAAGTTATTCTTAGTCTTCAAGTTCATAGAATTGTTCACTCACTGTCCCTGCATTGTAGTCTTTTCTAGAAGAAACGCAGAAGTACTCAAAGTGTCAATATGTCACCATATATTCAGGGTCTGTTATAGCCGAAATGTAATAAAAGAAATTTGAACTGTACGGTCATAGGTGCCTTGAAACATAATTTGAGATAATGCCAAGCTCATTTACATATAGTTAAAACTTACCCATGGAAAATATAATAATAAACTATTACTCTACCTTCAGTCATTTGCAGTTGTTTGAGTACATTCAGCACACATTTGGAGCGGGATTTGAGTGGGATAATTGACTGCTGTAGTAGAACCGTGAATCTTGACATGCGCCTCCTGCATTCCTACTAGCTAATGTGCTGTATGTGTGAACTGGAGCATGCACAAGAAATACTACGAACTTGAGATTTACAGTGGCTGTGGCATAAAGCAGCCCACACCATGGGATGATTGTATCACCATCATCCTGAAGTACTTAGAATGCAGCAGAAATCACCTTTGTATTAATTAACTAATGTAATCATCACCCCATAATTTAATCTATGGAATAAGAACTAATATCATGGCCACTTGGTAAAAGAGACAACTGGTTCCTAGAGAGTTTAGGTAATTTGGCAAATGAACACGAACAGATTCTGGGTTCCAGAGATATGTCCTTCAGGGTTATAATCACGAGGAACAAGTAGAACACACAGAAAAGCCTTTGGAAAGCATACAGCAGGTTCTCCATAAGTGTTAACTAGATACAAGTAATATAAAAGATACTAGTGATAATAGTGAGTGGATTAACAGTGAACATTTTGAGTTCTCTTAAATTTGTGGAGAATTTCACATTTTAATGATAATAAATGTAGCCCTTACCTGTAATCATCAAGCATAAAGATGCACCACTTGTCTTGGTTTTCCCAGGAAGTAGGCTCTGGGATGGAGAGTTGGGTGTGGAAGGTTTGGTGGTGAGTGCTCTCTGGAAATACAGTTGTGTGGAAGTTAGGAAAAAAGGGGCAGACAAAGAGGCTGAAACACAAAGTTGTCAGCAGCTGAGGTCTTACCCAATTTTACTGGGAGCTGAGATTACATTTTGGAGTTGTTCTAAATTCAGGTCAGGGGAGCAGAACTTAGTGTTACCCACTAATCAGTTAGTCAGTTGTTGGTCATGGGCTTCCCCCTGAGATGGGGAGTAACCTTCAGTGAGACAGTTCCCTGTGGGTGGTGGGAATTTCTTATGAATCGTATGACTAAGCCATCAGCAGCTAATATTCCCAACAGCAGGGAGATGAATGTCTAACCCCGAAGATGGGATATGGGTGGAACACCAAAGTATTCACTCCACCACTCCACCCAATTGGAAAATTAGGAAAAGTCACAAATAAAAAATTTTTACATTTCTAAAACTATAGATGGTAAAAGAAATGTGAAAGATGTAGTACTTACTATTCTATTAAGTTAGCATAGATAAAAAATACTCAGTTAATGCTTAACAATAATGAGAATGCCTCAAGGTAGGAATATTTTTTAAAATTAAATAATTTATTTAGACATAATTTCAAACTTATGAAATTCACAAGTCTCATACCAAAAATCCTCATATCCCCTCACTCAGATTCTCCATGTACTAATATTTCAGCACATATGCATACATACTCTCTCTGTGTGTATAAATATACTTTTGTCTACATAATGTCTACATAATCTATGTCTATAGCATAGGTTGGCCCCTGTAAACAGAGCTTGACCTTATGATAGTGACGTGGAACTAAGACCTAAATCTGAGTCTTACTTACTTAATCTTTGTGTCCTTGAGCAAGACGGTTTTCTCTGCTGCTTTGGTTATAAAGTAAGAACAATGACAGTTCCCCTGTATTCTGATTTCTTTTGGTGTTTATGTTAGATTCTTCACACAAGACTCCGCACTTGGCAAGTACAGTAAAAGTTAGTGGTTTTTTAATTGTTATCATTATTATTGGCTCCTTGAGAGTCAGGATTCTACCTAATGCATTGCTCTGAGCCCTCAGTGCTTAGCTCAACACCTTGCTCCTGATGAGTCTTCAGGAAATGTTATGTATTGATTTTCTTCTTTGATATTATAGGACTAAGACCCATGAGGATATGGATCGGGGGCTGATCTGAGGGCTGAAGGCAAACTTCAGACTTCAGTCTGAGAGACTTGTAGGGAATGAAAACAAGACTCAGAAGCTGGAAACTTTGTTAATGACTCTCTGCTGGAGCCAAAATAGCAATTCATTGGCTGACTGAATAAAAGAGCATTATTCTCTTCTCTCCATGGCTCTTTAACCTCATCATGAATGTTTGGACTGTAGATATCTGCCATCTAATATTCTGGATCAAAACAATAAAAACTGGGAAAACTGAGAAGAGGGGAAATTTTGTCTTGAGCAATCCTTAGAGTCCCTAAAAGGAAATACTGATATTTAAAGAAATGCTTGCCACCTCTGCCTGTCTCCTGCAGCTGGCTGTTCTGCTCTACAACCTGTGGCCTTGGGGACATCAAAAATGTGGCTATGACAAGACTCAACATCAGAGCTGAGGCCAGTAAGGTGCTGGAGTGAAGTAATGAATACAGAAGGGAAGGGCTCAAGTTCAGAGCATATGGTAGATGAGATAAAGCAGAGGCCTGATAATGCTTTGCATTGCTTTTTGCTCATTGGCAGATTAAGCCATGAGAGAGCTAATGATGTAGTTTACTGAACCCAATACATCAAGGTGTCTCCTGGGACCACTGAGGGTTTGAGTCTGCCAGGAATCTTCCATCCATCTTTGCTTCTTTCTGAGGTTTGACATCTTGTTCCCTATTCCACTTGTAGGATAGGAGTAGGGAGTGTGACTGCTGGTAACTTGGGTATTATTTGGCACCAAAAAGACAGATGCTGTTCTCTCTTATCAATTGTCTGAAGCATCCCTGGGAAAGGACCCTGGCCTGGCTGGAATTAGGTACCCTCCCCTGGTACAAAGCCTTGTATCCCAGTCCACCTGTGTTCAAGGAGCCAGGTCTGTTCTCAGATCAAGGTGAGAGTCAGGAAACCACCCTAACTTGGGCAGTGATACCTATTTCTGCAGAGAAAACTGGGAGCTTATTCTTTATCTCTTTTATATCAGTACTGTTCTTCCTGCTATATTTTGACCCAATAGTTTAAGACACAAACTTAGAGGCCTTGTCCTTGTCCGCAACCTCTTCCTTTAGACAGATGTGCCCTGGCTAATTTGTCTGTCTTTAGACTGGACACGCACCCATTCCCCTGGACATGGTTCTAAACAAACCTTGGACTTCTCAGTCCCCCACAGGACAAAAATCTTTGTCCATCTTATTCTCCTTCTGTCTTTATTTTAATCCTCCTATTCTATTACAGGGCTTTCTGCCTTCTGACTCCTTTGACTTTTCTCTAAATTCTCATTCCGCTGAGAACCCAGAAGGCTTTCCATACAAGTTTGTACTTCTAACTCCCTTGCTCAGGTACAGGGGCACAACCATCCTGAAGTTCAAAGGCCACAGCTTTATCTATGCATTCCCATCATTCATCCTTTCTAGAAAGAGTTCTTGCCTTTGATTTTTCTTATATGTGCCTGGTATTGTGCCAATTCCAGCATGAGGGAAAACCTAACCAAGAAGTTACAAAACCACAAAGTTAGAGAGAACTGTCATTGGTTCCATGTGATTTAGGAACGAGCCAGTGGATTTTTAGATGGGTCCCCAATATTTTATGCATGTGTTTTATTTTTGACTTGCTTCTAGATATATATCAGATACATTCCTGTGCTTGGGGCTTCTTCATGCTAGGCAAGCACTCTACCACTGAATTAGCTATACTTCCTCATCTCCCAGCTAGTAGATATTTAGTAAATGATTTCTGTGTGTCAGTAATCTGTGAGAGGTGTTATTTCAGATGAAAAAGGGAAAAGATAGCTCTACCCTTCTGATATTCAGAGTCTGGACAGATGGTTAAAAACCAAAAATATCCTGATACTGTGGTGGTAAGTACTGAAGAAGAAGGAAACACAAATATCTCAGTGGGTGGCAAGTATTGGGGGGAGGAGTCATTACAAAATGAGATGATGGGGTATATTGCTATCCTATGGCTGCTGTAACAAAGTACCACAAACTCAGTAGCTTAAAGCAACAAAAATTTACTGTCTTACAGTTCTGGAGCTCATCAGTCTAAACTCAAGGTGTTGCTGAGCTGTATTCTTTCTGGCAGCTCTAGGGAAGAATCTTTTTTTTTATCTTTTCCAGCTTTTTTGGTTCTTGTAGTCCTTTTTTGCTCATAGTTCCTTCCCAGCTTGCAATTGCATTACTCTGGCCTTTGCTTTTATTAACCTTTCATCTCATCTCTAACTGTCCTGCTTCCCTCTTTTGCTTATAAGGACCCTGTGATTACATTTGGCCTACCCAGGTAATCCAGGATAATTTCCCAGCTCAAATCCCTTAATTTAATAGTATCTGTGAGTTCCATTTTGCTATGAAAGGTAACATATCCATAGGTTCTGAGGATAAGAATATAGACATTTTTGGTGGGGATCATTATTTTGCCTATGACAGAGGGCTAGATTGTCTTGAAGGTCTCTTTTAACTCAAAAATTCCATGGGCTGATTGGCGCTATGTCAGCGTGATTTGTTTCATTTAATTACTAGCCCTGACTCTGTGCTTTCATTGTGTTTCATTGTGCTCAATGAAGAGACAACTTTGTGGAGCTCCAATTGCTTCTGTATATCTTGACCTTTGGGCTGCTACAGAAGGAGTCATGTGGGGGACTTAGAATATGTAATGCCAAGGGTTTCAAAACCCAAGCTGTTTTTGTGATAAACACAACAGTAACTGAAGGACATCTTTTGTCTCTTGCTCAGTCACAAATTGAACCCTGAGTCTGCAAGCTTATACTTTCCTCTGAGGTCATGGCTCATCTGTATCAAAGGAGGCCTGAACAGCAGTCACAAGAGAAGTCATGCTCACTACTGTCCCAAAGTGTGTGGGACAGCATAAGGCACAGATATAGAGCATAAAGATGGATCTGCTGGAAATGGAGTGAGATGTTGAGTAAGAATTATTGGATTCTTTGCCATTTATATAAAGAAGTAGAGATAGTACCAAATGGCAGATGTTTTGAAGGTCATTGATATTCATCTTTGAAATAAAATCTTTGGTTTATAAAGCTTTAACTTTCAGAGTGGTCTATTGCTTTGGCCACTTAAAATCAGATGGTTTTCCCTGACCCCAACCAGGGAATGTGGAGATGATGAGAGGCTGAGGGATGCTGGCTCAGGATTGAATAATTGGAAATACGATTCACCCTTTTGTGTTTTTAAGCTTTCCCCTATCAACTATTGCTTATTTGTATTTAAATGTTTGTGGATCCTGGGAGATTTCCTTGCCCTCCTCCTTCCTAACAGAACGCTCATTTTGTTAGATATCCATCCTGCCTCCTGCAGCATAGGTTCCTCAGTATAGGTTATCTTCTCCTCTGGGAAAGGGAAGTTGATTAGTCCAAGTGTAATCCCAATACCCTGACAAGTGACTGGTTCCAGAATGGGCTGTGGCCCAAATCTGGCCAATGAAACTCAAGGAGAGTTTGCAGTTAGCCTTTGAGAACTTTATTTGCTTTCAAGAAAGATGTAAAATGTCACTCTCTTTCCCTGTATGGATGAGAAGAAAGAAGCATGTAGTTCTGAATGCCACTGGTGACAATTATACAACCATCACAAACAAGTAAAAGAAAATAAGTAAAACCTAACACTACAAGAACTCTGGTAGTGTGTATGCAGGAAAAGAGAGACAAGAGAGAAACCATTGCTTAGTCGCAGTGCCAGATTATACCAAATGTATTATCACTTCAATATGCAATCAATATAAAAGCTATTTATGAGATATTTTTACTTTATTTTTTCCAAACCAAGTCTTCAAAATCCCTGTGTGTGTTTTTCCACTTGGAGCAAATTTCAATTTGGTCCAGGCACATTGCAAGTGCTCAGTACCCAGATTTGTCTACTGGCTGAGGTATGCATTGGACAGCATAGCGCTGGAGTCTGCTGAGGTGCTTCTCACAGAGGGAGTTTTTCCTTTGTCTTTCAACTCTGATTTACTGTTTAAGACTTGTGTCAGTAAGTTTTAATTCCAATTATGAACACAGCCAGGGTTCATTTTCTTCCCTGAAAACTGCTAAGCTCTCATTTAGATAATTGAATTTAATTATTTGCAAATAGAGCTGAAGAGGTAGGAGGCACTGTTTATGAATGCAGACATTTGTTTGCATTATTTGTTTGAAGGGAAAGGTATTATCCAACTGAAATTTCTATCACCAAGACAAACTATTTCTTCCTTCTTATTAAATCCAATAAATATTTTAAATTCTTTTTTTATCTGACCCATCTATTGACCTTGACCTATCCATTGACTATGTTGAACATTACTTTCTTTCCAGAATTCTCTCTGCACTTGGCTTCTGTGGAAGTCACTTCCCTTGACTCGTCTACTTCTCTAACTGCTCCTTCCTTGGGCTCCCCACTTTTTCTGCCCTTTCCTTAATGGTGATGGTCCAGTAGTTAGATCTTTGCTCTTCCTGTCCTTTGTGCTCCATCTATATTCATTTTGAATGCTTTCATCTGTCCATGATTAACCACAATTTATATACTTTCTTTTCCTGGCTTATCCTAGCAGTTCTTAAATTTTTAGTCAAACAACTCCTTTAAACTGTAGAAATTATTGAGGACTCCAAATAAATCTTGTTGGTATAGGTTATATCTATCAAAAGTTGCTGCACTAGGAATTAAAAGTAAGAAATAAAAAAATATAATTATCATCCATAAATGAAATTTTATGAAAATGGCTTTATTTGACAAGACAAAACAATTTGGTAAGAAGAGTGGCATTGTTTTACATTTTAGTAAGTATCTTTAATGGTTGGCTCAATAGAAGACACCAGAATTTGAAACCAGTTTCTGACATCAATCTTTGCAATGTGTTGCTTGGTTGAAACATGTGAAAAAGATCTGGCCTCAAAAAGAAATGCAGTTGGAATACTAGTTTGTTAATGTTGCTATAACACACATCCACAAACTGAGGGACTTAAGCAACAGAAATTTGTTGCCTCACAACTGAGATCAAGGTGCCAGCAGGGCTGTGCTCCCTCTGAGGGTGGCAGGGGAGACAGTTCTTCCTCCCTGCTTCCAGTTAATCCTTGGCTTGTAGCAGCTTAATTGTGGTGTTTACATGACATTCTCAGTGTCAAGATTTCCCCTTTTATAACAATGCCATTCATATTTAATTAGGACCCAACCTAATGAACTCATTGTAGCTTGGTGTCCCCTGTAAATGCCCTATCTCCAATCACATTTGGAAGTACTAAAGGTTAAGACTTTACCATATATTTTGGGGGGAACAGTTACAGTTCAATATCAGTGTGAGAGGCAGGACTTCATAGTCCCCTTCTTAAGTGGGTCTTGGTCTCCCAGATGTTATTGGATCACACTTTGAGAAACATTGCTCAAACCCACCCTTTATGTCACAATTTAGAAGTTGCTGCTCTGCAAAGCTCTTCTGACCAAAGTGCGTGTACAGTGCTTCTGTGTGCACAGCAGCACTCCAGGCTGCTTCTCCTTTAGAGTGTTTAACATACTGTTTGAGGACTCTCTGTCACAGAGTCTCTGCTGTTATTGGACCTAACCATAAAAATGGGTTGTCAAGGGGTCTTTTTACTTTACTGGATCTGACCATGTGAAAATTGGTCATCAATTTACTAGCTGTTAGGAATCACTATTTTCTGTTTTGTGTTGAGCAATATGGCAAAATATAATTTAAGTCATGCCTGTATGTTTTATATCTTTTATTAAAAAGTCTCTAAACTTGACTGATTATTTAAAATAGTACTCTTGGTATAGAAGTTCTCTGTTATATCTTTTAAAAAATTTTATTACATCCTTGTGGCTGATGTGGATGGGAGGACATTCTGTGCTGTATCAATTCTATCCTACAGGAGAGAAGTCTTCACACATGCAATTATGACAGAATGTGGTGAAGTACTCCATCCTGTCCACTGGGTTGTTTTGAATTCCTTTTTTGCTGCCAGAACAATATGGCAATATGGAGAATTCTGGAAAAGATTTCATCAAATTCCTGAAGTCTGAGACACTGCTTATTCCCTTCTCTCTTCTTCTCCAGTCCAATTCCTTGTATTGCTCTCCCATATGTGAGTATTCTTTTCCTAAAATTATTTGTCTGTTTCTCTAAGTAGAGAAGAATGCCTGAATTTATGTGATATTGGTAGTTATTATTTTAGATGTTTGGATTTGGAATGATTTTAATAATTTTTTTGATAGTTTTGGACTCAGGGCCTTGAGCTTGCTAGATAGGTACTCTACTACTTGAGCCATACCCCTCCCCCCCATCCCTGGAATTCTTTTCTTATGTTTTTTAATTGGTTGAATTAAAAATTGGAAAATTTGAATTAATGTATTTTTTCAAGCAATGTTTACTAAAGGTTATTCTATTAAGTATGTCTCCTTGAGACTGGCTGGAATAAAGCCATTTATTCTAAAAAGCATTGACACTTGTTAACCTATATTTTTTGAGAGATTTAATTAATGAGAGCATTAAGTTAATTAAAGATAAAAATAGCGGCAACTAATGCAAATAGTAATTGAAAGATGTTCTCAGGGTTTCTGTGGGATTTTACTGAGTAGGTAATAATGGTTATACTACCATACTAGTTCTTATTGATTTCCCTTGGTGGCAGGTACATTCAACTCTCAGGACAATCCCCTGAGATACAGTCTAGCATTTTTCCCATTATATACCAAGGCAAAGCACAGGGTGGTTAAGTGACTTGCTGAAGGTTACATAACTAGTAAGTGGTGGGACTGAGATTCAAATCCCAACAGCTGGGCTCCAGTGTCAGTGCCTTTAGAAAAGAAAACTACCAGGCATCCTTCAGAGGCACATTTGGTTTCTTTTAAATTTTACTTTATTGTTTTTACATTTACTTATATGTGTACACATTATTTGGGCCACCCCTCCCCCCTACCTCCAGGTAGAACCTGTTCTGCCCTTTTCTCTGATTTTGTTGAAGAAAAAAGAAAAAAAACATAAGATAAAAGGAAAAACAGCTTTTTTGCTAGTTTGAGATTAGGATAGATATACAAGGCGATTCCTTGTGTTGTTTCCATGCATATGTGTATTTCAATCCAAATTAGTTCATCTCTACCAGACCTCAGAGGCACATTTGTAAGAATCACATTTTGTTTCATGTCCCATTATTTCAGTTTGAGGGGTTATTCCTTTTAAAGATGCAAGGCCCTCATTCTGACTTCATATTTTCTAGGCAGCTTTCCCAGGCCTATGCTACAGGGCTGTATGTATTCTTCCTTCTTACTTTCCTGTCATCAAAATTTGTCAGTCTTGCTTCTCAGTCATCATAGTTCTGACATTAGTGGCTTGGTGTTGATAAGCATGTCAAGTCTTATAACATATTACCAGAGACAGGCAATTGTTCTTAAACAGATAACAGTTAAATAGTAGGAATTATGAAACATTAGGATTTCGGGTCATATTGGTAATTGCTGTGAATAGGCACTTACTAGCTGCTGAGAACTTCTCATACAGGATTTCTAATCCTTTTCCCATATTGTGAACTTGGTGTAACAGTCTGTAAGCAGAAAGCAGGCTCAGCAACCAAGTTTCTTGCATATGATCAGAAAGGTGCAATGAGTTCTCTGATTCCCAGGTCTCTCCTTGTTCACTGTTACCTTCTGGCCGCTCTCACAGAGCTCCTGAGACACGGAGTTTAAGATCTACACAAGGTCTGGGGTTTAATCTTGTGTGATCGCTAGTCTTGCACCACTCGCCTCCCTCTCTGTCTTCCACTTTTCTTTCTTTTAGTAAAATATTTATGAAGAGGGTTCTCAGTACATTGTTATTCTCATTTTGACATATTATCCTCACATCTTATTGTTTTTTAAATTCCCTATGGAATTAATATTCCAGAAATGGTGCTTTGCTTAATAATTTTAGGTGTTTTATTGTTTGATTGCATTTCTTTGAAGCAATTGCACTTACTGCTTTGGAATTTGATCAGTCTTACAGATTTTTCTTCTTCTTCTCCTCCCCGCACCCACCTCCCTAGACGAGTTCTTGTGTTAGTTTTATTTGAATGATGTGTTTTATCATGAGTGATTAGAAACTTTCATATCTGAATTCAAAATTTGTTAAGATGTCAGATTTTTTTTTTTATTTTATTGTTGTGCTGGGGGTACATTGTGGCATTTACAAAAGTTCTTACAATATATGAAATATATCATATATACTTAATTTACCCCCTCCATCTGTTCGGTCCTTTTTAAGTACTAGGGTAACCAGGGGAAACCTTTGCCTGGGGCAAAGGTCAGTCATTCTTTAAACGATGAATGAGTGTTATCTAAACTTCCCCTTTCCTCTCTGTGCCCTTTATTGATTCTTAATCTGGTGCATCTGAAAACAATGCCTGCAGGTCATTTCTAAATGCTGACCCTCTGAGAAAAGTCAGCTGCCTTTATGTGTTTAGTATCTGCTGAGCAGAAAATTGAGGTATTCTGGAAAATGAAATTCCTTGCTTTTCAGTAAGATCACCTATGCCCCTCACTTTTTAATACTCACGATAACAATTTTCCTGGAGGTTGGTTGTCTTATAACTCAGGAATGTTGAGAACATGTGACCATTCATCTTTACATGAAGAGATAAAAGGGGTGGTCCTGGGCAAGATGGTCCCAAAGCACAGTGATCAAATTTCACTGACCCTCAACTCTTCCCTCAAATACCTGTTGTTTTGGTGTTTCCACTGGACTCCGATATCCTATCCTAATGTATCCTTTCCAATAAGGCTTTACTTTGATGCTCACTCATTGGGCTTTTAAAATTTCTCTTCCTGGCCTTATTCCTTCCCATCTGATAGTGGTACAATTCCCAGATTATAGTCTGGATCCTTACCATAAGGATCCAGTGGGTCATTGTGGTTCAGAGTCATGGAACACTAGAATTGGAATAAACTTCAGAATCATTTTAGCCCAGTCACTGAACAAGTGGGGATTGGACTTGGAAATATAAGGTGAACTTGCCACACTGGATCTCCACTTTAGTACTCCTCAACTGAGTCACTTTATGTTTATCCTTCCAACATTTTAACAGGACCTTCAAGACCAGTGTTTTCTAAACTTGGTCAGTCATTCAAATCATCTCCTTCATGCTTTGGATTTTCTAGGTCTGTGCTTAAAACAGAAAAACTGGACTTTTAACAGGCCCAGGTAATTGTAATGACTAGCATATATCGGAAAACTGCATCAATCCTAAAGACCGATGTAGTAGCATTGCACATCCCAGCTAACAAGTCAGGTGAATTAGGATTATACACATATAGGATATTGAGTTTTTCTAGCTCAGATTGGCCACTCATGAAGGTCATTGTGGATTGTAAAACAGAAGTATGTATATTGCATTGAAAATGGAGAGAGAAGAATAGTTTCTGCACTCAGGGGGATGTTGCTACAATAACAGCTGCTTCTTCAGACCTTCAGCTAAGTCAGCTGCACCCACCTGAGCCTTGTATTGCTTTTGTAGACAAAAAATAGAAGAGATGTACATCTGAATTTAGATATGCAGGACCGTGACAGAATATGTAGGTTTGCAAGTAGATCAAAACAATCTAATGAGAGAAAGAGCTTGGATTGAGGGTGCCCATGGGTCACAGGGAAGACGGGCATCCTGTATCTAGTAGACATGTCTTCGTATTTCATGATTTTTGTCCTGAGATCTGAGTTTGTCAGGATGTCCTTTATTCATAATTTTTGCAATAAATTACAAAATTCCTCTGCTAAACTATTTTTCAAAAAATTTTTTGTGGTGGCACTGGGGTTTGAACTCAGGGCCTCGTGCTTGCTCGGCAGGCACTCTACCGCTTGAGTCACTTTGCCAGCCCCCTATTTTTCAAATTTTACTAGATGCCTTATATTTCTATTTGCTAAATCCAGCTATCCTACCATAGAGCCACAATTATCTTTGCAAATTTGCAGAAATTTTGGGGAGGGCATTGAATTGTCCATAAATGGCAAACAGTGTTCCAGATAATCTTATCTGGATTATTTAGGGCAAGGTGATTTCAGTTGATGTTGAGGTTACAATTACAATCGGCTAGTCAAATCCAGCTTATATTAAGGGTCAACTGGAAGCTATACAAATCATGTCCAGGCTACATACCTAGAACTTTTTTTTATATGATGTGTTGTGGAATCCAGTCTCAGCATTGTAAAAATTTGGCAGAGGATCCTAAAGTGAAACCAGGAATGAGAACTACTTGTCTGTAGAGAGCCATCCTTTGTGAAGCCTTAAGCATATACAGCTATGATGGGCAAATGTAAAAGAATGGGGCCTTACATGGAAAGGGGAGTGGTGAACTCCAGTGAGAGGACTGGTTCCATTGGGGTCTGACAAACTTCTGGGATGCTGGGACCTGACATATATGTTAACCAGAAATATATGTTAACCAGAAAATTATTTCATTCTTTCCTATTGTATAATTCTACAGAAAACAGGGAGAAAAGCCAAGTGTCTCCTGTCTCCACTGTGTTAGGGTTTAATCAAAGAAATGGACCAATAGGAATTATGTAGTAAGAGATTTATTGAAAAGAATTGGTTTGTATGATTGTGGGGGTTAGTAAGACAAGATTAAAATCTAAAGGAAGTCCAAACTCCATGGAGCTGAATATCAGGAAGGATGAACTTTGGGACATGAGCTGAAGCTGCTGCCATTGGCAAAATTTCTCCTTCAGGGAAACCTCAGCTCTGCTCTTAGGAACTTTCAACAGATTGAATGAGGCCACCCCAATTGTGTTGGCTAATCTCTGTTACTGAAACTGATGTGAACTCTAATCATGTTTACAAAATGCCTTTGCAACAACACATAGACTGGTGTTAGGCTGAACAACAGGCTAACCTAAAACATCACACCCACTTCATACTTTCAGTGGTACCATGAATTGAACTCAGGGCTTTGCACTTTTTAGGCAACTACCCTACTACTTGAGCCATACCTCCAGTCCCCATTTAGTACTTTTAATCCTTTCTTAAAAGTCAGTGGTGACTGCTAGACTGTAACTCTTCACAGCAGAAAGAGGAAGTAGATTGAGTCATTTTAGCCAAAGTGACTTATTGTTACTTATTGTTACTAATCAGTGTGACCCAGGAATGTTGGGGAGACTCAGACTTGGCACTCATTTTCTCAATTGGTTGTGGAAAGATGCAAGGGTAGAAAGAGAGACAGGAAAGGAAATGAAGGACAAAGAGCCAAGTTCCTGCCCAGAGCCTGTGGACTTGAGAGGAAACAAGTACACAAAAGAAGCTAGAGCTCCATTTATAATCTTGGTTGAGCAGTTGGGTGTGAGGCCTCAGTTGCTTCTTATTTAAAATGTACTTCTGGTTCCTTTAATTCGCAGGTGGTGCTAATGAAATTGAGGTTGTGAGTGTGATTTTTCTGAGTCATTTAGCTTTAGGGTTTCACAAGAACAGATTGCACCCCAACCCTGTAGAGTCCTCTTAAAAACTGCCACAGCTGCTGGGTGTGGCAGAATGCAAAGTTTATTCCTATTACTGAAAAAAAAAATCTCTCTCAAATTCACAGCCTCATTATGTACAGTCTTTGCATCGTGATTTGGCCTTGGGCCAAGAGTGAGGAGACACCAATGCCTGTGTCTGGCTCAATCATCAGGTAGTTGTGCCTCAGTTTCCTCATCAGCAAAATGGTGAAAGTGCTTAAATAGGACAGAAAAGTCATCAACTCTCTGAACCTTGAGATTCTGTGTTTGCATATTCTCAAAATAGAAGCATTTGGTAGCTTTCTCAGCTGAATCCCCTTACATAAGGCTAGGGCAGTCTGAGAGACGAATTGGGTAAATGTTTTTGGAGATATTTGGTCCTGGGATTGTATCATTAGGACTTGTAAAGCATGTCTAATTTACCTAATGGATTATAATGTCTTGGAAATGGCCATAGTGATCTATTTACACTGAATGCCTGAGTGCACAGACTATTTGTATAAATAAGCAATTATGTTCCCTGATGTAAGGTTATTTGTGGTCTGCAGATCAGTTGCCAGCTGCCTTTAGTCTATAGTGTTAATTTGGGTAGTGATTATATCCTGCACATTATAAATCCTCAAATAATCATTATGAATAGCAGCTGCTTGAGTCTTGGTTGTTTTTACCTAGATCTAAAGGCCAGCCTAAAACAAATCTCATGTTTAAGATGGGAAGTTATATGGAGGAGTCCAAAAAACATTCCCAGATCTATTTTATGTGCAGTGTTGAACATGACCTGATGTATGTTTGTGTACTTTTCTTTTTCAGGAAAGGAATGAGAAAACTTAGATTGGAAACACAGTCAATGGCAGGGACCACATCTGAGTGTATTTTTCTATTTGTTGTTACATTTCTCTTCAGCCTGGGATTTCCAGTGTCTGCAACTTGTGGCCATACATTATCAGTAATCCTTCTTTACTGTCTGTAGTATTACCCAGAGATGTGATGGAGACCTTTGCACATCTTTATCATAGGAGACAATGCAAAATTCTTTCCTCCTTTATCTGACTGGCATATTGTAAATATATGTCCTGATCTAACTGGAAATAAGCTTATTCCAGGGCTGTCAAATTCACTTCTGACTTCATTTAGACCTTTGGGCATTTATCATTCATGACATTCTCTTCTCCCATTTTCTCTTGCCAGTACCATACATTATTGATAAATGATTTATTCACTCACTTATTTACTGTCTGTCTTATTTCAAAAGGATCTTAATTTTTATAAGCATGTAATGATAAAGGACAAATAAATTTAATGTAAGAAATCCAAGTAAAGGGAAAATGGGTAAGAAAAATGCAATGAAGTCAGAAGTGACTTTAGACCAAAGGGGGCATATCATAAAGTCCTATACTTGGTCAGAGGTGGGCTACAGTTTGGCCTTAAATCTTTTAACAACCACTGGGAAGGGAAGCATGACTTGAAAAAACTTCACAGAATCAATTTGACAAAAATCAAACCAGTCTGATACTGAAGTAAAAGAAAAACCCACTTGTGTTATCATAGAGAGGACATTATGAAATGTGATAAAAGGCACTTTGATAATATTCTTACACTCCATTATTGAGAATGTAGGCGTTTTACTTGCCATATAGCTTCTGCATTAATATTACCCCTCATTTATATTAGGACCACCACATCTGTGCCCTTTGAGACCAGTTGTGGAGAGTGATTGGTCCTTAACTAACAGATGACTTTTCTCATCTCTTTTGCTCCCCCATAAACTCATGCTGCCATTTATTTTTTCCAGGAATTGCTACCATTTCTTTTAGTGTTCCCCAGTCCCTAGTTTGTGTTCTTCTTAGACAATCCTTGCAGGATGTCTATATCCTATAGTTCTATATTACTGTTATAACAAATTAGACCTAACAATGCAAGTTTATTAATCTTACAGTTCTAGAGTTCAGAAGTTCTGTTTGGATTTAGACTAAAAACAAAGATTAAGGAGGGCCTTGGAGATTCTAGGGGAAACTTTTCTTGCCTTTTCCAGCTTCTATGGCCACTTGCATCTCTTGGCGTCTGCCTTCTTCCAGTACGTCATGTCATTTTGATGTCTGGCCTTGTGATTACACTGGGCCACCTGGGTAATCTAAGGAACGCCCTCCAACCAAGACCCTTAATCTAATTTCATCTGCAAAGTTCCGTTTGCCATGTAAGATGACACATTCACAGATTCCTGGGATTAAAATGTGGATATCTTGGGTTGGGGTGTACATTACTCACCACATAAGAGAAGTGGTAACTGGAGGAATGGGCTGTGTGCAGTACTATGTTACATGAGCTTGTTCAGTAAGTGTATGAAGTGAGGGTCCAGGCAGGAAATTTGGGCAGTGCCTCAGATTCAGTAGAGGGAATTAGGTATGGGAACCTCTTTACCTAGAGAATACATAGCTGAAAGCAAGGGAAGGTGAGACCACTCAGAGAGTAATAGCAGGAGGAAATGGTGTTACCAGAGTTGGGGTCACCAGGCTGGATCTGAAAACATAAAGGAGGCCTTGTCTGGCAGGAGCTGAGATCATGGAATATGCAGAGCTACCATTGGAGATGCTGCCTCTTGGGAGAAATGAAGAGGGAATACCGTGCTTTCTCCCTCTTCCTCACTGCCTGTCTCCCACCAGTGCCTTCTGTTTATGGCTAAACTAACCAGAAGCTAGTAGGCAAAAGAATATGAATGCTGTTGTTGGCAGGGCCCTGTGAAATATTGCCCAAGAGAGGAGCAGCAGGCAATGGATGTGAGATCAAACTGGTGACGGTCTGCACTGCTCATGTGGTGAAACAGTGCATATGAAAAACAGGAGGCAGACATCCAGTATGCCTTTAGGTCTGTCTACAAGCACTGTCTGTCAATTTAGTACGAAAGAAAAAAGGTGTTTGAGTATATGTGATGGTGGGTGGGAGTAGAAGCAACTGATTGACGCTTTGGTAGGATTTCCCCAAGGAAGATCTGAAATGATTTTCAGCCACTTAGAAAAGAGCAAATGCTCTTTTCTTTATGAAACTGAATGGATGATTGTTCCCTCTGCTTTTTCATCCTCCCTTTTCTCCCTTTCCCCTCTGGCTCCCTCTTTTCCCTTCTCCTGTTCCCTCCCTCCCCTCTTTCTTTCCTGCCTCCCTTTTCTCACTTCCCCATGTGGCCTCCTTTCTTTCTTCCTTCCTCCTCCATTACCCCTCACTCCTTACCCTTTTCTTGTATTCATTTAAAACACAGCTTTTTATCAGTCAACACATACATTTTTATTCACAATACCTGTGAGTGACAGGTTCCTCCGTCTTACCTTGTCTACCATTGTGTTGATTGACTATAGTGCTCTTAAGACCAGGGACTTCAGAATTATTTCATTAGCATCACATTTTTTTGTACTTTTCTTAAGGAACATTTTTAGGACCGCTCCTAGGATCCAAATCAATATGTGGTATTGAACCTCCTTTAATCCCAGTTATCTGTATTCCTCTCTATCTTCTATTTCCTGTCATTTCCCTGGACACACTTTTATTTTGTCTTTATGAGATCTTAGCTCATTGGCCTTAGGGGGCCACTGTTCCGCTCATATGGAAGGCTGTATAGCCAACAATTATGATGCTAATTCTCAAATAAAAGAAGCCCACAGCATAAGACCGTGTGCTTCTGCTGAGATTCTAACCACTGCTTGACATCACTGTACACATACCTAAAAGATTTGTGCTGAGGGGAAATGAGGAAAATATTTTTCATAAAAGATGAGCTTCTGCTGGGAAGAAATTGAGACTATAAATGCAGTCAGCCTGCATTTGGTAATATATAGAGAAGTTGATTATTAGTTTTGAGACCACAGGAATAGAACATTGAATTAGTCACACTCCTGAGCATCAGTACTGCTGTAACAGAGAGGCCACACAACACAGATTCATAATCCAGATTTCCTAGGATCCAATCCACTTTCTAGCCGTATGACCTTGAGCAAGTTACTTAACTACTCTGTGCTTCAACTGTAAAATAGGGATGATAGTGGCAGTTTCTTCTTAGCTCTGTTGAGAGAATTAAGTAAGTCAGTGTAAAGAGCTTAGAGCAATGTTGAGAAGTTAGTAAGAGCTCTGAAAAAATTTCCCACCTTTTTATTTGTTCTCCTTCTTTCCTGACAGCCATTTCTATAGGTAACTGTTTCTAATGTGTTTGTGTTAAGTATACATATATACATATATATGTATGTATTTTTGAAATATGTAATGTGTATATGTGTATATATATATGTCTGTGTGTTTGACTTGGCTTCAGTCTACACATTCTGCTGTTTCTTATTTTTATACCCAAGGCTGTACTTTAGTAATGGATACAGTTGTCTATATTTGCATCTAGTTTATTACTTTCACATACCTTGTAACATTGGCCCAGTGATTCTCATGTAAGTTGCCTTCAACTCCCAGCTACGGACAATTCCACGGCAACCATACTTGGACAGAAAGTAGGATCACAGGTCATATAGGGCATTCATAATCTTACTAGGACTATGCCAGGTTGCTTTCCAATATGACTGCAGCAGTTTGTACTCCTATCAATAGGGCACAAGAGGTCCTGATTTGTCACAGCTTCCCTATCAGTAGACATTAAGTACTGTTCCTAATTAGGTGCAATTTGGTTTTCGATTTTCTGATTATTTGTGACACTGTAATCTGTTCTTTTGGTTTTTCAATAAATATATTTCCTCTTATGTGCATTATTTGTGGACCACAAGCTTCTGCTTCCAGGTATGGTTGAGTGCTTGCAGGAGACTGATGTTTCCATCAAAGATTACAGGATTTAGAAAAGGTAGAATAAAAATATTTTTTAAAGGTATTGGAGAATCTGTGAGTTTAGGGACAAGATCTAAGGATAAAGTGAAGTTAGCAATGTTCTGCAGCCACTTTTTTTTGTTTTTTTGTTTGTTTTTGCATTTCTTTTTTTTTATTGGGGGGAGGGGTTCCAGCATAAGCCAGAAAACCTGCTGGACAAATTCCAAAAGAGCTGTGACACTTATGTTTTTGCATTTCAAACATCTGCGCTCTGAAGGGAGAAAGAAAGATTGTGTTTGCACAGACAGCACAGTAGATTTGGGACTGTCTTGAGTAGAGCTTACCAGGTTCTTAGACCAGCCAGTTTCCCTGGAAAGGAGAAAGGAAGGGAGGGGAGAGCCCAGAATAGAAAGTACAGAAACCTGATTATGGAGGAAGTACCCTGTACCCTGTTCCCTTACCATAACTCCTACCTCTATCTTCATATGGATCCTAGAGTAAGAATGGAGAAAAAAAGAGATGAATCTGAGTACATTGGATTTACTTTTATAGGAAGAGTCCAGAAGGACAATAAGAACCTACAATGGGCCAGGCACCAGTGGCTCATGCCTGTAGTCCTAGCTACTCAGGAGACAGAGATCAGGAGGATCAAGGTTCAAGGCCAGCTTGAGCAAATAGTTCCTGAGACCCTATCTCGAAAAAATCCTTCACAAAAAAGGGCTGATGGTGTAGGCCCTCCTTCCACAAAAAAATAAAAAAGACTCTAAAATGGTAACAGCTGCTTGATAAGCCCAGGCAGATGGATCCTAGACAGCTAAGAAAATCATACATGTATGGGAATAGTAGAATGACTTTCTTGAATACCACGTGGTACCCAGCACTGCAGCCACTTTTTATCTTTGGGGTATTTGGCAATTCTAGGTGTGGGGCAAGAGGTTGAAAACCTGGGAGTGTGCTCTTGCAGAGAGCTCCTACTAAGTGGGAGAGAAATCAGCCATCTAGTGGGGCTTAAAAGGCAAAATTTAGATCCTTGAAGGGTCAGAATGTTTTTGATAAGGGAGGGGGTGGAGAAATGAACTCAGCACACTTGCCAGTTTCTTTCCAAGACATTTGTTAAATACTGGTGCTAAGTGGGCAGATTGCTAAGAAAATTTCCAAAGTGAAGGTAAAGTGTCCATTTTTCACCAGACCATTGGATTAAGAAGATGGTATTAGACTTCTAGACATACCTAGAGAAGAGTACCTGATGAACACAATATGTTTCCACACGGAATTCCTAGGGTGCTACATCCTAGATGTAGAGGTGTGACAGAAGTAATCAGAGCCTTGCCTAAAACTGTCATTCAGCCTTCACACAGCCCAGTCCATGATTGGATTATGCTATGTAGCCACTAGGAGGAATATGAAGAAGAGGAGAAAAAGAAGGAAAAAGAGAAGGGAATGAGGGGGAAGACAAGAAAATAGTCTAGAAATAGAATTTCATGTCTTTGTTTCAGCTTTCTACTTCTGAAAAGATATAAGTCCCTCTGAGACAGCCCTTTTCATTTCTACTCCATGTCTTTACTTCTTCCCTTTCTCTTGCTTTAACTTTTCTAGAGATAATTAAGAGTTGAGAGCAGTGTAATTTCAGCTTACATCTTTTTGAATGCAAAACTTCATCATACAGTTTTGTTAAGTATAACATGAGGTCCTAAGCCATAATTCCCAAGGCTTGTGAAATCCTGATGGAATTGATAGAATCTGAAACAATTGTCATTTTAAAGATGCACAAAAATTTAGTAGAAATGTGACTATTCTTTTGGGGTAGACATCTTCCTTTGTTCAGAGAAAGTAACTAAATAGACACTTTAACTAAATACAAGCACAAAAGTAATTGTCCATTTGGGGATAACTGAGAAGAAACTATTAATCTGATTCTAATGGTTTGGATGGTTTGATGCTATAAATTATTTTTTACAGCTGAATGAAGTATGTTTCTGTGGGTGCTTTTTTCTAAGAAGAAATGCTTCTATTCTAAGTATGACTTTAGATATTGCTACATGAATAAATTGGTTTTTGTTTTAATGGAAAGGTGCATAGGGATGTATGTACACATGTATCTTGTTTTAGTGCTGATAAACCAGAAACTGGGCTGAAATAGATAGCAGGAGAGACAAATAAATCTAGTCTTCATCATACACTGACAGAACCATTATGTGAAGAAAAGGAATTATTCTAGGCAAAGTTCAACTTGGACTACCTTGTGGTTGAACTTCTTATATGGCCACTGGAGTGAAAGCTCAGGTGCTTTGTGGAAATTATAGGTGGAAGTTGCCAGTCCTCTTAAGGTAAAAGTCACCAGGGCCTGGAGCTGGCACAATGTCACTTTTGCTACTTTGGTCAAAAAACCAAAACTAGACTAGATTGAAGATGTAGAGGAATATTCTCTACCTCTCATCATAGGATTTATGTGCATAGACAGGAAGAAGAGGAATTGCTGGCAGCTGACTTGGAGACAACTTTTACAGTCCTAAGTGAATGACTGCAAGACTGCATATCTCAGACTTCAAGAAATGAAGTGATGTTGGGCAGATGAATTCTGATGTCCTTGGCTTTAGGGGCTTATGAGTGAGGTTATAGGGGGTGCAAGAGGAATTAAGTCAGGTCCTGCCATGTGGAGCTAGACAAGGGAGCTGGTTCTGCAGGGGACTTCATGAGAAGAACCTATACAGGATGCCAGCTTTATATGTTCCAAGGGGTCACCTTTCATGTGGAAACAAAGTAAGTGGTCCCTTCTAGGAGCAAGTGGGCTCTGAAAAGTACCATCTCCAGTAATAGATATAAATTTTCCTTTGCCTTATCTTCTGACATTGACAGTAGTCATGTCTGAAAAGGGCAGTGGAATTTTTGCTTCCTAGGACAGAGACAAAGGAAGGCATTTTTCATACTTAAGAGATGGTAATAGGAGGCAGATGAAAACAAAAAAACCTCATTCTCAGCACATAGATAAGATTTTCTTGGCATCTTCAGGAATATTTAAGGAAGAAAGAAGTCCCCTCCATCCACAAAAACACTAAAATGCTTGTTAGAGGAGCAGATGTGTGCAATTATTGCATACTTTGCAATTATACATTAATATCATCTAGATGATTTTGTAATTATAGGTAAGTATTAGTTTCCCATGGTTGCTGTAGCAGACCAGGTTGTTTCAAACAACCTGGTTTAAATTAAATTAATTTTATCATAGTTCTGCAGGCCAGAAGTGTGAAGTAAAGTTGTTAGCAGGGTTGACTCCTTCTGGAGGTTCTGAAGGAGAATCCATTCCTATGCCCCTCTTCTGACTTCTGATGGCTATAGGCAGTTAATGGTATTCCTTGGATTATAGACACACCACTGCCTGTACCTTCACATCTTCTCCTTTGTGTGACTTCTCTCCGTCTCTTATAAGGCACTTGGCGGCATTGCATTTATGCTCACTAGTGTGGCTAGAACAATCTCATTGCAAGAGCCTTAATTATATCTGCAAAGAGTTTTTCCCCAAATAAGATCACATTTATAGGTTACAGGTAAATCATGTCTTTTTGGGGGGCTAGGCCACCATTCAACCTATTTCAGCACATAAACACAAGTAATTGTTCATACTGAACTTTTGAAGCTAGATATTGACATTCCTATCGTATGTGTGCTAATTTGGGGGTGCACAGTTGAAAGCATTTATAAGTTACAGATTACTAAAATAAATGGAGGTGATGTATATATTTTTGGGTGTATATGCCAGAGAAATTTCTAAGGTTTAGATGTCATATCTATGAAAGTTTCTCAAATCCTCAGGATCTCATACTCCTTCCTTTCTGTCTTATCTTGAGAGAGAAGAAAAGTGGATGAACAATGAAAAAAGCTTACAAGAAGATTAAGAAGAGGGAAATGAAAATAGAAAAGAAGACTTTAAACAGGGAAAAGAGAGAGGAATTCATAGTTTACTTAGCTTAATAGTTTGTTGATAACCCATTGCTGTTTAATTATTTATTTCATTTCTATAATGTAGTATCTTACTCTCTAATGATATTCTGTCCATATATTTTGCTTCACCCAGGTAGGTTCTGTAGACCGTGAATGCAGAAGCCAGATCATAGTATTCTTCTCAGTACCTAAGAGAAATTTAGGTGTGTGGTCAGATTGGAAACCAAGGGCCCAGGAAGTGAAGAATACAGGTAGCTCAGATCCCCCTATATCCCTAGAAGAAAAGCTTCCTTAGACTGCTCCAGCCTAAATATTATATGCCCTCCTCAAGGCATCTGCTCATTCTACATTATCAATTCAGTCATGATAGCACTCATTCAAAAGTTTCTGTTTTGACCTTCTGTTTTGGCCCCATTTATATTCATATATTTGCTTGGTATGTCTATCTTTTTAAAATTTGTTGAGGCATCCACTGAACAAACATTTTTAACATTGCGGCTGTGTGCCAGGTCCTGTAAGGGAGGGCAATGATTCAGAGAGGGGGGATAAGACATGCCTTGCATACAAGAGGCTCACAGACACCTAAACAGTAATGATTGATGTGATGGTGTTAGGAAGAGACACTGGCAATGAAGAGCCCACGACCTCCTTTAGCATTAGGGATTCAGATAAGACTCCTTGGGATAGAAGTGGGGAGTGAGCAAAGGACATTCTTGGCAGAGGAGATGACAATAACAAGGGTATGGAAGCAGAGCACCCCACTTGGAGGGCGCAGGAAACAATAAGCAGCTTTCCTTATCTAGAGCCAATAGTGAAAGACATGGCGAGATGTGAGGAGGATGGGATTCACTGAGGCCAGATTTTAGGGAGTCCTTGTCTGCCCCATGGAGGAGCTTGGACTGCATGCTTATGGCCATGAGGAAGGGTGAGTGGGAGAGGACATGGTTCACTTTGCATTTTAGAAAACTCTATGGCCACATGGTTTTGAGGCTAACAAGCCAGAGATGGGAAGGAACATGCAAAGTGATGTGGGACTGCATCAAGGCAGGAGTGGCAGAGTTGGAGAGGAGAAGATTCAAAAATACACTTAGAATGTGCAGTTGGTACATCTGTGTGGGTGGCATATCTGTGTATGGTTTGAGGGATCAAACATGGAGGTGAAGATGTAGGAAACAGAGAACTACTGAGGGAATAATTCCAAGGTGGTCTGGGGGAGATGGCTCAGGAACAAGGCAAGGAAGTTTGCTTTGAATGGGAGAGTCAGCTCTGCCTTGGAGTACTAGCCTCATCCTTTCTCCTGCCTGGGCTTCTGGTTTGAGATATTGGGTAGACTCAATTGTTTGCCCATAGAAGCCCAAGTTCTGTCTTCCTTGTAAATTAGGATCTGCTGTTGTATAGCCACATATTATTTGTTCTGTTTGCCCTCAGTTTTCAGAATGGGGACACATAAATAGAAGTTTTGGGGAAGTTTCACTGTCAGCCTGTGTGATTTGGTTTGGATCTCTTGGGAGGATAGGATAGGATGAGGAGAAAGTTGGCAAAATGTGGGAGGAGTGCTTACTTATAGTTTCATTCCTATGTGGAGATAGAGTTTCTGTAAGTGTACTGTGGGGAATATGAAAGAAGGATGTCTGAATAGTCATCAAAGTTGGGTCTGAAGTTGATTCCAGGAGTTGTGCTGCTGAGCCTGGGATTCAGAGAACCAAGGAAGGCAAGGTCATGGAACCCTAACTTGAAGAAGTACATGAGAGTGGGTAAATACAGTGTACCATAGACTGGTAGTGGGCTTTGCCGTATCTTTGGCATGTAATACATAGACAGCAAAGATTGTTTGCTAGATGTAAGATAGCAAGGACACATAATGGTATGGACAGTCCCTAAGTATGCCATCATTGGGCGTTATCAATGTGGTCTGGGTGGTCCTCTTCTGTAGTTATTGGAGAGAGCTCCAGTATTATTCAGAGATGCTCTGCAAATGGGAGAGATGCCTTGATTCTGTGATGTTCCAGGAATAACTTAGGGTGTAGCCTTTGAAGCATCCTTGTCTATTGTATCATTTAGATCAGGGCTGGCACAGAGATTGGCAGCAAAGATTTGGACTTGGTTTTTCCTTCTAAGTTAGGGGAGAGAAGTAACACTGACTAAACTGAGCTTAAGTTCCCTCCAACCATTATTAATAGAACAGGAAAATGAAACGTTTTGGCTTTAAAGTTGTGCAATTCAAAAGGACTCTTAAAATTTGTTAAAAATAATTTTAGCCCCGTGTCATGAATGTACTATTTGAACAGCAATTACCAAAGTCAAGATTAGAATAAATGTATGTTTAAAGAACATTAGTGAGCTTTACTGCAATTTCACAAACTTAATGAGTTTATTTCATAAGAAAGGGCTTTCAAAGAGGTTTAAACTTTTTCAAAGTGTCTCTAAGCTTTAGGAAAATTGTTTAGGTTATTTATTGATTGTTTAAGGGTACTTAAGTCTTACCCCTCAAGTCACTTGTGTGTATGGAAATAAGTAAATTTTTAATGACTCACCTTATTCCATTAGTTGAGATATTCTGATAAATTTAAATAATACATCCAACTATTCACAATGAAACTGCAGTTAATCTTAGGAGATTATATATACACACATATATGGAAATATTTGTACAAAAAGAAGCAGATATAAAATAAACCCTTTGTTTAAAGGTAACAAGTATAGTCAAACTGTAGGGACAGAGACTTATTTGGAAGACTAATGTTTTATCCCTAAGCTCACGGCACATTTTCATTCTGGTTAACTTGGCACAGAACAGTATCACTTCTGAGTATTATTTATTGTGTGTTCTCTGAAGAGATCACTGTATTAAGCAAGATAGATGAGCTGGAATTTTATATCAGCTCCAATTCCTGTTGTCAAGATACAGTGTTTTCTTACTGGAACAACATGATTGCCATTGTTGCATGAAGGGCATTTGGCAGAGCCATAGAGACCTGTGCTTTCTGGTGAATTTGCATAATAAAATTCTTATTGCATTATGGTTCAATGAAGGGGAAAGTATGAGCCTAATTTGATTCAACATTTATATACTAAAAGTTTCTGAAATATGTCTCCTCTATATTGTCAATTCTTATTTTCACACACAAGTGGTCTGACCTTCTCTACAGCACAGATGTAGAGCTTAGACATACTTTTCCTTAAGTCAAAAAAAAAAAAAAGAAAAGAAAAGAATATTCCCATATAAACTTCATGACTTGGTAAACTTAAGCTAGTATGCATATTCTTTGCTTTAGATTGCCAGGGCTTGCTAATATTGTTGGATGTTATGTGTCTGTCATTGAAAAATAAATGAGTTCCATCTTTTTATGGACTCACCACAACCAGCTCTGTTCTGCTTCATTAGAGTGCCTTGCCTCTTTCCACAGCTGTCTGAATGTTTAGCCTCAGCCTATACACAATTTATCTCCATATACATGAGCTGGTTGAGTTAGCAAGCATCTGTCATTCTATGAAGACCCTTCCATGGTTTGAATGTGTTCCTTTCAAAAATTAGATGTTGAAACTTACTGGCCAGTAAAGATGGGGCTTTTAAGAGGTGATTAAGCCACAAGTGCTCATCTTCATGACAGAGATTAAGGCACTCATGAAAAAGAGGCTTCATGCAGCATTTAGCTTTCTTGTATTTCTACCTTCTACCATGTGAGGACAAAAGCATTGCTTTCCTCTGGATGATGTAGCCCTCACTCGACAACCAAACCTACTGGCGACTTGATTTTGGACATCCTGTACTCTGGGACTCAGAAATAAACTGTTCATAAATTACCCAGTCTGTAGTATTTTGTTTTAGCAACACAAATAGATTTTGACAGGCTCCTTATTATTCTAGGTTCCTCAATGAACACCTAAATTTGGTAATATGTATCATATCTTAAATATGTCTCACAAGTATTTTTGTTTTTTTTTTTTTTCTCTTGTGTTTGCTTATCTTTATCCTGTAACAGGGACTCTTTCAGCATGGTTTCATGTTCATTGGGTTTAATCACTTTTGTTGATTTGTCTGAATGCTTTGAAGAAGTTAACATCTTTGCACAGCTAATTAATCCTTTTAACTATCCATTAAAATTGAGTTTCCTGATCTAAAAATCCAAAACAACAAGTACCAATACTCCTTTCCTTTGAACCCAACCAAGATTGTTGTGCATTGAGTATTTATGAAGGAGGGTCAGACCATATTTATAAGATTTTATAGCTAGTAATACCATATCTTAGGTCCCTAGAGACTCATTTCAAGGCCTCTTTTATATATATTTTTTTTCTGGGTGAGTACAATGTACTTTGTACTTAACATATTCTGGAAATATAATTAAATACCCTCAGTGTTAGACTTCCTTTTCTGGTTCCATATGTAAGCAGGTTGGAAGTCACCACTTTGTCCTAACAAGTGAATGCCAGACAGACTGACAAACCAACACTTCTTGGCTCTGTGAGGGAGGTCAGGAGACAGGAAAAAAATTACTGCCCTGAGACTAGAAAGAGAGACCTGGGGATTATAGTTTATCTGAGCAGAGACTCATGATGGGAAATTACCTTAAGAGCCAGTGCTGACATAGGAAAACTAGGACTGTAATTGAGAAATTGCTAGAGGCTCAGTTTAGACAACTCTGAGTGCCAAAAACTCTGGGGGGACCCAGTTATAGGAAGTTAGAGAAAAAAATGTCCTGTGCTTCCAATAGCAGAAGTTTGGGGGTGGGAAGTGGGGGAAAGCAATTTGGAAATATGTCAAAGCACTCTGTTTTTCTTAACAAGCTCTTCCCTCAGGAGAAAGTATTTACTAGAACTTAACCTGATTGAGTTCTATCAGAGCAGAAATGATCTGGAGGGAAGGAAAACATCCAACTCCACCCAGTTCTAGCCATCTTGCTCCTACCTAGTGTGAGAAGACTGGGGAATACTCGTGTAGTTAATAGCCCAGAGATATATAAGCTCATAAAAAGACTGACACGCAATTACTAAACCATAGAATGCTTCCCTTCCCATACCTTACCACTATTTATAGAACTTTCCTTTTCTTAGTACATCATATATGGCTATTAAGAAAACCATGAGTAACTGGATGTGGTGGTGCACACCTGTAATCCCAGTACTTTAGAGGTGGAGGCACCAGGTTGGGAATAAAAGGCCAGCCTGAGACTACGCCAAGAAACCAAAGGCTGGAATGTACAGCACTTGCTTAATACACACAAAGCCCTTGGTTTGATCCCCAGCAGTGAAAAAAGATGACAAGGCATTCTAAAAATCAAACAACACAACAATGACAACAAAAATCAACCAATCAAATAAACCCCAAAACAACAGCAACAATAAGACCCCCAAAATATAAAGCGACAGAATAGGTGTCAGAACCAGGTATGGCAAGAATATTAGAATCATCAGACTAGAAATTTAAACAACAGTAGTTAATGTGCTAGTACTGTATTGTCAAAAGGAGGCAGCATTCAGGAGCAGATAGGCAATGCAACAGAAAGATGAAAATCCTAAGGAAGAGCCAAAACAAATGCTAGAGATAAAAGACCAAAAGAAAACACTGTAACAGAGATAAAGAATGCTTTCAATGGGTTTATTAGCATATAGGCATAGCTGAAGGAAAAAATTTTCTGAGCTTGAGGATATCTCAATAGAATCTTCTTAACTGAAAAACAAAAACAAAAAAAAGATTGAGAACAAACAATATCTAAGAACTGTTATACTTCAAAAGTTGTAACATATACATAATAGAAATACCAGAAGGAGAAAAAATGAAAGGAATAGAAGAAACATACAAAGCAATAATGGCTGACAATTTTCCCCAAACTAAAAAACTCAAATTGAAAAATAGCTAAACCTCACAGACAACATATTCAGGAAGCTCAGAAACCACCAAAGAGAATAAATGCCAAAAATTCAAACAAAAGGTATATTATATGCATGTATGCAAATAACCCAATGAAATCCCTTTGTACAATTAATGTATGCTAGTAAAAATAAATTTAAAAACATAATAAAAGTCAATAGAAACAATAGCTAAAACAAAAACAAATATCACTTCAGTATTCATATCATGTTTAACCTTTAGAAAATCAAATATGAAGGAAAAAAATCCCTCCTGAATGAAGGCAGAGAAAACTTTGCTTATTAAAAAAAAGATTATATCTAATTTGAGCATTGATGGACTAAATGAAACAATTAAGATACAGAGATAAAAAACAGGACCAAAGTCCTGTTTCTAAAAGAAACCCATAAAAAATTAAAAGCAAATGATGGAGACTTATGTAGTGTATATTATATATTATGTACATATATGTATAATATATATATACTATATATATATAAAATGGAATACTATTCAGCCATTAGAAGGATGAAATCCTGTCATTTGTGAAAACACCAATGAAGGTAGAGGTCATTGTGTTAAGTGAAATAAGCCAGGTACAGAAAGATAAGTTCCACATGCTGTCAGTCATATGTAGAATTTAAAACAGTAGATCATAGAGAAGTTTAGTGTAGAATGAATGATGCTTACAAGAGGCTAGGGAGTGTGAAGCAGGGAAGGAAGGGATAGGGAAAGGTTGATCAATGGGTATGAAATTATAGTTAGATAAGAGAAATCTGGTTTTCCTTTGTACAGTAGGGTAAATATAGATAAGAACAATGTACCATATGTTTCAAAAAGCTATTAGAAAAGATTTTGAGTGTTTCTGCCACAAGGAAATGATAAACGTTTGAGGAGACAGATATGCGTACCCTGAATTTGAACATTAAACAGTGTATACACACAACAAAACATCACATAGTACCCTATAAATATGTGCAATTTTATGTGTCACTTAAAATGAATTTTTTAAAACGGAGAAGCACACATACATTTCAGCAACTTATTTTGTGAATGTTGGCTAGCTTATTCCCAAATTTATACGCAGAGGCAGAAAATCCAGACTAGCCAACACAACATTGAAGAGAACACAGCTGAAGGACTAATATGGACTTCAAATCTCTGTGTAAAGCTGTGGTAATCAAGGCAGTGTGGAACTGGTGAAAGAATACCCAATAGGTCAATGAGACAGAACAGAGAATCTAGAAATGGAGCATTAAATGAAGTCAGTTAATCCTTGATCAGGGAGCAAAGGCAATGGGATAGAGCAATGGTGTTCACCTCAATGAACGGTGTTGAAACAGCTTGACATCCACATTCATGCTGGTGCACAAACACACCTCCCCCCAAATTTAGACTAAGATCTTAAATTTTTCTCAAAAACATTAACACAATATACCTGAGCATGAAACAAAATGCTATACAAGTCCTAGAAGTTAATGTTGGAGAAAAGCCTAGATATTATTGAATATGCTGATGACTTTTTAGATACAACATGAAAGGTCTGAGACATGAAAGGTAGAATTGATAAGCTGGATTTTATTAAGTTAAAAACTTCTAAGGTTGGGGGGCAAGTGGCAGAGTGCCTGTCTAACAAATGTGAGGCCCTGAGTTCAAACCCCAATACTGCCAATAAAATAGGAAGTTCAAAACTTCTGCCTTATGAAAGACTTCCAAAAGAATGAGAAGATAAGCCATAGACGGGGAAAAATATTTCCAAAAGACAGATCTGATAAAGGATTATTACGCAAATGTATAAACAGCTCGAAAATCCCAACAATATAAAACAAATAACCCAATTAAAAAAGTGTCAAAGACCTTAACAGACAACTCATCAAAGAAGATACACACATGTAAACACGCAAATTAAGACAACAAGATACCCCCAATGACAATGTCAAATGCTGGTGAGAATGTGGAACAATGAGAACTCTCACTCATTGCTTGTGGAAATGCAAATGATAATAGATACTTTGTCAGATAGTTTGGATGTTTCTTACAAAAGTACATATTCTCCTTACCATATAATGCAGTAATTGTGCTCTTTGGTGTTTACCTAAAGAAATGGAAAACTTATATTCACACAAATGCCTGCATGTGGATATTTATAGCAGCTTTATTTGTATTTGCCAAAACTTGGAAGTTACCAAGATATCCTTCAGTAGGTGAATGAATAAATAAACTCTGATAAATTTAGGCAATGTAATTTTATTCAGCAATAAAATGAAATGAGTTATCAATCCTTGAAAGGGAGCCGAAGAATTTCAAACGCATATTACTAAGTAGAAGAACATAGTGTGAAAAGGGCACATATCATATAATTTCAACTATGCGACATTCCAGAAGAGGAAAAAAGTAGAGACAGTAAAAAGATCAGGGTTTGCTGGGGTGGGGGTGAGGGCAGGTGGGCAGGAAAGATGAATTGGCAGAATACAGAGGATTTTGGCGTAAGGGTAATATGAGGGTGGCTATAGGTCATTACACATTTGATCAGACCCATACAACATACAACACCAAGAGTGGTCCATAATAACAACTGTTCACTTCAGGCGATTATGTACTCACATAGGTTCATCAGTTGTAACATGTATGGACCATTCTGATGCAGGATGTTAATAGTGGGGCAGCATGCATGTGTAGGGACAAAACACACGTGGAAAATCTCTATCTTCCTATCGATTTTGCTATGAACTTAAAAAATAAAGCCTATTGTAAAACTCTATCCTAAAAATATTTAGTTTTCTTTCTAATTAGAAGAATTAGTCCAATAAGAAACTTCTTTAGGAAACAGATCCTTGAAAAATGACTAAAATTTTTCAAAAGTCTTCTTTTCTGCTTTCTCCCTTTCCAATGATCACATTAATGATTAGTACTTTTTAACCTGTTAGTATCTATCATGGGGTATCACACCTATTAGCAATCTGATATTTCGCTATCCATTTTATCATTGAAAAGCCTAGTATGAAGCAAAAAAAAAAAATCAGCTCATTGCTCTCAGATATCAAGGTCAGGAAATGAACTTGGAGAGTGATCAAAATTGGAATTAGAAGTAGATTTAGAGGCAAAATTTAAGCAGTGAGATGATTCAGCCTGGAAAGGGCTAGCAAGGACACTTAGGATATGTATCTGTAACTACATCTATATAAAATGCAAATGCTTTTCAAAACTCAAGACAATGCCAAAATTGCATTCGCCTATAAAGTTTGCACTGGCTCTGCCCTCAGGCATTCTTTCTCTTGCTTTCCATCATTTAAAATCCAATCTCACATTCACCTAGTCATTTGACCTTTTCCTGGAAAGGCGAGCATCCCACAGAGCCTGGGATGTGGTAGTAGGTGGCTCTCAACTGAGTTCCAAAGCCATGACAAAGCAGGGTAGTTGGGAATTATGGACAGAGCATCGGAAATGATTTGGGTGGACGGAGCCAGGGCATTTACCTGGATGTTTACTGGTGGGCAGAGTAAGCGAGAAGCTAGATAAAGATGGAGTGAGTCTTAGTTGCTCTCTCTCTTTGCATGTTTCCTCTTTACTCTTTCTCACCATTTCTGATCTTTAAGAACATCAGCTTACATATGACTCCCCCTTCCTGTGATCTCTGTGGCTTCCCTCTGCCATGTGACCTGTTTTGATGTCCCTTTTGACTTCTGTCTCTATGTCCTATGTGTTCACTGTGTTTTCCTCCAGCACCGAATTCTGGAATTTGATTAGCAGAGGTCATCTTTTCCCATCAGGCCAGTCTTAAGGATTGATTGCTCTAATTTTAAAGGAACACACTGCTAATTCAACTGATTTGGGCTGAGTGTAAGTCTTGGGTCACGTGGTACAAATGTGGTGAGTCATTCCATAGGGGCTGCGGGTGGACGTTTTTCCTCTGGATGGTGTATGGCTGGCAGGCCTATACATCTAGTAGCAGCCTAGGGCCATGTAGTTGTAAATGGTGAGAGGGACTCGGGTTTCCATACCAAGGCTTTCGCTTTTCTACCTTAGTGTTTCTACTGAAATGAAGTTGTATCGGTCAAAATTCTTCAGTTTACTTTTCCAAGGATGAAAAATAGCCTTTCCATATGTAGAGATTTTTCAGATGTAGCATACTCCGTAAAACAAAATGTCAGGGCCAAAAGGAAAAAAACAACCAACCCAAATAACAACAATAAACCCCCTAAAACTCATCTGTATCTGGGCGTGGTAGTGCAAGCCTGTGATCGCAGCACTGGGGAGGCAGAGTAGGAGGATCCTGAGTTTGACACAAGCCTGGACTTACAGTGAAACCCTGTCTTAAAACACACCCCCCCAAAAAAACCCCCTCATCTGTACTATAAACCATGAAAAATGATAGTTGAAAATTTAACAGCTTATTTGATTTCTCCTACTAAGTTCTCTTTTCTTCTGCTCTCATACCACAGTGCATTGGAGTTAGGATTCACAGAAAGAGACTTCTAAGTAAGGCAAGAGGAAAGAAGGTGGAAGACTTTTTTTTTTTTTAGTTTTAGGTTTCTAAGAAATTGGTTTTAGAACCATGGGCTGCCTTACTGGTATCTTGCAAATCAGTATGAGGAGCATCATGTTGTAACAATAGCACTGGGGCCAGAGCAGCGCTCATGCTTCTTAGACACACTCCTGCAGTTGGCACTGCTGCTGCAACAGGCTGTAGATGAAGGGTTAAATACTGACAAGGGTTTCCACTGTCACATGTGAAAAATGCCTTAATTTTTCATTGCTACACTTCAGATTAGGCCCAGTTTTATGTACAACAAATATTCTCAGGACATCATCATAATAAAAAATAGTAATTACTCCTGTCTATCGAATGCTGCCCTCATTTATTAAATATGTTTTATGTTCCGTATCTTTGCCACCTCACAAAAAACAGACAAGATGATACTTTACCCATTTTATAAATTAGGAGACTGAGAAGTCTTTTAAAGGCAAGCATACTTGTCTTAAAATGTCTCCCAGCTTGACATTTTGCTCTGCAGTTAGAAGAAACTACTGAAATGTATCAGGTAACAGCGTTGTTTAAGAGGTCTTTGGTCCATAGGCTGGAGGGGGAAGCTGAGTGAAGTAGAGAGCATAGAGGAAAGGTAAAAGGGGCATTACTTAATCTAGCACATTCCTTTAAAGAAGGCAACCTCTCTACTTATGTTTTTGCAAAATTTTCATTTATTTTCTCATTCTGAACCCAACAATTCTGTTGCTCAAGTTAATTATTCTGTTTTAGCTGACACAATTCACTAACTGCATTCTGTGAAGGGAATGATTGTAAAATAGCACATCCACAATTATAGACTGAACTTCCTGTAATTCAAAAGGGATTAAAAAAGAAAAGAAAAAAGGGAAGGGATGGGAAGGAAAGAAGGGAGGTAGGAGGAAGTGGAGAAAGGGGGAAGAAAGAAAGGATGGAAGGGGGTAGAGGGAGGAAGGAAGGAAGGGTTGACTTTATATTTATTTATTTATTCGTGTGTTTGTTTTTTGAGATAAGATCTTGCTATACAGCCTAGGCTGGCCTGGAACTCTGAATCCTTCTGCCTCTGCCTCCCAAGTACTGGGACCACACGTGTCTGCCCACCATACTGTACTGCAAGGATTGATTTTTGACTACACAGATTAACTGATTCATCCTCCTTTTTTCTTCAAAAGTAATTTGGAAAGATTTCATAACTCTTCAGATCATAAGAGGTCAGAAGCTCTAGGATTATGTTTGGTTCTGATCACATGATGTCACAAATGATAGGAAGTAGAACAAATCAATTCTTGTATAGCAGCAGTCCATCCATATGAGAGAAGAAGGGACACTAATTTTTTACAGGGAGATACTGAACACTTGGGGAGGAGAAGGATGGTTTGATTCCTTCTACAGGGGTAACTTAAAAGGGTTTCTCCCCCTACTGGGCTATGGAGAGCAAATTTCTATATGATGGGATATTGATGGGGGAGCAGAAGATAGGACAGATACATTATGGTCTTAATTTGATTCTCTTTTAGAAGTAAGGCATGGGAGTTTGATTTAGCAGGCCATATGCCACACTTGAGGTGTCCTCTTTGCCTTTTTTGGTGCTGACAACCACCTCCCCTCTGGTGATGCTATAACCTCATGGTATTTGTCCAGGTCTTTGTTTTCAGGGTCACACTGGACCTCAAACACTCCAGAGCCCTTGGCAATTTCTCTGTAAGTATCTCATACTCCTCCTTGCCAAGAGAGGATTCTTTAGGTTCTCTGGGATTTCTGTAGTGTGTATATGCATGTGTGTGTATGTGTGTGTGTGTGTGTATGTGTGTGTTTTCAATATGTTCAATATGGATGAATAGCCTTAGCAATATTTAACTTTATTGTAAGTTGTTGTGTATTTTTTGTAATTGTGATTTGGGTTTATTTATATCTATGCATTTGTTTATTTTTCTGAGAGATGATACTGTTCTTTGGAAAAATTCATAAACAAAATTGAACTTGTGTTACTCAATTCCTTTGATTGGAATATTGTTGACTTAAAAAGTAGTGGAAAGAGCAGAGAATATAACAGACGGATGAGAGTGGATGTACAGGAAGACAATTCTCACACTTGGTGAAGGTCTAACAAGTGATATTTCACGCTTCTACTAAACACTTTATTGATAAATGAACCATATCCAAACCATTCTGAAGTTTTGAGGAAGTCACCAAAGATAGAATAGCTTCACAGATGACTGTAATTTCATTTATCATCCTTGTCATTTGCTGATGAGTCCAGACATTTTTCAGACTTACTTTGAAAGTATGGTTTCTTCATCAGCATCTAGGTAATAGAGAGCAAACCAAGAGGGTGCTCACCTTCCTTCACGAAAATAGAACTCGAGAGAGATAAAAATTATTTTGTAACCTTTTAAAAGAAATAAAGTCTCATGAAAATGTCTCTTAAAATATGTAGTAACCTCATCAACAAATCAACTTAGAAACTTGATTAGGGTTTTGAAATTTGAAGAAAAATCAAAGAATGAAAGTTAACTGCATCAGAAATCATTAGATCTTTAGGCAAACAAAGGTACTCAGTGGAAAACAGAGATGATTTTTCATTTAGATGGAAAATCAACTTAGGAACATCATTCACTGTGGGAAGACAGCAGCACGAAACATTTCACTGATTAAGTGCGGGATGTAGGGTGGGTGGAAATCCTCAAAGAATTTAACTTTACCTCTCCCTGACTTTCCCTAGTCTTCAGCAAAACTAAGTACATTTTTGTAATTGGTATGTACTTTGTACTAATATGAATTTGGAATATAAATGAACAATTTGGATATCTTATTGATAGAATTGGTTTCACAAATTTATAAGAAATCATAAATATATATCTCAATTTATCAAGTATTACTAGAACATACTACATTTACTTAGTGGTAGAATATAGGAACTGTAAAAATAAGGATAAAATCGGATGCTTGAAGTATTCAATTTGCGGGTGATCTTTATGATATTTTAGGTTAGATAGTAAAGTTGCCAATGTAACAGCAGAGGGAATTCAAAGTTACAATAGTAAAAGCTATGTTCATCGGTTTCTTGTCACTGTGACAAAATATCTGACCAAAACAACTTAAAGAATAAAGGTTTGTTTTGTTCACAGTTTCAGAGGTTATGGTTCATGGCCTGTTTGCTCCATTGTTGTGGGCATGTGGTGAGGCAGAACATCATGGTGCAGGAACACATGGAGGAGGAAAGAAGTTAGCTTGGTGACAGCCAGGAAGCAGAGCAAAGAAACAAGGCAGGGCAGGGAAACAGGGGGGCCTAAGGCATTCCCCCAGTGACCTATTTCCTCTAACTAGGTGCCACTTCCTACTTTCTACTAGATGCCAATAATGTCATCAAATTATGAATCTATCAATGAATTAATCCATTGATTAGGTCAGAACTTTAGGATCTACTCATTTCCTAAAAGTTCATTAGTTGGCAATCAAGATTTTTTTTTTTCCCCTTGGTGGTACCAGCACTTGAACTTGGGGGTCTCACACTTGCTAGACAGGTGCTCTACCAGTTGAACCACTCTGCCAGTTGTTTTTTTTTTTTTTTTTTGTATTGGGTGTTTTCTGGATAAGGTCTCACAAACTATTTGCCTCAGCTGGCTTTTAACAGTGATTTTCCTAATTTCTGCCTCCCAAGTATCTAGGATTATAGGTGTGAGCCAGGCTCTGGGCTGAAAGTTAATTTTTTTAAGTCAGCCACTATGCCAAGTGTACTGTAGACATAATATTATTTAGAGGAAGGGAAGTCTACTTTATGAGGTGGAATTAGTAGGAAAAGGCTCCGTGAGACAGATGTTTTGTTTTTTGTCTTGAAGTAACTATAGGGTGGAGCTTAATAAGGGTTTGAAGGGTAGTCTTCTGAGTTAGGGTATAGTAGAAAGCAAGACCTCCAAGCAAGAAAGAAAAGGGGACACAGATGTGTATGCCAGACAAGGGCCCCTTGCTGGGAGGGGTTTGGAGGAGTGTGAGGTGGGTATCTAATGTGGGCAAGATTTGTCAAGCTACTGATTTACAGTTGAATGAAGTCTAGAATAATTCTGCAGTAAAAAGCCCCATCTTTCTGCTGATGACTTATTTCTTAACGCCTTTCTCTTTTCTACTAAACTGTTCAGCATGAAAAATGCATGAGAGAAACACACAATAGCAAAACAAAAACAATTTGCTTGTGAACATGTCAATCAAGAGAGAATAAACAGGTAACAATCTTAAAGCCTTATCAAAAATCCAGAGTTATTTTGTGAACAATCAACGCAAAAGCTGCCATTTTCTTGTTTTCCTTCATAGCACCTCTCAGTAGACTATTTTTTTGGGGGGGAAGTTGTCAAAGTTTCAGCCATTTATATTTTGTTCTATTTTATTCTTACGAAGAATTATATACTTTATTCAGAATGCTTACTTGTTTATTTTTTCTAGTTACATTTCTTCTTTCTGGAGGATGGAGAAAGCAGGAAGGGGAAATGAATGAAAGACATTTTCAAGAAGAAAGGGGAAGAGAAGTTGCCAAAATGTAAAAATAAATATCTTATATAACTACTTATTGTGCTATCAAATAACATCTTCTACAGTAATAGTCAACCAAGTTCTAAGTAGGGGACCTGCTTTGGAGAGAAAAAGAAAGAATATTTCAGAGAAAACAAACTTCTATACATCATTGGAACTCTTATTCTTTCCAGATTGTTTTGTGAAGAACATGCTGTCCCTAAAACATTTTTCTTCTTTAACTGTTTCTTTTGAAACTCTGTTCTTTTTTATTTCAAGAATGTTTATTAACTACTCATTTCTTTTCTTATTGACTTTTTGAATTATGAACCCCAATGCCTAGATGACTGGGACCATTAGGTTTCATATTTCCCAGATGCAAGTAGTTTTCCAATATATTTTTCCTTTTTTTTCAGAGTTCTTCAATAACATTTAATCTCTAGGTCACCTTTATTTGGTTATAAGAAATGTAAGATGTTTCTTGATAGTTTTTCTTCCCCATCTTCCTTTAATAAGGTTGATCTGGACTTTTGTTTTCAGATTTGATTGCTCATTACTAATAAGTCAATTATGTATTAGGCATTGTGCATTTTCCCTGTTTTTAAAAAGGTAAAATACAAAATGTTATTAAGAATCACTATGCTATAATAATAAAGTTGATAAAAAGCAAAAGATTTTTATTCTGACAATTTCTGAGTCATGTTGAGGACTTTCAACTTTCTTTAAGTCATTTGTTTCTTTAAACCCTAGGGATTGGGTTTATGAATTTGTATTCTCTGCAATATAGTGGATGCTGACTCACAGGTCTGCAATAAAAGTACTGAAACATCATCTGTGAATATAATGCTCTGATCATCTACAAAATTACCTTTTAAACAGAAGTGCCATTTCAAATTTATATGGATATCAAGAAACATAAAAATATTAATATTTTTAGCTCTTTGCTCATTTCAACTTATAGACAACATCCCACTTTCCCTAAAATTATTACTTGGAAAAGCTAGGCATATAAAATTTTAGGATCTATCCAGATGGTTTGCACAAATTCCTCATCTTTGAAGATGCCTGGACACTGCAAATAATGATGAAAGTGCTCGGCATTGAAGTCTGTTTGCAGATTTTTAGTGATAACCTGGGCTGAAAATCTAAATAGTAGCAGAGACCATAAAAGGGGGGGGGTGTAATGTTTTCTTACTACCAACCAGGTTAATTGAATAATGAACAGATTCAGGATCCAGATAGGACATCATCAACAAAATAGCAAAGTAACTAGGCTTTGGGGTACGACAGGACCAACTTGTTTTAGGATGTAAGGCACAGTGACAGAAGCATAGAAAATTTAACCAGCACTTTGCTTGTTGCGGATATCAGATGTAAAGACATAAACAAAATTGAGTGCCCTCGGACAGCTGATTGTAGTGAGCATATTCAATTTTCCTATAATATCATATGTGGTGCGATTTATAGTCCCCATTCCTAATGACCTCGGCTGCTAGTCTGTTATTGATAGTTGGAATGCAGTGTAATTACTTAAGGTAGTTTTGAAGGTAGATAACAGAAAACCAAACTCAAATTGTTTTAAATATATTATCCCATATAGACAGTGAAGTAGTAGAATAGGCATTAAGATTTGTTTCACAGGTTAGCCGTAAGTGATCAAGACCAAATTATTACCATCATTCTGCACTTCTTTTATTGGAGTCCATTTGATTTTTGGTCTGTCCTTTATCTTTGATGAGAGATGGCTACTTTTGAATGTTTGCCTTTGGAACTCAGCCACCATGTAGATGAGAAAAACCAACCCAGGCTGCATGGATAAGCCACATGCAGGTATTCCAACTGACAAGCTAAGTTTTAGCTGCTAGCTATTATCAGCAACTAAAGCAAATGAGCCTTCAGTGGAGTCCAACTCCCAGTCTTAGGATCTTCCAGTTGAGGCCCCAGTCATTACAGAGAAGAGATAAACCATCCATACTATGCTTTACTCAATTTATGACTCAGAATGTCCAAGAGATGACAAATATCTCTTGTTTTAGCCCACCAAGTTTTAGGATAATTTGTTATGCAGCAATAGATAGCAATTTATGTAGGTTTCAATGTTCTTGTGGTGTGTGTGTGTGTGTGTGTGTGTGTGTGTGTGTGTGTGTGTGTCTGAGAGAGAGAGAGAGAGAGAGAGAGAGAGAGAGAGAGAGAGAGAGAACTATCCACCAATATGGAATAATTTTCCCTTCTGTTTGATTGAACCAACTTGGTCTTATTTCCATTCTTGGACCAACATCAATGATCAGAAAAAGCATACATTGGTTGGTTTGCAATACTTAGATTTCTTTGAAGCTGGGAAAAGAGCCAGCTCCTCTGGTATCATGAGCTGACTAGAGCTTTATTACATACTTGAACCAGACATATTTAAAAAGAGAAAGGGAAAATGAAAAACGATTTAGGAGAAAAGAGTGTCCACTACATGCATAACCTGATGAGTTTATTATGACTACATAACAAAAATGTAATGATAGAAATATTTTAGTACTAAGCTTAAATTAAAATTTGTAAAGTAAGTTCTATATAGAAGATACTGTACTAGCAATTCTAATCTTTCCCTCAGACATCTTATACCTCAGTTGTTTGGGAAAAAAATGAAAGGAAAAGAAAGAAAAATACAGATTAAATGTCAGAGGAATTCAGAGAAGAGAGTGAACACTTCATAGGACAATCAGGGAAGGATTTTTGGAGATGGATTTGAGAGAATGAGTCAAATATGGGTCTATGGAGAATTATAGGAAAGGGATTTTAGGCAGAAGGAAGAACATATGCAAAGGCATGACAATAGGAATCAGGTGGTTGAAGTCTGAAGATTGCACAGACAAATTTTTATTAGAAGTTATAGCAAATTAAATCATGATAGATAATACTGATAAACTTGATTCAAGTTATAACTTTCTGAATGACAGTTGATATCACGGAGTAAATAGTAGCTACCACACCCAAGTCAAAATGCTACACAGAGTTGGGAGAATGTGTGTGGAAAACATATAACTGATGAAGAGTCAATTTTCAGGGTGTGTAAAGAAACTTTAAAATCATGGTGGAAAAGGTAGTCAACTAAGGGAAAAATGAGCAAATGCAAAAATCATGTGATTCATGAAGGCATAAATCAAAATACCCAAATAACATTTGAAGAGTTGCTCAAGCTCACAGATTGATGCAAAACAGATAGATGCAAACGAAAGCTACAGGATTACATTCCTTCTTAATCAATTTGGAAAAAATGAAAATATATGAAAACTCCAAGTGTTGTTGGTGATATATGACAAACAGGAACTCAAACACTTTAAGGACAGGAATGCAATTACTAGAAACAGTCTGGAGTGCAATTTAGTAATTGTCACTAAAGACACTTTTATCATACCTGGCAGTACTTTTACATATGTATCTCTGCACTTACCTCATACACAAAAACTAGAAGACTTGAACAATGATATTCAGTGCAGCATCATTTATAATATTGAGTGTGAAAGAAGGGGCTAGTTATTGACTTCTGTGTTTATCTAGAAAGAATTAGGTAAGTAAATCATGGTTAATTCATACAAGAAAATGAAATAGAGCCATTGAAATTACTATACTAGATCTACATGTGCCAAATTGGACAAATCTTAAAAAGATATATTTGTTTGAAAAATATTAGTTGCATGCTCAGGGTATATTACTTATGTAAATTGTAAACATATCTCAAACAACACCACATATTTCTTATGGGTTCATGTGTAAGGTACCAAAATAACCCTTGGATCATTAGCACTGTGCATGTCCATCTGTATATAAAAGTGTGAAATAATTATGACAAAAATCTTAAATCTAGGTGTTTGATACATGTATCTATTATATTGTCTGAATACATTTATCCGTGTTTGAAGTCTCTTATTTAAAGTAAAAATAAATTAAAAGGTACGTTTTTTAAGTATGCTTTTTTGTCTTCTCATATTAGTAAGTATGCAAAGAAATTCTTCCAATCCTTAGAGACAATGAAAAAAATAACCTGGAGGAGAGATAGTCAGCAAAACCTAAAATTGACATTTGTTTTGCACCATCTCTAGGCTTTGTAGCATAGAGCTTGGGTTTTAATAGGCTACAAGGGGCATAGAAAGCAAAGACTTGACCCAGATAACGTGTGAAGTTGTAAGAGACCCTTGTATAAAGGTAGGACCTCTAAGAAGACATTACCCAAAATGGATGGTCCAGATATAAACATGCTTATAGATGAAAGTAATAAGAATTCATATCTATCACAGTCATCTCTTCTTTGAAGTCGCATATATGAGAATAAAAAACAGGTACACATACTCTGGGTATGCAAGTATACTCAAGTATACACATACATCACAAGGTATAAGGAATTTGCCTTGGAACCCTTGTTAATAAACATAGAATTTCCTCTCAGCTGAGAAAGCTGCACTTATTTTGGTTATTTTTGTCTTTTTTCAGATTCTCTTGGTCTTTTGTGTGCCCCACCCTACTCTTGGCATGCATTTGTCCTGGTAGACCCTTTGATTACTATTTCCAGAAATCTATGAGCCAGTTTTTATGTACTTCCTCAAAAAAGACAGTCTATAAACAGAGTTTAGTTTTGCTCCACAAAATACTGTAATAGCACCAGTGTTCTACATGCTGTATCTCTCTGTCTGCCTTGTGTGGTGTATGCTCTGGTTCTTCACTCGAGCCAGCTTTGTGTTTGATGTGCTGTGAAGAGGTTCAATTATGACTTGGGTGTTAGAAAGAATGATTCTTTAGCTGTGATCTTAGCTGAAAAAAATAGTTTGTGATTGGGCAGAGACGTGTCCATTGTTGGGCTATAATACCTACTGGGTATCTCTGTGAAGTATCTTTGTAGAGAGAAAGTAAAGTGTTCACAGGTTGAGCAGTGAGATCCTAGCCATGTAGTCACTTCAGAAAGCAAGAAAGTAAATAATCTATTTTCTATGTTTTCCTACATTCCTACTATTTTTTATGCCTCAAATTTATTGGGGAAGGGAAATACTAGTTCTACAAAATCTAGACAATTATTGTCACAAAGATTTTAAGAAACCAATGATAAGAATAGATCTTCAAATAACATTTAAATGATTGGCTGTCTTCAAATGACAGACTCTCTTTTGCCATGGGCTAGTGTATGACCTCCCAGTCTTCTGAATGTCAGCTCAAGAATGTGAAGAATGAAGAAACTCCAAAGTGTTTTACTATTAAAATTCGATAAATTGAGCCATTTGCACTGTCAGTGAAAGATATAACATTCAAAGTTTATGGTATTAAATGATCTATGAATCAAATGCAATGACATAAGCTTGATTTTTCTTTATCCAGGCTACCTTTTAGTAAAGACAAGTAGAGTAGACGTTGCCCAAACATCAGCCCAAATAGCACTGCTGTTTGTTTTGGTAAATAAAGTTTTATTGAAACACAACAACATTTGTTCCTTTATATATTGTCCATGGCTGCTTTTGCACACAATGGCAGAGTTGAGTGATTGTGGCAGAAATAGGGTTGGCAGATAGAGTAATGGAAGCCCAGTTAAATTTGAATTTCAGATAAATAACAAATATATGTGGGACATACTTACACTAGAAATGATTCATTACTTATTTGAAGTTCCAGGTTAACTATGTGTTCTATACCTATCTTTGATAAACCTACTAGTTCTGGGCAGAGACTATGTGGCCCAAAAAGGCTAAAATATTTAGTACTTGGCCTTCTATGACAGCAACAGTTTGCCAATATGGAGGAAAGATTTCTGGACTGATACAAAAAATATTCCTAAGCTTTAGACCTGGTTTAATTACTAATTTATTTTATACTCATTAATTAGATCTTAGTTTTCATATCTACTGAGTCTAATAATACTTACCTGCTTCTCAGGGTTTTGTAGGAATAGCTGGTACATTAAGCTGAGAAAGCACTGAGAGAGGGGCAGAGATGGACTGCAGACAGGTCTGGTGTATTTTTAGCATTGCACTATGGATCCTTAGTTTTTCTTCCTCCTACTGTTGAGCCCTATTGTTTCTAGTCTCTATATTCTGGGTGCAGAGACAAGAAGAAATAATAGCACAAAATAGCTAGAATAAAGGGTCATAGCCAGGAATTATTCACAAATTCCAGTTGACTGACTAGATGTTAGATTCAGTTTCATGGTGATGTCTGTTTATTTTTTTGGGTATATGTTTGTGCTAGATAGTATTGTATTCCATAGGTTATGGATAAATGCCGTGTTTTCTTTCTGTCTTAAAAATCACTCTTTAGTAATTATACATAGGAGTGATCAATCTTATTTTCCATTTCAATAACTTTAGTGTTAGTGAGCGCAGAGGCTGAATTTCCAGCGTGTGATAACCTAAGAATTCACTTCTGTGAAAAGCAGAGTGAAACAATGTGAAGAACTGAATAAAGAGGAGACAGTGCTACTATCATGCCACCTTTAAAGGAACTTTGCAGTTACCTGACATTCTGCCGTAAAATGTTTGACTAGGTGTTTGCCAAATTACTATTGCACATTACATTAAAAAATTGTGACTGAGTTTTATTTTCAAAATCTATCCTAATGGGAACTTTACCTTAGGCAGAGTTGAATATTATCTTTTGTGCTTCTCTGATACTTTAAATATAGTTCTATTGTGGACTAAGAATTTATTGCTCATTTGTTTTCCCAGTGGGTGGTGATTATCTTGATGTCAAGAGTTTTAAATCATCTCTATATTCTCAGCATGTAACTTTGTCCTAGTAGGCTCCAAATAAATGGTGACTGAATAAACTCAATAAACATGAAACTTATAGAAACATTTTCTCGCCCTAAAATTCTGTTCTGTTTCACCTCCATTCCAGTGAAAGAGGTTTTAAGCATAATTTGTTGTAAGATTATTTATTTGGAATTAAAATCTGATTTGTGTTCCTCACAATCTAGTTCTCCTCTCTCCTTCTTTGGCCAACTGATTCACTAACACGGATGCCATTCTTGTTTCAATGTGAATAATTCCAACTTCAGAAACTTTAAGCTTTTACTACTTTTCCAAATTCCAGTCCCAGATAACTCTACCTGTATGTTCTACCAACATTGCATATCCCATTTGCAAGTTTACCAATCAAGTGGGCAGATAAATTGCTAATTCTCTCACACTAATTGGCTGGGTGAACTTGAGAAGTCATTTGATCTCTCTAGGAGCCAATTTCCTCAACCTAACATGGCGCAGAGGCTGCAAGAATATGTATGGTGAATCTGTGTAGAATTCTGAAACACAACCAAAGTCATTAAATGTGTTTAACATTGACTATATGTTACTTATAGAAGGTTGTAAAACTACAGAAGGTAAAGGAAATTGGTAAAAATGCATTGTCATTCTCCTAAGCAGTTTTCATAAGCAGTAAAATGGAGGCTTTGTTTAGAAGGAAATTGATTTGAGTTTTGCCATCACAGCTCCAATGGTAATGAAATAGATCCACTGTATCACAGAATCTTATGGAAGTCAGTGCAAACCACGCAGCCAACTCTCCTAGGAATGACTTATGTTACTGCTTGGGCTAATTTTTAAGGAAATCCCGTGACACTTTCTGTGATTGTCACTATGCCTTACTGAGTTGCTTCATTTGGAATAGCCTGCTTTATTTATGTCAGGACACTCTGCTCCTCATTACAGTTCCCCAAAGCCCAGGGGCCAAGGCCAAAGATACTATGATGTGAGCGCAGGGAATATGTTGTTATCCCAGCATGGGCCTAAGGCTCCCCTGCCTTTAGGTCAGGATGGGTGGTCTGACTTGAATGGAACTTGGCATCATAGCATGTAAAGTTATAAACTTCCTGGAGCAATTACTAGGAATATAATGTTATGTTTTGATACTAAATGTGTACCATTTGTTTTTATGTATAATTTTTAGGTCCATTTCCTGATTTTGTTTTTCTCTAAAGCAATGAAATGGAAACCTTTTACACCCCAGGCTAACTTCAACATTTCTAAGCATGATTCCTGCCTATTCAATACCTGATCATTATTATCAGGCCAACCAACCACACACTGTAAGTGCATGCCCATGGGAAGGTCACAGACACTTTCTAGTGCTCATGGGCTTGTATTCCCAGGAGATTTGTAATCCTACTTTTCTATTCTTGCCTGGTTACCACAGTGATCCTAGCACAGCACCAATCCAAGTTTTTGGCTTTGTAGCTTGAATTCAGGAACAGATCTGGCTTGAGTGTTGTTTTAGGTATGTGGATTTGAGGCATTTATGAGATCCACAAGTGGGATGCCTTGCCGGAATTTGGAATCATATCTCTGGAGCTTGGGGGGGTGGAATATAAGATATAAATATGAAATTGTGTTTCAACACCAGTTATTGAGATTACTGGAGTAGAAGAACTAACCTCCTCATGTGAGAAGCCTACTCTACAAGCGTAGAGTGAGAAGGCATCTGAGAAAAGTTTGAGAAGCATTTAAAGTATGTCTGAACATGAGAAGACTGAAAGTCATCCAAGTTTACATTTTGAATATGGAAGTTTAGATTTATCATGTAAGTAAAATGGTGCTTCTCCACCAGGAAGAATTTTGCTCTCCATGGGACATTTCTCCAGTCCTAAGACATTTTTCATTTTCACTACTGAGTGTGTGTGTGGGACACTATTGGTTTGTAGTGAGTAGAAAACAAGCATGCCATTAAACAATTATAAAGCACAGGATAGCACCCACAGCAAAGAATTATCTGGCCCAAATGTTAATCTTGAGAAGGTTGTAAAATCTTTGTGTGAAGAGATGATACTGAAAGAGTTTCAAGCAGGAACTTGTACCCTGATTTGCATTTTTAAAAATCACTTTGACTGTTGAAAGAAAAGTAGATTGATGCAGACTTGGGATGAGAGAAGAGTAGTAATCAGGTGACACTATTGCAGAATCTGAATCAGGTGAATTAGTTACTTGAGCTACTGTGGTGGGAATGAAGGCAGAGAGAAGCAAATGGATTAAAATATGTTTGGGGTATAAAAATGTCAGGATTTATCAGTGATTGAATATGAGTCTTGAGGGAGAGGAATTAATTAGGCTGAACTTTCACATTTCTGTCCTGAGAATCTAGGGGGGATGCTTATTAATAAAATGAAGAAAATGGGCAAGAACTGAATGGGAGCTGAGTTCACTATTAGACTGTTAAGTTTGAGATCCTGTGTGAAATTTAAATGATGTAGGCAATTAGATACACATGAGTTTGAAAGTCATAATACTTAGAGTGTGACTGCACAGACCACATTTCTCTGTTGTAAAAGAAGATGTAACATGTTTAAGAGGCAAGCACCTTGAATAACAGGTAGTTTCCAGTGCCCCTTTACTGGGATAAACCTGTACAATTCATTTCCTCTTTCTGAAATGACCAGTTCACTATGTGTGAAAAAAAAGCCATTAAAGTAGGCAAAGGTTTTCAATCAATTCATCACCAACAATTTCTTCTATTAATTTTCTCTCATTAATCCAATGTTTTGCATTTTTATCACCCTACTATATTGCATTCATTAAGAAATCATACATAAATTTCATCTGTGTCATTAATGTTTTTCCATATAATGTTGGATCAGTTTTAAAAGAATTTATAGTTAAGGCTTATTGGCAATGACAGTGTGGTGTTCCAGACATGAAGTTCATATGCAGATATATTAGTTTGTTGACTTGTGCTGATCATTATCTTCTATTCCTTCCAATCCAGCATCAATTATGTACCAGATGTGTTCAGTTTGGGTCTTAAGATCTTCTGCATATAATTATGTTAGTGACTCTGAACCAGTTATCACATACAACCAGTCAAAACTTTTACCACTAATAGGTCACTAGTACTACCTTACTTTACTACACTGTACTATACACATGAGATAAAATTTCATGCAAAAGCAGGCCTTGAGATAGCCTTAGTGTGTGTAAATGTTTCCATTTTTTTAGTATTGAAAGTAGCTCATGAAAGCTGGGCATGGTAGTATGTGATTGTAACCCCAGCACTCAGGAGGCTGAGGCAGGAGGATCATGAGTTCAAGGCCAGCACTGGCTACTTGGAGAGAATGTATCTCAATCCCCACACATAAAAAAAGAAAAAAAAAAGGAAAATAGCTCATGATTTTTTCTTGCTAAACTCATTGGCCTCAGCTTGGAAATCACTAGAGTTGATAATGTTGAGTGCTTCAGCCTTAACATACTTGGATTCATACTACTTTTTATAATGCGTTCTGGTGCCTACTCATGAGACGTCAATTGCCTTGTATGCACATATGAATAATAAAATAAAAAAAACAAAAACAAATTACATAGCCTTATATTTGCTTCGGCTTACTAGACACTGACTTTTAGCATTGCAACTCTTTGGCAGTGGGACTTTATGAATAATTTCAAGGTAATTTGTCACTTTCTTCTTGTGTCAAGGCTTTATAAAATTACTTAAACATATTATGAAAGGGTGATAAGGAGTGAATAGTATAGAAACACATTATATATAAGCAGGAAAATAGCATAAAAAACCCATCAAAAACTATTAAAAAGTAGGAGGAGGAGGGAGGGCAGTTAAGAAAGAGTAACATAAATGGGGTGAATTTGATCAAAATATATTATATGCAAGTTGTAAATATCACAATAAAAACTCTGTTCAATTAATTTATGCTAAAACAAATTAAACAAATGAAGTAAGTTATACTTAAAAAGACTCGTATATTACATCTCATATAGCAAACAGGTATGGAAGAGTTAACTGCACAGAGAAAGGACAGAGTTTTAGGACTGTAATCTGAAGATAATTATTGCTTGGGAAAGAGGCAGATACTGGCAAGGTAACAAGGACTTATAGCCCTTGCTAGTGGTGAGGAGAAGAAATTCAGGTAGGTTGAAAGAGAGAAAGTGACAATATAAATAATTTCCCAGTAAGTTCAAACCTCAATACCACCAAAGATAGAATTTCTTCCCAAAGTGTCAGGAAACTTTAACAAGCAGATCTCCAAAGTTTCAGGTACCTGGTCATCAATCAATGAATCTGCGGTGTAGTTATCAGGGCCACAGTCTGTGAGCAACTGACCTCTGGGCAGTCATCATGCATTGGGGGTTAGACACAGTAAAGAAAGCTAAAGAATGAGGATGACAGGTGACATCTCAGCCTCTGGAGAAAGTGCTACTTATTAGAACGTGGATTCAAGATCAAAGCAAGAGAAGGAATGAGTTTCATACTGCTTAGTCTCTTAGTGTTAACAGCAAGTGACAGAAATCCAGTACAATATAGTTCAAGAAAAAGTAGAAATTGTAGAGCTATCTAATTTAAAAGTCCAGAGTGTGGTATGTGGTTTTAAGTGCCCACAAACTCTCTATGGACAGTGAATCAAATTTCCCTGTCCTTAAGTGGATCTAGTGGCTGGATCTAGTGCCTCACTCCTAATGAACAGAATACAGTAGAGATACAGTGTGTGATTGTGGGGACTATGCCATAAGAGGTACTGTGACTTCTTGCTTGCTCTCATTGTTGGATCAGTCACTTTGGGGTTCATGTCGTGAATATGCTTAGGCAGCTCTGCAACAATGAACAGAGACCTTCTACCAAGTCATTTTTCAAGTGGATCCTCCAGTACCAGACCAACCTTCAGAAGATCACAGCCCTGACCTATAACTTGACCATACTATGTGAGAACCCTGAACTAGAACCACCCAGTTAAGCTACTCTGGAATTCCTAACTCTATAAACTATGTGAAATAATACACTGTTATTTAAATGCTAAATTTGGGGCGGGAGGTAATTTGTTAGCATCAAGAGATAATGCAGGAGGATACAGTTTTAGCCATAGTCTGGTCCTAGGACTCCAATACCATAGTCAATAGAGCATGTTATTCTGTTTCTTAGTTCTACTTTTCCAATATGTGCACAGAAGCTGGCTGTGGCTAATAATAAATTCACATCCTTATTGATCATAATTTGGGAGAGAGTTTCTGTTTCTCCCAGGGTCCATGTATGACATCTTCAGAGGGAATTTCTATTTGGCTGTAATTAGTCATGTGTTGACCACATGTCCACTCTGTGGTCTATGGAGGTATCTATCTCTAGGGAGCTATCTATCATAGAATGATTGCTTGGGTCTGTGCTTGTGTCTACCCTTGGAACCATACCTGAGACTTCATTGTTAACAGTCTTCTCCTAACCACATAGAATGTAGGAGAGGAAATTCTCTTATGGAAGGATATTATTGCCAGAAGAAGGGAGTTAGGAGAAACAAAAGATGTCCAGCATAGGTGAGATTCTGCTTTTGTTCATCTGTAACTGAACATTCACAAAAAATCAATTATGTTAAATAACTGACCCACATGCTAAAATATTCTTAATAGCAACTTTTAAAATATATTAATGCCATTGCTACTGTCTAGTAATCTTGCCTATCCCACAGAAGTGTAAGAATCAAGAAGTAAACAGGCACAATTGGAATGAATTTCATCCATAGACATGGCCTCTGGTCCTTTTTTCTGAGTCCTGCTTTTCTTTCTTTCTTTCTTTTTCTTTCTTCCTTCCTTTCCTTCCTTCTTTCTTCCTTCCTTCCTTCCTTTCTTTCTTTCTTTCTTTCTTATCTATCTTTCTTTCCTTCTCTTTCTTCCCTTTCCCTTCCTCTCCTCCTCTTCCTCCTCCTCCTCCTCCTCCTTCTTTCTTTCTCAGCCCACCATTCTTACAAGCTGAATGCATGGCTCAGGGTCTCCTTCTCCTTCAGCATAATTTCTATTAATAATTATAATGGAAAAAAATCTGCTCTTAGCTGGATGCTACAGATCCTCTTTTAAGTGTTCGTGTCAGTCAGGTTCAACCAGATAAGCAGAAGGTATATAAACATATATATATGATTTAAGATAAAAATATATAAAGACTTGTTTCAATTAATTGTTTTATGTGATTGCAGGGTCTGGCTAAGCCAATGCTGAGTCTTTAGGGGAGGCGGTCAGAAGAGAAGAGGAACCCGTGCCATGGGACAAAGCTGTTTATCACAGGCAGAGTATTTCTCTCTTCCCTCAGAGAAAGGCTAAGCTCCCTTTCAAGGTCTTTTGATTAAGTCTACCCAGTCTACCCACCTAGGATAATTTCCCTTCCAATTCAGAACCACACAGAATAATCTCTCAGGCTTCAAGTCAACTGATTAGGGACTATAATTATATCTACAAATCCCTTTATAGCATTAGTTTGATTGAATAATTGGGTGCTGTAGTTCAGCTAAACCAAGTGGACACATCAAAAAGCCATCATAGTGCCTTAAACACACATTGTATTTTACTCCTTGCAGTAATAATGACCATTATTATTTCCATTCTATAAATGAATAGAGGCCCAGAAATGTTTAATAACTTGCCCAAGGCCCACAGTAAATGGCATAACCAGGTTACCAAACCTGGCTGGGCCTTACAGGCCGCAGGCCACAGAGGAACGGTCACTCTGGAAGTGGTCTGGGGAAATATCTCTGTTCAGATAAAATAGCTCAAACTGGTAGTGATTAACACACACAGATTTTCTGTGTTGGGAGGCAGACATAAAGGTTGTAGAACCAGTTCACACAAAGAGCAGTAGCTGTTAGCAGGAAATGTGGGATGATAGAAACTATGCACAAGCAAAACCAGACAAAGAAGGATGGTTAGGTAGTAACATGAAAGTAAGAGGAGAAAGAACAAGTAACTGGGACAACATAACTGAGGGGAGATGGTGCATGACAGCGATGAAGACTTACTGCTGAAGGGATGGGTTGGAAGAACCTTGGATCCCATAGATGTGTACTTACCCAGTGCTCACTCAATACTGGCATGGCAAATGCAACTGACTTCATCTGAGAAGCACAGGGTCAGAATTTTAGGGAAAGAGCCTACAGGAATATTAGTAGGCTAGAGGAGCCATTCATATCACCCTGGTAGTCCTACATATCTTCCATCACCATCCAGTGGTACATCCAGGCCTTCTCCAGACGTGAAGCTCACCTTAAAGTGCTTGAAGGTGTGCCAGGCACTAACAGACCATGAGCAAACACAATCAACAGCCTTGTTTTTTCAGTTTGTCTGTCATAAGCATCACCTTGTTGCTTGTGGCCACATAGACACTAAGGTCTTACCCACCCCCACTGACTCAGAACCTGCATTTTATTAAGCATGCCAGTCAATTTATATGTACATAAAAGCTCAGCAAAATACATTATTTAGTTGTGGTGGGATACATCTGAACACATTCCAAAATCTTTTACCTGGTAAACTGTACTAAAGAGTTTAATTTCCCCCCACCCACTGCGTTCTCCCACGCTGCCTCCCCAACAGGAAACAGCCTATCTGGGTCAGAAGAGCTGGGCTGTGTACTCTGAATGATGTTCTAGTTCTTGATGGGGTTGGCTTTGTGAATGATGATCCTTCTTAAATATTTCGTGCACTTTTATATTATCCTCCATTTACTGAGGATCCTGAGTGCATGACTATTCCTTGCAAACTAATGGATTGTAACAAATAGCCTGGGTGATTTAATTTGCAAAGCCAGGGGATGATCACAGCAGTAAATTAAACATGAGAAGGGCTTTTAGAAATAGACACATTGAAAGCAACAGGAAGCTGTTGACAACAAACAAATGACCCAAAACATAAGAATATGTGCCATTTTATGTGGGTGAAAATAGCCCCTCAGGCCTCAAAAAGATATGAGGCTGTCTCTGTGTTGCAGAATGTACAGTGCATGGTGATGATAAGGATGGATGAGTCATAAGGGAGAGATTTAGATGCTCACAGAATACTGATTAGGAGGGCAAGGAAGCTTGATATATATGTTTTAAAGATTTTCAATAAACACCGTGTCAGTAAAACATAATTCAGGATTCATGTAAAATCTCAGCACAACGAAAAGTAGTTTACAGGATGACTCATTCTCCCTGCTGTTGGAGTGCCAGGCATATCAGAAATCACTCCTTTCCATCCCTAGGGGGCGTGTCTCTCTCACAACACCTGAGGAACTGGCCAGAGGTGCTACTTGACCGGACTCTTGTGTGCCTTAGTTAATTTGACCAGGCTGAGCCCATCAAATTCTCTCTCTCAAGAACCTGAAACCATCCACATAACCTTTGGTCAGTTGCATTGAGAAACCATAGAAAAGTGAATCTGGGTCTGCTAAGGTTTGCTATAAAGCAAGGAAAATTGTCTCCAGAGAGAAGTTAAAATAGAAGATTCTCAGGCCCATGAACCTGGAGAGAAAAACTTCTTTTGCTTTCTGACAGTCATTCTAATCCTTCTTGATACTCTTTGTATCACCTGGACTGGATACCATGATGTACCCTGTATTGTCCCAGAAAATCCCATTATTTTTGGTTACACTAATTTGAAAGGTCTATTTCCTGGAAAACAGTTGAAGATTGCAAGTTTCTGCTACTAAAATCCCTGGTGATCCCTGGTGGTTTTATAGCAACATGGGACAAAATGAAGTTCAGAAGACAGAGCATGGAGAAGGAACTCACCACAATCATGTGGACCAGAATGGCAGCAGAAGGGATGAAGGATTTTGGTAATGAGATAGCAGGCCAAGAATGACAGGCTGGCATCTCAGGCAATAGTCAGTGGGTGAGAGCCTATTATAGGCCAGGAGGACCAAAAATAGGTCTGAGCTCAAGACTCAAGCCTGGCATAGATAATAATAAGATTAAGCTGGATTTGGAACCAGTACTATTAAAGTTGATATGGAAGCAGCACTTTAGTATCTGGCACAGTACAAGAAGGTTTACCTCTTCAAGAGCAAATGGAACTCAGTGTTGCCCTGATCATAGCAGCAGTCCTAGTGATGTTGAAGAGGAAGGGATCTTTAGGTACTGGTGGTCACAGCCAAGTCTTGGACCCTCTCAGGCCCACCAGAAACACCAGAAATCATGATTTGCACTTCCTGGCTGTGCTGTTGAGCAAGCATTTTCTTTTTGGACCAGCTGTATGGAAGCCATTCAGTAGATGTTTAGGATCGCTCCTGTAACTTTGAAAAATATGTAAAAATTGTTTCTGTACATTTTCCAAGGTGAACCTAAACATAATTGTGGACCATTTGGCTGTGTGGTCTAATTGGTATCTCTCATGCCATGGATAAAGATGACGAGCCATTTTTTTCTAAAATTCCTGGGATTGTACCAACCAATTTCTGAATAAACTATTGAGAATCCTTTTAAATCAATGCTAAATAGTTATTGTAATTCTTAAGCACTTTTTCCCATAAGGTGTTTTGCTCCATAATAAATAGGATGTGTATGTGCTGGGTGGTGTGTTTGTGTATGTGCGTATGTGTGTGTGTGTATGTATGTAGTATCATATTCAGGGAACCCAATTTCTCATAAATGTCAAATTTAGGAAATTAGATGCATGGGAATACTCAATGTTATACAATAGGAAGAGGAGACTAATTTCAGCTTTCTGCTGTGCTCTTTTGGATACTTTAGGATTTATCTATGCCTGCCAACTTCTTGATTAATACATTGCCCTGAGTTTCATGTGATAATAAATTAAATTGACAATTTTTATGTTTTCAGAAACAGAATTTTTGAAACTCATTAGAAAATCATTGTTATGGAGAATGACGAAGGGGGTGAATTCAACTATGATATATTGTTAGAACTTTTGTACACATTGCAATGTACCCCAGAATGACAATAATAAAAAATTAAAATAAAAATAGGTAAATAAAAATAGAATAAGAAACCATCATCATGTGTTTTATGTATCAACATCACATGCCTGCATGTAAAAGTTATGAAGGTAAAATAAATTTGTTTTCAGATATGCAAAGCCTCAAGAAATTTGTCTTTGACATACCATTTCTTAGAAACATATTTGAACATGGACTCTTCCAACATAATGGCAAAAACAAAGAAAGATTAGTTATGCAAGAGGAGTATTCAGTACAGGAAAAGAGGGTAAGGAAAGCTACAGGATGTTGGGAGGCAAGTTTTGAATGGCACCTCTGCAGCCAGCTAGAGGAAAACTAGTCCTGATTGGAGAAGCAGGCTAGAAGATTCTAAAAAGAATGTTTCCACATTAAAGGTGAAATTTATAGGCCATTCAAGATGCTCAAATGTATTGAGAAGAGTCATTTTTTTTTGGCAAAAAGTTTGTGGATAATACAGTGATAGATATGTAGAAAAGCAAATGAACAATAACAAAAACAAGAGGCAACCTATATAACTTTAACAAAAATAAGCCAATTGTACAAGAAAGGAGTACATTCATACTACACTGACAGGCTCAATATGAATAATATTTTGGTATAATTACATGTAAGAAAATATATTTGCATATAATGCATAAGCTGAATATTTATCAAATGATAATAAAAAAATCTATGACAAAATTATTGAGAAGATGCAGATGTATCTTCTAAAGTAACAAGTCTAAGTTAAATGACTAAATTGACAAATCAAGCAATAGTGTTGTGAGCCTAGTCATTAAATTAGGAGGCAATTGCTAAATAAAGAAGTTAAAAGAGTGGAAAGAGATTGCTTCCTAGGGTTGTGAGTCAAAGTAGGATAGAGGAGGAGTCCATTTTTTGTAAGCCTGCTATATTATAGTCCATGTTTCATTTGGTGTACATGTCATTTTGGGGCTTCAAACATGTTTTGTCATAGCAGGACATTGTGCATGGTGGTTGTCATCATTGCATGGATCACAGTTAGTGATGGCATGCCTGCAAATTATTTTTCATGATTCAGTGGAATCCTATCATCACATAGAACAGCATTTAAAGCAGAAGGCCCTCTCCATCAATAGGCTGCTCTTTCATTCTTGCTTACAACTGAGAAATTGTAACTTCCCAGCTCAAATCTTCTGATAGAAGTACAGGTTTAAAAACAATAGGTAATTCATGGTTCAGCAGGAGGGGAGAGCAGGTAAGGAAAGGATACTGAGGAGTGAAAAGAACTGAAGTACACTTCATATATACATACGATGATAGCTTAATGGAACCTACCAAACACTGCATGGGAAAGGGGAGAAGAGGGGGAAAGAATGAAAATGTAATGGAGGGGTAGGCTTATTCAAAGTACACTGTACACATGTCTGGAGCTCTCACAATGAAATCTCCTCATATTATTAATCTATACCATTTCAAAAATTAAATAAAAATTTACAAAAGTAGATGATTCATGAAGGCATTGGTTGTGGAAGGCAAGGATCAGGTCTGTTGTTTCCACAACTTAGGGGAGAGAGCCTGGAAAAATAATTCTGTGATGAGAAAGGAAGTCAGGGTGAGAATGAGCCTGAAGGGTCAGGAGCCACTTTGGGGCAAAAAAGTAATAGGTAAATTTTTCTCTTTTTCTCCTCTGCTTCTAACTTATATTTTCTCCTCCCTTCTCTTCTTCTTTCTTCTCTCTTCCAGGACAAGAGAAACAGAGTTAGGGGTCTATGGTAGTATCAGGATAGAATTTGCCCTCCATTCCCTTTTCTTTCATCTCACTCTGCAACAAAGAAGTAGGAAGTAAGGACTGAGCCTTGAGGCCTAGAAAGGGAAGAATAGGGGTAGCCTAATGTGGGAGAGACATCTCCCTTCCAACAACTTCTATATTATGCATCTGTTCATCAAGCAGTGCAGGATGTCAGTGGAGAATTGTTGATGCTAACTTGGCTAGAGGTGCCTGAGGAGCTAAAGTCGGCATGACATACAAGAGGATGGATTTCCCCATCAACTTGGCAACTGTGGAGAGGTGGTAAGCAAGAGCTATTTCTGGTTTCAGTTGCCAGACTGTGACATGCGTTCTTAAATAAGCAAGATACATAAAGAAGGAGTAGGAAACTTGGGAGTATCTCTCTGAATGTTTCTCCATCATTCTTCATTCCCTCCTTCTTTAATTACTAGTGATATTGGCTCTTCTCAGGTTTCTTCACATACAAGATCATATAAAACCTGGCTTGGTTAGAGGTATCCCTTTTTTTAAAAGTAGCAACCAAAATATAGTACATAGACCAACTGCTAAATTCTTAGGCAGCTCCCAAATAGCTAATAGCTTAAGAATTCATTTATTTTTTTTTTCTGCAGCAATGCACAATCACAAATCACTAAAATGTAGAATATTTCATGAAAATGTCTTATTTCCTTCTTTGGTCTTAGACTCCAAACTCTTTTTTTTTAGTGAAAGTGGTACAGTGGGCAAGTGTAGTTAGATGTGCAGTATGGGTTGTCTAGGATTTGGTATGTTAAACATTTGATGTTGTAGGGTGCTGAAATATTCCTACCACTGGTTACTCTCTGGTCTTGCTTAATTTGTGTGAGAGTTCATAGTAATAACATAGTCAGAATGTGGTAGGTGACAGCAAATAGTGTGCCAGTTTTCTTAAGTGGAGTACAAATGGGTTTCAAAGTATGTCAGTATATCCTGAGTGATATGGATAACAATTAGAACTCTTCAAGATCCTACTATCTCTGTGGTTGAATGATTTGATTTCAAGCATGGCTGCCTAGACTCTCTTAAGCAGTAAGGTATGTCCTTGGCTGTGCCTCATGGATTCTCCCCCTATTGTGGTACTCTAGTATTCTAGGGCCTGTGGGCATCATCTGATAAGTCATCCCTTTCAAAATAAAGGACAAGTTATCACTAAGGAGCCATAGTATGTAGTAGTACGTACGTAGTTGGGGGCTTGGAAATGACCTTCAATTGATACAGAGGCTTCCAGATTTGATCAGGACTTAGAAAATAAAGACTCTGCTGTAGGGGCAGAAGGTGGTGCCAGCAGATTGACCTCCGGCAGCATGTACACAGACCCTCTGTGTTAGAGATGTTAGTGGTGAGACAGATATGTGGGGTTTATGGCAAACTCCAATGGAAAAAGTGCAGCATCTCCAGGATTGGAGACTGAGATGGACACTAAAATTATTAAGACTGAAACTTCATTGCATTTGAACTTGGAGTTTTTTTTTTTAATATATTTTTCATTTTGTTTTATTTTATTTATATATATGTATTTCTTCACTTATTTTTTATTTTTATTCTTATCTTTATACTTTTTATTTTTTATTTTCAATCCTCTCTCTGTCTCTCTAATGCCTGTTCAGCTTACAGTCAATTAGTACACTAATGCTCCCTGTTTATACCTTTGAAACTTTCTTGTTTAATTCCTTGTTTTGTTTTCTCCTACTTGTCTGTTTATTTGTTTTTCCCTTTTCTTTAACTTCTTGCTTTCCATCTCCTCTCACACTTCCATTCTAAATATACCATTGTTATTATTACAAGCTAGAAAATACTTAATTGCACACAGTACAGGGACAGTAACAACACCAAGGACAATGATGGGAAGACAGAAAAAACAGGGAAACCAGTTTCCCCACAGCAAAAAATTAGTACAGGAACCAGAAGGGAATGAAGAAAACAGATACTCAGATCCAGACTCCAACAAAATGAAGATAAACTATGCCAAAGAACCCAATGAAGCCCACAAGAATAATTTAAAAAAAGACATACTACAGGTAATCAATGAGAATTTTATAGAGATGATACTGGATAGAATCAACCAAAATGTACAGGAGACACTCAAGAAATTCCAAGACAACAAAAATAAAGAATTTGAAAAAGCAAAAGAAAAAATAAAGGAAACCATAGAAGTACTGCATAAACACCAAAGTGAAACAGAGAACACGATTAATAAACAGATAAATGAACTCAGGATAAAAGTAGACAACATTAAAGAGGAAACCACCCAGGATATGGAAAACCTCAGAAAAAAGAATGAAACAGAACTGCAAAACACAATGGAAGGCCAATCCAGCAGAATAGAACAAACAGAAGACAGAATCTCAGAATTTGAGGATGAAATGGTAATTAAAGGAAAAACCAAAGAACTATTAATTAAACAACTCAAGACCAGTGAAAAGCAAATGCAAGAATGCACCAACTCCATCAAAAAACCAAACTTGAGAATCATGGGCATCAAAGAAGGAGAAGAGGTGCAAGTGAAGGGAATGCATAATATATTCAACAAAATAATAACAGAAAATTTCCCAAATCTAGAGACAGATATTCCCATACAGATGCAAGAGGCCTCCAGGACACCAAACAGACCAGATCAAAATAGAACTACCCCACAACATATCATCATTAAAACAACAAGTTCAGAAACTAGGGAAAGAATATTGAAGGCTGTAAGAGAGAAAAAACAAGTAACATACAAAGGTAAACCCATCAAAATCACAGCAGACTTCTCAACAGAAACATTAAAAGCAAGAAGAGTGTGGGGTGAGATCTTCTGGGCACTGAATGAAAATAACATCAACCCCAGGATACTCTACCCAGCAAAATTATCATTCAAAATAGATGGAGCAATAAAAGACTTCCATGATAAGCAGAAACTAAAACAATATGTGACCACAAAGCCACCACTACAAAAGATTCTGCAAGGGATTCTGCACACAGAAAGTGAAACCCAACTTAACTATGAAAAGACAGGCAACACCAAACCAAGGAAAAGAAAAAGCAAGACAGTAGAGAATGACCTCAACTTAGGTACACACAATCAAACCTTCAAATAACTAAGACAACTAAATGACAGGAATCACCACATACCTATCAGTACTAACACTTAATGTTAACGGACTTAATTCACCCATCAAAAGGCACCGTTTGACGAAATGGATTAAAAAGGAAGATCCAACAATTTGTTGCTTACAGGAAACCCATCTCACCGACAGAAATAAGCATAGGCTTAGGATGAAAGGCTGGAAGAAGATTTATCAAGCCAATGGCCCCCGAAAACAGGCAGGAGTAGCAATACTTATCTCTGACAAAGTAGACTTCAAACCTACATTGATCAAATGAGATAAAGAAGGACATTCCATACTAATAAAAGGGGAAATAGACCAAAAGGAAATAATAATCATCAAACTGTATGCACCCAATGTCAACGCACCCAATTTCATCAAACATACCCTGAAAAACCTAAAAGCATATATAAATGCCAACACAGTGGTTGTGGGAGACTTTAACACCCCATTATCATCAATAGATAGGTCATCCAAACAAAAAATCAATAAAGAAAACCAAGATCTAAAATATACAATAGATCAAATGGACCTACTTGATGTCTATAGAACATTTCATCCAACTTCTACACAATATACATTCTTCTCAGCAGCCATGGAACCTTCTCCAAAATAGATCATATCCTAGGGCACAAAGCAAGCCTCAGCAAATATAAGAAAATAGAAATAATACCGTGCATACTATCTGATCACAATGCAGTAAAAGTAGAACTCAACAACAAAAGTAAAGACAAAAAATATGCAAACAGCTGGAAACTAAATAACTCATTACTTAATGAAGAATGGATCATCGATGAAATAAAAGAGGAAATTAAAAAGTTCCTGGAAGTCAATGAAAATGAAAACACAACCTACCAGAACCTATGGGACACAGTAAAGGCAGTCCTGAGAGGAAAGTTTATGGCCATGAGTGCATATATTAAAAAGCCTGAAAGATCCCAAATCAATGACCTAATGATACATCTCAAACTCCTAGAAAAACAAGAACAAGCAAATCCCAAAACAAATAGAAGGAGAGAAATAATAAAAATAAGAGCTGAAATCAATGAAATAGAAACCAAAAAAACCTTACAAAGAATCAATGAAACAAAAAGTTGGTTGTTTGAAAAAATAAACAAGATCGATAGACCCCTAGCAAACCTGACTAAAATGAGGAGAGAAAAAACCCAAATCAGTAGAATCAGGAATGCAAAAGGGGAGATAACAACAAACACCATGAAAGTCCAGGAAATCATCAGAGACTACTTTGAGAACCTATATTCAAATAAATTTGAAAATCTTAAAGAAATGGACAGATTTCTAGATACATATGATCATCCAAAACTGAACCAAGAGGAAATTAGTCACCTGAATAGATCTATAACATAAAATGAAACTGAAGCAGCAATCAAGAGTGTCCCCAAAAAGAAAAGTCCAGGACCTGATGGATTCTCCACTAAATTCTATCAGACCTTTAAAGAACTGATACTAACCCTCCTTAAACTGTTCCATGAAATAGAAAGGGAAGGAAAACTGCTTAACACATTTTATGAAGCCAGTGTTACAATTGTCCCAAAACCAGGCAAAGACACCTCCAAAAAGGAGAACTATAGGCCAATCTCCTTAATGAACATTGATGCAAAAATCCTCAACAAAATAATGGCAAACTGAATTCAACAACACATCAAAAAGATTATTCATCACAACCAAGTAGGCTTCATCCCAGGAATGCAGGGGTGGTTCAACATATGAAAATCAACAAACGTAATAAATCACATTAACAGAGGCAAAGACAAAAACTACTTGATCATCTCAATAGATGCAGAAAAAGCCTTTGCTAAGATCCAACATCATTTCATGATAAAAGCTCTAAGAAAACTAGGAATAGAAGGAAAGTTCCTCAACATTATAAAAGCTATATATGACAAACCTACAGCCAGCATTATACTTAACGGAGAAAAATTAAAACCATTCCCTCTAAAATCAGGAACCAGACAAGGATGCCCACTATCTCCACTCCTATTCAACATAGTACTGGAAGTCCTAGCCAGAGCAATTAGGCAAGAAGAAGAAATAAAAGGAATACAAATAGGTAAAGAAACTGTCAAAATATCCCTATTTGCAGATGACATGATCCTATACCTTAAAGACCCAAAAAACTCTACTCAGAAGCTTCTAGACATCATCAATAGCTATAGCAAGGTAGCAGGATATAAAATCAACATAGAAAAATCATTAGCATTTCTATACACTAACAATGAGCAAACGGAAAAAGAATGTATGAAAACAATTCCATTTACAATAGCCTCAAAAAAAATCAAATACCTAGGTGTAAACCTAACAAAAGATGTGAAAGACCTCTACAAGGAAAACTATACACTTCTGAAGAAAGAGATTGAGGAAGACTAGAAAGTGGAGAGATCTCCCGTGCTCATGGATTGGTAGAATCAACACAGTAAAAATGTCTATACCCTCAAAAGTAATCTACATGTTTAATGCAATTCCCATCAAAATTCCAATGACATTCATTAAAGAGATTGAGAAATCTACTGTTAAATTTATATGAAAACACAAGAGGCCACGAATAGCCAAGGCAATACTCAGTCAAAAGAACAATGCTGGAGGTATCACGATACCTGACTTCAAACTATATTACAAAGCAATAACAATAAAAACAGCATGGTATTGGCACAAAAGCAGACATGAAGACCAGTGGAACAGAATAGAGGACCCAGGTATGAAGCCACACAACTATAACCAACTTGTCTTTGACAAAGGAGCTAAAAGTATACGATGGAGAAATAGCAGCCTCTTCAACAAAATCTGCTGGGAAAACTGGTTAGCAGTCTGCAAAAAACTGAAACTAGATCCATGTATATCACCCTATACCAAGATTAAATCAAAATGGATCAAGGATCTTAATATCAGACCCCAAACTCTTAAGTTGATACAGGAAAGAGTAGGAAATACTCTGGAGTTAGTAGGTATAGGTAAGAACTTTCTCAATGAAACCCCAGCAGCACAACAACTAAGAGATAGCATAGATAAATGGGATCTCATAAAACTAAAAAGCTTCTGTTCATCAAAAGAAATGGTCTCTAAACTGAAAAGAACACCCACAGAGTGGGAGAAAATATTTGTCAGCCACACATCAGGCAAAGGACTGATAACCAGAATATATAGGGAACTTAAAAAACTAAATTCTCCCAAAACTAATGAACCAATAAAGAAATGGGCAAGTGAACTAAACAGAACTTTCTCAAAAGAAGAAATTCAAATGGCCAAAAAACACATGAGAAAATGCTCACCATCTCTAGCAATACAGGAAATGCAAATTAAAACCACGCTAAGATTCCACCTCACCCCTGTTAGAATAACCATCATCAGCAACACCACCAACTACAGGTGTTGGTGAGGATTCGGGGAAAAAGGAACCCTCTTACACTGTTGGTGGGATGTAAACTAGTACAACCACTCTGGAAAAAAATTTGGAGGCTACTTATAAAGCTAAACATTGATCTACCATTTGATCCAGCAATACCACTCTTCGGGATATACCCAAAAGAATGTGACAGAGGTTACTCCAGAAGCACCTGCACACCCATGTTTATTGCAGCACTATTCACAATAGCCAAGTTATGGATACAGCCAAGATGCCCCACTAGTGACAAATGGATCAAGAAAATGTGGTATCTATACACAATGGAATTTTATGCAGCCATGAAGAAGAATGAAATGTTATCATTTGCTGGTAAATGGATGGAATTGGAGAACATCATTCTGAGTGAGGTTAGCCTGGCCCAAAACACCAAACATCGTATGTTCTCCCTCATATGTGGACATTAGATCAAGGGCAAACACAACAAGGGGATTGGACTATGAGCACATGATAAAAGCGAGAGCACACAAGGGAGGGGCGAGGATAGGTAAGACGCCTAAAAAATTAGCTAGCATTTGTTGCCCTTAATACATAGAAACTAAAGCAGATACCTTAAAAGCAACTGAGGCCAGTAGGAGAAGGGGACCAGGAACTAGAGAAAGGTGAGATCAAAAAAAATTAATCTAGAAGGTAACACACATGCACAAGAAATTAATGTGAGCCAACTCCCCATATAGCTATCCTTATCTTAACCAGCAAAAACCCTTGTTCCTTCCTATTATTGCTTATACTCTCTCTTCAACAAAATTAGAGATAAGGGCAAAATAGTTTCTGCTGGGTTTTGAGGGGGTGGGGGGGAGAGGGAGGGGGCGGAGTGGGTGGTAAGGGAGTGGGTGGGGGCAGGGGGGGGAAATGACCCAAGCCTTGTATGCACATATGAATAATAAAACATTAATAAAAAAATAAAAATAGCTTCTGGAATGATATGGGGACCTGGTAGAGGAAGAGTGACTGAACATGAGACATTCAGTGACTATGTGGTCCAATCTTCCCATTTTGAATTAGATTCTCACAGACTCACCAAGTAATAAGGTTAGTACATCCAAGAAGCAGCTCACTGTTACATAAAATCTGTACATTTTGACTGGCAGGAACACAGACATAGGATACAATGAGCTGCATGAACAGTTGTCCAGATCCTTCCTTCATTTATAGTGGGTGTGCTGGCTATTCCTCTACCTTTCCCTCAGCTACCACCATAGCTGGGTGTTCTTTTTCTTGGACAAGCTTCTAGAGATAATAAAGGCTAATCTGGGTGCAGGATGGGTAGACTTGATATGTGAGTGCAGCTGAGCATGGACTACTGCTGTGGAAAAAACCATCAAAGTAAGAAGTGAATATAAATCTTCCCAGAGGGTGCTAGATGTCCAAATGATTTGAGTTATTACTTTCTAAATGCTAATAGAAGAAAGGTCATTTTTGGTCACAAGTAGGAGAGGGGGAGGCTTTGGTTTGTGAGAGACCAGCATGATAGAAACTTTGTTGTGACTAATGGAAACTTGCTATAAAGAGAAGTGGTCCAAAGGGGTTTTGAAGGTAGTTTCCTCTCCTTCAATATGCTGCATACTGCCAGTCTTTAAACATGAGCTCTGTTCACCATCCTAGCTCTCCTAAATCTTTTTGGATAAGCATAAAGACTAAGGAAAATCTATTCTTGGAATCCTTTATATCATTTGAACTTACCTACCTTATGAAATAAGTGCTTCAGGAAACACATAAATAATTTCAAAGGAACTTAGCAGTAAGGACAGGGCCAATGGAGGAAATTAGAGGATTTAAGAAAGAGAGGAAAGTTTAGGTAGTTATGTAGCACTCGAGTGTATACCTGTATGTGGTATTATTGACTCTTGCCTGGAGACATCATGAAGATTTATTTCAAGGATGTTTTTTTAAAAGAGAAACAGAAGAGAAAGGAAATAATTTCTTTGGAATGAAGGTAGCAATATATTAGAAGTCAGGAGACTTGTACTTTCATTTTGACTGTGATACTATTTTTATGACTTTAGGTTGGCTTTTTTTGGCTATTTTTGTTTTTACTGCTTTCTAGCCTATTCAGTTGAATTTGATGAGCTCTGAGGTTGTAACTTTTTTCTCTAAACTACTTTGATAAAGACTTTAAGACAGTCCTTGCAATTGTAAGTGGTCAGAGAACTTTTAGTTGTTGAAATACTGAAGTAAGAATGGAAGTGGTAAGAAAAAGTAATTGATTCAAAGGGTGAAGCACATTGTACAGATGAGGAAGTGTGCATGAGAGGGGGAGACCAAAAATTTCAGTTTTTAAAAATTTATATGAAAACAATATGGAATTAGTTATATTTTACAGAAATATTTTGAGGTAAAGAATATTTAGAAAGGACATTGTAAAGGAGTCATTTCCATGTGATAGGATCCAGTTGTCTGAAAATACATTTGGCGAAATGTCAGTGCTCTTGTAATCTACCTCTCATTCCCAATGCCAGAAGAGTGATGGCTGCTTTACCGTTACTTCCACCTAGGACGAGGGGCCTTAAGATGACTAATCAGAAAGGGTGATGTGTGTCCTTGGATTGGGGTAGACACATGGGGTTATTGTCAGATTGCTGTGGAAGATAGTCTTGAAATGAGAGATTGGCTACAGCCTTGCATGAAGGCAGGGAAGAGTAAGGTGGCACTCTTACTATCTCGACAAACAGGCAAGATATGCACTGTAAAACAAATCATACTGGAGCCTTCTGGAATGAACTCTACAAAGACAGGGGGCTCTGGAAGTATGAGGCTGTGGGTTTGTTGCTGAGGCAGGAGCTGATGAGGAGCATTTATGTCACCTAAAATAGACTTACCAGAGACCTCTGAAGCAGCCACAAATGTGGAAGAGGAATTAACTCTGGCCATACATCAAACAAAAATATAGTCAGGTAGGCCTTTTCCTGCCTTGTCTTTCCTCCTTCTCTCCTTACAACTAAGGACTTGGGAGCAAGATGGAAAGGAGCTGACAGAAAAACTGAAGTGTGTGTTTTCCTCACCTTGTTCACTGTGAATTTCCAGACCCAAGCAGCAAAAAGCTGAAAGAAGGGAAAATATTTAACTCAAAATGAAGTACACAGATCTGGGCATTTGAATCTGTGAGACACTCCTTGTAGCTAGACTTGACTAAAGAATTTTTATTGTCCCAAACCAAACAAAATCGTTGAGTCTTTCCACCATTTTACTAGAACAGCGAGGGCCCAGCATTGGGTTTGAAAGAATTATGTTAGTCACATGTGTATATGATTAAGTTTTCTGTGAATTGATGTCTACCTAAAAAAGGAAAGCATTTAACCAAGCAATTTCCAGGCTTATTTATACAATCCAAAAAAAAAAAAAAATTCTGGGCTGGAGTTTTTAAAAAAATGGGGCATTTCTTGAAGACAAGATTTCAGGAAGTTCATGAGGAAAAAAAGATAAATGAGTATTATGTGAAGAAATGTAAGGAATGAGAGGTAAATGTAATTAAAGAAGAGGAAATTAATAGGTGAATTTCAGAAGGAATTGGAAACCAGAGGGTTCAAGGAGAAGTATTAAAAAGGAAGAGGAGTGTGTGAGTGTGTGTGTGTGTGTGTGTGTGTGTGTGTGTGTGTGTCTGTGTCTGTGTGTCTGTGTGTGCTGGTCATGGCAGTTAGTATATCATCATCTTTCACTCTTCATAGTATCTTTTTCCCAAGAGCAAATTAACTTTGGGAAACATAAAATTTGAAAACCCATTTTATCATACTTTATCATATGTATTTTATCTTCCCTTCCCTTCACATGTTTGTTTTCAGGGCTCTTCTCTGTGGCTTGGCTTGGTTACAATTTGCTTCCATATTCTAAAAGACAATCTGAGACTATTATGGGAGCTTTGACTAGGAGACAGAGCAGGACCACCTCCTAAATCTTTTTTCTGGAAGTCACAAACTGAGCATGCACGGGCAATGAACCTAGTTCCACAAGCTTGTCAGTGTACTAAGCCACATAAAATGTTAATCTATTAGTACTAAATCTCAATTAGCTACTGGATTTTTAGAACAAGGAAAGCAGAGCCAAACAAAGAAGTTTCTTCTGAATGTATACTGGCTCCACGCAGCTAATGAACTCCATTGCTGGTTTTATGAAAAAGATACCCTAGGATTCCTGTTTATAGGGGCTGTCCTGCCATGTGGGCAAACCATGCTATCTGGTATTGTTCTTTGCTGTGTCATGGAGCTTTACTTTTGGAAAGACCAGCTCCTTTCCATAAGCTTGAATTTGGTTTTCAGCAGGCCAGCGCTGAATCCTGGAATGTAAAGCTGAGAGGGGTAAGGCAATAATTTCAGGATCTAACACAATCATTGTAACAATGGACCCTAGAATTATAACACTTATAGCTATAGAGTTAGAAAAACACCTTTGACTCCAAGTCTAGTGCCTTTAACATAAACTTAAACTGAGTGAGAGTTTTATTTTGTTTTGTTTGGGGATGGTTTTGTTTTGGATATGAGAGGGATATTTTTTAGACCATAGAATTAAATAAATTAATGATTTATAGTGATTAAGGCTTATATGCATCATTGAGAAGAAGAAGGAGATTTATAGTCTATGAGCATTCACTGCTAACATTAATAAAAACACATTTAGAATAACATTATCTGAACATCTTTGAGGGAGACAGTCCTGCCTGTTTAGGTGCAGCTGTGAAACATGTGGGTGCTTAGAAGGCATGTGACCCTACACTAGTCACTAAACTTGCCTGATACTCTTTACTGTTAAAAACTTGAGTCAAATGTGTCTATATGTAAGATTTTTTTAATGTGTAAAACATTTATGAGAATAAAATGTCAAATTGTTTCCAGTAATTGCCATGTAGTACTTGGAGAAGGGCATCCTCTATATACAGCTGTTACCAGGGCAACTGCACAGGTGTCTCTGGTGTTATGCACCAGGAGTGCATTTAGCATAGACCACAGTGCAAATGGTGAGGGGCCCCTGTTACTGCATGCGTTTGTCTCAGTGTGTAATCTCGGTACCCACACTGAGTAGTACAGGAGTCTTCTGCAGAATATTGCCCTGGACAGTGTTGTCTTCGTTGAATGCTTTTTGGTTTCCAAACTGTAAACATTTAAAGACATACTTATGTCTTAATTTGATATTTTTGACTGTTGATAAAAAATTTGTGTGGAATGTCTCAGTTTATATTTTAAATTCAAATAATGGGAAGTCAAAATTATGTCAAGATGATTTGGAAATGCACCAAAGGCCAACATGGGAAATTTGTAAGTCTTAAAAGAGGCATTTGGGGCTGGATATGGTGATGAACATCTATAATTCCAGCACTCAGGAGGCTGAGACAGAAAGAACACGAGTTTAAGGCCAGTATGGGCTATGTAGGTAGAACTTGTGAAAAAAGCAAGCAAACGAACAGAGAAAAAGAGAGACATTTGGATGTTGATAGTCCTAAGAGACATCACTGCATCACGTATGTGTGAGGCATTCACTGCCGGGTGCTACTGTGTTTGACGGATCCTGACCACATTTCCACCATGATTGACATTCCATATTCAGTGACACGTTCCACACTTAGTGCCTCTGTGTGAGTTTTTTCAAGAGGTCTCTGACAACTTATTAATTCATCTTTTCAAAACCAGCTTCCTATGCAAGAGCAACAATTTTCACTTTGGCTTCAATTCCTTCTTCAAAGCCTTTGACACAGGCCACAAATTACAGGGTTAGTTTCTTACATGAAACCTTAATCTTTTGTGGAGAAACTCTAGAATTATCCCTGACTCATAAATATTTGATTCTGTGGTTTGTAGCAAAATATTAAGCTAAATATTAGAGAAATGAGTTTCTCTTATAGGTGGAAGGTAGCCAGGTGAAAGAATTTTAGCCTCTGAGATGCCAAGAGAAGTTGATGGAGAGGCTCCTGGAAAGGGAGTAGACTGTCTGCCCTAGCTTTTCCTCCTTCCTTTTGTCTGAATCATGAACATGATGGCTGGAGCTTCAGCAGTCATCTTGATAACAGTAGACTATGAGAGTCACTCCCAAAGGATAGTGAAAGAAAAACTAGAGCTTGGATCTTTGATGACATTAAGGAGTACTCCACCAACCCCAGATCAGCTACTTTTGATTGTGTTTACATGAAAGAAAAATACACTCCAAATATACTCAACATATTATTTTGGGGGTGTACAAAGCAGCTTCTAAGTAATAAATATACCTCGCCTATTTTTGTTTAACATTAGCTCATCTCCTTCCAACACTAACTTGGAATGATTTGACCTACTGCAGTCAAGCTAGATACCACATTTCTTTAAGGTCATCTTTTATACTCATCCTGTAAGACATCTTTCATTCATCTTCCCTTCTGATTTGTCTTGTAGTTAATTAAAAATGATTTGAATTTTGGAGTATTTGCTTCAATCTCTTATGTTTAATATTCTTTTTTTAATCTAGTCACTTTTGTAAGTTTTATGTCCCTCAAGATGGAAAGACATCAGGACCAGACATCTATTTTGATATGATTCCTGCCCCTTGCGGGAGACCCACCTAGTCTGTCTCTGGGCTTCTCTGTCTTCTCTCCTTTCTCCTCCCCTTTCTACTCTTCCTTTCCTTCTTGTCTTTCTCTTTATCTTTCTGTTTCTTCCTCTTAACTTTGCAAAATTCTTTTTGTAACAAGACTAAGAGTTCCAAAATTTAAGAGAAATGGTTTATAAATGCAGTCCTTTCCTAGCTATTTCTCTCGCCCACCGTCTTGTCATTTAAATGGCTCCTCAGATTCTTTTCTGGGAAGTTTTTTCAATAGATTAACAGTGTACAACAGTCTCATCTACATGAGGCCCCAGTCTCATGACCCTAATTGCTTCCCAAAATCCCATCTCCAGACACTATTACACTGGGTATTAAGGCTTCAACTTGAATTTGGGGGGAGATACAAATGGTCAATTTGTAATAGGAACCCAGGCTTAGGGAAATTATATAATATAGCCAAGGTTAATGTTATTAGGTGGCAGAGCAAGGCCTGGATGCTAGATTTCTGTCGGGAGAGGGCTTCTACGTTACTCTGAGTCAGAAAGATGAGAGAAATTAAGACCAAGACAGACTCTTGGTGCTGCTAGACATTCTGGACAGCCAAAAGCATTGCAGGTCAGGACACCTTAACCTTGATAATCATAAAAACTAAACAGATCCTCTTCTTTTCTCCTGCACTGATAATATTGGCAGTATCTTTATTTATGTGGAAAGAAATAGACCTTCTCTTTTCATCTGGTTCAGAGTCAATGAATAATTTATTCTCAATAAATGAAAGCTTGGTATCAGAAAAGGGCTATCTCTTGTAATTTTTGAGATTGTGTCTAAGCAGGGATTTCATAGAGTAGTAATATTTTGGTAAGGCATGTAGGTTCTTGCCAATATTTTCAATATTTTATCAGTTAAGATTTTGACAAGAAACAGATGGCACATTAAGACTATTATGAAAAGACTATTCACATATATGGACATGGTTTAGGAAAATCTATAAGGGATGATGTATAGCTCTGTGCCAATCAGGGTTCCTGTTAATACTACTAGTCCTGAAGGGACAAGTGGAAGGAGATTCTAGGACCCAGAATAACAGCTATCTGGAGAGGGCATCCTGATAGGCACCATGGTCTTTGGTGGAAGAAGGTGTCCGCTCCAAGTCCAGCTGGACAAATCCAGGCAATAATGAGCCACCCTCACTCTCTTCCTGCCTTTAGTCTCCTGACTCTACTTCCATCTGACCAGAGCCAATGGCAAGAGTTTGTACCGATGTACAACACGTAAGCCTCCTGGGTTGAAAATCATGAAGAATATGCTAGAAAGGTAAAGTGGGGATATCCAGCACAAATACCATATGCAATGTAGTGTAGGTTTGGGAAATTCTCTTGACTGCCAAATTATGTTGTTCAGCATCTTTCTTTATGCCTCAGAGGTGGAAGACAGCATAATGACTGGCATACTTCATTTTAGTATGTGCATTGGGAAAGAAATGAGGTAGGATGAATTTAAATGTCTTCCTTACCCAAAGGGGATGGACAAATAGCCTACTTAATCCTACTATCTTCAAGAATAGGCTTAGAGTTGCTATAAATCAATAGCCTTGTTTAAAATAAACTGCTTTCTATTTTTGGACAATAGTTGTACTTAAGGTTAAGTTATTGACAAGAAATTTGAATCAGTTTGTGAAAGAGTATTTGGTGAACAGTGCTCTGACAGCCCATCTGAGGAGACGTTGATAAGCTGCGGCACCTCTGTTGGCTCTCCAGGAAGTAATAGTACCTGCGGTCAAGGGACAAAAGAACAATGTCCATCTCTGCCACTCACTGGAGCATAGCCAGGCACATTAGGTCATGTCACTTCTTCATCTTGAACTGAGAAGATAATCATTGTCTAAGGGTTGCTGTGAAGACATTTAGCATAGTGTCTGACACACAGAAAGTACCCCATAAATGTTAGACAGTCTAGCCTGAGTGAGTTAAGAAATCTGGCCAACAAGCAGTAGAAAAGCCTTTCTTAAATAAGGAAGTGATACCTCTGTTAAAATGCTGGCTTTTTAAAAATGAAAATGGGCTTTCCATGGCAGTTATACATCTTCTTCAGAAAAAAAGATTTTTTTTCGGGTATTTTGCTGGTTTGTGAAAAATAAGCCAAAGTAATTTAATCAAAGTTTACCCGGAGTGTTTGGAAACAGAGACTCAAAAGTACACTGAGATATCAAACTAGGGTGAAGGTTAAGAACAGAGAAGTAGCAAGGGAGGAGGCAAAACTGATCTATACTGACCCAGGGAATTTTGCTAGACTGTGGCAGTTAAGTCATTCCGTGAGAGTCAAGTGCAGAGGGTGTGCAGAGCCACTGCTGTCTCCCTTAACTCCACTGGACCCAAGAGGTGAATGTTTCTTGTCAGTCATAATAACTTGGTGGAACAGTCATGACCAAAGAGCTCTAATCCTGCGACATAATCAGGTGATTGATGAGCAGAGAATAAAGATTTCTTTTTCTTTTTTACTAAAAGAGATCTTTATTAAACTTAGCTAACTTGATTAAACCTCAAAACTTTAAATAATTAAAAGGAATGAAACACAATTTAAAATCTCTCATGCAGACAGTATTTCTGATTAAGTAATTCCTGACTATTGAAGAAATCTTTCAGACCCAGAGTGGATTTTTCTAAGTTGAATTTCCTCTTTTGATTTATTCTCAAAGAGTTTGGCAGTTTCCTTTCAGCCTGTCTTTGACCTCCTTGTCTCATGTTTGAAAGTCATTGCTTTCTGACTCTCTCCTTGGATTTTCTACTGAAGGACGTTCTTTTCCGCCTCACACTAAAAAAAGGAAGAGTCCCCCCTGCCCACTTTTTAGCACCGTTTCCAAAGCAATTCACCATCATGAAGACATGGGCAGATGTTCTTTTTTTGTGTGATAACTGAACCTCAGGTCTGATTCCCTTGTAATGAGGTCTTTCCTTTTCCTGCCTCTTTCCAAATTACATTGGTTGATTTATTCTTTATAGAATGAGTCTCATTACTTTCTGTATGGCTCATTCCTTTCTTAGAAATTGCTTTTCTGTGTGCAAGGAGGATTTTAAAAGCTTTGTAAATTTATGAAACTAGAAATAGGACAATATTTTTTCTTGTTTTAACATTGTTTACTTCTTGAAAAAATTCAAAATGAAGTTTTCTTAGTCCATATAACAGAGAAAGAAATTTTAGGAGTACTCTGAGTGGAGTGGTACTGAGAAGCTGAAATCTCTACTTCTATATATGGTGACCAGTGTTAATCAAGTCTAAGGGCACATGTGTCCCTTGAATAAATCATCTAGTTGATGATACTGTACTACTCGTGGTGCCTCTCAGAAACGTTGAGGAAAACATTTCCTCCTTCTCACAGAGGTAGTGAGAGATGGATTAGAGGGAAAAGAAGTGTTTGTATTTGTTATTGGATGCAGAACTGGTATCTGAAGTGAGACTTAGGGATGGAAAAAGTAAGCCAGTATTTGAGTTCTATGCAGTCATATTTAAAGTCTATATTAGCAACTACATTTATAATCTATGGCTTTGAAATGAGTTTCTTTTTAAAAATTTTTTCTTAAGTACTTTTTTTTTCTTTTATTCATATGTGCATACAATGTTTGGGTCATTTCTCCCCCTTTCCCCCGCTCCCTCCCTCACCCCCTAGCTATCAGGCAGAAACTATTTTGCCCTTATCTCTAATTTTGTTCAAGAGAGAGTATAATCAATAATAGGAAGGAACAAGGGTTTTTGCTAGTTGAGATAAGGATAGCTATACAGGGAGTTGACCCGCATTGCTTTCCTGTACATGTGTGTTACCTTCTAAATTAATTCTTCTCGAACTTACTTTTTCTCTAGTTCCTGGTTCCCTTCTCCTATTGGCCTCTGTCACTTTAAAGTATCTGCATTAGCTTCTCTGTGTTGAGGGCAACAAATGCTATCTAATTTTTTGGGTGTCTTACCTATCCTCATACCTCCCTTGGAAATGAGTTTCTTGATATTGTTTTCTGATCTGAAGAACTGAAGAAAACATTCACAGAAGAGAGCTGGATGATTATTGATCCAGAGGGCCTATAGCACTTTTTCATCACAACTTTAATAAGTCAGCCTTATTTGATCCAAACTAAAGATATAGACAAAACTGGTGTCAGGATGAGCTTCCTCTTACCACCCACCTTCATCTGGCATCTGGTGTGACCTGCAATGTCTCGAGTGTGTGCTCTATAATCTGGCTAGTAGAAGATAGGTAAAATGTTGGTTTCTTGCCAGTCCTGATACAATAGCCATGGTGGACCCACTTTGTATCAGTAACCTATTGCAGCATAACAAACTATTCCAATTTAGTATTCTGAAAGAATTTATTATTTCTTAGAATTCTGTGGGCCAGGTGATCACAACTGATCCATTTTCCTGTTCCACATGGTGTCATCTGGGATCATACATGTGGCTCCATTTTCCTGAAGATCAATGATGAGGCAAAAGAGCACTACACACATATTTGGTTGGTACTGGCTATTGGGCAAGGCTTCTCTGTACATGTCATGTGTCCAGGAGAGTAGATGAATTTCTTTACATGGTGACTCAGGAGTTCAAACAAAAAGAAAAGGAGAAGCTGCTTAGTTTCTTAAGGCTTAAAGCAGTGTGAATCACTTCTGTTACATTCTATTGGGCAAAACAAATCATACAACCAGCTTAGATGCAAGGGTAAGAGAAGTCTTGAACTTGTGATAAGCATGTGCCTATGGAGATGGGAATATTTTCTGGTGGTCATCTTTGCCCTCTACATACAGTATTACTCAAGTGTCATCTGAGTTATTAGCATTACCTGACTTTTTAATCATATATATTTAATATAAATATTAAATTCAGCTTTTCTTTGGGATATTTCCAGAACTCCTTTTTGTTGAAGGTCAGGCTCCCAAGAAGGTAGACTTTTAGAAGAATACAGTGTGCAAGAAGTATAATTAGGAGGTGACATTGAAGCGAACAACTATGGGAGAAAGGAAAGGAGCAGGATTGGGCAAATCAGTTGGGCTGTGATAGAGTCTCTGTGAAGGCTTCGGCTGATCCTATGAGGAACTCTGAGGCTAAAAAAATTGCTTTATAGCTTTCCAGAATTAAGATGAGAGTCCCATGACTTTATACACCAGTGTCAATGAGCCTTGGATACAGACTATCTCTAGGAAAGTGATGTGACTTATTTGAGGCAACTTTCTTCACTTACTACCACTTTGAGCAGTGCATTAGTCTTCAGAACACCTTAGACCCTTGCCCAGGATTTCACTGCATCTTTCCTTCAGCCTTGTGACTCCTCAAAAGAGGCAGGGAATCGGAATGGTTAAAGAAATGTCCTATCCAGAGTCTGCATCCCTCCTGACTACAGTTTGAGTTCTTAAGACCCTAGAAAGGGTGAAGCTTTCAACCAAAAATCCCAGGGTTGACTGAGAGATAGCTGTTTCAAAGGGTAGGTATACATGGTGGGGTGTCCACAAGCATTCACATGACCCTTCATACGGAGGGCAGTGGGGATGGGGGTAGAAGAACAGAGCATTGCAGGGAGGCCACTTGTACTGTATGCCCTGTACATTTAGGGATTTGCCTCTTTGATAGCTTGCCTCAACCTTCTTTACAGCTGAAGAACTGGAGACAGTTATGGATCTAGTCCTAAGTTATTGAGGTATGGGTCTGAGACACAACTAGAAGTATGATTATTACTCCCTTCATTGGAAAATGTTTATTCAGATGTGGAGAACAATTCTTGCTCTTTATTTACTTTATTTCACAGAGCTATTTGTGAGGATTAGAGTAAAAGTCTGTAAGCCCATCACAATGAGAACAATGCTGTAAAAACACAAGATGTTGTAGAATAATCCTAAGAACACACTAATCCTACCATTTGAGCCATTCCGCCAACCCAAAACACACTAATCCTAGATGCCAGGGAGCAGAGGCTTTGAATCATGAGTTCTGCTGGCTTGTTCAGATGCCTCACTACCACGGAAGCACTTTATGATTGACAGGCCAACAGCAGCTCAAAGATTACAAGCTTTTATCATTGGGTGACTATTTTCTGAACAGTCATGTATTTTATCTGATAATGCCCAAGTAAAACAGTTATTGCAACTTTTAGAAATGGTTCCATCAATAAATGGAGGTGTCTGTGTTTCAATATGTGGTGTTATAATTTGTCTTCTGCTGTCACTGTTAAGTCCTCTATTAACTGAAACACCTTGAAAAGTTCTTGCAAGGTAAACACAGTAATCCAAGCAATCCATAGCTGACATCTTGCTCCTGAATCACATTTCACAGCTCGCTCTGATGTCTTCTCCCACCTCATTGTTATGTGATCCTCAATTAAAAGTCTCCTTCAAATTAATTACCTTCTTGGCCTCTCAATGTCTTGATTTCTTGAAGATTTTGATTTAAAGAATGAATTGTGAGGAAACATGCCCTGTGAAATGTTGTCCTTGCTTCGTCTAAATAGAAAGAGCTATGCATTCCATTCTATGCATCATTCTCTTAACAGAATAGATTAATAAAACTTAAGAATTCCAGAGGTTGGGTATGTATTCTATATGTACATGAATTTAAGCAAATAATTGGGTAGACTGTATTTACCTAAATGAGCATATCTTAGATGTTATCATAGGTATTTCTTGGGATGAAGCAGTTAAAGAAAATGACAATAATTCTGTGCTCTCACTTACTGTTTTCTTGGCTCTCAGCTTCCTAAGAATAAAAATAAGAATTTGGGAGGTGAGTAAATCATTGATTTTCAACTTTGATGTAGGATGGGAGTCCTTGAGATATTTCACTATTTTGAAAATTCTAATTTATTCCAACTATTTTAAAATAAAAATTTAAAAATCCCTTGCTTTTGACTGGAATATTATCCTCTTAGTTTAGCAACTGTTTTGTTTTCATGCTAAACAGAATAAGGAAAACAATCATTAGGTTGAATTATGTAAAAATTGGTTATATTTTATAGTTTTAATCTTTAAAATACAGTAATATCATATGGTTTAATCTAATGCATTTTAGCATAGGGCGATGGTGTGTTATAAAGAACTTTGACTTTGAAATCAGACATCCGCGGGTTCAAATCCCTGTTACAGTGGCTATGTGATCTGAGGTAGCTTCAGTTTCTTCATATATGAAATAGTGAGTGATAGTACCTGTTTTATGCATTAAAATGATTGAATGAGATACTGAAATACTTCTCATAACAGTAGACACAGAGTAAGTGCTTGATAATTCATAGCTTCTAGCTCTAGTTAACAAAGCTTTGAGGGAGAATGCATTGTTGAAAAGAAAGAGGGCTTCCTGGTGGCCAAAAGTTTGGGCACTACTGGGTTTGGTGACACTGGATTCAATGTATATATTTAAGTATGCAAAATGTTAAAATGTAAGCTTCATTATCATTTTCAGTGATTCTTTCTGCTGTATTTTCATGAACTTCTTGGCAGTCATTTCTTTGAAGTTAGATTCTAGATGATCAATGTCAGCATTATTACAGGAATATCTAGTTCTTTTCAGTGCATAAGGACCTGTGATTTTTCTGTTGGAATCTATGAGGCACTAGACTTTTGCTGTCCCCAAAGGTGAATAAACCAATATCCAGGGATAAAGATAACATATTAAAATTCATTATGCATTTGTTTGTGTATGTGTCTACGAGCAAAATTTTCATGTTTTCCCTAGCCCCAAGGTGTCAAGAAGATCTCCTGCAATTATTTTTGCAGAAATTTTATAATTTTACACCTAAGTTGATAATCAGCTTTGAGTTAACTTTTTGTGCAAGGTATGATACTTACATTGAAGTTCATATTTTTGCTTGTGGAATTCCAATTGCTCTAGCACCATTCATTTGAAAAGATTAACGATTTATTTGTACCTACATCAAAATTAATTGGTTGTGTTCTTGTGACTATAATCTTTGTAACACCACACTAAGGTTTTTAAATTCATGAACATCTTATGTCTCACTGAATGTTTAGGCCTTCTTTTTTTCATCAATATTCTGTCATTTTCATCATGTAGATTTTATATATTTTCATTATGTTTATATCTATAAATTTAATTTTCTTTTGAGAAATTATAAATGTTTTTTGTATTTAAATTTTGGTTTCCACTTTTTTTTCCTGTTGTGTGTGTGTGTGTCTTGGCTCTTGTGACTTTGCTAAACTCACTTATTATCCAGGATGATTTTTGTTTTGTTTTATTTTGAAGATTCTTTGGAACTTTTTTTTACATAGCCACTCACATTACTCCTTTTTTTTTTTCCCAATTCATGTATTTATTCATTCATTTATTTTTTTGTCTCTACTAGGGTTTGAATTCAGGGCCTTTCACTTTTTAAACAGGCATTCTACCACTTGAGTCACTCCTCTGGCTCTTCTTTTGTTGGGTATTTTTGATGTAGGATCTCTCATCTTTTTGCTGGGGCACTCTTGAGCTACTATCCTCTTGATCTCCACCTCCTGAGAGAGAGGATTACAGTTATGAGCCACTGAGACTGGGCAATCAATTTTTTTAGATGTATTTTTCTTGCCTTGCTGCAGGGACTAGAACTTCTGATACTATGTTGCCTTGTTTCTGATCTTAAAGTAAAAGCATTTTGCCTTTCACCATCACCTCTGATGTTAACTATAAGGTAGTTTTTTTGTAAATGCTCTTTATGAGATGAAGGAAGTTCCTCTCTTAGCCTAGTACACTGAGAGTTTTTATAATGAATGAGTTTTAACTTTTGACAAATGCTTTTTTCTGAGTCAAGTGATATGATTCTATGACTTTTTTTCTTTAGTTTGTTAATTTGATGGAACACAATGATTTATTTTCAAATATCAAACTTGCCTTGCATACCTAGAATGAATCTCACTTGGTTGTGCTTTATTATTCTTTTCATATATTGTTGGATTCTGTTTGCCAAAATTTTTATTGAAGATTTATGCTCTGCTTCTAAGTCACTTTTGTTTAGCTTCTTAACCTTTCTTTCTGTGTTTGGCAAATGCTTGAAAGAAGAAATCTCCTACATGTAAAGCTCTTCTTAGTTTAATTGTCTGCCTATAACTAGAATCACTTTAGCTGGAAAAAAATCACACAAGTAAGTAACCTTCACTGTTTCTAAGGACAAACAAAATAAAATAATTAGAAAGGTTAAAGTGCTATTTATACAAACATCTCAACTACAACTTTCCCCATGTACTCATAAGCAGTACTTGAAGATTCAAATTTGGAACCATGTTACAGGCCCATGAAGAGGAGCCCATGAAACCCAGTAGTACATGAGTGAGTTCACTTATTATGAGCACTGATTCCATTCAAAATTCAATTCTAAGGGTACCAAGTACAAGGCCTCTTCAATCATTATCCTTTATTATGTAGTGGATGAAACTTTCTTCAGTCATTGGAATGAAGATACATCCCATGTGTTTTTCTTCAAGCAAATAAATCCGTGTAAACACAAAGCGTGACTAAAACATCAGAGATGGGTAATCAGACTCATTGTGTCTTCTGGGTATCTTGGGAGGGGAATGCTACAGGAGACCCTTAATCTGAGCTATTTTGCATGAATATGACACTAATGGAGTCTGCTTTGTAGTCATGCTAAAGTGGAGTCAAGGCCTAGAAAAAAAAAAGACCATATTTTATGATCTTTACCTTATAGTTCTGGCTTTCTCTTAGCTGCTTATAATTCTAGGTCAAAGGATTTAATGAGCCTGTACATATGAGTAGAAGTCCATCTACGCAAATAAAATATCTCTTTTAGGACTGGATGATTTACTAAGCAATCATCCTAATTTTCCTAAGAAAGTATAGGTTTGGAGGTAAATTGCTGAACATTTAAAAGAATTTTTACTGATTTAGAATTCATGAGAACATTTTGTCTGTAGAAGATCTGATAAAAAAGAAACCATTTCTTTGGCTTTTAATACAGCTGGACCTGTAACCACACAAAGATGTAGTCTTTTCAATGATATACGTTTCATGGATTTGAGTAATATTCTATTTGTCCTCTTAAAAACACGCATCATTTCTAAGCAGGACACGAAAAATGGCTTTGGCCATACTCCATCTTCCAGGCTAATTTTCTTCAAAGAAAACTGATTTCAGATGGCTTTGAAAGCTGTTTTCAAAGTGCTCACTGGATATTCTCTTTATCGTTGGACCACAGCTGACACTTTTGTACACTACTCACAATTCTGCTACCATTTTAAAAAATGTGTTCCAGGCTTACATTCTTGTGTTTTCATGTTTATTACATTTTTAATGGCACAGACACATTTTCTTTGCCATTTAATGACTATCAGAAGAAGACAACCTACAGACAAAACAACAATGAAAACAAACAACAGATTAATTTGAATTTTCCATGGTGAGCTAATGCCTGAATTCTAATTTATGTTTCTCTACATACTATGTTCTCCTCTAGACTACAAAGCAATGAAATAAAAGCTTTTTAATTTACCAGTGATGAAAACCAAGATCATTCAGGATGACCTCACTACAATATAAACATTTGAGTTCTGTAGATTTAGCTCTGTCCATGTATAATTTTTTTTTTTATGGCGGTGCTGGTGATTGAACTGAGGTCCTCGCACTTGCTAGGCAGGCTCTCTATCACTTGAGCCCACCCCAAGCCCTTTTTAGCTTTTGTTATTTTTTTTTTGGATAGTCTTATGATTTTGCCCGGGGAGGTCTTGGACTGTGATTCTCTTACCTATTCCTGCCCAGCTAAGACTACAGCAGATCTGTGCTACCATGCCTGGCCTATTTGTTGAGATGGGTCTAGCTAACATTTTTTTTTAACTTGGGCTGGCCTTGAACCAAAATCCCCCTGATCTCTGCTTCCTGGGTAGCTGGGATTATGGGTTTGTACCACCATGCCCAGCTTCTCTCCATAAATTCTTAATGAAGTTATTCCTGGAATCAAATAATGGAGTGATCGTTCTTTCTCCTTATTTCCAGGTTGAGTTGTCTTGTAGAGACTTGTACTGATAAAGAGACCTCTACAAAGAACATCTTTTTTAAATTTTATTTTTATTGTTGTGCTGGGTGTGACATTTACAAAAGTTCTTTCAATATATCAAGTATATCATACTTGAATTCACCCCTCCACCATTTCTTTTTTCTTTCCCTCCCACCACTCCTGAAACAGTTTCAACAGGTATCATTTTCCCACTTACATACATGTGTACACAGTATTTGTACCATATCCACCCTTCTACACCCTTTCCTCACCTCCTCTTCCCTCCTATTAGTACCCCCCTCCTCAGGCAGGACCAGTTCTGCCTTCCTGTTCTCCAATTTTGTAAAAGAAAAAAAACAACATTTTTGTTTGTTTAAGTTAGCCACACAGGGAGTTTCCTTGTGATATGTCCACATATACATATATTATAACCCAAATTGGTACATCTCCTCTACTTTTCTTCTTTCTACCTTAGTCCCTTTCTTATGGCTTACCAAAGCATTCACCTTGCTTTCCTAAGAAAACAAAATGAGTGCTTCTACCATTTTTTTAAGACCTTGAGCTCCTTAGTTGTAGATATTCTGTCTTCATTTGAGAGTATGATTCTCTGGAGTTTTGGTTTGATACTTTTATTTTGAAGATAAGATTTGTCACCACTCACATTTATTTAGCAGCTGTTATATACAGTCATTGTTTTAAGTGGTGAGAAGTGTACGAGAATATTGCAGGGAGCATGCACTATGTTCAGAATAATACAGATGCCCATACTTTGGGTAAATATGCTTGCTTTTATCCACGCATTAGAAATTAAGTGATACTAATAGCTTACCTTTCCCCTCCCAGTTTCCTTTCAAATTAGAAATAGATACAGGAATATAAACAAATAATTAACACAAAGTTAGATTTATTTATGGTTTAAGCAATTTCTTAGTAAAGCTGAATTGTAGAATGAAGTTATTTTCCTGCCCAAAAATCAAATACAGAGTAGAGTTTTCATAACCAACAGCTAGCGGAAAGCATAGCTGAGGACTGTTTTAAGAAACTCTAATTCCACGGTTCTAAGCCATCTGGGCAAATAGTTTGAGAGACCCTATCTTGAAAAAACCCATCATACAAAAGAAACTCTAGTTGCAAAACCATAAATAACCCACTTTTCCTTATATAATGCTGTGGTCTTGTCTAGGTTAACTTGGCCCAGCAAGTGTCTGATTTTCCTTGGTCTTGCTATTTCAGTAAACTCAAAGGAGTCACCAAAGAGAAGGTAGGAGATCAGAAACATCAGTCCTGCTTCACTGCTCTTGACCTAGAGGAGGAAAGGAGTACATGTCCTCTCAGTGGGATGAGGAGTGTGGTGGCCATGAAAATGTGCCCCTTAGATCTCCTGCTGCAGAGAGTGTTACTCAACCACTGCCTCATCTACTCTGCTTTGCAATCCATCACTATTAGTGCTTAAGTTTCACTTTCCAAAGGTTGTTCCTGATAATAAACAAATGTGACAAGAATACAAAAACCAGTTTTGGGAGACAGGAGACTCCTCTGACAGGTGACTTTGGCTTACGGGAAATTCTTTTCTGGCCTTGTTGAACTTTCTTAGAAATGCTCTGCATTCTAAGATCAACTTTCCTTCCTCCCTCTATCCTCTCTCCCTTCCTCTGTCCTCTTACCCCTTTCCTCTCTCCCACCTTTCCTTCTTTCTTTTTTCTTTCCCTCCCTCTTTCACAGGGGTCAGCCCTGAGCTGCAGTGGACGCTCCTTCAGTCTCTTCCAGCTCCCTCTTTCTCTTGTTATCTGTCATTGCCCATTGGATCTTTTGCATTTCCAATCCTGTCTTGCTTTCAGCTTCCCAGAAGATCTGGACAAATTTGAGGATAAAAGTCATAAGCTAGCTACTGCCAACAAACATAGACACATAATATAAATAATTTGGAGAAGGGCATTAATTGGTGATTTTGTTTTATCAAAAGCTACTCTTCATGACTAAAAGAACAACTGGGTCTTGTAGAGTGATACTTCCCAAATTAACAGTGGTGAAAGATCCTATCTTTTGAACTTTCTGATCTATTATAGACAGATATTTTCTTAGAAAAATGAATTGCTAACAGAAAGAAACAAAAGACACAAAAATATGAGCCTTAAGTTTTTATGATCAGAATAAATAGATCTAAGATTATTTTGTCAAATTGCAATAACAGATTCTAAATGTTTACCATATGTACTTGTCCTATAGCAGACTGGCAATAACTCTCTGCCTGGTACCAGTTTGTGTGCCATTCTTTGGGTTTGCTGCATGTCTAAATGGTACTGAGTCAAATTGTGTGTTTCTTGAGGCTTTGGTGTTTCAATATGATAAGGGGCTAGTTTGAGGAGGACAGTGAGCTGATTGGATGCACTGAATGGAAACCACAACTACTATGCCTTGGGCTTTGGAGGGGATTGGTGGACTCACTTTAGTTGCAGAGAAATATCTGGTTTGTGGTTGACCACAAGCATGTTTCTTAGTCTTTTAAGTTGCATTCAGGGTAGATACATCAGAATCCCCTCAATTTCCAGCAATTTCCGAACCTGGAGTGAACTCTGACCCTGGGTTCTTCCCTCTTTATCCTGATCCCATAAGTCCCTTTGTTGGAGTTAGAAACCTTATAAATTAATGTTCAGGGATTGCTCAGGCTTGTGTGAATCCCAAGTGGATATGAGGCAGCTTAGGAAAACACACCCTTGACCTACTTCTACTCTTGAATTGGGTTTTGAAGTTCATTTGAGTGCTAAACATAATTTATACAAACATATAATTTTGACTTTTCACCTGTGGTTAACAAAAACTGTAAGTAGAAACACATGGAAGTTTATTGATAGTTTTAAAGCATTAAAGTGCCTTCACATTGTTCCTGTGAAGTCATTGTTCTGAGTGGACTCAGAATTTGGAGCATGTTGAATTTCCACAGCGCTTTGCAGTCATTTTTACTAGTTTTTGTTCTTTGTCTAAAAGTGTCTGCTACCATCTACTACCATCTCCTGCTGTATCAGTTGATTGATTCAAGCATTTCAAACCCATCATTTCTAAATTGGAAAAGCAAGCAAAATAAACATGGAGGTTGGTAGGTTTGGAAAAGGGATGTGTTGTCGGGGGGTGGGGGAAGAGTTGGTTAGAGTGAAAAAAACTGAAGTAAAATTATTTCCCTACTGTGGAAAGAGGCACTGGTGCAAGAGTGGTCTTTGCCTGCAATTTTCTTTTGGCTTCTAATGTCTTCAGGAATGCACTTCTTCCTCAGCACCCTGAAGAGTTGATGGCAGCCTGGATCTTGTGACTTGCAGTGTACCATCCTGGGCTGCAGAGAGCTGATCTCCGCTGAAAAGCTCTTTAGTAGTCCAGACAGTTTACAACCTAGACAGTCAGCTTGCTTCAAAGCTCCTGAACTTTGGTAGGCCTTTCTTTCTGCATGCTTTTCCTGTAAAGATTACACAGCTGGATAATAACAATTTTTCCATCTTCTACAAATAACCAGTGCTATTAGGCTGCATGACAAAATTTCTCCCTTTTATCATTTTGGTGGACGACCCTATAAAAACAAATTAAACTAAATAAAAAGTAATGCATCTTGAACATCTGAATGAATGTATTTCATTTGTGGCTTCTTTATCATCAGCAGTGATAACAAGAGCTTGACTGGTTGTTGACCTTACAGTTTCTCACTGAAGGGCTCAAGTAGAGCTATCTGTATTCAGAAAAGAAATGGCAAGGGGAGAGCTGAATAATTTCCTGGCTTGTTAGCTTAGAGCATCTGTTGCATAGATGTAAAAAATCTATAGATTGTGGCAACCTAAAGATATTCATTTCTAAACAAAACTAGGGCTAATGAAATTGCATAGATTATAGACTGGTCATATTGTATTTCACCTTCCTTAAAATTCAGTACTTAAGAGAATAAACTGTGCCTAATGGGTGTGTGTTGGAGTATATATTCTGCTTGAGCTTTGATTTTCTCTGTTGGCTTTTTCTTAATGAGCTGGGTGTGTATAAGACTGAAAAAGCATTTACAATGAGTATATAGAGAGTGATGGCAAGAATAACTAACAGAGAAAGTAGCTGTGAGAATTTTATTTATAAATAGTCTCCCCAAATTTCTGTTGAGCACTCAGAATTATAGAAGAGATTATAGTGTGTGGTTGAAAATTGAATTTAAGCCAGGCATGGCCAGTGTCTTTTTAAAATTTCTTTTCTTTTATTAATTTATTTTACCATATAGAAGAACAGTGGATGAAGTGTTTGAGTAAAGTAAAGAGTACACACCACCCACCTCTGCTTGCCTGATTCCATAAAGGAGTTCTTCACTCCTCTTCTAATCTCCAAACTGTGTTTCATCACACTGAAGACTCTTGGAAGGTGGTTCTTAGCCTCCTTGCTTTTCTACCCTCACCACTGCATCCCAATGAAGTGTGATCTGAAAACAATCAAGACTTTGGGAACTTGTTAAATACTCCTGTGACATTCTCTATATGAACTCATTGAATAGTAAAATGAAATAGGAAAAACAAGTGGAAAATTGATGAAGATGATGTGAGAAGTGATGGTTGCATAAATAGGAGCCTAACTAACCTTTGAAATATGGATGGAAACACTTCAAGATGTTTACATATCTTGGATGTATCAAGTCCCAGAATTTCAAGTGCACTCGACATCTTTTAATTTTCCTCCAGCATTTTTCAAAGCTGAAAAAAACCAGAATATTATTCCTTTTCAAGGTGAGATCTAAAGCTACCCTTAGATCTTGCTCAGAGTTGGAATGTATGTTCTTCTTGACCCAGTACAGGAATTGTAACTCTCCAAAAATAGCAGGTTGTTTTCTTACAGCTTCCAGAACAAAACTCAATCACACCAGAAAAGGTCTGAAGGGAATAACTTCAGAAGGCATTTTTGAAAATGAACAGGAAGTTTCTTGATAAAAGGGAATGGGATGGATATGATTTAACTGCGTAAAACGAATGTGTGTGTGTCCTTCCCTTCTCATGTTGTTTTCCACACCTCACCTTTCTTTTACTCTCAGCATTCCAATAGATTCATTACATGCTAGTTGAAGTGTGCTACTTGTGATGACAATGAGACTTGTGTGATTTGATGCAACAAATGCTTGGTACTTGTATCCTGAAATTATTAAAAGAATATTATCCAAGTCAGCAGGCAAGAATCTTGGCATTCTCACCATATAAAAGCCTGTATTTTTCAATTAAACCATTCAAAAACGGTTCCATTTAGGAAGAGTGTGGGAAGGCAGAGTTTCAGCAAAGAAGGTAACTATTTGCCTTTTGTCAAGCCCAGGAAGCATACTAGCCCCTACCAGAAGCGTAGTAGAAAAGAGGGTGTTAGGCAGAGAGGGGACTTGTTTTCAACTATTTCCCTTTCTTCTTGGCATACAATCTATGTTTCTCAGACATTCTTGCAAGTCATGACAACTATGTGACCAGTCCTGGTCACTGGGATGGGGATAGAAGTCATAGGCCATTTCCAGGCTTGGTTAATAAATTCCATCAAAATCTTCCAATGCTCTCCCTTCACTCATCTGGCAGCAGAAAAAGAAAGATGCACTATAAGACTCTGGGCCCCCAAACAATGGAAGTAAGTGGCCTAAAGTACCTGAGTTCATAAATCACAATGTCGAGCAGAACTTCTGCTGACCCAGAAGGACTCTGATGTGAGAAAGAAGGAAAGCTGGATTGTACTAGATTTTGAAGTTTATTTTAGCAAAGTACCTGTTCTGACTAGTGTAGAGAAACAATCCAGAAATTTGTGCCATGTCCTTATAAGAAGGTATAGTAGGTATAGTAGGTGGAATTTCAAGATGGCCTCCATAATCTTTGTCTCCTGTGTTTCTCCGGTAACTATGTTTCATTACATGCTAAGGGGGATTTTTCCCTGTAAGGGTACTGATCAACTGACCTGAAGAGAGTAACTTTACCACATGGGCCCTTAAAACCAGAGAATTTTCTTGAGAAGAAGAGAGGGTCAGGGAGATTTGAAGTGAAAGAAAGCTTCAGTGCTGATTTGGAGGAGATCATGAGGTCAGGGCCTGTGAGTGACTCTAGCAGCTGAGAGTGGTCCGCAGCCAAAATGGTAAGCTAATGGAGCCTCCCTTCTAGAACCTCAAGAAGATTAATCCTGCCAAGTCTGAAGGAGCTTGGAAACAAAGCTTTCCCCGGTTGAGCCTCCAAATGAAGATTCAGCTAGCTGACATCTTGTCAGCCTCATGAGACTTTGAGCAGAGGACCCAGCTTGAAGCCACTTCAGGCTCCTGAGACATGGTATTGATGGAATAATACATATCCTTTGTTGTAAGTCACTAAGTTTGTGTCAGGCTTTTTATGCAGCAATAAAAAACTTATTCAGAGGATGATTTGTACTATGTCCAAGATATATAGCAGACTCAGGGTTGGTCCTTGCTGGTGTCAGCGTCCAAGGATTTGGTTCTCGTGGGTAGGATGTGTCAGCAGGAGACAGTGTAGTGGTGACAGCCACAGTAAGATGGGTTCTTCCACTGTAGCTTTGGCATGGAAGCAACCGCTGTGGAGTGAAGGTTGAACAGAACTCAGGCATAGAGGAAGTGATCTGGTGAGATCTGTGCATGGGTCTCTGACCCCAACCAAATGGCCTGGGGTCAGGGTTAAGTCTAAATCTCAGTGATTTTGGAACTCTGAAACTCTGGTTTAATGAACTAGGCTGAAACTTTCAAGATATTTATTTATTTATTTTTGGTGCTGGGTCTTGAACTCAGGACTCGCACTTCCTGCTAGTAAATGCTCGATTACCTTAGCCATGTCCCTGGTCCTTTCGCTTTTAGTGTTTTTTGTGATCGGGTCTTACACTTTGTCTGCCAAGTAGCTGGAATTATAGGTGTGTACCACCAAGCCCAACTTATTTTATGAGACAAGGTGTCACTGACTTTTATTGCAAGGTGGATTTGGCACCAAGACCCTCTGTCTTCACCTCCTTCCTATAATCCTGAGATTACAGTCTTATACCACCATACTTGGCCCTAAAATATTTATTAATTTATCCTCAGGATTTTCTCAGAGTGGCCAGAAAGGCTGAGCAGACATCACCTTGTACTCCATCTCTGCATTAATTAGTCACTCTTCATTGAAGTGCATACATTTGGGGTTTTGGGGTTCTACATAATGTTACATTTTGGGGAAAAAATATCCATTACCAAAGCTGTTAAAAACCCTCTAGTTTAGGGGGATACTGTGTTTCTTAGGGAAGCATGGCAGGAGGTGGGACTTTCATTTAAAGGGAAGCAACAATAAATCTAGATGCCAAAGAGGTCTAAATTACCATGCTGGGTTCTCACTGGTCAGGGTCTGGCTGGACTAGGGCTGAAGGAAAACATTCCTTGGACAAGGCTGGAACAAGCAAGGATTGGCCAAGATCTTGACTGGCATTAAAAACATAATGTAGCCAGGCATAGAGGCTCAAGCCTGTAATCCTAGCTACATGGAAAGCTGAGATCAAGAGGATTGTGGTTTGAGACCAGCCTGATCAAAAAAATCTTGTGAGATTCCCCCCATCTTAACTAGTGGCTGGACATGGTGGTACATGTCTGTGATCCCAGCTGCATGAGATACTGAGATTGGGAGGATGGTTATTCTAGGCCAGTCCTGGCAAAAAAGTTTGTAAGACCTCCATCTCAATGGAAAAAGATCAGTGTGGTGGTGCACACCTGTCATCCCAGCTATGATAGGAAGTGTAAAATAGGGGAATTGCAGTCTAGATTGGCCTACGTAATAAAGTGAGGCCTTTCTCAAAAATATTCAGAGCAAAAAGGGCTGGAGTTGTGGCTCAGGTGGTAGATTGCCTGCCTAGCAGACATGAAGCTCTGAGTTCAAATGCCATTATTGCCAAAACATGAATTACCTATATGATTCATATATATACAAAATATTGATATAGATATAGAAAATTTTGATGTAGATATACAAAATATTGCAAACAATGAATTTAATGTATGTGAACTATATGTAAAATATATATTCCTTGACATGTTCATCTAATTTGGCTCATCTTGTGTTGTGTCCAGGGTCTTCATTCCTAAGAAACTTTTACTATGTTTGTGTGCCAGATCTTGAACTCAGAGCTAGGGATTCAAAAGTAAACTAAGGAGATCACACACGGGGGAAAGAGAGAAACAAAAAAACCCAAGACTGTATTAAGTTCAGACAAGAGAACTTGTTTAGCATTCTGATGGTGCAAATTCCTTAAGAAAGTAGTCACTGCCCAGTTTGACGTAGTGTTGGCATTCAGGGACAACACCCTGGAGTGACCAAAAGGGAACTAGCAGTCACCTGAAAAGTCCAAGCCTCTGTCTTTTCACACAGCCAACGAGATCTTTAGTATAACCATGTAAAAACATGAAAATTTCTCCCTCTCAATTATGAGAGGCCCTAATTGTACCTATTTAGTTGTCAGTATGATTATTAGTAAAATCGGTTTTAATTAGTGGCATTTTACTTATGCAAAGAGTTAACCTAATGGGCAACTTTGTGGAAAGCAGACTTGCTCTACCACTGATGGATAAGTGTGACCATGAGCTTAGTACAGCAGAGAGACAAAGTGGCTCTTTGTAGACTCACCCTCTTGTGGAGTCTTCACCCCCTCATCATGATTGGCCATGTGATTTTCTTGTGCTAGTTTACAGAAGGGAAACCAAAGGAGGGATGTTCACCTGCTGGATAAGTCACTGTCAGAACTCAGGCAATAATTCCCATTGCTCTGACTCAGCCTGGAAGGGAATGGAGGTTGTCTCATTAACTGCTTTTCTGCAGTCTCAGGAGACAGTGGTGTTTTGCTTTATTGCTCCAAGTGATGAAATGGGTAGCATGATTTACCATCCAGTGACAAGTAGCAGTAAAGTTAAGTAAAACTGAGCTGATGATACGTCAAAGTGAAAGGCACCTTCCAAGATGATTTCTCTTTTGAAACACCAAAGACTAAAGTCTTAGTGGATAAGGAGCTATTTTCACCTTATCCTGTGTCCAGCTCTCTAATGATTTGGGATTCTTACATCATGCTTTTTTTCTGTCTACTTGCCCCTGGTTGCAGTGTTCCAGTTCTCTACTGCTCCATAACAAACTACAGCAAAACTTAATGTCTTAACACACTGACTGGTCCTTGCTTGGTGGGGTTCCATATGGTCACATTCAGGTGTCAGCTAAGGCTGGAGCCATCTGAAGCTTTGCCTGGAATGGATGTCTAGATGGTCTCTCCACACATGGGTCTGGTGCCTGGACTAGGATGACTTGATGGATATGCTTGGCTGGGACTTTGACTCTGAGCACCCACACATGCCCCCCCAGCTTGTCATCCTAGGGTGATCACTCTTCTTATGTGACAGCTCATAACTCGAGGAAGAAGCTGGATTTCTTTTTAACCAAATATCAGAAATCATGCAATGTTACTCCCTCTATCTCCTCTTAAATGAGTCACAGGGCCAGCCTGGATTCAAGAAGAGGGTACGACAAGCAAGTATGGTTATGGGGGATATGGTTCATCCAAAGGAGACATCTTTGCAAAGCAGTTGTCTAAGATCGCATCTGTAGCAGTTTGAATAAACTCAAGTAAAGATTTCAGGGATCATAAAATCCTCAAATCTTACTATCAGCAGGCTGATTATGAGGATAACTTAGTATACAGTGCTGAGCTCAGCCAGAACCTCTTATAATGGGACTGAGTAAACTTTCTCTGCTAAGGTCATGAACTTTGCACTCTGGTTACACCTCTACTTTCTGAAAAAGCAGGCAATACATTCTGAATTAGAATATTTACCCATAATTTTCCTGGGAAGATTTCTCAGCTGCAATAAAATCCATACTTGATAATTTTCAAAACTAGAGATGTAATCAGAGAATCAGAATTTCTCATGACTATTCAACTTACTAAAGTTTTGGCTTCATTAATTGGCTTATCAACCAGCAAATGTTGAGAGAAGGCCTCCTGTGTGTGAAGCAGCCCTGCTATGAGGTGCTTGGGAGGGTGAAAGGATATTTAAATCATGTTCTGTCTTTGATTCACAGGCAAGTACTGAAACTAAAACAAGGATGAAAGCTTCCTCTGACAGGGAGCCTAACATTTAGTTGAGAAAGCAAGATGTTACATAAAGAGAATTACAAAGAACATCAATTGCTAAATGCTGCAGTGTAGGGTTCATGGACTTTCTAATAGTGTTTCATCTTTTAAATGATAGAAATTAGATTTTGGTTAGGAGATAAACGTATTGGATGTTTTCTTTCCAGTTGATGCTTTTTCTGACATTCAGGGGTAACTTTTAAGGTGAAATATTTGTCCTTGACATCTTCATTTATAATCCAGTTGAGATCTGGTGTGCAGACAAATTTATACTTAAAATTGACACATGGAAGGAAAATGATTTAATGTCACAATGACATATTCCAGGTTGATGGCTGTTGATAGAACCCAAGAAAATCTTGCCCAAAGGAAGAGAGAAATTGAGTGGTGCCCAGAATTGCAAATTCATAATTGAACCGAAAGGGAATTAAGCTCATCCATATAACGAGCTAGTCAGTCTCTTGGGTAAGAATTAATTTGTTGCCTCAAGGGTGTCAGCGTGGGGAGAATCACATGTCAGTGAATAATGCTGCTACCACAATTTTCCTGCCACTAGAGAGAGAAACGTGGTGCTGGAGGAAAGAATGACTGACTTAACCCAGAAGGTCACTGATGACCTCAGAGGACAGTAACATTCAAGGAGTTCTACAAGTTTCAGTAGGTTAGTGTCAGGAAATGAAAGACGTTTATTCCAGGAGAGAGGATAGCATGTCAGAGGTATGCAATGGCAGAGGACTCAGGAAGTACAAAGAAGAGTTAGAGTGCCAGGTGGTTACAGAGCAGGGTGCATTTGTGGGATAGAGTAGACTTGGGTTATAAGTGAGAGGACTGGTGGTAGAAAAAGTTAGAAAATAGGCAGGGGTGTGATGGGATATTTGGTGTGTTTGTACCCCTCTCAAGTACAGTTTGGATAGCTGTGGGTTCATTAGAACATAGAGAAGCCTGCAGAGTTTGACAAAGTCCAGCTGCTGGAAAATAAGTTAGGCAAAAATTTAGAAACTGACCTCAGATTTTCCATGTCTGGAAGATCAGTCTAGGAGAACAAAGGACAAATAGGATGTTATTACCTCTAGTCCAAGGTTGAAAATAATCCAAGTTCAGGGTGAGCAATCTCAAGGGGCAGGCAGAGAAACCAGCCAGCTACCTTCAGGCATGAGATACTCACCCCAGGCAGGAATTCTGGTCCCTCTAAGCGTACAGGGCTGCATGGCAGGGATTGATCAACTAGGAATAATCCAAGTGTCTATGTATGAAATAATTCAAGATTCAATCAAGTTGATGATGCAACACTCTGGTTTAAAGCTTATTCTTAATCCCAGCACTGAAGACTGGCCCTAGGATATGTCTAAAGATGAAACCTAAAAGAAGAAATTAAGAATTCCAGCCTTTACTTCCTAGAAGTGTACAAAGGCCCATAATAAAGTTCAGTTTTTCAAATGCAGAATTATTCTTAGGGTTTTCCAAAGAAAAAGAACCAATAAAATGTTGTTTTTAAGGAATTGGCTCACATGATTATAGAGACTATGAGTTCAAAATCTTCAGGGTAGACTGTAGACTGGAGAACAGGAAACAATAGATGTTTCAGCTCAAGTCCAAAGACCATCTGCTGGCAGAATTCCTTCTTGCTTAAAGGAAGTCATTCTTAGTCTTTTGTTCTATTCGGGCTTTAGTTGATTGGACAAGGTTCACCCACATTGTGGAGGGAAACCTTCCTTACTCAAAGTCCATCAATGTTAATCTCACCCATAAGCACTCTCAGAAACACCCAGAATAAAGTTTGACCAAATATCTGTACAACGTTGTCTAGTCAATCTGTTACATGAAATTAACCATCACAATTGGTGAGATATTGATGATAAAAATATTAGATATGTAATATTTTATGAGTAAGTTTAACAATTGGATAATATAAATAGGAAATAAAGGATTCAAATTAAATTCATTGCTGTACTTCCCTTCATTCATTCTAAGCCCGTGTTTAATAGGATATGGGGTTGTATCTGTCTTTCTCTCTCTCTGTATGTGAGTGTGTGTGTATGTGTGTGACAGAGAAAGCAAAAGGGAGGGAGATCACATGTTTTATGTGTCATGTTCATAAAAATATCCCGGAGATTTTTCTTTTTACTTAATAATTTTATCTGTTGAATCAAGATGGTCAAAGGGTGGTCAATCAATTCATTTTAGCCATTTTCTTTTCTTTTTCTTTTATTATTCATACACGCATACAAGGCTTGGGTCATTTCTCCCCCCTGCCCCCACCCCCTCCCTTACCACCCACTCCGCCCCCTCCCTCTCCTCCCCACCCCCTCAATACCCAACAGAAACTATTTTGCCCTTATTTCTAATTTTGTTGTAGAGAGAGTATAAGCTATAATAGGAAGGAACAAGGGTTTTTACTGGTTGAGATAAGGATAGCTATACAGGGCATTGACTCACATTGATTTCCTGTGCGTGTGTGTTACCTTCTAGGTTAATTCTTTTTGATCTTACCTTTTCTCTAGTTCCTGGTCTCCTTTTCCCACTGGCCTCACATTTTAGCTATTTTACATGACTGCTGTTTACTCTGGTTGACTAGGTGAGTGATAGACAAGTGAGTGTGTTGATATCTACATCAGGCAGTCTAAATGGTATGAAAATATGAGCTAGAACCTTTCTACTCCAAGTGTAGTCCATGTATCAGTAGATTAAATCAGTTATAGAACCAAACTTCACTTAAATTGCCTGAAGTATGTGAAAAGTTAAGACTTTATGATCTCCTTGCCTATAAATCAGAACCTGCATTTTAGCAAGAACCCCAGGCAATTCATATCTACATTAAAATTTAAAACACTGTTGTTTAGAATACCCATTGAGTACATTGTTTATATGGCCAGCTCTCCAAAGCATCTTCTTTATTCTCAGAAATTGAGAGAAAATACCATGTTACAATTCCATTTATCAACATATAAATTCCACCAATGCAAGACATTTATTGCCAAATTCAGTACATGATAGAGGGGTTTGTATCTGAATTACTGTATTAATTATCTTGCATCACACAGTCTACCTTTTTGTGACTATGTTTTTAAAGCTATTTTATATAAATCTCTTGAAAACCATTATTTGTGTGTCATATACTAGTTCAAGCCATTCTGTGACTTTTATCTGGCTTATAGCACAAGTCTGAAACATCTTAGCCCAATATCCAAGACCTTCCACAGCTTATGTTCTTCTCATGTTCTCTACCACATCTGTTTTTTATTCACTTTCCTATAAAAAAATTCTTTCATTATTGTTTGCTCTATGCAAGCATCATTCTCTCCACGAACCACATCTCTATCACCTACCCTTCTTATAGTCAGTAATCCTCCAGCCATTTTTCCAGTTTTGTTTCACTTCCCACTTCAACCACCTATTGTTTTTACCTCTGTTGTTTCTCGGACACTCAGCCTGAGTTCGTACTTTTTAACTTACCCTTTGATGAATATGCTGCCTCTTCCTGCAGAATTTAAATCCTATAATGACAAAGATGGAGTCACACTTCTCTCCATTTCTATTTCTCTGTACTCTGTGCACAATAAGACTTAATTAATACTTGTTTTTAATGTAGTATAGCTTGTGAAGAGCAGACCACAGCTTCTCCGCATCCAAATGAAGAATATTATAAGAAAAATGAATAAAAAATATTTTAATGGAAAAAACCTGCATAACATAAGCATAACATAATCTAAACATAAAACATAGCATAAATATCAAACTCATTGACAATAGTCAATTAACTAAACTCTTCCTATTGGAAAATGAAACTCAACTATGATATATTTGATATATTGTAAGAACTTTTGTATGTCACAACGTACCCCCAGCACAAATTTAAAAAACTGAAAGTCATTCTTTGTTTTCTATTATGTTGCAGTTTACTTTTCATTTTTATTCTGTTGAAAGAAAAAGTGAAAGCGCAAGACAATTTAATGACTACAATAAAATGTAAAGGTCTTACAAAGTTTTCTCTCAGAAATATACTTTTTTCAGTCAATGTTTTTATTTTCCCCTTTCATCCCTGCACCCCTCAATATTTTGACTCTCAATGACACAAAACATCCATTTTCTATGAGATCAGATTACTGCACATTTTTCTAATGGGACAAAATAAAAAGTTTTCAAGATATGAATTTGTGATAGCTTCCCAGAGGGAAGATGTCTCTATTTAAACAGACTCAATAAAATGACTCTTGGATCACTTAAGGACACAAGACCTTCTTTAATTTCAATGACTATAACCAGATAATATGATGTATTTGAATTCTAGAGATCCCACTAAAAATGTGAATTCCACTCTGATTATGAATACTTTGAGGATACCAAGTAAAGCGCAAACATGCTCTCTGTGCTTTCTTCTCCCATACCAAAAGATTTAAGAAATATATAACAAATCTCTTCAAGGACATAACATTCTAACATTAATTTATTGAGCACAGCATATCAAAACAAAGAAACCTAGCATGTTGTGTATCTTAAAGTAAGACATTCGAATAAACCTCATTAAAAAGAATTGTTTGGGTTATAGTTGAAACATTTAGATTATAACATGAGCTTCTTGTCCCTGGGACAGTTAGGGGGAAGAACTAATGGTGGCTCACCAAGAAGTCAGTAACAGAAATGGAGAGAGGTGGAATTTTTGAAATGCATTTTGTTAAGAGTATCAGCAGTGTTTGTGATGAAGTGTGTGTGGGCTGAAGGGGGCAGCAGACATAGAGGACTTTGAGATTTCTAAGTGAGGAACAGAGTGGGTAGAGATTTTATTTCCTGAAAACCAGGAGAACGGAGGAGGAGCAAACTTATTGACTAATTAAATGTGAGAATTCATTGTTGAAAATTTCACATGAAAGACACATCTGGACATTTCAAATAGGTACTTGTCTATATGGGTGTGGAACTCAAAAGAGAGAGTTATCAGGGAGTTATTGGTGCATAAAAGTAAATAGCGATTGCCTATTTCTCTCTCTTCCCAGGTTCTCTCTTCCCTATTGAACTAATCATTATCTGGAGACAGAAGTTGCATTCTGAGCACCAAAGATATCTTTTTTGTTTAAGAAGTTTATGACTAATCATAGTAATAATAATGGGTACTAGTAAATTTTTGTATTGTTTTTAGCACTTGGCATTCTCTCAACACTCTATATATGCTGCTTTATTTTATTCTTTTCACATCCTTATGTTCAAGAGACGTCATCTCCTCCTCGTAGATGAGAAAACTGAGCCACAGAGTGTTTTCTATGGCCTCACAAATCAGTTAAGTGGGAGAGCCATGATTCAAATCCAGCTAAATGGGCTCTAAAGTCTACTTTGTTAGTATTTTATAGTTTACTAGAAACTATAGTGGACAGTGCATGGGTGGTAATTGAAAGGAGAATTTTTTAAATGCCTCTTTCTGAAGTGCTCTTCCCTAACTATTATTGTCATTGTGATCCATTGTTACTTTTAGGGCATGGATTGCATTTTTCAATTCCCCCATCCTTTCCCTAGTTTCCCCAGGTCTTCCAGGCAGTGCCATGCCACTGCTTAATGACTGAAATGATCACATTTTCTTTCTTTCTTTTTTTTTTTCTTGTGGTGTGAATAATAGAAACTTATTATGTCTCACAGTTCTCCCTCGGGTGACTGCTGACTGTCCTCAGACAGTGGCCACTGTCCTCTAGGTACGCCTGTCCCCTTAACTCCCTATTCAGGGTCAGGGTCCCTCAGAGCCTGCTTGGTTCATAGGTCTGGCACGCACAGAGCTGGACCAGAGCAGGACAACGTCCACCCAGGCCCTTACACCCTAGAGGTCTGAGATCAAAGAATCAGTATGGTTAGTTCCTTTTCCTTAATTTTTAAAATTCCTTTAAAATTTTTTGCACTTTTTTTTGGTGGGACTGCACTCAGAGCCTCACACTTGCTAGGCAAGTAATCTATCACTTAAGTGATGCCCTCCTACCCTACACCTTCTTGTATGTCTTAATGGGTTTCATCGTGACATATTCATAACCTTTATTATTTTCTAAAATTTAGACTCTGAATATAAGAGAAAACATACAATATTTTTTTCCTAGTCTGGCTTATTTCATTTAACATAATGAACTCCAGCTCCATCCATTTTTCTCAAAATGACATAATTTCATTCTTTGTTATTGCTGAATAATACTCCATTGTGTTTATATACCACATAGTCTTTATCCATTTATCAGTTGATGGCCACCTACACTAATTGTGTAGCTTGGCTATTGTTCATAGTGCTGCTATAAACATGGGTTTGGAGGCATCTCTTTTGTAAAATGCTGTACTTACATTCCTTTTGATATGTGCCCAATCATGGCATATCAGGATATATGGTAGTTCTATGTTTAGATTTTTGAGGAATCCCGTACTACTTTCAACAGTGGCTGTACTAATTCACATATCCAGCAACAGTATGTGAGCACTCCTTTCCCCTCACATCCCTGCCAGTATTTTTTATAATATGTGTTTTTGATGAAAGCCATTTTACCTGGAATGAGATGGAATCTTAATGTAGTTTTAATTTGCATTTCCTTGAAGCTAAGGATGTTGAACATTTCTTCATGTGTTTATTGGCTATTTGTACTTAATTTTTTTGAGTTCTTCATGTATTTTGAATATCATCCCTTGTCTGATGAATAGCTGGCAAAGATTTTCTTCCATCTACAGGTTGTAGATGGAAGATCTGGTAATTGTTTCCTTTGTTGTGCAGAAGCTTTTTAATCTTATGCAACCTCACTTGTGATTCACAATTCTTGTGATTGTGTCTTGAGCTACTGAGCTCCCTTCAGAAAGGAGTTATCTAAAAGACACAGTTTTTAAAGGCTACATCAGCCCCAGAGCTCCCTGTGGGATTGGTGGAGGACGTAATTCTTCCCAATCTTGCTTTTCTCATCTTCACAGGTGCTACTCCCATGGGCCCTCACCAAGAAACTTCCTTCAGTAAAATCTCCATCTCAGTTGCCCTTTCTCCCAGACTCTACCCACCTCATTCATAAGAGTTTTTTCACTAAGCCTCTTTAAGCATCACTTTGAGGATGCTGTGTGTTTGCTGCCTATATACTGCCAGGTGTACTCTTTGCTTTCAAATCAGAGCATGTAATAAAATTTTTATTTGTTCTATCTACAACTTCCTTTCAGCCAAATATATGAAAGCAATAGAAGGGAATTATTTTTCTGAATTAATCTGGACCATTAAGGAAGAGCCAGCTAATAAAATAGAAGAGATAGGAACCTAGAGAAAATTTATCCTGATGATTACATAATAGCTAAATGCTAGATTTTGGAAATCATTGTTAAAGTTAGGCATTGTTTTATAGCCAATAATGGACAATATTTATGGGAACCTATAGGCTATTGAAAACCAAATTCTCATATTATTATTATAAACCATCACAATGAAAAGAGAGGAGGAATTTATTTAAAGTAGTTAGGACAATGTTAGCTCACAATAGTCACTCAATAAATATTGAATGAATATATGAATAAGATCCATGCATCTCTAAAAGAGACTCTTTGATGATCTCAGATAAGTAAAGAAACATAAGCAATAAAGGAAAAAAAGCACCCAAAAATGAGTAGTTGAAAGACTGGTCTATGGTTTAGGACAGATGGTATAAGGACAAGAAGGAGGAAAAGGCAGAGTTACTCAAGTCATACATTGTTTCTTTCTTTAAACAAAGAAAATGATCTTATCTGGAAAGGACAACATATATGTGTTTAATATGTAAATTCTAAAATAGATAGATACATGATGAGCGCACTAACTTGCTTTCCATAGGTTCACATTTTCAACTGAGACCTATTGCATTCAAGAATATGAACTTTACATCATGGAAGAACTGTGAAGTGACCTTGATAGGGGTACCTGAAAGGAATCCTTCAGCAAGTAACAATAACTTGGGTGAACAAGCAGGGTATCTCTTTGAGCACTTTAGCTCCATTATTTGAAACATTTCTTCACACATGGGTAGGAGATATTATGCTACTATAAAGCACTCTTTTCCCTTTATGATTTAACTCAGAAGGTTATCTCACTTGAGATTGGGGAAAGCTTAGTTAAAATGTCATGAGAAAATGATGAAGTGAAAGTACCGAAAAACTAGCATGACCAAACAGCTACATATTACCCAATTATTATTTCTATAAAAGATTTAATTTCAAAACTACAGGGACAGGGATGTGGCTCAGTGGTGTAGTGTTTGCCACCCATACACAAGGACCTGGGTTCAGTCCCCAGCGCTGAAAAACAGAAGCTTCAAAAAATTTTTTCATTATGATAACTATTAGGAAAAGTAAAATAAATTGGAATCTGAGTCTTTGTCTTAAAAAGAATCATCATATTCAACTATTTGGTCTGTGTAAGAACAATGAACATAATGGTAATACCAATGATATATTCTGCATGTTTGGTTATTTAAAGCTAAGTAAAATTTATGCTTTTATTTAATTGTCAATAAGCCAATTGACAATTAAGTCAATACAGAGTCAATGTTGGTATTATATAAATACAATCTCAAGTAGGAAAACAAATCAGAGAAAAAGGACAAATAATTGTATGGAGTTCTTAGGTTTATAAAATAATGAGTTGGTTAATTTTTTCATCCTTTATTTGGTTGCAGTACCATTCATAAATTATTGTCATCCTCCATAATGACCAATTATTTTCCCTTATATTCTGGTAACACAGGAAGAATGAGCCTCACTTGCACCAAGCAAGTTTCCAGCCAATGTAGGCAAACTTGTGAGATGTAGACAAAATTACTAGGAATGTCTGCAGCCTTTCCCTGGGCACCTTTGAAAACAAATGTCTGTCTGTTTTTGGCAGCAGATTTGCTGTGTCCTCCGTGAGGTCTGAGCTCAGTGACCTCACAGGCTTCTAAACCAAGACACATTGACTTTATTGGAAGCGTGGAAAATCAAAATTCCTAACTACTATGAGGAAAAAGTGAGTCTGTTAGAGATGAGGTGGCTTGCCTAACCTGAAATTAGTGTGAAAATGAGTTCCTGCCTTTCTCCGTGGAATTGATAGAATATTATGTTTCCTTATTCAGAAATCAAATAATTAGCATGTACACTTAGTGTCTTCACTCCTCATTTAAGTTGCCACGGACAGTTCATCTTTTGAGCAACTCAGTGGAGTTGTTCTTATTTATAAGGCATCAGAGTGACTTTCATTCTTGGTGACAGATATTTCCAGGGTTCTTAAGAGGTGGTCAGGGAAGGAGAGCACAATTTTAAGTCTGTTGACCTCTGCCTGACCTGTACTAAAACTCCGTGGAAAGGCTTGTGGCGTTATTGCTGTGCCTGGAGTCGAGCTGGTAACACGAACAATTCCAAGTTGAAAGACACCAGATGAATGTGAATCTCTGTTTTCTCTTTGGCTTTGTTCTAATCACTCTCTATAGAACCAGAACTGCACCCATTTCTTGGGCACAGTTTTGCCTAAATAAATTCTGACCAAAAATGTGTTATTGAGGTTAAAACATGCTTAATTCATGCTGTACCCTGAAAGTTAGATATAAATAAGCAGAAGGGAAATCTTGCAGACAGAATTCAAATATATTACTAATCTGATTCTTTTTGTTCCATTCTGATTTCCACAGAGCCAGTCCCTTTTTACCGATGTGCACTTGTAGATACCCCGAATGTCTATTGTCTCTAACAGTACTTGCAGTTCTTTTGCCTTAACTTCCCTCTCCCATCATTCACTGAAGGCTGATGGACTTCTATTTTTGTCTTGAAACCGCTGCAAATTGATTATGGCCAAATGAAGTATAGTTAATTAACAATAATAGGTGCCTTGAAAGAAAAACTATCCTTCTGATCCTACATGGTATGCATATGTGTGTGCAGGGAATACAATTCATACACTAAATACAATACATACATAAAACAACAAGAATTTCATCTCTTTGCATGAGATTTTGGATATAAAAAAAATCCATATTGGAATTCATTTGAACTAGTCAAGAAAGGCAATGTTTTCTCCCCTACTCTTATTAAAGTGTGTTACAGTAAACCTGCCTTATTCAAGGATTTATTACATGTGATTTTGACCAAGAAATAAAAAAAAATTAAAATAATTTCAAAAAACCCTTTTTAAAAAATGTTTTTATTAGTACATAATAGTGTACAGGGGGTTTAATTTGTAACATTTCCATATATGCCTCCAGTGTTTCCTAGTTTGGTCATCCTCTCCATTATTCTCTTCCCATCCCATCCTCCTCCTTAAAATGGCTTCCATAGGTTTCAAGGTTCCATATTCATGAATGTATAGAAACTACATCACCCATGTTCACCCTCCTTTATCTTCTTCATTTACCCTCCGCCTCCCACTAGTGTCCTCCCCTTAACATGACCTGTTTTACATTCCTGTCCTTCATTGTTTAAGTGTCTGATCAGTGTTTAGTGGGGTTTTATGTTGGCATTTTACCTGCAAGTACATTGTACTTTAATCAGTCTAACCTGCTTTATTACTCTTCCTTACCCTTTTCCCCTACCCTATCTTGTTCAACATTATTCAGTGCATTTCATCAAAAAACAAACATCTTAATTTCTTGCACATGCATTGCCCAGCTCAGATGATGGGGAGAAGCTCTTAGTCAGTCCTACATTATCATCAGTTGTGTTTAAATCATTGTGTGATCTGCTGAGTGTTTTTCTACCTTTAATTTTATGAAAACCTGCTGTCCCCAAAAGCAAGTGTGCCCCCAAATCAAGGTAAATGTTAATGTATTTAAGTGATAAAGTGAGAATTTTAGATTTGTTGAAAGGTGGCATGTCTTTAGCAGAGGCTGGGTGGTATTGTAGGGGGGAATGAATCAAGCATCCACAGAATAGAATTGAGTTCTAGGCATCCTGAGCATTTGTGGCTTTTCCTCAGTAGTAGCCTTGTTGCAATCATGTGAAGGGCCTACTGCATTTGAATAAAGAACACATTCTTATTATAATAGTTTCACTAATGAACAAGTAAAGTAAAACTGGTCATGTCTTTTCTTTTGTAAATTCAGCCCTCCATATTCTCTACCTCATGTCCCAGTGCAAATGCAAACACTATTGATAACTTGGAAAGTAGTCTTTCCCACTTTCCAAGTAAAAATTGAGAAAATATTATACATATTATCCTACACATTGCTTTTTTTCAAAAAGGAAACACAAGTGACATGACCATTTTTCCAAGTCAATAATACAACCTCCTTCTTTTTTTGAACTTTGCATGATATTCCAAGTTTTAGGTGTACCATCTTGTACTTTATTCCATCTTTTTCTGGTTGATGAACCTTCTGTTTGTTTTCAGTTTTCCCAATTATTCACATTTCTGTGCTAAGCCTTCTTTTACATGTATTGTGTTTATTGATGATTTACTCTTTTGTCTAGATAACCAGAATCTGGATGGAGTAAAAGGGTTCCTGATTTCTAACAGACTCTGCTCTCAAAAGTTTGCAGAAATTTACAATTTCACCTACAGTACTTGAGAATCCTAAATTTCCACTGATCTCATAAACTTTGAAACCTATCACTCTGAAAAGTTTTTATCTTTTACATGGGAAAATGCTATTTCATGGTTATTTAATTTACAATTTCATCCATACATATTTACCGTAGAGGATATTTTTGTGTACAAAAGAAGTGTGATGTACTGAAACAAACTCAAATACCATGTATGTCATAAAAGGAATGACATTTTTTTAATTTACAAAATAGATGTAAAAGACAGTCATATTTTTTAAAAAAGCAACACATAAATAAAAACATATGTTAAATAGAAATAAATTAAGAAATCTTTTGTTGGCACCATACTTATCATTGTTGTTAATTCTTCTATGTGAATAGTTAAACTTAATTTGGAAAATGTGTATTATAAACTACTAAAAGTAATGCTTTGATTTAATAAAATGCATTGAATAAATTTCATTATGGAGTTATATTAAAATGAATGAACAGTTATAGCATTATCAAGAAATGCTTGTCAAATGCATTATTGCTTTTGTTTTCAAGTTATGTTTCTTGAGTTCAAAGTGGGACATACAGCAGAGAACTTCCATGTGCCTCAGGCAGTAGGTCTCCATCTGAAATGACTGTTGGAATCATCCAGCAAGCGCTAAAGACTCCTGATGCCTCTGTCCCACACCCCAGAGCCTCTGATTCAATTGGTCTGGGATATAGCCTGACCTAAGCTTCTTTTTCTTAATTATAACTTTTAAAAAATTATTATCAGCATATTATGGTTGAATGTGACATTTACATAAGTTCTTGCAATGTATCTTAATTAGATTCACCTCCCTCCATCTGTCTCCTTTATCCTCCCTCCCCATTTCTTAGAACAATTTCAACAGGTCTCATTGTTCTATTTTCAGACATGAATACAAAATACTTCCACCATATTCACTTTCCTCATTCTTTTCTTATGCCCTCCTCCCTCCCACTGGCACTCATCCCTGACAGGACTTGTTTTACCTTCATGTCTTTCATTTATTAAAAAAAGAACATTTTTGTTAGTTTATAATAGTTATACAGGGGGTTTTGTTGTGACATTTCCATCTATATATATACGTATTATACCATGAATTGGTTCATCCCTCCACTATTCTCCTTCCTGCCCCACTTCTCCTCTTATGGTTACTTCAACAGGTTTCAATGTTCCATATTCATTCTTACATAGAAAATACATCAGCCATATTCACCCTTTTAGCCTCTTCATTTACCCTCCCCCTTCTAGCGATCTCCTCTTAGCACAACCTGTTTTGCATTCCTATCCCCCATTGTTTAAGTGTTTGCTTGTTGTTCAGTGGGAATTTTGCCTTGGTATTTTACCTGTAAATATATTTTTCTACAGTCAATCTAATCCACCTCCACTCCTCTTCCTCACTCTTCCCTCCTATCCTGTGTTGCTCAAAAATTTCAGTGTTTCGTCATCTTGTTCCTACATCTGTATTTCAGTATTGTTCACTATCTTTATTTCCTTCTGTCCTTCTCACTTAGCCTCCTCTGACAGTCCCACTTTTAGAAACATGTTCTGTATATATTTATATGTATGTTAGATCTATCTTCCACATATGAGAGAAAGCATGTGACCTTTGGCTTTCTGAACCTATTTAACTTCACTTAGTATAATCTCCAGTTCCATCCATTTACCTGAAAGCAATGAAATTTCATTCTTCTTTATGCTAAATAAAATTCCATTATCTATAAATACCACATTTTCTTAATCCATTCATCAGTTGTAGAGCATCTTAACTGTTTACATAGCTTGGCTATTGAGAATAATGACTTAGGCATTTTTAAAAACTTCCACGTGATTATAAAGTACAGGCAAGGTTGAAATCCATTGATTTTAAGGGTATCTTTATCTCACTAAATTTCTTATCCTGCAAGAAATTAAGGAAATGGGACAAAGAAGTTATGCATTTTTAATGAAGCATAGCAGAAATTTATTACTTGAAAAAACTAGCTTGTGCAACTTCTAGAGGACCAGGGCAAAGAAAGAACTCTTCTTTCATATTGATGCAATCTCTCTCTCTCTCTCTCTCTGAGTCTTTCTCTCTGTCTCTCTCTCTCTGTGTCTCTCTCTCTCTGACACACACACACACACACACACACACACACACACACACACACTGCTCTCTGTCATTCTGATAGTCTAGAATGACTTCTTTATTTCACCCTTGAAAAGAATAAAGTGATCTTTGTAACAAGGGAAAAAAGGTACTGGTTCTCTGTTGAAAGAGATCCTGGGAAAATGTCTCAGCTCAAGCAGAAAAAAAGTTGCAACAACTTATCTGCTTCCAAAATGGAGCAATGTTGCAAAGGCAGGCCAATCTCTACTTTCCTGCTTCCTCAAGTCCAGCCATCAAGGCCATGTCTTACCTCCTCTTTCTTGCCAGAAATTGCAGTGTGACCATAACTGACTGAGCAGTGAAGTAGTGATCTAGCATCCTCTTGAGCAGCAGACTTCCCTCCAGTGTTTCCTAAGCCATGAAAGTGTCCCAGGCTAAAAGACCCTTAGAGTCTCTGGGGCCTGGACTACAGATCTCACTATCACAACACCAGCCCCAAAAGGGTTATAAATTCAGGGGTGGGAAAGGGGCTGGAAATGGTAGTGGGTCTCTGTGTGCCAATGACAAGAAGGCAGAGGAAGGGAGGACTCATATATCTGCTGGTGAAGGCCCCACATGCTAGGGTCTATCATGGCTCACACCTATTCCTGGGGGTCTTTTCAGTTGTAAGTAATACATTTTATCTTGTTTGTGTGACTGACAGACTTAACCTATGAAAGGAGATTTTACTTTTGCTTTTGGTAGTGAAGCTTCTTGGTTTATAGAATAGAGATTAGGTTATACATAAAATCTAGAACCTTTGTGTCCTTTCCTTGTTTTGCCTTTTTAGGGCCATCTGTAGAAATAGAAGCCATGCATCTGATGGTTAGACAGCTTTCACCTTCTTGTTCCTGGTATTACAGCCAAAGGCACACCTTAAAGAGTCACTCCCTCTGGAGTCCCTTGGTAAAATAAATATGAGCTAGACATTTCATTTCAGACTGTTTGCTCTCTGCTTTTGCTAAATGAAATAGCAGTGCTCTTGACCTCCCTGTCTTGCTCCTTCTGGAAGGGTAGATAGTGACATTAATACTTCTGTCACTTTGGGGCTGCTGAAAGTAGACCTCCTCAGCAACTCTGGTGGCTTAAATCATTTGGAGGATAATATGTTGAATTCATTTCGAAAAAAATTCTTCATATAATGCTAAAAGTCAAGTAAATGCATTGTGCTCATCATTTTCCTACAGTACTCCTTAAGAGAATTTTGGAGGATAGTTTTTTCAACAGTAAAGATGCAATTTCACTGTGTTCCACTGTGCCTTTGTGAATAATGAGGCACAGTGAAGGAACACAGCCACCCACACATGTAGGCTGTGGCATAGCCAGGGTCAGCACACCCAGCCCTTGGCTCTCTTTCCCATCTTCTGTGGCCCAGGAGGTTCACCTTCTGGGTGGTGATTGGCTGCTTTCCTTATTTATGTTGTTCTTTCATCTTTTTTTACCAAATTAAAATTGTTTTGTTTTCTTTCTGACTTAAAAATTATTAATAAACTTGGCTTCCATACCACGAAGGTAAGCAGCCAGGATGAGTGTATATCCGGGTATGTAATTTTGTCTTCTGCACACATAGGGCTGACATCTCATTGGAGGAATGAGTCTTCCATATGCATGATTGTATAAATAGCCAGGCTTTGTACTATGGGAGTGCAGCAGCCTCAGAATAGCTAAACTGGAAGATGTTATGATAATGCTATTTTTTAGCTTTATGCATCTGTGTAGAGTGAACATCTTATTATGTGTACTTAATGTACTAACCCAGTGCTTAGCAGACAGCAGTTGACTTTGCTTGGAAGAGAACAAGTCAGCACGTTGTTACACAGAGAGGCAGAAATTAGATAAGGAGTCATGGTGCTGTGGAGGCAAGCTAGCATCCTGAAAACAGTTCAGCCTCAAAGCTTGGCTAGGCACACCAGAAAAATAAAGAGAGCAAATGAATCTGAAAGGCTACATGCCAGATGGCTGAATTCTACATAACAGCTTTCTGTTGTCTATTCATTTGCCAGCCATAGACATTTATCTCTTAAAAACTTCCTATCTAGTTAAAAATGAACTTCACTTGATTTGTTTTGGGAGAGGATGGAGTCCAGCCATGAGACAGAGTGAGTGCATTTTGATTGAATACAGAAGTCAAAGTAAGAAATTTAAAAATAATAGTTAGTAGTGGTTGGAATGGAAGGACAGAGATGGTTATGTTAATATTATCCTTTTAACCCTTTAAAACCTTGAAGATAAACTCTACTCATTGCTTGTGTACTATTTATTAGGAGAATTCCATTCTAAACTATGGATACTGAGTGAGATATCTAATTCTCATTGCACTATTTTCATAAGTAGTTCACCCAGTTTTATTGGCAAGAGAATTCACGTTATGCTGTCATTTTGACTAGAAGATTCAAGCTATGTGTCTTCTTTCCATATATACCACTCATTACATCCTCTCCAACATCCAAGGGCAACATTTCTAATTTACCTTTGAGTTTATAATTTAAGCACAGAAAGAAACTGAGTGTCCTAGCCTGGACCTTCCTCAGGGTAGCAAATATAGGCTCATTCCCTAAAGTCTCAAGGTTATGGAATAGCCTTTGAACCTTGAACTGAGAGTGCACGGTTTCCACGATGCCATCCTGTGCTTGTATTTGGTCATGCCAATAGAGCAAGTGCTTAGGCACTTGTAAAACTCATAGACTCCCTGGCCTAGAGAACTCCTTAATCTAATGGTGGAAAGCTAAATTTAGATGAGTAAAATCTGAGACTTAGTTCATCTTAGAGGTGTTACAAGAATGGGAGGAGTGATTTAAGAGAGCTGTGAATATCACTTGCATTTCAACAGGATGTGCAATTAGACATATGGAAATGTTTTTAAAGATCAATCTGTAAATAGGAAAAAATACCACCTTGAGAGAGCAAACCCCTAATCTTTCTTAAAGCAATGAACTCAGCACTGAAACTGCAATTTTAAGTTTTGTCAGGACAAGATGACTTTTGTTTTTCATATTTTTCTTGGGGAAAATTCCTCTGAAATTGTACAAGTAAACCTTTTGAGAAAAATGTTCTTATCTATTTTACTTATCAGCCACAGTAAGATGCTCAAGGTTAAGGCAAACCTCAATTGTGTGCTAACTTTAGAAAAATAAGAGAACTGTTAACTTTTGGAAAGGTACACAAAATGCCATAAAATTTATTGAATATTCTAATTATATTCAAGCATCTCTAGTGTATTTTAAATTTCACATTTTCATTCTCTTTAAATTAAAACATTTGGCTAATATGGTTATGCTAACTTTTCACATGAAAAAATTAAGGCCTGTTCTATATAACAGAGAAAATAAGCCGAAACTATACTTTTGGAATTCATACTTGCTATAATTTTAAATCATTGTTTTCACTTTCTACTTACATAGTGGGGCTTCAATATTCATGTTTAGCAGGTTCGTACTGTATTTTCCAGGTTCCTTAGAAAGGGAGGATTTAAAACTAAGGTGAAAAAATGACACCTGGCTTTCTTTGAAGTAGAACAACTAGGCATATGAGGCAGGTTCACAGAAAGCTACGTGGTGCCCTTCACATTCCTGGGAACAATGTCACTTCACAATGGAGTGCAAATACTCTAGGGTAGGAGGCTGCTTAGGAAGTGACAAGTGTAATGCTTTCACCTGGACTCATTATTTACTCTCATAATTGCATAATCAGTACTACTTTCATAATCACAGTAAAAGCTGGCTGGATTTTGTATCTGCCTAGTCCGATACCCAATTCTTTTTCTCTTATGATATGTCAAAAGTGGTATGAAGATAGAGAAAAAGATCACAGTGATATCTTACATAGAAGTTGATTGATAACTTTTCTGAACAGTTACTTTGTGAATTGGAACTGGCCATTTCTATGAATAGATTCCATTGATGGACCCCCTCCTTCTTTTTCAATAGCAGTGCATTTTAAAGTATCTACTCTGTGGGCAAATGACCCAGGCTGGATAATCACAAAACTCCAGCACACTGACATAGCCATTGATTGGTCTAGGAATGGTTTTGTGATCAAGCCCAGTCAACAAAGCACCCCTTGGTATGTGGACACAGCAAAGAAGATCTTTCTTCAGTTTTTGAATCCTGAACTCAGAGACAGATTTGTGCCTCCAATGGGTATCTTTCTCTATATATTTTTTCTGAAAATGAACCTGAGACACAGAGGTACATGAAATTGAGGGAAAGCAACCCTTGATGGCATCTTTAGAACCCCTGCATCATGAAGGTTTTTCTATTTTTCTCCAAAGTCTATTTGACTTAGATTTCTCTTGCTTGTAATTAAAAGGTGCTTATTCAAACTTTAAGAAAGTTCTGCATCTTTTTAAAATTCTTTTCTTTTTGATGTCACTCCCCTATCCTTCCCAACCTGAGTACTTATGTGTTATTGCAGTTTGGAATTGACAAAAAAAAGAGACAAAATTAAATAATGACACCAGTTATGTTTTATCTGTAGTTAATCCTGAAAATGGTTGTAGAAGGAATCAATGTTTTTGGATGTTAGAGAAGAGATAGGAAACTGGGAGCAAGCATAATTCAGGGAAGGCAGCATGCAAGAAGTGAACTTGGACTATTAATAATTAGCAAAAATTGAAAAAAAGGTGGTGAGGAAAGAGAAAGATACAGCAATTGATGAGAAAAAGAGGAACAAACACAAAGATATGGGAATGAGTCAAAAGTAAGATGCTTTGGGTGCAAGGATGAAGCCATATTTGAGCTGGCAGAAAGGTGTTGCCACACGACAGGAGGATTTCAAAACCAGGCAAAAGACTAACATATGACATGGTAGGAAACAGGGGACCTTAAAAGGTTTGATGAGGGATGTGACCTGATAAAAGGGATAATATTTGTGTCACAAATATTACTGCTGCTGTGCTTGGAGGAAATGGCTCAGGAAGGCAAGATAAGAGACTGTCAATCACAGTCTAAAATAAAAAAAAAATAAATTGTGAATACATATTATTTACAACTCAAATATAAGAATAGAGGGTTTCTTTATATATTTCTTTGTATTTTCTCTTATGATAAAAATCTAGCATGTGAAGGACATTAACATAATTAATAGTTGTTAAGTTTTGGTTGACATTTATACATCACATAGTGATATAGTAATTCTAAGGTCTGGCCCTGAGTTCCTTTAATTTAATACTTGGCTTTAGGGATGTTCATTTGAAAAAGCTATAGTATGAAGTTAGGATGAACTGCAGCTGAGGGCAGCTCGATGATGGAGTGCTTGCCTCACATGTGTGAAGCCCTGGATTCAATCCTTAGCACTGCCCAACAAAAGAAAAAAGAAAAGAAAAACCAAGCAGACTCCTTAATGGTACACTTAAGAAATATGATTTCAATTTTTCAATCTTATCTATCAATTACAAAGTTCTTTGTTAAAATTCACTTTGTAAGTTTACTTGGTCTCCAAATGTTTTTTTTTTTATACTCTTTTTTTATTGTTTTATTCTCTTTTTTTATTGTTTTATTATTCATATGTACATACAAGGCTTGGGTAATTTCTCCTCCATGCCCCCACCCCCTCCCTTACCACCCACTCCACCCCCTCCCTCTCCCCCCACCCTCTCAATACCCAGCAGAAACTATTTTGCCCTTATGTCTAATTTTGTTGAAGAGAGAGTATAAGCAATAATAGGAAGGAACAAGGGTTTTTGCTGGTTGAGATAAAGATAGCTATACAGGGAGTTGACTCACATTAATTTCCTGTGCGTGTGTGTTGCCTTCTAGGTTAATTCTTCTTGATCTAACCTTTTCTCTAGTTCCTGGTCCCCTTTTCCTACTGTCCTCAGTTGCTTTTAAGGTATCTGCTTTAGTTTCTCTGTGTTAAGGGCAACAAATGCTAGCTAATTTTTTAGGTGTCTTACCTATCCTCATATCTCCCTTGTATGCTCTCATTTTTATCTTGTGATCAGAGTCCAATCCCCTTGTGTTTGCCCTTGGTTCATTAGTTTGGGGAGAATTTAGTTTTTTAAGTTCCCTGTATATTCTGGTTATCACTCCTTTGTCTGATGTGTAGCTGGCAAATATTTTCTCCCACTCTGTGGGTGTTCTCTTCAGTTTAGAGACCATTTCTTTTGATGAACAGAAGCTTTTTAGCTTTATGAGGTCCCATTTATCTATGCTATCTCTTAGTTGCTGTGCTGCTGCGGTTCCATTGAGAAAGTTCTTACCTATACCTACTAACTCCAGAGTAGTTCCTACTCTTTCCTGTATCAACTTTAGAGTTTGTGGTCTGATATTAAGATCCTTGATCCATTTTGAGTTAATATTGGTATAGGGTGATATACATGGATCTAGTTTCAGTTTTTTGCAGACTGCTAACCAGTTTTCCCAGCAGATTTTGTTGAAGAGGCTGCTATTTTTCCATCGTATATTTTTAGCTCCTTTGTCAAAGACAAGTTGGTTATAGTTGTGTGGCTTCATATCTGGTTCCTCTATTTGTTCCACTGGTCTTCATGTCTGTTTTTGTGCCAGTACCATGCTGTTTTTATTGTTATTGCTTTGTAATATAGTTTGAAGTCAGGTATTGTGATACCTCCAGCATTGTTCTTTTGACTGAGTATTGTCTTGGCTATTCGTGGCCTCTTGTGCTTCCATATAAATTTCATGGTAGATTTTTCAATCTCTTTAATGAATGTCATTGGAATTTTGATGGGAATTGCATTAAATGTGTAGATTACTTTTGGGAGTATAGACATTTTTACTATGTTGGTTCTACCAATCCATGAGCATGGGAGATCTCTCCACTTTCTATAGTCTTCCTCGATCTCTTTCTTCAGAACTTTATAGTTTTCCTTGTAGAGGTCATTCACATCTTTTGTTAGGTTTACACCTAGGTATTTGATTTTTTTTGAGGCTATTGTAAATGGAATTTTTTTCATATATTCTTTTTCAGTTTGTTCATTATTAGTGTATAGAAATGCTAATGATTTTTCTATGTTGATTTTATATCCTGGTACCTTGCTGTAGCTATTGATGGTGTCTAGGAGCTTCTGAGTAGAGTTTTTTGGGTCTTTAAGGTATAGGATCATGTCAACTGCAAATAGGGATATTTTGACAGTTTTTTTACCTATTTGTATTCCTTTTATTCCTTCTTCTTGCCTAATTGCTCTGGCTAGGAATTCCAGTACTATGTTGAGTAGGAGTGGAGATAGTGGGCATCCTTGTCTGGTTCCTGATTTTAGAGGAAATGGTTTCAGTTTTTCTCCGTTAAGTATAATGCTGGCTGTAGGTTTGTCATATATAGCTTTTATAATGTTGAGTTATTTTCCTTCTATTCCTAGTTTTCTTAGAGCTTTTATCATGAAATGGTGTTGGATCTTATCAAAGGCTTTTTCTGCATCTATTGAGATGATCAAGTGGTTTTTGTCTTTGCTTCTGTTAATGAGGTTCATTACGTTTATTGATTTTCATGTGTTGAACCACCCTTGCATTCTTGGGATGAAGCCTACTTGGTCATGGTGAATAATCTTTTTTTTGATGTGTTGTTGAATTATTTTGTTGAGGATTTTTGCATCAATGTTCATTGATGAGATTGGCCTATAGTTCTCCTTTTTGGAGGTGTCTTTGCCTGGTTTTGGGATAAGTGTAATACAGGCTTCATAAAATGTGTTAGGCAGTTTTCCTTCCCTTTCTATTTTCATGGAACAGCTTAAGGAGGGTTGGTATCTGTTCTTCTTTAAAGGTCTGATAGAATTCTGCAGAGAATCCATCAGGTCCTGGACTTTTCTTTTTGGTGAGACTCTTGATTGCTGCCTCAATTTCATTTTGTGTTATAGATCTATTCAGGTGACTAATTTCCTCTTGGTTCAGTTTTGGATGATCATATGTATCTAGAAATCTGTCCATTTCTTTAAGATTTTCAAATTTATTTGAATATACGTTCTCAAAGTAGTCTCTGATGATTTCCTGGACTCCCCTTTTGCATTCCTGATTCTACTAATTTGGGTTTTTTCTCTCCTCATTTTAGTCAGGTTTGCCTGGGGTCTATCAATCTTGTTTATTTTTTCAAGCAACCAACTTTTTGCTTCATTAATTCTTTGTATGGTTTTTTTGGTTTCTATTTCATTGATTTCAGCTCTTATTTTTATTATTTCTCTCCTTCTATTTGTTTTGGGATTTGCTTGTTCTTGTTTTTCTAGGAGTTTGAGATGTATCATTAGGTCATTGATTTGGGATCTTTCAGGCTTTTTAATATATGCATTCGTGGCTATAAACTTTCCTCTCAGGACTGCCTTTGCTGTGTTCCATTGGTTCCAGTAGGCTGTGTTTTCATTTTCATTGACTTCCAGGAACTTTTTAATTTCCTCTTTTATTTCATCGATGATCCATTGTTCATTAAGTAGTGAGTTATTTAGTTTCCAGCTGTTTGCATGTTTTTTGTCTTTACTTTTGTTGTTGAGTTCTACTTTTACTGCATCGTGATCAGATAGTATGCACGGTATAATTTCTATTTTCTTATATTTGCTGAGGCCTGCTTTGTGCCCTAGGATATGATCTATTTTGGAGAAGGTTCCATGGGCTGCTGAGATGGTCTCCAAATGTTAACAAATTGGTCTTATAACTCTAATTAAAGAGTATTGCATGAATATATATATATGTGTTACGTAAATATACATACATACATACATATATAAAACAAATGAACTTAATGCATTTATTTTGAAGACTTTAAACAGATTAAAGTTATATTTTCAAAGTACAGATGTAAAAGTGTGCATCAGTGATATACTTACAGTTTTTTGTCACCAAATCCTTATAATGATTTTATGTATGATTACATAATGACTTCCAAATATTCGATCCTAATGGCCACACAATTTAGAAATTTCTAACTCACTATTTATATAACTTTTATCTTAAAGTAATAATTTAAATTTTTATTTTATGACTATAATTAGAATATTATTGATAATTACCATGGAGATGTTAAAAATTTGAAACAATTAAAAAGTTTTTTTAATTAATTATATTTATTTTTTATTTTATTCCTTTTTAAAATTATTTATACATTTATTCGTATTTGTATACACTGTTTGGGCTATTTCTCTCCCCTGCTCCTCCCCTTCCCCTTCCACTCCCCACCCCTTGCTTCCAAGTAGAACCTGTTCTGCCTTCTTCTCCAATTTGGTTGGAGAGAAAACAAAAGAGATAATAAGAAAGACATAGCATTTTTGCTAGTTTGAGATAAAGATAGCTATACAGAGAGATTCCTAGCATTGCTTCCATGCACAAGTGTATTACAACCTGAATTGATTTATCTCTATCAGACCTCTTCACTACTTCCCGGTCACCTTCCAATAGTGGCCTCTGTCAGTTTAAGGTTACTTTATTGGCTCCTCTACAGTGAGCACATCAAACACTTTCTTTCTTTTTTTACTATTCATATGTGCATACAATGCCTGGGTCATTTCTCCTCCATCTCCCCATCCCCTCCCTTACTGCCCACCCCACCACCTCCCTTTCCCCCAGCTGCTGTATACAGTTTTCCCTCCCTTTTCCTATTCCTCTTGTATGTGTTCTCCGCTTAGTGGAAACAATTGTCTTTTTGTAACATACATGGAAATATCTTTTGAATTAGAAAGTTCTAATTAGTAATAATAAAAATAAATTATATTTCAAATAGTCCTCTTTACAATATTCTAATTAGATTCCTTGTTGGATATTATTAGGTTTGCATTTTAATTTTGTAATATGATAGACAAAGAACTGGGATTAAGTGTAGAGGTACCTTTGCTGCCATTTTCTTCATTCCTTGTTTTATCAAGATCGTTTCTCTCAACCTCTGATTTCCTGTCAGAAAGCTTATGATTTTTGTGAGTGTTGGTTTATACTACAAATATCTGATATATAAATCTGCCTTAATGGACACACAAATTGTGATTTATCTAATCTGGTGAAAATGAACAATTGCATGTAAATTGAATGTTAGCCCCTCATTCTTGCCATGTGTACATTATACGTGTGAATATAAATAATATTACACTTTCCACACGTATATATTATCTTCACATTAGATAGCAAAGCCTACTTGCTTTAATATTCATATAGAATAAAATATATTAGTAGAAATTCTAATATCCTCCCATGCCTCTACTGATGTCATGCTCCTCTTAGGTGTTACACTTTACTTTGGAAATTCCTTTCTAAAGAAATAGACACCTTCCAAAACAAGAGCAGTTGCAGTAGATGGCTGATGAAAGATGGGGTCCAGTGAATTAATGTGAGAATGAGAGAAGAAGGAAGTGGAAGATTTTAGATCATCTGTGGCAGAAGGAGAGAAAGAAATAGGAAAGAGAAAGCTAGTGGTACTTGAAGAAAATAGAATGTACAAACTGACAAGCTTCAGAGATTTTGACATTTGAAGACTGAGGTTGAAGAGAAAATGTAGGGTATGGAGTGATAAAATAGCAAGTGTGGAAGGGGAAGAAGATAAAATAGCAGTGGAGAACAGGATTTACCTCTCATGGCTCAGGGAGGCATTTGGAGAAGCAGATGAAGAATAAAGCAAACTTTCAGCTTAAATAATAATAATAATAATAATAATAATAATAATACAGTATAAATAATGATAATGACAGATTTTCTTTGGTCTTACTTTCCTTACACAGAGTGATTAGTTCATAAAATTATTATAGAAAACAGAGACAAAATGACCATTTTGAGAAGAATGATGTGAGTGAAGCAGGTTGTTGGAAAAATAATCTGGCCATAGACATTGTGCAGGATAGAAGAATGAAAAGGAAAAACAAGTCATTTTACAATAGCTCAGAAAAAAGTTATTAAAAATCGTAATATGTTAGCAGGAGAAGAAATGGTGAAGAGGATAGATTTTGACTGTAACCTGGAGTGACTTTGGTGGTTAAGTGCTTGGAAGAGTTCCATCAAATATGATTCTCTGTGTGATTTACTCATGCTCAGTGCTCTACAGATTTGCTTTTGGCTTTGCCTATGTTCCAGTGAACTTTTCTAAGTCACACCTATGATCTGAGACCTTTAGGAACACTTGTTCATGGATTCCAGTCCTGCTCCCACAGAAGTATACAAAGATTAGCAAGATGTGATTTGGATTTCTAATGAGCATGGTTTGAAGGATGTTTTTACCAGTTAGTGTCCTTTCAATCTCGCTCTAAGTTTGTCTAGTCAGTTTCATCATGAAGTACCTATTCAATATTATTTAAGTTTGTGGATCAAACAAGAATTAATCTAAAAACTAAGGGGCTGTTTTCGTGATCACAAACAAGGAATAATACTGTTGTGTAACAGAAGGAAGGGCACTAGTGCCAATGTTTAAGGAGCTAGCCACCGGAGCCTAATGTATAATACCAGTGAATCTGCTTTCTTTTTAACAGTTGATGGGTTTTTTAATTTATCCTTGGCTTCAAGGACTATTATCAGAATCCAAATGTGAACTTACTCATCATTTCCATTGGTGTTTAGGGATACATGGAGGCAGGTGTTAGAAGAAAAACACAGTATTGAATTCTCTGCAATGCTTTTTAGTCTTTCTCACAACCTATTATTTATTTATTAGAATGTTAAAAATATACTCGTATCTGAGTATACAGCTATGAAGCATACTACCTCTTGGTTGTGAAGTCTCCTATTGCAAAGAGTGGGAGGACTGCCCTTTTAAAAGTACTTTGTTCTCTAAATAATCATGACTTTTTCTTCAGTCTTAAAGATATCATGGTTTCAGATTTATCAAAAGCTACACAGTTAATTCTCTGGAAACTATTCTTATTTCCCTATCAGGCTTTCACATTAAAAAAGATAAGTATTGGATTCAATTTGGGTTCTATTAATTCAGGTTCTGTTGGTCAAAGAATTAGATTTGAGAATCAAGAGCATTCACCTTAGATATATTTTCAGTAGTGACTTATTCAATAACGTTGAGAACTTAGCTCATTTGCCATATGCAATCTCCCCTTTCCTGTCATATTTTGTTAATGAGAATAATTTCCACAAAACTCTTTAGGGATTGAGAGGATGCAGGAATTTGGGCTGAAGTGAGATAACTTTTTTTGGTGATAAATGGCTCTGTAATGATTTTGAGTGTGTATTAAGTATCATTTGCACAGACTGGCAATGAGCTAGGCAGCTACATTTGTTCTCATGGTCACTTTCTTTAAAAAATTCAACAAAGCCTTAAAGTACTTCCTGTAACTCTTTCTAGCAGTCCTTTAAAATGAGATATGACTCTCTTTGAAATGAGGAAAAGGATAAACTTATAGATAACTGAAAAGCTTTCAAAGAATATTCAAACTCTGTTCTGACCTAATTTTTTTGATGGCTCTTATTCTTCTTGGGTCAGAAATAAAAACTTTTAATTCATCCTGTCAAAAGATTTCTTGGGAACTGAGATAAGAGCAAACTTGAGTCTCTTATCAGTGAATCTGGTCATTTAGTTCTATAGCACACTCAGGTTATCTGATGGCAGTCTGTTATTTATGATTATGGTTTGCTTGTGTTTGTTCAGGACTTTTTGGACTAACATCATTTTGTTGACAGTTTTAAAATGAGGTTTGAAGTAGACTTAGATAAAAAAATTGATTAAAATCTTTCCTCAGTGTGTGGTCTTTTACTTTCTTTGGCTAATTGTCTTTACAAACTATTTTTCCCAAGATGTGGTTGGAGAAATTTCAGATTGTGCTTGCAAACCTAGGGAAATGTGACTGAACATGAATTGTGTGTATTAGGACTTAAAGATTTGTATCTAATCTATTAGTCAGAACATTTAAGGACTTTGTCAAAGTCAAATCAAAATCAAGGGGCCAAAGCAAGACCTTGCTTTCATAATGCTGAATCTAAGAGGAGGCAATTTAGTACCAATAGCAAATGGATTTAGCTCAAGAATTATTAAAAAATGAGTTAATATTATAACTACATTGTATTCACATATGAAATAACAATCCTTCTTATACTACTGTAGTTAGTCATGAAGATGCTGCAGCTTCAGCTCGATGTGCTATTTTCTTTAAATATGCTCTTTTGGGAGACCCCCTCTTCATCCTACAGTCATCAAATACCCAGATGTTTTAGATTTTTTTTATTGCACTTTGGTTGTTCTCTCAAATGGAAGTCTTTTGGTCATTTACCAACTTCATGAGTCTTTGTATTTTTCTGATCACTGCTTAGACATGCGAAGCCTCAAATTGCCTCCACCATGGCACAGCAATCCTCCACAGTTACTGATTCAGGCTTCAGGTTAGGATTCTGTCCTTCCTTGTCCTTTGTCTTCATCACTCACCCCATTGTTTTAGGTAAATGTTCATAGCTTAGCTCTCCTCAGGGGTAGGATTTTCTGAGGACTGGCTATGGTTTCTGATTTTTAGGGAAATTCTACCTTGAATGCCAGGCTGGTTCTCTGAGGAGTACCCAAGGCCTGGGAGGGAGTGGCAGTGGGAAGCAAGGACTTCATCATGCATTTTTCTTGTCTATTTTTAGTAATCCCCTTGGCTTTCTAGGCCAAAATGCTGCTGCCTTATATCAGCCTTTCCTTTTTCCTGTGTTAATTAGTGTTGAGTTCTCTTTATCAGAGATGTTTGTGGAGCTGACTTGGCAATTTCTCCCGTAGTATTTCATCACTGCTGCCAGTTATCTCCAGATGACTCTTCTTTAGCTCAGTAATTAGTCTGTGTGCTAGCAGAAAATGATGTGCAGATGTTAAGATCAGAGAGATGAATTTTGTCCTTGTTCTAGAGAGACTGCCTTTTTTGCTGGTTCAAAGGTGGGAAGAAAAAATGTAAGAAACTTTGACCTTGGTTTCATGGAGGCCAGATCCATGGTGGTATCATTTGCCTTTCTAAATAATAGAACTACTTAGGCATAACCTCAAATCTTCTTTTGCAAACTTTTTGCTTTGTTTATAGAATAAGAAATCCTATAAATGTTCAAATGATGTTATACTTGGGAAACAAATGCATGTGCTAGCTACACTCTACTGAGGCATGTTTATCATGCTGCTAACTTCTGGAGTAGGTTAAAAATACCCAAACAATCCTAACTGCATTGTTAGGATCAGTTTTTCATTTTATTTTCATTTTGTCAGTTTTTCATTTATTGAAATTACTACATTTGAGTGTCATACATTTTCTAAGCTATAATTACTTAGTATGTCCTATGCTGCTAATGTGAGTAATTTAGCTCGGACAAAACTTTTACCTTCTATTTGCTTCACTTTTCTCTTTCACAGGGTAGAGATGATGTTGTGATGGTTCAATGAAGTAATCCTAGCCCAGTATCTGGACATACAATAAGATATTAAAAGTTAGGGATAGAATGAAGAGAGTTAAAGAATTGCAGAGACTGAGGAGGTGGCAGAATGGGCCCTAGGAAGAGCTCTGTGGAAAAGTTGCCTTTGTGATGGACTTCAGGAATTAGTTGGTGGTGGGGGCATCCCAGATGAAAACACTAAGGATGTTGAGGAGTAGGACTGGACAGCATGTATGTTTTAGGCTAAGGCGATGAGAACTAAACCCTGAAAAGGGACACTAGGGACAGATCATGGAAGGATTAAGATGCTCAAATAAGAAACTTGAACTTTGATTCAGAGATGGTGTTTGGTGCAATTGCTATTGAGAGTTCGGTTAGATATTTTTCCTCTCACGTACAGGACAGAATTGCTGCATGCAAGGGCTATCTAACACAAATTAGAGCCACAGAAATTCTGCTTCTCTTTCATATCTAGGTCAGTGGATGTGTGCCAGGAGGAGATACATTTCTTTTTCTCATTTCCCTGGGATGTGCTTCAACCATGGAGTGACCCCAGGGTTACGAGTACATTCTACAAGATGTTTATTAAGACCTGTTGACACTTTGCCGTACAAAACAAAGCACATCAGCAAGCCAAGTGTGCAAAGGTGTGAGGTCCTTGTTATCATCCACATGTGAAAACCTCCTCCCTTGCACACAGCTCCTGTGGTAAGCAGGCTTTGTGCTGTAAATTACCTGGCTGGAATACAACACATTAGTTTGTTGGCCTCTTTGAAAGATAAAGATCTAGACATAGCTCTTAGTAAGAGCTTTTAGTAAAATGCCATAAAACCCAGTTGTTTTGGCATTGTCTGATTTAAGGCTGTTGACCTACTTTGTCCCCATTTTATAGGAACATGAATTTCTCATTGATCTATTAGGTACACATATGTTCTTTTCTGATAATCAAGATGACATTAGTTCCAAAGGGAGTGAAATTTATTGTTCCAGAGGAGTTTTTGGAAATCATAACACAGCTTTCCATGAATGAATCTCCATTTATAATTTTCAGATGCATTGCCATTTTTCCAGTCAAGGAACCATTTTTAATTGTTCACACCAGATCTTGCAGTCTTTGCACATTCTACTCTCTGGACAATTTTCCTTTCTACCAGGGTTTGGTAGATTTCCCTGTCAGTGTCAAAATGTGCATGTGCCAGTCCTTAACGTAGAGGGTGGTGATTTTATGATGACTTTCATGCCATCTGTAATACAGCAAGCTTTTATCAAGTGTAATTGTTGGACTGGAGAGCTAGTTGACATTCAACAAGTGCATTTTCAAAATGGCAGAGGGATCATCTTATTTAAACCCTCACTCATGTCAGAATGCTGAAACTCAGCTGTGATAAACAACTTTTCTAAGGAACAGATGAAGAGCCAGCTTGATATTAACTTTCTTACTTGGGGTCCAATGTGCAGGAGAGGGAATCAGGCCAGTTGTCCTCTGGGAAATGCTCTTCTAGGTAGAGTTCTTGCCTTTCAGCCAAGATGAATTAAAAAATATATTTTGAAATATTTTGAGAATTTACAGAGAAATTGTGAGAATGGTACAAAGAATTATCATGTACTCTTTGCCCAGTTTCTCAAGTATTAATAACATACTCACCTCGGTGTTAATAGCAGGATGTGGAGCCATGGGAAGTAACCAGGTGACTTAGGATCTTTGCCATATAAAGAGTTGTTTTGCCTTTTCTACTATGTGATGGTGGGTAGAAGCACTGTTTGTTAGTAAGTAAGTTCTTACCAGACATCAAACCTGTGGCACCTTGATCTTGGACTTCACAACCTCTGGAGCACTGAGACATTTATTGTCATTTATAAATGACCTGGTTTATGATACTTTCATTGTAGCAACCAGAATGGATTAAGACGTTATCTATCTATTTACCTATCTACTAACCTACCTATCATATATCTTTCTATTTATCTATCTACTTACCTATCATCTATCTATCTCCCTACCTATCATCTACCTATCTACATTTGTATTTACTTTTCTTTCTTTCTCTCTAATCTATGTTATCATCATAATCATCAACATCAATTTTCTATTTTTCCAGAACTATTCATCAGTAAGGTACAGAGATGATGACTTTTTTGCCTCTAAGTAATTTTAAAAGAATAGATTGTCCCTTGATTTGGATTTGCTGATGTTTTCCCATGATTGTGTTGAAGTTATACACTTTTGGCAGTAACACTACAGAAGTAATGTTTTGTCTAAATCCATTATATAAGAAGTATACTACAGGAGGAAAATGGTGGGGGCAATCTAACCAATGTACAATGTAAGTCTATTTGGAATTGTCACAATGAATCCCTCCTGTACAATGAATATATCCAAATTTTAAAAAGAAATACATGACAGCAATTTGTCTCATTACTGGCAATATTTTCATTGATTACATAAAGTGCTATCTGCCAGGATTTTCCACTGTAAAGACACCACTTTTCCTTTTGTAAATATCTTGTGGGGAGATACTTTGAGACTAAGTGAATATCCTATTATTCCTTAATCTTTCATCTACTAGTTTTGACACCCAGTGAAGTCTTGCCTGTATCAATTAATATTATGATTGTTAAATAGTGATTTTTGTATTTTACAATGTCTTCTACATTTCTTAGCTGCCTTTCTATCATAAAGATGGTATTTGTCTTCTCTCTTAGCTTGTTTGTAACAATATGTATTCATGGATTTTTGTTTTACTAAATCAGCATTATTTATTTTGTATCCAAATTAACTCAATTTGGCAAGTAGTAGACTTTTCAGCTGGCTCTGTCTGTGCCCTTTTGGTATGTCCTCACATTTGTTTGCTTTCTTGTAACATTTATTTATTTATTTCCTAGTGCATCAAAATCTTTCAACCTCATTTTGTAATCTCCTTGCCTTAGCACTGGAATTGGTCATTTATCTAAAGAAATGTACTCATTTCTGTAGGGGCATAATCACTTCTAGACTTTTCCATACATGTGTACCTATTTTTATAACTATTGTCTCTATCTTTTCTATTTCTATCTAGACATCATGAGTCTGTACTAGCTTTCTCTCTTCCTATATTTGTAACTCTCTTTCCCAATACTGAGAGAAATATGGCTACCATTATCCACAATTTAATGACTTGTTTGCCAATCCTAGAAAATAAAGGAAATAGTTTCAGATTGCCAATCCATGCCTCTACAAAAGGTGCCTGCTCACTGGAGTTCAATACTTGCTTGGAATTATTTTTGCATTTAATCTAAGGTTATATCACCTAAATACCACAGGCAAAATTACTTGGTTTGGTTCTGTCCTCAACTCATTCAGAATGATTGGGTTATTCTTTTGCAATATGGTTTGCTTTGATCTTTCTTATACTCCATTCCAGTACTTGGAAAAACATTAAGGAATCTACAGTAAAACTAACCTAACAACAGTGTTGACTCAAGCAATAAAGAATCCAGTAAAGTATCACCATATATAAAGTGGACAACTGATAACCAGTTTCCTCATAAAATGGTAGAGAAAATCCCTTTGACAGCAGCAACAAAGAAGGTAAAATACTCAGATATAAATTTAATAAAAATATGCAAATCTATTGTCAGAGATTCATGAAAGACATTCCTACAAAGCATTCCTGAAAGACATAAAGTAAGCATGGAAAATTAGGAAAACATCCCTTTCTAACAATAGTTAGAAATAAGTAAAAAAACTTATGAGGCGTGATTAGCTCAATTAGCTATTATGACATACAATACTGCAAAGCTTCTGTCATTAAAACTCTTTGGTTTTGGTGCTTGAGAATACTAGGGCAATAGACTATAAAAGAAAGTTCAAAAATAGGTCCAAATATATGGAGAATGGTAATACATAAAAGGTATTATGTATTGCCCTCAATACCATGGGGGCAAGATGAATTTTAATAAATGACATAAGGAGAGACCTATTATTCAGTTGGAAAAAGACAAAACTAGACCCATACCTCACATCATATGTAACAATAAATTTAAAGATGATCAAGGATTTATAAATAAAGTAGGAAATTTTCCAAGAGGAAAACATGGTGCAGTATGCACCCAGTTTATCTAGTAAATACCTCGGTCTCTGCCATAGCTTTCAGGGCTAATTTCTTCAGTGGACTCTGTACACTCCTTACCCAAAGCTGTCTTCTTAGTCTTAGAATACACAACCCTTCAGCATTCAAATGCACTTAGCAGTGAATGAAGTTGAGCTCTGTTCATTTCTCTGATGGTGAGAATGTGTCATCCTGTTTCATAACATCATGCCTTTCTCATGTTATTTCTTTTCTTAGTGTTCTTTTTTATCCATGTTTCTTTTTCTCATCTTCCTATCCTATTTATCCTTTAAAATATACCTCACAGTAACACACCCAGGAAGGTTTCTGTAACTTTATCCCTTATTTTGTTTTCTGTACTCTGTGTTTACTGTATACACATCTAGCAATACAAATATTATATTGACTACACTTGCTAACTTGCTTATCTAAATCTTTTCCTATGACAATCTTTTAGAGGATAAGAATCTTATTTTATTTATTTTAATTCCTACTGCCTACATAGAGATTGATGTGTGGCTGATATATTATTAGAATCGTCAATCTCCAAATCTTGGAGCTTTGACACAACAAAGATTTAAACATTACTTACAAAATCTATTCGAAGTTTGAATTTAAGGTAGTTGTCCTTCATGTGTGGCCCAGAGATGCAGGCTATCTTAATCTTATGGCTTAAAGTTCAACATAGGATAGAAGTGACATATGTCATTTCATTTATATTTCAGTGTCTAGATGTAGATAAATGGCCTCATCTAATTTCAAGAGATCAGAAAAATTTAGTTTTCCATATGTCTGGGAAGGTAGTCTGTCTCTGAGGTCCAATCCTTTTCTCCTTTTCCTTATGAAGAATGCACATAAAGAGGAGCTGCTATGACATCTGTAACTCATTCATCCCTGGCTGAATTCCACCAAATTGGCTGGCTAGACAATTGTCTTCCTCTTTCAGAAGTACTTACATGTTTCTAGAAGCTGTACAATTGGCAAAAGAGTTTATCCCCCTGGGAAGAAGGGCTTTATGTTTTAGTGAAAGGCTACAAGAGTGTTTAGTCCCTTGCAATAGTATTAAACATATTCTCAAAGCTTCCTCCTCCACAAGTTGCCTAAGAAACTACAGCCTACATTCATTTCTCCCTTCTTTGAACTCCTACTATACTTTGAATCTGAACCAAACAATTTAGCTTTTGTTTATGTGCCTGCATTTTCTATTACAACTTCAAATTTTCCATAATGGTTATTATCAACTATTTAAGAGAAAAGGTGGTTTCATATATTTGTTTGGATGTATGTATGTATAGATATGTATTAATTCACTGAGTTTTTGTCACCACTCCCTACCTACACACAAACAAATACAATTTCTAGTATATATATTCACACATATAATGAAATGATTTTGGAGACACTGATCATAAAGTTCACATAGCAAGTTAGAAGAAATGGACAAGAATTTAGGACTCATGATTTCTACACCTATATATTTTTTCAATTCTTAATATATTACACCATGAACTACTCAGACTTTGCCATCACTTCACTAATGTGAAGTTCAACAGTTTAAAGTGAACATCTTCATATAGCTTTTTATCCTTTAAAAGCCATTTAATAAGGTTTAATAGTTGATGTTAGTGAAAATGGTCTTTTCATAAAGAATAGTTTATATTCAGTGTCATATAATCTTAATTAGGAAGGCAGGGAATTTGTATAGTATAATTTTGAAAGCTTTTTTTAAAAAAAAAGTATATTGGCAATTAAAGAATCTCCTTTAAGAAATAGGGAAAGGAAAGGAAACCTAAAACTTGAATGTGGTTGATGTGCTCCCTGTTAAGGAGCAAATAAAGTAATCTTAAATTGGCAGAAGCCACTATGGGAAGGGGACCAGGAAGTAGTGAAGAGGTCTGGTAGAAATGAACCAATGTGGGCTGCAATACACATGTGCATGGAAGCAATGCTAGGAATCTCTCTGTATAGCTATCTTTATCCCTAACTAGCAAAAATGCTGTCTTTCTTATTATCTCTTATGTTTTCTCTTCAACAAAATTAAAGCAGAGGGTAGAACAGGTTCTGCCTGGAAGCAGGGGGTTGGCGGGGGAGGTGGCACAAACAATGTATACACATGTAAGTAAATGTAAAAATGATAGAATAAAAGGAGAAAAAAAAAGAATCACCTTTACTTATCCATAAAATTTGCTTTTCAAATACAGTTATGTGTTCATCCCAGTTATATGCTGACTTGTAATATTTTAATTTAATGTACTTATATTCATCATAACATAGGCAAAATCTCTATAAGTATTGTAGAAATTAAATTCAATAATGACTGTTCTAGTCCAAGAGGAGCTCTTCACTACAAAATTATATTTTGCTTATTTAATTTCTTTAAGAGATGTCAATATTACATTTCAATAACCACAGTATAGCTCATAACATTTTACATGTTTTTAGAACATGCAGTTGTATACATAAAAGGATGCCCAACTTTTCATGTGAACAAAGAAAATAAAACTCTGGTGAAATATATAATTTCCATGTTACTGCACACTTTCTCAATTGAAATCTAGCCATAGAGAAAGAATTATTTGAAGAAGGGGCATGGGGAAGGAGAATTGCAATTAGATCATTGGTGATATTAAAAGACATGAGAAACAGAAAATTAATACTCACCTTTTAGAAAGTAAGACATGGAACAAATTGCCCAAATCATGATTTCATGTAGAGTGAAGAATCCTACATTGATTCAGAATTACATGATAAGTCTTTTGGTGTCTTAACAGGAATTGGCTTTGAGTGACTTAAGCAGAAAATACATATACAAAAGGGTAATGGGGTAACTAACATGGTCACAAAGAGGATTGGAGAACCAGTTTCCAAAATAGCTTAAAACAACCCCAAACCATGACGTAAACTTTTCCCATCTCCCGTGAATTCTAAGGGTCATAGCTAGTGCCTACAACAACCATGAGACCTGGGTAGCACTAAACTGATTGTCATTTCCCTAGTTCTCTTTTATATGTATTTCTAGCTTTAAATTGGAAGCCCATGATGAATTCTTCCATAGTACATGGCTTCCATAGTGGAAGTGAATGTATTCCACAGTGGACTATAGGCCTTGAATCTTTCAAAGTCTTACAGTCTTAAATTTCTTAAATGTAAGAAGTAGATTTGAATACAGCCAAACTCTGCCAACTTTTTGCACTCCATCCCTTCAGATATCATTCTTACATATTTTCATTTACAAATACTTATTCCTGTCTATCATACTATGCATAACCCTTGTCAAACAAAGCAGTTATTTCCTCCCCCAAATGAGAAAAACCAGAACCTCACAATTCATGCATGTAAGTCCTGTTTGGGGATTTCAAGTATACATATTTCAAGGAAACTGTACATATTCAATAATCTATAGGCCACTAAATTTAGTCTAAGGCTTATGAAGGAAGAAAAGCTAGTCGAAATAAATCAATGTAAGTCTGACATAGCAAGGAAAGGAATATAGGTAGACACTTATGTCTACATACAATAGATATGATTTGTGTTCTCTACTACTCAGATATTTATATTCTTCTACTTTTCCCAAGAACTTTCAGTTCTGAAAGTGGCATCTGAATGATACAACTATGAGAGTCTATTGTATCTGAGATCAACCACATGAAATTTGTTGTGAAGTTTTTGTGCTACTGGAGTAATTGTTATTAAAATTATGTTTATTTAGCATATTACAAAGCTACAGAATTGATTTACTTTTAGCAATGCACTTTCCTATGGTTTAGCAGAAGGAAGAGTCAGTAAGAATATGAATGTGGTACTACATACAATTTGGAAAACCAAAGGCTCCCAAGTGTACTGACCACTCAAGCACTCATTTATAGCTCTGGAAAATACATAGGTAATTGCTTCTTTGTGACTTTTAAAATCTAAGCTTAGCTACATCTTTGTTTCTGTGTTCAGGATGACTGACCTACTTTTATTCAAATAAATAAAATGATAATTCCATTGGCTTCATTAGGTGGAAAATTTAACCTAAAATTCAAAATAAAAAAGAGAAGGAGTTAAGGTAACCTAGAATTTTCAGTTTAGTATCATGCAGGCACTGCCAAGATTTTTTTTTCTGTTAATTTAATTTAATCTGTATTAATTTCTGTTTATCATGGAAGACTTTTATTGCTCCATCTATTTTGAATGATAGTTTTGCTGGGTAGAGTATCCTAGAGTTGAAGTTATTTTCATTCAGTGCCTGGAATATCTCACCCCAAGATCTACTTGCTTTTAATGTTTCTGTTGAGAAGTCTGCTGTGATTTTGATGGGTTTACCTTTGTATGTGATTTGTTTTTTCTCTCTTACAGGCTTCAATATTCTTTCTCGGGTCTCTGTACTTGTTGTTTTAATGATAATATGCCATGGGGTAGTTCTATTTTGGTCTGGTCCATTTGGTGTTCTGGAGGCCTCTTGCACCTGTATGGGAATAGATTTCTCTAGATTTGGGAAATTTTCTGTTATTATTTTGTTGAATATATTATGCATTCCCTTTGCTTGCACCTCTTCTTCTTCAATGCCCATGATTCTCAGGTTTGGTCTTTTGATGGAGTCAGTGAGTTCTTGCATTTTCTTTTCACAGGTCTTGAGTTGCTTAACTAATAGTTCTTCAGTTTTTCCTTTAATTACCATTTCAACTTCGAGTTCTGAGATTCTGTCTTCTGTTTGTTCCTTTCTGCTGGATTGGCCTTCCATTTTGTTTTACAATTTTGTTTCGTTCTTTTTTCTGATGTTTTCCATATCCTGAGTCCCTTCCTCTTTAATGTTGTCTATTTTTGGCCTGAGTTCATTTATCTCTTTATTAATTGTGTTCTTTGATTCACTTGGGTGTTTATACAATGCTTCTATGGTTTCTTTTATTTCTTCTTGTGCTTTCTCAAATTCTCTATTTTTGTTGTCTTGGAATTTCTTGAGTGTCTCCTGTACATTTTGGTTGACCATATCCAGTATCATCTCTATAAAATTCTCATTGATTACCTGTAGGATTTCTTCTTTTAGATTATTCTTTGATTTTTCAAGATGGCGGCTAGAGGGAGGAAGCAGAAAACGTGCCTTCTGAAGTGAAATCTTGGAGAGACACTGAAGACATACCTTGAAGGCAAGGCCTCCTAGAAGAGGCAAAACTTTGACCCCTCCACACTCCAGCCTGTGCAGAGCATCTCCACTTCACATTGAACGGAGAAACCAGGAGGGTTCCAGGGCTGCTGCCAGACACCTGTGCCCAATGGCTTGGGAAGATGTGGACCAAAAGGTGAGCTAAGTGGTATGTGGTACTTCCACAGACAACCCTGGGCCAGATCATCATAGCCCCCTGGACAGACTGACCCCCACCTGGGGAAAAAAGAGAAACTGAGTAATAAGCAATAAGAACAATAAAGACACATTGCAAAGAGGGTGGGATGCCCTGAGCGCTGAAGGCAGGGGGAGGGGAATCCCTCACAGAACTGTAAATAAACAAGCAAGACCTGGCTGGAGAGGGCAAACAAGCAAACAGCTGGAAACTGAACAACTCATTACTTAATGAACAATGGGTCATTGATGAAATAAAAGAGGAAATTAAAAAGTTCCTGGAAGTCAATGAAAATGAAAACACAACCTACAGGAACCTATGGGACACAGCAAAGGCAGTCCTGAGAGGAGAGTTTATAGCCATGAGTGCATATATTAAAAAGACTGAAAGATCCAAAATCAATGACGTAATGATACATCTCAAACTCCTAGAAAAACAAGAACAAGCAACTCCTAAAACAAATAGGAGAGAAATAATAAAAATAAGAGCTGAAATCAATGAAATAGAAACCAAAAAATCCATACAAAGAATCAATGAAATAAAAAGTAGGTTCTTTGAAAAAATAAACAAGATCGACAAACCCCTGGCACACCTGACTAAAATGAGGAGAGAAAAAACCCAAATTAGTAGAATCAGGAATGCAAAAGGGGAGATAACAACAAACACCATGGAAGTCCAGGAAATCATCAGAGACTACTTTGAGAACGTATATTCAAATAAATTTGAAAATCTTAAAGAAATGGACAGATTTCTAGATACATATGATCATCCAAAACTGAACCAAGAGGAAATTAATCACCTGAATAGATCTATAATACAAAATGAAATTGAAGCAGCAATCAAGAGTCTCCCCAAAAAGAAAAGTCCAGGACCTGTTGGATTCTCTGCTGAATTCTATCAGACCTTTAAGAACTGATACCAACCCTCCTTAAACTGCTCCATGAAATAGAAAGGGAAGGAAAACTGCCTAACACATTTTATGAAGCCTGTATTACACTTATCCCAAAACCAGGCAAAGACACCTCCAAAAAGGAGAACTATAGGCCAATCTCATCAATGAACATTGATGCAAAAATCCTCAACAAAATAATTCAACAACACATCAAAAAAAAGATTATTCACCATGACCAAGTAGGCTTCATCCCAAGAATGCAAGGGTGGTTCAACACATGAAAATCAATAAACGTAATGAACCTCATTAACAGAAGCAAAGACAAAAACCACTTGATCATCTCAATAGATGCAGAAAAAGCCTTTGATAAGATCCAACACCATTTCATGATAAAAGCTCTAAGAAAACTAGGAATAGAAGGAAAATAACTCAACATTATAAAAGCTATATATGACAAACCTACAGCCAGCATTATACTTAATGGAGAAAAACTGAAACCATTTCCTCTAAAATCAGGAACCAGACAAGGATGCCCACTATCTCCACTCCTACTCAACATAGTACTGGAATTCCTAGCCAGAGCAATTAGGCAAGAAGAAGGAATAAAAGGAATACAAATAGGTAAAGAAACTGTCAAAATATCCCTATTTGCAGTTGACATGATCCTATACCTTAAAGACCCAAAAAACTCTACTCAGAAGCTCCTAGACACCATCAATAGCTACAGCAAGGTAGCAGGATATAAAATCAACATAGAAAAATCATTAGCATTTCTATACACTTATAATGAACAAGCTGAGAATTTATGAAAACAATTCCATTTACAATAGCCTCAAAAAAAATCAAATACCTAGGTGTAAACCTAACAAAAGATGTGAAAGACCTCTACAAGGAAAACTATAAAGTTCTGAAGAAAGAGATCGAGGAAGACTATAGAAAGTGGAGAGATCTCCCATGCTCATGGATTGGTAGAATCAACATAGTAAAAATGTCTATACTCCCAAAAGTAATCTACACGTTTAATGCAATTCCCATCAAAATTCCAATGACATTCATTAAAGAGATTGAAAAATCTACCATGAAATTTATATGGAAGCACAAGAGGCCACGAATAGCCAAGACAATACTCAGTCAAAAGAACGATGCAGGAGGTATCACAATACCTGACTTCAAACTATATTACAAAGCAATAACAATAAAAACAGCATGGTAGTGGCACAAAAACAGACATGAAGACCAGTGGAACAGAATAGAGGAACCAGATATAAAGCCATACAACTATAGCCAACTTGTCTTTGACAAAGGAGCTAAAAATATACGATGGAGAAATAGCAGCCTCTTCAACAAAAACTGCTGGGAAAACTGGTTAGCAGTCTGAAAAAAACTGAAACTAGATCCATGTACATCACCCTATACCAACATTAACTCAAAATGGATCAAGGATCTTAATATCAGTCCCCAAACTCTAAAGTTGATACAGGAAAGAGTAGGAACTACTCTGGAGTTAGTAGGTATAGGTAAGAACTTTCTCAATGGAACCGCAGCAGCACAGCAACTAAGAGATAGCATAGATAAATGGGACTTCATAAAACTAAAAAGCTTCTGCTCAACAAAAGAAATGGTCTCTAAACTGAAGAGAACACCCACAGAGTGGGAGAAAATATTTGCCAGCTACACATCAGACAAAGGAGTGATAACCAGAATATATAGGGAACTTAAAAAACTAAATTCTCCCAAAACTAATGAACCAATAAAGAAATGGGCAAGTGAACTAAACAGAACTTTCTCAAAAGAAGAAATTCAAATTGCCAAAAAACACATGAAAAAATGCTCACCATCTCTAGCAATAAAGGAAATGCAAATTAAAACCACACTAAGATTCGACCTCACCCCTGTTAGAATAGCCATCATTAGCAACACCACAAACAACAGGTGTTGGCGAGGATGTGGGGAAAAGGGAACCCTCTTACACTGTTGGTGGGAATGTAAACTAGTACAACTACTCTGGAAAAAAATTTGGAAGCTACTTAAAAATCTAAACATTGATCTACCATATAATCCAGCAATACCACTCTTGGGGATATACCCAAAAGAATGTGACACAGGTTACTCCAGAGGCTCCTGCACACCCATGTTTATTACAGCACTATTCACAATAGCCAATTTATGGAAACAGCCAAGATGCCCCTCCACTGATGAATGGATTAAGAAAATGTGGTATTTATACACAATGGAATTTTATCCAGCCATGAAGAAGAATGAAATGTTATCATTCACTGGTAAATGGATGGAACTGGAGAACATCATTCTGAGTGAGGTTAGTCTGGCCCAAAAGAGCAAAAATCATATGTTCTCCCTCATATGGGGACATTAGATCAAGGGCAAACACCACAAGGGGATTGGACTTTGATCACACGATAAAGCGTGAGCACACAAGTGAGGTATGAGGATAGGTAACACATCTAAAAAAACTAGATAGCAATTGTTGCCCTCAATGCAGAGCAACTGAAGCAGATACTTTAAAGCAATTGAGGCCAATAGGAGAATGTGACCAGGAACTAGAGAAAAGTTTAGTTCAAGAAGAATTAACCTAGAAGGTAACACACATGCACAGGAAATCAATGTGAGTCAACTCCCTGTATAGCTATCTTTATCTCAACTAGCAAAAACCCTTGGGTATTCAAATAACTGCAAAAATCCAGTGTTATTGATTTCTTTTTCTTTGTAAAAGAATAGCCTTTCTGAAAATGAGTTTGGTGTGTCTACAACTCAAATTTAAGAGGAAAAAAATCAGAAGTGTCTTTCAGCATTATTTTCTCCCTGCATTAGCATGTAATCAAATATAACACACATCTGCTTGAATTGCCAATCATTAGTTCAAGTACAATCAGTTTTAATTAAAAGAACATGTGATATTCTTTTCCTATATCTCTCATGTTCCTAACACATGAAAATATTCCATATATCCTTGTTGAATTTGCTTTTTTTATTCTGCAGTCAGACAGAACTAATTTTGGAGGATTTAGTATTAGGGAACCATTTCCAATCTAGATAGAGATAAAAGAATGTCTCATATTTTAGTTTCAAATGAAGTGATATTCTGTGCATTAAATGAGAAAGCAAGCTTCCAGTGAGTTATTTAGGCAATTCTATATTGATACTTTTGAAAACAGTACACAATAGAAATATATATATGTATATAAACCAGGAATACCGTCTCTTAGAAAAATAGTGCACCTAGATACGGTATTTACTTGTAGTAAAAGTGAGGTGCAAATAACGTTGTTGGAAGTGTAATGTGTTTTTTGTTTACGAATGTTACTTAAGAACTCAGAAAAGAACACCATAAGTCTCTGGACTTTGTAGTTCTAAAAGGTAGCAAAAGCAATGTTGAATTGCTGGAACATTTGTCTCTTTTATTTGGTGAAGAAATGCTCTCATAACCCAAAGGAGAAACTTGAATTCTTGTATCATTTTTGAAGTAACCCTAGAGAGATATGGATAGCAGATAAGAATAATTCCTAGTTAATTAACTCACTTAGAAAAACTAAAATTCAAAAAGGATTTGTACTCTTATTTAGAGAACTGGCATTTTAGATTCTAACTAGGACCAATCTGCAAAGCTGTGCATAGTGTAGTTGAAATTCTCCCCACACACCAGTCAAAGTACTTGCAGAGAAATGTATTATGTAGTTCGAACTTGTTTTGACCAAGCAGCATTGTAATCCAACATGCAAATATTTTGGCTTGAAAACATGGATCGTCACACTAATTGGGATAAACAAACACCTTAAAGGTACTATGTCAGTTCAGATAAGATATTGCCTTGATTTAAATTTTGCTATTGAATGAGTTGAGATAAAACTTACAGTGTTCATATTGTCTATGATTTTAGTGTCATATCCAAGAAATTGACATATGAAGCTTTTACTCTTTATTTTCTTCTAGCAGTTTTATAGTTTCAAGTCTTACATGAAAGTCTTTAATACATTTTGAGTTGACTTCTATATATGGTGAAAGAAAAAAGTTTCAATTTCAATCTTTTGCCTGTGCATATGCAGTTTTCCCAGCAGCATTTGTTGAAGAGATTAGCCAAGAAAACCATTGTATTTTCTTGGTATATTTGTTAAAAAGTAATTGACAATAAATGTATAGATACTTTTCTGGGCTGTAGCATGAGTCAAGTGGTAGACCACCTTTATAGCAAGTGTGAGGCTATGAGTTCAAGACCCAGAACTGCCAAAAAAGAAGAAGAAGAAGAAGAAGAAGAAGAAGAAGAAGAAGAAGAAGAAGAAGAAGAAGAAATGATTGACCTATTTAACCAAAGTATATTTCATAGCTATTGAGTGGAAATGGAATGTGGTGTTTAGTTTTTACTAAGGTTGGAAGATAGAGGTTTAAATAAAATTAAATAGATTTCTTTACCATGGAATCCTTCAGAGATTCACATTAATGTCTTGGGAATTTCAAGAAGGGTTGCCTGCCATGCACCATTCCCTATGACTTTTTGAAATCTTATGATTCTCATGTTCTAGAGAATGCATTTTAGAAAGGCTGTTAGAACAGTATCCATAAAACAAAGGTACTTGGGGGAATTGCTTAGAGAAACTGGATTCCTCCAGTCCCAAGCATATACCCATTCAGAAAATACTTCTCTGGGTTTACAAACTGGCTATGGATGCATAGAGAGAAGCTAAATTCACAGTCTAGTGATAAGAATCAAGAAAACTAAATTTTTAAAAATATTATAACAGGGTATGAAGCAAATACTGGGACTTGTTTTCTTATAGTTAAATTTTAAAAAATCAACACATGATGATGTAATGTATAATTATACTGTCATTTTACAGATATATATGAATTGAGTCATTGGTTGATTAGTTCTAGAAACACAGAAAGGAAAAGTTTATTACATGGGCCAAATTTGTCACGTGAATATTATCTAGGAAAGAGAAGCCTTTAGGCTCAATCTACCTGGCCCAGTTGATGATGGTATACCTAGTGAGGGAACAGATTACATAGGGCTGGGACCGATAAACTGTTGTTTCATTAGAACATTTCCAAATGCCTAATGGATGTCCCTAGACTAGCTTTGTCCTTTGACCTAGTTTGCCTTATTTTCATCCCATGCTCACAAAAACATTATTCTAAATGATGTAGCATATTCTATGGTGCACCTACAGGAAGACTGTGCTGCCTAACAAAATTAGGTTATTCTGATTGCAGTGAGAATTATTCTCCATTCTTAGAAGGTAAATTGGTGGTAAAGTGACCTACCATTCTGGTTTTTCTAGGACTGAGGGTTTTCTCCAGATACTGGACCTGTACAGCTAAAACTGGCACAGGCTTGGAAAACTCCTGATGCTCTGGTCACTCTAATTGGCATTCTGGTTTCATACACTAATCTCAGGAATGTACTGCTTCTGAGCGATGAACCCACCTTATTAAGCTGACCCATCCAGTTCCAGAACCTATAATGCTGAAAGTGGATCCTGGCTCTAGGCAAATTCATCAGGATAATAAAGGTCACACCACAATCTTTCTTGTGAGTCGTCAAGCTTGGTGGAGGTATTAAAAAAAAAAAAAAAAAAAACAGGACTTCATGCTGCCTGCCTCAGGAACCAGAATGCCTCCAGAAAGAAGGCTGTTTTTGATCTGATGATACTTGAGATATTAATGTAGGAGTTTTTCGGGCAGACAAGCAAGGAGGAAGCACTCATTTAATTAATTCATTTGTTCATTTATTCAGCAAATTCAGTTAACTCTTTTTTTCAAACAATTCTTTGAGTACATATTATATGCCAATAAGTCTTTCAAATGTCAAATTCCCATTTCAGTCTTCAGAATAGATGAAAAACCTACATATTCTTTTTAGTTTGACTCCCAGGTGAGGAAATTCTACAAAGTACTTAGGAATTTAATTCTTACTCTTAGCAAAATCAAGAGGATCCTCCTTATCACTAAACATTTAGTGCATGGCTACTAAGTTAGTACATGTATAACCTTTAGAGGGGAGAGAGAGCAGTCATCACCATTTTTGGGGTGACAACTTGATATACAGAATCACAAGCCACAGAGACTCCCATTTTTACAGCCCAGGTAGCACACGCAGCAGTGAGGTAAATACAGTCAGCCCTCTCTACCTTAAGCTCGCATCTATGGATTCAACAAGTGGAAAATTGAAAGTATTTAGAAAAAAATGCATCTTGTACTAAGCATGTACACACTTTTTTCTTGTTATTCCCTAAACGATGAAATATAGCAGCTATTTAAATAGCATTTACATTGCAGTAGATTTTATAAGTAAGCTAGAGATTATTTAAGTATTTGGAGTGGTGTATACTATATACAAATACTATGGCATTTTATACAAGGGTCTTGATCACCGAGAGATCCTGGTATCTATAGAAAGTCCTGGAGACAATCACCAATGGATATGAAGAATGACTATAGTCCCCTCAACTCCTAGGTCATTTGAGAACAAGGTAAAAGAACTTGAAAGAGCAGAAATAAGAGCAGAGTTAGGGTCCCTGCTCAAGGTGTAGTCCAAAAACAATTACATCAACATCACTGAAGACTGACTTAGAATATTCCTAATAACATTTTGCCTTTTTAAAAAAACAGAATCCTGATGTGGTCCATATGAACATTAAACCTTAGGAACTGTTGCCTTAGGGGATTTGTTTCAAACATTATATGTGAGATTATTGGGCCCTGGACCATAGGATTTGCCCTTCTCCAATGGCAGACACTTTTGTATTTCTAATATATATTTTACTTCTAATATATAGCAAAATACCTGGACTTCTCATTTCCTTTAATACCACAGCTTAATTCATATTTACTGAATGAATGAGTTACAAAGTCAGTGCAGTATCACAGTGTAATCCTATCAGAACCATAAGAAATTCATAACAACAATTCTTAATCCAGCATTGACTGTAATCAATATTTTAAGCCATGTATCATGAAACAGAAAATCCACTCTACATGGATGACTTCTTTGTTTGGGAATCATCTCCTTTTTTTTTATTCAAAGTTGCTCTGCATTTCCCCATTTTTTTCTGGGGTTCATCTTATAATATTTAATTAATCTGCTGTTTATCTACCACTCTTCTTTCTTGCCAAGAGACTGATACAGGTGGCAGGATACACTTTTTGAGTTCTCTTGTATCTTGCTTTTCTCCTTTAGCCCTCACCAAGGTGACACTTTGGAGTTTTAAGGTAAGCACATGGAAGCTCAGAGGAATCTCTTCTTTTATCATCATCTCCAGGAGATTTTACCCCAGTGCAACAACAGCACTGATTTTACATTTGTCTGTTTGAGCAGGATGATTCATAAGCCCTAGCATGATAAGTAGTGTTGGCTTATTTTTAGAACACTTACATTTTTCATTTTCTGAGCACTCTGCCATCACATGTTTTTGAAGGTAAAGTGACAATCTTTCCCAAGAATATTTCGCTTTGCCCTTCTACTTATTCCCCTTTGGCTTGCAATACAGTTATACTACAGGCTATTCAAGTATAGTTTTTTTTTTTTTTTGGAGTGATGAAGATGAATTATTCCTGCCAGGCATAAAGAAAGTTATTTTACCTGTTACCTAAATTGAAAAGAGACAAAAACACTGCTCAATTTTAACCTGTCAGCAGGCACTTGGGAAAAGGGAGTTGTTTCCTAACAATTTGAAGAATGCTTTTCTAACACATCTGTCAACATTAAAGTGAGACTAAAGAGTGATACCAATGTAAAACAGAGCTCACTTTTTGCCTCCAATTTCATCAGATAACTAGGGAAGGCAAATGGAAGATAAGGTGGTGGCCTTCCTAGACTATTGAACAACAAAGACTAATCATTAACAGAGCCCCGGTGTAACCTCATCCAAGTGCTCTGTATGTATTTTCCTAAGGGGATTAAAGTAGATCTGAGATAAGAGTCTTTTTGTGGTTACCAAAATTGAGGTAAGAAGACTGGGAATTTAGAAGAGTCAGTTGCATAGACTTTTAGACTTGAGTAAAATGTAAAATAGTAAAGTGTCACTGTAGATATTTATTAGGATAGAAAACTGTGACATATGGAATTATGGCTGGTTACATTCTGTTACAAACAGACATGAAAATCTCCCCTCACTGACTACCCAAAGGACAAAGCTGCTCTCAAGTGGAATAAGAAGCATCTCCAGGAATGTCAGGAAGCATGTAAGTTAGAGATGATCTTTTTAAAGGGCTTCTTCATGTGGAGACACTGAAGCAGGTAGCAAATGTGCCCAGTGAAATGGTTACGGCAGCAACCTGCAGAAGAGGTGAACTGACATCTACTTATGTCTTAATTCATGTTTTGTATTAAAAAGGAAGGGCTGCCTATCTCTCTACCAATGCAAGTTGAGGAACTTCTCCTTTACAGTTTGTGGAGAATAATTTGGCCAACCCTTGGAACCGGGGATTATTTCCCCATTAGCCACAGAGTAGCTAGCCCTACTCCTAACAGTAAGAATATTAAAATGAGCTTTTAGACTTGGTTGATTTAATCTTGTGAAGTTTTTTTTTTTTAAGCATTGCTAATGAGTTCTGTCTTCATGGTGTCTGTTTCTAGACTCTATTCTAACGTAGATTCTGCTCAGGAATGCTTGTGTAGAAGTGCAGAGACCAAGGTATAGTCAGTCAAATTTTAAAATTAACTTTAGGTTAATTAAAGCCACTTGAAATTAAGTTGGAGAGACTATGTCAACAGAAACTCTTCAAAAATTAAAATACAAGCTTTGATTACTAACTCCATAACTATTCCTCTGAGAAATACCTGATGTCTGCTTGGAAAGCAGCAAATCCTTTCTCTTGTGCCATCCTACTCATTCTTTTCAAAAGTTAGCTGTTTTCTTTAAAGCTACAACTCTGGTAATCTATGACATATTCTTATTTCAAGGTTCATTCCTCTGTGATTTACTAGACAAAGGAGATTCCAGTCTTATTGGGACCTTTATTTATTCAGGGGAAGAAAGAGAAAGAAAGGGCTCCCTTAAGAAAATAAAGGAAGGGAATTGTGGAGAGACAATGATTAGGTCAAATCTAAGGCTATTAATCTTTTGATTTATGTTTGGGTATAAGAGTACAAAAGAATCAAACTTGAGTAGAATTCAATTCTACTTGGATTATCAAATAGAGGTATCAGAACACCTAATCTATAGGGCTGCTTTACAACTGCTTCTGTAGCCCATTGACAAAGAAAGATTTCCCTGCCTCATTCTGGCCCAGAGTCCCATTGCCAGCTTCTTCCAGCTATGCCTTCTCAAATCGATTCTACAATTCACTTCCAAAACCAAACGAAGTATCAAAATAATTTCAAGGAGGCCAGTGGGGTGCAAAGTGATTAGTGACCACTTCCTCCCCTTCCAGCTCGTGCCTTGAAGTGCTTCCAGCCTTCTCTTGAAGTACTTCTGATCATGTCTCTTTGAAATAGCCTGGGCCATTCTCTTTCTTCTGTAGCTCCATGATGACAGTAGCCAACACCTTTCCTCTTGGTCTGGTATGCCTGAATAATTCAACTAGTACATAATTTAAAAATATAGCCAGATGCTGATAGCTCATACCTGTAATTCTAGTTATTCAGGAAGTAGAGATCAGGAGGATCATGGTGTGAAGCCAGCATGGGCAAACAGTTCACAGAGATCCTATCTCAAAATACCCAACACAAAAAAAGGGCTGGCAGAATGGCTCAAGTGGTAGAGTGCCCAAGATGAGGGCCTGAATTCAAACCCCAGTATGGCCAAAACAACAGAAAAGTGTAAACAAATTGAATTGATAGAAGATACCTGTGGGGCATTTAGACTTTGAGAACTATGCTAAGGTTACTTTCAACAGTAGGACAGAAAAGAAAGTTTCTGCTCAAACAGGAATGTAAGTGTTCATTCTACATCACTACTCCTACAAATCTGATTCAGTGATCTGTTTTGGGGAAGATGTGGACTTGGTCATTTGGAGGCTATTTAAGACTAGTAGCTGGCAGCCCATCAGCTAAGGGCAAAGCTAATGACTTTCACACTTGAAACCCTGATGAGTCTTTTTTGGATTAAACAAGGAAAATATGATTTCTAAAAGTATCACTTGTACCTAGAGTGGACAATATTTTTAAAATATCCTCTGATGGCCTAAGGAGAAAAGTAGGGTCCATTCTTTTAATAGCAAAGAGAGCATATTTAAGTAGGTACCCACTATTTTCTTAGCCTAATCCAAAGATGTGCATCAGTGTAGGAGGGTACTGTAAACACTTTCTGGCCCCAGAGTCAATAGTGCAGTTGGGCTGGGAACATCCCTGTAATCAGAGACATTATGAACCATTTGCTGATTATAATGGGTTATTTATATAAGGTTATAGCAGACATCAACTAAAATAAAAAGATTAAAATAAATAAAATTTTGATATATTAAAAGATTTTAGTATTGAAGACCAGAGATCGAGGTCTGGGGTTTTGACCAATAAGAATTGGAAACTAGAAATTAAGGCATTTTCATTAAGTCTTTGACTGGGGACTACAGAAACTCCTAGATGGCTTGGAATTTTTAGATGACTGAGTCTTCTGGACAGTAATGGTAAATAGCTGATCTTTCTATCCCGAGTGTAGTTACCAGTCACAGAGCTCAAAACTAACTCCATTTGAAGAGCTGATGAAGATAAATCCATCTGGATACAAGCAGCCAAGAGAACATCTGCAAAAAATATGAAGGCTCTACTCTCCTGCCCTTCAATTCTCCCCTTCCTACCCCAGTTAACCGCCTTCTCCATGTTCTGTAGGATCCTAACCAGTTAGAGTCCTGAGCTTTCTGCTATTTCCTTTCTCATTTGCCATGGTCTTTAATGTGGCAGCACACTCAATGTAATAATCTTGCTATTCTCTTTTGTCCAAGAGAACACTCTAGTCTGCCTTCTTTCTCCAGGCTGTTGCCCTTTTTGCTAATTTCCCTGACCTCCTCAACTGTTCAAAGGTCATCTGTCTGTTGCACTATCAAAGTTGATTTGTGCAGTGAGCAAAGGCCCAGTCTTTGCTAGCTCTCTTGAGTTCTCAGCTCAAGAATTCTGGGGCAATAGACTGTCATTTAGAATGTGACAGAATTCCCTGGCATGTTTTCTGAGATTTCATTGTTAAACTCATTTCTCATTAATGGCTTTAAGTGGTCATTACTGGAACTTGAAACATTCTTTTTCGTGACTGGGTGAAGGTATATAAGGCCAGTGTAGAGGCATTGGGAATAGGAGATTTGGGGGTGAGAACTTTGACTTGAAGAATTTTAAGCTCTGAAGGAAAACTCTAAAATTGAAGCATCTTATAAGAAAGAAAAGAATGGAAGGTAGCTGTTACAGTTTGGATCTTGAACTCCCCCCAAAGGCCCATATGCTAAAAGCTTTGTTACTAGTTTGTGGTGCTATTCTTAGGTGGTAGAACTTTTAAAAGGTGGGGCCTAATTGAAGGAAATTAGGTTATTGGAGGCATGACCTTGAAGAGGGATATTGGGACATTGGTCTCTCCCGCTCTTTGATTCTCAGCTGCTGTGAAGAAAGAAGGCTTCCTCCACCATATGCTGCCATGATGTACTGAGCTACCACAAGCCCAAGGCAACAGGGCCAAGAGACCATGGATTGAAACTTCTGAAGCTATAAGCCAAAATAAACCTTTCTCCTTTCATGCTGATTATCTCAGGTTTTTTGTTCATAGTAAGAGAAAACTGACCAACACAGTAACCATAGCTACAGATTTCTAGGTCATTTAAGTGCTCATTTGTAATTCTTCCAGTAAATATTTATTGAGAATTATCTGTAACAGCCACTGTGCTAGGCCTTAGCAAGTAAGATGCAAACTCTAGCTTGAGGAAGCAATTGTTTCAAGATCAACAGGCTGTTCAGCATGAGCCAATGGCTTCTGCAATGGAAATACTTGCAAACCACTGTTTTAACATAAGCATTCAACTGTAAGTTTGTTGAGGGCAGGGTGTTTGTCAAATTTACCTTTCTGACTTTAGCACCTAGCTCAGGGCTTGACACATAATAACTTTTCAGTGCATATTTAATGAATAATAGGTTGAATGCATGAATGAGTGAGTGAATGAATGAATATTGTTCTCTATACACTTGTGTATACCAACTATTTCCTTCCTGTTACTTTATCAACTACCTATCATTGTGATATGTGGCTTTGTCTGTGAGAATTTTTTACAAATATTTCTTGTCTATTATTTTCCATTCTTCATATGGCACTTAATTTTAAATCAATATTTAATGATGAGTTTGTTTGTGGCCATTCAGTGTCTCCACTTGTCATAGACAGAGTAAGCTGGTTGAGGATTCACTGGGGTAAAGAAAACAGTTTTCAGATGTCAGTGTGCTGCAGATGTCTGTCACACATGGCTCTCATCTCTCATATTTGGTTGGGATGACGCAGAAAAGAAGTCAAATAAACTGATTCCCAATCCCCTGGGCATTCTTTAAAAGAAACAAATAAAAACCCAGAAAAATACCCAGTGACATCATGGGTGTTGTTCAAAGTGAAACTTTGTCCTTGATGAAGGGCCATGTATTTTTGGGTCAGAAAACAAAGGAAAACATCCCTTTTCCTCCTTGATTTTGAAAATTTTGTAAATGCACAAAAATCTATACAATATAAAAAATAACAAAATGAAGAAGTCAACTTAGAGAAGGTAAATGTTAGCCCAGCCTGAAGGCTTATGTCTGTAATTCTAGCTACTCAGAAGGTAGACACTGAGAAGATCATGGTTCAAGGCCAGCACTCGCAAAAAGTTTGAGAAACCCTGTCTCAACTAACAAAAAGCTGGGCATGGGGGTGTGAGTTTATCATCTCAGTTGTGCAAGTCGCATAAATAGGAGGATTGAATTCCAGGTTAGACTGTACAAAAAGTGAGACTCTAGACCCAAAGTAACTAAAGCAAAAAGTCTAGCGGTGTGGCTCAAGTGGTAGAGTTCCTGCCTCGCAAGTGCGAGTTCAACCCCTAACACCACCCAAAAGAAAAAGAAATGGTAAACGTTTACCATGTATCCCATTCCTTCTCCCATGCTCTACTGTAGCCCTGGATTAGTCCAGGTTCTTCAGAGAGGCAGAACCAATAAGATAGATAGATTAGATAAATGGATAGATAGACAGACAATAAACAAAAAAAGAATTGACTCATGAGATTATGGTGGCCAAGAAGTCTTTCAACAGGCTGTCTGCAAACTGGAGATCCTGGGATCCCATAGAATGACACGGTCAAGTCTAAAACCCTCACGCAAAGGGACGTTCTCCAAAGGTCTGAGAATCCTGAGGGGCTGCTGCTATAACTCTTGAAGTTCAAAGTCTAGAGAGCCTGGAATTCTGATATCCAAAAGCATAAGAAGGGTGTCCCAGCTTCTCTGCCTTTTTCTTCTATCTTGGCCCCTAGTCAGTTGGATGGTACTGGTTCACACTGAGGACAGATCTTCCCTACTCCCTTGTCTGACTCACCTGCTAATCTCCTCTGGAAACCCCCTCACAGACCACCTGAAATAACATGTTTCCAGTTTTGTATGCAATTCTTAATCCAGTCAGGTTGATGCTTAAAATTAACCATCACAATTCTTTCCCTCCTACTGAGGGATAATCACTATTCTGAAGGTGGAATATGGATAAATAAGTCCTGGCATGTTTCTAAATGGAAATCCACACAGTAGGGAAAGAGAATAGACTACCCTTTCATACATCCAAATGGTTCTCAAAACATGCTGGTAAATGAAAAAAAGGAAATTGTAGAAGAATATATGCAAGCATATCATTTATATTAACTCAAAATTTAAAATGATATAAAATATAGCAATATCATTTAGAGATGCATAAAATGTAGTGAAATAATAATAAAAATTGGGATATAGCTTTCTTTAAAATTTTCTTTCAGCTCTTAGAATTTATTGGTGATTACTAGGTCATATTCATGCAAATGGGAAGAAATCTTTATTCATTATGCTGTATGAAAGAATAGGGATGGAATTCCTACGAGTCAATTAAACAAAAGTTAAGGTGCGTCAGGAATTATACATTTGGCTTTTGCCTCAAGTTCACGCAATACCACAGGATGTTTCACTTGCCACAGTCTTTTCTGTAGAGTTATGAAATTTAAAACATCAAATTGAAGCCTCAGTGGCTGATCTGTTTCTTCTCTTTGGTACAATTATAGTCATACTGAATTCCCTCCATAACTGCGTAGCAATGGTGTGACCAAAATAGAAGTATCAAATATACTCATTTGATACTATCAAGTAGACTAGGACAGAACTGATAACAGAGGTTATCAGTTCAGTGTTAATTACCTTGCAAACTTTGGGGCAGCTAAAAAGTTGAGATTAAATGTTTAAAAACTTTAGTGCCAAGACCACATGCTTGTGATCCCAGCATCCAGGAGACTGAAGCGTATCGATCATGAGTTTGAGGTCAGCCTGGGCTATATAGTCAAAAATATATATATCAAAAGTGACAAACAAAATTCAGAAGTGCCAGGTTGCAATGTTTCATTTTCTTATTTACTCTTTAAAAATTTTTAAATTTACTTTAACTAATACATAAAACATAACAGTAGTGCATACTAATAGGGTACTATGTAACGTCTTATTCCTTCTGTCTGTACCCCTTTTAAGGCAGACGTTATTGTCCTTGTTTTACAAATGAGGATACTGAAATAGAGGGATGATTTTACTTGTCAAAAGTTGTAGAGTTGTTATTTAACAAGGTCAATATTCTAATTCAGGTCCTTTTGACTGCCAGCTTTTTGTTTTGTTAATGATGTACATTGGGAAAGAGTAAGATGAACCATATTTTAGGTGTGTGGAGTACTCTTGATCAAAACACCAAACGAAGTAAAAAAATGCCGATTTAGAAATATTGATACATCCTATTTAAATTATCACATAGGTAGGGAGCTATTATTTATTTAAATATTTGTGTTTATCTGTTAAAACATATAGCCCTGGGACCATAGCAATAAAATCATCTCTCATGTCAAATGTTATTTCAGAATCCAAAGATTATACTTCAGAGCACTTCTATTTCACACAAGCATGTAGAGCACATGTGGAGTAGGAAGCAACACTGGTTAAGTTAAAAATTTGTCAAAGGGATGTTTAAAAAGCATTTTAGTTTTCTCGGGCTGCTGTAACAAAACACCATCAAGAGGTAGTTTGTAAATAACAAAATGTTATTTCTTATATTTCTGGAGTTTGGAAGTCCAAGATCAAGTCACTGGCAGGTGTGGTGTCCGGTGAGGGCTGGTGTCCGGTGAGGGCCTGTGTCCTGGTTAAGAAATGGCACTCTCCCTCTGTTTCTTTATGTGGTGAAAGGAGCAAGCTAGTTCCTTTTTTATAAGGGCACTGATCTCATTTGTGAGGATACCACCATCATGACCTCATCAACGTCATAGGTCCATTTCCTACTACCATCACGCGGGGGATTAGAGTTTCAGCAAGTGAATTCTTGGGGAACACAAACACTCAGACTATAGCAAATAGTAACCTATGTGTTCAATGTTCTGGTCTAGTTGGTCTTAAAGAGGATATTATTGTAAAGACAAGGTGTGGCTGCAAAGTCTGGAGACATATGGCATTGACCATGTTGTACATTACAACATGTAATGTAATGTGATATCAATGAATTACTTATTAGGGATATTCATTTATGTTTCAGGACTTCATGACCATCTTGCAGTTTCTTTGCTATTTAAATATCTTAACCCTGTTCTGCAGAAATCTTTGCCTTTGAGGTTCCTAAAGAGAAAGGAAAGGAAATATGTGTTCCCTATCATAAGGCTTTGTTTCAAACCTCAGTTTTGTCATTTGGAAAGAAAGGCTTGATCACCAAAAAGTATCATTTTTCTTAAACCAGAGTCAGGCTGAATATTCCCCTAATTTCATCTAAGCTCATATCAATGTTCTCTGTTCTTATCATCCCAAGTGTAAGAAAAGATAAACCTAAATAAAGGAGAAAAAAAAATAAGCCAGGAATCCTAGAATGAAGTCTCCACTCTCTATACCAAGCAGTGCAGCGGCCCATGCTGGTATTTAAGCCCCCAAGGAGAAAGGGGCCTTCTAGACCAGAACTAAGACACATAACTCCCGAGACTTGAGGATTTGGATTCACTTAAAAAACTCCCTGTGGCCAGCACCCAAGGCTGTTTAACATGGGTGGCAAAATTGCTTATCACCATCCTCATTTTTTGTTCCATACTTGTTCCAATCTAAGAGGCCCTAGATGGGGAGTGTGACACACACCATATTCACTATATTTTTCAAGGTAAAAAAGGAAGAGTACATTAAATGTATATATTGACTATAAAACAAAACTCAATTTTCCAACTGTTTCATGGAAAGATAAGAATGGTCTTAGAAACAAGGTGGAAGAAGGTAGAAAAAACACCCAGGAAGTTTATTCCTGGTTATTGGTACTGTACTTCCTTGGCATGGAGTGGAGGGCAGGAGGTGGAAAGGGTGAGGAAAGGGAAGAAGTTGATGGCTTCTCCTGGGAGATGCACTGCCGTCAGGCAACTTGTTGCGTCTTGGTGGTAATGTGTGCAAAGGAATGAAGCATTCTTTCTGCCCATTTGCTCACCTCTGCTATTTATGCAGCCCAGTCTTGTACCAGGCAGTCTACTGATGATACAGTGGTCAGACTGCTTCCTGCTGTGGTGGTTGGAGCTAGAAAGAGATAAGAACTTTTAAGATAAGGCACTTTTCTACATAGAGAAGATAGAAGTTCTTTAAAAAAATACTGATTCATCAGGATAAAAAAGGCTTTAATTTTGTCAAGCCACTAACCGAGGCCAAGGAACCACATATTGTCATTGGCATTGTATTTCTTGTTTGTTTGTTTTTTTCTTCTTGGATATGTTTCATTTGTTACCATTCAAGAACCTGATATTAAAACTCTGAAGGAACTACATTATTTACCCGTTTCTAAGGGATTACTAACAGATATGAGGGGTTATTCTCATCTCTAAATACTATGTAGCATAGATATAACTTTTCTTGCTAATTAGTACATTGGTCTCTGTTTCTGTTTTTCTCTCCGTCTCTGTCTCTCTCTGTCTCTGTCTTTGTCTCTCTCTCTTTTCCTCTCTCCTACACACACACACACAAACACACACAATTTCAGTGGGGACTTTGTCCACATGGAGGTTCCTAACTCTGTTCCACAAAGTACAAAGATATTTTGAGAAGTAACTGACTGAAACACTGTACTCTACCCACCCACTAAAAACAAAAACTTTGTTTAAAATTGATTTTGTAAATGTTCAAAAGTTTCTTATTGCATGTGGGCTCCCTAGGATTACATGCTCTTTTGTTTTGTTTTGTTTAATACCTAGGAGTTATTCTTTCCTAGTATTCCTTGAATTTAGCTGATTGCTTATAATTTGCTTTGTCTGACTCATGCTTGATCTAATTTGCTTTTTATTGTAAACACTTGACAGAGAATCTTGCATAATCATTTCCCTACCATATTGTTACTTCTATTACATTTTAAATCAAATTTAAAAAATTATTATATTAAAAATATTTTATGGAAAGAAATTCAGAGAACACTATGTACAGAGATCTGATAGATTACTTGGTGCTTCCTTTTGTTAGATCTCTTTGGAAAAAAACTAATTTTCTACAGTCACTATCAGCTCTAAATTTGCATTAATATAGTCACCACCTCAATATTGAATTAAACCCCATTTTATATGATCAAAGAAAACTACATACACCTCAATTCCTCCTTTAAAAGGTTTCAGTTGAAATGAGTAAGTTACCTCTAAATTCCCATATGTAAGTGCCATGTAGTATAAGTGATGTTGTGACATTCTTTTTTTTTTGTAGGGTTTCTTTATGTTTGAAGAAATTTTCCTAGGCTTCTACAACCCATTTCTGCCCTGGTTATTTTCCTTCTTCTCTAGCAGCTCTTACCAGACACTACATCTGCTGGCACCTTGAATTTGGACTTTCCAGTATCCAGAACTATGAAAAATAAATTTTCATTACTTATAAATTACCCAGTTTATAGTATTTTTATAGCAACAAGAATGTAATAAAGATATAGGGTTACTCTCTCTAGACATTTCTTATAGCTATAAGAAATTCTTATAGCTCAAAATTATCCCTCTTCCTCATTTACTGCATATTCCGTCCTTAGAAAACACAACCCATTTCTGTGGTTTCAGCTACACATATGTATCAGTGACTTACAGTCTTCAGTGTGGGCCTCTTATGTGAACTCTAGTTTTGTGTATTGAGTGTCTACATGACCTGTCCACTTGGATGACTCAAAGACAATGCAAATGCAAAATGTCTAAAACTGAATTCATGAATGACACCTTTTAGCTTGCATGAATTGTGGGGTGAGATGTCATTTGGTGGATGCCTCTCACTTCCTCTGTCTTTTGCTTTGAGTGCTTTCCCTGTGCCTAATGGCATTCCAGCACGCCTGGTAGGGTTAATTATTTAACACCCCAGCAATAAACCCTTATTCAGTAAGGAATTGGAGTTAGTGTGTAAGCATCCAAGCTTCCTCCTCAGTTGGGAAGAGAATTTAAAGCTGGGTTTGTCATATTCTCCCAGATGTCCTTGGCACGTTTTGCCCAATTTTCTATAGTATTAACCCACTCATTGATTCACTTTTTATTGAATTTCCTCCACTATTGCTTTACTTTCCCATGCCTCCCTGTTTTCCTGCATCACTTCCAAAATAAATTATTTTAAAACAAATTCTTTTCTCAGGGCTTGTTTTTGGGAAAACCCCAAAACAAAGCACTTAGCATCCTTGGAGACCTGAAGCCCATTCTGATGACCTATATTGCTTCCTTCCAAACAATCTCTACTGACCAAATTCCATATGGGTGAAATTATTGAACATGCTCTTATACTGCTTGGACAAAAGGGTTGTAAGAGAAAGCTGGTATATTTATCTGAAGAGTATATACACAAAGTTATTGCCATTCTGTATAATAAGACAATCTCAAAATGATAAATAGCCATAGTGAGTGACCACTTTTAGCCACCACGGTCACATAGATCTCTTCTGTCTTAGTGTTGCCCGATAGAAGTGTCTGTAGGAATGGAAATCTGTCTGCACTTGCCATTTTGGTAGCTACTAGCTACATTTGCAGTGCTAAATTGGCATTTGGAATGAGTCTAGTATGAGTGAGGAACTAAATTTAGATTTAGATTTAATTTTAATTGAACCAGTCACATGTGGCTGGCATCTGCCATATTAAACAGTGCAGTCCTATTGTTTTCTATCTTAGTTAGGGGTGCTGCCTTTCATTGCAAGTTATATAAGTCAGAAACCTGAGTCCATCCTAACACTCTCCTTTGTGTCCCAACCAATATGCTATTAATCACAAGTCATTTTAATATCTGCTTATTATCTCTGATCTATTAGCTTCTTTCTATCTTCTCTGCCTCCAATTGAAATTAAGTTACCATTTTATTTTACTTTGGCTACTAGAATAGCATTTTAGTTTCCCTCCCTCCATTTACACTGACCTCTTTCAATCTATTTGCTACCTTATAGCTTTTCAAAATGCAAGTTATCATCACCAATTTAAAACATTTAAATGGCTTCCTACTGACTTTAAGTTGAATTCCTGTACTCTGAACACAACCCACAGAAGTCTCTTGTGGATTGACTTTTCTTGCCTTTCTTCTAATTTTCTCATGGCATACATTTACCATGAAGCAAAATGCCAAGAAAAGTCAAATTTAGTCACATTTGTTTTAATAAAAAAAGTTCATATACATATATATTTCAATTACCTGTTTTTAGAGTATTTTGAGGAAAATCATTTACTATGCAAGTTAACTTTGTTTTTTAACATGCTGACATAAGAAAGTCCTAGCAACCAAATGTGCTAGGAGGGGATCAGTGATGGTGTTAGATGAGAAAATATTTATGAAAACAAAAGAAAAGGTAAACATTTAGAGAATATTGGATTTAGAATGGAATGTGAAAGACAGGTAGTTGAGAATGAGATAGGCAAAATTTGAGACACTGAGAAAATAAATTTTCTATATTTTTTTTAAAAGGAAGAATATCCCCAGACGAGATTAAGGAAGGTCTTGGGTTGAAGGAGATTGAGAGGTGCCTATGATAACTCTTGCCCAGGACAGTGGAGCTGCGCTGTAAACAGGATGGAAAGAAAGGGCTTTCAAAGGACTTAATCTACATAATGGTGGTACATAGCAAGTATGAGACCTTGAATTTAAGCACTAGTACTGAAAAAAAATAAATAAAAGAAAGAACAGAGGAAATAATAGAGAATGGTGTCTATGAAAGAATTTTACTTCCAATTTAAGGGAGGTGATCTTCAGCTATATTGGAATGTCTGTCTATCAACCAATCATTTATCGGTATGTAGATCGATGTATACATTGATCTATCTATCTATCATCACTGTAGGGTTGAGGGCAAAAATGTGGGTCTGATGTGATGAAGAAAGTACTAAGTGGGAAAGAGAATAAAGAGTTTAAGCAATGCTTTTGACTAGAAGAAGAGAAAAATAAGAAAACGTCAATGATGATCTAGGAAAGACAGAATGCATGTAAACCTGAGTTGAGTTACACAATTGACCTTGTATGTATATATATAATTTATTCAATGTCTATAGAGTTTGAATTCTAAAATTCTGTCACAATGAAGAGTTGCTGTATACAATAGTACACATGTGATCCTGCTGGAGGCACTGCAGGGAGGAGAGATAACTTTGGGGAAACTTCTAACAACCTAAAAGTACCCACAGCGTTTTGCAGAGAGAACAGAAGAGAGGGTATTCTTCCTTTCAGTGCATGTCCTCATGGCCATGCTGCAACCCATGCCAACTGCCCACAGCATCCTTGAGTACAGCAGCCCATCCTCAGGTGGCAATGGCCTGAACTCTAGGCAGGCAGCCAGCTTGCCATCCTCTCTTTATCAGAAACATTACTTCTTTTCTCCTTTCTTCAGAATCTTTTAGGCAAATGACTTCAGAATTTCTGATTACTTTTTTATATTCTTAACAATGTACTTTTCTATTCCTCTCAAGAGAAATCATACGTAAAGAGAAGATGTCTTAACCCAAAGGAAAAAATCAACGAAGGTAAGACCATTGAGGCAAAGGATGTCAATGGTGAGATTAGCAGGTAGAGAGATTGTAAAAGTCACATGCCTGGCAGTCTTGCAAGAACCCAAACCAGCAGCAACCACATAGTTCACTATTGAGAATTTTTTTTGCAGTGTTGGGGACCAAACCCAGGGTCTTGCACGTGCTAGGTTATTGCTCTATTCCCTTAGTATCCTTTATTAGTGATTAAAAAAAAAAAAAGAACTAGCCTAAGAAATTCTTGCCCAGGGAGATTAATTCAAGAAAAACTTTATTACTTCTTCCAGAATTTCTGGAAAATCTGTTTTTCTTAACAATAGACTATTCAGTTAACTTCTTTATCCCTTCTCAGTTACTTATCTCTCTTTCAGGCTTACCTCTTGACTTTGTCTTTAAGACTTCCTTCCAAAATCTCACATTGCTTAATCTATTTTAACAGTTTTTCCATGACCTTTGCCTGATCCCAATCAAGTTTTCTCTTTTCCCCTCCCTCTACCAGTGAAAGACTCCCCTTGAACCAACTTCCTGAACCTCATCCATATCTCGTCTTTGCTTGTTCTCCTCCAAGATTTAACTAAAACACTATAAAGGTAGTGGTTTTCCTGCAATAAGGAACAAACTGATTTCTGCGTCAGCCACAGGTTATTGGGGTGATATTTTTAGGGAATCAGCAGTTGACACTTATGTGGTACCTAACAGGTGTTACAAATTTTGTTTGTGAAAATGTCACTCAACAGATGTTATTTGGATATGATGACTTTCTTAATTGAAAGGTGTAATGTTAGATGGGTTCCAGTGGCTTATGCTTGTATTCCTAGTTACTTGGGAGACTAAGATTGGGAGAATTGTGATTTGAGTCCAGTCCAGGCAAATAGTTTATAAGACCCTATCTCTAAATAAATCAGATCAAAGTAGACTGGAGGTGGGGCTCAAGCGGTAGAGTACCTGCTTTGCAAGTATGAAGCCCTGAGTTCAAAACCCACTTCTAACAAAAACAAAAACAAAAACAGAAAAAGAAAAAAGAAGGGTACAATATTTGGACATGTTTGCTGGCTTTTCAGTAGAAGACCTGGTGTCAAAAATCAGACAATATCTGCACTGTTTAGGAATAGCAATTCTGAGAAGCCAGCAGAGAGCTGTCATCTTTAGCTTCACTGCCTTCCAACTACATGTAATGAAAGCTTTGGGATATAAGAACTCATTGTCACTGTCATTTCATCTACCACTATCTTTAGAAGAAAACTGCATTAAAAGACAGAGATGATAAAAATATATTGGCTGTTCACAAAGGGTGAGAAAATGAATTAAAACACCACACGTGTATGTATTTGTTTACTTATCATTAGCACTTAGAATAATGTCTTCACAGAAAGGATACAACAATTGGAAACTTCATAGGAGTCCATTGAGATGTTTAAAGAGATGGGATTAATGATCACAAAGGGTCTCATATTCACTTAAGCATCATCTCGTCTGCAAAACCAATGGCTTCCTGAGAGCAGACGAAAGCTGTATATAACTTTTTGGAGTAGCCAGTCAGCTATGCCAAATTGTAGCCTGCTAAATTAGCAACTTTTTCTCTTTCTTAGGCAAATACTTCTATTTCTCAATAATGCAATTCTGAAATAATGTACTTACTGCTAATTTGAAAACATCCAATTTTTTTTAATGTCATTTAGCCAGACGCCAGAAGTACCACTGATTAGAAAGTGGTTTTGAAAATAAACTTATAATTCTGATTTAGACTGGCAAAATGAGATAGAGACATTTTCTTAATTCATTTTATTGGAGCCTTAGTCAAGCTTTCCTCAAAAACTCTACCTTGGTAATAGTGATATCATCTGTGAAAAATTCTATGTATAACATTCACAAATGGAAATAAATAATGGCTGCTAATATTTATTAAGGCTTTATTTACTAAATGCTATAAGATCACTGTGCTAAGACATTAATTGTATCATTGAATTGTATCTTTGCAACATTTTTCATAATTGCTGTGATCATGACAATTGCACATGTTGATTATCTGAGTCTTTAAAAATTGAATAATTTGCTCTAAGTCAGACAGGTAGTAAGTAGCTATGTAGGATTCATCTCAGTTTTGTTTGGCAATGAAATTCTTCTTTATTGGCACTATGCTATATTGTAAGAATCAAGTTCCTTAAAAACAAGGACCACGTCTCATCAAAAAGTGAGTGCATCTGTGCACATATTACACAAAAAATAGCAGTGCCTTGATTGATTCAGAGTGCTATGAAGCAATGAGAACAGACGGACACCAAATAAATACTGAAAAAACTGATAATTCAGTTGAAAATACTTTTTACTTTCTCTCAAAAATGTAAACTAACTAATTGGATCATCACTTGTTGAAACAAAGGAGCCAAGTTCCTTTCATTCATTTAATAAACTTTTATTTACTGTGTGTTTACTATGGGCAAGACATTGTGCCAAATGCCCTGGAATCAGGTTCAGAAAGTCCTTACTTTCAAGTCTAGTGGGAAAGAGACAGAAAATTCAACAATTAAAACACAGTGTGACATGAAAAAAAAATGCAGTCTAGAAATAGAATTGCACAAGTATGACCCAGGGGTACAAGATCAATTCAATGAAGAAAAGGTGGTGTCTTCAAAAGGCAGTCTTAGAACAATTAGATATCCATTGGCACAAAAATAAACCTTAATCAAAGACTTAGGAAATTGTTCAGAGATCTAAATGTAACATGTAAATACAAAAAGCATTAAAAAAGAAGACTTCTATGAAGTAGAGTTAAACCAAGAGTCCTTAGACATACAATAAACATAAACAGTGAAGTGAAGTTTATAAAAATTAAAAGCTTATACTCTGAAACAGAGCTTATTTAAAGAATGATAAGACATGTCACAGATGGGGAGAAATAGCCACAAGTCACATTATCCCTTAAAATATTTATATGCAGATTATGTTTTAAAAAAACACTCCAAACTCAATGATAGGACTATAACACACTTAGAAAATGGGCAAAATCTTGGAATGACATTTTATCAAAGAGGATATACGATCCTATGAGAAGGTGTTTATCATTATTAGTCATTGGGGAATTGGCTAATTAAAGCCACAATGAGATACTACCAAAATGAGAATGGTTAAAATTAAAGAAAAATTGACATTATGTCAAGTGAAATATGCCAGGCACAGACAGACAAATACCATCTGATCTCACATGTGGTGGAGTCTATCACATCCACACTCATGAAAGTAGAGAATAGAGTCATGGTTACCAGGAGCTGAGGGCAGGGGAGGCCAGTGTGTAAAGTCACAGAATGGAAAAATAGGTTTTGGTGCAAAGCAAGGTCACTATAATTAATCATAATGCATTGCTTATTTTAAAGTAGCTAAAAGAAAAGACTTTTAAAGTTTTCACTAAAGAAATAATAAACATTTGAGATATGGATATGATATTTACTCTGATTCTACAATGCATGCATGTTTCAAAGTATCACTTTGTATCCTGAAAATACATACAACTATTATTTGTCAGTAAAACAATGTTAAAAGAAAAAAGCATATTACATTCTGGCAATGATTCAGACTAGATCTCTCATATACTGTCAGTGGAAATACAAAATGGAGCAGTCATTGTGGAAAAGAGTTTGGCAAGCTTTTTTTTTTTTAACAAGGTTATGCAGATACACACATATAATATGACTCAGCAATTGCACTTTGAGTATTTACCTGAGAACATTTAAAACTCATGTCACATAAAACCCCATTCAGAGAAACTTTTTTTGTAATAGCTCCAAACTGGACACAATCCAAAATGTCCTTCCATGGATAAATGTGTAAATAGACTGCAATTTATCCCACAATGGAATAGTACTCAGCTATTGAAGGGAATAAACTATCCATGAAGCAATTTGTATATACCTCAGGACATTATTCTCAGTGAAAGAAGTATGATTCCCCTTTTTAGAGCATTTTTGAAATGAGAAAATTAAGATGATGGAGAACAGATAGAGGTTTCTAGGGATTATGATGATGGAATCTGGTCATAAAAGGTAACGAGAGCATTTGTTTGTGGATATGGACAAGTTCTGTATCTTGATCACTGTAATGATAACAAAAGGTTATACTTGAAGTAAAATTTAATAGAAATATACACCAAAAATATGCATGTAATAGTTAATGAAATCTGAATAAGTTCTGCAATTTAGTTAAGAGACATTTACTAATGTAACATACCATGGTCACAGACAATGTTATTGTCAGTGGAAGCAGGAAGCAGAGTGAACTGTGTATTGAACCTCTGCATTATTTTAACGACTTCTTGTGAGTCTAAAATTATTTTAAAATAATAAGTTGTTTTTTCCTTTTTAAGAAGAGAGACAGGCTAAGTATGTTACGGGGGACAGAGAAAGAAAGAATATAAAAACCCTCCACTCATTTTGGAGATGAAGGAAAAGTATAAAATTTTGGGAAAAATACAACAGGAAGTGACATTAGAAAAGTCTTCAGATGAGAAGTTGGCCAGCAGTGGTTCATTACAGACAGGGATACCTCATGGCTATAATGAGCCAGAGAGGTTCTTTCTTCATCCTCTGGGTCATGGCAAATTCTCCTGGCTGATCCTCCAGCTTTCTGTCTTCTCCCACTCCAATTTTCAACTCTGCTATAGCCAGAATGACCCTTTAACAATTTAAATCGGCAGCTGTTACCCCTTTTCTCAAAGGCTCCCCTTTCACTTGCAGTAACAACTCCCACCCACACAGTGACTTCTATAGTCTACTCCAACCACTTGCCTTTCCAATGTCAGGTCCAGCTCCTTCCCCCTGGACTCCTCTGCTCCAGCTCTTCTGGCCTCCCTCCTGCTCCTTAAATGTGGCGGGCATCTTCCCAGGTTAAGTCTCTTCTACTGTTTCTTTTGCCTAGAATCCTCTTCTCCCTGCCTTTAATGCCAGCTCCCTCACCTCCTCAAGTGCTTGTTCAATGCTCTGCTTCTTACTCAGACTTTCCCAATTTTTCCAATGCTTATTGTCTAGTACTTTACCACATAATGTATATTTTGTCTTTCTTTTCTGCTAGATTATAATCTTTTTGAAGGCAGAAATGTGTATCTGGTCTTTCCTCTAAACTTTATCTACAACACTTAGTATTTTTCATTCTTTCAACAAATATATTTGAGGACTTGTGTTCATTTTCTATGCCTGCTTGTAACAAACTGCCACAAAACTCATGCCTTAAAACAATGCAAATTTGTTATTTTACTGGTCTTAGAGTTGAAAGTCCAACATTAGTTTCATGAAGTTAAAACCCAGGTGCCAGCAAGGATGTTCCTTCTAAAGGGTTCAGGGCAGAATGCATTTCCTTGCCTTTTCCATGTTCTAGAGGCCACCTGCATCCTTGGTATGAATCACCTTCCTCAGTCTTCAAAGAACATCTCACTATCCCCTGCTTCTATTGCCCCGTCTTTCCCTAATGGTGACCCTCTTTCTTTCCTCTTATAAGAAATTTTGTTTTATATTGAGCCCACTGGATAATCTAGGATAATATCGATATTGTGCAATTTCTTTCACATTTTTTTTTTTACTCTGGAAGGTAACATATTCACACCTTACAACCTGGAAATTTGGGAGGAAGGCATTGTTTTACTACAGGGTTTATTGTGTGTATGAGTCTAGTATAGGCTAGTCAGTAGTAGGTAAATCAAAAATTAACAGGATAATTTTAACTAGTAATAAATGTGGTAAAGAAAAGAAAATGGTACTTTAATAATCTATCAAATAGAGAGCCACTGCAGGGATGGGAAAAGAGAACTCTGAGAAAGAAACTTTGCATTGAAAGATAAATGAAAATAAAAAAAGAACCAGCTACACAAAGATTTTAGGGAAAAACATCCCAGGTAGAAGAAAAAAACAAAACAAAACAGAAAACAAATGTGAAGGTTTTGAGGCAGTAGACTGCATGGTTGTTCTTTCAGGGACAGAGGCCAATGTGGTAGGACGTGAGGTTGAAGTAAGTAGGAGCTGAAACACTCAGGGCCTTGTAGGTCACACAGAGGGGCTCTCATTGTATTGTAAGGTTGATAGTAAGCCATCAGAGGACTCGAGAGAATAGTGGCCTATTTTGATATGTGCTCTAAATAGATATCCATAGGTGACCATGACTATGGAAAGTGGGTTACAGGGGGCAAAAGTGCATATAGGCAGCCTGTTATGAGGTTACTGCCATGCTAGTTTAGGTGAAGGGCCATGGTTTCTTGGATTATGGTGTAAGCCGTGGGTGTGTAGATAGATAGATATAGACATAGATATAGATATAGATAGATATAGATATAGATATAGATAGATATAGATATAGATACAGACACAGATATAGATATAGATAGATTATAAATATAGATATAGATATAGGTATAGATATAGATATAGATATAGATTAGGTAACTTCTTTCAAAGTGTTTGGTTTCAGGAATGAAGTATATAGCACTGTTACTTACCATGGAAGACTTGGGGAAGAATATATATACAAGGTGATATCGAAAGATCTGTGTGTCAGAGTGGGAGAAAATATTTGCCAGCTACACATCAGACAAAGGACTGATAACCAGAATATATAGGGAACTCAAAAAACTAAATTCTCCCAAAACCAATGAACCAATAAAGAAATGGGCAAGTGAACTAAACAGAACTTTCTCAAAAGAAGAAATTCAAATGGCCAAAAAACACATGAAAAAATGCTCACCATCTCTAGCCATAAAGGAAATGCAAATTAAAGCCACACTAAGATTCCACCTCACCCCTGTTAGAATAGCCATCATTAGCAACACCACCAACAACAGGTGTTGGTGAGGAGGCGGGGAAAAAGGAACCCTTATACACTGCTAGTGGGAATGCAAACTAGTACAACCCCTCTGGAAAAAAACTTGGAGGCTACTTAAAAATCTAAACATAGATCTACCATTTGATCCAGAAATATCACTCTTGGGGATATACCCAAAAGACTGTGACACAGGTTACTCCAGAAGTACCTGCACACCCATGTTTATTGCAGCACTATTCACAATAGCCAAGTTATGGATACAGCCAAGATGCCCCACTACTGATGAAAGGATTAAGAAAATGTGGTATTTATACACAATGGAATTTTATGCAGCCATGAAGAAGAACAAAACGTTATCATTCGCTGGTAAATGGATGGAATTGGAGAACATCATTCTGAGTGAGGTTAGCCTGGCCCAAAAGACCAAAAATTGTATGTTCTCCCTCATATGTGGACATTAGGTCAAGGGCAAACACTACAAGGAGATTGGACTTTGAGCACATGATAAAAGAGAGAGCACACAAGGGAGATATGAGGATAGGTAAGACATCCAAAAAACTAGATAGCATTTGTTGCCCTCAATGCAGAGAAACTAAAGCAGATACTTTAAAGTAATAGAGGCCAATAGGAGAAGGGGACCAGGAACTAGACAAAAGGTTAGTTCGAGAAGAATTAACCTAGAAGGTAACACACACGCACAGGAAGTTAATGCGAGTCAACTCCCTGTATAGCTATCCTTATCTCAACTAGCAAAAACCCTTGTCCCTTCCTATTATTGCTTATACTCTCTCTTCAACAAAATTAGAGATAAGGGCAGAATAGTTTCTGCCGGGTATCGAGGGGGTGGGGGGAAGGAATGGGGCAGTGGGGAGAAATGATCCAAACATTGTATGCACATATGAATAAAATAAAAAATAAAAGATAATTTAAAAAAAAGCTGTGTGTGAATGTGCTCAATTCAATATGCTTATAAGCTGTCTCAGGGGCTGTGCCAAGAGAATGTTAGCTACAGGTATTGCTCAGGGGAGCAATCAGGACTGCAGCTATATTTTAGGGAGCATAATGTCACCAACATGTCATTTAACAGCACAGAAATGGATGAGATCATTTCAGGAACTAGAACATGTATAAAGTGACTTGTCGAGCATCCAGAAACAGTGATCATATTAGTAAATTCTCATTCAACATTCACCCTGGGTCATGCCTGGCACTTTGATCTCTTGATCATGTATTTGTTTATTTAATCTTTACAACATTTCAACTAGATGGCTTTTACAGTTAGCATCGTCCCATTTTATGTTTGGGAAACTGAAGGAGAGACTTAGAAACTTTGCCCAAGGTCATGCAACAAGAAATTGGCTAAAAATGGAACTCAAACACAGGAAATCTCGTTCAAGAACCCATGCTCTCAACTCTTGAGCTTATACAAACTTTCTTCCCTCGTATAGTCTGAGTGAATTTATGATTATGGACAAAGTTGTCCCTAATATCCACACTTGCTCTGTGTTCTGCAACAATTAGCAAGTAGTCCAGTGCTGACTGGAATTGGAGTGATTATGAAGCTGTTTTGCTGTGTATTGGACCCTGACTTTTCTGAGAAAGGGAGACAGAACACACTATGAATTACATGAAATGGGTTACTACTTACAGACAAGCAGCAAGAGAAAACAGAACACTAGGATTCATTGCAGGCTGGTGCCCTAAGACTCAAGAAAGCTGTTTGGGGTCAATCCATTGCATTTGCCTTATTTGCACTGCAGCTGAGAGACTCCAGAAAGCAGCCTACTCTGGGGTTTATGCCTGGGGTTATATTGACTTGCTGGGCTAAAGCATTGATTATATCATGTTTCTAGGAGTGATGGTGGAAGGGACTAGAACAATGCCCAGACTATATGGCTGAGAACTACAAGCAAGAAAGACTGACCCAGAGTCTGGGTCAGTCTAAGACCAACTATCATACTTCTCTACAGTGAAAAGCAGAATTCAGGAGTAAGAGAGTTCAGTTCCATTAAATGTACTCTATACTTTTCAACATTTTTTCATGTGGTAGACTCAAAGCTGTTCATGACATGTTGGGGTAAGATAAAATACTTTGCACATGTTTTTCATGAATAGACTTCCCAACAACAATACCTAGGAAATTCTGTGGTTCCATGAGCTGAGTTTTTGGCAAAAATCAGCTCACCCATCATGACAAACAAGCCATGTTTGAGAGGATAAAGTATTTGTACTTAATTTCCAAGATGAGTCCATTTTTAATAATTGCACAAGATTACTCACTTGAAAACTAAATCAAAATCAAATGAATTCAATTTATAAATTGTGCTTACAACATGTTCTCATGTAACACCCACTTTTTTTGTGTGAAGCATCAGCCTCAGGATACACTGCAAGGAAATTTCCACTTCTCTCACTTTGTTGATATCACAGTGGTGATATGCTATATTATTTCATTGTGTGGGAAGGAATAGTTTGCTGGTTAACTGACAAATAATTGTTCATGCCATTCTAGAAGTCAATGTCTGTAGAGTAAGTCAAAGGGTCATATTCAGAGGTATCCCAAGAGAATTTAAAGAAGTCTGAGTCCCCAAAGTCTAAACATGAATGTACTGATGAGAAAGATGCCTCTGACTCAGTATGTACTTGAGTGATAATTCAACAAAGCCATTTACCCATCACTGAGCATCTACTATGTGTCACATGCTGGGTTACAACAATGAGTTAGAGTTAGTACCATTTACATGAAGCTCATGGGCAAATAGGAAAAACATACAATTAAATAGATAATAAAAATGAAGTATAACAGGAAGAAGGTAGAACTTGATTGGAATGGAGATATCAAGAAATTTTGCTGAAAAGTTTTCTCAGTGCTTTGATGGTCTAATTTTACATAAATTCTTGGCAATATAGTTGAAAGTTATATTTAATGTTAGTGTTGATCAGAAGATTAAACTGTATGGATTTCAATTCTCTAGACTGCTTAAGAATCTCATGTTCTTAAGAGAGTTAGTTTCATACACTAAGCTATAGGTAAAATTTTCAGATTAAGGATTTGAATATTGTCTTTCTTTAAGGTTTTCCCCTCTCATCTATCAATACTCAAAGAGATGCTAATTTTAAACTCCTCAAAGCTGTTTTCTATCTGTCTCCTTTCTCTTGAAATCCACTAAAAGTGAACTGGGCAAGTGGGCTACTTAACAGTAAGCTATTTTCTAAGAATAGAGGAAGGCATCCAGCTGTAGGCACTGATAAATAAATTAATTATTTAATCAATTTTCATACATTAAAAGCTGGCATGCACTAAGCTTTATGTTAGGATCTATAAATTCTAAACTTAGAAAAACAGTCCCCCCAAATTTCCACATTTTCATCTCTGTAACTATGCTACGTTATATGACAAAGGGTCATCAAAGTTACCAATCGGTTGACTCCAAAGTGGGGACATTATCCTGAATTATCCAGGTGGGCCCAATTTAATCACAAAGGTATTTTTCAAAGGAAGAGAGGAATATAAGGAGAACCAAAAAGATGGCAGCATGAAAAGAACTCACCCTGGAGTTGTTAGCCTTGTAGATAGAGAAAAAAGACATAAGTTAAAGAATGTAGGTGGTGTCTAGAAGCTGAAAAGAAAAAGGGAATTGATGTCATGTGGTGAGGCATACGGTAGCATCTGTTCACCTCATGGTGGACAGGAAAGAGTGTGAAAAAAGGGACCAGGGAACCAAGCATAACCTGGGAAGGCAGGCCTCTGGGACCTATTTCCTCCAGCTGGGTCCCACACCTAAAGTTTCTACAACCTCTCAAAAATAGTGCCACCAGCTGGGGACTATTCAACACATGAAAGTTTGTGGCAGGACATTTCATATTTAAACCATAACATTTTAATTGAGTGTTAAAATTCTAACACTCAATTTTAGCCTAGTAATATTGACTGTATACTTCTGACCTCCAGAGCAATAAGACACAGTTTTGCTGTTTTAAGTCACTAAATTTGTGGCAATTTGCTTAGATATCAATAGAAAACTAGTACATGGTCTTCAAGACAGTTACTACCCTCAAGGAGTTCATAAATATTGGAGAAGCCAACTCCAGTGAGAGAAGGTTAAAGGTTATAGCTAGTGACGTTCAGAGCTGAACAAGGCTGGCACTGGAAAAATTAAAAAAAAAAAAAACTTGCACAAAAGACAAAATCCCTTCTGTACTAGAGCCACAGATTTTTGTTTCCTGTGTGATCATGTGTGCCCTAGAACAGGTAGGATAATGCTTAGAGAACATTTCTCTACACAGCTGGGAAATCAAAGAAACAATCAGTGGTGTCATATGAAGGTGGAGAGTGGGAGATAAGATTCAAACAAATCTGAGATGATTCTAATTTTATTTACAACTTACACCACCTGTTTTAAATTGGTGGTACAGATAGTTATTTTATCTACTATATATATCCTAGATGCTGACTTCCAAAATGTATATCTTCAGGTCACAGCCCCCTCTAAAGCACTAAAGCTCACTATGCACTGAAAATTTCTCCTTGAGTTATCTACTGAACAACCTACCTCAAACTCTTGTTCTTTCCCCTCTAACTTGTTCCTATCCCAATATTTTCCTTTATGTAAATGGCACCTCTATTTTTTTTATTTCTTCAGGAAAAAAACTTTGGAATATTCATTGACTCCTCATGTTCTCTTATACCTCATATTAAACACTCACACCTCTCATCAAATCTAGGAATCTAGTTATTCCTAACTTCAGTATGTTTGCAGAGTTTTATTGACTCTCATAGCCTTCACGTCTACATTCCCAGTTAAAGCCACTCTCACTGTACTCATATTATTAGCCTCTAAATGGTCTCCTGCTTCTATCCTTTTCCAATGACAATGTTTTATTAACATAGAATATAGGATATTTATTTTAATATGCAAACTGTTAACCTTCCAAGTGATAGACAGTCCCAGAAACCAAAATCTACCTAGGTATCACTGAAGACAAGTAAAAAGATATATACACAAAACTTGTACAAAAATGTTTTCAGCATTATCCAAAATAGCAAAAAGTAAGTTCAACTCAAATGTCTCCTAACTGATGAAGGGATAAATAAAATGTAATATGGTCACACAATGGAATATTATTTGGCAATATGAAGGATGAATATTGATACATTTTGCAACATGGATGAATCTGAAAACATTGTGCTAATTAAAAAAAGACAGCCATAAAAGAACACGTCTCATTTTATTTATATCAAACTCTGAGAACAGACAAATCTATAAAATAAAGTATATTAGTGATTGCTAGGGACAGGAAGGAAGAAGGAATAGGAAGCAACTGCTAGTGGGTGTGGGATTTCTTTTGGGGGTGATGACAATGTTTTGAAATTAGTTAATTAGATAATGATGATGTTTGTATGACTTTGTAAATATTCTAAAAGTCCCTGAAGTATACCTGGATAAAGTATATATCTGAACACAGTTGGGCTTTTATCAGGAAAGAACTTGGGTAAAAATGTCAGCTTCATTCTTGCAAGTTTTGTGTTTATAACTGATTAAATGTCTGCCTGGAGATGTTCTGACACAGATTTAGTCAAGGCATCAACACCACTGCTGATTTCTTGGGCACCTAATAAATCTTTAAGAAAGAAATAGCCAAAGCATGAGCCTGTGAATAAAATGGGGCTTCCTGTATAGCTGGTGAAGTGGAGGGAAGAGAACAGGGTAACTTTTTTCAGACATCTCAATTTAGCTGGGTTCTGGCAAGCTTGGAGCTATGGGACTGACTTCAAGTAAGCCCTGATTACTATAAACCTTATTCCAAATAGCATTCTAATTAGGTTAAAACATAAAACATAAATGCATATTTGATAGATGAGTTATAGTCATCATTTATTCATACCTTTTTTATCCTTAGTTCAATAAATATTTTTGAGACCCGCCTAGGCCTAGGGACAGAAATGTAGGTAAAAGATCGAAGTAGTGTTATCCTTCTGTTATAGAGCTTAGAATCAGATAGTAATGTAAATAAAATAATGAGGAAAATTTTATGAAGTAGACTCAACACAGAGGTAGTAAGTTGGTTTATCTGTGGAACTAATAGCTGAGCTGATGCCTAAGAGGGACACAGGAAGTGGTTAAAGGTTGAAGGTAAATTGTCATGACAGGAGAGATAGTAGGGGATGGCTGACTGGCACTGGGAAGAGGGAATGGTGGTCTTCAGGAATAAACACAGCACCTCATTGGAAGTGACAGAGGACTGGTGCCCTGGGAAACCAGGTGGGAAAGGACCACAACTATAGGATAAGTTTCCAGTTTCTTTGAGGGCCTTTAGGTCCTGTTGAGGAATTTTGAGTAGAATCCCAAAGCAATAGGAGCAACGGGAGTATTACTGCTGGACTGACATGGCAGGTTTTCACTTCCAGCAGATTCCTCTTGCTACATAATGAAGATCAAACTCATAGACTTTTAAGCCTACACATTACTGTAGCAACCATGTTACTGTTCAGTCAAATGTTATGAAATTTTCTGTATTTCATGATGCTGCCTTAATTTCATATGGTTCCACCTAACATAATAAATATAAAAACAAAAATTGAATTAATGACTATAATGGAAATTATTTTTGATGTCTATTACTTAAGGAAACAGTGGTAGTATTAATGTTTATTGAGTACTTAAAACTTGGAATTTCGACCATGTATAATTTCAAGGTATTTCAATTACCCAATCAATGCTTGGGTAATACTTCAGCTAACAATTACGTGTTTACAGAGCCTCTACTCTGTGCCAGAGACTCTTCCAAACATTGGGAATTTATTTAGCAGTGAACAAAATTGACAGAAAACCCTTCTCACTTGGAGCTTACATTTTAGTGAGGGAAGATAACATAATAAATAAATAAGAAAGGTACATATCCTGTCTGAATGTCATAATACTATGAAGAATAATGAAACAGAGTAATGAGCTTCAATTTTTAACAGATAGTCTGGATATTTCACTGATAACTTAATGTTTGAGCAGGTCAGAGAGCAGTCTATATAGTCGGGGGAAGAGGATTTCAAGTTGAAAATGCAAAACAAAACAGTGCAAATTCCAAGACTAGAACATGCCTGGAGAGTTCCAGAAACAGCAAGACTAGTGTGACTGGAACAGAGTTTGAAGGAGAGAGAAGTGGATGGGCAGGGGTGTGGTGGGGATGGCAGATTGCAGATCTTGCTGGCAGTTAGTTCACTGGAAGACTTTGACTTATTCTTTTTCCTAGTAAGAAACCTCTGGAGAGTTATGAAGCCAGGGAGAATGTTCTGATTTATATTTTAATAGTAAGACTCACTACTCTGCTGAGAAAAGACTATGGGGAAAAGGATGGTGTGGCAGGAGATCAATGTGGAAGTTTTGTAGAAATCCAGGTGGAAATATTATGGTGACTTGGACAGGTAAGTTTTTGTGAAGATCGTGAGAGCTGATAGAATTTTGCATGTGTCCTGAATGTGGAAACAATACAATTTGCTGACAGATCGGTTGTGGGGTGTGTGAAAGCAAGGATTTAAAAATCAACATTTTTTTGTGTGTGTTTGTAGCAGTACTAGGGTTTGAATTCAGGGCCTTATGCTTGCTAGACAAGTGCTCTACCTCTTGAGCCATGCCCTCAGCTTTTTTTTTTTTTTTTTGCTTTAGTTTGTTTTTAGGATCTCTCACTTTTTGCCCAGGGCCAGTCTCCAACTACTTCTTAATAAATGTAGAACCAAGATCTCATCTAAGAGGAAGATTGGGGAGGGGTTACCGGAGGTCTGGTACATTAACAGGAGTTAGGGAACATTTCAGAAGAGAGTGGGAGAATAAGGGACTAGGGTTGCCTAGCAGTAAGGTCTTACTTCCTGGTCAAGAATAGAAGTGAGACCAAATAGAATGATTAGGTGTTTCCTCTAGCCAGGGTCAGGTCTTAGAGTAAGTGGAGAGTTGAATTTTCCAGAGTTGAGCTCTTGTCAAGTGAGAACAAAGCGAGTGAAAAACAGTGAAGTTAAGAAAGTACATAAAGAAGTAATAACAGTATCAGGTCATAGAATAAAAGCTTGCAGAGGAGGAAGGGTTGAAGCAGTTGGAGGGTTGGTGGAGTTGGGGCACTGGAGGAATGAGCTGCAAAGGCACCAGGCAGGTGTGCAGTAGGGGAAGGGATGCTTGACATTGAAGCTGTGTTGCTGTGAGTGGCAGGTCTGGGGCTGGCAGTGACAGTGAATGTCACGCACTGTGATAAATGTTTTGTATGCATTATCTCATTTAATCTTCAGAGATTATTTTTACCAATTTTACACATGAGAAAGTAGAGGAAAGACATTCCTGATCTCTGCTGTTGTTAACAACTACCAAAGCTGACTTCCACCTTAAGAAATTCTTCTTTTCATAGACTAAATCTCTCAGGTTCCTACGTTTTAAGCAACACACTCATGATCATACAATTTATTAATGTTAAATTAGGGCTGTAACCAGGTTTTCCAATCCTACAATGAATTCTCCTATCAGTATTCATGTGAACTCCATTTCTGGGAAATTAGGAATTTTGAAACCTGCTGTGATACTCCTAGAGGAGTAATTGTTTTCTTGCTGCATTTCCTCCGTAATTTGCTGCATGAAATTCAGTGCCCAGATCCATCATCTCTCAACCAAACCTTCTCATAGTTTAGAGACTGTAGGAAGTGGAAACAGTCTCCTGATAATTTATTTGAGCATTTCCTCTTCACAGACTTATTTGGACTGGGTGGAGTTTAGCCTTAGGGGATTTAGTAGCATTTCTACTAATATCAAGCTAGTTAGGAAACTTCTAAGTAGCTTTGCTTTTCCTTTATTGCTTCATAAAATACAGAAACTGAATTCTGATGAAAAAAGCTTTCTGATTAAGTTACCACTATGAACTTGTGTGCTTATGTGTTTTTTTTTTAATGTGATTTTTATTTTATTTTTTGCTTTTTATTAAGAGATGAGCATCCCTACATCACCCTGACTGGTCTTGAACTTGTGTACTTAAGTGATCCTTGTGCCTCAGCCTCCTCAGTATGTCTCTGGAGCGTGCTTTCTCCCTTCATCCTTGCATGGTAGAAGGGGCAAGGCAACTCTCTGGGGTCCTTTCTATAAAAGCACTAATCCCTTCCCAAAGTCCTCACTAAGTAACACCGTCACACTTGGATTATGTGTCAATATTTGAAACTTGGGGTTCACAACCATTTAGTCCATAGCACTCTTTAAGCTTTTATTTTTGATATTTATTGAAAATAGATGAGGGTCTAAGGCCAGAAGAACCATAGTAATTCTACAGGGATAGCTGACACTACTTTGTGGAATGTGGGCTTACTTGTGATTTATATGGCCTAGGCTGATATGCTGAGATTTTTAGCATCTTTTATAGAGGTGTAGAAGGAATGCCAGCACTTGTGCTGGGGCCAGCCGGATGGAGGAACAGAAGGAGGAACTTCAGTGAGATTCCAGGTAGTTTTATATTAACTAGTGCACACCATTACCTTAAAGGTTTTCCAAGCCAGTTCCTCCGTGGCAGTGGGATGACCAGTTCTCCATGTCAGTGAGCTCTGTGTCCCCAACATTTTCCTTTTTAATGGTTTGAAGGAGCAACTTTTAGGATTGAATCTGCTTTTATAGTATCTATCTTATCAGCCGGCTTCATGTCTATTTTCTTTGCATGACCGCTTGCACAATTTTATAAAACCAGATAGCTTCTGAACATTTTAAGCTGGAAAAAACCATTTTCTAAGTTTTAAGATGAACTATATGGATAGGTTATAATTTCCAGCCAATTGTAAACATTGGCATTTTTCAATAATATATATCACTCTTAAATGTATTCAATACACTAAACAGCATAGAGATTTGACCATATATTGTTCATTAAAAAATCAAAAACTTTTGGAGATTATAATTTCACTTACTCCCTCTACAAAATTTAATTCTTTATGTTTTATGCTTAAAATATTATATTGATTACTGTATTATACTTCTCTGCCACAAAAATACACCTATGAGAATGATAATTGTTTTTTAACACACCTTCTGCAAAAGGAAAGTTTAAAGCATTTTGAAAAACATCTTTTGGACTTACAATCATTATGAAGACATAATGATCAAAAATATAAGCCTGAGTGAATTAAATATAAAAAGTAAACTTTATCTTCTAAGGATATAGTATATTTTTCGATTTAGTTCATGTTTCAAAGGACATTACTTATTGTTGTAACAAGAAAATCATTTCAAAATCTGTTCTTTTTGTTCTCTATTTTGACTTCTTCAGTTCTTTTCTGAATATGAAGTCCACCTCTGTCATTGGAGCACATATCTATTTGTAGATGGGATGCTACCTGACACATTAATCATTGGTACAAGCCAGTCAGATTATTAAAATTCAATTTGTTGAAATTTTGCTTTTTAATACCTCTAAGAGATTATTTTGCTTCTTATATTCAAATATGCAATTCATAGGAAATTAGTGCCTGTGTACAGTGTAAGTAGAGGTCAAGATATATTTTTCCTGATATGGACATCCAATTGAAACAGCACCATTTCTTCTGCCTTTTTTTAAAGTAAAAGTAATAGATGGGCTATTATAAAAGGAGACATGAGAGGTTATACAGACCTCCAAAACAGTCTCATTCTTAGGCAGAGCAGTTAGAAGAAAAAATAAATATGAGAATTTACTACTACTGTTCCAGACTTACTACTGTAAACATATTTTCCACTCTAAAAATATCTCTAAAGCATTTAAAAATATTTACTTCTCTAAAAATACCTCTTTCTTCATATCCTTTGGCACATTGTGCCATTCGTTGTAAAGAATAACAGTTCCTGTCGGAGGAGCCCCAGCACTTCAGACTTTTTGCTCTTCCAGTGGGGAAGCAGCACAGTCCCTGTGAGCATATGTGCCCAAGGCCAGGCAAATGCTGTGGACCCAAAGGAGGGAGAATGGCTATAACCTAGGGCACGGAGGGGAGAGCATTTGCTTCCTTCCTCTGGAGCATCCCTTGCTCTTCAGAGGAAGTGCAAGTCTGTAGACTTCTACTTTCATCTAGTAGTTTCAGGATCTGTTAGGACCTCTGGATTGGCTTGGCGCCATTTGTGTGAATTGCACTTGGGAGAGAAGTTGGGGAGAACAGTGATTTTTAACTGCTTGAGTTGGTTCATGGATATTCCTTATTTATTCATCTCTCTGAATTCGGAAAATTAAGAAATGTTACAGGTGAGAGAAAGGGGCTATGAAGGACAAAATGTCCTAGCAAGGCAGCTTTGGAAATAGAAAAATCTCTTAAAATAAACTTTCAAGAACATTTTTAGATTTACAGACTTATTGAGAAGCTAGTGTAGACTGCTTGTGTATTCCACACCCAGTTTCCCATTAGTAACATCTTACATTAGAATGAAACATTTATTACAATTAATGAATATGCATTGATACATTGTTATTAACTGACATCTGTACTTTATATCTCAAGTTTTCCCCTAATGTCCTTTAAAAAGTTGTTTCAGGCAGGGTGCCAGTGCTTATACCTGTAATCCTAGCAACTCAGAAGGCCGAGATCAGGAGGATCACAGTTCGAAGCCAGCCCCAGGCAGATATTTCACAAGACCGTCTCTCGAAAAAACCCATCACAAAAATAGTGTGGTGGAGTGACTCAAGGTGTAGGCCCTGAGTTAAAACCCCAATACCTCAAAAATAAGTTGTTTCAGGATCCCAATCAGGGTATCCCATTTCATTTAGTAATCATCACTCCTTAGGTCTTGAGTTGTGATAGTGTCTCAGATTTATCTTGTTTTTAATGACTTTAATGATGAGGTCATTAAATGATGCAAAATGTCCTCAAGTGGAATTTGTTTGGTGTCTTTCTTTTTCTCCTTCTTCTTCTTCTTCTTCTTCTTCTTCTTCTTCTTCTTCTTCTTCTTCTTCTTCTTCTTCTTCTTCTTCTTCTTCTTCTTCTTCTTCTTCTTCTTCTTCTTTTAATGATTATACTGGGACAGTATGTTTTTGAAAGCCACAGAAGTAGAGCGGCATTTTCCTTACATGACATCAAGAGCACATGCTCATATGAAGTAGCAGTTGACATTAACCTTGGTCACCTGGGTGAGTTGGTATTTGTCAGGTTTTTCCACTGCTTCCAGCAGGACTGGATTAAAATCTCTGTAGATGCTAAGACACTGGAAAGGCTGTAATTCTTATTACATTAACTTTAAATATGTATTACCAAATTTAAAAGTAGGTTCTGGTTTTCCCAATGATGACTACAATTTATTTTTTTAGTGCTGTGATTTCTAGAAGCTATAAAATAGTTACCAAGAAATCATTTTGGTGTTTCTCCTTTATAAGTGTCTTAAGAGCCAGCCTTATCTGTCACCAGGATAACACACAAAGCTTCTGGGAACCACCATCTTACTCTTCACCCCATTTGGGACACATTTTCTCCTTCTTTCACATCCTTTTTTATTTTGGGAAAGGACCTAGTAAAAATTTTTCCCTCCCCACAGTAGACATAAGTCCAAGGATTCCTTGTATTTACATAGAAGGAGTATATTTCTCCCTACAAACATTAGTTTAATATTAAGAACATATCTTAAAGTGTTAAAACAAAAGATTAATGTTGGAAATATAAAGTGTTGCTACAAAGGCTAATAAAACCCTTTTTTCTCCCTAGGACTAACAAACTCTAAATCCAAAGATCTAAATTAGTGATTTCTAGGCACTGGTGCATGATAGGTGACATATGTTTAGGGGCCAACACCTTGCTAAGAAATCTCCAAATCACATTCTCATCTTCTGAGTTTGACATTGTTTAGAATTATCAGCTACATGTTGAGTTTCTACCCCGAGTAGGAGGTATTTGGGTTATACTAAACACAGAATAAGTAGTGACTACAGTCATCTAGGTGGTATAGCTGAGCCATGACTACCATCCTGAGCATCTGACTTCAAGGTTCATTCTGCCTCCTGTGGTTGGCCTGCTGTAATTCCCTAGATAGCTTATGATTTTCTCACATCAGGTTTACCTAAAATCCTTGTGCATTATGGACTACTCAGGTAAGTGAATGAAAGGATTTTCTTATCTCCCTTTTTTTTTTCATCTTGGTAAGGATTTATTCCTAAAGAGCAGTTAACAAAAAGTGGAACGGAGTTCAATGGCTCTTCTTCCAATATTAACTTTCAAGCAAAGCAACATCAGATGCCAAGTTAGCTGCTTATAGGAGATTTAATTTACCTTTAACATCCTTTACAAACCCCACAGAAGAATGCATTAGAGGAGCAAATTCTCCATTCTTGACTACTTATTGCAGGAGAAGGGCATATAACACCTGAATACAAAATATCCACCTATTGGGTAGATAATAGCATATTTAAGACCATTAAAGAGCCAACCTTCTTTAGTAATTCTTCTAGTTACTCCATACACAGCATCATCTATATCAGAGATTGAAATAATCCCCTATGAGGTGGGAATTTTAAAGATATTGTCCTTTAATAGTATCGGCTAATTAGCCCTAATTTATAAACATCAAGCAGAAAAACTGATTACTTCATTAGTATCTTATAAACAGAATTTTTTATTGACTATACCCAACATTAGGTAGGGAAGGGAGAGAAGCACCTAAGAATAACACATTTGAAATTAAAAGTTTGAAGTTTACAATATTAAAATGTGGTAGTATGTTAGTATATGTGAGTTCTGGCTCACTCACAAAGAGTGAGTGTTGTTTTTAAATGCTACAGTCTCTATTAATTGTCTGATTATTACTTCTCTGGTCTAAACCCAGAGATTTTCCTTTAGCTATTAATTTAAGAAAAATAGTTCTTTTTTTAAAAAAAAGTTGAGATCACTTTAAGCTAGTTATGAAATCCCATTTTCCTTTTCTAGTTACTATATTTCCCTCTGTTTTGGCCATATAGAGAGAGCATATGAAGTCCTATGACTACTTATGGACTATGAAGGATAGACAGTGTTAGGAGGCTTCTGGAAAAAATTTACTTTCTAGAATAATTGTAAAAGTAGATAAAATAGTTGTACTACTTATCCTGTTCTTCTTATTTTTCCCTCCTTTGAATGTGGGCTGGTGCTGCACATATCTTCTGGCTACGAAGCCACAAGCCACATGAAACAGAAGGGTAAAAGGACTCTCTTTTGTATTATCATTATTGAGTCTGCCACAGACTTCTCACCTTCAGATTTCTTATGAAATATTTCACTGTTCTAAGGTACACATTTATTTTGCAGCTTTAATATCTCTGAAATTAAGAATATGTTAATTAAAGGCTTAGAGATCACTGCAGAGCATTCTTTTAGACACTGGAAACCAAGGGAGGAAGAAGGAGGTGGTAAAGGAGATGGGTTTTAGCAGTATTCTGAAAGAGTTTACTCTTACCCTCTTTAAGAGTTTACTTCTTAAAGACTATTTTAAAGAATGCTTCACCATTTATGCTTTTGTTGTCATGGAGACAAATTTTAGATTAGCTATTTTGAGTTAGAAATGATTCAGAAGAGTTGAACTCCGAATTTGAAGGAATTTAGAGGTAACTAGTTTATTTCACTTTTAAAAATATGGTATAACTCATGGTTAATGCAGCATACATAACAAAAGTTCTGAGTAATATGAAAATATCTTTTATAGCTACTAGACAGCATTTTTCTTTGTTTGGGAACATAAAATAATGATTACTTTTACAGCTGAATGTACATCAGTCTTGACATACTGTGGCATATGATTGAAAGAATCCCTTAGTTAAGTCATTCCTAGTTGAAAATTCTGCAACTTGGAGCTGAAATAATTCTCACTGTACGTAAGGATACCATAAACTCTTGTTCCATAAATTGTACATGCAAATATATTATACTTTCTCATGTATTATTTCAATACTTCATTTACCAAGATCTTTTAGTGGCCTGAGTATGAAAATTTTCCTTAAAATACCCAGATTGGCTCAAATTTATTATTACCAATTTATAAAAACATTACAAATTCACACATGCTTGTACAAAGTTTTTTAAATAGCTCCTTCTTCTTCAGCTCATATTCTCTATGTACTTTACGAAGTTCGGAGTTCTGGAATGCAACTCTGTGATAGCTAACTTTATGTGTCACCTTGACTTGGCTAAGGAATGCCCAGATATCTGGTAAAATGGGTGTGTCTGCAAGGGTGTTTCTGAAGGGATTAGTGTTTGAATCAGTAGTCTGAGTAAAGAAGATTGCCCTCACTTGTGTGGTTGGGCATCATTCAGACCACCAAGCCCCAAAAAGAAAGAAGCAAAGAAGGGTGAATTTTCTTTCTCTCTTTTAGAGCTGGAATATCCATGTCTTTAGACACCAGTCCTCTTTTTATTTCTTGTTTTGAAAGTGCTAGAAATTGAACCTAGGGCTTTGCACATGGTAGGCAAACACTTTACAACTTCAGCTATAACCCCAGTCCTTTTGTTTTATTTTAGAGACAGGGTCTTGTGCTACCTTTTGCCCCAGGTGGCTTTGAGCTTGTGCTCTTCCTGCCTTTGTTCCATAACTAGCTGGAATTATAGAAATGTGCCACCATACCTAGCTTGTCCTTAAACCTTTTTGATGGACCAATATCAACACTATTTCCTACCTACCCCTTAGTTCTCAGATCTTTGAACATGGCCTGGGACTTTCATTATTGGCTTCTCTGGCTCTCAGACCTTTGGGCTTGAATTGGAATTACAACACTGGCTTTCCTTGGCCTTTGGCTGGCAAATGGGAAATTATGGAGACTTCTCTGCTTCCATAATCACTTGAGCCAATCCATTAAAATAAATCTTCTATATAGCTATATATATCTGATTAGTTCCGTTTTGTGGAGAGCCCAGGTCCCTGTTGGATTTTATGGTCTGAGTAAATTAGACCTACCAGAATAAATGCTAGTTATTTTTACTAGAGTGTTTAGCATACTTCTCCGTGTGCTAAATAGTTTGTTTCTAGAATAATTTAGTAACTCTTCATCTTGCAAAAGTATTCCTTACCCATGTGGACTTATAGAGGTTTCATTGTTATTTATTTTATGATTTTTACTTTTCTATTCTCTATGATTATTGGAAATTATTACTGTTTGGAATTAGTCCTACCAGGGTGCAAGTCCTACCAGGGTGAGATGACAAATAGACAATACTTACCAGTGTGCAAAGAATTTAGTAACTCTTCATCTTGCAAAAAACATTTCTTACTCATGGAGTTTTATAAAGTTTTGTGGTTTACTTTGTGATTATTATTCTTCTTTATTATTTGGTACTGACTTCTTATTGCCTTAAAGTTTTAAAATCCAATGATGTCTGTGTATCATTTGGGGAAGGGAAGAGATAGGACACATGAAATGTGTCATTAATTGTGTAGACTTCTGTCATAATTGGCTTATGCCATCTTGAAAACCATGTATGATATGAAATGTCTCAATGAAAACCCCTACTAAACTATCATATCCTAGTAAAAATATTTTAAGAAATCTCACATATGAAGTAGGTTATGCTCGAATGCCTCGTGTTATATCTGAGAACACGATTGGAAAGGTTCAGGGCAATGTCCAAACTGCTAGCCATTTTGACCCACATGAGCCACACTCCTGAGCGTAGACAATTTCCAAATGACTGTGTTTCCTCCTGAGAACTCAGGACAATTCACAAGTGCTACAGTGTATCTGGTGGGCCAGACATTGTGTTGGCACCTTTCCTGCCTTGGATGTGTTTACATTCTCATGAGAACTGAAATGAGTGCACAATATCCTCAAGCCATCTTGTCTGAGTGAGAAGCCAATTATATGACCAGAACAATTGGTCTCTGAAGCAGGCTCTGGCATCCTTTAGCACAGAAGGTGGTTATGAGCACAGAGAATTGACCTTGAAGTCAAAATCTTTTGAGTTCACATCTCATTCCCTTTGTGTGAAGCTCACATAGCCTTTTTGCTCATTAGCAAAATCTAATAATAATTGAAATAATTACTTATCTTGCGAAAGTGGTTGCTAAAATTAAATGAGAAACTTCTTTAAAAGGGCTCATATGATATCTGGCATGTAATAGACCCCAAGAAAGTTCTGGAGGAGCCCGGAAGAATAGTTTAATAGTGAGCTAGCTCAAAGACAGGGCTTATCCATCTGTGGGCACAGGATTGGAGAGTCAGTAGAAGGAATGTTTCTTGTGGACATAACCTTTCCAACTCTGAAAATAATCCTAAATTGTTCAAGAAGGACTTGCCAATGAGAACCATGAATAAAACAAAGTGAACCTTCTTCAATCTAGTGATTAAAATGCTTATAGAAATGGCTTTGATTTTCAAAAATAGTTAAATATCATTAACAAGATCATCCAGATGGTAAAAGTGCTTTGTAGTTAGCCTTCAGAACAGCTGTGGTCTCTGTTTTTAGGGCTCACCATAGTTTGAGTACCTGTGCTCTGCCTCATGGACTGTAATATCAGCCAACTCATACCATCGTTCCTAGTGAAACATTCTAAAGGGCACTGCAAATTAGATCAATAAATGCACATGTCCCTGCTGAACACCTGCATCTCCCTAGAAGAGAGCTACTCATATTGCCCTAGAAGACCTCTTTTGCCTTCTTGCCTGCAAAGCAATTTAGGTAAATATTAAATGTTGCTTTTATATCTATTTAGATAATTGCATCAAAAACTTAAGTGCTTCTTTTCTGTTCCCCATGTTATGCCTGTAGCATTTCTCAGCTGAATGCTCTTGTTCCTTCTGCATTTAATTTTTATTAGGCATTTGCTGACTGAGAATGAAGAATTTGTTATATGACACTGTGTGGGAGGTTTCAAAGCACCACAGCTTCTTTCTGTAGAACTTAGGGAGTGGTGTCTAATTAGACAACAGTCTCTAGTACCAAACATGTATCAGTGACTGCTGTAGAGATAATAACTGAAATATACCTCATAACATTCTTCCTAGAGTAGGAACTAGAAAAAAGTGAAAAACACAGAATCCTATTAAAATATCCTCAATTTACTACTAGCTGTGAGCCCTGTTGTAGTTCTGTTATTAACTGCTCAAGTATGGCTAAAGGATGGAGCAGAAGTTTGAGTAGGGCTTTTTAATTAGCTCTTGTAGTGCCGGTCAACCAGCTAGTGTTGAAATTGGAACAAGTCTGGTCAGACATTAAAACTTCAGGAAAAGCATCAGAATTCTTTAACTCCCTTATCTCTACACCATCCTACAATTGGACTACATTGTCCTTAGTAGAATCTGTCTATTTGTCATGCACTTTTACAAGAATTACTAAAACTCCAGTTCACTGACTAACCAAGTTAGTCTATATTATTAGTCTAAGTTATTTTCTATAATGCTACCTAAAGTTCAAACTAGTAAGATTGTCCAAATTCTGAGGCCAGATAGGAAGTCCCTGGTTTCTGATAATGAAGGAAACTTTTTACTTTTCAAGAACTGGACTTGAAGATCTGTAGTTCCCCCAAACCTCTTCCTTTGACTATAAAGATGAGTTACTAAAAACTGTCATCAACTCTGATATGGGAACAGCATTCACAGAGATCATTGAAATTCTCAGGTAATTCCCAAACCACCCATTTGTTATTAACTTAAGCATCTTGACTTAAGGAATTTTCAGTAGAACTGTTACCAGCATTTCACTAATAAGCACTTCAAAAGTGCTAGGTCCTATCTGAGAAGTGTTAGTTTGTGGAATTGACTGAGAACTGGGAAGAAGAATGAAGCTATAGAATCAAAAATGGAATGAATATCCATTCTCATATGACAAATGGCTTGTATAGGTTTGAATTCTTATCATTCTTTTTATTATCAGTATCACTGCACTTAAACTATATGACAGATTAATCATTTATTTATAAACTATAATAAGGTAAGAATCTCTTTACAGAAATTAAAAATGATATTAGAAGCAGAAACTGACTTGCTGAGAAGTTAATGGGGCTTTCTAGAACTCACTTGAGTAGGTATTTACAGAAAAATAAAATTTACAATTCTAGAAAAGATGTCTGTTTTAAACCTGAAACAACCCTTCTCCAAATTGTGAATCTTGTTTCCAGCTGCTGTTGTTATTTCTCTTGTGCTTTGGAGTGTCTAGTTGTCTTTCCCACCTCAATATAAATAAGGACAATTCTAACAAAGAGCAAATGGTGAGGAAGGCATTTGGGTTAAAGTTGGGGGACTTGTAGGGTTGCCTGGGTTTCTCAGAAAGACCCATCAATGTGGAAAAGCAAATGAGGTGAATGGGAAAAGGACTGTTAAAGGAGAATTATTTTCTCCTTTTATTTTTCTCTGATTTATGCTGATTTCATGGAGATCTCCTATAGCTTCTGAGAACAAAAAGGGATCATTATAGACTAGTACAGTGATCCATGCACTGTCCTGGGAATTACAGGATCTGCCATTATCTCAAGTCCTACTGCTCAAGTGTGTAGCCTAAAGAACCATCTCTTTATCTCTAGCTCATCTTAAAATTGAGATTAAAGCATAAAATGCAAGGCTCTTTTTTCTCTTAACATTTGCTGGTATTAGAAGCTGCGTGATGTGATGGAAATAAACACACATCTTGGAACATAAACTAACTTCCACTTATATGCTCTATGACCTTGATCAAGTAAGAGCTTTTACTTTCATATCCAGAAAATGAAGAGAATAACCCTTAGCTATAAAGTCAGTTGTGAAAATGAGAGATAACATATAGTAAGTACTTTAAACAGTACCCAGAATACAGATGACTTTACATAAAAGCTCATTTATTCAGCAATGCTATGGCCTAGACCCAAATGGCCTTCCACGGCAATTTGGGGTGCTAGGCTGAATTCTGATCCCACTTATGAGTGCTGAGGCATCTGTGTTACTGCCTAAGAGTGAAAGTGACTCAAAACTCCTGGCTCTATGTATGAATGGAAAGGCAAAGCTGTCCCAGGGCTTCTTAGAAACAAGAAGTAGAGGCCTGTTACACAATCATGTCTGAACCCAGCCTTTGTGGCCTGAGAACTTCCCTTGCCCCTCTCAACTCTATTGGAAAGTTCTGCAGGTGATGGAAAATGTGGTGAAGCATAGATGGCTGGTTTACACACATCTGGGAAATGGAAAGCCCTGTCAGCTCAGAAGGATTCAAAAATAAATTCTTTGAATGATTGTTCTGACATTCTTCAATACTTGAGTTAAGAATTGGGCCAGACCCTGAGGGGGAATAGGTAAAAGATTGTTAAAGACATCCACTGAAGCTAACTTTTAATGTGTCAGCCAACTTGGGGATCTGTCAGAAAATGGGCTATATATTAAAAGAGGGGAACTTAACTTTTCTTAGATTTCTATCAAAAACAAATTTCTTTCATTTACAGGAAAATAGACCACTTGACATCACTGATATTTTACCTGGAGGAATATAATTTCTTGAAATATCTTGTACCTGTAAGAGCCAAAAATTATTTCTGCAGGTGTAAAATTGATAATGTATTTACATTCTCTCCAGAGCAAGGATTGTTTGATCTTAACATTGACTGAAATTCTGGCCTCTAGAGGTCACCAGTGCACCAGCTTTGAAGGCCATGGAGTCTTCCAAAATGTTCAGGAAGAGTCAAGTGTCCTGCTTCTAGTTGAGTGAAAGAAGAAAGAAGGCAAATAAATTATACAATTGACTGGTCACTAGTGGGAAATCTTACTCACATAAAGTGTTTTAAAATTGACTTTTCTTGGTTTATCTTGGCTTTCCTCTGACTGATCTAGCTGCAAGAAACTTTTAAAATGCTTAAATGCTTTATAACTAATAATTTAATTGTGGAAGTCAGAAAAGAAACTTTTTATCCAGGAGAGAATCTGATCTAGAAAAAGGCTATTTTGCCTCTATTAAATGAGTGTTACTTTTAGCTATGCTCTGGGTAGGGCAGAAGGTGTCTGTGTACCTCCTCAGCCCACTGTCCTCCAAGGGCATGGACAAACCAAGGGTGGAAACCGGGAATATAGCCCTTTAATTTATTTTCTAATTTTTGAGTTGCTTTTCATAGGAAGATGCCATCTGAAGTACTTAGATCTCTGTAGATGAAGGGACCACTGTGATAGTCAAACCTAACAGCTATCAGTCAAGAGCCATAGAATTTTCTTCTGTGGTTTCCCTTTTGTTATTCCAGTGCTTTAGACCCATGTGAAGCTAAACATCTCCCTTGGAGAGAAATTGCCTAGAGAACAATACTACATGTTGGCAGCAGCTTTGGAAGAGAGAGTAAACACCATGCTGCTGGGAGTCCAGACATGTCTTGGCATAAACCCACTGTCAGTGGACTGTACTGCTCTAGGTGTGACCCGGGAGTTACCACCAGCCGTTCACAGCATTGCTCCTGCTGCGCTGGTTGCTCTCCAAGGAGAGGAACTCTTACACCACAGCTTTCCCAGGGTCCAGACACTTGCCAGCAGCTGACCCATCAGGAAATGGCCTCTCCCCTCTTCCTTCCCACACTCCTTCCTGAGCCTCCCCAGCCCAAGGTGTGGTCAATCCTCAGAAGATCTGCTGGGCTTGATTGACAAGAAAACAAAACCTTCTTCCAGATAAGAAAGATCACAGCACTGTAGGAAATCTATTTGCTTCTGCATGGAGCTTGCCTGCTCTTTTTCTCTCTCTCAATGCACTGCTGAGTGTATAGTTTCTTATCATTTCTTTTAGGATATGTGGAGCAGTCAATCTTCAAACAATGAGCTTTGTTTGGTTAACTATTTTTTTAATGACTAATTCACAATGAAGTAAAACACTTTGTACTAGAGAATTTGTGGTGGTCCTCTTAAGAGTCCTCAGAATTTTTTCTTTAGCAGAAAAAAAAGAAAGAACAGAGGAATTTTGTGGTTTTGTTTTTGAACTCTTTAGCTTAGTGCTCCTTTTAAAGTTTCTGGTCCCGCAGAGATCTGGGAGTTCAGAAAGGATGCCATTTGTCATTTATTCTTTAATCCTTTATCAAGGATGTCATCCTAGGGAGAATGGTAGAGTGTTGTACAATGTTTTGGCTCAGCCAGGTTGAAATTTGTGTCCCTGACCTTTGTGCATTTGGGCAGAGGGATTGTTTTTCTGGGATTTAATCTCAGTTGCCAGTTGTATGCTCGTAGGCAGGTCTCTCTTATGTCTATTCCCTTATTTATAAAATAAAAATGGTGGGCACAATCTTCTCTAAGGTTGTTTTTGTAGCTAGTATATACTCTGAGAAATTAAGGTTGTTTAGTCAAGGGTCAATTGTACCTTAGCAAGTAGATTTGCCTCTTAAGCCTGCAATAAGAGTGGCGTAAGACAGCAGAAGTTAATTTTCTCACAGTTCTAGAGACAAGAAATCAGAAATCATGCTATCAGCTGGACTAAGGTCTGTAGGACAGTTCTGGGGGAGAATCATTCCTAGCTTCTGTTACCTCTAGTGTTTGCTGGAAGTTCCTAGTGTCCTTGGGCTTATAGACGTGTCACTCCATTCAAATTACCCTCTTCTGTGTGTCTTCACATTGTCTTCCTTCTTTGTCTGTTTCTGTGGTCAAATTTTTACTTTTTATAAGGACACTGGTCGTATCAGCCTGTCACATTGACCTCACTTTTGTGAGTGTGTGTGTGGTACTGGGGTTTGTACTCAGGGATTCATCCATTGCTAAGTAGGTGCTGTACAGCTTGAGTCATGCTGCAGCCCTTTTTTGCTCTAGGTATTTTGAAAATAGGGTATCACTTTTTGCCCAGGTCAGCCTGGACCACAATTCTCTTATTTTAAGCTTCCTACCATTGCTGGGACAAACAGGAGTGTGTTACCATGCCCAGTTTTTTTCTATTAAGAGTGGTCTTGCAAACTTTTTTTTTGCACGGCTGACCTAGAACTGTGATCCTCTTGATCTAAGCCTCCAGAGTAACTTGAGATGACTGGTGTATGCCACCATGCCCAGCTATTTGTTGAGATGGGGTCTTGTGACTATTTACCTAGGCTGGCTTGAAATGCAATCCTCCCAATCTCAGCCTTCCAAGTAGCTAGGATTATAGATATGAGCCCCTGGCACCTGGCTAAGGACTTCATGTTAACTTGATTACTTCTATAAAGAACCTATTTCCAAATGAGGTCATATTCCTCAAGTATCAGGGATTAGGACTTCAAACATATCTTTTTTGGGGGCGGAAGGGAGGGAGTACAATTCAGCCTATACGGGAAGCAACTAGTGAATCTCTGCATGCTAAATTTGCTATGTCTGTTGGTGGCATGCCTACATGGATCACACCAGAAAACTTCCTTGTTCTCTAGCTTTCCGTTGGGTTTAGCAATAGTAGGAAATACGATGAAAGAGAAGAGTGGAATTGGGTAAGATGGGGAGGAATTTATTCCCTGAGAGTCTCTTCCCCTGAGGAGGTGTCACTATATGTATATAAGCTGGCTTCAGCAAGGAGACACTATACATACAGATTTCTTTGCCCCAGTGGCTCTTTATGGTCTTCTTCAAGCCTTCAGGATTAAGGTCAATGGTTCTTTCCTTCTTTACCATCTGCTTTGGTTTCCCTACAGTGTGCCCATAAAAATGTTCTCTTTGTTAAACTCTCTTCAAATGACTCACTTTGAATGGATCATCTGTTTTGCACATGGATGCTGTCTCTCTCTACTCTTAATGACTGAATTATTTTTCTAGAAGGTCAAGTTGTGAATCTGGCTCAGAGTCTGAGCAGGAATCCTGACAGGGGAACACTGTCTTGCAATTTGGTGAAACCTGCCTGGTCTTGAGTAATTCCTAGTCTAGGAAACATTGAAACTTCCAGATCTTTTATAAAGCCACAGTAGCTAGGCAGGTGTGCAGGTGTGGAGAGAATCTGGATGAAGTAGGTTCTTGACCACTCAGAAACAGCCCCTCCTTAGGTAGTTTCACATCTCAATCCTAGGTGGCTTTCACCAGATGTGTAAATGCAATCAAACTCACTTGGATATTCTCTGTCTTGTCCCTGCCTCCCTGGAAGACTTCACTGCATTTCCCATCCAACAATCAGATCCCTTTCAATAATGTAATGTTTCTCTTTTAAAACTTGTTTGACACTTTGCAATTTGAAAGTCACCTTATTTAAGTCACCTTATTTATTGCTAATAAAAATGCTAGAGAGCATCCATGTCAGCTATTCTATTGGCTATTCCATTTTCCAGATTAAAAAAAGAGACACAGGTATGGAGAGGATCAATGATGGTCTCTAGAATGACATAGAGTTAGACTACTCTTGTGAAGTCGATATTATTACCTACTTTAATCAAATGAGGAAGCTGAGTTTTTGAGCAGTTGAGTGACTTTCTCTGCTTACTCAGCTAGTAAGTTTATAAGGGCTAGTACTTGAACACAAAGAAATACACAATATTGAGTATTTGTGGCTTACATTTCTGGTTATGCTTAGAGAATTCTGAGTTGGTTTGTATTAGATTTCTTACTTCCCCTTTTAAGGAAAAAAATCCAACAGCAACACTCATTTAAAAGTAGAAAGGTTTTTTTGTATATCAAGCTGTGCTTTCTAAATCACATTTGGCTTACTCAAGTGTAAAGGGATAAGAAACACTTGAATTCTGCTTTCCTTAAAGTCCAGCTGGGTTTAAGTAAGAAATGGAAAACATCCTACTAAATACATTTGAATTGTTTTGGAGCTCAAACATTTCAGAAGACATTTATGATTTTTGAGAATGCCCAAATCAGTTTCAATTTTACCCTGGACATTTTCTAAGAACCTTATTACCATCACAGTTTTATTATTCTAGGCATAGAAGCAGTAAGGTTTTTTTCTTTTTTAAGACCTAAAGTTATACAACAAAGAAGAAACCTGGAAAGAATAAGCAGAACCAGCTTTCAAACATCCTTAGGGGAGCAGCTCCATGGTAGATCCTGTGCTTAGTATGCTCGAGGCCCTGGGTTTAATATCTAGCAATATCAATTTTCAGGGTAAGAAGAGTGGGACAAAGTGAACTTAGATCCATGGTAAGGCAAAAGTATTATGAAACATGCCTAATGGGCTGTTTCGCTGGTAGCTTTATCTGTGTTTGGTTGTCTTAATCTTGTTTTCTAAAGACAATTTGCATTATGTTGCATCACCCCTCAATCACTGAGTCTGGCTCTTCCTTGTTCACTGAGTCAAGTTTGAGTTTCTCACTCTGACTGTTACACTTATTCAGAAAAGTACCCAACCTGGTTGCCTGCTGCAGTTGCATGAAGAATGGTGTCAGAAGAAAAGCACAGAATGTCATGGGTGATGAGCCAGGTCGCCCCAGGTTTAAGTAAGAAATTCTGAGAAGGATAGAGTTTTTCTTTTTTTTTCCTCTTCTCCTCTCTCTCTCTTTTTTTTTTCTTTTCTTATTTTTTGAGACAGGGTCTTGCTATGTAGCCCAGGCCGGCTTCAAACTTGCAATCCTCCTGTGCCAGCCTCCTGATTGCTAGGGTTGCAGGCATTCACTTCCATGGCCATCAGGGTGATGAGTTCACAAAGGTGGAAGAGGCACTTGCACACAGTTCCTGGGGTGGAGGTGGTGCTTAGACCCTATACAGGTTATTGAGGCAGGGCTCAATGTCAAACTTCATGGTCTTAGTAAAAGTGTGGGGCCTTGGCCACAGGACCGTGGCATGAGCACAAAGGCCACAGTGTAATTAGTGGTGAGGCTTGGTGTGCTGTCTTTCAAGCTATTGTGCAAGTCTCCCAAGTATGAGACAGGAATAGTTCTAGTAGTAGAGGCATCCTAAAGCTGATGCCTCACAGGGTACCAGTACTAGAAATTGGGAGGTGGGGGGTAAACCCCTCTCTTATAAAATGACTTATGTTAAGTCTAATCTGGGTTCTCTGGGCTGTAGTCATGCCTGGGCATATTTAGTAGAGTGGCAGAGAGGGCCAGGAAGATTTCGCTTCCATAAAGGATCAATATGGTATCTGGTACACATGGCTCTCTCCAGCAGTAGGGTGGGGAAAGTGGGTAATTATGAATACAATATGAGCTGTCATTCTAACTGTCATCAGCTCAACTTCCAGAGATTTATGTCTGCATCTAGGTTCAGAGAAAGCTGCAAATAAAAAGTGGAGGAGTTGTTCTCTTGCAGAATGAAAATCAGCACTATTTTTGGCCAATGCACAAAAATAATACAAAGTTTAGAAGCTCTCATAATTCTGATATCAAATACATCAAACATTTGCTGCATTGGGGGGTTTTTGGATGAGACATTATTGGGTTTTTCTGTTTTTTAAATTGATGACAATAGCACATCAGAGGTTTTATCTGGAAAAGAGAAATGTGAGGCCCTCTTTAATATAATTGTAATAACAAATATGCATCATTGTTGCATTTTCTTCCAGCATACTTATTTCAAACTACACAAATCACAAGAAATTTAATTAGGTGATTTTAATATGTTATATAGGTATATTTGTTTAATCCTATTTCCTTGATGTATCATGTTTGAAAGAAAAGTGTTTTGTCTTCTAAAAAACTGGAAAGGGTTGTTCAATTAATTCACGCTAACCTGTGGACCTCATCTTATCAAGTGCAAAAGTAATTGATCATGTATTCTGGCAGTTCTTTCAAGGCAATAGGACAAAACCTTCTTCTCTTCCCATGCATGTTTGCTATGGATGGCAGGGAGGATTAGTATATTAATCACAGTCAAGTACTTAATTATGTGTATTAATGGAAAAAAGAGAGCTTTTTCATATGACATCCTTGAAGGAAGGCAAAAAAAGAAGGCTCACCATTTTACAAGTTAATATTTTCCCCCAACAGTTTAGAATAGCAAGGTAAGACTATGGAGTTGTTCAAAGAATGGAATCAAGGGCCTGGAGAAAAAATGGAAACTACCATGGATTCCTATACTCAATCTTCAACTGTGCTGATTCCAGTAGCCATTAATCTGGGCTCTTCTGCCCTATATTTGGGGTACTCCTAGTATATAAATGAAGAAGAACAATAGAATAATATCTTCCATGGAAATATTTTACATCCAATATGGGATCTTAAGAATTAGAGAAAACATGAAATTCTCCAGTCCTCTAAATATTCTGTTAATGACAGTGATGTGTTAGTCCAGTCCAAAACATGAGGTTCTTTTGGACCTGGATAAATATTTGCGTAGGTCAAAAGTTAAGAGACCTTTCTTTACCTTGAGACTCCTAGGAGAATAAAATCACTAGGATGAAATGAAAGAACAATAAATGTAAAATAGTAGTGTTTCTTTTAGAAACAGTGTTAGCTGGTACTAAGGCTCAGTTATGTGAAATGACTGGTATTGTAGCCTATTTGTGCTTCTGTAACAAAATACCTGAGACCAGATAATTTATACAGAACAGTAATTTACTTTCGCAGAGTTCTAGAGACTGGGAAGTACAAGGTGAAGGTGCTGGCAGATCCAGTATGTGGTAAGGGAGATTTTCCTGATTTTCAGATAGCTGTCTTCTCACTGCATCGCATCATGGCCTATAGAGAAACCATCTCTTTCATGTTGCTTCTTCTTTCTTTTATTTTTATTTTTAGCAATACTGAGCTCAGGTTTGTGTGCTTGTTAAGGAGGTGCTCTACCACTTGAGCCAAACCTTTTTGCTCTGGTTTTCTTTCAGATAGGGTTTTACTTTTGCCTGGGGCCAGCCTCAGACCACCATCCTCCTATCTACACTTTCCAAGGAGCTGGGATTACAGACTTGAAAACTGTGTTTGGCTTGTTTTTTGGGATGGGGCCTTGCTAATCCTTTGCCTAGGAGTGACATCTCTTCCTGATCTCTGCTTCCAGAGTAGGTGGGATTTATAGGCATGAGCCACCATGCCCAGTTTCATGTTGCTACTTATAAAGCACTAATTCCATTCCATCTGATTAACTTCCAAAGGCCCAATCTTTTAATACTGTTATACTGCAGGTTAGGATTTTAAAATATGAATTGGGGAACACAAATATTTTGTAGATAACATCATTCTTTTTCCCTTCTGTTCTAAGGACTCTCGTCACTGTGTTTATGGCTTGCCTTCATCCAGGATGATCTTATCTCTAGATCCTCACCTTAATTACAGGTGCAAAGACAGGGCTCATGTGTTGAAACTTATTTTCCATTGTGAGGTATTACAATGGTGGAAATGTAATCTGACTGTGGTGTCTAGAAATAGAATCTTTGGGAGGTGATTAAGATCAAAGTCATCATGATGGAGTTTCTATGATTGAGATAATTTTACAAGAAAAAAAAGAGAGAGACTAACACACACACACACACACACACACACACACACAGACACACACACACACACACACACACACACACACACACTCCTTATAGCTTGTCATCTCAGTATCTGCCAGCAAAAAGGCTCTGACCAAATGTGGGCCCCTAAACCTCCAAACTGTGCACTAAATAAACTCCACTGCCTAAAGTTTTCATTATACTAACAAAAAACCAGACTAATACAAGTAGAGAGGACTGAGTAGGAGTTAACAGGAATGAAAAGGAAAGATGAGCATCATATCAATGAATTAAGGTATTCTGACAGGAGAAAAGTATTAAGGAATTTCTTTAATCCTGAGAAAAGTAACAATGCAGAGTTGATTCACATTTCCCCCCCTAAAAATCATTGTGTTTTTCATTTCAAAATACTTATTAAATTTTCTTTGAGATTTCTTTTTTAACTTAAGAATGATTTAGATGTGTGTTCTTTAATTTCCAACTATTTGAACATTCTCTAATTGGTTTCTAAATTCAACTTACTTGTAGCCAGAGAATAAATTTTACATGATTTCCCCTCTGAAACTTGATGAGAGTTTTTTTATGGCCCAAAATATGGCAAATTTTCATAATTTCTCCTTAGACACTGGGAAAGGATGTGCACTTCACTTTTCTTGATGACCCCTCTTAGAAACATTAGCTTGAGGTGATGGCAAGGATTGTTTTTCTTTGTAAAGATTTTCTGCCTACTTGTTCTATTAATTACAGAGAGAGGGGTATTAACACCTTCAGTTGTAACTGTTTCTCCTTTCAGTTCTATGAGTAGTGTTTCATGTATTTCGATGCTCTGTCAGTTGCTGAATACAGATTTAGGATTATTGTGGATTTTTGATAAGCTAATCCTGTTATCACTATGAAATGTCCTTCATTATATTTGAAAGTATCCTTTACTCCGAAGGTTACATTTTCTGATACTAATAATGGCCACTCCAGGTTTTTCTGTTTGTTTGTTTTGTCATACTGGGGATTGAACCCAGGGCCTTGCACCTACTGGGCAAGCACTCAGTCACTTGAACCATGCCCCAAGTCTATTTGTTTTTAATTAATTTTTGAGTTAGGGTCTCACTAACTTTGCCTGGGCTGGCATCAGACTCACAGTCCTTCTGATTCAGCCTTCTGAGTAGCTGGGGGTTATAGACATGGACCTCTATGTCCAGCTCCAGCTTTCTTTATGTTGATTTTTTATGGCATGTTTGTTGTCTTAGTATATTTTCTGCTGCTATAACAGAGTACCATAGACAGGGTAATTTATAGATAATGGAAGTTTATTTGGCTCATGGTTCTGGAGGCTGCAAATTCTAAGAGCATGACACTGGCATTTGGTTGGGGCCTAACATGGTGGAAGGGCAAGAAAGGGCAAGAGAGCAAAAGATTGTACTCATGGCCTTAGACATTTTCAAAATCAGTGTTAATCCATTCATGAAGATGGAGCCCTAGTGACCTAAACATCTCCCATTAGCAGAAAATATTTGCCAATTATACATCAGACAAAGGACTGATAACCAGAATATACAGGGAACTTAAAAAACTAAATTCTCCCAAAACTAATGAACCAATAAAGAAATGGGCATGTGAACTAAACAGAGCACTCACCTCCCAACCTTTCTGCCTTGGATATTGTTTCCAACACATGCTTTTTTGGGGGACATTCAAACCATAAATATGGGTATGGCTATAACTAATTTAACAGAAGAATTAGGTGAAAATTTGGTAGAGCATCCTGGACCTAATAATGCCCTTTGCACAGATAAGTTCCTTCATTCTCACAACAACACTTAGTGGTAAGTATAAGTGGATAGCTGAGGTCAGAAAGATTCATCCCTGGTCCAAATCATACAGCCAATATCGGACTGGTTCAACCCAGGCCCCCAGATTATAAGTTTGCTCATTTTTTTCATCCTAAACTTTCTTGAATTTCTGATGGCTTGCTTATTTACTTAAAGTTTTTGGTAATATCCTTCATCTTTTTATTGTTCTCCTCCACCTCCAGGTTTTCTTTTTCTGAAATTAATTATCTGTAGGTTAGACGACTTGGTGCTCTCATACAGGTCCTGAAGCCTCTGATCATTTTTTTTTTTTTCTGTTCATTTTTTTTTAAAGTATTTTTTGCTCTGTGTGCTTTATTTTGTATATATTTTATTGGTGTGCCCTCAGGATTTTTGATACTTCTGGCATTTTCTTCCATACAGTCTGATTGATTGTTGGATACTACTCAGTATAATTTTTCATCTCAAAAATTTACATTTTATTTCGCTTTATAGCCTCTCTTTTCTTGTTCTACCCATGTTTTCCTTAATTTTAATGTTTGTAGTATATTTATAAGAGTTCTTTTAATGCATGTTCCTGCTAATTTTATCATCCTTATCATTTCTGGATCTGCTTCTTTTAATTGTTTTTACTCCTTGCTATGGATGACATTTTTTTCACTTATTTATATTCTAGTATGTTTTATTGTATGTTAGACATTGTAGATTTTATCTTCCTGATGGCTAGTTTTTGTTGTTTTCTCCTAAAGAATGTTAGGAATTTTTCCTGAAGAAAGTTAAGTTAGTTACAGTGTCATTTGATCTGTTGGGGCCAGTTTCTGGCTCTTTGAGGGCAGATATACAGCAGTTTTACTCCAGAACTTATTCACCTCTACTTTTAGAGGTAGAATGTTATGTCCCTGCCAATTTCCATGTGTGTTCAATAAGATGGAAAAAAATCAAACAATTTCTAGTCTTAGATTAGCACGAGGAATTGTTGGCTACCATGATATTTATTCTCTTCTTAAAAGTTATTTTTGCCATAGCATGCAATGATTGATATTTAGCTAATGACTCCAGAGAACTTCTAGTCAGGTATTTAGACCTCTTTATGTTGCTTTCTGCTCTCAGAGTCTCTCGCCTGACAATTTTAGAACTCTCATCTTCCCCAAATTCAGATATTCACCTCCTAATCTCAGTAAAACTATTGTTGTATGCTTAGATTCCCTGTCCCTATACTAAGGTCTTGAAATTACCTTGGGCAGGTGAAGAAAAGGCTGCTCTCATTTTTCTCTCCCCACTACCAAAGTCCTGAACTCCCCTTTTCCATGTCTCAAAATACTTTTTGCATAGTTAATGGTTGCTTATCATTTGAGGGTGACACTATCCTCTATTACTTATTTGTAGCCAGAAGCATGTTGTAGTGAGGCCTCTGAATTTTATTCAGACTACAAAGGAAACCAAATAATAAGTCAATAATTGCATTTTTTAAAAAAAATGTGAGCAACAATTGGTTTTTAAAGTTAGAAGTGTGGAAGTGATCTTAGTTCTGGTTTTAACATATGTAATTGGTTAATTTTTATTTCCACTTAGAAGTCAGGCATGTCAATCTTCACATTCTTCTAAACAGAACTTTTAATTTTTTGTCTTAGCCAAAGTGTTCATTCCTTGGTCTTTATACTGTTTTAGTAAGTGACACCAACATCCACTAAATTGCTCAATTCAAGAATTTAGAAGTCTTAAACTCCATGTCTTTCCTTTACATCTCACATTTAACTCATTAACAGTCCTCTCAATTTGATTTCTAAAATAAGCCTCCCATTTGTCCAGTCCTTATCATCCTCACTGACAACAACTTGGTCTATCATCTATCATCCAATTATTTTAATAATATTTATTATGATTTCATTTAGTTTTTTGATCTTTTATCCATTCTATATACAGAAGCAAGAAATGTCCTGTAGAATGTAATTGAATCATACCATTATTTTATTTAAGACTGTCAGTGGCTTCCTTTGTACTCAGAATATAAAATTCAGAGTCCTTACTACAACCTGTAAAGCCCCACAAGATCTAGCTGTTCTTATCAACATCAGTCCCCATCACTATCACCATGGTTCAAGTGTTCTGACCACCCAGGTCTCTCTATAGTTATCCATGCACCAGTTGTCACCTCAAGGCCTTTGCATGTGAATTTCCTTTCCCAAAGTGTATCTTTCCCTATTCTGATGGTTCATCTTTAAGTTGCAATTTTTGTGTCACTTTCTCCGAGATTTTAGGACCACTCCATCTAAAGAGTCTCCCTAAATCATTGTGGTTACTTGTTTCTTGCAAGAAATTATAATTTCCTTTTTTATAATTTGTAAATTAAAAATTTTAATTTCTCCTCTTCTTTGCCATTAAACTATAATCTCCATGAGGTCAGGAACTTGCCTATCAATCTTGCTTATTATTGCCCACCAAGTGTTTAGCTTTGTCATCCCCCAGCCTTCACCACAGAATTTAGAGAGGGGAGCCAAATAGAGATGGGTCACTTTTCTGAGTCAAGGAGGTAAGTACATAAGTCCTTAGAACCTGAGGTTACTAGAATTGATTAGTTAAAATAACTGACATTTTAGATCAATGTAAGAAGATAAATGAGTAAATTAATTGGTATATCTCATAAGACTCCATAAGGTATATTTATAGAAAACAGAGCTAGACACAGAATAACAAAAAAATGAGAGTTTTAGCACAGCATCTATCTTAGCACTCAACATATAATTGATGCATCAGCAGCCTTTAATTTATGGTGTTTCCCTTTCTTCTTGGAGAACATCAGCCTGATGACTCCATTTTGTTTCATCCAAAGGTCACCGGACTTCAGTTTGACGTTTCATTGTGACTGATCCTGGATTGCACAAAGCTGACTAAAATACGAAAAAAAGAACTTACTTCGCCTTGAACTGTGTTTCCCTTATTCGCTGAAAATGAAGGGCTGCCTAGTATCTGCAAGGCCCTGGCATCAATCCCCAGCTCCACAAGACAAAACAAAACGATACCATTCTCACTACTATTTGGCAGATATTATCACATTATATTTTACATCTAGAATTCAGGGTTGCAGGGAATTTCTAAAGGCTTTATAGAAACTGCCTCACACTTACACACTTTCATCCATCTCCCACACCACAGACATTACATGCCTGCTTAAGCAGTAGTCCATAGAAAGTGGGAGATTTCTGGTCTAAAAAGAAAAATTTCCTAGGAAGAGGTACTGTTTGGGATGAGCTTAGAAGAAGGGGGAGGGGGAAAAGGAGATGGTGAAAGTGAACATGATAGAAGTACATTATACATATTTATGAAAATGCATAATGAAACCCACTGAAAACTTAAAAAGGAGAAGGGAGGAGGTAGTTGGGTGAAGAAAGAATATAGATGGAGTGAATTTGATTAAGATGCATTATATGCTTATATGCAAATATCATAATAAACCCTTTGTACAATTCATTTATGCTAATTTAGTAAAGATCATCTTTCTTGTTTCTTCCCAGTCACAATATTTGTCAAACTGACATTAGTGTTACCTGTTATTTTAAAAACAGTTATTTTTGATCCTTCTAATTTCTTCCTGCTATTTCTTAGGAAAGTAGATAATTTACTTGAGATTCAAGAGATTCTAAACACCACTCTAGATTCTATAATTACAAATTATAAATTTGTAATCTTATGTAATTATCATATTAACCTTAAGAAATAGCTATTATTGATCACAATTTTACAGAACACAAAATAAAGTTCAGAGAAATTAAATAACTTGTAAATATTTGCACAGCTGTTAATTAATGGAGCTAGGATTAGACATAGCTCTTTTTCAAATTATTGAACAGGAAATTTTACTAATACCAGAAAATTATTAAGCAATCCCATCATGAGGCAATCTTGACATGTAAATGTGGTCTTTGTGTGATGGAATGTGTTGATCAGTGAATGTTCTACACTCTGTTTGGAGAGCACAAAGTTCTCCTAGCCATGAATATAACCTTTGGGGTTTGTTAGATAGAAGTTTTAATAGTTTATCTGTCTGCAGATTGTGTTTACGTGTGTCATCTTGGTTCATTTATTCTATTGCTTTTTCTTGCCTTTGGGCACAAAGACATGACAATACTCTTCATGATATTTTACTTTTTCTAAACTGTCAGAGCTTTCAGAATTTGATTCATAGATTTCCACACTGGGCAATACAGAAGAGAGGTGAGACTTGGCTCTTAAGTTTACTGAACAAATATTTATTGGGAATCTACCATATGTTTGGCACAATTCAAACTATAAAGAGTATTCATGTGAAATGAAGTACCAGAAGCACTGGAGCATGTTTTTTGGTTGTGAAAAGGGAAGAGACAAATAATAATTTCATAAAAAATAGTATATTAGAGGTAGCAAGTACCATAAAAATACATAAATTGAGCTATATAATAGTACTGGGAAAAGCTTACTAATGTAAAATTAGATAATCAGGACAGGTGAGTGTCTACATGAACAACTATATTGCTTTGTATTCATGGGTGCATAAATAAACTGATAATAGCTACATTAGGATTGAGTCCAAGTTCTGTATTTTTTTTCTCCTTTTCAATGAAGTTTGCTATCTGATGACATGAGTTTTCCATTTCAAAATTGTCTTGACTTGTTTAGTCCTTACAAATGATTTTCAGGATCATTTGCAGAGTTTCACCAGAATACATCTGTTAGAATTTTGAAATTGAATTTAGTGATTAATCCAGGAAAAATTGCTGTCTTTACTGAGTTTTTCATTAGAAAGTTTGTGTATCTCTTTATGTACAAAGGTCATCTTAAATATTTCAGTAATATCTATATTTTCTTCCTAAAAGTTTTATTTGTGTTATGTCATATTTATTCCTAGACATTTTAGAGTTTGTATTGGTAATTGGTAATTGTAAATATCTTTAAAAGTAATTTTCAAATTATTTGTACTGATATAGAGAAATAAGGGCAGTTGGTTTTATATATTTATCTTCTATACACCCAGCAAACTTGGGGAAATTCTTGTTGTAAGTTTGTCTAAAATTTTTCTTGTTCATAAGTCATCTTTTATTTATTTGTACATTTTCTATTTTTAAAAAATATTCTCGATTCAGAATTATTTATTATCTTTACAAATATTCAGTATTTGGTGTCATTGATATGAGATCTATCTTTTCCTGTAAGTTTGACACATTTACATTATTGTGGTTAGTAATATTTGGGTTTATTCTAGAGGCTGATATAATAGTTAACAGTTTAGCCCTCTTATGTTTCAACTTGTCTCTGTCACTCACTGGTTTTAGCTGTTGAACAAGTTACTCAATGCTATGATAGTGATGATATAGTATCGATTGGCTTGTTGGTAGGGAATAAATAAATTGATATATGTAAAACACTTAGAGAAGTACTCAGCACATATAGGTGGTACATGTTAGTTAATATTATTTATATTTTTCTTTTCTTTCTAGTTCATAGTAATTTCATTTCCTTTTCCCCTTTTCTACATTTTATTGGGTTTACTAAATTTCCTTTTTCCTTTCTATCCCAACCTACATACAAAACAAAGATTTCTATTTTTCTCTAGAAATAGTCAATAACCTCTCTGAATATAGTAAACTTAGAATGTTATAACTCTTATCATCCCTCCTGTCTTTATGTCATTTTGTCATGTAGTTTAGTCTTGACTAACTTTTGGCCGAATAAGTCATATATTTATTTTTAAACAGTGAGTACTTCTTTACCTAAGTACTTGCTTATTCTATTGTTGTTCCCCTTTTTGATAGTCCATGTTTTGATGCATTCACTTTCCTTCCTTGTGGAACACCTTTTGGTATTGCTCTCATAGTGTGTCCTTTAGTGATAGGTATTCTCAGCTTGTTTTTGTTTGAAAATATCTTGATTTTACCTACACTGAAATGATAGTTTAGCTGGGCAGAAAGTTCTATGTTGCAACCATGTTCTCTCAGCATTTTGAAATATCCCCTCACAAATTTATCCCCTTCTATTGCTATTATTTAGAAGCCCACTGTTAGTCTAATTCTTATTTCTTATTTATCTGCCTTTGCTCTCAGGTTATTTTTATTTTTGGTGTTGAGAAGTTTTATCATAATTGTGTCTAAATGTGAATTTATATCTTATTTATGGGTCCTTAGTATGCCTCTGAATCTGTCTTTTATCACTTTTAGGAAATTGACAATTATTTAATGTTTAAATAGTTCCCCTTTCTGGTGTTCACCTTAAACAACTAATAGATACATACTGTGTTTTAAAATTCTTATCCTTAATATTTCTTTTTGTATTTCCTCCCTTTTCTGTTATTGTTTTCTAGTTAATGTCTTCTTTTAGTTTGTACAAAAGAAAAACACTTGGTACTTAATTTGCTCATTTTTCAATGGCCAGATATGCCTTATCTTATAATAATATGAATAACCTGTGTGCCCAATTAGATTCTGAAATCTCAGAAGCAGTTTACTACATCTTATATATGTCTTTGGGGAATAGCGTTTTATAGCTTGGGTTTGATAGACTGTCTTGACTTGAAGTTTCACTGTGTCACCTACTGTCTTTGATATCTCAGGAACATTATGTACCTTCTCTACAGTATATGAAGAAACTAATTGTAACTACCTTAGAAAGTACTTGTGTGTCAATTATGCAGAGAAGGTCAGCTATTATACTATTTTCATGGATCAAAACTATTAAAATGACCTTGACTTCATAAGAATATGTGGGTTTGGATTGAACTTTGTAGAGAACAAATTTGTGTAAGATTGAATAGGAAGAAGAATATAATGAGAGAATAAATGAGCTCTTTAGGCAGAGGAAATAGCTTGTGCACAGTGCAGGAGTTGTGAAGTACAGAGTACATTTCGGAAATGGGGGGGCTGGTGCCTGCAGTGTCCCCTCCACCCTGATCCTCTCAGCACTCCCATGCCAGTATCTAACACCCATTCCCTACTACAGGCACTTTCCCTTCTCCACTTGATGACTTTTCCTCGACCTGGATACTCAGCTCCTGGGATTCATGGTCCTGGGAGCAGCCCCCAGCCAATGATGGATGGTGCTGGATGATAAATACTCAAGCTTTCTACTTTTCAAATGTGAAAACCCTGAGTTGCATTCTAGTCTCTTCTCTTAAGTTCCCAGTGGAACTGAATACCAGTTACCTTTTAAGATTGTTTGCTTCATAACTTAGCCTAGTAAGCGTCTTTGCACCTTGGTCCTACTTTACTACCCTACTTCTCATTCTTCCTTAAATAAACTGCCTAGTCTCAATTTTTATTATTATTTTTGTTGTTTAGGTACCAGAGATTGAACTCAGGGCTCTAAATTTGCTAGACAAGTGCTGTGCCACTTGAGCTATGCCTTGGTCCTTTTGCTTTTGATTTTGTTTTTCAGATAGGGACTATGAACTTCCTACCTCCATCTCCCCAGCAGCTGGGATTGCAGGTGTGAACCATCCGGCCCTGAATTTTTTAGAGGAATTTTGACTAAGACAAGAAACAAGAGTGAATCTTGCACAGTTAGAATATTTGGAGGGGTAGAATATGACAGTATGTCAGAGGAGAAAATCAATGGAAATGTGTTAGGAAAGCAAGTTTCTGAACATTTCAGGAAGACGACCAAAGAAAGATTGTTGATACTTCAAGTACTCCATTACCATAGCCTTCCCAAGGCCATGTTACCATTGAGCAGTGAGTATGAATGTTCACTCTGCTCTGTTTCTCCCTCTGATACTTAGATCTTCCTATAACATTTTACAAATATTCACATTTTACAGGATGAGTGTATTTCCAAAGTAGTTCTTGACTAAATTAACCTCCTCTTAGGGCCATTTTAGGTAGTATGTGGAAAGGGTCCTGAGTGGATTTTTCTAGTCCCTGGACAAAAAGAGTGTTTCTTTAATGGTATCTATCCATTACTATTTGTATCCTCAAAATATTTTTTAAGTAAATGAAAGCTTATTTTCTTTCCTATTCCTTCACACAATTTGGTTTTCAAGAATGTAGAAAATGGAAGATGAAAATTTTTCCCTTTTCTCCTATTTTTCAGTGTTCTGAAATACACCTGTTACTTTTAAATGGAAATAAAAATTTAAATAGAATGTTCAGGTACTAGATGATTGGATTTTCTTAATTTTATGTCTAGGTGTCTCTAGATAATTATCTCTTTTGTTTTTCCATTGCTTTATGTCCACCTTCTGATAAGCTGCAAAAACAATTTGAAAGACATTCACTCTGTTTTCGGCTTCTGAAGTGTAAATGCCTCAATTATTTGAAATTGTCTGAGGTTTCCTTCTGAAGGGCTAGCAGAACATTACAATTCTACCTATGAAAACCTCTCACAGGCCCCAAACAATGTTATGATTTAATGAGATGCATTTTAACCAATATGACAGCAACTTGGTAGGCATTAAAGAACAAAACTTTTGATAAAGATTCAAAGTTTCTCTAAGGTCTATTAATATGTTTTTTTTTTGGATAAAGCCAATTGTGAGGTGGGTGTTGTTTGTTGTGAGAATTATGTGCTTTACCTCAGATTTATAAATGAGTTTTTTCAGCTTGAAGGAAGATAAAAAATTTCCCCTTTCACATTGACTTCCTAGTTAGAAGAAATACGGAACTTTCAAAGTAGAGGGTAAGTCACATGCCTTCCTGGGACCCTTACCCTTGGACTATTCTATGAGACAACAGATTTGTTTATCAATGGTTATAGTAAGGTATAATGTGTCATTATGCGTCTAACTATATACACTAATGGTTAGAAGGGCTATTACATGTAAGAATAAGTAGTCACGTCTTCAATAGAAGCAGAGACAGAAGAGGAGTCAGACTTTCTTCTTTTATAAGAAGCCTGTCGTGGAAGGCACCCATGCTCACTACGATACCACCGATGCCACATGGCAAGAAACTGTTGCACGAGAAGCATCTTATGCTCTTAATGACCTAAGTACCTTCACCAGACTCCATCTCCAAAAGGTTCCACAACCTCCCAACAGTGCTACCCTGGGTGTACCAAGCCTTTAATCACAATGAACCCTTAGGGGACACTCAGACCACATCCAAATCATAGTAAGCTGGTAGCCGTTGCTGTCCACACTCTTATTACTTGATATTCAAAATTAAGGGAGAAAATAAACATAGGTTCACTAAATATCTGAACTTACTTTTGTAACTTTTCATCATACATCAACTCTGTTCAATAATGAGGATGGTTTTAATTTGCAGAAGTATTAATCTGGGAAGATTATGCATCCTAATAATCATAGAATATCTGGGTTTCAAGGAATACCAGATATCTAGTTCAAATATCCAGCTCTTTGAAGAAAAAATTTAGAGACAGTTGTATTTGATCCAAATTGCTTTCCCTGTTATGGGAAATCAGGAACCATTGTCTGGAAAATGTAAGTATTTACCAATAGTGCACACCGAGGCTGGTTTGGGTGACCCATTTCTGTTAATTATTACCCTTATGACACCGCTATCTCTAGTCTCATCTATAAATTTCATGGTGCTGAATCAAAGGTCATTTTAGTCCTTATTTTACTGGATTTAGTCATCTTGTTCTCTGCTCTCTTGACTTCTATGGTAACCACACTCTTGATTCACTTTGAAACTGTTCAATGATTTCTTTCACTTCATTTATAAACCTTTGCTTAATTTTCATCTCTTGGATGTTACTCTTTTTAGACGTCATGGTTCTGTTCTTTTTATATTTCTCTATGTAATACTCCTATACCATTAGAAAGTACTAAATATTTATTTTTACCAATGTATTTGATCAATATATTAGACTAACTGTCTAATAAACAAATAAATGTTTCCATGTGTTTTTAAAGTTTTTGCATTCATACACTAATAACTCAAAAATCTATGTCTTCTTGATGATCTGGGCTCATGCAAGACCTCCAGTTATATCTTGCCTGGTCATTTACAACTCAATATGCAAAATGAACTCTTTTTCACTATTCTCTATCTCAACTGTGAGACCTAGCTATTCTTTAGTTAGAAAGAAACTGCCCTTTTTATTCTGTTCCCTTATCAACCCCAAGCCTATGTATTATAAAATTCTGGCAATGTTTTCCTCAAAGAAGATCTTTTTTTTGTTTTGCCTTCCATCCCTATCATTACCACTCTTGATTAGACTTTCATCATTTCTCTTTTTACAAATTTCAAGAGTCTCCTCAAGAGTTCATTCTTACTTTTAGATATACAGATGGTATATGCGGATACCATCTTAGTATCTAAACTGTAAATCTGGTTCCATTATTCTTTTGTTTTGTTATTTTCAGTAGCTTTCCATTATCTAGCAGTTAAAATCCTACAAGCCATCTCTATGGTCATCTTGATCTTTATCTTGCTGTTCTCTTTGCCTCCATGCTTCATTTGCTTCATTTGCTCAGAATTTCTTATATCCCTCATCTGGAAACCATGCCACTCTGCTGCTTTCATATATGTATTGCTATAATGCCTCTTTTCTCTTTTCTTGATCTGCCTACTCTTACTCAGTTTTTATTAATGAGCCCTGGAAACTTTCTATAAATACCCCCATAAAGACTTTAATGATTTCCTAGTTGGATGATGTGGTTTTGTATACTTAGAGTTTTTATCACTTTATTTATGTCATTATCTTATAATTACTTTGTTACATATCTCTCTTTTTATAATATAGGAATCTTTAAGTATGGATATGTATTCTTTTTAATACTATTTCTTTTCATTTCTATTTCCAGGACTTATACTAATGCTTGAAACACAGCAGACTCTCAGTAAATATCTATAGGATGAACAATAGTGAGAGAAGAAGATTTGTTAACATTTGTGTTATAAATCCTCAAGACTGTAAGCTAGCTGCCCTGGAAATAGGTAGTATACCCTGGGAACTTCTTGCTAGTTTGATCTGTGGTCTCTCAGATTTATACGCAGTGGGGTGCAAGGGTTGTTGAGGGAGAGAAGCCCTTGGTATTCTGATTTGCCCTGGCACAACCAGAGTTCTGTCAGTTCAACTGCATAAATATTTCTGAAATGTAGGACTGGAGGTGTGGCTCAAGCAGTAGAGCATCTGCTTTGCAAGTCTGAAGCTCTGAGTTTAAAGTCCAGTCACCAAAATAAAAAATAATTTTTTGAAAAACATTTACTACTTTTTATTTCACTCTATACATTGTTTAGATGTCTAAGCAATCTCTCCCTAACTGCCTTCTTTGCCTTAAGTCTCTTCCAGTCCATTTCCCACATATAATCTAACCACAGTGATTTTTCCTAGATGTTAAAATTTCTTACTGGTAAGAAACAGTACAGTGTTTGTTGTTTTTCAAGTGTTCAATGAAGAACTTGGGTTTCATGACCTTCTGGCCTTTCTTCCTTCAACAATCTGTCTGAATTTCTGGGTTCCTATAAGAATGAAGGTTATTCTCAAAACAAATCACCAACAGGAGAAATTTGGTGAAGGATAAGCTAAGGTCAACAACCTCATCTCTGCTTCTGGAAGAAGGGAAGTCCACTCTCTATATCAAAGTGAGTGGGCGTCTCTAAGTCACTGGCAACGATCTGACATGTCAGAAATAGTTTCTGAAACCACCATGGAATTTAGATCTGGTTCCATGGCAGAAGTGTGGGCTCAGGAAGACAGGTTTTTAAATGCTGTTGTCAGGCATTTTATCTTGTAGTGAAGTATAGGGGTGACATTTAATAGTGATTCAGCAAGGCTGCCTTAATTTTGGACCTGAAAGTAAGCTTGTAACCCTTCAGAGAAAGACAGACAGGGAGGAAGTACTACCAACTCAAATGAGTCTTGTTTTATTTATAAATACTGTGTTGGATTAATTTAAATTGGCCATGTTTAATTTGAGGCCTAAAATAGATCAGACAACCTTCTTAGATCCCTCATATTAGTCAAAAGAGACCAAAAAAGACCAAAAAATATATTGGAAAATATACCCTTTCCTTTCTTGCAAATGAGTCAAAGATTCAGGGATCTGACCTTAAGAAACCTGCTTTTTCTCGTCTTTCTCCTATAGAGAAATAAAGATAGTTTGACCAGTTATTTCTCATGAGTGACACTGGTCATAAGAAGATCCACACTAGGAAGTGGATTACTAAGTCTGGATGAACCACTACCACTTGTGTGTAAACTGAGGACCCCAAGCTCCATGACCTCTTGTCCTCTGAGGTCAGGAGGTCTGTGAGCAGAGGAACATCACTAAATAAGTTCTAATGAGGCAAGCTTTGTGACTGATCAAACCATACACAAACTTTCTCCTTAGTTCATACTTAATGCTGTGTCAGTACTAGTCACTGTGACAGACAAATATGTTATTTCTGGCGTACTATATTTTGGTGAATGTAGTTTCATCACAGGAAAACTGGACTCTGTAGTTAACAATAATTTATTGTATATTTAATAATAGCTAAAAGAAAGGACTTTGAATGTTCCCAACACAAAGAAATGATAAACGTTTGAGGTGATGGGTATGTCAATCATCTTGATTTGATCATTGAATATTGTATGTGTGTCAACATATCACACTGTTTCCTGCAAATCCGTACTTATATGTCAAACATAAAAATTAAAATGAGAAAGAAAACAAGACTCACAGTGATAAGAACCTGGAGTGTCTGTGAAGTTGGATGACTTTGAAAAAAATCACTTAAAATATTCAAGCCTCAATTTCTTTATCTTTAAAAAGAGGATGATCTGAATAAGGCACAGAGGTAGGGACAGTATGTCACATGGGTTTGTATTTTTAGGTTTAGTTAACAGACTCTGCCCTCCAGTTCACATAGTATAAATGTACACACACACACACACACAAGCTTTCTGGTTATGCACAGGCCTCACTTACATTTTCACTAAGACTAACTTGCACTTCACTGCCATGAAAGTGACAACTGATAGAGTTATGTGGGAGAAAGAACTAAGATTTACTATCTAGAATATCCACTAGAAGCTGGACAAAAGTTCAGATATTTGAGATGCCTTTTATTAAATCCTCAAACCAGTGTTCTGAAGCAGGCATCTGGAGGAAAGAAAGGCTTAAAGTTCAGATCCTGATAGGAATCAAGTTTTAGTCTTACGGAATTGACACAAGTGGGGGAGCACAGGGAGAAGGAATGTGGATTTTGTAGGTCTGCATGGTTTCATGGGCAGCATTTGTCTCAGTTTTTAGAAGAGGTTATAGGCAAGGCAGCTATGCAGAATTGGGCAGGTGTTTCCCAGTACAATGGGTGCTAGGATTTCATGAGGCCATGAGTAGGGGGCTGAAACCCAACTGGTGCTCCACTCTCCAAGCTGTATGGACTGGTGGGAACTGAAGGAGGGATCACACCTTTGTAATGCACATAAAGTCACCATTTATTGGCCAAATTGTCCATCTTCCAAGCTTCATTTTCTTTTGCAAATGTTTACAAAGAAACCATGTTGCTGACTTGACACTCCTTTGTGGCTTTGAGGAGTGTGAGAAATAGGAATAAATCTATTTAAAATTGGACTTTTATGTACAGAGAAGTGTATTACATGGACAAATGTACATTATTTGTGTTAATGACATAAATTTTAGATTTTAGAGTTTAACATTTTTATTTTAGTATAAAATGCTGCAGAACAATATGGTAACCACTAGCAGTATGCAGTCATTTCAGCTTAAATGTTTAAAAATAAATAATTCAATTCCTCAGTTATACTCACCGTATTTAAGTGCTTCATAATTATAGAATATTTCAGTCATTGAAGAAAGTTCTACTGAACATCAACTTTTACTAGCCTCTGCATGGTTCCTTGGGCTACACTGAATTATACAGGTCACTATAATTGTATTTTTACAAGTAGATGACTCCTTACTAAACCTAAGTAGTGTACAAATACATTTATGCATTTTAATACAGTTTCCAAATTTTCTAACTCACACTTATTTTCCCCTTAGCCTTATCCCAGTTTCCCTCCCCAGGGGCATCTCATGTTACCAGTCCTTTTATGAATTCTTCCTGACATTCACAAGAACAGATACAGCACACCAATGTGTATCCTTCAAATTTCCTCTTTATCATTCAGATGACAGTGTAGTTCACAAGAAGTTCCACACAGTGACTTATTTTTCTCTCACAATATATCTTGAGCATCAATTCATGTTAGTATATAGAGCACTTTCTCATTTAAGATTGTATAGTATCCCATCATGTGGATATAGAGTGAGTGTTTCTTTTAATGTTGGTCTTTTAATAAATGGTCTACAAAGACTATACACGTGTCATTTCACACTCGTAGAATTATATTTATAGTACACATTTCTGAAGTTTGGAATTGCTATATGTAGGTGATATAGTTTTTTTATCTATGTAGATATAGTCAAATTCCCCTAATAATAGTCATACCAATAGACATATTGGCTCCCATTGTGCCCGTGTCTCTTTATTATTAACCAGCAGGGCATATTACCCTCTTCCCCAATCTTCTAGGTGGATAAGGGTTGTCAATACTAGTCTCTTATTTCAAGTGAGACTGACAACTTTTCATGTATTTAACAATCATTTGATTAATTACTTGTCTGCACTAAGGAATATTTCTTTATATTTAAAGCCCTTTAGCTGGCATATATATGACTCATGTTGACTCTTCTGGGTCAATATTCACTTGAACATGATGTGCCATATCAATATTTAACTTCAAATCTTTTTTAATTTTAGAAATGTTTTCTTGAATTTTACTCTTATAAATTTGTGTGGTTTATGCCTGTATTTCTTTCTGCAGATACTAATTATGTATACATTTAATCCCCTGCATTTATCCTCCCTGTTATTTTCCCCCATATTAAAAAATGATTTCCTCTGATTTTATTTTCTCACATCAATTAGCTACCTCCATTTTTATGTTTTTTTTTCTTTTTTATAGTTTTATTTACTATTTTTTTGGAATTTTTTATATTATTATTGCACTGGGGGTACACTGTGATATTTACAAATGTTCTTACAACATATCGTAGTTCAATTTACCCCTGAACATTGTCCTTTATCCTCCCTCCCCCATGCCTGGAATAGTTTCAACATGTCTCATTTTTCCATTTTTAATATAATCTATTCTCTGTTTGTTTCTTCCCATTTTGTCTTCAAAATTATATTTGTTTTTTATGAGTTCTTCAGCTTATGTTTTGTCTCCCTAGTGTCAACATTTCATCCTTGAACATTGACATTTCTGCTTTGTCTCCTTTTTCACAAGGCTAATGTATGTACTAATTTTGGGGTGGGTATCCATGATAGGACATTTTGTTGCAATTTTATAGCGTTGGTGTCTCTTCTTTTTTTGTTTTATGTATTTCTTTCTGTATTTCTTTTCTTTCAGAATTTTTGTACAGAACTGTGCTGGCCTTTTTTGTCCCATATTCATATTTGAAGGTAGTAATCTTTTCCTGGACCAGGTACTGAAAGAAAATTTGTGTGGTGGAGGAGCTAGTCCAGTCTTCCTGGCTAAGTGAACTTGTCTAATGGTCCTGGGTCCATAAGGAATCCATGCAGCATTTACTTCTCCCCAGTCATGAATCGTTTACAGTGGAAGGTCTTTTCTGGTTTGTTGCTACAGAGACAGACAGCTTCTTGAAAACATAACTGTCTGTGTGATTATATTTTTTAGCTCCACCTTTTTTTTTTACCAGTTACCCAAGTATGTGTATTACTGTTCTGTTGTTAAAAAACAACGGGCTTAGCAATTCTGACTCAGTTTATTTTCCTCTTTCAAGAAACTATCTTCCTTGTTTTTCCCCTTTAGACTGACTGCTATGAGTTGCTCTGTCTGATTCTTTCTGCTTGTGTCCCTGTTGAGTGACAATTGTCTGAGCATTCTCTAGTCCTGTTCTGCAGTTTGATACTTTGCTTTCCATTTTGAGCTTTCATTTTGAGTGTTGATCTTATTCTTAGGAAGAGAAGAGGGAAATTCCCACCTTTTACTGGCATGTTAAATTAAGGAATTTTTGCATTACTCTTGGAATATTTTTAACTTTGTTTTCTAAAAATTAAGGTATAGTTTTTGATATTTCAGCATTTACTGATGACTTTATTTTCAATCAAAGCCAAGAATTCCAGTTGCTTGACAGACACATCCTCACAGAAATTCTACCAATATCTCAAATGTACAATCTTTAAAAATAAGCTTATTATCTTTTTGAACTTACTTTTAGTAGTCTTCAAACACAATCACTCTACATACATATAGGGACCAATTTTTGTAATAATTGAATCATTTGTTGAACCCCACTTTGTTTATGGTAGGTATTTATGACACTATTGGTGTCTCTGCCTTGAACATTTAAGGTTTTAAGGACTCTCCTACTGTAACTCCACATTAAGAATTATCTAAAAACCCATAGACGTCTCACTTGAGGATCTAGAGCCCAGCACCTACACAAGGGTTCTTCTGGCCCACAGCACTGCTTCTCCGCATCTCTTGTCCTATTATCTGAAAAGGAGAATCGACTGGTCAAGTGCCATGAGAATTGGTGGATTGTGCCCTTGCCAGCACTGACTTTGAATGTCTCTGCAATACAGGAAGAATATGAATAGTGAAAGTTCTTAAGAAGGAAAATAGGTTATGTTAATTTGTCACACACATTCTTCCTCTCAGTATGAATGAAATAAGCCAACTACCACTTTCTAGTAGTGCTGACTATTTTATTTTACTTCTTATCATTCACAATTTGTGGATCAGGAGGTACTCATAAATTGGCATATTATCACTGTTGTAATATTAAGTAATTTATAGAACTCTGAAATAGACATTTTTACAGGTCTAACTGTGACACAGCAGAGCCAATTATTAATATTAACAATGAGACAGAGGTTGGTATTTAAAAAATTTTATTTTTAGAAAAATATTTTATAAGAATAAGTTATATTGTTTCAAAATTAATGAAAATATTTAGTTTTGATATAAAAATTATAGCTTGTGTTACACCTTATAAATTTGTTTATTTTGAATATTTTTAGAAGAAAAATATTTTGAAAGCATAGATGAAAAACCCTTCCCTTATTTATATTGATTTTCATGTTCCATTTTAACAAAAAAGATTCAAATCTTTTGCAAAATTTTGCAAATCATGTATGTGCTTACATTTTTGGGGGTTTTTCTTTTTTGTATTTTTTTATTGTGCTGGGTGGGGGTACATTGTGGCATTTTTAAAAGTTCTTACAATGTATCAAATATATCATAATTGAATTCAACCCCTCCACTGCTCTCCTTTATCCCTGTCTGCCCCCATTCCAGGAATGGTATCAACAGAACCATTTTTGCATTTACAAACATGTGTACATATTTTGTATTGTATTCACCCTCCTATCCTCTTTCCCCATCACCTCCCCTCCCACTGGTACCAACACCAGCCCTGTTCTGCCTCTTGTTCTCTGATTCTGTAGAAGAAAAAAGAAAAGAAATAAGACATTTTTTGCTTAGTTGAGATAAACACAGGAAATTTTCTTGTGATATTTCCATGTTTGTACATATTATAACCCCAAATTGTTCATCTCCTCCATTTTTCTTCATTTTATCTTAGTCCCTTTCTTATGGTGGTTTCAGCTTGTTTAAGAATTCTTTATTCATTCTTGTATAGAGTACATCAACCATATTCAAGTTCTTAGTTTCTTTCACCTTACCCCTCTCGTATGTGACCTCCCCTTAGTGTGACCAGTGTTTCATAATATTGCTGTATTTGTATTAGGTCTATATAACACATATGAGGGAGAGGATGGCCTTTTGACCCTGGCAGACTTCACTTAAGATGATGTTCTCCAGTTCCACAATTTACCGGCAAATGACAAAATTTCATTCTTTGTGGCTGAGTAAATTCCATTATATATAAATACATTTTCTTAATCCATTCATCAGTAGTGGGACATCTTGGCTGTTTCCACAGTTAGCTATTGTGAACAGGGCTGCAATAAACATGGATGTTGTGCTTTCACTTATAATTCTTTAGATCATTGATGTCAGTAGAACAAAAATTATATAAAACATCTTGATCGAGCAACATAATATGGTCTTATTGTAAAATGTCAGGAAAGTAAATTTATTAAAAAATATGTACTAGCTTCATAATTTATGCATATTTTTGCCTAATACTCATCCAAACATTAGTGATCTAGGAACAAAACCTCAACTATGTTTGATAATAAGTAAATTTAGGATTTTTTTTTGTTGTTTTGCTGATCTTCAGGTCCGTCTAAATGTAACTGTCGTATATTTTTGATTTTTGTCATTTAAAGATATATTATAAGATAAGAGTGTGCAACATGTATTGTTACCATTTGAGAGTCCATTTATAACTTTTATGCCTTTGGACACATGACGTCTGAACTCTTGTCAATAGCCTTGCCCCTGAAGGAACCCTTTGCCCATTTTCTACCTTCTCAGCTTCCTCCTTAGAGTCTCTTACAAGCTTCCTTTCCATTTCCATTCACCTCTGTTCACTGAATTCCCCTCTTTAAAGGGCCTATAATTCCAGTGGGGTATCATGCTTTATTAATATTTGAAATCCTTTTACTGCCTTGCACATAACAAATAATTGTAAGTTGAACTGAAGTGAGTTAAAAGAAAAAGCAAATGCAAGAGAGAAGGGGGTGTCTGTCAAGAGAAATCAGTCAGCCAGTGTCAGGGAGAGGAGTGATTGTGGCTAGGAGGTCATGCGAATGCTATTACCTCTGTGAAAATTGCCTCAGCCACCACCCACCATAATTTCCTGTCATATAAAGTAGCAGAGTCACATTCTACTTAATGACATAAAACCAGAACAAATTTAGCTATCCAGGAAGTCTTATTTGTTATAGATCCCTTCAGGAAAGATTTGGAGAGAATTCTCATCCTTAGGTATTTCTGTTCACAACTGAAAATCTAATCAATGTCTTTCTTCCTGGTTATAAGATCACTCAAATGATTGTTTTAAGGCTGTATGGGGCTCTACTTTCACAATATGACCCAGCTTTCCTTCCTAAATTTCTATCATTAAATGAAATAAATGCATTGGGAAAAGCCAGAGGAATCTTGAGAAAATAGGGCAGTTGTTATTTCCATGGATAGGAAGACAAAATACTGGTTGGCTAGAGAGTAGAGTTTTGAAAAATCCTTTTGTGAGTGATTCTGTTTCCTGCTGAATGTATATTAGAAATATTAGTTTGGAAACTGCCGTGTGGGAAAAAAACACTCTGAAACTATTACAGTTTGTTTCATTTCTCAAAAGATACAAAGGAATGTCATTTTTCCATCTGTTCAGACAGCCATGTATTATTTCTTTTATTATTTTCCACATTCCATGACTGAAGTTCAAAGATTAACTCAATGCTTTAAAATATCACAGGTTAAGGCTGATGAAAAATTGCTATCAAATCTTTAAGAAAAGTATCCTTTGAATATAATATTTTAGGAGAATAAAAAATAAAAACCAAAGAGTCATTTTTTAAATATAACATATGACTAACTATTCTTATTAATAGATGGCAAAAATATTCATTTTAACTTTTAAATTTGTATCTGGAAAGTCCATATTATTCAAAAGATGGAAAAGTAAGTTTGATGAAATTATTTCTTACTTCATTTGCTGCTTTGCATAGCATTTAATTTTCTAATGTGTTTAAAGATTTATTTTTAAATAACCTGGAGCAGAAATGTTGCTAAGAGGAATCAAGTAAGAATTGACACTTGCCAAGTAACTATAAGTATATAACTTAATTAGATGCTGTTTGAAAAGGCCAAGATTTAGATAGGACGATCCAGCTTTAAGGTCAGTGCAGACAAAAGTTAGCCAGACTTTATCTCAAAGAACAGGTATACAGACCTGTAATTCCAGCTATCTGAAAGTCATAGGTAGGAGGATCACAGTCCAAGGTTGAACAGGTCAAAAAGTTCAAGACCATGTGTGAAAAAATAACTAAGGTAAAAAGGCTGGGGATAGTTCAAGTGGTAGAGTGCTTGCCAGGAAGCTGGAGCCCCTGAATTCAAACCCCAGTACTGCCACAAACAAAACAACCAAAGCTCCTTTATGTGTTTGACCAAAAACCAAATATCTAAATTATCAGACAAAGCCTGTGTCAAACAATCGGGATCTGTAAGTCCTTAAAATATTAAAGAGATGGCAATTAGACAAAAGTTAGTGCCTATTTATTCAACAGATGAATCACAATGTCTTGTTGCAGTTGAAAATTCCACTTAATTTATCCAATTCATTCACACATATTTATTGTGTACCGACTATGTGATATGCATTGCTACAGAGACTGGATATTTAGCTGTGAATTAAAGAATCAAAATTCCTGCATAAAAATTCTCTTTCAGTGGATGGGGCAAGCAGCAATTCTTGTGCCCTTACTTTGTGATCCTGCTTAGTGGGCATAAAGAGTCTGCATCAGCAAGATGGGGTTAGAGAAAGCAACCTTCAAATAATAGAGCCATTACTATTTTTAAAAAAGGTTGCTGTTGTCCCCCTGATTCACTAATCTACCACCCAAATATGGCAACTCAGGAAGTTTATTAGTTTCCATCTTATTGTGTTTTAAAATCTTCCATGACCCGACTTTTCTGTACCTTGATCACTCAAAAAATGCAATTTATTGATTAAGGATTCATCTAGATAATGAGTAAGAACCCCCAAAATTCTTCTGGTCTAGTCTTCTGTTAAATCCTTTCTGAATGAAATGGAATAATTCAGTAGTCAATAAAGCGTACACCCCAAAGCAATATTGATGATTTGTTTTGATGATTCAAAAGAATTAGAAGGGTGAAATATTTAGCAATGGTAGCCAACAAAGCATATGCAATTTGGTTAATAGTTAATAGGCATTTCAGCTGCTAGAATGACTGGTAAATTGGCATTTTAGGGCATTATAATACAAGTGCTTACATGAGCTTATTTGATTTCTTTTTATAGTGTCTGCTTATTATTTTCCTGTCAACCTATTTATATCCTAAAAGAAAAAACAAATATTTTTATTCCAGCTTCCAAGGTCAATATGAGTGTGGCTAGACTTGCTGAGTTGGTTCTGCTCATAAATTTATGGGAAAAGCCCAGTACATTTTCTCTAGCTGTACTTCTTTATTGTGCATGACTGGAAAGATTCACTCTTATCTTTGAAGCATTCATCTTCAGAGAAAATGAACCACTGACTGATTCTCTTGCTGAGTGCTGTTGACTGCTCTGAAGCTGACCTCAGGGTTAGCAATGCATTCTACAGTGAATGAATCACTGCATGGGCAAGAGTTATGCAACCATGAAATCTGTGGTGGCTTCCCTGGCCATCTCTACCAACTAGAAATACCAGAGACTACTATGCTGACTTCACTCCTCATACCCAAATAAGGAGAGGTAGGTCAACTCCAAGCTGGACAGGGCTTCTGTGTGTGTTATGCAAAGCAGGTGGGGAAGGTCATGCAGGAACAGGTCTGCATTCAAATTTTCAAAGAGGAGGGTCATCTCTACTTCCCTAGCTCAGTAGCCTGTGCACTTTTCAAATACAGAAGGGGCAGAGCAGAACAAGATTTACCTCTCCATCTGAAAGACCTAGCAACATTTCCTTAGGATCTAAGATAAAAGCCTGGTGTGTTAATTTCTGTCACAAGTCCCATTTTTTTTTTCACATTTTTAAATAGTTTCCATTTAATTGATGGCAATAATTAGTAGAGGGCACTGAAGGGAAGGGCGTTTTGAAGCTTGGGGTGTTGTTCTTTCTTTTTTTTTTTATTCATATGTGCATACAATGTTTGGGTCATTTCTCCCCTCTTTTCCCCCCTTCCCTCCCCCCCACCCCCCACCCTCTCCCTTTCTCCCCAACCCCCTTGCTACCAGGCAGAAACTATTTTGCCCTTATCTCTAATTTTGTTGAAGAGAAAGTATAAGCAGTAATAGGAAGGAACAAGGGTTTTTGCTAGTTGAGATAAGGATAGCTATACAGGGAGTTGAACATGTCCCATTTTTTAAAGCCTTCTGGAATAAAAGATCAGGAAAAGCCCTGCCTTTTAAGTCAGTGCCATAGACCGTGAGGTCTCTGAGAACTGGCATTGTTATATTAATAATTGTATAATGGTGTTTGGCACTTAGTATGAGTTTAGCAAATATGTCATTTAATGAATAAATACCATGCAGTTGGTGCTGCCGTTTTAAATGAGCCCAGCTGGATTCAAGCTAAACGAATGTAGTTGGCTTCCCATTCACACTGCTTGCTGGTCCTGGTTTGGGATTTGTCTCAATCCTGACAACCATGGTGTTATTTGCAGGACAGTCTCTGCTGCAGAAAAACTTCCTAGCAGAGCCAGGCTGCTGTGTGCTGAGCTTGTCGTTCTGCATCTAGACAACTTGTACACTGGAGGACGGTGCTTCGTTTGCATGTTCAAGCTATAAAGACTATCCCCATCTCTAGACTTGTAAATACCTTAAAACGCATCGTATGGAATGGCCCCAAAGAATGTAGGACTGTTTCGTATTTGTTTGGGATTTTCAATACTCATTTTCCAAGACAAACAACATTTACAAATTCTTGGTCTCTGAAAATGCTCCCATTTCTAAGAAATGAGAAGTGTGTAGCACAGGTTGGGGGATAAGGTAAGAACTGCTTTCTAGTGCAAGAGTGCACGGAACAATTTTCATGTGGAGCCACGGAGTGCCTTTAGGTAGAAATTTCATTTCTGTGTCTGATATGTCAGCATAATTGGTTTACATATATTCATTTATATTTTAAAGGAAATTAATTCTTAGGCTAATATTAAATAGCAGAACAAGAACCAGAGATGGTTATAATTCTAATCATTTCAATATTGGGGAGGTAAACAGTTATATAGATTTGTTCTTTTACTTTCTCTCACTTACTGAGCATTTTTCTCTGCAGTATGTTGATCTGTTAATCCCATATTAGTCCGTGCACTTAATCTTTTCAACACAGCTTTGAGGTAGCTATTTAAATTTTCTCTGTTTGCAGATAAGAAAACTGAAGCACTTAGAAGTTAAGAATCCTGGAAATGGTTGTACGGTATGTAGTAATAATCCCATCCAGGCTATCAGATTCCAGAAGCCACATTCTTTTTTTTTTTTATTTTTTATTTTTCTTTTTAAAAAATTTTTTTTTATTATTCATATGTGCATACAATGTTTAGGTCATTTCTCCCCCCTTCCCCCACCCCCTCCCTTACCACCTACCCCACCCCCTCCCTCTCCTCCCCACCCCCTCGATACCCAGCAGAAACTATTTTGTCCTTATCTCTAATTTTGTTGAAGAGAGAGTAGAAGCAATAATAGGAAGGAACAAGGGTTTTTGCTAGTTGAAATAAGGATAGCTGTATGGGGAGTCAACTCACATTAATTTCTTGTGCGTGTGTGTTACCTTCTAAGTTAATTCTTCTTGATCTAACCTTTTCTCTAGTTCCTGGTCCCCTTCTATTGGCCTCAGTTGCTTTTAAGGTATCAGCTTTAGTTTCTCTGCGTTGAGGGCAACAAATGCTAGCTAATCTTTTAGGTGTCTTACCTATCCTCACCCCTCCCTTGTGTGCTCTTGCTTTTATCATGTGCTCATGTGTCACAGTCTTTTGGGTATATCCCCAAGAGTGGTATTGCTGATCAAATGGTAGATCAATGTCTAGCTTTTTAAGTAGCCTCCAAATCTTTTTTCAGAGTGGTTGTACTAGTTTACATTCCCACCAACAGTGTAAGAGGGTTCCTTTTTCCCCCCGCATCCTCGCCAACACCTGTTGTTGGTGGTGTTGCCAATGATGGCTATTCTAACAGGGGTGAGGTGGAATCTTAGTGTGGTTTTAATTTGCATTTCCTTTATTGCTAGAGATGGTGAGCATTTTTTCATGTGTTTTTTGGCCATTTGAATTTCTTCTTTTGAGAAAGTTCTGTTTAGTTCACTTGCCCATTTCTTTATTGGTTCATCAGTTTTGGGAGAATTTAGTTTTTTAAGTTCCCTGTATATTCTGGTTGTCAGTCCTTTGTCTGATGCGTAGCTGGCAAATATTTTCTCCCACTCTGTGGGTGGTTTCTTCAGTTTAGAGACCATTTCTTTTGTTGAGCCGAAGTTTTTTAATTTTATGAAGTCCCATTTATCTATGCTATCTCTTAGTTGCTGTCAGAAGCCACATTCTAACCAGACACTGTAGAAGCTCTTGGAGATGCAAAATCCTTTACCAGATATGTGATTTGGTAAATTTATGGCTTATATTTCCATTGTCCTATCCAAATCTTTTAAAGAGTAGTAGGTTTTTTTTTAATGGATTTTGTTTTTGATGTTATGTCTAAAGTTTTCTTTCAGAGGTTGCATTGTTTCAGGTGGCAAAATCAGGTCTATGGTCCATTGTAGTTAAAGGTGACAAGCACTCATTGGGGTTTAATTTATGGATACCCACATTTAATCATCATTTATTGGGAAGACTGTTCATTTCTACTGAATTGCCTTTTCCCCTTGGCGCAAAATTTTTGTCTATGTATATGAATGACCATATCTCTACACTAAGTTCTATTTCATTGATTGATTTGGCCATTTTGATGGTAGTGCCACACTGTCTTTTAAAAAAAAATTTAAAGCTAGGCACCAATGGCTCATGCCTATAATCCCAGCTACTCAGGAGGCAGAGATCAGGAGGATCACAGGTCCAAGTCAGCTCCGGGCAAATAGTTTGTGAGACCCTATCTTGAAAAAACCCATCATAAAAAAGTGCAGGTGATCTGGCTCAAGTGGTAAGAGAACCTGCCTTGCAAGTGTGAAGCCCTGAATTCAAACCCAAGTGTTGCCAAAAAAAAAAAAAAAAAATTAAAATAATAGATCTTGGAATCAGAATATTTGTCTTTCAACTTTGTTTTTCTTCAAACTGTTCTAGATTTTTTTACATTTCCATCTTAATATAATAATTAGCTTATCAATTTCTACAGTGATGACTGCAAGGATTTCATTTAATCTCTAGGTACTTGAGGAAATTTGACATTTAATGATATTAAATGAAGAGGAAATAATGTTGTATGAATAAGATACACCTCTTAGGCCTTTTAAATTTTTCTCTTGCTGATGTTTTTCCATTTTCAATATATGGGTAGGTCTTGAATATTTTTCATCAAGTTTACCTCTAAGTGTTTCATATATTTGATGCAGTTGTAAATGGTTTTATTTTTTAATGTGAATATTTAATAGTTCATTGCTAGCATATGAAATGTAGTTGATTTTATATTGTTCTTTAGCTCTCTTAAAAATTCACTGATCAGTTATACCAGCTTTTTGCAGATTCTATGAAGATAGTCATGTAACCAAAAGTGGTTATCTTTCTTCATTTCCAATCTGGGAATCTTTCATCCTTTCATTTTTTTTGTGCTTGCCTTATTGCAAGAGTTAAAATATATCAATTGACTAGAATGTTGAATTTTTATTTTTATCAAATGCAGACATCATATCTTGTTCTTGATCTTAGGGGAAAGGATTCCAGCATACTCCATAAATTACTATGTTAGGTTTATTTTTATCATAGATGCCTACCCTTTATCAGGTTGAGAAAATTAATCTCAAGGAACTTCGGAATTCATCTAGATTTTTGAATTTACTAGTATAAAGTTGTCCATAATATTTCATTAATATCTTTCTGCAGACCCTATAGTGAGTCTATCTTCTTATTTTTGATATTGTAAATCTGTGTCTTTTCGTTTTACTTGTGGCTATTCTGGCTAACGTTTAGATTTATGAATTTTTAAAAGAAACAGCATTTGGTTTCATGGAATTCTTCTAGTGTTTTTCTACATTCTATTTCACTGACTTATACTCAAATCTTTATTGTTTCCTTTTTATAATTACTTTGGGTTCAATTCAATTTTTCCCCAGTATCTTAAGGTTAAAAACTGAGGTAATGTACTTGAGACTTTTCTTCTTCACTAACATAGATGTTTAGTGTGTGAATTTTCCTGTAAGTACTAAGTTTAGCAACATCTCAAAGACCTTTATATGTTTTTCTTGTATTTTCATTCATTGAAAATATTTCATATTTTTCATTTTGGTTTCTTCTTTAACTAATGAGTTATTTAGAAGTATTATTAAGTATCCACATATTTGGGGATTATGTAGAACTTATTTCTAAGTTTAACTTCACTGTTGTCAGCATAATTCATATCGCTGTAAGCATTTTATATCTATTGAAAAATTTTACATCCTCAAATATGTCTGTTTTGAAAAATGTTTCATATATTCTTGAAAAGAATATGTATTCTATCCTATTTTGAAGTATAGTAGTCTATAAATGTCAATTAGATACAGTTGGGCATTATAAATACAGCTGAGTGTTTTCGAGGTTTCTGTGTCTTTACCTTTTTCTACTTGTTCTACCAATTATTGAGAGAAGGGTACTGAGATATCCAATAACAATTGTAGGTTGCAATAATTGTAGGTTAATCTATTTCTCCTTGCATTTCTATCAAATTTTGCTTCACTATTTTGAAGTTCTGCTATAAGGTACATACATGATTAGGATTCTTACAGCCTCCTGATGAGGTGATCTCCTGATCATTATGAAACAACTGTTATTCCTGGCAATACTCTTTGCTCTTATATATACTTTGCATGATATTGACACTTCAGTTTTTTTGAGTTGCAGTAAGCATGGTGTGTGTGTGTGTGTGTGTGTGTGTGTGTATGTGTGTGTATACACACATATTTTATGGCATATATATATATAAGCATATATATATAAATGTTTCCATTCTATTATAGTTAACTTCTTTGTATTATTATTATTATTGTTGTGGTTATTATTATTATCATTAGGGCCTCAGGCATGGAAGGCAAGGGCACTACCACTGAGATAAATCCTCAGTCCTTTTTAAAATTTTATTTTGAAACAGGGTTTTGATATGTACCTCAAGTTAGCCTTGAAATGTGATCCTCTTGCCTTATTCTCCTAAATAGCTGAGACCACAAACATGAAGCATCATACCTGGCTTTGTTTTTATATTTAAATTTTGTTTCTTTCCATCTGTGTATAATTGGCAGTCTATTACATATTTTCAGAGAGTTACCAGGATTACAAAGTTTTTCCTTGTGTTGATCTGCAGTCTACCATTATTCAATTTCTATCTTGATTTTGTTCTGTTCTTTTTTATGCTTGACTCTAACTCTGTTTTCTTTAAATATCAGAGGGCAGATATTTATTTCCATCTCTTTCACTCATTCCTCATATGACAGAGCATTCAACCTCTCATTAACTTGATTCTTTTCTGTGTTTTGAGAGTAAAAACAAGCTCAGTTGTTTCTATGCTCTTCAATTGTGGCATCTAGAAATAAGCACCATGGCCCAGAAGTGACCTATCTACCTACAATTGCAGATGACCTAAAGTTTTCCAGCAGCCAAGTCAGAATTTGGTTTCTATTGAAATGCTCTCCAGCCAGGATTCCCTAATCTGACGCTCATACAATGGTTTCATTATAACATGGATGCAAGAAATTCACATTTGCATCTATTAAATTTCGCCAACTGTGTCATCATAACAATTGCAGGTGTACTGCCATTTACAAGCAGTTTTACAGACATTATCTCATTTAATCCTCCCAATGTGTTGATTTTGGTCTGAAGCTGCTGCTTGGCCCATAAGATCGCTCCCAGTTGTCAGTCTTTCCTGTGCTCACCACCAACCCTGGAGTTCACAGTGTATCTTAGGATCTCAAGCAGATGGATCAGGTTTCCCTTTCCAGCACAATGCATCAGGCAAGGTGGGATGCACAATGGTGCACAACGTGGTCACTGCATGGACTTTGCACTGAAAGTATTGTTGATTTGGGAGAACACAGAGTAGGAGCCCCTGAGAGATGTTTCAGTGCATTCCTTAACCGAATATATGTCAATAGAAAGATATTTTCCCCAACATGTACATAAACATTCTTTCTGGTCTGTGTACACACAAGAATAATCAATTGCAGGGAAAAAACTTTCCTCAGAGGTTTGTCAAGTTGTGGAACAGACCCTAACTAAAATTTTTTATGTTTTTTGCATCTTTGTACTAGTCTTTTAAAATCCCACCTTCACACATTAACTCTCTCTGTATGAGAATATGAACTCTTGTGGTTCAAGGTGGTGTTCTCTGATTGCTGGGCTGTTGCCTGGTCTGCATGACGAGCCGAAGAGTCATGCTGTCACAGCATTGTTCACTCAGTTACTATCGTCTCCACCTCATTCCATTGCTTCTACTTCCTATATAAGGAGAGCACTCTGAGGTGTTTGTTTCCTTACCATATTTTCACTGTCTTATGTCACAGGTGAAATATGGAGTGCTTTTTCCATTTTGCAATTGTCTGAGTACTGCCCAAGTATAGAATTAGATATATTGTTATTTTATGGCTTTAATTTTTACTATTCTTTTACTAAAATGAGTTGTCAAGTATCCTATTTCAAGCGGAATATTCTTTTGTTGACTATTCTTCTAAAATATTGCTAAACTTAAAATAAGTTACATAATATCTATGATACACTTGTTCATTTAAGCAGCATACTCTAATATCAAATAGAAATAAACATAAACATTCAGCTTGTGCTAAAAAAAAACCAACTAGAATTTGATCTATGAATTTTGTGTTAGTATATAATATTCTCATAGAAATCCTTTAGAAGCCCTTGTAGCTCCTAGGAATGTAAGTGGGATTATGCCGTCTTCTTCTTCAGTATGTGTGTCTCTGATTGCATGTGTGTCTCTGAGAGGAGAGTGAGCTAACATGCATCTGTATGGAGTATCTGTGTATGTGAAGATGGAATATGAGGAAGAGACCATAATCCTATAAGCTTTTCCCCCTCCCTTTGGTATCAGTGCAACACGAGTAAGTGTAAATGTAGATAAAAATACACAGCTTCTTGTTAGTAAAAAAATAAAGCCCTTTATAACTATTTCCTTATCACTTCAGTTGCCAATTGGGTATAGCTTGCTAACAGTGTTCACAAATTTCATGATTGCGAAATAAAGTGTGGTTTTCAAAAGTTGAAAAGCAATTGCTGTCATTCTGCTGAAATAGTTCACTTCACAATTATTACTACTCTCAGGAACAGATATAGATAATTCATTCAACCACCTCAAATTTATTGTCTTTTTAATCAACAACATTCCTTACCACATGAGTAGGCCTCTGCTCTGCCTGCCAATCAATAAGCATAGAATATCTCATTTGTCCCACATAGCTATTCTTTATAGTAGGCATTTTTACCTCTATTGACAGATGTAAAAGGAACATTAGTTAAGCAAGTTGCTATAAGCTACTCAGCTTGGTGGCAGAACTTCAATCAACATCCAGTTGACTGCACAGCCCTCACTTTCGCACTCCCATAGTGCTCCTCCAGTCTTTCTTTGATTTTTTCTTTTTCTATTCTGTGTATCCTATGACTCATAAACCTGATGATCTAATGTGTATGTTTCTTCCTAAGAACTCTTTTAATACCATAGAGTATAGAATAGACAATATTTCCAATAAAATGAAAAGTTATTATTGCAGCTTATATTCCAACCCTGCATCCCCTGAGAACAGAGGAGAATGAGTGAATCATGCCTTTGTTTCGGAGGAAGTTCTCAAATAATCATGTAGCCATCTTGTCTGTTGGCATCTCCAGTGAAGAGTAAATCCATTTCTGTTATCAGTAATCTTAGTCTTGTGTGAGGCAGGACTCTACCTGTGGTTCAAACAGAGTCCACCTTCAGAGGCACTATGTTAAGGACCATGTTTTTGCATTATCTAAACAGTTGGAATTAACAAAAGAATCACCAGATCCTAGGGTTCTGTTTGAGCAAGGTTGAGATTGGTGGCCTTATTTTGGCCATCATAGATGCTCCTACTCTGAACTTTTATCTTGGCTGCTGTATCAATCTGAGGATCTAGTTTCATTCATAGGCTGGTGATACTGTTCATGAATGGGAATGACTACTGAATTTTAATTTGTCATCATTGTATTATGTTCCTGATAAAACATTGAACAAGATTAATATCCTGAAAAACATTGGTTTTACTGTGATTTGACAAGTGGGTAATAATCACATTGCTTGCTTCCATTTTTCTCTACCCAGACAAAGGGTTAAAGCTTCTGAATGTTCATATCAGCTCCTTGTTGCCACTTATAGTTTTTTATATTTTCTAAAATAGCAAAGTTTACAGCTTTGTTTACTCTTAAGACTCTACAGAACTATCTCAGGATCCCTGAGATAAATCTAAACTCATATCCTTATACCTTCTGTAACCCATTAACTTCCTATTTTCATTCAAAAATAGAAATAAATAGGACAATATTCAAAACTTAAAAGGTACTTTACCTTGAAAACTCTTATTACACAGTATTATGATTTTGCTCACTACATGTTTTATCTTTTAAGAGGCTCTAATTATAAACTTTTCTTCTGTTCATGCCTTGATTCATACATTTTTTTCAACAAATATTAATTGAACTCTTTGCCAGGAACTAGGCTAGTTACCAAGAATTTTCCACTGAAAGCAACAAACACTAGTCTCATCTTGACATATTTGTTTTGTAGATAGAAGTCAGATTGTAAATAAATCTCATTGCAAAGTTGTCTTTTCATCCCCCTTTACTTTGATATAACTTCAATAAAATAATTTCATTTTAATTTAAGTAATGAAATGCTTGTAATCCCAGCTATTCAAGATGCACAGGCAGAAGGATCTCTAGTTCAAGGCCAGCCCAGGAAAAGTTAGCAAAACCCTGTCTCAAAAACAAAATTAAAAAAAGGCTCATCACTAGAATACTTGTATGGGATCAAACGATCAAGCTAAACCCATATTGGAAGAATAAATACATAAGAAGATCCGCTTCCCCATTTCATTACCAAACATTGCATGCTATTACACACAGTGTGACTATAGTGATGATATAAGAAATATAGCTGAAATCAGCAATCTCAGGGCATATTGAAGAATGAGATTATATTACAAATCTTTAATGTCTATCAATCTCCACTCCTTTTATTAACAAGGGGTGGAGATTGCTCACTCAAATATTAACAAGTTTAACTTATAACAATGATTTACCAAGGCTGTATAAGTTCTTAGACAACATTATTTTAGTTCAGTTTAGTTCTATGTCACCCCCAAAGCAATTAAAGATAGGTTCCTAATGAACACAAAGTCTTATTAAAGTAAATTCAAAATCCAAACTTGTGGAATCTCAGTGTGAGGTGTGTTTTCAATAAATGTTCCTCTATCTATACCTCTACTTTAGCAAAAGTCCTCTTGATCACCATTTTTTAAAAAGATATGGCTGAGGTTCCACTGATCTAGCACAGGGATGCATCACCTCTTCCAAGGAGTCAGGAGAGGAGAATGGAAACAGCGAATGAGCTTTGCATCTGAGTACGATATTAAAAGCTACTTATTTCACAGGTCTATGTTTTTTTAAGCACCCATATAATGAAAGAATATCTCAAAAGTATTTTTTGGTTTTTAATGCTATCTTTGTCATTCCATAGTTTATATGAGTAAGGTTAAAAGATATAGAGCTATTTTTAGACTTTACCTGCCATTTATGGGACTTAGAAGTAGACTTTATCCTATAAAATTGAAAAATAGAAACTCTATCAATATGTTTCACTATATTATTGGGGACAACCTTTCTTATAAGTGTTTAAAATATATTTGTTTTTGCTATTTAAACACAGGTCAACACAGTCTTTTTTGAACAAGATTTGAATTTAAGAAACTAGAAATTCTACTCTATAATAAAACTCTTCCATGCACATCTAAATGTGTTTCATGGATGGAACACCCTCATCCAGGAAAGCTCATTCCTCAAAGTTAAGTATACCACTCTGGATTTTTGAACATTTTACTGGTTGGCAGTTTTGTAAAGACAATAAGAAACACTGTCAGTTTTTCCTTGCTTGTTTTGGAAGGCAGCTATGCTCACCACTATACCACCAACGCAGGAGCTTGCTTGTTTTGGAATAATGTTAAATTAATAATTTAAAAGACTATCCTTTTTATTCTGACATTGTGATCTTCCTTTTGTTGTTAAAGACCCTTGCTTTATGAAATAATAGTGATTGGCCATGAAATTTTTGAAATTGTGTTTTCTTGTTTTTAATGTCCATGCTTGCCAGAAATTGTTCTTCCTGTTATTGGATCTATGAACTTTGGAAATCTGGGAAACTACAGTTTTTACAGAGTTGCAAATTTCTCCCCCGAGTACTGACGTCAAAGCCATTTCAGGGTAAGATCAACACATACTAAGGATTGTTGTGTGGGGACTCTGCAGTGGAGAATCCTACTAACTTGCTATTTGGCTAACTGCCAGATGCAACACTAAAGGCAAGTGTTCACCTCCTCCTCCAGGGAAACAGCAAAACAATAACAACCTCCTAGGACCACTCAGCATCAGTAGCTCTGCCTGAAAACATATTATCTCTCACTTTTCTTTTCTCAGACAATCAGGGGCCTGATTTTTATCAGGGTAATTTCTTCATCTGGGCTTGTCTTAACTGAGGTGGTGGGAGTCCTGGGGCACTTACCTTTGTAACATTAGAGAAAGAACTCTTGCTTTCCTCCATTATTAGTCTTTAAAATTGGTTAGGAAAAAAGTAGTAATCTCCTACTTGAATTGGGAGATGAAGTCAAATTGTCAGGATTTTAAATAGATGTCAAAATCAACTAGATTTAGTCTTGATGAAATTGATGGGTAATAAGTCTTTCATTATAATCAGAAGTGAAGGAATCAGATGGACATTACTAACAATTGCTCTTGTGCTGCTCTAACAGAAGCTTGATTCATGCACAGAGTTAAAGGAGGATGGGGTGGAACCTCCCTGCTGGAGGGAGAGATGAGCAAGTACGTAACGGTGGGCCATCCTTTGAGTACCATCTGGACATGGCTTGTGGTCTTGTTATGACATTTCTTCTTTTAATATCATTTCGCCATAGCCCTAAGAACTGTCTGACTAATAGATCAGCATACTTTCTGTAAAAATATTCTGGAAATGTGCCTCTTTGGAATTTAAGCTGAGGAAGAGTCTACTGATGCTTTTGGAATAGACCTGTGTCCTCTTCCTAGTCCTGTCTCAACATCTGGTTTTATTTAACAGCAAAAAGAAAGACTGGATTTTGACTTAACCCATAGCCTTTTAGAAATTCTCTTTCCTGAAGAAATAAAAAAGAAGTCCTTCCTAGCTCTAGTATTCTCTTTTGTCTGAAAATGTCCATAGGATAAGAAACACATTCACAGTTATTTTATCATTATCAATTAACTTACTATTGCACACTAACTTGCTATTTGTAGTAATTATTAACTAATATTTACTTAGCACTCACTATGGACTAAAAGTGGTGCTAAGCCTATACTCATGTATGTAATAAGCAACAGGTGGAACCCAGACTTAAAATATGAAACAGCATTTAAAGAAGTATATGCTAAGAAAGTGTTTCAGGACATACAGTGTAGAGGCTGTAGAGTCAGGCACACCTAGTTCAAATTTGGATTCACTCACTTATTAGCTTGGCAAGTTTACTCTCCCAAACTCAATTGATCTTTCTTCTCCTTCCTTCCTTCCTTCCTTCCTCCCTCCCTCCCTCTTTTCTTTTTCTTTCTTTCTTTCCTTCCTTCCTTCTTTCTTTCTTTCTTTCTTTCTTTCTTTCTTTCTTTCTTTCTTTCTTTCTTTCTTTCTTTCTTTCTTTCTTTCTTTCTTTCTTTCTTTCTTTCTTTCTTTCTACCTTTCTTTTTCTTTCTCTCTGTCTTTCTTTCTTTCTTTGTTTCTCTTTCTGGTAGTACTGGTAATTGAACTCAGGGCCTTGTACTTGCTAAGTAGGCATTCTATCACTTAAGCCCTTTCTGCTTTAATTATTTTTCAGATAGGGATTCACACTTTTTGCCTCGGTTGGCCTTAAAGCACAATCCTTCTGTCTATGCCTCCTGTATAGCTGGGATTATAGCCATAAACCACCATTCCAGTTTATTTCTTGAGATATGGTCTCGCTAACTTTTTGTCTGGGTTGGCCTTGAACCTCAGTCCTCTTGATCTTTGTCTCTTAAGTAGCTGGGATTACAGGTACGATCCATCATACCTGGCTCAATTTCTTTTTCTTTACATTAGGGATGATATTACCTGTATTGGAGAGTTGCAATGAGCATCTGAGTGCATTTATGTGGTTCTTGAAGCACAGTAAGACTAAAAAACCTGAAAGTTTGTAATAACATAAAAGGGTATCCAGGAGAAGTAGTGTAGGCAGAGTTCACTGAAGTTGAGGGGATAAAGAAGGGAACAGAGTTGTGACAAAGCAGTTTTTGAGAGAAGAATGATATTTGTATGAAAGACGAGGAGGGAAGACATGCTGAGTAGATTATATGTAGGATTAGAGATGGAGTAAAATACTGTGAGAGCCAGGTTTAAGCTAGACCTTGTCAAAGTACTTTATGTATATCACCTGATTTAATCTTCATGGCACGTAACAACAGGGGAAATGACACCATCAGTTTTTTTAAGTGAGAAGTTGAGACTGAGGGACTTTAAGCATTTCTTAACAAATCACAGATAGGAAAAGGTAGGCCTGGACTGGAACCAATTATCCCAAGGTCATGTACATTCAGATGAGGTAGAACAGCGCTGTGGGTGTTAACTAGCACCATAGAACACCATTTTTTTTACAGTACATTCAGCTCCTTTTAATTTTGGTCCTAAAAGTGGAAACCATTTTCTTTCCCTAGTTATAAGGGTGGTTCTCAGCTTGTGCTGAATATTTTCCATCTGAATGCTTCCTCAGCCATCGTCATGATGCAGGTGAAGCAGCCTGGAGCAAAGGGTGCACTGATCCTCTCTGCAGGGGCTGATCTTGGACTGAGGTTTGCTCAGTCACAATCCATAACACTATGGAGTCTACAGACAACCCTGAAGGAGAATGGGCCTCTATGCCTCTCATGCATGCTTTCCCATACCCTGAGTCTCACTGCAGAAAATGATGGAAAAAATAATTGAGATCAAACACAAATTCAAGACGTTGGTCAAGAGAGGATGGGAGCAAATACTTATCCAGCATGGTGTACTACACTTGGGGTTTCAAGTACGTGGTCTTACTGAACCCTTCAGGATTGAAAGGGTGCATAGTGTCATTAGGACTTATATAGTACCACACAGAGGCTTTGCCTGGTCATGTAGGCAGGAAGCTTCAGAGCTGAGATTTACACCCACAGTGATTTAATATCAAAGATTCAATAAACAGAAAAGTATTAGGAATAAGTATTGTGCTGAGAAATTGCATACAATCCAGGTAAATTATGATTAGTTGTGTGCCTTGTGTTCTAGCCACAAAATGCTGCCATTTTGTTTTCCTTTTGGCGTTTTTGCATTTGAAAAACATATGACAAAAGATTCTTTGAATTAATTCCTCATCTTTTCGTGTCAAAACCCAAAACTTTTGGTCAAGCAAGGTGATAGATACTTTATATAGGATCGGTTTTCTCCTCATGGCATATAAAATAGCTTGACCATGAATAAGCCATGACCTATAAAGACTCCTAAACTCTTTGGAAAAGAAGTAGAAGCCAGTCTTCTGTTCTGTGAAACCTGGAATAAGGCTCAAGGACATACAGACAATCTGCATCTTATGGTGTGCTTGGCTTTTTTATAGAGTTGTTAAAAATATAGTTTTTATGACCTATACAAGCCCATGCTACTAGCATCGTGTGATGTTGTCTGCGATCTACTTTGGATTACTTCAGCGCTGACATTGTAAGGTATGGGTCTGTGTGTCTCTGTATGTAGGGAAGTTTCACTCTGCTCCCTGGAGTGGTGAGCTGCCAGAGTTGGAAACATATATTCCACAACATATTAGTTTTGTAGGGATGTTGGAACTAATTTCTTCAGGCTAGGTGGCTCAGAGCAACAATAAATTTATTCTCCCTCAGTCCTGGAGGCTGAACATAAAAAATCTACGTGTCACCAGTGTTGGTTCCTCCTGAGGGTATGAGGGAGAGTTTGTTCCTTGCCTTGCTCCCAGCTTCTGGTGGTTGCCCGCAACTCTTATCATTCCTCAGCTCGTAGATACATCTACGTCTGCCTTCACCTTCACAGGGTGTTCTACTCTTTGTACGCCAATAGTAGAAGGAAGTTAGTTCCCTTGAAGGGGACATTGGGAACTTCAATTCCTTCCTCTGAATTTGTTCCTGACTGTCACGAGGTGGGAATTCCCCACCACATGCTCCCACTGTGATGTGCTGTGGTGTCCTAAGCCCAAAGCAACATAGCCAAGAGACCATGAGCTGAAACCTCGGAACCTATGAGCCAAAATAAACCTTTCCTCCTTTAAGTTCATGTATCTCAGCTGTTTTGCCACAGTGATGGAAAGCTGACTAACAACATCTCTCTCCAGATTTCTCTCTTCCTATAGGGACTCCAGTCATTGGATTAGTGTCTACCTGGATCAGGGTTTACCCTAATCTAGCATGAACGTATTCTAATTTGTTTTTATTTGAAAAGATTCTTTTTTTTTTTTTTTGGTTCCTGGTACAAATTTATGAAGGATTTGAAAACAAGTTTGAAGTCTTGAGGAAGAGAACAGGAGTTCACTGGACTTGGATAACAAGGGGAGAGGAAAAGGAAAAGACAAGACCAAAGGAGTAAATCAAAGCCTGATTTGAAGGCGGAAACTCCTGGAAGACAGAGCATATGTTTATCTACTGGTGTCCCCTGTTCCACACACACAGAGCCTGGGATATAGCAGAAGCTCCCTTAAAAATTATTAATTGAACAGGATGAATGAATGGAGAGGAAAATGATGAGGGAAGGAAGAAGAGACTGACTAGAAGAAAGAAGACAAGAGAAAAGAAAGGAGGTAAAGAGTTTTGGCATGGGAGTACCATCAGAAGGGAGGAGGGTGAGCAAAAGACTGATGATTCAGAAAAATGTTTATGGTTAGTCCTTCAGGAAAGTGTGCAACCTGTCCTGAAAATCCAGAAAAGATTCCATTTCTAAATTAAGTCACATTCACAAGTTCCTGGTAGATGTGAAGTTTTGGGAGACATTCTTTAACCCAGTACACAAGAGTAGTAATTAGTTAGCATCTAAATAAAGATCCTATTGTGGAGTTCACTAGTCCAAGAAATTCCTATGTCTGATGAATGTCAGAATTTGTAAAGTGGCAGGGCAAATGTTAGAAACAGATTTTAAGGTTAAGTGTGGTGTCACACACCGGTAATCATAGCACTTTGGAGGGTAAAGCAAGAGGATTGGAAGTTTGATGCCAGTTGGGCTACACAGTGAGATCTTGTCTCAAAAAAAGAAAAAGAGAAGGAGATTTTATTTGTGAAATTAGTACATTTGAACATGTGGGCTGAGGGAAAATATTAAAAACATATTCTTCCCCTTATATAAAGAAAGCATAGGAGAGTGAGCTACATAATCTGTACCCTTCAGCTTGATATCCAGGACCTCTGGCAGTATCCAGTTAGTCTAGTGATTCAGAGTGTGTGTTTGCCTGGATTTAGCTAAATCATGCCTATGAATTAGATGGCTTTCCCTAGGGAGAGCCTTTCACGCAGGACATGGTGTAATCATCCTAAATGGTTGGATAACTGGAACTTGTAGAACTTACTAGAACTTGTAGTAATTGTTGTGCAATGTTTTTGGTGACTGCTTAGTAATAAGTGTAAGTGTAGCAGAATTCAGTTTGAGACTTGCTATTACATATGGTAGCAGCATCATTGGCTATTACTCTAAGACATAGCTACCCAAAGAACCTAATGATTTTGCAAAGCAAAATTGACCTAGAGTAATTCACAGCACATAACCTTTGATATTTTCTTAATATTACAAATAATTCTGTTCTTTTTTAGGGGAGGGTGTCACCTCTTTATCCTCTTTTGATACTTAATTCTTATGAAACTATACAACCTAACATTCAGATGATTATTCTATAATTAAAACATTATATCATTGAAGGTTTTCAATAAGTAGATTGGTTTGGTCAGATTTGAGCTCTTCACCTGGGACTTTTCCCATGACTCTCTCTCATGCCCTGCACTGGTAAGATTGCTCTGAGGCTGACTAGTGTCCCTGGAATTCCTCCCTCATGCATTCCGCTGGAGCCTCCATTTGCTGGCATTTAGTACATGGTGCCAGGCATCTGTCGAGTTGGCTCTGGCTTAATCAGAACCTTTGCTGTTTGACTGGGTTTTGTATTTCAGAGGGGATTATTCATCACAAGTCACCATACTGTTAAGCAGTATGTGTGGTTGTTGGGGGAGAGAGTTTAATTTGTTGTTACCATTGGAGATGCAGTTTAAGAAAGGAATCTTCAAAAGGACAAGTTCTTTTGAAGTTCAAAATCATTTCTTTTAGAAAAGAAAAGATCTACTGTTTGGTCCCCCTTTGAACAACCAAGCAAAGTGTTGGACTATGGTGCTGCTCTCTAGGTTGGGCTGTAGACAATTGATGTGTGCATTAGTGAAGATGTGGCAGTGTCAGGCAGAAGTCACTAAAGAAATGACACAGCAAGGCAGGCCTTGTGGCTCTCCCACTCTCTACACTAATCTCTTTGTCCTCACTTATCCTAATGAAAGGATGCTGGAGGAACAAACTGCAGGAACGGAAAACTTCAGAGAGAAGGATCCCTGTAGACAGAACAATGCATATAAAACCAAGTGTAAACTTTTCTCTGAAGGTTCCTTGCTTGTGCCATGCAAATTCTGAGTGTATGTGCCCAGGGACCAAACCACTTTATCAACATAAATAACAGGCCAGTCAGCACCATGGTATGAAGTGAGGAGAGGACATAGGGAAGTGTGAGCACATGTAATAGTGACAACAAAGGTTGGTTTAAGAATTGGTGCTGTTAAATTGATGTGCTCGTCATGTGGAGGTAGTCTATTGGATTTTGAGGGAGATTTTTAAGTTGAACATAAGTCTCATATTTCACAAGCCACAGCTCCCACGAAAAATGTTCAAAACACTGACCGTTAATTTTCAAAACATTGTTCATAGGTGACATTTCATTCATTCCTTACCTTATAAAACACAAAGCAATACATGTATCCCTTCCTTTTTGCTTTTCTGAAGATTTTGCTGGTGATTCAATAAGGCACCTTGATGAGTTATTTGCTTAGTCATTCAGCAAAAATTTAATGAGAACCTGCAAGGCAATAAACATGAATATTAATAAATATATGGGAAAATAAAAAAGAATAGGGATTTAAAAGAGCTGCCGTTGTTTACTGACTTCTGTAACCAAGAACTCATTTAAAATATTTTTATGATTGAGATTATACATGCATACAAAGGCCAAATAGTCTTCAAAACTTACAATAAACATCAGCTTCTGTCTCCCCAGGCTCCTTCAACTCTCATCTTTTAGATGAAACCATATTTAATCCTTTTAGCCATTATTTCTGGTTCTTCTGTTTTTACATAATATGCTACATAGCTATTTATGAATTTGTTGATTTTACACATTTCCTATGTACATCCTACAGTGGAAGGCAATGATTCAGGTTCCTTAAATACTTTCCATCAACCCCAACACACACTTATATTTTCCCTATTTTTTTTATATAATGAAAGTTATAATTTTAGGTCAAATCACTATCTGGTTAATACAGTGCTCTGTCAATATAAACATTATTTACAGTTGAGCTGTGTAGACACCTGGTTGTGTGGACAAAAGGGATCCAAGGGTTTCACTGCTTCTTACAGAGTCTTTCATTCAGTTCACTCCCTTTTCATCCCCTTCAACACCCCTCTTTCAAAGTGCCTGCTCTCTCCCCAACTTCCTGGCCTTCTGAGATTCTGTAAGTTTCTTTCAAGTCTTCTCCCTTATTTCACTTACTTCAGGGTTTCATGTTTGCCAAGTCAGTTACACAGGAAGTCCATTTCTTTCCAGTATATAATCATGTGTTTTTCTGTCTTATTGCTTTTATTTTGCTCTCTTTGCCATTATGGGTTTGAGAAATTTTTTATTTATTTACTGAAATTTTAATGTGTTTCTGGAGTACATATCATAAGTTTCAATCTTTTATTTTCAATTGTGCCAACCTACCCCTTTTTAAAAATTCTAGCTAATAATACTATGTGCCTTTATTAATCTCTTTTTATAGATGAATAACTCAAGGATAGGAGACGCTACCTTGTCCAAGGTTGTACAAATAGTAAATGGTAATTCCATTTGCCAGTAAAAGGTCTTGTTTATGCCTTTCCAGCACACTACTTTTTACTGCAAGACACAGTTCCTCTTTAAGGAGTTTACAGTTTTTGTGGGTAGATAAGACTTGTGCATAAGACATGCTTTAAATATCAAGAACAAGAAAAATGGCCTACTGTAAAATGGGAGTTCATGAAAGAGAGAAAGGTTTTCTTCCCCATATCTTTGTGTCTAAAACTCCATTTGGAATTCCACACATCTCCTTCAATGCTGTAGGGATATTGCTTCATACATAACTTGCATTTTGCTGGGTGTTAACTTCTGTTCTTCAGTTTTCCATGAAATAGTTAAAACAGTGGGCAACTGGTTTGTATTTTCACATGACAACTGCCCTTAAAGTGATACTTTAAAAAACAAACAAAAACAAACAAACAAAAACCAAGCTTGCAAAGCAGGTGCTCTACCACTTGAGCCATGCCTCCAGACCTGTTTGCTTTTAGTTTATTTTTCAGGTAGGGTCTAACTTTTGCCTGGGGAAGACCTCAGATTGAGATCCTTCTACCTACACTCCCACATAGCTGGAATTACAAGCATTCACCACCATACCTAGCTTGTTGATTGAGGTAGAATCTTACTAACTTTTTACCCAGGCTTGCCTAGAACCATGATCCTCCTCTTCTCCACCTCCTGAGTAACTAGGATTATATGTGTGAGTCACTATGCCCAGCTAAAATAAGGGAGGATTTTTATTTAATGCATATCTATAAGTGCACTTGACATTGAAGACATTCACGAGAAAAATTTTGCTAATGGTTATCTTTGCCAATGACGATACAGTGTTTGATTTTGTTAAATTGGAAGCAGCTGTTTACATATGGGAATATTCAAAGATGGTTTAAAAATGTATCTACATTTGTTCAGACTTGAGGTGATCTTGGATATTTTTGTTTTGGTAAGTTAGGGTATCATCACTCATGTCAGTTATACTCTGTGGATATAAAGTGCAATCCAAACAGCATCCCAGGAGTCAGAAATGCATAATGGGCTAGATAGTCTCTAGAGACATTTGTGCTGTGTTCATTTCCAAGCTCTGCCACTATCTCTAACAGCTATGTGACTCTGGGAACTTTCAGTAAACCTCTCTCAATCCATTTTGTGTTGTTATAAAAATCACTTGAGGATAAACAATTTAGAAAGAAAATAGATTCTTAAGCTTATAGTTTGGGAGGCTGAAAGTCCAACTTCAGGTAGCCATATTTGGTGAGGGTCTTGTGTGCATTATAACATGACAGAGCTTATGCAGAATAGCTCTCATGGCAAGACAGGATGTGAGAGTAACACAGCCTGCTCACAGTAACCTATCCAGTTCTGTGAGGACTGACCCTTCCTGCAAGAATGGCATTACACTAATTTCTTTCAAGATCCTGAATGAACTAACCATCTCCCACTAAATTCCTTCTCTCAGTACTTCCAGATCATTCACCTTTGGAGGAAAAACCATATTGAAACCATAGCATCCCATTCTCTGTGTCTCAGATTTCATGTCTGTAAAATGAGGATAATGGCAGAATCTAACTTATAGTGCTGTGATGGCCTTACTTTGAGTTAATAGATACAACATATGCGATACTCTTAGAATAGCATCTGGTACATAGAAAAGAGTGTGTCACCATTAGTTCTCTTCTAGAAGCCTTATGCAGATGTTGTCCCTGAGGCCACATATGCTTCAAATGCTGAGTTTTGCTTTTTGCTAAAGCAGAATATTTTTCAATATGTGTTTATTACTTTATTTTGCAACCATTTACTGAGGGTCTAGTAGGTGTCAGGCACCCAGACATATACTAAACATACAATGGAAACAAACTCAGACATATCAGTACTTCATAGAATCCTCGTTATAAGAGAGACATACATCAAGTAACTATACAAACAAATGTAAGATTGCAACTGTGAAAAGTGCTAGAACAGAGAGCCGTTGTGACTCTTTATTACATTTGAAGAATAGAATTTAGCATTTGACAGAGCAAAAACTGTTTCCTGAAGAATCCCAGTGCTCTGATGCCAAAGAAGGGAAGGGCTGTTGTGTGCAGAAACTGAGAACATCCTGAGAAGCTAATTGAAACCTTCCTTTTTGATTACACCCTGGAGGATGGGAATCACTGCCTCTCTCGCCTTTCCTTGACACAACTTGCTCAGGAGGAATGCAAAGGATGGGTGTGATCTTCCCCCAATAAGAGAGTGAAAGGAAGCAGCATACCAAAGAGATGACAGCCCAAGCAATGTTGCAGCTGGTAATTCCACCTCCACCCTGTGGGACAACTGCTGAGCAATATTTCAAAGGCAAAGGCAACTTACAGGAAAGAAGAAAAAACATGCATTTAACAACTTCCTTGTCTGGAGATCTGGATAAGAGTGGAGCACATTTTACGTGGTGCTTAAGGCAGAAATATAGGTGACTTTACAGACAACTGTGCCTGTAATTCACAGAGCCCAAAAGAACATTCATTCATGGAGCACACTCAGTTTCTCAAGGCATTTGGCAAGACACTTGAATATTGATGCCATTTGAATATACTATTATGTAATAATTGCTTATATCATGTGCATTAGTAGTGCCAGTTTTACCAGAAAGCTGTTGCTGGGAATTAAATCCGGAATTCCCTCTATCATTCTCTCTATCTACCAGAGCTTGGAAGGGTAACATCTTCCTGCTGAAATTTTGTTAATTGTTACTCTCAGAAAAATGCACTCCCTTTTCCTGTCGTGTACACATGAACAGAAATTGGACCTATTTATTTATTTTTAATTTGGGTTTTTGAGACAAGGGCTAGCTGTGTAACCGAGGCTGGTCTTGAACTTGGTATGTAGCCCAGGTTGGTCTCAAACTTACAGAACTCTTACTTATGTCTCTGCAGTGTTGAGATTACAATTACAGGAGTGCACCATGATACCCAGTGAAAAATTGAGTTTCAATATGAGTAGGAACAAGATGTTATGTAGCAAAGGTTGAACAACAAAATTTACATAAAGGAGGAATAAATTCAAGAGATCTACTGTTCAATGTAGACAGTGTGGTTAAGAACAAGTTATTATATATTTGAAAATTGCTGAAAGAGTAGATTTTATGTGCATTCACCTACTAAAGATGCTAAGTAACATGTTAATTAGCTCAGTTTAGTCATTCCATGATATTTCAAAATGTGGTATACCATATATATATCCAATTTTTGTCAAAAAACAAATATAATAAAAATATTTTGTTCCCATTTGACCTTTTTATTTCTCTGACTTTCTCTCTCTCTCTCTCTCTGATCTTTTTAGTGGTACTACATTTTTGAACTCAGGGTGTTACACTTGCTAGGCAATTGCTCTACCACGTCAGCAATGCCTCCAATCTTTTTTTTTGCATTATTTTTTTTCACATACAGTCACACATGCTTTATCCCTGTACTGGCTAGCTTCCAATGTCAGTCTTCCTTTTTCTGCTTTCCACGTAGTTGGGATAGGCATGAGCCACCTTGCCCAGCTTCTTTGTCAGTCTGTCTGACTCTCTCTCTTTCATTCTATTGTTCTGTTGGAATCTCAGATACTTTCTCTTTCTTTTGTATTTTTTGTGGTTGGTTGATGACTATGTTTAGACAGTTAGGGGCTATTTCCTGAACACTTACTACCAGTTAGGTAGGAATGGCCTTGAATTTATATGATCTACAGTGTAGAACTAAAGACATTTGAAACTCATAATTACAGTATGATGAGTGTCAAGAAAGGAAGTACATAAGATATTCTGGAATCAGTTATTATTAGTAGTAATATTAACTAAGATTAATTGCATGCTTATTACATACATGCACATAGTTCTCTCTAAGTGATTGTTACGTGCTGCTAATTTTAATGTACATATCACACCTATGCAGCGAGGTACTATTGCTTTTACTTTTCTAGACGAGAAACCTTAAGGCCAGAGATTAAACACTTTAAGTACTTTTCCAAAGCTTCCCAGATAGAAAATCATGGACTGAGATTTGAGCAACGTGGTTTGGCTCATTCTCCTCTTCACACTCTGCGAATACTTTCATAAGTAAGAGAACTTGGCCTGGTTTTCCCTGAGGAATTTTATTGAAGTTTGGGATAAAGACAGGTGGCTGAGGAGTCAATATAGCAAACATCTTTTTAGGAATGTACATTAGAAGGTAGCCAATTTGGGTTAGGCAGTAAGAGTTATTTTCATAAAGTCCCAAAGACTCTGCCTCCTAAATATTTCTCAAATGTGTCCCTTGTAATCAGGGTCCAACTAGGAAAATAAAAGCCCCTTCAAATATTTGAGGAGAGAGACTTTTATACAGAGAATTGGTTGTGCAGGTGATGGAAAAGGTGAGAAGTCAAACAGGAGACAATGAGGCCACTTGTGTTAGCTGCAGCAGGAAGCTGCAATCACCGCTGGGCTAGAAGGACAAAAGGAGGAAGTGGGTTTCCCAGAGCCTGGGGTGGGATCCTTGGGCAGAAGCCAGAATTGTGGCACGTGTATGGAGGCATCTACAGCAGGGAGGAAATACAACTGCTGCTGGAGGTGTCTTCTGAGGCCAGGAGAGAGAAATACACTGGCTTTTTCTTCCTGCTTTTTGGTTTTGTTCCAATAAATATCACTGGCCAAAGCTAATCAGAAGCCACTTTACGCGCACACTCAGTAAACATAGCCCAGAGAAGTCAGTCCTCCTCCGAACAGCACAGAGTCATGGCCATGCTCAAGTTGAGGCTCCACCTTCTCTTTTTTGCACCATTACAGAATTGTTGTGACCATTCTTCCTGATCCAACAATCTCCTCCATCTCCCTTCAATTTATCCTCTATACTTCAGCTAGAGTGATGTTGCTAAAACACAAATATATATATGTACACACATATGTTGATCCCCTGATTAAACACAAAATGACTCCCTGCTGACTAAGATTAAAACTAAGATTTTAGCATGGTAAATAGACCCTGTCTCTGGTCCCTGCCTTCCTTTCTAGCTTCACTTTACAAAACTCTATACAGAACACAGAGTGCTGTTGGCTACTGCAATCTTTGTGGCTTTTTGACCTTGAAAGGAGGCTGATTGGTCCAGGTACCAGGAATGTAATGGAGGATACCCATTAAATGTTGAATGTGCCACTCAAGTGGCTTCTGAATGCAGTGCGAAAATAGGATAGGACTTAGCAAGAGCATGGAAGACTTCTCTCAGAGGCTCCTAGGAAACACATGGGAAGAGAAATGTTAAGGACTTTGTAAGGATATCAGTTAATTAGAGAATGAGATTTAAGTGATTCTTAGTGAAATCCATCAGGTTGGTTAAGTTTGAAGGATGATATCACATTTCACTGGAAATAGATTCAGTATCCAAAGATGCTGCTTAGGCTACCATTACTGAAATGAATCCACAATCAGCAGAACACAAGTAGAATGAATGAATATGAAGGGCTCGTTTCTGATAGGCACCGGAGGCTCTCATCTAGAGACTTGATCAAAATGAAAGAAGTTAACATCCTCTTAGGGAATAATCAAAGTAGAAGCTATGGTGAAGCTTAATAGTGGGTAGAAAGTATGAGTGTGAGAAACCAAAGAAAGTTTTAATTGGCTTTCCATAATTTCTAGATTTTAAAAGGTATCTGGCTATAGCATATATAATACATATGAATTTTCTTTGTGCTTCCTTGGAGTCTTACTGAACTTTGAACCTTCTTTACTGTAGGTTAAAGGGTAACTCTACTCTTCAACCAAAAGGAAACCAAAAATTTACTGAAGTAATGCAATATGCCAGTATTTAAGGTAAACAGATTAAATAGTGTGTTTCACTTCATTCTTACAATTTTCCTTGACCAGATGAAGTAAATGAGGCTTACGATTTTAAGTGACTAACCCAAGTTTACACAGGAAGTATAGTCATTTGTATTTAGACCCATCCTCTACTATTTTGCAGTTTTTATCAGTCAAAAGACAGCCCTCAGAACAGAGTACAAATAAGCATCACTTAGCATTATCTGAATGTTGTAGTTCATGCTTGTAGCCTCAGCTATTCAGGAGATGGAGGCAGGTGGATCATGAGTTCAAGGCCAACCTGGGCAAAATTAGAGAGACCATATTTCAAAAACAAAATAAAAACTATTCAAAAGGGCTTGGGGGATATCTCAAGTGGTAGAGCACTTGCTAAGGCAAAGGCAAAGTCCTGGATTCAATCCCCAGTACTGCAAAAAGGGAAGGGAGGGAAGGGAGGAAGGGAAGAGAAGGGAAGGGGAGGAAAGGAAAGCAGAGGGGAGGGGAGGGAAGGAAAGGGGAGGGAAAGAAAGGACAAGGAGTCAGTGTTGAGCTTTCTACACTAAGAACATCAGAATAAAAGTTGAATGTATTTATGAATAGAATCATCCTAAAACCCTATGCCCAGGTTTTTGAAAAATGTGGAATTCACTTTGAAGGTTAATTTGCTATTGAATTATAAGTACAATTTACCCTATATTACTCCAACTGTAGGTATAACTATGACATACTTGATTTATCCAGCCTTTGGACCGATATGTTTATCATCTTGTTTTGATGCTTCAGTAAGGAACGCTGGTTAGTATAATGGTCATACATTGGAAGAAATTCCCCAGAAGATATAGTCTAACATGGAAATAAGCATGCAGGCATTTGTTAGTATGTGTTCTTGGGAATCAATCATGCAGATGAAATGGAAAGAAGCAGAATTTGGCAGAGAAAAAGTTGGGCTATGATGTAAAATCATCAAGGGAGTAGCTAGGCTTGCTTGGAGTCCTGGAGCCAAAATGGCTCTTTTGAGTTGTGCTGAGTTAGACATAGATGGCTCCCCAAGTTGATTAGTTACTGAATGTTAATAATCAGTAAACACAAAGGGTCATACCCATAGGTGAAGTATTTCTATTCAGGTGAGAGAACCCTAAAGCAGGACTGACAGTGATGGTCTTTTTCCCATAGCTCTCCCAAAGGCTGAGGACCTTCTTACCTTAAGGGGAATCTGGGAATTAGGGATTTAACTCAGTGGTGGATTGCTTGTCTAGCATGAATGAAGCACTGAGTTCAATCCCCAGCACGACAAAAACAAACAAATAAATCTTTTAAAAAAGTGTGTGTATGGTGGTGATTTCTTTGGTGCATATTAACATCACCACAATAACAAGTGTAATTCTTAATAAACTTCAGTGTTTGGTATATATATATATATATATATATATATATATATATATATATACACACACACATACATATACACACATGTATATATAAATACTGAATGTATAATATGAAGCAAAACATGTAAGTATGTAAATACATGAACAAACAAGATGTAATTCATATAATTATTAAACATACACTTATTATATAGATGAGTGATAAAGGCAATAACAACTCAGGGAGAAAGCTGGGGTTGAAAGAACTAACAAGCCAGTCAATGCTGTGTTTACAAACTGAAATACTTTAGCCTGTCTCTGGTTGAAGAGGCACCATAGATATATTCCTTCCTGCTGTATCAATAATAAGAATGCCAAGATCTGATATGAGATGGTATTTATTGTACTATACACACAGGATGGTGCTAGGCTTATTGGCTTGTTTTGGTATGTTTGCTGGTTCTAAAGACTAATAATAAGTGGAGACAGAAAAGATGCAAAATCAATATAAAAATGACTTTTTCTTTTTTTAAAAAAGATAAACTCTCATTCCTCAAAAATTGCATTAGCCCTCCTTCTATGTGCTTGGTCTCCTTCCCCTTTTAGTTGTTCATCATCAACTAATAGCCAGAAGAGTGAGAAGGCAAATATCTAGCCATTGTCAATAAATGCTGAGGATCTGACTCAACACATGAGGTTTAAAGGAAAGCAGGGTCTGGCATGTCCATCCTTCTGGGTTTAGTGCCTGGATGCAGGAGACCCCACTGTGCCATCTCCTTGGCTCTGCCAGTCCTTGCCTCTGACTCAGTAGTCAGAACGAAGGCACTCAGGACCTCTACCGCTCCTTGAAGCACAGTCCTTACTAGCTGGTGCACAAAAGGCAGGTGTAACGTGCACAATGATTGGAAGGACAAGTGACTCCAGTTTGTTCAGGTGTTGCTGCAGTGTATGGATGTGCATGCCTAGAGTGAACTGAGCTGTGCAATGCATTAGGAAACTGCCCAGGGCAATCTGGAGAGCTCTGGCCCTTCTAAAATGAAAATCACCTTCATTGTTGACAGTGTTCTTCCGTTAGTCCTTTCCTGTCCTTTTGGACAATGCGTTAGGTCTGACTTAGCTCTTATTTACATAAGGAAGCTTTAGTCACGCTCACAGAGAATAGGTTTCTTTCTTTACTTTTTGGAAAATTTATTTTATTCATTCAGCCACCAAGTCACTTGCTCATGTAGGCTTTTATTTTTGTTGTTCATTTTTTTCTTGTTAGCCAGATAGAGTTGGTACAATGTTATGCACACTGAATATTGTTCAAAAATTTAGACCTGGGACTGAAGATACAGTTCAGTGGGAAGATGTGCTTGTTATGTACAGATCCCTGGATTCACAATCCCCAGAAAGAGCAAAAAATCATAATTTAGGTGTGAATATTTAGAATGACTAGAGTTTTCTAGATGCTGATTTCTGAATGTCCATAGAGTTATTTCTTTGTTGACTTATAAGACAAACTCCAGGAAACTCAAATTTTTTATTTGCAAAATGGGATAATAATACTTGCCTCTTACATACCTTGAATGTTGTGAGAATTAAAAAGAATGTTTGCAAAGTACTTGAAAAAATACTGAGCCTTTCATCTAAGGAAGGAGCTTGGATGTTATTTTTTGTTGTCATTGATGGCATGTTCCCACATGACGTTATTTTTATGGTGCACTTAATTGCAGTAGTGTTGAGTCACAGAAACGAGAGATGGTAAAGATTTAGCAGGTCATTTAGTTCAAACTCCTTGAGAATCCTTCCCCTACAATAGGCTGTTGTTCTTTAGTCCTATTTTTAAGTCCAAAGGTATCAAACATTACACGGTCCATTTCTTCCTGCTTGACAGCAGAACTATTCTAAAGAACACTTCCAATGGCAACTTTGATGTAAGTATTTTCTTAATGACTCCATTGCAATAGCTCTTTGAGTCTCTGCCAGAAGGATGCTTTTGTCCAATGTGAGGATTATAATTATTTTCAGGACCCTTTTACTACTTTCCTTAGGAAAGGGAGTCATAATCCATTAGCTCTTCTTGTGATGATGCTCTTTACAATATTCATCCCAAATGTTCCATTTAGGAATTTTCTTACCATTGGCCTATGGAACAGACCAAATCTTCTTACAGATATCTCATTTCAAGCAGTGAATTCAGTCACAGGAGACTAATTTAAGAAGACATGCTAACTTCAGCTTTGTAAGCAGCATTTACTTTGCTTTTGGCACATCTAGAATCTATTACTGAGAATTGAGAGATTGTAACAAATGATAGTATGTATTTATTGAATGAATAAATAGCTCTTTTGTGTTATTATGTATCTAACTCACTATTACTTATAGGACTATCATAGTCCCTTTAGTCTTTTTGGATTAATGTGTTTGTATGTATGTATCTATTTATCTATGAATAAGTTGTTATGAAGTATCTTCACTTGTGATATCAATACCACTGTTACGTTGACAAAGGAGCAAGGCAAATGATTAGATTTTCAAAACTGTCAAACATTTATTGTTTTAGGAGCTGAGAATAGATTTGTAAGTGAAGCAAACATATCTCCTCTCTTATAGTACTTAGTGACTGCGTCAGCCTATAAGAATTGGTTTTGCAAGTGTATTAATAGTTATTTTCTCCAGGGAGTTCAATTTTCATCTTTTTGCTACAGACAGTAAGGTCAAAATTACATCAATACTGCAAGTAATTCTTTTCCTTTTTTCTGCTTATGATAGTTTAATTACTCTCTATCAAATGTACCCATTGATTAAAACAGCTTTTATTTTGTATTAGTGATTACTGCTCAAATGTAATTATAATGCCCAAGTCAGAATCAGTTTTATTACTTCAAGCGAAAAAGTTTTGGTTTTTGAAAAAAATTTTTTTTAGTATAGGATTAATTAATATGCATCTTAAATTGGGGACTGCAGTCTGGAAATAAAGTTGAAAATAATGAAGAAATCTAAGATATATCATACTAGGGACTAAATATTATTCAGCAACACTTGTTTGTTACTGACATCCTTCAACATATACGAAGGTAAAGCATGTGAAGAAATAAGTGAATCTGAAAGCAAATTCCAATTCAACTTTCTAGCATTATATTTACTTTTAACATAAGGGTAGTTTTTTATTACTTTTATTATTTCTAAGTTGTCAGATTAAAGTTGTATTATAGATTTTGTTTTTCATCAATTCTTGAATTCCTCCAAAATCAGAGACTTTGAGCAATAATTTGGCTTTATTTTTGTCTGTACTGGGGGTTTAACCTTGGGCCTTATGTTTGCTAGGTATGTGCTGTACCTGAGCGACTCCAGTCCTAACTTCCTCTTTTTTAAATTCTTTTAAAAATTTTATATATTTATTTTATCTGGAATGTTTAGCAATTTATTTTACCTGGCATTAGTATACACTAATTTGTGGAAGTTTCATTGTGGTGATTCCTTACATGTGTACAGTGTATTTTGAACAAATTCATCCACTCCATTATACTCCCATTATCCCCTCTCACCTTTCTCCCTTTTCTCACAGTGTTTGGTGGGTCTCATTATGCTGTCTTGGGATAAATACATGCAGCATATTTTGGTCCTCTTCCCTCCCTTAGGATCCTTCCTTTCTCCCTCCCCCTCAGACCATCTCCCTTTCACATTCATGTCTCGTCATCATCATTTATCAGCAGCAGCAGCAGCGTCATTTTAGGTCTAGGTTCCACAAATGAGCAAGAACATGCAATAATTTTGCCTTCATAGCTTGGTTTATCTCACTGAGCATGGTAATCTCCAGTTCCATTCATTTTCCAGTTGGTGACATAATTCCATCTTTCTTTATCAGCCCTGATTTCTTTAATAAAGAAAAGAAGAACTTGGCTTTGAAGAGACAATTCCATCTAATCTCAATCAGTAAAAGCCCCCAAATAAATGCTTACAAACTCCACAAAGCAAAAAGCTTCTCCCTTATTAGGTGTGTGGGAAATTTAGAAACATTAACTCCATTCAAAAACGGTTTAAATGACTATCTGTTGAAATTGAAATGCAGAGCTGTTCTTACTTGAAATATTTTATGTCATATTTACAAACAATGAAATTGTTGACAGTCAACTTTTTAGACATTTTGCTCTTTAATTCCTTTTGCTTATGGCTCAGTAACTGAGAAAGGTGGTGGATACTAGTTTGCTGAGTCACTAGGAAAGGAGCATTGCAATAATGGATAATTATTTCTTTGATGTGTGGTGTGGTTAGCATACTTCAGATACTGAAGACCAGTGGAGTGTCAGATCTGGAAGTAGGAAGTAAAACTGTAGGAACAAAAAATAAGAAGCCTAAGTCTAGACTTTGCCATTCTTTTCCTTCACCTTTTTATTTCTTTAAACATTACACCAATTAGCTTAAGCACTTATTTCTGGCTTATGTATATCAAACTAAACAATGGCATTGTAAGTCTGTGTATTACCTTAGCTGCTCTGATCTTTTTTCCCCAGATAATTGAAAAACAAAATTCTGGGGGAAAATACAGAGGCACAATGATGTTACCATTTGGGGCAAAAGTGTACTCTAGTGTCCCTAGATCTCTAATACCAATATATCAACTTAATGGGTTTAATTGAGTACATACCAAATATTCCTTGCCACTAGTCTCATTTCCATGAGAAATATTCCCATTAGGTCAAGCCCAGGGGTTGCCAAGGAAGAATATAGGAGTTGAAAGTTATTAATTTTTTTCCTCTTTGTAACCACCAATTTATTACAGTGAACTTTTGTCAATGGAAAATTGTTACGTCTTTACAGATGCCAGCAATTTAAAATGGGAAGACTTTTGTTTGAGCCCTTGAGGATTTAACACAGTGTCTTTCTTATCCTTAACTGCTTTCTTCCAGGTTTTGGCATCTCTGACCACTGAGAAAACAGCATTAATGGGCCATGCAGAGGTCACCAAGTCTCTATTTTCTGAGGCTTATTTGCAGCTGAGGAGTAGATTAATAAGAGGAAGAATGAATCGCACTCAAAACAGGCAGATTCATACTGTTAGGTGAAAATAACAAAACAATAGAGGGGTGATATACTGTGAAAGAATGTCATTAGGTGGGTTTATGCTTCTTCTATAAGTATATATTTGATTGGACTCTAATTCAAGTGTAGGCACACATTTTCCATTTCTACCATTTGACAATATAAAATTTGATTCTTATAAAGATAACCAATAGCTTTATATATCCTTCCCCAATGACAGCTGAATGGTATTTCTTTGCCTTACTAATACTTGGCATTTTCACAGTGGCTAGGTGTAGTTGCTGTGTGCTAAGAACAGTTTCCATGGTGTATCATTGGTGAGATGGACTCAGCAGGTGGACAGATGGTCTTTGTCTTTTGTGGACAGATCTCATTCTCCTGACTTTACTCATTTTTACCTGAGCTTTCCCCTACTTCTTCCTCCTCTCTCAGAGTTTGTTTTTCTTTTTTCCCAACCTGCATGCTTTCACCTATGCGTCAACTTCTTCAGAATTGCTCTTGGCTTACCTTGCACATTTTTCTTTGCCATGATTATGACATTTCTAACCTGACTACTTGTCTTTGTCTGATAACAGGACATTTAACACTGCTTTTCTGTTCTTTTCTAGACTATTCTTTCCTTATTGGTGAGTTTCCCACCTATACAACTGTGCAAGATCCCTTTTCAGCTAATATCTGGGCTTATCTATCCTTTTCTAGTTCCTTGACACATTGTGTACTTGTCTCATTTATCACCAACATATCAACTCCCCTACCTTCATCTTTCTGCTTGCTTCTATGGATGCAAATATCCTTCAGGAGAAACTGACTTTTATTCCTAATAGATGAAACAACATCAGAAGACTTTTACAAAAGGACCTTAGAGCACCTACAATCATTGCCACCTTCATCTTTTTTTTTTTTTTTATTTTCCATGGTACCTGTCTATGTTTTCTTTTTTTTTTTTTTTCATTTTTCTTTTATTATTCATATGTGCATACAAGGCTTGGTTTATTTCTCCCCCCTGCCCCCAACCCCCTCCCTTACCACCCACTCCACCCCCTCCCGCTCCCCCCCTCAATACCCAGCAGAAACTATTTTGCCCTTATCTCTAATTTTGTTGTAGAGAGAGTATAAGCAATAATAGGAAGGAACAAGGGGTTTTGCTGGTTGAGATAAGGATAGCTATACAGGGCATTGACTCACATTGATTTCCTGTGCGTGGGTGTTACCTTCTAGGTTAATTCTTTTTAATCTAACCTTTTCTCTAGTTCCTGGTCCCCTTTTCCTATTGGCCTCAGTTGCTTTAAGGTATCTGCTTTAGTTTCTCTGCATTAAGGGCAACAAATGCTAGCTAGTTTTTTAGGTGTCTTACCTATCCTCACCCCTCCCTTGTGTGCTCTCGCTTTTATCATGTGCTCATAGTCCAATCCCCTTGTTGTGTTTGCCCTTGATCTAATGTCCACATATGAGGGAGAACATACGATTTTTGGTCTTTTGAGCCAGGCTAACCTCACTCAGAATGATGTTCTCCAATTCCATCCATTTACCAGCGAATGATAACATTTCGTTCTTCTTCATGGCTGCATAAAATTCCATTGTGTATAGATACCACATTTTCTTAATCCATTCGTCAGTGCTGGGGCATCTTGGCTGTTTCCATAACTTGGCTATTGTGAATAGTGCCGCAATAAACATGGATGTGCAGGTGCCTCTGGAGTAACAGTCTTTTGGGTATATCCCCAAGAGTGGTATTGCTGGATCAAATGGTAGATCGATGTCCAGCTTTTTAAGTAGCCTCCAAATTTTTTTCCAGAGTGGTTGTACTAGTCTACATTCCCACCAACAGTGTAAGAGGGTTCCTTTTTCCCCGCATCTTCATCTTTTATGCTATCCTTCTCCTTCATCTTTTATTTCTACTTATGTGAAAACATAGGCAGAAAAGATTCATTCAATATGAGGTGAAAGATTGAAGTTAAGCCAGACACAGTGGCTCACACTTGTAATGCTAGCTACTCCAGAAGCAGAGATCAGGAGGACCGTAGTTCAAAACCTGTCCAGGCAAAAAACCAGCAAGACCCCCATCTCAGCCAATAAAAAGCAGGGCATGATGCTACATAGGAAGCACAGATAGGAGGCTCATGGTCCAGGCTGCCCCAGAAAAGACCCTATTTAGAAAAATAATGAAAGCATAAAGCGCTTGTGGTATGGCTTAAGTTGTAATGTAACTGTCTGGCAAGTTCAAGTCCCTGAATTCAGTACTGACAAAAAAGAAGAAAAGAAAATTGAAGTGAATAGGTTGAAAACCTGCTCAAGTTTTATCTTGAAAGAAGGGAGTAATTTGTCTTCCTACTCTATACTCTTCTTTCTTTTGGAAGAACTATTCCGATAACATAATTGTATCATTTTGATTCATTTCAATAATACTTGCACAATACTTAATATAGGCAAGGCACTCTAATAAAGTCTAAAATGACATAAGATATAGAAGATAGGTTTTGCCCATGAGGAGGTGGGAAGACCGATATACATAGGCAGCCTGCAGTATGTGCTGTGATAGAAGAAAAAACAAGAGTCCCAACTAAGACATAAGAGAGGTTTATCTGACTGTGGCGATGTGGAGTGCTTCATTGGTGAGGCAGCAGAGGACTGGTCTGGGGCTATGCAGACATGGAATCACTGCCTTCAGAGAAAATACCCTGGTCTATTTTTCTTGACCCCTGGTCTATCATGTCAGTGTCCATTTTCATCACCACTATAGCTTCTAAAAACCACGGAGGGTGAATATGGTACAAATACTGGGTACACATGTATGTAAATGGAAAAATGAGAGCAGTTGAAACAATTCCAGGAATGGAGGGAGGAAGGGTAAAGGAGAATGATGGAGGGAGTGAATTCAAGTATGATGTATTCGATACATTGTAAGAACTTTTGTAAATGCCAGCACAATAAAAAAATTAAAAAACACATTTTGCAAGACAAGAATTTGCCTCTCTCATGAGTATCTTTATCCAGTAAATCATTCAAAGAAAATACAATATACAATATACAAAATACAACCCTTAAAGAAATGAGTTTAAAGGAAGCCATAATAAATTGATAGAAATTCTGCCTACCCAGAAATTGAAATGGAAATAGTAATTGAAAATGAGAGAACTTAGAAAAGCATTTTCTATGTTTTGGAGCTGTGTGTGTGTGTGCTTACCTAAGAAACATATTACAAAAATTCTTCCCAATCTTCTTTCCCAATCTTGTGATTATTCTTCTGAGACAGTCACATGGGCCACTTCCTCTAAATCGGTGCTAGAAGGATGCTTCAGGCCGACCACCTCCAGGTAATGATTGCCTTCCTCAGGAGGTAGCCACATGTGCCAGGTCCTCTGGGAGGAAATGAATGAATTGCCTATTGTGCCTTGAAACACAGACAAGAAATTTTAAAGGTGAATTTCCAAAGTGTTAAGGCTCACAGTAATTACCGGAGAGTGGCAACTAGCCCTTGGTGGGCCCACCCTTCCTAAAATCAGTAAAGTCTTCCCCTGTAAAAATTAGATAAACATTTGAAAGTTTCCTTCTGTTCTCAGAATTCTATTTGTCTGCCAAGATTATAGTTATTTGGGCTGAAAACTTGGACAGTTACAATCTCTGTTAAGGTGTTGTTGGCTGTGCTCTTTTGCTTGTCTGTAATCTTGTGGTTTGCAAGCCTCTGGGGCCTCTTGAGTTAAGTGTTACCTCTGAGAGCTGTCATCAGGGAGGAAGGGACATGCCTGTGCCTTTTCTATCTAAATAGCAAGCCTTGTTCTGGAGTTGCCCCAGAGTAGCCCACCCTCCCACATTGCCATCTCTTCTCAATGATAAGTCAAAGCCTTTTGTCAAATTCGGGTTAAGCAGAAACCCACATAGCTCTTCGTGAGGACAATCAATCGACCTGTACAAAACATGTGGCCGGTCCCAGAGCCAAAGTTTCTCTTTCCTGCTATGCATGTGCCACTCCCCATCTCCTCCACCTCGATAGAACGCCTAATGGAGACAGAACAAAGTTTGGGCAGCTTCACTTCCTTCATTTATTTATCTATCTATTTATTAGCATAGTATAGTTATACCAGGGGAACATTGTGACATTTTCAAAAGTGCTTACAAGAATATCTTAGATTCATCCCCACCATCTTTCTTTTTTATCCCTCCCCCATTTCTTAGAACAGTTTCATTGGTCTCATTGTTCCATTTTCATACATGAATACATAGTACTTCCACCATATTTGCCCTCCTTCACCCTTTCTTTACTCTTGGCCCCTCACCATACTGCCATATTTCTTTTGGAAATAAAAAGGATCTTTTTTCTTTAATAGATAAATGACTTAGAATTTGTTATTTCTCTCTGTAGACACTCTCATCTTTGGCAGATTGGTTTACACTGAGAAACTCTGAAGTGGAGTTTAGAGTATAAGATATTTATTATGTTTTATCCCAGAGAACAGTACTTTTGGACAGGTGGAAAAAAAAAACGATTAGGCAGAAGGAGGTATTGAAGTGAGACACAAATACAAAATATGACCCAGTCAACTCCAATTTTGGTACCGGAATTGTCCTTCAGAGTTGCCCTGAATTGGGCTGAGATGGCCAAGCTTTTACACTTGTGCACCAATCAATCACTGGATGTGAGCATCCATAGCAAGTACATAGCTTTGAGTAAGAGGGCTCCCCTCCACTTTATGAAGAAGCTGGCAGTTGGTGACTGTCTTCTGATAGTATTTAAGGAGCTGGAGACACAAAACCTTTTATTGGAGAGAGATCTGAGTGGTGTATCACATTGTCCACTACTGTTGACACCTTAATTCATTCAGATTCACTTATCATGTATTAGCAAGCATCTTTTTAAAATTCTTGTGGACTTCTCTTCTTGAAGAAAAACTTAGAACAGAAAGTTAGCAAGGCAAACTATAGATTCAATAGTATATCTGGTCTTAGAGTCACAACATACACTCCTCTCCTTCCTTCACTATCAATTCTATATTTTTCTCATTTTCACATAACACGTCTGCTGGTCTGGGCTTCTTACCTGATGGCATAATCCCTGAGTGGTCTAAGTCCTTGGTCACCATGTTCTTCTCAAAACCAGGATTTCTGCACTTTTTAATTTGCCATCATAATTGGGCAAGAGAGTACCAAGAAGTGTCTAAGTGGGTTCCTTAGGTGCCAGACATACTCCTCCTTGCTCTGTTGTATAATTGGTTAATTATACCACATGATGATTGGTTAATTACCTTGCCAAAACAATGACTCTTTCTCTTGCCATCTGGTCCCTTGGCATAAGAAGCCTAATGCCCAGACTATAGTCAGAGCATATAATAAAGTAGGATTGTTGCTGTGTATGTTGGCATAAAGTGTTCTCCCTTGAGAACCAGAATCTCAGAAGCCACAGGATCCAGAGTTGCAGAAAAGGAATGTACAAATTATTCTAGCAGGTCACTGGAAAAGATAAAAAGTGGGACCACCTTTTGCTCTCAACCCTTAGTTCCTAGAATCATTTATTTGGGGGAAAAAGGGCATGGAACCACCTGAAGGTCTTTGAATCAATATATATGAGTCCTAAAAGATAACACCTCACCCAGGTAAATCATGGGCCCTGAGCTGGGATTTCAGTTGTGCCATCAGAAGGCAATTTCAATGTATTATCAGGCTACTAGTTTCTGTGTAGTAAGGTAGATATATATTATATATATACAGAGGATCCAATGATTATGGTTCAACTGCTACATCTGCTACACTGTATAGTGAGTTTCCTAGATGTAGTGTTGTGTGAGATTTCATCCCAGTGGATCAAGTGCTCCATAAGCCTTGGATAGTGGCACTGGCTAAGCTCCTGTTCAGAAGAGAGGCAAACCAAATGGCAAGTTAATCTCTTAAAGGGAGAAAATTGGATATTCAGCAGCAGGAATAACTAAATTAACCTTGGTAAGTAGAAGCATTCGTTCTTACCATACCAGCTACCCTGTTCATGTACCCATGTATCAACTTTCAGGTAGGCAATGACAAAGGCAGATTGATATTAACTGGCTGAGTTATTTTGGCCACATGGTTGTTTAGTGCCTTGTGGGTGTTGGATGCTATCTGGTACGTGTCTCATGTGACACACTCACGTTCATATGTTTATCTGTATGCGTCTACCCCAGCTCTCCTTGTCCCTGACGTTTCTACTTTTCTCTTGTCAGGCTGTCATCATAAAGCCAACCCACTTTTCACCTCTGATGAGTTATGAAGTCTGAGTTTGGCCAGGTGCAGAATGGTGAGTTTTCACTATCCCCTGGGCTCTTTTCCAGTGTTCTAAATTCTGTATACTCAGAGTGCTCCCGCAATGATAAATTCTCCCTTATCCATCCTTACATAATGATTTCCTTGAACAAACATCTTTAGCATGCAATCTTATGCATAACTTCCCTGCTCCTGCTGGTACATGCTGGCCATATTTTGCAGCTCCTTTTTTCCCTTATTAGGCCTAGAACAACCCTGGCTTGTACATGCTGCAGCTTAACCTGAGGTATCTGTCAGAAGCCAGGAAGGAAGTAGGGGCATATCCTGTGGGAGACACACATTGTCTTCCAGGGGGAAGGCCTCTGTACTTCTTTCCTGTGAAAGAAGAGGGGCAGTTAGCTCTTGAAGGGAGTGGGGGCATTTTTTTAAGGAAATTTAAGGATTCAGGATTTTTATAGGCCTCCACCTGGATACCTATACAATGCATCAGGGTCCTATTCTTTCCTAGCCAGAGTCCTAAACTTGGTGTAGAAGACCCATATTAACTAGGAGTTTGACCTTCTTTAGAGCTTGGCTATTCTGAATATTACATTTTAGTCCTGGTCCTTACATTCTATGCTCCCCTACTATAGAAAATGAGATCCTTTCTGTATGTTTTAGCTAGAAAGTTCTGTACCTTCTATTTGACTTCGATGACCTGTAAATTTCTTTCAGTTGTTGCTATTTTTCTTCCAGACAAAAAAGGAACTTAGAAGATAGCCATAAAATTCTATTGCTTTGCATTGTCTATTGCCATTTTATTTTTAGAATGTCTGATTAATAGTATTAGCTGATGTATCCCAGCCATGTTTATATCATCCTAATTCACCAGTAAAAATTTGAACAATTGGGCCTCCACCTTATGCCAGGGCTACCTGTACTCCACTTATTACAGTAAAGGATGTCATTCAGTTCCAAACACCATCTTATTACCTACATTCTTAGAACACTTCTGGTCTTAACTATCAGAGGTTAGGGTTTCTCAGGTAGCAGACTCTGAGGTGAGGATTAGAGCATGCTGTGTATTTATTAAAGAGGGCTCTATGGACTGCAGCCTGTAGAAGAAATGGGAAGGAAAAAGGATTGGAAAAAAGAAGTTGAGTTGGTATCAATGAGAGGGGGGAGGAGGTGGGGAGTGGGTTTAAGAGGGTGAATATGGCACAAATACTGCATATACATGAATGTAAATGGAAAAAGATACCTGTTGAAAGAATTTCCCTAATGGGGGTAGGAGGGGGTGAATTCAAGTATGATATATTTGATATATTGTAAGAACCTTTATAAATGCTACATTGTACCCCTACCCAGAGAAGCAATAAAATTAAAAAAAAACCCACAAAAGTTCTAAAAAAAAAAAGTTAAGTTAAAATACAGGCTTGAAAACAGTCTCAGCCCATACCACAAAGACCCCGAATGCTAAAATGGCCCCTCAGAAGTATCCTGAACTGTACTAAGATGGCCAGGTCTTTTTACTCTGTGTCGATCAGTTATTGGACATGGGTGTTCCTGGGAAAGAACAGGAGCTTTGATGGGAGAGCTCTGCAGCTGAGGCAATCCTTGAAGAGGTGACAGCCAGAAGCTGTAGATATCTCTCCAAGCAGGTGGAACAAGTTCTCCATGGAAGGAAAATGTGGGCAGTGGAGCTAATCCTTCTAAGGAGGTAGCAATTTGAAGAAACTTGGAAGTAAATTTCAGAAAGATTTTGCCATCTTTTACCATGACTGTGCCCCTGCACATTCTGCCGTTTGTGCCTCAAATAATCTTTTCTCTAATGTTACAATTCCTTTCTTAGCTAATTAGGACACATCCTTCAGGTATTGCCTTCTCAGGAAAGCCCTTGCTGACCCGCTTCCCTTCCTCATTAACCTCACTCCCAAGTCTTCTTCCCACTTACTCCCGAGCTGGTTAAATGTTCCTGTGAACATGTTTTTAACATGCCTGTATGTTAATGTTTATCACACTGAGTTTTAATTATATAGTTACCTGCTACATTTATCCTTGGCCTATGACTTTCTTGAGGGCCACATCTTTTGTATATAGCTAAAAAACAAAATCATTATGGAATCTTTCATGTGTCATGTATATTAACCTCTCAAAAATGTCATCATTCATGTCATGGTATAAAGACATGGATCTAGAGTCAAGAAGTCCAATTTGAGACCTTCCTTGGTCATAAACAAGCAACCCGTACCTGTTTCACCTTTCATAAAATGTAGATGAGTGCCCTAATTACTTAAAGATAAAAGACATGATATGTGAAAGAATTTGGGATAATAAAAAGGATATACAAATGTCAGGAACTGTTATTATTTATTACTCTGCACTTGCCAGTGACCAGTGTTTATCTGCTGCCTGTAAATGTCTAATTTACTGTTGTAACCACAGACACAGATTCTTTACTGTTATTATGATGTATCTAGTTTGTCCTCTTAAATCTTGGGCCACTAATCCATATGTGCATTTAGAAACTGAAAAATACACAAGTCACTGAAAACCATGAGCTGTAAAGGAAAGTCCTAGAACAGTGAAAGTTCAGCCATGGGTGGGGGGGAGGTAAAAAGATGATTAGGACATGGTCTTTGAAGGAGATCATATTCTATTAGAAACATGAAAGAAATTCAATATTACAGGTATCTTATAGCAGAGGTACAAAGTAACCCAGTGGTTACTAAGAGAGCTTTCATTGAGGAGAAGCAACTGGCAGAAGCTGGAGAAAAGGAGTAGGTTTGATCCAATCAGGCGATGAAGGGCATCCACTATGAGAATAGTCCCAAAGGAGTAAGACAACTGGAGGACTTCAAACAGATGTGTGTTACCAGAACCATGGGCAGAGGAGGTGGAGAACAAAAGGAACCTTATGTCTCCCCCACCACAGAATCACGAAGTCATCATTAGACATGCTATCTAGTGAGCCTCCTCCTGAAAAACCATCCCAGATCCTGTGTGAACAATTCTTTCTGTTTTCATATGAGTCTCTTATTGCACTATGGGGCTGCCAAAACACCATGGGTTTGTTTATTTATATGTTTATCCTAGCTTAGACAATGAGTCCTTTGGGAATAGAGACTCTGTGTTAGATCTTAGAATAGTAATTGGCATACAATAAATACATATTGAAAGGTGAATAAAAAGGTAATGGTTTAAGTAAATAAGTAAGTCATCAAGAATTCAAGAGAAAAAGCTCTGTATCTGGAAGGGACAAGTTTAAGATGAAGAAATGACCAAAACTGGAATCGGGACCTTTTTAACATTCAGATAATCACATGCACTTGTCGTTCAGTGTTGTGAAAGAATTTATGAACACTGATATATATCTATATCTATATCTATAACTATAGATATAGATATATATCAGGTCTGGGACTCCAGGCCAAATTTTCAGTTTACTTTGTTAAATTAATTGTAACCACACCTGTTGCTGTGGTTTGAATATGTCCCCCCAAAGAACATATAGTGGAAACTTCCTGAATAGATTAATAAGATTATAAAAATGACTTGAGTTTAATCTTTTGCTTTCTTGCTCTTACCAACATGACATAAGGTGGCATAAAGGTTCTTGCCAGGTGCCGGTCCCTTGATTTTGTACTTCCCAGCTTCCAGAACTGTGAACTAATAGATTTCTGTTCATTGAAATTACTTAATCTCAGATACTTATAGCAACACAAAATGAGCTAAGATATGCAAGGAGGCAAGAATTAGACTTAACATGGTAGTGGGATGAAATCCATAGGATCAGCCCTTAAAACTGGAGGCCTTGTGGCATGATGGAGCAGACATGGGTACCAACCCAAACTATGTGCATATGAGTACCTTCTCTGCTTCTTACTGGTACATTATTTAATCTCTCTGTGTACACATTTCTCACCCAAAGAATCAGGATTTGTTGATTCAATCATCATTTTGACACTATAAATTGCAAAAATGAATAAAATATAGAAAACCTCTGACTTTATGCAGGTTATATTCTAGTGATAATAATACTAATGCCTGTATTATATGGTTGTTAAAGGATAAAATAAATCTTCATATGCAATGTACTTAGAATAGTGCTTGGAATATAGGAAGTGCTTAATGACTGTTTATATTGTTATTATTATGTTAAATTCTGGTATAGGTAGATGTAAAAATGGTTAGTATTCACTGCATCCTATTATCCTTCAACATGATATCATGTTTCCATACCAGCTCTAAAGAAATATAGGCTTTAAAGGATTAGGATTCCGAAAATTCTGTTTTGCCTTTCTGACCTAGCTGAAGTGGTTTTCTGCCTCTCATTGGTCCAGCCTTGGTTCTGTCACTTCTGTCTTATGGTAGTGACAATTTACCCCTCCCTAGAATTGTTCTGGGATCCTCATACCTGCTCATTTCCTACCTTCCTTTAGTTGTATAAGGTACTCTTATCTGTGTGACTCCCCTATAATCCTCTATCCTATCCCTAATTACCCAGCCTATAGAGACATCTTTCAGCTCTCTTCTCCTATATTGCTTCTCTCAACCTCACTCTGAGAAGGTTCTGAGCATTTCTGCTCTAAATCATAAGTCCTATTTTTCCATGCATGGCTCACCTCTCAACAGGTAAAGAAGATTTGCAAGAACAATGTCTTGTGTTTCTTTGCCTTTCCCCATAGATATTTGTTGCTATGTTTGGCTTTGATGGACTTTTCTGTTTACAAAGAGGCCATGAGGGGTTTGCTGCTATAGATACTTTGAGCCTAATGGTTTGGGAAGGAGTTGGGATGGCTTCTAGCAAAAATAGGGATAGATAACAGCAATTATGGATGGGATAAGTCTAAACATTGCAGCCTGATTGTTCTGTGAAATTAGCTCATAAAACTGCTATGGGAATGGGAAGGTGAGTCTCCATTGGCTTTTGGTACTACGAACCCACCACATGCAAGTGGAAAAACTCAAACAAATATAGTGAGTTGCTTCTCAGGAGTTAGGGATTAGTTTCTATCTTGCTATTTCAAATGTTGATGAATCAATAAGCATCAGCAACACCTGCAAGTGTATTAGAACTGGGAAGTCTTAGTTTTCATCTGATCTAGTGCACAGAATCTACATTTTAATAAGTCAGGCAACTTTTATGTACTTTAAATGTTGAGAGGTACTGAACTCTACACTTGAACATTTAAGCTTTTCTGTATCTAGGATACTCCCTAGTCCAATTAAATGGGAATCAGCAGACGGGGCCCAGGAATCAGTATTTTTAAAGCTTCTCAGCTGATTCCAAATGAAGTTGAGAACCATTAATAGGAGTGGTTTATGCATTGGTAAACATTTAGAATAGGAGCAGATATGAATTTGTACATTGGGAGTTGTTCTATTTTCTTCTTTTTTTATCATATGCCAAATACATATAGGGCAAATTGACAAAACTGGCTCATAAACCTAGCCAGAGTACATTCTTTCCTCTGCCATTTTTCACTAATCCCTCTGAGTGTGAGGACATTTCCAGAGAGGATGAACCAAGGGGGGAGACTCACTCTGAGTGTAGGTGAAACCTTTCCATAGGCTAGTGGCCCAGAGGAATCAAAGCGGGAAAAAAAGAAAGCTGCCTAACACAGGCATTTTCTCTCTTTACTTCCTGGCTGCCATGGCGTAAGCTGCTCTTAGCCCCATATCTTCCCCACCATGATTGACTGACACCATCACCAAAGTAAATCCTTTCTCCTTTAGGTTTTTTGTTTATTTGGTCAGGTATTTTATCACAGTGATGAGAAAGCTGACTTAGAAAACTGGCACTGGGAAGAGGGAGTGTTGCCGTGACTGTGTATCTCAGAGCCTTTGGAACAGGTCTGTGGGACGTATTTGGAAAGTTTGGAGAGGCCTGGTAAAAACAAAGCCTAGACTGCTATAAGCAGAGCACAATGGGCAATTCTGCTGAGAAGCCAGAAGATCAGAATGCCCATAGAAATGCAGACATTGAAGATTGTGCTCGTGCGGTTTCACATGGGAATAGGGATTCTAGTAGGAATTGAACCAGAGGCCACTTGTGTGAAATTGTGAAGTATCTACATTTTTTCCATACCCTAAGACTTTAAGGGAAGTTGAGGTTAAAGGTGATGGACTAATTAATCTGGCAGAAGAAAATTTTAAGGTAGCCCCACATTCTGGCTATGGCATGATTACTGCTAGCTGCTTTTAGCCAAGTTTACTCTGAGAATTATGAGCAAAACCCAGAATGGAAAGGTCTGAAAGCCTTGCAATTTTCCCAGAAAAGAAGCATAAAGTTGGGGCCAAGGAATGTGGTTTCTGGAGACATTATTTTTAAAGCTCAATACTTTGCATGGGGCAGTAGGAAAGATGCCTTAAGGACATCCCAGGAATTAGCCAGACCCCACCCATTATAGGCTCATAGGTGTGAAGAGTAAACTCATTTGAAAGACTGCTTTAAGAAGAGAAAGGAAGCCAGGCAGTGTGTGGTAGAGTCAAGTTCTCTACAGGTAGCCCCTTAAAATACAATGCAAGAAGCTGTGAGACTGAATCCTAAACCACAGTGGAGAACCCAGTATGTTGAAAATAGAAATGTAGACTGTCTACAGAGGAAAGTTGCAGGCACTGAGCAGTCAGTTGAAGGGGTGGGGCATGTGAGCTGCAAATGGCAAGGCTGTAAGGGTGAAGACGTCTAAGCCCTTTGGAAATCACATCCCACCACGACTACCCCAGATGCTGGGCACAGAGCTACGTGACTTAATGTTTCTCTGCTAAGTTTCAGTCTTGCTTTTGTTTGGTTCTTTTTTCGTTGTTCTCCTATACCTCCCTGTTGGTGTGGGAATGCCTCCCCTGTGCCATTCTATTTGGGAAGAATGTAACTTGCTTTATGATTTTACAGGACTACACAGGTAAGACTTTTCTTTGAGTTTCTGAGACTTTGAATTTGGACTTTTGAACAATGTTGGAGCTGTTCAGTCAATGAGTACTCTTGGAGATGGGGTGAATGCATTTTGCATTATGAGATGTATCTGAGCTTTTGGGGGGTCATGGGTGGAGTGGTATGAGTAGAGATGTGTCTGGGTGTTATATTGACAAGTAGTGGATTTTTGATGATTAATTTTGGTTGTTTAACCAAAACATTGAGAAGCACCTAGGAGATCAGTAAAGCACACCTCTTAATTTATCCATGAGGGTGCTTACAGAAAGCATGAATTAAGGAGGGAAGACCAACCCTGAATGTGGGTGGCACCATAGGCTGGGGACCCAGACAGAATAAAAGTGAGAAAAGGATAAAGTCCATTACACAGGTATTGTCTCTCTCTGCTTCCTGGCCACTATAATATGAATTGTTACACTGCCACACACATTCCCTACCATAGTGGACTGAAACCTTTAGTTGTTTCTGTCAGGTACTTTGTAACAGTGACAAGAAAGCTAACACATACAGGTTGTCAGGTTAATCACTCCATAGAACAGATATCCTCGGAGCAGCTATTCTTCTTTATCACAGGGAACTCACTTCCTTCTGAGAACTACTGCCTCTTTGTAATTATTAGCTGACCAATTATTTTAGGATCTTCCCATTTAATATTGATTTATTTCCCTCTTTATTAGTTATTTTTGGAGGGTAGAAAGTAGTCATCCTTTTACCTGTTAGCGATTTGGTGATGTTTGGAAGTGTGAGGGTTTCTGGAAAGATTGAAATACTTGGAGATTGCATTGTGATTTAGTGAACTGCATTTGTTCTAAAATACTAATGACATAAAAATGGAGTTTTAATGGGAAATAAATTGGCATTCTTATTCTCCAAAATCTCCTGTGCTTCATGATTCAATAATGTGATGTAGAACCTAATTTAATCACATAAATCACTAATCTTTAATCTATGAATTTGTATCAAGATTTATATTCCTGTAAGAAGCATTATAGGATTTAGATATCAAGTTTTGTATTTGTAAATGAGTGTGAGTATGTAAGTGAAAGAAGGTTAAGTTCCCAGGCTTTCCTAAACTGATACTGTCACCATATGTGTGAACAAATGCCTTCTTAGCCGATACTGGGTGTAAACCACTTTAAATATTGGAGGAGGGCTGTTGTTTCATCACCTTGGCCCATGTCTTTGCATACAGTTTAATTCTCTTGTGTGCTGTTCTGGGGTAATGAAATGTTGAAGCTTGTCCAAAATGCCAGTGATGATACACCTGTTTTTGTGTAGCACAGCCACTTGTAGCTCATGTAGTTACTTTCCCAGCTGAAAAATGCTGGTGAACCAGCACGGTGAGACCAAGATAAGTACCAGCCTTCAGTTACTGGCAAGAAGCAAGGACAATTTACACTTTAGCTTTGAGTCACTTGTCGACTGAGCAGGCTGACTTCAACTCCTACCACTGAGTTTTCAGGCTGCGTAGGATTTTGCCATATTGAGCTTGGTTTACATTAATAGATTTGTGCTATTAAATTCAAGAATATCCAAATTCTTTTAATAGAGGCTATATGCCTGTATTTTGGAGCATGTACAATACTTATCATCCTAGTTTTTTTAAGTAAAATTGGTTTGTTGGTATCAGGAGAGATTACAGGTATTGATCCATTGTAAACAGACAAAATATGTCTCCTTTTTGCTGGTTAAAGAATCTACATGAAAACCAAGTCAACCTCCTCCACACATGAGTCTTCTCTGTCACGTCAGTGGGAGTTTTATGTGGGAATTAAGAAGAGAAAAATGTCACCAGCATCTGTCTGATAATGATTTAATATCTAAGCCAAGAAACCTTTGGAGAGAAAATCTCCTACTCATAAAACACTAAATCATCAACACATGCAGTAACGGGCCTAAGAATAAGCCTTTGCAGTATTTGGATGGGATGATATACAAGCTATGTTTTTATATTTGATAAGTATGAATTGACATTCATAAGAAATTCTTATATTAGGGATATTTAATTGGAGATATAAATCATAAAGTGATTAGTGTTTATTTTTGTTCTCCCTTTGAAGGAGGACCCTAAGACTACCAGTCGGGGAGTACTAAGAGAAGAAAGCCTAAAACAACTTAAATGTCTTCATGGAGTAAAACAGAAGAGTGGGAGTGGGGAGAGAAGGGGTGTGTGTGTGTGTGTGTGTGTGTGTGTGTGTGTGTGTGTGTGAGAACCAGAGGTTTTCTCTAACAGACTAATTAATTACATATTTCTGTTGGATTAAGATGCATTTATTGGAAATTAGAGTCCATATAATTTTGATTACTATTAAAATGAATATAGATACCAAACAAGCACAACCATGTTTTATTAAAATAAATAATGAAGCTTATGGGATCAGGCCATGGCATTTACATGCAGTCCCATCCTGTCTTTCCCATGGGGTTATTACATGACTCAGTCTACTGGATCCCAGCTAAGCCAAAGCAGATTTACTGGCAGTGAGAAGAGATCATCCTAGGATTCCTTTTGCTTGGCTGTTGAGTTGCTGAGTTAGTATGGAACTGGGAGTGAGCTCTAGGTTGCACCACTATGCAGCCTCCTGCACCAGGGGGGCATTCTTTTTTATTTATTTATTTATTTATTTATTATTTATATGTGCATACAATGCTGGGGTCATTTCTTCCCCTTGCCCCCATCCCCTCCCTTACCATCCACCCTGCCCCCTCCTTCTCCCCCCTACCTCCTTGATACCAGACAGAAACTATTTTGCCCTTATCTCTAATTTTGTTGAAGAGAGAATATAAGCAATAATAGGAAGGAACAAGGGTTTTTGCTAGTTGAGATAAGGATAGCTATACAGGGAGTTGACTTGCATTGATTTCCTGTGCATGTGTGTTACCTTCTAGGTTAATTCTTGATCTCACCTGTTCTCTAATTCCTGGTCCCCTTCTCCTATTGGCCTTAGTTGCTTTTAAGGTATCTGCTTTAGTTTCTCTGCATTGAGGGCAACAAATGCTATCTAGTTTTTTGGGTGTCTTACCTATCCTCACATCTCCCTTGTGTGCTCTCGTTTTGTCATGTGATCAAAGTCAGGGGGGCATTCTTAAAGAGAGAGGCATGTTGTGGTTTTGGGCCTACTTGTGGCTCAACAGCTAAAGAAACAAGAGACTAAAGCTTATGAGCTTTTAAATTGTTTTTGTTTATTTTGAGAGTGGGATTAGCAGTTTGAATAAAAAGTGGAGTCAAGGATGCCCCTCTGCAAGGGTGTGCTCTATTACTTACTCAATTATAATGCAATTGGTACCTTTTTTTTTTTTAACCAAATGCATTCCAGTTCTACTCCTGGCTCCACACATTACAACAGGGTAGGTTTTTATTATATCCAAGAAAAGAAACCGTTAGTCATAACTTTTAAACATCTTAGCTGCAGCTCCCAGAAGTAGTCCATACCATACTTTGCACATAGAGCAGTTTATTTTTAGGGCCCTTAAAATTATATTGGGACACCTATCTTCCATTTTTGGATTAAACTTCTCAAGGTCAGTAAATAAAAAAACAAAACAAAACAAAACATTTCAGGCAGGATTTTACCAACACCTTGTTACCAGCAGTATTTTTTCCCTTAAACTGAGGTTCATGCTGAATGAATGGCGTTTTGGGGTTTCTTAAGTTTATAAACGTGGACTGAATTCTGGCCTTTGTATACAGCTCTGAAGTACTAGATTCTCCAACTTAGTTTAAACCTGGCGTGTAAGCTATGTTTTATAATTGGGTCTCTCCACAGATGTTGTTTCCTTCCCATTGCAGAAAAAAGCAGAGCCTTTACCCCCAGGTAGAATTAGGAATGAGGAGGAAGTCCAGCTGGCATAGAAAATTATAGGGAAAAGGCAATGCCAATTGGAAGATTCTGATTATTTTTCAATGAATACAATTTATCCTTTTGGCCAGGAAAATTTATGCACAAAGACATACTTTTGAAGCCTCTATATAATACCATTTCTAGATATTGGGAAAATTCAAATCATACAAGATGCTTTCTCTGTAACCCTAGGGAAGTCAGGCTCTAGATATTGGGAAAATTCAAATCATACAAGATGCTTTCTCCGTAACCCTAGGGAAGTCAGGCTCCTGGAGTAATAACTGGGCTAAACCATCACTACCCTTTTGCTGACGTGTCTGGGCATTAGAGAACCAACCATTGCAGACTAGTGTGGGTGTTGGTTATCTGGAAGATGAATTTATTTGAAAAGTTTTTACAAGTTGCTGTACATTGTACTTTTTGGCCCAGAGAGTTGATAGAAGCCTTAAAGTTGGAGATTGTGTGATAAATAGTGAAAGGTAGAGACTTGCCCTCTGATTAATCATAGTCCCATGACCCTCAGTGAAGTGAGTCACAGACAGCCAGTCAGGCAGAATTGGTCTGCTAGACTTCTCTAGATGAAAGACAACCACTACTTTGGATCAACAGGCCATGTAAAATAAGGGAGAAAATAACTCAAAAGTTTGGAAGCGGTATCTAGTTTAAGACATTACCACTCAACACAAATTTATTAACAGATTTATTTAATAATAAACACCAGTTAAATCATAAACAAGCAGAAGCAATTCTAAGAGTTCTTTTTACCCACTTGCAAGTGAATAAACACATTCCTTATGTGACAATTTAGGAGATTTTATCAAATCCCACAATTCACCTTTTCTTAGTCAGGTATATTTGGTGCCTTCCTTGAGAAGTTTTGTAAACACAGGGGTTTTTTTGGTGGGTTTTCAGCAAGTCCTCACCTTCTATTTCCTCCTTTCTTTATCTTATGTCTTTATATTTTACATATTTTCTGGGTCTCTATAAAATTATTTAAAATCTATCATATACTGATAAAAAGGGAGAGGAAGAGAGAAGAAGGAGAGGAAGAAGAGGAAAAGAGGAGGGGGAGGAGGAGTAGAGGACATACCTTACACCTGAAATGGAACATCAATGGAAATACCAATTATGCAGAACTATCATCAAAGTGTTAGCTAGTGAATGATCTTAGTCACATAAAAGCCTTCTGCTAATAGCCCCAGAAAAATTAACATAAAATAATAGCTAGTAAAGGAATTTTGGTCATTTTGACAGTTAAGTAGTTTCAGATATTGTAGCACATTAGAAATTTAATATCAACGAGCTTTCTCCCACATTCTATTCTTTTGGGTGAGAATTATATTAAGGATGATTATGAAACCAAAAAGTGGACATATGTGGAAAGAGAGTTTTGAGGTCTGATGTGTCTGAGATAAATACTTGTAAGTAGGTTCTGAAAGTTAGGCTAGAATCAAAAATTTGAAAGTTTCCTGATGTGAAATAAATGATCCACTGCACATGTTCTAAATACCCTCTACAGAAGACTTTTGTTTTTGGCAATGATATGAAATGCTCCTTAAAAAGTCACTGATGAAAATAGAGATTGAAGGAACTGCACACTGAAAGAGGAAACATGCTTTCCTAGGTACTGTTACTCTACGAGAGACCTTCTCAATCCTACTGACAGCCTCTGAACATTAGTACAACTTTTATTTAGATATTGAAAGAAGACTTACTAGAAGATGGCTTTATCCTCACACTAACTCTCTTTGAAGACAGGGAACATCACCCAGTTATTAGATACAAAGCATCTGAGTCCCACCAACTAGCAAAGTCTTTGGCCTCATGCAGGAAAAGGACAGCCTAAAGGACAGAAATGGACTCTGTGACCTTGGCAAACTACTTAGTTATTAAGTCTCCATTTACCTATCTCTAACGTGGACTCCTCTTTGCTGTCTTCCTTAAGGGGATGTTATGAAAATTAAGGAGATAATACTGGTAAATTGCTTTGAGTCCCAAGAAGAAAAGCACACTTCAAATAGAAGCACCATTATATTGTTTTGCAGTCAAGCTATATCTTCCTCTTCTTCAATTATCCCTTTTGCTGTCATGTTTACTTCAACTGTTAGGTGTGTCTACTCTAACTAGTCAAACCAATACTTACCTATTCTGCCTTTCCTTACTCCTGTTACTTAACTTTTTTTTTTTTTGCATATTTTCCTATGTTGATTTTTTGGAAATAGCCTATGAATGAGTTGATCATATTGACCATAAGAGTATGGTTTTTAGAAAGGGACTTGTACTTATATATTAAATGATGGTAAAAGAACATCCAACAGCTTCTGGCATTTTCAAATGATTATATGTAATAAAAATAGTAATTAATGCTATAAATTTAAAGTATACCTTTCATCTGATCATCTCAAAGTATTTTAGAAAGGCTAATTAAACTCCACAACACCTCTTTAATATACCTATTATTATTTCCACTTTGCAGGTGAAGAAACTGAGGTTCAACAAGGTTATGTTACTAGCACAAGGATACGAAATGAGTCGATGTCCAGAAGAGGTCTTAGCATTTCAAAGGCCTAGTCAAAAGCTTTACTCTTGAGTCAGTTAGCACCCTGTAATTTCAATGATGGAACGTACCAGGCAACAACCACTGATTCCCAGTGGTCAAGTTGCCATTCCAGTCCTTAGGTTATCTGATGTCCCTCTTTTCCAATTTACTTCTGTTCTTGAACTTGGAAGGTTTTCTGGCTTTCTAAACTCATCCACCAATGGTTGTGTAGAGCCTGGCATCCACAGGCTATTAATGTGAAATCATTTAATGCTACAATAACTAGTCTAACAAAATACTAAGTGGGGATAAAAGTTGAAAGTAACTGACTTTCTTATCGCACTCTGCACCATATAATGGTGTAGCAAAAAGTTTTAGAAACCTAAAAGCATTTTTTCACTAGAAAAATAAGTTGAGCAATGCTGATTTAATTTGCTATGAATAATAGGAAGAATTAGAAATTGACTATTTGCCTCTAATAATCTGAATTCAATTAGCTGGCTTCAAGAATTGAGACAGAGTGCAGTCCACCAACTCAAGCAGGCTACATCTTTTTCTCAGTGGATAAGCCTATGTCACACCTGCCCCTTTATCTTACTTTGGATAATTTCAAAGATTCTAGCTAAAATAACTTTTTCCTCAAATTACAACATCTTTCTTCTTAAGAATAAGTTTCTAAAACTTTTCTTGGCCAATCTATGAAATCATTTTATAAAATCTTTTTGGGAAGCAAAAAGTTTCAACCCAGTGACAGGAATGTGTCCTTGTGATCAAATCTGTGCCATAATAAGCAGGAAATCCTAGTGATTGTTCTAGCTGTAAGGAACAAAACAGCTCAATAATTAACAACTCTAGTCTGGAGTCAGATTTAATTCAGGTATGTTTCTTACCAGCTAGTGACCTTGAGTATATCACTTAATTTCTTTGAGACTATCATTTGTAAAGTAAAAATAATATCACTATATCCTGGGATTGTCATGCAGATGAATTGAGATATTGTAGAAAAATCCTGAATATGACACCCAGCATGTAGCATGCAATAAATGATAGCTATTAGAATTAGTAGTAATATTTGAATTATCCCCGATCTTACTGAGGAAAAGGTCTTAATAAAAACTGTGGAAGTGTGGAGATTTGGAAAGTATAAAAAGACAATATTCCAAAATTAAACAGATGCAAAGCTGAATCCTTTGTTATTTGTGACTAGAGAAATAAGGTGAAAAGGGTCAAGTGTGTGACCAGATGGTTCATGGGGACTGAGGCAAGAATGGATGGCAAATTAATTATAGGAAAAAAGCAGGATACAGAAATTGGCATAGTGTATTATCATTCTCTTTCTCTAGCAAATATGTGGCTGCTACTTTGATATCTTAAAATGGAAAATTGTTCTCAGTAAATTCAGCTTTTCTTTGATGTTTCTCAAGGAGTTGCAGTTGACTAATCCCCTAAAACATTTAACACCATTTTCAAAGATGTTTTAAAAGTGTTTGCAAAAATAATAAGACCAAAGTTAAAACTAATGTGAAATAAAAGAAACCATTCCGAATGGAGCTGAGGGTGAAATATAAACAACTTTTTGCTTAAAAAAATGAACTGATTCATAAAAGTGCATTTGCTATTTAGGTATAAAAAGTACTCAGGGGGACAAAATAGATTCCTTTTGTTCTAAAGAGCAAATGTTTAGGAAACGTGAAATTATTTTCCCTTTTTCTAACCTTGCAAGAAGATCCATGCAATCTGAATCAAGTTCATAAGATAGAAAATCTTATTGAAACTGATAATCCACAATTCCAAGATAATGCATTGAAATAAAATTTTTGATAGAAGATTCAGAACATTAATTTACCAATACATAATCTGTAGCTCACATCAAAATATTTATTTTATCTTTAGGTGACTGTCAGCTTGATTTATCAGTCTGTCCAATGTTGACATGCATACTGCAGTTCAGTGCTTGTTTTTAGATGAGTTATTGAAGAATTTTAATTCTCCCATTTTCTTCCTATTCACTTGCTGCCAAAATGATCAAAAGTGAAAACCCAAAAATATGATTATGCCACTGATCTAATTAAAGACCCTAGGTAGTTGTTATATTAATTCACAAAAGGAGAAAAAATTTGTTGAACTTATTAAAATGACATCCCTATCTTCTCAAAATAAGAACCCAACCTAGTTTACAGATTTCATCATGGATCACTCCTTCTTTTAAAGACATTTTCTATTTCATGCCATTCAGACAACATGAATATTGATATGGCAAAACCAAGTTAGTTTAAGAGGTGCAGAAAGAAAAACTCTATGTGTCACACTAGATTCTAGACTATAAAAAGAAAAGAGAGACTAAGGATAAAAATCAAGTTCATAGACAATGCCAGTTGATGTGGACACAACACAAAAGAAAGAGTGAAACTGGATGAGGATGGTAGACCAAAGAAAAAGTGAGTGTGTGTAAAGCCAAATGCTTTCCAACTAAAAAATGCAAAAGGATTTATTTCCCGGATACACACACACACACACACACACGCACAGCTTCTCACACTCAACTCAGTAGTGGGTGTCCTGGAGAGGAATGTATATAACTATACTATGTCCCTGTAAATAAGTAGCTCTGGAGAAGTCTCAGGTATATAGTTGTTAAATGACCAGCAAATGAGAATTTTTATCATAGTCTGAGATCAACAGAGGAATACAAGGATCCCACAAAAGTATTTCCTAAGAGAAAAAGCCAAGAGTAATGTCTCTCATTGACAGGGCAAAAATGCAGGTGAGAACCAGTCCTGCTCATCTTCTTCCTACAAGCTAACTGCTGTTTCTGATGTTTCCATGGCCAAGTGTTACTTTAAAACTGTACAGAACTCTTTAACATTTTAAAGTAACTGGAGTCTTTTCATTATTTAAGAGTGACTAGAAAAGCTATTTGACCCAGAGGTGGAAGAATGGTTTTACATAGTCTACAAAAAGAAATGGTGACCAAGAATAAAGTTCTTTCAGGCTTGTATCTTACTAAGGGAAGCTAATAGAATCAAAATCAGTTGGAATCATAGTGGCAATAATAAGTACACGCAAATTCTCCCAACTTCTCTGTGAAGTAAGTGTAATGATGTCTTCTTGACAGATGAGTAAATCAAGGTTCAGAGACATGAAGTAACTCGCCCAAGTTCTCACAGTCAGAAAGGAGCAGAGTCAGAAATGAAAATTAGGTCTGCCTTAACCAAAGCTTGTGCTGCTAAAACCCATGTTGCACAGGAGAGTCCATAGGCCCTTTATTTATATTGGCTCAATGTCCACATTTTAAAAAACTGTCTACTCTAGTGCCTTTTGTGCTTGTTAACTTCTGCACAACTGTAACTCCAATGTGATTTAAATTTTGCAAGAATTCCCTGTTATCAAACATTCAAAATTCTCATGAGTGCCCTTTAAGTGTATGGCAGAAGAATCTTTATGAATCTTTTCGGTTTGGGGTTGAGAGTTCCTTGAAAGAACATCTCTGTTTTTCTTCTTCCCAGGAGCCACAATAGCCACACATTAAACGGACTCTTCCTACAATACCTGAAATTAAAGTTGAACCACTAGAGCTCAGCCAGGCTTTGCTGTTAAATTGTGTCACACTTACTTATTATGTGTGGCACATCCTCCCAGGAAACCTGAAATTCGTTTCCTCTCCGTGTTCCAGTTTTGTCACTCTTTCCAACTGTGAAAGGTACTGCATTTTGAAGTGCAAAGACTAAGCTAGAATGCATGAGGTGTGTGACATCAAACGTCCCAGTTTCCCCATTCCTGAAATAGTACAGTTCTGGTACTACTTTACCCCCCGTAGAGGTCCTGACCTCATTGGCACTGTAATGACCTATTAGATAGGAGATCCTGCTCTTAGTCAGAATTAAGTATTCAGGAAATTCTTTCCCTTAACTGGATGTTGCTTGTTACCTACCAACTTGAAGTGGCCTCAATTCATCAAAGATTTCAGTTCAATTTAATTCCAGATAGATTTTAAAATCCAGCAAAAATATTTTCCTTCTCACAACGCAGATCACTTGAGGGAATCGGAAAAATGATAAATACTTCATCTGAGTCCCCAGAAACATTTTTGTTAAGTTTTTTTTGGTTGGTTTCAAAATCGAAAAGTTTTAAGGGCTGGTTGTTAGATGTAAACTCAGATATATAACAGTTTAAAAATCACAAAAATGCTAATCATTTTTTATTCAACATTTCCACTACTAAGGACACTAATCATATTTTATTTTTCCTCAATTTGGAGTATAGGTTGACATAAGGAATAAGTAGGAAACTTGAGGTGTATCAAAAGAGGAATATCTGTAATTGGAAGGATAGACTGGTATTATACAGAATAATTGAATATGTTTGTGTGCATGTATGTTATTTGATACAAAATACTTTATATATTATATAACAATTTTTCCAGCTCATACAAAGCTATCTTCTTTTACTCTTTTTTCTCTGTCTCTTCCTTTCTTTCCCGCCTTCTCTCCCTCTAGAGTACCATGTACATGCAATGCGTATATATATATATATATCTACATATATCACATGTGCAATACCCATACATAGCATGGAGCAAATATGTATTATGAGAGACACCCCATATATATATATATATATGTTTGTGTGTAGTGAAAAGAGAATGTACATATGTATGTATGTATGAATATAGAAAGGAAGTACCAATTTATACGTATTATATATAATATATGTATAAACTCCTACATAAGATGATATATGTATATATCATATAGTGGTATGTGCAACCCCAATACATAGTAAATAGATAGGTAGATAGATAGATAAATAGGCAGACAGACAGATAGACAGATACTCATGTGTATGTAAAGCTTCATTATCTTATCCATGTGTAATGAAGGGAGCAGGGGGAAGAGCACCTCTTGTGCAGCTTCTCCAGTCTTCCCCGGCAGTTCTGCATATTTCCTGCCTCAGGCTCCACAGCACCTAACAGGCAGATGGCTTCTTCAGCTCACTACACAGTAATTATCTATTTACAACTCTGATGTCCTTACCTGACCTGTACCTCCTTAAGGGCAAGGACTGCATCCCACACTTTATCCTCCAAACATATGGTAAGTACTCATTATCACATAAATATATCTCCTCATAAAGACATTTGAATTTTACAGTGACATCACTATCAATGTTATACCAGTGGTTTATAGTATTGCCACATAGTTTAGTGTATATCAGTTACCAAAATGTTTGGCTTCAAAATGAAATAAAATGTCAACATAAAAATAAATGGGTTTGGCTATTCCACTCAGTTGTATTTACTAATAATGATCAGTACAGACAATCATAAACATAGGGAACCCTTGGTTATTCTGCCTTTTCCTTTTTATCCATAAATTTAGAAGAGTAAAACTAATTAAGCTTTATTATACTTATTCCTCAAATTTATAATGGTGAATGAGTTAAATTGTATGAAATCCTCTGAATTACTAACTTGGCATTGAGTTTCTTCCATTCTACAAGTCATCTTTTGCTAATTGAGGAGTGAGAGGTCTAAGAAGGTGGGTCTTTCTGTGGCAAGTTAGGGATATTAATGGAAATGAGGACTGAAGCCACACTGTTTTTGTTGAAGAAGATGAATCAAATAGCTGTTTACCTTAGAGAAATAGCCCTTACATGTTTCATTCCAAATTCTCTTTTAAGAATTCTGCAACCTTTTTTTTCTGGAGGACTGGAATCTATAAACCTACACTGCTTAGTCTTCCCTTCAGTTTGATCTTTTGTTAGTGCTGTTCAGATTTGTCTTCCCTTCCACACAAACACACAGGTATGCACACATCCATACTTACATGTACACATACTCGCCCACAATGCACCTATTTGCATGCACAAACACACATACACTTGAGCACATGCAATAGTTTATACATGTGTGTGCATGTAAACTAGTTCATATATACATATGGAAATACATATTCAAATGAACAATATATGCAAGTGCACACTCACAGAGCTTACAAACAAACACATAGACGTGCATACACATTTGATTGTTATGGACTGAATGTTTGTATCCCTTCAAAATTCAAATGCTGATGCTTAATCCCTAATGTGATGGCATTTGGAAGTGAGCCTCTGGGATTAGGTCATGAGGGTGTGGCTCCCATGAGTGGGATTAATGCCCTTATAAAAAAGACTGCAAAAAGCCCTCTTGCTCTTTCTGCCATGTGAGGGAATAGAGTAAGGACAGTCGTCAAACCAGGGAATGGCCCTCACCAGAAACTGAATCTGTAGGCACTTAAATTTCGGACTTCTCAGCTTGCAGAACTGTTAAAAAATAAATTTCTACTATTTAAAAGCCACCCAGTAATTCGTTATAGCAGTCCAAATAGAGTAAATGCATATATACATATATCAACACTTAGGCACAAACACATAAGTACTTGCATACCCACATACAAACAAATCACTTAAAAACCTTAAAACCCACACAAATCACTATAGAAGTGGTGTCCCATTTTCTAGATTTTCCTCCCATTTTCTGCTTGAGATTCTTAGGAGAAAATTGGGAAGTGTTATTTGTTTTATTACTTAGGAATCCAAGAAAGGCTTGCTGATGTTTTCATTCCCAATTGGAATAAATTACCTGTAATCTCCAAGCTAGTGACTGTCAGGAAAGTCCTTCCTACGCAGCACTGCTCAGACAGGACTATGTGTCACCTGTTAGCTTTGTGAGGCCAGCCACAGGAACCAAGCTTATTCATTAGCAGCCCTCTGAATGAAGCCACTGGAGACCAGGTCCCAGATGGAGTGTCAATGAGCACTAGTTCACCTTAAAAACCCAAACCTATTCCCCTGTCACTCATAGAATAAGCAGTTTTTATTTGTCCAAATGAGTAGAAAAGACCTTAGGTTATTATTTAAGTGACTTGAACTTAATACAAATGCCTCTTTTCTTCACAGAAAAGGCTGCTGACTGTTGCAATTGTTTCCTGAGCGTGATTGTCAAATCTCTGTGTGAAAGTTTTTGAAAATAGGGCATCTTTCTATTTATATGGGATACCATCTGAGTGGATGAATGACCCAGATAGCCATTCAGTGTCCTTCTAAGCACTGACACTGTCTGAAGCTTCCTAGGAAATCCCTCTTTAGCACTTGGGAAAATTCTTTATGATTTCAAACACTGAACCTATGAAAATAAAAACCTAGCTTTAACATGGGTTTCATCTCATGCACTTTCATCAGATACTTTGATCATTTTACCTCACTAGCACAGTGCTTAGGGCACTTATGGATTTCAAAGTTATTTTAAGAGAGAGGCATACAATGAGTTTACAATGAGGATCAGGCTGAAGCATGACTTCTAATTGTATTATTGATTCCTTTTGAGAACTCTCTTTCTCTCTGTCTTTTGCTTTCTCTCTCATTCTCCTTGCTTTTGCTTTTCAACAGAAAACCTAATGTCTTAAAAGGCATTATTTGAAAAAATTCAGTTATGTCCCTTTTTGTAAAAAGCTTCAAAGATGGTCATACTTTGTGAGAACGAAGTTAAAGAATACCTTTGAAACTTTTAGTTGTAACTCTGTTACTGAAAAATTATTTACTTCTTAGTATTGTAGTCATTCATTATTTTAAAAATATTTTATGATGTTTTTAAAAATATACTTTCATAGGCATATTTTGAATTATTTCTGGGAATTTAGATATCACTGAATCTCAAAGACTACTATAGTTGAGAAATTTGAAAGCACTAGATCTTGTCATACTCTGTTCCCTCTACTTGAATACTCTTCCCACTTCTCTTCTTTGTCTACCTTTTTTAAGTCTTAGTACAAATATCATTTCTTCTGGAAGATTTGCCGGATCCTTACAATGTGTTAGTGTCCTGATTGTCCTTCTACAGTGTGAATCCTAACTCCTGTCACCCTTTTAGTCATATGATTGTCTTCCACACTCAGCCTGTAGGCTGGGAGCTCGAGAAGGGAGGGATAAGGATTCACTGACTGTGTCTATCCTAGTCATCGTGGCATTCCTAGTGCCTGACATATAACATGCCTTAGTGGTGAATTAATGAGTGAATTTACTGAGCACTTACTAACTGCCAGCCACCAAGCTAGGTGCTGGAGTAAAATGATAAATGGGACCCAGACAATTCAGTTGTCCTATCTATCTCCTTGAGAAGCTCACATTTTAATGTGGAAGACACACAGAGGAACTGATACAATGCAGGTATCTACAAAGTTCTGAGGAAATACCAGCTTAAGGATACTCATAGAAGTTAGGACAGATTTCAAGAAATACTTCATGTATAGGGGACACACAGTGCTAGGAACACAAAAGAGCACAAACCTAGCAAAGTCCTTGCTCTTTGCAGAATGATGGTAAATAAGAGCAGTATACATTTATTTTGATTTGAGAATAGTGTATAAGATATACCTAGATAGGATTTAACAGTGAAAAGCAATCTAATCAATACTTGTGTTTACTATGTCTAAATTATAGTAACAGTCCCATAAGGCTTTGGAATATTTTTTCAAGTGAATGGAAGTTGTTGCATCAAAATCCATTGATAGGAAACAGCTAGTGATTGCTATCAAAGTTTTACCATTCTGCGTTAGTAATCCACCTGAAGTCCTGAGCAGAGATGTTATAGAGATGGTGAAACATATACTCTCCAAAGGTCAGTATAATTTTATTTTGCAACTTTTTTCTGGAGAGAGGAGTCATCCTTGGGAACAGGAATGCACTGAGAATTTTTATCACCCTCAACAGCCTGGGAGGTAGCCTTTCTCTGTCCTTGCCAGCAGAGGGGCCCTGAGGACTGTGGCAACCTTAATGGTCTGAGAGGGGGGCTGAGACATATCCTACCTCTGTTGTGGCACTTAAGGCTGCTTGCTGTTCCAGAGAAGCATGTATGGATTAGTAAGAAGCAAGGTAGCTCTCTCTGGGCAAATGTGGGATCTGTGAAAATGGACGCTATCACTATGAGTAATCAAGTTCATCCAAAGCCTGGGTCTGCATGAAAGAAAGAAATTTCCCAATAGAAGTTTCTGCAAAAAACATACTCCTTGACCTCCTGCTCGTCTGAATGGTGAGGGTCAGGCTCTTTTTAAAAACCTCTAGTCCTGAAGCCTGGGAAGGTTGCTGCCTGCCTCCTATATCCTCCAGAGGATCAAGGATGGAACTCAGCTCCTGTGTCCATGTCTCTCCATTTTGGAAAAAGAAGATGACAAACTCTTCTGCTCCATTTACCCACTCAACAGGAGTTTCTGAAAACCCCGTATGTGCTAGGCACTGTTTGAGACACATACCTAATGAAATAGACAAACACCTGCACTGGAGCTTACTTTCCTGAAGAGAGAGACAATAATCAAGTTAAGTAAGTAAAATATCTTGTTAGTGATAAGAGTTCAGGAGAAAACAGAAAACAAGGTAGGAGGTTATGAAGTGTAGGGTTAGGGGTAAGGTAGGGCATGTATGTGTGTGTGTGTATGTGTGTGTGTATGTGTGTGTGTGTGTGTGATTTTAGATATCATCAAGGAAGAAATGTACAGAAAGCAAGGGGTGAGCTAAGAGAATATGTGAACAAAGATATATGATATACAGAGAAAGATTCAGAACAGCAAAGAGGCTAATATGACTGGAACAGATAAAAAGTGGGGATTTTGGAAAGCAGAAGGGAAACTGTGGGCAGTTCCTGGAGGGTCTTGGAGGTGGAAGCCAGGCAGAGTTTTCTGCTCCAACAAAGTTGTGAAGTCTTCAAAGGATGCTGAACACAAGGGTGGCCTGGTCTTGAGTCACCTAGGAAAGTGTCTTCCCTAGAGGAACAGGTTTGCCTTCAAATAGCACCAGGGTATACATTTATAACTTCATTCATGAATGAGCAGGTATTTATTCATTTTGAAGTCAAAATTGCTGAATACTGAAGTTCAGTGGAACTATGAACTGATGGTATCCTAAATAATGCCATAGGTTTCCAGTACTTTCTTCACTGCAGCTAGGGTCAGCCTATGTTGAAGTAAGGAGCATGAACAACTGCCTTCTACACATTGCACTCCATGCTTCCCGTTCCCTTTTTTAATTCTTCTGAGTCCTCCTTATTCCATTCAACCTCATTCCATACTTCCATCCAAAACTGTACTTCCTGGTCAGAATACATTTTATCAGATTTAAGCTACTTCCTCCCCCTCTTTAAATAAAGCCTCATGAGTATGTGTGTTGTTTGAGTGGCATGGATTACAAGCCTGCCTGTGCTTCCTACAAGTCTTTGACCTTTCCTCCTCTGTAAAATAGGTGTAATATCTCCCTCAGAGCATTGTTAAGAGAATGAGATGGGATTCAACCATTATAAGAGTAAGGGAGTTTCCTGCAACTTTTCTCTTTAATTATTTTCTCATTAAATGTTTTGACCCCATTCTTTTATTTCTAGCTTTATGGTCTGCCAATACAATACCAACTTCAAATCTATTCCTTGCCTATACCTATTGTTTTCAGAGTATTCCTGCTCTTTCCTGTACTAACTGCAAGGTTTTAGGTATGATACTAAGGTCCTAATACACTCTGAGTTGATACTAGTACAGGGTGACAGGCATGGATCTAGTTTCAGTTTTCTGCAGGCAGATAGCCACTTTTCCTAGCAACACTTGTTGAAGAGGCTGTTTTTCTCCACCATATGTTTTTGGTGCCTTTGTCAAAAATAAGGTGGGCATAGCTCTGGTTGATTCATACTTGGATCCTCTGTTCTGTTCCACTGGTCTTCATATTTGTTTTGTGCCGGTACAATGCTTTTTTTATTGCTATGGCTCTGTAGTATAGTTTGAGGTCGGATATCGTGATACCTCCAGCATTATTCTTTTTGCTGAGTATTGCCTTGGCTATTCACGGTCTCCTGTGTTTCCAAATGAACTTTAGGGTAGATTTTACAATCTCTGTGATGAATGTCATTGGGATTTTGATGAGAATTACTAATTAATTTTGATGAGAATTATTTGAACATGTAGATTGTTTTTGGTAATATAGCCACTTTTACTATGTTGATTCTGCCAATCCATGAGCACAGGAGATCTTTGCACCTTCTGTAGTCTTCTTTGATCTCTTTTTTCAGTGGTTTGTAGTTGTCCTTGTAGAGGTCATTCACATCCTCTATTAAGTTTATTCCTAGGTATTTGTGTTTTTTTGAGGCTACTGTAAATAGAATTGCTTTCCTATATTTTTTCTCAGTTTGTTCATTGTTGGTGTATAGAAAGGCTACTGATTTTTAAGTTGATTTTGTATCCTGCCACCTTGCTGAAGCTGTTCATGATGTCTAGGGCTTTTTGGGTCTTTGAGGTACAGGATCATGTCATCTCTAAAATTTTGTTTACCTATCTATATCCCTTTTCTTTCTTCTCCTTCCTTATTGCTCTGGCTAGGAATTCCAGAACTGTTTTGAATAGAAGTGGGGATAGTGGGCATCCTTGTCTCATTCCTGACTTTAGGGAAAATGGTTTCAGGTTTTTCCCAAGTATGATGTTGGCTATAGGTTTGTCATATATAGCCTTTATAGTGTTGAGGTACATTCCTTATATTTCTAGTTTGTTAGAGCTTTTATCTTGAAGTGGTGTTGGATCTTGTTGAAGGCTTTTTTGCATCTATTGGGATGATCAAGTGGTTTTTGTCTTTGCTTCTATTAATGTTCTATATTACATTTATTGATTTGGATGTGTTACACCATCCCTGCATCCCTGGGATGGAGCCGACTTGGTTGTAATGAATGATCTTTCTGATGTGTTGTTGGATTCAGTTTGCTATTATTTTATTGAAGATTTTTGCATCAGTGTTCATTAAGGAGATTGGCCTATAGTTCTCCTTTTTGGATGTGTTCATGTCCAGTTTTGGGATGAGTGTAATATTGGCTTCATAGAATCAGTTAGGCAGTGTTCCTTCTCTTTCTATTTTATGGAAAAGTTTAAGGAGAGTTTGTATTAGTTCTTTAAATGTCTGCTAGAATTCAGCAGATAATCCATCAGGTCCTGGATTTTACTTTTTTGGGAGATTCTTTGTTGCTGCTTCAATGTCATTATGTGTTATAGATCTGTTTAGGTGTTTAATATCCTCTTAGTTCAGTTTTGGATAGTCATAAGTATGTAGAAACTTGTCCATTTCTTCAAGATTTTCTAATTTATTGGATTATAGTTTTTCAAAGTAGTCTTTGATAATTCCCTGGATTTCCTTGGTGTTTGTTGTTATCCCTCCTTTTTTTATTTCTGATTTTACTAATTTGGGTCTTTTCTCTCCTCATTTTAGTCAGATTTCCCAGGGGCTTGTCAATCTTGTTTACTTTTTCAAAGAACCAGCTTTTTGTTTCAATGATTCTTTGTATGGTTTTTTGGGTCTTTATTTCATTAATTTTTATTATTTCTGTACTGCTTATTTTGGATTTTGCTTGGTCTTGTTTTTCTAGAAGTTTGAGATGTAGCATAGGTCATTTATTTGAGATATTTCTGTCCTTTTAATATATGCATTCATGGCTATAAACTTTCCCCTTAAGACTGCCTTAGCTGTGTCCCATAGGTTCTTGTAGGTGGTGTTTTCATTTTCATAAACTGACAGGAACCTTTTGATTTCCTCTCTATTTCTTCAATGACCCACTGATTATTTAGCAAGGTGTTATATAGCTTCCAATTATTTGCATATTTTTCTGCTGTTGTTTTTGTTGTTGAGTTCTAGGTTCATTGCATTGTTATCAAATAGAACATGGAGTTATTTCTGTTTTCTTATATTTGCAGAGGCTTGCTTTGTTCCCTAAGATATGATCTATTTTGGAGAAAGTTCCATGGGCTGCTGAGAATGTATATTGTGCTGCTGCCAGATGAAATATTCTATAGACATCAGTTAGGTTCGTTTGATCTGTGGTATCATTTAGTTGTAGGATTTTTTTGTTTGTATAGCCTATCAGTTGGTGATAGAGGGGTATTAAAGTCTCCTACTATCACTATGTTGGAGTCTGTACATGCTTTTAAGTCCTTTAGTGTATGTTTGATGAAATTGGGTGCACTGACATTGAGTGCATATAGGTTGATAATTGTTATTTCCTTTTGATGTATTGCCCCTTTTATTAGCATGTCTTGTTTGACCAATGTATGTTTGAAGTCTATTCTGTCTGACATAAGTATTGCTACTGCTGTCTGTTTTCAGAGGCAATTGACTTGGTAAATATTCCAACCTTTCACCCTAAGCCAGTGTTTGTTTCTGTCAATGAGATGGGTCTCTTGTAAACAACATATTGTTGGGTCTTCCTTTTTAACCCAGTTTGCCAAATGGTATCTTTGATGGGGGAGTTGAGTCCATTGACATTCATGTTAATATTGATAGGCATGTAGTGATTCCTGCCATTTAGTTGTTTTTGTTGTTTAAAGATTTGATTGTGTGCAGCCAAATCAATGCTTCTCTCTGATTACATCTCTTTTCTTCTCCTGTGGTTTGATACTTCCTGTCCTCTTGTGGTTTTGTTTGCTTTCATCTTCTGTGTACAGAATTCCTTGTAGAATCTTCTGTAGTGATGGCTTGGTAGTCATATATTGTTTTAGTTTCTGTTTATCATGGAAGATTTTTATTGCTCTGTCAATTTTGAATGATAGCTTTGCTGGGTAAAGTATCTTAGGTGTGAAATTATTTGCATTCATTGCCTGAAATACCTCACTCCATGCCTTTCTTGCTTTTAAGGTTTCCATTGAGAAATCTGCTGTTATTTTGATGGGTTTATCTTTATATGTTATTTTTTTCTCTCTTACAGCCTTCAGTAATCTCTCTCTGTTCTTTCTGTGCTTGTTGTTTTAATAATATGCTATGGGGAAATTCTATTTTAGTCAAGTCTTTTGTTGTCCTAGAGGCTTCCTGTACCTGAATGGACAAAACTTTCTCTAGATCTGGGAAATTTTCTGTTATTATTTTATTGAATATATTACATATCCCTTTGGCTTGCACCTCTTCTTCTTCAATGCCCATGATTCTCATGGTCTTTGATGGAGTCATTGAATTCTTGCATATTCCTTTCACAGCTCTTGAGTTGTTTTTTCCTTAATTTCTATTTTGAAATTATGTTCTGAGTTCTGAGATTCTGTCTTCCACTTGTTCTAGTCTGCTGGAGAAACCTTCCACTATATTTTTTGTTTGACTAAAGGGACTGTTTATTTCTAGGATTTCTGTTTGATTCTTTTTTCTGAGGTTTTCCATATATTTGTTCAACTTGTCTTTTATATCTTGTGTTGTCATCTTTAATTCATACATCTTTTTTTTTTTTTATAGTATCCTTTGTTTCACTTTGGTGTTTGTTGAAGTCCTCCCTGAGTTCGTTTATTTGTTTCTGTGTCTTCTCATATTTTTTATTTTTGGGGTCTTGAAATTTCTTGAGTGCATCTTGTACATTCTGGTTAACCATGTCTTGTATCTTCTCCATGAATTTCTCAGTGATTTCTTCCAAGATTTCCTCTTTGAGGGTTTTTTTTTTTTGTGGGTTCTTTAGTGACATTTGTCATTGTTTTGTTGGGTTCAGGAACTGGGTATCCATTTTCTTCATTTCCCAATGGATCCTCTATTGAATTAATTTTTTGAGTGATGTGGTTTCCATCCCTTCTTCCCATTAGTCCACTTGGTACTAGGAAACTATGTTCTTGATAGGCTAGTTGGTGGTTTTACTTGCCTGTTTTCTTTCCCTTGATTTAATTTTCATGGTGTGACCAATTTGGTTATCAGCTAGGGTGATGTGTTCTTTCTGTCCCTGGCCTGGAGGTATAATTTAGCCATAACAAATTCACAGGTTCAATGCCAGACCAGTTGTTTACATATTATATAGAAAACCCCCTGGTGATAACATCTATAAATAGTGGGAGTTGGGGGGTTACTAGGCTAGATATAGAAATTTGGGTAATTGGTGAAGGTGGCACTAAGAAGAGGGATTGTGGAGAAAGGGGTGGGTGGGTGGGGGAAGAGGTATGGAGGCTGCTGGGTTTTGTGGCCCTTGTGCGTATTTGGGTGTATTTCTGTTGTTGTATTAGAGGGTGCTTGTGTCAGGGATAGCAGGGGACTGAGATTATGTACAGTTGGTACAGTAGGCTAGTCATTGGGTAGTGAGTGTGTAAGAGGGAGAGGTAGTGTGGTGTCAGGCTGGGGGAGAATAGGAGGGTGAGGTGAAGATGGGGAGAGAGTGGATGAGAAGGGGCAGAAAAAGTAGTTGTGAGGGAGAACAATGGATTGTAGCACAGGAAAAGTAGGGAAAGTGAAGAAGGTAAAAATAGGGATAAGAAAATAGTGATGGTGAAGTTAACAATAAAAAAAAAAAAACCCACCAGGTACAGGCACAAGAAAAAGTTCAGTCTGTTTGGTAAAAGTTCTGGATTTATTCCTTAGGTGTTCAATCCTGTTATTGGCATACAAGTGGAAGCTCTGATGTGGTCTCACCAGGTGACTGGCTTGTGAGTAGTATTTGGCTCCTTCTGTCCACAGTGCTAGTTGCAATTGGGAGTGGAAGTAAGTCTGCCAGTTCATGCAGGGTGGTCAGAGGTGTTGTTGTTTTTTCCAGGCAGCAGCTGTGTTGCCCTTCAGCTGCAACTGTGTTTGGTCAGCTCCTCCCCCAGCAAGGTAAGGCAGTTCAATTTTGAATACTGCCTTCTGTCCCATGAGATCAGCTCTGGGATCCACCACTTGCCCAGCTTTGGGAGGTTGGCTTTTCGCTCCCCCCCCCCCCACTCTCAGACTTTGTGCCTCTCCTGACCTCTGCTTGGTGTTAGCTGTTCTTCTGGAAGGTTGGCTTGTCATCCCATTTCCACTCTCAGCCTTTGTTGCTCTACATGCATTTGTTCACTGAGAGTTCAGCACTGAAAGTTCAGCTCCTTGCTCCACCCACGTTCTCTGGGGCAGGTTCTGTGTTCTACCCTTACCTCCACTGTCAGTGTTAGATTACATTTTGCTGTTTATGCTTTTCAGTTTTGTTTGGGGGGAGGTTCAGTCTGCCCAGGGGATGCACTGGATTATGTTCCCAGTATCACATCCCATGTATGGTGTGTGATGCTCACCTGTTTGTTCTGCAGATTCATGTAGAAACCAGCTGGCATGGAGAATTGGTACAGCATAGGGAAGCTTTTCATGGGTAAAGGGTCCAGGATGTCACAGAGTTCAATTCTGATTGATACTCTGTCTTCTGCTTATTGGGAAAAATAAAAGAGAAATGGCCAGGGGTATTTTGTCCCAAGGTGGGACATGCCTTGCTAGGTGTGCTGTGTGGAATTTTCATAGCTGTTAGGCAACTAAGGCTGATTTAAGGGTCAGTCTTTCAATTTTATGTGCACCTAATGTAATGGCAGTTATTATTTTGGCTAGAAGCAATCGGAATTACCCAAGTATAGCTCTGACATCTCAAGGTAGTTTCTTGAGTCACGGAGCTTAGGATTTCTGATTCCCTACCTTAACCACAATCTTGGATCCTCTCTGAAATTGTTTACCCAATTTCAAATCTAATATAAACAATTTTCTAAAATTTCTTTGGGGCCTAACTACTAAAATTAATAGGATCTTTTCTGAAAACACATTGTTCTATTACATGCATTTATTATGAACATAACTCACATATATTTGATAACAATTACATTGCACCAGACATCTAGACACCAAGGTAAAGAGAACTGTTAGTACCACCCATAAAGAGCTTATATTATAATCACTTAGCAAGCAATAACAAGACAAATACAGAACCACACAATTATAGAGGTGCCCAAGAGGGTGGTATGTAGAGGTATTTGTTGTTGTAAAAATCCTCCCATTTCACTAACATTTTCCTTTACTTATTATGGGGGATAATTTGATTATCTAACTTAGACCTTAAGCTATGGTAACTTTGAGGTCATCACCTCAATATTGCCAATTGAGGTGAGCAAAGTCAATCGCTGCACTTTCAGAGATTGGCCAAAGCTCTGCTGTTGGAGACATCTATCAGGAGCAGGTTTTGGATTTGGTGAATGCAGTGGAAACTGGCAAGAACAACCCACCCATTTTCCAAATTAGCTAAGCTTCCCCTACAGTGACTTTACTAGCACTCTGTGGGGCAAACATCTCCAAAGTTTTTGTACTGCAGTAAATCACATTCTGTCCCCAAGGATGGAAAACAGAAAGATTCTTAAATTATTCATTAGAATAGAATTTCTTTCCAAATAGCTAGTGCAGGTTTAAAGGCTACCATTGACTATGTATTAGGAACACCTTTTCTCACTGAAATTAAATTGTTGGCTGTACAAACAAATGAGACCCAATAATGGATTTCTCTATTCTTGATTGTCTTTGCCCTCTTAGAAGAACCACACGGTCTTTCTCTATTTGAAAGAAGAAAAAGACATTAAGATGCTGTCATGTCTGACAAGGAGAATCTGCAACACTTGGACATCTTGTATATAAGGAAAGATTTTTATCCTTAGGCTGCTGACATGGAACTTGGATATTTACAAACTGACTGCTCCAGACAAGCCTGTGATTTACATAGTCTCACACCACTTGCAATTTATGGCAGATAATGTCTCACATTTTTAGTATGCTCAGAGCTGCTTGGAATTCTAACCTCTGTAGCTAGAAGCACAGTTTCTTAACAGGCAGGAAGGAGAAAGAGGCAAGGACTGATTACATCTTTTTCCTCCTTCAAAGCTCTTTTTTCAAATCCCAGCTACCTCTCAAAATGGAAGAATCCTTTAAGTAAGGCCATGTAGCTAATGGTGCTCTGGACAGTGCACATATTTATGTATTTGGAATGTGATTACTGGAATTAGCTCTTTTAGGCCATATGCAATGTGGGGTCCTCCAGCACCTGATAGAAGCTGTGATTTCTCTGCATTTCCACTAGAGATCTCTGTCTACTCACAGGAGGGCTGGGGAGCAGTTCTCACTTCTGGGCGTTTCTCTAGCAGCACCAGAATTTAAGGGTTTGCCAACTGCCCTTGGGAGAAGGTGGAGTTTACCATCAAAGGAAAATAATTCTGTAATGTCTCATTTTTTTCTTAAGCAAACTGAGGCTTACTCAAGCAGGTGTGCTGGGAAGACTGAAGAGGAAAGAATTTCAGAGTCTTAAAGTAAAGCCAAAGTAATGAGAAAATAGAGATTTTCATTAGCTCAAAGGCTTTTTTTTTTTTAAAGGGGTGGTTCCTACTGTCATTGGAGGCTAGGTTTTATCCTCAGTATTTGAGAGCCTCTCCTGACAGGTAGGAGGTTGGTTGAGTCTAGACCACCATGTCCCAACCTTTCCTTAAATTCACTTTGTAGATTTCTCTTAAACCCTTGGCACCTTCAATATCAGTCCCCTAGTTGGAACCCCAAGCAGTGTCACCAGATGGGTTACATATGTAAGGAGAGATCAGGAGATAAAGTTTCACCATTTTTCCAAAAAGGCAAAAGAACATTAATCTCCATTTGCCTTTGAATAGTCTGTAATAGAAACAGAAGGCCAAAAGGGGAAATAATCTCCCCTCACTTAACCTGTAACCCTGTGAAAAATTAGTGCAGCTTGTGTTTCAGAGACTGAGTATAACTAATTTTGCCCTCTATCCATGGTCTCCACTACCCAACAACATAAAAAGGAGAATCAAGGTAGGATTAGGTCAGTAATTCTGGAAAGCTATTTTAGAATGTATCACTAGCCATGAATTCACTAAAAATTTTTGACTCCCTAATAGCTAGTTTTTCCTGAAACAATTATGGATTCTTTATATACTATTTTTTTTAGGAAAAATCTTGCCATTCTTATAGATAGACTATTGTTTGTACATTCATTTGTCTTTTCATTTATCAAATGCTGAAAAGTGCTTGTCACCTTGATTAGCAACAAAAACATAAATGGCAATGCACTAAAGCTTGAGTGAGAGTTCCTAAAATTCCTAATATAAGCGCTAGACTGTTTCAGGATGTCTGCAACCCACCTAAGATTTGTGTGTATGTGTTTGTATGTGCTTTTTACAGTCAGAAAAATTCAATATTTAAAACAATCTTTAAAGGGGTTGATGTAAAAAAACCCAAATATTTGAAGGTATAGTTCAAGTAGTAGAGCACCTGCTTTGCAAATGTGAAACCTTAAGTTCAAATCCCAGTACCACCAAAAAACCAAAACAAAAACCCAAATAGTTAAAAACCAAATAATTAGAAGAATGCATTAGAGTTGCCATGAAAGAAACATGTATAGTGTTATATGTGTTCACGGGTAGAGTTCACACAACTATCCCTGACAGAAGGCTAAGAAGTGGAATTTGTTACTTGTGCAGGATGAGTAGGAATTTGCCAGGTGTGCAAAGGCGTGCTAGACGGAAGTTAGTGTGCCCTGAGGGCCACTTCACCTCCAGACTCTGAGGACACTCCACAAGTTGGAGCATGATTGGTATTTTCTCTACTTCAACTCAGCAAATGGAACATACTTTGCCATTAGTCAACTATTACAGGAAGAGGGATTCCACAGGCATGCCTTGGCTGACCACAAATGGCTGACAATACAGTGAATACAGAATACTGAAAGCTTGATGTGGAATGATCAAAAAGATCTCAAATGTGTGGAACTTTACCAGAGCTAGAGGAGTACCTAGCCTAGCACAGAGGTACTGCTCTCCCTCTAACCTTCCCTAGAGAGGGGTGTCTGCTCCAGTGCCTGGAAGCCATGCACAGAATGGGAAGGCTGACCTTGATTCTGCAGTTGGCCAGCTACCTGTTCTCTTAATTACCATCTGTCTTCGTTTTTTCTTCTGTAGGTGGTAGTTACCATTTATTAAGAACTATGTCTCAAAGAGTATGCTAGGTAAATTAACTGCCTTTTTCATTTAATTCTCCCAGAATCTTGTCAAGTAAGTTTCATATTCTTCATTTCCCCAACTAGAGAGATGTATAGTCAGAAAATTAAAAAAGTGCCTAGAAGGTAAGCCATCAAAAAAGGGGTGAGAACAGTGGTCTTTGTAACTTGAAAGTCCATAACATTTTGGTTCTTCTCATTTTCTCCAGGAAAATAAGATTGGATTAGATAATCCCACATTGATAATTCATGTTTTAAATATCACTGTTTTAGTGCAAAAAAAAAAAAAAGCAGCAAGTGTACTGTGACCCTTAGTTCTACAGATTCAGAAAAAATGTATTAGGTATATATTGCTTACCTATGAAATTACAAAGCTGAGTTTTTCTGCAAGCATGCCAGATTTTGATGGCAAAGACAGAGTATGATATGGAACTTAAAGGTTGTAGGCTAGGATTAAACTGTCTTTTCTTTGATGTGGACCTCATCACCACGATCTAATTGCACTTTTGAAAGTAAGAGAATCTAAAATGAGTAGCAACATGTCTTCTCAAACTGTTTCTAATTGCAAAAGTCAGTCTGATTTTTAATTTGAGAATTATTACTATATCAGAACATATTTATAAAACAATTCGTTTGCTCATAGCACAAAAATTATAGACTGGAGGTCCTTGTTTTTGTTTTTAAAGATTAATTGACATAATTGATAACTAATTCACTGTATCATAGTAGGTGTTTCCTTGTGATATTTCCATACATGCATACAATGTACTTTGACTATGTTCACCTCTCTATTACTTTCTTACCCTTGCCTCCCTCCCTTTTTAAAAACAACTTGTAATAAGTTTCAATAATCTGTTTTTATACACGTGTGTAGAGTGCCTCCATCATATCCACCCCTCCCCGGCCCCCGCACACATTGTCTCCTTTAACCTTCTCTGTCCCTCTGGTACACACCACAAATAGTCCTCATTTTGTACTTGTATTATTTATTCATTTTTTTTAGATCTAGATTCTGCATATGAGAGAAAACATGCAATATCTGTCTTTTTCAGTCTGACTTAATTTGCTTAACATGATGATTTCTAGCTCCATTCATTTTCTTGCAAACAACACAATTTCATTCTTCTTAATTTCTGAATAACACACAATTAGTATATAAACCACATTTTACTTATCCATTCATTGGTTGATAGGCATGTGGGTTGATTTCATAGCTTGACCATTGTGAATTGTGCTGCCATAAACATGGGTGTTTAAGTATCTCTATTATATGCTATTGTACATTTTTATATATAACCAGGAACAGTATAACAAGATCATATGATAGTTCTATTTTTAGTTCTCTGAGAAACATACATCCTGACAGTGGATGCATTGATCTACATTACCACCAAGAGTGTATAAGGGCTCCTTTTCCTCCATGTCTCTCCAGCATTTGTTGTACTTGGTTTTCTAGATGATAGCCACTCAGACTGGAGTGAGGTAGAAACTCCAGTAGAATGATTTGCATTTCCTTTATGGCTAAGGATATTGAATGCTTATTCATGTTTTTATTATCCATTTGTACTTCTTTTGAGAACTTTCTGTTCAATTCATTTGCCCATTTATTAATTGCATTGTTGTTCTTTTGGACTTTAATTTTTGGAACTCTTTATATATTCTGGATATTAATCCTATATTATATGAATAGCTGATAAAGATTTTGCCCCATTCTGAGGCTTGCCTCTACATTCTGGCAATGATTTCCTTTGCTGTGCAGAAGCTTTTTAATTTGATGCAGCCCAACTTGTCAATTCTTGCTCTTATTTCCTGAGCAATTTGGAGTCTAATTCAGAAAATCTTTACCTATACCTATATTCTCATGGATTTTTTTCCCTACATTTTTCTCTAATAGTTTCAAAGCTTCACTCTTACATTAAGATAAAGGCCAGGTGTAATGGCTCAAGCTTGAAATGCTAGTTACATGGGAGGCAGAGCTCAAGAGGTTCTTGGTTCAAGGCCAGCCCAGGTAAAAGTTCGCAAGACCCATCTCATCCAATCGCTCTGTGCAGTACTGCACATCTGTTATCCTAGTGACTGTAGAGACGTACAAATAGGAGTAAGTGAAATTCTATCTCAAAAATATCCAATGTAAAAAGGGGCTGGCAGAGTGGCTCAAGTGGTAGAACACCTGCTTAGCAAGTGTGAGGCCTGAAATTAACCCCAGTACTGCAAAACCAAAGAATTGACAAACAAATAAACAAACAAAAAACCCAAACCAAACCAAACCAAACAAAAATCTTTTCTCTGTTTTGAATTGATTTTTTTCACAGGATGAGAGGTAGAGGTATGGTTTCAGTGTTCTACATGTGGATATCTAGTTTCTCAACATCATTTTTTCTCCAAATTATGTTTTTTGGAGATGAGTCAAAAGTAAGATCATTGTAGGTATGTGGGCTTATTTCTGCGTCTTCTGTTCTATTCCATTGGTTAATGTGTCTGGTTTTGTGCCAGCACCATGCTGTTTTCATTGCTTTGACTGTGCTGTGTAACTTTCGCTTTTCTTTTTTGATGGTACTGGAGTTTGAACTCAGGCCCTCATGCTTGCTAGCAGACATGTGTTATGCAACTTAAAGCCAGAAATTCTTTTTTTTTTAATTTTCATTTTTTTATTATTCATATGTGCAAACAATGCTTGGGTTATTTCTCCCCCCTGCCCCTACCCCCTCCCTTACCACCCACCCCTCCCCCTCCCTCTCCTCCCCACCCCCTCGATACCTGGCAGAAACTATTTTGCCCTTATCTCTAATTTTGTTGAAGAGAGAGTATAAGCAATAATAGGAAGGAACAAGGGTTTTTGCTAGTTGAGATAAGGATAGCTATACAGGGAGTTGACGCACATTGATTTCCTGTGCATGTGTGTTACCTTCTAGGCTAATTCTTTTTGATCTAACCTTTTCTCTTCCTGGTCCCCTTCTCCTATTGACCTCAGTTGAAAAGCCAGAAATTCTAATACCTCTAACAGTTCTCTTTTTATTCAGAATTGCTTTGGCTATTTTATGCTTTTATAACTTTTGTGCTTCCATATGAATTTTACAATTGATTTTTGTATTTCTGGGAAAACTGGCATTGGAATATTTATGAGGAATGTATTGAACTAAAGATTGCCTTTTGAAGTGTAGCTATTTTCACAATATTAATTCTGGTAATCTATGATCCAGGGAGGTCTTTCCATCTTCAAGTGTCTTTTTCAATTTCTTTCTTCAAAGTTTTATAGTTTTCATTGTAAAGGTCTTTCACCTCCTTTATTAGATTTATTCCTAGGTATTTAACGTTTTTTGAGGTTAATCGTGAATGGAATTGTTTTCCCAGTTTCTTTCTCAGCCTGCTCATTATTGTTATATAGAAAAGCTACTTTCTTTGTATGTTTATTTTTACATTCTGCTGCTTTGCTGAAAATGTATATCAGATTTAAGAGGTTTAGTAGAATTCTTAAGTCTTTTAAGTGTAGGATTATGTCATCTGCAAATAGGAATAATTTGGCTTTCCTATTTATATCCCACTTATTTTTTTCTTGCCCTATTGATCTCGCTAATAATTCAAGCACAATCTTGAATAGAGTAGCGAGTGGACATTCTCTCATTCCTGACTTCAGAGGAAATGCTTTCAGCTTTTCCTGATTTAGTATGATGTTGGCTATGTTTTTGTATATAACTTTTATTATGTTGAGGTACATTCCTTCTCTTACAGTTTCTTCAAGGCTTTTATCATGAAGAGATGTTGAATTTTGTCAAAGGCTCTTCTGCATCTATTGAGATGATTATTTGATTTTTGTCCTTTATTCTGTTTATGTGCTGTGTTATGCTTACCGATTTGCTTATATTGAACTATCTTTGCAACCCTTATATGAAACCAAGTTGATTGTGGTATATGATCATTTTAATATGTTGTTGAATTCAGTTTGCAGGTACTTTATTAAGAATTTTTTGTGCTTATATTTATCAAGGAAATTGGTCTATAATGTCTTTTTTTTGTTGTTATTTTATCCAGGTTTGGTGTCAGGGTAATACTAGCTTCCATAAAATGAGTTTGGTGGTGTTCATTCCTTTTCTATTTCATGGAATATTAAAGTCTGGTAGAATTGGGCAACGAATTCATTCAATCCTGGTCTTTTCTTTGTTAGGAGATTCTTTATAACTGTTTCAATACCATTGCTTGTTGTAGATCTGTTTAGCTGGCTTATATCCTCCTTGGTAGGTGGTATGCATCTAGAAATGCATCCTTTTTGTCTAGATTTTCCAGTTTATTAGAATATAAATTTTCAAAGTATTCACTAATGATCCTCTGAATTCCATTAGTATTTGTTGTGATATCCATTTTCTCATCTATAATTCTGTTAACGTGGATCTTCTCTTTTTATTAGTTTGGCTGAGTTGACAATCTCATTTATCTTTTCAAAGAAACAACTTTCTGTTCCATTGATTCTTTGTATTATTCTTTTAGCTTTCATTTCATTAATTTGTATCCTGATTTTATTATTTGTGTATATCTAGTGATTTTTGGTTTTGATTGTTGTTGTTTTGCTAAGTCCTTAAGATACACTATTAGTTTATTTATTTGGAATCCCTGCTTTTTTAATGTAGGCACTCTTAGCTACAAACATTTCTCTTAGTACTGCCTTACTATGTCCCAAAAGTTCTGATAAACTGTGTTTTCACTTTCACTTAATTCTAGGAATATTTTGATTTCCCCTTTTTTCGTCATTAACCTCCTTAATTCAAAATTTAATTGTTCAGTCTTCATGGTTTGAAATACTTCCTGTAAGTTTTCTTGTAGTTGATTTTTAGTGTTTTTTGTTGTGGTCTGATAAATTGCAGGAAATTATTTGGTTTTTTTATGTTGTTAAGACTTGCTTTAAGTCCTAAAATATGATGTATTTAGGAGGCAGTTCTGAAGGCTGCTGTGAAGAGTGTAATATGGAGCAGTTGGATGAATCTTCTTTAGATGTTTATTAAGTCCATTGATCTGCAGCATCCTTTGATTCCACAGTTTCTTTGTTGATTTTTTTTTTTGTGTGGATGACCTATCTATTAATGAGTGGGTATTAAAGACACCCACTATTATTGTGTGGATAGACCCCAGTCTATCCATGTTTTTTATGTCCAGTAGTATTTGTTTTGTGTAATTGAGTGCACCAACATTTGGTACCTATATGTTTATAATTGTTAAACTTAAAAACCATTCCATTTATCAATATGAAGTGGTTTTCTCAGACTCTTCTGACTAATTTTGATTTGAAATATGCTTTGTTAGATAGGAATGAATATAGCTACTCTTGCATGCTTTGGCAATCCGATTGCTTGTAAAAACTTTTTCCATATTTTTGCTTTAAACTTGTGTTTGTGTTTGCCAGTGAGGTGCACGTCTTATAGCCAAGAAATGGTTGGGTCTTGTTTTTTAATACAATTTGCCAGTTTGTGTCTTTTGATTGGAGAATTGAAACCATTAACATTCAGAGTTATTATTGAAAGGTATATAGTAATTTCTGCCTTTTTTGTTATTTTTGTTTTTGGTTATAGTTTTAATCTCTTGTGCCCCTATAGTTGGTGTTTTGAGTTTTGTTTGTTTGTTTGTTTGTTTTTCCTCCTGGAGCTCCAGCAGTGTTTGTCAGAGAGGGGCATGCTGGATACATTACCCCTTGCAGGGTTCTTGTTGTGGTGCCAATTGCCTCTTTTCTCCCCTCAGTGAAGGGGCTGGAGTTCCCGCTCTTGATAGGGGTGCAGGGGCTCTCCTGCAGTCGCAGTAAGGAGAACTGGGTCTCTGTGCACTGTGGGGGGTAGGCCTCCTAGCACCAGCAGAATAGTGGATTGCCATTTGGTGGAGGAGCTGGGATTCCAGCTCTTGGGCAAGAGAGATGTGGCTCTTTTCCAGGGAGGTACAGTGTGAAGTGCTGGGCTTCTGCGTGTCTTGGGGAAACAGGGCTTCTGGTGCCACCTGCAGAGTAACAGGTTTCAGCTTTCCTCCCCTCAGTGGGAAATCTGGCAGTTCTTGCTCTTTGATGGGGTGGGGGTTGGCAGGGAGGAAGGACTCTCTTGCTGTCAGGGACAGTGGGGAGTGCTGGGTCTCCATGCTCTGTAGGGAAGGAAGCCTCCTGGCACCAGCAGATTTGCAAGGTCTGGAGCCTGTGGTGTAATTGGGTGTGTGGTGGCTGGCTCCTGGCACTGTGCATCAAGTTGAGAGTACCCATGGGGCATCAAGGTTAGGCAGGCTTGAACTGTCTAGTGCCCACAAGGCAGTAGAGGTCCTGGGGTCTATTTGCATTGAGGAGTGGGCTTCCAGAAGCCACAGAGCTGCTGCCAGTTTAGAACACAGCCTGTGCAGCCAGAGTTCTGGCCTGATTTCCTGTATTGGCTTCAGGGGGCTTCGTTATGTGGTGCAGTTGCTGGGGGAACAGAGCCTGCTGGCTAGGCCTTCTGTTACCCATGGAACAAAGAGGGCCATGGGACCTGCTTACACAGGGGCATTGGTTTCCCTGACATTTCAGGGTGAAGGTAGTAGGTCATGCATTGGGAGGAGCTTGGAGCTCAGAGTTCCTGTGTGTGCCAGGTGGGACTTACTGCTGAATAATGGAGCCTGGAGCTCCCAGAGACTTCAGGGGTGGGGGATCAAGAGTGTTGAGCTGCAGGTCATTCTTCCCATTCTTCCCTTGGTTAGTTGTCTCTCTGTCTCTCTATTTAAGGATTCAGGGAGGGTTTTGTTTCTTGCTGATTATGCCTTTTGGGGTCCTCTGATCTTTCTTTTGGGGGGTTGGTTGCTGCTAGGCTATAGGAATGTCAACAATCCACCATCTTGCTCTCTTCCTCCTTTTTGTTTTTTTTAAGACTCAAGTCTTTCATGCTCCTCATCATCTGCTCATCTAGTGTGATTTCTTTTTTTCTTGTATTTTCATGATTGTGTTTATTTATCTGTTCTATATGTAGAACTCCTTTAAATATCATCTGCATTCCTGTTTAACAGTTATAAATTCCTTTAGTTTTTGTTTGGCATGAAACATTTTTATTTCTCTTTCAATTATGGAGGATAACTGTAATGCAAGCAGTAATCTAGGTTGACAGTTATTTTCTTTCAAGGCTTCAAATACATCATTCTATGTCATACTTCTTTTTGAAGTTTCTGTTGAGAAATCTATTATTTGGATGGAATTGCCTTTATATGGGACTTGTCTCTTCCTTCTTGCAGCTTTCAATTGTGTTTCCTTATTCTGTATCCTTAGTGTTTCAACTATAATATGCCTTGGAGAGATTCTTTTCTGGCCTTGCCTGTTTGGAGTCCTAAAATCCTCTGTACCTGCATGACTATCTCTTTCTCAAGATTTGCAGTGTTTTCTGTTACTTTACTGAACACGATCTCTGTATCACTAATTTGTATCTCTTCTTCTTTACCCATGATTCACAGGTTTGGTCTTTTAATGGTGTCCCAGAGGTTTTTCATGTTACATTTGTACTTCCTTATCTTTTTTTTCATCTACTTGTTCTAATACGCCTACTTTGTCTTCAAGCCCTGATTTAATCCAGCTTCCTGGAGACTCTCAACTATATTTTTCATTTGACTTATTGAGCCTTTCATTTCCAGAATTGTCATTTGACATTGTTTTCAGATTTCTAAATCTTTACTGAATTTTCTTTCATGTCCTGCATTGTCCTCTTTATTTCATTCAGCAATTTATCTGAGTTCTCTTGGAATTCATACAGGTATTTATTGTGTCCTCTTTAATTTTGCCAATTATTCTCATAAACATTTATTTCAATTCTTTTTTTGAGATTTCATATTTCATTATCTTTAATATTTATTTCTTTGGAGTTATTGAGGTTTAGAGGGGTCATGTTGACTTGTTTTCTCATATCTCTTGTGTGTCTGCATTGGAATATGTTCATTTGAAGGCAAATCTTTGGTTGGAAGTTTTGGTCACCTGTAGTCTTTCAGCTGAAATATTCTCAAAGTTCAGGTAGGATTGTAGTGGCAGGATTGATGTGCTATTTCTCATCACTGGACTGGGGGTATGGCTCAGTAAATAATCACTCACCCAGATGCTTAGCATACTCAGCTTCATCCCCACTTGGTTCAGGCTGAGAAAAATTTGTTGCAATTTCATACAGAAGGGTAGTTATCTGCTTCTGAGCTGATTCACAATAGAAGCTTCACTTCTTTGAGTACTTTGAGCTGCTGCTGGCCACAAGGAGCTTTACAGGCTGTGGGCCATGTAGGTTCTCATGTGTTCCACACATCTCCCATTTTGTGTCCCCTGAACAGCAAGTTTCCAAGCCTAAGGATGTTCCTCAAATGCATCAGAGATTAGGGGGAGCAGACAGAGCACTTAGTTCTGCACTGGCAGGGGCAGAACCAAGGGACAGATGTATTATGTCTGGTCTCAGTGCTTTTAGATCTTTCCTGGCAGTCCTCCCTGGGTTTGGTGGCTACAGAAATCATATGATTCAGATGACTTTCTATCCTGCTTTCAGCAAACACATGCCAGTTTTCAGAGGCAGATCTCAATGCTTTCAGATCCCTTCCTAGCAGTTCACCTCCCTGTAGTGGAGGAGAGGCTATGGAAATCATATGATTTGCAAGGCCTGGACTCAGGGTCTTGGAACCACCTAACAACCAACACATGTAAAGAGAAGGTAGGTTCCAATGACTGAGCACACACCAGTCACAGGCTTGGTGCTCTGTTTCCACTGTGACCCTCAGGCAATGTACTTTCTTCTTGCCAGGGAGAATAGGGCTTTTGACCACCGCACACCTCACTATCAGAGTTCTCTCCACCACTTGAACTCCTCTGTGGGTCCATGTCCCTAACCACCGTCTCTCACCCAGACCCTGTGACAATGCATTCCGCAGCTCCCTGAGACATGCTTGTTCCTTGTTTTCAAGTTCTAGAGTAGTTCTGCTCAAACAATAGTCCTTCTCCTGAGATAGCACCTTACTATGGTTTTCCCCGGTAAGGGGGTGGGGGACAAAAGAATGTCTTTCTTTACTGAAGCTAGCTTTCCACACCAGAGCAGTCACTGTCTCACCAAATTCCCACATGAGTTAAAGGTTTGTGGGAGGTGTGGACTTACCCTGCAGCAGGAATTGCTAGTATATTGCTAGGCCATCTGTTTTGACCTTGTAAATGTATCTTTGGCTCCCCATGGCCCTCAGTGAGCTGGCACATGGGTCTTTTGTCTGTTTCTCTGTGTTTTTCAGCCATCCTGCAACTTTTGTGATTCTCCATGATCCTCCTGTCTTCAGAATATAGTCTCCCCTTTGTTATCTGGCTCTTCTAATTTATAGAGTCAAAGTGAGCATGCTTCTAATCCACCATCTTGCCCTTCTTTCCTCTCCTCTATGTTTCTTAAAGTATATTCAATATCTTTCAATTGTTCCTTCAGTGAGTATCATAGCCTGAGAAATGAAAATTAAAGAAATGAAAACTTTTGGTAATATCTTTTGCAACTTGAATTGTTTCAAATGCAAAAAGGGGAAATTCTGTATATAAATATCCATACAAAATCTTTGAAAGTAGCAATTTGTGGGAATTTCATAAGTGCTGAAAAATTCTGATCACTGTATTTCTTCTATATTAAAAAATAGGCTATAGCTATGCTAAATATACTATGTTTCCTAACCTGTATACTTAAACTTGAACAATTTATGCACCCATTATGGCATATTATAGAAACAACTTTCTAACAAGAATACTGGTGATAGAATTCAATGATGAGTTTTGGATGCTACAAGGTAGTAGCAGTGAATAAGCTTGACACTGGAAGTTATTTAGTTAATTTTAAAATGGGCAAACTCTAAAAGTCCTGGATAATATTGTCAGTCACTGTTAATTCTTAAGATAAGGGAGTTGACAAGATATATTTTTCTTGAGATTTGCAAGTCTCTCTTTCAGAAGCAAAGCAAGTAGGTGGACATAATTGTATCATTCCAATAATCTAGTTAAAAGGTGAAAAACGAATCAGTTAAGTTGAAGAGTCAATACATGGCATTCTGAATTCCAGGTATTTGGAGGTTTAATTTAAAAATTGAGTTTAAATTAGAAAGAACTGTGCCCCAGGTTCTGGAAAACCACTTCTGAGATGGAGTTTTCCATGCGTGAAATTCACTATGTAGTGCTGCTGGGAATGACCCCTGTGGAAAGAAAAAGAAGAAAACATGGTGGATTCAGGAGAAAAGGGAATTGTGCTAGTCACTATGGAAACCCTTGCCTACTCTGCAAAGAGCTGGAAGGTGAATGAGTTGAGTCAGGATGTTTGGAATATTAAGCCATAGAGATTAGTCATTGGTTGTGAATCACTTGGGAAGTCACTGACCTTAGGTGGGGGTCTCCAGATGAGATAATCCCAGCAACCGCTGCCAGGTGGTGCTATACCTCAGCAGGACTCTTAGTCACTAAGGGAACAAGTCCTTTAGACCTGAAGGTGACTCAGCGTTTCCTCACAGTGTCCACTCGCTTGCTATACTGAGATATAGTTATTTAATGCTTCTTATTTATGTAGATGCACCACTGCTAGACATTTAGTTAGTTCTCATTTGTGAATTGAAACAACTTTGGTCCTGTAGTTTCTCAATGATGCTTGAGGATGCTAGCATCATGTTACAAGAATAAATTTATAAAATGCCATACATAAGTTCTTTGTACTATGTAAAAAATTCTGACATTATGCTCTTTTGGAGTGTTTCAGTTTGAATTTATTTTTTTTTAATATAAATTTTGTATTGTAGAAACATCATGATGTCAGCATTCTTCCTTTTGTCTTTAGGTCATGTACTGGGTCCTCTGGCTGCTTGCACAATGTTCATCCTCTAACTCTCTGTATAACTAATTCTTTCACTTTCTTTTTGATTAAAGATTAGCCATTGCTGACTTTCATATTTAAAATGGCAACTGTCTCCACTCCTGAGTCCTTTTATCTGGATCTTTTTCTTCTTCTTTTTTTAAAATTCATTTATTCATATGTGCATACATTGTTTGGGTCATTTCTCCCCCCGACCCTCTGCTCCCACCTTCTCCCCCACATGATCTTCTTTCTTTATATCATTTGTCAATGTAGTTTTTATGTTTATTGTCTATCATTTCTTTCCTTTCACTAGAATGTAAATCCATCAGAGCTGGACATTCATTCTCTGATGAATATAAGTGCCTAGAGAAAAGCATGACACTTAGAAGATACCCAGCAAATATTTACTGAATGAATGACCATGAAAATGAGTGAATGAATAAATTAATTCAATGACCAGAAAAGCAGTTCTTATATTGTGATACACTACCTCTATTCCTTTAATTTGTATATAAATATTATTCTGTTTGGGGAAGTTGCAAATGTTTGTATATTGAATCAAAACTAAAATCATTTAAATAAAAATTTCCCAATTATCTAATTTTTAATAAAATTATTTTTATGATCAAAATCTAAATTCTATCAAAAGATAAAAAAATTCTTCTCACACCCCAATTTGGTTTCTGTTTCTTAAGACAAATGCTCTCAGTTGTCATATATTTGTTCTAAATTGACAGAGATATTACCATTATATCATGCCACAGAAAACATTTTCATTGTATACTTATAATCATGCCATGTCATGGAGAATCTCAAAAATCTAAGAGATTAGTGGGGTTTATAGCATATAATTAAGTGCAATGAAGAGTTTCCTCCTTTTTTTGAGAGACTTTCTCAGTGTATAACTTTTAAGTTAAGGCATCAGATCAATGATATCAATTTGACACATTTCCAAGTCCACACACCAGGGTCTGTATCTACACCCTGATAACTCTCCACTGACCAAGTTGAATGGCTCATCTCAAAAGCCATCCTCTTTCCCAGAGCATTGCTCCATCCTATCCTTTTCCTCTTCTTTACCCCCACCACTGCAGTGATGACACACTTGCACATGGAGGCCATGGCCACATTTACCTTGGGCCCTCACATGCTTTCCTTTCTTCTATTCTCCGTTGAATAGAATTGAATCCAACCAATGAGAATCAACCCTTCTCTCAGTCTATCTTGCTAAGTTTTAAAAATATCTTTTATTTTAAGCCAGTTATCAGTAATATTCCAGGTGTTCCAAGTGAAAAGCTTTTCTCCTTTTCAAATTTCTATTTTAAATTCCTTATTACAATCTTAAATACATAGTGTCAGAAGGGAGACAACTGCTCATTCTAACCTCCTATCTTTACTTTGCTTGAAATAAACTGTTGGCCTTTCAAAAAAAAATATTCCTCAACATTTTGTAGCTAGGAATTCCCCTATGCATGTAGCAGCCTGCTGCTTTCTAACTGTGATGCTCAGATCTATCTTCTCCTTCAATCTTGGTGCATTGAAAGAATTTTGTCTAACTAAAAAATTGTGTCTTTAACATGGTTCCCCAGTACTTAGCCATCTACGATGTGCTTGATCATGGGCATCTTCCATGGGCTTGTCTTTTCAGTTAGCAACGTGTGCATATTTCAAAGAGCTGTGTTCCACTTTCTTGAAATTCCCTGGATGTGCCACAAAAATTCTAGGTATATGCTTATGATAATATACTAAAGGCTTTAGTGGAATGGTAATATGAATAAGAACTATTGTATTATCAACTTCCTTCATATTGCCTATCAAAGTTCATGTGTAATTATTCTGAAGACCACTAAAATGTATTTTATTTCTGTGTTATTTCTTCATTTCCCACCTCTTCTTGCTATATGTATAATATATGCCATATTTGTCATAGACAGTTCATGTACATTTATAAGTTTTCAGCCTCTGTAGTTTGAATCAAATTTCCCAACTTCAAAAAAAGTAGAAAGTCAAATGCTTTTCATCCTAAATACTATGCAAGAGAAAGCATATTCTGTAGATAAAATTTACCAAAGCAAACAGAAAATACAGAAATTTACATACTACTTTAGTTTGAGGGGATTGCCAAAAGAGCCAAAACCAGGCCTGGACTGAATTCATGGTAAATAGAAACATCCCAAGTACTTCTCCCATATAGTCAGTGCTGATTGAAAAAGATGGGTGGTCATACACTTTAAAAATGATCCTCTCTTAGGATCTCTGTCCTCTTCCAAACATAGTGACATCTTAACCTCTCTCTACTGAAACCAAGTTAGTTTTTTCTCTTTCTTCTTTCTTCCCTTCCTAGCACAAGAACCATTCCCCAGAGAAAAATATCTCCAAATCTCATCCACCTCATTGAGACCTTGCCTTTAAAAAATGCAATAAAAGCATAGAGCCAAGGGTGGAGAATTATATGAAATTATTTCCTTTAGGTTTACAAGAGAAAACAAAGTACATTTTCAAATACACAGTTATGAACTAGTGAAATTGCTTATTCCCAATGGAGCACTTTGTACATATTACCCCCCTTTTTAACTTCCTCCTGTTTAATCTTTCCTTCTTTCTCCTCAAGCTGTCAACTTCAATCAAAGCCAGCTCTGATGGAAAAGTCTGCTTTATCTATCATCTCTGTGGAAAAGAATGGAGACACTGAAAAGCATCACCTATCTTAGGGTGCATTTGTACTTCACAATCCAGTGCAATTTTGGAGGTCACGAAAAATTACAAATTTATTGAATTTAAAAAATTCTCATACTCTCCAGATGCATATACTAGCAACTTCATTATATAAATGAGTTCATTAAAACCTGAACATTTACTGCACTGTCCACATTCACAGGACTAAAACTTGGCATAGCATGAGTCTGAGAAGATCTTTCATTAAGTCTGTCAGTACACAGGTATCTTTAAGAAGGCATAAAGCCTGAATCTAGGTATACTGAACTGATGCCAGAGGGTTTCAGGTAAACAAGATTTGATGAAAAGGGAAAGGCAAGAGTGTCTGGAATCTCTTAGACTTTGATACATTGTATGTCACTGGAACGTTCCAAGTACATCTTTACACGTGTCCAGATATAATTGTCTGAGGCTAAGGTAATGACCAAAGGATTGTCTTATTCAACTTAATGGATAAGAGGGACTCTGAAGAATCTGCTTGGAAGAACTCTTCAAGTCTGAACCTTGGTCTTGCAAGTCAAGTTGAGGCCAAGTGGGCCTCTTGGCATGCACAAACATCTTTCCTGACTTGTTTCTCTTTTTTCTTTCTCTTTCTCAGTGTTGCATTTGTTTCCAGTCCTACCCTTGTTTTGTTTGCTTAACTCCCTCATGCTTTCCCTTTCAAGGGAATGCGGAATGGCTTTCTGAGCTTGTCCATTTTACTCTTGCTGCCCAATGCTGTCAGAGAAAAAAATTCAAGGTGAATTTACTTTTAGTGTGTGTTATAAATTAAATGCTGTGTCTCCTCCCTCCCCACCAAAACAATTCTTATGTTGAACACATAAGTGGTCTAGATGGTATTTGGAAGTTAATTAGGCAGCCTTTAGGAGGATGTGGAGTTGCAATTCCCAAGGCGGGATTAACACGCTTAGGACGCAGCAGCCCTCTGCAGGCCAGGAAGAAAGGCATCAAGCTGCTGTTTGATGTCAGACTACTCTGTCTCCAGAACTGAGAGAAATAAATGTCTGTTGTTTCAGACATAAGAACTATGGCATTCTCTTATAACAGCCACAGCACAGTAATGCAGTATTGTTTGTAGCTTGGTCTGAGATTGTTCTGCCTGACGAGTGGCTAGCTTTCAGAAACATTTTCCATCTATGTTTCTTTATAGTATTCAACAGCCCTTGGCTAAGTTTACAGTGACACTTTGTGTGTGATAGTATGCATTTTACATATTAAGACATTTTTATTAGATTAGTACTGTAATAGTAATTCTGTATATTTTAAAGGAATTATTAAGTAATTCATATATCTGTACTACATGTCCCACATACATCTTTTCATTTAAGTGCTTTTGATAATCCCAGAAAGTCGATACTATTATTATCTTAATTTTACACATGATAAAACAGTTGGAAAGATAAATTTCTTGCCTGAAACTTCAAGTAGATGTGGGACTTGAAATCCAACAATGTGATTCACTGTGCAGTTAGTTACAGTTCACTATGGATAGTCACTTGTGTATAGCACAGCAACTTACACACAGGAAATAACTTACCCTCAACAATAAGTCTATTGCCTTAAAAAAATCCTATTGTTCAGCCCAAACTGTGCAGTATTTTTAGATCTGTGTCATTTAAAAATGCTTCATTTATACTGTACTTCAAACTATTATTATTTTTTTTTACCAAATTCTTGCCAACTTGATTTAGGCAGCTAAATATTTTATTTTGAGCCCTGCAACTGAGTTAAGGGCTGGCAATACCCTCCAAGATAATCATAGGAAAAGGAATGTTTGCTGTGGAAAATTCAGAGCTATCATTTGGGCCTGTGGGTTGCAGCTTGAGCTGCCTGCTAGCAATTCTCACACTAGAAAAGGAAGTTCTACCTGCTCAGGCATTTGGCAGAAAGCCCAATGAAACTGCTTTTGTTTTGGTGAGAGCAGCTGATCTATGAGGAATGCCTGAACACAAAGAAGGTAAATAGGACATTTTCCAAGGTCCAGGTAGCTGTAGGAACCAGCAAGGACAACATTTTTGAAATAAATGTGCAAAACATCAGGGAGCAGGAGCTTGTGATTGGATGCCAGATGGGAGTGATTATCTGAAGTTTAATTTATAGGCTCCTGTGGGGTCCATAATCATTAAATATTATGTTTTGAAGATGAAGATGAAATAACAAAAATATACTGGCCTAAACACTGCTTATCAATCTTCTATTTCTTTGTATTGTCTCATGTTGCAAGATTAAGCTAAAATAGTTAGAAAAAGAAAAACCGCTTTTATGTATTAAATACCTACAAAGAACCAGGCACTAACTTAGGACTTTAACATTTTATCTATTTAGCGCCTCATAGAACACCACAATTTTGTATGAATATTTTACATGTCTAATAAGAAGTATAGGCTCAAAAAGAATAAATTCTGAAGTCTACATAGCACTAGGTCCTAGAGCTGTTATTTGACTTTGTATCTCTTTACTCTATAGCAGAACAGAAATACTGGACAGTAAGTGATACATTCTCTCTTCTTGGACAGATCTCAACCCTTGTTGGTATAAGTTGTTTCTCAACAAACCAACTAACTTCTTTTCATTTGATCAAATTTATGACTTATTTTAGATCCTAAGAGTAAACTAGGGGTAATTTTTGTCACCTACCATAATCAAAGTGTATCATCTTCTTGTTGAAACTATTCAGCAATGGTGGGGAGAGGGATAAAGGAGAAAGATGGAGGGGATGAATTTGAGTATGATATATTTGATATATTGTAAGAACCTTCGTAAATGCCACAATGTACCCCTAGTACAATAATAAAAATTTTTTAAAAAGTATGTCATCTTACTTCCATCTCTGCCATATTTCAGGGAAATCATGCATCATCTGTACTCAGACTAGACCTGGCTACACTGATCTGATTTGCAAGATAGAACTTATGATCATTGCATTCAAATGTCTGTTAGACTGCATGTAACAGACGAACAACTTTAGAACTTTGTTTATGTTCCATTTTTTTTAGGATTGGCTCTGTATTTACTGTGTTGGAGATAAATATATAATTTTAAAAGACATCTGAAAGATCTAACCCAATGTCAACTTTTTTCTTTATTCCATGAGCTCTTTAAAACCATATTAGGTAAAAAAATTTTTATATTTCATGTTTTAATATCCAGTTTCACTTCCATACAATTTAATACTACTTTAAATTCACATGAAGACATATACATTGAAGTAAATTCACTGGTATTTATGAAAATTGTATTGCAGGATTAGCCTGTTCAAAACCCCCCAGTCCTGAGAGATAGAATTTCCATCTAAATAGGTTAGTTCCACTTGATTTATGAGTCCCAAATCCTAGCTTTGGCAAAATTCCCCAGGATGGGAATTTAATACAGGGCCTCACCCATAAGCCAGACAAATGAGCCTTCTGTTTGGGATATAATATATATCGAAAGCAATGCTCCTTAAACATTTTCATCTTTTGGGCTATGATCCAGGTTTTGTGGTTGCTACTAAAAATACTGCCATTAAACCCTCTACAGCAGCAGACACAAGAATGTGCCTGTCCAGCTTTCTATGGATAAAAGTCAGTTTCACCTAGAAAAATAAAATTTTTTAAGAATTTAAAGAAACAGTAAACCTTGCAATCATATGAAAGGGAAGAGAGAATAATATTTGTTGCTTTATTTGATGAATCTTGGAAACAAATCTTAAAATTGCCTTAATACCCACCAAGTTAACAAAATTAGGAGAGATGCAAAATGTAGAATGTGTAAGGCTGATATAATTTATAGTAATTAAATTTAATTACTTTTTTATTGATAATCAGTACCCAAGAAAAGAGCAATAGCTAGATATTTGTGGTGGAAGGCCTTGGCCAGCTTGACAATAAAGAGTCTCTTGGTGACACCATAGAGTCTTCTTGGACCCCACAGAGGGGAGATTGTCCAGTGCTGGCACACAAATATTTCAAACCTTGGAGTATATATATGCAGTGAGGGTACCTTACAAAGGAGTAGATATATTGCTTGGTAAGTTTTTGCTAGATACTAATGTACCCTATGTATAAAAACAGTTGTGTTATAGACCTCGGACCTATGGCTATCTCCCTCTATCCAGCTTCTAAGACCATTGGTATTTTAGAAGACTTGGAACAATTAGCTTCTTTTAGAATAAACAAGAGTAAAAGAAACACTGAATTCAGTCCAAGCATCATGAGCAGACTTGGAAATCCGATTTTCTTTACTTGTAATTTAAAGATTGTTGTGTGAGATTTCAACTGTTTCAGGAAAATCAACTGATTTAATTTTGAAGGAAAAAATAATCTTTTAAATGTCATGATAATGAAAGAATTAAACAGGTATTCTTTAGGTAAAAGCAAAATGTTTGCTTCCTGATTCTAAAACTCAGATGTTCAGAACTACATAACTGCTTCTATGTCTCCAACCTTAGGAAGTTCATATTTTTGAACATGGAAAACATTTTAAAGCATGCATTTTATTTAAAACAAGTTGCACAAATAAGAGATAAGATCTATGAAGGCAAAAAGCAGTAAGTAGACACAATTCAAATTTAGGCAGTTTTTTATCATGAGCATAGAGAATAGCTTGAAAAATGTACATGGAACTTTTTTAAAAGGTAGAAATTATATGGGAAAACATCATTTTTCACAATAACAAAATCTGTCATTAAGAGGCTTTGAGATTGCCAAGCTGTTGAAAATGAGAGTTCCTTTAAATGTCTTGGCTGTTCTCCAGTTTCAACTACTATCCAATCCTCAACTTAATTATAAACATGTTATGTCCTCTACCAGGCTTCCCCAACTGTCTTATTAGAGGTGTACTCTTCATTTTCCTAAAGCTTCAACATAACCATGAATGTATTATTCAGGGCCCTTGTGGTTACAGAAGACAGCAACCCAAATTTTCTTCAGCTGGAAAATAAATTCATTTATATGTATTTGAATAGGCAGCAGCTGCAAGTGTTCAAAACACAATGTTGCTTTTAGAGTCCATGATGGAATAAGGTGGCTGATAACTTTGTTATTGGAAAATATTTATGTTGTCAAGCAGATACTGGTTCAAATCCCAGTTTGTCATTGACTAGCTTTGTGATTTTGTGACATGACTAAACTTTGAACTTCCAATGGTTCATGTAAGATAATAGTATAGTAAGAAAATTTCATGGAAAAGAACTGAAGAAGCATTATCACCTTTTTAGGGAGCCCACAAACTTCTGGGAAGGGCCAGGTCTCAGGGAAGCAACCAGCTGAGCAATATACCAGGTAAGACAGCAGTATCCCAGCATATCAAGCACTGAGGGTTAGAGAATCCTTGGGTGGCATCATGCCATGTTTATAACTAGCTACAAAATCCAGAAATGGTTACTAAACTCATAAGCAACCATATGTCTACTCTGGTCTGCTGAAATGAAGAGTAACACCAATTCCACTCAATGACAGCAGGATGAGTTTGGCATTGTCTTGATAACATTCTAAGGGGAAATAATGCTTATGTCACAAGTGCTATGAAGATATATTTATGTAAATATAAGAACATTGAGTTTTAAAATTTTGACATGTATTCTCAAGATTTTTTTTTTAATTAATGAAAGGGGAGAGAGACTGAGTTTAAAGTTAAAAAAAAGACAGAAATATAAATTATATAATAGACGTAGGCCACAGATTCTGTCTCCATCAGGGAAATTAAACAGATGGAGTTTATTTAGAAATCCTTTAAGCTTATGCTTCAGCAGAAGAAAAGAGAGGACTAGATCTATAAGCGGAAGAGCAGACAATTCCTGAGTATGTTCACATACCAAGAAGAGTTCTGAGTCCAGCTTCTCAGCATATGAGCTGACTTGAAGAAAATTGCATTTATACAGTGCACTTTTCCTCTCCAGTGAAAACCAGAAAGAAACCTGCCTTTCACTGTATGCAAAGGCAATAGAGTATGTTTTTGGGGAAAAAAAGAAAAAAGGAAAAGTCTATGTTGCTTCAGGGCATACAACTCAAGATAAAATCAACATGTTTATAGCTGTTTTGTTCTTGAGCAGTTCAGTAGATTAAAAACCATTGTTAGAACTGTTTTTCTTATTAAAAATTTTAACCTAAAATTGTCCTTTTGCAAACTCTGGTTGGGCCTCATGCCAAGACTAATAAATGAAGTACTCATGCAAAAAAAAATAGTGTACAATAAAAAGGGTCACTGGTTAGACATTGAAGCTCTTTTAAACCTAAAGAATTATTGAACTCAGAACTTGTTTTTAGGCCTTACAACTTACTGACTTGAATCAATTCCTTATCATTTTAGCAGCATGTTTTTGCAAAGATGATGAACTGTGCTTTTCAGAATGTTACTAATCTTACTGTTTTATCTGTTGCTTTGTGAAAAGCCATCCCTAAACAAAGTTGCTTTAAATAACAATTAAAAAATTCTTCCTAGTCTTGTTAGGAGTCTTTTATCGGATGCTGTAGAATAGCAAGTGGGTCTGGCACATGTACATGGCTTGCTCAGATATTTGATGATTGGCAGGGATTTCTGGATATTAGGATATTTCTCTATGTAGTTCCTCCATGTCACAAGATTGGGCTTCTTTGTATGATGGTCAGATTTGTCATATACGCCTATCCTAGATTCAAGGAGAAGGGAAGTAAATTCCATCTCTCTAAAGGAAGGGTATCAATAATTTGTGTCCATTTTTAATCTATCTACAGCTATAGTTTGTATCTGAAATGTCCCCCAAAGGCAGGGCTAGTGAGAGGTGGTGGAAACACTGATGGACCTAATGAGAAGACATTCGGACATTAGCAGCATGCCCTTGAATGGGACCATGGGACCTGTGTCTCTTCCTCCCTCTTTTGCGTCCTACTCCATGAAGTGAATGGCTTTGCTCCAACACAGCTCCTCTTGATGTGCCAGCATAGGTCCAGAGCAATGAGGCCAATTGGTTATGGATTGAACCTTCAAAAATGTGAGCCAAATAAACATTTCTCTCTAAAACTTATTTATCTAAGGTATTTGATGCAGTAACAGGAAGCTGACTAACACCCCTACCTTTGAATGTTGTTAGTCAAAATGATATTTTTTTCTTTCTTTTTCTAACACCTCATCGTTTATATTCTATTTCCAAACAATATAGAGATTTCAAGAAGAGTTGCTCCTTTTCATGTATGCCAAGACTTTGGTGTTTTTAGATGCTTCTTGGAGGCCAGGAACATTTCAAGCCTGGGCTGGGTATCAGCAAATCAGAGTCATTTTGATGATGATAGCTAACTCTGAAAGATGGCTTGAAAGTAGTCTGGACAAGCTGACTCAAAGGATCCCCCAAAGTTTGGGTCAGGATCCAACCTGAGTCTCTCATTTGTCACTAGATGGCTGGGTTCTGCCAAGTCCACAGTGAAGATGTCCAACAAACAGACAAATTATACTGCTGCCTGCTTGCCAGGGCAAGGCAGCTCTGCTCTTTACTCCCCACACCCACAGCACAGCACATCCCTGGATAATGACAGGCCTTGTCTTTATTAAATAACCCATGTTGGCATTACAGCACTTTCATAAACTCCTTGACCTTGCCAAATTGGCAAGGCTAAAGCCTTGAGTACTTGGCCATGAAGTTTAAATGGATTGTTTAAGGTGAACTCCTAAATGACAATATCTGTAGATACACCCTGATTTTTAACTGTTGCATAATAAGTAAGGTGGATTTTTATCAAAGAGCAGTGTTAGTTTTGTTATTGTTGTTCTTCTTTAGTGATAGATACGTGTTCTGAGAAGTCAGACAAAGGATGGTGGGAAATATGGATCCAATTGGTCTTCCAGGATATAAGCCAAAATTTGTAAAATATTTGACCTCAATCATTACTAATCTAATAGGTTTCCAGACACATGGATGACCTTTGTCTGGTTTTTTGACTATAAAATGAATATTGAACTTTTCAGTCATTGTTGTAACAGCTTTTAGCTCTATCTGCATAAGTAAAACCAATTTAAGTAGAAAATTGTGTAATAAAGGTGGTTCAGGGGTCAAGAGGCCTTTGCATATTCAACTGCTTAAATAAAAGCCATGACTTAGAGATTTGACTGATCCTTCAAAGAAGAGAAAAGGGAAGTAGGAGGAATAGATGTACTCCTTCTTTTTAATGACAACAGCAAGGTCCAGCAGAAACAGTCTTAATCAACTTCTATTCAAGTCCAAATGCTGAATTTAAAGGTAGAGTTTTGGTTACATAATGCTCTAGATTATTCTATCATATTGGAATTACTGACTACAGAGAATGCTAAGCACCAAAATGTATTCTAAGACCTGATAGTAGCCCCTAAACAAAAGGTAAGTAGAAGGTGAAGGGGACAGATAGATTAGTATATTGGCAAAACACTGTCATTATTTTCTTTATTTAGGGATTCATTTCCAAGTCCTCGTGGAGAAATAGGAATTCTGAAAGAATTAAAGTGAAGGTCAACAGGAGATGAAAACTGTTTAGAAGAACCTTATCAGCCTTCTTTGATTTTATTCCACCTGATGAGTCTGGTTCTTTCTTTATTCTTCCCAGTGTTTTGGTATTCTTATCATCATGTTTTCATGTTTATCTTACTTTAGTTATGTGCATTTATCTATGCTCATCCTTAGTTCTTTCTTTTAACTGAATAGTGAGTATGTGCTTCTCTCTCTCCCTCTTTTTATTTGTTTATCCATATGTGCATATATTGTTTGGGTCATTTCTCGCCCCTATCCCCATTCCCCCCTCTCTCCCCCCATCCCCTTGCTTCCAGGCAGAACCTGTTCTGCCCTTACCTCTAATTTTGTTGAAGAGAAGACATAAGCAATAATAAGAAAGACAAAGTATTTTTGCTAGTTGAGATAAGGGTAGCTATACAGAGAGATTCCTAGCATTGCTTCCATGTACAAATGTGTTCAAGTTGATTCATCTCTTACTGACCTTTTCACTAGTTTCTGATCCCCTTCTTGTATTGATCTCTGTCACTTTAAGGTTTCTGAATTAGTTTCTCTGCAGTGGGGACATCAAATACTACCATATTTTGAGTTTCTTACCTATTTCCATACCTCCCGTGTGTGCTCTTTCCTTATCATGTGACCCAAGTCCAACCACATTGCTGTATTTGCCCTAGATCTAAAGTCTGCATATGAGGGAGAACATACGATTTTTGGTCTTCTGAGCCTGGATAACCTCATTCAGAATAACTGCATAGTGAGTGCCATTTCTTTTATTCACCTTGTAATTTTCCCTTGCCTAATACTGTGATTGGATTCTCTGGAAGCTAGTATATGCTCTTGATTGATAAAGTGAAATGATCATATTCTCCATGAGAGTGAGGTTCATAGTTTTTTGATTAGTGCCAAAGGGAATTAATTACTGCTAGCTTTTATACCACAGTTTGCATGTGTGATGGTTAAGCAAGGAGACTCAGATCTGCTTATTAGTCTGGTTTTAGCAGAAACTAATTATGGGCAAGCTACATAATACCTTAGGTCTAGGTATACATGCCAATAACACAGTGATAATAATATTATGCATCTCATTATGTTGTTATAAGAATTAGTTGGGATGATATGTCGGGCACTTAGAGCGTCTATCATGTAGTTAGACTTCATAAATGTTAGCTAAGACTATTAGTTTATTGTCATCAGCATTATTGTTCTGTGCTCATACTTTTCATGAGCTCCGGGACCTGAAATGTACAATACTCACTGATGCTGGTTCTTCTCTTTCCCTTTTTTTGGTGTGTGTTTAAATTTCAGCCAACATGATCTTAGGCCAAATAAATAAGTGCTTCAAAGTACTTGAAAGAATTCTATCATTTTACTTAGAATTGTTGCTACGAAGATGTCTGCAAAGTTTAAACTGTATGTCTGCTCAGCTTTTAACATTGGATATATATCATCATTTGAAACAACAACTTTTGAAAATTTTGTCTTGGAAATAATGTCTCGTTCCACTGCACTTTTGTCACAGAACCTGCTTGAAACCTTACTTTACTGGACGGCATTTCTACCATCCATTGTTCTTTCTTAATGCTGTTCTTAACTTGCCCTAAGCCCCATGGCCATTTGGTGGTGACATGTTATAAATAACATTATTACCCTAATTAAAAGGTTGGATCAGAATGAGTTGGGAGGGACATGTAGTCACCTTTGGCTCACAGTCAAGTGTGGGTCACTGGGGTCATTAACATTACTTACTCTACTTGACCAAATATTCTCAGTAGGTAAGGGGATGGTTTGTGGGATACACATGTTTGACACATAACTGCTGTGATATGCTTATTCTAGGTAAATTGTTAAATGAAAAAATTCATTATGTTCATTGAGGGTTTGCTGTGTACTTTCATTGTGCTTTTATGCAAATTATTCAAACTCTATGAGGATCTATTCTACTGTATGTCTTCCAGCTCAAATCTAACCTTGTCAATATGTAAAATAAAGTACTTACTTATTAGAAACAATAAAATATGTCATAATACAATACACCTTTTATTGACTCAGTGACATATTGTTTTTTAATTAGTCGGCAGTAAGATGACCATTGTCTAAACTTCTTTCCAGCATTTCTCCCTCCTGTCCTGGTAGCAGCTAAGTAGCCATTGCTAAGGGGAGAATAATCAGGGTAGAATGTTCTGAGAACTGAGTATGTGTACTGTCTCTTTTATAATACCTTCCAGGAGACTTTGGTATACTCCGAGCTCCTCCTGGAAACCACAGAGGATCTCACTCTTCACTTTCCTTCTTCTCTGATTTTTTTGCTAGGTATCTTTTCTATAGGAGTAAAGATCACAGAATGAAAGAAAACATGTACTCTACTTTGTGGCTATTAAAATGTTGAGAAAAAGATTTGACCACCAATTATAAAACATCTGTTGCATTAATTTATTCCATTGAGTTCTATGCTTAGATCATTGACATTTATTAGAACTATATATGATAACTTTATTTTAAATAGATTTGATGCAGGATGGTAAAGGTTTCAATTAAATTTATTATCTATAATAAATTATTCATCAAGAGTCAAAAATTTCCGTTCAATTTTTCCTATTCAGATCTGAATGTGAGTGAAAAGAACAAGAAAAGACATAATTCAAGTGTTATCAAAATAATTTAGAGTCTATTAAAGAAAAGTATTATAATGTGTCATTGGTCAAAAATGTTACTTATACATTAAATTTTAATTTTACTTGATGATCATTCAGCAATCATATTAATTAAAACATGCTTTGTTCTAAAATTATATGATAAGTATATAGTTAAAAATAAAGTAATACAGGGCAAGATGGCACAGCAAAAACATATTTCCAATTCACTCCATATTTCAATTTGTGCAGGGTATTTGATGACATGTTAACAAATTACCTCCTAATATTTCATGCATTCATTGCTCATTCTTGCTTCTCAGTGTGAATGGACTTTATTTTATTGAAGCAAAACTCATAGTATCTATGCTGGATGAATGTTTAGTAATGTGAGACCGATTTAGTACTTTTAAAGGTACATGTCATCTCTGTCTCATACATACTTTTGGTCTGGAAAAAAAAATACCAGGGAAATGAAAGAAGGAAGAAGAAGGATGGAGTGGGAGGAGGCATTTTGGTCTGCCCTTGCTGAATCTCAATAGTTTGAGCTTATAAAAGATCACAGATCAGAAAGGGATTTATCCTGTAGTGCATTTGAGCTTCCAGAGTCTGCCTGAGCAATGTGACAAGTGTTTGAGATGCCTTCCAAATGTGCCCAGCTTAAGTTACAGAAAAAAAAAGTTAATAGCTTTGACCTCTGAAACTATTATATGAAGAAAAGGCTCTACTCACTTAAAGGCTACACTATTGTAATCTCTATCTTTGAAGTGAGTCACGTACTAATTTCCTCTCAGGAAAGTTTAAACCAAAATACGTTTAGTCAGTAGGATTACTTTTTTCTTTAAGAAGCCCAAGCATCTTAGATTTGGGCAATGTGATTAAAAACTCCAAATTAATGTATTCATTAAAAATGTGTGTAAGATACTGAACCAAATTATCACCAATTCACAGAAACTTCTTTTCCTTATGCAAATGGGAATTCAGTTAGTAAACTTAATTAGTGAAAATAATGAAACTTAAAATCTGGAATAACCTCATGTAACAATAAATAACTTTTATTTTATAAATAAAAGATTTCTACAAATGATTAAACAGAGCCATGTAGATACCAGAGACTACCTGGCTCATGAAAACATTCCTCATTATGCTTACAATTGGTGCATTAAGATTGACTTAGATATTAATAATGAAAGATAAAACTTTAAAAAAGTATACTGTGTTACAGGTTACTTGTGGGGAGTGGTGTAGATGAACGAAGAAGATTAAGGTGAGGAAATATGGTTGATGGATCTTATATATGAAGTAAAACAAAGAAACCTCTTACAATAATTTTAAGTGGGGTGAGGGGGTTGAGGGGAGAGATGGTGGGGGTGATCTAAGCAATGTAACCCTATTTGCATTGTCACAATAAATCCCCCTGCACAATGTATCTTGTATCCTAATAAAAGTTATTGGAAAAAAATTTAGGAATGTCAAAGTGAGAACTTGCTCATTGTGATAACAGAGCTGCTATGTATGATATTTTAGAAGGGCCCTAGAATTCTAACTATTCTTTGGTAAACAGAACCTAGTACCAAATTATACTTCTGATTGCTTCTATGTTCTTTGAATTAAAATAATAATAATAATAAAACATTTATTAACTTTGTACTTAGGGAGTTTTGATTAGTCTGTGACTTAGCTATCCTGGTAGCTATCATTGTGGTCTGAAAAGAACTTAAAAACTGACTTAACAAGTTCTGAAGCTATTCTAGGGCCTAAGTATCACTCTATGACCCATGAGAAGGGATGTTGGCTGTCTGATTATGAGCCAGTGACAAATGGAAGTTTATACTCACCCTTCCTCTATTGTATTAAATCAATTTCAATTTTATATCTCTGAAATCATAATGCATCTTACATAGTTTAATTGCAGTAGAGTTTGTTGTTGATGTATACTATACTGGACACCTTGTAACTGGAGTGACAAATATGACAAAATGTGGTTGTTCTTATTTTCTGTCTTTATCTGTCAAATACATAAGATACACAAAAGACTAAGAAGTTAATACTTCCTGTTATTTCTATCAGTGAGAGTTCACAACTTAATATCAGCCTCTGTACATAACAAAGAAATCCTTGCATTTCTCCATTTTCAGGCTCTGAGCTGGAAAAATTGCCCTCCAGCAAGAGTTATACCATTATAACCATTCTCAAACTACTCTGGGACACATGTGAAGAGTTTCCCAAGATGTAGAATGTTTGAGACACAGAGTATGCACTGTTTTATTTAAGATAATTACTTTCCAAGTGGTTAACCAATTTATATATGAAGGGTATATAAATTAAAAGCTACCAAATATTTACCAAGAGTATAAGATTTCTTATCTCCATTTTGTTAGCATTTAATCTTACCAAAATTTTACATTTTGCCAATACAATGGGTACAAAATTAAGTATATTTGTTTTATTTGAATTACATGATTTGATTTAGCTTTCAAAATTTGATTTATGTGATTTGTATTGTAGGTACTTTTTGATATGGATAATGGTGTTCCTTGTTTTCTCTTCTGTTCATGAGTTTTGCCTGCTTTTCTGCCAGATTATTTCTATTTTTTCAGGGGTTTTGCATAACCCAAGATGATCTTATATCCCAATTCTTTATTAAATTTGCAAAGGTCCTTTTAAAAAAGAAGAGACTATTCACAGGTTGTGGGGGCTAAATCATGGACATTTCTTTGAGGATACTACTCAACCCACTTGAATAGGTTTGGGATGTTCCTGGCACCCCAGAATTTCTTTCAGGTCATTATGTCCCTTTATTTCTTTGAAAGCTCTTACTTATTTGAGACCAATGTCATTGCATTATGCTCTTGTTTGTCTTTGCTTTAGTTTGCTGCTTTCTTTTTCCTCCAAATTTTCATTTTTGTAGATAATTCAATTGATATCCAATTTCTCAGTCTCTTCCTATGCATCACTACCACATTTTCTCTGTTTGTAGCCATACGACCCTATGACTATTCTCATGTCTTGTTTTATTCCCAAACTGCTTTACCTCTCTTGTTTAAATTCAACATTTCTAGGATGCCTCTCCATGTCTCTTCTATAGTTACCCCCAGTCCATTTGCTCTTTAACATCACTGATACCTAGAGTCTCTCTAGCCCTCATTTTCACCCTACTTGTAAGTTCTCTCCTTTCTTTACTAAAGTATTATCTGGTTTATAAAAAGTGCTCAATGATTGCTTTCTACAAGTGATAATGTTAAGTTTTATTATTCAGATTTGTGTTCCATTGGCTTAGCTACTTCTTTGCCAGCATTCTCTATCCTCTTGTCCCATTGCCCTTCCATCCTCTTATCTGCCCAACCTCAAATCTAAATTGATTACAGTAAAGCAGACATAGTGCTTACCATCATGGCCCTGCAGACTGATTACAGAGAGGCGTTAACTGATAATGAGAAGTGTCATTGATGTTCAGAAAGTTAAGTAGATGAGAAGGAAAGTGCCCCTGAAGAAGTGACATTTAAATTGAAACTTGAAAAACACTAAGAGGTGGATAAATGAAGTGCGAAGAGAAGACATTCTTGGCAGTTGCAGAAATATGTACAGAGCCAGGGAATCAAGTTTTTCTGGTCTCAATTTAGGCATGCTTTTCTCTGAAATGCTCCCAGACTTCCCAAGTCTATGTCAAGCATCCTTTCTCAGTGTTCCCTCAGAAACCTTCAGTTCTCCTTTCACAGCACATCTCACAATATGCTGTATTCACTTGTCTTTCTTCTCCATTGGAGTCTGGAAAGATAGTTTGGTATTTGACTTTTTTCCCATTATATCCCATTGCCTACCCAGCATCTAACACATAATCAAAGCTTAATGAAGTTTGTCAATTAAATTAATAGGCTAATGGAATAAAGCTCCCCCAAGAGCAATAGCTCAAGGGATATAGATGTAGACCAAGTAATTTTCTTTGTCCTTGTGGTAGCCATAGTAATGAGACCTATTCATATCTACTGAACTGAAAGCAATGTGTATTTATTATAGGATCTGGGTATTATTCTAGGCACTGTTAAAATATCATTTATTCATCTCAAACTACCTGATACAGGATTATTACTCTTTTTTATCTAAGTAAATTCCATATAAAATAAATATAGAAACTATGTTGGGCAGCACTGAGTGCACAGTCTAGTGAAGCAAGAGTATCATTTTTATATACATGTGTAATTTGATGCATTTACTATTTTTAAAATTTTTTTAGTATACACTAGTTCACTGCTTAGCTTTTGAGCTCTGTAGCTGTGAGGGAATCAGTGTACAGAACAGTAGTTCTCAATAAAACATTAGTATGTCACAGCAAATTGTGATGCAATGCCAGAAGCAATACAATTAATCACTATAAGCCACTGACATTTGTAATTTATTTTTTAAGGTAAATTCAGAAAATACAAATAAGGATGATTAGAGATTTTTCTACTAATTATATTCTGATATTCTTTCTTGAAGGAGAAAATGGTACCGAATGAAGTTGATTTAGGAATTGAAGTTCATTTAGTGGGAATGTAGGGACGTAAATATTAAGTTAATCATGGATGTCATTGCTTTTATGTGGTTTTTGCCCTAGGTAAAGCATATCTCAACTTTCCTTAGTCTTAAGAGATGTTTTCAGATCTTTCAGTGTTTTTGCATGGTTTTGGGTGGAAATGAGGCAGTTAGTGGGACAGAAATTTGAATGAAAATAAACCGTTTGCAGGTAGCCTCTGGGTCTGATGATTGATCAAGGGATTTACCCTTTTCAGAGCTATTAATACTGTTAAAGGTTTAAAAGAGAGCTGTTCAGAGAAAAGAAGTTAGAGGGATTTTGGCAAGCACGGTTTCATTGTTTATATTTAACAAGAACTTTAACTTTGAAGTTGTGTGTTAGGAATTTCCCCTCTGAGCGTTAACAACCTAAGTATTATCAAAGCAAACCTCATAATTTTATTGTAAAGCCACCAAATTTCCAGTTCCCTAAGAGGAGAAATTGATGGAGAAGCCTAATGAAAAGGGAAATACCTCTTTTCTGAGAGGTGCTTACTTTTAGAAACTGTGACAGTCATGCCAATGGACAAAGAAAATTCAATGGAGGCCTCTTGATACATTGCCTGCAAGGGTTGATTAGCACACCATTCCTGCTTGGTGTTGTCATGGCAGCATTTGTAACTTTGGCTTTTGTTACCTTCATTTATAGTAATTTCATCTGGGTAAAGCTGTGATAACTGTATTATCATATTTCTGAAAAAAATTAAGGTCAGCTTTTATGGTTTGGATATGTATGATATGTTCCTCCAAAAGGTTCTTGGGTTGAAAGTCTGGTCCCCAAATGGTGGATGTAGTTATTGAGAGATGATTGGGTCATGGCAGCTCTGATCTAATCAATGTATTAATCCACTGATGGACTCATAATTTGATGGCATTATTGAGGGTGACAGAAACTTTCAGAGGTAGGGCATGGTTGAAAGTAGATCACTAGGGATATGTCCTTAGGGGCTATATCTTATCTTCACTTTCCCTTCACCCTCTGCCACCCCATTTGCTTTCTAACCATTACGAGTTGAGCAACTTTGCCACATACTTCTGCTGTAAGATATTCTGCTCTACCACAAGGCTCACAGCAAGGGAGTAAGCCAACCAAGCCTGAAACCTCTGAAATTAAGTATTTTGTGGCAGCAATGGAAACCAACTAACACATTAGTGAATTACAATGAACACTGGACTAACGGTAAAAAATCTGGTTTCTTAAATAAGGTCAGACACTAGTAGAACTCTCAGATGAACTTCTGTAAATCTTAAGTACCTCAACTCAAAGTGAGAAGAATATGATCTTCTCATCTCAAGTGTGTCCTTCAGAAAACTTAAGTGTTCCCTAGAACCCATCCAAGGCTGATAAGAACAATGGAGAGCAAAAATTGTATTTAAGTGGTTTCTATATTTCTTCTCCAACTTTAATTGAAGACTCTACATTTCTCTCTTTTGAATTTTGAACTTTTTAGAATATTCCCTTTTGAGAAATAGTGTCTCTGTCTGTTTCTTTATTGTTAGTGAACTAAATGATCTCTGAGATTCTTTGCTGTACTAATATTCCCCTACTTTGCTCCTACTGAAAGTTAAGACTTTAATACACGGACACAGTTAATCCTTTTGAAATTCAGCTTGAGATATTTGCAGAATAAGTCAGACTAAGCAGGGGGAAAAGGCTGGAAAAAAACATTTTAAATTAACCATAAATACCTGAGTTTTGACTTATCTAAAATATAAGAATAAAATGTGTAGCATATTTTGTATGATATAATGAATATTCATTTAAAGTAGATTTTATTCTTAGAATAGAACACCAAAATCTAAAGAAGTAACATCTTATTTTGGAAGTCTTTTACTGAAGGTTAATATTTTTTAAATGTATTCTGGTCAACATTATTTGCATATATATCATGTACTAGCCACATACTGTTAGGTTTTGAAAAAAAATTGTCACCAACCTTGAAGAATGTAGTCTAGCATGGAAGATAGAGCCAAAGAATAGTTAATTACAAAATAATGAGGTATGTATAAGAATAAAAGCATAAAACAAATGAAAAAGTGACAATGAAGTATGGTGACTAAAAACACAGGGTCTGGGGTTGGCGATATGGCTCAAGTAGTAGAGCACATCTTGCAAACATGAAACTCTGAGTTCAAATCCACACCCCCCACACACAAAAGAGCACAGAGTCTGTGTTCAGATTCTAGTTCCATTGCTAAATAAAGGCTTCTAATTTAATGACTTACTGAATGACTTACTAATGGCTTCATTTTTTGCAGTTAAACAGAGTAAAAAAAAATACTTCCAAGGTTTTTTTTAAATGTCAATTGAATGTTGTAATCAATGTTTAACACTTGGAACAATGTCTGCATTTACCTCTACTTAAATGGTAGCTATTATTATTATATCAATTAAACAATTGCTTTTTATTCTTGTTTTTTATGTATTAAGTGTTTGGAGGCAGTTTCTGCATATCTTTGAAGCAGAGACACTGGCTTCGTTTATTGCATACTGTCTTTTCAAAAGTGCCTAAGTGATCAGCCTTGGAAGATAGAGCCATTTTCTTCTCCGGGAGGAAAATATAAGTTTGTTTACTATTCCTTAGAATGAATATACTCTCTCCCTCTGGAGTACACATCAGGCAGGCTTTTACTACCTACTGTGAGAGGTTTAGATTTTCTGAACTTGGATTTCCTTCCTGTAACAACCCATAGCTTGTGTAAGCGTCACAGGAGTCCCCTTTGGGGACTGGGACTTGGGGACCTTGTACACATGAGGGTGCTCTGGTTGCTGTGATTGCTGCAGGTAATAAAGTCCTTTGTCTCTGAGTCAGGAATCTTATGCGTTTTTACATTTTCCATTCAATTGTGTCAGGCTAATTTGCTAGCTTGAAAGAGGGGCAAAATCTTTGACTTTTCACAGTTCTTGATACTAAAGAGACTGAGGAGGGAACATGGTGCCATCCAGAGGATCATTGCTTTTTTAAAGCCCTATTTTCTTTCTTTCTCAGCAGTTTATTATGAAAATTACCAAGTATATAGCAAGGCAAGCACCTATGTACCCACTATCTAGATTATACCAGAAATATTTGGTTACATTGCAAAACTGTTTTGATTAAGAGAAAAAGTAACACTTTGATTGTTATTACAATTGATATTCATACTTTACAAACAAACTTTACATTATTTCTCACTGAAAATACAAGCAATGAATGAAGAAATCTTGGACTAGGGAATGGCAACTCCTTTGGGGTTTTCTGTATCACTTTAACTGACATCATTGGATTTATCAGTACCTGAAGCATTGCTGTTATTGTGGCCAACAAAAACCTGGACCCCAAGAGCTTCTATAACCTCTTCATAAACAACAAAGAGGCGTTTTTTGTTGTAGTCATCATCACTAGAGGACGTGAGGGGAAATACAGGGAGAAAAGGCAAGAGAGACTATTCTGTGACAGGCAAGTCTCTTGTGGTCTGAAATGAAAGCAGAATCTAAAAATTGAATGAGTTGTGAATGACACAACATTTATGATCTGACCTAGGCCCTGTTCAAAATTTATCTTATTGTCCTATAGTAAACAGTTTTAATTTATAAATAAACTTTTAATTGACAATATGCTACAATTTGGAGATAAATGATAAACAATTATGATCCTTAGGCTTTAATTCTAACATTTGCAACTTTAAAAATATATTGTTTTTATTTCATATAAGTATATCATGACATGCCTGCTAGGAACATGCCTTATTGAGTTATTTCCAAAAATGTATCCATTCTGAACTCCAGATTCTTGTTTACAGTTGTCAGTGGGTTCACTCAATGAAGTTCTTCTCTCAGGATTCATAAAATCAACAATATCTCTGACTGGTAAAAATCACTGGTACTTTGGTCAGGGAGCTGACACATTTGAGGTATTAAAAGCATTCCTTAAAAAATTAACTAACGAATGAAGGAACCCAAACTGCAAGAATAATTGTGTACAAAAACACACACACATATATATATATACCACATTTCATTCCTTCTAAGATACAAATTTTTCACACTCAAATATCCCTGAAATTAAGAAGTGCTTTAATTAGATGATATAAGTAGACTTTTTCTTTCATGTAAATTCATGATACATCTTATTATTATTATAATTGTGAATACTCAATAAAATGCAGTTTGTACTTCTACTCTACCTATGTATTATATATTCCTATTAGGTAGACCTGTCCCTTTGTTACTTAAAGAGATGATCTATTCATTTTTCATAATTCATAATTCCAAATAAAACATTTCCATTTGCTTTCATTTCATAGCTTTAACTATATGTTCGTGCCTACTACCATTCATATACATGAAGGGTGGGACCAAAACCTTTTTCTCTCCTCTGAAAAATTGTCAGCTGCAATTACCTAACAGCATAACAATGACAATTTAGTGTCTACAGATATATAGCAGGTTAAACTCATTTGTGTTCTACATTTTAACAGACTAAACTCTACCTGAAGAAATTTCCCTCAATACTCAGAGGTCACTTCCCCATCTCTCAAAGTTTCCATCACTCCTGTGTTGTCTGGAGCTTGACTTCTTAGCTTTTGATATCCACTTCTGTGTGGGCTTCATTTTCCTTCTGTGTTCATGACTTAAGTATTTCTATTGGAGGGAGTGGTACACATCCCAGGTTTATTTTTCCATCTGTAGAAACCTTTTTTAAAAATATTTTATGATGAATGAGACATATTCTAAATTAACTAGATTAAGAAAAATTTTAATCAGTTTGTCAACAGAATGAAGTAAAGGACAATGAATATTTTGTGAGTTTGGAGGTAGGGGCAGTAATATCTTAATATAAAACCCAGAGTCCCTGGGTTTGTCCAGTATATTTATATTTTCTCCTTTTTAATTTTCTGAGATAGACTCAATTCTAGAGATTTATAAAAGTAGAGTGCTCATTTCTTACATGTAATACTTTAACGTGTCACCTTGAGAGAATTTCACTGGCTTCTTGTTTATAAATTGAAATGAGTTTTTATTTTGTCGAAATTTGCATAGCTTCCTATAGCAATGAGATTAAAAAATACTACCAAAACATGCTAAATGCCATCTCCTCATCCAACTCCTGGAACACAGAAGGGATGTCAGTAAGTGTAAAGTGAAAAAGCATGCTTTCATGAAGGATTTAAATTATAGTGTTTCATTATGAATGCTTGGGTTTAAATCATTGCTTACATATTAGATTTACATAAAATCAAAATTGTTTCTAGTTACTCATTTTGACATGATTCATGATGGCCTCATTTGATATCAGAGTTGTTGACAAACATGCTTATCTGGTATTTCCATTACATCTCAGTGGACTCTTACCACCTAGGGAACACAAATAGGATTTCTGCAGTTGTAGCTCAGTTGATGGGACGATACAAAGATACTTTGTGCTGTGTGCTATATGCTCTGGAATGTGCGTTCTATAAATATTTTTATGAGCCATCAACTTACTGAGCAATATCTTAGCTGATTTTTTAATGAGGAACATAGCATCTTCTTTGGCTATTTAAAATTTAATTCTTTATGCCATGTTTTCTTTTTCATTTGATGGTTCTCTGAATTAAGTCAGGCAAAAATAAAGGGAGAAGACAAATGAGGATAGTTTAAAAACACCTAAGTTGTAATTTAGCTTGAATTCCCTACACCCAGACAAGGGTGTATGTCAAAGAAAACTTGAGGAGCTTTTTAAAGTAAGGACTTTAGAGCTGCCTAAGACCTCCCCATTCAGAAACCTCCAGAGGAAAGGCCCCAGGCAAGTCTTTTAAAATAGATTTCAGTTGCTTCTGGCCCTTTCCCCTGACTGAGAACTGCAAATCTAAATAAATATTTTGTTAATGATTAATTTGGTATGTACACTTACAATTTGTGTCTTTTTTTTTTTTGAAAAATTCACATGCCACAGGATTTTTCTAAATGTCTTGTTTAGATGACAATATTTGATTATATCCATGTGTATTTATTCCCTTAGAGTTGTGTTGCACTTTAAATGTTATAAAGTACCTTTATTATTTCTTCACAACCAATCAGCTATGAGAAAGGCCATGGCGAATGTGCATGGATGTACAAGTTGATTCTCTTTCCATGAGCAACTGGTTGAGAGCACATATGGGTCTCAACCTCCATCTACATACCTATCAGTACGTGTGAGTCCACACAAGGACGAATTTTCCCACAGGAGATTATTCCGACAAAGGTATACCAGGGGCTAGTGGCAATGCCAAGGTGAGTAAACCAGGGATCATTATCACCACATAGGATGTGAATAGTTCTTTGTGGTAGCCATTCTAACAGGAGTGAGGTGGAATCTTAAAGTGGCTTTGGTTTGCATTTCCTTTATGGCCAGGGATGTTGAGCATTTCTTTGTGTGTTTTTTAGCTATTTGGACTTCTTCCTTTGAATAAGCTCTGTTCAGTTCTTTTACCCATTTCTTCATTGGGTCATTGGTTTTTTTCTTTGGGAGTTTAGTTTTTTGAGCTTCCTGTATATTCTGGTTATTAATCCCTTGTCAGATACATAGCTGGCAAAGATTTTTTCCCATTCTGTGGGTGGCCTCTTCAATCTGGTGACCATTTCTTTTGTTTTGCAGAAGCTTTATAATTTCATGTAGTCCCACATGGGACTGACAAGTCCTTTCTCTTAGTTGCTGAGTCATTTGGGTTCTAGTTAGGAAATCATTGTCTATGCCTATTAATTCAGTGTATTCCTGGTTAGTGAGGATGTAGGGGAAAAGGAACCCTCATAAACTGTTGGTAGGAAAGTAAATCAGTACAACACTATGGAAAACAGTATGGAGGCTCCTCAAAAAAACTAAAAATAGAACTACCATATTATCCAACAATTCCACTTCTAGGGATATATCCAAAGGAATATAAGTCAGGTTAAAGTAAAGGCCCCTGCACATCCATGTTTATTGCAGCATTATTCACAATAGCTAAGATATGAAAATAGCCAAGATGTCCCACTACTGGTAAATAGATTAAGAAAATGTGACATTTATATGCAATGAAATTTTATTCAGCCATAAAGATGAATGAAAATTTCCATTCATAAAGTCCATTCATTTGCAGGTAAACAGATGGAACTGGAGAACATTACCTTAAGTGAAGTTAGCCAGGTTCAGAAGGTCAAAAGCCACATATTTTCTCTTATATGTTGACAATAGACCTTATACAAATACAGCAATATTATGAAAAACAGGTCACACTAAGGGGAGGTCACATATGAGAGAGGGAGGGTAAAAGAAGGAAGTTAAGATGAATATGGTTAATGTATTTCCTATACAAGAATAAATATAGAATTTTCAGACCTGCTGAAATCACCATAAGAAGGTGACTAATGTTGAAAGAAGAAAAATAGAAGAGATGAATCAATTTGGGTTATAATCCATATATACATGGAAATGTCACAAGGAAATGGCCTATTAGCTAATTTAAACAAAAAATATCATTTTTTTCTCATTTACAAAATCAGAGAACAGGAGGGCAGAACAAGTCATGTCTGGAGGGATTGGTACCAGAGGGAGGGGAAGGGTGTAGGGAAAGGGTGAAGGCAGGTGAATATAGTGTAAATACTGTGTACACATATATGTAAATGGAAAAATGAGACCTGTTGAAACTATTCCAGGAATGGGGGGGATAGGGATAAAGGAGAATGATGGAGGGGATGAATTAACGTATAACACATTTGATATAGAACTTTTGTAAATGCCACAACGTACCTCTAACCAACAATGAAAAACAAGTTAAAAATTTTAAAAATGTGAAGTGTTTGAGAGGCTCAGAGAGGACAGTAGCAGGCTGTCCTCCTGTTCTCTCTGACTTTAAGCATGTACAGCATTAACCTGGTTTATGAAGAAATGTTAACTGCATAGCTTTGTGTATGTGTGTATGAATTAGTAGTACTCAGATGTGTTTCTTGCTAATCTGCATGGCTCTAAGTGTAGACCTTTTGTATTCATCTATCTATGTCCCTGTGCCCTCACCAGATGACCTTATGATCAGAATCTCCCTTCTCATTATTTTCTCTGTTGACCCTTGCTTCTCAGAGAACCAGTTGTTCCAAGGTTTCACAGGTGATGGGTGGCCAGCTCTCTTCTGTTCACTCTACAGCTGACAACATTGTTCTTGCCTCTTATTTTCCAAGTCTGGAACAAGACTATCCTCTCAACTCTCCTTATAAGACAGAGACTAGGCTGTGAATATTTACACATCTTTATTAACACATAATAAATAGTGACTAAGAATAGTGGATAGGAAGTTCAACACCAAAAATACTTCATAGCTACTAAACTGATCCTAGATCCCTTTCTGGGTCAGCTTCCTTACTATATAACCTATTTCCGTGTGCCAGAGTGGCTCACTCAAAATATTGACAGATCTTAAGCCTCTCCACATATTGCAGTCCAAACACGACTATCTCTCAGCTACAGAAAGGAGAGAAGGTTTTTTCTCCTATCTCATTTTGAGATATGTCTCCATAATCCTTAGTCTGTGCTTCAGGTTTTGTTTCTGTCTAGGTTTACTAACAGTAGCAGCATCCATTCAGTGTAGGGGAAACCTCACTGTTGCCCAGAGGTATATGGTATGTTTCTTTAGACCATCCAAGGCAGGCAGTTGAGTCAAAAACCATGTATCAGTCATAGTCAGACATTACTACATTAATCAACATTTGAGTTATTTCATCTTAAATAAACATTTAAAGATTCCATGAAGAATATTGAAGCTCCACCAGTGTATAGCTATCCCATATTTGATATAGTCTATCTATAATCTATTTGAAGATTTCAAATAATGTTGGGTTTAGTCTTGAGTGTCTCTTTTTATATGTGTCTGTTCTCCATGTGTTAAATGGAGATAAAAATTCTTTATAGGGTTTAAAAGGATCAAATATAATGCATGTTATCATGCTATTTGAATGGTAGCTTTTGTACAAAATTCCAAGTATTTAATTTTTTATAAACATATTCATGTATTTTAATTTAACAAACACAAAAATAGTACTCAACATATTCCATGTACTATTCTAAAAGCTTTAAAAATAATTTCATCTTTACACTTCATTTTTTGTGCAATTCCTTTGAAGAGCTATAGTTATTTACATTTTATCTTGTCTATGAGGCTTAGAGAAGTTAAGCAATTTGTCCAAAGTCACACAACTTGTGGTGGAAAAGTCAGTCTAGTTCAAAATCCATGTTCCTAGCTACCTTGTGTAGGCTTAGAATTTCGCTATCCTGCAGTCATGAACAAAGGAAATTAAAAAACAATGTACTTATGTCATAGTTATTTGTTTGTGTCAATTTGCTGGAGTCAACATATCTGTAAAGGTGATTCTGGATGAGATTAACATTAGAACTGGTGGCTCTATAAAGTAGATTTTCCTTTTCACTATAGGTGGATATCATCCAATCCATTTTGTTCCTGAATAGAACAAAATGGAAAGGAGAATTCACTTGGCCTGATGGCTTGAGACAGGATATTGCTTCTCCTGTACCTGGACGAGACTTGCACAATCCTGAGTGTCAAACTTCTGGACTTGAACTGGAACTACAGTGCCATCTTTCCTGTTTCTTCAACTTTCAGATAGCAGCTCATGGAACTTCTCAACCTCCATAGTTGTGTGAGCCAATTCCTCAAAATTTCCCTCTCTCTCTCCTCACACATATTATTGGTACTGTTTCTCTGTCAGATCTTGACAAATAACCAATACTACTTTCAACAGGAATAAAATCTTATTATCCAAACTTATATCCAAACTTATAAACCACCAAGAAGATAAGGATTCTGTTCTCTAGGATGCCAGTTCTGTGTGGTCTATTATATTATTCTTATACATATCAATCATAGAAACAAAAATAAACCATTCATCCTTAACCTAGTGCCTTGTTACTTAAGTGTGGTGTTAGGAGTAGCCACATCAGTACCATGTGAGCGTTTATTGGAAATTTAAATTCCCAGGTCCACCTAGGCTTATTAAATCTGAATCTGGATTTTAAACAAGAATCCCAGGTGATTTGTATGCATATTAAAGTTGGAGAAGTGCAGTTCTTCAGGATTAAATATTCAAGCAGTAACAAATGATTGTAATATTACAAAAATGTAAGCATCTCTTTACCAAATGTGTCCAGGTAGGGGATCAATATGCTGGCATATCTGCAATGCATTTGTACTATGCCATGGTACATCTCCTGAAGAACTGGTGATAGTAAATGGCATTTAGTATTAAGAAAGTTTCTTCTATTAGATGCAAAGATCTCAGAGCACCATTTTCAAGTGCATTTCAAAAGTTTGAGATGATAAGGATTGAGATTACATGGATATATAATTCATTCCAGAACATGATTTATTAATCTGCTTGTGAACAGGCACCCATGTAGGCTTTTCTACAACATCACTGTGTGTTTCAGAGTCTTGATACTTTTATCTTTTGATTTACACTTTGACTCTTCTCTTCCCACTTAGGGGTTTTCTGACTCTTAGCTATCTGTAGTGACTTCTCCTGTCTGTGTGCTGGGTTCTGGTATGAATAGCCTTGGCAAGTTTTTCTTGTGTCTTCTTTTGTTTTGACATCCTGCTCCTCATCTGAGCACTCTTCAGGCTCTACAAATTCTTAAGCTATGCTATATGTAGGTCATCATTCTCAATGTTCACAATAGCTACATGACTGGAATCTATAGGATTGCTCACACACATGCGGTTTATCTCAGATTCAAATCCTGCTCTTTAAGGTTTTCTTGCCTCCTGTCTGTCCACAACCCATCAGATTCCCTTGCTCTCTACAGATGTTCAAGAACTGTAGGCACATTTTTATTGTGTATGAGAACACAAGTACACAACAAACAAGGTGACTGTGAACACATTTAGCCAGAGTCTAATTGTGTTAACAGAAAAAATTGAATCTCATAATCAAACCAGATTGGATATTTTATGGTCCAATCAGCTGCTTAAATAAAATAATACACCTCAGGTTCTTAGGATGATGCTTGACCTACAATATGTGTGTTAGTAAGTGCTAGTTCTCCTTCCCCTGGCAATCAGTTCAAATAACACAGAAAGGTAATGCTTTAATGCAGTGAGTAAAATTGGCTTTGGTGATTTATTCTGAATTTGTCCTCCCTGGAGAAGATTTTATGATTTTTCCCATAATTGATAAAAACTACAGAATAGTTTTTGCAAAACCCAGGGTTGCTGGAGGAGTGTGATGCCAGCTTGTGAATGAACAATATGCATTCTGTTCAACTTGGTTCAAATCATTCAACATCTGGTTTAGGCAGATAATGGAGAGAATTTGTCCAGACACCTGGCATGTGCAAATCACCTCTCATTTTTGTACTTTCAACTCAGGAATCCAAGACCCATGCAAGGTTATGAATAAATAACAGGGCTAAGGGTTTACAGACCAAAGTCAACATTAAAATAAACAAGCTTTAGCTCAAAATTTAACAAGATAGCCACTCCACAAGAACTGCATTCCCATTTCTTCATTGTCACCTGGGTTATGTTCACCAGGAATTTCTCTTTCCAAGAGATTATCCTCATTTCCTCATTTTGTTAGCTTTTGGCAGATGGGGCACAAAAGAAACATGGCTTAGTTGGTGAGGATGGATGATATAAGAATGATTTGCTACTCTTTGTAAAGTCTCAGAAAAGAATTGGTTCTGGACAAATTGTGAAGAAGTACATCCTTCCATTCTTTGAGGTTCTCTTTTCTCTACTCTGACTTTAACTTTTGGGAAATTGGTACTCTTTGATGTTCTTTTACTTCTTCACCTTCTGAAAACTTGTTTTCAGGAGTATGCAGAAAATCCATACTAATAAGCACTAATAAGTTAACATTGTAATATGCTCCTTTTTCCCAGAAAATTGGTATTTTAACTGGAGACAAGAAGTCACATATCAAAAGGAATAACAAAGAATTTGTTAATTGGGAAATGTTAAGCATTAGTGAACAAGAGGAGGGAAATTTTAATGTGGGGATAAAGATCTTAAATTCCATTAACATCACCCCACACAGACTATTTGCTCTGCCTATACAGAGAAAATATACTTGCTTCAGAGATGGAAAGTCAGGATTGAAATGAAATAGTGGGAAAGAAGTTGGTAGCTGTAAGGATCAGGGAAGGAAAAGAGAAAGAAGAAATTCATATAATGCTAAGGGATTGAAATTAGCTTCCAATGTAAAGGTATTCTTTTGAGACCTAAGTAAAAGCTTCAAATCATTATTCATTTGTAAATATTTTCATTTGTTTCACATTTGATTGGTTTCAAGTAGACCACTATCATATAAAAAATAAACCATAGGCAGTAAAATTTAATCAGAAATAATGTAATAACAATCCTTTAAGATGGCTCCCAGTGATTCATGCCTCCCAATATCCATACATTTGTATAGTCTTTTCTCACATTGAATATTATTGAGTCATGGGACAAATAGCATAGCATGGAAATGATCGTATGCGACTTTTGCAAGGTTATGTCACAAACTTATTGCACTTTCTGCTTGGTATTATCTTGAATCATCTGTTCTAGAAGAAGCCATGTGCCATGTGATAAGAATACCCACCCAGATCCTTGGAAGGCCTATGAAGAGAGGAAGTAAGTCTCTGGCTGTCATTCAGTTCCAACTCATGACCAATATGAGTGACCCACCTTGGAAGTAGATCCTTTAAACTTTGTTGAGCCTTCACGTAACTGTAGTTCCAACTGATGTTCTAACTGCATCCTCATGAGAGACTCCGAGCCAGAACCCTCCAACTAAGCTGCTCCCAAATTCCTGACCCATGGAAGATATGAAAGCTAATAAATGCTTATTGTTATTTTAAGCTAGTAAGTTTTGGGGTGATATGTATGTTTCCATATACATATATACACACGTGGGAAGATGAGTTTACATTCTGCAGATATTTGGAGCATAGAATGGAGAAGACTATTGTAATATAGACCAGAGGGTGGACATGGCACTTGAAGTGTCCCAGGAAAGAAGACTTAAGGACAGATTTAAAAGAGGTTTTCTTGATGAAAAGAAGTGATTAGAGGGAAAAGTAATAGAAATGACTGACCTCATTATGAAAGATTTAGTGTGTGTGTGTGTGTGTGTGTGTGAAGGCCTTCAGTGCTAGCTTCTTGGAACATAATCTGAGAAGTAGGAGAGTTTTTAAAACTTTGAAGCATTAGAAATGTAATTTTGTTTGAAACTGAAGGAGCAATTAGGAGAGAGTGGTGATCATTGAGAAGAAACTTATGGGAATCCAGGTTTGAAAATGATTTTGTTGGGGATAGTAGAACTCAAGAGAAAGTGCAAATCTTGGAAGAAAATGGGTGAGGGTTGGGGGTGGAGTAGGGAGGAAATCCCTGAACTGCAAACCCTGTGGCATTGGGAATTCTGCTCCTATTGCTGAGCACATGATTGGCGTTAGTAAACAGTCAATGAATGTGTAGTGAATGAATAAAATAAATAGAGTCAGTCAATGGAAGGATGTCAATAAACAAATTAATTAATCGATAATTGGGAAATGGGAGCCACAGGAAGTATGAACAACTCCCATCCACAATCATGCTCTTTTTACTATCATCCTGGTCACTTACCCCATTCTTGATATACTGGCCTACTTTCAGGGTGTCATGGGGTCATTTTATTTACCAAGTCATTTGCTGTCCCTAGGCTCACCATTTTTATATTGTTAAGGTAACAACAGGTGTGAAGACTATTTGATTAGTGTCTGGTTCTCCTGTTAAAGTGCAAATAAACTCCACAAGGAGAGAGACCTTGTCTGTTGGAATCATCATATCTTTAGTGTGTTTTATTGCACACAGCTATGTTAAGCATGAGATACCATGTAGTTCTGCTCTTCTGGTCTTTCACACATGCTTTTTCAGTGCTTAGGTACACCTTATCTTCTATTTCTCTACGTCAACAGCTCTTTATATCATCTCTTATATTCCATCAATGTAGAAAAGAGTGACCATAGCTCTGTGAATGATATACATCAAAGGGCTGCTTGCTTAATTGGTCTTGGTGAAGAATTTGAATTTCTGGAGGAGTTTCCACCATTTTAAAAGTAGCTTGCAGTACCTAAACTGTTTGAACAATATTCATGTTGCTTCCTTATGAGGGGTCTGGAAATTCTATGCAGGGGGTAACTATAGTGCCAGCCCTCAATATCAAGCTTGGCACCATGTATCTGTGAGTTTCCTGCTAGACAATTTTTCACATCTGCTGTTACAATTCTATGCTAAAGAATTAAACACATCCTGTGTGATTCCAAGGAGAGATGAGACGTAGAAGGTTGCATTCATTTTCTTTGGCCTCTTACTCATGTGTTTTCCCCTTGCTGAGTTTTTCTGTGTCCTTTTACTGTAGAAAATCATAGTCAAAAGTATAAGCATCTGCCGAGTCTTATAAGTCCTTGTAGAAAATCATAGAACCTGGTAGTGGTACTGAGAACCCCTGAGAAACTATTGACAACTTCTGTTAGGATTGTCTTCACAATATATCCAAAATATGACTGCTTCTCATCTCCTCTATGGCTTCCATCCTTGTCAAAAACATTGTCATCTCTCTCCTAGATTGCTGATCTTCCTAGCTGTCTCCCTGTTTTCATTTCTATTTTTCCAACAACAGAGCAGAGTTAACTGATCAAAACATAAACATGACTCCATTGCTCTTCAATCAAGCCCTCCAGAGACCAGACATCACACTCAAGGAAAAAGCAAAGTGCTTACTATGACTACTATGACCAAATTAATCTGAATATCCTTGTTGCCTCCCAGCCTACATATCCTCTTTTACCTTCATTCAGGTTTCCTCATAGACACCTTCCCTCCTCGTATCCTTTCCACTCACAGTCACCTCATCCTGGACTGTCCTGCCCTGAAGAACCTGTGTGGCTCAATATCTCACTGCCCTTAGATGGTCCATCAAATATGGCCACCCTCCTAAAGATATCAACTTCTTTCCCATATTTCATGGCCTTCTTTTTTTTTTAACCTAACACTTACTGTCTACCTACTGTATGTGTTGTTTATTTATCTTGTTTCTCTGACTAAAATGTAACCTTAGTGACAGGGGGATTTTTGTCTATTGTGTCAACTGCTGTCTCTAAAAGAGTTCCTGACATACAGAGGGTATTCAATAAATACTCGATGAATAAAAGAATGCATAAATGAATGTATGCATGAATGGTATGTGACCTAGCCCAAGTCTTACCTCTTCTGTACATCTGTTTTCAATTCCCCAGAGAATTTTATATGTACCTCCTTTTTAAAAAATTTATCTCATTCTCTTGTTCACAAGTTCTAATTGACAATTAGAAATATTTCATATACCTAGACCAATATCTGACATGTAATTGCTAAATGACAATAATCATTTTGGGTGAATAAATAAATCAATTAATGAACTTTATTGTGGTGTCAAATTGCTTTCCAAAAGAATATTCTAAATTATACTACTATTATTGCCACTAAAGATAAATTAGGACTTGGGTTTGGTTTTGTTAATGTAATCTTAAATAGCTATATTGTGTTACTGTTTTCTTGGTCTTTTTTTTTTTGATTAATACAGCATAACTATTTCAATTATTTTTGTTAAACTTAGAAAGTCATTCTGCTGGTATTTTGTGGTTTATATTAGAAACCATGAGAAAACCAATAATTTCCCAAGAACAGGGAAGGAAATTATTTCCTTGCTTAAACAGGATTGGAGAATGTGTGAGTTCTGGACCCAAATGCTCCCAGGTACTAGATGGACAGAATCAGTGAGAAAACCTGGAGGTGAACGTGCAGACCCTGACCAGAGGAAATCTGGGTTTCACAGCCTGCCTTTGGCACTCAGTACACCTATTAAGCACCACTTGGGAAGTAGGGTCAGTGTTGCCAAATCTCTCTTATCAAAACTAAACCTTTTATTTTTTAGCCCCAGAGGTTAAAACTTAGAGGTGAAAATGGACATTAAAATTTGTAGTAAAAATATTTATCTAAAAGATAATGAAATAGTTAAAGCACTAAAAGATAATCAAGGGTACTAACATGAGACGTGTTCTATGGTATGTGTTCCATGATATACATGCAACACCCTTAAAAGTGTTGAGCATACTGTGTGTTTCATATAGAATTTCATACGGCCTATGATGATTAAGGAATTATTTTTATTCTTCTCCCCTTTATCAGCTCTATAAATTGCAATGATTGTAATGGTAGCTGGTTGAAGGCCACTCTCCTGTTTGGTTTGGAATATGATGATTCATTATAGTCACTAACAAGTATCTGGCAGAGCTTTTGACGAGCAGAATGCACACAGAGTGCACATTCTATCAACCACACAGGGCAGCAGAATGACACATTTGTATTACCAGTTACCCTGTGCAAACACTCTCCTGGAGCTTATATGCGAAATAATGAGACTTATTGTCAAAAGTCTGTATTCTGGAAGAGATTACTTTGTTTTCAAAGAGTCTCTTGCCATAAAAGAGAACTGGTATTAATAATACAGGGGGGGTGTCTATCATTCACACAGCTCCTTTGGTGATCAATTATAGCTGGCATCCTAGGGTAAGGAGCATCTGTTATATAGATTTTAAGTTTTCTTCTCATAATACAAGATTGAGAAGCTGTTGAACGTACATTGGGAATCGTCCCAAGTTCTGTAGGTGGCATTTCCAAAGCCTAAGTCTTGGTAATTACCTTGTGTTAATCTTTTGAAGTTTTTCTTCTTTAAAATCCGAGGTTTTTCTATCAATGCCTAGGGGATTTCATGACACATGAATAGTGCACACATGCCTTTCTGTGAAAATATCTACAGTACTTATACAGTACTCAAAATTCCAGAGGAAATGGCATTTGCCAAGTGCAGCGTTTCAATCAGGTATAATGGATGAATAGAGAGAAAGAGAAGTTTGTTTTATAAGGTGGCATCAAATGTGTAAAAGTAGTTTGTTTAGTTTTGCTTGGGGCAAGATTGTTATGTTCATATACAAAGGAAATTATCCAAAGCCCATTTTCATAATATCCACTAATGACTATACTTTGTCATAGTACCATCCTCCTGTTATCTAAACATTATTGCCTTTTTCATCATACCAATGCATTATCTTCAAATCATACCTGTTTGTTTCCACTGTTAAAGAAGGCAATATGTACACGAAATTGCTTTAACTTTCTTTGGGCAAAACCAAACAATAATTAACCTTTTTCCCCTTTAAATATAATATTTTCTACACTTAGAATTAGACCCTTGAAATTTGAATGGCGTCTCATCTTGTTATGTGTCCCAGTAAAAAAGAGATGACTGTAGTTTCCTCTTAAAAACAAGATCAAAATAAATGCACAGTATAATGTATCTGAGAGCCTGGTCATTAGTCTGTAAGCATGTATGTGATTCAGAGCCCACTGTGTATTAGATATGGATGTGACGATTTTAAAATATTCTTCATTTCTATAAAGAAACAGCCTTATTTAGTGAGTATTATATTTCTCTTTTTATAAAGAAAAAAACAAAAAACATGTTTCAGAGAAGTTAGTAGCTTGCCTTATTGAGCTAGTAAAGGTTAGGGACATTTCTATGAAACTTCTATATTTGAAACTAAATTCTCTCTTTGTATAAATAGCAGAAGGATTCAGGACACATCTGTGTAGATAAATTAACTGCATGCTGAAACTTTGGCTTGTTGACCGCAAAAGGAACAAATGCAGCAAACCAATTTATTGTCATAGCAGCTGTGTTCTGTTCTGCTTTAGTTGCCCTTTACGATGGAATTGAGTTTTTTAAACTCACAGGACCAGGTGCTTCTATATGAGTTCTGGGTCCTTTAGAATAGACACTTTTGGGATGCTGAGCATCAAGAAAGTAAGCCAAATATTTCTATAGCTCTTCTTGTAGAATTACCTGGAGAATGCCTGCCACTTTCTTTTTAATATTTTCAGTGTTACAACTCTTAAGTCTTTGATGGTTTGAAAAATGCAGAAAAATAAAATAAAAAGCTGTCTAGAGCTAAGTCTAAACATTATGGCAATAATTGCATTAATCAAGGTCCAATTTAGACATGATTATGAATTAGCAAGCATAATTTTTCCTCTTTTCTCCCTCCCTCCCTCCTTTCCTTCCTCCCTTCCTTCCTTCTTCCCTCCCTCCCTTCCTCATCCTCCTCCCCTTCCTCCTCATTTCCCTCCTCCTCCTTCTAGGCTCATAAAGTACTTCTGTTGGGGAAATTTCAAGAGTGTGTTCAAGATGAAAAATTTTGAAATAAGTTTAATATTCTTCCAAAGTGACAACTCTGAATACTAAAACTTTGAGAAGCAAGTTCTATTGTGTTGATTAAAAAAGAAAGATATCTTTTTACTTATAGTCAACTCTAGTGGAAATACCTTCTCTATCAAGTACTGTGTATAAACTATTTCCAAACTTAGTGGTGTAAAACAATATTTTTTTTATTACACACAGTTTCCTGGGTCAGTAAATTGGGCAGACATCACAGGCATAGCATATATTAAATCATGATAGCTGGGATCTCTTCTGGCTCTATGGCAAGAAGTAACTCAGATAGGGCTATTCACCTGCTGCTTTGGTTTGGTTCTTCTGTATATCCAAGATCACTTGTTTCCACTCATGTGTCTGACATCTGGCATATGATGTCTGGAATGTCTGGGCTGGCTGGTCTTCTCTCTCCATGTGAACTTTCAAAAACTTCTAGCTTCAGCTTCCTCACATTGTCTTGGTTTCAGTAGTTAGACTTTTATATGGTGGCTAGCTTTTCTCAGAACAAGTGTTTTTCCTCAGAACAAGAGGCAAGAGGTGGAAGTTGCTAGTTTTACCATGCCTTGGCCCAGAAACTGACATCTCTTCTGCCATATTCTGTCAGTAAAATCAGTAACAAGTCTGCCCAGATTCAAGGGACACATACATGAACTCCCAGAACTTGAGAGAAGTGGCAATGAACTATGCAACCACCTTTAATCTACCACAAAACCTAAAGCTCTCCAAATAGATAGAAGATACACTCTTCTTTGGATTCTCTCTTTTGAACACATTAAAAGTATTTGAGGCTCTATGAATTAAGTGTTAAACATTAGGCATGTATGTGCTCAAATGTAGACATATTTATTATAATGTAGAAATAATTCTGGTCAATTTTTATGTCTATGTGGCACACTCATTCTAAGGATGAATCTATCAGCTAATTTTAGACACTTTATTTGGAAAGGAATCACCTGATATATTAATAGTTTACTTATTCTGCATTACAAATCACATATTACTCTCTTCTTTGCTTATCTTCCCCTTAAAATACCCCATTCATATCCATGTTGCTTTGCTTCCTGAAATGTCTATCTATTTATAAAAATCTATGTCTTCTGCTAAGCCTTTTCTCAACTCCAGGCCGGATATTTTATGCCTTTCATCTAACTTCTCCATAATTTGAGGAAGGGAGCCTTTATTATGATTCTTTACAGACTTTATCTCAAATTAAAGCTATTCCTTTACTTATTATCTTCTCATTCTCTTTAAGGTCTTAGGAGGTGGGGCTACATCTCATTTATTTTTTCATCTGTCGGTATTCTTAGTGTGGTGCCTGCCCAGAGTAGTTGCTTGAGAAGTATTATTCAAAAGGGATAATTGAAAGATCATATATGAGGATTTCTGTGGATTTTGCCACTTTTATAGGAGGTCCATTATCTAAAAGGTGTGGTTAAGCACTTAAACTGGTCAGAATGATGCCAGTGCTTTACCTACAAGATCCATTCAGCAAGTGGTAAATGAGTATCTTATCACTTGCCTAAGCATGGTGCTAGGTAAGCTTGGCAATAGTTCATCACTCCAGGACAATTGTTCTAGTAGGAGAACTAGATCTAAAAAAGAATTTAGACAACAATTTTATAGAATTGCACTAAGTGCTATTAAGGAGAAGAAGAGAGGTAAAACAGGGAGACCAATCAGAAGGGTGGCAGTCAAGAAAAGCTTCCCTTGCTGTCTTTGAGCTGAATGCTTAAGGGTAATTGGGTAATCAGCCAGAGGGGCAAGAGTGACATTCCAGGACTTGACGGGGGGACATAGGTCCTGATGGAAGACAAAAGTGATGCTTTGCTGACATCAGAAGGACATTTAGGAGTTAATAGGATACATAGGTGAGAGAGGAGATAACAGGCTGAAGAAATGACTTATATAAGGGATGTGAGGTAGGAGGGCACAGGAAATAGAGAAATAGAAGGCTGGCTAATGGAGCTTTTCAAAGAATATTCATTTAACCTTGATTATGACAATTTACTTCTACTTTAAACATTAGGAGTTTGTCTAAGGTAAAAAAATGTATTGCAAAGATGGGACTTAAATTCAGGCTCTGGGATCCAAAACTCAGAGCTTTTGCTTCAAAGAATACTTACAAGTACCATTCCTTCTAAAGTTTAGTGTGGTCTATCCCACCTATTCTTCAGATCCACTCAAAATTAATGATATCTTCTGCATGCCCAATGTGGCTTCTTCTCTCCTCTCTATTCACAGCAGAAACAGGGCCATGGTTAGAGAAAGCAAACAAATGATGTCAGTACTCCACTCCAGAGTAAAGACTGCAGCTACAAAATCCAGGCAGCATTTTCTGAATAGCTGTAAATTATGTTCTCTGAGAAATTCTTTCTCTATGCAGTGAAGAGGAAGTCTGTGGTCATCTCTTCAGTGTCAGTGTAGAGTGACAAACTGCCTACAGACACACTAGAAACAATGTAAAGAAGTCTGTTATAGGAATTGAAATGACTTACACTAGATGTTTGGGCTGGCTTAATTTAAAATCCTAGACTAAAATTACTAGTCTATAACAGTGTTCACATCATCAGGCTTAAGTCTTTCACCTGTAAGTATGATCACCTGACTCCATAGACGTTCTGCTGGGATTGTAAAATACTTCCATAAATTCATGTTAGAATTATTTTTGTTGTTATACTATTTAATATTTTGTTTCTTTCAGTTACCAGAGCAGGAATAATTGTTATTCAAATATTTAATTATTTTTTCTCTCTTTGTAATATCTCTATGTGTGGCACACAGAATAATTTTCCCATTCCCAGAATTGGCTACATTAGTCTTTGGGACCCAACAGGTCTCAGACCTTTTATCTTTTTGTTTGTTTGTTTGTTTTGTTATTGTTGTTGTTTGTTTGTTTTGTTTGGTGGCACTGGGATTTGAACTCAGGGCCTTTTGTTTCCTAGGTCAGAGCTCTACCACTTAAGTCATACCCCCAGCCCTTTTTCCATTAAACGTATTTCAAATAGGGTCTCACATTTATGCCTGGCCAGACTGGACCATAATTGTCCTATTTTACACTTCTTGCATAGCTGGGATGACAGGTGCATGCCACCACACCCAGCTTTTATTGTTGAGATGAAGTCTTGCTTCCAACTTAGATTCTTCTGATCTCTGCCTCCCACATAGCTAAGCTAACAGGTCTGAAATACAGAGGTTGGCTCCAGGATTTTTAAAATGAGAAAATTTTCCTTGATTGCTCATGTGGACTCAATGTAGTATCACAATGGTCATCAAATATTCAAGCAGGCCAGAGTTAGAAAGACTGAAAGGTTCTACATTGTTGGCTTTGAAGATGAAGAAAGTATCCACAAGCTAAGGCATGCAGTGACTTCTGGAAGCTGGAAAAGACAAGGCAATTAATTCTCCCCCTAAAGTCAGAAGGGGTGCAGAGAAAGCAGTCCTATCAACACCTTAGTTCTCCACCCAATAGGACACATTTTGAACTTCTATCAGACTGCAAATTATGTTGCCTTAAGCCATTAAGTTTGTGGTGATTTGTTATGGCAGCAATATGTGATACTAATAGACAATGGAACAAAGAATTTTAACTGGAAATTGTTTGTGCACAACATTAGTGTACATGAGGACATCTTTGCTTATATGTATGAGTCTTAAATAATTATTTTCTCTGATAATTGAAAGTGCCTTTACTGATAGGGAGAAAAAGCATGCATTGAATCTATCCCTGGATATGAATTGAATTTATCTCTGGGCTGGAGCTATAGCTCAGTTGGTTGCATCCTTGCCTGGCAGTGTTTGATCTCTAGTACTGCACAAAAATAAAAAGAAAAGAAAAAATAAATTTATCATAGTAATTATTTTATTCTCTTTCCTTACCCTAATATTTTTCTCTATGTATTTTAAGAGTGTAATAATCAAAATATAAAATTAATACACTGGAAAGCCTTTTTGAGAAGAAGATTTCCTAAAATGTCACTATATCTGGCATGATGAAGCAACTATTTCCCCCAATGAAACTTGTAATTGGAAGGCACAAGGTTTTCCAGAGTTCACACCGAAAGAGAATCCGGCCTCTGGGCAGACAGATGCCATCTGTCATCACTCTGACTCTCTTCCAGAAGGCCTGCTTGCCTGCTCTAGGAAGGACACTTTCAGGCAAGAGCTGACAGTAAAATCTGCTCCAATGAAAGTGGAATTTTAGAGCACTTTAATAATTCTGCATTATTGTTGGTACTGCTTGGTTTAGTTAACAGAAGCAAGGTGGACATTTTTCTTTCCCCCTGCTTATTCTTATTTTCAGACTATAACTATCTAACCTCTCACCTGTAACTATTCAGTACTCTGCAGCTGAAAGTAGGGCATTTTTTTTGCTTGGGCGTAAGTCCAGTGTGCCTGTTTGTGTATGCTTTACTTGTTAGAAAGTAAAATTTAAGGCATTTTAACAAACATTTCTATCTGATGAATAAAGATAAAGCCAAAAAGTATAAAATTCAATATAAAAAAAGACAGTGAGGAAAATTTTAGAGTTTTATTAGGGGTTGTTTTTCTAGAAGTGTATTAACTTTTATATTTTATGATTAAGCCGTTGAATCTTCAAGAACATAACAAAGCTTTTGAAACAAAATGCCAAGAATATTTGCTAATGTCATTTATTTCTGAATGCTGCTCCTAGAGGCACAGTTTTCTTTTATTCTTCTGAATATAAGCCATGGTTTTATATTATAAGCTATCAAAATTGCTCTATTTAATTAAGTAATTCTTTTTACTGATGAAGAAAAATATTTGCTTAGAATGGTTTAAGTCATACTAATGAGCAAAATAGTTACATTAGTTGAAACTCTTATGATATCTGGCTTAGGAAAATAGAATTTAAATTGTTTTAAAGTCACATTTCCCTATTCAGAATTAGTGTTTAAAACTATGACAGTTGGGCTGTTCACAGAGAACTTTCATACTTTTCTTGACATATGCAATGAACTTCCATTTTTTAGCACAGAGCATTGCTTCCCTTGGTAGGGAGGGGACAATTTGACAATTTCCTTCAAAACACATTGTGGGATGTTGCAAATTCCCATATGTTATTCTGATCCAGGGATCCCCACTTTTACACTAACACCGAATATGAAAAGTGCCTCTTTAGAGTATCTTTTAGTTTATGTAAACCTAAAAGCTAGTAATCTATTCTCTCAATGAGGCAAAGGACGAAAGAAATGTTATAAGCCCAAGAAACTGGAATGACACTTTCTAGAAAGAAATAGTCATTTATCTCAAAGTTGAGGTAAAGGAGGAGCTTTAGTAGATGTTGTTGGTACTTTGCCCATCTCCCCTCATCTCTACCTGTTTAGTACACTCTGACCAAATTCCAATCAATTTCTCTGCCTAAGGAGTTTCTCAACACTCCAGAGTTCACTTTGCTGCCCAAGAGACAGGCTGGAAGAGGCATGGAGTTAATTCCCTTTCTTGAAATAGCCTTTGACTAATGACTAACAGGGATTGTTGTCTAAATATCCCAGCCTCATCATCCCTCAGGTAGGATAAATCCAAGCATACATTTTATACTGGTTATCTCTGGAAGAATTATCCAGCAGTTACCCACAGCAGGGCTACTTGCTTTATTTTTTAAAATCCTTTATTGTCTCATTCTTCCATGTATTTGTGGGAGTTTCCTGGAGTTGTCTTCAGTATTAACCATAGTGTACACTCCTGTAGTCCATCTCTAGAAAATAAGTTAATAGCTTTTTAAAAACTACATCTTACTAGGCCCTGGCAAATATGACACTCTGAGAATGGACCCCTAGTGACCATGAGTCCAGAAGTGCCCCTCATGAGCTAGGATCTGTAAGCTTCACCAAGTTTTAAGATTGTGTGGGTCTAGTGACAACCCACAATGTAACAACAGTGATACAGAAGTAGCTCCACTTCAGTGAATAAGCAGCAGGATAAATTTGAGTTTTTATAGATATCAGTTGGCTTTAAGAAGATTTCAGCTACATTAAGGTTCACTCAGGTATAACCCTGAAAGTTTAGAAAAAACCCTCCCAAAAGAGCAGATTTTTTTCACTTTGTGGGAAGAAGTAGCCTAAATTAGAATATATACTAACTCATGGGCAGTAGCAGATGGGCTGGCCAGATGAGGAGGGACCTGGAAGAAAAGATTGGAAGGTTGGGGAAGATCTGCAGGAGAGGCATGTGTTTGGGCATATGGGAGTAGGCACAAAGTGTGAACATCTTAATATCCATTACATGGTATACACCATGGAAAAGGAGCTCAAAAAATATCTTGGTCAGTGGGCATCAGCCAGTCTGTCACTTATTGACTTAATGATGGTATAAAGTGTGGGCATGATGGTGGAGGTGAAGACCACGTGTGTGCCGACCAGCATGTATTCCCATCTCCTTCACTAATCTAGCAGGTGTCACCACTGAAAATCCAACCTGTTAGCAACAATCTATGAGGTGAAAATCCAAATTGCACCATTTGTCAAGGAGGAGAACCAGTCTTTGGGGGCAAGATTACATTGGGTTCCTTCTACTTTAAAACTCCTGGTTTGTTCTCTCAGAAAAAGACTTGTGTTACAAGTATAGGTTTGCCTTTCTGGCTAAGTAAGCTTGTTGATTCCTTGGATACATAGGGCATTTGAGTCACCTGCTGCGATCTCATGTAATATATCAGATAAGGGAACCCACTTTGTAGCAAAAGAAAAGCAGAAATAAGATCATATCAAGGCATTCACTAATCCTGTCACATACTGGATCCCTCCAAAGCTACCAGCTATGCTTTGCAAGGATGAGACACCGTCCTTCAAGAGGAATCAGAGACTTTACATGAGACTTTACAAAGGATGGAAGCAGAGATGGTTCCATTTGCATGACTTCCAATAATCAACTTTGGCTTTCCTCTATGCAATTATGGGACACAGATTCCAGCCTTCAAAGGGTTCATATTTTCTCCAGGGGATAGAGAGTCTATTATACTGTAGGCCAAAACTGCTGCCTGAGAATTTTTTGGTGTCCTTCCTTTCAAAAGCCAGCAAATAAGGAAAGGAGTCATCACCTTACTAGGGATAATTGACTTGATCATCAGGAAGTTGTAAACTGACCATTACAAATGGGGATGGGGAAGAAGCTGTTTGGCATTCAGGTGATCTACTTGGTTTCCCTTGATACTTCCTTGCTGGGTTGTGACTATAAACAGACAGATTGAGCAACTCCAACCTGCAAAGGCATGGTTATCAGAAGCAAGGACCTCTTGGTGATATGAGTTCTGGGTCACATCCCAATAGATTTAGATTCAATTGTGGGAAAGGAAACAATGAGTAACAATTGTAATTCAAGAGCAGGGTCAGAGGCTATAATTCATCTCACTAATCTCCCACTTCTATTTTTCCCTTAAGAAGGGAGGCCCCCTGAATTTTGGAGGAGCTGCTGCCTGAAAGTATATGGAGAAGGAAATCTGTAAAGAACTAGGGGTGTGCTGTGACAGACACAGAGCTGCAGATCCCTATCTAGAGAAGGATTATTGCCCAGCTATGGTGAGTTCAATAAGCAGACAGTATCTAACTGTTGCCAACTTCAGGGTTTGCCTTATCTGCAAAGACCTGTTTTGTTTGAGGTAATATCTTTCAAATGACAATCCATCTGGTAACCAAGACAGCAAGGACATAAAGTCATTTTGCTCAAAATGAGACAATTTTAATAGACAATGTTCATTCTAGATTTTTCTGCAGGTTGTCTGCATTTTACTTTAGCGAAGTAAAGATGCTTAAGTACAAATTAGTCATTATTTCACAAAAGGAACATTTCATATGCAAAGATTCAGTGAGGAGAAAAGAGTTTTCTTTCCTTTAAGGAAAAAAATAACTGTATTGTCCTCAATTTTGTCATTTAACCTTGGGTTTTTGACAATATTATTAAGGTAAATACATAACATAGTCTAGCTTTTGGGTTCTTTGGTGCCAAAGACAGTCGTTCAAAAGAAGGAGGAGAGCTGTATGTAGTATATCACGTAGCTTATTCCACGAAGCTAGGAGGTTTCCTTCTAAACTTAAATGCAGCTATCCTAAATTTTAGATTATAAAGGGTAAGTTTAAACATAATTACTAAGAGCTTCGTGGAGGACAAAGAAAGATGAAATTCACCGTGTAGATCAATTCACAGCTTCATCTGAAAAAGAAAGATGCTCTCATTGTTGACGAAAATGGCAAATGTGTCCCTGAGCATTTCAATGAGATTAATCCAATTTCTGGATGTTAGGATAGCATCAAAGGAAGCATTGTGTTGGAGGTAAGGAGGTACAATCACAGGTGTGGAGATTCTCATTGGAGGTACTGATGAAGGAGGAAGCTAATTTTCTATCAGTTCCTCTATTATGTTCCTTTTATGTCAAACAGGACCAAGAAGTATGAGTCAGAGAAAATATTTTCTGACTAAAAGGTTTGGTTTGAAAGAGTTCTAACGCATGGTTCTAATTTATACAGGTAATAATAATCACTTTCTAACAGTTCATGCCAGTAATTCAACAGTTTTCTGTCAGCAGCATTTTAAAGGTTTTTAAGGGAATAGCCATGTTATAAAATGATTCACTGTCTCTTAGCACTCAGAAAATATGATTGTCGGTTTGACTCAGAGATTATAATTATTATATGGTTTTTGGCTCTTTTCTAAAGTTCTCTTTAGAGATTGTCTTTTAGCTTTCTGTTGATTTCCTTTTAAAAATTGTTTTCTTGTCCTGAGCCCTAAGAAAAAAGAGAAGTATCTAAGGAAAGCATGTTGGATAAAATTGATATTGAATTTGACCTTAATTTATTACATAATACTTTTTTCATAGTGAAAATTGTATCAGAAACAGATTAATAGAATCCGGATGGGGATCTGTGCCAAATTTTCTAGGACTGCCCAGGGTGGTGGTATTTGAGTTGGAGCTCCAGTAACGAGTATTGCATGAATGAGAGAATAGTCTAGTCGAATCCACAAGCTCGGGTGTAAAGCATTTTGCATTTCTGCAGTTCTTGAGAACTGTAAATAAACATTCTAAAACCAAATGAAGTGAAACCCTACCAATGTAATCAAAATAATGTTTTAAATTCTTCCTTCTTCCCATAATGAACATTCAAAGGACATTCAAGATCTGTGTAAATTAATAGCAACCTATCAACTCATTAAGTTCTTCTGAAGATACTGAAGACAAATGGAAAAATTACAATAAACATTAATGATATCCTTCTCCTGTTTATTCTCTAGTATTTCCTTAGAAACCTGGGGATGCATAATATATCAGAGCAGTTACAGTTCTATAACTGTAACTCATTTCTCATTTCTAACTAGAAATGAGAGCTATCAATTTTAAGCTCTGTTGAGTCTTTGCTTCTCTTAACCTGAATTAGATTAAATGACCTAAGGTATTTGGTACAACTTTAAAATTAGCAATAATAAAAGCAATAATAAACCCTACTAGCAATTTATTAAAAGGACAATCCCTTTTGTATAATAGTCTCAGTTTATCCATAGGGGATACATTCTAAGACTCTACTGGATGCCTGCAACTGTGGCATATATATATATGCCACAGCATATATATATATATATACAGTGTATATATATATATACACTGTAATTTCTTGTACATAATTACCTATGATAAAACTTAACTCATAAGTTAGGCACATTCAGAGATTAACAATAATAAATAATAACAAAATAGAGCAATTATGACAACATACTATAATACAAGCTATGTGAATATGGTCTCAGTCTATGCTTCTGTGTCAAAATATCTGACTATACTCTGCTCACAAATATTCTTCTTGAGAGGCTACAGTGCCTATACATGATGAGGTAAAGTGAGGTAATGACATAGGCTTTTGTTTATTTTTATTTTATTCATATGTGCATACAATGTTTGGGTCATTTCTCACCCCTTTCCCCCCCACCCCCTCCCTTAACATCCCCTCCTACTTCCCCCCTTACCCCTCACTACCAGGCAGAAACTATTCTGCCCTTATCTCTGATTTTGTTGAAGAGAGAGTATAAGCAATAATAGGAAGGACCAAGAGTTTTTGCTAGTTGAGATAAGGATAGCTATACAGGGAGTTGACTCACATGCTTTCCCGTACATGTGTGTTACCCTCTAAGTTAATTCTTCTCGAACTATGACATAGGCTTTGTCATGTAGTATTAGGGTACTATGTAAGGGTAACTTGAACACAGGCACTGCAATACTGAAACAATCTGACAACTGAGATGGCTATTAACTGGTGGAAGGGCAATATATACAGCATGGATACACTGGACAAGGGGATGATTCAGGTCCAGAGTGGGATCAAGTGGGACAGTATACAATTTCATTACACTATGCAGAAAGGTGAATAAAAGTAATGAATAACTTATTTCTGGAATTTTTTGCATTTTATTTATTTTAAATTTTATTTTATTAGCATATTATTGTTCTACTGGAGGTATACTGTGACATTTACAAAAATGCTTACAATATATCTTAGTTAAATGCACCCTCTCCATCATTCTCCTTTATTCCCCTCTCCCCCTTCTTAGAGCAGTTTCAACATCTAATTTTTCCATTTTCATACATGAATAAATAATATTTCCACCATATTCACCCTCTAACACCTTTTCCTTATATCCTCTCCCCTCCCACTGGTACCAGTCTTTAGGTAGGACCTGTTTTACCTTCCTGTTCTTTGTTTTTGAAAAATGATGTTTTTGTTTGTTTAAAATAGCTGTACAGGGAGTTTCATTATGACATTTCCATATATATATTATCCTGAACTGGTTCATTTTTGGACCATAGTTAATAATGAATAACTTAAACCTCTGAAAGAAAACCCACAAGTAAGGAGGAACAAAACTATTCAGGAAATAAGACTAGTAGAAGACAGACATCCCTGAGTAAGCTGATTTAAATTGATTAGACATGTGTTAAGACATGAGATTGCATGAAAAAGTAATCTGTTCAGAATTGTTTGAATTAGTCCCTTTGTTGGAACACAGAACCTTATAGCTTTTAAATCAGTCTGTTTCCAGAGCAAGATAGTCCTATTGAAAAAGGGAGGGTGGAACTAAGTAAAGCCCTGACAAAAAGTGGTTGAAACACAGGGACAATGGGAATGGTAACCATGTAGGAGTAAATGACTACCACACTGCTTTTATACAAAAAAAGTCTGGTAAGTTTTGCTGACTGATGGTGAGCAGAACCAGAGGAAAAAGGCTTTTCTCCAAAATTGCCCCATTCCCAAATCAGGGCAGGTTCTAAAGTCCTAATGATACACACTTTGAATAGAACTTGAGACTATTTTATACAGCATCTTAGATATAGCTTTGGGAGAAACTAACATATTTTTGTCAAGTCTTAGTTTTATCACCCATAAACTAATTGTCATTTTTCCTACCTGCTTCCAAGGAAGTTTTAAATTTCTTGAACTTTTAATCATTTAGTATAAATGGAATTTGTTAGCAAATCATGGTTCTAGTCCGTGGATGCTCTAGGCTTCTCGGTTAACAACCTCATTTTTACAATATTTTCTAATATACAAAATAAAGACCAGAAAAGCTTCTGGACCTTGTAAATGTTGGACTAAGCTTGTAGTCTTTGATTCTGTGTATCCATGTCCTCCAGTGCTCTTCACTGCTTAAAGACAAATCATTATTTCTCATTCATTATGTGAGCCTTCACTCAAACCGAGCTCTTGTTGTCCCCATCCCATGCCAGTCTTCCTAATTCATTTGAACGTAACTGAATTCTTAGTGTATACACACACACACACACACACACACACACACACACACTCTCACACACACACTCACACATACACACACTCACACACACACACACACTCACAGAGGGAAAGGGGAAAGAGAAAGAGAGAAAACACAATGGTTCTAAAATAATTCCAATTATAACTCTTAATTCTTGTGTGTGTGTCTGTGTGTTTGTGTATGAGAGACAGAGACAGGAAGAGAAAAAGAGAGAGAGAGAGAGAGAGAAAAGGAGGGGAGGGAGGGGAGGAGAGGGGAGGGGAGGGGAGGAGAGGGGGAAGGAAGGGGAGGGCAGGGGAGGGGTGGAATGGGAGAAAGAAGAGAAGAGAAGAGGACATTAGGGATCAAACCCAGTACTGCATGCATGTTAGGCAAGTGCTCTACAACTGAGCTATGTTCCCAGCCCCTGATGCTTGATTCTTAGTTGGCCTAATTATGTAAGATCCATGGACTAGATGACATATTTCAAGAGACATATTCTGGGTAGTTATTAACTAAAATTCCACAAAAAATAGACTCTTGCTAACTAAAAGTTGGTTCTGGATTACTTTTGAAATGATTCAGGTGTCAAACCTATAAACACAGCAAAAAAATGAGTTGCAGCAGTATAACTTATTGACTTTCTTGTTTTCTTTAAGATCATGATGTTCTTCAGAGGCACAATGGAAGATATGCAGATAGAGCAGTTTTCACTGAAAGACCATATGTGCAGCATTGAGATAGAGGCTGGTATGACAAGAGTGGGTGGAGTGCACTGTCACACCAAGCTGGTGTTCAGAATCCCAAAGAACAGGTTGTGGCCCTGATGGTAGCTAGAATTATGCTGCAACATATTTTTGTCTCATGAACTTTCCCCTCTGTCTTTTGAAAATGTTTATATTGGTAAGGTTTGTTCAGAAGACAAGATAGTTTCCTAGTACCAACTGAATTAAAAAATGGAAGTCAAAACCTCACCATATCCATTAGAGATGAATAATTGTATTTCTTGAATGTCCTTCCAGGGAGAACAGTTTGAATATGAGTCATTCCTAGCACTTATTTTTCTTTCACTATTCATCACTGAGAGAGGTGAATATTAAGACTATTTAGTTACTAATAAAATTTTAATCATACTCTAATAAACAAAATATTGGGACATAGGTGGTTTCTTAGGGATGGTGTTTAGGAGTGGGAGAAGTATGATAAAGAATATTTTCCAATGAAGGAGCAATATTTCTTTCAAGGATAGAAGCAGTTAGAAAAAAGAATTCAGGAAAAACATAGCCTGCCTTTACATGATAAACTCTTTGATACCAGGCTTCCTTCCTGAAAGTAAAGGTCCTTGGTAAAACTAGCCCACACCTTCCTGTGACAATCTTAGCTAGTGTGTAAGAACATTTATAGGCAGACAGTTCTTCCCCATAACTAACTTTCTTTCTTCCTTATTTCCTCTTTTTTAGGCCTGGAGGAAATGGAACCCACTAGTCACTCTTCTCCATTCAAATAATTGAAGACAGTCCTTCTGTGTCCAAGTTAAATAACCACAATTTTAAAATATTTACTTAGAGGGCCTGTCCTCTAATTCTTTTATTGTTTAATTTCCCTTCCCATTGAACTCTAAATCAATTTCTTACATGTACTTTGAGCACATAGTACCCTGAACCCTAATTAATACTCAAATGAAAAACATAATTTCTCCTCTCTGTTTCTCTTATTTTTAAGTAATACATTACATTTCATAGTTAAGAGTGTGTCACATTTAAACCCCTAGGTTTTATGTCACAATCCTGAAAAGTAGTAAACTTTCTGAGATACCTGCAATATTCATATTTTCAAATTCTTGGTTGCCTCCTGATTTCAGTAAGTTAAGTTGAAAATTGATATTTTTTTAAGTATGCAACTTATTTGTTCTGATTTTGAATAAAAATTAAGTTCACTTTCATGTATATGAGTAAAAAAGCTGGGAATTAGAGTTCTATTTTCCTATCCCTTTAAATTTAACTTAGATTGTGTTGCTTGTTTACCATATCGATGTGAGAAAAGAGATGGAATAACTAAAACTCTTCATTTCATAATACAAATGAACCATCATTCTAATTGTGATAAAATTTGTTTCAAGAAATGGGATTTGCTAGGGGACTATTCAAGTGATGCTGAATACTAAAGAATTACTACCTAACCGAGCATAATCTCCTAATGATATAGAGTCTGTATTTGTTTTCTCATAATGTACCACAGCCACCCTATTAATCTTTACCCTCAAATTCTTGGCCATTGACTTTTTATTCACATATATTAAATTGTACATAGTAAGGGTTTCATCATGACATTTCTATATATGCATATAATACACTTTGATCATGTTAACATTTTCCACCACTCTTTCTTATCCCCTTTCTCTCATTTTATCTCTTTCCCTGCTATTTCCCTAGTATTCCCCCTTTTACTTTCATGACCATGGTGTCTTTGTTTTGGTTGCTTTGCATTGTTTTCCCCTTGCTTCCACAAACACAAGAAGACATATAAAACTTGTCTTTGTGAGACTGTGTTTAACATGTTGATCTCCAGTTCCATTCATTTTCTATTAAGTGATATAATTGAGTTCTTTTTAATGGGTGAGTAAAACTCCATTTGTGTGTGTGTGTGTATGTGTGTGTATTTCCTTAATCCATCCATTGATGGGCACCTAGGCTGATTTCATAACTTGGCTATGGTTAATAACGGCACAATAAACACAGATATGTAAGTATCTCCATGGTAAACTGACTTTGATTCTTTTGGGTATATACCCACGAGTGGTATGGCTGAATTATATGAGTCCTACTTTTAATACATTGAGAAACCTCCACACTGATTTCCATAGTAGCTGAACTAATTTACATTTCTACCAGCAGTGAATAAGAGTTCCATTTCCCATCCCCTACATTCTTCTCAGCATTTGTTGCGATGTGTTCTCTTGATGATAGCCATTCTGACCTGGGTGAGGAGGAATGTAATATAGTTTTGATTTGCATTTACCTGATGGCTAAGGATGCTGGACATTTATTTTTTCATGTATTTATCAACCATTTCTACTACTTCATTGAAAAAGTATCTGTTCAGTTCATTTGCCCATTTATTTATTGGATTATTTGTTATTTTGGTGCTTAATTTTTTGAGTTTTATATATCTAGATATTCATCCCCTATTAGATGAATACCTTTTCCCATTGGTTTTATCATAGAACATAGCTGCTTTTGAGCATCTTTCAAATTTGTTTTTAAAATTCCCCATCATAAACTGTTGCTAGTTTTGTTCATTTATCTTTTTTTAGTACTTAAGAATTTGTATTTTATCCAAGACAATCTTTTTGAAAATTGCTGTTATGATAAAATTTCTTATTGGATATACATTAAATCTTAATTAGTATTTATCACTTTCTTTTTGATCTTTTATCTGAAAACTTGATGTGAATGAGAGATCAGGGTAGAAGTAAAGCATAAATAAGTTTATGGGGAAGGTAAGATGTTAGCTAAGGTCCTTGTTCACAGCTTTTCACTTCAGATGTGAGCTTGCTTTAGTCTTTCATTCAAGGAAAGACTCATAGGAATTAGTACATGCATGTACCACAATTCTCTCCTTTTGAGCTTTTGGCAGAACAGTGAATTAAGAACAGAAAATAACATGTGCTAGTATAGGATTTATCTTTTTTATATCACAATATAAAAGCCTAAATACAGTTTTTCTAAAACCATTCAGAGCACTGGAATCAATGTTGTAGGAATTTCAGGAGCTAAGTATAGGTGCAAAATGTAGAAAAGTATGCTTGATACTTCACATATCACAAGTCCACTCACATATGTTCTATCTTCTTATACTCATAAAGCTATGAAGCAGGTAGGGTAAACCCCAGGTAAAAAGAGGTCAGGAAAGTTAAGGGACTTTTCCAAGTTCACTCACTATTAAGAAGCTGACCAGTTATTCAGAGACTCTATTGTACTTCCTGTTAGACTAGAGGCTTTCACCAGAGGCTTGTTAACATAACTCACGGTATATTACTCTTGGATGAAATCCTCTTGATAGGAATTGTCTAGGATATTATTCATTAATTCTAATACTGTGAGGTTGTTGACAGTAGCATTGCTTCCTTTTTGTAGACACAAATTATGTCACTAAGGGCCAAAAAGACTGTCCAAAGGACAAGGAGAAGGCCAGAGATACATCAGGATAGTTTCACGTTACTGGAGAACACTGTGCATGTGTATGAACTACACTAAGGAAACTTGCTTGTGATAACTAAGAAGGGTTTTCATTGTTGGACATGCATATAGTATAAGAAACAAATCTGTATAGCAAATCTGAATTGATGTTTATAGTTTTTAACAGAATTAAATGATGTTTTCAACCTGAATAAAGGGAAGAAGGCTATACAACACCACCACCACATCAACCTGAAGTTTTGAAATCTGTGCACAGTAATTATCAATTATCAGAGTTGTCACCAAGATTCCAGGAAGGGTACCAGCTACATGCTGATTAATTCGCTCAGGGGGACTGGAAAGACAATACCTAACATTACACTGCTTTCCTTAGTGATCAAGAAGAAGGCCTTCCCTGGATGTCCCCAGATCTTGCTAAAACTATTGGCACAAAGTAATCCTACCTAACTGAGATCCACAGAAGAATCTTTCAAACTCAAAAAGATTTAAGATGAAAAGAAAAGATTTAAGATGGAGTATAAAAGTGTTTAGGAGAATTGAGAACCCATGATAAATATTTTTATGTTAAAAAGAAATGAAAAAATATTTGAAGTTTTATATGCAATAACCTTTTAAAAACTTTAAAAGAATTTGGGCACATAAGAGTAACCACCTTATAAATTCAAATTAAAATCCATAATTGAGTTACTTAATTAAGACTGGATCATAAAAGGAAGTACTTATTTTATGTATTGTTTGAAAATATGTCCAGAATATTTTCTTAAACTGAACTAGATTTTGAAGTTTAATGTAATATTCAAGGAGATTTTGTTTTTTTTCGGAAAAGAGAAGTACTTGAAAAGAAAATGAAATATGAAATGTAGTTTCAGATTTTGAACTAAATTTTTAAATGGGAACCCTTTCAACTAAGAAATTTTTTTAAATTTCTGGATAAAAAGTGACAACTTTTAGAAGTTAAAGTGGAAAGCTCTTGGAAAAACTGGGTTTTTCCAAATCAAAAACTTTAATAAATCAAATATTTATTCTTTCATCAGCACAAAAATTACTCTGAAGGACACCAGAAAAATCTAACACTACATTGTACCATTCATTTTGGGATTTTTAAAATTAATTTTTCTCCAAATATTTCCATTTTATTTGCCTTAACTCACTAAGAAAAAGATAAGGAAGTCTTTGGCAGCCATTAAGCATGCAAAATTTTACCATATGGAAAAGCAATATTAAAACCTGGCACCAAAATTATAGCTTCCTTGCAAATGTCATTGTGAGTCAAGGAAGTCTGGCTCTGCTTAAATAGCACTGAGGGATAGGGAAGGAATGGGTGACTTATTCAGCTTACCAACTCAGTCCGTAAAAGCCACCCAATCCAGTCATACATCCCACACAGGTGTATGAGCATCTTTCTCAGAGCAGTGGTGGTCATCTAAAATGAGATTCCAGATTCTGATCTAATTTCAGCTTTGTGGTTGGTTTATACATCCAAGATTTTATTGGTGAAAGCAAAAATGTATGAGAGGGACTAGTAACTGTGAAGGAGATGTTTCTGAAGATTCTCTGATTCTTGAAGTCCTTGTTCCAGTTTCATTTTCTAAAAGTTTCTTTCATGGAAGGGGAGTATGTGGTCTAAGTTTTGCCCTTTGTGCAACAGAAACTCGGTTTCTGTTTGGGGAAGTTTTTAAGCAATGAATTTGTATTGAGTGTCTCTTACATGGATAAAAAAAGAGTTTCTCTTTTCTAGGATAGAAAGGGGATCTCTAGCTATGCTCTGTGTATGTGTGTGTACTTCTGTGTGTATATGTGGCTTTGGGACTAAGCTGATTCAGTCTTGTGATCTTTCCAGCAGAAATAAGGCTTTATTGAACATTAAAGCTCTCTTCAAGGAGTCGTTCTGAGATTTTAGTGAGGGTGTTGTGCAACACAATCTCTTTTTTTTTTTTGCGGTTCTGGGGATTGAATTTAGGGCCTACACCTTGAGCCAGTCCACCAACCCCTTTTTTGTGATGGACTTTTTCGAAATAGGGTCTCAGAAAGTATTTACCAGGCCTGGCTTCAAACCACGATCTTCTTTTTCTCTGCCTCCTGAATAGCTAGGATTACAGGCATGAGCCACCAGTGCCCAGCTCACAATTTCTTTTTGAGTACTATCTCACCCAGTTTAGCAAAGTATGGCAGCCAGCAGCATATGCCTTCTGTAGTGTGGGACTTATCTTTCTGCATCAGTCACATAAGCAGTAGTTTGTGTTACAAAGGAGAGATAAAACTTGGGAATGTTTGTCCATAAATTAATTTAGCATTTCAAAGATAAGTTGGGAATTCAGTTAGAATTTAGTTGCAGATTTTAGGTAGAAAGAGGATCATCTATATATGGAACTACATAAAAACATTGGAAAAGCTAAAAATGGGATCTGTACTGGTATTCCAGAAATATAACGATCTCAACAAAACCAAAAAGAGAGAAAGTAGGAAGCTAACTGGAGAACTTCAGAGGTTAGAAATACCCCTTTTTCTGTGGCCTAGGCACCAAGAAGCTACTGACATAACTATTGGCTTCAGAACCATATGGCAACCGCAAGGTCTCACTAGGAGGAAAAAATAGGGATTGCCACCTCCCATCACTGGCACCCAGAAAGCCTGTTTTGTGAGAGTGGAAATTCTGTTTTTTAAAAGGTCAGGGTCTGTAGAACAGAAACATGAGAAATGTAGTCTTTCTCTTATTTTTACATCTAAATATTATGAGAATGCAAAAGGCTAACCAAACTCATTCCAAAAACATAGCAGTCTGAGAAAGAGTCTTTAATTTTTGTAGGCTTTGAGTAATGAAGGGTGTATTAGAGGGTGGTTTAGTTGTATGTTTAGCAATAGTCCACCATATCTAGTCTTCTTTACTTAAACTTCCAAATAACAAGGACACAACAAATATATCACTACACCTATTGTGTTTAACTATTGTAAAAATCATGACCACAGTTACTTCAAAATCAGAGATCAGCCCCCTCCTCTGCATTCATTGTGAGCAAATGCTCATTCTATCCCTATTTCAATCACAATTTTCTTTTGATATCATGTAACTTCTAGGTAAATTAAAAAGTTATATACTTATAACAAAACTTGCATGAAATAGAAGGCTAAAGGAAGGAGGAAACTTTAGTATTAGATGCACTAATACAAGTAAGCATAAATATGGCTGGTACTATGGTTTATATTTCTACCACAAAGCAGAAGATGGCATTTTAAATCTCTTTAATCACTGTCTGCACAAGATTTCCTTAATCTGGGGAAGGTTTTTAAACTCTGGTATATACCTGGTAGAGTCACTGAGAGCTACATTTGTGAAGTACCTGCATTCATAAAACCTAGTGATTTTGCTATATTTCATTGCTTATAGTTTTCCATAACCTTTGACTGCAGACATGACAATACTGATGTACCTTGGAGGAGCCAATCTATTTTTTTAGCAGCACCCCATCTACCTGTAATAATCAGAACAAATCACTCCAGCCAACAAAATAATTGACTTTTATGCTTATTATTTTGGTGGCATAAGTAGCTTAAAAATTTCCAGGGATTATTTAAATATCCTATTCAATGTGAATATTATTGTGTACCTTGATCTCTTGAATGCTGAAACATTGAAAACAATATCCAAAAGCCAAAATAAGCATTTTGTCAGTGGATCATTGTATATAATAGACACAAGCTTCCCTCTTGAATGCTCAGGCTCTTTGGTTCCCTAACCTATGCATTTTAGACATGCATCTACAGAAAACATTGGAAAATAGATCCCACTATAACCTGACCCTTGTCAGTTCCCACTAACAACTTGGCCATAATGACATTCTAAGCTTTTAAATTAGTGCTAACTCAGCGCCATCATTAACAGTAATCCTCCAAAGGCTTGAAGATTCTTCCTCCAATGTGCATAGCTATAGATCCCTCTAGGAAAGACTCAGAAAAAATTATATTCCATAGCTGAGAAATCATCACAACTATTTCCCAGTGATGCTAAATCTATAATTCATTCAAGGAGTTCTTAGATTGTAGACTGACAGTACTGGTTGTAAACTGACAGTACTGGTTGCAAACTGGCAGTACTGAGGGGCTGTTATCTCCCATCAAGATAACTCAAGTCATGATTTTATTTGGTCTGTCTAAAGTTTGTGTTTGTTTTATTTTTTATTTATATAGATTAAGTAGGATTATGTTAGATTATTTACTATTTCTATTCTAAGAATATTTATTAAATAGCCACTCCCCAAATGTCTGTAAGCCAAACCATGCTGACTACTACTCTGTCCCTTGGCGCTGTACCCTTCCTCAGAGAGGCTTCCTGTCCTCTGTCATTCAGGATGTTATTATTGTCACTGAAATATGAAGCTTCATTACATTTTTGTAGCACAGTCCACCTTCTTTTTTGTTGTTTGGCCTTCATAGGATGATCATGTCTTTTATTACCAGAGTATTTCTCAATGCCTTGGTGGAGCAAGTTCCTTTCAGAGGGAAAAAGAAGGTAGTTAGACATGTTCATTTGAAATGAGTGTTTAAATTACTTTTTTCTAAATATTACCAAGGAATATAACCTCATCCATATACACCACCTGCTGCAGACTAAATGTTTGTTTCTCTCAAACACAAACAAAATTCATGCTGTAAAATCCTCACCTCTAAGATGATGATGCTATCAGGAGGTAGAGCTTTGGGAAGTAATTAGGTAATGAAAACAAAGTTCTCATGAATGGGATTAGTGCCCTTACAATGAAAGCCTCAGAGATACCCCTTCTCTCCTCACCATGTAAGAACACAACAAAAAGTTGTCATTTATGAATTAGAAATTATCCCTCATCAGACACCACATCTACCAGTGCCTTGATTTTGGACTTATCAGCTTCCAGCACTCTGAGAAATAAGTCTCTGTTGTTCAAATCACTAAGTTCACAACATTTTATTTTAGAAGCCTGAATGGACTAAGAGACTACCTTTGAGATAAAAGTTTGATTAACTAATTGAGCAGAAATGAGAATAGAACTCAGCTTCTTGAGCCCCCATTAGGTGGGGGTTGAGGGTTTGAATTACGAACTCCTCTCAAATATCACCATTCCAGTTTGAGAGGTCTCTTTCAGGATGAATAATACCTCAAGTCACACACATACCTGGATTCAGATGATATTTAGATGAGTTTTTGGAATTTAGAGTTGATGTTGGAATGAGTTAAGATATTTGGGTCTACTGGTATGGAATCAATGTATTTTGCATATGACAATGTTATGAAATTGAAGGGAACAGAGCAGAATCCTATTGTAAGAATGTTTGTGTCTATCCAAAGTTAAAAATGTTGAAATTCCACTCCCCAATGTAGTGGGAATGTCTTTGGCACTGACAGATCTCCAGGAAGAAATGTTGCTTCTTCCTTGTGTCCAATTTAATCTTCTGGTTTCTGTTTGGGTAATTGCAAGGAGCACCATCATGACAATTGTTCAGAGTGTTTCAGGACTGTCATTCTAGAAACTGGAGGTCACTCTTCCTTGTTTAGAATTATCCCTCCCATATGTGGACACATAGTGGTAAAATACTATCAGGCAACAAGTAAGCTATGGAATGTGCTTCTGAAAAAGGGGTCCCCATTTGTCAACACATTAATGAATGCACTGTTTGTGGCTTCAACTAATGGACAGCCAGGAAGAAATCTATAATGATAGAGTGGTATTCACATCATGCAATCATGCTTGTGTTCTTTCTGTAGTAAAGACCTTGTCAGTATCAAAAAAAATCTTGGCTGATTAATAATCACATTACTAGGTACTAAATATGTAGAAAGCACTAAAAGAATTAAATTTATTATGGTAGATTTTTATAGTTATTGTTTTTATCTATTCATAGAGTCTTTTCCTTACTGGTTTTGAAAAGTATTAAGTTACTTGGCCCAACTCTCCCTATGTGTCCCAATACCCAACTGCTCAACCCTGATCACAGTTAAGGAAGTGACTTAGGCCTGACCTATGATAATTTTTCATTCACTCTGGGATAGATCCAGCAAGGAGCAGGTTATTCAAACCAAGCAACCAGTGAAACTTGCTATTGAGATCTTTGTTTACAGAAGGAGAAAGAATATTCTTCCTTCTTGAAACATATATTAGAAGAGTATGAGTTGAAGCTGTCATGAGCCACCCTCCCATCCTTACCTGTCTCCTGTAAGGATAAATGAAGCCAAGCAGAGATAAGGTAAACCTTCTCTTTCACTCAGAAAGACTAAGATTTTTTCCCAAATACAGCACCTACTTATTTAAGCAGCAATTGGTTCAACTCTTTGTTTCAGATATGGAGCAGTGACCTTTTGGTGAGTAGAATAAGAAATATTGCTGATAAAGAATTAGGAATATTGCTGATAAGGTGTTAGTCTCTCCTGGCTTATAACTGTTGAATGACATTTTATAGTTACAGACCTATTGTCTTGTCTTGAGCAGTTCCTTTTTCTTTTGATTTATTTTAATATATAAATACTTCTGTCAAGGAGGTAGCAACATAATTCTAAAACTTAAATGTAACTCAATAAACCAAGTAACTCTGTCCTCAACAAAAGGAGCATAAGGCCGAGGCAGAGAGCATATTTTTGACAGGCAGCCTGGGAATGTAGCTCAATGGTACAGCACTTGGCTAGTTTGTGCACAGCCCTGGGTTTGAGCCCCAGCACTGAAAAAATAAATAAATAAAACTACCAAAAAGTGGATAATCTTCCACATCTATAATCCATGTGTCCTTGAAAATTCCTTAATGTTCTTAAATTCTAGTTTTCAACATTTGTAAACAAGCAATAGTAAAGTCTACCTCATAAACGTACAGGAAGGATGAACAAGAAGGTGAGAATATCAATCTAAGAAGCCTGAATATTAATCTTAACTGCTTTGTTTAACTAGTGATGTGACTTGGGGAAATCTTTTTCCCTGGATGAGTCTTAGTCTCCTCATCAGTGACACACATATTAATGCCCATTTCATAAATTTAAGTATGAAATGGGGCAGAATGTATAAAATACCTAGTGTTTATATAATACTTAGAGTTACCTAGAGTGCAACAGGTAGAATTCTTTTTTTTCTTCTTTTTTTTTTTGCATTACTGGAGTTTGAACTCAAGGCCTTCACCTTGGGCCAGTCCACCAGCACTTTTTTGTGATTTTTTTTGATTTTGAGATAGGGTCTTATGAATTATTTGCCCAGGCTGGCTTTGAACCTCAGTCCTCCTGAGTAGCTAGGATTACAGGCGTGAGCCACCAGCACCTGGTTCTAGTTTTATTAAGATGTATAAATGATAAGAATGTTGTCTCAAACACATTAGCTGCTCAGTAAATATTTATTTGCTTACCTCCCACCCTACACAAGTGTTGAGAGGGAGCAGTCACTGGAAGAGAGAAAGAGACAGAGATGTGACGAGGCCAGCTTGTATCATCTTGCAAGAACCAATTGCTATATTTTCACGATGTCATGAGCCAGTGTTTTAAACACTTTTGTTAAAATTGAATTTGTAAATCTATAATTAAATAAGTTATGTTGACAACAAAGGCAATAAATACTAAAAACTCATCACTTTCTAATTATATTATTACCTTTCGCTATTATTGCCACATTGTTCAGATTACTTGCTTCCACTAGATGTGCACGGGAATGTAATGATCAGCCTTTGCACGTGTTCAGTGGCACCATGTTGGTCACTTGAGATCAGCCATCGTGGCGGTATTTACACCCTTGAGATCAGCAAATGCTACAAATCAGATCGTATTCTCCCCACAGAGATCTCAAACTGTTACATATGTCCTAATCTATCACTGGAAAACACATCCATTTGTACCCATTTGGTACTAAAGATAAAGGTTATCTTCTATTTACAGAACTTGCAAGCATGTACCAGGCTGCTTTGGGTCCTAAAATGACAGCCTTATTCATTAAGAAGTTTCTAACCTTTGAGAAAAGGGTTATTTTTAAAGAAAGGCATAAAAATTGCACTCATATTATGATACAGTGGGTTTGTGTGGGTTGGATCATTTGAGCGACACTTTCTATGTGTCATTGAGAAATGAGATCACAATTGTACGGAAACAGTCAGCAAAGGAAGCCTCAGTCACGCTCTGCTTCAGTGTGACAAAAAATAAAGGTGAATAAAAAAGTGCCACTTAAAATAAAATCAGACTCTCTAAGTAAAGACTTTGATAATTAGAACTGAAAATAGTTGTAATTTTAAGATGTGAAGAACACAAGCACTCTGCTTTTGTCCTGAAGTTGCTACATTAAAAATTATAGCATCTATCTGGTCTCAGTTTTTAGCCCCAATAACACAGGAAATAAAGAAGAAGAAGGCAAAGGAGAAGGAGCAAAGAAAATCACTTTCAGAAACTTTGTAATAGTTAGGAGCAAGGATGCTGACATCTCAAATCACATACTATGGCAATTAAATCATCAAGAAAAGTAACACAGATGCTACTCAGCTAAATGTACTCTGAAAGCTATTTACATAATTCAAGGTGTCTATAAGAACTAATAAAACACATGTAATGTAATAAGACTGGCTTTTTGCTAGATAATAAACTATTAATATTCCTCTAGCATAAAAGTTAGACTCAAATATTAAGAGGAAAATCTAAGAGTCCAGACAATATCTGTTATATTTCATACTTATCACAGAAAAGTCATATTTTTTACCTTATTGGAATAAATATTTTCTAATAGTCCATCAAAATGCAACTTGGGTCCTAATTCAGGTTAAACGTTTAGATAAGGAGAACAGAAAGTGACAACTCTCAGAAAGCAGCCAGGTTTTTAGATCAATGAAAGAAACTGCTTTCTGAAGGCCTGTGATATGATAACAAAGAATGTATGCTTGTAGCGCATTGTATGGTTGGAGATTGTGTATCCGTAACAGTGCTGTCCATATCTACAGTCTTGCTTATATTGAGTTGCCATTCTGAATAATGAGAAGAGAGCTTTCAGGGTGCTAAAGCTTACATGAGATTTTCTAACCAATGTTTCCAGTATGACTGGCAAAAACAAGAAGTCAGTTGTGAGTCTAGGAAAAACTAAAGTCTAATGCCATTGAAACTAGGACTCAAGAAGGTCTTCATTATTCTCCACTCAACCCTATTCTCTTAAAGAATTTGCATCAGCTACAGGTCAGAGAGATCCACATGCTCCTGCCAAATGTGAAATTTATAGCTTCATTTTATTGTGCTGTTGGTAGCCTAATCATCTTCAAGACACCCGTGCAGGCAAAGTAATCTGCTAAACTTCAGAATTAAACATACCTTCAAGTTAAATGTTGAAGAGTACTGGTAAGGTCTCAGGATGAATTTTATTCTCATGAAAAGCTGTCAGATTCTTTATAACTGTCTTTTTTGTGTGTTTTAGTCCTTTTGTAGCTGCTGTAAAAAAATACCTTCAATTGGTTAATTTATAAGGAAAGAAAGTTTATTGCTCATAGTGCAAGGGGCTGGGAAGTCCAGGATTGAGGTGTCAGAAGATTTGGTATCTGATGAGGGCTCATGCTTTGCTTTATAGATGACACTATCTTGCTGCATCCTCTCAGAGAGGAAGGTCTGTTTCACAAGGACATTAATCCCATTTATGAGGGCTCCAACCTCATATCCTAGTCACTACCAAAAGGTCCCATTCCTTAACACTATCACATTGGGGATTAGATTCTCACATGAGTTGCATAAATTCTATAGAAAAATTTTTGAGAGGTACATACAGGGGCTGTTGTTGAGACTCACAAAGAAAAGCAACGTCCCGTAATACTTAAGTGTCCGCTCTTATCTCTCAGGTCTTTTAACTCTCTTTATTTCCTTTTCTCTCCCAAGCCTCTATTAATTTCTAACATTTGGGCCTCATTTTTGGTAGCTGGTCTTCTACTGACCTACTTTTTGCTTCAAGTACCTTGTTAATATAAATCCCTGTTACCTTAAAGAACTTTAGGTTCTATTGCAGCTGGTATAATAATTCTTAACTCTACCTCATAATCATGAGTAAATCATGAAAAGTTAATAAATAACACATGAGTTCCCAAATAGTTATATAAAGTAACTTCACTTCTGTGTGTATTTGAACACCTGTTCTTTGGTGTAGAAATAGCCACACACAGCACAACCATTCACAAAAATGCTCATGAATGTCTCCATGAGTTCAGTTTTACAGAACATTTCTGGATCACATGGTGCTGTCACCAGTATCGCCTACACCTTACTTTCCTTGCTGGAAATATCTGAAATAGAGGAAAAATAATGAGCTGTTTTGAGAAATGCACTTAACAGAACTATGGGAATGGAAATATGCAGAGAGCATGGACTTCAGAGTCAAAGAGATCAGGAACTAAATTTTCATTCTGCCATATATTTAGCTACGGTAACATGATAAATTATATAAGGCTTGATAAGCTAAAATTGGTCATAAATGCTCACTGAAGATTTTGCTAAAACTTAAAAAGAAAAAGAGTGTAAAATTTTCAAATACTATGTCTATCATACATTATGTATTGAATAAATATCATTATTATTAGTTTTATTAAAACATTAAGCATGTGAATCAACTCTGTGGAAGCAAGAGACTTTCTCAGGGCCTTCATTCTGCAAAAGCAGTTTGTCTATTTGCAGCATTAGTGCTTTAGTCCTTTCCAGATGGACCTGGAATTCTGAACAGCATCTTGTTTCCTTGCATTATATATCAGTTTCCTACCCTGAGTCCCAGAAGTAGCTGAGAGTTCCTTTTATCTTCTATCTGTAGAGAACTGATCTCTCTTTCACTGTGACTTCAGGGGTAGGAGTGAGGGGATATAGCTCTCATTATCTAGTTGCTAAATAACAAGTCAGAAGTGAAGCTATTTCCCTTCTCATACCTATTACTGACCCTAGTTTTAATCAGAGGCCACTAATTGTCACTTTAAAACACAAGAAAGCTGAAACGCTCTATCCCGAAAAATTCACTTGCTAGTCATCCAGCACAGTGGGTCTTGACACATAGAAAAAAATTAAGTATGGATATTTTAGCATGTGATGTTTACATTCATATGTCAATTCCTTTTACCTTCTGTAAATTGTACTTTGATACCCTTAGATCACATTGCATGAGACTCTATTTATTTCAGCCCTGATCACAGCCTCTATTGCATTTCTTCTGCAAATGAAAATCCAGATACAAGGAAGATTCTTCCTTATGTGTGGATTCATAGCATTGATCTCCTGCTTCTAAAAATGACTGGAGACAGTTCAGACATAAAATAACAATGTAGCATGTTTCAGTCTATATGGAATCCTTTGGTGGCTTTAAAAAATATGTGAGCATGTCTGGCAAATGAGTGGGAGACACCCATCAGAGTGCCATTTTCATGATGATCAAGATACTTTTTGGCACCCAGTAGATTATAGAGAACAGGGTACCCACATGGTATTATACTTTGAGAATATTAGCCTTTTCAATGGTAGCATCTGCTGTGGTACCCAACAGAGTAGGTGGTACCCAGTAAAAGCTGGTGATACCCAGAAGGGTATAATAGTTTCTGCTAGAAGTAGCACTGGTGCCCAGTGTGGTGGTGGTACCCAACACAGTGGGAACAACCTTTGGAGGAGACAGCTGGTTTTTTGGCACTGGAGGCAGTTTGGAAGAGTTAAGCAAATGCATTCCAAGTGCACAGCTTATTAGAATTTGCTAGAAGAAGAGAACTTGATGTAGACATTGCTTTAATGATGTCTCTTGAATATCATTAATCTGAAAGCCATTTTTGACAGGAGCTCTCTGGAGAATGACTGAAGGGCACTTATTTTGAGTTTTATCATTAATTATAGAGAAGCAAGTGTGCTCTCAACAGTGAGGCAGAAGTGTTGTTATTCTGTCAGAGAAATTAAGGAGCCAAATGTTTTCACCTGAACACAGCACAAATCTCTTCTCATAGGAGATGACTCACTGCATACCCACAGGCAACCAAAAAATTCTTCAGAAATGAGATGCAAATCTGTGAGAAGTACAAACAAATGGAACTGGGAAGCTATCTTCTGCTACTAGTCATGAAATCACTTGTTAATTAGGATGCCTACAAATAGATATTTTATTCTTTTCACATTTTAGGAAGGTGATGATAAAGAAGTTCACAGATTCATTTAATTAAGCTAACAAACTCTCTGCATTACCTGAAAGAAAATTAGATAGGTATAACAATTAGCAGGAAATGTGGCATTACTTCCATTCTGGAAACTCACTGATTTAATGTATAGTTAATGACAATGAGGAAACATATTGCTACTGTGATAAGTTCAAGGTGTTTGTTAAGTGCAAGTTATTAGATAGCCTTCACCATTTAGTCAATTTAAGTATCTCTGTTGTTTTCCTCTTGAGTCAGTTAGGAGACTACTGAAATCAAAATTGAAATGCAATAATAATAATAGCTTAATGGGAACCCAGTGTCTCAAGCAACCTTTGACCAAGAGGGGCAATTTCAATTCCATTGCTTTAAAAAAAAAATAAAGTCTGTTTCTGAAAACACTGTTGAATTACCTCACACTTGCTTAAATACTTGGTAAATGTTGAAACTAAACAATGTTGGATTTTAGAGACTAGGAGTTGGTAGCCAACTAATGAGGTAGGGAGAATAAGCTAAATATTTTTTTCCTCGTGAAACATATTTGTATACAACAAGGTTGTGCCCTTTGTGACTAAGAAAGAAGACAGATTCATGTTGGAATGGGAAAGATGGGAAGGAACTATGAAGAAACACAATTATGTGATCACTTCTATCCTAACCCAGGCATTTTATATTCACCTAAACTTAATGTCACAAAAGATTGATCAAGGAGGAATTCCTATAAAATATTTTACTGCATACATGTTTGTGAACATTCTTTTGGGTTTGCACAGTATTCAAAGTATTGACATAGAAAGGAATATATTTTTGGTAGGATTCTTAAATCATAATGCAATTGATGAGAATGACAGGGGTACTGAGAGCTGGTCCTTTTGTCTCATAGAAAGACGAGCAAATTAGAGAAAGCAGATGTGCTCAAGGTGCACAGGCATTAAGTCCCACAGCCAGGAGGAGAGTCTAGCTTTCTGAATCTTTCCCAGACAGTAGTGCAGTGTAGAAAGAAAGAAAGAAAGAAAGCTGTGCAGAAATACCACAGCCATCAGGGCAACATGCCTTTTTTTCTCCCATCAAGCAGAGCATATTTGATCTTTCTTGTTCTACACAGTTTTGTGTGGTAATTTGATTTTGCCCATGTGTACACAGATCCTCCTTGCCACACAATACTAGTTTAATTCTCTGTCTATTGGAGAAGTGCTTTTGGCTTTTTTCTTTTAATGTCTTCCTTTCCTCCCAAATCCAATGAAGTCTATCCCATATCCACCATTTATTTCAATTCAAACTCCATTAAAGCATTAAATGATAAAAGTCAAATAATTTTATCATGAGTACCAGATCAAATCAGTCAGTGTTGCTGTTCCAATATAAGTTCAGAATGATTCCCAGAGGCAGAAGATCTAATAAGAAAGTCTGAAGCTCACATTATTTTGTGCAGCCTACGATGATGATGGGGAAAGGAGTGAGGGAGTGGTCAGAAAGTACATTGGAAGCTTTTGAATGTCTCTGTTGTTGTTTAAAGGAGACCAAATACAACAGAGTTAAAATTCAGAGTTGGACCTGTGTGGGCTATTAGATGTAAAGTTGTCTGAATGCATTGTAGTGTGTGTTGTTTGAGTATAAATATCTCTCATGTATTTGAAATGCGTTGTGTATGGAAGGCAGGTAAAGGAAACTGTCAAAGACTGTGCTCATCTTGGAAATGGCTTTGTTTGCTGTACTCTAGAGTTAATGTACTGCCAAAGCCATTAATCACTTGGGTTAAATGCATGGCAGATTTGAAGCTCTTTAGGGGGACTATTAACCCAGAAGCAATGTACAGAAAGGATCTCAGGAAACAAGAGAGGAGGTATAAACAGTAACTAGTGGGTGCTTCAGAAGCTATGTGAGAAGCAACAAGAGCTTAAACTAGGGCTTTGACTGCAAAACTGTAAGCAAGAGGGGTGATACAAATGACACCATGAAAGTAGAGTCTATAGTACTTAGTGTCTAATAAGAGGGCAAAATAATGAGAAAGATATGGCAAAGTAGCACTAATAGTTCATGCCTGGAATATTATGGTGTTATCAACTTTAGCAGGAGGGATTACAGATAGGGATCAAAGATAAAATGTGATGAGTTTCATTTGTTAAAACTACTCCTTCCCAATTAAGAATTAATATTTCAGAATTATAGAATATTTAGGTGCAAAGTGACTTAAAGAGGCAAATATTCCCATAAAATCATACTTGCAAGTACTTCTATTTTTCATATCTATTATATTTAGCAACTGCATATCTATGGATGTATTTTCATTTGCAGACAATTGGCAAAATATTCTAAGCTCTTTTTTTTCTGTAAAATGTTTGCCCAAATAGAGAATAGACCATTTCCTAATCTTTAATCTAAAATAGGTTTTTATCTATGGAACTAGAGCTACATGACTCAGATCTTATAGATAGTACCCCATTGCAAATTATCTCAAACTCTCATTAAGAAATTAACATTTTTACATTATTGAGAGCTGTCATGTTGCTAATGACTCATTAGCACTATGCCATTTGTAATGAGAGCACAAACTAGATATTTCTAAAAGCAACCAATATTAGTTTTGTCAACCACAAAGGACAACAAGGGGGGAATCAAGAATGAATCTTGAAGAATGAGAAGCAATTTTTCAAGAAGAATGTTAGTTAAAACAGAACAGAAGGTTGGGGGTATGGCTCGAGTGGTAGAGCACCTGCCTAGTAAGGGCAGGCCCTGAGTTCAAACTAAAATAAATAATTAAATTAAATTAAAATATTTTATTAAATTAAAAACACACAGGCATAAAAGCTCACCAAACTTGTTTTCTTAACATTGAAAGGACACATCGTGAATAATACTCTTTTGAATTGAGTGGTTAAGTTTATAGTCACAAACTGTCCAAAATCTCAAAGCTTTGCTTTCAAATTTTTCATATATTACATGTAATACTGAAAGCAAGTTTACCTGGGCCATTCTTTAGCACCAGTAGAAAGTATACATACTTTATATGTTAGATGTTTTATGTGCTATGTGTCTAATGACTGCAGTGCCATGTGGATTTTATTCCTTTCTCCCAACTTTCAATTTAAAATGTTAAAATCTCAGGATCATACTCAAAAGTGAAAGAATGAGAATCTTGTTGATAGTTTAATCCAGTATGTGCATGTTTAACAAAAGTTAAAACTAAATTCATCCACAGAATTGGAGAAAATCTTTGCCAACTACTCACCTTATAAGGGACTAATATCCAGAATCTACAGGGAACTAAAAAAATTCAACCCCAAAAGAATCAATACCCTAGTAAAGAAATGGGCACATAAATTAAACAGGGAATTCTAAAAGGAAGAGGTGCAAATGGCCAGTAAACACATGAAGAAGTGTTCAACTCCCTGGTTATAGATACAAATTAAAATAATACTTAGATGTCATCTCACCCCAGTTAAAACAACAAATGTTGGCAAAGATGTGGCAAAATAGGAACCCTTATACACCGCTGGTGGGAATGCAAGTTAGTACAACCACTATGGAAAGCAGTATGGAGATTCCTCAAAAAACTAGAGATAGAACTGCCATATGATCCAGTGATACAACTCCTGGGGATCTACCCAAAGGAATGTAAGACAGAATACAGTGGAGACACCTGTACACTGATGCTCATCGCAGCACTATCCACAGTAACCAAGCTTTGGAAACAACCCAGGTGTCCTAAAACTGATGAATGGATCAAGAAATTATAGTATATATACATAACGGAGTATTACTCAGCCATAAGGAATAATGACATGTGGTTTAAAGATAAATAGATACAATTAGAAGACATTATGTTAAGTGAAGTAAGCCAGGATCCAAAACACAAAAGTCACATGTTTTCTGTCATATGTGGAAGACAGATCCCAAGATAAACATATACACAAAACAAGCATGATCATATACAAACTCAGACGTAGAACATGTTTGTAACATGGAAGTACTCTATGGAACTCAGGGAAAGAGGGAAAGGAAAAGAAAATGATAAAGCATCAGTAATATGGCATAACATAAGATGTGAAGGTAGAGGATATAAGGATGTGTGCTGAAAGCTGTTGAAATATGGGAATGGGGAGGAAAAGGAGTAAGGGAGAGTAATGGAAGGGGTTGAATGGACCAAAGTAAAGTACACCTACAGTGAGCATACAAGTTGAACATCAACTTACATATTAATAATGAAAACCAGGACTGTAAAACAGATACAGTGGGACGAGGTACTAGTGGGAGGAGGGAAGGTGAAGGAAGGAGATTAAGGTGACAGTATATGGTAGGTGGGCTTCATATACCTATATGAAACAGAACTAAGAAATCTCCTGCAGTTGCTTTAAGTGAGGTAGGGAGAGGGTTGAGGGGGAGAGATGAGGAGGCAATGTAAATAATGTACAATGTAAGTCTCAGAATTGTCACTATGAATCCCCCCCGTATAATGAATATATCCTAACAAAAAATTCATTAGAAATACTAAATATGCTTATACTCTCACCATACTATGTTAAGTACTTTACACATGTCACCCCATGTTCACATTCTTGTGGTGTTGGTATTTTATTTTTCATATTTCTACAGATAACTGAGATTTAGAATATAATTTCCCAAGGTCATACAACTAGGACATACTAATCAAAATTTTAAATTAAGGTCATAATTAAAGTACTATTTGTCCCCAATATTGACACATTTGCTCAGATTTAAATAAAGCTACACAAATTATCAGACTAGTCATATAAACGAAATACAATAATATCAGCATAGATTTAACTGTGAATGTCCCTTGACAAAAGATAGCTGTGACTGAGAAATCAAATCAAAAGTACTTTTGAGCCTTTGTAGGATCTGTAGCTCACTAAAACCCCTGCCTTCCACCTTAACATTCCATAAGTTTGAAGGCAGGTCCAAATTTATTATTATATTTTAATATTATATTTATTAAATATAATGTTATTGTCATTCTTTTGGAATTTCCCTAAACAGTCTAATTTTTTTTCTCTCCATGGATAGGTTGACAATTTATTTCCCTGTTCACACAAGTAAAGAAAGAAAATTGGCTGAAATGCCCAGCCAGGGTACCACATCTCTGCAGGAGATAAGCTGACATATATTGTGCACTTGCAAGAAAGATGGCAATGTATATAAAAATAAGTTTGTTAAATGAAAAAAAACATTTGGATATTTGACAACAGGCAAAGGACAGTGACATACATTTTTTTCAAATTTCTCCATACTTTTTATTAGACGAGTAAGAATAAAACACACACAAGGGAACTGAATTCTTTTTTTTAAATTTTATTATTCATATGTGCATACAAGGCTTGGGTCATTTCTCCCCCCTGCCCCCACCCCCTCCCTTACCACCCACTCTGCCCCCTCCGTCTCCACCCCATCCCCTCAATACCCAGCAGAAACTATTTTGCCCTTATCTCTAATTTTGTTGTAGAGAGAGTATAAGCCATAATAGGAAGGAACAAGGGTTTTTGCTGGTTGAGATAAGGATAGCTATACAGGGAGTCAACTTACATTAATTTCCTGTGCGTGTGTGAATTCTTAAAAATGTTATTTAGCTGCACCATTGGAATAAGATACAAAATATAAACAGAGAAGGTAACTGCTGTAATCACAAGATTCTTTTAAGCTATTTTAACTAATAATTTATTGTTTAATCAATATATTTGAAACCCCTTTGCTATACCATATACTTATGGTATATATCAGTTACAATCACAGTATCACTGTCTGTTCCCACCCAGACCAAATGACCTTCCCAGTGAGCCACACATATCAATATGTACTATGCATTGGGCCTTTATCAGCAACTGTGGATCCATTCTGTTGTGTAGACATACCGTGTTTCAGTTATTGTAGTACCAGTTTTCACAGATGTAATTATGTAGTATAACTACCTACATGTCATAGCTACCAAAGTGGTTTTTTACTTTTGTTTGTACCATGAAGAAGATACTCCCACTCTTTCAAAATCTCTTCTTCTTTGTTCTCAGAGTATTAGAAAACAACAATTAGGTTTCTCTTCTCCAATGAGACCCTGTCATAATTTTGGCTTAGGGTAGTTTTTCATAAATTAACCACCTTAGCCCAACCCCTGACCTTTAAAGACATCAGATTGCTTGGTGAAAGGATTACCTAGTAATCTTTTCAGGGAATGGTGAGTGTGCTCTTCCAGTGGTGAGAATGCCTCTAAGTTCCCACTACATCAATTATTTGATTGGCCAACTCATTTAGAGTGCTTCATTTCCCCCCAAACTCATTTTCATCCAGTGTTCTATAAGAGATGCCCATCCAGTATCTCTTTTTGGGTTAGTTGCTCTTTTTTTTTATGGATAATTTTGTTAGACATGCTATGTTCTGGATGTTTGTCCCCTTCAACTTATATTGGAAATATACTCCCCAAACTCATGTTAATAATATTTGAAGGTGGCACACTTGGGAGGTAATTGAGACCAGAGACAGCCACAAGGATGACTCCCTGTGCTGACATTAGTGGCTTTATAAGAAAAAGAGACCTGAGGAAGCACACTTGCCTGTTCTCACCATGTGATAGATGCCCCTTGCCATGTAATCTTGAAGAAAGAAGGTTCTCACCAGATGAAGGTACTATGTTTTTGAACTTCCTATACTCAGAACAGTAAGCTAAATATATTTCTATTATTTATAAATTATCCAGTCTGTGGTGTTATACCTACAGAAAATGGGCTTATACAGAGATTTCTTAGTTCTGATGAGAAGTCTACTGCAATTACTTACCTTACAGGTAAGGTGTCCACCTCCTTTTTTATTGTGCTGGGTGGGAGGTACATTGTAGCATTTGAAAAAGTTGTTATAATGTATCAAATATTTAGAACTGATAGAAAAAACCACAACTGTTACCACTCCCTGCAAGTAGCCCATTAGGGAGCACTGAGAGTTGGTGGCTAAATAGTCTTGGTGGCTCACCCATAAGTCTGAGTCATATTCTACCTCATTTTCCAAAGTTTCCAAAGTTTCCCAGGGTCTGAGCCCTTTTTGTTACAATATAACCTGTGGGAGAATGCACCTTTAATTTTCTCCTTTCTCTATTCTACTCCACCTCCCCCAGCTGGCATTACTTCACCAGTAAACTAAGTACACCCAAAGCCTTATCACAGACTTTACTTCTGGGGAAATCCAACCTGAAACTTAGAGATATTATCAAAAACAGTCTCAAAATCCTTCTCCTATCAAAACCTGTGAACTGGCTATAACATCTTTCCATAGAAAACAGACTTTTGCTGAGATCACCAGTGTGCCAGGAAAACTGTGTTAGAGGCTAGAAACACAGGTGAATGAGATGAACTGGTTTTTAAGGAGTCTGTAGACGATGAAGTAGACAAGTTAAGAGCAGATGATGACGTGATGTGACAAGTTCTCTGGCAGAGAGAAGGGCCCCATTAAGTTGGAAGAACAAGGAAGATTTCCCAGAGGAAAAGAACTATCATTTAAATGGAATCGTAGGAAAGGAAACTGAATTAGTTTCAAAAGAGTAGAGAAAGGGAGTTGAGAGGAGAGGATGCTGCAAGTGACAGAATCAGCCTATGGAAAGGCCTGAAATTTGGAAAGGCCCATGGCAGGTCTGGGCTAAGGAAACCACTTAGTATGAATAACACTTAGAGTGATGTCGATAGCAACTAGAGTACAATGGCATTTCTCATATTTTGAGAAATATTCTGTGGTGTCCCTGTGAGTGTCCTACAGTGTCCCAGGGTGCTCTGGGACCAGCAGAAGCACCATGGTGCATTATGTCTGTACATCTCCACACAACTACCACCTAAAGGTATTTTGAAATTTCATACAATTCCTTTAGTGATACTATATCTTTGTGGAAATAGGCTCTTGACTATTAGTGTGATAAAAGCAAGTGCCATGAGAAAATCGAGGTAGAATAGGAAATGAGGAGGGGACACACCTCCTCCACAGTGTTGGGTGGGACACAGCCATGAGAGGCAGTCATGGGAAGGGGGAGAGTCAGATTCAGGTCTGCTGAAACATCTGGGTAGCAGGGAGCTCTGGCCATGAAGGATGTAGGGGCTGATGGCTCTACCCTCTGTGGCAAGGTGTGAACCCTGCTGTATGCATATCACTGCAAAGACTGATACAAGTTTGAGCACTTCAGAGCTGCCTCCTTACAGAATGTGATTGCTGCTAAGCAGGACCAAGAGCTCTGAGTCCAGGACCAGGAGACTGCTCTATTTCCCCTGCTTCCCTGATCCCACAGAGTGATTTACTTCTGGACAGAAACAGAAAGCTCTGAGATTGGCAGGCAGATTGATGCCAGCTCTCTTCATTCAGGGCACATCTCAAACTTCTGTTTGCTTCCCCACCACTCTCCTAGGTACTCAGGGGAAACCCCTAAGCTACAGCATTTGCCACACCTGGGTGCACAAATCAGGAATCTGGAGTGGGAGGAATAGGCCAGAGGGGACAAAGTTTTCTGGGGCCAGCAGTGGCTCCAGATACACAAAGAAAGGAAGCTTCTAAAGAAAATACAGCCCAGACACTGACAACTAACCCTTGACTAGCCCAGCTCTCTACACAGCACCAACATGGCACAGTTGATTGTTATAGGAGTTTGCTTTATTCTTTTTGAAATGCACTGGAGATGGAGCCTTCAAGAGAAGACTGATCACTAAGCAGTCTACTGAATAAAACTGGAAGGGATATTCATCCAAACATATGTACAAATCCCAACCTAGAAGCACAAAATATTTGGAAAAAGCAATGCAATATAATTGCTCTAAAAACTCACCCCCTCTCATGACTAACTGGAAAGATCAGAAATAGTTGAAATGCCAGATAAAGAATTCTGAAGTCTGCTTTGAAAAGTGATCCATGTCCTCAAAGAGGATTCAAACACCTGAATGAAAGAAGTCAACTCAAGATATGGAAGAGAAAGTCAGCAACATGGATGATAAATTCAGCAAGAATATCAAAATTCTGAAAAGTAAAACCATAATTGTTGAAATGAAAAGCTCAATAAATCAAATAAAAAGCAGTGTGGAGACTAATACCAATAGACTAGACCAAGCAGAAGAACTACCAGGGACTGGAGACAAAATTGAGGAAATGCTATATTTAGAGAGCAAAGTCAGTTTTAAGAGGGAAGTTTATAGCTATATTTTCCCATATTAAAAAACTAAAGAGATCTCAAATAACCTGATGATGCACATTAAACTCTTAGAAAAATAAGAACAAGCAAAATCCAAAACAGTAGGCAGAAACAAATAGAAAAGATCAAGGCAGAAATTAATGAAATGGATACAAAAAGCACAATACAAAGAATTGATCAAATGAAGAGTTGATTTTTTAAAAATATAAAGAAGAGTGACAAACCTTCAGCCAAACTAACCAAAAGAAAGAGAGAGATGACACAAGAGAGGAATGAAACAGGATTTCACAACGGAAACTAAGAAGATTATCAGGAAACATTTTGAAACTTTATATTCCAATAAACTGAAAAATCTCAAAGAAATGAATAAATTTCAAGATACATATAACCTACCAAAATTGAACGAAGAAGATATAAACAGCCTAAGCAGACCTAAAATGAGCAATGTGATTTAAGCAGTAATAAAGTCTCCCAAGTAAAAAAAAGCCCAGGAACAGATGGATTCACTGCTGAATTCTACCAGACCTTTAAAGTAGACCTAACACAAAAGCTCCTCAAACTATTCCATAAAAAAGAATGTTACTAAACTCATTCTGTGAAGCCAGTATTACCTGACTTAAAAATTGCATAAGAGCACAACAACAAAATAAGAAAACTAAAAACCAAATTCCTTTATGTACATAGATAAGAAAATTCCCAATTAAATTCTTGAAAACCAAATTCAACAACATATTACAAAAATCATATACCATTATCAAATTGGTTTCCTTCCAGGAATGCAAGAATGGCTCAATATACATAAACAAATCAATAAATGTAAAGCAGTACATATACAGAAAAAATAACAAAAATCATTTGATCTTTTCAATAGATGCAAAAATTCAACATCTCTTCATGAAAAAGGCCTTTAAGAAATTAGAAATGTGCGTCAACTAATAAAGGTTATATATGGCAAACATATAGTCAACATTTTACTAAATGGACAAAAACTGAAAACATTTCCTCTGAATTCAGGAACTAGACAGGGGTATCCACTGTCTCCATTTTTATTCAATCCAGTACTTTAATTTTTAGCCAGAGCAATAAGGTGAGAGAAGGACATTAAAAGGATACGGTAAGACAAGAATAATTCAAATTATCCTGATTTGCACATGATGGTATGATGTTATACTTGAAAAGCCCAGAGACTCCACCAGAAAGTAGCAGGATACAAATACAGCACACAAAAATCAGAGCTTTTCTATACACTAATAACAAACAGGCTGAGAAAGAAATCAGAAGACAGTCTCATTCATAACAGCTTCAAAAAATAAAGTACCTAGGAATAAACTTAATAAAAGAGGTGAACAACCTCTACAATGAAAACTATAAAACTTGGAAAAGACCAATTAAAGAAAACATTAGAAAATGGAAACTCTTCCATGTTCACCAATAGGCAGAATTAATATTGTGGAAAATGCCTATATGACCAAAAGCAATCTACAGATTCAAAACAACTTCATCAAATCTCAATGATATTCTTCATAGAAGTAGAAAAAAACTAAGAGTTCACATGGGAGCACAAAAGACCCCAAATAGCCAAAGCAGTCCTGATACTGAAGGTATCACAATATCTGACTTCAAATTATGCTATAGAGCCAGAGTAACAAAAACAACATCTAAATGACACAAAATTGGCCAAATAATCCAATCAAACAGAACAGACAAACCAGAAATAAGCCCATGGCACAACAGTCTTGTGATTCTTGACAAAGGCACCAAAAAGGTATACTGGAGAAAAGATAATCTCTCAGCAAAAGCCTGGATATCCATGTACAAAAGTCTGAAACTTGATCCCTATCTCTTACTCTGTTCAAAAAAATCTATCCAAAATGGATGAAAAACCTCAATGCAAACCTGAAACCATGAAACTTCTAGAGGAAATCATAAGGAAACACTTCAAGACATAGGTATAAGTAAGAAATTTCTGAATAGGATGGCAGTTGTTCAGGAAATAGTAGCAAAAATTGACAGATTGGATGGTATCAGATTAAAAAGCTCTGCACAGCAAGGAAACAATTATCAGAGTGAAGAAAAAGCCTATAAAATAGGAAGAAATAATTGCCTTGTCAGTCATTCTTCTGATAAGGGCTTTATATTCAGAATATATTTTTAAAATTCAAAATATTAAACACCAAAAGAACAAACAATGCACTTTATAAATGGGAAAATGAATTGAGTAGCCTTCAAAAGAAGAAGTAAAAGTAGCCAATAAACACATGAAGAAATATTCAACATTTTTGACCATAAAGGCAATGCAAATGTAAATAACACTGTAATCTCAGCTACAAAGAAGGTACAGGTAAACGGATTATGGTCCAAGGCTAGTCAGGACAAAAATGAGAAATCCTATTTTAAAAACAACTTAAAAGCTAAAAGGACAGGAGCCATGGATAAAGTGGTAGAGTGGAAGCCCTTAGTTTAATGCCTAATATTGCAAATAAATTAATTAATAAATAAAATGGATAGAAAAAAATACATTGGTTCCATGTCAACCTATCAAGAAAATCAACTACAGCTGGGCACCAGTGACTTCTGCCCATAATCCTATTTACTTGGGAGACTGAGATTGGGAGGATTAAGGTTTGAGGCCAGCCTGGGCAAATAGTTTTCAAGACCCCATCACCAAAAATAACGGAAACAAAATGAACTGGAGGTGTGGCTCAAATGGTGGAGCCTCTGCTTGGTGAGAAGCCCTAAAGTCAAAATCCCAGTTTCACTAAACCTAACCAAACAAAAAGCCATATAACCAAAGCTAGCGTGGATGTGAGGAAACCCCATACACTGTTGGGGCTGTGAGTGAATTAGTGCAGCCTCTATGGAAATCAGTATGCAAGCTCCTCAAAAACCTGAAAATAGAGCTGTTATATGATCCTGCTATCCCTCCCTTGGGCACGTATCTGAAGGAATACAAGTACCCAGTAGTGACACCTGCACACCCATGTCCGTTCCCTATAAACCAACAGTTATCTCCAACTAAAGCAGATTGAGTCCATGTTATACAAGACTTCATTGTAAAGAGTCCTCTTTGTAAATTCACTTACATCAGAAGCTGCATGCTATCTGCTTTCTTTCTTTTTTAATTTAATAGCCATTAATAATTATTTTTGAACTCTATTAATTTAATATGGGATGCAAAATGGTTATATTTCTTCTTGATTTTTTGGTAGAAACTTCTCCTCATCAAACTATTTGGTTACCTTGAAATATAACTTATATGAGAATATTTCTTTCATTTTATTTGCCAGTGTTTAAGATAATGAGCTACTGGTGATCAGTTTTTTTTCTTTTTTGAATAGAATCATGAGTTCATAGATCTAAGTATATTTAACGTTTGTTTGCTTATTTATTTGTTTATTTATTTACTTTCTTAATAGTGTTGGGGATTTAATCCAGGGCTTTGGGCATGTTAGGCCATCACTTAAGCTACACGTCTTGTCCTTTGGGGTTTTTTATTCTGCTTTTGAGATAGGATCTCACCCCTACCTTTGCGCAGGCTGCTCTCAAACTCATGACCATCCTGCTCCTGCCTCCCAAGTAGCTGGGATTACAGGTGTGCACCACCACGCCCAGCTTAAGGTGTTCTATTTCATTAAAGTTATATTTTTTTGATGCCAACATAGCCCCAAGTTTGGACAGTGAAACCCTTGTTAAGTTGGCTCCTGAGTCCTTTTGGTGTAAATCTAATAGTCGCTGATAGCTTCCTTACCTTTATCATGATAATTGAGTCCAAACTTGCCTTTACCTTTCTTAACTCAGAGCTAGTATCATCTATCTTTCAAAGTATCCTTGATTCCTTTTTTTGCAGAAATGATATTTACAGACAAAAATCTAGGTCCTCACTGTCAATTCTTTGCCTCAGACATTTTTATGGATACAATTAGAACATGTGTATTATTTAAATACAAATACATCCAGTTGAAATTAAAAACTACAAGAGTTATACTTAATCTTAACTCTGTTTTACCCAGACCCCAAATCTTAGTTTTTAATAGCACCAAAATAATTACTCAATTGCCTTATTAACTTATATATGTGACAGGGATTATAACCTTAACACTACTTCCAACAATAAGACCAAAAAAACTGTTTAAGACTTTTTTCCCCCAGTTCTCTTTGTGCTTAGATATATACTTTCAAAATGCTGTGTTTTAGTCATTTGGAATAGTGCTTACCTTACTTTCACCACCTGAATACACAGATTTATGCTATTACAGTTTGGTTTTCATGTTCAGAGTTTACTGTTTAAGTTTTGATTTTGCTTTATAATTATATAAAATGCTTAGTGGTTCTGAAATCAAATGCACAAAACAACTGATATTAGTAGAAGTTTTGCTTCGATTTTTGTCTCCCCCATATTGTTCTTCTCTAGTTAACTCTTTTAAATCATAATTATTTTATAATTTCATGTAAATACCTAAGTATATCTGAGCATAGTTAAATAGTAGCATCCTATACACATTTTTCTTTGTTTTTGTTTTTCCTTAACATACTGTAGAGATTGCTCCATGTCAGGATCTAGGTGTAGCAATCATTTCTATGGTAGATACATAGGTCTCCATGATGTTAATTGACCATAGTTTATTCAATTTCTCCCTTATTTTTATGGGTTGCATTGTATCCACATACATAAAAGATGTATTCAAGTCTTTATTCCTGGCTCTTATGAATGGGACCTTATTAGGAAATAGGGTCTTTGTAGAAGAAATCAAGTTATGGTGAGATCATAGTCATACATGAGGTGAGCCCTAAATCAGTATTTCTGGCAATGTTGTACAAAGAGAAGAGACACACACAGGAAGAAGGTGACCTTGTGAGTGTGGGACAGAGACTGGAGTAATGCAGCGACATGCCAGGGATCACCAGAGCTGGGAGAAGCAAGGAAATTTCCTAAGTTTTCAGAGAGAACACTGACTGCACTTGACCCTTGATTTCAAGCTTCCAGTCTTTACAACTATGACACAATAAATTGTTGTTGTCTTAGTCTACCTAGTTTGCAGCAATTTGTTGTGACAGCTCTAGGAAAATAATATATGTACTGATGGCCATTTTGGAGTTCCTAGTCTTTAGTTGCTTCAAATGAGGCAGAGGACAAGCCTTATGAATGCATCATTTTGTACCTTTCTCCAGAGTATTTTGGAATGAATTCCTAGACAGGAGCTTGCTGGCAAAAGGCTAAATTCATATGTATTTTTTAAGAGCAGTCTTACATTCCTTCCCATATGGGTTATTCTGTTTTGTCACCAATGATTTTCGAAAGTGCCTGCTTGCTTACATGTAAAACTTTGACAATCTGATAGGTGAGAAATGGTGTCTTAAAGTAGCTTTAATTTTAATTGTGTCTTACCAGTAAGATTGACCATATTTTCATATAGCCAATAGCCTTTTGTATTTCTTTTGTTGTGGTGGACTATTTGTTCATATACTTAGCACATTTTTCTTTGGGCTTAAATGCACTCCTCTTTCTACCTAGAAATTATTTTATATTAGAGTTATTAATCATTTGAGATATGTCGCAGTTTTCCCAATTTGTCTTTTTATATGCTTATGTTGGCTTATTTAGCTGTTTATCACCATCCTTAAAATATTTTTAAGCTATTATTTTCTTGAACAGTTTTGATGTATAACTAACTAGTCCTTGGAGAAAATAGAGGTAGCTATTAGAAAAAAACTAATGCAGAGGACTTTTTGACAGTGTTATAGACTTTTTCATAATTTTATTGGTTTCATACTTAAAATTGATTTTGCGGAAGTCTGACAGTCTAAATCCTCTGGCTCATAGCACTCAGGTTAGATAAGTAAAAGCATCCTTGTTTCAGTTAAAAGTTTCTCCTCAGCTTTTGGTGTGTGGATACAAAATAACAGAGTAACTATTAGTAAGGAATGAATCAGCAATTAGACATTAGCAAGGACATTCGATGGATAAATTACACTCAATTGACATTTAAATACACCACAGTTATACTTTGACAATTCAACCTTTATTGAACACTAAAAATGTATTGAGCCTGAGACATATAAGTGCATGCTCTTCCAAATGAGTAAGTCATTAAAAATTGATCTATTTTATCCAGATTGTCTAAGTAATTGTCTTCAAGTAATTATCAACCTTAAAAATAGATGCTTCAGTTCCTCTTTTGGTAAGATGAAGTGGTTGGAATAAAATATTTCTAAAGCTCATTCCACCTCTGAAATGTACTAATCTGCTTCTGTGATAAGGGTCTCACAACCCTTAAATCCATCTGACTTCATTCCCTCTGCATAGAAGTCAATTTCCACACCTTTTGGTTGACAGGCACACAAAGTGAATCACACCATCACTCCCTGCACTGCAGGAGTGAATGGCCCTTCTGCGTGTACATTACAGAGAGGAGCTGCCAGAATGCAATGACAGTTACAGCAGAGGCTAGCTTATTTGAGCAGCCTTGGCATAGGTGTATATATCTCAAAGAAATGCTCCTTCTGTATGAGCACTGGATTGTTTCCTTATTCCCTCCAGGAGGCAAAGAAGAGTGGGAGAGGAGGTTCACCAGATTCTTTCTGAGTTGACATTATTGCTGTGACCAGTAGCAAAATATGTACTTGCCGGTGACCAATTTGGAGGTAAAACTCACATCATGAGCCCTTATACCCTATTCTTTTTTTATATAAGTTGTATTTAAAAACCATACATTTTCTATTTGTGTGTTTACTCTTTATCTTTGGGATTAGATTGCAAGCTCCCTGAAAACAGAGATCAGATTCTATTTTGCTTTATTTCAAATGAATGAAAATGTAATGAAGTTTTACTTTAAGTATATTTTTATTATATTTTCAACTTGGCTTTATTAATTGTTTAATAATTTTAGTATGCTTACTATTCATCCAATTGCTGACTCTTACTACTTATGGATTCCCTATTGGTAAATTCATCTATTTGCTACAGTTTATTTCATGACCTCAAAATCAATATTCAGGGCGCTTTAGTGGCCATACCTGGACATGTACATGTAAACAATGAGGAGAATACTGCCTGGTGTGCACATTCCTGACTGAGATTCCCAGCTGATGAGGAAAATACTGTCTGGTGTGCACATTACTGGCTGAGATTCCCAGCTGAGGCTGAACAAGTGCTTTCTTGTTTCAGATCTCATCCTGAAGACACATGTACCCTTGAAGATTTATTTAGTACCTCTTTTTTCACATTCTTGTGCTTTCTGTTGATAGCTTTGCTGTTGATAGTGGCCCCCAGGATAGTGCGAAAGTGCTATCCACTTGTTTCTAAGTGCAAGAAGCCTGTAGCACACCTTATGAAGAAAATAACTTTGTTACATAAGCTTCCTTCAGGCATGAGTTATGTACTGTTGGCCACGAGTTCAATGTTAATGAATCAACAATATATATTAAGTACAGTGCTTTTAAGTAGGAACAATATAAAACAAAACTACATACTAGTTGTTTGATAAAATGTTGTGACTAGAGTCTTGCAGGAATCTAATCCTGTATTTCCCAAATGGAACAATGGTTCATTATTTGCTAATTTAGCATTTGTGGAGACTATAGGATATAACTGCTTAGAATGATGAGGCTGACCTGTATTTAATTTTACTTCCGTTTTATTAAACTAAAGAATATCTCTACTTGGTATATAGTTAGTTCGTCAATAAGAAATGTTTGTGTTGAATGAATGATGATTGTGATCAAGATCAAGATCATGATAAAATGACTTTTTCAAGGTGACTATGGGCAGTAGTCACTAATTAGTAGGATGAATTGTGCCAAGAAGAAAGAGTACATGTCACAATTTATGTCTACCATTTCCTGGCTGATGATATGCCTTACCTATGTCCTGTAATATTCATGCTTCTATTTTGCAACCTTAAAAATGGTTCTAAGAAATGTACTTTGCAACATCACTATGGGGTTCTAGCTACAAGCTTTTCGTAAACGAGTGTGGAAGCACTTATCAAGCTTGTTATCATTATTTACAATGACAGTATGTCCTAAGGCAGGAACCTATGAACCAGTTTCAGCTAGTGGAGTTCTCTTGCCTCTCAGTGTCTGTGTCAGAATTCTTTTTTAAAAATGAAGGCATGGTACTGTTCAATGCCACCATGGGGGAAATAGTTCACAAAACCTAGTCTCAAAAACACTTAATACACTATTTGATGTATTGCAGGAACCTCTGTAAATGCCACAATGTACCCCTACCCAGTACAATCATTAAAAACAAAAGAAAACAAACTATATTTTCACACACACCAAAAAAAATTACCCAACGCAAAACAGGGGAGTGACTCAAGTGTTAGAGCGTCAGCTTACCAAGCATGAGGCCCTGACTTCAAACTCGAGCAATGCCAAAGGAAAAGAAAAATGAAGATATGGATAATTTGTAAGCTCTCCTCTGGCTATAACCTTCTAAGGACCATGTTACAAAAGCTTTGATCTCTGAACACTGGATAATTCATGGATTCATTTATATAGTGGGGACAAGGACAAACCATGATCGTGGTCCAGGTCCTTGCAATGATTTTTTTTTTTTTTTCACTTAGGTTCTTGTAAACTGATTGTCTCCAGGGAAGCCCTCTGTAAAATCTCTTCAACCACGACATTATCTGTTCCGGAAGCTAAAGGTAAGTAGTGCTGAAACTGAGTCTTTCCTAAAGTGTGCAATGATAATCCTGAGAACTGGAGGTATCAGATCGCTGAGACTGGTGCCTACGAGCACCAGTCAAAATGACAAAATTCAAAAATTCAATATTCAAAAATAAAATATAGGATGACCACTAAACTGATGTATTTATTTTGTGTAAATAAAGTCTTATAGATATAGGCTAAAATCTCTGCATTCCATAACGAAGCATCTAAATTTTATAAAGTTTAATTCTGAAGGGACACAAACTACTTATGCAATATAGATCAGATCACGTGACTCTGAGCTTCCATTTATTCAGCAGTGAAATGGGGTGACAAAATCCTACCCCACCTAATTCATGATACTGACACAACAAACAAAATGTACACTTTCTGAGCTTGCAATGAGTATAAGAAAATTCTAGTACTTTTCACTTGCTTTTTATTACTATAACAAAGTATCTGAGACAGGATAACTTTATAATGTAAAGAAGTTTATTTAGCTCAGAGTTTTGGTGGCTAAAATCCAAGATGTGGTGGTTGGTTCCTGGCTGTAATTCCAGGAAGGCTGGAACAGAAAAATTGTGACTTCAAGAACAGCCTGGGTAACAAAGTGACACTCCATCTCAAACAAAAAGAGAGAAAAAAGAAATCCAAGGTCAAGTGGTCCCTTTGGTTTGATCTCTAGTAAAGGGTCTAATGGCAGATAGCATCATCATGGCAGTGGTATATATTGGAGAAAGAGATCACATCTCAGAACAGGAAGCCAAAGATCAATTTAGGATTCAGGAGTTGGACTCTTTCCTGTAACAACTCCTCTCAGAAGAGCATAGTATTCCCATAGAGGTACCTTAATTTCTTCCAAGGGCAGAGTTCCCAATGATGGACGAACTTCCCAATTAGGCCCTGTCTCTTAAAGTTCCCTTCACCTATCAGCGCTGCCTCAGTGCCTCACTAACCAAGCTCCCAAAACATGAACACTTGAGAGACACACTCAACTCATACTTAATCCATAGCAGTACTATTTGTTATAGTGTAGTGGAAACTGAGTAAATATTACATAATGACAATGACATGAGGCTTTTACATATATCAGACACCAAAGGAAAAAACCCTGAAAGTTTCTATAGGGTTCAGTTTTAAAAGCCTTAATATATTGCATGATAAGAGAAACAAAACTTCTCTTTTTTTCTCATGTTAAAGCACCCAGTTCATTTCATTTCAATATCCCAGGAAAGCTGACTACAGCAAAGAAAATCTGATGTGTATGGATTCTAGTACTGAATATCCCCAAACAAAATAACAAAAGCAATTATCCAGAGACACAATGAGAAAAAAGAAACTACTCTCTATGAAATGGTCTTTTAGTCCTGAATAATAAACTCACACTTCTGAAGCCAGTAACTATGGGGATTGGTGTTTAAATGTGACATCTGCAACTGCCTCATTAGAGTTGCAATTGGCCAAGTAGCTGAGCATATTCATATTGATTAAGATGATTTTGGCAAATCCTTTTACCTGGGAACAAATATATCATATCAAGCCAAACTAGTATAGTTAATAGATACAAACAGATTCATTTTCTGGATTTGAATAATCTATTCAGTTGCTAAAATGCCCTTTCTCATGCAATTCCTTTCTTTGGATTCAAGCCTATTCTTTCCACTTGCATAGCTGCCATAGTGAGAAACAAGGCTCTTTGAAATTTCAGCATGGCTTATTCCTAAAGTCATTTTCCAGTAGCAGAGTGGTGATGACTCATCCACATAAATGACCTTGTAGAAGTCATCTAAAGGGAGCTGTAGAACTTTTATTTAAATTAATAAAAACAACAAGAGGTCCATGTGTAACTCAAAACAACCTTCTTTATGGCATGCTGCCAAAAGTAATTTTGCTCTCAGGCTTTTTTTTTTTTTTTTTAAGAGTGACCCTGGCCAAAATTAAAAATAATAATATGAATAGAAAGAAAATATCTTCGAATATCCATTAAACGAAAATTACCACTTTCTATGACAAATAGAACTTTCAATCAGTTTGAAATTTATACATTTATTTAGTTAATTAGCTAGTAAAAGGGTCACTCCACTTCCAAACAGTTTGCAATTAATTTCTTTCTTTTTTAGTGGAAGGGTCATTTATACAAGGACATTCCCATCAAAGACTTGGTGAAAAAAAAAAAACAATCTATAGGTCTCTTTTTATATCAAGTCTTCTATTTTTAATTCTGTCTCTAACACCTACTAGCTATGTGATTTTAATAAGACAACTAATCCACAGTGCCATTTCTAAAGCCCTTTCTAGCTTAAATCTATTATTCCAGTAATTTCAGTTAGTAGTAAGGTCAGGGGAGGGTAGAATGTATTCTGAAAGTTAAAACTTCTTGTTCCCCAAGCACTCAGGTTAATGTTGAAATTTTATTAGAGAATCTAGATTAAAAAAATGACATGCTAAACCTGCAATATTTCATTATTTTGGTGATTCTATATGATGATTCATTATATCCTATGTCATATTACAAAAATGTGCCTCGCTGGGCACCAGTGGCTCATGCCTGTAATCCTAGCCACTCAGGAGTTAAAGATCAGGAGGATTGTGGTTTGAAGCCTGTCCCAGGCAAATAGTTTGTGAGACCTGGTCTCAAAACAGAACAAAACCTTCACAAAAAAGGGCTGGTGGAGTGGTTTGAGTTGTAGGCCCTGAATTCAAACCCCAGTACCCCCCCCACACACACACAGTTCCACTTTTGTAGATAAGCACATATATTAGCCAGAGATCTTAGCAATGCGGCCAGTGATCCAGAGCATCAGGGCAGGTGCAGAGGGTACAGATGCCTGCCTAATGTTTCAGTGTGGATATCAGTCCTCAAGACAGACATGGTGAAGCAAAGGTATATAAACACAGCCTTGGGATGCAAATACATGGTATAAATTACAAACTAATTAAATTCTTTTGTGATGTAGGGAAACAGTGTTACAAAGCAAGAAGCAGCTCTATGTAGGATCCTCTCGACAATCCACACTGGATTTCTTCTCTTCTTTTCTGAAACTTGACCACTAGATCAGTGCAGAATCCTGGCTAATGGCACTATTATCTGATGCGCCTGGGCTCTGGAACCTAAGTTCAAGGTGACTTGACTCCAGAGACTGTGGCCTTTTCTGCCATTTTGAGATTCAGATAAAGCCTATTATTCCACTGCACGAATATGATGATGTGACTAGATCAAAACTATTGTGTATTATAAGATTTTGGTGACAATCCTTGTAGCTTCTCACTGTGACAACATGTGATTCACCTGAAGACAATACAGAGAAAAAGGCAATTAAGATTGGCAAATCTAAGCTGATGTGACCGTAATTTCCTGACTCTGACTACAAATGTGATAGACCTCTTCTTTGAGGGAATTTGCTCACATGCATGACTGAGTGTGAACATTTAAAATAATTTCTAAAAGCCATTATATTTCTTCCCTCTCCATTTACTTCTTTCTCTTTAATAAAGAAGAGCATGTTTCTTCTACCCCCTTACTCTACCATACCCCTAGATCCCTTTCACTTTTTTCTATGTAGAGAATTTCTGCTCATCCCTGCAAGTGGTGTTAGAGTAATGGATACCCACTACTCCAGCCAGTCATACCTTTGAAGGGCTCAGAATCAGTCAAGGACTCTTACTGCTTTTCCTGGTTACCATCATCTGTGTAAGATTTCTGGTTGCCTCCTTTCTCTCCCCCAATGCTTTCATTACTACTTTGGGAGAACTTCACAAAAATACATTCCTTAGCGCCCTGGACTCTGTAATTGTATGATTTTATGTGCGTTTTACTCCTCTACTCCACCCCAGCTGCCAAGTATTCTCATGGTCCAATCTTAGACCTTGTAATAACCAACAACAGTGCTTTGGCACCCAGCCCTTATCCTCCACTAATTGGTCCAGCTTATCTTTCTAACTTCTAGTTCACCAGTGGAAACAATTATTCAAACCCATTGGGCCCTCAGTATATGTGCTCATGATTGGCTCCTTTTCTAAGTCAAATCACTTCCCTTCTTACCCAACTTGTACTACATAGCTTCTAAGCTCCTTACTATCTTTATTGCATTTGCCTAGAAAAGTTTCATCCCTGCTCAAATTTAGTCATTTCACTGCTCTTCCCTTATATCTGTGTAGATGGGCGTGGCTAGAGAAAATTGCATAAACATAATGGAAAATTATGAATAAAAATCCCATTGCCAAGCTATCTTATTCTATTATCCTATTCCATTCCAATACCTCCCATCTCACCCTGGATCTCTGAGATAATTTCATCTCTTCTCAAAATTCCCAAATCACATCTCTTATTCTTTCATAAGGCAAGTCCCCCATCTTAGCAGTACACAAAATACAAGTTCAAAGATAAAACTATTAAGAACGTCAAGACTCTGAAGCAGAACATTTTGCTAAGGGTGATTTCTTCTGCACCAGGATTCTGTGTGACTGAGTTGCCTGTGAGGCTGGCCCTGCTCAGCCATCACACACAGGAGGAAGACAGGAGAGTACAGCTCCATGGCAGGGGTTGACAGCACAGAGGCCATCTATCCCTTTATTTTCTACCTTTTAGGACATAGTATAAATTACCAGAGTCTAGTTAGATGTATTTACATGTAATACTGTCTTGAGTCAATCACTATAAATGAATAGTTGGAAATTTAGATAAAAACCTAGGAACGGGGAGATGTGGAAAATGGCAGAACTAACGTTAAAAACATTTATGATGTAATGAGATCTCATAGCAGCTAATCAAAATTTCAAAAGTAATAAAAGAACTTATGAAAATAAATAGGTATTTATATTTACATTATAAATTTTATTATTACTGTTGAACTTCAACCAAGTGTGTTGTGTGCCTTGCCAAGGTAAATACTGATCATAAAATATAATATGCATACGTATAATGGAATTACTTGCTCAAATTTTTTCTATTCATAGAGGTACATAATCAATTTACTTCATTACATATCTGTAATATAACTATATAGAATTAAAGATGAAATGAGGATGAAAGCATAACATACCCTAAGAAATTGAAATTCTTATATTTAAACCTAGTCAACAATCTTGATAATATTTTATTGTACTTCATACACATTAAGGATTAAATTGTACTTTGGGCATATGTATGAATGAGCTTTTCATTACTAAAATATATTTCCTTCTGAAATATCACTACCACCAAACACACACTGCCTTAGTTCACACAGAACTTACTACCTATGAAGACAGTCTCATTGCTAAAATTTTTTCACACGTGAGCATGCATACACATACAAAGCAAGACAGAAAAAGGAAGTCTCCTTGGGTATGTGCACACCCTGTTTTCTCCCAAAAGGAGGTGAAGGATTTGCTCCAAAAAATCAATGTCCTTCTTCTACAATTATATTTAGTGGGAAACAACATGTTTTAAAATCATAGGAACAGAGGTAAAAAGACAAAAAGCATGACTTATGAGAAAAGATGGGGTGCATTTTACATAAGTAAGTAAAAACTAAGTAGTGTTCACATGTGTGGTTTTATTAATTTTTCAATTTTAATGTGCAGCAGTCTTTCTTTTTAGGCTAATTTAGCTTGGTCATTACAGACTTGCATCCTGAGGATGCTTATAAATAATATCTTTCATAAGGCAGATAGATGCTTTATTTCCAAAGGGTTTCTGGCATTGGACCATGAAAGGTATCCTGGAACCTCCCCTAAAAGAAAAATAATTTAGTTGTAGGGGAAGCTTTGGAACAGCCTAAAAATGTGTATTTCTCAGGTGTTGTCAAGATACAAAGCGCCCCATGAGCCCACAAAGAACCAGTTTTTAGGCCTGTGAACACTTTTTAAGACAACACTAGTCAAGTCTTGCTCTATAACCCAGAGCATCAAGTTGAAAAAAAGTAGGTTTTAAAAATAATGTCATAGTTTCACTCATTCATAAAGTGTTACATGAAGTGGTAGAAGCTATGCACAGAAGGACAAACAGCAAATACTCACTTATATGTATAATCTCATAGAAGTAGAGTAGAATATTGGGTACCAGAGGCTGAGGGGAAGGGAAGAGGCCAACAGGAGCAAAGTTATAGTCAGTTGGACGAGTAAGTTCTGATGATCTTTTGAACAGTAGGTACTATACCTAACAATAATGTGTTGTAGATTTCAAAATAGCTACAGGAGAGAACTTTGAATGTTTTTACCACAAAGAACTGATGAAAGTAATGGAAATTCTAACTGTCCTGATTTGATTACTACATAACATATCCATGTATCAAACTTCACCCTGTACCCCATAAGTATGTATAATTATTGCCAAGTAAAAATAAAACATTTTTTAATGAAAGTACCCTTTTCCAAGCTTTTTTCCTTTTGAGATGCTTGTGCCACTGTCATCCACAAAGTACAATCCACTTGGTACAGTAGGTAATAAACCTAAATTTATTGTCTATCCAAAAAAAATTGAAAACTCTTCTTTTTCATGTTAGGATTTACCTTAATTATAGCAAATTTTTATTTAAAATATAGTAGTCCCTTTATCCTCAGGGGACACATTTTCAAGACTTCCCCTCCCCATAGAGGGCTTAGATAATACTTCCTATAGTTTGGATGTTGAATGTCCCCAATGGCCTAAGAGTAAAGACTTGGTACTAGGGTGGTGTTACTGGTAGTTGTTGGGGCCTTTAAGAGGTGGGGCCTTTTGGGAGGTCTTTAGGTCATGAGGGTGTAGCCTTGAGGGGACTATGGGACCCAAACCCATCCTCACTTTTGTTTCCTGGCTGTAAGGTGAGTAGTTTGCTCCACCACACCATCCTTCCACTGCCATCTCTCACATGTGACAGAGGCCCAAAGCAAGGTGGCAACCTAATCTTGGACTGGGCTCAACACTGTGAGCTCAGTTCACAGTGAGCTTTTATCTTTATAAATAATTATCAGAGAAACTTTAGAGTGACAGAAAACTGACTAACACAGTATCAAATTCTATATATACAGTGATTTTTTTCCTATACATACATAAAGTTTCATTTTAAAATTCGGTACAGCAAGAGATTAACAATAACTCATAATAAAATAGAAGAATTACAACAATATCCTGTGATAAAAATTATGAAATGTGGTCTCTCTTAAAACAGTCAAGACACATATTAATACAGTGTTTTCAAACCATGGTTAATCATGGTAACTTAAATCACTGAAAGTGAAACTGCAGACTGGCATGGATTGGGGTGGAGCAGCACTACTGCGATTCCTGTCCTTACAGTGTCTTCTTATCCAAGTTTGCGCAAATGCCCGTATGTAGAGGTGCTTCTCTGCAGCTTAAGGCCCAGGCGATCCTGGCAGCCCACAGCTGAGGACTCCACCTAGGAGCAGGACCAGTAGCAGGCAGCTTTGCTGCTCATACCATGCAGTCCTATGTCCTGGCACAATGCATGTCAGTAATAATTGACAGAGGAACAGGCACCTTCCTTAATCTCAGAGTGTGCTTAGCTATGTAATTTTCACCCACATACAGGTACCATTGAGTTATCCTTCTAAAGCCATAAAATATACCATTTAGGCTAAAAATGTGTCTTGTCTAATGAATTCAGGATATTTTTCAGTTTTTTAATATTCATGAGGCATTACTTTGATAGTAATATTTCTTTTGTTTTTCCCCTTTCAACAGCAAGCAAAAGATTAAATTCAGTTATCACAGAGCTCCAAAGCAAAGTGGCAATTATCAAAATTTTGTTTCTTCCCCTATATCTCTCTACATTTCCTGGAATGTAGGATTATTTTCCTACATTACACATGTTTCCTCCATGTTTCTTTTTGCATAGCTAACATAAATGTCTATTATGCATCTTTTGGGGGCGGTGGTAGGAGGAGACAATAATGAGTTAGATTGGCTTTTTCTAACTGGAGATTGCACGCAGCTTCTACTGCAACTCTGCCTGAAGGAGGTGAGGTTCTTCCACATGATAAACACTCTTTGTTCTTCACTTCCCTCCCACGCTATGTGAGAACTGAAATAGCTGAGATTCACTGAAAGGCAATCAGGACATTTTCACATGGCAGCTGTTAGCTTACTGCTGTCCTTACTCCAAGAGAGTAAGAGACGTGTTTCTCAAATATAGGCTTGAAGTCTAAAATGTAGACTCAAATTTGAGGTATCATTTCATTTCTTCACAAGATGCTTCATGGATTCTGTAAATTGATTTACATCAGTCAGTCAATAAGGGGAAAAAATTGCATTTCCAAGCAACAGAATATATTCATAGCTGACAAAATAGTTGAGTTGTTTCAATAGTATTTCAAGTTTCAGTATTTCCAATAATAAAATAATGGTGAGACTTTATGGAAGTCTACCCATTCCCAATACCCTTCAGGTTGAAGGCAACTTCTTCTGTCTAGGGTATAAATAAGATTTTTTTTTTGACAAGGTCTCATTATTTAGCTCAAGCTTGTCTTGAACTCCTGATCCTCCTGTTTCAGCCTCCCAAGTGCTAGGAATAAAGGTGTGTGCCATCACACCAAGCTTATACACAAAATTCTTGACCCCTCTTAGCCTTTACTTTATAATAGGGGAAGACTCAGAGGTGGAGGTCAAGCAGATGGAACACCACAATATTCTACATCTGCCTTATACATCATTTCCTAAGAATACTCAGGACATCATCCTGAGTTTAAATCTCAGCTTTCTTATTTACTAGTACTGTAACCTTAGGTTACTTATCTTAGTCTCAATTTCCTCATCTATAAAATGTGATTCTTCTATGAACCTAATGTTTGTGTTACTCCCAGATTGATGCATTAATATCCTCTTCCCCAAGGAGTAGGTTTTTTGGGAGGGACCATGAGAATTGGATTGATGGCTTTATAAAGAGACACAAGATTGATTGCCATTTCTCTCTCTGTACTCTTGACAAGACAGTACACAATGAGAGATGATCATCTGTGACCAAGTAGCAACTCCTTCTCAGACACTGGATCTGTCAGTAACTTGGTTTGGACATCCCAGCTTGCAGAACTGAGAAGTGTTTGCTTTTTAAGCCATCTAGTTTATGGTGCTTTTGTTACAGTGGCCCAAACTTGTCTTGCATGTAGTTAGCCATTTGGGGTGTCTAAGAATTGATTTCTATACAGATAATCTGACTAGCTAATCTAACCAACTAAATAAAACTGTGACATCAAGTACTAATTGTAGTTTAATGTGTTAATTATTAAGTTTTAGAGCTAGAATATTGATTAAAGAATCCAATCTAATCTAAACCTGTTATTTGACAAGTAGGAAAAAAATTTCCACTCAGGACAAGTGGGTTTTACAAGGTCTTAGAACACTTACATATCAGCTCCATTCTAAGATCCTGGATTTTCTGACTCTAAATTCACCCTTTCCCCATCACACGATGCCTACAGCAACACAGAACAAAGTTGAGTCTACACTCATTCCATGATGTGCTTAGAAGAATGGTCTTTTGCTGGCAGTAATGTGATCAGATCAAGAAAAATATTAAATTGCACCCCTTAGATACTTAGGTGATATGCCCATGTAGATTGTGTAACTTTCTGATGCTGGGTTTTTAATTATATAGATTAAATTAGAGTATATTGATGGGTTATTTATTTAAGGCACTAACCCCTTCTTAGCAGTTCATCTCCCTAAGTCTAAATGCCTACCTCTCATCATACCCCCTTCCAGGAATGAAAAAAAAAGTACACCATTTTCTTTTTAAATTTATTATCTTTAGCCTCACAAAGTCAAATATTTACCTAACCTCTACTATTAGCTTCTTAGAGGCTGGTTGATAAATTTTGCTCTTCAGTAATTAATTATAGTATTTTTTTTATTCCTACTCGAACATTTTTTTTCTCTCCTTCATTTCTTTATAGCCTCATGGCTTCAGGCAAACCCAATGGATTAATGTTTATAACTATTGAATAAAATAGTTGTCCTTTAATGTGCTCAGGGTATTTACTCCATTGACTAAGTAAATGCCTTTTAAACAATCATCAAAAGAGTTTCAGTTCAATTTCCTGCAGCTTCCTTTAATCACATGTGCTTTGGACTCATTAAATCTTATCTGCAACAAAAGATGATTCCTGACATTTCCTCTTCAGCTGAGGCTTTGGCCAAAGACTGTCCAAAGAACTAACACATTTGAGTCTGGGCCAAGCTGCAGACTCTGCAGCAATCAAAGCCATGGCCAGGACAGAGAACTGATGAGTCCTTGGGTCACCAGGCTTTTTCCAGCAGGAAGCTGTGGTTTCTGTGATGACATGGAGGCAGAATTTATAAAGGGAAGCTGAGCCAGAGTTGTGTGAAGGAAGGACACATATTTTGCCATGAGTTCTTAAGAGCCAATGCCTGCTGAGATACAAGTGTCTTGGAAATTGTCAGCATTCAAGACATTGGTAAACTCAAGCCAAAGATTGGCATCAAGTCACAGAATGGTTGCCAGTGTTTTACTTCAATTCATCTCTCTTCATTCACATCCTCATGCTTCCTTCCCAACTGGATTTTGACACACATGTTAGAAACAAGTGGTTAGAAGAAAGGACTCTCGAGTGTGTCCACACCTATTGTCTCAACTGTGGAGTTTTAAAGTTCTCCCTAACTTTCTACCCACTCTGCACATCTATGTTTCTGGGATCTGCTCCATGGCAAGTTGTATGTGACTGTCTTCTAGCTGAATATAACTTTCTCCAATAAAGTTGTTGGTTCATTGTGCTCATATTGTATGGGCCATGTAAAAGTAGGGTAGTGGTTGGCTATATTTTACTCTAGTGACAGCATTCTCTTTTGCATGGTAACTACATTTTATGTGATTGTATGTGAAGTGACTGTAGCACAATTTACCTCTTTCAAGAATGCAAGAACAATGCAGGAATGAGCCAAGCTTTCTCTCTCTCACTTCTCTCTCTTTCCCTTCCTCCCTCTTCCTCTTTCTCTGTCTTTCAGTAGAGATACACAGAGATATACTATTTTACAAGAAGCTAGAACAACTAGAGAGCATAAGCTCTTAAATATAATCTCATAGAATATTCTATACTTCAAGAAATTAGAAACATCCAGTTGAGAAACACAAACTAATCACTTGACACATTATTTTATTTCAGCATATATTTTTAAGCATTCCCAAAGTTTAAATGACAATAAAGCTAATTTTTATGGTTTGAGTGTTTCTGTCTCCCCAAAATTCAGATGTTGAAATCGTAGCCCTCGGAGTGATAGCCTTTAGGAGGTGAACATTTTGGAAAGTGGTAAAAAATGAGAACAGAGCTACCATGAAATGGAACCAGTGCCCTTATAAGAGACCCAAGGGACCTCATTCTTGCCTATGCATATGGTGATACAGCAAGAAGGCACAGTTTGTGAGCTAGAAGGCCTTCTGACACGAAACACTCCACTCTTCATGACCTCAACTACCACAGAACTGTGAGCTGTTGTTTATAATTATAGTATTTTGCTCTAGTATCTTGGATGGATTAAAACACAATTTTTCAAAAATGCAGAAATGATCCAATTAAAGAATCCAATTTATAGCCCTTAAATCTTAGACAGTCTTTTATGCTCATTATGTTCCATTAGAACTTTCTGATCAAAGTCATGCTTCCCAGATAGTAAGAGAAGTGTACAAAATGTAATAAAATAAACTCCTTATTGTTTCTAATGTGAAACTTTTTGCAAGAGAAGTAGATACAGAGGATGGCCAGAGGTGAAGAGCATTGTATGATAAACCGAGTCATTGCTGATAATTTCAGGGAAATCACCAAAGAGTCTGTGTAGTTATGGTAAAAATATCAGAAATAAAAAGGAGAGGAATTATTAGATACTACAGTTGCTAAAATAGTACCAAATATTTTGGGGGTAATAGTGGACATTTTGCTGCTCTGCCCGAATCAGCTTTTCCCTTTCTTGCATCCCTTGGTCCTCAAAACTTGGGGATCCATGGGTTTAAGGGAAGTAAACTGTACCTTTGCTCAAGGGAGCATCGCCTAATAGACAAAACTTATGAGAGCATTTCATCCCCTATCTCAGAGTAACTGAGTCAGTATTGGTCAAATGACCTCAATGACCTCAGGACTTCTTGAAATGCTGAATCAAGGACAACCGTTTTTCCACTGAAGATACAAATGATGAAGCTCAAGCAGCTGTTGTCAGCATTCTCAAGATCAGAAGAGGAGGCATTGCCAAAATCAAGTAATGTGCGAGAATTGGAGCTAGAAAGGGATGAAGAAAGCTGAGGATTTGTCACATAATTTAAGTCACTGCAATAAGTATCACTTGAAACTTGTTCTAGTTTGGACTTGTAGTGTCATTAATCAATATATACCCTTTCTTGCTTATTCCAGTTTTAGTCAGGTTTTCTGTTTTCTTAAATTGGAGGCATACAACAAAACCATTGAATAAGTATGTGTCATAGCCCTGACCCCACATTCCTGATCCCGACTTCATTCTGTCTTGAACTCACAGAGCTACTAGCTGCCAGAATTCAGAGGAATTCTTCCAGAGGCCAGTATTCCATGGAGAACAGAATGCCTGGCCAGAGATCGTCTTGGCTCCATTTCAAATCTGTTGCTGTAGAAACAGCAGAGATATTTACATACTCATGTCCCTGGGTTGGACAGACTGATGGACCCATCTGCAGGGCAGGAAAACCCAGAAGAGAAAATTGAGCAGGAAGCTGATGAAAAGCTGGATAAATGCCAGGAAATAGAAGACTCGAAAATAACATAAATTTGGAAAGAGAACTGGAAGTCAGTTACTCAAAAGGGAAGGAGAACCTGCATAAAGCTTGGTGGAGAGTGGTCAACTTTCCATATAGAGACTGTGAATCATGATTCAAAGAAATCGACACTGCTACTACTCTGCAAATCACAGGCTCTAAGGAATACACAGGAAGTCTGTGGAGAGCTGCTCATGTCTCCTTGGTTTTCACCTCCCTGGTACCTGAAAAGGAGAGGACAATTCAACCAAAAGGATGTGAGAAGTTAATAACGGTAGTCTTCAGAGAGCCCCCCCAGGCAGATTTGCTGAAACTTTCAATCTACTGACTTCCTCCATTTTCTTAGAAGGCCCCTAAAAAGTGTACCATTCTCTTCCTCACCAAAAAAAATGAAGGTAAATAATTGATTGTTGTAAAGTACTATGTATTCTTTATTATCTGCGGACTTACCTGAATACCCATGTTTATCACAGCACTATTCACAATAGCCAAATTATGGAATCACCCTATGTGCTGTCAACTGATGAATGGGTAAAGAAAATGTAGTGCATATAAATGGAATATTATTCAGCCATAAGAAGAATAAAATCATGCCATTTGTAGGAAAATGGATGGAAATTATAGATCATCCTATTTAACAAAATAAATCAAACCCGAAAAGATAAAGATAAGTAGCACATGTAGGGAATACAGGAAGGAGAGAGAGAGAGTGTGAGAGAGAGAGACATAGAGAGAGAGAGAGAGAGAGAGAGAACTATTGGACAAGAGAAAGAAAGGGATGGGATGGGGGAGTAATGGTGGTTGGATATGATCAAAGTATGTTATATGCATGAATTAAAATTCACAAATGAAACACATTATTCTAAATAATTAGTATATACTAACAAAAAGTTTTTAAAAAGTAGTGTTTTCTGTCTTAGCATATTGTAACTTTAGGTTATCAGAAAATAAAATTATTTGCTCAATTTATTTTTCCACAGACATACTTGACTTTTCTCCTTAAAAACTGTCAGTCTTAGGACATAAGAAGAGATAGTAATTAATTTCAGACTTTCTTAAATATGAATACAACCACTAAAAGAATAAAATAACATGAATCTAGTAGAGGGGGAAAAATTAAAGAAAAGATTTGGTCAATTTGTTCAAGGTAGGAAAGGAGAAAAAAAGCAAAGAAAATAAATGGCACAAAATGGATTAAAGTAAATATATTAAGAATTATAATAAGTATGAGTGATTTACAAGCTATAAGGCAATGATTATAAAATTAAGTTTTAATAAATTCTCCATGTATCACTTATAAAATACACCATTATAATGATAAAGGCCAAAGGCATAGAAATTAATAAAAGATACACTAGACAATTACTAAGAAATATCTATCAACTAAGATAGATATTAAAGAAGAAATATTTCTGGAGATAAGGAAGTTTGTTATAAGTATAAATGAAACAAATAACCAAAAAAACCCATAATATTCTTGTATCTAGGTGCTTTGAAAAACTTACCCTCAAGATATATAAGACAAAATTTGAAATTATTACAATGAAAAATGGACAAATCTCAGTTAATAATGGGAGACTTTAGATGTGTCTTAGAAATGAGAATTTTAACAGACAAAAATTATTAAGATTACAGAGAATTTAAAAAACCCAAGTAACAAACTTTATCTTATGGGCATAATATATCTAACAATAAGAGGACGTACAATATGTTCCAAGCATATATTGAGCAGTTGTGTTTTCAGTGATGTCTACCCTGTCTGTCTGAGAATTTGCCAATTGTTGACATTCCTCTAAGGTGTGTCACTTTGAGGTGTAATGATAGAGCATTTTGGGGTGACAGTTGCAGACTTTCAATATATGACATGCTGAAGGTTGGGAATCCTAGTAGGAATTGAGGTAGAGGGGCCAGTGAGCAGGGAACTGGTTCTGCTAGGTTCTTTTGCATAAGAACATGTTCTGACTTAGACTGTATGTTTCTCTGAGTTAGTGGAGAGGTTGATTCAACTCCCTTACTTAAAAAGCAAGGTGTTTCTACTGATCATTGAGACCTACTTGGAACTAACCTACTCATCTGTTTCTTGTTAAAGTCTAGAGATGCCTGACATATATTGACACTTATAATGTAGTGTCTTTTTTCACAAGGTATCATGAACAGAACAAAGTTAAGTTTCTACCTACTGATACCTGAATTGAGCTGGTTATTAAAATCATTTGGAAAAATTATAAAATATAAATCCCTAGACACCAAGATAGTGTTCTGAAGTAAAATCTTTTGAGAGTTATCTGTAGAAATCTGGTTATTAGACCAGGCATGGTGGTTCACATCTGCAATCCCAGCTATTCAGGAGGCCAAGATTGGGAGGATCATGGTTCAAGGACAGCCAAGAATTTAGGAAGATCCCATCTCACCAAGTAAATCAGGCTTACTTTCCTATAATCCTAGCTATATGGGAAGCCATAAGCAAGAGGATCCAGGTCCGAGGCTAGCTCTGGGCAAAAATATGAGATCCTACCCATAAAATAGCTAAAGCAAAAAAGTGGCTTGAGTATGTCTCAAGTAATAGGGCTTCTGCCTAGCAAGTGCAAGGTCCTGAGTACAAACCCCAATGGAGCCAAAAAATAGAGATGAGAAAGAAATCTGAGTATTAGAAAATTCTAAGAACCTTACTCTGATATAGATAGTCTGTTGGTTAGCGTTTGAGGAGCACGGTTATCTTTTGTGAAGGTTGATGTTTCATTCAAACTGTATGGCTAACTCTATAGCTAAGAGCTGCCATACACTTTAAAGTCCCACTGTGTTTCCCAATCTGTGACACATTTTCTGAATTTGGAAATTGGTGTGAAATTATACTTTTGCTTCATCTACCTTCTCCAATGAGTTTTTTTTGAAGGATGAATAGAGTAAGCACAAAACAAAACCACATAACAGCATTTTTTATAAGAAAATATCCTCTCTTCATCCTACATTATTAGATGAGCTGTTGTATGGTGCATTTTAGACCAAGGCTTAACTGCAAATTGTCCATTTAAGGCAGAAATGGTGTGGCTTGCAAGGTAAAATGCTTACCAAGGAAGAAAAAAATTCTACACCATGAATATACAAATGTATAACATATATGTGTATATACATGTGTATCAAAAGTGCACATAGTATATGGACTATATATCTCAGGGTATGGGTTGTAATGTGTCTGTTCTGTAGAAACATTCACAGATTTAATCATCTGCATAAAGATTTAATAACATGATAAAATTAGGTGTGTCTTCTTTTACATAAGATGTCACTTGGAATGATTGGTTCCCCGAATCTTAACCTTTCAGGTTGCAAAATGGTATAATTTGTGAAAGAGATTGGTAGCATGACTTTTGACTTTCATGTTACCTTATACAACTTTGCCCACACTTACATTCAGGAAAAACAAAAGAATGAAAAAATGAAATATAGAAGATGGAGAATAACATAGCTTCTAGGTATTAAGGAAAGGACCAAGTCTGAGGATAGCCCCACTATCAGGGAAGAGGTAAATCATTCTGAGCAAGGACCTTGGGTGGAATAAAGGTTGGCCTCATCAAGAGGTGAATTGTCCCAAACAGCAAAGCATTGCAGGGTTCTGGTTTCAAGTTAGTGGGACATCCTTCATAAAGCAGATATTTGTAGAAAGCTTATCACTCTTAGTGGGGTGCGCTGCTTAAGCCCAGATGTCAGGCCCAGATGGAGTTCTGTGCGTAAGTTTACAGCTTTGCCATTTATAAAACTGAGCCATCAGACGTGAGTAAGTTCTGAATGTTGTTTTCCTTCCAAGTAAAACTCAAGACTTGAGAATTTAATCTGTCGCTTTTGCTTTGAAGTCAAAATCTGCAGAATGCAAAATTGAGACTGGTAGCTTCTCTTCGTTTCCTTCTTTATATTCTTATGTAACATAGCATGCTTTCCCAGAAATAGATGATAAAATTTTCACATCAAAGGTACACAGCAAAATTCCTGCAGATTTAAAAAAAAATTTCTTCCTTTGAGGAGGAGCACGTTGTCAGGAGCTATTTTTCAACAATAAAATTTCCTCAGGAGTCCTTCGTGATAAGAAAGAATATAACGAGTAAAGGAATATATTCAATGGCAACAAATGAAGAAGGTTAAACTGATCAAATACAGTATGGTCACAGCTGAGATACTTTGAGAAACGCCTTTGAACACTGACTTTATAATTAAAAATGCAAGGGAGGAAGAATGAATGGAGGAGATAAAGGATGATAAATATGGTCGATGTACTTTATAAAGTTATATGAAATGGAGCAATGAAACCTTTTGCAATCATTTTAAATAGAGGAAAGGGGAAGAGGGAGAGAGATGGTGGGGGTGAACCTACCCAAAGTACAATGTAAGTATATTCAGAAATGTCACAACAAATCCCTCCCACACAAGTAATGTGTGCTAATAAAAATGCTTTGAGAAAAAAAAATGCTCAAGGAAAACATAAGTTATTAATCTATTTTTGTTCAATAGTGCAATGTAGTTATTTAGAAAAATAATTTTGAAATAAATATTTATTGTCATTTATTTGTTTAACAAACTGTTCTGTATGAGAACTGTTATATCAGGAGCAATATTTGGCCTTTAAAATGCCAAATTAGGACCAAGTGTCTATTAGCAAAGAGCTGAATTCCAGAGAGCATGTGACATCACACTGATTATTATTATTATTAGATATACTAAATGTTCAATAGGATTTTAAGGGAAGCAAAGAAGAGAATAGGTTAACCTATGATGATAGGGAAAATAGAGATGGATGTAGGAGAAATTACACTGTGTGGAGCTAAGGAGCATGAGCCACTGACATCAATTAACATACTCTTTGTTATTTAGTTTAATTTTTACATTTTCCCCAAGTGGCTCACACTATAATCCTAGGTACTTGGGAGGCTGAGATGGGGACAATTTTTGTTTGAGGCCAGCCAAGGCAAATAGTTTAGGAGACCCCCATCTCTAAAATAACCAGAGCAAAATGGATTGGAGATGTGGCTGTAATGGTAGAGCACTTGTTTTGCAAACACAGACTCCTGAGTTCAAACCCCAGACACACAGAAACATAAAAAATTACTTTCTCCTCTATGGACTTAAAGCAATAGAGCTAGAAATGATAAACTAATTTTTTGTCTTCATGCTTCTCATAAGCTAATGATCCTATCACAAACATAAAAGTTTTTCTTTGGAAAAATCACACCACTAGGTAGCCATGTTGAAACTTTATAAAGTTAGGTGCATGCTAAATATCACAGATACTCCAAAAGTGGTTAATATTTTAAGTGAACTAATCTAGTAACTTTTTTAAAAGTCCAATTCCAAAGTTGATAAAGAGGATTCTTTGTCAAGAACAGTTTGGTACTTTGTCCCTGAATTTCACAATGTGACCAGCTCCCTGTCTCTAGTATAAATTCTAACATGTAGCTGGAAGTATTTACAGAATCCAGTGTGGGGCACAAAGATCCGGCTTTGTCCTTGAAGGGCTAGCTCTGTATTTCTGGCCTATTGTTATGTCTGGGATACCACTTTGAATATTGAATTTCAATTTTATGACAACATTCCGTTTTTTGCGTGGTGCTGGAGATAGAACCCGGGGCCTTGTGGATGCTAGGCAAATGCTGTACCGCTGAACTACATCCCCAGCCCAATATTCTTTTCCTGTCCTTATGTTTGAGCATTAATTTTGAAATTGTATCTGCTGATGTGATCTCTTTGCTTGAGGTCTTTTTCTGAAAATTCAACCGTGTCTGGTTTTCTCCCTGAAGAGAGGTGTCCTTAATAGTAATGATCTACAGCTCTGATTATCATTAGTTCCTGGAGTTATTACCATCAATCTCGAACTGCATTTTAGAAAATTTTTCTGTGGTCTGTAAGTGTTTGATATAAATGGTGGTTATGGACCACTAACAGTTGATCACAATATACCAAATATTGTGATTCTAGGCACTGTGTTTACCTGCTACACTGAAATTCTTCCCCAAAGTTGACCAGTTCTTTTCCTTGTAGGTTTCTATACTTAATTGGTTTGATCTTACTATTTCAAAGAACATGAACTTAACGTATCAATGGAGAGCAAACTGTACATTATTAGCATCATTCTAGGATTTTGAAAGGGCTATAGTTTATCTTCCTTTTTAGCCATTCAACTTCTGCCATTCTGGCTTGATGAACTCCTGGGTTGATTCTCTCATGTCTCCACCCAGCTGATAAATAGATTTCGGCTATTATTTTATCTCTTTTTGATCTCAGTGGGACCTTCAACAAGTGTAAATTGCTCTTTCTTTCAACCGTTTCTAGAAAGAACACAGACAACTTGGCTACTAACCTTCACTGTATATGATGGGAAGTCTACTTCTAGGTCCTGAATGTCCTAGCTCCTTCCAATAGGACATTATGTCATTAACCACCTACCCTGCAAATAGTAAGGACTTAGTAAGGATTTGTAATAAGTTAATGAAATCTATAAAGTCTGTTTCAGTTCTTTTTTAAAAATGCTGTATCTGCCTAGGTCTCAAGATACAGCTTTCCTCCTTAGCCACCTTTCTTTCTCTTCTTTTAGCTCATGTTCTGGTTTGATTTTATAAATTTTTCTGAATATTAATGTAAAGGGTGCTGTGATACTTCGTCACAGACTGAAAAGACTGATTGCTAAGGAATCTGAAGAGATTAGATATCCAAACACTGCATTTTTAACATTGTGTAGATGAATCACCTCCATTTTTACCAAATTCTTTTCTTATTTGAACTTTGCTAAAATGTGAACTCATGCAACCTGTCCAAATTTTGTTCATTTCTGAAAAAATGACATCTGTTCCTATAAACTAGCATTGTGTTCTTAAGATGTTTGGATAGATTAAAGACACAAGAACACAGTGTTTGCTGATGTACTATGTTTTGTAAAATTGAACACTTAGTACAGTTAAATTTCCTGGTTCCTCATTACAACATAAATTTCTTGAAGGCATGGCATTACCCACAGCTACCATTACAATGTTTTGTACAATGTAAATATTGTTATTCTTTGTCTAACTCATTCTTTCCATTGTTATTTCTAAAAAGAAACATGTATTACTGAATGATATCTAAGCTTTTCAAAATTTTGGTTGTATTTATGCTATATGGAGATAATTAGAATATGGTGGAAGCCCTATCTTCAAAAAATTGGGATTTCCCATGAGTTGAAAATGTTGGTAGAGAGTCCTAAAAGTATATATATATATATATATATGTGTGTGTATAAATATATATAATTTATTTATTTTGTCTTTAATTAAAAAAATATATATATAAAACAGAGAAACACTAATATATACTTTATGCTTAATTCCAAAGGTGGTATTAGAGCATTGTCAACATAAATAATGAAGAGCTAATTATACAATTCTCAAGTTCAGTTTCTGACCATTACACAAAAACTGATACAGGGCTTGTTATTCTAGTACAAATAACCATATAATAAGGCATAATTATGAAACAACAATTGTCAGGCATTGGGAAATATTGAAAGAGGTCTGTGATTCCTGAGAAAAGGGAAAACAAATGAGGTAATCATTACTCCAGTTGTCTGCCAGGTAAGACTCCCAACCATGGTGCTGGATGGTGATAACCAGCTCAGAGGTCTCACTGAGCTGATGCTGGTATTGGAGCATGTGACTGCTGAAGTGGCAGGAATTGAGGGGTGGGCTAATGGAGATAGGAACACTATGCAAAAAAGAAAGCCAAAATCATCTCAACATACACTGGATAGGAGGAAGCTGTGCAGAATATGTTTGGCTCAGTTTGCATTCGCAATGGATATACAACAGGTCTATGATAGTTAAATTTTTTATGTCTTCTTGGTTAGGTGCTTTTGCCTAGTTGTTTGGTCAAACACTAATTTAGATGCTGCTGTGAAGACATTTTATAGATGTGATCACCATTTATAATGGTTTAATTTAGACTAGATGATGTAAGTAGGTCTTATTTCATCAGTTGTCAGACTTAAGAGCAAAGACTGGGGTTTTCAGAAGAAATGGACATTCTACTCATATGTAACACAGAAATTGCACCTGAATATTTAGCCAGTAAGCCTGTCTTGTAGACTTGGACCTGCCAACTCCGTCATCACATTAACTGGTTCCATAAAATAAACCTAGACAGTTACAGATCCTACTTGTTTTGTTTCTCTGTAGAACCTTGAGTGATCCATAGTCTTTGGGTGGGCTGTGCACGCATTTGATTAGACTTGTGGTCTAGCAACCCAGGGCTCTGCTGAATGGACGGACATTCAAGAGATTGTGTTGTTCTGGGTATTTCAGCACAAGCAAAGCAGAGAGATGCACTGAGGCCCAGGAGCATTCAATATAAAACCAAGCAGGACAACACATAGGATGTCTGAAACACTCCAAAGAATAAGGCTCTTGCACTAGAAATAAGAACTTTTCTATCAAAAACAACAAAAACTAAGCCAAGTATGATCAAGCCTTCTAGTAATTTATCTGCTTACCAGAACACAAATACAGCTTTTCAAAGAAAGAGAATGATACATACAATGGTTAATACAATGAAACATTCCCATGTTCAGCTTATAGTCACAACAAAACAGACTTTAAAAGAAAAAAATAATTGTAACTTATAATCAAGTAAAACAGCAGTAAAGAGAAACAGATCCTGCAGTAATCTTAGTGTTATCAGACAACATTTTCAAACATTTAGTATGGAATCTATTAAAGACATAAAAGAAGAAATAGATGAAATATGTGAACTGAAGGGGAACCTCACCTGAAAAAAAAAAAACATAAGAGAGAATCAAGAGACTGAAAAAAATATATTTTGAGCTCAGAGTGGTGATGCATGCCTAGAATCCCTTCTTTTTTTTTTTTTTTTTTTTTTTAAAGATTTTTGAAGAGCTTCTGGCTCAATGCAATGATGCTGTTTTTTTTTTTTATATGTTGTTTATTTTTTATTTTTTATTTTTTTTCTTTTATTATTCATATGTGCATACAAGGCTTGGTTCATTTCTCCCCCCTGCCCCCACCCCCTCCCTTACCACCCACTCCCCCCCCTCCCGCTCCCCCCCCCTCAATACCCAGCAGAAACTATTTTCCCCTTATCTCTAATTTTGTTGTAGAGACAGTATAAGCATTAATAGGAAGGAACAAGGGGTTTTGCTGGTTGAGATAAGGATAGCTATACAGGGCATTGACTCACATTGATTTCCTGTGTGTGGGTGTTACCTTCTAGGTTAATTCTTTTTGATCTAACCTTTTCTCTAGTACCTGTTCCCCTTTTCCTATTGGCCTCAGTTGCTTTTAAGGTATCTGCTTTAGTTTCTCTGCATTAAGGGCAACAAATGCTAGCTAGTTTTTTAGGTGTCTTACCTATCCTCACCCCTCCCTTGTGTGCTCTCGCTTTTATCATGTGCTCATAGTCCAATCCCCTTGTTGTGTTTGCCCTTGATCTAATGTCCACATATGAGGGAGAACATACGATTTTTGGTTTTTTGAGCCAGGCTAACCTCACTCAGAATGATGTTCTCCAATTCCATCCATTTACCAGCGAATGATAACATTTCGTTCTTCTTCATGGCTGCATAAAATTCCATTGTGTATAGATACCACATTTTCTTAATCCATTCGTCAGTGCTGGGGCATCTTGGCTGTTTCCATAACTTGGCTATTGTGAATAGTGCCGCAATAAACATGGATGTGCAGGTGCCTCTGGAGTAACAGTCTTTTGGGTATATCCCCAAGAGTGGTATTACTGGATCAAATGGTAGATCGATGTCCAGCTTTTTAAGTAGCCTCCAAATTTTTTTCCAGAGTGGTTGTACTAGTTTACATTCCCACCAACAGTGTAAGAGGGTTCCTTTTTCCCCGCATCCTCGCCAACACCTGTTGTTGGCGGTGTTGCTGATGATGGCTATTCTAACAGGGGTGAGGTGGAATCTTAGTGTGGTTTTAATTTGCATTTCCTTTATTGCTAGAGATGGTGAGCATTTTTTCATGTGTTTTCTGGCCATTTGAATTTCTTCTTTTGAGAAAGTTCTGTTTAGTTCACTTGCCCATTTCTTTATTGGTTCATTAGTTTTGGGAGAATTTAGTTTTTTAAGTTCCCTGTATATTCTGGTTATCAGTCCTTTGTCTGATGTATAATTGGCAAATATTTTCTCCCACTCTGTGGGTGTTCTCTTCAGTTTAGAGACCACTAGAATCCCTTCTAAGCAGGAAGCAGAGATAGGGTGATTATGGTTTGAGGAGAGCCTGGGTTAAAAAAAAAAAAGATTAGCAAGACTCTGTCTCAAAAACAAATCAGGCATGGTGACATATATCTGTAATTCTAGCTATGTGGGAAGCAGAGGTAGGAGGATCAAACCCCGAAGCCTCTGAGGCTGGCCCCAGGTAAAAGTGAGATCCAACTTGCAAAATAAGCTAAAGCAAAAGGGGCTGGTAGCATGGTTCAAATGGTAAAGTACTTGCCTACCAAGAATGCAGCCCTGAGTTCAAACACCAGCATGTATATATATGTACATATATACATATATAATTTTATATATCAATAATTTAATATACATAATTTTTAAAGTTATTGGTTCAGTTAAAACAGATTGGAAATGATAAAAGAGCTAATCATTAAACTTTAAGGAAAATCAAGAAAGAAATTTCACAATCTGAAGATTTTTTTTAAAAATTGAAAAAAGTGAAAAACTTTTCACGTAATATAACATAACAATATTTGAAGAAACAATGCCTTTTAATTTCCAAAATCTTAGCAGAAAATATTTAGATATAAGGAGTTCAGCAAATCACAAGTGGATAAATACAAAGAAAAGAAAACCTAGGTACATCTAAAAGTAAATATTAAAAGCAGCCAGACTGAAAAGGAGGTAGATGGAGATGTAGATATATAAATATAAAGATAGTGTAGTTGTGAAAAGTGAATGTAACACTTTTAAACTATTCCTCCCAAAAAAATGTTAAATTAAATATCTATTTAATTAAATATCTTCTCCAAAAATGAAATCCAATATACAAATTTGCAGATGACAAAATTGGATATAACTCATTTCCAGCAGAGTTTCACTATAAGAAATGTTAAGAAAAGTTCTTCAAACTGAAAGAAATAAATTCAGGAATAAATGAAGAGAAGGAAAGTAGTAATAGAAGAACAATAAAAAAACAAAAACCTAAACGGAAAAAAAATCAAGAAAACAAATAGCTAAGTGGAATGCTTACACCCACCATATTACAAGTAGAGAGATTCAGATGCAATAAGAAAGCAAGAGCCCAATCTATTCTCTGGGAAGATGTTATTAACAAAATTGATTAAGCTTGAAAAATGAAAAGAAGTTGTTCCCTGAAAAGACTAAGCATAACAGAGCTAAAGTGGTTATGTTAATAGCACTCCGGTTAGACACCAAGACAAGTCATACCAGAGACAACGTGGGGCATGCCATGATGAAGCTTAACTCACTGAGGCAGAACAATCCTATGTATGTGTGCTCCTAAAAACAGAGCTATCCAACATATTAAACAAATATGCCAGAAATTAAGGGAAATAGACAAACTCACAATCATGAAATTGAAAACATTTCTTTCAATAATTAATACAAAAGAAGAACAAACAATAAGTAAGATTAGAAAAAATTCCAATGCCATAATACCATCCACCAGTTTGTCCTAATGGTATTTATAGAGTGCTGCAGTAGAGTACTACATCCAACTGGAGAGTATAAACGTAAATATATATGTATTATATATATGTATGTATTTATATATGTTGCGTAAATATATGTCTATTCAACTACAATGCGGTATTTAACAAACTAAATCAAAGCTGGGCCACAAAATAAGCTTTCAAAACGTAAAGGACTAAAATGTTGCATCTTATGGATTCTGGCCATAAGTAATTTTAATCAGAAAGCTGTAATGATATGATATCTTGTGAATTTAGAAATTAGATCACACATTTAAACATAATCTATGAGCCAAGAAAATAATTGCAAGGAAAAATTTTGAATACTTTGAATTGAATGATAATGAAAACATATTTTCAAAATCTGTGGGATGTGGTTAAATTAGTACTAAGAAATATTTACCTTTTAAAATGACTTTCTTTTTTAATATAGACAATAATCTATATAACATAGATAATATAACCAGTATTGATAATATGAACTCAATGTCCTTCATTAAATTTACTCCAAAGTATTTGATACTTCTTATGCTAATGTAAATTCTGTTTTTAAAAAGTAATTTCTAATTGTTTACTGTTATATAAGAAGTGGCCTTTGCAAGGACTGGGCAAGTGAGCCTTGTCTAATTGATATTCACAATTTCATTTGAAGTGAAAAACTGCTTCTTTTAAGCCAACATTGAGTTAAGTATTTTTATGCTTTTATAAAATCAATTCATGAGTTTTTATATGTGAAGGGAACATATCTTGCACATATATCATGATGCAAATCACTCAGGAGAGGAGTTGGATTCTCAACTCGGTAATATCCAGAGCCCACTCTCTTCTTTATTCCTCATTAGCTAACTGAGAAGAGACTGCAAATCGTCATGTTTCCTGTGACTGTAATGACGATTCTGTGCATGGAAAGAGCTTCTGAGGAGTTCTGTTCCAGGACTCTGTGGTTAAGCATTTAGAACGTTACCTACATAACGTCAAAAGGAAGTGAAATGTATGGAAGCTCTGAGTTACAAACGCAAGGACAATTGACAGACCTAAAACCTTTAGGGTACCTAAAGCAAGTTTGCTTTTCTCTAAGTTTTCTGTGCTCTAAACTGTATGCAAATGTTAAACTAGCAGCACAGGGTGGACAAGAATGGACAGAGCATCTTCATGGATCACAACTTACCATGCTTCTCAGTGTCTTTTGAAATCTGTTAGATGACAGAGGACACAGTGAAACATGGAATGAAGTTGTCAGTCTGTCTCCCATTTTAACTTCTTATATTACTATAACCTCATTTCTGACTGTCACATTGTGCTGAAAAGACTTAAAAAAAACTTCTTATGAAGCTCAGATTTGAGTAAGCAAAGGTGTAAGAAACTGGGAACTCTCTCAATTCATCAAGCTTACTTCCTTGCTAAGACTATAAAGCATTACATTTTGTTTTAAAGTTGAAAATGCACTTAAAAAATGTTCTCATCACTACAGCTCATGTGGGAGGAGAGAAAAACAGGCAAGTATCTGTGTTAGTAAATGGTCAGGGGAGTTAAAAATCTTGGTAAAATATCAATGAGTTGATTACATCTGGACTTCCTAAAATATACTGGTGATTTCATTTAGATCATATTCTTACCATAACCCTTCACCCCTAAAAATAAACACTGTTGGGTGGTGGTTCAAGCATTGCTAAAAGATAATTTCATATCAACCTAAACTTGCTGAATTATGGTTGAAATAAGTTGGTTGGAAAGAAATTGAAAAGAAATGGTCCTCTGCAAGTGCCTGTTATTTATTATTTTTATTATTGTTTAATAAAAACTGACAGGACAAATATATTTACCTGAGAACAATTTTATAGGCTAAGTCAAAAAGATATGACTAGTTTAGTTATGCAGTTTTTACTATTCTTTGTGTGTGTTTTTTATTTTGTTTGACTCCTTCACATATCTTCCATAGTGAATTGTTGAAATTCACATTCAATAGAATTTTTTCAAAGGCACAAATGTTATTTTAGTAGCATCAAATTACAAAGAAGGAGCTCGTTGAGTAGAAAGAATTCTGTTCCTCTATATTCCTAAGACCAAAATTGTTTGCACGAACATTGACCAATTATGTCCTTGAACTCAGAAAAAAGAGGAATCTCATTCTTTCCCTGTTTTGTATCTCTTTTCAAATTGGGACATCAACAAAGAAACATTAACTACAATACCTACTTCAAAACAAAATCCAAAAACAAGAAAAGAAAAAAAAAACTTAGAAAATTTGCAAGAAGAGCCACTTGTCTACCTAAAACAAAGAAACAAACAAATGGACAAAAACACCAAACACTGTATGAAACTTGCAGTAAGATTTTTTAAACTACACTGAAGTCACCACAGGTGACAGGACCTGTAAGTCATTCATGAATGTTCACCACTGGGAAAGGAAGTGGTGGGGAACAGAGAGGGAAGAGAAGCAGAATTGCACTGGAAGACTTGACTTCATGGCTGCAATGTTCTTTCAAAGCCCATGATTCCTCTAGAGCTTGTTCCAATCCACCTTCTATAAGAAATCCTCTTTCAGCCCCTCTGACTACAGAGCAGAGGTCACTTTCTGGGAATTCAGCGCAGGTGACCAGCTCTGGTCCCTTCCTGACTAGCTGTTAGGAGTTCTCTGTGTCTGAGGACCTCAAACACATGGCCCCTAACGAAGTGTGGGTATCACAAAGTGTCATGCCACTTTATTCTCTGTGTTTTCCCTTTCTAGAAATTAGCTCCATGACAAGAGAACAATATAACACTTTTATAGCTCCATGGACCTCAATTCTTGAAATGTCCTGGTGGCAATCAGTCCCAGTGAATATTCATAACTTGGAAGAAAGAATTATCAGCAGCATAGATTAAAAAGGCCAGTTCTCAAACCCACACTAAAGTCATGAATCAGAATTTCTGGTAGTGGGACAAGAGATGGGCTTTTAAAGAAAATTTACCGGGTGATTTTTAGGCACAGAAACATTCAAGAATCACATTCCCTTCTAGGACTGCATTCAGGACTTGCTTCAGAATTTGAACTAAGCCAGAACCAGAAAATAGACAAGAGAGATCACCAATGCTTGCCTTCTAAAAGTATAGAAACAATGTCCCTATGTTGTTCTATATTTAGCAAGTACCTTTCCTCTCTTAAACAGAGAAAGATTGCTCTAGTTTGTAATCTGACCAAAGGCATTTAGAGGAATCTGAGTAGCAGAAAATTCATTAAAAAAGCTTATATGGATTATCATTTTCAAGGAAAATAAATTCAAATATGCTTAATATTGAATCGATAAAAATCTGTGTCTAATGTCCAATTTCTCAAAAGAGAATTATCCAAGCAAAGCATCTAACCCTTGGGAGACATTTAATAATGTTGAATGAATGAGAGAATCCTATTCTCTCAGGATCAATATTACGATCTTGAATTATCATTGTTCTCTAAATATGAAAGAATATTAGTGAATTAAAAAGTGTTATTTGACAGAGTGCATAATAAACTGGCTTTTAGTGAAATCGTTTGTTAAACTGTAGGAATTAGTCTCATTTTTCAAACTTATTTTCTATGACAATGAATTAGATAACCTGTTCTCATATACTTCATATTATTCACCTCTACAAATTTAGAATCTATGGTAAGAAAATTAAATTAAAATAATTGTGTGTATTTGGGAGGAAAATTTTGTATTAACTTATTGAAAATTAAGAAAAAATGTAAGTCTCTTAAAAGACTATTTTGAAAGTCATATGTAATCTGGTACACATCAGATTTCATGGATTGTTTTCTTCATCCTCACTTTTGCTCATTTGGCACTGATCATCTTCATCTGTTCTTCTCTGGCATTATAGGTCAGAAGAACATAAAGCTGGTTGAGATCAGTCACACAGAAAGCCTTTGATTCCTAGAACCACCTTTTTTATTTTTTTAACTGTTGGAGGGTATGTAACTCATGCAGTTCTTTGTAAAGTAGTTTTGTACTTAGTTCTTAGTTAAAGAAAACACATTTGCAATTCTAATTGATAATATTAATAATTGGTTATTATCAGAGTTCAATAAGCAATGTTCCCTGCCAATCACAATCTGAAGTTTTAGGTAAAAATTAACAAGCTAGTTTTAAAGTACAAATGAAAATGCAACAACATAGGCCAGCTAAGGTAAGCCTCAAGAAGAATGAAACTAGAGGATTCATATTGCCAGGTTTTGAGCTTTCTCTATAATCTTCAGAGGTTAAGAATAATCTCATGTTGGCATAAGGGTAGATAAATTAACAAATGGAGCAGAATAGAGAGTATTATACAATACCTTGATTTTCAAAAGCTAATTTTGGAGCAACTGGGTATCTATTTTTAAAAAAATGAGCATTTTCCCCTCCTTTATAGTACACGCAAAATTTATTTTAAGAAGGATTATAAACTTTAAAAGCTAAAACAAACAAGCTTCTGGAACTATGTTATCTAACACTATAGCCACCACCTACATGTAGCTATTGAACACTTGAAATGTGGCTAATTCAATTACAGATGTGCTATAAATCTAAAATATGCATTTATTTTGAAGTAAAGTAGCACATTAGTAATGTTTATATTGATTAAATTTTGAAATGATAATATTTTGATATATTGGGTTAAACAATGAGTTACTAAAATTAATTCATGTGTTTCTTTTTTATTTTTGTTCAATACAATTGCAAAAAATTTAAAATTTAAAGTGTGGCTTATGTTTGTGGCTCACGTTGTATTTCTATGGACAGTGCTGGTATAGAAAAAAACATTAAAAACTTATACTTCTTCAAAGTTAAAACTTCCACTTGTCTAAGGACATATTTAAGAAAGTGAAAGGACAGGCTTGAGAGAAAAAAATTCAATATGCATATTAAACAAAAAATGCAGGTACAGAATAAATTAAATATTTCTATAAATCAATAAGAAGACAACCAACCATAAGAAAAAATGAGAAAAAGATTTGAATAGATATTTCACAAAGGAAGTTATCTGAAAAGCATATTAAAACTGTTTTAATATTATTGATTGTGAAGAAAATGTAAGTTAAAACCATAGTGAGTTCATGCAAATACATCAACTGCTTTTGACAAAGGCACAAAAACAATTCCATGAAGAAAAGATGGTCTTTTTAACAAGTGGCACTGGGACAATTGGATGTATAACTTGGATATAACAATGGGTCGCAAACATGTCCACATGCTAATTCTTGGAACTCCTGATTTTTTGTTAGGTTTCATGGCAAAGGGCAATTAAGATACAAACAGAATTATCCTTGGTAAAGAGCTGACATTTAGCAAAGGATATTATACTGAATTATCCAGGTGGAGCCTCTAGAAGACATGCAGTGCAGTGAACACCCTAACTTTTACCCAGTGAGATCCAATTAAGGCTTGACTTCAAGAACTATAAAATAATACATTTGTGTTGTTTTAAGCCACTTTGTTACAGAAACAATAGGGAAACTAATACAAATTTCCCCATCCAAAATGTTTTCTAAATTTACACATTATATCCTTCTAAAAAAAATTCAAAATAGATCACAGATCTATATGTAAAATGTGAAACTTAGAAGAAAACTAGATAAAATCTATATGATCTGAAGTTTGGCAACAAGCCTTTAGATAAAATGGCAAAGCATGAAGACAACTAATAAATGTTCCATCAGCTAAGTGATCAAAGTTTACATCAACAATAATAAGTCATACTGATAAGTATGTATCCTCGATATAATGTGATAAGAATGACTTCTCTATTCCTATTAAGAGAAATTTTACCAAAGATATGACCAGTATTCTTTAAAACTGTCAAGGCCATTGAAAACAAGGGAGGTCTAAAAACTGCCATTCTGACTAATGTAGTATGGTTCTGAATGATATCTTAGATAAAAAAAGAAGGTAGTTGGTAGAAGCTAAGATAATTGGGATAAACTATATACTATAGTTAATAATAATGTATCGGTACTATTTCATAAATTGTGACTATGTCACCATAAGATAATCATAGGGAAACTGCATGTGGCATATGTGGAACACTTAGTACTACTTTTGCAATTTTTCTGTAATAGTAAAAAAGTTCGTTAAGGAAGTAAACACAATGAGAGACCACTTCATTTCTTCTCACACGACTGAAATGTAAGATGGTTGATACCAAGATGACAGACTCCCTGGAAAGAGGCAGTAGTTAGACATTGATGTGGACAGAGAAGGGAAAGAATTAAAACAGAGAAAGTGGGTTCAGGAAAAAGCTAATGCAAAGCACAGAAAGATTCTCTAACGCGGCTTTGTCTTCAATTACCATTCTCCAAGCCAAAATGAGGACCAAGACAATTGTCTCTCTGATTACCAACTAGAACTTTTGGATGCATACCTCCTAACCAGTAGAAGTGAGATTTTTGTTTGTTGCCCCGTAACATTTCCTAATTATGAGGGCAAAGCTAGTTGTGAGATCAAATCTTCACTTTTAAAATGAAACACAGCCATTTTGAAAATACATCAAAAAGGTCCCTACGTGACAACTCTTGGCTTTAATAAATCTTTATCAGACATTGCATAGGATAAGAAAGTGACTCCTTTAGGTTGTGAGCTATCCTTTCCCCCACCTCCAATCAATATAAAGCAAAGAACAGACAATTATATAATTAGATTTTTTTAATGGCCAGACATCACCAAGACTGTTGTCCCAATTGCAGCATTTTATTGGATAAGATTGGGACAGACTCTCCTAGAATTGCTGTTATAATAGTTTCAAAAAAATCCAATGTAGTTTATTTAATTTCAATAAAATTAAACAATTTTTTTAGACTTTTCAATAATCTTATTGATATATTTTAGCTTAAGGGAAGGCATTTTGAATTTCTCCTGTTGAATATTACTGATCTATTTGTAAGCATATTACTCATTTTTTTCAAGTACTTATGCTTCAGTATAATAATTTATTACTCCTTGGACCACAAGTACTCTTAGTTTCTATCAAACTTATTCGGTTCAAGTAGATAAATTGCCCATGATCACCTCCTGGATAAACACATATATAATAAATAAATAAACACCAGAGGATCGTCTTTGATTCCTTATATCTTTTATCCCTCATATCCAATTAAATGTCAATTATAATAATGCCATTTTTAAAAATTCATTTCATTGTGATTAATAAGACTGTATTTTTCTTAAGATTTATTGAATTTTAAAAATTTATCCTGAGGACAAACTTACCTTGATTTATAATTTTTGTTCTGTCAACTTGTTTGAGGTATCATTCTATTATTTCTTTTTTTTTTTTTCTTTCAGATTTTTTTTTATTGTTTTATTATTCATATGTGCATACAAGGCTTGGGTCATTTCTCCCCCCTGCTCCCACCCCCTCCCTTACCACCCACTCCGCCCCTTCCCTCTTCCCCCCACCCCCTCAATACCTGGCAGAAACTATTTTACCCTTATCTCTAATTTTGTTGAAGAGAGAGTATAAGCAATAATAGGAAGGAACAAGTGTTTTTGCTGGCTGAGATAAGGATAGCTATACAGGGAGTTGACGCACATTAATTTTCTGTGCATGTGTGTTACCTTCTAGGTTAATTCTTTTTGATCTAACCTTTTCTCTAGTTCCTGGTCCCCTTCTCCTATTGGCCTCAGTTGCTTTTAAGGTATCTGCTTTAGTTTCTCTGCGTTAAGGGCAACAAATGCTAGCTAATTTTTTAGGTGTCTTACCTATCCTATTATTTCTTTGGTGGTTCTAGGATTTGATCTTAGGGCAGCAAGCACTACCACATGAGGTATGACCTCAGCCCTTTTTGCTTTAGTTATTTTTCAATAGGGTCTCACACTTTTCCCCCCAGGCCAGCCTCAGATTGTGAATCCTCCTGCTTATGCCTCCTACATAATTGGGATTTCTGGTATTCATGGCCACACCCCGCTTGTTTGTTGAGATGGGATCTTCCTTACCTTTTGGTCCTCAATCCACAGTCCTTCTGAACTCCTCCCCATGAGTAGCTGGGATTATGGATGAGAGCCACCAATCCGGCACCGGCATTCTCGTTTTAACAATGGAATTTCCTATCCTCTGAGGAAAGAATGTGTGTGGCATGTCTGAGGGGCAAGAAGGTGGCCAATATATGTGTGTGTGTCAGGGGGTCAGGAGTATGCTGGTAAAGTCAGAGAGTTGGTCAAAGTCTTAATGATGTAGGGCCTTGTAGGCTATGCTAAGAATTATACTTTGGGTATTACTTTTTTTCTCTAGCAGAGAAAGAAAACTATTAGAGAGTTTAGTTTTGAGCAGAGAAGTATTATACTCTGAGTTGAGTTTTAAAGAATCATTTTGCTATGGGAAAAATAAACGGTGGAAATTGAGAGAAGACCAGAAAGATGTAATTTCTCAATTCTAAGGAAAAAAATGATGGTGATTCACCTTATGTTGTTGATGGTGGCCGTAGTAAGATACTGATGGTTTCAGGATACTTGAGGTGGGAATGGAGGATGCTAGAAACTATTTGAAGTATTAAAGTTCACCAATAATTGTAGTACATTTCATGCCATTTCCTATAATGGTGATCTTCAAGAAAGGAAAAGATCAAGAATTCAGTTCCGAACATTGAATTCTGATGGTTCCAATAGATAACCAAGTGAAATATTCACATAAGCAGCTACATATGAATCTTGAATTTAAGGGAGAGATTGATGCTAAAGACATACATTTGAGAGCTATCAAAAAATCGATATTGGTGGGACTGGATGAGATCACCTAGGAATGAGTATAGATAGGGATGAGAGGAAGTCATAAGACTAAGCTTTGAGAACATTTGGAGCTCAGGAAGAAGAGATGGAATTAACAAAAAACATGGAGAAGGAAGACACAGCCAGGCAAGCAGGAGAGTTGGCATTCTGGAATTGAGATGAAAGGGGGAGTGATCACATAGTTTAAATACTTGCTGAGTGTTCCATGGGGTGACAATGGAGAACTCCCCACTGGATTTAGCAATGTGGAATCACTGAAAAGACCAATACACAATTATATTATATGTTTCTATTTGTGAAATGGTCCCTACCACATTCAGCATGTGTGACTTTATAGTTAGAAACCACTACCTCAACTTATTTCCGTAACTGAGACAGATTAAGTACATAAAGAGGAAATCAGGGCCAAGCCCCAAACTGGCAATTAGGGAACTAGTTCTAGTTCAATCTCTTCCCACTAAGAACTTGTGTGACACAGGCAAGTCATTCTGCCTCTTAAGTCCTCAGTTTTCTCACAAGTAAAATGAGAAAGGTGGAAAACTTTTCACTTAAGTATATCTGTGCTAACATCAAAATATAGAAGGTATGTTTTGTATTTTATAAAGGAAACTTGTATAAAACCAAGTCTCTACTTGATTATATACAGCTGGAAGAAATTTCTCAGGGACATTTGTCACTTGTATGCAGGCTCCCCTCATTCCTACTCATACGCCCTTGTTAACCATGCACAGAGGCTCTGCATCCCAGCTCCCCCTCTTTTTCCTTCCCCGCACACCTACACTCATATGTCATCCTCATCATGTCTGCTTGAAGGTCACAGGCCAAAGAACTGACAACTGGAAACATGGCTGGCATAGAAACATCATAGTGCATACTGGGGGCTGGAAAAGGGCTCTGTTTTCATCATACACATGAAAACTATGTACAAAGTTCCTCATTATGGCTGCATTTAATTATCATAATAAGAAATAATGAAATTATTACTCAATTCATTTTGTGCTTCCAAGGAGAGGGGAAATTAACAGAATTCAGAAACCTCACTTCCAAGTTACTTCAACTTAGCAAGTATAATACTCTTTCCTGGAAGTTGAAGGAGACCTAAATTGATGATTTAGCTATTAACTTCTATTAAACTAAATAGAGAATAAATAAATGAGTTGGCTGTGGTAAGACCACAGGAGCCTGGTCTTTCCTGGTGACCCAGTGTCTCCTGATTCTATCCCAGATGACCATTGGGTACAATTTCTGTTCTTTGCAGGGAAGAGGAAAGCATGGTGTGGAGATAAATGCTTTGACTGGCTACTTTTCTCTGTGAGGTTTCCAATACTAGGTGCTTTAAACTTGTGAGATCATTTGATCCTAACAAGCTGCTGAGGTCTTAATGACCATTTATAGATGAGAATGAGAGTGAAAGAGGGATTTCTCATGGTATACTCCAGGAAAGTAAAGTGTGAGCCATAGAAAGTCAGTGATCACCTTCAAAGGTATTCTCTTGGGGAAGTAGGTGTGGCTGTGTGAGCTACCAACAACAGACAGATGGGGATTGTTTAGATTCCAAGGTGCTGCATCATGAGGCCACATAACATTCATAAGCTCCACTGGGCCCTGCATTTTTGCCAAGATTCCTGTGCTAGGGCATTCCTTTAACACAAGCATATATTCCCTGCTTTAATGGAACCAAAAAGCAAAACCAAGCCAGATCAGAATACTTCTAGAAACATTTCTAGACACAACTGACATTAGATGAGGCAAGTGGTGGTAAGTAAGATATGCCTTAGTTCCCTCACAGTCTCTCCCTTTACACAAGTACAAGTAGACAGAGAGGTTAGACAAAACAGAGGCCACTCTAGCTATGGAAGAGGAGCCACTCCTGTCCTCAAGGGGGAAACTACATCTGGATCCTTACGGACTTTCTCATGGCAGTTCCCCTAAATTCAGATCATTCTGGGTTATACTGAGCAGAGCTTAATTAAAAACAAAAAGCCAACTCCTTTGCTTTTGACAATACTCAAACATAGTTGTTTCAATGTCTTCATTTCTCAACCAGTTGTTGAACATTAGGAAGTTTAGTTGCTCTTCTCACAACCTCTGTTTGAGAGATTTTAGTCTACAGAACATTCACTTAAGCTTTCTTAACCATCTTGTTGCTATTAGTTGGGAAAAATGAATTTTGGGAGTTGTAAAACATTACTTTATGTTTCCTATGCTTTTGGGAATATTAATTAGCCAATGTTGGTAATTCAATTTTCATTTAGATTTTAACTAGCCAAATAAATTCTCTCTCAGTTTGTGTATTAGTAAGAGAAAGATAATTTTTGCTGAAAGAACACACCAAAGACAGGAGTCACAGAACACTTTCTCTGCCATTTTTTTCCCCTAGATATTTGGAAATTTGAACTTCTCATGTTTGATAAATTTCACTCCTTCATTCTTCAATATCTCTCCTAAAGCCAGAGATGCAGCACAGTATGCAGTAGATAGGTACACAGACACTTGAGCCAGATTGCTAGGATTTTAATCCTAAAATTTTAATCCTAGAAATCCTAGCTTCACTGTTTACGAGTTGCATGACTTTTCAAATGTTATTAACCTCACTGTGCCCGAAAAAGAGGATAATAATAATAATAACTTCATAAAATTGCTTGAAAGGTATATGAAGTACCACATATAAAGTCCTTAGAACTGTGTCTGGCCTAGAGCAGTCACTCTGAAGTACAAGCTGTCTTTGTATCGTCTATCCTCCATTCATCTCCCTTGCAGTCTTGCACCTCACCTTTCTCTATCATTTGGCCTTGCTGTAAGTTTGTTATTACCACTCTGCTCTCTCTTCAACTTCAAAGCTCCTCAGACTCTAGGTGGACTCTGCTTAAAAGATATGCCAGTTTGAGGGCTTTGGAAATAGAGTGCTTACCTAGTATGCATGAGTCTCTGGGTTCAATCCACAATAACACTAAAATAAAATAAAATAATATAACAAAGTAAAATAACCCTTTTGATAGGAGACAGTCAGATTTATAAATCATGTTTACCTAAACCAATAATCATAGACCACAAAACAGAGGAGGTGTGAGTAGAGGTTTGAACATTGAGCGATGTAATATATTCTACTTTTGAGGGTACAACCACTTACTTTCAAAAGATGAATATACATTTGTCAGTTTATTCTTCAAACTTTTCATGAGTACCTGCTCTGCAAGCAGTGGTAAAATTTTAAAGGTTATTATTAAAAAATATGAGACATTGTCCTATAACTTGTCTAAATCAATTGGTAGATAAAGGATGAAAAAAAAACAGATGATAATGCAATAAGACTAAGAAATTAGTAAAGCATTTGATATCATGTTTTCCTTTAGTTATCCAGTGCTAGAAATTATTCTGCATTGCCTAAATTGGAAACAAAATGTACATTTCTTCTTTTTCATGTCACATTAGAGAGGTTGAATTTATTTTACATTGATTAAAGCATTTAGAACAAGTAGCAATTAGACTCTTGCAAAATTTAATTTGTCTCTGGATCAGTTCAAGAATTCATTTTCTAAATTTTGGCTCTGAGGTCGGTTCTGTTTGAATTTTCAAGCTAAATTTTAGAGATTGCCACTGTGTAATAAAATCATAGGACTCGATGAAACATATATCTTTACATTAAAAAGAAGCCCACCAAAATTTAATACTCTCTGGAAAAGAAGGCATCTTATGGTCTTAAAATGCAGTGCTGGGAGGATGCACTGTGCCAACTCTCAAAGTCCACTTGAAGTTCTTGAGTTTGAATTTCAAATTAAACTAGAACTTTTCCTGTATTCAAAGGGAGGAAAGAAACTTTAACATCCTCTTTAAAAGCATAAAAGCTTCTGGAAGTTCTAATAGCTCATAATAAACATCACACAAAACAAAAAAGTAAATGAATCAGAAACAGATGCGTTACCCTGCTCTTGAAACATTTATGAATTTTAATATTAGGAATGTTGAGGGAGAAAAGAGCTGGTGAGAGATCATAAATTGATCATGGCTGCACTACATTATCTTCTAATCAAAACAATCTTCTCCAGTGAACATGAAAGATCTATTTCTAATGAGTTCTGAAATTTGAGTTTGTTCCAGGATCCCCAATGTTACAACACTGTTAACTTATTTATATAATAAAAACCTTTGTAATATTTTCTAAGGAAGTATATATTCCTAGAACAATAAGTTTCCTGTTTTTTCTAATTGATTGCACATTCAGCATTGTTCTCCTTTAATCTACTTAATTATTTACACATGATTACCTAAACTGTACATGGACACACAGCCACATGAGAATACACATGCATAATTTTCTGCCACTGGACCCACAAGATGAGGGGAGGAGAGTGTAATATTTTAATTTTCCCTTGTTTATGCCAACCATTCAATTCTTTTTTAATGCAGTGAATATTTGGTGAAAAAAATCTGAGCTCAGAATCTAGTTATGTATTTTCAAACCCACAGATTCAAAGGAGGAACATTTGGTGACTTTCCAAATGCTCACAGAGAAGTTAAGTTGGGTAGAAGGGGAATTTGGCTTTCATTTAGAAATTGCATTTTATTGCAGTTGCTAAAATTTACATGAGTGTAGGAAATAGAGACTTACTATTCTGTTTGTGGCTTCTGTGCTCTCATGCTAGATGAGATTAACTGCTACTTTCTCATGAACATATAGAACAATCATAAGGATAGAAGAAGCCAGAAATACACATATTTCCCATAGTTTGGATGGCTAATTTCATAGACCTTAGAATCTTAGTAACACACAAAGTCTGAATCACTCTGGAGCTAAGGAGAATAGATGAGTATCATGCCTGGAGAAGCTGTGACCCATAATGCTTAGCATTGCATGATTGAGACAGCTCTCCAGAGAATAACTCTCTATGTCCTCACTGTAGGACTATCCAATCCTTTTCCTAATCCTTTTAAGGCCCATTACATCTATGGGCACCATATTCTCTGGTCTCTGAGCTTCCATTTACTAGAAATACTCTATGATGAACCCATTAATGTATTTCAATTTCCACCCTTTCCAAATGTCTGAGATGGCTGGACTTTGAACACTCTTCCCTTCAATTCATTTTATCAGGAGACTAGCCATACTTCATTAGCGCTGTAGTGGATTGACAGGTGGCAGAATATGCTACTGCCACTCAAAAAATATGCATATTTGGCATTATTATTATTATTATTTTGAGCCAAAGGCTCTGAAAAACAATAGGTATGAGAACTCTTCACTTTTTTCTTCTGAAAAGCAAGAGATAAAACCACCGTATGAGAGATGTCCATCCTGCAGCAGGAGAAAAGTAGCAGTCTTATGATTGGGGATGGGGAGTTGATGCTGAGAAAAATCTGTACAAATAAATTTTGTTCAAGTAATGCTTCCTTCCTAGTGACTTTTTCACTATTAACTGGCCTAGCCTGAACTCCTTTGTCTTGTCCTGTTTTCATAATTCACTATACTTTGTCTAATTCAGCATACAAGTGCTTGACTTTAACTGCCCCTTTGGATCTTCATTTACTCAAGAGGGCTCCCAGGTCACATAAGATGAACTTATACACCTTTTTCTATTAAACTGACCTAAGACATCAGTTTTAAGTCAGTTTAATTCTAAGGTCCTCCTGCCAGAGACCTTCAGAATAAAGAGAAGATTTTCTTCTACTACAGTTTAAAAATGTCCTTTCTTTCTACTCTACTAGATTCTTTACCTGGGAAGCTATAAATTAGACTGCCAAAACACAGATTAGCAAGAGATAAAGTTTATTGACCTACATGTGCACATCACTTGGAAGAAATCAGTAACTTGAGGGGATGGTTAGAACTTGGATTTCCATTCATCTTCAACGAAGAATAATAACTTTGTAGAGAAGAGATAAGACAGAAAAAAGGGTCAAGGAAAAGAGTTTTAGACTTTCAAGGGCAGCAAGCTGTAGACGGGAAGTATTGAAGGAAAACTGATGGAGTAAGGTTTGTGCAGGTCTGCTTCTGTTGGCTTTCCATCTTCCTCATGACCACAAAACTTCCCCAGGAGAGACCTTATGGAAGTCCTCATTTTTCAGAAGTTTCTGCTTTTAGTCAGATAAAGGAGGCTTTGAGAAGGCTTCTTTCACATCTGTTGATTCCCATTTGCTTCCAGCTCAAAATAATTTTTATGACAAAGTGGCATATTTTGGGATAACACATTCTGGTCTCTTATAACTCCTTGCCCTGTTATAAAGCTCTGTGCTAAAATCAAGCCGTTTACAGATTAGCTCTAAAACATTCTTATCTGTATTTTGCCCATCCTTCTTGCTTAGTTTTATTCTCATATATTCTTTACCTACTACTAAAAATTAAGATATAAGTATCTTGCTTTCTAAACAGTTTTGTAATTCAATCATGTTATTATCCTTGATGAACTTCTCCTTACATAGTATGACTGCCACTTATAATCCCTCTCTTCTTTATTTCTGTCACATTTAACCTTTTTCTAATTTTGTAACCCTATCAACCCATCTGGACTTCTTGGAGTTCAGTCTCATATTATGGAACAAAATTTTACCTAAAAGAATTTCATTGGCAAAATTGTAAGGAAATAGATTTTTGTCCTATTGAGGTGGTCTGGCCCCTTTAAAACAGAGTGCTGGTAAGGGTGTGTATGTTCACTGTGTCTACACTGAGAACTGTCACATGGTCTTCCACGCACTCCCAGTCCAATTAGATTCTCAACAGTTTCTCCCTCTGTTGTTTCCTTTTGACAGATGGCATATTCTTTTTTGGTACTCTCAATCCTGCTTGTCAACATGTATTAGTATATATAGTAGAATTCTATGTGAGATTTGTTTTTATTGTAATATTCACCTGGCAACAAGACTAGGGAAGAACTACATCAGAGACCACCAATATCTGCTAGAAGAAATCAGATTGACTTAGTCTATGGCAATAATCCCTTTCCATTACCCCTTTAATCCCCTACCACTACCTTTATCTCTACATTAGCAGGCTAATTGTGCAACACATTTTGCTAGACTGCTTTTAAAATGTAATGAAACCCAGAAGACCCTCCCTCTAAAACATATATGTATGCCCATATAGCTGCTAATTTGCATACAATTTTCAGGGTATTCACAACCTGTCTCTGCATTTGTAGTGGGTGGGAGAGGATGCACACCTGGTGAAGTAAGCATAGTCTGAGAGACACTAATGGCACCCTCATTACTGCCAGCAGCACAGGGACCCAGCAAAAGGAATAATGAAGTGGGACAAGGCTGAAGAAATGTAAGCAATTAAGTTCAGCTAGAAATTCTGAAAAATCTGTTCTCCCCATGACTCCTCCTTTAGGGGATCAGTTATTATAGTCATATCCCAAGTCTCTGATGGAATTTGGTTTGGTGGGGAAGATCAAAAGATGCACTTGGCATTTGCTGAGCGTAAACAGCATACCAGCCTCTCTGCTGACCAAATCAACAGATCCATAACCATGTGAGAAATGTGAATGCATTTCTGAAGAGGGGAGAGTCATGGGCCTGGAAAATGTCCAGTGTCAACAATAAGAAAGCAAAGGGGGAAGGAAGATAAAGAAGGAAGTATCTGACTGATGTTCACTCAAGTACATCAAATACATCCCTTTCACTTGTAAGAAAAATCTTGACCTATAATTCCTTACCTAAAAGTTGTTCTTTTTGTGAGAATTAAATGATGAATAGCTATTTCCAAGGAGGTTCTAGGAGTTTTCTGTTTGTTCCATAATTGCCTTAAAGAAATTCCTGTCTGTGTCAATAGAAGTGGCCTTTCTTCTGGATTAATTTCTAGAGAGATTTGTGATTATGGGTCAGCAGCTTTTTTTTTTCATTTATTTCACATTTTAATTACCTACTATAGACCAGACTCTGAAGAATACATACAACATGACCCTTGTTCTCTGAGGGTGCTTGCAGACTGATAGAGGTGGCACATATCAAGCTGTATCCTAGATATTCTGAGATTCACTCTCCTGCCAACACAGGTAGATCATATAAAACCCAATGGCCTAATCCTCTACTGAGGATAGGATGGCAGGATAGCTCTCATGATAATTACTAACAAATTTCATATGAATAAGCATAAGATATGTTTCTGCCTCCAGAATTTGGTATAACACTTGAAAATCCTACTTTTTAATTCATTAAGTTCTAAGGGTTTTGGCAATACAGAGTGTTTGGAAGCTAAACTTTGACTTTAAGGATTTTGGCTGAGAAGATTGTATAAACTGACTATAGAGGTGTCTATGCATTTAAATTGAGTGTCGAAGAATTGGCTACACTTCACATAAACACATAATGCAACCCCCCAATAGTGTGGTCTTTTTTAAACTAACTACCATCTGGCAAGGGACCTACTTGAAAGAAAGTCCTCCCATTCCTTTGCACACTTGCCCTTGTTCATATACTTCAGGAGAAAGGTGCTGTAGCAATGAGAAAAAGAAAAATAAACAAGTATTTGAAGTTTGTGATGAATTATAAGAACTCACTGACCATAAGTAATGGTTATACAAGTACTCAGTAAAAGTCAAAAGCACATCACACAACAACCTGATTCTAATTCTCAGGTAAATATTGTCACATTGACAATTGGTAAAATACTAGTAAAAGTTTTTCTAAACTTAAGCGTGTCTTACAAATTATCTAAAAGACCAAATAGTTTTCTATGGCAAAGTCAAGTTCTAAATCCAACATTAAAGTAAGTTATTAATCAGAACAGTATTCTTTATGGGTCATTTATAAAGTCTTGTGACTTGAGTTCATAGACTATTCAGAAAGATGGTGTAGGTGTATGTGTCTTTCTGTCACCATTTAGGTGCAGTTTAAAGCTGTGTACATTATATATCCAACAAATATATGAAGACTCTAAAAGGTAGACTGGATAGGGAACTTGGAACTTGAGGAAAAGCACAAAACAAAGAGATCCCTGTCTCTTTTTTGCCTCATTTATCCTAGACTTGGAACTGAAGAAGCCAACACTTGGAAACAGTAATGAATGCAAACAAAAACAAAAACTAAGTAGAAAAAAAACCATATCAACAATTAACATTAGATATCAATGGCTTAAATATATTAATTAAAATGCAGATTGTCCAAACGGATTTAAAAAATCATGATCCAGCTATTTGATTTGTACAGGAAAATCATTCCATACATAATAATACCCATGTTAAAAGTGTAAAGGATAGAAAGTTTAAAATATATATCATATAACATTAATCAAACACAAGAGTAATTATATTAATATTTATATTAAGATTAGAATTAAAATTTCTTTTCAAGTGTCCATTGGACCTCTATCAAGACAGATAGTATCCTGAATCATAAAATAAGCCTCAACCAATTAAAAATTGAAATTGAAGGTGTTCTCTGATCACAAAGGAATCAAATAGAAGTCAATAATAGATAATAGAAAATCTCTGAACATTTGGAAAATAAATAATACCAAATAAAATTTAAAAATATATTGAATAAACTAAAATCAAAATATATCACAAGAAAATTTATAGAAGTTCTGAGAGGGAAATTATTAGTGCGATAATGCATCCATTAGAAAAGAGGGAAAGTGTCAAATAATAATCTATGTGACTATGTCAAGAGTATATAAAAGAGAAGAAAAATAAACCCAAAGCAGGAAGGGAGAAAATAAGATAAGAAGAGAAATCAATGATACTGAAGACCAAACCAATGAGACAATCTTTGAAATGTTGGATCTTTGAAAAGATTAACAAAAATTGATAAATTTCTATAAGAGAGATGACACAATTTACCCATATCCAGAATGAAACAGAAGCTATCACTTCTGTAAAGATCAAAAGCTTAATAAGGGAATACAATGAACACATAATTTGAAAATTAGACCAAATGTATTAATTACTTGAAAAATATAAACTACCACAACTTGCCCAATGTGAGATAGATAATTAAAATAACCTTTAACTATTCAGGAATTTGAATTTATAATATAAAACTATCCTAGAAAAGAAATCTCCAGGCCCACATGGTTATGCTGGAGAATACATACAAATATGTAAGGGAGAATTAGCACCAACTCTATATTCTCTTCCACAAAATAGAAGAGGAGAGAATACTCACTTTATAAAACTAATATTACTCTAATACTAAAACCAGATGATGACAGTACAAAAAGGGAAAGCTACAGATTAATACAGAAAACAAAAATCCTTTACAAACTATTAGTAAATAGAAATTAGAAATATATAAAAATCATTTTATTACTTGAGTAATTGGGGTGTATTCCAGGGATGTAGGGCTAGTTTAATATCCCTGAATCAATCAATGTAAATCATCATATTAACAAGTTATATAAAAGTATAACAGGTATCATTCTAGCTAGTATGTAGCTACAAAGTTTTATATAGTTATCATAATAAAGACTAAATGAGATTGATTGAGAGATAGACATACAGATCAGTGGAAGAGAACAGAAACTCTTAAAAGTAGACTTAAATATTCATATAAATATGTTTTAATTATAAGAGGACAATGTTAATAGTTGATACACTATCATCAAAGAAAGAAAATCTTTGAGTTTGAGGCAAAATCTGACAACAGTAAGTAGATAGCATCTTTAGTCTCCAGAGTCCTTAGAAGTGACCAAAGCTGCAAACAGAATCTCTCCCACACTCTATCTACAATCATAGTTCAACTACTTTGTAATCAGTTTCATTCCTAATATTTTAGATTGCCAGTGTTTTATATCTATATTTAAACATTTTGTATTTGGAGATGTTTAAATATTAATCATATTTAAAAGAAATAGTGATTCTCCAGCATTATTTCAACCATCCACAATCACTTTATGAGTTAAATGGGCTTTGGTGTACGGCCTGGGAATCCAGGCAGCATTTGTTAGATTGTTTCTCAAACAATATGCGTTTCCAGTTCCCAATACCATAGTTACAATAAAACTCTGTGAACACAATAAGTATTGTCAACTCAACTATTCAGTGAACAATAGGAAAAAATATTAATAATGCAGCCTATTCTTCAATTCTATTTTCCTAAATTACATTTTTTTCTCTTTTCAATTTGTGGTATACTCTTTAGGTTAAGTTTAAGTTCTAGATCATAGCACACATAGAAAGTACAAACATGAAATCTATGGCTCAAATGACAGATGAAAAATTTTCATTAAAATTGTGCCTGTTCAAATGACATTGGGAAGGTTTCTGTCATCCTTGGATTAGCCGGCTTGCACATGTTCTTGAGGAAACATGCATTCAATCTGTAGGAAGGAATTCACAATTCATGTTTTGGAGTGATTCACCCATTTGTGATTAACCTGCAAAGGAATTTCTAAAGTTTGCATCTGTGTGACTGCTCTGAAATAGCTGAAAGATAAGGCTGGGTTAATTTCTTGACAGTCACTCACTCGACTGAGCCCACTGCACTCCAAAGCTGAAGTCCTTTTCTCTGAGAACGCCAAGATTGAGACAAACATATCACCTGGACTAGAGGCAGTTCCATCTCAGTGCAGGTCCAGCAGCAGACATCTAAATGCAAATTCTAATATGAACTGAACCTACAAGAGACTCAAGTTGCTTTTGTTTACAATATTCAAGGGCCAAAGGAATCAGGTAGATTTCGAGGTTATGGAGGACAGATGTTATATTGACAAATGGAAGAAAAAAATGCAAATCCTGCCAGTGGAAATAGAAATCAAACAATCAAGAAACACAACTGAGGACAAACTATTTTTATGGGATAAGTAGCATTTTACATTTCATAATGTCTTTTGTAGCATACTCTGAATTGCCACAAACTTATAATCTTATGAGGGAAATCTGACAATTTTAAGTGTTACATTAAATTGATTTTGCTGTTGTGTTGATGACTTAGTAAACCTTGCTGTCCTGACAGAGAAGAGTGTGTCACATCACCCCGATAGTACCTGTTCCACAACAGATGCTCAACATTCAAAATTAAAAGTGCTTGTGCAGGCCTATCATGTTTAATGAATACATCATTCATTTCACATCTAACACTGAGTTGCCAGTTCAAAACCAATCCCATTAAAGTAGGTGGCCATGCACAAATCACTTTAATCAGCACCTCATTTTTCATTTTGAAGGAATAATAATGAAAACTACCAATCCCACCTGACTGCCCAAAGTTATTACTCATTCAGATTTCTCTCAAGAGATATCTTTGGAATATCTACTATATGCTGACATTATTTTTAGCACTGAAATTTCATTGTGAGCAAAATTCTAAAGCTCTTGCACTAGAACTTCTATGCTTGACAAAGAGATATGGTCAATAAATTTATCTGGAAAATGGTGATAAAAATATGGAGTAAAATAAGGTAAGGAAAGAAGAAAGACTGTGTTGTGGGGTCAAGGCAAACAAGTAATAGACTAGCTAGAAAGCTCTCACTGATAAGATAATATTTGAGCTGAGTCCTTACAAAAGTATGGAAGCAGTCAAGTGGCTGTCTTGGGGAACTGCATGCAAGGCAAAAGGGACAGAAAATTCAGAGGCCATGAGGAGACCTGTATGGTGAAAGAAAGTGAGCAGGAAGGACAACAGCAGGAGATGACAGTTGTGCAGACTATGAAGGCCATATATATTGCTAGAAGGATTTTGGATTTTATACTTAGTGAGATGGTAAGCCATCAGAAGATTTTAGAAGAAGACTGATAGTTCTATGTTTTAAGGATTATTGTAGCTCAGTGTTATAATTCTATATTATGCATTTCTAAAGCTTATCTATTTCCTTTATGAAGAAATGTAATGTGAGTTATATATGTAAGTTAAAATTTTCAATTTGCCACATTAAAAAAAGTAAAAATGAGCACATACATTTCAGTTTTTTCAAAAAGAAATCAAACCTCATTCATTATTTTCCCCATTTTTGTGGCAAAATGTAACGTAAAATTTTTTATCATACCCATTTTAAGCATTTATCAAATGCTATTAAATATATTCAAAACATAGTGTGCAACTATCACTACCACCATGTCCATAAATCTTTTCATCTTGTAGAACTAAAACTCCACATCCATTAAATAAGAGCTCCATTCCTCCCTCCCTCATTCCCTCCTGCCTACAATCATCCCTGGCAACCCCATTTTACTTTGCATTTCTGATTTGAATATGCCAGTTCCTTATTAAGTGGAATCACAAAGTATTTACCCTCTCATAACCAGCTTATTTCACTTAGCATAATGTCTTCAAATTTTATCCACGTTGTGGCATAACTCAAACTTCGTTCCTTCTTAAGGCTGAATTATATTCCATTGCATGTACATATTGCATTTGTTTACCTCTTCAACATTGAAGAGACATTGGGATTGATTACATGTAGCTATTGTGACTGGTGCTGCAATGAACACAGGAATGCAGATATCTCTTGAATGTGCTGTTTTCATTTAATTTCGATCTTGCCCAGTAGTGACATTATTGTATCATATCATAGATGTATTTTTAGTTTTTTGAAGAACCTCAATATTATTTTCCACAATGGCAGCACAAATTTACACTCCTACTAACAGTGTATAAAGTTCCTTTTCCTCCACACCCTCACCAATACTTGTTAGCTTTTGTGTTTTTAATAATAGCCACTATAGCTGTCATAAGGTGACATCTCATTGTGGCTTTAATTGGCATTTCTCTGATGATAGGGATGCCGAGCATTTTTTTCATGAACCTATTGGTCTTTTTTTGTTTTCTTATGAGAAAGGTATTTTGCCCATTTTCTGCTCAGGTTATTTGTTTTCTTGTTATTGAGTGTTTTGAGCTCATTATGTATTTTAGATATGATTCCATTATAAAAGGCATAGTTTTCAAATATTTATCCCTTTTTATAGGTTGTGTCTTCTCTCTCTTCATTGTCTCCTTTGCTGTGAAGAAGATTTTTCAGTTTGGGGTAATCTCAGATTCTTAATTGTTAGCATATAAAAATGCAGCAGATACATGTATTGAATTTGTATCCTGCCACTTTGTTGATTTGTTCCTCAGTCACAACAGAGTGTGTGTGTGTGTGTGTGTGTGTAATCTTCAGCATTTCCTACATGGGAGATAATACCACCTACAAACAGATAATTTTCCTTCTTCCTTTCCAATTTGGATTCCTTTCATTTCTTTTTCTTGTTTGGTTACTCTGGCTAGAACTTCCACTCCTATGTTGAATAGAAATGGTGAAAATAGGCATCTTTGCCTGGTCCCTTATATTAGAGGAAATGTTTTCAATCTTCCACCATTGAATCCAATGTTTACTCTATGTGTTTCATATATGGGTTTTGTTGTGTTGAAATGTTTTCTTTTTATTCCCAGTTTGTTGCGTATTTTTATCATATTTTTCTGACATTTTTAATCAAATGTTTTTCTACAACAATATAGATAATTGCGTATTTTCTGCTTTATCTTGTTTAGACCATTGTGTATTTTTCTTTTCATCCTGTTAATATAGGATATTACACGAAGCAGTTTTTATATGTTGAGCTATCCTGGCATCATAGGAGCAAATCTCACTTGGTCATGATATATGATCCTTTCAATGTGCTATGAAATGTGGTTTGTTAACATAAAATTAATTTAGAAAATATACTCAATTTAAAATAGTATGTCAAAATATTATACTTTTGGTATGTAATAAATATAAATTGTTTTTAATGAGAAATTTCATATTCCTTTCTCATATTGAGTCTTAGAAATCAGACACATTTAGACACAGCTCAAAAACACACATTTCAAGTACTCAGCAGCCATGTATGGTTGCTGGCTGTTTTATTGAATAACACAGCTCTAGTCACTGTGTTAGGAATGTATAGTAGGTTCATACATTGTGGGTAGCAATTTGATATAATTCAACTGCTCTAGAAAACAGAGTGACAGTACCTTAAAAAAATTAAACAAGTCTATGAGCTAGCAATTCCACTCCTAGGTACGCACTCAAGAGAATTAAAACCATATTTTCATGCAAAAATGTGTATGTGAATTTTGGTATAATTGTATTTATATGAAATGCCCAGGATAGGAAAATTCATAGAAACACAAACTAGATTAATGTTTTCAGTGGCTGATGGTAAGGACAATGTGGAAAATGGCTGGTAATAATATGGGCTATCTTTTGGGTGTAATAAAAAGATTCTGAGATGGGATAGTGCTGATGCTTGTGCAGCTTTGCAAGTACTCTAAAGATCACAATACATTGTAGGATCACAGTCCATGAACAAATAAGATTAATAATAATAAAATAATAAAATTCAACAACAAAATCCCATAAGACCCTATCTGAAAAATAGCTAAAGCAAATAAGGGCATGGCTCAAGTGTGACTCCCTGAGCACAAATCCCAGAAATGCCAAAAAAGAAACAGAATCAGGAGACACTTGAGTTCTGGAAAGAGAAATGAAATTAAGATATCAAGATGGTATAGATATATTTAAAACCATAAGACTAGAAGAAATCACTTAGGATGTGAGTTTAGATAGAATATGTCTGAATCCTGATTCACTCCACTATTTAAAGTTCTGGAAAATGATTAAGAACCAGCCAGAATGGCAGAGAATTAATGAACAATTGAGTAGAAGAAGACTCTAGAGTAAATGATGGCCTGGAAGTCACAGAAGAAAAGTGTTTCAAGAATTGAACTATCCATAGTGCCAAATGCTATTGACAAGTCAAGCAAAATAAGATCAGAGAAACGCCCATTGGATTCATTCAGTGGCACACAGGTGATTGGTAACCTTTGTTGTGGTCAGGGTGAAAGGATAATTACATTGGATCAAGAGAGAACAGGAGGGTTGTTATGCTTGGGAGTAGAAGGATGGTTTTGTAGATTAAAGAAAAATAGAGTCAACACATACTCTTAAGGTGGCAGTCCTAAGTCTATTTGTATGTTAATGTGAAGAATCCATTAAAAGAAAAGTAAAAAAAAAAGAAAAGTCAAGATTCAGGAAAACATAGTTGAACTGTCATGGAATATAATGAAAACAATGGCTGTGAAAATACTTACTCGAGTTGTTCATGTACTCTTATTTTTCCTTCCGAACTTTATAAACTCATTGAGGGTTGTGGTCAAGGTAAAAGTAATGACATGCAATTCAACCCACAGAAAACAAGCAGATGGCAGCATATGCATTGGTTGAGACAGGAAACTAAGGGATATAGACAGATACATCAGACAGAACATGGAAACAATGCCATGTGTTAGGTGATACTGCTTGTCAGAGGAGATCAAAAGCTTTTTGTCAGTGAACTCAGCTGCAATCTTTGAGGTTTCAGAAGACATTTCTCTCAGGATCTAAAACTTCAGGCTATTCCTGAAGTTGAGGCAAACTGCTCATCAAACATTTCCCTAATGATTACAAAATCGCATGCCCTTCCTAAAACTCACAATAAATCAAGGGCTCAGGACAGGAAATAATTGTAAAGTCTCTTAAGTCATCTATTTCCACTTTTCTTTCTTCTTCCATCTGTGGAGTTAGATTGAGTCAGCTTTTGATTTCAGTTGAAAATATCTTCAGTGCTGAGCTCAAATAGCAACCAGTTAGTTCCAAGAAAGGGTCTGAGAATGTTCACCATACTTCTGAGATGCTCCAGGGATCCCAGCACCTACGTCACTCTTTCCCAGAGGACTTTAAATCCCTAGGCTCAATTTTCCACCATTTACAATAAAATTCTGTACAAGCTCTAGAAGGAGTGGCTTCCTGTAGTGGGTAAAATTGATTCTTACTGTTCACTTTTTATCTCTATGCTCCACCTTCCCCTGAGATATGTGGCTCTTTTTGTCTGCTTGCTTTTGCTTTTTATTTTTGAGACCTGGTCTTGCTACATAGGCCACGCTGGCCTCAAACTTGTTATCCTCTTGCCTTATCCTCCTGAGTGCTAGGATTGCAAATGTGCACATCTCTGGTAGAGATGTGACTTAAACTTGATCCTTGTTTATCAGTCTATCCTGGGTATGGATATATCATTCTTATAATTTTCCTTTGAATAGTCATGAACTGGTTGAATGTTCAAACCAAACTCTACTAAATAGCAAGGAAGAAAACTGAAACATACCAAAAGGTAGAAAGGAAGAAAACTGAAACATATCAGAGAGAAGTAAACCAGATAACGTGGATTGGAAAAGGGGATTTTTATATTTGCAAATTGAGGTCTAGTGAGCGATTGATGCTTCCTTATGAAATTCCCAGGATGCTCACAAGTAAACAAAAAAAGGGAGGGAAGGGTATTTTTAATTTCTTATTCCTCAAAATATACTTAAGGTCACACCTATTAAGCTAGCAAGATCTAGAAAGCTATGAGAGTTCACTACCACTTGCCTGATACCTTCTTCTTGGGTAATTACTATGTACCTCCACCAGGAACAGGGTATTATAATTTTGTCTACCTCAAGGAAGAAAGGAATTTATAAAGAAATAAATAGCATAAGCCCCCAGGCCTATTCCAAATTCTCATGCTAGCTTTGTGAGATGAGACCTTCTTTCTCCAATTACCACTTCTCTTAAGAAAACAAAACAAATTAGAACAAATGGGACAGTGAAAAATCCCAAAGAAGGACCATTGCCCAGACATCTTTGCACTCCCCCATTGCTCTGATGATTACCTCATTCTAGATATTCAGAAAAGGAGCAGGTCAGCATGTGCACTTTGCTGAGTGCTTTCCTCTCTTCTTTCCCAGGATAGCTGGGTGGAGCTTCTGAATGTTGGTCATAAAGAATAAGAGGGAAATACCTTGGAATTGGACCTGTCAGGTTGCAAACATCATAAGAGAATAATGCAATTACTCTTATCACCAAATGAGTTTTTCCTGACCCTAGCACAAATTATGACACTTCCTTGGTATAGACAGCCATGCCTTGAAGACTCCAAGGTGTCAGGTTGATACTTGGAAAACTGGTGGACACAGTGGCCTGGTATTCTTTACATTCCAGAGGTGTGTCAATGCACAGAAGGCAACTATACTTTCTAGAAGTCATAAAAGCACTAGAAAGAGATGGTTAGAGCAGATGACCAGCATGGTCCCTTCTACATACCCAAGAACCAGAATCAACAGCATACTAGACTTATTCTTAAGACTTTGCAGAACACTCTGGAATTCCCAGAACTACTCAAAGGAAACACTTGTAAATTAGGCTCCCCAAAACCATACAAAAACAGGAGCCAGAAAAAAAAACACAGGCCACGTTTAGAAATAATTCTTTGCCTACAATTGTTTCGAGGAAGCAGACAAGTTAGGAGGCTGATGTAGTAATCAACATGAGTGATTATATCAGCCTCAACTAGGGCAGTTACCGAAGGATTAAGTTAATTGGATATGTTTAAGTCCTCCTTCTATCTATTGAGTTAGAATTGACAGAAGCTGGTGATTGATTTGACATGAGGTGTGACTAATCATACATGCTGAGGGAGAAGACCACTTCCTGGAAGATTCTCAAGGTCACAGCCTGGATGTCACAGATGAGCCATACCAGTCAGCGCCCTTGCAAGCTGCATGTACTCTCTCTCTCTTTCTCCCTCTCTGAGTTTTAAGTGGCCTTCTCAGAAGTGGGGCTTTTGATTCCACAAGAATATGTACTTTGCTCTAGGGATGATACCAATTTTGTTGCTTGTTGGGTAGAATTTAAGAAGCCTGGAGAGCTGTCTTTGCTTTTTTTTTTTTGCGGTACTGGGGCTTGAACTAAGGGCCTTCACTTTGAGTCACTCCACCAGCCCTAGTTTTTTGAATGGTTCTTCAAGTTAGGGTCTCATGGAAGTATTATTTGCCCAGGCTGGCTTCGAACTGCAATCCTCCTGGGTAGCTAGGATGACAGGCATGAGCGCACTCACCTGGCCCAGCTTTGCTTCTGATTCAAACTAAATTTGTGCATCCACTCCATTTCCATGGCTCCTATGTTTTTATTCAAACATCAGCCACTGCACCTTTGTCTTTAAAAACTAAATTTTAAAGTATCTTGAGAACTGGGTCAAATACACCCCCTTACCAAAACTGGAGTTCTGCTCTTATTATCTGATTCCAGTCTCCAGGTGTCAATCATCTGCATTCCTGGATATTTACATCATTCCTGCCAGTAGAGTACCTCACCCATTCATTTTCGACCCTCCTTCTGGGAGGTCTCCTGTAACCCATTGTGGACTGTTTTTTTGGTAAGTATCTGAATATTGTTTAACTTTTATTATAGTCTCCTGATGCCATACTGTCTTCTCTTTTTTAGTCACTGACCTATTAGTATCTTTTCAAGTATCATCCCCCAAGAGGTTTTCTGGTATCTGAGTGGGTCCTTTCCTCTTAAATTTGATGCAGTCAACCATCACTAATACATTAACTGGTCCTCTGGAGTGTTCCAAAAAATTGGCCATCTCATTTTTTTTTTCAATTTCTGTTTGGGACATGACCTCTGAAACCCACATTTTCAAAGGCTCAGATTCCTTAATGGAAAAATCTACGCTAAACAGAATAGATAAAACTGAGATTTTTAAAGTATGTTAAAGACTGGTCATGGGGAATTCAGCTGCTTTGATTTCTTTTTTTTTTTATTCATTTATTCACATGTGCATACATTGTTTGGGTCATTTCTCCCGCCTGCCTCTCCCTCTGTTCCCTCCTCACTTCTAGGCAGAATCTGTTCTGCCCTTATCTGCTTTGATTTCTAATATGATTTATTAAGCAACTTTTAAGTTATTTAGGAAAAATTATATTTAAAATCTCAAGATTTCATAAATTTTTAATAGGTAGCACCTCTTGACTGTTTAAGGACTTGAATTTAAATACATTGAAATTAGATCAGAAGCTCCTAACTTTAGCTGCAAAATGGAATCACTAGTGAGTTTAAAAAATTCTAATAAGTTCAGCCCTGACATCAGAAATACTCATTGAATTGTTCAGGTATATTCCTGACCACTGGAATTTTTAACAGGACCCCAGATGATTCTTATGCGAAGCTAAATTTAAGAAACTTAACTTAATCATAAACTTCTTAATTCTTAATCCTAAACTTGAGAGACATAGGATTCAGGTGACACATGACTATAATCTCAGGTCTCAGGAGGTCAAGGCAGGAGCACTATGACTTTAAGGCCAGCCTGGGCTACATAGTGAGCCCCTGTCCAAAACCAAAAAATTAATAGAATTATATCAATAATATTTGACAGTGTTTTGAAAAATATTAAATATTTATATGTGAGCTTGAAAAACAAAATTTCATATGCCATCCAGAAATAACCACTTTTTAATTTGTTTGCTCATTACACACACATACATATATGATATTTGAGATTTCAAAAATGAACTCACAGTGTTAAATTACAGAAAAGTAATAAAAGAGCGAGTTGAGCTGGTTGCCTCATAGAAAAAAATTTCTTTTCACATTTTTCATTATTATATTATTGCTGTACTAGGGGTACACTGTGACATTTACAAAAGCTCTTACAATATATCGTAGTTGAATTCACCCCCTCCATCATTCTCCTTTATCCCTCCTCCCTCCATTCTTAAAAATAGTTCCAACAGATATCATTTTTCCATTTTCAAACATGAGTACATAATATACAGGGAGAAATATTAAGGAAAAATTTAATGGATATTAAAACTTAAAGGGAATTTTGCAAAATTTAGCTTGATTACCTGTACAACACTTTCCACTATGACTCATATATACAAACGTATTAAGATTGGCATTCAGAGAGGTTGAAGCACTTATGCAAGGTTTAGTAAATGATGCAGCTATCATGCACCCCAGTCAAACTGGACACTCACTTCTCATACCTCACTTTATGAAGCTTGCATAGGAAGGAATTAAGCACACAGGACCATAATGGGGTAGAGTTTAACAGTCTTCTTTCAAAGGCCTAGGAACATATTTTTACTCTATTAAATACTAATTAGATTTAGAGCAACTGCCTAATTCTAGCATATTCACAAGACACAAATGTATACAAATGTCCATGTATTATATAAAAACATTCAAGTAGATCAGGGCATTTTTAGAGCTTTTTCCTCCCTTGAAAAGAGTTATAGCAGGTTCTCAAATTATCAAAAATTTTCTTAGTAAACAAGTTTAGTGTAGATTTTCATTAAGCTACAGAAAGCCTGATGCTTACACCTTGGTTGTAAGGAAATAATCACCATGAAATCATGATTGCCCCTATCCAGATATTCTCTTTTTGAATTCTGTAGGTCACAAATTACTGGGCTTTGATTTTTTTCTTCTAAAGCCCCTGTGCAAAGCCTCCACACTTTTCTGCTCAATTTTGTTAACACCATTGTTTAGGCTAGGGTTCCTTTTTCCTCTATTACGTCTTCATTAGATTTCAAGGGTTGCTTTTCCTGCTTTGTCTTATGGAATATCCTGTTCCTTGATTTAGTATTTCTCAATATCAGCATCATAATTACTTGAGGTGCTTGTTAAAAATGTCAACTCATGGGTTCTTCACCAGCAATACTAAATCAGAATCTCTGAATGGGGGCCTGAGAATCTAGATTTTAAGAAAATACATGGGGGATATGTATGCAAACTATAAGGGAACTTCTTCAGAGGGCTCATCATGTTCTGCCTGTACTGGTTTAACCTACAGACTGAGTACAGTACAAGTTGGCTCAAATTAAAAGGAAGATGAATTATATAATTTGGTTACTGATTGTTCAAACAACAGACAAAATTAATCCACATTCTTTCAGTGACTATAAAAGGTCATTTTATAACAAATCAAATAGATTATCAATGCTTAACTAAGGTTCAAAAATAAAGGCCCTTAGAAAAGAGAAATAAAAGTAAGGAAACTTCTTTTATATCTACAACACTAGATACAGGAAATTTTAAAAAGTCATCTGGAGCTGTGAGTGGGTTTAACATCTGGTTTTTGTCATAGCATGGTTGATTTGATTATCTTTGATATTTAATCCAGCTGCAAAAACATGAAGAATCGAAAAATGATCATTTCTAAATCCCACAAAGACATGGGGAGAGCCAGCTTTATTTAAGGAAAGGGGCTTCCAAAGGGACCAAGAAGGAAGAAAAGGGAAGTCTTCTTCATGGTTCATCTAGGACTAATTTAATGGCCTAACAAATGACAAAATGATCAATAGTGATTTTTCTAAAATATAGGCATTAACTGATTTGTCCCCAAAATCCTGTCTTCAAGGAGGTTATTCAGAATAGAAAATGACCATTCTGAGAATCCAGAAAGTATCTAAAGATATTTATTAGCTTGAGTAAGAAAGAGTTGAGCCTTTCATTAATCAATCTTAGCCTGGGATTACCTGACAGATGTCTTTGCACAGGCTAATGGGAAGCTCTTTGCTATATCCCTGGAGAATAGTGGAAGAAAAAGGCTTTGCACTATATCCAAGCCTTGCACCAACTCACAGAAAATGCTTTGAGTCAGTAAGTGTATTGATGGGTTGTTAAGAAAACAAGTTTCTCTGTATCTCTGTAGAGAACTTTAGATCTCTAAAAGGCATTATTGATTTTATCGTCTCTCTTTCCCTCTGCCCCATTCTCAAGATACAGAAGTGAGAAATGTCTTGGGTCTTCCTCAAACTTCTGTTGCTTCCTTATGCTTTTCAGCCTTCTGGACAAGTATCAGATCTCTCAAACTGAGATCAAAACTGATCTACACTTGTATGGCCCACCAATTGTGGTAGATTTTCAGTAAATCAACATAAGACAATGCATTCAAGACTATTGAAAGGTATGGAAAAAAATGTATATATATACACTCTTATTTTTTTCCTAATTACAATGAAATTAAAACAAAGAAGAAAACTCAAGGTCTTGAGTTATAACAGTTCAGGTCACCATGGGAACTCTCAATTGTTGAGATACCCAGAACTGTGGTAAGTGCTAATGAGAAATATATTTAGAACGACAAGACTTTACAAAAAAAAAAAAACTGTAGCAAAATAAAGGCTGAGTGACTGCCAGTGTTCTCTGTTGTGCATTAGCATCTCAATCTCACATTACAACCTAAATTATTTGGGTCTTAGTGTATCTTAGCAGATTCCTTAGGGATTCTTAGGAAATATTGTGCTGCAAGTCTCAAAGAAAAATTCAGAGAGTGAGAGCAGAACTTTTTAGGATGAGGTGGGATAATTAGATTTATCATAATTTCTTGCCCCCTAAGTAGGTAACATCTTCAGGAGTTGTGAGTCCCCTTTTCCCAGCAGGATAAGCTGACGAGGTCTGCAAGTTGAATACTGCTCAGCAGTGCCCTTCACACCTTTTGAAGTTGAACAGGAAGGAGCACAAATTGGATGATGACACCAGTATTCTGCAATGCAAAGGGAGAAAGCCTGAAGTTTGACAAAGAGTTTCTACATGGTCACCAGCACTGCTACATGTGCTGGTGTCCCTAGAATTTTTAAGTAAATTCCACCTATTTTAGGCCATTGTAGAACTGAGGGTTTTCAATTATATGGTTTAGTGACACAGTTGGAATATTTTAGGAGTCACTGCACAAGGCCTAGAACCAGGTGCCTGCATACACAGAGGAGTAATTGCCCTCTCTTTGACGTAAAATTGTTCTTTCTTCAGTACGCCAAATGACATGGCCCTGCCTCGTTCAAATGTTTCTCCAACTTTCCTGGCCTACATCGACAGATGAACAAGCCCAAGGACAAGCTCCCAAATTTCAGGATGGGTCTGTTGCTGAAATCCAAATGATAACACGGTTTGTATAGATTATATAAAGGAGACCTTTAATTTAGCTTTGGAAATAAACACCAAGCCCAAAATAAGTTAGCTTTAGCTTAATTGGCAATAAACAATGATCTTAGAAGTTTCATGTTTTTCATTTTTATCATTTAATGTGTTCTAGCGCACCTATTTCAATTTACCTTCCAGTTTAATCAAATCACAAGTCAACTTACTCAAATAATGTGCTTGTTTTGATTTAAATGAGTCGACAGGTGTTTTTGAGCTCTTCAGGATATTAACTCTGAGACTATTTGCTCCTGTGTGAATGTGTGTGTGTGTGTGTAAAACTATAAGAAACAGAATATGGCTTTATGTAAATGTAGGTAAGGCTATGCAAACATGGCAGGTCAAATATAATCCTATGTGACTTAATTTTTTTTTTAAAAGTTCAAAATTCAGTAGAATTGTTTTCATATGAAAAGACTGAATCTTATTTAAACAACACTGCTAAGTTCCTCTCCATATTTGAAGAAGTATCCATTTGTAGCAATATTTAAAAACATTTCTTTGCATTATATCATATTCTCAAACACTTCTTACATTTGGAAGGCAACTGAATCTTAAACTGTCATGTTACCATACCTGCCTTCATCAGAAACTGAGTAAAAAAAATAAGTTGTCAGCACTTGTACATTTAGAACATTCAATGCTTATCGAGTGGTTTTACTTCAAATAAATTTATAAGTAATGCAGAATGGCTATTTTCACAAAGGAAGGAGGAAAAGGCAGCCAGAGAGAGGGATGACAGAGGGAGCAGTAACCATGGCATGTTTCATTTCTTGCTGTTAATATGGTGTCAGAGCAGCTCATTGTATTACTTTAAATCACAGTTTATGTCTGAAATATTTAATAAAAATTGTTCAACTACTTCCCCATCTGCAAAGGCATTGTGCATTGCCATGGAGAGACAGGCTCAAGATGCATTTGAACACATTTTATTTTATTTTATTTTTGTCTATTGTTTTATTATTCATATGTGCATACAAGGCTTGGGTCATTTCTCCCCCCTGCCCCCAGCCCTTCCCTTACCACCCATTCCGCCCCCTCCCTCTCCCCCGCACCCCCTCAATACCATTTGACACATTCTAAAATTGAGTTGCCCTGTCTCCTGAGGTCTGGTAGGGTTAAGCCTGAAGAGTGTCAAGGAAGTGGGAGGGAAAGTATCCAGGTAGTACTTTAATTTGCATCCTTTTTAATGGAGGAGCATTTATAAAGCATTTATCCCCTTACAGATATCCATTTGCTATTTACTTATAGGCATCCTGAGAGCAAGAAGGTATCAGTTTAAAGGTTGGTCCTATCATTTCAGGAGCAAGCTCCAGTTCTGAAGTCACAGGCCCCAAGAACAATAACCAAGGTCACACTTGCACAGCTTTGTGCCTTTGTTTCAGAAGAGATAGCCCTTCAATGCTGAGAAAGCCAGCTTCCAGGAACTGCGGGGCACTGTCTTTCACGTAGTCCCCTGCAGAACAATTGTGTGAAGCACAGTGACCTCAGAAGCCCAAAGCCTTATGGGCTATTTATGAATGTCGTGTACTCAGAAAAGGCTCAGGGTGAGGAAGCCCTATCAGAGCCAGATATAGCTCCCACTCTGCCTGTGAGGCCATCCTTTGAGAAAACAAGGGTAAATACAGCAATAATCACTTCAAAGGTACAAGGCCAGTTGCATGTTGTGCTTCTGAGAAAAAACAAAAACAAAAGCAAAAAAAAAAAAAAAAAAACTGAGAGAGCTCCAGAGACTTTATGGCCTGGACAAGTAGAATTCCGGGGGCATTTGTTGCTAAGCTAGATTATCAAGTTGTGTGTGTGTGTGTGTGTGTGTGTTTAATTTAATTAACTTTTTATCTTCTCTGAGGAAGGTAGAAATGTGGAAAATGGATTCTCACTGTAAGTAAGAAAACATTTTATAATGCATATGAGAGTGAATACTATTTATTTATTATGTTTATTTATCTTTGAAAAATGGTGGCCCCACTGTCCTTTCCAGAGTAATTTGAATAGATAAAATGGTCTCTTTTTCTAGCAGTTTGGCTCCTTTGGGCTAATGAAATTTATCATCTGTGGGAATCACATCTGGCCTGAAAAAAACCTTCTATAGGCTTCAGTGCAATATACCTGATGTGAAATATACATCTCAGTAATAATGACAGAGGACACCACTTACAGATGTCAGTCATGTAGCAAAAAGAGAACAAGTACCTCTTTGAATGAATGCAGCAGCTACTGCAGAGTGGTGCAAGACTAGGACTCACTGGTTTGAAACCTACTGCTGAGTTTTGCTTTTGATTTTTTTTTTCTGTCTTCACAGACTGTATCTTTCCCTCTAAAAGGCTTAAGATTTACCATTCTTTCCAAGAAGTGTCACATACTTAGGTGAGGCACATGCTAATTTATTGTGTCAAGGAGCTCATGCATTATCCCCCATAACTGCTTTTTAGTGGGAAGAAAATTGGACTTAGTAGCAGTTGCTGTTTGTGATAACCAATAAAGTAAAGGCAAGAAGAATGCTGGGAGTGTAAAATGCTACAACCGCATTGAGAAGAAACACAGCAGCACGCAGCAGAAGTGTAGGGAAGTCACAATATTGAGGCAATTATTCTTTTGGAGTATTTCATAAATAGATTAATAAAAAAAATCCCCAATTGTTGTTAATATAACATCTTAATTTTAAAAATTATATACTTAAATTATAAACACACACACATATATGTACATATGTTTTGAAATGTGAGTCATACACTTGTTCTTCAAAGGTCCTTGCCAAACTAGCTCTAATAATCTTTATGTAATTCCCTAATATTCTCAGGAAAGACTGTAAAACTTGCATTGAGTTTTTCTACAGTAAAACAAAACAACTCTATTCTACTTTAATGTTCTTTGGAAAGGATATGGGATCAGGTTTAAATGCTTCTTGTACTAAAAAAAAAAATGCATATTCTACTCACTGTTGGGCAGAGAATCTGTTGGTCACCCTTTATAACTATAGGCTGGTGACAATTTTTCTCCAAAATTCTAAGTCTGCAGGCAGTGAAAATAAGTGATCTGAGGTCTTGTCTTCCTCCTCCTTAATTTTAACTAACAGATGTAAAGTCCCTACCCAAGACAATGGAAACATTTATGAAACAACAAAGTCTTAACAACACAATAACTGCTTAAAAGCAAAGCTTTGTAAGTGGTATGAAGGAAATGATATCACTTTTGGACTGAGTAAGAGTCACAGTATTTCACTGTGGGCATGGATGTAATTCCTACCTTTGTGAAAAATATCCCATCATAAAAGTAATCTTCAAGAGCAGGGCTAGGGTGAGTTAAAAGTTAGAGGAGATGTCAAAAAGAAATAGCGATCTTTTTTATTCTGCATAATTATTCTGATGATTTTTAAATGATTCATGACAATGGCTTGCTGACTGAAAATTTCACCTGCATGTGACTTTAAGGAATTAGAAAAACATGAGATTTTTAAAGTCAAGCATATAACTGAGAACTATTAAACTGAAAATTATAAAGAACACTTTCACAAAATTATTTTTTACTTTAGGGAATGTATTTCAAGTCATTTCAAGATTCTGATTGATGAGTTGATAGATGTGTCTGAACTCCACAAAGGAACATAAATTCAAGAGGAAAATGTGTTTGGGGGAGGAAGCAGCTTTACTTAAAAGACATTGAAATAGGTGTTCAAAGAACTGTGTGCTTCTGGGGAATAAGAGAGGTCAGATTTTCTAATGAGAGCCAAGAGGGATGTGAAAGCAAGGGAGAAGAAGGAGCAAACACACACAGAGAGGTTTACTGATAGTCTCTGTCTGTAGTCTGAAGTACAAAAGTTCACTTTCTGGGCTGTGACATATAAGAATACTGTTGTATTCTGTAGAGGCCTCTATAAATATTTAGGATTTTGATTCCACAGCTCATGTCAGAAAATAAAGAATAAAATATTGAATTCCCCTGTCTGAGTTTTGTCAAGGGTTTCATTACAAATTTCCAAATCCAGCAGCTTAATTAGGAGGTAGACCTTGACAGCAAGCATCAGGATGTGTCAATACTGCCTGCATCCGGTGTGTGATTTCTGAACAAACTTTAGACAGTGTAATACATTGACTTCAACCACCAGACCTAGCAAGTCTAAAGGCATCTGTGACATAAAGCTTACTTAAATGAATAGGTGCGTAAACTTAAGTATAGACAGAATCCTACATAAATCCTTCGTCATTCTATGTCCATCTTTTCAGCTACTCCAAACATCTCTTAAGGAGGAGGTGTGCTTTCACAATTTTTATTCCTAGCTATATTTCAGATTGTATTTATAAAGATGTGTGTTTCCTATATACGCATAAGTAGATCTTCATAAATCTTCCTGATTAAAGGAGAATTTTCATACATTTTTGATACTGTTATTGCTTCTAGCATGACTTGCCTTCAATATATATACCAAATATAATAAAATTGCTTCCCTTATACTTTACTTCATTAGCATAATGAGAAATTATTTTTATTTAATTCTCAGGATGCTTGCTATATATTTCTACTGACAATTTGCACATCACACATAGGAGAACACTGAATTTAGACTCAAGCAGAGGTGTGTTCAGCTGTTGATCCTTTTTATTAGCTAGGAAATCTCCTGGAAGGTCATGGCTATTTGAAGACTCTACTTCCTTAACTTGAAGACAAGGAAGGAAAACTTACTTGGCTTAGTTCATAAGATGTTTGTGATGGTTCATGGAGATTTGTGAGTACATGGTATGAACCATACAACCCACGACAATGCGAATTTTGATGAAGTTTAACAATCATGTCATCCCCTTTATTATTATTATTATTATTATTATTATTAATTATTATTATATTGTTGTTGATGTGATATTGGGGGTATATTTTAACATTTACCAAAGTTCTTACAATATATCATAATTGAATTTACCCCTCCATTATTCTCCTTTATCCTTCCTACCCCCCATTCCTGGAATAGTTTTAGCAGATCTCATTTTTCCATTTTCATACATGACTACATATTATTTTCACCATATTCATTCTCCTACACCCTTTTGTTATATCCTCCCCACTCCTACTGGTGCCAACTTGCAGACCGGACCTGTTTTACCTTCCTCTTCTCCATTTTTGAAGAGAGACATTTTTGTTTGTATAAGATAGCTATACAGGGAGTTTGATTGTGACATTTCCATACATGTCATCCCTTTTAACATGATGTCTGTAATGGGAACATGGTCCTTATCATTTTGCTCACATTTATATTTACATTTTTCTTTTTCAGCCAGGAAAAATCACTAAGACTTTGTATAGAGACTAGTCAATGCATGTTTTTATGGAATGAGTAGTACAGCTTTTGAAAGCCATTTTCATTATATTGAAAGCTTTAATTTTGAAGAGAAACTCATGTTTTGCCAACCGTGTTTTGCACACATTCTATTGTGTGCAAACAATATAAAAATTACTGTTTGCAAGTCTTTTCATACCTAATTCAAGGATTGCCAAGGGAATGGAAAGAAGAAAATAGAGTACATGTAGTTGCCCCAAGCTTATGCTTCACCTCAACCCACCCACTTCACAAGCACCAAAGTTTGAGATTGGTTTCTAAATTTGGAACACAGTTTCCTAGAGTTTCTATATTTGGGAGAAGGAGATTTCCCTTGTCTAGAAATACACCCTTTTCCGGTGCGCTCTATAGAAACCCAGATGGGAGTTTTCCTAAAACCTTGTAAACAATCTCAACTCCTTTGCTATTATATTAAACTTGAATTGAGATCAGTAACTTTGGAAAAATTGTTGGTGATTCGACAAGAGCGGTGATGTCTTCTGGTACTGTGTTTGAAGAGTTAGACTGTACCTCTCCTCTGCTTTCATGATTGTGTACATTCCTGCATCACTGCACAGACTGTAATATAAATGCTGTTCTTTCTATCTCCCTGCTATAAATTCACTGAGAAGAGAGATTTTGTGTTTTCATTTACAGATCTCCTGTGCTTAGCAAGGATGTGGTATAGGTAAGTGACTGATAGTATCTGTTGAAATGATGAATAAATAAATTGGATATGTGTGTATGTAAATGACTGTCAATGTACAGCAAAATGAATTTATAAGATAAAACAATACTTATTCACAGATGTTATCAAGTAAATTGAGTCCACTGGTATCAGTACAGTAATAGTGATAAGAGCAGACCTCAGAATGAAATAGAACTGAGGTCAAAGCTAGTTCTACCCCCTTTACCCACCTCCTTGATTTGGGCAAAATATTGTATCTCTATAAAAATTATAATCTCTCAGAGTCTCATTTTCCTCATTTGAAAGCATGGGATAGGTACTAGGATTGAAGAAGGTGAAGAAAACTTCCAAAGTATTTAGCAAGGATTTGGTAGTGTAGCAAGTTCTTGATAAATGCTAGTTGTTGGCATAAAGTGGTAGTCATGGTAAGGAAATACAAATGTCTTTAATTGTTTTTAAAATACTTTTAACCACCAGAATCACTATGCCTTTTTGTTTTAAATAGTGTCTATATCTATCCAACTTTGCATTCAATCTTATTAAAATCAGGTTTTCCTACCGGCAAGTTATTCCATTTTCAGTTTTCCCTCATGAATGAATTATTTTCCTCTTTGTGATAGATACATAGGGCCAGCTGATAGCCACAAATCACTCTGACTTCCTTTGGAAATTGCTTCATTGATTCCTGAAATGATAAAGAACTCGTAATGTGCCTATAAATACACTCATTAAGTCAAAAATTGTTCATGGCAGCACAGGAAACCTCCATATACTGTCCAGGCATCTTCCTCCCCAAAAAACACATTTTCCCAAGGGAACTCAGCCCGGATCCATTATCCTAAGTACAGCTGGAAATGGAGTCATAAATCAGAGGGCAACTTTCCAGTTCCTCATCCTCTCTGAGTTCATTAGAGTGGACAGGTTTTCAGGGGAATGCAGTAGGTCACAGTACTGTCATAAAACCAGATGATTATTCACCAATTAAATTTTCTGTTATGCAATTAGAGTCTGGACTCTAAAAAGAGCCTCTCTTGAAACACAGAGGGTCTTGAGGAGAAGTCAGCACCCAAGGATTCAGAGAAGCAGAGTGGAAAATATTCTGTGACTTCAGGCACTTCACTGGGAAGTATTTCACCAGGTCTCCTGTGCTCTGCTAGTTGAGGGACAGGGATCTGCTCATGTCTTCACGGTCCAAGGAAACAACTAAGCTCTCAGACACTATGTGTTGCCAAATGGTAGTTTCCCTGCATGTAAGGTTAGATATCAAAGCAGAAATAGTTTTTGACATCCCTACCAGGAGCAGGGACAATCATTGGATCATTGCACTGAAAGCTGGTAGATACACTCTTTGTGAAAATTTAAGATGACACAAGTTCTGAACTCAGTGAGAGCCTTAATGGTAAAATTCATTTGCCCTCTCATGCAATTCTGGCTGTATTTCCCTTTTGGATTTTATTAATTTTGCTAAGACTGTCTCAATTTATTTCTCCCAATATCTTACAGTCTCACAGTTTAGGTGTTTAAAAAATACATTTCAATGCTATGTGGAAGAACATGAAAACATAGCAGCATCAGGGCAGGCACTAAGACCTGGAAAAGAAAGAAAAAAATCTCACATACGCCTTTTATTCCACTCAGAACCATCCAGCACACCTCACTAACTGAGAGCTAGCTTGCAGCCACAGCTCCCTGGTTTAGCCAAAATGAATTTCACAAGAAAACAGTTTATGTGCCAAAGGGAAGTAATTCAATCCAAGTAGAGAATAATCTCTTTGTGGTATTTTATATTTATTTTTTATGTGCCCTATTTGAACTTTTAATCATCCACAAGAGCAGGAATTACTGCCTACCAGAGTTCTTTGCACTGTATTCCAGAACAACACCTGAAGGATGCATATTCAATTCCTGTTTTCACTTTCTTGAATGTGTCCCATTTTCTCTCCATTGTCCTTGGCTTTTGTGAAAATAAAAGAGGTAAAATAAACATAGACCCATTCAGATCAGCAGCATAGAGTGAAGAAAAAGAAAATCTCCCATGTAGGGCTCATTCAAATCTCTATAATGGTACACTAATTACATATGACCCTGACAGCTGCTTTGGCATCTCTCTTTTTAGAAAAATGATCACATGCCTATCCCTTGGCTTTATGTTGTTTCTCTTGGAGAGAATCTGCCAAGTGTCTGAAATGACACTAAGACTTCTCTCCTTGAACCTGCCCAAAATTCAGCCAGAGTTTTTCATTAACTACAGATGGTTACTGAGCAATTAGAACAAGTAAGGACCTTAAGTGGAGGAGTTCTTAATCCTACTCATCAGTTATCACTACTAACCCCCCACACACTGAAGTTCTATTTTCTTCTGTTTGATAATTTAGGCAATTTTATTTGGGAGATTAGGTCTAAAGTTTTTATAATTAAGTGCTCTACCACTGAGCTACATCCCTAGCCCTTGGTCTAAAGCTTTTCTATTTGTCAATTGCTGTGAGATTTCCTCATGATGTGCTTTGTGTATGTATTTTTTAAGGAATATTTTGTGGCGATGTGGTAGAGGGCCAAGGCAGAACCATGGAATCACCTCCAGGTGTTTTCCCTGGTCCATGCTCCCCAAGGAGATGGGTCACCTTCTGGAAGCACAGCCACACCTGCATGATACCCTACACCAAGATGCTTGAAGATGGAAAGGAATCCAAGTCCTCCTGGGGACAGAAACAAGTCCTTTAAGTTTGTGTTAGGCAAGCAGGAGGTGATCTAAAGCTGGAAAGAACGGGTGACCCAGATGAGTGTGGGTCAGAGAACCAAACTATTGATGTGGGAATCTCAAGCTGAGATACAGGACACTGGGGCAATTTAGTAAGAAGCAATGTTTAATTGTGCTGGCACAGACTCATCAGACTCGTGGCCAAAGGCTGAGCACCGAGAACGAAGGGGGAGAACAAAGGGTTCTCACCTTATTATGCCCTTGCAAGCAGGTTACAAAAGCAAAAAGCAAGGTCTAACTTATATATGATTATATGTTATCCTATAGGCTATTTTACCTTAATGCTATGTGGCTCTCTCCATAACCCCTGCCCTCAGGGCTATGTGACCTTCTCCACATTTGGATTCCTTAGGTTTTATCTCTCTGCTATGCCATCCCTACCTCCCTGCTACTTTATCAGAACACAGGCCTGTCCGTTTCTCTTCTGGTCCTCCTCCCTGCTACATTATTCCCCTCTTTGATGCTCAGGCCCACCTAGGGTCAAAGAGCATCATCTTGGTGTAGGGGTTTATATTTCCATACCATCAGTACATGTTTGGCCATTTTTCTTTCTATAGTGGCCTCCATAATAGTTCTGATAAACTGCAATACCAGGGGAACAGGCAGGGTAGTATTAAGCATGCTCCCGAATCCATCTTAGGCAGAGAATCATCCTCCAAACAGGTCATTGCAATCCCATCCTTTCCAAATATGGACGGGGACACAAGCAAGCTCTCTCATTCTGTCTGTGATTTCTTCTATGACCTTCACTTCATCATCAATCTGTAAGCAACAGTTGCTTAGGTTAAGTTTTCCACAAACTCCTCCCTTAGAAGCCAGAAAACAATCTAAAGCCAAGCGGTTCTGATAGATGGCATTGCGCATCTTAGTGCTTGTGTTACTAGCAGATTGAGAGCTCTTACAGTTTCATTAGTTATAATTTCAACAACAGCCTGCAGCCTGATGATGTGATTGAGCATATATGTAGGGGTGTGATAGCCCCAGGACCCATCTTCTGCCCAAGTGGCAGGACCCATAGTACTGGATGATTTGCCATTCATTATCTTTCCAATTGCCAATTTGTAAGGCACCCCATTTTTGTCTACTTAATCTTTCTTCATATATGGGACATCTAGTTTTTCACCTTGCCTGATGGGGAAGCAAGAAGAAGGATGGTCCTATTGAGCCTAGGATGCAACATTCAAACCAGCTGTCAGGTAGCACCTTATAAGCTTGCTTCCCACAGATCTAATATAGCCCCCTGGGCACCCACCAATCTACTTTTGTGGTAAGATTGTCCCGAGCTTTCCAGAGATTAGAAAAGTCAGCCAGTGGGTGGGACTGGGTTCTGTGTGGTTTGGAGCTCCCTGCCATTGGGTCTCTGGGGCAGTGTAATTGTAAAACTTGTGTCCTAAACAAGTCAAATCCCCTACTGAAGTGGAGAATTGGCCTTCTGGGAGGGAGATACAATAATTTCCAATGATGGAAGTTTTTAGGAGCCAGACACCTTTCCTGTGTTTTGGGAAAGCCATCTCATTAAAAAGCTCCTATGGGTCCAGCTCCCTTGCTTCCCAAGGCCAATGCTCTCCCATGTTAGTCCCCCCACAAACATAGTACAAAGTGACATTCAGTGTCCGGGCTATAGACTCAGTGAGTGAGAGGAACAAGTTTTTGGCCTTGGTAGAGATAGAAAATTCACTCCTCAATTCCTCATAAAAGGAGTGAAAAACTTGGTATGAGGCACTCTCATGGGTATCAGTTACTAATTTGAAGTGCATCAGAGTCCCAGAGTCAAGGCCCTTTCTGCTATCTTTATGCTACTGATATGTCCCTGTTTCCAATCAGATGACTTAAGTACAGTGAAATTTACAGGGTTACAGGTGCCAGGAGTGCAGCCAAAGGCAGCTATCCTCTTGACTGTGTGTTTTGCCCTTTGCCATGTGGCCCATGAAGCACAACCCAATAAGGGCAATAATAAGAATCCACAACACCACATGGCCAACTGTTGTCTCCCCCACACATATACTTATCATTTGATGTATAGGCTCTTTCCCAGGCTAGACCCCCACAACCATAGCCTATACCTCCACATCCACCTTGGTCTATGGCTGCACATACATCAAAGAGCATTGACCTTGGTTTATCAGGGCTAAACATGTATGGCTAACAAGGTTCCCAGGGTTACGGATGCTCTGGATATCTAACCATGGCTCCTGAGGGTGATAGGTAGAGTTGAAGCAGATATGCTGATTACCATGGGAGCACAGTAAACAGGTGGTATGGTTGTGAGTGCATGACCCTATGACAGAGCCTGTGCAGGAATAGTAAGCAGAGCCCCAGTGACAACACTCCCTGTTGTCACAGAATGAGGGCTCTGGGACCACAAAGGGAAACCAGATCAGTAACAATAAACAGTAATTATGCATCCTACCAAAACAGGTAGAAGAGAGCTAATAAAAACTTGTTGCCATGAGTTCAGTCAGCAGTGGTAGTTTCTGCCAAACTTATGGTGAGCATAGGGTGAGATCTATACCAACACATACAGGCAAAGGGTGACAATGCATTACAGTAAAATAACTGGCATAGAAAACAGTCTGTTTATCCCATTTGATAGTTGACTCCTTAAGTGTCTGCTGTGCATCGGTTAGTCAGCTTCTGGAGTGACTAGAGCAGGGATGTCCCGTTGCCCATGGTCCCCTGTTGTTTCCTAGGGAGCGAAGTTCTGCCAAAGACTAGTGCTCTTACACAGCAAAGCACTCTCATTCGAGAGAAGCTGGCTTGACTATGTATGTGGTAGATCCAAGGTACAATCTCTGCTATTTTAACTGCAGTGGGGGTAGACAAAGTAACAACAAAAGAGTTTTTCCAATGAGGCTTTAGCAGTTAGACATTCCATTCCTTTACCCAGATGACACCTCCTGGCCTGTAAGGGTGGTAGGAGTTGTTAGGCTGATAGGAAGTCTCTCTTCTGGACCCAATCATTGATCTTTGAAGGAGTCAACCTGAGGGCCTACATCTGCTGCCTCCAGGTGAGGTCACCTATTTCCTTAAGGTTCCCCCTATGCACTTATAAGGGGGATGGTGTCCATAAAGGACTTCAAAGAGTGAGAGCCCTGTCTGCTTCATGGGACTAGACTTCATCATTAGTAATGCTATAGGCAACAACTGATCCCACTGCAGATGGGTCTCATGACACAGGTTTCCTAACTGTGATTTAGGGTCCTATACATGTGTTCCACTTTTCCTGAACTCTGGGAGCAATAGGCCATATGTAACTTCCAGGTGATTCCTAAGCCCTTAGCCACCAGCTGGACCACCTCTGCCACAAAGGCTGGCCCATTATCTGATCCAATTGACACAGGTATTCCAAACCAAGGGATGATTTCCTTTAACAGAAAGGACCTTTTCAGTTTCATGTGGGGGAGGCTTCCACTCATCCTGAGAAGGTACAAACAAACACCAACAGATATTTATATTCTCAAACTCGTAGCATTTCAGTGAAGTCCACGATCAAGTTTTCAAGAGGAGTTGCACCAACACTCTGCGCCTGCGGAGGCACTCTTAGCCCTTGTCTGGGGTTATTTTTAGCACATAGGCTACATTGCTTACACACTACTTTACTTGCGCTGGAGAGCTTGGGGACATAAAAATGCTGAGCCCAGGTGGTCTCAAAGGCTGTTTGCCCTGAATGAGATCCTTCATGGAACTGTTTGACAAATGAAGGGGCCAGAGATTCAGGTATGGCAATGTGGCCATCAGCAAACTTCCACCATCCATTTGGCAGATTTCCCTCCTCAGTCTTAAACCAAGCCTGTTCTTGTGGTGTGTTCCATGGATCCCGTTCATCTAAGGGGCCTAGGAACGAGGCAGCTGTCAGACAGTTTGGGCTAGTTCCTCTGTGAGGGCCACTTGTTTGACCTGTTTGTCAGGTTTCTGGTTTCCCCGGGCAATTGTTGCATCTCCCTTCTAGTGCCCTCGGCAGTGTATAACTGCAACCCATTTAGGGGCCCACACAGTGTCTAGAAGTTTGAAGATTTCCTGCCCATACTTGATACTTTTTTTTCCTGAGTTAATGAATCCCTTCTCTTTATATAAGGCCCCATGGACATGAATGGTTGTGAAGGCATATTTAGAGTCAGTGTAGATGTTTACTTGTACTCCTGTAGTGAGCTGGAATGCCCACATGAAGGTGACAAGTTCAGCCTTTTGCACAGAAGTCCCAACTGGCAGTGAGTGAGCTCAATAACTGAGTCCAAAGTCATCACTGCATAACCGGCAAAGCATGTGCTGTCCAGACAAAACTGCTGCCATCTGTGAAATATTCAACATCTAGATTGCCAATTGGCTGATCGGTGAGATCTGACCAGCTTGAGAAAAATTCATTCATAACCTCTAAGCAGTCATGCTCCAGGGGACCTGAGTCAATTGGCAATAGAGTAGCCAAGTTTAGAGACGTAACAACCTCCAGCTGGATGTGCAGGTTTTCACATAGCATACTCTGATATTTGACCATCCTAGAGTTAGTCAGTCAATAATTTCCCTTTTACTCCATGAGTGTCAGGATGGAGTGGAGAACCCAGACAGTGAGTTCTTGCCTTACGGTAAGCTTGTCTGCTTCTGGTCACCAGGGCAATGATGCCTGCTAGGGCATGCAGGCAAGGCAGCCAGCCAAAGGAACTGGCATGAAGTCATTTTGACAAGTAAGCCACTAGTCGGTACCAGAAGCCTGGTCAGGACCACAATAGCTGTTCCTTTTCATTCGTGGATATACAGGAAAAAGAGCCTCATCACATCCAGCAGGCCCAGAGCAGGGCATTTGTGAGTGCCTTTTTGATATCTTTAAAGGCTTTCTCTTGCTCCCTTCCCCATACTAAAGGCTCCTGCTCTCCCTGCTTTGTGGCTTCATAGAGCAGTTTGGCCATGAGGGAGTAATTAGGGATCAAGATTTGGCAGAAACCCATAACTCCCAAAAACTCTCTAATATGCCAGAAGGTTATAGGGGCTGGGATGGAACATACAGCCTACTTCCTCTCAGAGTCAAGACTGTGTTGCCCTGGGACAGGTCAAAGTCAAGCTATTTGACAGTGTTTTGCCAAATCTGGGCCTTTTCTCTAGAGACTATATCCTACCTCTCATAAAAGAGAAAGGAGAAGTTGCGTCCCTTCCATACAGTCCTCCCAAGTTGGTCTAGGCAGCAGGAGGTCATTTATGTACTGGGGGAGTGTGCAGTTGTGCTGATCAGCTGAGAAGACCTTCAATTCAGATACCAGGGCAGTTCCAAAAATAGTGGGCAAGTTTTTGAAAGTTAGTGGCCACTTAGTCCAGGTTAGTTGCCCTTTTCCCCAGTGTTGGGATTTTCCCATTGGAAGCCAAAAATAGACTGGCTCTATGGGGCCAGGCAGATGCAGAAGAATGTGTCTTTAAAATCTAGGCTGGTAGAAAAACTGCCTCATCTGGAACAAGGTCTAAAAGCAAGTATGGATTTAGGACTACAGATGCAACGTGACAGTTGCTGAATTTACTGCCTGAAGGTCCTGAACTGGTCTGAAATCATCAGTCCCTGGTTTCTAGACTGGTAATAAAGGGGTGTTCCAGGATGACTGACAAGGTTGGACAAGGATATTTTAAATATCTGTCAAAGTATTTTTGAGTTCTAACCTGGGCTTTGGAAGGAATGAAGTATTGTTTCTGACTGACAGGAGTGGCACCTGGCTTTAGTTCCACCACTACTGGGGGCACCTTTCAGGCTAGACCTGGTGGTGGGGTGTTATCTTCATACACCTGGAATCTGGAAGGAAGGCTCAGGAATCTCAAGAGACGCCCCTTCAGGAGCATGGAGTTGTCATTCCTCTTCTTGTGCAACCCTGAGGATTAGAGCCTTTGCCTCAGGTCCTCTCAACTTTAGAGGCCACTGTGCCATCTGAATCAAAAGTTATCTGTGCCCTCAGTTTGCATAGCAAGTCTCTTCCCAACAGGCCCACAGGACAATTAGGGAGATAAAGGAATTCATATCTTACTTTATGACTCCCAAGATTGCAACATCTAGCCATTAAGAAAGGGTGCAGACTTGCTCTCCTGTAGCCCTAATAATAGTTGTATGCTTGTCAGAAAGAGGACCAACTGATTGGGTCACAGTTGAATGTTCAGTGCCTGTGTCCACCATGAGGTCAACAGGATGGCCCCCTATTTTCATTTGGACCATAGGCTCCTGGGGGCCCAGTAGAATGGAGCCTGGTTTGTCCTAGTCCTCCTCATAGCTTTCCAGGCCTTCCAGACTGACAATGTTTTCCTCCCAGAGGTTGACTTCCCTGTGAGTGGGCTGATATTTTCTTTCAATGACCTGGCCCCTGCCTCTAGTCTGAGTGGCCTTTTGAGAGTCCCTGGCCCACTGGGGACATTCATTCTTCCAATGTCCTTCTTGATGACAGTAGGCATATTGGTTTCACCCTAGTTCCTCCCTTGGGGGGTATGCTAGAAGCATTTGTTGTAGTTTTTGGGGATTGCCTCTGCCTCTGCCTGGATTAGCTTACTGTCCAGCAAGGGCTGCTGCAAGGAGGTCCACTTTCCTTTTCATCTTCCTGTTGGCCTCCCATTTAGCCTCCTGATCTCAATCGACAAAAACCTTTGTGGCCACCTCCAGGAGCTGGCTGGCGTTCATCCCAGTGAATCCCTCCGGTTTCTGCAATTTTAGCCTTATGTCCCCCTGTGCCTAGCCAACAAAACCAGTGTTGATCATCTGCTGGTTTTCAGTGGCTTCTGGGCAAAAGGCAGTGTACAGACAGGAGGCCTCACACAAGTGCTTATAGAACTAGCTCAGACTCTCATCTGGTCCTTGGGACTTCTAATGTTTTGCTCCTGTTCATGGCCTTTTCCCTCCTTCCTTCATGTCCTCAAATAGTGCCTCCTGATACCGTTCAAGTCGCTGGTAATCTCAGCTATTATTGGGGTCTCAATGGGGGCTTTCCTCTGGGAAATAGGCCTGAGCATATGCTTGGGCACTTAGGGTGCTCTCAAGGGCACAATTCTCTAACCACTTCAGAGCTGCCAAAGTTATATGGTGTTGCTCTTCAGAATTAAACAGAGTCAGAAGAAGCTGTCAACAGCCTATCCAGGTGGGTCTGGATGATAGCCTGCATCAAATCAATCAGGCCTGAGGCTTTTCTGTGAAGGAGGGGGGATGATGCTTCCAGTTGAGGAGGTCACTGGTTTAGGGCTGGTAGACAAACACCCATCCTCCTCCTTTATTTGGCCCTCCTGGTCATAATACATGAGGCTCTAGACTTCCCTCAGGGGCATCTGCATAGCAGCAGGAGTCTTAGGAGAGGAGGGGTCCTCACAGAGACTGGTCACATGCTCTTGATCGAGTGGGGGATATGGGGTGAGCACTGCTGAACTTAGAGCGGGTATGGAGTCTCTAGGACTCAGGGGGGTTAGAGGAGTCAAGGGTCCCTAGGCTTCCAAACCAGATTTTACAAGTGTGACTGTCCCTCGAGATTCTCCATCCAATGTTGGAGGTGAGGTGTGCGACTGAGTGCTGGTGGCAGAGGTGGGTAAAGTGGCTCCCTGACCAGTACAGACTCTTGTTTTCTCTCTACACTTGGAAGCTGCAGCCACCCTAGCTACCATAATTTTATAGGCCTCTTCCAGGTAAGGCCTGAGCCACATTGCCTGGCTCAGGACAGCATCCTGCCAGCAATTGATAAAGGGAAATTGTTCCGGGTGCCCAGGCTTTCCTACAATTACTCCACAAACTTCATTAACCATAGTTTTATCCAGTGATCCTTCTGGGGGCCACCCTACACCAAGAGCAGGCCACTCTACTTTACAAAGGACCTTAAGCATCTTAGGAGTTAACTTTACTCCACAGTCTCCATTAAATCCCTTTTTAGACTTTTAAACTGTACACTCCAAGGGAGTGTTTTACTCTGATTTCCACCCATCTCCTCCTGTTACCAGACAGTAAGACAGACATTGGGGGTAGGGGTTTTGGAGGAGAGGTAAAGAGGGGCTCTCTAACACACAAGTAAGGACAATATGCACCCCTTATCGGTGACCTGGATGTCGTCCCTTGACCAGGAAATGCACCTACACAGGGTCCTCACTTCATCTGTCTCCAGCCAATCCCCTCGCAGGGATTTAAGCATCTCTTGGCTGTAGTGAGCCTGTTAGGGCTCACCCTTGACCATATATGTTAGCCATGGACCCACAGATTGGGACTCCACACTCAATTCGCAGCTGGGCTGTGTTTCATGCTCACACTTTCACACAGCACAGTACTTTCACCCCACTCCCTGAACCTGAAAAACCATTTCACTCCAAAAGGTGGTTACTAGGGTTTCTCACTGAGAAACCCCTTCTGCCTCCTGAGGCAGGCCTGAATTCAAACCCAGGTTCTTACTAGTCTGATGAGTGGTGCTCCCCTCCCCTTACTGGTGCCTGCATCTCACCAGGTTCTATAGTGCATCTGAGGCCCTCACCCCAACTGGCCAGGAGGACAAGTCTTTCCTCCAGATCAAGCTGTGCAGTGGAGCCTGGCAGGATCACTTTTCCTGGTGGTCCACGGGATGCACCCTGGCAACAAGGGAGGTGAAAAAACCATGGTCTCTGCAATCCCAGACAAGCTCCCAAGAAATGATGTGGCAATCTCAAGGTGAGATATGGAATACTGAGGCAGTTTAGCAGGAAGCAGCAATTGATTGTGCTGGCACAGACTTAGCAGACTCATGTCCAAAGGCTGAGCCCTGAGAACAATGGGGTCTCAAATTATATACCCTTGCAAGCAGGTTACAGAAGAAAAAAGCAAGTTCTAACCCATATATGGTTACATGCAATCCCATAGGATACTTTACTTTAGTGTTAGTGACTCTCTCCACCACCCAGTGCAATGTGACCTTCTCCATGTTTGGATTTCTTAGGTTTTATCTCTTTGCCATGCCATCTCTAACTCCCTGCTACTTTATCAGAACACAGGCCTGTCTTTTTCTCTTCTGGTCCTCCTCCCTGCTCCACTATCTCTCCACATTATGAACACGAAATCACTAGGCATCATCCCACCAAACGCCACTCTCATCTTTGATGTGGAGCTTCTAAAACTGTAATGACAGAGTGGCCTCTTCCCTTAGCTCCCTTCTCATGGATCTACCATGGAGGGATCTGGTGTCTCCAGATATGTGCACAGAGCTCCATGTGGAGCTACTCCTGATGTCCCACCACACTCAGTAGAAACACCTACCCTGCCTGAATGTGTCTGTCACTCAGCTTTGCTCTGATACCTCCATCTCCTCTTCCTTTCTTTCCAGGTACGTGTGTCTACCTGAACTATGTGCCATAAACCTTAACTTATTCATTTTATTTTGTTTTAATTTGGGAGTGAAGATTCAGTTTCAGTGTTTTGGATCTAGGTTTCCAATTAAGTATATCGTCATGTATTAACAGCACAAGGAATGGGTTAACTTTAGAGTAGGAATTGGTGTTCGGGGATGGGGGTTGCAAGCATCTTTATTTTATTTTGTTTTCTGGATAAATTTTTAATCTACCTTACATTAAAACATTCTTGCTGCTGTGCTGCAAAGCCACAGAAGATTTGAGATGCTACTGAGGGATGAATTCTTTAATGCGAAAAATATTCTTTGGTTAAATTAAAAGCCCTACCCAAAACTGAAGTGGGGAGGGGAAGGGCCTTTGCCTCCACCAACCCCGTCCATCTTCCCTGAAACCCTGTGCCTTTTAAAATGGATCACTTTCACTGTAATGTAGAGTAATATCAGTATGTGTCCTTAGGAGAGCAGGGTCTCTGAAGCCTTCGTGACCTGACTTGATTTTTTCTTTCCATTGTGGTTTTTCTAATGAATTTTCAAAACTTTTGTAATCTAACTATTCAAGCTCCACTTCCTAAATCTTAAGAACTTTAATTGAAAGTTTAAATTGAAGGTGCTGTTTGTAGACTTACTACCCAGTGAAAGCCCAGCCATCATGACAAATTCTTGAGTGTTTGCTAAGAAAATGATGTTGGTCATTGCAGCTTCAGCATCTCCTGGGTTTTGATGCTTGGTGCTCTGCTGATAACAGTTTCCTGGCTTTTCCTCCCTTGGCTCTTTCCTGACCTTTACTGTCCTGTGTAGTGATTTGAAGAGAAATTGTTGCTCTGTTCCTCCCCTCCCCACCCTCACAACATATGCATTTCAAGTTTTATTGCTATAATAAAAGTGTTTTTATGCTGGCTTTTCTCAAAAACAGAAAATTTTGATAAAGTCTTAACTTACTTTTCACATTTAGAATGAAAGGAGGATTCCATATTTCTCAGTCACTTCTTCTATTTTCCCTGATCCAATTGATGTGTGGCTAAATTTGTAATGAGACTATTTTATCATTTAATATCATTTGCAAGCTCTTTATGGCAAAGGACAGCATATTCTTTCAAATTTCAAAAAAAAAATTCTAAAAAGTACTATCTTTCTTAAGAGATGAATAACAGAATATTTTATATTGGTAAACAGTGTATAGAAAGTTTTCTGAGGTATATTAAGGAAATATTCTATGTATATTTTCAACTTTTTAATAACATAAGTAGTCATTATGGACATTTATGTTTTCCTCTGCCTTGGGAACAATGGACCTCTTTGTGGCTATTTCCCTTCTATCACATGGCCTCATGCTGCTAGATTTTATAATCCTTTGCCTGACTTTTGTAAATTTTCTATTTTTTTCATTGCTTTCAATCTGTTTGCATTCACTTCTTGCCGTACTCTAAGTATTCCTGAGAGCCCCAACTAATAAAACATGTGATCTCTGAGTCATGAACACTAAGGCACATATTTTGAGTGCTACTCCATTGAGAACATTGGATTCAGTTGATTTCCCTGTCCTGTATATAACTCTTATATAAACTACTCTGACATTGGAAGGAAACTTGCAAATGAGTTAGTCAAAATGGTGGAATACAAAGTATAGTTTATTCTCTGACTTAAAATCAGTAGATCATGAAATGCAGAAAAGGCAACAAATAGGTTTTGCCTATTAATGAACTCAGATGGGCTAAAATTAAATTTTTCTCCTTAAACCTTATATAAAAATATGTTGAAAATTTAGATTTACAGGGTGCCAGTGGCTCATGCCTGTAATCCTAGCTACTCAGGAGGCAGAGATCAAGAGGATCACTGTTTGAAGCCAGCCCAGGCAAATAGTTCTGTGAGATTCTATCTCAAAGCAAAATCCTTCATTAAAAAGGGCTGGTGGAGTGGTTCAAGATGTAGGCCTTGATTTCAAGCTGCAGTACTGTCAAAAAAAAAATTAGATTTGCTCTATAGCTTTTGGGTCAAAATTTCTGCAGGTGAAATTCTTAATTTTTTAGCATCAACCAATGTACTTCTTATAGAAAAGAAAAAAGATTTGGGGCCACTCTTCACAAAATGTCAAGTTAGGGGGTTATTATTAAATAATTATTAATATGTTGGTGAAGCATAGAGATTCTGGTTAAAGGAGAATTCCCAGTAATAACATTTCTTGCTAGTTTTTTCATCATGGTGAACCTTCTATTTTTAGAGAAGTTCTATGGAGTAGAAAACTAATCTTATTGTCAAAACACAATTCAGGTAGATTTTTTAAAAACTTTCCAGACACTAAATGCACTGCAGACTACCTGTGAATCCCATAAATATGCATATAAATTTTTTGGATATATGCATTTTTCTAGGAAGAAGGTTGATAAGCTTCTTCCTAGAAGCTTTTTTTGTTTTTTGGTTGCTGTTTTTCTTATTTTGGGAACAAGAAAGCTAAGGTCAAAGTGACAAGGGAATTTGCCTTTAATAGTTAAGAAATAAATCACTCTTGCCCCAAGTAGTAATAGCGCTGGGATTCTATAAACAGGTGTGTCTAATTACACACCCATGTTGATTTCCACTCAAGCTCAGCTTCTGATGTGGCTTTCCCTTTGGTATCTTGGAGGAGTTGCTGAGGTCATTCTTGCCAAGACTCTGGTGGTTCTTTATAAGCCTTGTTCACCTACTGCTTCTGACAGGTTGACCTTACCTTGATCCTCTGATCACATCCTACACAACTGCTTTTCTTCCCATTGCCCAGGTTTCTCTGTCATATCTGATCTCATTCTGCTTCTGGTGAGTGTTAACTCAGTTTCTCCAAGAAGGCTTTCCCCAAATTATCAGATAGCAACCATAGCAACCCTATGAAGCAGGTAGTAGGAACAGTGTTCTCTCCCATTATCCCCAGGTTCTTTTCAGCTTCTCTTGAGGAAGCATCTGAGGTTGCTCACACTTCATTGTATCCAAGGAAAGTTAGTCAGCTTGATTCCTGCCTAGCAATGCACAGAAGGACACTTGCCAATGGCAATGGTTGTTGATTTACTCCAGTGCCCACACATGTAGGAGACAAACCTGTCCTCTTTGTTGAATCATTATTATTCTTCTTAGTATTTTTTTTTCTCTTTTGGTGTGGGGGGATGGAAGGGGTGACAGCTGCTGCTCTGTGCATTAAGAACGCTCAGTGATGAAGAGTAGAAAAAGGGAGATAGAAGAAATAACTGCTTCCTTGGGCTAGCCTTACATTTGCTCCTCACTCATCACCAGCAAGAATTGCACCACCATGATGGTCCATTCTAGGAAAAAAGAAGAAATGTGCCTGAGATGGTTAAGTTTTTGAGAGTCATTAACCATCTAGAGTTGCTTCCCTAAGGAGGCTGAAAATATATCCCACAATTTATCCCTGAAATCTCCTGGAGACATGTTGTCCAGCCTAGAGGAATTAGAAATTAATCTTTTCCAGAGATCTCATCATTTGAAACTCTGTCCACGGTTGAAATCATAACTGACCCAGAGAGCAATATTCCTGGGAGTATACATAATATGATGAAAAGAAAGACTACAGCTGAATAAATCTATGGCTAGGCTTGAAATGTCTTGTTGGACTTGGAGTTTAGATTTTCTTTCTCAATTATCTTGCAATCATTGCTTCAAATGTTTTTTAAATTTAGATTAGGCCAGAGTTATACTATTAAACTAATTGGGTTGAGTTAATTTATTTTTTAAAATTTTTATTAGCATAAATTAATTGTACAAAGGGCTTTCATACTTATAACATGTGGATAGTGTACTTTGATCAAATTTAACTCCTCTACATTACTCTTTCTTAAATGCAAGTAAGAAGTAAATAAAATCCATTTTATACCAATTGTCTGACAATGTGCTAAAAATATAACAATATAAAATAAAACACATTGTCTTAGGAATGCCTTTGAAAAGTCTATCGCAGAGGAGTTGACTCTATATTCCTTCTTTTGGAGCATGCCAAAATTACAAATTTTATAATCCACAAAATTGTGTATTATATTATAAATATCAACCTGTCCTTTATTGACTTATTTTGAAAGCTTATATAAAACAGCTACAGATAGTGGGTTGCACTCTGGGTTCTGGAACATAGATGTTAATGGCGTGGATAGCCTACTTCCTAAGAGCTCCGTGTACTAGGGAAGACACACCTGAAACAAACCCAAAGCGCTTGGATCATTACTGTAAAAGAGGGAGTGTTTTAAAAGCTCAGAATGGGAAGCCACTATCTGCCAGAAGATTATGGACAGACAGACATAACCGTGGAATACAGCTTCAAATGTTAAAGAAAGAAACTCGATATGATCATATCTACATATCTGCCAAGCATAAGGAGAAAAGATGCTACAGCCTGAAATATTTAAAAATAATTTTTGGTAAAATATGATTAAGTGGTATGTACAACTTCATCAAATGGGATTCTAAAATATGGAGATGTTTACTGTAAGGTTTAAGCCATAATGATTCCGATTTCCTACCTTTCTCAAAATGAGAGGTGTCTTGTGGGTTTCTCACTTGAAGCAATGCCTGGCAATTTATGAGAAATTCTCACTTGCAAATTCAACTAACATTTACTGAGGAGCTACTCACTGTATTTCAGCCACTGTTCCTGGCTCTGGGAATAAAGTCAATGCCCTGATGTCACAGAGCTTGCATATTTGTTGGAAGAAGCAGTCAATAACCCAACAAATCAATAGGGTTACCAATAAACAAACAGAAAAGCAAATAGCGAGGAAAATATAAATTCTTTTGAAGAATTACATTTGCGTGATGTGATATACAGTGATGGAATAGTCAGGCAGGGCATTTGGAGAGAAAGATATTTGAGGTGACATCTGAATTACCAGAAGGCAAACTCCTGAGTTGGAGCTCATGATGAAGATAAAAGTGGTGGGAAATGAGACAGGAAGGGTCTTTATTATAAAGCCTGGTGATAATTTGCATGCTAGTGTTCCTGTGATGGCCAATCAAGTTCTAAAAGATTTGTCTGAGCCAGGCACTGGTGGCTCACACCTATAATCTTAGCTACTTGGAAGGTCAGAAGGATGGCACCTTGAGGATGGCATCTTGAGGCCAGCCCAGGCAAAGAGTTTGCAAGACCCCATCTCAACTAAATAGCTCCTTACCCTTGTCATTCCAGCTACAGAAGGAAACCTTAAATAAGAAGATTGGGATTCAGACTGGCCTGGGGGAAAAAACAAAACCTTATCTCAAAAATACCAAGAGATATAGCACTTGCAAGTGCAAATTCCCAAGTTCAAATCCCAGTACATCCCCCAAAAAGTTGGTAGAAAAGTATCAACTAATAGAGTTCACTCCAATTACATTGCAAAGATATTTAACATGCTACTCTAAAGCATCTATGTATATGCTTATGCTTACTTTATTATATTCTCAAAGAGCAATGCCTTATTTTGTTCTTCTGACTAAAGTTTTTATTTAATAGTGTTCTCAATGAATGTTTGGCTTGTTTTAGAACCAAGAATTCTCAGAATCATCAGAGCAAAGGGAGAAGCAGAAAGCAACAGTCTATCTAAAATCTTGAGTTTTCAGTGAAAAGTGGAGATTATGTGTTCCAGATGGGACCCAGAGCTGTGGTTTGTAGAAGATGGTGCTAATGTATTAAAAATGTCTGAAGAGCTGTTTCAAGTACACAGGGCTCTTTCTCCTTTGGGAATCACTGTCAGCTAGCTAATAGAAAAGGCACTAGGATATTAACTTTTGCCATTTCATAAAAAGCAATAAATCATCAAAGAATGAGTCATAGAAGTAAAGTACCAATTGCTTTATGTGCGATATAATATTCAGTGTATGATTACTGATTTTAGTAGTTTCTTTTATGTAGCTCTTGACTGTGTAAGACACAGAATTTTATAACTCCTGAAAATACAAGTGGTCTTTGTACATGTAAAGCCTTTGAGGCATGGAAGGTAGCTCATATTCTTAGTAAGTGCAAATCATGCGCTTCTCTGAAGAATATGAATATACATGGTGATCAAATTTAAACTTCGAGATTCTGAGTTCTCTACTCATCTTTCATTTTCCTTGGATGTTGTTGCTGTGTATCTTTGGAGTACCTCCAACACTGAGTAGAAACAGAAGCAGAGAATGGCTGATGTCTCCACGCAAGGCAGCTGGCTCAGGTTTGCATGCTCCTTGGAGTATGCTTTTTCTTTCCCTTTCCTTCTCTGTCAGAACAACAGTAATGTTGGCAAATGTTCCCCATATATTCTAACAAATTTTCTATAATACAAAAAGTCTTTTGTGAAAAGTAGGAAGTAGAGATAAACTTGAGCCGTACAATGCATTTTTATTAGTATAGATTAATTGTATCAAGGAGTTTCATTGTGTTATTTTCATACTTGCACATAAGGCACTTTTATCACATTTCCCCTTCTATTACTCTTTCTTATCCCCTTTTTAAAAACAATTTTAATGGATTCCTTATTTTCTTTTTATACATGCATCTGAAGTACTTTGATCATATTGACGACCCCCATAACTCTCTCCTTTTCCCTCCTCACAAGTTTCACCCTGAAACAGTACCTCCATTTTATAATCCTGCCATTTTTTTAGGTCTAGATTTTATATGTGAGGGAGAGCATACTATATTTGTCTTTCTCAGCCTGGCTTATTTTGCTTAACACGATTTCCAGTTCCATCCATTTTCCTGCAAGTGATATAATTTCCCTGTTCTTTTTGGCTGAATAATACTTCATAAAATACATACAGATCTATCTGTCTATCTATCTACCTGTCTAATCACTTTCCTTGTCCATTTATCAGTTGATGGACACCCGTGCTGATTCCATCGTTTGGCTATTATGAATAGTACTGCTGTAAACATAGATGTACAGGTATCTCTACTAAATGCTGAATTCCATTCCTATAGATATATGCCCAGGAGTGTACAGCAAGATCATGTGGAGTTCTATTTTTAGTTTTTAAGGGATCTCCATACTGATTTTCATAGTGGGTACACTAATTTAAATTCCTACCAACAGTGTGTAAGTGTTCTTCTTCCCCCACATCCTTGTCATTTATTGTTGTTTGTTTGTTTGTTTTGATTATTCCCATTTTGACTATGGTGAAATGAAATCTCAATGTAGTTTTAGTTTTCATTTCCTTTATGGTTAAGTTGTAGGAATATTTCTTCATGTATATATTGGCTATTTGTACTTGTTCTTTGAGAATTGTCTAATTTATTTGCTCATTTATTAATTAGACTCTTTGTTCTTTTGGTGTGTAGTTTTTTGAGCTCTTTATATATCCTGGATACTAATCCTCTATATCATGAATAGCTGGCAAATATTCTTTCCCATTCTATAAGTTGTCATTTGATTCTGGTAATTGTTTCCTTTGCTGTGTAGAAGCCTTTTAATTTGATATAATCCAATTTTTAATTCTTGCTCTTATTTCCTCAGCAGTTGGAGTCCTATTCAGAAAAGCATAACTAATGTCTATAACTTCAAGCATTTTTCCCTATGTTTTTCTCTAGTAGTTTCAAAGTTTCAGGTCTTACATTTGATTTTTGAATTAATTTTTATACAGGGTGGGAGTCAGCAGTTTGGTTCAGAGTTATGTTGAGAAATCTGTAGTTATTCTAATGACTTTGCTTTGATAGGTAACCTTGCACTTCTTCTTGTAGCTTTCAAATTCTTCCTTTCTACTGTATATTTAATATTTTAACTACAATATGGCCTGGGGAAGATCTTTTCTGGTTTTGTCAACTGGAGTCCTAAAAGTCTCCTGTACCTGGCTAACCATCTCTCTTCACTGTTGGGAAGTTTTCTATTACTTTGTTGAATTTGTTTTCTAAACATTTAGCTTTTCTCTCTTCTTCTTCTGTGCCTATGATTCATAGGTTTGGTCTTTTAATGGTGTTCCAGGGGTCTTGCATGTTCCATTCATACTTCTCTATTTTTTCTCTATCTTCATCTGCATGTTACAATATAGCCTACCTTGTGTTCAAGCACTGACAGTCTATCTTCAATTTGATACGGTCTACTGGAAAGACTTTCAGATGAGTTTTTTATTTGATTAATTGAACTTTCATTTTCAAAATTGCTTTTTAAAATTAATGTGTATTAAATGTACAATGAGTTTTCATTGTGGTATTTCCATATATGCCTATAACATACTTTGATCAAATTTATCTCCTTTATTGCTGTTTATTATCTTCCCTCTCTCCATTTAAAAAATTTTAATTGGTTTCATTATTCAGTTTTCATACTTGCATATGAAGTACTTGCATCATCAACTTGGTTTTTTTTCAGAATTTCCATGTCTTTACTGAATTCCTCTTTAGTGGAATTGTCTTCTTTACTTAGTTTAGCTGTTTATTTGCGTTTTCTTGGAATTCATTTAGACATTTGTATTCTCTGTTATTTAATTGATCATTCTTATGAACTTTTAAAAAAATTCTTTGAGATTTCATCCACTTCACTACCATTAGTGTTTGTTACTATGGAGCTGTTATGTTTCAAAGGAGTAATGTTGCCTTTTTTCATACTTCTGTTTCTGCTTTGTGATTTGCACAAATGAGCCCAAGTCATTGGTTGGAAGTTTTAATTTCCTGTAGTCTTCCAGTTGAAATATTCTCAGTGTTCAGGTAGGACAGTATTGTGGCCAGGCTGAGGTGCTATTTCTCACTTCTGGACTAGGAGTATGGCTCACTGGCCAAGTATTCACCTGCAAGCTCAGGGGACCAGGCCTGTTCCCCAGTACTGCTCAGACTGAGGAAAAATAACTAGAGTTTCTTGTAGATTGAACAATTGTTTGCTTCTGGGATGCTGTCACTATAAATGTTTCGCTTACTTGTGTAGCAGGACATGCTGTTGGCTGTTGGAGGAGCAGGTTCTCACTTGCTTCACAGGAAAGACAGTTTCCCACTTGCTCCACAAGCCCACAAATTTGTGTCCTTATAGGCAGCAACCATCTAAGCCTAGATGTGACCCTTGACTGTATCAAAGAGGAGGGGGACAAATACAACACTGAGCTCTGCTCTGAGGCTCCTAGGAACTCTGCCTGCTGGTCTCAATGCTTAACAGTCTAGCAGTTCATCTACTTGTGGTGAGTAAGAGGATGTGGAAGTCTCATGATTCAGAGGGTATGCCCTTGGGGCCCTCAGATCTGCCTGGCAGCAAATGTACAGTGAGAGGTGGGTCTCAGTGCTTTCAGACCCTGCCCAGCATTTCCCCCACTCCCTGTATGTTGGAGGAAACTGTGTATATCACAAGATTTGGAGGGTCTGGGCCAGGGCCCTCAGACCATGTGGCAGCCAATACACGCAGCCAGAAGGCAGACCCTAGAGGCCAAGTACTATACTAGCTAGCCTTAGGCTCAGTGCTTTGTTTCCACCACTACGCTCAGAAGATGGGAATCAATCCTCCCCTCTGAGGGCAGGGCCTCTGACCACCATATCTTTCACTGCCAGAGCTCCTGCTGGTTGAACTCTGTGGGATCACATCAGGCCCTCTCTTCCTCCACAACTAACTCTCCTGGCCCTTTACCTCTCAGACACTGTCAGGGTGTCCCAAGATTCCCTGAGTTATGAGTATCTCAGTCTCAAATAATAGGCCTCTCTCAAGATGGCATCTTGCTATAGCTTTTAGAGATGTGGGGAGTGTCAGACAGAAGGTCTGTATTCACTTGAGGCTAGCCTTTACACCAGAGCAGTCACTCTTTCTCCAAATGCCTGCACTGGGGTAAAGTTTTCAGGAGGCAAGGACAATCTGTTGCCAGGGCCATCTGGCTTACCTTGTGATTGTATCTTCATCTTCCTTTCTTCCATAGAGGGGAGCCAAGGATAGGGACTGGAACTCTTTGCTGCTTTTCTCTGATGCCTCAGTTTCTCTATGCTTTTCTGTTGTCCTCTTACTTCTGTGACTCCTGAGGCTCTTCTTCTCTTTCTCTCTGCGTGATATAGTCTATCCTTTGTTAACCGATTCTTCTCATTCATGGAGGTAAAACAGTGAATACTTTTATCCACTATCATGCCCCATCCCTGAATTTTTGTTTATTATAATTGTTTGTGTGACTGGATCATTTACTTTTTTCTCTTTTTTTAATTAGCCTAAAAAGGTAGGTTCATTGTGAAACTTCCATAAATGCAAACTTAATTTTGATCAAATTCACCCCCTTTTAATCTTTATTACTCTTCCTTATCCCTTCTCCCCTTCTTTAAACTATATTAACAGATTTCATTATTATTCTGTTTTCACACATACATATGAAGTACTTGGATCATCCACTTTTTAAAGTAACAGCTTTCCATCAGGCAGTGTCTCCACAGGCACATTCTTTGTATCACTCCATTTCTATCAAAGTTTCCATGTCAGGCATTGAGCTTATTTGCAAACACAAACAAAATAGTTTAGAAGAGCCTTTGGAATTCTCTATCATTCTCTCTTTTTTCTTTTCTTTTTTCTCCTTTCAGTTCTAGATTCTTAGGCACACCTTACCTCTGATTCATTGTTCTACTAGCAGTTAAAGCAAGATGCTACTTTTAATGTGAGAGGCCTCCCAGTAAACCCATCTATTCCCTCTTTCTCATAGGGATATTTTTCCTACAGTCTGGCTTTGGGCCCTCTCACTATCTGACCTTACCTTTTTCTTCAGTATATGTGTTTCTTGAGGCAAACATCAGGTACTTTTGTGCAAGTCTGCTTTCTAGCAAAAAATAATTTACTTTGCTCAAAGCTCAGAGTTCTACTTGTACAATGAAACTTTGGTCGAATTGTCTTTCTATGACACAGCCTATCTTGGTTTTTACTACAATTGTCTGCTATTCCAGAAATCTTTTTCTTTTTCGTACATGAATCTCATATAAAGATACCTAAGATAGGGACTTGGCCCAAATTTTCAGAATGATATTTTTTAAATCTCCCTCACCTTTCAGCAGAATAGTACATGCAAGAGCAGCTCCATTTTGCCCTTTATTTAAAGCAAAGGAAAATGATTTTCTCTAAACCTAATTCATTTTATTGAAACTCATTCCTATTAATTTCCAGTGATGCATGTTTGTTTATAATTTACAAATGAGAGCAAACTCTGTAATATTCTGGAAAATTTCAAGATGCCCCCATTTTGTTCCCAAATGCTTTCTCATCTTTCTTTAATGTTATTAATAATTTTACCTTAGATTTCTGAATTGATACTATGGGTTTTATACTTCTGTCTGAGCAAATTTTCCTCAGGGAAAACCCTTAGTATACAACCTCATGGGCCTCTCTAATAAAGTGAATAGTCAGGTAAAAAGCGAAATGAATCTCAGCATGCCTGTGGTATTGCATCAACAAACTGGAAAGCTGTGCCAACTGATCCAGCTGGTTTTAGTTTACACAGTCTTCCTTTGGTGCTACTGGATGGGGATGATGCTGTTCTAGCTGAAAGACTAGGCATTTATATGAAGATGTTTTAATTCCATAAACCAACAATGCCATGTATTTGCTCCAAAGAAATCTTAGCATATTTTCCATTACCCAAAGCAGATTCTGGGCTCAGTTAATCACAGAGGGACATTGAGATGAAGTAAAAAGGGGTGATGCCCCAGATTTCTGGGCAAATTCTGCCCAAGTTCAGAATTTGTAAAGGCTAATGATGCACTCCACAGGCTCAATACTCTGAAGGGATTCAGAAGCTTTAGAATCAGCATATCATTTTAATGCCTCATTGTTTTTCTTCTTTCAGTCAAAATGGAATAGCAAATGCAAGAATGAATATTTCCACATCATCAAATCTAACTCATAAATCAAAATTCTCTGGTATTCTAGTCTTAGTGATTTGGAATTCTTAAGCCATTTGGATAATCCTAAAGTTTGGTAACATAAGCCATGGAAACCTATAATCAATAACTGCATCAAGAACTCCACCCTCAAAATGGACTGTGGGTTTTTTGTAGTCTTCTGTATAGACATAGTCCTTTAAACTATTTCGCACATTATAAAGAGTTATACGATGATCAAATGACATAAACATTTGAATTTTGGTATGAAGTAGCAACTTTGCCATTTTGACAGCTGATTTTTAATTTGCATATAGAAAAATCAGGTTATGTGGACGTTTTCAGATACCCTGAAATAAAAGGTAAAGGGAAAGTTTATTTATTACCTATAAATAAATGAGACTCTCTCATTCTAACTCAAAACTAAGTATCCCAATGAATAAAATCTGGTGTTGGTATCTTTTCTAACAGATTTATCAGCATAAGTTAAGTGGAGTTAGAACTTCATTGAAAATAATTACCTGAAATCAGCTGAAGGATAAATCAAACTTTGAAGGAGTGAATGTTTGTTTTGTTTTCTAAAGCTCAGATCCATAATCAATGCTATTATAATTAATTTGCACTATCAGTGTGATCCAGGGACATTTTCCCCAGGTTTCCCCAGAAACATTGTCCCAGGACAAAAGGTTTAGTAGTGGCAGGAGGAATAGAGTAGATGTAGAGGGAAGGAATGGTGTTAGTATTATTTAAAACTTGGGGAATTTGGTCTTCTTTGGGTCTTTCATGTATAATGGTAGGATTGGGCTGGGCAGGGCTTCTAAACCTTGCTCAGAAGAATACAGAATGCTCAAAAGGGAATGTCATGGGGGATAAGTGAGGACATTAGAGAAATAGCTGAATTACTACTGCTTTCAGTTAATACTCTCGACAATGACACAGAAGCCCACTTATCTTAGGAACAAGAAGTCATCAGTTCATATACCTTTTCACTAAAATTCTTCAAAGTCCAAAGTGCTATCTGTGTGTGGTTTTTGTAAAAAGGCAATACTGTGAATATGGAAGGCAAACAAGGCTAGTGACTGTCAGATAACTGTGACAAGGCACAAAAACATCATAGGAAATTGGGCAGAATTGAAACAGGTCTCTGCATTCTCATCACAGAAGAATAGTGAAGAAGATCATGGAAAATAAGAACTGGAAGCAGTTCAAATGGCTTTCAATGGTTAAATACCTCAACAGCATTAAATTCCCAATTTGAAGATACTTTCTTATAAAACTTCAATAATTATTTTCCCTTTACTATTAGTGGAAACACATATTTATAGGCTGTATCTCTAATTAATTTAGACTTGGGTCCATAAACTAAGTTAAATCACCTCTCTACCTATTTAGGCTTTTGAACAAAGCCCATGATGCAAAATAGATGTTGATTCTGCTTGTCTCTCAGGGATGGCTAGCACCATGACTAGCTGATGGATGACTTGAGTGTTTATGCTCCAGGCTCTGTGGCTTTAGGGCCATCCCAGGCTGGGGTTGGTATACAGCTGTTGACTTCCACTGCAGGAAGTGGGTACATGAAGGGGGAGAGTGAGGTGAGGTCCATGTCTAATTTGATTAATAGATGTAAACAACTTAGTAATATTTTAGGAGAAGAGATTGTGTTTAAAAGTAAGATATTATTACAAAGAGTGTAATAATAGTAATGACAGTAATTAGTGTTCTAGTAAAATACAAACAAAGGAAATGGGAAAATGTATCTTCAATGATCTAATTAACATATCAAACCAAACAAACTGGAAAAAAAATTTTTGCTTTTTCTTTAGAATTGAGTTAATTTCCTAGTTAATATATTTAAGCCCTTGCAGGACATATGTGAAAGCTACTATATGAAATAAGAGAATTTTATAGATACATAAAATTAAATACTTCCTATATTCCCTTCAGTGCATGACTCTAACTTCAGCATTTGCTGAAAGGATGTAACAGCTTGGCTGTGTACACTGTGTAAAACTTCATAATGTCAATTGGTAAAAAAAAAATAAAAGTGTTTCCTTTCTTCTAACCCATTCTTCCTCTCTTAATAGAGGATAAAAGAGGAAGTGTCTCACAAAGAATTTTATAGGCACCATGTTGTATCTAATCACCTTCCCTTAAGGTAATGTGAGTAAACTGAGATTTAGGTAATGCAGATTCTCTTTGGTGATAAACAGACTGGAAACCCGTAAACAAAGCTTTTAAATCTGGAGGTGTGTCCAGAAGGTAAAGTAGGTATCTAGGTGTTTTTATTCTCAAAGGCAGAAACTGCCCTCTGGGAATATCCTTATATGATGATAATGATAAAAGTTAATAACAATGAATGTTTGCCATAAATTTAGGGTCCTTTTCAACCCCCAAATTTCCTTCTTTTGACACACAGATTTGTGTGTATGCGTGTGTGTTTGTGAGTATGTATGTGTTTGCACCATGTGTACGTTTCTCTCGCTCATGCGGCAGGTCCTCCAGTGGACATTACCAACAGGAAATGCAAAGTGTAAATATGTGTAGGTGGTGGTGCTGGTATTAGACAGAGCAAACCTTTGAGAAGCAGGAACCTCTTCCAGGAAGAAGAGGGCTGGGAAATGCCCTACTTCTTTGTTATTGTTTATAAAGGGTTACCTTGAAACAGTTAAGAGTTGGGATGTTTAGACAAAGAAGGCTTAACTCATGGCATAGTGTGCCTTCAAAAAGGAAATAGAAATTATATTTTTTTCATAGATGAATGGCTTGGTTCACAATTAAATGTGCATCTATAGATGAGATGCTGAGGTGGCTCTGATGTTTTATTGTCATAGGACTTCTTCTGTATTAGATGGGTGCTTCTATATATTATAGACTATTTATCAAGAGAATAGATATCAGTTTATCTACTATGTTTGCAAATTCATCCATTCATTAATTCATATAATAAATATTTATTAAATACTCAATAAAGCAGTTGTTCTGTTATTTCAAAATTATACATAAGTACAAATAATTCTAAAACATTTCCTATTTGAAATTTTCTAAGATTGTGATCCTGATAACTTTAACATATGAAAGAGATTCCGAGAAGAAAGTTGTAAATTTGCAGCTAGTATTTTTGATGATTTCCATGTTCTCATCATTATATTATGTACAAAGGTACATATGGTCTTATTTAAATCTTATTTAATAGTGTTAAGTATAATTATCCTTATTTTATAAATGAAGAAATAAGGCTTAGAGAGGTTGAATTAGTTTGTTAGCACTACCATCACGAAGTATCACAGACTGAGTGGCTTAAACAACAGATTTATTTTCTCACAGTTTTGGAGACTAAAGATCAAGGTATTGGTGTGGTTGACTTCTGAGGCCTCTCTCTTTTGTCTTCCCCTGTGTCTTCATATGGCTTTCTTTCTGTATGGTTCTGAGTCCAAATTTCCTTTTCTCATTCAAGTTTGAATTCTGTGCTATCCAAATTTTCCCAAAAGGCCCCTATTTTAGAGACTTGGTTCCCAAGCTGCAATGGATTGCGAGATGGTAGAACCTTTAATATTTGGGAAGTTTTGGGCAAGAAGTTTAGGTCATTGGGGTGTGCCCTTGAAGGGGATGCAGCCCCCTTCTTTCCTATATCTTTCCTTCCCAGTTGCTATGAGTTGAGCTTCTTCCCTGCAATGTCCCCTGCCATGATGTTCTGTCTAACCACAGACCCAAAGGGAAAACAACTTCCAAACCGTGGCTGAAACTTCTGTGAGCTGAAATAAACCTTACCTCTTTTTAGGTTGATTGTCTTAGGTATTTTGTTAGAGCATCAAAATAGCAGACTAATGCAAACATTTATATTGGACTAAGGCCCTCCTTAATGACCTCGTTTTAACTTAATCATTGTATCTTATCTCCAATACTGACCCATTTTGACATACTGGGTGTTAGGACTTCAATATATGATTTTTGAGGGGGAAGAGAGACAGTTCAACCCTTAATAGATGTTAAAGTCTCAAGATCACACACAGAATAAAGTTAAGCCAAGTTGTGAAATTTCCTCCTTATAAATTTGCCAACCTTAAAATGACTTTCCGTAGTAATATAGTAATATTCTTTATTTCCCTGCCAGTGTCTTTACTGTACCTACATGTGCCAGAAAGCGTTACGAGTGCTGAGGGGAGATTGGTGATCATGATTCCTATGTTCCCTCCCCTCATGAAGTCTGTTCTCCAGTGGAGGAGACAGATAGCAAATAAGCAAACACACAGCAAGGTAACTATACAAATAGAATAAGCAACATACAGGTCATAAACAGGGGAATGTGATGAACCATAACTGGGTGGGATAAGGGGGGCAGGAAGCACCTTGGTGAAAGGGATTCCAGAAGTCATTTCTAAGAAGGCAACCTTGACACTGAGACCGAGAGAAGAGAAGATGCCATTTGTGTGATAAGATTGAAAAATAGTGTTCCTGCAGAGGGAAGAGAAAAACACAAAGCCCCAATGGCAGAAAAGACAAGGCCTGGTATATGAGCAGAACCATGTCTATGTAGGTTACTTCCCATGCTGGTTGGCATGTGAATATCTGACTGAAATTGTGTCTTTGGAAAGAAGAGGACAGTTGAGTATTGCTGTTTAAGAATCTGAAAAACTGGGCTGGTAGAGTGACTCAAACAGGAAGAGAGCTTACCTACCAAGCGTAATGCCCTGAGTTCAAACCTCAGTGCCATAAAGAAAAAAAGGAATCTGAAAAACCCAAAGTAGCTATGGAATCTGAAAGGTCACTATCTCCATCTGAGCTTTAGCTTCTTCAAGAGGGAAGCAGGACTATCAGTACTGCAGCACGAGACATCTGCTCTGCCACAGCCCAGAGTTTGGTGTGAGGGACAAGCTAGATTGCTTGCATAACAGTGTTTTTCAGAATGAAAAATATGATGTGAATAAGTGCAGTGTCACAGAGAAGACCTGTGGTCATTCTTCCCACATGTGCCCCCATTTATTTGTATATACATCTGTACATTTTTCCCCCCGTTTTTACTTAAATGTGATCCCCACTCAAAGCCTGCTACTTTATCAAGTAGTTAAATGCATTTACCACAACAAAATGTACAGGAAGTTAAATAGGTCATTTCCTTCATTTACAAAACACTTAAAATGAAGTTAGTTATTTTTTGTTTATGAGAGGTTTATAGAAAGTGTGTTGCATTTTCCCTGAGAACACAAGCATGAGCAGGCATGTCCTGACACATGGCAGATGGCTGGTCAGGGTTTTATTTAGAAGAATGTAAACAAAGCCATAAGGAAAAAGGGTGAAGGATAACTTTAGGTTGATATCCATATCTCCACATTTTGTAGATAGGACCTCCAAGGGATCTGAACACTTTACCATACTGGGGACTAAACCATGTGCAGTAAGAGAAAGCAGTGGGTGTGCAATTACCCTTTGCACATGCTGTTCCTTCTGATTGGAATGCCCTTTCCCTAGTTCTTCATATTTTTGGCACCTTCCCATCATTCCTTTCCTAACTCAACTGGCACTCATCAGGTAGGCCTTCACTGACTCCTGAGTTTGCCCCTCCTAGCCCATATCACTTTCTATCTTTACTCATTCTTGTATTTGCCTCACAGCATTTACTACATGAGTCTTACCTGAATGTGTCTCAAGTATTATCAACTTATGTTTCTATGGTCTGACCAACCGGAAATCAAACTATGAGAGGAGGACAGTACCTTGCTTGCTACTGCATCTCATTGCCTGAATCAAAACATAAAGTCACCAAATAACCTATGCATCTGTGATAGGATGAATAAATGCTGGAACTCTTAGTTAAAGCTAGGCGAGGCATTGATTTTGTGAAGAGTACATTGATACATAACTCTATTCTGAACTTGGTCCTGGACTTATTTTCCTGGAGAAAAGAGAAGAAGGACAAGCAGGCTTGTCCTGGAGTAGCACACACAGGAAGGATGTATACCGGATATGTGCAGGTGTTCCTCATGCTCTATTCTTATGACATGTTTCCTGAGTGATGACACGTCATTATTTTCCCATGAATGGCAACCTGGACCTTTCCCAAACTTCTGAATCATGAATAGCTCGGGGCCATTTTCTCAGCATAAGCAATCACCAGGGACAGGCACCCTTTCCCTCTCTCCTCTTCCTTCCGTGAACAATCCCACAGAGAAACCCCAGGAGTCAAGTTTACAAGGATAAACACTGAAGAAGATGAGGATGTACTCAAGGCTAAGCATACACCATGACAATGACTAATATAGGAATTCAGTTTATTTCCTATGGCATAGGAAATGGAATTTAATTATCTCGTCTCCTTGGAGGTCACAGGTCTCTTTGTGAGAGCCAGTCTCTCCCTCTTTAGGGAGGACAACCCCTTCCCCACTTTCTACCATACTCCCCTAGGTAGGGATCCTATGGATAATGAGGAGTGATTCTTTTCTTCACTCTATATAACTTGAATAAGAACATGAAAAAAGTTGTTTTTCTTATCTCCCTGTAAAAGTAAAGACATCTGAGCCAAAATTATCTGGGTCCCATATACAATATCCCAAACTTCCACCTTCTGCTCATGAGTTGCTTCCAATTAATGGCACTCATGTCTTTCCATCTTCCTCTGGTCTTTTGGAAGCAAATTTTATATTGTAACTTCTTTTCTTAAAACCATGACTTAATATGATTGTCCCACAAATGAAGATCAAATGGTATAATTAGGTTAACAAGTCTCTTTATAATGTAGGCCTTTCTTTTATAGCCTATTTTTACTCTGCAACCACAAAACTGCTTGAGTTTTCCATGTTTCTAACCCTTGCATGCTATTACTAACTCCTGGGCAGTTATTCTCAACCACAAAGGGTCTTTTGAGATATTGATATCCCAGACAAACTGCTTGAGAATGTCTAGGAAGACTCTGAAAGCTTCCTGGGTGACTACAACCCATTCAGTACTGATAGCTAACAGCCATGATTCTCAACCATGGCCACACAATAAAACCACTTGAGGAACTTTTAAAATTTCAATGCCCAGCTCACACTCAGGTTCATTACATCAGAATTTCTGAGCCTGAGGTTTGGCATATTTTTTAAATACTCCCTGGGTACTTCCAATTTTACAAGGCACTGACCTTCAGGGTTCTTTCCTATAGTCTCGGGATAATTTTTATTCATTTTTTAGGTCCCAGCATAAATGGAACTTTCTGAGAAGACTTCCTGGAACCAGGAGTTCCACTTGAGTGTCCCTGTAATGCCCTCTGGCAAAGACAACTCAGCAAACTCCCTGTTTATTCATCTGTGTCCTCATTGCACGTTGAACCTCTGCAAGGCAAGGACTAAGTAGTTCCTTCAGAGAACTAAGTGTGCAGCCCCAAGCAACATCTCCTCTGTACCAGGCACCATGCTTGAAGTGCCAAAGGGTTTCTGCTCTCCAGTTTTCAGTGCTTTCCTAAAATCTTCCATTCCCTCATCCTTTCTAAAGACAAAATGCAGCATCAATCCTCCAACCTATTCCTCTGCCCCAAAGACATGCCACAGGTGCTCAAGGAAATCCTCAATTAGAAGAAACTCCCAGAGAGATATTTCCACTCCCAAGAATATTGCTCTCATCCTGTTGGAACTCCAAATTAAAAATTTTAAAAGCAAGGGTAGTAGTTAGGAAGACGAATGCATAAAGGATAATATTCAGAACAGTTTCTAGACCCATCCATTTCAATTTCAGTGATCACTATGAACTTACGTAGGCTTCATCTGAAAGGATCTAAATGCATCCTGTGAACTATTGGCTTAAGTAGTCACTCATGACAGTGTTTATGAAAATGAAAGGGCATGAAGATATGGGATAAATAAGTACAACAGGAATTGTATATATGTCCTTACTTTTAATCTCTGCAATAAAATATTTCTTTCCCAGGTATTACAGAATAATATGATGGAGTTAGATTATAGTCCTAGGTTTACCCTAGTTGTGTGAAATTGGTAATTTCCTCATCGCCTCTAAACCTCAATAAGCTAGTTCATTAAATGTGGACAGTGATGTTATGCACTGCAAAGGGCTGTTGTGAGAATTAAATGAGATTGCGCTGTACTTAAGTACTTAGTGTAGCATATAGTAATTAAATAGTAAATACTTGCTTTTGTTATGATATTCACTAGCTAAGCGTGGGAAGCCATGGGAAGAATTGCTTCTGGAGGCAAGTGGGCTAAGACAAGGAACAGGCCTTATTGGAGATAGGGTCTTCTATTTCTTGGTGATGGGTGTTCAAATTACAAGATTGCAGTCAACCACAAGTCACACAAATTTTGTGTTCCTCACTAGATTTTACTCTAGGTTATCATTGCCACTTTAAGGAATCTCTGTGAAAACCTAATCATTGTTTTCATTTCTTGTATGCATCATTGTCTTTTCCTTTCCTTCCCTCCTTATATATGAAGAGGTACAGAGATCAAAAGTCTGGAAATTTCTAGCTCAACTTTTTAGCACCCAGTCTACACTAATCCTAATTACTTTTGCCAGATTGTATCTTCTTTCACTGCATCTTTAGATTTAATGGTGTCCATAGTATGAATCCTACTCAATTAGTTCAACCTTAGATCTAATCTCTTTGGGCTCATAGACTTCTATCAAGTCTGCTGAGAAAGTCAATCATGAATAGCTTTGTTTGGTAGAAAGCTTGGAAAAATGCAGTCCTTATCATATTAAATATGTGGATCAATACCCTTTTTACTATAATTACATGTTTCTAGATTTATCAGTCAATGCCACTGAAAACCAAGCACAGTGTCCAACTGGAAGATTCATACACCACTAACTCTAGCTTGGATAGCACTGCTGGATCCCCAGTTGGAACCTGGCTGATACATAATGAACTGCAAGTATAGTCACTACCCCACTGCTTTGTATTAATGTCTAAGTTTTCCTGAATCTCAAACTTGATTTGATATATGCTAAGCAGTTGTTTATTAACAACTGCTGAGGAGATTGGAAGGAAGAGAAGTGTCTGAGACAGGTGAGACCATACTTATTCTAGAATCATGGACTAAATTATGTCCCTGCAAATTTTACATGTTGAAGTCTTTACTCTTAGTATACTCAGAATATGACTGTATTTGAAGAGAGGGTCTTTAGAGAGGTGATTAGAGTTAAATGAGGTCATTTGTGTGGGCCCTAATCCAATATGACTGTGTCCTCAAAAGAGAGAAAGACACACTAGGAAGGTGAGGGCTCAGAAGAAAGGCCATATAAGGACACGGAGAAGAGGGACCCTGCAAGCCAAGGAAAGAGGCCTCAAAAGAAATCAAACCTGCTAAACCCTTATCGTAGATTTTCAACCTCCAGAACTGTGAGAAAATTAATTTCTGTTGCCATTTAGTCTCTAATATTCTATTATGGTAGTCCTAGACAAATTAATATACCTAAAGAAAAATTATGAAGTTGAAAAATATTGCTGAAGAGGGAGAAATTCAAATGTCATTTTCATACTCTTTTGCTTGGATTTTTCTTATTCATGTTCTGTGAAACTAATGTGACCCTAAAATCTCAAGAAAAATATTATATTCCTTTAAGGCAGTTTCTACTTGGGTAGGCTTTCACTTTTGCATGAGCCCATTCAGCTGTTTTCTTCTTTACACATTACAGGGGTAAATGAAAGTAGGTAAGAGAATGGACTCCTTATCTAACCAATCTGGGCTCTTAAATCCTACATTTTCTAGTACTATGACCTTGGAACATTCCTGGTTCTATGACCTTGACCCCATGACCTCTATGACCGTACACAGGCTTTTCTTAGCTTCACTTTCTCTGCTCCACATAAATCCCTGAAGATGAGGACTGAGAATGAAACTTTTAACATGTTTTCATCCCTCTCCCTGTTTTTCCTTCTGTAGTATTTTGTGAATACTCAGCTCCACTTCAGGAGTACTATGAAAATGTTGTTTATAAACATGTATGATTTTATGTGAAAGTTATTTTATGAGTCAAGGCATGTGGTCCAACTGTATATGTTCTGTTCTGTGTACTGAGGGAGACAGTGGGTTGATGAAATGTTAGGTGTAAGTTAGGGACTGAGATTTTGCTTAGAGAGAACAATCATCTGTGATACTCAGTAAAAACCACTTTAAAGGCATTAGACCTTACCTACAAAGGAATAAATTCCTCAAAAAATCCTCTGCAGAAGGGAACAGCCTCAGGGATCCTGCTACTTTGGAATTCCATCTGGCATACTTCTTCTTTCAGCTTCTATGACTTCAAGTTTCTTGAAACTGTTCAAAACTGTGGGATAAACTCTGAGTCTGCATTCAAACATCAAAAGTACAGGTCTCCTGCTTCCTTCTTATCATTATCTTCATTATCATTTTAGTTGTATCTTACTGCACTAATGAGTAAAACAGAGAGGATCCAAGAATTATATAATCTTTTAAAAATTGTTTCTCTTCCCTTTCTCCTTCTTTTTGGTCCATTATTGTGCTTTGTCTTACCTGGGCATTTGTTAACTACAACAAGAATAGCAAGAATCTTAATTTGGGCATTTGCATTATAACTCATCACATGTCTTGACTTTTCTGAGATTCAGTTTTATAATCTATAAAACGGAGAAAACAACACTTTGACATCATTGGGATTCAATGTGATAAGGTAGAGTCAGGCTCCTAAATTAGGGGGCCTGGCATATGATCAGTGCTGACAGTCTTAACATGACCCTGCTTGCACCTACCCTCAGACCCCAGGTGCTACCTCCACACACACTTTTGTTTTCCTCTTTCAGGTGTGACAATGCTACCTCAGTTGCTTCAAATTCTAAGATTTTTTTCTACATTTATTTCATTTATTCATTTATTCACTCATTCATCTCAGACACTGAGCGAACTCACTATGGAACATTCTCCTCATTCTCTCAGGTTTTTGATGAATGCAATTAAAATTCATAGCGAAACCTCACTTTTGTTTCCAATATTCTTTCAGTTTATATTCTTCTATTAATTGTATTATCCATTTAGGAAAGTCTACTTATTGTGATTGCATCTGTCTGACTTTTGTGTAGCTCTAAATATCCCTACATTAGTCACTTGAGGGAAACAGCTCACCATATTAGTTATCATGTAATAGATTATCTGCTTTGCTACTAGAGACCAAAGTGTCATTTCGAGAATGAATTTTAAATGTGGTCAAAATCCTTTTACCCTCAGGTCTTGAACATCACAACCTGAGGTTTGTCTGCTGTAGTGAGTTCAAGTTCTGCTCTTTACTGCCATCACTCCTGGTATGTTTTAAAGAGAGTAGGGCTTCTTTCAACCAAAGCCTTACTTCCTATTCCAGCATCTCTCCCTACTTCTCTCCTTCTCCCTTCACTTCTGAGATTACATCTTTTTTATCACATATTTAACTGTACTGCCAGGAGAGTTTGACAATGGAAACACACACACACACACACACACACAGAGATATGTATGTGTCCATAATGTATATTTTCATATTTGTAGACACAGATGTAGAAATAAATATGTGTGTATATACTCTCCAGTATGATAGCCACTGGCACCTGTGGCTATTAATTATTTGAAATGTAGCTAGTGAAACTGAGGAAGTATGTTCTTAATTCTAGTTAAGTTTAAATGCCCACACGTGACTAATGACTACTGTATTAGATGACATAGCTTTACTACACATGAGATTACAGAAAACAACTAGATACTGGTATAGGACTTTCACAGGTAACATGCGACCCAGGTGCCTTCAATCAGACTTAGTATCACCCTGTCATCTTGTTTCTTGGAGATGAGACCTAAAAGTAAAAGGCAGCCACTTTCTCTTCTTAATTATCTCTCCTTTTAGTTCCTCATTAAGCTAGTTGATAGCTGATACTCATTGCATTTTTCTAGGGACCTAGATGCATGTATTAGCTAAAATATTAACAACAACCTTGAAAGACAGTTATTTCCCACATTCGTGGATAAGGCTGAAAATGAAATAACTTGCTTGACACTGCAAAGTTAGTAAGCGACAGACTTGGAATTTAAACCACGATATACCTTAAAGAAGCCTCATCTTCTCACCATCTCTGTTCTCCAGGCAGTGATACACATCTCTCATCTAGTTTATTTGTCCTTTTTTCACTCAAAACACTGCTTGCTACTCAACAATCTTGGTTTCTTGGTGTGGTTATCTGTCAATCCTTCCCAAACCTTTTCTCTGCTCCATATTGTTATTTCCTAGATTTGTTCTCTCTCATATTTTTCCCATAAAAGGCCATATACTCAGTTCTCCTGATTTTCCAGTCCTGCACCATACCTAGCTGGTATTTTACATGTTAAACTATTCTGGGTCAGACTGCATTTCCTTATCATGTTTCCTATATGACTAAGCAATGCGCAGCTGAGTTTTCAATGCAGCTGTATAGGTTCTTGTATTATTTTACCAAGTCCATATTTGTACTTGAACGCTGACAACTCCAGATCTCTTGATATCATCTTTGTGAAACCAGGAAGTCCTTTAAGGAAGGATCAAGACATTTTTTTCCCTTTTTGTCATCAATTTTAGGAGGTCCATAAAAATCCAATCAATATATTCCATCAGCTCATCCTTACAACTCATAGTTGTGTAATTCTTTCCCATTTTGCTAGTGAAGAAACAGAGGTCCAAAATTATTTTTGATGTACACTAAACATGTCCAAAAATCAGAAGGAGATACAAAAATAGAAGATAGCCTGATGTGTAGCCTCAGTGTAAGGTATGATTCCTAAAGGTATTAAAGATTTACCCCTTCTCAACAAATACAAAGGTCTATATTTCCAAGCAGTTCTTGGAATGAAAAAATTCCTCATTGTATCCCCACCCAGCACAACAACAGCAACAACAACAAAAAGACATAAATGAAAATAAGCAGAACTGGAAATACTATTTCATACTATGTAGTCAGATTGCTTCTCACAAAGACCTGACATTGGAAATTTCTCCAGGACAAAGAAGCTCACTTCCTTATGCACGGAATTTGTTGAGGGCAATGACAGCAGCATAAAACCAGCATCTCCAAGCATGGGTCAATTTAGGGTTCTAGTAACTTAAGCAGTAAATAATGGTTGGTAATTCAAGCTAGGTCACTTGTCTTATGGGATTGCTGAGAGGTCTCCGTGGGCAGTTATTTTCAGATAGCTTATCCTTGGTAGGACCTGAATTATCTTTCTGAGTCAAAAAAAGTACCTTTGGGTACAGGAAGGCAACAACATTCACTTCAAGTTTCCTTAATTGTTTGCATAAAGCAAACTTCCATTTTAGTAAATGGAAGTCCCTTTATAACTTCTTTTTAACTTTTAAATGGAATTTCCTTTTAAGTCTTCATTGGATCTTTTGATCAATATCATGCAAGTTCAATAGCAGCAAGAGCATCATGACAAGCACTTGTCCATTTTTGAGAAAAGTAATATGAGTAATATTTTGTAAATTGTAGTTCCAAGAATTTTTCATAGCATAACTTATCACTACTCATGAGGAAAACTTAGAAGGGCACTGTTGTGCACAATATAACCCTCAGGTTGGATAGTTGAAAAGAAAATGGAAAGAGATAAAATAGGCCAATAATGGAACTGGTATTTGAAGGCTTTTAACATATTCATAAAACATAAATAGTAATAAATCATATTAATTTCTTAGAGCTGCATTAACAAATTACTACAAAGCTAGGTTGTATAGAACAATAAAAATTTATTCTCTTACAGTTAAGGATGCTAAATTTCAAAATAAAAAAGTCTGTGGGTTCAATCTTTCTGAAGGTTTAAGGGCAAACCTATCTTATGTTTCTGTCCTGGGTTCTGGTGTTTGCCAGTGATCCTCAGCATGCTTATGCAAGTAGCTACATTACCCCAATCTTAACCTAACCATATTACCTAAATGCATTTCACAAGGACAGTCATAAGATGGCCTTCTTCCCTGTATGTCTCTTTGTGTTTTCATGTGACATTCTTCTAAGGCTGTCACCCTAAATCCAGTATGACCTCATTTTTCTAAATAAGGTCATATTGTGATGTTCTAAGCAGTACTCAATCAGTAAAATCACTTTAAGAATTGTAAGTGTCCCCTTATTTCAGAACTCTGCACAAAGTTCATGTCATGATAGAAAGTACTTAGATTAGGAATCTAGAGACCTGGTTATGCTACAAATTTGCTCTGACCTTGGGTTTGACTTAGTCTTTCACACATGAATAGAGAGACTGGAGGAATTTGAGAGCCCTTATCTTGGATCCCTGAATGGACTTCTAGGCTTCCATTAATTTTAATTTTCTGAAATTATATGCACATTATTGTGGCAGGTTTCTCTGTCTTTCTTTGAGTCCTTCCAAGGAGTCTTTGTATGAAAATTTTTGAGAAGTCCACCAAAGCATTTTTATTTCTGTGCAGACAGTTGATATATGTTGTGCTCTCCCAGTTTTATGACACATTCAGAGATTCTGGATAGTGTGTTGGAAGTCTATCCCTTAAGATTATTTTATTTTGAAATGTTTCTGGCTCATTGATTTTCAATCTGCCTTATTCTACATAAGCATTAGGTGGATCGGTTTTTATTTTGCATGTGTTTTATGTAACAGAAAATGTAAATGAAACTCAGCTTGGAGAAAACAAGCCAATACCAATATAAGGAGAAGAAAGAAGCACAGCTTACAGCTAGATATGCAACATTTTCTATCGAAGGTTTGGAATAGAGCTGGTGACAGGAGAGAGGTAAAGGAGAAGAATGTAGGTGGTCATGGTGCAGGACTTTTGGCTTTTCAGAACAGGATTCTCTTTCCCTTCTAGTCTGGAATGTCATTTGCTTGGCACTATGGTGTCTCCCTAGCAAATAACAATATCTTATGTATTAAAAATAATTCCATTCAACCACCACAATAATCAGATCCCACAAAAGGTGCCTCTGTTTTTCATATAACTTTTGTGGATATTGACACGTTAACACAGCTGACTCTTCAGGAATTTGCATACCTAGTTCAGTTCCCAGACCATCTGGCCTCCTCTTACTTTCCTGTCCTCCTTTTTTGTTATTTGCCTGATTTTTATTTCTTCATCTCTTTGGAGCCTCTCCACAAAGGATGAGCAAGCAGAGGGAACGTTAACTATGCTGTTCTCATCCACACTGCTTCTTTTCTATCATGTGAATAAGCTGTAGCCCAGAACAATTTTAGCTACATATATCTTTTCTTGTGCTATTATCACAGAAAATCAAGTGGATGATTTTAATGTTATAACATCAAGTTCACCTTTGTTCTGTCAAGGCTGGGTTTAAAATACTAAAAAGTAAAAAAAAAAAAAAAAGAGAGAGTGAGAGAGAGAATGTTTTCTCCATGGTAATTTATGATTACTTCTTCTAATTGCTTTATTCTAATTTTTACTTCTATAAATAGAATGTGAAAATATACTAAGAAATAAAATTATCATTTTTTAAGTTACTATAGACTCATGATGTTCTAGAGGCTTATTAAGAGTTGACAAGGAGCCAACAATTTCTCTCATGTATTTTTGAATTGATTCTACTGAGTATTCTTTTCAGATAGTTATAAAAAGCCTAAGATTAAAATCTTCAGAAGTGAGTTTTAAGTCTCTTGCCGACTTTCTGTACAGTCTTCTTAAATAAAAGAGTAAACCATGATACAGTCAGATCCTCCCCAGCCCCAAGTCATCGTTGAGTTCATGGCTATTCTTTAAAGGTCAGAAAAAAGAATGAAAGCACTGAGCAGGGTTGAGACTAGCATTCTCAAGTATATGGGCCAGGAAGTGAATACAAGGAGGCAGGACTTAAACTCTTCCAAGAAAACAGGCAAAGTCTTTCAGGTTTGAGAAGAAGGGTAATGGGTAAGACAGGAAAAATTGGAGAAAAACTGAAACCCCAGTCAGTTACTGGCATGATCGCATGTCACAGGTGGGGGGGACTTCTAAGTGTCAACATGGTCATTGTGAGCCTTGTCCCTTCTTTGAAAGAGTTAGAGTCAGTCATTGCCAACTGAAAGCTCCATATCAACATGAATTTAGCCATTTTAGGTTGGTCATTATAGCTTTCTTACGATTATTTAAAAAATTTTCTAAATAGTTGAAAAGTGGCTAACCAACTTCTTTGCTTTTTATTACAATAAGGCCTGGATGTAAGAAGAGTAATACATACTTCTATGTGTTTTACAAATGAGGGCTTTTTAAGAAAGGTCCTTAACCAAGAAAGTTGGCAGCTTTGAAAATAATTTTAAGTTCACAGTTTTCAATAATTTTAATTTTATAATATATTTAAGTAAGGATAGCTCATTTTAAGTCATTCACAATTAAACTCTACCCTCTATTATGTCATTGCAACTTAATGAATTAGGTCCTATTGCTCCATTTTGAAATAAAGAAATCAAGGCTTATAGAGGTTAAGCCACATTTTAAGTGACAGAATAGGAATTTAAATGCCAAAATTGTATTCATAGATTGATGGATGACAGAGAGATAAATAGATAGATAGGTTGCCATAATGCTACCTTCCATTCCCCGACCAGGAATTCTGTGAAGAGAAGACTTTGACAGGAAAGGTGACTCCCAAATATAGTCTACAAAGACAGAACCCTCTGTCTCTACCTGCGCAGATATTTCTCATGTGCACTATGAAAGAACCTGTTTCATGAGTCCTATCCCAGACCTAATAAATCAGAATCTGGAATGAATAGGAAGCTGGCACAGGTAATGCATTTAACAAACAAAAAAAAACCTAAAATTATTCTTATGTTTTATTTATCTAATTTGTCTGCTTATGGGTTATTCTTGTCACATTGCAGTTGTTAGGAACTTCTTGTCCCCTAAGTTGCCTTATTTGTTATACCTTTCCAGCTGTAATAATGATGAAATGAGTTAAGTATATAGCATGCTTACCATGTGCCTAAACATAGACTTTCTGTTAATGTCAGGTTTTGGTTTCCTATTTATAGCATACCATTTTCATCTTATTTAATGTGACTAGATTTGGTCTCTGCAGTATGTTTTGTTCTCTCCAGGCCTTCCTGTCCCTTGTACTTCTCTCTCCTGCAGCAGATCTTCCCAGCAGACCCTTTTGTTCACCCCCATCTTAACTGGTACTTCCTGTGTTCACTCAGAGCTATTCCACCAACTCTCATGGTCTCCAAAGAACTCAGGTCCTTTCTATCTGCTGGGCACAAGACTTTCCCACTAATTCAAGCTTGTCTCCTCTTTTCTGTGCTGTTCTGATTTGCAGGCAACTCTAGAACTTCCCTGGACTACCATATAACTTCATAAGGGCCTCTAGGTTTTCAGCTTCCATAAGTTGCCATTATCATCCAATAAATTTTCTGATCCTCGATTATACTTCAGAAGAATAATCTTTACCCATCTGGAGCTTCAAAACTCATAGAGGATCACTCTGCAGTTAGCTTCCCTGTCCGGATATTCATGTGGAGGTGACAGGCCCTTCTCAGCATAGTTACAACTTTTTAAGAAAAGTAGATTAGCAAGGGAAATTGAGTACATGTGTTCACTTGAGCATGAAACAGGTACTAGACACCAACTTTGCTGTTTCTTCCTACACCACATGCAAGACACAAAGAGTGAGGGTCTCCTTACTCAATTAGCTTTCATAACTCCTTAATAATAGACCTGTGTTTTTTTTTCATGTTTGTATCATATTTATTGCCTCTCCAAGACCAGTGGGTTCCCTTTAGACATGACAAAATGCTTCTCACTATTTTGGGCACAGCATGTACTTTATATTATATGCTGGCACCTGTATTAGAATTACAGACAGATTCTGGAACAGTGGTAAATACAGAAACCTCAAATTCATCATAACAACATGAAAACTTCACAATATTTCAAAGGCATAATTGCATCCCTAGATACATCAAGCTTGGTTTGCTTAAGAAATATAGATACAATAGATCTGTGAACTTTTGAAGAAGTCATTTAGACTGGTGAGAATGACTGAAACCAGACCCTATAATTGAATCACTTTTCAGGTTACTTTATATGTTATAATCAGTGAATTATAAAATATTAGCAGTGCATTATTATACTAACACCTATTAACCTAGCCCAGCTTGGATTTCATGCCACACACTGGGATATTTCTTTTCAGCCTCCAGATTCTTATTTCCTAGGTCTCAGACTTTGATTGTGATGCCATTGTTTAAATATAGTTTAAAACTGCCCACATATTGGTCCATTGGTAAGGTCACATGACATCCTATAGAGGTATCTGTCAATGTCTTCTCTCTTGTGTGCCCTGGGATTTTCACTATGTAATCTATGGCAGTTGTATTTTCTTTGGGAAATCAGTGTTATTCCCCAGTTACTGTTTCATTTGCTTTGCATTCTCATCTCTAGGAAAGGGGCTTAAAAATCTTGTGAGGAGTAGTCTTTAGGCTTAGGGTATGAACTCAGTCATTTTTGTGGCTTAGGAGTCTTTATAGAATATACCAGGCACCAATAGCATAAAAATGCAACTATACAATCCCTTCAACCCATGCACTGGGAGTTATCTACACACACCATTTGCATGAAAAGAATTGTAGGAAAAATTATCCTTATATTGAAAATTGTTAGAAGTCCTTATTTTACATGTGAAGTTTCACATGGAAAAACAAAAGTCTAAAAGTTAAAAAGATTTTCTAAGCCTCCGTTAGCCCAAAGATTTTTTAATTTTTGTTAAATATGTTACAATATTATATGACCTTTGGGGCATGGGATGAGATCCTCTTTGTGTTAGTCTGTTTTTCGTCACTGTGACAAAATAATTGGCATAAACAACTTAAAGTGAAAAAGATTTATTTTGGATCTTGGTTTCAGAGGTTTCAGTCTATGTTCTATTGGCTTCATTGTTTCTGTGTTCTGATGAGGCAGGGCAGTTTGTAGGGGGAGCAAATGGTAGAGGAAAGTTACTCACCTCATGACAACCAGGAAGCAAAAGGAGAAAGATAGAAAGGGGCCAAAGACAAGAGGTACCCTTCAAAAGCACAGCACCAGAGAACTATTTCTGCAACCAGGCACTACCTCCTCATAGACAGTTCATTATAAATTCATTAATGGATTAACCCATTGATAAAGCTAAGGCCCTCATGATCCAATCACCTCTCAATAGCTCCATCAACTGGGAACCAAGCCTTCAACACATGAGTCTTTTGTGTGTGGGGGGTACAATTCATATCCAGACATAACACTTTAATGTTTGTTTTATTTGGCCTATTTTTCCAAACATGCCTCACACATGCATATAGAGAAGTAGGGTAAGTACAAATGAAAATTTATCTGAGAGAATGAAAGAAATAAACCATGGTTTAATAATGATCTGAACTAAAAGGTCCACAAACTAGATAATCCATGTGTAGGAAACTCATACTTTACTGGAAATCTTAGGTTGAATCATAAGGTAAAAGAAACAGTAAGCCCATTTTTCACTTTGACCCTAGGGACCCAGAGAGGTCTTGTAGAGCTTTAAGCAAACTCCAACTCTAATCAAACTTCTGGTATTTGCACAAACTCTTAACATCTGTGTAGATATTTACAAACTATAGCAAATAACTAGGAGTTTGCAAAGTAAGTCTCTTAAATTTATATACCTGTGGCTTTTCCAAGCTACAAAACATTTCATACTCTTAGGAACACAGAAGTAGAGTACCCCCTCACTCTCAGGAAAATAAAAGAAGATAACTGATTGCTTCTTTTGAAACACAGACACAAAATTTCCTAGAAGCTGTCTATTTCTAGAATTTCAAAAGATGTTATCTTTTACCTTAAATGGAAAACTAAACATTACAACTCAGGCTACTACTGCATCTTCAAATATTTGAAGACAATCTATGTCTGTCTGTTCTGTTTGCCACTGAGATCAAATCCTGATCAAATTATAAAAGACTTGGACAATGTACCTCAGTTAAACATATTATATATATATACCTGTTCTCCAAGTGAGAACCCAATGAGCTGTTTTCTCAGATCACAACAATGCCACTTCCTCTGGGAGTCCCATTGCTCTATTGCAGTGGAAGGATTCTAGTAGCTATCCCCCCATCATATGACTCTGCTTCTCTGTCATAACTAAATATTCCAAGGGTGGACACTGACCCAACCTGAGACAATCAATGTGCCTCCTAAAGTAACTTGGAATTTGTATCAAGAAAGAGTTATCTTTATATCTCTGTAATATGACAACTTGGTCATCATGCTTTATGCCACCTGTATTGAGAATAAAAATATCTAGGCTACTACAATAATATTCTAAGTGGTCTTCCAGAAAGAGCAGTCATAGTGTGGTTCCAGTTACCATACTTACTCACATAAATAAGGTAACTTTTTAATTGCTTCTTTTTTTATTCTTATTTTTTATTATCATACTGTTGTTATACTGCAGATACACTATGACATTTACAAAATACTTACAATACATCTTAGTTAAATTCACCCCCACCATTATTCTCCATTAGTCCCCCTGCCCACCATTCTTAGAATAGTTTCAAGAGTTCTCATTTTTCCATTTTCATACATGAGTACATAATAGAAAAACAAATGTGATCATGCCACTCTATAACTGAAAGTCCTAAATAGCCTTCATACATAAAACTGAAACAAAAAATGTGGCTTGTACATGTCTTTATAATCTCATCTCCACATATCTTTAAAGTCCCATAGTCCACCAACGCTCTTCTCCCCTCCATTAGACCCTTGTTTCACTACCTAGTCATATTGACATCTGCACTTCAAGTATAATAAGCTGGTTGACCAAATGTACCTACTCTTCCTTCTTATAGCATAGGACAGGAGAGGAAAGCTAGAAGGAAGAGCAGTTTTGGGCAGACAGACAGACACTCATCCTTCTTCCCTTAGCTCAAATATTGTCTTTTAGAAGCTTTCCCTGTCTGTTAAGTTCCTCCTTTATAAACTCCCTGCTAAATCCTGGGGAGAAAGCCACTGGTTCTTCTTTCTTTCTGTCAAAGCACCTTTTATCTGTATTTCATAGTATTATTAGTGTCTTACTGTAAGTTATGTCTGTCACTTAATTCTTCTAACTGGCTAACTGATTTAAAATTCACAATAGTAAGAACTAAGAAATTACTTATCATTAGAAATGATTTTTCAGCAGGCCACTAATAGCCTTTGATAAAATAGATGCTTGAATTGAAACAACTCTCCCTCATATATTTTTAATTTTCAAAAAGTGTACATTAAGAAAATGTGGTATCTGTACACAATGGAATTTTATGCAGCCATGAAGAAGAATGAAATATTATCATTCGCTGGTAAATGGATGGAATTGGAGAGCATCATTCTGAGTGACGTTAGCCTGGCCCAAAAGACCAAAAATCGTATGTTCTCCCTCATATGTGGACATTAGATCAAGGGCAAACACAACAATGGGATTGGACTTTGAGCACATGATAAAAGTGAGAGCACACAAGGGAGGGGTGAGGATAGGTAAGACACCTAAAAAAATTAGCTAGCATTTGTTGCCCTTAATGCAGAGAAACTAAAGCAGATACCTTAAAAGCAACTGAGGCCAATAGGAAAAGGGGACCAGGAACTAGAGAAAAGGGTAGATCAAAAAGAATTAACCTAGAAGGTAACACACATGCACAGGAAATCAATGCGAGTCAACTCCCTGTATCGCTATCCTTATCTCAACCAGCAAAAACCCTTGTTCCTTTCTATTATTGCTTATACTCTCTCTGCAACAAAATTAGAAATAAGGGCAAAATAGTTTCTGCTGGGTATTGAAGGGGTGGAGGGGGAGAGGGAGTGGGCGGAGTGGGTGGTAAAGGAGGGGGTGGGGGCAGGGGGGAGAAATGATCCAAGCCTTGTATGCACATATGAATAATAAAATAAAATAAAATAAAGTGTACATGAACAGTTGTTGCATTGAGCAACAATTTTTTTAAAAAACAAATAGTAACAAAGTCAGAAATATAGGGAAAATAATGTGACTTGACTGTAGATTTCCAAAAGATCAATTTTAAATATAAGTAGTCATAACCAGGTAGTCCTCTCCCTTGGAGGAAAATGGAATAAAGATCATTACTAAGAGTTCATAAATAGCTTAACTCTCTACGGAATATTTTAGTTTTATTCCTTTTCAGTTCATCTTCTCTTTATATAGAATGTGTGCAGCATCTTAGACCTAAACACGTGGAAAATGATTTCATGGTGGGGAAGTTCTTTTATTCTTTTTCTCTTTTTCTGTTCCAAGTATGGATAAACCTCTAGCAAGTATATCTATGGACTCTGTTCATACTGCATGTGTTTGTAAGTGTAATTTGCAGTCTTATTTAGCAAAGTTTACTTAGTAATCCACTTAGTTAATTCAGACTTACATGGGATTTTCTCCAAAATGTCATTCATTTGGATCATTAGGGGCCACTGTCACTACTGTGGTATCAAGTTAGAATGTGGATGTCTTAGAGGTAGTATTTTACTCACCAATCACGTGAGGACTTGTCAGCAATATTATACTGCTGAACCAAATAATCTATTATCTAAAGTGTGAAAGTCAAGGTAAAATATAGGCCAGATATTCTTTATTGTTTAAAATTTTCAATTTTTCTGCCCAATTAATAAGTCTTATTATTAAAAAGAAAAATTCATTTTAAGCTTTAAGTAAAACCAAGCATACTGAGGATATTTCCATTTAAATATTGGTTGAAAACCATAAAAGGAATTACTGTCTTAACACAAATATATATTATTTCTTTCCTACACATATGACCCCCATAATGGCTTCAGTAATGGCCTTTAAATTTGGTGTCTGAGCTTCCAGGAATTTAGATTGATTTCACCCGTTAATTAACCCGACACGCTTCCAGGAATCTAATCAAGTCAACCTTCAGGTTACACTTAAGTGCATCTTCCAACTGATGTCCCAGATCACAGCCGATCAAATGGCTCATTAGCAGAAAACTGCTTTAAATACCTACACACCACAAAAACTCCTTGACAGTGATGAGCCATTAATACCTGGTAAATATGTCATTAATAGTGAATTCAAAGAGCAACTCTCCTCCTGACAGCATTATAAGCTCTTTGTTAATGCTTTGGAATATTAAAGTGTTCTCCAGCATGCTCTCTACCCTCTATAATTAAACCCTAATGCTAATGTACTCGACTCTTAAAGGTTTGGACTAATATGAATTATGCTGTAGTATTTATTGCTGTATGATAAGTTACTCCAAAACTTAGTGGCTTAAAACATAAGCGTTGATTATCACCCAGCTTCCACAGGTTAGGAGATAGGGAGCAGCATAGTGGACCCAGAACCGTTGGTGACCTTGCAATCAACATGTCAGTTAGAAATTCAGTTACCTGAACCTTTCCTTGGGCTGCAGAATCAATTCCAAGGTGGCTTACTGACATAGCTATTGGCTGGAGGCCTCGGTTCCTAGCCACACAGAACTCTCCACAGGGCATAGGGCTGCTAGGATTTGTGACAGCTATTTTCATCCAAATTAGATTTCCAAAAGAGAGAACGAGGAGAGAGACACAATACTTCACGTGACCTCATCTTGGAAGTAAGATACTATATCATCTCCATCATGTTATTCATTATAAACAAGTCATTACACATCAGACAAAGGACTGATAACCAGAATATATAGGGAACTTAAAAAACTAAATTCTCCTGAAACTAATGAACCAATAAAGAAATGGGCACGTGAACTAAACAGAACTTTCTCAAAAGAAGAAATTCAAATGGCCAAAAAACACATGAAAAAATGCTCACCATCTCTAGCAATGAAGGAAATGTAAATTAAAACCACACTAAGATTCCATCTCACCCCTGTTAGAATAGCCATCATCAGCAACACCACCAACAACAGGTGTTGGCAAGGATGCAGGGAAAAAGGAGCCCTCTTACACTGTTGGTGGGAATGTAAACTAGTACAACCACTCTGGAAAAAAATTTGGAGGCTACTTAAAAAGCTAAACATTGATCTACCATTTGAACCAGCAATACCACTCTTGGGGATATACCCAAAGACTGTGACACAGGTTACTCCAGAGGCACCTGCACACCCATGTTTATTTCAGTGCTATTCACAATAGCCAAATTATGGAAATAGCCAAGATGCCCCACTACTGATGAATGGATCAAGAAAATGTGGTATCTATACACAATGGAATTTTATGCAGCCATGAAGAAGAATGAAATGTTATCATTCGCTGGTAAATGGATGGAATTGGAGAACATCATTCTGAGTGACGTTAGCCTGGCCCAAAAGACCAAAAATCGTATGTTCTCCCTCATATGTGGACATTAGATCAAGGGAAAACAAAACAAGGGGATTGGACTATGAGCACATGATAAAAGCGAGAGCACACAAGGGAGGGGTGAGGATAGGTAAGACACCTAAAAAATTAGCTAGCATTTGTTGCCCTCAACGCAGAGAAACTAAAGCAGATACCTTAAAAGCAACTGAGGCCAATAGGAAAAGGGGACCAGGAACTAGAGAAAAGGTTAGATCAAAAAGAATTAACCTAGAAGGTAACACACACGCACAGGAAATCAATGTGAGTCAACGCCCTGTATAGCTATCCTTATCTCAACTAGCAAAAACCCTTGGTCCTTCCTATTATTGCTTATACTCTCTCTTCAACAAAATTAGAGATAAGGGCAAAATAGTTTCTGCTGGGTATTGAGGGGGTGGGGGGAGAGGGAGGGGGCGGAGTGGGTGGTAAGGGAGGGGGTGGGGGCAGGGGGGAGAAATGCAAATATGAATAATAAAACAATAAAAATTAAAAAAAATAAACAAGTCATTAAGTACAACCCACAGCCAAGGGAAGTGAATTAGGATCTACATTTTGAATGAGTATTGAAGAATTTGTGAGCATATTTTGGAACCACCACACATGCAAATTTGCCTTCTACAAATAAATATTAGGTACGTAGTGGTGGCCTTCAACAGATCTACTAAAAGATACAAGAAATTAAGTGGACGAATTGTACAGTACGTGAACTACATCTCTATAAGACTGCTATTTTATAAATAAAAGAAATGAAGACAATTGAGAAAAAAGACCATTATAATCTTTGGGGACAGTCTTACACATAATATTTTGTCTAGGAGAGTTAACTTAAACCTCATAACAAACATAATATTGGCCTTTTATAAGAGGCAACTGTTAGCATCTCCTTCCAGTTTTATGTTCAGTAACACTATGTTGGAAGTTGAAATAAGCCATAGGAGGAGTATTTGCACAATAGAAATTGGTAATTTCTGTAAGTCAGTGATTTTCCCCCGAATGCAATTGGCCCCAATTTACAGATGAGAAAAACTGCAGTATAAGATGTTTTTTTTTTAATTTATTCTTAAATTTTCCCTGATATTTTTCTTCCCAAGGGCCAGAAGGCTAGTTAATATAAAACTCAGAATTTGAACCTAGTGTTGAAGATAAAGCTACTTTTGGTTTTTGTGTGTATGTAACGCTTAAAGAGGGTTAATTGCTCACATTGACCAAATGTTTCCTTGTCTTTATCGTGATATTGATGTGTTTGTGGTGTTGTACAAACTAACTGGCTAACTAGCTGACCACTTATGATTGGGAAATAATTATATTATGTTCAGGGTTTGGAAAAGGTTAATATAATTTTTTTAAATTAAAAAATAACTGCAGTTTAATTGTAAGTAGAAAAACTGAAGTAAGAGAATTTAACATGGGGTGGGGGATGGGATCTACATTCTGTTAAAAAAGAAATTGTTAGAAATTAAATATATGAAGATTCTCTGCATTATCCAAATAAAATGTGAGAATAATTTTTCAAGGCAGAAAATGTTCTCTCATTTCTCCAATTTTATATTTATCCCTCAAATACAATATTCATTACCTCTAGCCTCAGATAAACACCCTTGAAAATTATTCCTTATTTAAACAATTTTGCCCTATTTTGCATATTTGAAACATCCATATTCCACACACACACAGGCAGAGTTATGCAGAATTATCACTGTGCAGACAACCATACAAACACAAATGCACACATCCTCCAAAATGGATGCTTGCAATGCATGGAGAATGGAAAGAAAGATAAAATTGACTTCCCTGGAGCAACTGTTCTTCAACAGTAACCTTAATAACTCAAAAATGATCACATTTACAGATATTAAGACACCGTACCAGAGACTAGGGACACGTGCATTAAGGCACATGCATATGAAATCTCACCACCATGCTAGAGATGGAAACGTGACAGCTAGGTTACCATGGAGACAGAAGCAAAGACACCAGCTACTACTTCTGAATACCAATTAACAGCTAACACTTCTTCATGTTACCAAAACTGGTTGCCAGGGAAACTCAAAGGGTTGGCTCAGTTTATCAAATTAATCACAAACAAAATCCAAAAAAGTCAATTTCTTTAGCATTTTATGAGCCTTATAGAAATTATTTATGAAAATTTTATGCTGCTCTCAGGATGCTACCTGTTATTTGTCTGTGATTCTTCCTTTGTTATTTTCTCTATCTTCTTTTCTTTCACTTAAAATATTCCATAGGCAGAGACAGGATGTATTCCTTAGTATTCTAATTTATGCTTCCAGAAAAAGAAAAATGAAACAAAACCTTCAGTTGACACATTATTTTCCTATATATAAAGTATATATATATGTATATATATATATATATATTTATATATATATACATATATAAAACAAGTTATCCATTTTTCTGAAACTGATTTTACCTGTATAAAGTGGTGATCCCTGGGTGGTTACATTTTATCAAGCAATCACTACCCAGCTGTGCATCATTTGCTTCACAACAACTTCTTGAGGTCTCAATAACTTCTCAGCATGTGGACATTTGCCATGTCTCTCTGAGAATCAAGAGTTAAATAGGCCAGTTTGCCATTGGCGGAAGTCACCCTGAAGACGTCTTCTGAAGTCTGTGCTATAGGAGCCATAGAGCCCAGTAGACAAAAGCCAGTCTGTCTCATCTAAACACGGCTCTCTCATTGAATAGCTAGGGAAGCTTGAACAGGGCATCCAGGTCCTCTAGTTCAGTGCCCTCATTTACCAAGAGTCTTTGCTGAACATTTGACCACTCCTCACCACCTCTGCTGTACTCATCCTGCTCCAAAACACTGTCCTCTGGATTATTATGATAATTTCCTGGCTGGTCACCCACAGTCAGAATGATTCTAACAAAACATAAGCCAGTTCTTGTTATTCACCTGTGATTTAACTTCTTAGGGCTGTAGTAAGGTTAAATTAGATATTCCCTGTAAAGGACTCATCACAGTTCCTAATACAGACTAAGCATTCATTTATGGGACATATAAATTGTTGAGTGTCAACTGTGTTAGGGACAGCAATGAACAATGCTGACAAATATCCCTGACCCTAAGGAAGTTACCTGAAAATACAAAATATATTAGATCCTATTAAATGCTGGGAGGAAAACTTAGTGCATAGAAGCAGATGGGAAGGGAGAGACCTGGATGACTGGGTATCTATAATAACTGGAAAAGACCTCACTGAGAAGGTGACTTTGGAGCAAAGCATTCACAAGAGAAAGAAGGAGTCAAGTAAGTACATGGGAAAGAGCACCCAGTTAGAGAAACAGGTCAGCAAGAACTAACTCTTTCTCAGGAGCAAGGCGTGGTATCTGTAAGGAAGAAGAGTCTGATGAGTGGCAGGTTAAAGACACTATAGACAGAGGTGCACATCACTTAGGGCTGATGAGATGTCACAAGACAGTTAGCTCTTACACTCAGAGAGATGAGAAGTCACTAAAATTATTAAAGCTGATTGCATTTTGTTAGAATCTCTCTGTCTGCTGATGACAAGTTTGGAAGCTATTGTAATAAACCATGGCTGACAGGCTGGTGGCGAGCGTAGCCACAGTAGAGGTGTTAGAAATGATCAGATGCTTGGTAAACTCTCAGGAAATGACAGCAAGTTTGCTGCTTGTGGACACTCTCTCTTTTAGCAAAATAAATCATAAGTTGAAATAAACTAGCTGATTATTTGTGACCAGCCAATTCATGGTAAGCAGTCAAGTCTGCTTTTATGGTAGTGATTTACAACACTCTGAGTGATAATAAATTATTTCTTGGTTCTTAATACTTTCCTTTCAACACTGCCACTATTTGCCACAATGCTATAAAAATAAGTGAGTAATATGAAAACCATATGAATATTCAATTGAAATTCATGAAGTAAAACCACCTAATGAAGCATTGTCTTTCCTATAATGTTCATTGTCTACGACCTTCAAAATAGTAATACCTGAGTTTTATTGAAGAAAGTCAATTAACACACTGTTTTACTTGTGGTTAACCTTTTAATAAGATGAAGTGTATTTATTCCCTTGTCCTTTCAAATAAAGCTCAGCATATGCACACAGTGTTATTGTTGAGGACACTTTTTGTTTCTCAGAGCGCTGCCTTTGATGCACTACATTTCTGTATGAAAGGGATTTGTCAAATTTAAGAGCCTTGAGCTTTCAACTGGGAGACCTTGGCTTTGTGTGTGTGGTATTGGGACTTGAACTCAGGGCCTGCACCTTGAGACACTCCACCAGCCCCCTCTTTTGTAATATTTTTTTTTCGAGATAGGGTCTTGTGAACTATTTGCCTAGGCTGGCTTCAAACTGTAGTCCTCCTGATCTCTGCCTCCTGAGTAACTAGGATTACAGGCATGAGCCACCAGCACCCTTTAAATAAATAAATCTTCATGGAACTAATTATATTTCATGCACACACTTGGTTTAAAACTATAGAAAGTACATCCATTTCATAGTCAAAGCATTTTAAGTTGAGATTTACCTGTGTTTGAGCAATGAAGAATAAATAAGCATCATGACTTTTGTAATAATAATTATTATGACATTTAATGGTGATATTGCATTTACTTCATGCCAGGCACTGTTCTCAGTGCTGTAAGTTTGTAAACTCATATATGTAATGATAACAATAATCCTAGAGATAGGCTATTGTCTCCTTTCCTTCCCTAAATTTTCCCTCACTTTTACCTCCTACAGTTCAAGATGGAAATGACTTTTGCACTACAAAAGCCCAAGCCTTTTGGAGCCCTTATAAAGCATTGCAAAGAGATTACAGTACATAGAAAGGACTGTAAAATGGAGTGGGGGTGGATATAAATGGTCTTAGCCAAACAAATGAGTACTCCTATCCTCAAATGAAATGGTTATTCTTCCATTGAGGTCATGGGAGAAGTGAGAAAGCTGAAGTGGGAGGCTACTTCAGCTCTCCCTTAGCACCAGTGGGAACAGAGAAGACTCCCTAATATAAAATGGCTGCCTGCTGTGCACAGGTTGCTCAGAGAATAGGAGTGAAGTTGAGAAAATTCTTCAAGAGAATTGCATTTAAAAGTCCTATGTAGGGCTGGTGGAGTGGCTCAAGTGGTAGAGCACCTTCTTAGCAAGTGTGCGGCCCTGAGTTCAAACGCCAGCACCACCAAAAACTAAAACTAAACTAAACTAATAAGCATAAAAGTCCTATGTAGCAGGATTGTGGCTCTAGTAGGATTGTGGCTCAAAGCAAAAACTGAGTTCTTGAAGATAAGGGAAGTCATACTTAGAAATCAGAGTTTGTGGCTTGAGAGTCAGGCAACATGAATGTTATAATGTGGATTAGATATCTATCCCAAACTCAGGAAAGTACAATCACTATTCCAACTACTGGGAATTAAAAAACCTGAAACAATCCTTTCCCACAGCTTATGGTAGTATTTCATTTCCCTTTTTTGGAACATTTGTATGTAGCACCATCATAACTAGATATTAAATTCACAAATGAACACGCTAGAGGTATCAATCAGTGGATATTTATAAGTTAAAAAACAAAAAGTCCTTTAATTGGGTATGTATAGAAATGAATAGAAAAGATATTTTTTTCTTTATAGAAAGCTCATGAGATTAGGTAATGCTTAGCTACACTGTTTTGAAAATAAGCATGCAGTATTACTGAGGCTGGCAAGATTCCTTTTCAGAGTCATCAACTCTGATACTCTTTTTTTAGCTGTGCTGGAGTTTGAACTTAAGGCCTCACACTTTCAAGGAAAGCTCTCCACTATTTTAGCCACTCTGCTAGCTCTCTGATATTCTTAAGAGGTTAAAGGTCATCATCTGAAAATAAGCTTCCCAACCACCCTGTTCTCTCATTGGTCTGACATATTGAAAGGGATAAGGGCTTCTACTTAATAACAAATTTAAATAGGTTAACTGGGTCATGCTCTGTTTTAATTACTTTCTCAACTGTGAATATCATAGTAAATAATATGCCGCCTGTTACTGATTCAAAATCCGAAACTGATTGAAAAACTGTGCTGTGAATTCACCACAATGAACATCAATCATAATGGTGTTGAATGACTGATCAATAGGAAGCATGTTTAACAGAATGCTGGAGAAGAGAATTTTCAGAGTTTTGCTTAATTCTAGCACATGGTACACTTGCCCTCTTGACTGGCAGAATAGCACAGTGGTCAAGTGTACGCTCTCTGTACTCAGACACTGTGGCTACACCCACTAGCTATGTGTGCCATGGCAGTTACTCAACTCTGTGCGCTTCAGTGTCCCCACCAGACAAAATGGGCGTGTCGACAATGCCTACCTCACAGGATTGCCTGAAAATTAAGTGGATTAATGTACAGTAAATGTTTAGAAGAGACACTATCACATAAGAAATGCTATGCAAGGATTAACTATTATGATGGGCCATGAGACAAATAGACAATGTGGTCTAGACTCTCCTTTTTAAAAACCATATTAAAAATAATCACCCTTATACATATTTGAATATATATGTGTATATGTGTGCTATATATATAATTGAGTCCTTATTAGGTGCCAGGCCTTGTTATAGACAGTGCACATATTTTAAGTCACTGAATATAGAAACAAGAGTTCTAATAAAATATTTTCTTATTAAAACTTAGAGGCAAATAAAAGATATTCTTCTAGTTGAAATTTTTATTTAAAATAAAACGTCTTGTTTATTTGCTGAGCTAATCAGTTCCTGAGTGACGTGTAAAATTCCCATTCACCAACACTGGAATTAAAAAGTAACTTTTATGTAGCCACAAGATAATGTGTTGAATTACCTATGCAGTGTACAATTTGACATTCTTAATGTTCAGAACCAAAGCTCTCAGTGTCCATAATTGCTAAGAAGGCTATTTTGAACATAGACTAACTTAGTCTAGACTGGATCCAAGTTAATTTAAGTTCAAATCAAGCTAATTTAAACAAACACACATACCCCAAGTCCAAAAGTCATGCCTACTACTCCTTTCTCCCTTTAATATAGGAATGTCTCAAATCTGTTCTCATATCAACATAATTAGTAACTTATGTCACCTGGCTCTGAAATAAATACTAATTAAAAATATTTTTATGCCAGTAAACACTTGCCTCTCAAACTAGCACTTTGAAATATGTTATCACCTGGTCCTATAAAAAGCAAGCTGGGTGGGGTGGCTCCTGAGACCTGCTAGGATACATATTTGTCCCTACCCTGGTAGATGCTTCTTTTGCATACAAACTCCTTTGTAAATATAGCTCACAATTGTCAATATAAAGCACAGGGAAATGAGTTTCTGAGGAGAAAACAGAACTGTTTGCTTGTTCCCCCAGATCCGGCAATTCTGTGCCCTCCACTTGTTGGCACACGGTGACAGCTGGCCATTCCAGGGTGGACAAAAACATTTCCCCCGGCATGTTCTCTTCACTGGCCGATAGTGAACAGAGGCCAAGTTCATTTATAGCTATTTCAAGGACAGAATTTAAGATTATTTCAAGGGCTCTCACAACATTCGCTTTTCTAAGGTGGCATAGCATGATACCCAATCTTGTTTGGCTCAAAGATTTACACCTACAACCTCTCTACAAGCAGAGCAAACGCTCATTATTACAAACACACACACTCTTGCGATATAGGAGCCTTAACAAAACAACTCAAAAACAATGTACACTTTCTCCATTTCCTTGAGAATAAACTTCCTCAGAGTGCTCTCAGGTTTCTTGATAGCAGAAGGAGGTTAAATCAATGTTGAAAACAAACCATTAGACTTGCTGGATAGGATTTTTGACAGGCTTCCAAATTCCAGTACGGCTACTTCTTTCTGATGTGCCCTTTTCTAATCCTGGGGGATTAAAGCAGTTGGTAAACATTAACTAACACATCCTCTCAAAAATCTTTCTGGGTGGTAGCTGACTTAGCGAAGTGGAGAAGGGTGCCCATAGGCTTTTCCCCCTGGAAAGCACGACAGGTACCTGGCCATATCCTGCTCTGATGTAGTCTTCACAGCCCAGTCTGTAGATCAGCTGCCTGACTCAAGTCAATGCCCAATGTTCTTTTGTTGAATGCCTGGAACTCTAGGTTATTTACATGATCTTTTCTCTTTCTATTTCCATTATGTCACCTAAGGTCTAAAACAGGAACAGAAGGGTTTGATTTAATTATTTTAAAACTATTTTTTTGAGTAATTCATTTGAAGATGAAGGATTTGTGTTTATGGAATAAGAAATTTCATTTTACCTCAGTGCCGATGGCTCATACCTTTATAGCTACTTGGGAGGCTGAGACAGGGAGGATTGCAGTTTTGGGCAAAAAAGTTTGCAAGAAGTTTGCAAGTCTGCATCTTAACCAATATCTGGGCCCAGAGGCATGCATCTGTTATCCTAGTATAGAAAGCATACCAACCATATTCACCTCCTTAACTTCCTTCTTTTGCCCTCCCCCTCTCATGTATGACCTCCCCTTAGTGCGAACTGTTTTTCATAATTTTGCTGTATTTTGTATTAGCTCTATATTCCACATATAAGAGAAAACATGCAGCTTTTGGCTTTTTGAATCTGGCTAACTTCACTTAAAAGATCTTGGAAATAGTAGACACTAGATGTAAAAATAAGAGTTCAAAATGTGTCCTTTAAAGTTAGTGCAAACATTTTTGTGAAAAAAAAAAATCCAACAACCTTACAAGCTTCAGTGAAATAAATAAGAATCACATGGAGAATGAACAAGACTTGCTGGCAACCTGTGTCTCTGGCTGCCTTGTCAGTCCTTTTTTGCTTGAAGCCTCTTTGGTAATATCTGCTTCATCTGGATATCTAGTGCTGCCAGCCAGCAATCACTGGCCATTGCAATTATCATTGTGCTACTTCTAATATGAGAAATCCCATCTTGGTGACAAATGAAGTGAACATGCTGAAGATCTCAAGGGGCAAAAGCCAGTCTGTGTCCCATATAGAAGCAAAAAGAATCTCCTTTGCACCTTGGTGCTAAATTCCAGAACGTGGTACCCAAGTTTACAATTTAAACATTGTTATAACTGGCCTGGTGTCTTACAGTGAACTTAGCAAAAACAGCCCTCTTGTGCTGTGTGTACTCATAGCACCAGTCTCCCTTTCTCTGTTTCCTGAGAACCCAGACTTCTGGACTCCATAGGGAGTTCTACAGTCAAATGCTACCTCCCCTCAGTTTCTCTCCTCCTCCCCTTTCCTCACTTTCTCTCTGTCTGTCTTCTAAGATCAAGATCACCACTCTCATGGAGGATACTTGTCCCTGCATAAGTAATTTCTGCTGGCCAGTCTTTAATTAAAGATAAGGATCTAAGCAACCAGCAGTCTAAAATAAAAACTGAGGCCCACTATATCAGAAAGATAAAATAGGAGAATTTGAAAACACTAAGTAAGAAAGCCAAAAAGGGGGCTTATTTTCTGCATGTTTAAAAGTAGCCAGAAAAGCAATTTACTATCTGGGACTATTCTGTTTGTGTCATTTCTTGTACTTTTATTTCATGGTTCATATGCATGTAATGTTATCCACTTCTTCCAGACTGATACTGCTAGCAGCTAGTAATCACCCTTTCCAAGAGTGCCTGAAAGAAAAACAATACATGACTGTTATCTTGTCTCCATACAGAGATCACCTCTGATTTCTCAGTCCTAAAAGTACAAAAGCAAAATCCTTGAAATGGAGTTTGAAAATAATCCCCCTTTCCTTGCTGGGAGATCTCCAAGAAACTACTGGTCAAGGCAGGCAGACAGATGACAGCTGCCTTCCATTCAAAACAGCCCTGCTCTGTTTCCACAGATTTAGAAGACTCCAGGCATGAACTGTGTTTTACTTAGCATCTCACATCACTATAAGCACACTTTCAACCACTCACCTATTTTCAAAGGGCAATTAATTTTTTTATACCACTTGAATACATAGTGGATATGTCTTTTGTTGTTCTTTTGTGAGTTTTCATTTGTTTTGGTTTTGTTTGCAAGGCCACTCATAAAACTGTTCCAAGGAGTGAAAAATCTTAAACACTGATGCATGTCCAAATGTGACAGATGGAATTAGAAGAAATGAGAGTTCCATGACTCTGTGTTAACAATAAATGATTTTAAAATTGTATTTTAAGGGAATATATTACAGCAATTGCCACAAAGCACTACGGTGCAAATATTTCAACATCACTATTTTGAATAATTTCTACTTTTAAAAATTTGCAAGGAAATTTAATTCAGCTGAACTTGACTTAAGCAGCCTTTTTAAAAATTTCCCCATGGCATGTGTTTTGCAGACATGAATGACAAATCTAACTCTAGTGAGCTAAAAGAAAATTATATTTTTAATTCATAAAACTTAAGCCGTCTCTGTAAAGATGCTTTAGACAACATCCAGATCGTGTACATGTCTGCTGTATTTCTGTACAACTTTAGATTTGTGAGTTAGTGACTATTTTTAAGTGTCTACACAGTACATGCACAATGTTTTGCAGTTTAGTTAAGGATTTTTTAAAAGAAGAAAATATTCTGTTCTGCAGTGAACTTTGGAGGTGGAAGTTGTTTAGACAGGTCTGTGAATCTCACAGAGTGTAAGTTTGTTTCATATTCTGAAGATAACAAGAATTACAGTTATAAATGTGTGAACAGGGATGCTTCCAATGTTATATTTAAGTACACATATTGTCAAACAGTGAATAATCATGAATTTATAACTGAGATTATGGTTCATTACTTTCATATATATGTTATCATTTGAGCCATATGGGAAAATATCATTTTCATTTTTTGAATGAAGAAATTAAATAAACCACATAGAACTCTGTTCTATAAGATGATGCTTCTATGGTAGGGAACAGGACAGAGAAGTTACAAATTTCTTCACCTGTCAATCATCAAGGGTTTTAGAGAGCGAGAGTAAAGAGATCCATCCGTATGTCCCTTTTTGTAAGGGAACTCACCTCTCTTTCTCGCCCCAAGGCACAAACTTGAAAAGAATGCAGCCCCAGGGAGAAAACATTTGAAAGAAATTATCTTTCATATCACACTGCCTGAGATATTAAAAAATAAGATTAGCCTACTTTTATGAAACCATAAGTGCTAGTGCTCATTCAAATATGAGGTAGTTATCTCAGATTGAATGGACTTACTAAAATTCAGTTACTATATACACATTAATATTTATTTTTACTATGTTCCTGGATGGAGTGAGAGGAAGAGTTGTAGGGCCTTTCATTATTCTTCCAGGGGCAACCTGTGTCTGCTAAACAGGAACAATTTGGAGGAAGTGACACACCATGGAAAGGACAGAGCTTTCTCCAAAGCTCACGGGACAGCAGCATCTTAGGGAAGAGCCCAAGACAAATAGATATGTAGTTACCAGCAGACCATCTGCCACACAAGATGCTAGCCCTAGGGATTCTAGAGGGATCCATACCTATGCCTCAACTTGACCCAACACCATGTCTTCAATAAGAGGTAAAGAAAATCTCCCAGACCATTTGGTTTTCTATCTTTGTCCCAGTAAAAAAGTCCCACTTAAGTTGGGTGGTTAGAGCAGGTGCCTAAAGCAGAGGTGAGTAATACATGTAAAAGTCCTTTAGAAAAAAGAAGTGCTATACAAAGTTTCATTATTTATATTGACTCAACATAAAAATAGAGCAGAAAACATTTCAAAGCTTTCTGAAGTACACAAACACATGAGATCATGCTTCCACTCCTTATTATAGTTATGTGTGGATAGAGAGATGAGGGTTGAAAAGAGAAAAGAAAGTCTTTCAGTCTTCCTCTAGAATCCCACAGAATTTATTAAGCTGAGAGAAATCTCTTAGGTAGAAGTTCATCTATTAGACTTCCCTAAGACAGTAAGAGTAAAATGTTTAGTTGCATATGGTGCTGCACAGTTATAATCCAGCTATGTGGGAAGCAGAGTAGGAAGATCTTGAACACAGGCTAGTTTAGGGCAAAAAACACAAGACCCTTGCCTGAAAACTATTTTCTCAGGGATCAGAACTTAAATAGCCATAAAATTCAGAGGCCATGGTCTACTCTATGGACTCACAACTCACAGCAATATAGGAGCTCAAGCTAGGAAAGACCCACATTAGTTTAACTGTTGCCTTGGTCTTAAACATTCATGAGCAAGAGGCCTTACATTTTCATTTTTCCTCTGGGCAGCACAAATTACATAGGCAGTCCTGGGTGTCAATCTAAGACCTAGGCTATGGTCTTGCTAGCCTCCATTTAAAAAAAGTGTATACATGTGTTTATGTGTGTATAATCTTCAAAAAGAAATGCTGTTAGAATACTTTCCAGAAAAGGAGTATTCTTACATTTATAAACTATAACCTTCTCAATGCACCTGCTTCATCTTTGAGATATTTTCTTTCTTAATCAAAATACTGTCTGTTCACTCAGTTTCTATTCACTCCCATGAATGAAGAGAAAACAAATGAAAAAAAATCATGGAAGTGAAAAATTATTTTTCATCAGTAATTTTGAAGACAAGAATGGCAATTATATGTGTATGAGCAGAGGAGCATCTAGCATGTTCAGATTTCAGAGCAGTGTGGTAAGGGAAAGGAAACTGAGGGGCTGTAGGCTAAAGAGAGCAGAGTGTCAGAAAGTAATTTAGATTTCCCTACATTTGTCACATCAATTACAGTTTTATCTCAACTATTTTCTCTACACCTATTTTCTCCTTCAAGGCTCCCATCTTTTCCCTTCATCTTTCATGATTTGAGATCATGTGTATAATGCCAGTCACTCACCAAATGAATGGTTCATCATTGGTCCCTTTTTCAATTGGCACTACCTGCTAGTTGGAACCCAAACAGCTGTGCCCTGAGAGCATTGCCATCTTCTTGAGATGAATGTAATTGTTTCAACCATTTTTTAGTGCCAAATCAAGTACTGTGGGTTGAACTGTGTCCCACCCCCATCTTCAGCAAAAGAAAATGATATGTTGGAATCCTAAGCCCTAGCATCTTGGAGTGTGGCCTTATTAAAAATTAGGGTCTTTACAGAGGTAATCAAATTAAAACGAAGTCACTAGTATGAGCCCTGATGTTGTCTGATTGGTGTGATTATAAAAAGGAAAACTTTGGATACAAAGATAAACACATGTAGAGGACAATGACACAAAGAAAATCTAGGAGAAGCTGACCATCTACAATCTGAGGAGAAATACTGGACCAGATTCTTCCCTCAGAAGGAAGTAACCTTGTCAAAACCTTGATTTAGGACTTCCAGCCTCCAAAACTGTTAGGCAATACATTTCTCTTGTGTAAGTCACCTAGTTTGTGGAACTTTGTTACAGCATCCTTAGCAGATGCTTAAAATATTTCAGAAATCTTTAAGGGAATAATTCATGGTATGCTAAGATGGTGATTCTCAGTTATCACATCTAACCCAGCGATGTGTGCAGCAGCCTGTGAGGGGCATCGTAAATCATTGTTAGTGGTTGGGGTTATAAAATATTTTGAAAGATATATTTTTCTTACGTGTAGGAACTGATTAAGATTCTCCCTAAAACACATGACGCTCACTCATTTAAAACTAGCTAGCATTTGTTGCCCTTAACGCAGAGAAACTAAAGCAGATACCTTAAAAGCAACTGAGGCCAATAGGAAAAGGGGAACAGGTACTAGAGAAAAGGTTCGATCAAAAAGAATTAACCTAGAAGGTCACACCCACGCACAGGAAATCAATGTGAGTCGATGCCCTGTATAGCTATCTTTATCTCAACCAGCAAAAACCCTTGTCCCTTCCTGTTATTGCTTATACTCTCTCTACAACAAAATTAGAAATAAGGGCAAAATAGTTTCTGCTGGGTATTGGGGGGGGAGAGGGAGGGGGCGGAGTGGGTGGTAAGGGAGGGGGTGGGGGCAGGGGGGAGAAATGAACCAAGCCTTGTATGCACATATGAATAATAAAAGAAAAAGAAAAAAAAAGAAAAAAAATTCTGATATGTTTCTTTGACTGTCATTGAAATCTGTAAAAATACAACTAGGGTGCTTGAGATTGCAAAGCACCCTGAATATGCATAGTGAAGTGCTCAGCACATCTGACTGCTCTCTGCCCTTCAGGTGTAAGGAAAGACATTTGCAATCACTCTTTTTAAGACCAACTTTCAAATTCTTACAGTTACAATACAGTCATTTTGAAAGAAGTTGCCTCACCTACATTATATTTTCTGAATGACTGTACTTGGTTTTATGATGTATTATTCACTCTTTTCAAACAATTATTATGGAATTTGCACTAATGCAAGACGTATCTCTATTACTATACAGTAATAAAAAATGAAAAAGTTTACCTTTCCTACATTGGACTTATTTTTTACTAAATGAACAGACTTGCTCCAAATGGCTAGATATCAGTCATTATTGCTACAGCTGTAAATTCAATAAATATCTTTAAAATCAGAATATGAAGATGTAATTTGTATATTCTCTTATTCCATATTGAATCACCGATAATTATTATTTTATATTGGGCTTCCTGCCATTTTAGATTATTCATAGGTAGACATTGAGAAGCTTGTCTGATTTTTAAAATATATTTATCAGTAATATTAATTTAAATGACAAAAGTTAGGCAAAAACATTGTAAAGGGTCCCCTCTGCAAATAACAGTCTTCAATATATTTTCACTCCTCTCCCTCAGTGCTGAAAGTTATCACTCCTTACAGTTATTTTAATTAATCATCTTCTAATCTCTTTTGACTTACAAATAATTCACAGTGCACTCTGGGTGCCTTTTAAATCTTTCCATCATTTTTGCAGGGTATTGAATAAGAAACATTTTTGATAAAATGTTTTATTTTAGATATATGGTTAAAATCATTTCACTGAAAGACTAAATTCCCCTTCATTGTGCTCTCAGTAGTGTTCGTCTTACATAAAAAGCAAATTTCAACTTTCCACATTGACTGTGTAAAGGACATAATTTAATTTGCTTAAAATTAATTCTTTCATAAAGAATAAACTTCAAACAAATTTATAATAGCAGATTATGTTGGCTTAGTGACAGTGTATAAGAAAATGTAGGTGGGAAGTTAACGTGTTTTAGCAATAAAAATTAGTTCAAATCTGCTCTTATAAGTTTTAGAATATCAAGTGAGAATTTTTTTTTTAATTTTGGAGGCCTGTATTTGCATTTTGCATCAGATAAAGGAGAAGGTTTTAAACACCTATTGCAAGTGTTTCTTTACAAGTCGCCCACTTTGGTATGACTAGTTTCATTCCCAATAAGTGAAAACCCAAATTGGATATAATAGTAATATATTTTGCTTTACATTTATTTGTATATTTAAAACTGTAAATCTAACTTCAGATTTTGCTAAATATTTTTTATTATATGGATAGAACTTATAAGAAAAGCAAAGTTCACTGAGGCAAATTTTAGAATTGTTACTGTGTCTGTAGTTGTCCTTAATTTTTATATTCCAAGATTAATGTTCCTGATGCTTTCTCCTTTCATCACTGGTCAGTTATAAGTCTGAAGTGAACAGTGACTATAAATAAAGAACACTTAGAGCTGCATGATGGGGAATGGAACCAAAGGTGTTTAGCTGAATGTTGGTCCTACCCATTGAGCAAGCTCTATACTTCTCACCCTGACTATTTAATAGGCTCCTGGAAGTTCTCATACTCTTATGTTTTAAAAAGAAGGGACATTAAAATAATCTTAATCATTTTTATATTGGATTAAGATGACTTGGGTGTATATGCAGCTATACCTCCTCTTTCCTCAAATATCTTGAAAAGAGAAAAGGCATCTTTATTTTTAAAATAAAACCAGATTTTAAAAGCTGTTAAATAAAGGAATCGTCTAGTGAGCTAGAAGTCTCAGGAAAAATTTTGAAATATAGAAATCAGATAGAGTTGGAATGGTGTCATAGCACCAAACATAAAGATGGATGATTGGCAATATAAAGATTGGGGGTTGCCAGGGGTAACAGAAAGGTTCACTTATGTGGATCCTTATAGAAGTAGAATTTCTCCTCAGACTAAAGCAGTGAGAATAAGTAGAGAACATGCAGACAAGGGCTGTGCTGAAGGTACCTCATGTTCCTATGAAGAAATGAAGCTACCACAGCCAGAAATGGGTCTTCAGAATGTCCCAGCAAGAGGATATTGGGACACTGTGCCACTTCCAATCATCAGAGGCAATGTCTGTAAGCAGTCAGCATTCACCACGGGGTGGGCATAGCTTCTCAGATGCCAACACGAGAAAGGCAATGGAATTATGTCATCCTTAACCCAGGAAACAATGGATAGTATCTAAGGCTGGTAGTACTTGAAGTGCAGCTCAAAAAATATTTAAACTTGTGGTGATAAGTAACATACAAACTAAGTAACCAAACATTTAAAAGGAAGGGTAATGTAGCAGTGGGTCTGGGTTCGGAGCTGGTAAGGCAGGAGGCTATTATTTTCCATTTTGTTTTTTGTTTCACTTTTCATTTTTGTTCTTATTTTACAACATAGATTCTAGAAAAATAATAAATTATTAACAATATTCTTTTCTTTGCTTATGGTTTTGATTATTTGCTTTTGTGCTTCTGGGTCTTGAACTCGGGCCCTCATGTTTGCTAGGCAAGAGTTATACGACTTGAGCAATGCCCCCAGCCCTTTATGGATTTAATGGTTTTTCAGGTAGGATTTTACATTTTTGATTGGACTGGACTCAGACTCTGATCCTACTACCTTCTCTTCTTGAGTAGCTGAGATTACAGCAATGTATCACCATACTTGGCGGCCCACTATATGACATTTTAAAAAACAGCCATCATATTTGTATAAAAAGAAAGAAATTCAATAAAGATGTTTTGCTACAATCACAGAAAAACTTCAAAATACTTTGGAGAGGATCTTATAAGAAATGATCAGATTTATATAATGAAAACTATAAGACTAAAAGCCTAACAGTAGATTTGAATATAATAGGAAAAAATCCACATTACTAGATAGTTATAGGAAATCACAAAATTATGATAATTTTTCCAAGATTAACCTACAAGCTCAGTAAAAAATCCATGACAGTTTTTAAAAATAAAATTCAAGAAGGTGGTTCTTGTACTTATCTGATAGAGATGTGCAAAAATAGCTAATTGTTTTCTCCCAGAGGAACACCGAAGAGGACTTGCCTTTCAGAGAACAAAGTATAGGTAAAATTATAGCAATTATAAGAATAATAATGGCACAGAAATAGATAAATGAATTAATGGAACAGACAGAGACCAATAACAGACCCACATACGGTTACTATTTATATAACCAAAGTGGCATTTTCATCAGTGGAGAAAAGAAGAACTGTTCTATAAATTATGTTGGGGCAATTAGCTATCTACCATCTTAAAAAATATCAAGCTTCTATTTCATGCCATATGTGAAATATCTAAAATATATACTAAAATCTACCTTACCAAATAATACTACAGAGGTATTAGAGGACAATGTAAGGGAAGTTTTCTTTATGTAGGCAAAACCTTTTTTCCCAAATATCAAAAAGGAAAACATGAAGCTGTGAACTTATGGATACATTTGGAGAAGAGCGTTTAAGAGTAGACTGGGTGTTGAGAAATACATATTCTAGGCATATTTTGGTACTATTTCAATCTTTTCAACTATAAATTACTTATTGTGTATAGCTATGGAACATCTTATAACTATCAAATCACACAATTGTCTGAGTGCATGGAACTCTAGGTCAACCATGATGGGGAATGTTAAGGTAATCCAGCTAAACTCTTTCCATCAAGGCAAGTGTGGGTGTCAAAGTGATCAGAGGTTACCTAGGATGTCATTTCATCTGAATCTGTTTATTGCTCATATGATACAGCAGTTGCTAGGAATTTATCTGCCTTGTCTAAATAGAAAGATAGTTTTGTAAGGAAATTATTCACTGAAATTACAGTTATATGAAATTTGAAAGTTGATAAATTTATCTTTGGTTCCTTTCTATTATTTTTTTTGGTAAGCTTTATCAATCTCCCATAACATTTTTCTTTATAAGTTCTGTACCCTCAGTGCATCTACAGAACATTTTGGTTCTTCAAATATTCACAGATGTCTTATATTCCTTGGAAGTTTCAACTTTCCTAATCAACTTTTCAATTTTATTAGTTCTCTCTGTTCTTAATACTGTATTGAAATCTTTGCTAATTGAAGTAATTGCCAATATGCTGTGAAAATATTGTCTCTGAGTGACTAAGAATAATATACATAAAATTCTTAGTTCACAGTCTAAAAAGCATAATGGATGTGAAAATAATGATAGTCATGCTAGTTGGCTTTCCATTACTGTAATCATTACCTGAGATAAATCAACTTATAAAGAGGAAAATTTATTTCAGCTTCTAGCTTTGGAGACTGCAGTCCATTGTCAGTTGACCTCATTGTTTTAGATCCTGTAGTAAAGCCATACATCATGATGGGCACTTCATAACCAAGACTGGATAAAGAAGTCACCTTCAATGACTAGATGACCTTCCACTAGGACACACATCTCAATGTTTCCATCTACCTACAATAGCACCAAGCTAGGAGGTAAGCCTTTAACACACTGACCTGTGGAGGACATTACAGATTCAAACTGTAGTGCTAGCAATTATTGATTCCTACTGCTCACTTTATGGCTTGATAACCAGCAAAGCAACCCTTATAATAATAGCAACCATATGGAATGTTTACAAAATGACACAACACTTTGATAACACCTTCAAGGCGATTAGCTCACAAAAGAGATATCAGTTTAGTGTCCTAGTATTTCAGATAAGGAAACTAAAGCTTTGAAAGATGAATAATTCATTCATGCTCACACAGTGGAAGAACTGGGGTACAAGCCAAGCAGTCTGCCCCCATAACATGGACTCCACAGCATATAATCACTTTATTAACATGAAGTCTTTATGGTACAGAGGACTCATAGGAAACATCAGTACTAGAACTATTAGGGAACTGATTTCTCCACAAGCATGAAATTCAATGCTTATCTTTTCCTATATATTATTATTACCATTTACTAATCAGGTCCATTTGACCTTCAATGCATCTCCTTTTCTGTGAAATGTATTAGGATATGGGATTTTCTCCCACCTTTGGGAGAGAGTGAGAACTAAATAATCAAGAAAGGATTTACTGGGTTCAGTGGCAATAGACCACTCTTCGATGTTCTTCAGAATCCCCGGTCATGAGCTGAGCATGGGACATGCACTTGTACTGTCAGGGGCTGAGGAAAAAGAATCTGAGCCCAAAAGTTTGTGGCCCACCTGTGCAGCATAGTGACAGCCTGTCTAAAAAATAAAAATCACCAGTCACTCCTGCTTGGGGTCAAAATTGGACTGCGAACTCCCATTATGGTCCAGATTTAACATCTTAACACTCTGCTGAATTCCTTTCAATTTCCTCATCTGAAGTCATTGGTCTCACTTAGTTCTTCAACTTGATTTCCTTCTGCTCTCTCAGGTGCTAAATAGCTGTCTGAAAGCCATTATCAGAGGCTATCTCTCCTGCCAAGAGAAGGCTTCAGTAACACAAGACTTGCCTTGCTGTAGATTGCATGCATGTGTGACACCCACAAATTGTGTAGAAGTAATTCAGAAAAAATGCTTGAGAGGTAATAAAGAGGTGACATAACACTCCTAGGGAAGTCTCTAGGACTTCCACAAGCAAAGTGACACCACAAGCAAATTGTTTATTCTTGACTACAACTACAGGGTAATATTTACCTGTATTTATCTGGCTTTTACAGAATGTATCAGATGACAGGAGCAAAGTCTAGCAAGTTGCTGATAGCAACTGCTGCATGTATTAAGTAAGCATCAACACTTTTGCTCTGTCATTACATCCTAACTATAGATATCCAAAATAGAAAAGACCATTGCTTGTCTTAAGCATTTATTCCCTTTAGAATAATTCCACAATCTCTCTTTTTTGAATGTCTATATTTATTGCAGGGCTTATTTCCATTTTTCTTTTTGGTGGTACTAGTGTTTGAACTCAGGGCCACACACTTGCTAGACAGGTACTCTTACCACTTGAGCCACTCACCAGCCTCCATTTTTCATTTAGAAATACGAGTTCCTGTTTCAAAAAAATACTAGAGACGGTAAACACTACATTTCCCTTCTAACCACTACCCCAACCTATAAAGGACTGAATCCCAGTATACCTGGTCCGCCTGTTACTGAGGACTCCTCAAACCTTGATGGCATGTACTTATGGTCTTTGGCTAGAAATTTAATTAGTGCAATGTCTACACGGCTTCTCATGGATTGGAAAAATGACTTTGGGGAATTAAGAGGAAAAAAATCAGTTTCTTCTCTATTGATTAAATAAGTCCTGACCTTTATTTTTGGTTGGAGGTGTTATACCCTCCAACTTTAAGGTTACTGATGTCTCCTATTGGCAGGTAGTACTGTATATTAAACAAATGAGCAGTATCTACTAGGAAGCACTCTTAAATTAAAGCTGATGGTGTAAAAGGTACATGTAAAGAGGGCTTTTTGGTTTTTTGTCTTTTTGAATTTGATGTATTGCTCCTGATGACAGATGTGTAGTTAATTACTCTGTGCTTGACATTGTTTTAGCCTCTTCATCTGTACAGTGAAAAGGTTGGCCTCAAAACTGTCTGAGTCTATGAAATCTAAAAAGGATCAAAGCAGAGACACAAATTCTTCTGAATGTGGAATGGAATTGAGCATGTTTTCAGTATCTTTTAATCTACCTACAACCAAGTAAATCATTGAGGAAGAAGCTGTGGGCACTCCATCAAAATGACAGGGGTGGTAAGGTAGCAAAGCAGAAACACACAACTTTATTGCTATTGACTAGATAAATAACCTTCATCACTCAAAGTAATGAAACCAACCAGAAAAAGAAGTAAAATGTTAATATATCTGCCCATTAGTTAGACTTGAATCCCATAGAAGGAATAGGAAAAAAATGACTGTATGAAAGATAGCACTACAGTATTGCTTAGTCATTATTCTTTTCAGTGTTAGATCACTCCCAGAATCTGCTGACGAATTTTTCGTGTCTATTGAACATGAATAAAAACCTTGCGTGAATATACTAAATAGTCATCATGTATAGGTCAAGTAATATGCTGGGCATTTCACATAAAATAATCTCCCTTAATTTGCCCATTGATACTGTGGTATAACTTTTAGTAACACTCTTCTAAGAATGAGAAAACAGAGTTAACAGAGGTTAAGTAATAAATTTCCCTACTCTCCAGAACTGGAGAGCAGGATTCAAGCCCTTATCTATATAACCCAAAACTCGTATTCTAAACCACTTACAATGTCTTGAGGGGGCTTTTTAAGAGTTTTACACATGATAATATAATCTTTGCTAAAACGAGAAAGCAAAGTAGGTTTTAGAATGTGTGTTGTGAATGTTCTGACACAATATGGCTATGATTTTTCTCTAATCAACAAAAAAGAAGCAGCATTTGACAAATTATGGTTTGGTTTCAGAATATGTTCCTGATTTGATTTAAATGTACAATAAATCATGAACAAATATGGTAGATACCCTAATCTGGCCAGAGGAAACTTTAAATTTTTCTTGGAAGTCAGGTTCTATGGATGCAGATTTGAGCCACTGAAGACTTGACTATGTTTTACAGAACATAGGGCAATGACAAAGAATTCCTGTGTTGGATATAGTAGTTTAGAGGGAAGAAGCTAGTGAGAAGTCCTGTTATGAGTAGTCTATAACTTTCTGTGCCACAAATCACTTTCACTTTGTAGTCTGAAGAAGCTATGGACCACTTCTCAAAATTATGCCCTTAAACACATGAAATAATAAACATGGAACTGCAAGAAAAGCAACTGTGCTGAAACTTATTCATGAAAATATTTTACGATGTGATACAGTGATACATGAATGTTATTAACAAATTCAGTTACAAGATTTAACAACAAGTCTAATGACTACCTACCTGCATTGGATATAAGGATGAATGAAAAAAATTATTGAGCAATCTGTAACGCCTGTATGTAATATGAAAATAAGTGATCTCTATTGATGACAAAGTTGTAGGAACTCTAATAACTATGTGATGTGTCAACTACATTCACATTTGAAGGTAAGACTACTTCTTGGAGTTTAATTAATATAAAGATATACATCTCTCTTTCCTAAATTCACCCACGGGTTTCAAGGAGGCAAGACCCCTGCTCTAATGAATGAGAGCTAGGGCGTGGTCATGATGGGGTAAATGACATGCAAATCTGAGACCTGGCAGAAACTGGGGTTGCTGTGACATATATTTTGCTTGTGAGCATGATAATTTTATACTCAATTCAACCCTAATGGCTTCCTCTGGGGAAAAAATTAAGAAAATAAAATGAATGTTCAACATTGAAGTCCTGCCCAAGAGAAGTCAATGATGCCACCTGTTTTCTGGTCCAGATTTTGAAGGTTATCTTATTTTGAGAAAAAGAAGTATATATATTTAGGAGAAGTTACTTGGTACCTCTTTAATAATAAATGATACCAAAATAAGTAGGCTATTCCTTTTAAAAGGTTTGACATATGCAATGCCAAGGACCAAGGAGAATTTTAATGGATTTTAGTCCCACTTATCAGCAAATAAAGATTGTAATACAGTATAATCTACTCCACAAAATAAGAACAAATACATTGAATCTAAAAATAAGTGAGTAAATTATTGGGAGAGAGGGAAAGCTTGGCATTATAAGGATAGGTAATTAATAATATGGCAAGAATAATACAGTTATAAAAAATCATCACTGTGAAACCAGCCAACCAATAATTGACTCAGGAAAAAACCTGTAATGCATGAGCAGAAAGTTAAACTTTAGTAATTAGCAGTATATTTACATGCAATCAAATCATTGTCCCCAAACTACTTACTAATTATGAAGAATAAAAATAGTGACTATGTATAGTATAAATTTTTTTTTTACTTTCTCCCTTACTCTCATTTTTTTTTACAATTCTATGCATTTTATTTTATTCATTTGTTTTTGTTTTTTTGTTTTTTTTCTGTTATTATTCACATGTGCATACAAGGCTTGGATCATTTCTCCCCCCTGCCCCCACCCCCTCCCTTACCACCCACTCCGCCCTCTCCCTCTCCCCCCCACCCCCTCAATACCCAGCAGAAACTATTTTGCCCTTATTTCTAATTTTGTTGTAGAGAGAGTATAAGCAATAATAGGAAGGAACAAGGGTTTTTGCTGGTTGAGATAAGGATAGCTATACAGGGCATTGACTCACATTGATTTCCTGTGTGTGTGTGTTACCTTCTAGGTTAATTCTTTTTGATCTAACCTTTTCTCTAGTTCCTGGTCCCCTTTTCCTATTGGCCTCAGTTGCTTTTAAGGTATCTGCTTTAGTTTCTCTGTGTTAAGGGCAACAAATGCTAGCTAATTTTTTAGGTGTCTTACCTATCTTCACCCCTCCCTTGTGTGCTCTCGCTTTTATCATGTGCTCAAAGCAACACATCTTATGTTGTGATACAATTAGGTTTCAATATTATTGTCAGGGTATTCCTACCAAACAAAACAAAAACAAGCAAGAAAATTATTTACTGTTGGTGGAAATGTAAATTAGTGCAACTACTGTGGAAAACAGTATGTTCTTTAAAAAACTAAAAATAGATTTATCATCCAATCCACCTATACCACTCTGAGGCATATACTTGAAGGAATATAAGTCAGAATATAAAAGAGCCACTTTCACACCCATGTTTGCTGCAGCATTATTCACAGTAGCCAAGCTTTGGAAACATCCCAGATGCCCTACAACTGATGAATGAATGAAGAAAATGTGGTACATATACACAACTGAGTGTTATTTAGCCATAAAGGGAAACAAAATATGGTTTTTGCATGTAAATGTATGGAACTGAAGATCTTTATGCTAAACAAAGTAAGCCAGAGGGACAAAGATTGCATGCTTCCCCTCATATGTGGAAGCTAGTTGTATATGATAAACATATTCATGAATATGCATATGATTTATATACATAAGCTAGGGGGAGGAAGGGAGAGAGAAAGAAAGCATGATTGTAAGAATAGGTGTGTCTGAGAGGACTATGCAGAGGCTGGAGACAAAAAGAGAATAATAGTGAATAATTTTGAAATACATTGCATCTGTGTATGAAGATAATATAACAGAATCCACTGAAGCTGTCAAATAACAGGCAGCAGGGCAATAGAGAAACAGTAAGTAATGGAGGGGGGGTCAATCTGATGAAAATACAATATATATTGTGTGAAATACCAAGACAAAACCTTACAACAGTCAATATAACTTAAGAAAATGAAGGACAAGAAGGTAAATCAAGTCCTGTCTAGGGGTGGGTGCCAGTGGGAAGATGGAGGGTAAATGGACAGGGTAAAGGAGAGTAAATATGGTGGATGTACTTTGTAAACGTATATGAAAATAGAACACTGAAAACTGATGAAATTGTTCTAAGAGGGTGGGGGGAAATGAGGGCGAATGATGGAGAAGGTGTGTATCTAATTAAGACAAATTGTAAGCATTACAATGACCCCTCCTCCCGAAACAACTAATATATGCTAAGAAAGAATACTTGAATAAATACAGGCATAGATTTAGAACTAAGGAAAGGTTGATATAATTCTAATTGTGGAAAACATGAAGTTGATGCTTAATATGTAATTTTTTGTGAAATTTATGTTTTCATTCTGAGTCAGTTCTGTTAAAGTTTTGATCAAAATTCTAAAAATCAGAAATGAAGGTATTTTAGCTCCACATAGAATTCTAACTTGAGAGTTACTTTCTTTATAGACAACTAAAATTAATATTCTATTGTCATCTGACTTTTATTATGTACATTAAGCAGGAACAGAATGGCATGAAACAAAAAATTCTCAGTATGGGAAAGAGCTTTTGAAATTTAAATATGCTAACTAAAACTTAAACACATAATAAAGACTTGGACTATCTGCATTAATAAACCTCTGCTGTTGTAACAGTTACCTATCACTGCTGAAACAAGTTACCAAAATTTGATGGGCTAAAACAACACAAATGTTCTGTTTTATAATTCTAGAGTTCAGTTGTACAACAGGAACTCACTGGGATAAAATCAAGATGTGTTGGCTTCTTTTGGAGGCTCATGGGAGAATCGCTTTCCTTGCCTTTTCCAGCTTCTACCTACATTCTTTGGATTGTGGTCCCCTCCCCCCCTTCTTTCAAAGTCAGACAGAATCCATCTCATGTTGCCATCTGTCTGGCTCTCCCCCTTCTGCTTCCCTCTTCCAGTATAATCTTCTATTTTAGGTCAGTGGATTAGCAAAAAATAAAAACAAAAAACCTCCAGCTGTAACCTTTAATCTTACAGTATATCTTTTGCAATGTCTGAGGGTGTTGCCTCTGGAAATATGGTAGAGTCAAACAATTAAGAGAGGTCTCTAGGAAACTAAGCCTGGATGCCTCTTCAATGGAGGCCTCTCTAGTGGAGCAATTTATTCCTTAATCACTCAGTGGAGTAATATATTGAAATTAGATCCCTTGAGTGGAATACCACAGCAGGTCATGGTGCCCGGCATCCATGTTTTATTTTTAGCTGTACTTATTTTGCCCAGTTAGCACTTCTACTCTTTAACCTTTCCCCTCTGAATTCCACATACTCCTCCAGGCTCAACTTGGGGGCTTCTATAGTGTAAAACCCTCTTGATTATTTCATTCCTAAGGATTGTCTCTTTCCCAAATGCCTATTAAATGTATACCACATGTTTTATAATTTTCCTTATAACTGGACATTCTATTCTATTGGCTTCATTGTCTCATCATCATCATTGTCCCGCTTACTGAGCCCTCATATTAGGTCAGGTTCTGCTAGATGAGCATTTCCTTGCTTACTGTTCCTAACTAGCTCTCAAGGTAGTTGTCATTATCCTTAGTTTGCAGAGCACGAAATGTAGACTCTGGAGATGAAATTTGGGACCCAGGTTCAGACAGCCCACAAGTGAGAAAAGAGGAATTAGAACCCAAATCTGTATAACACATTTGGTACTTCAGATCCCTTTGCTAAGGATGATTCTATTTTTCTTATATTATCAGCTCCTTGCTTATAACTTTTCTGAAACTATCACAGCACCAAGGCGTAACCATATATGAGGAACCCAGTATAAGCACAGAACAGGAAGAGTTGGCATAAACATGGGTAGGGAACAGAAGGATGCCATAAGCAATGCAAATTGTCCCAGCTTTAGTTTACTTCGTGCGTGAAGGAATTGTACAGCAAGTTCAGGAGTCTATTTCAAAAGATTTTTTTTTTGTACCTTTAAGGGATGCCTGGTAGTTTAGAAGAGTTTAGGTAATTTTCCTCACTGGTTTTGGAAAGATGATTGTGATGACCTCAAACTCAATCAGGGAGTTATCTAGCAGAAAGAATGTATCCAAGAGATTATCAGTGCTTCTGACCACAGAATTTACCTAGTTTTGACATCTAACCAGTGGTCACTAATACAATTCCAAATAATTCCACTCAAAGCAGGGGTTATGGTTATGTCCAGATCTCTGTGGGCTGCCTGCTCCCTGCTTCTCAGCCAGTCCTTTGGAGAAATTGAAGTGCTTGTTCACAGAGCCCCACTCCAGTATGAAATTCCAGAGTACTTACACTTGTGCCTAATGATAATAATTAAGGATTAAAAAGGGCTCTTCAATGCCGACAGATTTTATTATCCATGCAGCAACACATCATTTCTTAAACCAGAACATCTCCTAGCATAAAGTATCCCCAATCTATGCTCTGCCCAAATGTCACAGATGAAATTTGGGACCAAGGCACAGACAGTCCAAAAGTACAAAAATAGAAATTGGAACCCAAATCTGTCCCACACAAGATTGGTTCAGATCCCTTTGCTGTATGATTCCAATATTTTTTCAGGCATTCTTGTGCTTTGTGCCCATGTGATTTGTGGGGGACACACAAAAGCCCTCTTGGAATCTGTATGAAGAGGGGAGGAGTGTATCCATGGGCCTGTCCTTTAGGGATGGCTGCTGTAAGTGAATCAGCCTAACTCAGTTTTTGAAGAAGCAGATGATCTGATGAGGGACAGAAAGAAGGGACTTTTGCTCAAAAGAAAGCCATAGGCCAAGAAAAGTCTTATAGAAAACCCTGGGCAATGAAGAAAGGCACCTGTGAATATTTCCTGGTCCTGTGTATATATCCTGCTTTGTTTCTAAACACAGAGCAGGTGTTTCTGGATTGGGTAATGATGCCTTTTTAGTTCACTGGCACTGTGTTCTTATTTAGAACTGACATCGCTGAGATTAGAATTTTAAAGTTGACAAAGCCTTTAGAGTCGATCTTATCAAATCCTTTAAAAATGTGATTACTTTTTAAAAACTATTTTATTAGCATATATTAATTGTACAAAGTGAGTTTTATTGTAATATTTTCATACATGCGTATAATGTAATTATATTCACCCCTATTACTTTCTAATTCCCCCTCGTTCCTGCTGGGTTTCATCATGACCTTTTCATAGGTGCATGCAATGCACTTTGATCATATTCTCTTTTCTCCATGCTTCTTCCTGCCGATTCCACCCCCAATAGTCTCCCTTTTACGTTTATGTTCTTTTTTTTCAGGTCTTTTCCGCATATTAAAGAAAACATGCAATATTTGTCTTTCTGAGTCTGACTTACTTTGTTTAATATGATGATCTACAGTTCCATGCATATTTCTACAAAGGCTTCATTATTTATGACTGAAAATGCTCCATAGTGTATATATATATCACATTTGCTTTATCTGTTCATTTATTATTGGGCATCTAGGTTGATTCCATAGCTGGCTACTGTGAATAATGCTGCACTGAACATGGATGTAGGTATTTCTATTATGTTTACATTCCTTGGGGTAAATGCCCAAGAATGTCAAATCCTAGTCTTTGTCCAGCCCACTTTGTTCTTATTCTCTTCCCCTCCAGCTCTCTAGGTCTGAATACAATCCTCTTATTACAGAATCTACCTCTTTGGTCTCCAGACTTGTCTCTTTGGTAGCCCGCCTACGGTAGGACATTGTGCTTGTCATATCCTATACTCTCAACATTCTGCTCAGCTGGATGTCAGTCTGACACCAGAGCTTCCAAACCCAAATGCCTCTGTACATCATCACAAACAAGTGAAGGGCAACTGAAATGGTTACCCATCAGCATAGGAGACAGGCAGGTCCTGGTGGCTGGCAGCTATTCCTTCCCCCATTCCAATCCCACATAGCTTCTAGGTATAAGCAGCTTCTTCTGTAGTCCCCAACAAGTCATACAAACTAACATAATTTCCTGTGAGTGTCATGAGTGAAAAGATCTAGAAGGCATTGGATCTCTGCTGTCAACATGGCCAGTGGGCACAAATGACTCTCCCCAGTAGGTTCTAATCATTAATGAGCATCAAAATTACTTACTAAGAGTTTGAAAACATATTGCCTGTTCCCTAGCACCTGAGGCTAGGAGAAACTGATCTGAACAAACCATGTACTTTTTATGAACATTGTACTTGTCACAAAAGACTAGTTATTTATAGCCTCAAGTCTGGATGGTTTATTTCCTGCTTTTGGTACACGTGTTCTGACATAAATTTCTGTACAAGTAGTGGATGGGGGATCAGGGGATCACTCAGAGTAGGCGTACTGATGAGAGCTGATCATCTGATGACACTTTCTTCTCAGCCAGTATCTTTAGATACGGCAAAGCAAAAGGGATAAAAGACTGAAAATTTGTTTGTGGACTTCTAATTGGCTGGAGTTATTCACATGGTGGCCAAGGCTGAGATATGGGAGAGCAGGTGGGGATTTAGTGGCAATGCTTTTGGAAAAACCTTTGGGAGGGAACTACCCTCACAAATACCTGTAAAAGAATCTCCTTCTGATAGTGCTTCTGAGAACGATCCCACAACTTGAAAGTGAAAGGGAACATGCCTTTCAGAGTTGTTCAGACCATGTTACTGGGCATCTCCTGCTCAGGATTCAATTGCCCATCTGCAAAAACCATATAAGCACAAAAACCTTTTAGTTGATGGATTATCTTAAGCATTTGTATTAGTTTATAATGGTTGTACAGAAGGTTTCATTGTGATATTTCCATATATCTATATAATGTACTTGGATTTCGTTCATCCCTTCCATTGTTCTCCCTCCTTCCACTTCCCTTTCTTAAAATAACGTCAACAGGTTTCAGTGTTCCATATTCATACATGTGTAGAAAAAATATCTACCATATTCACTCTTCTTTAACCTCTCCATTTACCTTCCCTCTCCTGTGAGTACCCTCTCCTTATTTTCTTTCTATTTTTTTATTATTATTGTTCTAGGGGTACATTGTGGCATTTACAAATATTCTTACAATATGTCATAGTTGCATTCACCCTCTCCATCATTCCCCTTTAGCCCTCTTCCCTGCATTCCTGGAATAGTTTCAGGTCTCATTTTCCATTTATATACGTATAGTACCCTCTCCATATAGTGACCTGTTTACATTCCTGACCTTCATTGTTTACATGTCTGTTCACTGTTCAGTATGGTTTTGCCTTGGTATTTTGCCTGAAATATATTTCTTTAACAGGAGTGAGGAAGTAGAAGTACCCTCTAGGAACCAGGACATATTAGGATACTAGGTGTGAGGAGGAAAGGAAAGTCAGGACGAAGATGAGAGTTGGTATAAGGGCAGCCAGTAGTACCACAGAGTATCAAGTGACTGTTGTATTGTCTGCATTAGTGTACTACAGAATTTTTAAGTTTAAAAATTAAGAACCTATATAAAATTATAAATTTTCAGTTTGAAAGAGATATTAGAAATTATAAAATTTAATTTCCAAATGAGGAAATTGAGTTTCCTGAACAGATCCTAATCATGACAGAGTGACCATTAAAACCCAACTGAGTTAAGATCATAGTATTTCTGCTAGTTTGTTTTCCATTATATTTGGCAGTCTTTCCTGGCATGGTTCATAGCATCTCAACGGGAGACACTCACAATCTTTTGAGAAAAGACAGTGAACTCCCTTTGCATTATTAATGTGTGATAAGCCAAAGATAAAATTTAAAAAGTAAAATAAAAATCTGCTCAGCACCTTTTCTGTCTATGCTGTCACAGGACTTCTCAGCACTCTTAGAGCTTCTGATTTGGGTACAAAAGACTCTTGGTATCTATTGCACATTGATAGCTAATATCCTACTACCAATAGGTTATCAATAAATGACTGATAATGGAAGGAATAAAGAAAATTTGTATTTATGTGAGCTCCACAAACTGTTCTCAAGTATATTCTTAAACAGGATAAGTTAGTCTTATATAGCAAAAAGCCCTGAAGTTTCCATGGTGATTTTTTTCTGTTTACCTGTGATGATATATTGGGAGCGCTTTTTCTTAATCCTTGAACAATTCTTTAAAGTTTTACCTGCTACAAACTCTTGCAGGCTCCAGACTGCACTATTTTTCTTTAGACCTAGACTAAACCTGGTACTTAGTATATCCCAGGCAAATGGATGAAGGACTGCCTTCCCTTCTCCATCTTCCCTACCCACTTTCTTTTCCACACCTTCCAGGGGACTTCAGTAGCTTGTCAGCAGTCTTGCAGATGCCAAGAAGATGACGGCTATACCAGTCTTTGTACATATATAAGAGATCACCATTCCACATGACAATTCAGACAGAGGACATGGAATCTGTGTCATGACAGCTTTTGCTACTGATGTGCTCAGCATGAGTCCTTGTAAGTCTTTGAAAACAATGATGTAGCCAATATTCAGATTTGCTACGGTTCTCCAACTCTATGTCCACCCCCACTTCTGCTGTGCTTTCTCCCCATCAGCCTCCCTCTTCTGTGTCACTACTGGTGCATGCATGCGTCATTAGCGACCTCTCACTATGGCTGGAACTCCATCAGCCTCATCTATGAATAGATTTAACATCCTCCTTCAAGTTTCCTCTCAGAGCTGGATTGACTCAGCTAACCTGGGAACAGGGGTGCATTGATTGACAGTTAGCTTTACCATCCTAAGTTGCCATGATGCAGATACAAGAAGAGAGGTGTGAGAGGACCTGGGTGGCAAAAAAAAAAAAAAACCTCTCCTGGAATAATAAATCCAGCACAGCAAAGTAAAAGAAATGAAAAGGAATACCACAGCATCTGGAGAGCTATAGTGGATTGTTGTGGATAGAGGGATCACTTGGAATATGAAATTTGTGATTAAGAAAAACAGCTATCTTTCAAGTTGGGCTTTGATCTAAAGATTAAAAAGCAATTGCTTCCCCTGAGAAAAGATATTTAGAGATCCAATTTGCAAGTAGCCAAGTTGGGGGAAAGAAGATCTGCAGAAGGCAAATCCAGGTCATCTGTTCCTAAGTGATGGGTGCTTATTGTCTCTCACACTGAATTCACAGCTACTGCCTTTAATTAGTAACAGGAACACAGTCACAGAAGCAGCCAGCTGCAGAACCTGCCTCTGCAGGCATTCAGAGACATAAGGGACCATTTCTGGCTCAGGCAGACACAGATGCTTCACGCACTCCAAATGTGTGGGAACAAACCCAGCTTAAGCCTTATGTAGGATGAAACAAGCTAGAGAGGTTTTTCCAGAAAGAGGTCAACTTCATGGCTGTTTATTAATAGGACAATGGATTCATCCAATAGAAATGTTTGATAGTGTCTGCTTAATTGTTCTCAGCAGCTATTACTGCAATTAAGAACCTGCAACATTGCAAAACCTCGTCTAGACTAGTATTAAAAAGAACCTGTTGGTGACTGCTTTCTGTTGGAGAGAGCAGATAAACAGTTCACCTTTGAGTCTGAGTCAAATGTTTACTCAGTCTCTCTGTGTCTCTGTTTCTCTCTCTGTGTCTCTCTCTCCATTTAGACTACAGCTTCTCCTAGATTTTCATTGAACATGATGTATTTTGAGTTGCACAACCAGCATGTACATACACACATGCTTCTTTCAGACCACTCACTCATAATTCTAAAATGCATACCAGCAGGATTAGTAAATTATTTAATGTTCCTATAATCAATGACTATTAAAGTTTGGGTTTTCATTTTCTTCATCTGGAGACTCTACCTAAAAACAAACTAGAATAAGAGAAGCAACTTCAGAGTCTTTCTGTGGCTGGTAACTCATCTCTTTATTTTTAATCATATTCCATTTCTAGGATTATGACAATTTTATCTAACCATCTATTGAAGGACATTTTGGTTGATTCTACCACTGAATTAACCTATGGATTAAACTTCTATTCATGTGCAGGCTTTTGTGTAGAGATAAATTTTAAACTCATTTGGATAAATTCCAAATGCATAATTGCAGGAAAATATGATATAAGTGTGTTCAGTTTTGCAAGAAACTGAAAAACTACATTTAAATTAGCTATATCAATTTGCACTATCACCAACAGTGAATGAAAGTTTCAGTTCCTTTGATGATTTTTTTGAGACTAGATTTTGGTAAGTAGAAAACAAAGGGAGATTACCTTTGTGGGGTAGGAATAATTTAAAGACACTTACCTCTACCCTTGGACTCTCTTGCAGTAAATAATGAGGGACAGTGGAAAATGTGAAACTATAGACTCAAGCAGACTTGGGTGATACACTCACACTGCTACTTATTAGTTATATGGACACAATTAATTTACTTAATCAATCTGAGCTTCATGTTCGTTTATTGAATATTGGTACAATGATACCAACTTCCTCGGACTCTAGTAAATGTTAAAGAGACTAGCATGATCTTGAACATATAATGAGCACTCGATAAGAGTCTTCTATTCAAACAATATGGAATAAGCTAATTTTCACCAGATTTTTGGTTAAGACTCAAAAATAACCAGTATCTACTTTCCTCTGAATTCCTTTATTATAATTGCAAAGTTCTTGTCTAACATAAGAAAATGGCCTCAATCTTCTGAATGGGAGAAAGTTCCAGTTGCTATTTCCACCTAGTATAAGTTTGAGGGACTGGAAGTATCATTAAGAGTCTTTGACTAATGGGGGATTTCAGACTCCTGAACACAAGGCTGCACACCTGAGGGCTTAGGTTACCCATCCACATCTCTGCACACAAGGTCACCATCAGAGGGGATTGGCATAGGTTGCCATGTTGTGTTCTCCCCATGAGAGCCCCACTAACCCGGGATTCTTCGTCTGTGAGTAGCATCTTGCAACCATGACATAACTGCAGAAAGATAAAAAATTGCAATGAGCCTGGAATATTTTTATTCATCTTCCTGTACTTCCTAAGATCTGACCATGTCACAGACCAGTGAGACCCTGTGTGATGCCCATGTGGTCAATCATATTTTTATGTTTTTCTTTGTTTTTTTCTGTATATGTATGGGCAAGCATATGTGTGTGTTGCCTACAGTCTAATTTCTTTTGGAAAATTTTAAATTTACTTTAGAGCTTGCTTCTCTGTCACTTAGCTATTAGTTATCTTTGGTTTATCAGCTGAATGTAATTCAGAGTGCACAAGCATCCTCTGGCCCTCAGCCTCAACATCTTGGTCCACTATCTTGATCTGCTGTTTTTCTCTGGCTATCTGCCTGCAGAATACTGAAACTAGATCCATGTTTGTCACCCTGTACAAGTATCAACTCAAAGTGGAATAAGGACCTTAATATCAGACCTGAAACCTTAAATCTAGTACAGAAAAGAGCAGGGAATACTCTGGAAGCAATAGACATAGGCAAGGACTTCCTCAGTAGAAATCAAGTGGCTCAGCAACTATAAAAAAGGATTGACAAATGAGACTATGTGAAATTAAAAAGCTTCTGCACAGCAAAAGAAATGGCCTTTTGAAGAAGCCACTCACAGAATGGTAGAAAATCTTTGCTAGCTGTACATCAGACAAGGGACTGATAACCAGAGTATACAGGGACATCAAAAAACTAAGTTCCCCCAAAATCAATGACTCAATAAAGAAATGGGCAACTGAACTGAAAAGAACTTTTTCACAGGAAGAAATCCAAATGTCTAAAAAACACATGAAAAAATGTTCACTATCCCTGGCCATAAAGGAAATGCAAATCAAAACCACACGGATTCCATCTCACTCCTGTTAGAATAGCTACCGTCAAGAACACCACCACCAACAAATGCTGGCAAGGATTCCGGAAAAAGGAACCCTCATACACTGCCGGTGGGAATGTAAGCTAGCACAACCACTATGGAAAACAGTATGGAGTCTTTTTAAAAAACTAAACTAAAACTAAATTCTCCCAAAACTAATGAACCAATAAAGAAATGGGCAAGTGAACTAAACAGAACTTTCTCAAAAGAAGAAATTCAAATGGCCAGAAAACACATGAAAAAATGCTCACCATCTCTAGCAATAAAGGAAATGCAAATTAAAACCACGCTAAGATTCCACCTCACCCCTGTTAGAATAGCCATCATTAGCAACACCACCAACAACAGGTGTTGGCGAGGATGCAGGGAAAAAGGAACCCTCTTACACTGTTGGTGGGAATGTAGACTAGTACAACCACTCTGGAAAAAAATTTGGAGGTTACTTAAAAAGCTAGACATCGATCTACCATTTGATCCAGTAATACCACTCTTGGGGATATATCCAAAAGACTGTTACTCCAGAGGCACCTGCACACCCATTATTGCAGCACTATTCACAATAGCCAAGTTATGGAAACAGCCAAGATGCCCCAGCACTGACGAATGGATTAAGAAAATGTGGTACCTATACACAATGGAATTCTATGCAGCCATGAAGAAGAACAAAATGTTATCATTTGCTGGTAAATGGATGGAATTGGAAAACATCATTCTGAGTGAGGTTAGCCTGGCCCAAAAGACCAAAAATCGTATGTTCTCCCTCATATGTGGACATTAGATCAAGGGTAAACACAACAGGGGGATTGGACTATGAGCACATGATAAAAGCGAGAGCACACAAGGGAGGGGTGAGGATAGGTAAAACACCTAAAAAATTAGCTAGCATTTGTTGCCCTCAATGCAGAGAAACTAAAGCAGATACCTTAAAAGCAACTGAGGCCAATAGGAGAAGGGGACCAGGTACTAGAGAAAAGGTTAGATCAAAAAGAATTAACCTAGAAGGTAACACCCACGCACAGGAAATCAATGTGAGTCAATGCCCTGTATAGCTATCCTTATCTCAACCAGCAAAAACCCTTGTTCCTTCCTATTATTGCTTATACTCTCTCTTGAACAAAATTAGAAATAAGGGCAAAATAGTTTCTGCTGGTTATTGAGGGGGGGGAGAGGGAGGGAGCGGAGTGGGTGTTAAGGGAGGGGGTGGGGGCAGGGGGGAGAAATGAGCCAAGCCTTGTATGCACATATGAATAATAATAGAAAAAGGCAAAAAAAAAAAACTAAACATAGATCTGCCATATGATCCAGCAATACCACGCCTAGGGATACAACCAAAGGAATGCAACTCAGATTATTCCAAAGGCACCTGTACACCCATGTTTATTGCAGCACTATTCACAATAGTTAAGCGATGGAAACAGCTAAGATGCCCCACTATTGATGAATGGATTAAGAAAAATGTGGTACTAATACACAATGGAATTTTACTCAGACACAAAGAAGAATGAAATTTTGTCATTCACAGGTAAATGGATGAAACTGGAGAACATCATCTTAAGTGAAGTTAGTCAGGCTCAGAAGGCCAAAAACCTTATTCTTCTTCATATTCAGATTATAGAACTACAACAAATGCAGCAATATTATGGGACAAGGGTCACACTAAAGGGAGGTCATGCACGGGAGGGATAAGGAAACCAAAAACTTGATCTGCTGGTTTTCTTTTAATTATACTTTTCTTTTTTTTCAGTACTGGGACTGAGCTCTGTGTCTCACACATGCTAGCAAGCCCTCTACTGCTGAGCTACCGTTCCAGCCCTTCTTATTTTAATTTTTTTTTTTGAGACAAGGTCTTCCTATTGTTCTTAAGCTGGGCTCAAATACAATATGTGTTGCTACCATGTCTGGTTTTCAATAAAGGACAAGCTAAGAGAAAAGTGAATCTAATGGTATTGTTTTATTTATTTGGGCAGGTAGGCCTGGATTGTTACAGTGGCCGTTATTATAGATATGGCTAGGCTGTCAATTGTCATTTAGTTACCACCACAATTAGCACTATGCTCAGTGGAAAATGATAATTAAACCAGAATTTAAGATTTAAATTAGAAAGTTATGGTCTCTTCACTCTGATGGATTCAGTTCTGCAAATAAATAATAGTTCAGTGACAGGAAGAGAAATTTGCTGATTAGCTTCTATTACCAGATAATTATTTACAAATTTCACCCAAGCTTTTCCTTAGTGTATACAAAGATCTAGTAATGTAGTTGACAAACAACTCCTTAATAGGTGAGCTGTAGAGGTAAAGTGGCTTCAGACAATAATTGCATTAGCAGGAGATTGTAAGATTTATACTTTTGAAATTCTATACTGAGGCTACCAAGGCCAGGAAGTGAAAATCACACTTAAAGCTATAGAGTGTGAAAGCAAGATGGTCACATTTCAGCAGGAGTCTGAAAGGATTCTGTTACCATCTTACTGACTGGTAGAATGATGTTCTGGAATTAAAACTCCAACATAGCTACAAAACTAAAGTTTTTTTGATCTCTGAAAAGATGGCTTTACATTATCTTAAAGGATTAGAAAATGAGTTAGGTCATGATTTAAATGTTTATATTTCCACAAAGTAATAAGCAAATTAAAGTGATCACATGGTGTGTTACCAACCCCTAATTCATATTTCCAGTTGCAGGCAGATCATAGAAACTAGACTCAATAGTTTATTTTCTAGGATAAATATAATATTAACAATAGTATTACATTAACATAATGATAATTGTTTTACTTTAACAATGATTTCATCCTATGTTAGCTACCTCAGGCATCACAGGGACAACTGTTAAGATTTCTCTGTGTATGAATAATCTAAAAAGTATGAGTAATTCAGGTAGTCACTTGATCATGTTTTTATTTTTTAATCATTTTAATTGACATAAAAGTATACATATTAATAGTATATAACATGATAACCTAAAGTAAATATATAGTCAAGAAATAGCTAAATCAGGGACTGGTGAAATGGCTCAAGTGATACAGTGCCTGTCTAGCAAGCCTAGCAAACATGAGGCCTTGAGTTCAAGCCCCAGTACCATCCCCACCCCAAAAGAAGAAACAGCTAAATCAAACTAAATAGCATGTATTACCTCACATATTTATTTGTGATAAGAACACTTAGTATCTACTCTTTTAGTGATTCTCAAGTATTCACTGCATTGTTAACCAGTCACTATGTTGCAATAAATCTCTCAGTTATTCCTCCTACTTGAAATTTTGTATCTTTTGACCATCATCACCCCAACCATTTCCCTCTCTCAGCCTCTCTCAAATAATCAATATCTTTTCAGACTCTATGCGATCAACTTTTTTAGATTCCAACTATAAGTGAGATAGTGTGGTATTTTAAAGCCTAAGATTACAATGTTACTTCCAAGGATTGTGTTTAGTTTGTGCCTATTTTAACAGCTGCTTCGTGGCCTCAGCCACCGCAGGCCATGGTGAACTGGCAGCTGACCAAAAAGGTGGAGGAAACTCAGGAGAATGACCCTGCTGAGCTGCATCCAAAGTGCTGATCCTCGGATTTGTGAACTAAATAGGTGGCCGATCTTTTAAGCTTCTAGATCTTGAGATGGTTTCTTTTGTTTTCTTTTCTTTTCTATTCTTTCTTTCTTTCTTCCCTTCTTTCTTTTTTAGTTGCTCTTTTTGAGACAGCATCTTTCTGTGCAACCCAGCTGGCCTTGAACTTGTGGTCCTCCTGTCTCAGCCTCTCAAGTGCTGGGATTATAGATGTGCACCACTGTGCTTGACTTGATATAGCTTTTTATGCAGGAGCATTGATTACACATTTAGAACTTCACACACAGCTTATGACATTATGTATACAGAAATTTGTAAATAATTTACCAACAATCTAGCATCTCATGGGTAAAAAGCGACCCAGAAGGGTCCTCCAGAAACATGGCAAGGACAAACTCTTCTTGTGTTGCTTGATCTCCAAGCTACAGAAATCATTTTTAGGATGACAGTATGAGCTTTTACATTTTAAAAATTTGGTATGGATCCTGCAAAGTTCAGTAAGTAGACAAAAAACTTTAAACTAGGCAATATGGAAAGACATATTATATTACATCAGAAGTTAAAAAGGATTCTAGTGCTCTACTACTTATACAATTAGCTGTCACCATTAATTAGTTAGCTGTAGTTAGACATACTTTGATGATATTTTAGAGATTTTTTTAAGGTTTAAATTATTCATTATAACTCATTTTTAGTAATCACTGTTTTTCTTACCAAGATTAAACAGAAAGAAAAGCTTTCTCTCAAGTTACATTTCTCTCTAGGCAAAACTGAGCAAAATGAAGACAAATAAGCTAATTTTTAAAAATGAGTAAAATAAATGAGCAGGAAACTTATGTTCACACAAAAGCTGCACAAGGTTGTTTATAGCAATTTTGTCCACAATTGCCAAAAACATGGAAACAACCAAGAGGTTTTTCAATAGATGAATGAATAAACAAAATGTGGTATATCCAGAAAATGGAATATTATTCACTTATGAAGTGAATGCATTATCAGCCACAGAAGGCATGACAGAAACTTAAATGCATATTACTAAGTAAAAGAAGTCATCCTGACATGGCTCTCTACTGTGTAGTTTCAACTATATGACATTAAGGAAATGGTAAAATGTGAAAACAGTAAAAAGACCAATGAGAGGAGGAGGATGGATTTGTGAAGCATTACGGATTTCCATTCTGCATGACACAGGGATGGTGGATAACAGACTATATATTTGGGAAAACTCATAGAATACCAAGACTGATGTAATGTGAATGATGAATATTGGTTGGAAATAATATGAAAAAGTTGATTCATCAATTGTAAACAACATACCAGACTGGTATGCTGTGTTGATGGTGGGGATGCTCTTACATGGGTAGGAGAAGGAGTATGTAGAAGTGCTGTGTATTCTGCTCTATTTTGCTCTGAGCCTAAAATTACTAGAAATAATAAAGTTTATATTTAAAATTTGTAAACTTTATAAATTTAAATTTATGCTTTATAATGATTAGTCAATTAAAGCATGAAAAATATTCAAGATTATTTGCTCTCAGAGAATGCAAATCCAAACCACAATAAAATACCACCATGTACCCAATAAAATAGCTAATATCAAAATGGCTATGTAGGCAATGATATAGGGAGCCTGGAACCTTTGTACATTGCTGATGGCAGTGTAAAATCATGTGACCATTGTTTCTTATAAAATTAAACATACTCTCATTCAGTAATTTCACTCTTCATTATTTACCCATGAGAAGTATGAACATGTTAGTACAAATACTTGTGCACAAATATTCACACCAGCTTTGTTCATAATATCTCCAAACTGAAAATAAACTAAATGTATAATAACAGTGAATTAATGAGCAAATTATAGCACATTCTTACAATAAATTGTATTCAGCAATGAAGTAAAGTAAAAAACTGATTTAGGTCACAGCATGGATGAAGATCACAGTCATTATGTTAGGCAAAAACAGCCACACACAAAAGGCAGAGACTGCATAACTGCACTTATATGAACTTCTGTAACAGGCAACGTCTATCTATAGTGATGAGAACCATTTGGAGGGAAAGAAGAAGGAAGGGAGAATTTGACTCCAAAGGGGCATTAGAGATCTTTCCAGAGGGATGAAAATATTCTATATCTTGAATGGACTGGGTATTATACAACTTATATTTGTCAAATGTAAGAGAACTGTGCCTTCAAAATATGTAATATAGTATTTGCAATTTATACCTCAAAAATAAGTAGATTTTTAAAAAAATCACAACTAAAGTGAAGATAAGAAAATAGGTCATGGATGGCAAAACAGGTCTGATACTCATAAACATTGATGATTTGTTATGGTATATTCTTCAGCTTTCCAGACACTCAAGCCCAGTACTCCAAGCAGCCATTATGAACACTATCATTGGCTCAGTCCTTGAAACTTCTTTCCCATACCACACTAAGACCACTCAGGCTGCACCTACCAGATATATACTTATGTCCCAGAGCAGGAAGCAGGGCTAGCTTCGTGGGTGTATCTCAGGCACAGGGACTTGCACAGAACCCTAGCGTTTGCAATGGACCTATACTTGATTTAATATTCTCCAGTCACCATCTTGAAATTCTCAGTAGGTTTCTAATAAGTTCCTCTTATTTCCATACTGTGCTGGGCCCTCAAATTACATACCCTGTCCTGTCACCAACCCTCTGTACCATGATGCCCCTGAAATCAGTTCACACTTTAGTTTTCTTAGGTACAGCATTTGTATCTTTAGATATAAAATTAACATTAGTTCCTTCCTTAATGCTTTTTTTATTTCTTCAAAATGGCTCTGTACCTCAAGCCAAAGCAAAATAGATTGAAGACTCTCTCGTGATTGGAATGGACATTACATTCTCTTCTGAGTCTAAAGCTACAACTGCTACTTTGAGCTTTATTTCTAAGAATTATAAATTTTATTATCTGTTTTTCTTCAGGGCTTCTTCTAAATAGGTCAGGCCCAAACTTCTAGGAGTTTGAAGACAGAATGAGGTGTTTTTGGATGGTAGACTCAATATACATTTTTCCTCTTTGAATATTGTTCTCTTCTTAACTTTTTTTTTTCTTTTTTTTTGGTGAAAGGGGCAGTACTGAGATTTGAACTCAGAATTTCATGCTTGCTAGCTTGGTCATTTTGGAGATAGGATCTTGTTTTTTGGCTAGGGCAGCCTGGATCAAGATCTTCCTAGTTTAAATTTCCTGCTATAGCTTGGATGACAGGCTTGTATCACCATCCCCAGCTTTTTTCCATTGAGATGGAGTCTTGAAAATGATTTTTGTCCAGGCTGATTTGGAATCACAATCCTCCTGATCTCAGCCTCCCATATGGTTTCGGATGACAGGTGTGCCACTGTGCCCAGCTATTGGTTGAGATGGGGATTGAAAACTTTTTCTCCTGGGTTGGCCTTGAACCATGATCCTCCCAGTCTCAGCCTCCCAGGTACTGAGGAATATAGGTTTGAGCCCCTGGTGCCTTGTTTCCATTCATATTTTTAATGTCTGTAACAGCCTAAGGTAAAATGAAAATCAAACTCTGTACTACTGTTATAGGTTGAATTGTGTCCTCCAAAAAGATGGAGTTCTAGTCCCCATACCTGTCAATATGAACTTATTTGGAAACAAAGTCTTTGAAGATGATCAAGTCAAGATGACGTTATTGGATAGCTCTACACCAATATAATTGGATCCTTTCATAAAGGAGAAATTAGGACATAGACCGACCATACAGAAAGAAGGAGGTATAAAGACACTGGGAGAATGCTGTCTACAAGCCAAGGAATGCCTGAGGCTACAAGACACTAAAAGAGAATCATGGAGCTCAATTTCTCTCACAGCCCTCAGAAGAAAACAAGCATAACAAAACCTGAAGCTCAGACTTCCAGTTCCCAGAACTGTGAGAAAATCAATTCTTGCTTTTTAAGTCACTCAGTTTGTAGTTTTTGTATGAGAATCCCAGCCAACTAATACACTACTAAAATTGAATAACAGAAATACACTATAACCAAACTGTAGAATAACTTACGAGGTGTTTATTTTTTTTCTCCACTATGTATTCTTCTTACATGGAGAGTCTCTGTTTCAACATCACACCCTTAATGAGTTTTCCCTGATCATCACTAAGTCTTCAGTTGCTGATCTGATGCAGTATCCCTTAGAATTTGGTCCACCTGCCACCTACATTAAATCCATGTGGCATGTTTGTTTAAAACACAGGTTTTAGATTCCTAGACAAGAATTATAGAATTAGATTCTTTGGGAAGATGGGCCAGAAATCTGTATCTTGGGCTGGAGATGAAGCTCAAGTGGTAGAGTACCTGCTTTGCAAGCATGAAGCCCTGAGTTCAAACCCCAGTCCCACCAAAAAAAGAAAAAGAAAGAAAGAAATTTGTATCTTCTAACTGACCCCTCCCATCCCTGTGATTCTAAAGTAAAATAAAATTCGAAATCACAGAAGGAATCTGTGGTTGGATGGCCAGCATCACATAAGGCAACAATTCATAGGCATCATCAACCTACCTCTTTCCTGGTACATCTAAATCCTAGAGCTTAATAAGGTTGCCTCTTCCCCTAGGAAAAGCCATAGGATACAAGTTCCAGTATAGGACAGAAATGTCATTCCTCTTTATTAAAAGCGACACAAGCATTCTCAGAGCCAAAATCTTCCTATGGGCCATTCCTCACCCCAATATTTTTCAAAGGGAAGGAAAGTGTTTGAGTAAACATAACTTTTAGTTACAGTAATTTTTATCTTACCCTATACCACAAAGATCCAGGTCACATAGCAAGAATTTATTAGTTAAACTTGATTCTTTAAAGCTATTTTAGGGTAGAGGCTGGGATGCAGCTCAGTGGTAGAGTCCTTGTCTAGCATGTTCAAGGCCCTGAGTTCGATTCCTGGCATCAAAAAAGAAAAGACAAAAGAAAACTATTTTAAGGCAGAAAAGAATTACTACAGTTTATCAAAAGTTGACTTATTGTTTCACCAAAGCCCAACAGGATCTGTACTGGATAAGACAGAAAATCCAAGGCCTAAAGACATTCTGTTTCTGTCTTGCTAGCATCCTGTAGTTTTGTGCATTAAGCTCACAAAATATGGAACAATTGCATCTTAAAAGAACTGGAAACAAACCCAAGATATAACAGGCCATGTATAAAAAGGAGCAGGTTATGGAATTACCACCCTTTGTTTGAGCAGAATTTGGAAATCCCTAGTCAGACCTGAAGCTCCTGGAGGTTTCTGCTGCTAAGTTGCCAAAACTCCTCTGAAACTCCCCCGTATCTTTCATCTTATCTGTAATACAAAGGGTGACACTGGAATTCCACTCTAGGTCTGTCTCCTCAGTTTAAAGGGCAGACATACCTTTCCTAAGAATTTATCTTCCACAAATCAGTTTCCACCGTATTTGGAGTCTAGTACATTGGGGTATTTGTTGTCAACTTAAATCCTCAGCTTGCTTGCTTGAGGGGGGAGCTTTGGGGTCTCTGTCTGAGGAATTCTTGTTAATATGTGACATAGGGTTTTACTTGAGGATCCAAAGGAAAGTAGATCTTTTGTTGGAAACATGACCTTTTCTTGTAAGCCTGTTTTCTAACTCAGAGATAACATTACCTCTGCTTCTTTCCTCCCTTTTAGGTGGCCAGTCAAATGTGAAATACAAATGAATCTACATCTATTGCAATTTTCACCTCATCACAGTGCTGATTTTTATGGTTTGAGCAAAGAGGACCATTGAGCAACTATTGTCTACTCCTAGTCTCATTACTCTAAGTCATACAATGCCATTTTTTAAAAAATATCTTTCTTCTATTCAAAATTCTCCAGTGCCTTTATTTAACATGATGAATTTCTAATCACCCTTTCAGTATTCAAGTTCAAGAGGCAAAATACAATTTTGCCAGTCTTCCAGGAGCTCCCTGGCACATTTGCCTCCCTACCTCAACCATGTGGTCTGTGTGCTTGTGGTGGTTTGGTGTGCACATGAGTGTGTGCATGGAGCCTCAGTTTGTGTGTTTGTGTATTTGGGGCATGGAGGAAGAGAAGCCTTTATTGTTTGTATCTGTGAGCAGTAACAACTCAAATTAATGACAAATATATTTTCTTCTCTCAATTCAATTTCCACCTAATTATTTGGGCTTATAAAATAATTTAATTTTTACTCAAAACATATTTCATCATTAACACTAATCATACACTTGCAAAAGGAAGACAATTATCCAAGGAAAGAAGGGTACAGAAACTATTAGATTTTAGGCTGAAGTTTCAAGACAAATTCAGATTATATACATTACAAAATCCAGGTACTTACCCCACTTCCAATAGGTCAAAATTATCCACCATATCAATTTTCATAGCCTCTCCTATTTAACATTATTGAGAAAAAGTAGTTTAAAATTAAATAACATGATTTCTTGATCTAAAAGAAATTTCCTCAACAATGCCAACTATTTCATAAACTGATCTATAGTTTTTTCTTTGCTTTTTATTCCAAATTTTTTGGATTTAATGAATAAATGCCTCATGCCCACAGTAAACTGTCTTTTATTACTATAAAATGCAAGTGATTAGTATTTTGCAATGCAGAAATTCACAGTATTTAGCAGCATGTTACCATAACGTGATTTTTTTCTTTCCTTTTTTGGTGGTGCTAGGGATTTGAACTCGGGACCTCACACTTGTTAGATAGGCAGGCACTGAAGCCACTCTAACAGACCTCATATTGTTACTGAATTGAGCAAGTTTCAGGATGAGTTTTTGTAATACACAAATAAACAAATGAAAAACAGAGGGAGAAAAAGAAATGCCAGGAGCAAAATCTTAGGTATAGAAAACCTTTTTTTAACCAAGTGTCATGACTTTATAAAGCTCAAATTAACAAAATTTAGTACAATTCGAAAGAAAGTGATGAAAGGCGCTGGGGATGTGAACTAGAATTACTTTTATCTATCTTAAGAAGATCCTTGACTCAGTTGCTGATCTTAATGTGAAGGCAAAAGTAGGCAGATTCACTAGGTACTCAGAGAAGAGAGAGAGAGAGAGAGAGAAGACTGGGTTGTAGCTCAGTCATAGAGTGCAGGAGGCCCTGGGTCTGATTCTTAGCAGCTAAAAAAAAGAAAAAAAAAAAGCTGTATGTTGTGATTTTCCATGTACTTCTAAAGAACCCATGCATTATATATGACACAAAGTGTTCCCTTTGAGTATCTATTCTACATTTTAACAGAAACATTTAGGATTTGTTAAACAGTAATTACACAGAAAGAATTAGGCTTAAGCATTGCTTTGGCTTTTATTTGTATGTGACCATCATAAAATCTATACCAATTGTCTCTCCATCTGCTAAAGACAAAATTCTTGAATCTATCTAGTCTACAGACCGTGTGTCTTTGACTCGTGACTTGCTTATCCAGAATCTCCTTTTGTAAAACAAAGTTCTTTGACACTGAAGAGTAAACTCTGGATACGACTTACTTGCTATAGAGGAAAAAAAAAAATCTTTGTTTCTTGCCTGGATTAGGGCTAGGACACACAGACAGGATCTCTTTGATAAGGAAAACATGCTAAGAGCAATAGAACCATGTTATTGCCTTCTATAATCTCTTTCTCTTTGTAGAGAAAGATAGCTCTTGTTTTGGAGTTACTTTGTAACTTTACAAAAGAGTCACATACAACAAAGTACCTCAATCTTGTACAAAGTACCAAAAATTTAACCACCTACAGAATTTTGTCTGTCTGCTCCTAATATGTGAAAATGAGAAATGATAAAGAGACTTTGATTTTCTTGTTCACTACAAGTCTTGATTGAACCTTAAGAGTGGACAAATGAATACTTTTGAGCATCAGCTTTAGATGAGAAAAGCAGTGATCTTGGAACCTGTTTTTAGTACTACCCCTTCTAAAAAGTCAGACTCATAAAGTCCTTCCTTTTTGGCATTTCTCTAGATGCTATATAGCAATGCCACTTAGAAACCTGGGCTCATCTCTAACTCCTTGCTCTTCCTTGATCTCCAAATGTAGCACGTATATGCATCAACATTTCTTACTGATTCACTTTTCAATTAGTAATCCAGTTCATTTTTTTCTCTTCATTAGAACAGCCATCAACCTAATATTTGAACTCTTATCCTCTCTACTGGATTAGAGCAGTCATCTCTGAATTGGTTTTCCTCTCCTTAAAACTTAGTACCCACAAGTTCATCTTTAACACAGCTAATAGAATATATCTGAAATTGGATGGTTCAGAAATGTCATTCCCGAAGGGAGAACTTAGCAATTTTCCCTTACCGTCCATTATATGATAAGCACCAATCTCATTAACATTTCCTAAAATAACATTACCTTTATGATGTAGAACTTACTTTCTTCTCTGGGCTATAAAAAACTTTGAATATTTTATTATTCATGCTGGTTGTTCAAGCCCCTGTCTTTATCCTCACTAAGCCTAGCCTTGATTCTTTTACCTATGCAAACATGGCCTCAACTCTGATGCAACCTTAGCTAGAAAGTTTTCTCTCACTCTCACTACTCTTTCTGAACTGATGAAAGCATCCTTCTTTGGGTTCCCAAAACATTCTTTGAGTATCTTTAATATTTTACTTTCCACTTTGAATTATGACTTCTGTTTGTATGTTTTTCTCCCCCAGTAGAAGGGTGCAACTAAGGCATTTATCCTTGGTGTTTCAGGAAGCCTAACACAAGATAAATGCTTACTCACTGTTGGTTAAGTGAATTTGGTCTTTAAGAAGTCATGAAACTTATTGAGAAGAATTTGACTTTAGGATAGAATTAGGAATATAGCTCAGTGGCAGAGTGCTTGCCTAGCATGCACAAGTCTCTTGATTCAATCTCCAGCAATAAATAAACAATAAATAAATAAATAAACAAATAAAAAGAATATGTTACTTAAGGAAGCCATGAAGTTATCACTCATCAATAATACAGGTGTTAATGATTTCTAAAGTTCAGAGATGCTTTGAAGATTAAATAAAGCAAAATAGAAGTTAAGATAGATCCTTCATACTAAAAAAGCCTATCCTCCTTCAGTGCTTCCCATCTCAGTAAATAGCCCCTTCTTCTTCTAGTAGAATTTTGAAACCATCCTTTATATCTTCTTCTCCCTCTTTCTTTACATTAAGAATTACATTGATTCAGACTCAAACAGATCTAGAATTCTTCTGTTCTGTGTTACCACTACCCTTGTCCAGCATGTTATCTCTGTTTAGAAACCTTTTAAAATTCTTTTTAGGACACTGGGTATCAAACCCAAGGGCTTGTGCATGCTAGGCAAGTGCTGTTCCTGTTTGAAAACCTTGAGGAAATCCTAATATTATTCCCGCTTCCATTCTTGTCCATTTTCAATCTTTTCTTATTTTAACAATCAGAATAATCTCTAAAAATAAAAGTATTATCATACTTCCACATTGCTTCAAACTTTATAAAGACTTTTCTGGAATGAAATTTTTCACTTGGGTGATTCCTATTGAATCTTTTCAAGTTAAATGCCACAATCCCAAGGACACATTGCTTGAATCCTGTTATATTCTATCATGGCACATTAAACACTTTCTTAAATTTATCACTATTGTAATAATATATTTATTTTTGTATTCATATGTTCATGTTTGGACTGCATCATTAGATTACATGTTTCATGAAAACAGATACAATATCTGTCTTGTTCACTATTCTATCCCAGAGCCTAATACAATGGCTAGCTTGTACTACGCAATCATTATAATTTTTTAAATAAATGGCTTAACCTTCATTACGCAAAGCAAACATATAATTGATATATAAAAATTTGTGTTTTCTTCTTTTCTTCCTATTAAACACATTAAACTTAAACAGCATTTTTAGTGGATGGATTTCAGTGGATTAGTGGCTAAATGTAGAAAAATGTTGAATTTCTGTCTTTTATATCTCTCAGACCTCATAATTTATCAAACATTAAATAGCATTATAACATGATGAATATTTACTAATTGAACTATAATGAAAAATAGCTATCATTCACCAACCATTCAATTAAGAAGCTTAACGTCTATGTGTCAACCTACTAAGACTAGCATAACAAAGAACCAAAAACTTAGTTGTTCAAATCAAAACCAGTGACTCTTCACAGTTCTGGAGGCTACTTGTATAAAATCAAGGTGTTGACAAGATTGGTCTTTCTGAAGGATTCAAAGAAAAATAAGTTTCAGGTTTCTCCCAGCTTCTGGTGGTTTACAGGCCATATTTGTTATTCTTTGGCTTATAGATACATTACCTTCATCTGTCCCTGTGTGTGTCTTTAAATTTCCCATATTTTATAGTTATTTTAGATTACTGCCCACTCTAATTACTTTCTTCTAATTTGATTAGCACTGTAAAAACCATATCTTCAGATAAGATCACATTCTGAGGTACTGGAGGTTAGGATTTTAACATATGGATTTGGAGGCAAACATAATTAAACCCTCAACCTATATAATACAATGTAATGTAACATAAGTAATGTAATAATGGTAAAATACATATGCTTGTTATTGAATGATTACTTTAGAAATATCAATTGATTATTAACTGTATGGAAAGCAGTAGGCTAAAGATAAAGTACCAAATTAGAGATTCATTAATCATTAGAGGAGTGAGACATTAAATACAAATTATTAAGTTAATGGCCTCATATGTTTATTTAACAAAGACACAGACAGTGCCTTGTACATCAAGAACTGGTTATCTAATGGAATTGGAGAACATCATTCTGAGTGAGGTTAGCCTGGCCCAAAAGACCAAAAATCATATGTTTTCCCTCATATGTGGACACTAGATCAAGGGCAAACACAACAAGGGGATTGGAATTTGAGCACATGATAAAAGCGAGAGCACACAAGGGAGGGGTGAGGATAGGTAAGACACCTAAAAAATTAGCTAGCATTTGTTGCCCTTAACGCAGAGAAACTAAAGCAGATACCTTAAAAGCAACTGAGGCCAATAGGAAAAGGGGACCAGGAACTAGAGAAAAGGTGAGATCAAAAAGAATTAACCTAGAAGGTAACACACACGCACAGGAAATCAATGTGAGTCAATGCCCTGTATAGCTATCCTTATCTCAACCAGCAAAAACCCTTGTTCCTTCCTATTATTGCTTATACTCTCTCTACAACAAAATTAGAAATAAGGGCAAAATAGTTTCTGCTGGGTATTGGGGGGGGAGATGGAGGGGGCAGAGTGGGTGGTAAGGGAGGAGGTGGGGGCAGGGTAGAGAAATGACCCAAGCCTTGTATGCACATATGAATAATAAAATTTAAAAAAAGAACTGGTTATCTAGACAGATAAGCTATGAAGCTTCTTCATTATAGGTATTATTTATACTGCACTCATAGCTAATCTCTCCTGATAAGCTATCAACTATTGAAGGGTGAAGCCTGGGTTTTAAATGTCTATTATGCCTAGGGAGCCATATAAAATATGTATCTTAAATTATTTTCTTCATGCATCATTCAAAAAATTAGCACTTGTTAAATACTTTTGGATTTTCACAGTGTTGTGTGTTTATTATTTTCACATAAGCTACAATGCCATTTGTCTATATCACATTTTATTTGTATATAAATGTTTATAATGTAATATCTGCCTCTCTGGTTGTTTGCTTAACATGCTTAACTTCTTGGTCCTAGGGAACAAGGAATAGACCTGTAATTGTTTAGATTAACTTTTTTTCCCCAGTATGTAGTGAGCACTGTGCATGAAAGTTTGCTCTACCTGGGAATGGTGATCACACTTATAATTCCAGTACTTGGGAAGCTGCTGAAGAAGGAGAGATAGTTCCAGACCAGCCTGGGCTACATAACAAAGTTCAAGCCAGTTTGAGCTACATAGTGAAATATTGTCTTAAAATAAGTACTCTAAACCTACTTTCTTGATAAATTAGCTAATTCATAAGTACTCTAAACCTACTTTCTTGATAAATTAGCTAATTCATAACTTTGGCCAGGATTATTCACTATTTCAGTGATGGAGAAAAACTAACATGCTAAGAGGGAAATGGGTAGTAAAGTACGAATTTTGTTGCATACTGGCTGACAAATAATTCTGCTCCTTTCTGAGCTACCAGTTGCAAACCCAGTATACTTCTTCTCCCACTAAGTACCTATGAGAAAAATGAGGATAGCTTGAAACTTGGCAGCTTTTTGCACATAGTAGATAACTGGCATAGGATAACTCCTGAACCCCTAGTCACTTTTCCTCTCCACGTAGTGAGTTAGAAGTATAGGGTTCTCAAGGGTAGTTGCAGAAAATCAGAACAATGGATCCACTCTCAAAAAATAAGATTCTCAGAAAAGATGATAAGATAACAGAGAATTAGAAACTGATATCACCCCTTAAAATGGTCATATCATGATCAGTTTCCTAATTAGTAGGTGTTTGGTGAAAAAAGCTGAGAAAACTATTTTACATATAGTTACCTATGTCTCACATGTATAAAGCACAGCCAATATGAAGGCTAATTTGTATATTATTTATGAATTAGCTCTCTTAGTAATAGTAATAATATGCTGCTGTGACCATGGTTGTGACTACAACAGATCACTATATAATAGTGATTATTAATATTTTCTTGGTAATGGAAAAAATAAGGTTAAGGTTTTATCTTCAAGTTGTCATAAAAGGGTTCTACAACCCACTGAAAAGAAGGAATTCCTATACCTACCTAAGAAAGAAAGCTGCAAAAGATTTGGTCGGCAGGGCAGAAGAAATTTGTTACCCAAATAGGTAATAAAGGTGAAACCTGGATGGACAGTTGGTTCAAGAGTTTAAGAGAAATAGAGTACAACAGTAATCTAATTAAAGAAACTTCTGTTGAGAAAATAGACAAAGGTTGAAGTAGGTAACATAAGAGTCTAAGGAATTAAGATGTCCAAAGGATGGCCAAATCCAGGAAAAAGCTAAATGGAAACATCCAGAATTTTCAGAATAAATTACTCTAGATTTTGGTGTGAGAGTGGAGTGTAGGATAGGATGGGGAGTAATGTAATCCATCTTTTTCTTTCTCTACCTAACTTCAAACCAAATATAGAAGACAGAGAAAGGGTCACACGGATAGAAATTTAAATTTTTTATTTTTTTTATTGTTTTATTATTCATATGTGCACACAAGGCTTGGGTCATTTCTCCACCCTGCCCCCACCCCCTCCCTTACCACCCACTCTGCCTCCTCCATCTCCCCCCACCCCCTCAATACCCAGCAGAAACTATTTTGCCCTTATCTCTTAATTTTGTTGAAGAGAGAGTATAAGCAATAATAGGAAGGAACAAGGGTTTTTGCTGGTTGAGATAAGGATAGCTATAGAGGGAGTTGACTCACATTGATTTCCTGTGTGTGGGTGTTACCTTCTAGGTTAATTCTTTTTGATCTCACCTTTTCTCTACTTCCTGGTTCCCTTTTCCTGTTGGCCTCAGTTGCTTTTAAGGTATCTGCTTTAGTTTCTCTGCGTTAAGGGCAACAAATGCTAGCTAATTTTTTAGGTGTCTTACCTATCCTCACCCCTCCCTTGTGTGCTCTCGCTTTTATCATGTGCTCAAATTCCAATCCCATTGTTGTGTTTGCCCTTGATCTAGTGTCCACATATGAGGGAGAACATACGATGAAATTTTCTACTTTTGTTAGTGATTGATTCACTGGAGGATAACAATAAGGTACAAAACTATATTTAAATTGGCTTGTTCATTCTTTTCTCCAAGATGCAAAGGCTGCCCACCATATGTGCAAGAGACAAATAGTACATTTTAGGGATAGGTCACTTAAAGTAAGAGTCCAGATTGGGCTAATTCATATGTGCTAGACTTCTTTTTCCCATCTCACCAACCAAGAAGAACAGTTCTCCCATGGGGAAAGTATACAAAGGAGGAATAAAGGTCTCATTATCAACTATGTAGAGAATATTCCTTCTTTATGGGCTCAACTAGAAAAACAGGGAGAAGGTGAGAATACTTGTAGGGCTTACTTATTATTTGGACTTCTGTATAAGCCATGTAACTGTTATTTGCCTATTCATTCAGTTTGGCCCTCTGCTATGGTTTAAATATGTTCCTTAAAGTTTATGTATTAAAACTTAATACCCAATGTAGTGTTGAATGGGACTTTTAAGAGGTTATTATATGTTATGAGGGTTTTGGCCTCATGAGTGGAGTGCCACTATTTTTGAAGTCAGTTACTTATTGTGGGAGTAGGCTCCTGGAAAAAGAATGAGTTTCAGACTTTTTAATTTCTCTCTTTTATATGTGTATTCACTAATCTTCTACCTTTTGCTTGAAAGATCCAGGATATCTTTCTAGTTAATCAAGGCTGGATAATTGTATGAATATTTTATGAGGATATTCATTTTTGTGCTATATCAGCTCTGATTTTTGCTGATCAGAAGTAAACAAAACTGGTACATATTTAATATGTATATAACATGACAAAAAGTATATATTCACTATATTTTGCCCTTTAGTATGGTATATGGTTTCACAGGATAATTTTTTACAATATATGTGCTTAAATCCAAAGACTGACCTCTCCCCTTATTTCATGTTTCTTCCTGAGATCTGATTGTTATTGTCCCAGTATTTTGAACTTCAGCTCTGACTACATGATGCCAACTCAATGAAGTCAGCAAAAATTAATTGGTATCTTATAGAAAAAAACAGCAGGTTGATGGAGACTATAGGCCCTATTGTCAGCTGTTTCTAATCAGATCATATGGTTTTATTCAACTGTCCGCCTTAGTTTATAATGTTCACAATCAACAAACTTTAAGAAGTATTAGAAGTAGAAGTTCATTTTTAAAGACTAGGCTGTTAAAGAAGGGAGAAGGTAGTCTGCCTTTTTAGAATGTTCCTTAGTATGAAGCAAAGTTCAGTAACTGATATTTCTCAGTAAACCTTTACAGGTTTGAGTCTTCCATATGGATTACTTTTCTTATTTATAAAGATGAAGGTAGGGTTTCCTAAGGTGAGCTGCATTTGGGACAAAATAATTAGTTTCTAATATTTGCTGGAATTCCTCTATTTGCCTGAAGTTATTAAGATTGGGGGGAAACCAAATTTATTTATTTATTTATGGCTGTACTGGTGTTTGAACTCAGAGCTTCCCAATTGCTAGGCAGACACTCTATGGTTTAAACCATGCCTTCAGCCCTAAAGACACAAATTTAAATATCAAGGAAAGAGCTCATGTTTGAATGGAGTGCTAAATTTATTATTTCCATATTTGACTGGGTTTTTTTTTATTACAGTAATGTCTCTTGTAGGGTTTATTTAATCAATTAACCCAAATAGAAAAATCTTATTGAACTAAGATGGTGGTCAAATAACCAATGATTAGCCTTACTTATATATAGGGAGCATCTTGAGAATTTCATTAGTAGTTAATAACCCTATAAGTTTGTTATTTGACTTGTCTAATGTTGCTGTAGGATCAATTCAGGCTTCCAGTTCTCCATAAACAAACAACAAGTAGCTTCTTGTATAGTTTGTTTTCTTGCATAAAGTCTAACAAAAGTAAAAAATATCTCGAGACAAGTGTCTTGAGTCCAAATATCTCAAAGATTTTTGACTGATATTTTGAAAGGAATTGGGTAAATGCACTCTTCAGTGTTTCGCCCCCTAATCCTATTAGATATTGTCCCCAGAAGAAAATGACAGAAGCTATTTTATACAACTAAAAGTATAACCCTTCATGGTACATAAACAGGGGTTTTAGAAGAGGAGTATTCTTGAGATTCTCCTGCATGGCATGAAACTGCAGCTCCAAGGCTTCATTCCCAGAGGAGCTGAGGTACTTTCAAAGGATTTTGCCAAAGAGTTCCAAGAAAGGTATTCCAGGGACACCCTAGGTTCACTTTGACCACTCAGCATTGGGATTCAAATATTCCAAATATAGCAGTTTCCCATTAGTCTCAATTTTGCTTTCTACAGTTTCCGTTGTTTGTGGTCAATAATGGTCTGAAGATACTACATGAAAAACTTCAGAAATAAACATAAGTTTTATATTGCATGGCATTCTGAGTAGTGTGATGAAATCTTGTGCCGTCCTGCTCTCTCCCTCCCAGAATATGAAGTGTATCCATGCTGTATAGGCTACCTGTCTGCTGGTCACTTAGTAGCTGTGCTGGTGGTTATCAGATGTACTGCCACATGTACTGTCAGCACTTGCACTCAACTAACCCTTATTTTACTTGATAATAGTTCTAACACACCAGAGAAGTGCTTGGATATTCCAAAGAGAAGTTGGTAAGTGCTCCCTTGGAGCAAAAAGGTGAAAGTTCCTAATTAATAAGGAAAGAAAAAATGATATGCAGATAGATAGATATATAGGTAGATATAGGTAGTCTGATGCTTTCTGTGGTTCCAGGCATTCACAGGGGGTCTTGGACCCTATCCCCCATGGATAAAGGAGAACCACTGCACTGATTGGCAGGTGCCTCATCCATCTTCTCACATCATGGCTCTCCTTGTGCAGTTTGCTGAGTCCAGAAAAGATGAAGCTGGGAATAAAGCTGCTGTCACAGTACTGTTTTGTCTCACATTTGACACCCTAGAGGGCTTTCCTAGCCTTCTTTAGGAAAGTACTCGTTTTCTTCCTGCTGTTTCTCAGGAACCAGTGCCTGGCGAGCTGAGAAGATAGCTTAAGGCTGGGAAACACAAGCTTTTTTCATTTTAAGCGGGTGCCAACCCAAGAGAACAGGACTTCCTTGGAATTTAATCAGAATAGTCTTTAACACTTACTCTTCTCTTTAGAAGTGGACAAATATCTTCTGGCCTCACCTATATAGACAGTATTAAAATGTAACATATTGCTAAGCATGAGGCAGAGAAAGGAAAACTTAAAAACAGCCAAGGAGATTTCCTCCTGACTTCACCATGAACCACATTCTTTTGGACTAAATGGTAGTCAACTGTCAGCAAGCAGTTCACCTGTAAAATGCTGAAACCATTTTCCAGGGGAAGTCTAAGACTGTACTCAAGAAATGAGACTGTTTGCATTTTGTTATCTGAAATCTCTAAGCAAATGTTCATGGGAGCCAAAATCTTCCTTGTGATACTTAGAGGAAAAAGGCAGAGGGGGGGTTGTTGCAGACAAATGAACTAGAAACAGGATTTGTTCTGGAAGGGGTAACCCTTTTTTTTGGAGAAGCAGAGATCCACAGGATATTTGTAGATATAAAACAAAGAATTCAAAACATCAAGTGGTACCCCCATAGATATGTACAAATTTTATGTTGTGTCAGTGATAAAATATATTTAAATTAGAAAATCTCAAATATCAGAAAATGTGAACTTGGATTGATCTCTCTTCATATTGTCTAGAAAATAATTACCTCAGTCTTTGATGTTTGTTGTGCTTTTTTTCTGAAACTTTGAGACAGAGAAGAGGAACAGTAAAGAAAATTGGCCCTGCATTGCCCAAGATAGAGAGACACATGAGTCCCCTATAATTACAAAAGCCGGAGGGAACAAATTGTACAATTTGCTTCATTCTTCACCTGGAAAATGCTCACATGTCTCTTTAAAGACAAGATTGCCTCTTGTAATTCAAATATACCTTCTGCATAGCCAAGATTCTCAGAAGAGTAGAACAGGCCCAGGTTTCTCATTGTCACACTCAAATGCTATATAGTGGGTCAGTGAAGCTCATTTGTAGCTGGGATGCCCTCAAATGTCAGAAACAACTTAGATAAATGTTCTCTGATGTCTCCAGGTACAGCTGGTCTGAAGCCTAAAGAGTAGGGAAGCCAAGGCAACAAGCTGTTCGATTCAATGAACTATTTTGGCCAGCTGTAAACCTCAAAGTCAAGCTGTGACCACCAACATGCGGACACTTATTAACCAAATGGTTAAAATTAAAGTTCCTAATCTGAGTCACTGAAAAACCCTAATACAACTAAGTGCCTGAAAACTAGATCACTATTTTTATTATGACCTTTAAAAGAGAATACACTCTTTTTTTAATGTAAAGAGATATTTAGTAATGCATACTATTTATGGGATATGCCCACATATGATGCCTGTGTGCTTCCTGGTATAAGACAATACAGCCAGGAAACCAAGTTGATCTGAATACTGCTTAAGATGCAGGGTAAGAACCTAACAAATAAACTCTCCTGGATTGGTAACAAGTACAATATCTGTTGACTCTGTTTCTTTGCCATTGAAACCACCTAAAATCATGGCTGAATAAGTATTAGCTCTGAATAAGAATTGGTCTTGAAAGTTAAGAATTCCAGAGAGGGAATATATTGCATTTGGCTTGGGTTCTTTTCAGATGTGCAGTTGTGCAATGTAGGCTCAGCACTTGTAATATTTGTTAATTTGTCATCAATTGAACATCTGTTGTGTGCCAAGACTGTAATAGGCCCTGAAATTAGAAAGTCAAAGAGGAAAACCCTCCATGACTGTAGGGAGCTCCCTGTTTTATGGGAGGTTCACAGATGAATACTGATTATTTCATTACAGGATTGATGTCACCTGAGAGATAAGAGCTGGTACCTCAGGAGCTCTTAGCTCAAGGAGCTCAGCATGGAAAGCCTTTGGTGTACAGTGACTATGTAGAAAGATGTGGAGAAAAGGGGGGTCTTTTTGGTTGAGGGAAGAGCACGACAAAGGCATAGAGGAGAGCTTACAACAGGTAAAAAGGTTTACAAAATTGTGGTTTAATTACACTAAACAAGAGAATAATATGAGATGAGGCTGATGGAATAGGCCAGGACTGGATCATGCTAAGGAGATTAGGTTTATTTTGAGGGCAGTGGCCAGCCACTGGAGGATTCTAAGGAAGTGACATGATCAAGTTGGCAGTTTAGAAAATTCATCCCAGAAGTCTTTGGAACAATAAATGGGACAGGACAAATTAGTTATGAGAAGAAATACTGCAAAAAATTTTTAAAAAACTCAATAAATTTGAGTTAGCTCAACAATACCAACACATGTGTGATTGTGTGTGTAATCATGAGACATGAACAACCTCTGTGCAAGGTGTGACGAGCTAGCACAAATTATGTCCATATGCCTTTTGAAGAGCTATGTTTATACTAATAGGCATAATTTATTCATTTCCATGGATCTTTTAAACGTACTCTAGAGCACAGCTGTTACTGTAAAGTTTTATGCAGGCTTTGATAATTAATTGTTATTTCATAAATTTACAGAAAATTGGGTTTTGGGAAAAGAGACTAATGAGGGTCTTCCTTCACCTACTTGCCTATTCAGGACCTGATTTATGAGCAAGGTATTAAACAGAGATAAGTAAACTTCAGATCAGTGTTTTCTCTTCCATTAAGATTTTATTTTTATTATCTTTGCTTGAGACTATGCCAGCCAAGTAATTGAATGCTACATAAATGGCAGTGGCTACATAAGTGAGCCATGAGTCATACTGGGATTAACTGGATTTATCTGTGGTCTAAAGAATACTGATGCAACTCTAAAAGTATTTTAGGTATGGAAGGACTTCAGGGGATTCCTTTTATATATTAATGATTAGGTAAGGGTAGGAAAATGAGTGGTGGAGAGCAATAAGATTTCAATGCATGACTAAAAAATTGGATTATCAGTTTCCAGACTAAGAAATATAGAAAACCTAGTCTGTTATGTCAAAATTACAATCATCATTGCAATTAGCAATGACCGAATAAACAGTGTACTCTGAGCACTTTTCTGAATCAAACCCCAACACTGTGTGTGTGTGTGCGAGTGTGTGTGTGGTATGTGTGTGTTTTGAGAGAGAGACAGAGAGAGAGAGTCAGAGACAGAGACAGAGAGTAAGGAATACATATTTTCTTATTTAAGAACTCATTTACCACAAGGAATGCAAGCTTAGACTCAGGTTGATCCCCAGGTATTCTGACATTTGATGCCTAGTCCTTTCCTCTGTCCTGCTCATTATCTTCCTGATGCCCCCCTGACAGACCTCCACTTCCTTCATTAAGGCCATTTGACTATGGAGTTGCTAAGCTAAGATTCATACTCAAGCCTGTCTGCCTCCAGAACCAAAGATTTCAACCATGATATTAGAGTGTCTTGTATTTTAAAACATACTAGGGAAGTTCTACTAGAAGTTGTCAATCTATAAACTATTACCAATCTTCAAGGAGATAAAAGATTTTGACCTGGATAAGTGAAAACACTGCTATTTAAAAAAGAATAATGCTGGCTTACTAGTATAGTGGGCTTACATTCTGGTCAAGCTGCTAATTATCTTGTTGCAGGCCAGCAGCAAGAAGTCACTGACAATAGGCACAGGTGCATGTACACGTGACCAGCAAGGCATCTGATCACCCTGTGGCTGCTGAACTCACATGACTAGAGATTGACCCGAAGAAGCTGGAAACAAAACATTTCAAGCCCATAACTGCATCATAGTCAACAAACATCTTGGTAAGGAATAAGCAAGTTTTCACAAACATATTTGAAGTGTTTGAATAGGATTCTACAAATCTTTTAAATTTTTTTCATCAAAAATTAGAATCCAATCAGAACGGATATTAAGGAAAAATAACAAATGCTGCTGGTAAAGTGTGAAAAAGGAGGCCTTATACACTGCTGGCAGAAATTCAAATCAGTGCAGCCACTATGGAAATCAGCATGGAGGGTCCTCAAAACACTAAAAGTAGAACTAGCATATGATACTGCTATACCACTCCTGGGCAAATATCTGGAGGAATTTAAGTCAACCTACTGTAGAGATACCTGCACACCCATTGTTATCGTGATATTACTCACAATAGCCAAGTTATGTAATCAGCCTAGGTGCCCATCAACTAATGAATGGATAAAGAGAATATGGCATATATGTACAATGTAGTTATTATTCAGCCATAAGGAAGAATGTAATTATATTATTTGAAGGAAAATGGATAGAACTGGAGATCATCATGTTAGGAAAAGTAAGCCACTCAAAAAGACAAATATCACATCTTCTGTCATATGTGGAATCTAGCTTTTTTTAAAAAACTTGAAAGTAGAAGGGGAGCTATTTGGGAAGAAGAAAGGGAGTGGGGGATGGGAGAAGGTAGATAAGAAAAGGTAATAGGGGTTGAATATGATCAAAATATATTATGTACTTATATGATATTGTCATAATGAAGCTCATTACTTTGTATAATTAATATATGCTAATAAAAATTGCATTTCAAATGAAATTAGTATTTTATGAGGGTTCTGAAGTAGGTGGAGCTCTACAATTGCCCTCTGATTTAGATTCTACACGTAAAGGAGCTGTGGTGATTCTATTTTTCAGTGATTTGGGCATGATACTTTTAGAGCATGTTAATTTTATTTCATGTAACCTTGAAAGTAATAGAGTTCATCATAGAAATTCTATAGAAATACGTCCAGATTACAGTAAGACAATAAAAAAGAAATAGGGACTCAAATGAGAAATTATCTAATGCTTCATAACTAACATCTTTAATAAGGTTCCCATAGGTTCTTACAAAACTATATTGAGAAGATGATTCCCAATTTCAGTTCTGAGGATAACAGTATTTTTGTCAATGTCTTTATTCAGTGCAATGACATTTGCCAATATGGTATAGAGGAAGCTGTTTTTCCCAGCATCGCTTGATGTGTTCTCTATTTCTCTTTCCTTTCTCTCTCTCTCCTTTCTCTCATCTCTCTCTCTCTCTCTCTCTCTCTCTCTCTGGAAAACTGGTCTGTCCAAGGCAAACTCCAATAGGCAAATAAAACACTAAATTTAACAGTGTTTAGAAGCAATTTCAAGCTCATCAGAACAATAGCTCCTATGCCTACACTTCATAGCACATTGAGATTTCTTTTATAATTCTGAAAACTGTATCATGCTGATGTCCATTGGTCTTAGGACATAATTTTACTGTTTTGAATGATATGAAGGTTAAGAATTGCTGTATTTCTGCCTGTTAGATGCTTGGTCAGGAATGCATCATTAATCTGCCTAATGAAGCAGGAACTATTCATACAGGGTTAGGCTTTTAACCTCAAAGTGTTTATTGAGTGGCAATTATACTGAAGAGTCTTGACCCTGTTTCTGAAAAACAATGCTACCCTTCCATTTATGCTATAATTCTGTTAAGAAATTAAGGACCAAAGGTTTTTAATGCCACTATTTTTTTGTTTTTTGTATTTTACTTCCTAAGAATCAATAGGCAATTACATTGGCCCAGGGGGCAAAATAAACTCACCATACTGTGAGTTTACCATTCAGAAGACATGAATTGTCTATGACCGTGTGAACATGTATAAGCTGGGTACAATGACTCATACCTTTAATTTCAGATACATACAGCAGAGATTAGGAAGATCACAGTTTAATGCAAAACCAGGGAAAAAGTTAGTGGGACTCCATCTCCAAAATAAACTGGATGTGGTGCTGTGCATCTCCCAGCTACACAGGAAGCATATGAAGGACTGAGGTCTGAGGCTGGCTCTGGGCAAAAACATGCGACCCTATCCAAAAAATAATTAGTGCCAAAAGTACTGGGTATGTGGTTCAAGTGGTAGAGCACCTGTCTAGCAAGTGCAAGAGCTTGAGTTCAAAACCCAATACTTAAAAAATAAAAGAAAGAAGTCCTGCTTAGACTCATTTCTGAACTCACAAGAAAGGCTTCTTTTCCTGAAAAAATACTACTTCTAATTGACATAAAATATTTTAGTAATACTTAACAAAGTGATAAAATGTTTTTAATTTTCTCTCAAGTAATAATATTGAAGTTCATTAGAAGAAATATTTTTGTTGGCATATGTACCTAGAATGCTCATAACATATCATCCTTAGTGCTGTTGCTTCAGCCATACCTGTTTCATTATCCAGACAGTGATGCACTTTGGTTAGCTCAACAGCAATCATCTTTACATCTGTATAGCCTTTTCCACTTCCAATGCAGTTGCACTTATAATCACTTTAGATTGTTCCAATGACCCTGTGAGGTGAATGTAGGATTATTGTTCTCATTTTACCACTTAGAAGGCTAGAACATAGACTGCTAACCTCCTGTGATGTGTGGACTTGGAGCGGTCTGTCTTGGCTCCAATCTGGCTCCACAATTTGACAAATGAATGGAATTTAAAGAATATTACTAATCTCTTTTATATCAGTTTCTGCATCAGTAAAATGAAGGTAATAATAACACCTACCTTACTAGGTTGTGGCAAATCAGTTTAACGTATGTTAGATTCATGCCACAGTACCTGGTACATAGCAAACACCACATGCATGTCAGCAGTTGCACCCAGATTTCTGGCTGTGTGTCTAGTGTTCCTTTCATTTTGCCTTGCTTCACTGCTCCATGTGGTGGCTGACAGGGTGTTAGACTGGAGGAAAAAGTAGTACTCCACAAGCATGTTCTTATATTGCAACTCTACATTTTCTGGAATTAAAAACAATCTAGGAGGTAGTCCTGTTCATTTAGTTAGGCTTCATGTTTAGGGTCAGTACCATGTTTTACATTTATAGCGCTACTCGATCCTTCCCAAAGCCCTATTTATTCACATTCACAAAGGGGAAGTGGAGGCACCCAAATGTTAAATAGTGCAGCTAGTCAGAGGATAGGGATGTATATGAAGAGGGAGTTTGCATCTGACTTAGTGTTGGTGTCTGTGAAATGAAATAGGAATGCGCCCAATCATATCGAGTGATCTGATACTCACCCCTTTATCTTCCCCAGAGGCCACCACCCTGGCAGTCACAGCACACTGCAAAACTGAAATTAAAGCTAAAAGCTGGACGAAATTTTAACCCCACCAGTGCTGATTGTTTTTCAACCTATCCTGGATAGGTTCCAATAAATTCAAAACTGAACGTGAAGAGAAAGTAAGTTAATAGACTCCTTAAGCCATCCACATTATTACCTGAAATTTCTTCTTTCCAGCTTTCAATTGTTCTTTTAAGGATTCCTCTTAGTTTACCATGTAAATTGTTTTAATATTTATTTAAAAACAAATTTATATACAGATTTTCTTTCCCCTAATCCAAATATGAAGTTAGCCAGGTTCTTGTTTGGAATTATGTGTAATATGGTGAGCACCTCAGGACACTTAGAATCTTTATAGAGTCTCCAATTGCTGTGTCATTCTTTGTGTTATGTGAACATGGCTTGGCCACCTCAGTGGTCAAGACTTACGGGTAGCCCAAAACCATAATTAATGCAAGGGGCAAAAGAAAGAAAGAAGGAATTCAGCAATTTAATCCAAAATAATTGTTCTATATTGTTCTGGTTTCTGAGCAAATATTTTGGTCTTACCTAATTTTGACACTGTACAATATTGATCTTATAGGGGAACATTGCTGAGAAATCTCTGACCATAAATGCAACCCAACTGATAAACAGAACCATTTTTATAGACATTAAGTTCTAATATATTTAATTAAAACACATAAGCTGATGAAATGGAATTTCTAGCCAAAGGAGCAAGATGTGGAATTTCACATCTTCTAGCCTACTAAAAAGAGTCATATTTTTGCCAGTTCACAAAATATGAGTGTCCTAAAAGTTTAGCCCATTCACAATAATCCTCCTGGGGAAGTAAAATAAGAAGAAAGAAGCAATAAGTACAAGCATTAGTATTAGATTTTGTGACACAGTGGTGCTCCTCCCGCACCAGACAAGCCAGGAAACTTTTTGTCCCTACAGTCTGGCAAGAGCTGCTTCTCCTCCTTGTCTGCTTTCAAATCAGACCACATGCTGGCTCAGGGAGGGCTAACACATCAGAGAGGATTGGATCTCTCTTCCTCTCAGATATTCTGATACAGCCCTTACTGGGTCAACTGGAGGTCAAGGTGTGCAGTTTCTGTAAGGTATTCATTTTTAATTTCATTTCTCTGGAATTTAGTAGATAATGTTTTAGGGTACTGTTTTAAAAGAAAGAAATCACTGGTAGGTATATCTTCAGAGACTTTAGTTAACACAGTATCATTTTAAATAGTTGATAAGCCATTCCTTTCTCCTTAAGCATTGAATAAATTCAATTCAATTGATGCAATCAAGATTAGTGTTGATGAAGGGAAAGTATGAGTAGAGGGCATTCTGGAGCATTTTTTCCCTCAAACTCACACTCAGTGAATGTGATCTCAGATGAAGAAATGCAAACACATACCCATTTGGTACAACTGCATTCCATCCACTGGGGTTTTAAACTCACTACCCTGTGTTCACAATAAAATTTTACCTGAACTCGTCTGATACATGTGTAAAGACAGACAATATGTTCGTAAACACACTCAACAAAATAAGGTTAGAAAATGTAAACACACTCAACAAAATAAGGTTAGAAAATGCACGGTGGGGAACCTTGTAAGGTTTTCTGCCTGAGGCAGCTTTATATATACATAATAATTTTCCTTCCTCTTAACATCTGTTGTCAGTCATGTCTCATTCACATGTATGACAACTAATGTACAATGCATTTTTCAAATATTTTAAGAAATTTTCCCAAAACTGAAGGGCAAATCATACAAATAAGACACTGAATCTGAAAACTGGTACTTTCCCATTCCAACCTACATTTTATCTTCTCTCTCAGCTGCTTTTCAAAGGGATTTTGTTCAAAGAGACAGATGATAGTAAAGACAGGAGGCTGACATTTTTTTCAAGGAAGTGTTTTTAAAATACTGACTTTTACAAAAGATGTGAATTGCTTCAAATGGAAAAAATTCTCTGACAGATCAAAGATTCATTTCACAGATAACTTATACTCCACTAATGATCTGATTAACAACACAAACAAAAACCATAGATTTTTTTAAACTAGGTCTGAAAGATCAATATGAATATTGATGGGGGGTTGTTTTATACCCCAGACTCTAATATTCATCTCTGTGTCCTGTTTAATTTGTAAAAGTCTTAACAGTGCAGTGATTTTGAGTTTTCGTAACTTCAGTGATGTGCTAAAAGAGAATGCATCTACTTTGAAGAATTGGTTGCATCCACAGGCCGAACAGTACTTGACCTTGGTGATTAAATACTATGGGCGATTCCTTAAGGCATCAAATGTCTTATTTTTTAGTTCTAAAGTGGCATCCATGTCTTTAACTCCCCTGCAATCTGAACTATACCAAAATAGTTGGTATAGAAGAGTCAGAAGAACTGTACTGTGCAGCGGAAAAGGCAGTGTGGGCTAGGGCCAAGAGGAAAACGCCTCCAAGCCCCTTCCACAGTGATGGTGTCATGCTTCTGAAGAAGCAACACAGAGGTGAAGGGTGGCTGGGCAGTTCCTTCTTCCCCCAGAGGGTGTCCACCAAGAGGCTGATTTTTTAAGAATCAAATTACCTTTACCAGTCTTGGGTGTTGTCCTGCTGAAAGTACATTAGTGTTCTTTACTCCATTTCTGTTTTTCTCCTTGGATACATGGGTTTTCTTTTATTGAATTGACAAAGCCTGCAAAATTAAAATTTGTCCTTTAGAGCAAGCATAGACGGAGAGGAGGCTTTTTCATTTGTTTTAGTTCTAGGTCAGTGGGACTGAATTACCCTGGGCAAAATCGTTCTCTGCCTGGGTCTTGTTCATTAATATTGGTCCTCTGGCTACATTTGTTTTGTGCCTGTAACATCTTTTGCTTTTCAGTTAGTCAACCTCAGGATCAGGATGAGGGCCTGGGGTATCTCAGACCTGGACATCAACTCTCCTTCCATGAGTATTTCACAGTACATCAATCAGCAGGGCCTTTGCCACTCAACTGTCTCTTTGCACTGTTTTCTTGTCTTTTAGGTTCATGGCCTCTCATCACTATGACCTCACATTGGTTTCAAATGTGCCATGATCCCTTACATCTTTTATTTATTTATTTTTTGGGAGGACGGTACTGGGGTTTGAACTCAGGACCATGCATGCAGGGCAGGCACTCTACCACTTGAGCCATGCCCTCAGATTTCTTTTGGTTACATTTCACATAGGGTCTCATGTTTTTTCTCAAGTCCAATCTCAGACCACAATCCCCCTACTTTCAGCCTCCCATGTGACTGAGATCATAGGAGTGAATTACCAGGCCTAGTTTATTTGTTAGATGGGTATCACTAACTTTTTGTCCCAGCTGGCCTCAAACAGTGATCCACCCTATTTTGGACTCCCAAGTAGCTAGGGTTACAGGTGTTATTCTCTGTGCTTAGCTTACATCTTTGACATGAGTTTTCCTCTCTTGAGTGATTTTTTTTTCTTTTGTAGTACTGTATTACAATTTTTAACCACATACTTACTTTGTGATTATTTTGTTAATGTTCATTTCATTTCACTAGTGCCAGGCACATAAGAGACTCCCAATACTCTGAGAATGAAAAAAAGCATGCTCAGAATACCTTGCCAATCTCAGAAGCGTGCCCCTATAGCACATTTGCATTTTTGTATGACATCATATTGTTTTCATTTTACATTGGTTGTATTTCAAAATGAGTCTCCCAGATGAAACTTCAAGAGATTACCCTAGGTTTATTAGTGAGCTCTGCCAAATTTTTCTCAATAGCTACATTTATAATTGTCATGGGATGCACACAGTAAGAGAGAGGCTGAAATGCAGAATATAATTAGTTTATGCTGATCTTATGGGCTCTGTTTCAGAATGCAATATTCCCTTCATCTTAGAACTGAAGGTTCATTCATTTATTCAGTGAATATTTGTTGTGTGACTTGTATATGCCTAATACTGACCATGACACTGAAGATTAGCCAGCTGGCCAGATATGGACAAAAGTATTTGATTGCATAACTATAAATCATTCCCCAAGCTACAGCTCCACTCTCACACATCAGCATAGGTAATCATTTATCTCATAATTAGCTTTTGATCTGTCAACCAAGTGGAAGAGAATTGTGAATGCTTGTGGAAAAAAAGGAAAGAATTAAAAAATGTTCTAGATAAATATATAATATGCTCAATATATATTTAGCCACAAATTGAAGTTGGAGGTAATAGACTGGCATAATTTTTTTCAACCCTTAAATTTGAAATATGGTTAAAAATATCCTAAAATAGTGGGTCTCCACTGTATGTTACTCTTTGGCATACATCATAATCACTGAACTGCTGCCTTTTGTTTTTCTTCTTTCCCCAAAAGCCATCCCATATGGTCGCACACCAGTGTGGAACCATGTGGAATCATTTAATAGTGTATTGTCCTACAGAATGATGTATTTTGGGTGATGATCCTTCAGATAAGAACTTCTATTCCCAACTCTTGTGTTGAGAATAAATCTTGAAGCTCTTAATTCTTAATCACATATGTACCTCCCTTGTTCACTTTTTGCAGCTCTGAAGTGTGTAGACATTATCCTGTGGAGAGAGATGAGACTATGTTTCATGCACAATGCAATTAACCAATGAATCTTTTTTTTAAAGCTCTTTGCAACATTGTCATAGAGACGATCCTTAAGAAGCAAATGTTTTTAGTTACATGAGCAGAGGAGTCAATTCATTTCACTTTCTTTCCTAGGTATAATTAGTGAATCATCATTCCTTTTTCACCAGGAATTTACCTTGTTTTACTGTTTTTACCTCCATTTATAGCTTCTTAATAAGTCATCCGTTATCAATTTGAATCTTGCATCAGTTAAAATAAAGATAATACTTAGATTTAATTGGCTGATTTTACTTTCATTAAATTCTGGTGAGGAAAGAATTGCTCATCACATTTTAATTGGTTTTTTTTAACTGAATACATTGGCTCTCTAAATTGGCAACATTAATTAGATATAATAAAATAAGTATTTGGTATTTATGAAACAACAAATAACAATTTAAAGTTTTGTATGGAGGATTAAAAGTGTGTCATCATATTAAGAAGATTAAAAAACTCAAACTGAAATACACCAATGGTACTGCAGCTTTTCATAGGAGTCTTTATAATTGCACTGGAGCCATGTGCTATATAACTAAAAATATGTAAAATTTCATTGGTACTTAATACTGAGTGATAGTGCTCTTAGATTCATTAACTTCAACTTCATTTTTTCCTTCTGTACAGGTTTTGTTTGTCAAAGTGTATTTCTTAAGACAATAAGCATCTTGCTTTTATTTACTCTTTCCAGGGCTTAAAAAAATCATTTGTGATTAAGGACTTCTCTTGGGAATCGTTAAACAATATTTGAGATAAATTTATCATTATAGGACACAGGCACTTTTATTTTATAAGATCTTTAAGGTAGAAGAACTAGTAGCTGGGATTAGTAAATGTCATTCATGCCACTAAGGATTTTAAGGATCATTACTAATTTGGCTTTATAATATCCTACAAGTGCCTGGATTCAATCTTGCTATTTGATTAGTAGTATCACAATATAATTAGAATAGGTTTGGCAACGTTCCTTCTGTGATAGCCAGAGACAGCTGGCTATATCACAAATATTGTATTTTAAATGTTACAGAATGCTTGTAGAAGCAGCAAAGACTAGATGAACTAAAATTCTAGAGAGAGAACTGTTTCAAGGTGAACAGAATATCATCTTGATATCAAAAGTATTTATTTACAAGAACCTTTTGCCTATTCGGTGCTCAGATCAAAGATCAAATGTGGCTCAGAGGACCTCTGCTAGAGGCAGAAAAATCAGCAAGGATTTTACTTCTCCAGCTAGGGAGTTAAAAAAAAAAAAAAGGAACCTTGAGGAGACTCCCAGTTTCCTGCATGGAGCATTTGCTGAACTCTGAGGCTGTCTGAAAGAACAGGGGAATCAGTGCAAAAACTTCCAAAAGGCAAAGTAAAACTCTGATAGTGTTTAGAATCGATATGGCTACCCTCCTCCTCAAGATACTGAACACTGACTTGGTAAGTAAAAACAAAAGGATTGTAAAATAGGTACAGTGTGGGAGTTACTTGTGGGAGGAGAGGGTGAATGAAGGAAATAAAGGTGATAGAATATGGTTGATGGGCTTCATATACATACATGAAATAGGAAAAAAAGATATTTGATAAATATTGAATCCATGTAGAGGGCAGGAGCTATTCCAAAAGTCTCTGAAGGAGGCAAAGGCCCACCAGATTTTTCACTCTAAAGCTGAAAGGGTAGGTAACAAGTTAAGTGAGTCTTACTGCAACTACAGCCCAGGTCATATCCAGCTCAGTGCCTGATTGGACTGAGGTAATAATCCTCTCACCACAATTTATCAAAAGAAAGAAGAATCTTCTCTGCTGTAGGATAACATTATCTGGAGCCTCCATTGTTTGTTTATACAGAACACGCAATATGAAAATCAAACTGGCAGATGTACTGAGAAGCTAAAGCTCATAGCTATTAACGAAACAGAAGAAAATATAATAGAAGCAGAAAAGTGATTTACCTATTAGGGTTAGCAAACAAGGACTTAAAAACTTATTTAAGAGAAAAGAAGGAAAGATTGGCTTAAATGAATAAGGAGTAGAAATTTTCTCCAGAAAAATAATAGGAAACAAAAGTATAAGATACTTGTAGAATCTAATCTCAAGGTCAAATATGTCTATAAATTGAAACCTATACTGCAAGAGAATTTTACAAAAACTACTTTTTAAAAATATGTATTGTCTTCAAGGAAACAAAAATAAGATTGATAGCTGACACTTCGAGAAATTATGGAAACAAGAATACATGTTCAATTGCTGAAAGAAATTGACTGCCAACAGAACTCTGTAACCTGCAAAAAGATCTTTTTAAAATTCAGATGAGTAATAATGCCACTAGAATAGGGTGGTGATACTAGATTAGGGAGGCATATGAAATGCTCATTGGCATGCCTCAAATATTTTGGAAGTTTTCCCTTATCTCAATAGTTGAAATATATACACATCATGATTTCTACCTGGGTATGCTGAGATTTCATGCATTTTGGGCAAATATAGCTGAAATAAGGAATTACAAATAAAGATACTTTACTTTGGGAACATGTTCAAACATGTTTCTTATTTCCATTTTTAACTCTCACCAGTGGAGATATATTATAAATATCAGTCAAAATACAGCTTTGAGAGCCATTACTTATAACTGCACTCTGAGGGGCAAGAACCAGGCATGGGTCCTTTTTCACAGATCTGCTCAGTTTGATTTCTCAAAAGGTAGTTATTCTCACCTTGTTGCTAAGGAAGTTCTTTTCTCCAGTAAGAGGAAATTCACCATTCCAGGAGGTGAAGTTCTCCAAAGGGTATTCCCTTGATTCAGTCTGGATAAAATATATTCAACGCAGGTCATCAGCTCATTATTTACTCCCCTCTATACTGTATTGTGCTGAGCACTGTAGGCAGGAAAAAAAAACATGAAAAAGAAATCAAAGCATATAGGGAAGATGATGACCAAGAGCAGTCTGCTTTGACTGAAAGCAAAATTCTATAGCCAAGTATAAATATGAATGAAAAACCTCATACTTGATTGTGGAAGTATGTTCATAACAGGATGAAGATTTTAGACTCTTGATGAGCAATAAGTCTCTGAATATTCTTGAATAAAAACAGTAGTGCTTTGGGAAATTACTTTGGTCAACATGCTGTATGTAATTTAGGTTACAAAAATGAGAATACTAAAGAAGAGAATAGAAATAGTAGATATTTGGAAGCCCATTGCAGTGTAATTCAAAGCAGCATAGCAGTGTAGTTAAAAGTATAAGCTAGTGGGTTTAAATACCATTCAACATTTATTTATTTGAGTAGCATACTCATCTTCTCAAGGTTGCACTTATATCTCCAGGTGTATGGGGTTAATAATGATAATTCGCTTTACTATACCTAACTCATGTTATGAGGGATAATGACCTAATATTTTAAAGTCTTTAGAAGAATCATTGAAACATAGTAACCACAGTGTCATTTGCAAACTATAACTTTGCTCTCATAAGAAAGATAGGTTGATGGCCCACAGTGAAGTGGTGACAATAGTCTTAGGGAGCAATTGATAAATCTGATATTAAGATAGTGTTGGCTAGCTGAGGGTTGATGAGAAGTAGGACATGAAGAACAAAGATGAATTCCACGATGTAAAGGAAAGTTGATCTTAGTGATACAGATGATAAAATGGGGTGGGGGTTGTTTTGCCTCTGCAGCAGAACAGAAAATTCCTTTGATAAATGCTCTGTTTGAGGCACCACAATATATCCTCACTGAGAGGCAGTAGAAATTAGGACTTGAGGCCCAACAGAAAAAGAAGATTGGATATTTTTTTGCAGAGAGATGAGGACTATAACCACAGAAATTAGTGGACTTGGAAAGGTGTACAGAGCAATCTAAGCTCTAAGATCTGCTAAACAAAACCACTCCAGAAGAGATGGAAGGGACTAAGGAAAATCTTAAAAATTAGACAGGTTGAAGCTCCTTGTAGGTCTGGAGAACTGATCCATGCAAAAGACTAGTCTTAGGGAAGTATAGAGTATTAATCTCATTAACAAGGGTAGTGTCTTTTTCTGGTACATCTGTGAAGGCATATAGGACTCTCACATTTCTCTATTTTCTCTGCTCAAAGACCTTCTTAATAGAGGAGACAGATATTCTTTTTTCCTTTATAATTCCCTTTCTTGTGGACAAGACACTGTTTAAGGTAAGAAGCCCAAGGTAGCCTTTGGTCATGCCCTTAAGCACTATATCCTTAGAAACAGGAGACAGTTTTCAGTTGTCCTGAATGCTTCTTGGGGAAATGAATCTTTGGGTAAAAGTTATATTGACAGGCACTTGTCTATGCCCACAAGTCATCACCTATCCTGAGGAGGTAGAGATAGTCCCCCTGAATATCTACCAGGAAATGTTGTGGTTGGTAAATGTAAGGGTGCCATCTTCATTTGCAAAACCCTCTGAGCTTGAAGCTATGCCCATACAGGACGACATACATAGTAGAGGTAATCTTTAGTCTTAGTTTCTATGGTCTTAATTTGGTGAACGAGTAAATTGAGAAAGCCCATCTCTGTTGGAAAATTCAATCTTAATTGTAAACTTTCCTGTTTGTTTTTTTGTTTGTTTGTTTGTTTTGCTATAGCCCTTTTGGGTTTGGAAACATACCAGGATTCACTTTCCATTTTAATCCCTTTCCATAGGCTTATACATGTGCAAATGTTTATTAACCTAAGGATGCAATTCCCTATTGTGTCAGCTTTTTGCCATGAATATGCAGTTAATTCTGTGTACAACTGCATGACTTCTTTTTCTCTTAAATCAAAAGATTTTAAACACTACTGTTGCTGAAGTTTACACTTAAATCTGTGATATATTGTGAGGGGGGGCTATAATCCAGGGGTCTAACCCAGAGGATATTTTCACTGACATTGTTTAGTTTTGCTATTGGACTATTAAAATAAAAAGCCGAAAGAATTTTAAGTGGATTTTTTATCCTGCTACTTTGCCGAAGCTGTTTATAGTGTCCAGGAGTTTTTTGGTGGAGTTTTTTGAGTCTTTTAGGTATAAAATCATGTTTTCTGCAAATAGGAATAGTTTTACTTCTTCTTTACTTATTTGTATTCTTTTTATTTCTTCTTCCTGTCTTATTGTTCTAGCTAGGAATTCTAAGACTATGTTAATTAGGAGTGGGGAGAGTGGGCACCCTTGTCTCATTCCTGACCTTAGGGGAAATGGTTTCAGGTTTTCCCATTAAGTATAATGTTGGCTATGGGTTTGCCATATATAGCCTTTATTATGTTGAGGTATGTTCTTTCTAATCCTAATTGGTTTTATCTATCATCTCAATTCTCTACAGGCAATGCACACTCTGATTACCCACACTCACAATGGACTATGGCTACCACCGCTGAAGGCATGGTTCAAGTGGCAGAATGCTTGCCTACCAGACATGAGGCCCTGAGTTTAATCCCCACTACTACCAATTTTTTAAAAGAAATATTGGATTTTGATTACCACTCCCTCCTGCTCCTTGGTAAGCCTTGAAACACTTCCTTGAAGTAGTCTATGTAATCTCATACTTAGAAAAGTTCTTATGGTTCCAATTATTTCCCCCAAATAGCTGTGCTCCTGAAGAAATCTACAACTGTAGGATCAAAAAGCATCTGTGAAGTATTCAACAAAATGCCAATTTTTTAAGGCAGCATGGTGAAGAAAAGGAGACACTACTGATTTCTTTTTCATGTGGAAAAAATTAAAGAGGAAATATCCTTTACAGGAGGTGCCAAAGTGTCACCTGGGGAAGCTAGAGGATAAACAGTTATAGTGCCCCACTGATATTCAGAAGGGTATCTTCTAACAAAGATGATATCTCTCCAGGACATCCTTGAACAAGCACACAAACACCTAGTTATTCAAAATTCAATTATCTAGCACTGTTCCTATCTATAAAATAGTCAGAAATGTGAAAAAGTCTGTGAGTAAATCAAAATGGGGGTCAGAACATCCAAGAATAAATTTGTGCTGGTCTTTAAGGTTTTTCACAAGTCTTCTCAGCCACTTTCTTCCTAAAATGTGGTGGGATTATAATATCCATGCTCTTTGAATTTGGATCCAATAATGTAACTTGACTTAGCCAATAAATTGTTTAAGCTCTATGCAAGTATCATGGAAACATATGTTAAGATGGAGCTTCCATAAATCATGAGACCTAAATGTCTATGAAGAATGTCTGTGTATCTGCTTCTATACATTGGACACATATGTTATGAACAAGAAATACATACCTATGTTGTCTTAAAGTCATTGAAGAGTTTGGTTTTGTTTTAGAGACACGGTCTCATTTTGTTGTCTGGGCTGCCCTTGAACTCACTTTGTAGCCCAGGCTAGACTTGAACTTGTGATCTTCTTGCCTCAGCCTCTCAAGTGCTAGGCATGTGCCTCCATGTCTGGCTTCACTGAGGTTTTAAAGATGCTAATTACTTTAGCATAACTTATCTTATACTGACTGATTAAATAGTCTTCATAAAAGAGGACATAAAATAGTCACAGCCAGAGAGAAAATGTGAAATACCACTTCTTCCTGCAGGTAGTGACAGTAGAAAGGATATGGTATGCTGTGACAGAAGAGGAGAAGCAGTAGAAATTCAGAAAGCAGGTCTAGTAACTTAAAAAAAAAACAAACTCTAGTTGGCACATTTCATAGACAAGTAAGAGCCCATCAAAGCATTATACTCTGCCAGTACAAAAAAGTCACATATGTTCATAAATATGGTAGAATTTCATCAAGAAAACATGAGATTCTGCTTTGTGTCCTTTTTATATTGCACCTTTTGGGAAAATTTTATCCCAAAGTAGTTAACAAAGTTTTGCTGTTTAAAAAGGCAATCTCTAGTTATCTGGAATGTTTCTGTAATTTTAACAATCTGCTTTGTTCCGAATCTAACCCTGCAACAAGGAACACCTGAAATCAGAAGTTTAGTGAGATGAAGAGTTTAGTGTAAAAACATCCAACAATAATATTTTAAGAATTTTCTGGAAAAAAAATGTCCTATGTCTCAGCAATATCCATATATTCAGCGGTTCATCTTCAGTGTTCCTGTTAGGAAATTATTGACTCAGCTCATTATCATTAAACACATTTATAATTTGTTTGTTAACCATGATGCCTTCTATGGTGTGCTTTCCCCTCCTTTGCCCAATTGAGCTACTTCAATATGATTATAGCCACATGGTCCTTTTCAGCTTGGCATAATCAGGTTTTTTGTTACCAAAGTCAATGACGGGCTTGAAGTAAGTGACTCAAGTCTGGACAACAAGGTAAAGTGGAATCAAGGTTAGCCCCAGTCCCCTGCTCTTTAAATATTAGTTATTTCTGCCTCCAGTCTTCATTAGGTATTGTCAGAAGACCCCTCAATATACATAAATAATAAGCAGACTATGTGGATTCTGTTCCTGAAACATACTGTCTTTGGGGAAGTCAAAATTTCTGCAATGTGTCTACATCTCTTATAAAGTGAAATTACTTAATTACAGTTCCACTCCTGTCACTAGGTATGTGGTGAAGGTGGATGAGGCCATCTGTGCAGTATGTGCTAAAGCCCTTAGAAGATGTCACATCAATAGGAAGTGATTTTTTTCTTCTTTGTTTGTTGTCATTCCCAATGTCCTTGTCCATTAGCAGTCATTACTGATGAATAGATGCGGTAGAGAAGTGAGACCACTCAGTGAGGTTTAGACAAGAAATCAGGAAGCAACAGGATTAGATGGGCCAAATGATTATATACAAATCAGAAATTGGGGGCTTATTTCTGAGCAAGGACATTGGGTAACTATAAGCTGGCTTTCAAAGACAGTATTAAGGTGTTATTTAGCATTCTAAATAACACTTCACCTACCCCTCATCACTCCCCTCCCCAATGAACTAGGAAGCAAGATCAAACCTCTTCTTTTTTCTTTGCCTTTTTGGGGAATGGGGCACCAAGAAGGGACTGTAGGTAAATTCTAAGGCAGTGGGGTCTAAAGAGTCTGAGATTTCATCTACATGTCAAGTGGGCACAATGTTAACCAATATTCATTAGTCCTCCTGTGGGGTGGAGTCATCATTGTATCATGGTAAGATGTGAAGAGTCATAAAAGTTTTCTCAACCACAAACAACCCATAAAAACCAAGGTTATATTTTGCAATGACTCTCAGAGATATTTAAAGTATATTTCTAGAAAGACATTGAATGTCTAAATCCATTAAGTACCATGAGTTGTGGATACCTGTTATAGTTCTTACCACATGAATGATTACTGTGACCCCTCCCACACACACACCTTTACTTGGCTTCCCCAATGAGCAAACATTATTGTGTAGGGTGAACTGATGCATTAGGATGTGGGGATGAGGATAGAAACAGGGGTGGAATAAAAGTCTAGAAAGTCAGTCAATGCATAACATACCTGGAAGAGTCACCAAATTGGGGGGAAGAAAACACAGCTGAATTCATAAATTTTAGTTGGGGAGATGGACTTGATTGCATTAATTCATGGATAGTGTTCAGTTCAGCCAAGGAAACAGAACCACCCTAGGTGATTAAAGACAATTACTATAGAAGTTAGGCCTGCACACTGTAGGAGCTGGTAAAGAAATGGGCAGTGATCTTCCTTGCTTCTAGAAGTCAGCAGAGCTGGCAGGAAGCAACATTACATGTGAGCTGGGGAAGAGCGAGGATGAATAGGATCTGTGGAATGAACTAGAAGCTGCATCTAGTTCTCACTGTCTTCAAACTCAGCCATGAGACAGGTCTATAAAAGAAATTGGCATCGTTTCAGTGTTGTCAAAGTAAGGGCACCCAATTAAATTTGAAAGTTAAGCAAAAACAACTAATCTTTTAGCATGTCTCCAATATTGTACAGATACATACTAAAAGATGATTTGTTGTTTGTGTTAAATTCAAATTTAACTGAGCATCCTGTATTTTAACTTGCAAAATCTGCAATCACTTCATCCTTTCCACATAGCAGCCCAGGACCCAGACCCTGATCTTCAATCCTTGTGAAAACCAGGCATCAGTGGCTTTCCCATTCCAACAGTCAACAACACTGAGTGCTCTACAGAGACCTTCAGGTCACATAGTGATTCCTTCACTTCTGCCTTCTGCTCACCAAGTCTCCCACTAATTTCTATTGTGGCCAACCCTGACCTAGAACTGTAGAGGGTGGGAAATTATGAAAAAGGTGGTTACAACTTAGCTAAGTTGGCATAATAAAGCCAGCATAATTTATTAAATACAATATCCATAGCCAATAAAAAATGTATAATTTTTCCTTTATCTTTAAGAAAAGAGTTTGAAATGGATAATGATAATTTCTGCTCCAGAAAAAATAATTTTGCCACTTTCTATTCTTCTCCATAGAATATTAACAGTTTTAAATTGTTAAATTTATCACCTCCAACGCAAACATTTCTTTCAGTGTAAAGCTGGTGCGAGATAGGTTATTTGAGTTATTCAAGGGCAGGGTTTTTAATGTGTTAGAACTCAGATGAAAATTCCTATCTCTTTTTTCCTAAATTTCTCTCCTGCATGCTAATTTTACTTCATCATTCCCTTCAAATCAGGATTCATTTCTGTTTAAAGAGCTCATCCTTAATTAAACCTGAACATTGACCACAGTTCTGTCCAGCATTGCTTTAAACAGGAATTAAGATTATGGCATAAATTCTACACAAAACAGATGCTAAAAAAATTAGATTCATTAAGTAACCATTTTTTAAAAATATACGTGCTTCTTCTAAACATCAAATTTTATTTTCCTCCAAAAATGTAATAATAATTCCATTTTATTTGACAAAGAGCATGCAAACAGAATTCTGGACTGTATGTGGGAAAATGGAACTTTGTTACTTGAAAAATTTTCCCAGCTTAGGACAAAAATACAAATACATAAAAGTTTGAATCTTAACTGAAACATTATTTTATGGTAGATTAAGGGGATCCAAAGCAGTAATTGAATGGACAATTACTCAGAAGTAACAGCTTCTATATGTAATATAAGGGTAAGTAAAGTTTCTGGTAATTTAATTAAGATAAAGTGTTATTCTACTTATATATTGCAGTGGAAAGTGGCAAGATAGGTTATGTAAAGTCAGCTTATCTTTTGCTGTCAGTACAGTAAATGTGAACTGAGTAGAATATGCTTAAGGGTGTTTAATGGTGCTACACAGCAAGTGTCAATGTGTTACACAATGCATTCTGTATGCCTATGAGCAGAATCTAAATGCAGCTATAAGAAAGAACACAACAAGCAAAGAAAACAATATTTATGCGATCATTAGACTCAAGTTCAAGAAAAGATTAAAATGTCATTATCAAGGTAAGTAAGTAGAGCAGGACGTGCTATTTTGTGGAATATATTGAAGGAAAGTAATATCTCCAAAAAGACTATTCACAGAAAGTACTTTAACTATGTGCTGAAATAAAGAATAAAAACTACCTTCAAATAGTCATAGGAGTCTTAAAATGAGCCAGATGCATTCTTTTACAGAACTGCAGTAGACAACCTCCCTGCTTACACATAAAAAGGTCAACAGAATTGTAGGGAATGCCAGACTCAATTAGGCAGAATTATCAGGTCCTTGTTGAATGTTTATCTTGTGATCACCAATACTTAAATATATGAATATACATGTAAGTTAATGCATTGAAATAAATTCCCTGTCAGAGATCCACAGACTAGCACCAACAGGCAGGAATATAAATACATGATAATTCTGTTCTTCCAACTCTTCTGTGTAGTGGGTTTTAGAATAGTGATATGCATTCTCTGACTCTAATAATAGGAAATTCTGATGTTTTTCTTAAGTCATTAAATAGCCACAATAATCGAAGTCCTAAAGTCTTATCCTGAAAGAATAGGCCATATCTAGTCTTCTCAACAAAGTCTGTATGAGTTTCCTAAGGCTGCATTTAAAAGTACCACACAGTGGTGGCTTCTAAGAGTAGTGATTTATTCTCTTGGAATTGTAGAGGCTAGATGTTCAGTTAAGTGTTGGAGGGGCCATGCTCTCTGGGAAGACCTTACAGTAGGATCCTTCCTTGCCTCTTCTAACTTCTATTAGCTGCCAGCAATCCTTGGCAATGACATCTATGACTGGCTAATTGTTCTAGATTGGTTCCCTCCATTTCTGCAATGAGATCATATATACATTTTTTCTATCTACAACTTTTCTTTTTACCTCTGCTTTAGGTTTTATTTTGCAGCTGTAGGCTTTTGAGAATAAGACCATAATACATCAAGGCAGAACACAGCAGGGTGAGAGTAAATTCCCTCTAGCACTAATTTACCAGAGCTGGATCACAGGGATATCAGCCCAATTAAGTAATTTCTGTGGGATGACACAAATGAGATCTCTCTCTCTCTCTCTCTTTCTCCTCTCTCATACACACACAAACACACATTCTTTCCCACCTCTTTTCTTTTCTGCTTTCTGATTAGCATTGCAATTGTAGAAGAGGTACAATTGGTCCTCCTTTTCATTCACACACTAAAATGTCTTTTACTGTGAGTCTTGCCTTCCAGAGATCAACAACTGCCACTTGGTTCTCATGGCTGATGCACATCAGAACCTTCAGAAGGAGCATCCTTCAGTCATCTCAGCTTCCAGCCTCAGATTCAGGGCTGCAGAGAGAACATCTCTTCAAGTAGACTGAGCTGTGTATTTCAACAGACTCCACACTGAGACTCTAACCCCAAATTCCTATTGCAGTGAGTTGACCAGAGATCCTAAGGAAAATTTCTTTCTTACCTGACCCACCATTTTATTTCATGTGTCTCTCTATTCCTCCAGGAATAACAGATAGTGTTTGTTTTGTGCCTACTGCCTGAGAGGCAGTGGATCTTGTGCTTTACATAGAATAGATATTATCTCCATTTCATATGAGGAAGCAGATAATTAGAAGAGCTAGTGATATGCCCAACATTACACAGCAAGAAATAGCAGGCCAGGAATGGTGGTTCATCCCTGTAATCTCAGCTACTCAACAGGTGGAGATCAGGAAGATTGCAGTTTGAGGCTAACCTTGGGCAAAAAGTTAGTGAGACCCTCACCTGAATTAACAAGCCAGACATGGTGCTAACTTAAGTCCTCTGTTTCTTTCTTCTCTTTCTCCATAAAGACTCTTTGTCAGATATTTATCTCAAATTTCACAAATAATACATATAAGAGAACTGACCAAAGTAAAATCCAAATTTCCCTGATACCTCTTCTTCTACTCAGTTTCAACAATGCAGAGATATGCAAAGCTTATCACAGTTAGCAATTTGGAGCTAATTTTTCCATATTTTCTTCCATTACATGCCTCCCACCATTGTCATCTGACAACCCCACCACAGATCTAAAAGCAACGGATTCATTGGGTCATGGACTGCAACCTCTGAAATTATGAACCAAAATAAACCTCTTCTCTTTATAGCTTGATTATCTCAGAAAGCTAACACAACTGGTTATATCATTTTCCACAGAATAAACAAATGAATTAGAGATTATGCATTAACTCAACTATTATGAGAAACCACATTTTTTCTTTTCCTTGTTTTTTTGTTCATTTGTTTTCCCATGGACATTCCATGTAATGCTAAAACTAGCATGTTTGTGCATGTATTCTACATACTAGTGCTTCTTTGTCTATACAATAGATTCCCCACAGCAAACGTATATAAACATAATTATTTTATAGGAACTCCTTCTGAAAATTTTATGACAAACTATATTTTCATCAACAATATATCTGGATACTTCTTTCCCATACTATGACCAGCATTGGATATTGTCAACTTATGGAGTTTTTAAAATAAACTGAGGGTAAAAATGGTCTTCTCTCATTTTGGCAAAATAATTTTGTTTTATCAAAAGAATAAGTTCTTCAGAAAGTCTTTGTTGTATAGTCACCAAAAGAAGTGTGTGTGTGTTCGTGTGTGTGTGAGAGAGAGACAGTGTTAGTGTGTGAGTGCGGGGAGAGTGTGTGCATGTGAGTGTGACTTGAGAGTGTGAGTGAGGGAGATTTGGTTGTGTGTAGGGAGCACATGTGTAAGTATAAGAGTGTGCATGTGTGAGTGTGTGTCTGTGTGTGTGCACATGCATGTGTTTGTGTACTTTCCAAAAGATAAGAGATATTGTGTTGGAAGGTGAAGGTAAACAGCTGCCTAAACCTAGGGGAAACAGTTTGTGTGAGAATAGAGGAACACCTGTCCCTCACTGAACAGTCACAGGTTGGAGCTGTGTCCTTGCCTGTGAAATTGGGAAAATAAGTGGCTTGGCCTGTCTGCCACTGCCCTCCCACCCAGGTAGAATGTCGTGCTCATCCTGTAGATGAGAACACCAGACTATGATGAGATGAATGTAGATAGATGTGTATGTACACATCAGTGTCTTCATGGGAGGTGTGTCCTTCCATGCCTATTCCTCTCCACAGTGGATGCTGGTTAGAGGGGAGACCTGCGGTAGGAAAGCAACGTGTGTGGGATTTGGCTTCTTGTTTGATTTAAGGGTGGGCCCCTTTGGGTCCACCAGGAACTGTTTACTTTCCATGTGCTATTTGTATAAAATCCAGATTTGAGAGCTAAAAATAAACAAAATAATATCTGACCTTTAACTAATAAAAGGAAAATAGGAAGATTAATGAGTTCATATTGTTAGCATATTTAGAACACCCTGGGAAAAGATGTTTTGGAAATTCAATTAAGTCTTATCTTTGTTCCATAGATTACATAATGCAGTTTCAAAGTATGCAGTACCCATTTTCTAAAGAACTCTAGAACTTTCACTTAATGCATAAAAAGAATCTCATTAAAAAAATCCATGGCACATATTATGTAAGATGCATATCATCGCTAGATACTTTCCTTATTCTCATAGCAACGGGATGCTGACAACCTCGATTTAGTACATTTCTAATTCCAGGGCTGTTCTTTAGGAGATATTGCATGCTGGAATCCTTGAGAGGAGAAAGAAAAAGAGAAGGAGGAATAGTTAAAAAGACATCAAAGACATTTCAACGGCGGGTTCTCTATGGGTATATGGAACTGTCCAGTTGGTAATAAAAATTCATCTCAGGGAAGGTTGATCAACCAGTATATTTTTAATTGTTTTGAATAATGTGTTTTTGTTGAATATTTCTGAGCATGAAAACTGACATGTTGCTTGTTTTTGGTAAAAATTGGTTTCTATGGAAAGAGTAAACACTTATGCACTTGAAGAAATCATGATATATGTCACTTCAAATAAACAGCTTATGGCTGGGATGGCCACAAGTGAATGGGTCTGAAAGTAAACCACTTCAGCTGGTTTTCACAATGCCCTTCCAACCATTTGATGAAAATGTCTCTCAAACCAGTTGTGTGGTTTCCTAGAGACCTGCTGAGTCAGGTTTACAGTGTTCTAGAGGAAAAAGAAACAGGTAAAAATACATGTGCAATGTGGTTACAGATGATATCTGTTCTAATTTCTACTCAAGTTCATTGTATTTATGATTATTTTGATTTTGATATAACAAGAAGCAAATTTCCATTTGAACATTTGAGTATAGATTATACCTAAAAAAATATCTCCTCAAACTCTATTTGGTTGATGGTTATAAGAGAAAGGAATTATCTCTAGAAAGAGGTGGAGGTGATTTTCCTCCACTTTATGGAATGTCATAGCCAGGATCAATAAGAAGAAGGTGGGTTTTGGAGGCAGATGCATTTGAGTGAGAACCTATTGTCATTGGTTATGAAAGTTGGAAAGGGGATTTAATTTTTATAAAACCTCTCTTTCCTCATCTGGCCTCTTAGTTGTTCCTCTGATAGCTTTTGGGTCTTTACACTGTTTCCTGCAATTATCCACATGGATAATTTCCTCATCTCATTCAAGTCTTTGCTCAAATGTTGTGTCTGTTTCTTTCACATTTTAAGCCAGGCACCTAGTTTATGCCTGTAATCTCAGCACTTGAGATGCTGAGGCATGAAAATCTTGAATTTGAGTCTAGTCTAGACCAGATAATGAGTTTGAGGTCTGCTTAAGCTACAAAATAAGACCCTCTTATTAAAGAAAATAAAAATCAACACTCGTTCTGCCTAGAACTCTCAATTTCCCTATTCTTTTTACTTTTACATGTAGGAACAATCTTCTAAGGCACTTTGTTGTATATTTATTTTACCTTAATACTAATTGCTTGTTTTCTTTCTCTGCAATGTAATCTCCACAATGGCAAGAAATTGTAGTGTAGTTGTTAACAGATATATCCCAATACCTCGAACTGTGTCTGGAAAATAGTGGGTGCTGAAAAAAATATTTGAATAAAGAAAGAATGAATGAAATGAATAAATAAAAGTACTTGCTAGTGTCTCTAGCATATTGTAGGCTCTCAAACATATTACTTCACTTTCCTTTCCTTCCCTTCAAGCAACTAAATCTTAATACATATTCTTGCTTAAATTTTTCATGCTAATACAATGCTATGTGTATAAATCCAATGACTAATACAATTGAATCCTGGATTTTTCTGCTATTTTCTTTCAGAAAATAAAGTGGAGTCCACTGTAATATTTTCTAAAATGCTGATGGTAGTGGAGTGTTGAAATGGAACAAATAATCCATTCTTTAAGAGCTGCTACCTAAAGAAGGAAATTTATCCAATGTCTAACTCTATAGTGCCAACGTATCATTTGTTTCAGACATTCAAATAGGTTGGGTTCTCCAGGAAGCAGATATCAAGATGGAAGTAAGATGAGTAATGGTTTAGTAAGTAGTAAAACCTGAGAAAAAAGGGGATGAAGCATGATTGGGTAGATGGAGGTGTCTGTATGAGATAAACCTATGAAAAGGTCTACAATGGGGAGTGATACAGCAAAGTTTACCTGTCAGAAGACTCTTTCTTTGGAAACAAATGACCAACTCTTGTGCCATTGCTTTAATCATTGGGAGAATCTCTCTAGAAAGAACTCATCATCAACTCCAAACCTGAGGAGGATCCTGAAGCCATAAAATCTAGAGACTATCAGCAAACCATCATTAAGCTGAGCAACTAGTTCTAAGTAGTACCCTTCATGTCAGCCACAGATTTATAAGTATGTGCTGTCATGACCTTGCCCATAGATCCTCAACACTCACCTTCTCTAACCTATAGCTATTCCTCAATCTTTTGGAGATCCCACCTAGAAAAAACCCTAGGCCCCTTGGACCTGCTATATCCTACCATTGCCTGGTTTGTTAAGGATCCAGGAAATCCTCACATGCTCTGTAAGATATCAAGATGATCAATTACAGGGATTCCTGGTCAAAGACCCAGGCAAATGGTCACTCACCCTACTAGAAGAAATAAGGCTCATATTCTCCTTATCATTCAATTGTGCAGTCATAGACAGTAATCACTAAGTTGATTCGCCAGAGATGGATATGAAGAGTTTTCTTTTTTTTTTCATTTTTCTTTTATTATTCATATGTGCATACAAGGCTTGGTTCATTTCTCCCCCCCTGCCCCCACACCCTCCCTTACCACCCACTCCGCCCCCTCCCTCTCCCCCCCCCCAATACCCAGCAGAAACTATTTTGCCTTTATTTCTAATTTTGTTGTAGAGAGAGTATAAGCAATAATAGGAAGAAACAAGGGTTTTTGCTGGTTGAGATAAGGATAGCTATACAGAGCATTGACTCACATTGATTTCCTGTGCGTGGGTATTACCTTCTAGGTTAATTCTTTTTGATCTAACCTTTTCTCTAGTACCTGTTCCCCTTTTCCTATTGGCCTCAGTTGCTTCAAGGTACCTGCTTTAGTTTCTCTGCGTTAAGGGCAACAAATGCTAGCTAGTTTTTTAGGTGTCTTACCTATCCTCACCCCTCCCTTGTGTGCTCTCGCTTTTATCATGTGCTCATAGTCCAATCCCCTTGTTGTGTTTGCCCTTGATCTAATGTCCACATATGAGGGAGAACATACGATTTTTGGTTTTTTGGGCCAGGCTAACCTCACTCAGAATGATGTTCTCCAATTCCATCCATTTACCAGCAAATGATAATATTTCATTCTTCTTCATGGCTGCATAAAATTCCACATTTTCTTAATCCATTCGTCAGTGCTGGGGCATCTTGGCTGTTTCCATAACTTGGCTATTGTGAATAGTGCCGCAATAAACATGGATGTGCAGGTGCCTCTGGAGTAACAGTCTTTTGGGTATATCCCCAAGAGTGGTATTGCTGGATCAAATGGTAGATCGATGTCCAGCTTTTTAAGTAGCCTCCAAATTTTTTTCCAGAGTGGTTGTACTAGTCTACATTCCCACCAACAGTGTAAGAGTGCTCCTTTTTCCCCGCATCCTCGCCAACACCTGTTGTTGGTGGTGTTGCTGGTGATGGCTATTCTAACAGGGGTGAGGTGGAATCTTAGCGTGGTTTTAATTTGCATTTCCTTTATTGCTAGAGATGGTGAGCATTTTTTCATGTGTTTTCTGGCCATTTGAATTTATGAAGAGTTTTCAGTGGAAGCAACATTAAGGCACAGCCTGCTCGATGAGCAAGTTCCTCTTTGGTAAACATTCCTTTATAGAAGAGATTTCTGCATGGAAAAGCTAGTATACCTGACAGGGCTTTGGTTTATATCCAATGCCATCTCTAGTAACTTGGCTTCCAAAACCTTATCATAGCTTTCAGAAAAAGCAGAATTTATTGTACAAAGAGTCAAACAAGAGAAAGATTGTCAGACTGATGTTTTGAATTCTTGTACAGACTGCTTCAGAGATAATTCAAACCTGTATGATATTTCAATACACCATTTACATATAGAAGACATTTTCTCTCTCTCTCTCTCTCTCTCTCTCTCTCTCTCTCTTTTTCAGAGGAGTATTTATATGTACAAACAACTATATATTATTATTTTTAGTGAAATTTAAATTCATTTAAATTCAATACACACACAACTGTCTTGCTGGGTATAAATATTACTTACATTAAATGAAGCGTAAAAACTAACCCAATGTATTTAACTTTTTGATAGTTGGGTCATTTTGTAATTTTTGAACTGCAAGATTTTAAAATGTCTGCAAAACTTTCAAGAAATAAAAAGAGTCAAACAGCAACCTTGAAATATCAGCCACTTCAATTGCATCACCATGGACACTGTCCTTACGATCAGAGTCGTTCTTTTCTTTTAGTGTAGCTTTAGTTTTATATTTAAATTTTAAGTTTTAAATATCTTATATTGGTGTCAAAACTGAGAGTTCCCTAATTGTACTCACATGCATGCTATCTATTTTATTAAGTAGGCAAGGTAAGGGCAATTTTTTACATTTTAAAGATAGAAACTAAGGACTATATTAGTTTAATAAACTTGCCTTAATTCACATTTATTAGATGGTCATCCTTGAATTTAAAGCTACATTTGACTAAATCCAAAACTCACATTATATAAAACTGAAGTACAAGATTACAAAACTAGCTCATAATAGAGCCTTGTCTAGAAATTGGGATTTTCAATTCTGAAGAATTCTTTGCATTGCACAGCCAAGTCTCAGTGCATTTTTGTATATTTCAGTTTAGGGACATACACATTTTTAAGTTTTCATAGGTAAGAAACTAGTGATCAGTTTAATGTTTACAGAATTCACTTAATTAAACTAGTGAAGGAAAATATGACAAGAAAGTTCTTAGGTGACATAACTCTGATTCAATGTTTTAGCCCTAAATACTTCTCTAACAGAGGGGTAATATTAGTTTATTATAGTTAGATGAAAATGTCTTCAAAGATAATTGGGTCTCTTGCCATCGAGGTTGTTGCTCATAAAGCAACCTTCTCTTATCAAATAGGTTTCCTGGTTTCAATATGGGAAAGGAGACCCCATATGATTGTTAAAAATCCTTCTCTTTGCATCTTCACCCTTCTCCCCCACATTTACAATTTTCCAAAACCTTTTACATGACCAAAACCTTGCCCTCCACAGGGAAATTTATCCTCATTAAATAAAATTCTCATGGTGCAATGGTAGTTTTGACAATAATTGAAGCGGTATGTGTTTTTTTTCTATTATTTCCCAGATAAAAAATTTGCCTGACAAATTCTGTTCAGATCCATGAGGATATCATACTCCTAAATAAGGCCAACGTTGATCACCTTCTCCTTCTCCATAGCTAGGACCAGAGTCTATTATCAATGTCTAAACAAGGTTTCCTAGTGTTTAAAGATACATACTGGTAATAGTATGATAGTTTTGCTTTGAATGAGAAGCCATTAGCTCTCAACTTCATTTGCCAGTAAAAATGTTCCAAGGACTAAAACAATCTGTGATAAATCCTCTTTTATAGTAGAATAGATGATGCTGGAAAATAAACCTCAAAATATCAAAGGAAAGAGTTTTGAACTGTTTAACTCTGGTTCTAACATGTTATAGGAAACATTGAAGAATCAGCAGAAGCTTTATTTAACCCAACAGGAAAAAACATTAATGTTTGGACTTCTCGTCATATTTCATTGTAGTTTCCTAACACGTGGACAATTTTGCTTTATTTCTCAACTCTCAGCAAAGAGAAGAACAATTACCTTAGCCAAAAGTTGTTTTTGTGAAAGGTTATTTTGATGGTTTTGGTGAAACCATTAAAAATAGTCTTGCTTTCAGAACTGAGAAAGGAAAAAGGCTTTATCAAACATACAAAACAGTTGCATTATTGAATCAAAATTTCAACACAATGTTAGACCTTTGGAAATTCTAGATAAAAAAACTGCTTGAAATAGAAAAGGTAAACAAAAACAACTCAAAATGAACAATGGATATATACTCTTCAGAAAGTTAAGAAAGAAAAATAACTAACAATGGTTTTTTTAAAAGCTTTCCTTTTAAAATGCCTACAAATTTAGTAGCTTTCTAAAATTTTATTTAATCTGTTATTGAGCTCTTGTTGATATGGGTCTAATCTACTTAGTAAACTATTCCTCTTCTCTGACTATTGGAATTTTACTCATTCATTGGAAAACAAATTAGAAATACAGGGTCTAAAAGGAAAAGAATCCATAACTCTGGTTCTATTCAAGTCTAAAGAGGTTGGGAAGAAAATAATGGCATTTATTATATGTTTTTAAAATGGATTGTGAACCTTAAAATATGAAAGTATAAAACCTTTTTAAAAAATCATACAAGAAAACTTTCAGGGTCTAGGACAAGGCAAGCAGTTCTTAGACATGTTACCAAAAGCATAATCCATAAAAAAAAAAACAAAAAGATCAATTGGACTTCATCAAAATTAACATCTTTGCCCTGTGAAAGACACTCTTAATAGAATGGAGACACAAGTGAAAAACTGGGAGAAAATATTTGGACATAGCCAAAAAATGTTTGTTATCATATACCAACAAATGACTTGTATTTAGAATATATAAAGAATTTTCCAAGCAACAAGTATAATCCAAACTACCCTATTAAAATATGAGCAAATCATGTTTATGGATTGGTAGAATCAACATAGTAAAAATGTCTATACTCCCAAAAGCAATCTACATGTTTAATGCAATTCCCATCAAAATTCCAATGACATTCATTAAAGACATTGAAAAATCTACCATTAACTTTATATGGAAACACAAGAGACCATGAATAGTCAAGGCAATACTCAGTCAAAAGAAAATTGCTGGAGGTATCACAATACCTGACTTCAAACTATATTACAAAGCAATAACAATAAAAACAGCATGGTACTGGCACAAAAACAGACATGAAGACCAGTGGAACAGAATAGAGGACCCAGATATGAAGCCACACAACTATAACCAACTTATTTTTGACAAAGGTGCTAAAAATATGCAATAGAGAAAAGACAATCTCTTCAATAAAAACTACTGGGAAAACTGATTAGCAGTCTGCAAAAAACTGAAACTAGATCCATGTTTAGCACCCTATACCAATATTAACTCAAAACGGATCAAGGATCTTAATACAGACCACAAACTCTAAAGTTGGTACAGGAAAGAGTAGGAAATACTTTGGACATAATAGATATAGGCAAAGACTTTCTCAATGGAACCCCAGCAGCACAGCAACTAAGAGATAGCATAAATAAATGGGACTTCATAAACCAAAAAACTTCTGCTCATCAAAAGAAATGGTGTCTAAACTGAAGAGAACACCCACAGAGTGGAAGAAAATATTTGCCAGCTACACATCAGACAAAAGACTGATAACCAGAATATACAGGGAACTTAAAAAACTAAATTCTCCCAAAACTAATGAACCAATAAAGAAATGGGCAAGTGAACTAAACAGAATTTCTCAAAAGAAGAATTCAAATGGCCAAAAAAACACATGAAAAAATGCTCACCATCTCTAGCAATAAAGAAAATGCAAATTAAAACCACACTAAGATTCCACCTCACCCCTGTTAGAATAGCCATCATTAGCAACACTACTAACAACAGGTGTTGGTGAGGATGTGGGGAAAAAGGAACCCTTTTACACTGTGGTGGGAATGCAAACTAGTACAACCACTCTGGAAAAAAATTTGGAGGCTTCTTAAAAATCTAAACATAGATCTATCATATGATCCAGCAAAACCACTGTTGGGGATCTACCAAAAGAATGTGACATAGGTTACTCCAGAGGCATTTGTACACCCATGTTTATTGCAGCAGTATTCACAATAGCCAAGTCATGTAAACAGCCAAGATGCCCCACTACTGATGAATGGATTGAGAAAATGTATTTATACACAATGGAGCCATGAAGAAGAGTGAAATGTTATCATTTGCAAGCAAATGGATGGAATTGGACAACATCATTCTGAGTGAGGTTAGCCTGGCCCAAAAGACCAAAAATCATATGGTCTCCCTCATATGTGGACATTAGATCAAGGGCAAACACAACAAGGGGATTGGACTTTGATCACATGATAAAGCGAGAGCACACTAGGGAGCGATGAGCTTAGGTAAGACACCCAAAAAATTAAATACATTTATTGCCCTCAATGCAGAGAAACTAATGCAGATACTTTAAAGCAACAGAGGCTAATAGGAGAAGGGAACCAAGAACAAGATAAAGAGTTAGTTTGAGAAGAATTAATTTGGAAGGTAACACACATACACAGGAAAGCAATGCAAGTCAACTCCCTGTATAGCTATCCTTATCTCAAGTAGCAAAAACACTTTGTCCTTCCTATTATTGCTTATACTCTGTCTTCAACAAAATTAGAGATAAGGGCAAAATAGTTTCTGTCTGGTAGTAGAGGGGAGGGGCAGGGTGTAAGAGATGGGGTGGGGAGAAGGGGGGAGAAATGACCCAAACATTGTAGGCACATATGAATAAAAGAAAAAATAAAATAAAATATGGGCAAAGGATTGAAAAGAAAGTTTTATCAAAGAAATTATAAATATGACAAATACAAACATAAAAATGTGCTTAATCTTATTATTTATCAGAAAAATGTAAAGTAAAATGACAAGGAGTTACTTCTTCATGCTTGAGGGTAGGAGAGATTGAGGATGTAGAGAAACTGAAAATTTAATTCAAGTCAAGGCTGATAGAAATTCAAAATAAGAGATTCCAAGATGGTGGCTAGAGGGAGGAAGCAGAAAGCATGCTTCTGAAAGTAAAATCTTGGAGAGACGCTGGAGATACACCTTACAGGAAAAACCACCAAGAAGAGGCAAAACTATGACTCCTCCAAACCTCCAGCCTGTGCATAGAATCTCCACTTCACATTGAACAGAGAAACCAGGAGGGCTTCCGTGCTGCTGCCAGATGGCAGCACCCAGACAGCTTGGGAGACACAGACCACAAGGTGAGCTAAGCAGCACGTGGTACTCCCACAGACAACCCTGGGCCAGATCAGCATAGCCCCCTGGACAGACCAACCCTCACCCAGGGAAAAAAGGAAAAAAAACTGAATAATAAGCAATAACAACAAAAAAGACACATGGCAAAGAGGGTGGGGTGCCCTGAGTGCCAAAGGGGGAAGAGGGGAAATCCCTCACAACAAGCTGGCTGGAGAAGGCAGGAGCAGTGGCAGACACCCAGCAACCAGGAGCAGGAAGGCTTGTAAAAGCAGTAGTGGGTGGAAAACACCACAGGAGAGGGGGGAAGACCCACTTCCCATGTGAACTGTTAATAAACATGCAGGCCTGAGAAAGTTGTTGCAGTGTCATCTTCCTCAGTGTGCTTGGAAAGGGGAAAGCTTGTAGCAATGGTGGTCGTGCCCAGGAGAAGTCTAAGTAAACAAAGCCTGTGGGGCCAGGTGAGTGTTAAGCTCGCTCTTGAGATCTGCATAAATAAAGCCTCCAGCAACAGCAGGCTGACAGCAGCGGGCAGGTGAGCCACAGCCTCAGATAGCCATTCACAGAAATGTCTCCAGACTCTGTTTTTTCCTCTCTTCCTTTGATGAGACAACAACCGAACTACACCTGCATGCTGAAAAACTTACTGAAACTGTATTGCATTTGAACTTGGGACATTTGTGATGTTCTTTTTGTTTTGTGTTGTTTTGGTTTTTTTAGTTTTTTTTCCCCCTTTGATGAGACAACAGAACTATTTCTGAGACACCATCTCCAGGAAGGAGGCTGTGGGACTAACACCAAACTTATTAAGACTGAAACTTTATTGCATTTGAACTTGGAGATTTTTTTTTTCATTTATCTATGTTTTTTTTCAATCCTCTCTCTGTCTCTCTAATGCCTGTTCAGCTTACTGTTGATTAGTACACTATCTCTCCCTGTTTCTATCGTTGAAACTATTTTGTTTTGTCTTTTTCTACGTTTGTTTTTGTTTTTCTCTTTTTCTTTAACTTCTTTGCCTTCCATCTCCTCTCACCCTTCCATTCTAAATATCACCATTGTTATTATTACAAGCTAGAAAATACTTAATTGCACACAGTACATGGACAATAACAACACCAAGGGCAATGATGGGAAGACAGAAAAAACAGGGAAACCAGTTTCCCCAGAGCAAAAAATTAGTACAGGAACCAGAGGGAAATGAAGAAAACAGACTCCAACAAAATGAAGATAAGCTATGCCAAAGAAACCAATGAAGCCCACAAGAACAATCTAAAAGAAGAAATACTACAGGTAATCAATGAGAATTGTATAGAGATGAAACTAGATATGGTCAACCAAAATGTACAGGAGACACTCAAGAAATTCCAAGACAACAAAAATAGAAAATTTGAAAAAGCACAAGAAGAAATAAAAGAAACCATAGAAGCACTGTATAAACACCAAAGTGAAACAAAGAACACAATTAATAAATTGATAAATGAACTCAGGACAAAAATAGACAACATTAAAGAAGAAACGACTCAGAATATGGAAAATGTCAGAAAAAGAATGAAACAGAATTGCAAAACAAAATGGAAGGCCAATCTAGCAGAATAGAACAAACAGAAGACAGAATCTCAGAACTCAAAGATGAAATGGTAATTAAAAGAAAAAACCTAAGAACTATTAGTTAAACAACTCAAGACCTGTGAAAAGGAAATGCAAGAACTCACCAACTCCATCAAAAGACCAAACTTGAGAATAATGGGCATTGAAGAAGGAGAAGAGGTGCAAGCAAAGGGAATGTGTAATATATTCAACAAAATAATAACAGAAAATTTCCCAAATCTAGAGAAATCTATTCCCATACAGATGCAAGAGGCCTCCAGAACACCAAACAGACCAGACCAAAATAGAACTACCCCACAGCATATTATCATTAAAACAACACATACAGAAACTAATGAAAGAATATTGAAGGCTGTAAGAGAGAAAAAACAAATAACATACAAAGATAAACCCTTCAAAATCACAGCAGACTTCTCAACAGAAACATTAAAAGCAAGAAGAGCGTGGGGTGAGATCTTCCAGGCACTAAATGAAAATAAGTTCAACCCCAGGATACTCTACCCAGCAAAACTATCATTCAAAATAGATGGAGCAATAAAAGTCTTCCATGATAAGCAGAAACTAAAACAATATGTGACCACAAAGGCATCACTACAAAACATTCTTCAAGGGATTCTGCACACAGAAAGTGAAACCCAACATAACCATGAAAGGACAGGCAGCACCAAACTACAGGAAATGAAAAAGCAAGAAATTAGAGAGTAACCTCAACTTAGGTACACACAATCAAACCTTCAAATAACTAAGACAACTAAATGACAGGAATCACCACATACCTATCAGTACTAACAATTAATGTTAATGGACTTAACACCCACATCAAAAGGCATTGTTTGATGAACTGGATTAAAAAGGAAGATCCAATAATTTGTTGCTTACAGGAGACCCATCTCACCTACAGAAATAAGCATAGGCTCAGGATGAAAGACTGGAAGAAGATTTACCAAGCCAATGGCCCCCGAAAACAGACAGGAGTAGCAATACTTATCTCTGACAAGGTAGACTTCAAACCTACATTGATCAAAGGAGATAAAAAAGGACATAACAATTATCAACCTATATGCACCCAATTTCATCAAACATACCCTGAAGGACCTAAAAGCATATATTAACTCCAACACAGTGGTCATGGTAGACTTTAACACCACATTATCATCAATAGATAAGTCATCCAAACAAAAAATCAATAAAGAAATCCTAGATCTAAAATATACAATAGATCAAATGGATCTAGTTGATGTCTACAGAACATTTCATCCAACTTCTACATGATATACGTTTTTCTCAGTAGCCCATGGAACCTTCTCCAAAATAAATCATATCCTAGGGCACAAATCAAGCCTCAGCAAATATAAGAAAATAAAAATTATACCATGAATTCTATCTGATCATAATGCAATAAAACTAGAACTCAACAACAAAAGACAAAATACATGCAAACAGCTGGAAACTGAATAACTCATTGCTTAATGAAGAAAGGCTCATTGAGGAAATAAAAGAGGAAATTAAAAAGTTCCTGGAAGTCAATGAAAATGAAAACACAACCTACCGAAACCTATGGGACACATCAAAGGCAGCCCTGAGAGGAAAGTTTATACCCATGAGTGCATATATTATAAAGACTGAAAGATCCCAAATCAATGACCTAACAGTACATCTCAAACTCCTAGAAAAACAAGAACAAGAAAATCCCAAGACAAATAGAAGGAGAGAAATAATAAAAATAAGAGCTGAAATCAATGAAATAGAAACCAAAAAAAAAACATACAAAGAATTAATGAAACAGAAAGTTGGTTCTTTGAAAAAATAAACCAGATCAATAGACCCCTGGCAAACCTGACTAAAATGAGGAGAGAAAAAACCCAAATTAGTAGAATTAGGAATGCAAAAAGGGAGATAACAACAAACACCATGGAAGTCCAGGAAATCATCAGAGACTACTTTGAGAACCTATATTCAAATAAATTTGAAAATCTAAAAGAAATGGACAGATTTCTAGATACATATGATCATCCAAAACTGAACCAAGAGGATATTAATCACCTGAATATATCTATAACACAAAATAAAATTGAAGCAGCAATCAAGAGTCTCCCCATAAAAGAAAAGTCCAGGATCTGATGGATTCTCTGCTGAATTCTATCAGACCTTTAAAGAAGAACTGATACCAACCCCTCCTTAAACTGTTCCATGAATTAGAAAGGGAAGGAAAACTGCCTAACACATTTTATGAAGCCAGTATTACACTTATCCCAAAACCAGGCAAAGACACCTACAAAAGGGAGAACTATAGGCCAATCTCCTTAATGAACATTGATGCAAATATCCTCAATAAAATAATGGCAAACTGAATTCAACAACACATCAAAAAGATCATTCACCACGACCAAGTAGGCTTCATCCCAGGAATGCAGGGGTGGTTCAACATGAAAATCAATAAATATAATAAACCACATTAACAGAAGCAAAGACAAAAACCACTTGATCATCTCAATAGATGCAGAAAAAGCCTTTGATAAGATCCAACACCATTTCATGATAAAAGCTCTAAGAAAACTAGGAATAGAAGGGAAGTACCTCAACATTATAAAAGCTATATATGACAAACCTACAGCCAACTTATACTTAATGGAGAAAAACTGAAACCATTCCCTCTAAAATCAGGAACCAGACAAGGATGCCCACTATCTCCACTCCTATTCAACATAGTACTGGAATTCCTAGCCAGAGCAATTAGGCAAGAAGAAGGAATAAAAGGAATACAAATAGGTAAAGAAGCTGTCAAAATATCCCTATTTGCAGATGACATGATCCTATACCTTAAAGACCCAAAAAAACTCTACTCAAAAGCTCCTAGGCACCATCAATAGCTATAGCAAGGTAGCAGGATATAAAATCAACATAGAAAAATCATTAGCATTTCTATACACTAATAATGAACAAACTGAGAAAGAATATATGAAAACAATTCCATTTACAATAGCCTCAAAAAATAATCAAATACCTAGGTGTAACCTAACAAGGAAAACTATAAACTTCTGAAGAAAGAGATTGAGGAAGACTATAGAAAGTGGAGTTCTCCCATGCTCATGGATTGGTAAAATCAACATAGTAAAAATGTCTATACTCCCAAAAGCAATCTACATGTTTAATGCAATTCCCATCAAAATTCCAATGACATTCATTAAAGAAATTGAAAAATCTACCGTTAAATTTATATGGAAACACAAGAGGCCACGAATAGCCAAGGCAATACTCAGTCAAAAGAATAATGCAGGAGGTATCACAATACCTGACTTCAAACTATATTACAAAGCAATAACAATAAAAACAGCATGGTACTGGCACAAAAACAGACATGAAGACCAGTAGAACAGAATAGAGGACCCAGATATGAAGCCACACAACTATAACCAACTTGTCTTTGACAAAGGCGCTAAAAATATACAGTGGAGAATAGACAGCCTCTTCAACAAAATGCGGAAAAACTGGTTAGCAGTCTGCAAAAAACTGAAACTAGATCCATGTTTATCACCCTATATCAATATTAACTCAAAATGGATCAAGGATCTTAATATCAGACCACAAACTCTAAAGTTGGTACAGGAAAGCGTAGGAAATACTCTGGAGTTAGTAGGTATAGGTAAGAAGTTTCTCAATGGAACCCCAGCAGCACAGCAACTAAGAGATGGCATATATAAATGGGACCTTATAAAGCTAAAAAGCTTCTGTTAATCAAAAGAAATGGTCTCTAAACTGAAGAGAACACCCACAGAGTGGGAAAAAATATTTGCCAGCTACACATCAGACAAAGGACTGATAACCAAAATATATAGGGAACTTAAAAAACTAAATTCTCCTGAAACTAATGAACCAATAAAGAAATGGGCAAGTGAACTAAACAGAACTTTCTCAAAAGAAGAAATTCAAATGGCCAGAAAACACATGAAAAAATGCTCACCATCTTTAACAATAAAGAAAATGCAAATTAAAACCACACTAAGATTCCACCTCACCCCTGTTAGAATAACCATCATTAGCAACACCACCAGCAACAGGAGTTGGTGAGGATGCGGGGAAAAAGAAACCCTCATACACTGTTGGTGAGAATGTAAACTAGTACAACCACTCTGGAAAAAAATTTGAAGGCTACTTAAAAAGCTAAACATTGATCTACCATTTGATCCAGCAATACCACTCTTGGGGATATACCCAAAAAACTGTGACACAGGTTACTCCAGAGGCACTTTCATACCCATGTTTATTGCAGCATTATTCACAATAGCCAAGTTACAGAAACAGCCAAGATGCCCCACTACTGATGAATGGATTAAGTAAATGTGGAATTTATACACAATGGAATTTTATGCAGCCATGAAGAAGAATGAAATGTTATCATTCGCTGGTAAATGGATGGAATTGGAGAACATCATTCTGAGTGAGGTTAGCCTGGCCCAAAAGACCAAAAATCGTATGTTCTCCTTCATATGTGGACATTAGATTAAGGGCAAACACAACAAGGGGGTTGGACTTTGATCACATGATAAAGCAAGAGCACACAAGGGAGGTATGAAGGTAGGTAAGACACCTAAAAAACTAGATAGCATTTGTTGCCCTCAATGCAGAGAAACTAAAGCAGATACTTTAAGGCAACAGAGGCCAATAGGAGAAGGGGACCAGGAACTAGAGAAAAGGTGAGATCAAAAAGAATTAACCTAGAAGGTAACACACATGCACAGGAAATCAATGTGAGTCAACTCCCTGTATAGCTATCCTTATCTCAACTAGCAAAACCCCTTGTTCCTTCCTATTATTGCTTATACTCTCTCTTCAACAAAATTAGAGATAAGGGCAAAATAGTTTCTGCTGGGTAGCAAAGGGATGGGGGGTGAGGGAGGAGGTGAGGGGGTTAGGAAGTGGGTGGGGGAATGGGGGAGAAATGACCCAAACATTGTATGCATATCTGAATAAAAAAAAAGAAATTCAAAATGGTACAGTCCCTTGGAATTCTTGGATATTTATTCAAGAGAAATAAAAATTTATGTTCACACAAAATTTGTACACAAATATTTATAACAACTCTATTTTCAAATGTCCTTCAATAGGTGAATGCACAAACTAATTTTGGGGATGATCAAGGAATAAACTATTAAGACTTATCATTGATAAGTCTTAAAATTGTTATGCTGAGTAAAAGAAACTGGTCTCAAAAGATTACATAATATATGATTCCATTTATATCACAGTCTCAAAAATTCAAAACTATTGTGATTGAGAACAGATCAGAGGCTGCCAGGAATTGAGAGTAGAGGAAGTCAGAATGTAAAGAAGTGGTAAGGGGGATACTTTGAGGTGACAGCTTTGTTTTATGATTCTGGTGGTGGTTACCCAATTCTAATTCATGTGTTAAAGTTCATACCCCCATGTGCCAAAAGAAAATACAATTTTTCTCCATGATAATTTAAAAATATAATTTAGTATAAAATAATAAACAAAGTTTAACAAAATATTTCACTTCCATTCCTTCATCTGGAAACCTGGAAATAGAATTCTCCTTCTACTGTCCACTGACAAAAAAATTATTTTTCTTCAATCCCTTGGGCTTTCCTTTGCTAAAGTTGGCTTTCCCTTCTTTGTGACAAATATAGCCATGATGGTGGCTAACATCAAGTATTAAATCTAAACTGGCAATTGTGGCATGTGCCCAAAGTCCCAGTTACTCAGGAAACTGAGTCTTGAGGATCATCACATGAACCCATGAGTTCAAGACTAGTCTGGAAAACTTAGTGAAACCCTGTCTCAAAAAAAAAAAAAATTCAATCCAGGATCCATGCCAGGCCTTATTCTAAGCACTACACATGCATTTCTACACCTCATATTCTTATCATCCTTGAGGAAGTCTGTCTCCTTGGGATCTCCCTCTATACCAGAGGAAAGCAGAGCTTGGTGATGTTAAATAACTGCATCACTCAGCTAATAAGCGGCCAGCTTCACATTTAAGCAAGGCAATCTGACTACAGAGTCTGTGCTTTCAATCATGACACAACACTAATTCTATGTCTTTTTTTTTTTTTTTTTGGTGAGAATGGTGTTGAACTCACAGCTTCGAGCCACACATCCTGTTCCTTTTCATTTTGTTTTGGTTATTTAGAGATGGGGCCTTGCTAACTATTTGGACAGGTTGGGTGCAAAAGGTGATCCTCCTGATCTCAGCCTCTCAAGTAGCTAGGATTAGAGGCATGAGCCACCACCATACAGCTACATTAATTCTAAATTCACCTGGGTAAACACTAAAAATAAAAGGACTCTCCAAATCTCTTGGCTAGACTTCATATCGCTAAACTTTTGCAGAGTCAATATAATAAATACAAGGTCCACTAAGACTTTTCTTCTGCCGTTCAGCCCCACCTTCTATTCTTCCTTTTTTTGAAGATAAATTACTAGGGAAGAAATATTTTAATAATTTGAGCATATTTATTTAAACATATAAAAATAACAAATTTAATAGACTGGATACAAAAGAGAGACCATCAACCATCTTCAGATTATTCACATAGATTATATCTTAAAGTACTTGGGTCAGCAAAAGGCTAATATTTTGTATTTATTGTCTTTATGAGGGATATATATATATATTTATATGTATGAAATATATTTATATATATGAAATTGTCAGAAGTTCATTTGAATGAGCTGGGCATATGGTACACAGCTATAAACCCACCTACTCAGGAGGTAGAGGCACAAGGATCAAGGCCAGCCTGGGCAAAGTTTGCAGCATCCTATTTCAAAAACAAACTAACCAAAAAATGCAAGCAAAGGACTAGGAGTGGTGGCTCAAGTGGTAGGGGCTTTGCTTAGTATGCTTGAGGTTCTGAGTTCAACTCACAAATAAATGAAAGTTCATTTGAATGAACTTTGTACAAAAAGGCAGAATTAACTAATATCTCTCTTTTTGTTTGACTGAAAAAAAAAAGATGTGTAAATTTTGGATGTGTTTAATGTCTTTCCACCAATTTTTACCATTTAGTGGTTATAAGGTATAGGATATTTAATATCTACAGAGAAAAATGTCCAATAGGAAAAATTTCATTTATTTTATATATTACAATTATTCTCTCCATTTTTTTAATTTTTACCGAAATTATTTACATGTTGTCACTATTCAACAGATCAAATATAACTATTCTCACCCTGCTTAATAGTCCAAAAATGATAAAGAGGAATACAAAGAGTAAAATGAATACCAAGAATAAATATGTCATTGTATCCCAGAGAGAAAAAAATATGATTGTACATTTCCACACAATGATATATAATTCAGGTCCCACCATGGGTCCAGAAAAATGGAGCCAAGGACTTCATCTGGGATAATATACAAGAAATCAACCATGAAAGGAATTTTAGCATCAGGGTGCAACAGTAAAATCCTGGAAGCAGAAAGAAATAAAAAGGATAAGCATCACAGAAACAAATGATAGGAGAAAAGCAAAGGGACAGATCATGACAGCAAAATGACAAATTGGAAAAGCTAAGCAAGTTCATTTCAGAATAGGTTTTGGAAATGATGCAACTACTTGGTAGATATTCATGGTAGATTTTTCCCCTCCTTTTCTAAATGGAGAAATCATGGAATGACTTCAACACATTGGATCAACCTGAACATACATACTGAATTACCAGGGAAATTCTAACAGTTCTCTGGTTTCTTCATGTGTACTGAGCTGAGAGTAACTAGTAGATACCTGTATCTCCTACCACCAAAGAAGAAAGGGACAAATGAGACACACCTGACAAAACACATGTCACTCCATTGCTCTGCCCATACCCCTCCAACAGCTTCTCATCACCCCTAGTGGGAGATCCTATTAAAACAGGTTAGTCTAGCTGGTCAAGGTTAAAAATTATCTTCCATAGTATTAAAAACAGCATGGTACTGGAACACAAGCAGACATGAAGACCAATGGAATAGAATACAAGCTCCTGAAATTAGCCCATACAGCTACAGCCATCTGATTTTCGATAAAGGTGCCAAAAATCACATGTGGGGAAAAAAAAGAAAGAAAGAAAGACAGCCTCTTCAACAAATGGTGTTTGGAAAACTGGAATATCCACATGTAGAAGACTGAAACTAGAGGTCTATCTCTCAACCTATATAAAAATCAATTAAAATACATCAGAGATCTAAACATAACATCTGAAACTTTGAAATTACTAGAGGAAAGTATAAGAAAACACTTAAAGGCCTAGACACTTAAAGGCCAACTGCTCAGGAAATAAGAGCAAGAATTGACAAAGGAGATTGCATCAAATTAAAAATCTGCACAGCAATGGAAACAGTTACAAGAATCAAGAGACAACCCACCAAACAGGAGAAAATGTTTGCCAGTTATTCAATGAATAAAAAATTAATATACAGAATATATAAATGGTTCCAAAAATTAAACTGTTAATTTTGAGTAAATGAGTAAATGAATTGAACCAAGAGATCTAAAAAGTACAACTGGCCAATAAATGCAGAAAGAAATGTTCAACATTCAGATTCCATCTCACCCCAATCAGAATAATTATCATCAAGAAAACAAACAACAACACATAAATACTGGTAAGGATACTGGGACCAAAGAAACCTATTACATTGTTGATGGGACTATAAATTAATGTAGTCACTATGGAAATCAGTATGGAGATCCCTAAAGAAAATAAAATAGAGTATAGGGTATATTCCTGGGCATATGTCCCAAGGAATGTAAGCCACACCCATGTTTATAGCAACACTGTGCACAATAGGCAAACTACAGAATCAGCATAGGTGCCCATCAACCAATGAGTGCATCAAGAAAATGAGATTTACATATACAAAGGAGTATTAATCAGCCATAAAGAAGACTGAAAGTATGTCATTTCAGGAAAATGGATGGAACAGGAAAACATCATGCTAGGAAAAATAAAGCAGACTGAGAAAGACAAATATTGCATGTTTTCTCTCATTTGAATAATCCACACCTTAAAAAATGACATGATTGTAAAGCAGAGAGAGAGTGAAAGGAGAGGTGAGGGGGAGTGAATATGATCAAAACACTTTATATGTATGTATCAAAATAGAATAATGAAACCCATTAAAATTATTTTTAAAAGAAAAAGGAAGGAGTAACAAAGGGTTTGAATTTGATCAAAGTACTTTATATGCATGTATGGAAATATCACAATGAAACCCTTTTATACAATTAACATATGCTAATTTAAAAATATAAGATGGCCTATTACAGAAAAGGCCAGCTTCTTCATTTCTAGAAAGAAGAAACAGAACGTAAAAGCAATTTCCTTTGATAGGCCTATTTTTAACTGAAATGTAGTATTATAAAATAAAATGATGGAGCTTACTGCAGCAAAACTGAAACATTAAACTCATAAGCCTGGTTCAGGAATTTGATTAGGTTATGTTTATTAATCAGGATTATCAATGAAGGATGAAAAGGCTTTAACTAAATGCATTCTATTGCTAACAGCTCCTAGCTTTTTTTGGCCTATCAGAAATATATTCCTGCAAACAGTGTACAATGTTTCAATTTCTTTTTACAATCAGCCTTTTGAATTGATATGTACTTTTTCCAAGAACATTGACTGGCAGCATTGGCAGAATAAAGAATCCAGTGCCTGCTTATTCCAGCCTTTATTCTGTGAAACATCAGAGAGCACTTTCCTAAAGACCTCAGCATGAGGTAGAGGACGGGATCCTGGTCCCCTCTGCCCTCTCACACAGCTCTTCACTGTTGAGACCCACTTTACAGCTGGGAAATTATCTTCTCCTACTGAGTTTCAGCACCACCAAGGGACTCCTCCACTTCCTCCTGGATCCACATCAAACACTAGCGAAACCTTTGTCAAGCTGCAAGTGGTTTGCTATGTGACATTAGCATGCTACCCTTGCCCCAAAACACTTCCTGTTCCCCATAATAGTGTGGGTAGGAAGAAAGGTTCACATTTGTGATTCATGAAGGGCCACAGAATAGTCCTGAGTTCTGAGGGGTTTTTTTAAACCCACTCAAATGCACCCTAACTCCATAGAATTCATACTCTGTCAGGAACCTACAGAAATAAATCCATAATGAAAGCTGAATGAAAAGGGAAGCCTCCCAGACTCATTCACTATGAGTAGGAGGACAAATTGGTGCATCCTCTCTTAATTACGATGTGTTACATGCATCAAAATCCCTTTAAAATGACTGATTTTAATAGGTGGTCTCAATTTCAGGAATACATTCTAAAGAAATAATCAAACAATTCAATGATGGATATCTCAAAACATCTATTCCAAGATCATAATAACCTACAACAAAACACAACTAACTAAATACTAACAACCTGCAGTAAGAGATTTCCTAAATAAAAGGTAGTATGTTCCTGAACAGGATACTCTGTAGGTATTTCAACTCTTAGTTCAAATCAATTTTATTGGCATATTAAGATATAATATGCCATTATTTAAAAATAAACAGGAATAACATCGGGTTGCCATTAAGGAGTTCTAATTACATGTACATGATGTAGTTACATAGGAAAATTTCTAAATATTTATGTACTATTGTTGGGTAGTAGGATTAAAGATTTTTTCTTAAAATTTGTAGAAAACAGTAGCTATTCTTGTGTTGAACAAAAATAATTAGGGGGGAGGAGATAAGAGAGATTGTTTTCTCTCCACTTCCAGAATTTTGATTCACAATGGCAGTAGCTCTCTTCTCAGAGACTGAAATATGAATAGACAATGAGGTTCTGTTACTTCTTGTCAATAAAATGGTTCTGGGAAGCCTTTGAAATGGCCAAACCCTAAGCTGAAGGCTCAAGTGACTCTAGAGTTGGAGAAAATCTGGATATCAACAGCCCTTTTAGGCATTTGGATGATTCATTCCTTTTCAAAATGCTGTTGCTTAAAGCCAGAGGTATTTAGGTGTGTGGTGGGTGGTGTGGAGGTGGAGAGCTGCTTGAGTGAATGTATGTCCCCATACGACGTCTCTAGAGGGTGGCTGGACAATCATGAGTCATCAGGGTCTGCAGTGCAGTGCACATGATTTTTACTGATGAATTCCTCATGGATCCTTAAAGAACAGCTTCTTCACATGGGAGATCACAGGTCTCCCATGCGTTCTGCTGCACATTATTCAAACATACAATTCTACCTAACAGCAAATGGCAGTTAATGTCTACATTACACATGGGATTATAAAACAGATGAACAATTCTTCTTCCATTAGACTGCTTTGCATGCCACAACAAATTAGTGATTATTCAAGAGCCATTTAATCAAATCCAAAACTAAAATAAGTAATCATCTAGCTATTTAATTTGTCTTGGTACATTTTATTCTAACATTGCTCCATATCTACATATGTAAAATTTTAATGAGGAAAATTGGTAACATTCCTATTGAAGTAGCTTATTAACTTCACAGATATTTGAAGAGGTAACTCTACAAAACTGAAAACCCATTGTGATCATTTTAGAAGGGTCAAATTCAAATCTGGGGTTTTCTTGGTTATTCCTTTCTCATAGCAAATAAGGCTGATTCAAAAATATTAACTTGGCAGCAACTTTTGCTCGCAGAGGTATAAAAGTCAGTATTCTTAAGTATGGTAAGTATTTTTATAGAGTTTTAAAGCTTGAATTTAAATAATTCATAGCCCTTATTGTCCAGTTCTTACCACAAACCCTCAAACCAATATCATGGGTTGAAACCTGTGAAATTACTTATTTCACTTTCTATCACAGTAAGTCAATATCTATCTTTTAAAACATTTTGAGGGATATATCATATAGCTAGAATAACATTTGTTTGGAATATTGCTTAATACTCTATTCATGTCTTCTTAATCACTTCCATTCTCAAAGAATCAAGTCTATAACCTAAGAATCAAATCTATCAAATTTACAGCCTCAAATTTTTATGTTAGTATTTTGGGAAGAGAGAGACCATGACTGATCCTATAGTTGAGATTATTTCTGTGTTAGCTGGAAGGCAGAATAAGCCTTTCTATTATAGAGGAGACATTTGTCATGGCTTTATACTCATAACTGGAATTTCAAAGTTCTGTCCTTTGTGTTTCTGAAAGTATACAGAACCATGCCGAGGGAACTATGACTTCCTAAGGCAACCTCAGCAGTGAGGTCCTCATAGCCTCTCCTTGCACAGGCAGTAACAAAATTTTTTCCCCTGCATACACATATACACATCCCAGAGCAATGTACCTGAGCCTCACAAAGTCCATCAGCTATACTACTAACTATGAAGAAAAATGATATTGTATTGTTTGTGTACTCATCAACAGACAGTCTTAATGGTAAAAGCTTCCTTCTCTGCATATTCTAGTATGTACTACAACCATATACTCTGCATGTAATTCTCTTTCTGTAACTCACTGTAGAGAATTGTACTGATTTGTAATAACTTTTCTGAATGGATCACTGGCAACTGAACATATTAAATAATACCAAGTAATGTTGTTAGAAACCAAAATCTATATAACAGGCCAGTTTTCATCTTCAGCTTCAACTCTGGTTTTCTTTCTTTTTTTAATTTTACAAATCATTTGGCATCAGGTTTTCTTGGGGGTGTTCCATTAGAACCCAGTTGAAATGGCTCCAATATCAGGTATGTAGGAAAGCCATAGACAAGGAAACCCCTGCAGCCACTGCAGCTTCTGTTTAACTTTAGGAACACACAGGAACCTTTGCTCTGTGCCTCATCTGCCTGATAAACAAGGAAGAGGAATCCAGACCCTATAAGTCTTGCATAGTAGCTGCTATCCTACTGTGTGCTTGACAACAACACACAAAATTTCTTCTCACCAATTCCAGAGACAATTTACTGGTGAAATATTGGGTCCTGGTGGCTTCAGCAATCTGCCCTGATGAGTAAATACCACCCAATCTGCACTTCAGACCATAACCTAGCTGCTCCACCCAGTCTGACAAGAAGAATCTCAGAAAAAGAATAAAGATCTAAGGTTTCAAGAGCACTGCCATTTTGCAGATGTCACATTTTACCATCCTGGCCAACTCCTTAGTAGAAATTGAGAAAAGGCAACATTAAAATACAGCTGAAATATATTTTTATTTAATGCCAGTTCAAATATTTGCTCTTGCTCAAAATCCTTCAGCAGTTTATCATCACACTCAAACTAAAATCTTTCCTATGGGGCCAAACTTGCTGTTGCTCTGAAATCTTGTCCTTGTTATGAAGGCATGCTGGGGTGCATTAATGAATCCTCCCTCATCTCTGCATGCCTTAACCTACTCATTTAGTCTGCTCCTCAGGAAGACCTTCCCTTCCATAGCTATGTGGTTTAAAAAGTATCCACTGACTCATCTTTCTTTACTTCTTATGTTTCTCTCTAGTTTAAACATTGTAAATTCTATTGATGTGATATCTGCTTTCTGTTTTCTTCAATAAAATGTAAACTCCATGAAAATAGATGCTTTGTCTCACTGTATCTTCAGTGCCTAGAACAATGCATGGCAAGTAATTAGTGTTCCTCAGTAAATGAATGCTGAATGAATAATCTGTTGCCCAGATAGGGGTATACAAATGTGAGTATTTGTTCCTTTTTCTCTTGGACTTTATGGGCAATGACAATATTTCTAGTTTTGTTTAAATGGACAGCATCTTGAATGGTGGGTGAGGAAAGAACTATTTGAAGTAGGGCTTTTTTCTTTCCTTACACTGCAACATTGGGGCTAATAAACATCATTAGGCAAACTATTGCTTAGATTTCCAAAGCACTTTTCACCAACCAAAGATTCTTCAGTTTGTTTGCATCTCTCCCAAATTCATAAATAGAAACTTACTCCCCATTGTGATGGCATTTGGAGGCACAGCCTTAAAGAGATAATTTGGTTACCAAAACAGAGTCCACGTGAATGTGATTCTAACTGAGGCCCTTTCTGACATGTTAGGACACAAGAAGACACATAGCTATGAGCCAGAAATGGGTCTTTCTGGAACATGGTGGCAGTCTAAACTTAGATTAATAGCATCCAGAAATGTGAAAAATAAATATATGTTGTTCATAAGCCACCTAGTTTATTCTATTTTGTTATAGAACCTCAAACTAACACAAAACAGTATCAGAATCTCTTCAATTTATGAGAAGTGTAAACTGAGCATTGGTTCTGTCTATCACTAGAATAGTAATTAATTTAAAGTTTTCAAGTGAATATTCTAACTGACTGGAGGCTTTTATTAATTTATTGATAATTAATAAAGGGTTCATGTCTCAGTGGTAGAGCGCCTTCCCAGCAAGCTTGAGGCCCTGAGTTCAAAACCCAGTACTGCCAATATGTGTATATGTATACTTATATTGACTTTATATATTGAATATACATCTATATCTCTCTATCGATCTATGTCTATCTATCTATCTATCTATTGACCGATTGATCTATAAATACCAAAATACTATTGGGTATTTAAAAGAACACTAACTTGGGACCCTGAGGCTGTGGATTTTGATCTGGAATTGGGTGAATGTCCTTGTCCACTGTGTACATCTTTCTCTCACATGTAAAAAGGGAGATGCAATGAGGTGAGCAACATAATATTTTTTGGAATACATGCAACTCAACAGAAACATTTTCATCACTCTGAGACAACGCAAGATGCGGCAAGGATTTGAGGGCACTCGTGAGTAAGAGAATTGTCCAGTCATAGATGGTAGGTTGAATATTGACCAATTACTGGAAATAACTCAGAGGATGTTTTTGACTTTGCCTTTATGAACCTATGGTAGTTTTATTTTATGTTTCTCTGTCAGTTTGCATTCAGTTTTACCATTTTAAACTATGTGATCTAAATTAGTGGTTTTCAATTGGGCTATTTTGTCTCCAAAGGGACATTTAGCAATAGCTAGAGAAATTTCTGAGTGTTACTGACATCTAGTTGGTAGAAACCAAGGATGTAATAGCCCCAATAGCAGTCAATCATATAGTCCACAGTGTTAATATACTGAAATAGAGAACCTGGGCTAAATAGCTATGATATGTGTGTTCTTGACATTTACACATTTCCTAAATACAAACATACAAATGAAATTTCAGTTAATTGAGGATTCTATCTAAATGAAACTAAAAAATGATTTAGATGAAACAATCAGCTAGGAAGCAAACAAAATAAAATAAGAAATCTGTCAAATCCGAATACACTCTTTCAAGACAATTGACATTGTACTGAAAAACAGAGATAAAATTTTTCTGGGACTTCGGGATATAGTTTAGTGGTAGAGTTCTCACCAAACATATATGCTGCCCTGGGTTTGGTCCCTAGCATTGAAGGGGGAAAACAAAACATAAAAAAATCTCTACAAGTTCTCTCTATAAAATGTCCTTTAAATAAGTCTGTGTCATGTCACAGAAACCAGTCTAAATTTTCTCAAGGTGCTCATGGTATGTAAACACTTAATAAAAATAAATATTAGCATCCAGGTTGCAAACCAAAAAAATTTGCAGCACATAATGCCAAAGGAAACAATTGAAAGACATAGTTTTATTGTAATTTTTTTCTGTTTTCCTCCATGTGTGCAGTCATGTCACAGAAATAACTGAAATATTTGCAAACTGGGTTGCATATGTCTGTCTCCTTGGGCTAAGCCCAGGACTTTTCATCCATCCTTTCATAACCACCCTACTTGTAAGCATGTATTTTCTCCAGCTTCCTCATACTTATCTATGCTATTGTGACATAAGTTCATTTTGTCAGTCTGGACTGAAATATGCAAACCTCCTGCTATCATCTGAGAAACTGATGAATGTGTGGACAAGTGTGTACCACAATACTTTGCAAAGTGTCTTCAGATTTTGGACTTAATCTTTGGCATTCTTGAGCTTCTTAATTTCACAATTTAAAAAGGAAAGGTTTCCGGGGCAAGACCCCCATCACAGTATGATGCTACATCACCATGTACTTTTCTCCATTTCAATGTAGATGTAACTTTCATGTTAAATGTTTGAAAAATCACAAATAACAAAACACAAAAATCAGCCATTATTGTCTAACTTTTCAGAGCAGTTTTTCTCCTGTCCTCTTTTAAGCAAGATAATTGGCTTTTATAAAGTAGGTCTAGATAGATCATGGCTTGATTGTCTATCTTTTTTTTCTTTAAAATTTTTAGTGGATTGTCTTATTATATTTTCAAAAATGCATATAAATTACTTTGATCATATTTATCCTTCTCTTTCTCACTAATCCCCCATCTCATAATTGTCTTTCTTGAGGAAAATTCAAATTCTTATAAAAATGTAGGTAAATTGTGTAACTCAAAACTAAATATATTTTCTCATTGGGTAAGTTTAAAGATCAAGCTATTTTGTCTCTGTACTTTTTGTTTCTATACTCTTATCTTAATTTATTCCTTCCATTTTCTCCCTTGTTTCTAACTAAGCTGAACTCCAAATTTTTTTCTTCTAGGAGTGTGGAAATGTAGGTGGTCCAAATTTCACAGACAATGTGCCCTATTCAATGTTAAAATGTGTTAAGATGCAATGCTAGCCCCTTAACCCTATTCATTTGAAAAGTAAATTTTGCTAATGGGATTAAAATCAAAGAAATAGATTAAGCATATTCAAAGAATTCAATAGTTGACAACCAAGAAGTAGCATAGCACTGAAGATGGTATATGTATTTAGAAGAGGATTTCAATATGTTATTGCTATTGATATTGCATATTAATATTGGTATTAATGTATAGAAATGTTGAAACCTAAAAATGTTTGAACATAAAGAAAATTAATTATCCTATGAATAGCAAAACCATTTTAAGATGCCATAGCATGCTCACAAGTCATGGAATTTTTTTCAATTGAGAAATTCATAATGAGTATTTATAATGGAGCATGAAGTTTGTTACTCTCTGAAGACTGAGGAATGATTCTGAAATTATTTCTATCTTCTGGGAACCCATCACTTACGAAGGAAAGTGAGGTACTTGACATGTGGGTACCTAAGGTTAAAAGTGTTCAAATGGAAGCTTTGTTGTGTTCCATGAGCAAAGAGGCTGCAATCCATTTTACTGAGTGGTCAGGAAATACTCCATAGTGGAGACTCCTCACAAAAAAAAAGAGATATGGGGACCCTTGTCTATGCAGTGCTGTACAATATTGTGAAAAGGGCTCATCATTTCATAGAATAATATGGCAACCTGCAAAATTAGCCCTATAAGCCACTTCTTCTTGGATGTGTTGTTTCCCATTAGGAAATTCCCATTCCCTCAGTAAAGTCATTTGTACAAATATGTCCACAGAGAAAACCATCTCTTCTTTTTGTTCTCAGTGATCTCCAAAATCTTTGCTAAAAGCATTGAATATTTTGCATCAAATTTCTTTCGCATTTCTCCCTCTCCCCTTTTTTGTGGTACTAAGGATTGAACCCAGAGCCTTGTACATGGTAGACAAGAACTGTATATTTCTCATAAAGATTGTGAAAGACTTGGGCCAAAGAACAAGCATTATTCATCTACCCATCTCTTAAAGTGCCAGTTCTGTAATGGGTGAGCTACCTGTTTATTGAATGAACAGTGAAAACCTGAAATCCATCTGAAAGGATGAACACAATAAAGTGATGACCACATAGGATGTCTTGTCAACATGACAGGACTCTGGACATAACAAATTTTAGAAAAGTATTCCTACATGATATATGGGAATATATACTTTTTATGTGAAAAAGTAAAAATAAATTATGTAACTATGGAAAATACTATTATTTTGTGCATTAAAGTCTGAAATTTATTGAATCTTTTTCCCTTGTAAAGTTCCCTTCATTTATATTATATTACTTGCCAGTGAGAAAGTCACTACATTCTCTTTAATCCTTATTTTGGACGTTAACAGAATCTTCTGTTAAAGATACCAAAAAGTGGTGAGGAAATAGAAATAACTTCTTGAGAGACACAGTGCTCTGAGTTGCATATTTTTACGTCAACTCATAGAAATAGCTCTTCAATTGTATGATTTTTTTAAAAAATAAATCTTTGTAGAAGCAAGGAAACAGGCATGAAAAAAATCACACAATACATATGAGATAAAGGAGTTTACCTATTATTTTCACCATGTTTACTTTTTAGCAGATAAGTAAATTCAACAAGATGAACAAATTGTATTTGAGCAATGTGAACTTGCTGATTTACAAAATATTCATTACATTGCTAATAAACTCCTGCATCTTAGCTAGGTGTATTAGGGTATTTTTCTGGCTTCTGCTTAACTCTCTATAAGATGAAAAAGTTGTACAGGGGCCTAGCTAACTATAAAAGCTATGCCTTTATGGTTTAGGATGGTACATTATTCTCAACTATTAAGAAAAATATTTATCACACAGCAACTATTATTCCATTGAATAATAGAAATTTAATAATCCCCTGCTGCCCCAATCATTTAGAAGTAAGATTGTAAATTAAATGGCTATAGACATTTACAATATTTTAATTGTTGTTAATACCATGACATACATAGTTCGCTTGTCTTAGTTTATTGTTATATATGCAAAAGAATAATACACAAAAGCAAAAAAGAAGGCCAATAGTTAATATACTGCCTTATTTCAAATTATATGTTAGATAATATACATCTGGGTTACTTAAAATAAAGGCTAATTTTCCTTAAAAAGGAACATCATTAATGATCATTTTAAAGGATTCAAAAAGTAATTTTCAGATTAAGCCATGCTCATTCAATAGAATTTAGTGAGAGTGTATCACTTTCATATTGTTTGCTGTGATTTCAAACTGCCTATAATATTAGCTAATATTTTGGCTACTGATGACTTAGATTTTTAACTGAAATAAATTTATTTTAAAAGAGAACAATAATTTTAGGTGGGCTACCATAGTTTAAAGATAGAAATAAATGAATCACAAATAGTTTTAAATGTCTGCTTTTGTACTGTCTAAATCCACATCAGATTCCACCACGAGTTTTGTGCCTGCATCATTTGCATTGTAGATTTCTAGAAACAAGTTCTCCCAATATGAACTCATCAAGTTAGCCCCCAATCGAATCAACACATGGCCTTTGCAATTTCTAGCTATGTACTCTACAAATAGACATTTCTTTAGACTATAGGACCAATGATTACTAATGACAAATAAAAGAGATATAACTTTAAACATGCTATAGTAACTTAATTTCATCTGATTTATTTAGGATTCTGGTAAATCAAAAGATGAATTCAGAAAGATATATACTAAAACTTGGTCTTGAACAAAATTACAAAGCTAGCAGTTTGCTTTGGTGAATCCATACTCGAGTAAGCTTTCTCTTATCTCCAACCTAGTTCTTAATTCCTGACCTCAATTCTACATTATGTCCCCTTCACTTTCTTGATCTCCTACGGGATCCTTTATGCTTCTTACAATCTTCAGAAAACGATGTGAAACATATTCACACTAAGCTGTCAACAGCTTCAAGGTTTATGTCTCCCAGGGATTACTGCCTTCAGAAAGGATGAAAGCCAAGGGCAGAAAGTTAAGTTAGTATATTGAGTTGAACTTTGCCTCCACCCCCAACCTACCCTGCACACACCATCCCAAATCAGTTAATATCTATGTGGTCTCAAGGAAGTTATTTACCTTCTCTAAGCTTATTTCCTCATGGGTAGAGTGAGGATAATATTTTGTCATAGGTTTGTTATGAGCCTTTAATGAGATAACGTAAAGTGTTTACCCTCATGCCTGGTGCAAGGTATGAACTTCATGAGCAATAGCTGACATGGTTGCAGCAAACTATTTGCAGCAAAGAAGTTTGGCCCCATCTCTAAGTAAAATTCAAAATGGCCTGCAAACTGCAGGTGCAATCTGATTACATTATGCTATTTAGCAAGTATTTGTTTATAGCAAGCTTTGTTATTCTTCAAGATATTACCTTATTTCCTGCAAAAGCAGTATGATTAATAGAAATGACTCAAAAGGGTTGCAGGACTACTAATCAGAAGGGAAATGCTTTGGATCTATTTTGTACAATCAGCCAAGTTATAAAAGTGAGTTTTATAAACAGAAAGTCATTATTCCTGCACCCACAGCCACTCTACCCAACAACCGTCTTAAAAGTTTGGCTCCAAAACAATGCTTTGCTTTCTGTTCTGCTCTCCGGTATGGGCAGACTCCATCTTCTAAATTATTTCTATAAATGTGAAATTACAAAGTTTGACAGTAGTGTCTGACCTAAAGCTTTTTTGTACTTGAGTTGCCACAGGTGAACCCTGAGAATCTGGAAAACTGGCAAGAGTTTAGCTTTGCCAGTTGCTTGTGCAGGGATGAGACAAAGGTTCTGATCAGCAAGTGACAGGCATTATTTCCTGGATGTGAAGGTGTTTATTCTGAAACCTTCCATGGTTATCAACTGAGAAAATCTTCTCCGACTGTTGTTTTTCAGGAGCTTTTCCCTTTGGGCCGGCTCTTCTGACAGCACCTGCTGGGTGACTGAGGAACAAAGGTCATGAGAAAGTAAACAATTCCTGATCTTATCCTTGAAGATGGATCACAGTGTCCTGCTGAACCTGTTATTAATAGCACCCAACTGTAGCAGGGTGGTACCAACAAGCCTTGGTTGGTACAACAAGCCTTAGATTCATAGTTTGGATATCTTGTGTGAGCTCTGGCCAGAAGCTGATTCTTACTTTGGGCCTTAGTGGATCCCAACTGTCTCACATTCTCCCACCACTCACCCTTCACTCTCATCTCTAGTCTGTTTTTAGCTTCTCTCAACCAGCCAAGAATCTCTTAAGTTTGGCTTTCTGTTGTTCGTATTGCAGAAAAATAATATTTAAATAGATTTTATATTTTCTTTAGTCAAATTTTTCAAATTACAATCGACCCCATTTGGCATGGCTCCCAAACAAAGTGCATCCTTCACTATTGGAGACTCACTGGCTAAGAGGTCTTAGACTGGCATCATGCATATGATTCTTTCATTCCATAGAAGACCCAGGGGCCAACTTTGTCGAAGAGCGCTATTTCTACCACAGGTTCACATCAAAGAATCTGAATTTTCAGGATGGAGAACAACCCATACGCAGCTTTCTCTCATCATCAACACATTTCCTGTAAATGCAAGAAATCACAAGCCATGACAAAGGCATGGCGAAGCCCAAAAGAATTAACATACACAGAAGTTTCTATCTGAATAAACCATTTGGTTGTCACATACCAGAAAATGCTAAAGGATTATTTTTAAAGTCATATTTTATAGTGATTTATAGGCATGTTCTCTGTCAATACCATGCTCAAAAGAACCTATGATTTATTTATCTAATATAAATATTTAAATTATTTAAGAATAGGAGCAGGCATGGCTAAATATCACTTGATAAGAATTTTTGAACATATACCATGTACTGTGTGCCATTCAGAAGAGAAAAATATCTTATCTTTCATCTAGATTCAGTCTGTTGGAAAAAATAACTGAGGACATTATAATGGACCAAGAAGAGTTCTTATTGACATTACTTTTAGAGGCAAAATCAATGCTGTGTGGTCATGAGAATCTGATATCTTGTTGGAAAATAGATATAAATTTATCCCAATGATGTTTGTTTAGATCAAAATCCTTTTAGAGCTTCAATGTTTGTCCTCAGTCTCATCATTATAAAAATGAGGAGTTAGATTTAAGCTCCAATTTCCTTTCAACTCTACTTTTCTAGGTCTGTTACCATACATTTCCAAACTTTATAGGACAAAACACATTGTTTGACAAGAATATATTTGTTATTCCTCTAAAAGTTACACACACATACATATCTATGATAATATGTTGGAGTCCTAAGTGCAAAGATTACATCTGGTTCTTCTAATAAGGATTTTGAGAGAGGTCAGTGTAGTTATCAAAAAGAAATATATGTCGAAATCCACCATGTACATGGCATTTAAATAGATGCAAGATCACAAGTTGGTATGAATGAGGGAAGAATGTGTCCCTGTGTCTGAGACCTTCCAAGTCTGCTACTCTTACTTGTGAGAGCAGGGCTGGACCTGAGCTGTTTTCTGCCTTCAGGACTGCAGGAGGATGAGGGAGACCCCACCCTGTGACCTTATCAGCTGCTTTCAACCTGTGAGAAGGGTTATTCCCAGTCCTATTGTTCAGCACTTCCTGATCCTGCTTGCTCCCTCTGACTCACCATACGTGAAATCATAGCTAAGAAAGGTTCAAAGGAACCATGGAAAATGGAGACATGTACTGTTTAAATGATAACATGGTGTCAACCAGAAACAAAATGATGTGTTTATGATTACAGCTGTGCTATGTAAAGACCTGCCCCACAAATAAAGCCAGGATCCTTAGTCTACTTCCTGAGGTTTTCTTTCTAGATCCATCTGTTCCTTCAGTTGCTGCAAACTTAATGCCCCTACAGTAATGCATTCCTCATTCTTCTAGGTATATGACATGTTTGTCTTGAACTTTTCTCTGAGTTTACAGAGAAAAGCATGTCTTCATCTCCCTACTCCACCTGACAAAGCCTCCTCCAACTGGGAACCTATATGAAAAGTCAACCTCTGTGCCAAGCCTTTCCTGATGCCTCTAGATAAAACTAGTCACACCCTTTCTCTTAAAGGGGTTCATACTTCCATCATAACCTCTACTAAAATTCTGTGGACTTATGTTCCTCTCACTGTGAGATTTCAAGCTTGTGGGAAGAAAGGCCTTTATTTTTCACTAGCTCTGAAAGACCAAAAGATCCAAAGTTTCCTTAATAAATGAATGTGTTCTGGCTTCTGCCTCAAAGCAGAGATGTAGTTCCTTTGTTGTTGCTTTGTTTGTTGAAACAGAGTTTTGTTATGTAGCCCAGGCTTGCCTGGAACTCATGATTCTCCTGCCTCAGTCTCACAAGTGCCAGGATTACAAAGAGCAGTCTTTAGTAGGGGCGTATATAACGGAGTTGGGTGGAGAGAAAATAATGAAAGTTTGTGGGGTGCAATGAGCCTGAGTTGTCACTTTGAGTCAAAAATCAGAAATGTTCTTGAATCCCACAAACTGCTCTCAGTTTGAAAGAGAAGCCAGATTTAAATACCAATTCATTGCTCTTTTCCTGTGTCTTGCTGAGAAAGGCATAGGAATATGGCTAATTTACCTAGAATGCACATGGTCCTGCATTCAATCTTCAGCACCATATTAAAAAAATCTTGCTCTTAAAAAATAAATAACATAGATAACTATGGAGTGATTTACTTACATAATACTTTCTATTTCTCTGATAAATCAGACAATCTGAGGTGTTTCCTAGGCCCGCTTGTGAGGACACAAGTTTTATTCCTCCATAACTGAAATAAAAAAATTAACAAAGCAAAATGAAACAAAACAAAAACTTGGGTCTTCTGTGCCTTTAAAACTTTTGAAACTCTAGGTTTCAAATCATGAGTTTCTGGAAATTTACACTTCTCATATGTCCAGTGCCTCACAGATCTCCAGGCATAAAAAGTTAGGCTGATCATAACACAGAATTAGCCAGACAGAAATTTTGGAGTGGATACCTGAAATACTAACTAGAATATGAGATAGGGCTGAGGATGTAGCCTAGGAGGAGAGACCTTGTCTAGCATGCAAGATGCCCTGGGTTCAATTTCCAGCCCACAAAACAGAAAAATTATGTGAGAAACAAGAGCAAACTAGGGCTGTGCCTGGAAAATAAATATACATGTGTTCTATAAAGGTGTGTTGATGAGAATCCAATCTCTAAGCTCTATTCTGACAGTCCCTTTTTGTCTGACTTTGTTTTATCCTGTGTCCCATTTATTTAGACCTGTGCCCAGCACCTAGCTCAGGTACAATAAAGACAAACAGATGAAGAATTGAGAGAAAACCAAGTATGTAGTAATTCCAGGTGGTTCTAATCTCACTCAAAGAGAACGTCTTATCCAAAACCACTTCATCAGTGGGCTTGTCACATTTTCACTCGAGATCTGTTCCTTTAACAGTTTTGTCAAGCCTTGCATGGTGGTGTGCTATTTGGTAGTCCCACTTATTTGGGAAGCAGAGACAAGAGGGTAAACTTGAGTCCAGGAGTTTGAGGCCAGCCTGGGCAACACAGAGAGACCCTTTCTCTAAGCAAAGCAGTTTTTCCTAACACATTATGCTGCCCCACCCATCCTCCTACCCTTCCTAACTCTACTGAGACACAAAGCTTTCCTTCCGGTGACACATAACACATATCCACAATGATTAAAATGGGAAACCAGCTTTCACAGAGTCCCAGCTCCCAACTCTTTGATTCAAGAGTTTTGTCAAGACCATCCAGGTATTGTGGTTACAGGCTCAGGTCCCCAGCTACTGAGCCTCCTTTAAACTCTGACCTATCTTCATCCCTAGAGCTGGCCAGGGAAAAAATTAGCAGGAGCGTGAGAGGTCGAATGGGTCTCTGCTCCACTTTGCTGTCACCCAGAGGCAGTTGCTGCCAGAGAGGAATGATGACATAAAGTATGTTTGGGGACATTACAGCCAAAGGAAGAAGGGGGAGGGGCAGCTTGAGTTGGGAAGGGGGGCGCCTGAGGTGTTCTAGTCAAAAGAATGGATGAATGTCAGAAATGAAGGACTATGAGCTCTGGGGAACAGCAAACGTGAGTGTGAAGGCAACTATCTTAGAGTCTGTTGAAAGCATTGTGGAGGAATTCATGGAATCATGGAATGGATTCTTTCTGACGTTAAGCTCAGCAACATCCCAGAAGCTGAGGCTGCTCGCCTGTGTAGGAAACCCTTCCTCAGAAGCGCACGTGGACCTTTGGTGCAGAAGCATCTTCCACGTTTAATTAGCGCTTGTGGTTTGACAAGGGTGGTTCCTGTACTGAAATTTCCTTTCTGTGTTGTTTTACAGAGGAAAAAGGACCACAAACTTGATTCCTTTGCAATTTCGTGGAAGAATGTCAGCAAATTGTGATTTTTCAGAATCAAAATTTCTTAAGGTTGGCTACAGTATATTTATGATGCAAAAACAAGCGCAAAAGCCTTTTCTGTAACGCTTCATTGATACAGCCTTCCTGTCCCCACATCTTGCTTCCTCTCAGGAAAGTGCGACGTGTTGGATGATTTCCCAGCTTCTATTTGGAGAGGAAGTCTGCAGGTTTTCCACAATCCAACTCCTGCCAATCTGCACACCCCAAAGAACACCTGCAACCAAGGGCTGTACCCGGTCCCTTTTGTGTATCTGCATTTGTCAAAATAAATGAGCCATCTTGGATGGGAAAATTACATCTGTTTTCACAGTAACCTTGTTCTCCACATGTGCACAAGGAAGCATATGCTCTGATGTTATGCACAGTGCTTATGACTGGAATTATAATTCAGGCAATTTGCATTCAAAATCAATGTCAGTAAATGTACTAAAAGAAAGTCAATGTTCTAAAATCTCATGTACTGGCAGCTTTTTCCTGGTCTTGTCCATTTATTTTGCACATAGCAAACTCTTAAAATGTCATAATAATGGAAAACAAGGGAATTTTCTGCTTCCTCTGCCATATATATTACCAATTCAACAGTAATAATTTTGCTGATTGTAAATTCTTTCTCCCACCTACTCCTTCACTCCCAAACCAAACATCTGTCTCAGAAGCCAGAGTTCTACAGAGCGTGCTCTCCTTACACACCTGCCCAACCTCTTCAGGTCTCTAAAGTTTGGCCCAGATCTTCTAAGAATTCATGACAGTCCTATGCTCAGCCTGACACTCTGCCCAGACATAGGGTGCTGTTGCTCAGATACCTGACTGTGAAAGTAGAAGTAGTCATTTGACATTCCTTCTATTAAACAAAGCAATAAAAGACAAAAACTCCAGTCTATAAACTTATCAGCGTGTTCAAGGAGCCCTGGTTGTTCCCTAGCATTCTACTGTGTTACTGCGGCCAGTCCCAACCCATCCTCTGGTATCCATAGCTACATTGGCAATGGTATTAGGAGAGGACGATGTGTAAGTGTACGTGTGTCTGTGTGAATAAAGACAGATTCCTCAGGTTCATAACTCAACTCGTCTCTGGGGTTTCCTCAGTCAGGATGGTTGGGTTTGACAAAGACCATGAATGTAGTTTTGTGCATGACTACCCTCTCCCAGACTTCCTGACACACTGATAGCCACCCCAAACCCAAAGCAACCATATCCTGTGTCGTCAATCACCCTCTGGGGACTGGCTACTTCCTTTGAAGTGACTCAGTGTGAAGATATCAAAACATAAAGAAAGTGACATTTCTAAGTGTCTTTTTCTGATCAGATTGGCTTTATAGCCCTTTCCTCCCTGTCATTCATCTCCTCTAAACACTTCTACAGCTTTTAGACATCTTGCAAAATACTCTAGGTTCACACCTTCACTATGATTTTCATGTTATTTTAAGAACATCCTACTCAAAAAAAAAAATGCTATGTCTCCTTCCATCAATTTCTGCTGTCTGTCCCAAGCTTACCTTTCTTTCTGCTTATCTGAAGTTTACCAATTCTTCAAAAGTTCTCCTTCTTCAAGAAGCAAGCCCATACTGATCTCCCAATTCACCAAATTCTAGGAAGACTTAATGCTTGAGAGACTTACCTGACAGTCATGTTCTGTCTTTTTACCTGTGCATACCTTGGCACCGAGTTAGACTGGAAATGTCCTAAAGGTTTAACAATTTTTCCTTGTAACAACTGGTATTTCCAAAAGAATCTAAGACATTGTATATTTTGAATGAATAAAGCATCAGGTACAAAAAATTGTGGCCATTAACATAACTTCCTGCGACTTTGTTCCCTTCCTTTCAAAAATGCAAACAACACAACCACTGTCTTCTATTTCCCCCTTAATTATAAAAAAATGAAGTGTCTTTGGCACACACAGATCCCTTTGCTTGTTTCACGAATCTTTTTCTTCCCATTCCTCCTGCCACTGATCATTCACACTCTCTTCCTTGATTCCTTGTTTCTCGTTAGTCTGTAAAACAGCCCTCCCTTGACCTCAAATCCTGTTCATTTCATTACCTCCCCATCTACAGCATTTGAAAGACTAGTCTCTATTTGCTATTTGCCTCTCTGTTATTCCTCAGTCTCTTCCACCTTTCTCCAGAGTGCCACTCCACTAAACTCACTTTAAGTTCAATAGTTTCCTGCTTACACAGTAGGAGTTTTTAGGGTTTTTTTCTGACAGTTCCCTCTTGTGTATTGGACATTGTTGACCTCCTTTAAGCATTCTTCTTACTTAGCTACTCTGCATAGACTGAACCCTTCTACTTTTCCCCCTACTTCTCTAATCCTTTCTTTCTCAAATCCTCTGGAGCTCTCTTTGGAAAGTCTTTAAATATTGGTTTTGCCAGGATTCCATCCACAACCTATTTTCCTACTCTATATGTATTATTCAATAATCAACTCACTCTGGAATGCATGAGATTGTTAGTCTAGTAATAAAGTAATGGCTAGTAGTTATAGAATACTCTGTTCCAGTATCTTTATATGTGTTAACTCAATTAATGCTAATACACATTGCATTTTACAACAAACATTTTATAAATGAGAAAATATAAAAACAGGGTAAACTCTTTGGCCCTAATCAAAAGCAGAACACTCCAGAATTTTAACTACAGAAATAAAGGGTTGCATATATAAAGATTTAAGGATCCTAACAATTGATGGTATCATCATCTAATAAAAATCCATCCACAAAATCATGAAATCAGTCTTAATTCTTCCTGTCCCTCAACTCCACAGCCCATCAATCATTGACTCCAAGTGCTTTCATTTGTTCTATGTGTGTTCAGTCTGTCCTTATTTCCACAGTCCCTTCATCACCTGCTATCCAGGTCATCATTGTAGTTTGACAATGAGACAGCTCTGAAGCTGGTCACCTTGCTTCCAGGACTTCCTCCTCAAGCCCATTGCCAGCATACTGCAACAGAATATCTTAAATTGCAAATCTGGCAATGTCACTTCCTTACTTTCAAAAGATTCAGTGACTCCTCAACCCTTATGTTTGAAGTCCATCTGTAGAATGGCACTTAGCTTTGCAGATTTGTAGTTGCCTGACTGTAGAACTTCATCCTACCCTACACTCTTCTCTCAGTCTGCTTGGCCAACTGGAAGAACCCTTTAAGTCTCATCTAGAGCTATTGTTTTTGTCTTGTTCTCGCATGTCATGCCACTATGCTTTCTACAAAGTATCAGTCATCTGCCCATGTATTTGCCTCCTCCACTAGGCTATTACTCCTAAAGATAAGGACTGGATTTTTCCAAATTTGCAACTTTATATAGTTCTTGATACAAAATAGCTACTTTATAAATGTCTTAGTGAATATATTAACAAATAAATGAGTGACTAAATATAAATTATTTATGTGTTTCTTTTACTATGTCATTGTTCAATAGAGCACACACAGAAAATAAACCCTTAAATAAAAGAATGTTCCTGTTAATACTTCTGAACCTTTTATAATTAGTGTTAATAATAATATGTTTGTTTTTCTTGAAGCAAGACAAACCTTACAGAAAAACAGTACTAAATTCCATAGCACTGCTGCCTACTTGTTTTTCTATCTTCTCTTAACCAAAATTTCCATCTATACTTTTCTAATGCAAAATGTAAATGTTTATTCAGCCATTATCTATGCTCTCTAGGAGTAGTATGAATGATGTTACAGTTAACTGCACATTATAAAACAACTCCAAGATAACAGTGGCATAGTGAAAGTAGAAATTTCTTCTCATCTCAGATTGGAAAACTCCAGAGGAGGCCACCTAACACTAATCCAAGGTCATGAGGAATTTGAGTCCCTCTTGTTTTGCTGCTCCCTGCCACATTGCCCCACAGTCCAAAATGGCTGCTGGAACTTCAGCTATCATATCTGCATTCCAGATAGCAGGAAAAAGGAAGGAGAGAAGACAGATGTGACCCTCACTTTTAAGAATGTTTCCTGAAAATCCCAAATGACACTTCAACTTATACCCATACTAGCAGCCAGAAAAATTACAAAATATAGTTTGTTTGGGTTTTTGTTGTTGCTGTTGTTTGTGCTGTTTTTAGCTGGTGATTAATGTCAGCAAACAAACAAACAAAAAAATCTTGACTTTCCTCCTGTTTGGAAGTAGGGGTAGATATTGATGTAGGCAACTAGTAGTCCCTATTGTAGTCTAGTTTGAATGTATGGGAAATTCAGAAATCTCAAAAGTGTTAATTATACTGATGACCAACTTGTGGTTAACTGAATGATGAACTGGAGGAGATCATTATTTAACTGGTAAACCTGCAAATAAAGCCAAGAACAAACAAGTGGGTGAAACTGGACATCTGGCTTCATAGAACTGAAGATTGAGAGTAGCAGATTCACTTCACTGAAGCAAGAAAATGTATTGTGGTCTTCTGCCATTGTTCAAATGCACTAATGTACTATATAGACATGCAGGTTATATATATGTATATGCGTGTGTGTGTGTGTGTGTGTGTGTGTGTGTGTGTATTCCTATGAAGTACTGAGACGATAAAGGTAATGGGATTCATTTACATGGCTAATGGTTTTAGATTAGCTTATTGTTTTAAAACAATGCTTTTCAAACATGCAGAGTATAAAAATTACCTGACACTATGTTAAAATGCATATCCTAATTCCATAGGTCTCAGGTAAGGTCCAAGTTCTGTCTCACTTTGAGTGGTACATCTTTCAGAGCCTTGGTATATGCTGATCATGTGTTAGTTAAGGTCTCTGGTAAATTGAATTCCAAGAAGGCAAAGATGTGAAGGAAATTTGTGAAAAAGACAATGGGGATAAAGGGGAATATTAAAGAGCCATTAGACAGCAGTGCAACTTTGACTTGGGTAGATAAGAGGGAGGTAAGGAGTAGATCAAAAGAGCCACACACTACAGAGAGGCCAATGGGGGAGGCCCAAGTTAAGATGCCCAACAGAGGGGTCCTACATCTCCCAGGAATGGGCCTACACCTGTACCCCAGCCGCCATCAGTCATTGTCTGGAACAGCTCATGGGAAGCATGTCCTTGCCATCAATGTGATGTGAATCCAGAGTGAGAGCAGCTCTGGCACCATTAGTCAACAACACTTCCTAAAGCCAGACATCTGAGTGATCCATGTTCTTACCTCACTAAGTAGTATGTTGAAGATAATGTAATGTTTGCTTGAGATCCTTGCAGTTTCTGAGAATTTTTATAAATATTAATTTTTCAACATGGATATACAACAGCGCATGGCCTAACAGGCCTTCAGTACATATTTTTTATTTAATAAACAAGATTGAGGATAGAGGGATTAAGACAATAAAGAATAAATTGGTGCTGGAACCCAAGAGACACACCACAGAAGTTACATGCCAGAAAGGATGAATGGCTTCCAATCTATAGTTTTGGTGTTTGCTTCTTTCTCATAAAAGCTGATTGCAGCAAATATTACTTAATTTCAATGTCCAGTTCCTGATATTTTATTATAGTTAGTTTATTAATTTGAGTTCACATCCTCTAAAGTGATCATAAGAAAAATATTACTGGAAACAAATTAGCCATCATGAAATTTATATAACCTACCCACATACAAATTTTAACTTGTAGTTCATAAAATTATAAGCTAAATGACTATTTCAGAATTTGCAATATGCATAAATGTTGAAATAAAAGATATTCAATACTATTCTGAGTTTTAAACAGTTCAATTTTTTCTTTGTTTCTTTCTCGTTATTGTAACCATGCTCATTCTTTTTATTGGTATTGTTCAGGACTTTGTTTTTATTATCTATAAATGATAATACAACCCATCATGCAGCATCTATAAGCAAGTAAAAGCATTCATAGGAAGACCTATGTATCACAGAAGGAATTGTTACACTGATGAAATTTGGTTTTGAGGTGTCCTCTGCACATCAAAACAGGATCAACAAGCTATTGATCTAGCTCAGAATGCTATATCAAAAAACAATTCAACATCTAAAGATATTCCACATCAAAAAGCATCATTCATTCACTCAACAAATCATTATTGAGTCTGCCAATGGCAATTTGCTGTGCTAAATTCCTTAGGGATTCAAGAATAAATTAAGCAATACCGTATACTTTGGAGTCAATCTTCCCTAGAATGAAGTCACTGGCTGTCAATTAGTCATTGGCTAGGGACTACCTTGGGTGAGTTGCTTTACCTCTCTGATCCTCAGCTGAATGATTAGTAATGTGAAAGTAACAAAAATAATCTATATCATGCAACTATGAGTTTTAACGGAGTAAATGCACACAACGCATTCAGATGTGTTCTAAGTACCCAGTTGTTTACCTTCACTTTTTTTTCTTCTCGGTTTTTTTAAGGCAGGACTCCAATGTATCCCAGGCTAGCCACAAACTCATTATGTAGCCCAGGCTAGTGTGGAACTCTCAATCCTCCTGTCTCCAGCTAGGCAGTATCACTATAAACACAAAAAGTTCAAATCCAAATCCAATTTGCAGCCAATGCCTTCAACCTATGCATTTTCATGAGCACTATTCCTTAACTGGGTCACCAAAGAAAAAAACCCCAAAATAATCTCATCGGTCTTCTCTCCCCCTCTTGCTCCAATTTGAATAGATGCCAAATCGTATGAATTGAAGCATTGCTCAGGTCTTTCCAATAGCTGCCTTCTAGCTTAGGTCTGCATTATTCCTCACCCAGATTGTTATTTAATAAAAACCAAAGTCATCTCTGCTTCTATTCTCTGACCTATCTAAGACCTCTAATAACTTCTGCCACATTACTGGCCCAAATACAATTCAGGGAAGAGGTTCTTATATCTTCAGAATTCCTGACTTCCTTAGGTTTAAACTACACTTCATTAATAACTCTAACATTAACAGACAACCTAGACGTTTTAACCATCTATATGCTTGTCTAGTCCCCTCAACAAAAACTGAGCTCTCTAAGATCATCTATCATGTCTAGAGATCTACCTGTTCATATTAGGGATATAGTACCTGAACAAAGCAGGCAAATCATGAGTGCTTCCTGAATTAACTTTCGGTTGAATGATGGTGTGCTCCTGCTCAAAAATCACCAGTGATCCCATATGTTTAATCAAGTGAAATAAAAACTCTTCAGTCTTAACTTTAATGCTTTCTAAATTTAACCCTGGTCTATCCTCCTACCTCTCCAGTGTTTTCCTCTTTTGTACCAGCAAAAGTAAAACCCCTGGGTCCTACCCTTGCCTTTTTAGCTCTTTCCACGAGCTCCCTCAGTTTGGACAATCCTTTCCCCTACTTTTCCATAATTATTTCATACTTAACTAAAAAACACCTTTGCATTTAAGGTTTTAATTATCTTCCGTTCTTCAAGGTAATTCTTTTATTGTCTACAGTTTCTTACAATTTAGCCTTCCATTCTGGCAGCAAACAAACTCTTGTGCAAGGTGACTACTTGTGTACTTATCTTGTCCAGGTGATTGTGAACTTACTGACTGCAAAAACTGTGTTTCAGCTCATATCCCTACTGTACTGAGCACAGAACTTGACTTAGGAATGTACTTAATTCATATTATGATGTCTGGAAAAATAGAGATCTAAGAATAGCCAGAGGTTTTTAAGGCAGAAGATGAGCACTTGAAAGACTGGAATACACACCAGCCTGAACAAAGAGGAGAGATGAAAAATGTTTTGAAAAGAAATGGTGAGGCAGAGCAGTGAAACTGAAAAGGAGTCTTCAAAAGAACTCTCACGGGGCAGTTGAGACGAATGAGCATAATAGAAGACACAAGATGTATGGACAAGTGGAATTTCTTCCCTGAAGTCCTGAAGGAGGATAAGTAAATCCTGAAAAGCCACATATGAAAAGTGAGTTTTGAAAATGAGGAGTTACAAAACTGTAATTAATGAATAACATTTGTGTGGTAGTCATATTTCAATGATTTGGAAGAACCACCAGGAGTGAGAAGCAGATTAATCTATGTTCTGGTTCTGATGCAAAAAGATAGAGAGAAGAAGAACTCTATAGTATAAATAATGATACAATTTTCCCTATTTTGAAAAATAAAGGCACATAACTAGGTAGATATGCACGACACAGGCAAAGGAGTAGAGGATTGGATCTGACAAAGGTGGGTTTACAGTGGTTGGGAAAAGGGAAAAGATGGAACTAGATGGAATCTAAAAGAACAAAGGACCCAGGAGCTGGTCTTGAGAAGAATGGAAGTTGAAAATCAAAATGAAGTAAGCAAGATGTTGGCAGGAATTACGCAGTATAATCCTGAACAGATCGTTCCTTCCCCTGGATGGGGAAATGCAAGTAGGCAGGACATGACACACATGGAAGAGGTAAGATCCAGTCCCGGGGCTTCAGCCAGTGCTGCTGATGTGATTCACTCAGCCTCCCTATCCCTTCCCACTCACAAGCTACATCTATGTCTGACTCCCTCTGAACTCCAGTAACATCTTCTAACCGCATTCTGTTGACACTTTAGATTCTGAACATCCAAAGCTTTATTCTCCATTTGTGTCTAACCTAATCCCTTGCCTGGCCTCACTGTTTTCATTATACTATTCTCCTTCTAGTCACACAGCCTCAAAGACCTTTGACTTTCTTTTGCTGTGCAGAGCTGAAAAATGTTTCTTCCTCCTAAAATAGCCGTGCCCTAATCCCTGGAACCTATGAATGATGCCTTACATGACAAAATAGGGCTCTTTGTAGATGCAATTAAGGAAATTGAGATGGGGAGATTTTTTTTCCTCTGAATTATTCAAATAGGTTCTGAATTCAATCACAGTTATCTTGTATAAGAGGGCATGTCATGTCTCCCAAAGTCTCCTATGTCAAAAGCTTGGTTGTCAACTGATGCAGCTTTTTTGAAGCGATTAGGTCATGACCATTCTGATTTAATCAACAGATTAAATCATTGATACAGTAATACTTTGGTAGCATTATTAAGAGGTGGTAGAGGAGGTAGAGGTTAGTTAGAGGAAGTAGTTCACTGGGGAGATTCTATCTTGTCACTCACCTTTTCCTGTCTGTCTCTCTTTGCTTCCTGGACACCAGGAAGTGAACAACTTTGTCATGTCACATGCTCTCATCACAGGCTCACAGCGATGGAACAAGCCAACCATGGACTGAAACCTCTGAAGCAAGGAGGCAAAATAAGTCCTCCTCTCAAATTGTTTTCTCAGGTATTTTTCACAGTGATAAGAAATCTGATTAACACAGGGTGGCAGAGGGAGATTTTATAAGCACTGAGAGAAGAATAATATGAAAACAGAGCAGAGAGATAGTCAAAGGTACCAGACCTGAAGTTTGGAGTGATGTGGTCATACATAAAGTATTCTGGCAGCACCAGAAGCTAAAAGAGGCAAGAAATAGATTGTTCCCTGGTGCTTCTGGCAGGAATCTGGGTCTATTAACCTCTTGATTTTCACACAGTGATACTAATTTCAGATTTCTAACTTCTAGAATGAGGAGAGAATTCATATTTGCTATTTTAAGACACCATGTTTATGGTAACTTGCTGCAATGGCAACTGAAAACTAATACACAGAACCTACATCCTCACACCCGGTGACCAGGAAATGAGGTAAAGCAGAGGTGGCTGTGTCTCCATGACTTACCAGCTATGGAACTTGAGGAAGTTACTTAACCTTTTGAAAATTTGTTTTCCCCACCAGCAAAGAGATTTTGAAGAATATTTGAGGAACTGAGAGACTCCACAGAAAGCAGTGTTCTACTAAATGATCAGTACACATTAGATACTGTTGTCATTATTTTCTATGAAGGATCTTTGTTCTTAGTTACTCAGTGTTCTAATCCATTCTTCCTAACATCCCCAGATCTATTGTGGAGTAGTACTGTGACCTGGTAAATCCTTTCCTCCATTTTCTTTAACAACCCAATATTGCTTAATAAAGAAAATCTGAAACTCCCCAGCATGGCAATGGCCCCACAGGGTGGACACTGCTGGGGTTCTCACCCAGCTCAGGCTACATGATGATGGAGCGCCTGTTAGCTGTTTGCAGCTTCCCACTTCTCCAGAGAGTTGCTTGCAGGTGAGCCCCATAAGTTACCTCCTCACTCCTCAGGGCAGCTCAGAAACCATGGGCAGGGGTACAAAGGTTGCTACCATTTGCCTCTGGCATTCCCCATGTTCCACAGCTTCCTGTGGCACTTGGCAATGGCCAGACTCCAGCTGGAAACCACAATCATACTGTACTCCTCCCATTGCAGAATCCTACAGCTCCTGTTCCCTTTCTTCTGAGAGCACAGACATAAAAAGACACACTAAGACATGAACACCTGAATCCCTATTTTAGATTTTGCTTTGAGAAGACATCTAAATCAGCTTCTTGACATGGCCATAAACTGCCTTACTAGCTTTGTCTCACTTCCGTTTTTTTCCTATATAAACCCAATCCTCTGCTCATTATAGCCCCCAAATTCCCTTCAATCTCTTTAATTTGTGTTTTATGAAATAGCCCTTCCTTGACCTCTGCTAGTCCGGAGACTATTCATAATTCAAGCCTTGCCACAAGACTACCCTGGGCAGTGCTATTCCAGTGACTGCTCCTTCCATTCAATTTCCATGGTGTGTATTTTCTGCACTGTTTATTAAGCAGTAATTCTAGTACTTCCATTCCTCCATCAAAGCAGGAGATACAATGTCTATGTATGAGTATTAAAGTGAGATTTATGCAAAACCCATAGCACAGAGCCTGCCTCAGAGAAAGATCGTAATAAGCTATTGGTTATGTTATTTGGCACAAATAACATAATGTCTTCTGGCAGACATCTCTGTTCCTCTCCCTCCTGCATCCTTGCTCCTCCCCTAGAACAGGCCCAAAACTGAAACAGTAATTTGGATCTATCTGCCCAGGAGAGACATTGGTCCTCATGGTTCCTCTTCCTCTGGTGACCTATGGCATTGCACTGTCCACATAGACATCCTGCTGAATAGATGAGGTGAAGCATGGGGAATGGACAAAGAGAGATAAAGTCTCTCCAAGTTCAGATTGCTAAAGACTTTTCTGTTGAAGCAGAATGCTACCTCAGCTCTTAACAACAAACAGGTATTTTTTTTCATATTTGCCCACATTCCCCACCATTGAATATGGGTAACAGATATGGCTGAGAAAAAAGGCACTAATGGGCCTGAACATCCACACTAAATTTCTTTTGAGATGTACCTCATTCAAAAGATAAAAGGAAATACATTTTTGGCTAAACGCCCAGCAAGATTTTTGTAAAACAGAATGAAGTATTTAAGCAAGCTCTGAAAGGAGCATCAATTCTGTATGATTTAAGGCAGAAAACCTTTCAATTCGTTTCTTGCCAGTCATCTTTCAAAAATTATCTGCAAAGTGTGAGTTTTACTTCTATTTAAAGAAAACATTTAAGGTCATATCAGCAACCTGATTTCAGTGAATATCAGGTAAAAGAATAAAAGGAGTAGACAGATAAAATGTAGAGTTGAAGTCTTTCCTCCTAATCACAGCGATTTACTTTGCTTTGTATTTATAGCAGTCATTTTAAGGGAGGTTCTTGTTTAATATGTTTGAATTTCCTCCAAGACCTTGAGTTATTGATCTTGCAATTATAACTGGTGATATATTATTTAAGGACAGAATTGAGAAGGGTGAAAAAAATTCAAACATCATCACAAACAACCAACCAACACATGTATGTGATTGCATGTGTGTGATCAGAGGGTACTCATGTGTGCATACATACACATCCACACACATTCTGATTTACAATGGTGTTTAATTTTTACTCGAAGTATATAAAAGATGCCTGTTCTATTTTTCTCAGCACCTGTTATGCTATAATATGTTTCAAAGTATGCTCTTTTTTTCTTCTGTCAAGAACGTTATGTCCTTATCCCAGTATCCCAAGTTAAGATTCCATCAGTCCTTCACAGCCTGCTTTAGATGTCACCTACTTTATTGAGACCTTTGTGATTCTCCTGAGCCATGATCTAAGAGCCTCTGAGCCTTCCAAATCCCTCTAGACTTGGCAAACTCCTCATTGGAGGTGCCATTCTCCATCTGCAGAATGGCTTCATGGACCTGCAGCCCTTCTATTTTGTGTTATTCTTCATAATAAAATATTAAAAATCCTATTTCATAGCTGCATTGGTATACACACAAATGTAATCCAGGTTGTATGATGAAATCCATTTTTTCTTTTAATTAAGAAAATATTAAAAAGGAACATTTCTTTTGGGTCTTAAATGTTTCATGGTATTCTCTCTGATTTCCCTGCCTGCCTGCCTGTGTTGGCTCCATCCCCTCCACTTTATACCTCTGTCATAATTATTTGTGAATAAAATATCTCACCTTCCAGGGAAAGAGCTTTTAAGGACAGATGCTGAGAACCCCTTCATAGTAATCACTAAGAAAAGTTTATTGAATAACACACAATGTTTGTGGGTTTGTAGAGGAAAACACTCATGAATCCATTAATCCTATATTTACTGAAGCAGGATGACTCTTTGGTCTAATTACCTTCCTCCTTTTTACAGTGATAAAGCTGCATTATTATTGTTAGACCTAAGTGTTCCTATTTTTGATGAGGTATTAAAGGAACAAAGTTAGAACAAACTAGAAATTGAGAACCCTGGAGTCTTGTTTCCATTTTCAAAGTTTCCTTTGTTGATTAGCACTTTGTTTTTAGAAAAGGGTGTGTGGGTGCGAGTGAGCGTGTATGTGTGTGTGTGTGAACAAAAATGATCTGAAAGAATCTGAAAAGATGAGACTTTTCTTTACTTCAGTCTGATACATTAGATGAACCAACTTAAAATGGGGGAAGTCACTGTGCTACCACCTGAGATATATAAATACATAAGACACAGTATTGTGTGTATTAGTGAAATACAACACACAGAAGACTTTCCAGTATTTGAGCCTCTCCCTAAAATCCCAAGTGACTTGAAAATGAAAATTGCAAAAGTTTATGCCATTAACAATTTTCTTGACTAACGTAGGTTAGTCGGTTAGCTGTTTTACAAAGTAAGTTACTCTCTTCATACTGGTCTCACTGTCAAGATTGCAACCTTCATAAATCACCTTAAAAAAGCAGGCACATATCCTGCTCACTTCTAAGATGTGTACCCTGTCACACCAGCTGTGTGTCAGAAAACACTTTAGTCTGAGTACATTGTCACTAGGATCAATAAACACACTTTCCCACAGCATACGGTATCTTCAGAAATTTCCCAGTTCCAAAGCAATCCATCTTTGTGGCAGTCTCAAATAAAGTTTCTTCAAGGTCATGTCCCCCTACTTTGAACTTCCCTAAGAGTATTTGCAGCAAATATTTGGAGAAGTGGTACTGCGGGGAATAGTGAGGCAGTTCAGAATGCCCTTTGTTAGAGAGCTGCTATAGTTACTTTCTTGCCTTTCTGGTCACCAAGCACCGGGTTTGTACAAGTTCAGTGGTCTTTCGCCATCATGGCCACCAAGATCTCACTCAATGCTGCCTCACATTCTCAAATATTTTAAAAATTGTTCATGGAGATAATTTCCAAGTTCTCACATTGATAGACAGTATGCATGAAAGCAGTTTGAGACTTTGTTGTCTTTATTTTTCAGTAACAAGTGAGCTAAGGAAAGTGTCATTGCCCTGCACAGCTGCTCTGAGAGGCCCCCAGGCACCACTGCAACAAGTGGCTGCCCAGACCCACAGTCATGCTGCTCCAGCATGAAGACACAAAGCTCTCACTGCTTCCAGTTGTCTTCCACAAAGTACAAGGAGTGGCACAGTACTTTCATGTGAGAATAAAAACAAACAAAACTGAAACAAAAAATCATACACTCACTAACACACACAGTTCCTAATGTAGTTGGTACCTTCATTCAGAGAGGAAAAACAAATATAAAATAAAATGATACCATAAACTTCAAAGAGTAGTAAAATTTACTTGCAAATGATTCAGATAGGGTAACAGCTAGTTTAGATTCAAAGTGTCAGATTCCTTTAGAGGGACTTTCCCAAGTGCACATGGAAATCACACCACACAGCAGCTATGTCATTGTTTTGGAATGTAGCACATTTGAATGACCCAAGAGGCAGTGGAGGCTGCTTTCCAAGGGCCTTTCTAGCTCTCTCTCCTCTCTGAGAGAAACCCATCTGCCCTGTGATCTGTGGAGACATGCTGAAGTGCAAGCCAGGCATGAGTCAGCAATTGGGCTGCTAAGAAAGAAATTGACCTGATGGTGCAGGAGGATAAAGCATGAAGAAGTTAGAAGATTAGGACAAGACAAGAAAATCCCCAGCACATCCAGCCTGGCTCAGAATCATGCTGGAAGACTTGCCCAATGTTGGGTTCCAAGATAGGTAGGGTGGCCAGATAAAACACAGACGGCCTAGTTAACATTTGAATTTCAGCATGCAATAATTAATAGGATGTTAATGCACTGGACTTTTCGACATCTTAGCCTCCTTGAAGCCTCTTTCTTTCTTTCCCTCTTCTCTAGGTGCAAAGACATTAATAATAACAGTCACCACCAATATTCATAAAGAACTGTGTGCTTTACTACTTTCCTGGAGGTTGATATTATTATGACAATTAATTGGTGAAACTTGAGGCTTAAAGGATTTTCTCATTTAAATAGCTGTTGGAATTAGGTTTAAAGGTCTGATACCACTGTCTCCCCAAGCACTTTGTATTTGTTCTGTTAAAATAGTTTATAAAATTCTCCTAGATACCCCATGCATTTACTTTGCTTTCACCTAAAGTTTGAGATTTATGAGAAAGTAGATCAATTCCTGTTTATTTTTATTAACCTCACTGTGTGCCCTGATGTTCTACTGATTTGAATTGGATCTGGAACAACTATAATTTCAATGCATCCTAGATTACCTTCAATGCATCGTGCTCACATTTCTGCAAGGTAGAGAGAGATTGTAATTACGTTCGACATACTTGTTAAAGTGAACGCAGTGAATTACTGCAAACAATGAGATTGGTGTCCAGGCTTCCTTTTTCTTAATCCACTCTATCACCATCCAGTGTTCCTTGTGGTTTTATTATCTGTACTAATCAGAATGCCTCAGAACTCCCCATCACTTAGACATAGTATAAGTTTGGGTGAGATAGAGGTGTGATACACTAACAGATGTCTGGACAAGGATTTACCAAACATAGGTATTATCTATTACCACAGCCTCAAATAACTGAAACTGGCATTCATGTGTGATTACTAAGTCTCTGAACAGACATGCGTAATCAACATGAATGCCTTTTATGCTTTTGGATCTTGGCACCAAGCAGTTTAAACCCCAAATTTCCATTTTTATGTGCCATGCCAAGATCAATCAAAATGGAAAGAAATTTCTAAGTTTCCCTTTTACATAGGACAGAATATCTCCCTGTCTCTCTCACTCTTGTTTTGCTCTCACTGTCTCTTGCAGATTATAATGGAATTTGCCTGCAAAATGTTTGCATGTTCAACATAGTGTTAAAAGGAAGATTTGACCATCTGGAAACATACTAGGCCAGCTCAGCTCCTGCCCCTTTTCAGTACATTCTCTCTATCCCAAGTTAGTGCTCTGCTTTCAATGCAGCAAGACTGGGATTTTTCTACTTCAGTGAGTGACAATGCCAAAATTCTGGTGGAGAGCCTTATTTCTGTGTCATCATGAAACCACAGGCCCAGACAGAAAATTGTGAAAGATTTGATAGTATGTTCTTCTGGTAAAAGTTCAATTTACCAAGCAGTATAGCAGAATGAGTAAATAAATGAGTTTTGGAAACAGGCCAAAGTAGTTTCAGTTTCTCTCTCTTATTCTTGAGGTCTTGGACCAGTCACTGAACTTGAATCTTCAATATTCTCTTCTGTAAACTAAATTGAATAATCTTGACCTTATAAAATCTTGATGAAATTTTAATAAAATGTCATTTAACATAATTCCTAGAATACAAAATATCCACTGCAAATATAGGTATGGCTATTTTTTCCTAAATACTTGAAACATTAAAACATATTGCTAGATGCATCTGCCTCAGTTTGGCATGAAGCAGAGCTACATTCCAATTTCTGGAGCTGGGACCTAGTAACCTAAGCAATTCTAATGCAAAGCCAGTGTTAAGAGCTATAGCTCCAGAGTAGGAGGTGACATAAACAATTAAAGAAAACTTGATCAATCAACCATGGAGCATCCCAGCAGTAACTAACCAACATAACCATGTAGTAAATTTCAATAAATGTAAGCCAATATTCTGCCATGAAAATAAATTTCTTGGTCAAATAAGTTTGGGAAATGTTCATACTTAAAATTCTACAGGATTATTAAAGTCCCTAAAGGTCAAAAAATATAAACAAATTCATACCAGTTTATAAATACTCTATATTAATCAGAAAGTGAGTAAGTTTGTCAATACCAAATAGCATCTCAACTCAGACACTTAATGGAGATGATATGGGAAGGGAAAAAATTCATCCATGTGAAAAGATATTGTATATAATCAGAACTTGGATTTCGATTCTGTGTATTGACTTTTCTTTCTCTGTATACTCTTAACAACCCTGACTTTTTTTGGAAGTTTTAAAGTCATAAATAAAATTTTAAGGTGGTTCCCAGAGTCCCATCCTTTGGTTTCCATATGCATAATTCTCTTGTGTGTGGATAGATGTTATTAATTCATTTGAGCTACCACTCCCATGATTGTTATGTTACATGGCAAAAGGAGAAATAGTCGGGATCAGACTGACCTAATCAGTCAAATCCCTAAGCAAGTTTTCTCTGGCTGATTGCAGAGGAAAGAGTCAAAAGGATGTGTTCCTTATGGCTTTGAATTTCACAATGTAATGATTTGGATTGCCTATAAAGAGAAGTGTCCTCTAAGAATAATAGCCAACTGCTAGGAAAAAAAAAAAGACAGTGATCTTAGACCTACAGATATAAGAAACTGTGCTCTGCCAACTTGAAAGAACTTTGGAGAGGGCTACAAGCCTTAGGGTACTACACAACTTTAAAAGTTGATTTATAATACCTTTTTTTTTTCTTGATTTTCCTGCCTCTACCTGCCATGTAACTGGGATTACAGCACACACTACCACATATGGCTGGTTTGTAGTATCTTCATGGTTCCATTCAAAACTATCCACTGATGAACATGAGGTTGCAATATAAGAACTATTTGTGTCATAAAGGCTCTAAGAGTTTAAGAAAAATATATGTCAGCTAGTTTTAGAGTGAACAGGAAAGAATGAATTCAACGGAACTTGTGAAGGTAAGGTAGTAATCAGAAAATAAAAATAAAGCAATCATTAAAACTCCTGAAAATAACCATGTAAATGTTACGTGGTTTGTATTTGAAAGCAAAAAGTTTAATTGTGAATAAACTATTGAAGGGATAAAGAGCAAAATAAAAAGCTATAAGAGGCAACTTACTTGATATAGTGTGGAATGAAGTGGAAGTGAAAGAATTTTCAGCTTCCTTTTTCAGCATTGCTAAGTAGTTATATAACCCAAGTGCTCAGTGACGCAGCTGATGCAATCGTTCACTCTCAGTTATAATTTATTGAGTATATTCTGCACATCAGCACTATTGTACAATTAGGGATTGAATGTTGAACAAGGTATGCAACATCTCTACCCTCAAGGAGTTTGCATTATGGTATAGGGACAATGATTTAGCCAATCAAGGGACAGTGCAAGAGTTCCACAGACACAAATAAAACATGGTGAAGATCTACAGTAGGTTGTGGAGTAGGAGTCAAGGATAGAATCTTTGTGAAGATGTCATTCTAGTTTTGAGCTAAGACATGAATTGAGACTGATGGATTAGATGCCAGGCCTAGAGTGAAAAACAGGATCCATGGATGGCTTCAGGATTTTTGGCCTGAGCATTTGAGTGCAGGCTTGTGACATTTGTTTTATTGGAAGCTCTGTGGGAGGAGCAGTTTTGAGGAAATGTAAGAGTTCATTCTGGGACATGTTATGTTTAGCTTGCCTGTGATCAAAGGGAAGATGGTGGGAAGACTGTTGAACTTGAGGCTAGGGCTCTTTGTCTAGCTATAAGCTGTATGTGTGGCATTAGATCACCTATAAGATCATTCCAGTTCCAATAGTCTGTGATTCTGTGAACCAGAAATCAAAGTAAATGAAAGGAGTTTTAAACTAAAAAAGAAAAGACTACGAAAGAAAAACAAATATCATACCTTTGGGGAGAAAAAAGAGATCGCTAGAAGAGAAACAAAAGTAATTGGCCAACAAGGAAGAAAACACTAATTAAAATGGATTAAGAATAAAACTGCTATGTGTTATGTACACCTTTCACTTCAATGAAAAATAAGGCAAAATTTCTCAGTGACTGATTGATAACAAATTTATTATTATCAAATGACATTAAGAAAATGATCTATACATGAATGGTCATTAAAAGTACTTAAATTTACATACAGTGTTTATTGAATAAAATATTTCCAAGACAGCTTTTTGTCTCTGGAGCACATGGCTCAACAAATACATATCTGTTATATATGTTTTGTGTGGTCCTTCAACATTTTCACTGAAATTGTACTCCCGACTTTATCTCTAAATATGACACCTTCCCCTTTGTGGTCCCAAGGCAGCATGGAATATTAATAATTCATAATAATGTGACTATTTGTCATTTTAAAAAGAAGTAGGAAGCTGATGCAAATAAAAAATAATCACAGCTGTTTCCATTTCATATTTCTAGTAAAGCATATTTCAGTGACCAAAAAGTGATAGGTATGGGTGATGGGACAGACTCCTGCAAGTGAATAGACTCATTTTTCTGCCTTCTTATAGTTTCCATGTCTACAATCCCATCTGAATTGCATTAGTCACACATAGTATCAAAAATGAACGAAAAGAATTGGAGGAACAAATGACATCAGAATGTCATGGAAAGACAGAAGGAAGTGATCACATATTTTTTTAAGGTACATAATTCCTAATATCAAGATCTCTCTTATTTAGAATCCACTCATTAAGTAGGAGATACTTTTAACTGAGTCTTGGAATGCTTACAAGGAGCCTAAAATTTCAAAAAATAAAAAGAATCATCTAATGTTACAAAAAAATTAATTTATTGGTAGTTATGTGATAATTAGGAGACATTCAGAACATTCAAACATATGTACAGAAACATGTTCAAAAGTGGGGAAACTCTCCCCCTTTTTGGGTGGGTTCTCCCACTCAAATATGAACTAATTCTATTGATTTTATTCAAGTTATCTTATTGAAAACGGTGAGTTTAGGAAATGGTCACTTTCATACATTGTAAAAGAAAGCGTAAGGGGAGAGGGTGTAGCTCAGTGGCAAAGCATTTGTCTAGCATGAGCAAGGCCCTGGGTTCCATCCCCAGCACCACGAAAGAAGAAAAGAGTGTAAATGCTGTTGTTAATAATGTTGGCTCCTCTTTACAAGGACTGAGGAAGGAAAACTTTCTAGTATCTCAGCAGTGTAACCAGTTGTGCTTCTCCTGAGAAACTGATTTGTTTAATCATAAGAATGTCTGAAAACCATGTAATTTACCTTCTCTCTTTACATTTGGCTGCTTTAAAGTAAACTGCTAAATTTGTGTCCCTACAATTAGCATACATGTATGGCATGTATTTTGTGTGTTAATTTCATTCTTGTCTTTATTTTTGTGGTGTCATATGTAATTTTATGTATTGCCTTACTTTAATGGGCATGATATAAATGAAAAGTTCAGGTATGCATAAATAAAATGGCATGCTTTTAAAAATAAAAAAAAAAAAAGAAAACGGTGAGTTTTTAAATTAAAATATACAAGTAAATGAATCTATTTAAAATATCAACCCAGCTTTTTCTACCTAATTACACATAAGTACTTTTCAGAAAGATAAAGTAAAATTAAAGATGGTTCCTAAACAAAACTCATCTTCCAACATAGTACAGATATAAAAATATAAGAATGAACCTGATCTCCAAATAAAGCCAAAATTCCCTGTACTTGAATTCTTGTTTTATTGTTTATTCATTTATTCATATGTGCATTCATTGTTTGGGCCATCTCTTCCCCCCGCTCCCCACACCCCGTACTTGAATTCTTAACAACATATTTCACACAGTGAATTGAACCTCAATAGATTTTTGATAGCTGAATAGATGAGTGAAGGGATGAATGAATGAATGAATGAAGGTAAACATGAACTTAGCAATCACTCTACTTCTCTTATCCTTTATTTTACTTATTGAAACCACCAGAATAAAATAATATCAGTAGAAATAACACATACATTGTCAAGTAACATAATCCCCCAATACATATCAATGTAAAATTTTGAGAAAGGTATGTGCCATTTGAGTTAAATCATGCTAGTTGCAATGACTCTGTGTGTGTGTGTGTGTGTGTGTGTATGTGTGCCTTCAATTCCCACATAAATCTTTGCCATTTTGGTTAATTAGAATTTCAAAATTATTAATTTTGAAGGAATTTTGGAATCTCAGTGTTCTCAATCATAAAGGGAGCTATTCCAAACTTTACAGATGTCCACAGGGTTCAGATGCCAGCCACTGCCATCTTTAGTGGTTTCACATTCCTTTGGTCTTGATGCAGATTTTTTTTCAAAAAACTTACTCATATTTGGTCTTCATTTTCTTTCTTTAGCTTCTCTCCCTTATTTACTTTTCATTCACATACTTTCCTTCCTCTCCATCATCATTTCCTCTCAACCCTAGGTTCTTCCACAGTACAAAAGATAGAAGGTCTGAAAAGGCATATATACTTCAATATTTGCATTTTAAATTATAATTCTAAAAAATGGTTAAAGGGCAACCTGGTTGTAGAATTTCCTCATTTGCAAGTGACTGGAGAGTTGATATGGATTTTCATTGCATGTCTGAAATTATACTTCTAAAAGGCAAACTATACTGGTTCCTGGAAAACAATAAAAAGTTTCATTGTCTTGAGTTGTTCACAGTCCCTTTAATTTCTCTTGGCCAACTCACTACTGTCCTTAGCCTATCATCACTAATGATGATTCTATTAATTAAAGGCAACTTTGATCTGAAAAGTAGAATCACTGAGACTCTATGGGCCAAACAAGGTCACTAAACTCTATCTCTGTGGTTTGAAGCATTAATTTTCCAGCTCTGTGTCAAGTGAGAAAGTTGAGCAGCTCCACCAGGCTTCCCCTGCGTCACTGCTGCAACCTGTTTCCTGATCACCTTGGCCTCTGCGGGAACCCAGTTAAGCACTTGGCAACTCTCCATCCATGTGGATGCAGATGTTTCATAACAACTTCCACCCTCTCCTCCCCGCCCACCCACATGGGGAGCAAAGTTGCAGAGATGACCTCTGATTTCCCCATAGGGACTGAGGTGCATATAGACTGAATCTGGCACAGGCTTTAATTAGTTTTCCATTGAGTACTGTAGGTCAAAAATGAGAAGTGCAAGGATGCTTTTCTGACCATTCTTTAACAATTACATGTATTGGAAACAATGCAAAATAAATAGCTATGTCCCCGAATATTGTGCTTTTCACATTCCCCCACACTTAGAAATCTCTTAATAAAAATCTTTTGAGTGAATACAACTCTAAAACTGGGGTTATGGGCTTTTAAAAGAGTGGGATATAATAAAGAAAGAGAAAAAGAAGTTATAGAATACTGGAATACCAAAGAGAGCAAGAGGTACATAGAGGGTAAATAAAATAGGCTTTCTTCTTTAGTATAGATCTTTTTTCCCTATAAATGCCCTAGAATATTGAGATTTGATCCGCCTATATAAAACATTTATCAGACAAATTCTGCTTAATTGAGTGCCCAACATTGGGCAATATGGAAACATGACACAAAATTTTCTTACAAGCAAAATTTATCATATGGGTAAAAAGAGAATGTTAGCCAACTGTTATAATTAGAGATAAAATGCTTTCCAAAATTCAAGTTTCCGAATGTAAGGCCTAGAGGAATAAATAAATAATGCTGAGAGACATGATGGGAGACAATTTAAAAAGTAATTCGCTGACTCCAGACACACTAGGCCTTGCGTACACAGTTTAGATTGTTTTTTGTGGATTACTAGAATGACTGTTTTCTGTGGTAATTTAGGCTAAAAGAGTATTTTATTATTTTTGTATACTAACATAATAAAGAAATTTAATTTACTATTTTAAACATTTACAAAAGACAGTTGGCTTAATATTCAGAAAATCAAACAGACATAACTTTTTGCATCAGTAAAGTCAAGGCCTGGAGACTAACAAAGATTCCTTTCAGTATTTCCATGCTGAGTATGACTTACAATTGTCTAAGGTTGGGAAGATGTTTTACTTATATGCACAGCAGTGCAGAATAATCTGCATGTACAGAAGGGAACGTTTTCTTTGCTCTGAAGCATGTTGGTCAAGGTTTACAAGCCATCAGAGATATCCTACCGACTTGCACAAGGATTGAGCAGCTCTCCTTATCCCTCAATGGGAAGTGAACAGACCCTGCTGATGGCTTGTGGGTGAAAGCACATATGGAAAATCTGAGAAACAGGCAAACAATTTCCATTTCTAAAACTATCTATATATGCCCACATCTCCCTTCAGAGCATCTAAAAAGAGCATTTGACCACCTTTGATAGGGTTCAATGCCTCACAATACTAAGTACATGTAATGTAAGGACAGGAATACTGACAACTATTTTTGTAAATAATCCTTTTCACATCCTATTAAAGAAAACTATGCTGCTTTTCTTTCTTCAGGAGTCCTAGAACTTAACTGACTCCTTCAAGGCGATTAGAAACAAAGCATATTTGCCCGTTGAGTATGAATTTGTTCACAATTTAGTAGAAGTTTTAAAAAAACTTCTACTAAAGAAGTCAGTGATAAATTAGGAATCTTCCCTAAGGTAGTCTATAAAACTTTACTGCTAGGTGCTCTACTGAGAACAGCATCAGTTTCTCATGACTAAAAAGGGAAGCAGCACATTCTCTTAGACCTTTTTGTATTAAAGCATAAAATGACAATTTAAATTTTCAAAGAATGGGTTGATTCAACAATAGGAGTAAATAAAACCCAAATTTATTTTAATAAAATACACTGTGTAATATAATTTCATGAGACTTGGTCCTATCCTGTGCAGAAAAAAAGGCATGTATTACTGGAGCTATGAAAATTCAAATTAAGTCTGTTTGAAAATCAAAAATACATGCTGTATAAAATCAAGTATAATGATTTTTCATAAAGTCATAAAACCAACTTGTGTAATACACATAAGTCCAGATATTCTTAAGGTAAATTAAGTTCAATTACAGGGACAAAAATTTCATAGAAAAATATTTCAAAGAGAATGACTTATCAAAAAATGAAACCTCTACCCTTACCAGCAAATTGTTTATTTTAAGAGCCAAAAATGACATAAAATCAAAATTGATAGAGGGGAGAACAGGTTTTAATGAGCTTTTTTCATAAGAAATTTGCATGCATGCTAAGTCAGAATTACATAGCTGTGTGTTGCATAAATCTTTAAATAGATTTTGTGGTGTACTTTACCTTTCATAGTTTTGATTAGATTTAAGTTTTGCCATGATTGTGGAGTTATTGTAGCAGATTTAAATGAGACCCAGCTTACCTTAATTAACAGGTTCAAGTATATTAAGGAAGTTTGTTCCCTCTTCGTAAGAGGCTGGGGTGAGTCGGTGCAGGGAGATCAGGAGGCTCAGTATTGCTCCTTTCCTCTCAAACACCATCAGCATTTTAAAATTAAGACAAAAAGAAATGTGAGCTTGATTTTGGCAACCAGGCAACATTTACAAACTACTTCAGCAGATTTCTGCTGAGAACCACTGCCCCAAGCTCGTGTTAGACTAAGATTGATTGTCAACTTTCCGAATGGAATTCCTGTTTCCCTTACACACACACACACACACACACACACTTGAGAAACTCAGAGAAATCTGGGAAACTAAGGACTGAAGTCTCAACCCACCTTTGTCACTCACCAACTTCCTTAGCAAAAAGGAAATGTGTTTTAGTTTTCATTGAAATTATGAACAATGATACTGCTGCAGCTGCATTTCAAATTCTGATGTTAACAATAGTAAATGTACGTTTTCATCTAGTGCAAAACTTACCAAAAACATTGAGGACCAAATCATAACATCCTATTGAAAAGAACCCACAGAAAATATCTCTGCTTATTTTTGTCACTATGTCACATGCATTCATTGTCAGTTACTGCCAACAGTTTTTTATTAGCAATTAACTGTCTCAGCAAGTCTATCAAAATACAATTTTAGGAGCCAGAACTTGAGTCCAAACACAATGTCACACTTTTTAATTGATCTTCAGCCTTTTATGTTACTGTATTACAATTACTAAATGAAGACAGACAGGGACTCTAGCAAAAGAACATTTTGCAATTTCTGTACTGTGCTAAAAAAGCCAAAAAGCAAGACCAACAAGAAAAATGTGAAGACTCATGATGCCAGGTATTCATAAAACATTTATTACAGTTGAAATAAAATGATCGTTTTCTAAGTGAATGCATTTATTATTTGTGTAAGATATATAAAGAAAGCTATTGTCTTCACTTAGAAATAAGCTCATTCATTTATGGAATGTATCAAACCAAGGATCAGTTCAGAAGCATCAAGAAGGTACATTTTATGATGTCTCAGTTCAATGTCTCATCTTCATTATTTCATGTTAGTGACTATAGTGACAGCATGCTATGTTGCAAGGTAAACTTTTCTGGAAAACAATTTAGCACTACATCAATAGACTTTAAAAGATTTATATGTGTTCATATGCTTCAATGATTCCTTCTAAAAAAAACATTAATAATGGCACACAAAAATGCCCTTACCATATTAGTTCAGAGTGAAAAACTGAAAGCATAAGAAAATGAATAAACTGTGGACTAGTATGTGCTGTCACCATTAAAATGATGTTTTAATAAAATAAAGAAATTTCAAAAGTGTATGTTAGTGAAAAAAGATCCAGAAATATACAAGCAATCCTAATGATATAAAAAGGAAGTATATATGTATGTATGTACATTACATTCAATATGCATATATGTATTTATGAAAGAATGTAGCAGTAGTATAAAAGATATATTACAGCATAATGTAATATGCAGTAGATCCTTGGCATCTGAGCCTATAGTTTCCAAGACAACCATGAGGAAAACCAACAAATGCTCATGAGGCAGAGTTCAGTACCATAATGTGAGTGCTCGATTCATTTTGTCAGAACACCTCCCAATTTCTGCTAAGACATGCTGCCTTTCAGCAAGTCTAAAACTTTCACTTGATCACTTAAATTAAGCACATTAACCTTAACCTTGCTTTTTTGGACACCATTTGCTTTTTGGGAGGCAGATTTTCACAAAACTATGGGTAGGGAAAGTACTCAGCAGATCAGACAATGATTTAAATACAACTGATGATAACATGGGACTAAGCAACTGAACTGTGTAATGAGCTCATGGGAATTTAAAGTTTTGTTTTTGAATTTTTTTTGGAAAAATCTTACAATGATTCCCCCAACACACAAAAAATATGTGCTAGTAAAATGTGAAAATAAAAAAATTGAAGAGGGCAAAAAAGTGCAGACATTTCATGCTCATGGACTAAAATAATCAACATTGCTTAAGTGTCTATACTACCCAAAGGGGTTCAATACGAACCCCATTAAAACACTAATGACATTCTTCACAGAACTAAAACAATGCTATGATTTACATGGAACCACAAAACCCCCAAATAGCCAAAGCCATCTTGAGTAAAAATAACAAAGCAGGTGTCATTAAACTACCTGGCTCCATTTTTTGAAATCAATGTTCTTATTGGCCTTAGGGCTAAAATGCATAATAAATACAAAAAAGAAAATGCATACATAGGAATGGGACCCTTTTCTGGTTAAAATTAGCAAGGACCTGAGATACATTGTCTGTTCTAGGGAACACTGGAAGGAAAGTTGCAGCAGGCCTGGGTCTGACTTCTGTGCTGGGACTGGGGCTTGCAGTAGCCACTAGCATGTTACCCTGTCCAAGCAAAAGCCTCAAGGAGGCTGGAATATAGAAACAGCACTGCTACTGAACCTCTCCTATGCCAGGCAAAGAAAGCTGCAATGTTCAAGTGCCAGTCACAGGAAAGGTTACAGGACTCACTCCTTAGCCTGGGCCTGCTGAGGAAGCCACCCATAGGAGCAGTACACTTTTCCCACTTCAGTGAGTATGCAACTGGGTCAGGTTGTGTTGTTGAAGTCTAACATGTTCCTTATATTCTGGACAGTGGGTGATCAAGAAGGAGGGTGAACGAATGGTATTCTTGGGCTCTTTGAAGGGATAAGCAGTTCGTAAAACTCCTCTGGGCCTCTGTTCATGAGAATGAAAGTTATTCTGCAGAGTAAGCCCTGGCAATTAGAATCAGACAGCTTCACTGTGATCAGACTCTGTGCCCTCAGAACACCAGAGAAAACACATCTAACCAAGTGAGGACTGAGGGTTACCACCAGGGAGCCCTTAGGAGGAAGCTCCAGATGCTCCAGGGAGTCTGTTCACCAACTTGCTGCTGGAGAAAAACAAAAGAGACACCTGTTAATTCTACTCTCATTTCTAGCTCAGGGGAAAATCTAGAATCAAACATGGGCAAGTCCTAAAAGTGGATCCTTAAATGGATGCAAAGACTAAGGCACTACTAAACCAGTTCATTCATGAGGGAATCGACCTTAGTCACATAGAGGCCAGGGCAAAAGGCCATGGTGTGCCATCTTCCTAAATCATCCTCCAGATCTCCTCAAAGTTCATCAGGGTGGCCATGTCCGATGAGAAGGTGCTGGGCTCCATCCAGCTCAGAAATCATTTTTCTAGAGCATGCTCTATATCATCAGTCACTGTCTGACAGTCAGGACATGTGACCTCAGCATGACTTGTTAATCAAATAAATGTGACCACTGGTGGCTTTGGAACCAGTGGCCATAAGCATAACATGTGGTGACAAGCTGCACTTGTGCTTTCAGAGTGTCCTTCCCTACTACCCCCACACCCCCAGCAACTGTCCATCTCCAGGGTGAACTTACATGCTTTTTCCAGTATATACAGGATGCTGGAGACCTCTTCTGCTATGCTACCTTTCACCTTTGCCTCCACTATCTTTATGTTAAATCATACTACAAAAGTGTAATTGCATGGTATTGGTGAAAAAGCTAACATATAGACCAACAGGATATAATAGAGAACCTGGAAGTATCTACATCTGCATCCAACTAATCTTTGACAAAAGGACTAGAGTATACATCGAGGAAAGAACAATCTCTTAAATAAAAGATACTGTGAAAATTGGACACAAGTAAGTATGAAACTGGATCCTTATCTCTAAAACCCAAGTCAGAATGGATTGAAATGGACTAAAGAGTAAATGTAAAATCTGAAACTGTGAAAGTACTAGATCATAGGATAGTCTTCATACATTAGAATTGGCAAGGATTTTTTGGCCAAAACCCAAAAGCCCAGTAAACAAAAGCAAAAATAGACACATAGGATCTCATCAAACTAAAAATCCTATGCACAGAAATGCAATCAACAAAGTCTACAGGTAACCTATAGAATGGGAGAAAATATGTGCAAAGTATATTTGACAAGGGGTTGAAATCCAGAATGTATAAGTAACACCAAAATCTTAATACCAAAAACAGAAAGAACCCGATTAAAAGATTCACAGTAGATCTGAACAGACATTTCTCAAAGGAAGGAATACAAATGGTCAAGAAGCACATGAAAAATAAAATGCTCACTATCACCAGGTATCAGGAAAATTCAAACAAAACCACAATGAAAGATTACATCACCATAAGAATGGCTTTTATCGAAAAGACTGACGATAACAAGTATCAGTATACTGATAAGAAGTATGTGGAGACCAGAGAACCCTAGCACACATGGTGGGAATGCAAACTAGTACAGCCATTGTGGAAAAGTGTATGGAAGTTCCTGAAAAATTAAAAATAAAACTACCATATGACAAAGCAATTCTACTACTGTGTAAATATCCAAAGGAAATGAAATCAGAATGATGAAGAGACTTGAGCATTCCTATGTTCATTGCAGCACTGTTCTTAACACTTAAGAAAAGGAAGCAACCTAAGTGTCCATCAACTGATAAACGGATAAAGAAAATGTGTTACATATACACAATGGAACAATATTCAGCAATCAAAAAGAATGAAATCTTGCCATTTGCAACAACATGGATGGAACTGGAAATTATTATGCTAAGTAAAATAAGCGAAGCACAGAAAGAAAAGTACCATATGACTTCACTCACATGTAGAAACTACAAGAGTTTAACTCAGAGAAGTTGAGAGTAAAATGACAGTAGACAGTATAGACCAAGGAGAGTGGGGTGGAGGACAGGGAAAAGGTAATCAATGGGTAATGAGTTACATTCGGGAATAAGTTCTGGTGTGCTATTGCACAGCAGGGTGACTTAGATAGCAATAATGCATTGTGTATTTCAAAAAGCTAACAGAAGACTATAATAAATATATACATGGAAATATCACAAGGAAACTCCCTGTGTGACTATCTTAAACAAAAAATGCCTTCTTTTTTTTCTCTTTTACAGAATTGGAGAACAGGAGAGCAAAACTGGTCCTGCCTGGGGGGGTTGGTACCAGTGGGAGGGGGGAGAGGTGGGGAAAGGTGTGGGATGGTGACTATGGTGCAAGTACTGTGTACACATGTATGAAAATGGAAAAGTGAGACATGTTGAAACTGTTCCAAGGATGGGGTCAAGAAGGGGAGAAAAAGGAGAATGATGGAGGGAGTGGATTCAAGTATGATATATTTGATACATTATAAGAACTTTTGTAAATGCCACAATGTACCCCCACCCAGCACAACAATGAAAAAATTTTTTAAAGGAAAGTGTTTTAAAAGAAATAAAGAAATAACTTTTCAGGAGAGAGATATATTATGTACACAAGTATATAAATGGAAAAATAAGACTGCTTGAAACTATTCCAGGAATGAGGGGGACAAAGGAGGATGATGGAGAGGTGAATTCAGCTATGACATATTTGATACACTGAGTCTGATACATTTGATACGCTGTAAAAACATTTGTAAATGCCACAATATACTTTCACCCAGAACAACAATAAAAAAATAAATATACTAAAAAAATGACAAACATTACAGGTCCTTTCTGGTAGGATAGAAGGAAAGAATATAGGAGGGTGAATATGGTAGAAATATTATGTACACATGTATGGAAATGAAAAAATGAGACCTGTTGAAACTATTTCAGCAATGGGGAGAAGGGATAAAGGTGGAGGGGGTGAATTGAATTGTGATATATGGTAAGAACTTTGGTAAATGTCACAACATACCCCCAGCTCAACAATAATAAGATAATTAAAAAGTGAAAAATAATAAATAAGAATAAATGGGACCTCCAGGGGGTGTGGCTCAACAGTAGACTTACTGCCTTGCAAGAGTGAAGCCCTGAGTTCAACCCTCAATACCATTAAAAAAATAAAAAGTAAAGCAAACAAAAACAGACACAGATGGGCAACTGGAAAATGAATATTAAGATAGTAATACTAAACTCAATTGTATCAAAAATCATCTTAATACCTAAGTGGAGACAGTGATTGTTAATAACGTATTATTACAAGAAAGAGAGAAATACATACCAAGATGTCAAGAGAGGTTAACTTACACAGAAAGCTTAATATTTATAAATATGCTTTGTACCTGTGAACAGAAATTTGAAACACACAGTGCAAAAACTGAGAATTAAAATAGATATAGACAAATCTACAAGGTTGCTTGGAGATTTAAAACCTGTTGCAGTGGTTAATTTTATGTATCAACTGGGAGAGAAGGTGCCCAGATATTTGGTCAAGCATCATACTGAATGTTTCTGTGAAGATGTTCTGGATGAGATTAACATTTAAATCAGTAGATTGACTAAAGCAGATTGTTCTCTGTAATGTGAGTGGGCCTCATACAATCCATTGAAGGCCTGAATAAAACAAAAAGGCTGCTTTCTCCCAAATAAGAGAGATTTCTTCCCTGCAAATGGCCTTCAAAGTGGGCAGTAGCATTTTCCCCTGTGGTTCTAGTCTATAACTAGAACTGAAACTGGCTCTTTCTGGATGTCCAGCCCACCTGCCTTTAGACTAGAACCACACCATTTGATCTCCTGGTCCTCAGACTTTCAGACAGAGACTGAAACTGCATTATCCTCCAGGTATGTCTCCAGCTTACCCTACAGATCTTGAAACTTTCCAGTCTCGATAGCAGCATAAGTAATTCCAAGTAAGTAAATAGATATTTAATAGATAAATAAATATATAAATCTTGAATGCTTGTCCCTCCAAAACTCATGTGGAAATTTAATTAACATTGCAACAGCATTAAGATGTGGGATATTTAAGAGGTGACTAGACCAGGAAGTTCCACCCCCATGGATGGGATTGGTGCCATTATAAAACCTGCCTTGTAAGCATATCTAGGTCTCTCTTGGCCTTCTACCATGTGATGAGTTCTGCCATGTTGTGACACAAAAAGAAAGCCCCTACAAGATGCTGGTGCCTTGACCTTGGACTGCCCAGACTCCAGAGCTATAAGAAATCAATTTCTGTTTATTATTATTTTTAAATTACATAATGTATGCATGTGTTGACACCATACATGGTGTCATTATGATTTCATATATCACTTAATAATAAATAACAGTTATAGAAAAATTAAACATTATAATCATCATAATATATTATTAGGATAATAAGACAGAACATATTATTAAGATGGTTTTCCCTTTCTATATGGAATTTCTTCATATTTTCTGTGGTCTTCACGGGCCCTTCCTTTCCTTCATCTTGAGAAAGAATTTCAGATGCCTTCAAGAAGAAATAAGTGCCTGGTGAAGATTTTTCTATGATTTTTATTTTCTCATTGCTGGACCTGAGAAACATAAACAGATGTGCATTATTATGTCTGAAGGGGACTTAATTATAAAGAAAAGAAATTAATTCTAAAAATGGCATTTATGAAACAATTTAGGTTGCTTGAGAATTTCATGGGTGGTTAAAGAACCACATAATATGATTTTCTAAATACTATTCTAACATGACAGAAGTTTATAGATAAAAGACATACTTCAAGCAAATAATAGCCCAAAGCAAATTGGAGTAGGTATATTATTCATAGGCCAATATCCTTTTGTTTTTTATCAAAAAGTTTAAATTTTACTGACTTCCCAGTTTTTTTTTTTTTAATTAAGGTCACACTCTAAGTTTGGAGTACTAAATACAGATCATGCAGACATGAGTATGAAGAGATACAAATTAATCCATGCCCAAAAAGATTTACTAGAACAGAGAATCATCTACATAAATAAATTCTTATGGAGACGGAAGGGACTGTCCAGATTTTCTGAGTGATTTAAGACAGAAAATGTGCATCATCATGAATAAACATTCGGACACAGTCCATTAAAGATCTGGCTTCACAGCTATTATAACACTAAATGTACTAAATGAGATTTTGTTTCTTAGGTGAAAAACTACAGACCTACACATATCATATAGATAATCCCTCCTTTCATGGAGAATACAAATGCAAGCACTTTGTATTAAAAAGAAAAGACAAACTATCACCACAAATCCAAAAGTGTTCCATTTGGGGTAATTCAATCAGGAATCTGTACAAGTTTGTTCCCAGAAGCTAATGCATCACTAGTGATATACTTTAAGAATAAAGAGAATTGCTGAATATAAAAGTGTGGTTGTACATCAACAAAAGGTTTGGTCTCTAGGAAGCAATGACAAATCTAAACAAGTCTTCACATGTAAGTAAGCAAAAACTACACAAAAATTTGGCAAATCAATCAACATGAGAAATTGCAAAACAGCTCTCTCAATTATTATTGATAGCAAGCAGACAAAAAAAACAATAAAATAAAGAAGACTAGAACCCATCCAACCAGCTTAATCTAAAGGCTATGTATAGAAATCATCATCCCACAGTTGGAAAATACTTGTCCTGCTCAAGGACATATGGATTATTTTTAGAACAGATTGAGTACAAGGCCAGAAAGCAAGTATGAACACATTTTAAAGGATAATGCCCCACAGAACAGCTTCTTGGATGAAGTGCTATTAGCAAGAAGTTAATAACAAAACATAAGTTAAAAAAAAAACCCATATACTGAGAATTTACGGAACATGTTTCTACTTTACCCATGGGTCAAAGAGAAAGTTTGGCAAAATTAAAACATACACACACACACACACACACACACACACACACACACAGAATCTAGAAATGAGGGATAACAAAAGTTTATAGGTTAAAACTGGTAGGAAATACAAAGCACTATTTTGAGATCTACTTAAATTTACGCCATTATACTACAAAAGAAAGAAGCTGGAAAGTCATTGCCTGGCAGAAAGTGTTATAAAATGAGTAACAATAATGTAAACCCAGGGACAGCAGGAAGAATGATTGAGAATGAATAACACGGAAATACATTGCATCTGTGTAGGAACACAACACAATGAAACACTAAAAACTGCTGAACAATATGGAGTCAGGGGAAAAGGGTAAGGAAGAATAATGGGGGGGCAGACTGATTAAGGTACAATATATTTACAGGTAAAATGCCATGGCAACACCCCACAATGAACAGACACTTAAGCAATGAAGGTCAGGAATCAAACAGCTCATGTTAAGGGAAGGGGACTAGCAGGAGGGCGAGGTAAACGAAGAGGGCAAAGGAGAATGAATAGGTTGATGTATTGTCGATGCATGTATGAATATGAAGTTGACACTTGGTACATCCTAGTTCCCCACATATACACTCCTAAGTTTATTACCAAAGAAACTATAGGATGTTCATAGCAGCACTTTGTAAGAGCAAAAACTGACAAAACCAAAATTAAACAAAATCATATATTTCCCAACAGGAAAATGAATGAACAAAGTCTGGTTATAGTCATACAATGGGATGTGACAGCTGTGAAAAGGAATGAATTTATAGCCTTATGTACAATATTGTTCATAACATACTGTGTAGGAGAGACAACTTCCACAAGACACTATGATATCATTTTTACAAAGTTCAAAAACAAGTAAAACATAATATATTCTAGCTACATACAGGTATGCAATTTGTGAAAATATGTGATAAAATTACAAATTTGCACATGTATGTGGCTATGTGTACCTACATATGTGAGAATACATTTATCTGTACATGCTTTTCTAAGACAATGTCAGGCACAAAACTTACAAGAATAGTTACCTACAAGAGTAAGACAGAGCATGAAAAGAGAAGCATCTATGTAGAAGAGTACATTGTTGGTAATGTTTACATTTGGGGGTTAGGTTGTGCATTTATGGAAATCAATTATATTAAAAAATAAGCAAAATAACAGAAAGCATGTCTGGATAAATAATGATAGTTTTGCACTAGGTACAATGGTTTACCCAACTCTGTTTATCTCATATTTTAAAAAATAGTCAAAGTGAGCACATGTGCTAAAAACAAGAAGATAAAAAAAATGAATATATGGCAGAAGATGTAACTAGCAGGCTAATGCTTTACAATAGTCGGTTGAATTAAAAAGTTGAATAAAATCTATCTTACTGAACTCCCCAGATATTTTATTCAATTCTGTTTTCTCTGTAATTGCTTTATATTATATTATAAAAATGCATGGAATTAGTATGATGGATTTATTCTGGAGGAAAAGGTGCAGATGCATTTATGAGAGAAGAAAATTGAAATAAGAAAACATATATTTTTAAAGCTTTCAGTGACAACCTACAGATTCATCTAGACCTGCTGTGAAATTAGTCATATTTTAATAATAATAGCTGAGCTACCAAATAATTTCATATTACTTATTCATGTGCAATAATTCGCATTTTGAACTATGTAATGACTAAATGAGTTCAAAAGAAGGGACAAGCAATGGTATATAATGCACAGCCTAGTTTTTCACCATTTTCCAGAAGACTCTTTGCTGCCTAGTTCTGTAGTAGCATTTTGCACAAGGGCTGAAAAGTCCAGGGGGAGGAGCAGCTATATTGCTTTATCTTAAGGAAAGCTGTGTATGATACCTTAGTGTTGCCTCTTCCTGACTGTTCTAGTCAAGGATCATTAGCACCTGGATCCACAGTCTCTGGCAACTTTCCTACCTCAAAGATAGGTACATATCAAGCTCTGTGATGAAGGGTACTGGCTTCTGCATCCCCATCATCAAAGCTGAAGGCTAACATGAGTTCCAGTCCATCCTTGGTTCCAAATAAGTCTTTCAGGCTCCAACTTAACCTTGCTTCCCCCATTTCATGTTCCTCTGCCCTTTCCCACTGCCTGCCCTCTGAACTTCAGGCTTCAGTACCAGACACATCCTCATAGATTGGTAAAATCAGCTCCCTGAAATTGCACTACATAAATCCTCATAACAACCGCTTGGTATAGTAACTTCCCAGCTCTTCAGCTTCTCCGATCAAAGCCTGATTAGCATAGAAATCAATAAAGAAGACAGCCTTTTCCTGTGTGTCACCCATTTAAGCTTGTCTCTAGAGGTGGCCTGACACAGAAGGCTTTGTAGAGAAGTGGATCAGGGATCAAATTCCAAGCCCCAATTTATACCTTCATTTCTCTGAGCATCAGTGCTTCCATGCAAAAACTCTGATGATAATCCCTACTTCCTAAAATTGATGGGTGAATCAAATTAAATGCTACATACAATTCCATTAGCCTGGGGCCTGGCTTTTGGTAAATGTTAGCATCTTTTTATTCAACCCAAGACTTTGTACTTTTTAGTTGGGTGCTTGAATTCATGCAGCTAACCTCTTAGGGATTGTTTTCCAAAATAGATTAACAATTCCTTTCTATGGGTTAGTTCTGCTATATATTTAAAAATCACTACAGGCAAGCGGTTCATGAATTTTGATGTGTATTGGAGTATATTTCAAATCTTGGTCTTCATCATACCAAAAGTTGGTTTTCATGATTATTTCTGAATTAGAGCAGAAGTTTAATAAGACTGCCTGTTTTTACATCAGTATGAATAAACTAAATTTTAACCAAAAATATGAACTCAAAAAAGTGTGAAGTGGGAGCCCTGGCAAAGCTCCAAATTTATTTCATTCATTCCAGGACAGAAAACTAGACATTTTCACGTGTCATGTCATCCATGCATCCTTTGGGGATGCATTATATCTATATCCACAATTTCTCTCTGCTTCAATACTGAAGCCACTGGTAAATTAGCACTTGGAAGTATTAAAAATGACAAAGTACTTCTTTCCAACTATTAGGAGGCCATTCTATGGCCTCTGAAAATAATATAACTTGCCACTCAGACTTGAATCTACCTTCCAGGTACTGTTATAGAACAGCACAATCTGAAACACAAGTAATATAGAAAATGACTCCCATCCCCATTATGGGTCACTGAATACCATTTCTTAGGTAAAATAAAGGAAGTTTTCATAGAATAATTTCAATCTATTCAAGAAGGTGAGTGAACCTTAGAAGTAGCTTGATGGCATCAAAGAATGCTTGAGCCTGTGGTCTTGCACTGATTTTGACTGAGGAACCCCAAGTACAATGAAGTATTAGCTTTATATTTGGTAAGTCAGAAGAAGTAATCTGGCCAAAATAGCACAGAGCCCTGCCTCCCTGGCATCTCCTTCACCTCCTCACCCCCTCCATTTAAGGAAGACTCCTTGAGGGACTTTACAGGTTCCTGAAGGATCAAGGAAGTGCCATTTGAAAAGCCCCATTAAGAGATGTTGGCAGGAAGGCAGCATGGTGTGCTGGGCTGAACAGACAAGTAACCTGGGTCTTCATTTTCATTTTGCCTGCCACTTACTGGGTGTCTCAGTCTCATTTTCTGTAGCTACTGCCATTATAAAGTTCTGTGGGAACTTTACAATGGAAAAAGTTTATATGGGCTCTAGATTCTGAAAGCTGGGAAATCTAAAAGTGTGTCACTAGCATACGCTCTGCTTCTGGTGAGGGCCTTGTGCTGTTTCAACTCAAAGCAGAAAATAGACTAGACACGGACTCACATAGAAGAGAAGAAGGGGGCCAAATTCCCTACAGCTAACCCAGTCCCATGAAAAAGTCCTTGGTCAATTCACAAGGGCTCTGCCCACCTCCCCAACCCCCTGACCCCAACCAGACCCAAACAGTTCCCACTAGGCCCTACCTCCTTATACTGCTGCATTAAAGTATTAAAAGTGCCAACACATGAGCTTTGGGGGAACATGTTCAAACCATAGCATTGGGTGACCGATGTCCGGGAAGTCACTTAACAAATTTGGCCACTCATTTCTCAGGGTTATCTAATTGGTCAAATTAGGAAATGTATAAGGAAACCCTTTTAACACTTGAAATGGAATGTAAACTCCTTGCACCTGCTTCTCTTAAGTTCTCACTGATAAGACTTCTGAAAGTGTTTTCTTTCAGCCTTACCTCATTATTTTCCTACATCACAGTCACTTCTCTGGTGATTTCAACAGCACTTATGGCTTAAAATATCACCTCGAAGCATGTGATTCTCAGGTTGACATCTATACCCTCAAGTCCCTTTTCAAATTCCACACCAGAAATTCCAGCTTCTGTATAAACAACATATGTTGCTAACCCCTCTGATTCAGTGTGTTTAAAACGACTGCACCATCTCAACAACCTTCCTATCACTTTCTCATAATTTTCCTGTTTCTAAATCATTGTTCTTACTATAGAGACTAAAATGTCCCAGAAAAATTTTTGAACTCTTTCTCTTGCTTAAATTCACCATTTCACATTTTGTTATTTCTTCTTTTACACAGTTCTCTCTCTTCAATAAATAGTGCTAAATATTTTTTCAGGGACTCAATACCTCTTGCCTGAATCACCGTGACAATTCCTTAATTGATCTCCAAAATATCCTCCATTCAAAGCATCCTATACACAATTCCTAATAGTTCTTCACACTATACAGCACAGATCATGTTATTCCCTTGCTCAAAAACATTTCCTTCTTACCTAAAGAATATAGTGTCCAGTTTCTTGGCATTGTATAATCTTGGTAGGTTGTTTCATTATCTCTTGAAGATATTTGTGTAGTATGCTAAAAGCAGTAAGTAATAATCATTACCTATAACTTACTAATTTCTAATCTCTCTGCCAGAGCTGGCTGACTTTGTAACTGCATTCTCAAACTGTAGAGAACAGCAGTCAAGTGTGCCATAAATTATACCCAGTTAATCTTAACTTAAAATCCACTTCTTTCCATCAAACACCTAATATATTCTTTGCCTATTTTTATTCAAAAATATTCCTCTGTCAACTGTCCACGTGGTTTGTCTTGTTTGCTCCTTATAGTTGAAATGAACTTATTTACAAATTTCATATGCAAATATTTTTCCTGTGTTTGGAATAGAATAAGTGTACATTTGAATATGGATCCAGTAGAACAAGATGTGGTGTGTTCTTGAGAGGGAATTGAACATACATCAAGTTGTATCACTACAAGGTGTATTTCCATGCATATAAAATACCCTAGTCTTAATATTATCCTAATGTATTATAGAATTTACAATGAAAAAGACAGTTTACTTCTAAACCCTTTTGTCCCCTCAAAAATGTCATTATTAGTATATAAAATAATGTTCTAAAGATCCTAAAGCAATGAACTGACATAATGCTATCAACATAGACATCTGTATGTCATCAGGTGTACTTAGGATGTGAATAGCCCACACCTAATTGGTTCTTCCCAGTGAAGAACCAATTAATGTATGTCTACATTTGCAACATGATATCTTTGCAGTGTCCTTCATGGTTTGGTGATTTCCAAGTTGCAAGAAGCAGAAGTATCAGAGAAGATAAGTGACAACTTGTACTCCCTGTGGGGAGAGAGCCACACCATCCATTAACTCTCACCCTCCTTCTTATTGCACCTACACACCTTCTCTGTTCCTGCAATTCTGTGCATTCTAGCATGTAAAAGGAAGTCATTTCTCAGGACTGGTAAGGTGCAGTACTGTCGTAATTCCTACTGTCCACATGACCATGCTAATCTGGACAATGCAAGAAGGTGCCATATGCTAAGTATCTTCTTCTATTCAGTGCCCAGGAGGAGGACAGCTCACTCTTTGAATAAACAGCAATGTTGTTTTCCAGTTCCAGGAGGAAACTATTGCATACTCCAGTGGTTTAATCAAACACAACTAGGGCATGGTACATATAGAAAGGTGTGGGTGTGGCTAGGGAACTAATAATACATTATGAGTAGCCTAGTGACCAGCACCAACAATAAGCTGTTACCAGTCCTAGGTTTACAGAAATATGAGGACAATGGTTACTAGGCTCTGTCAGATAGGAATAGAGGAGGTGGGCCCATTTGACAGGCTATCCAGCTGTAGAGAACAATTTCTGATTTGCTGCTTATATCTCTCATTGTCCATACCCAAGGGGCCAAGAGGATGCAGCCCATAATGGTCAGCCGCCAGTGCAGGGTAGAGAAAGAAAAGAATGGATGAGAATGGGATAAAGGGGAAGGCCAAAGAGAAAAAAGCAATTAACACTCCCATGTTTTGTAAGCGGCTTGAAAACTACTTTAAATAATCAAAAATATTAAAGAGGAAATTTTTGTCATAGCAAATGATACTAAGTCTTAATTATTGGGTCTCAATCGATGTAATCGGTATTACAGTTTACTGACTTACAGCAAGGTCAGTAGACTTGAGTACTTTAATGACTTCTGCATAGACTGATCCATATGGAATGTGTGTTCATCAACTACGTAGCCTTATGAGAAAGGCATGACTATTATACCAGCTGTCATTCTGTGACAGAGTCATTTAATCAGTGTATTCTGTGTATTCACTTGTACCAGGCATCTTCTAGGAGCTAAAGATGCATCAGAGAAGAACACAAATGGCGTCCTTGCCCTAGGAAACTTATGTTTCACAGATAGTCTTAAAGTAGCTAAGATCACATCTTCAGGAAACTGTGGAATCTGAACAACTCCAGCCCCATTGCTGTATTTAGTCTATGTTTTTAACCATTCTTAACCATTGTGCTCTAGTGAACTGTTCAGTGTTATGTGTCATCAACTATTTGAAATCTGGAATGAGATAGAAGGACCTCTGCCACATTGTGAATGGGGAAGAGTTAATTAATTCCCTAGTTCTAAGTTCTAAGGGTAACTCACTAAACCCTTTTTGCGAACCTGAGTACAACTACCATTGTGAATACTAAGAGTAATGTTGATAAAACTTTAACACCATGAATCATGAATCAAAGGACTGTTTAAATAACTTCTAAATTATACTGATATATTCTAATATAATAATTTATTGTTTAGCTTGGATTAGCCCATATAATCCTGATGAGCAAATTAGAGTATGTATAGAGTTAAAAGATATGCCCAAAGTCACATGCTAATGTGATGGAACCAAAATTCAAACTAGCTGGCAACCAGAATTCCCAGGGGATTTCTTTAAAACAGAGAGCAGCCATGTCCCACCCTAGATACACTGGGGTAGCATCAAGATTGGACTTAGATTTGGTGTTGGCGGTAGATGTAACACTCCCCAACCACCAAATAAACTTCATTTGCTTCAAATTAAGACCTCTCCAAAGAAGATAAGAAAAGTATAATGAAAAGTAGCACTTGGAAAACTGGAAAGTTCCTATTGTTGAGAGGAGGAAAATGACAGAAAAGTCACTTCTAAACCTCAGTTTGATAGTGCACCCCCAAAGGGCTGAGAAACTTCTGCACCTTGATTTTGGACTCAAAGTGACCTTAATTAAATTCCTCCTCTGCCCTTCATCATCTATTTTATGAGCATATATTAATTATACACAGGGGTTTCATTGTGATATTCCCTTATTTCTTTTAAACAACTTTCTGGGCATCTTGCTGATGATATAATTAAGGGAAGTAATTTTTTTAAACAATAATTCATTTTATTTTGCACTGACCTTTAAAAAACAGCATTTTCTACCTGCTATTCATGACTTTTCTACACAATATAATAAGGACTAAAATCTGGCTGCTTTTGAAAACTTAGTCATCACTAATACAGCATGTACTTTAGTTGAATTTAAGAGGTGGTATGCAACTGGCACTCAAGTAAAAAAAAAAACCAACAATAATCCAATTATCCTGTTTGGATGGCAGCTTTCTGGAGGATTAGTTACAATGATTCATCATTTTTTCTATGGCAGAACAAAGTACCATGGTAATTCAGATGGAAGGCTACCATAAGTGAAAAAACATCTTTGTTTGGGAAAAGTAGCTACCTACATGCAATAAGTGTATAAATGTACAGAGCAATACCCCATATACAGATGAGTAGACAGACATGTGGTCATTCAGGATTTGAGCCAATTTACAGGCCTATTCTGGTGCCTAGCTGTCTTTTCAACTGTACTTCTCCCATTTCCTCCATTTTTTCCTAAATGGATGCTGAGGAAGAAATGATGAACTAAACCAGATAGAGCCCCTCTTCTAATTGCCCACTCCTGATCATGGCTATTTCTTTATGCTTAGCAAACCAGCTTTCCTTCAAACATGACTAGCTCCGATCATCATATTGAAAAATCTCTGTTGGCTCAGTCCAGATCTAGAGGCTGCTAAGGCAGCAGTGAAAGACATTTATCTAAACACATTTGTAAATACTATAGATAATCCAGGTGATATACTATCATATTTTACATACATATATTACATATGTATACTGCATATACTATCATATATTACATACATATATTACATATGTATGTTGCATATTTTATACATATAAAATATGGAAAAAGCATGAAAAGAGTAGAAAGGGAGCACATCAGAGTCAGTAAGACCTTTCTGGGCTCAAATCCTGTCCTGCCACCTACTAGAAAGTCACTTCTCCACTTGAACTCTTGTTTTCTCATCTGTAAATTGTGATTCCTAACATCTACCTTAGAGAGGTATTAGAAGAACAGAAAGGTTACAGATAAAGCTGAGGAAAAACAATTGTTACTACTAATGATAATAATTAAACAGCATTGTGAAGCATACTGGGCAACCTTTCCCCTGCTGGTTTTTGTTCCATTACCTCACTCAAGCTTGGAGTACAAGTAGTGCCCTTTGTTCTTTAGCACCATGCTGGAGTATTTCCTATCTGCAGTTCAAAGATGTCTATCACAATGGTGAAGATTCATTTGCCCATAAAGCAAGATAATTTTGCAGCATATCAGAAAATACCATAGCTCTTTAACCAACAAAGTACTATTTTATACTGAAAGAAAACAACCTCATTCCATACTTCCTTGATTATGTCTAGTGAGATTGTCTAAATTATGCACAATTTAAAAGTGACTTCAAAATATCTTTTAAAAATTCCTCTCAGATTTGGGAAAATAACTTAAATTCATTTTTTTCTTTGATAATTCAGCAATTGAGTCATACTCTTTTGAGAAACAAGTCCCAACCCCTAAAACTCATGTTTTTAGCTCATCTTTTATTTTGCTTTTCTTACATAATGAAGTGTAGCCATTATCTTTTCATTTTGCTTATTTGAAAATAACTAAACTCGAGTATCTGAAGAAGATATATTTGAATTTCAAAGAAACACGTTTCCATGGATTTCCTAAGTCCATGCACATGTGCCCCTTAAGGATCTGCTTCATCTGCATGTTCTCAAGTAAGAGCTTTGGCATAAGAAACTCCATGTGCCAGGGCTGGCAGCAGAGGACATGTGGAATCATTGTTGTGACACCTACCACAGTAGCTGCAGGCACGTTGTCAAGCTGCAGGCACATTGTAACTAGTCTTCTATATTCTTCTCTTAAAACCATGAAGATCAGCTTTAAAATGCAGCGTTATCGTAAGACCCATTTGTCATGTACTGTTTATTGAATTATCTGGAATACTTTTCACTTCATTCTCACTGCACAGCCAGTGCCTTTTTCTGTTCCCACCAGTATGCTACTGAGAAGAATGACTTGTGAGAGATATATCTAGCATGTTAGCAACCCTCCCATCACTGGACAAAACAACTGAAGTTAAACAACTTACAAGGAGGAGAGGTTTATTTTGGCCCGTGGTTTCAGTCCATGATTGCTTGGTCCTCAAACAGCACAGTATATTATGGCTGGAATGCTTGGCAGTCCATTCAGCTCATGGCAGCTAAGAAGCAACAAAACAGGAAGGGGCAGGGGTCCCAGTATCCCATCCAATGACAGAGACCCTAAGGATCTCTGACTTCCTCCCACTAGGTCCCCATCTTAAAAGTTCCACCACTTCCCCAAAACACCACAAACTGGCAACTGAGCCTTATACACATGTGCTTCTGTGGGATGCTTTCAAATCATAGCATCTTGGAACCACAAGTCTAAGGACATAAGTCTATTCTTCTTAAGAAACAACATAGACACTTATTTATAGTGGCTGGATTGTCCTAGGGGATACATGCTGTCTCAGAAAATCATTCTCTGAGTATTGCATTTATCGCACTCTCCTTCCATATAGAAGGAAAAACAAATAGAACTCTTGCAAATATTACTCAAATGCTGTGAGGTTAAAATCACACAACTAGTTTTTCAAAAAACAAGCAGGTTAATCATTAGGGAAAATATGAGAAAATCAAAGTGAATTTTACAATAAAGGAATAGGTAATTACTTCTTAATGAAAGAAAGATATTTGGCTCCTTTTCTCTAAGTTAATTAACTTTTATAAGTTTGCATGGACTGAATATTTTCCCTTCCAAACCTGACCCCAAAATTCATATGTTGAGACCTCAATCCTGGTATGATGCCATTTGAAGGTGGAAACTTTGGGAGTTATTAGATCAGGAGGGTGGAACCCTCATGGATGGGATTGATTAGTGTTCTTATAAGAAGAGACCAGATAATTCACTCTTTCCATCCTTTGAGAATAAAATGAGAAGACAGTGGTCTACAACCTAGAAGACTATCCTCAGCAGAACTCAGATCCCAAGGTCTATCTCTCTATGACAACACTGACTCCAGGGGAATTTATTACATGTAACATTAGATAACTTTCACAGTGAATGCAAGTAAGTTCCCAGGATTTTGGAATTCTTGACATTTTCTAAGGATTTCCAGTTATTACTATTCTTTCTCTCCACAGCCATGTGTATACCTTCAGACTTCTACATTCTTAAGAAAATGTTGGAAAATAAAATTTGCCCTCTAGGCATACATGATTCAAGATGTCCAAATAAAGAAATGCAAGGTTTTACAAAATGATAAAAATGAAAAGAAGAATTGGATTTGTGAGATGAAGAATTTTAAATAAAAATCATTTCAAATCAGCAAATGATTTAATAATAGTAATGAAGACTCTCAAGGTTAGTACTATAATTTCAATATACCTGAACACAAGAATATGTGTATGTTAAGAATTCCACCAGGTAATTCTATGTATGTATTTATAAATATACATTAGTTGACTATTAATCAAAAAATTCAAAGGCAATATGGGAAACCTCTGGTGCAAGCATTATTTTATTTTGATACATTGAAGTTAAGTTTAACTGGTTAAGTACCAAATGACATTTCTTAAGTATGTCTTTACATTTCTCTATGAATGAGAATTGTGTTCAACATATTAATTGGGCAGTTATTCTTAGTCACAACCTAGTCACAAGTTTAAAAATGTGTTTTCCAAATGTTGAGTCACTTCATCTATCAATTTCATGGAAGGCAGGATTTTTTTCATCTAAAAATGTCTTAAATGATGGACTTGGCTTTTGAGGCTAGCCTACAAGAGAAAGAGTAGTGATAAAACATTCTGAGTATATGTCGTTATCATCCATTAACAGATGAAGAACATTTGTCCAAAGTCAAGCAGTGAGTAAATTTAAGAACCAGAATTCTACTTCTTAGAAACCAATAGTTCTCAACTGGTAGTAATTTCCCTCCCCCCACCCCAGGGATATTTTGCAGTGCCTGGAGATATCTTTGGCTATCATAACCGAGGGATGATATGGGCATCTGATGAGCAGAGCCAACAATCCTTCTACACACTACGCAGAGGACATCTCTCATAACAAAGCGCTAGCCTATCAAAAAGAGGATCTCTAGTCTTTTTATGACCACAAGATTGAGTAGTTCTTCCTTTAGATAGTTTGAACATTTTAGCTTTATTTGTTCGAGTCTTTTTTTGAGACAGTCACTAACTTTGCCTGGGCAAAGTTAGTGAATTTGCAATTGTCCTGCCTCAGTCACCTGCGTGCTTGAACATTAAAATTTGTTTTTAAAAAACAGTAGCCTGGAAAATACAGAATTCCTAATCACTCATTATACACCTTGTTTCTCATCTTTTTGTTTACTCCTCAAATAAATTCCTTACTTAATAATCACATAAGGAAAGGAAAAGGTAACGTCATAAACAAACAGCTCAAATAGCTCTCCCAAAGTAAACAAACCTGTCTAACCAACACCAAGATTGAGATCTCCACCCCAGAGCCTCGTTCAAGCCTCCTCCCAGGCACCAGAGCACCTTCCCAGTGGACCAGAGGTATCCACTATCCTGATTTCCAACACTGAATATTTTTGACAGTACTTTAACATTATATTGATAAAATTTGGCAGTATGAATGATTTGCTCATCATTATGGCTGTGAGGTTATTTCTTGGAACGGTAGCTTATTTTTATTGACATATAATCCTCTATTAAGCATTTACATGATGAGATTTTTTTCCTATATGCAAGCTTCCTTTGGACACTGTCCATTACCATTTGGACCACTGTGAATATTTGAGTAAATTTCCATTGATGAACAAGTGAATGTCTTTTATGGCGTGGAGGTGCTGGATCATAGGGTAGGCTTTCATGTGTATAACCAGATGCTTTGTAAAGTGTGTGAGAGTTGTAGTTGTTCCATGCCCTTGTCAAATTTTTTTGTAGAATGTCTCTCTCTCTCTCTCTCTTTCTCTCTCTGTCTCTCTCTCTTTCTTCTACCTGCCCCAGCCTCATCCCTCTCCTTGTTTAGTCTTCTTTCAGGTATTTGTACAGATATATTTCAACATGAGTTTAATATGCATTCCCAGTGACAAATGCTGTTGAACACATTTATGCTTTTCTTATTGATATGAGGTCTTTGTTGGTATTTTAGATTGCATATATCTGCCCCCATTCAGTTAACTAAGTTGTCACTTCATCTTGTTGGTGTACTTTGACAAATACAAGTTCTTAATTTTAATGTATTTGAATTTTCTGATCTTTTTCATTTGATCCTTATGGTTCTTTATTTAGGAACTTTTGTTGCCTCATACAAAGACATAAAGATATTTTATATTTTGTTATACAGAGGCTTTTGTGTTTCACTTTTATATTAAAATCTACAACTAAATTAAAATTGATTTTCACATAGAATGTAACATCTAGGTCAAGAGTCACTCCTTTTCCACATAATAAAGAGATTTGCCCAGCATCTTTTTGATCCACACTGCTCTGCAATTCCACCTTCATCTCAAATCAAGTCTCCATGTAGATGTTGGGCTGTTTTTGAACTATTTCAAGCCGTTGGTGTATTTGTTTATTCTTGTGCCAATTCCATATTGTTTTAATTACTGTAACTTTATAACAAGTCTTGACGGATTGTAATAAAAGTCATATAGCTTTCTTCTCTTTTTTCTATACTGCCTTGTTTTTTGTGGCCTTTTGCTTTTTCATGTAATTTTTAGATCAAAATTTGCTAAATTATACCTTCAAATTGGCTGGATTTTTATTTATGATTGGATTTACTCTACAGATCAATTTTAGAAAAACTGACATGTTGACAACATAAATTCTTTCAATTCATCAAAATAACCTCCTCAGTTATTTAATTTCTCTTAATTAGGTTTTATAGGTTTGGGGTTGAGATCTTGCACATTTTTCATTCAATTTTTTCTTACGCATTAGATATTTTGATTTTGTAATATTTTATTTTTCCATTTTTATTGCTGAAAAAAACATTGTTACTTGTATATTAATTTTATACCCTATAAACTTGCTTAATTTACTTACTTTAATTATTTAATAGATTTTTTTATATAAGCTATCATTTGAAAGCGAATAATGCCTTGGGTTTTTTTCTTTCTTTATGTATCCAAATTGTGTTCATATTTGTAGCCATACTACACTGACTAGGATCTCTAATGCAATGCTGAATAGAAATAATAATAAGGACACCTTGGTCTCTTACCATAAGGCGAAGGATTTCACTAAGTCAACAACAAGGATGACCTTTGCTTCAGGGTTCATTTACTTGTACATATATTCATGTATATACAAATATATGTATACATAAAATGTATGCACACAGTTTTGTAAATACAGTAAGGATGTTTTCTTTTCTGGTAAGTTTGCTATGAGGCCATTTTAAATCATGGCCATTGAATTTTATCAAATGATTATTTGGCATCTATTCAGATGATCATCTGATTAATGTCCTTTCACTGTTGCTTGTGTGGTAAATTATACTAGTGATTGATTTTTAATTTTAAAACAATGGTTATGATGCATTTTCTGTCGCATATATTACTGATTTTTATTTGGTAATATTTTAGTAGGGTTTTGTCTTTGTTTACATAAAACAAGTTAAGGAGATTTCTTTTTTCTATTCTCAGAAATACTTTGATAATGTAATGTTCTTTCTCTAGGTGTTAAAATGTTAAATGTTAAAAAGAATTCACAAGTATATATTTAACATATTTCATAATCTTGTTTTTCTTTTGGTTTTGTTATTTATTTATTAAAAAATATGCATATTCACCTAAATCTTCAAATTTGTTGATGAAATCATTAATAATGCTCTTATATTAATATTTTTATGTATATAAATGTTCCCCATAATATTTCAGTGTTTCTCCAAAAACTTTTCTCTATTTAGAGAGAATTTAAATTTTTCTTTTCAGAGAACAGCTTTTACTTTGTCGATTTTCTCAGATTGCTTTTCATTCATTTATGTTCTATATTTAGTATTTTCTTATTTTTACTTTCTGTGGTTTTATTTGATATTCCTTTTCTGTCACATTGTATTTTCAGATTATTTGGATTTTTATTTTATTTTTTACTATTGTTGAGCTGGTGATGCACTGTGACATTTACAAAAGGTCTTACAATATATCATAATTGAATTCATCCCTCCACCATTTTCCTTTATTCCCTCCTCCCCTCATTCTTGCAATAGTTTCAACAAGTCTTAGTTTCCATTTACATATGTGTACACAATATTTGTACCATATTCACTTTCCCACACCTTCTCCCCACATTTTATCCCCTCCTACTGGTACCAACCCTTCAGACCTGCTTTTTAAATATTTGTTTTTATTACATGCTTTTTAAATATTTGTTTTTATTGTTCACAGTTTACACAACTGTATATTTCTCTCTAAGCAACATTTCAGTACTACCTTATAAGTGTGTGTGTGTGTGTGTGTGTGTGTGTGTGTGTGTGTGTGTGTGTATGTTGCTGGGAATCAAACCTAGGGCCTTGTACATTCTAGGGAAACACTGAACTGCATTCCTAGCCCTCACCTCACAGTTTTTGTTATGTCATATCTTCACTATCATTCAGCTCAAAATATTTTTAATTTTCCCTGGAAGTTTTGTTTTTTAACCAAAAAGATTAAGAAGTATATTACTTAATTTCCAAAAAGGCTGGGAGATATTCTAGTTATCATTTATTCTGTTAGTCACTTCTAGCTTTACTATAAGTTAGAACATACTCTATGAATTAAATCTTTAAAAAAATTTTGAGACTTATTTCTGGCCCAGCAACTATTCAATTTTGATAAATGCTATATGCACTCTTTTTTTTTTTTTTTTTGAGGCATGGTGTTTGAACTGAGGGCTTCATACTTGCAAAGCAGGCATTCTACTGCTTGAGCCATACCTCTAGTCCATTTTGCTCTGGTTACTTTGGAGATAGGAGCTCATGAACTATTTGCACAAGCTGGCCTAGAATTGCAACCCTCCAGATCTCAGCCTCCCAAGTAGCTAGGACTGCAGACGTGAGCCACAGTCCCTAACGCCATGCATTCATGAATTGAATTTGTCCATCCCAGATGGTGAGTCCAATGTTCTATTTGTAGTCAGTTGACTCAACTTTACTAACATGCTGTTCAAATCTTCTGGGTGTTCACGGATTTTTTTCCACTGATTGCTCTGTCAGTTACTCAAAGTGTTTTAAATCTCTCACTGTATTTGTGGATCAGCCTGCTTTTCCATTTAGTTCCGTTAGTATTGTTTTATATATTTTCAGGTTATTTTATTAGGTTATGCATACTAATTGAATTGCTATATTTCCTCATCGATTAACTATTTTATCTTTGTGAATATTTCTTACTTCTGGCAATGCTTTTCTCTAAAACTACTATAGCTCTACCATCTCATTTAGGCTTACAGAGGGATTACAACAGTTGAATAAGATTCAGTTGTAGGTGATAGTGAGCCCAAACTTAAAACCTAAGTCTCTTGACCCCTGTACAGCTGATATTTTGAGCCAGAATTTGCCAAGTTCTATGTGTATTCTGTGGCATACTAAATTAGTAGAAATTATAGTGACCACCCTGAAAAGTTATATTCACTGATCAAATAATAAGATCAAATAGAATTATTACTAAACTTATGAGAACTTTGAGTATCCTTATGTGCATTATAAATGTCCAACCCTGGGGCATGGTATATATTATTTATACTTCTTTGATGACAGATTCATTTTATTTTCTCACAGAGAGCTTGTCATGTGTCAACATTGTACAGAACAAAGGATAAAAACTGCTTCAGATTATTAGTAACAGTAGTGGCCACAACTAATATTTGTACATTTTTAACAGTTGGGATGGAAATTTCATATTAAGTTACTTGGATTAATCATTTAAAGCACTTAATAAGTATATATTTATTTGTATGCATATTTCCAACACAAAGAAGTTGAACTTGTGCCAAGTTTGTGTCTTCAAGTGGCAATGCAGGTTTTGAAAGGGTAGATCAGTGGAGCAATCACTTAACTGATTAACAATGAAACATCTAAGACACAGTAAATCTCAAACTCAATCAAGACAGTACTGCTAGTGCTCACTTTTAATTAAAGAGAAATCTATAAAATCATAACTTTCATTGAAAAAACTACTCAGAAATGTGTGTACATGAAATTGAGCCATTCATTATATATATCCCCACTGCATTAGAGAGAGAGAGAGAGAGAGAGAGCCTCCCATGGGGAAGACATTCTACATTCTATTAGGCAGTATGATAAATACAAAAAATAGACCACACACTACCTGAAACATGGTGGATGGATATTGAACAAATGTCTGCAGAAAACAAAAGGGCTTTCCTATGAGTGTTCTTCCTAGACAGAAAAAACCAATATATAGATATAATATAAAACTAAGTTATAAATACCAACTAGAGTCAAGGTGCCATGGTAAGAATGAAAAACAATAACAGGAAAACGTAAAATGACTAATGTTTATGTAGGCATATCATTTTTAAGACTACACTGTTTAATACCTTGGCCACTATCCACATGTGCCTATTGACCATGTAAAATGCAGTCAGTGTGATTTGAGATGTACTATTAATATAAAATGCCCACCAGATTCCAAATCATAGAAAAATAGTATAAATTGTTCTATCAGTAATTTTTATATGGATAACATGTAAAGTTGACAATGTTTTAGATATGTAAGATAAGGAATATATTATTAAAATTTTTCCACTTCTTTTTTTCTTATCTTTTAAATTGAATTGCAAGAAAATTGAAAGAGGCATGTGTGGCTCACATCTGTGGCAAGCATCTACTCTTATTGTACAGCATGATAAAGCTAAGACCTTGAGCAATGTGCTGTCTTATTTAATCTTCCAAATCATCCTAAGAAGTCAGTAGCTGTGTTGGACACAAAGCAGATTTTTAGTAAGCTATCTAGAGTTTCACCAGTGAGTAGAGCCCTCAGTCAGGGCATTCGTGTACAGTCTATGTATCTCTGGAAACATGGAGGAAGACTACCCAATGAGTGAGGATGATGATTTGTTTACCAGGTGATCAGTAAAATATGTTTGCTTAGTTCAGTTGTGTAAGAATACAAGTGTGTCAATTCTACACTCAGTAAGTTTTACAAGTTGAAATGATAAGGATTTCTAAAGGAAAGAGTAAAACAGTGTTATTTAAGATGCTAAGCTTGTATCTTTTCAGGTATTCCTATTGTATTTTCCACGAGGATGCTATTGACAATTTTCCAGGAAGGTAGTCCCCACTTCTTCCAAACTATAAACAGTACAACAACTTGATTGTTCTCTTTCATTATAGATGAGAACAAATAGGGCACTTCTTAGGCTTTGAACGTCTGGAAGCCACCAAATTTAAGACATTTAAGTTTCCTATGAAGAGGAAGTCTTTATGTAAATTTCAACATACTTCTATCTCCACATCAGCACAAAAGGCCCACAAAGGTAAATAACAGAACTTTGATGTGAAACCTGTCACACTTTGGGCCTGATGTTGCTTAATCATGTGACACACATATTTAGGCACAGGGAGCTCTGAGCAGCTCAGCTGCATGCTATAAATCAAAGTCTAGATGGTAGACTTAGCCATGGTGATAAAAAAAAAAAAAACTTGGTTTACTCCTCCAGTATGGGAAAAGAAAGATGGCATTTTGTCTAGATAAACTGATGGAAGTTATAATCATGCAGCTTAAATGTTTCCAGTCTTGCTTCATTGCTGTAAGTCATGGATGATTTATCTGAGTGGTGGAGGAGTCTGAGCTGCCCCTCAAGGCTCTGGGCTATCCTCTTAGAAAATGAGAGAAGCCAGGTTCCCTAAATTTACACCTGTAATCCCAGCTACTTGGGAGGCTGAAATCAGGAGGATCAAGGTTGGAGACAGCCTGGGGGAAATAGTTCACAAGACCCCATCTCCAAAAAATAACCAGAACAAAATGAACTGCAGATGTGGCTCAAGCAGTAGAGCACCTGCTTTGCAAGAGCAAAGCTCTGAGTTCAAACCCTTCAGTCCACTGAGAGAGAGAAAGAGAGAGAGAGAAGATACTCTGTACCATCAACAGAAGCCTCTGTGGCATCAAACTCTTCCATCACCCAAGCAAAAAAAGAAGCAGAGGGTAAGAATTTCCACTTGGACTGGGCTGAGCAGATGAAGAGAGTGTATTTAAGATGATTTACAGAATTTATGTGGCTAGGTTATCTAGGGTGGTGCCAGAATCGATCTGTACAAATAAATACAATCTTTAGACCTCTGATGTGCTATGTTTTAGAGTCGAAACATCCCTCCAAGTGGTCTCTTCAGGTGTCCACAGGAACACAAAGAGTTTACAAATTTTCCACTTACAGCAAATACTTCATATAAAATTTTCAGGTCTTCAATTTCAATAAATGCACAATTGCAAGCTATTAATTATGTTTAAAAAGCAAATGGCAGAAGAGCTTTCAAAGTAAGTTTCATACATGAAAATGACATGCATATGGGGATGTAGGGCAGTAGTATAGCACTTTCCTAGCATGCAGGAGGTTCTGGGTCTGAGCCCCAACAGCTCAATAACTCAATCCTCCCCCCACCACATGCACACACTCTACATGCTTGTGTCCGTGTAGCTCAACTGTGGAGAAATGTTTGCTTGCGAGATGGGTTGTAGTGAACTGGAATGTATGGCATTGCACTCACTTTCTCTCCAAATCATTCATATCTTTCAATGTTTATGACATTATAGTACCAATTCAAAAATTTATTTAAAATCTTATAAAAACAGATTGGGAAGTAGCTAAAAGATATGCACCTTAAGGAGAGAGGTCGTTGGGGGGAAACAAAGAAATGACTTCTTAAAATCAGCAGCTGTCAAAAATAGTATAACGTAAACAATAGATTCAGAAAAGACCCTTCCGTTGACTACTTGGTCACTCAAAAAGTGCACCAAACATGGGTGTGTTTAAAAAGGACTACCTGATGATACATAATATATTTAGTTGAAGATACAGGAAAAAAGATATGTGTCCAGTTGAGCACATTCTCTCTATTGTCCATATTGTGTCACGTATTCCGGACAAAATCGTCTACAAGGAAATCCCTCTCATGGAGCAAACACTACTCTGAGAACACATGCAGGAAGTGGGAGCAATAAATTAGAAAGACAAGGGGAACATAATAGATGTTGGAAAGCAGGAGGATATCAAAGTGTTCAAAGAAGAACCAGAAAAACAGGGCTGTTTAGATGACATCAGTGGGAAGAAAATAACTTTCGACACGCCAACAAAAGACATTCAAAGATGCTTTGCCAGCTCAGCCGTGCTTAGAATAGGATAACAAACTATCCATATTTGTTTATAGAAGATCTACTGTTATACATTGCAGTGGACAGTATGTTCAGGACAAATGTTTCCTTCTAGACAAATTTTGGATTTAATCTCTTAGTTGGCAAATATTTACTGAGCACCTGTTTCAGGTACTGTGTGATACAAAAATGACTAAGGCAGTGACCTGCCATTGTGGAGTTTATAATTTACTTTCAAATGGAAAACCCTTGGTTAAAAATCTAATTTGTATACTTTCTATACAAATATGAACATGGAATATTGAAACCTATTGAAGTCACCTAAAGAAGGCAAAAGAGGTAGGAGGAAGAATAATGGAGGGGATGAACCAATTCAGGGTATAAAACATGTACATACAGAAATGTCACAATGAAACTACCTATACAACAACAAAAATATTGTTTACAAAAATGAATGACACCTCCTGTCCAGAGTGAGTAGCAATGAGAGGGAGAGGACATAAGGAAAGGGTGGAGGAGGATGAATATGGTAGAAGTAGTTTGCATTCATGTATGAAAAAAGAACAATGAAATCTGTTGAAATTCTTCTGTGAAGGGAAGTGGAGAAGAGGGATGAGAGAGAAAGATGGAGGGGGTGAATCTAATTAAGATATATTGTAAACACTTATGTAAATGTCACAATATATCCGCTCTACAACTATAATATTCTAATAAAAATACCTAAATTCAAAATGTTTTTAATATTAAGACCTTCTCTCTAGAACACTCTCTCAAGATATAGGGAGATGAAGATTTCCACTGAATTGTGCTTTCAGTTTCTTTCAACTCTTTATTTCTGTGAGCCATACCCAGTAATTTATCTTTGCTAACAATCTAAGTTTTCATATAGATTCAGTGTACTTTTTCTCCATTTTTCACATCTAGTCTGTATACCTAAGATATATTTTAGACTTTGTAGTCAACAGTAGCTGACAAGATCTGGGATCAAGAAAACATTGGTTTAAAACTTTTCTATTCCAAGGAAATTCACCTAAAACCTAGTATCTGTTCAATCAAAACAGCTTTCCTTAAACTTAATCAAAATTCTTCCTGTAGCACAGCAATTCTGACTCGTTTATTTGGCTTTCATGCAATTTAGCTCATCCTTTCATTAAAAATGTTCTTTACACAAACTGCAATCAAGATCTTTATCTAAATAAAACAAAGAGCATCAATTCCCCAAACATCAACCTACTACATTTCCTATTTCTTATAAGATGCATAACTTGAGTAAGGTTGCCACAAAAATACAGGTCATCCATTTGAATTCAAATTTCAGAAAAACAACAATTCGTGTTTTGGAATAGGTTTGTGACAACTACTATATGTATTTCATGGAATGCACATGTAGTAAAAAATATTTACACTTTCTCTGAAATTCGATGTAACTGAATGTCTAATACTTTCAGTTGCTAGGTGTGGAAATCTCAAACTTAAAGGACAGCTGTTATGAAATGTAACTCAAGCCATTTGATTTTTAAACCACAAAGAATGGGCATAACTCAATGATCAGCATGTCTAGCATTTTTAAGCATAAATTGTTTATTTAGCAGCCCACCAGGTCAGAGGTAAAGGTTACCAACTCAAGAATGTTTGAAGCCTTTTGACTGATTTGGTTATCTAGAATCAAGAGCAGAGTACGTGCTGACTGGCAAACTGCTATGTCATTGACTACTAAGAGACTTTAAAACCAATTCACTGCTTCATGTTCCTTTATTAGCCTGCAGGGAGGTGGATGCTTCCTGTCCATCTAATGCACTGAGATTAGGAAGTATTGTTCCATAAACAACAGATTGCTTCACTCAGAAGGAAACTTTTACCAGACACTAGTGACTTGCTTTGATTCCTCCTAGAGAGGAAACCTCAATATACCTGTAAATGTACTATTTCATACTACCACAAGGCTTCTTTCTAGAAGAACATGAGATGAACAGTTGAAAAAAAATATGTTTAAAAGAGGAGACTTCCTAGTGAAATGAACTCTGAATTATACTCTAAGAAACATACAGAGAAAGTAGAATATGGAGTATTGAATAAACTCATTAAAAGATATGTGTCAGAGGAAGATGAAGCTAAATTAATAAAGATAAAATCAAAAAATGGCTGTACAACATTTTGAGGGATTTGAGGATGCTATAAACAACTATGTCTTATGAAATATAAAGCAGCAAATTTACTGTGTACTGTCATTTACAATAGGATAGAGTAGGTTTGTAAAAGACAGTAGAAAACAGGCATGATGACACCTATCACTATAGTTATGTGAGAGGTTGAGGCAAGTGGATCATAAATTCAAGGCTAGCCTAGATAACATAGCAAGACCCTGTCTCAAATAAATAAAACAAGAAAACAATGGAAGACACGGATTCTACACTGTTCGTTCATTCCTACAACCATTCGTTTCATTTAGACAATAGATATTTGCCAAGAATCTATTATGTGCCCATACTTTCCCAGGTCTTGGAGATACAGCTGTGGATTTGATCTACTCAGTTTCTAACCTATAGAACTTATGATCTGGAAAACTTTAAATCCATTAAAAAGTAATCATGGAGCCAAGTGCCGGCGGCTCATACCTATAATCCTACCTACTTGGGAGGCTGAGATCTGAAGGATCACAGTTCAGGCTAGTCCATGCAAAAAACTTTGAGGGAGCCCATCTCCCCGCATAAGAGCTGGGCATAATGAGGTGTGCCTATTATGCCAGCTGCCATAGGAAACCTAAAGTAGGAGGAATGAGGTCCAGGTCAGTCTGAGCAAAATAATTAACTAGAGCGTAAAGACCTGGAGGTATGGCTCAAGCAGTAAAGTGCCTACCTAGCAAGTGTAAAGCTCTGAGTTCAAACCCCAGTACTACCCCCCCATAAAAAAGTAGTCATGGGTATTCAAGTCCTGAATAAGAAATTTGGAAGTTACCAGTCCATCTTCACAACAAATTAGAAGGTAAACAAACTAAATAATTTAAAAGTTCTTCTTAGACTCAACATAGAAGTGAGGTCTAAAAACTCTAAAAACTTTGAGAAGCAAGCTAATATAGAAAACTATAATTTATAAGAGGAGAAACCTCAGCAGGAACTAGTGTCAGGGCAGGAAAACCTATACTGCAATTGATGACATGCTGGAGGCTCCATGTGAACAACTCTGAGCTTATAAAATTCCAAGAAGGCCCCATCATCGTGATCCTCATCTCGAGGAGCTTTACCAGCAAGGTTCCCCCAGGATCTGAGAAACATCTTGTCATGCTTCTGGCATGGGAAGGGGAAAAGTAACCACCTTAGCCAGTATTTTCTGTTTTTCAGACAGGGTCTCACTGGCCTCAAACTCACAATATTCCTGCCTCAGATTCCTGAGTGCTGGTATTACATGCATGTGGCACCATGCCTGGCTAAAAACAACCCTTTAGAGATATGCCAGAGCATTCTGTCCTATTCTGAAGCACTTAGTGGTTGTCACTCTGGATTTTGGCCAATCTAGTAGGTGTGTAGTGACATCTGATTATTGTCTCTCTCTAGTGACAAATGGTATGGAATATCTTTTCATATGGTTACTTTCCATCTGTATTTCGTCTTTAGTGAGGTGTCTATTTAGGACTTTAGCTTATTTTAAATCAAATTGTTTGTTTTATTATTGTTGATTTTTTAAAGTTTTTTGTACATTTTGAATAACATTTCTTTGTCAGAAGTGTCTTTTACAAATATTTTCTCCCAATCTGTGGCCTGTCTTCTCATTCTTTTGACAAGTTTTTCATAGGACAGAAAGTTTTCAATTTTAATGAATTCCAGCTTACCAATTACTTCATTTGTGGGTTGTGGCTTTGGTATTGTAACTAAAAGATTCATTACAGTATATCAAATCTAGCTTTTCCCCTGAGTTACCTTCTAGCAGTTTTATTTTCATTTTACATGTAAGTCCATTTTGAATTCATTTGTTAAGAGAGATGAGATCTATGTCTATTTACATTTTTTACCTTGAAAATTTTTCAAGGACCATTTGGTGAAAAGACTACTTTTGCCTTAATTCTGTAACCTTTGCTCCTTTGTTAAGACAAAGAGTTTTGAAATGTTTGCCTTCCAATAGTGGATGATGAAATCAAAGGATCATTTGAGTTTATGAAACAGAGAGACATATACTGAAAATCAAGACAGGTTTTGAAGGATAGCCACATTTTATAAATTTTGTCCACAATTGGAAATACTTAAGTTTGGGAAACTTAGAAAGTACTGTAGAACTTTCCTTTTGCTTTATATAGGGCACTGTCAAACACTGATTCACTAGTAACAAAAAGAGATCTGACAAAAATATTTTTATTTCAAAAACAAAAAACAAGATCAGAAGATAGATATCTTTAACTGTTTCTGCCTCTCTTTCTAGCCAAGATTCAACAATGGCTCATTTTCAAACATATCTGAAATCACCGAACATAAAGGAGGTCAAGTAGATATGGATTCCTATGACTTACATTTTTAATACTCTGTTTTGGTTAAGGCCAGTCAGAAGTACATTGAGTTGGTTGGTAACACTGGAAAACCACACAAAATAAAGAAATGTTAAAATGAAAATTTGTTATTAAATCTGGGAATTCTATTAGAAACAGAAAGGAGTTCACCTTGCAACCCCATTATCTGATGAAACTGAGAAGTAACCAGTGATGCAATGATCAGGACATGAGCTAAGCTCTCATTCCTGAGAGTTCTGTCTTGTTTTCTTTCTTTCATTATTTGATGTTGAAATAGTTTCTTCAGACTGATTTAGATTTCATTCAGAGGATGCATATCACTATATGGAAGCTGTAAGAATTTTTCAAAAAGACTTTTTTAAACTGGGAAACATCAAATAATGTATGAACAAAACACAGTCTTGTTTTGCTAGGTGCTTTGAAATAACATTTTTTTCATAAATCTAAGCCAGATTCAAATCCAGAAAGGCAAGATTTTGTTTGCTTTTCACCACTCAGAACAGAAACATATGATTATTTTCTAGAATTTTGCATCGTCAAAAGAAAAATGACAGCGAAGACAGAGATATATTTTGTTTTATTCTGTTTGTTGGTGGCAAGTATCAACATAGATTGCAAAATGAAGAAACTTTAAGACTGTTACATGCTAAATTTATACATTTGCCTCAGGGTCTTCATTTCTTTGAGTGAGTAAAATATCTACAATTTCTTGGAGCGTACTTGATGTTAAATGGACATGTCAGTTTTTGAGCTAGGAATTTTAATTATTTGAGTAAGAATGTTTTAAACTTTGGATAGTCAGGATCTGGTAACACAAATGATTCCAGGCTTTGAGTCAAAACCTAAGGCTGAAGGCCACTCATCTCTCTCCTGCCCTGAAAAGATGTGAATGCTGCCCACAAGATACTCAGAACTGTTTTGATTATACTCAAACAGACTACCTGACTGAGAAAGAAAGCAAGAGCCCCTTCAATTCTAGTCCCATTTCACCTAAGGTGCTCCCACCTAGGGGGACAATGTAAGGGCACCCATGTGGTGAGAGGAGTGAGAATGTTGAGCAGCCTGAGAGACAATTTATGCTCCTTCTTCCCTCCAAACAGTATTAATGGAGGAGCTCAGTGAACTTCCTGTTCACACAGGAAGCTGGAATGCCTTAGAAAAAAAGTATGTCAGCAGAAGCAACATGGATCTTATTTATTCTTCTACGGCAAACATAATTCAAAGGGTCTCTGAGATACAATGAGAGAATTATGTATCTCAGATGGTCCTCTTCCCTTTCAGAAACATTTTTGATAACTCAGAATTTCACACTCACAAAAAAAATCTATTTTACTTAATTAGAATTTTTTCCAGTTATAAAAATGAAATCTAAAGATATTTTCCTGCTAGCCTAGAAAGGTCAGTTGCCTTGTAGTTAGAGTTTGTGCAAAAGCCACAAACCAAATACTTGCAGCTGACCTCTAGTTGCTGAGAATGGCCTAGACAATAGCCAGGGACAACCACAGGGAAGACCTCAGGCTTCAAAAAAGAACACAGCTCAGCAAACACCTTGATGGCAAAAGACCCAGCTAAGCTGTGCCCAGAGTCCTGACCCATGAAAACTACAATATCGTTAAGTGTATGTTTTTTTAAACTGTCAAGAAATAGTGTCAGTCCATTAAAAACAAAGTAAATACCATACAGAAAAGTAAAAATTCTTTACCCCTTTAAGGCCACTCTTAAAGTTGTATGTGTGTATATATGTGTTGTCTTCATCTTACAACAAAGACTTATGTGTTTTGCTTTATTAGAGAATGCAAACCATAGGAAAAGAATGTGAATAAGGGGAGTAAAGTCAAGAAGGAGGGATTTCTAACCACACAAGTATATTATGTAGCTGTGGGCAGCTTAGTGATGATTTCCTAATCTGTTATAATCTAAAGAAAAAGTCAAGTAAATTGTATCTCACAACATCCATTCAGCAGTGGATAGAACAAGAGCTACGGGTGATCTAAAGTGATCTGTAAGACATGTCGGATGCAGGATCTTTCAATTTATAGATTTTCAAGTGAGTATATTGCCTTGATTAAAAACTTGGATTGATGCTGTGTGCACTGTTCCTCTGCTTATTTTTGTAATTGATATTATTTGTATTCTTTATCTACATACAGATCTATCTCATCTTTTATAGGCTACAGAGTAAACAGTAAAATTTTAGATTAGAGGATAAGTTTGGAGGGTTATACACTTCATTTTTTTTCCTTTTTTTCTTCTCTTCTTTCTGTTTTTGACAAATAGTGACTCTTAAGTCATGTGGAGAGAGTTCAGAAGAGGGTTTCATCATGTCACCTAAGTCTAGGAAGGCATGATATGTCACTGAAGTTTTAATGTTTATTCAACAGTTTTGTATTTAATTATTTTTAAAAATGGTCAGCACTGTTAGCATATGTTTCTGAGTCAACAGTATTTTATTTGGTGTATTCCTAGGGAAAGAAAACTTAGTTTTTTAAGACAGAGGAGCATGACTGTAATCAACCTTGTGAAATTAAAACCTGATAGGATAGCTTTAAAGTTTTATTACAAAATGAATACTTAACATTCTACCAATCTTGTCTTCTCAACCCTGGTTGACCAGCTTCTTCTCATTAGTCCTGTTCTTCTCTGCTCCTAGACTCTGACTGGAAGGAAAGAAGGAAATTAGGAAGGGAAGGAGGAAGTTAGCTTCCTTGACCTGACTTTCCTGTGAGTATAGCCACTTATTCAGATAGACATGCAAACTATCCCTGTGGTTCCAGCTACAAGATCAGTGTAACTTTCACAAGGAAATACCCTGGACTTACCATATATTTAGCAATACTTCCCTGATGTCTCCTTTAGACAAAACTCCACTCCAAGGAAAATTGGAACTGCTCTGAGTCTCACAAAGAGCTATAGAATAGCCCCATGGATACTTAACAACAGTTGGAGTTGTAACAAAGTAATAGTATCATAGTGGACCCCAAATTTTCTTTATTGAAAATTTGCTAACAATAACTATTAGAAATAAATAAGTTAGTAAATGAACTTTGAAAGTAATTGTTATAAGCATAATCTGATTAATTTAATAGGCTTTAACTACAAAACTCTGAATACTAACTGATCCTCTCGAATCATATAGTGTGTGTTTCTTGCATTATGTTCTCTGGAATCTTTCAGAAGGTATGTTTTCCTTGCCTTTAATGAATCAGCTTCTGTTTTTATAATTTTTCTACAATTATACTGCAAGAGATTCTAAGGCAAGAAGAAAGAATTCATGGTAATAGCTCTCTATAAAAGGAGAACCCATTTATCTTCCAAGTCATAATGAGTTGGTTTCAGAAAGGCCTTTGAACTTGTTTCTGGCAAGTGGAAACATTAACAAGCCCATTTTGAGAGGAGCTTTTGAACTTCTGGCAAGTGGAAACATCAGTCCCAACAAATCATCAGGAAAGCTCAGGTCAAAAGTGCAGCAGCAGGAAAGTATTTCCATCCATGTTTCAGAATCAATGAATCTGCATGAGCTATCATGTTTTTGCATATTTTCATCAATTCTCAAGGAGTCTTCATATCCAGGAATGGATAAAGATAATTCCAGTATTGCTCAGGGCAATATTTTTCAAACTGCAGACAGCATTCCATTAGTAGTCATGAAAGCAATTTAGTGGGTCTCAACCAGCATTTTAAAATAATGACATAGAGTAGAACAAAAAAATATATACTAGCACAAAACCCATTTGTAAGGAAATATTCTTTGTGAAACTCCTATTTCAGATGGTGTTTTTGCTTGATGCCATTGTGAGCCATAGTCACAAAAGCAAAAGAACACTAGAAAAGCATTAGTCTGGGGGTATGCATTCTAACAGTTTTGGTAAAGACAGGAGACAAAGGGCTTTGGATCTAAAAGTCTAAACCAGAGAAACTGCAGAATTACATTGCTTCTGGCCCTTTTCTTCAAATCAGGATAACACAGTTGGGAAAAGAAGGTGAGCTGAATTAGTTAACCTGTGTCATTTGCCATGGATAAACAAATTCTAGTAACTACAAAATCATTTCTTTTATTTCAAACTTTAGCACCAAACCAATATTTTCTCCTTTAAAGGGCACTTGTGGTTTGAAAATCAGAACAAGATCCATGTGTCTACCTGCTATACAGGTCTTTTGTTTTCGTAAACTGCTGGAAGAGATTCACTATTTTGATAGACACTGAGCTTGCATTGTCTTGCAGCTTAGATATTATTTAAGCCTCCAGGAGAATTTCATGAAAGTAATCAACACTTGCCTCTGCCCTAATTACTTTATGAAATAAGAGAATCACTTGACATTAATGCTACCTAATCATTTCAAACAATTATACTTAAGGTAGAGGAAAGTTTGAAATATCAGCTAAAAGAAAACCAATTTTTAATTCCACAACCAATTCGTTTAGTTCACATTCGTTTACTTTTCAATTTAACTGCAGGGAATGGATGTTGCCTGACTGGTGGCAACTACTTTCTGTTGTAATTTATAGGAGACCATAAAATATACATGAGTTAATTTGTATACAGTTAGCATGTGGCAATTTTAATTTTGTTGAAACATGACTCAAAAGTCTCAAAAGAAAATATTACTATTCAATAGTAGCATTATCAATAAAAATCTCTCATGAGGATGGAAAAGCTCCATATCTGTACGGTCCATATGGCAGCCACTAGCCACACATGGCTCATGAATACTTGAAATGTGTCCAAAGTGACTGAGAAAATAAAATTTTAACTTATTTAGGCTTTATTTAGCTTTAATAAAATTTTAAATAGCTACATATAGCTATGGCTAACATATTCAACAACACATTTCTGCAGTCTTCAATTTCCATGCTAAGATACAATGCCTACAGGATCTTGATAATTACTTAACAAATGAAGAAGACCCAAGTATAAGCCTGTGGTAGCTTACCACAGGCTGCATTCTTACACTGACTGTATAGAAGGAGGAGGCAAAATAACCTACCCCATGTACACCTCAGCCCAGGCCCTATGCTTGGTCTGTATCATGAATGGGGAGACATGGGGTAGGGAAAAAAAAAAGACCATAATGTATTGCTATGACTTGAATGCATCTACTCTTCCAAAATCCATATGTTAGAACTTAAACCCTAAGGTGATAATATTAAGCAGTAAGGCCTTTTGAAAAGTGATGCAGTCATGAGTTTTCTGCCCTCATGAATGGATGAAAGCACTTATAAAAGCAGCTTCAAAAAGTATTCATCTCTTTTTGCCTTTACCATCCCTGCTGCCACATGAGGACACAGTGTTTGTCCCTCCAAAAGACACAACATACAAGGTGCCATCTTGAAAGCAAGATCAGGCCCATACCAGACACAACCTGTCAACACCTTGTTCTTGAACTTCAGAACTATAAGAAATAAGTTTCTGCTGTTCACAAATTAACCAGTCTCAGATATTGTGAGTCACACAAACAAATGAGACAAGTATGGAGGAAACTATGTCAAAATGAAAAAATCATATCCCACCTAAAACAGTATTATGCTGTACAATTCCAAATAATTTGGGGCATATGCAAAGTTAGACCTTGTGTTCCTAAATATTTTACCTTTTGAAAATAAGGCAAAATTTTAGATTTTATGAGTGCTGAAACCAAATCCATTAACAACAATGTAGATTGGTATAGTTTGACTAGGAAATGCTCCCCATATGGTCATGTATTGGACCCTTGGTCCCCAACTGGTGCACTATTATGGGAATTAGTGGAAACTTTAGTAGGTGGGGCCTATCTGGAAAAAGTAGGTCACTAGAGTCATGACTTTGAAGATTATCCCTGGTTTCCAGTCCTTTTCTCTTACTCTCAGCTTCCTGTTCACCATAAAATAAACAACCTCCTACCTCACCATGGACCCAGAACTGAAAAAGCCAAGGACAATGTGCTGAAACCTCTGAAACTGTGAGCCAAAACAAAAAACTCCTTCTTTTAAGTTCTTTTGCTCTGGCATTTAATCATGATGACAGAAAGCTAACGAACAAGAGTAGAGTGAATTTTGAGTGATGGGTAAATTATATTTCAACAAAGCTATTAAACAAAATAATGTATTGGCCTCAGGGTCACCCATTAACAACTTCTAGACAATTTTATCTTTAAAATGCTCTCTACCTTTACTAATTTGGCCTTTCTAAATGCCTCTTTGTGTTTCTTTCTTGAAAATGTTAACAGAGTTTAAACCTGGGGAAGAACTATGCTTCATGGAGGCACTTTATGAAGAAAGAACTAAGATAGTAGATATCCCACCCTCTCAGAATAGGCAACAAGCATCAAATTGTCAAGGAAAAAAAAGTAGAAGTCCAGTAAAGGTAAAGGATTGACATAAGAAACAAATAAAATTTTAAAAAATACAATAAAAAGAGTGAGGTGAGGGAAAAAGTCCAGATGAACAAATAGTATAAATAAAAAGAAATGCTCTGATTACTCTATACCCTCTCAGAGTTTTTAAGGATACTTGCATATTCCAAAAATCTTATTCTTTTGAAAATGCTGAAATACATGTTAATTTACATTTTCCTGGAAATAGATCACATTCTAAATCATGAGTAGTAGATAATTACAAAGCAGAGATTTAACCAGTTTCTAAGGAGGTGAGAATAAAAATCAACTAAAATGATGTTTTCAACCTAATCCCAAATCACCCCCTACTTTAGACTTCATGTTTGATACTTTGTATACATGTGGTAATTACATCTGGAAGATATAAATCAACACCTTTGAGGTTTCATTAAAGCCAGAAATGGAAGTAGAGGATTAAAAACAAACTCAGAGTATCGGTCTTCATTTCAGTTGTACATTTTAAGTCTCTTTCACCCCAATTCTTGCATACTCATTTTATTGAAACATAAGTAATTCACAAGATAGATGAAAATTTAGCCATCAATTTAAATACCTTTAGGTACTAGCTATTATTAACTAATAATACTATTAGATGAAGATACTATTAAGTGGTGGGTAAAGTTGTGAATTCAAATTCTGCTCAATACCTATATGACTAATCTGTCATGGAATATCGATTTGTTCATTTGTTTGAAACCTAAGTTAAATCCTGATAGTCATTTAGGTATCCTCTTCCCTATTGTGTTTCATTTTTATACCGATAAATGGATTTTTTTTATCTTTGCCAAGTTCTAAAAGTAAAGATCTCATTATTCCCACATGGTCTGTGAAAAATTAGAGAATATCTTATTTAAAAACAGAGAAAGGGTTCAGTCTCAGAAGCAGAAAATTGCTAAATTTAAATGGTATTCTAAGATTAATACTTTTAGAGAAAAATAGCTCAAATGATCTATTTGGCTCTTTAATTTTATTCAACTTAATTATGTACTTAATCTTCAACTACATGCCTCAAAAATTATAAATGCTAATTAGAACAATATGGACAGAAACATAACACTACTCTCTCAAAGATTATTTTATCTCACTAGAAGTTCAAATTAATATACACACAAGGAAATACACCTAACTGCAAGTACCTTCCTACCCCAAAAAAGGAAGAAACAATTTCTTCCTTTTCCCAGAAAACAATGCTTTTCAAACATTAACGGACATGTATAGTTTGGATCTCTTTGACAACATGGATTCTAATTCAGAATGTCTGGAATGGTGCCTGAGATTCTCTATTTTTCATAAGCACTCATGTCACAATGGTAAAGCTGGTACGGGGGTCACACTAAAGGATTTTGATGATTGCTTTGCAAAACAAAGAAGAGACAAAAAGCAGAGACTTGAGATATCCCTCCAATGATGAACAGATACTTCACTACAATCATACAACACTGCTCTGCATAAATGACGTTTTTATTTTAATGATGATCCTGGTTCTGCTAAGGTTAACAATAATTATAGGACATCACTGATTTTTTAAATTGTGTACTTATTTATATTTTTTAATACAATGAAAAATTTACTGATGATTTCATAGCAGATGGGAAAAGGCAAAACAAAATGAAAGATCTTGAAGAGAGATCAGTATTTTCATTATTTTAATAATACATAATAACATAAAACATACAAACAATGTAATGGCAAGTGGTGTTTTGATACAGTTATACATTGAATAAATCTTAAATCACAGTCAACAGAACTATCATTTAATATAATATGTAACAGTGAGATAAAAAATGTACGTTAGAACTCATGAAGAATACAATTAGTCAACCATTGAATTGTCCCAAGACAAAAAGCTAAAAAGTTAAGACAGTTTAGGGAATTACAACACAGACTAAGAAGTCATATTGCACATGTACAATTTACTATGACAGCACATAAAAGGTAAACCTAACTGTGTCTTAGACATGGGGTTGTTCACAACAGGAAGCAGAAGACAATGGCCTTTCTCCAGAAAAACACAATAATAGTTATTTGTATGTCATCCTAATGCTAATAACTTTTGAAATCTTAAACCCAGAGCAATATTTTTCTCCTCTGTCTTCAATAGTTGCCTTAAATCAAAATATGGAAGGAGATTTTTCAATAGGTATTCTCACTTGTCCACAGGAGCAAAGCTGATGTAATGGGACAAGATGGGACTTAATTTTTTATTATAAATATATACATTTTCCAATTTGTCTTCCTGAAACAAAGTACAGCATGACTATAGTTACTGATTTTTGTTTGGTTGATTTTTTCTAGGTGCTAATGAAATAATTGTATAGAGTATCCTGTACTCTCAATTCCAACTTTTTTTCACAAAGCTCAATTTCTGTTTTCTTTTTTAGATCTACTTACTAGTAATAGATTTCAAAACTAAATAACCTGAAATAGAATTATATATAAAACTGTGTGATTAAAAAAATCTATGTATCATTGATTTTGAACCTATGAATTAAAGAAAATGTGTTCACAAAAATAAAAACAATCAACTTTTAGAACAAATTTTCTTTTATACGTGTAAGTTATAAATTTGTATGTGTGAGTATGTATATATATGTGAATGTGTACATATACATCTAAATATATATCACTTTAAGTAACTATTATTTAAGACTGTCATGATAGCATTTTAAACATTATATTGTTAGCTTATCTTACATTTTACTAAAAATAATTTATTATAATTTTATAAAAATTACATTAATTCATCTTATCTTTCTAGTGAGAGAATGTTTGTATAATTATTTCCACCTCTTAAAATGCTATCTGACACATTAAATTATTATATACATATATATATATACACATGGAATCAAACTACTGTTTAAAATGTAAATCATTATGAACTCCTCAACAACTGGTGTTTCCAATTTCTTTTTGTTTTAAATATAAGAAATGTCCAAATTTGAACTTAATGTGTACCTAAAAGAGATCATAGGAATACACAAAATATGATTGTCATGGGTTGTCAAGCATACTCATTAACAAAAAATGCCATAAACACCTATACTTTTCTTTATAAAAGAGAGGAAAAATGAATGATGTCAAAGAGGCGTCAGCTCCTGCCTTACTTCTCCAGGTAAGAATTACTCATTTCCTCTGACATCTTCAAATGATCTTCTAAACTTCAGGTGATGTAACCTGTTACTGCAGTAACTGTCCAAGCTGTATCAAAAGACTGCAGATCAAAAGTATTCAGCAACAACTTTATTTTGCCATGGCCCAGAGCAGCTATTTTCTAGGTTTTCCAGTGCTCCTGTTTATAAAGCTCGTGTATGAGGTTGCCAACCATCAATCCATTAAAATATATTAAGCAATCATTCATCTCCCTTAATGGTCCAGCTACAGATATTTGCTTGCTGCTGAGATCAGAAAGTGCTCTAGCTGTGGAAATTGTAAATTATTTTGGATGGTAGGGTTCTTTTTGTGACCTATCTTTTCTTAGAATTTAAATGAAACAATGGGTAGAAAGAAGTCTAGAAAGTAGGAAATAAAGGGATAGAAAAGCCAAATTGGCTACTTAAGCTGACAGAAATATTCTTCTTTGGGATTTTGTCTCACAAAAATTGTCACATTTTAATTTTGAAAATAATCTCAAAGTGAGTTTTCCTTCAAATGCACTATGAATTACTATTATAAAGATGTAATTTTTTAGTTGCTTTGCCATTGCAGTAAAACAGACTGCAAGGTAATGTTGATAGTTTTTTTTTCTACTATCTTAGTAAATTTTCTTTCTGTTTTTTTTAAATCATTTTTACCTTTCTATTCTTTTATATCAGTAACTGAACTTGAGACAGCAGTAGCTCTGGCTCCAACCACAATAATTTTCAGAATCAAAATGGCACACTCATGATATTAAGGACAATGAAATAGTCAGGATCAAATATCAAAATATTTGAAACTGATCATTCCAAAATAAGTGCTTCATTGTTTTTCTCCTAGTCTTCTAGATTTTCTATTGGACTAAACTTATATTTTTTCTTAATAAATTTATTCATTAACAATATTTTGCATTAATCCCTTGGGTTAGCCCTCATACAACTAGCCAATATATCCCATCTAATTCATGTCAACATCTTCAGAGCCCATGTTTGTGTCAAGCATAGGGACACAAAAAAACCAATACACCTTTCCTCCAAGAGTTTACAATCTACTGGGGAGATAATTTTTTTAATCAATGTCATAAATATGATATCATAGCAATAGTTTTCAGGGCCTGAAAGGGCTTCTTTTTTGGGTTCTGGGGGTTAAAACCAGGGCTTTATATGAGCTAGAAAAGCATCCTACCACTAAATTATATGCCCAACCCTATGTGTGGAATATTATTTAGCCATTGAAAAAGGAAATTCTCACTTAGGACAATATAGTGACACTGTGCTTAGAAAAATAATTCAGATAGAAAAAGACAAATATTACATGATCCTTCTTAAATGTGAAATCTCAAAAGGTCAAACTTTTAAAAACAGTAGAATGATGGTTGCCAGTGGCTGGGGGAGGAGTGGTTAGGCAAAGGAATTAAGGGGATTTTAGTCAAAGGGTACAAATTTTCAGTTATAAGATTAATTTTTTCTTGTGATCTAATGTACGTCATGATAACAATGCTATATTGCATATTTCAAATTTGCTGACAGTAAATTTTAAATGTTCTCACCTCACATTACACACACTAAGGGTGACTAGGTGAGGTGTTTGAAACTTTAACTTAATTATGATAACAATTTAATAATATTTGTCAAATCATCACATTGTTCACCTTACATTTATAAAATTTTGCTTTTTAAACCTCAACACAACTGGAAAAGCAAACAAAAACCTTTGGTGATAAATAATTATGAATTGGATGGGATGGAAAAAAGAGACTTGTAGTGGAAATTTAATTCAGCTGTCAAAAGTGTTTTGTCTACAGCCTAATTATCTTGTCCAGGTTTTTTTTTTCCCCCTCATATTTATCTTTCTGTCTCTTCCTTTGAAGTAAATGGACATCTTTATCCAATCACTTACTGGTTTGGTCTTTCTCCAATCTCTTGAGTTGTTTGTTTATTTGGTTTTTTTTAACTATAAGAACTATGGACTTCTCCTCTAGACAATGTTCCTATTAAGGATGGATACTTCAGTGTAAACTTCTATTTCTTCCTCCATCCACTGTTCTGTGCACATTACCACTGTAGGCACTTATCGTTTTTGTCAGTACTGGTACCCTGGAGCTCCATAGGGCACAATGGTAAAAGCTATGGTTTCTGAAGGAAAACCTTGTGAGTATGCTTTCCAAGCTGGCACTGTTACCTATATTTTCTTGGGGAAAATATCTAGATTTCCCTTGACTCCATTTTCCTCTGTATAAAAAATAGTAATGATAATACTGGCTTTATGAGGCTTGCCCAAATAAGCAGTGACCTACTGAGAGACTGTTGGAGATGGCTGGAGCTGAAGTAAACATATTGCAAGTCATTACAAAAGACGTGTCAAGAGTGTTACAGCAACCTTGTCCTTGGCATTCTTGGACTAGTGGGCACACCCTAAAATCCCCATCTGCACTGTGCCCAATGTGTGAGAGGAAATAAGAAAAATTTCTAGTAATAATAATAATCTATCTTGTTTAAAGATAATTTTTTTGTTTTCTGTTACATGCACGTAAACTTAAGTGCTGACCAATAAAATGCCTATAAAAAGTCAAAGTTCTGTGTTGGGGAGAAAGGGTTAGAGGTCATCATCAAAATCATTCAGAAGGGGAAAATTCCTGGAAGACTGCATGAGGGAGACTTTAATAGACCAGACCTGAAATAACCCACCTCACTTACACTCATTCATATGGCCACACTGATGTGTAAGAGAGCCTGGAAAACACAGTCCCATGTCTTCAGAGTAAAAAGGAAATGAAAAAATTTAAGTTTCATTCACATGGATTCTATTTTCCCATGACACTAAAACATCCATTTTAATTCAACAAATGTTTATAAAGTCCCTATCCTTTATTGCTTATAATCTAATTAAGGGAAAAACATTACCTACATATTCACAAACAGTATATAATTACAAACTGAGGTAAGTTCATGAAGGAAAAATACAGAGGACTATGAAAGATTATAACAGAATAGCCAGCTGAGAGTGAGGGATCAGATGAAGTACCTCTAAAGGAGGGACACAGCTGTCACCTGAAGGATGAATCCACTATAACTACCATTTTCTCTAATTTGTAATGAAAGAGTGTTTTCTTTCTTTCCTTTTTTTCTTCCTCTCTTTCTTCTTGTAGAAAAATTCTCTTTAATTTATAATAAGACATGATAATGATGATTAAATGAAATGGGCACATATGCATATCTCCTGTTACAAGGTTCCTTAAGTGATGAGAACTGCTAGAAAGACTCATGATTCTGTAGCATAGGGAACTCATTTTTTTTTTTCTTGTAGTCATGGAGATTGAACACAGAACCTTAAACTTGTTAAGCAAGCACTCTACCACTTGAGACACAATCCCAGTCCTTTTCTTTTTAGTTTGCTTTTTTTAGATAGGATCTTAGGCTTTTGCCAAGGCCAGCCTTAAATCATAATTCTCCTATCTCTGCCTCCTGACTAGCTGGGATTACATGCATGTACCACAATACCTGGCTAGGGACCTCTTACTAGCATACATTTTGTGGAGAATGGAGAAATCATCTGGAAATACAATAGTCTAGCTTCCTCAATATTCTCAACTTTTGTTTCTTTCTGTGTTTCTAGTGAAGGTTTGTACAACCAACCCTTTTTCCCTCTTTCTAAGAAAAAGGGAATGATTTTAGATTTCCACTTTTATTCTGTGTGCTTCCTGGCATTGGGTTACCTCAATGCCTACTGGTCGTTCTGATACCACTGTTTCTTTGGAAGTTTCATGTTCATTGTCCTTAAGAAAAAAAAAAGATTGGAAACATTAGGCACTGTCCTCTGACCAGCCAATAGGTGGCTACCTTAGGATCATTGCCAAATCTCTAATTAAATAAGTTTTGTGTAGCCAGGATTGCAAAGCATGCCTACAGCTCTTGGTACAAAGTATAAACATTGATTTCTGGCCAAGAGGGACCAGATTTGTTCCCCTGATTTAATACATATAAAATAGTGATGTTTAGACATTGACCACCAGTCAGGAAAAGATAGAGACTCCTGAAAAGGAAATGCAAATGCAGAGATCCTTATAACCAACCCCATATACTGTTTGGAGTAGACCACAGCTAAGAGAGGAGGGCCCCAAGGCAGAGTTCAGCTGTCTCTTTTAGTTTGAGTTATAGAGCTAGGAATCTGAAAAACCAGAGCAACTACGGTTGTCAAGGAAGAGTAGGGGAAAGGAGGGCTAAACAGAAAAAAAAACTTACAGAAACTTAGGGAATATTTCCCTTGGTATTAAACTAAATATTAATCAAACCATGAATATAAGTTAACTATTTGAAGACAGTGAATCATTCAGAATTAGCGGAAATAATCTTTGAATCTCACCCTGATGATGAAAAAAATTGTGTTTACATCACCAGAGTGGAAATCTTCATACTTAATGGGACATCTGGTAGAGTACTCTAAAGAAAATTATGTCCTCAAATGTCTCAATATTTGGGCTTTGTCCTAGATTATGGGTCCAGTTCCACCTGATAAAACCTAAGAACAGGCATTTAGAAATAAACTGTTTCCAAATAATACAACTGCACCCCAATATAAAGCTTAGGAATATTTCAAAGAATACAAAACTTTTCAGGTCCAAAAAAGATAAAATTCATGTTGTCTAGAATCTAATGAAAAATTACCAGGTGTGTGAAAAAGTGGGAAAATATCATCCATAACGAGGAGACAGAACAATCAAAAGAAATGAACCCAGAAATAATACAGGTTATAATACAATTAACAAATAATAAGTTTAAAAGTTATTACTATCTCCATATGTTCCAGTAGGGGAATGAAAGATTGAACATGCTAAACAAAAACAAAGAAGATATTTAAAAAGACCCAAACTGAGATCCTACAAGTGAAAACTATGATGTCTGACATGAAAAATACTATAGAAAGACTGACAAGAAACAAGATACTGTGAAAGAAAAAACCAGTCACTTTGAAGATACAGTGATAGAAATGATATGAAATGAGATACACAGAGGAAAAATAAATAAACAGAGCTTTTGTGAACTGAAGAAACTTCAACCAACCAAATATATGTCTAATGGGATCCAGCAAAATAAAGTATGACAAAAATATTTAAAGAAATAACCGCTCACATATTTTTAACTCTAAAGATCCAAGAATTTTAACAAACCCCATGCATAAAAAAAGGCACTAAAGGAAAGAGGAATTGCTCATGACCAGGAATAAAGATTAAATCTTTAAGGGAGCCAGAGAAAAAAGATATGATGTAGGGAAAACAAAGATAAAGATGACAGTAGATTTCTCATAAGAAACAACAGCTCAGAAGGCAACATAGTACCATCTCTAAATTACTGGGAAGAAAAAACTGACAACCTAGAGCCATCTACCCATTGAAAACATTAAAAACAAAAGGGGAAACAAGGACTTTTCAGATATGAAAAGCTTAAAGAATTCATCATCAACAAATCTAAAGGAAGGATTTTAGCCAGGAGGAAAATGATATCAGAAAGGTGAAGAAATTATGCAAGAATGAAGATTGAAAGAAATATTTGTATGTGGGTAAATATAGTCTTTTTTCTCTTATTTTAAAAATAGCGTTAAAGGATAACTGACTAAGGTTGAATATGAAAACTTAAGTTAATAAGAAACATAGAGGCTGCACTTCTCAAAAAGTCCAGACTGATTAGCCAGTCATTTTGGAGTTCTTATTTATTTGCAAGAGGGAACAGAAGATTATGATCAGGAATCTATGCAAGATTATAATCCAAGCATAATCAATGAGAACTTTATTCCACATTCTTTCTTCTCCCTGCCTACCCACACCTCCTTCTTTTGTGAACCCCACTTACATAACCCTTTATCTCATATAAGATCTGCACTTTAGAACTGGTCTCTCTTCCTTAGATGTGCCTTTTGCTCCAAAACAAACATTTTCTAATGAAAATATTATTTTTCACATATTTTAGTTAAGTATTTGATTTTCCATTCTTTTGTCTTATTTCTTATTTTCATGTAGTTACAATTATGTGTACATATTTATTTAAATGTGCATTTTTTAAACACTATCAATGGAGTTAACAATATTTCTGTCTTGTTCATCTCTGCTTCTCTAGAATCTGAAACAATGTGCATACTAAAAAATACTTGTGGGTAGGGGGGGAAAAGAGGAGGGCGTGAGTTATTTCATGATATGACATTATAACCAACTGGCATTTTAAACCTCCTCGTTGTGTTTGGGTTTTAAAATAGAATCTGGATCTATTAGAATTTGTGTGAGCGATAAGGTCCTGTACAAGGAAGCTCTTCAGCTCAGCTTCTAGGGATAGGCAATTCCTGAATTACTTCTTCTTAAATTTCTCATTTTTCCAATATTTAAAGTCTTTTCTGATTAAGGGGATTTGTTTCCAAAGTGCATGTGTTAGTCCATATTTTCACTGCTGTAACAAAATACCTGAGAAAAACAGCCTAAAGGAGAAAAGATTTATTTTTGATCATGGTTTCAACTCATGATTGGCTGGCTTCATTGCTTTTAGGCCTGTGGTGAGGCAGAAAACATCATGGTAGCAGGGTAAGTTGAAGGAAAGCCACTCACCTGCTTATCTCAGGGAACCAGGAAGCAGAGCAAGAGAGAAGAAACTGGATCCACTATGCACCTTTCAAAGACATGCCTCCAGTGACCTACTTCCTTCCATCAGGCCCACCTCCAAGTAATGCCGTCAAATTATGAGTCCATCAATGGATTCATTCATTGGTTAGGTCAAAGCCCTCAAGATCTAATCACTTCTTAAAAGCACCACCAGCTGGGGACTAAGGCTTCATTCCACACATGAGCTTTTGGGACCATTTTATATCCAAAACATAACAGTGCATGAAGTTTAGCTTGTATAACTCTTACCACTAAAACATTTTGAACAAAAATAACTGATTTAAGATTTTGTGGTCTTTACCAAAGTTGTAGCAAAAAGGGTATCGAGGGGGTAGAGGATGAAAGAAAAGTTCTGGGACTTTTTAGTTTTAGGAGCAAGAGTTAGAAGTTAAATCTTGAAGTTTCTTCCACCCCTTTGAAAGAGAAGTAGGCTTGGAGCCACAACTTTGATAAAATTTAACATGCTTTGAATATCCCTACATTTGTTCCCAGTTTTTCATCACTAACAATTTTCAATAAAGGTCTTAGAATGGAATGAATCTGTTTTCCTTTCTTGGTGAAGCAAGGAAGTAGGGATAGGGAGAATTTGTTTCATTGTGCTTTGAGGGCTTATAGCAGCCAAAGAAACAAATATTAAAAATTCCACATGCCCAAAGGGTAGAAGAACCTGCCAGAAGAAAAGGGGAGGTGAGGAAGGACCCTTCTTGAGAGAAGTATAACTGAACTTCAGAAAGCCCTAAAAGGAACTTCTTTTTGCCAATTCTCTCCAGCAAAACCACCCTGAACTCAGGGTGAAGAGAAAGAAGCATACAGTTTGATCTCTAAGTCCTTGGGTTTCTTGTTTAACTGGATTTTTGGGCCCTATACAAGACCAAATAAGGCTCTTTGGGAGACAATCCTAAGACTGAGTTTTTAAAGGGCTTCTCTGTCATCCAGAGGTACACAAAACTTTATATAAGGATCCAAAAAAACAAAAGAAATTGACCAATGATTTTTGAAATAAGTCACTGGTAACACTTAGACCCTGTGTTACTGATAAGCACAAACTTATAAACTAATTTTAAGTAGTATAACTTCCTCTAACCTTTATGTCAGTGCAGCAGACAAAGGAGAGGACTTTTCTTCAGATCCATCCAGAAATCATTCTAGAACTAAGTGCCACTGTGGCTAAATACACAAAAGAGACTTCAGAAACTGAGATGAGGAACAGCCTCCTAGTTGGCCCTCTTGAAAACAGGAAAGAATGAACAAGAAGGCACTTTTCTGAAAGTAAAAAGTAACAATTGCACCAGGACCTTTTGATGCTATGGTTGTCAAATTTTGGAGTTGACTTTGTACCTGAGCCCATTTGCAGTGGCTCCAAGAACAATAACTGCTTCCTGCCAAATATCACTTCTTGGGACCTGAGACAGTTTGTTGTTTTTCTTTTCATTTCTTTTTCTAATTAAAGGAAGGAGAGACTATAAATGAGATTTATTTCCTTTATAACTCACATAATATATTCTAATTCCAAATGTCACTCTCCAACTGGGGCAGGAACTGGCATGTCAGGCCTCAAATTTCTATGAGCATCTCTTTGTTTTCTCTTTAGCACAGTAGAGACCTGGGGATGGAAGAAGGATATGATAACTCTTAACATATCAACTAATCTGTTGCTACCTGTGTCTTCTCCATAGCATTTTTGTTAACCCTTTGCAATTCTTAGTGAAGCTCTTGAAGTTGTAACTATTGGACTGTGCTTACATGTCTAGCTCTTATACAAATCTTTAAAGTTTCTTTTGGACAAGGCACAATACATTATTTGCAGAACTACTCAAACATATGATACTTTTATTGGGGTCCCTGTTACCAAATTTCGTCTTGTTTCAAAGAGAGACTGACTGCATTTCAGCCATGTCTCTTGCTTCAGAGAAAAGCAATGAAACTTTTATGATATGTTAATATCTTACTAATCAAAAAGTTTCAAGCCTAAAACAAACAAACTTAACCTATGCACTCTCTGTATTTCTTACCTTGAGAGGAAAGTAGAATTGGGTATTCTATTTATTAGGCACCTTAGCACTGTATGGGTCTCATTGGTCATACATTCTGGTTCCTGTAAGAAAGTTTAGAGTTTATAGAAACTTCCCTCGTCTTTGGATTATTAAAGTTATCATTGAGAACCAAAAATCAAAGTTTTTCCCAACCATTTCTCCATCATTTATTTGCCAAGCTAAGACTAGAATCCTAATTTTCTGAAGATCTATCCAACCACTTCTTCAAAATTAAAATGGATGAAGCTTCATCCTGGAGGTAGCACAGTATTACAGAAAGAGCGAGCATTTTAGGGTCTGATATACCTGAGCACAGATTCTAATTCATTTACCAGCTACTAGGTTTGGGGAAGATAGTCCCAATCACCTTAGCTGAAAACAAGGATGTTAAACACTTAGTGTACATAGTGGTCTACTCAATAAGCGTTTGAGGTGTTCTTGGAGCCAATCATTGCTTTGAAGCACTGGGAAAGCAGTAATGAACAGGATGTAATTCTTAATATCATGGAGTATATCCTATTGAGCACATAGAGATAATAATCATATTGACAGGTAAAGCATGTAGCATAGCAGATAGTTCTATGTGCTATGCAGGAAAATAAAGTAGAAAACTGGCTGAAGAATACCAGGACAGAGGAGGTAGAAGCAGGTAGATACGTGTTATTTTTAAATAAGAGAGTCTGGAAAGACTGTAATACTAGTGGATTAGTTACTGAGGTGTGGTGAAGAAGATGAGGGATAAGAATTTTCTAGAAAAATAGCATACCAACCCTCTTTGGGATAACTTACTTGGTGTATTGGAGGAGACATCCCAGAGGAGTATGGTTGGAGTGAAATGAAGCAAAACGTAAATGTAGGGTGAGCAGGGAAACCACGTGGAAGACCAGGTCCATAAGATCTATTGTCACTGTAAGAATTTTAGCTTTTATTTAAAATAAAATGGATAACTATTGCAATTCTTTGAACAAGGGAGTGTCATAAATGAACACATATTTTAGAGGGATTACTCTGGCTGCTGGGTAGAATTTGGGAGACCAATTAGGAGGGTTTTGGAATAACCCAGGAGAGAAAGAATATTCAGAAGAGGTCACACTGGTATATAATTTAAAGAAACAGCCAAAAAGTTTTCCCGTGAGATGAGATATGGATTATGACAGAAAGAGAGGAGCCAAATGAGAATCCAAGATGTTTTTCCCACACTCTTAGAAGGATGGGAAAGAACTCAGAAAATACAGGTGTAGGGTGGATTCTAAAACATATTAATAAGATGTTCTTTAGTTACATTAATTTTGAGACATCTATAGACCATCCAAGAGTGTAAGCAGCCCCACACCTGGCATTGGAGCTAAAGGTAGAGGGTCTACATAGGACAGTCATCAACCTAAGATCATGAGACTGGCCAAACCCATGGGAGGAGTGTAATTAGGTTGAGTACTGGGATACACCAACATTTAGAGGTTGGGGAGAGGTACACAACACAAGTGATTAAGATGACAGATAAGCAGGAGTATATGATAAGCCAGAAATTGAGTGAAGAATGTCTTTTCAGTATGAAGAGTAGTCACATGTGCATGTTATTATAGAAAAGTCCAATAAAAGAAGCCTAGGAAATGGTTGTTGATTTTCAGCTAAATGAAGGTAATGGATAACCTTTATAAGTAGAATGGTGGAAGGAAAAGCCTAACTGCAATGTGTTCAAATGATCATGGTAAACTTGGGAAGAAAAAACTCTAAGAAAGCAATGGCAAAATGAGCACAAGTACACATAAAATGGCTCATAAAGAAGGAAATGCTTATAGTTAACATTTTGAAAAGCAAAAAATATGTTTAATTTCACTTATAAGAGGAATAAAAATAGAACAGTATTGATATGCCATTTGTGACTTACCAGATTAGCAAAGCTGAATCTTGTTTAAAAATTCTGAAGCAAGGTATGCAGAAATAGGTATTCCCATACATTGTCAAAAGGAATGCAACATGCTAGAAGTTCTATGGCAGGAAACTTTTCAACATATGTATATATTTTCACTTTTCTACAAAACAAACCAGCTTCTAGGAATCTATCTCAATCATAACCAGGCAAAATATGAAGCAATAGACATACAAGACTTTTACATTACAGTAGCTCTTAAAAGAGCCAAAGACTTGAAACAATTAAAATGTCAATTCACAGTGCCTGGAACGCTATGCGGGTATAAAAACAATAGTGTGTGTTTCTGTGTGTGTGCGTGTGTGTGTGTGTGTGTGTGCGCGCGCTTAAAAGAGTAGCAAGGAGAGAAGAAATCAATGGCTGTAAAATACATAATTGTAGCTGGAAGAAGGGTCCCAAGAGCAAAATAAAGGACAGAGTGAAGTTGGACTTACCTAGAGGTACTACATTTTATAAGTTTGATTTTTAGAACTAGTTAAGTATCATATATAATTATGAAACAAAGCTAAAATAGAAAAAATAATAATAGGAAAAAACTTAGATAAAAACATTGTATGAAAAATAATGAGAAATATAAAGAGCCCAACTGTATACCCAGCTCTCTCCCAGAGAAGAATCACGACAATTGACTTTTTGTTGCTGTTGATGTTGTTACTGATAGATTCCCCCAGAACACTGAGTTCTCACAAGCTTGAAAGAAAACTTCAAGTTCATGGTAGCATGGGTAGGGGAACCTGGCTAATCCACCAAATAAGATACCACCAATATATAGACAGACCAAATGTATAAAAACTTAGATTTTTATAGTGCAAAACAGCCCCAGCCACCTGGGCATTGCTGAGGAGTGGTTTTGTTGTTTTTATTCTTTTTTTTTTTTTTGTCTTCTCTCTCTCCTGGGAGAGCAAAAATTCAATGCAGAAGCACCTAGATTGTCCTGGACCCTGGAGAAAAGGACCAAGAATCGCAGATGCAGAACCTCTGAGTACCACTTGCAATCTGGGTCCTCCAACCTCCAATACCACCAGAGGTAACTATAATGCCTAGGTGGGCTTGGCTTCCTTCCTGGAGAAAACCACATAGTCCAGCTCAGCTTCCAGGAATTGATTTAAATTGGCTTTTTTTTTCAATTTTTTAAGTTGACTTTTAAATGGAATATGTTGATTGAACATCACTAGTATATCCTTAGTGGTATATATTTTAAGGGTAAAAATTTGAAAGTAAAATTTAAATTACATTTATTAGTATTGTTGGAAGTAATATTCATAATCATAGTTACTTTGAAAGCATTTATATATCCTATAAAAAGAGAATTTAAAAATTCTGTCATTATAAGGAATTGATATTTTTATTTAATAGAAAAGAGACACAAGTGAAATGACAAACAAGTGTAAAGTCTCTCATTTTAAATTTGAATTGATAATATTTTTATGAATTTATAATGTATTTTTTATCTTTTCTTTTTAATAAAAAGAAAAACCCATATTTCCTAGCTCTGCTCACTGAGAAAGCCTAAAAGCTATGAAACACTCATTACAATTTTAGTACCTCAAGTACCCAAATTTTGGTCTCAAAATATCATTTCCCAAGATAGAACACTTGGAGAAAAGTGCCATTCCAAATCTGAGGCACAAAATATACAAAATAGGCAAAGATTTATTTTAATCAAAAACAAACCAAAGAGGACTAAGAGTCATGTTAGAATAACACAGAAGTCAAATTGAAGGTGTCCTCAGTACCAGGAAGGTGGGCAGTGTAGACATCAAAAAAGGTAAAACCATAGAAGGAAAGTCATCAAATATATCAACCTATGGATTCATAATACCTTCAAGAGAGAGAAGGCAAGAACTAGTAATAACAAAAATATACAATCTCTTTGAAGAAAAACAGTGTGATTACTGGAGAAGATGTGTGCAAAAAAGAGAAGTAAGGTTTGTGTGTGTGTATGGGAGCTGTTATAGCTTACTGCATGCCTATAGAACCATCCAGTGGAGAGGGGAAACTGATGATGAAAGGCAGAATAGAAACAATTACTGGACCAATGCCCCTGAGCAGGTGAGGGGTGAGGGAATCCTGGGAATCCAGTACACAAAGGCAAGAGTTGACCTAGTATATTAGCACTTTTTGTCACTGTGAGTAAAATACCTGACATACAAAACTTAAGAGAGAAAGGATTTATTTTGGCTCACAGTTTCAGAAGTTTCAGCCTATGGTGCCTGGCCCCATGCTCTTGGATGTGACATCAGGGTGGCAGAAGTGTGTGGCAGAGGAAATTCTTTACTTCATGTAGGACAGGAAACAGAGAGACAGGAAGGGGCCAAGAACAAGATATTCCCAAGGACCCTCCTCCCAGTGACCTACTTCCCTCAGCTTTTTCCCACCTCCTGAACATTCTAGAACCTCCCAAGATAGTGCCACTATCTGAGAACCAAGCATTCAAAACACAAGCCTGAGTGGAGAATTTCACATTAAAACTGTAACACCTAGATAAGAGAATGAATGAAGCACCAGTAATAACAATGAAGAAAAACTCACGGGCTCAAGGGCAAGTATTCAGCAGGTGTCTTGGAAAGGTTATAGCTGGTTTCTTCTGATTTCCTCAATTTTTCAGAGAAATAGAAATGGGAAGACAATGGAGAAGATGGTTGGCAGTTTGATGAGTGAAGGTGTGAAGTGATTGTTTGAGCAGAGTTGGGAGGGGGGATGGATTGAGGAAATGCGGTAGAATGGCCGGGCAGCATCAACGTCTCTGTGGGGATGACAGCTTGTGAGTTTGGAAAAAGCCCAGGTAAAATGGTTGTGTGATGTCCTCTAGCCACATTCAGCCAGTGTGCATGCAGCTATATGCACAGAAAGAACGATGCCTCATGTATATCATCTGTACTTAGCCCACATTTTGTGAGGATTATATATATTTTTTAAATCTCATATAAAATAATGCATTTTTTGGGTGCTTTTGTATTTATCAGTTTCTCTTCCCTTCAACCTAATTTTCTATCTAGGAAATACAGAAGGGGAAGAAAACAAAGGGAAAGAGCTGCCATTCAAAGGAACACACATATAAGATATTTACTAATAAATTTAGAAAGGAATGGCATGATTTATATAAAGAAAGTTAGAAAACAATTTTGTAAAGATGTAACTATTTCAATGTCAATATTCTCCAAGTTAATGTATGAGTTTCAGGTAGTCCCAATCAAAATTCAAACAGGATACTTTGAAACAGTAATCTGAAGAAAATAATTCTATAATTTGCTTGGGAAAGTAAATGTGTATGAATAAATGGCTAACTTTCAGTAAATCTTCCCAGAGGAGGACGTCCAGTGTCTTTATGAAGACCATGGCCTATAGTACTGCTCAGGTTGAATTGTGTATTACCGTTCACTGGTTGCTGAGCTTCTCTTCGATTTCAGCTTCCTTGTCTACAAAGGATAGATATAAAGGAGTTTTTTTATTTGTACCATCCTCTAGATTGTCGAGGACCTTCAAATAATGTGTGGTGCATAGCAACAATGATGGGGAACATATTCTGGGTGTTTGTTATACATGAGGCATTGTTCTAAGCGCACTTTACATGTGTTTATTTTTCTTCATAGCAATCCTACCAGAAGCCTGAGACAGCAAGAGAATAAGGAATTTTTATAAGCGCACATGACTAATAAGGGAGGGAAACACAAAGACTGAACTCTTAGGTACAATAGCATGCTATATCAAGGAATAAAATGAGAAAGAAGAAAGAAGAGAAGTCATCTTAACAAGTATAATATTTTAAAGTAATAACTATGAAAAAAGCTTAGCATTGCTGCCAATGTTGATATGTATGATAAAATGGAAAATCTTGAATTTTATTCAATTATTATATGGTACTTTTACACTAAATAAAGCAAGTTTCTTAAAACAATTAGAAGGGCTTATATTGATCTAATTCATATACATGATCACTATGTAAGTGGTCCACAGATAAAGTATAACTAGACATAAACACTTTAATGTTTTATAATAATCAATGAGTTATTTATGTAGATTCATTCCATTCTATAAAACAATGTTGTATAAATTAATTTCTTTATAAAATTAGCAGTGAACTAGATATTCTGTTAAGGAAGCCAAATTTGATTTACCCAAGGATATCAAATTCCTAAGCTTATATTTTAGAATTTTCAGTATTTTACATGACACATCAGTTTGCTAGGTCTACCTTAACAAAGTACTGTAAACCAGTTGGCTTAAACAACAGAAATTTATTGTCTCAACATTCTGAGACCAAAAGATCAAGCTATCACGAGGACTGGTTCCTTCTGGGGCCTAAAAGGAACGTAACTCTTCCAGGCCTCTCCCCTTGACTTGTAGATGGTCTTCTTCTCTTTGTGTCTCTTCACATCATCTTCCCTCTATATGTGTCTCTGCATTCAAATTTCCCCTTTTTTATCAAGTCTCAATTCATATTGGATTAGGTCCACCTTAATAACTTTATTTAAATTAACTACATCTTTAGACTTCATCTTCAAATAAGGTTACATTCCAATATATCTCTTTTTTAAGTTCCAATATGTTATTTTTTAAGGAATCACAATGGAACCTATCACCTTTAATACTTTCATATAAACTAAAATGGTCAAGGATCCTTTCAAAAACTTTCCTGTTGACCTCCTTGTCAAGTCCCTGTCCCTTAATCACGTGTGTCTAAACGTTTTTGTCAATTAACCAAGGTATATTTAAAAGCCGAGTCCAACATTCTTCTGGGTAACATTTTTCATGAAGACAAATCCTATCAAATGAACAAAACATATTTCTTGGATCTAGTCCAATATTTCTATAGTTGTCTAAGAATAACTTAAGTGTTTCAAAATTCTATCATGTGCAACAAGCCCAGCAACCACATATACAACACATCCCTTCACAACAACATGGAAATCATTGTGGGGAAACAACCACTTTACATGCAAGACAGAAGGAAATGGGTTAGGGAAACAGAAATCAGGCTTGGGCAAGAATCAGCAGAAATATGAAGGCGAGGTGGAATGTTTATCCCTACGAGCTCAAAATAGCTGCTATCACAATCCAAGAGCCAATTTTGCCACACCCCCAAACCCAAAGAACACAACTCTTCACACTGCTCAGTAGATTAAACCCCATGACTTGAAAACCCTTTTGCTGGTCAGCACAAATATTTTCCTTCTTATCATTCACTAAAGAATTGGTAGTCATCATTTTTTTAGCAAGTACTCCAATTACTGTCTCATCCATTGAATCCATCCATTTCTCTACATCTCCACCATTGTTATAGCTTTCTAAGATGCCATCACCTTTTGTCTAAGCCACTGCATACACTCCTGCCTCCAGCTTCATGATAGTCCTAGGCTAACCTATCATCCACAGACCAGCCTGTTTGAAGAGCTTCAGTGAGCTTTTAAATGAATCCAATGTGCTCCCCAGACCTGCACCACCTGGTCCTGTCTTCCCTTCACTTCATTCAACTCTCCCTCTTATCCCTTAGGTTCAGCCTTCCTGGTCTCATTTTAGATCCTTCAGTATTTCAAATTCTGGCCTCAGGGGCTTCACATATTCTCGTCCTTCCTTCCTTGAAGCTGAGCTAATATTCATCCAGGTTGCTCCTTTATAGCAATCCTGGTTGTGAAAGCAGTAAAATACCACTCTTGCCCATTTGTAAGGAGATCCTTACCAACACGTTCCTACATACCCTCACAAACCTTCCTCATTCCCTTTCCCAGGATTCTCTAGACAACTCACATTAAAGAAATAGCACCTGATCTTGTGCAAGGCATATAGAACCTTTTATCAGTCAGAATTCAACCAGAGAAACAAAACCATTAGATGTGATAGATTGAGGGATTTATTTCATGGGATTGGTTAACACAATTGTGGAGGCTGCAAGGCAAATCAGAAATTTCTGGTGCACAGAAGACAGCCTGGTGTCTCAGGTTCAACTTGAAGTGTCTGTCAGACCATAGCAGAAATTCTTCAGTTGTTCTTTGATTCTTCTTTTAAGGTTCTTTGACTGATTAGATCAGATTCACTGAGATTATGTAACCTCCATTACTAAAGTCGACTGAGAATGCAAATGAACCATATGTACAAAATACCTTTCCAGCCATACTTAGATTGGTATTTGAATAATTAGGGCTGGGTCTTGCTAAATTATCACATAAACATTGTTCTAGCACTGGGGCTGCTGGTTAGATACCTTACCTAATTCAATATTTTTAGTATCAGCCTTTCCCAGAACTGTCCATTTCCTTTACTCTTTTGATGGTGGGCTCTACTTCTTTCTATCCTTCAGGACCCCACTTACATGTCACCTTTAGCAGAGAGCTTCTCAGTGCTTTCTCTGAGTCAGTCACCTTCAGTCTCCATCAGTGCCCTTTTTTTCTCTTCACTGTGCTTGCCACAAGTTATTATTTATGTCTGTATTTGTTCACTAGTTTTGTTCATCTTTCTCACAGAACTGCATGTCCCATGAATACTGAGGCTTTTATTTGTATAGCACTATATACAAAGACTTTATCACCATAGCTGATACATAGAACCAGTTCAATTACTTGTCAAATGAAGGACTATCATTAGAGGTAGCTGTTACTTGACTGGAGCTCAAAGACTCAACTTGCTATGCACTTATATATACTCTGTTTACCTTGCTCTGAAGCCTTTCATGTTCAGAGTCCCTGTTTAATCTTGCTCATCCTGGCAAGAGAAGAGTTTCAATACAAACGTGTTGATGGATCATTGTTTTTAGAGAAAACCATTTGGAAATGACTTGTCTCACCTCACATCTACAATGTGATGTTTTAATATATTCCAATCATGTTTTTATTTACTTATACACCCCTCAGTCTTATCTCTGATACCTGCCCAGGGTTAGCCTTCACAAGACTAAGTAGCATTTGTTGAAGTTGTTAATCTGATGCTAAATACTTGTCAAGAAGAGTATACATAATTCATGAATAGATGTTAAGGATGGCCCTCCTCAGCAGGCTCAGGAGCAGGACAGTGATCAAATCAAAGGCACAAGTGTAGAACCTCACTAATTGGCAAAAGCTCCTAAGGTTGACCTCTCACCATTACATCTACCACAACCCCAGGAAACACAAAAGAATGCTCCAAATTATTCAGGATTTCATTCATTCCCTTTCTGCCTACTACTTCCAATCTTATTCCTCTCTTATGTCCTAAGAGATATCTACCTCAGCTTACTGATCTATGCCCAAAATATTAGGCAACAATGTGTGCTTGGATTAGTGGACTTCCTCATAGGTTGAACTAGGTATGATAGTATTTTTTGATAAACTGGATACTTTCCCCCACTTACTTGCTTACAAATACAGGTTTTCTGAGTCACAGTGAAAAAATCTTCAGGGGACTTGAACATTGGAGGGTCTTTTAAAAATGTTTTTCTTAGTATATAATAGTTTACAGGGGATATCATTGTGACATTTCCATATTTACATATAATGTACCCTGGTTTGGTTCATCCCCTCCATTTTTCTCCCTCTTCCCCCTCCCCCTTCTTAAAATGACTTCGACAGGCTTCAATATTCCATATTCATACATGTGTAAAAATTACATCAACCATCTTCCCTTTTTACTCCTTCATTTACTCTCTACCTGCCACTAGTATCCTCTCCTTAACAAGACCTGTTTTTCATTACATTCTTGTCCTTCATTGTTTAAGTGTCTGTTCATTGTTCACTGTGGTTTTGCCTTGTTAGTTTACCTGTAAATATATTGCACTTTGATCTCTTTCTCACTTTGCAAGATAAAGTAAGAAGGTTATTAGATACTGTCATAGAAAAGCTTTATACATTGGGACAAAAATAGACAATTTTAGAAAGTGATACAACTCATTCTTTCTCTAGCAGAATTGCCGTGGTTCTATTGCAGATGCAATAATGACACCTGATCAAGGAGAGTAAAGAGTGTTACACTAGTACATGTTATCTTAAACAAGGCATTAAGCAAAAATATGCAAATAAAATTCCTTTCGTATTCCTAATTTTGATCAGTCACCCTTCTGATTGCTTTTTCTACCATTATAATATTAAGTATTATAATGTGATATGGAAGATCAATTGGAAGAATCAACTTTAGCTTCTCAGTTTATTTTTAGGCATTTTTTGGGGAACTCATGAAAATCTTCCACAAGAGCAAACAACACACTTGCCCACACAGAAACTTTCATCTACTGTGAGATGTGGACACTTGTCCAAGACTCTTGTCCAAACATAGACAGTTCCTTCACTTTAAGATTCTTTTAATTTCCTCTTGGGTAACAAAGGCTCTTTCCCTTCAAGATATAACTCAACTCCTGTATAATTCCGCCCACATTCATTGTGTCTTTTTCTGATTTCCTCTAACACACTTGGCTCCTAGTCATGCCAGTTTATCCTCTTTTTCTTTATATATTAATTTCTTTGTTCTCAAGTTAAATTTAAATTCCTGGAGGGCATACCACCATTTGTTTGCTCACATCTCTTCACACAGGTATTTTGATAAAACCTGATAGACTAATAATGAAGTTGTAACATGAAATTTGGTTTCTCTACTTTTTGGACATAGAGCTTGACTGTATTTCTCAGTCTCTGTGACAGGAAAACAAAGACCAGTGTCTGGCTGTGCTGCTTCTCTGATTATTCCAGCAAAGCCTCTCATGTCTCTCTCTCCACACTTCTGTCTCCTGGTAAGAATGAGTCTTAGGGATGGACAAAGCCACAAAATTGAAGGAGCTTAGGTCCTGAAATCGCCTTGCTGAGGAAGCTGCCCACAGACCAGGAACTTGTACCTTGGACTATTACATAAGCAAGAAATAAACACTGATTGTGTTTGAGCCATCACATCCTTGTAAGTCTGTTTGTTCAAGCTGCTTACATTAATCTGGTACTTCTAGTAATTAGGGAAGAAAAAACTTGGCTTTACCACAATGATTAAATTATATGATTTTATGTTTTCACATGGCAAATGTAAATTTCTTAGGCAGCCTTGACTAAGTGGTAGAGCACTTGCCTACTGCAAGAGAACCTGGTTCAAACTCTAGCATCATATAAAAACATATGAAATGTGTGTACCTGGTTAAAAAAGAGATTTCTTTTAAAAATTAATTTGATGTTCTCATGTGTTTGCTTAATATTATTTCTTAGCAAGCAGAAGCTATATTAAAGAGAATTCATAAAACAGTGTCTGAATAATTTATTTTTGTTTTCTAACTATAATGGTAGCAGAAATTCCTTGAAAATGAGAAATATCTTTATGAGTAGGGGCAACAGTCAACAGTGGATGTTGGCAGAGGTGAAACAAATTAAATAAGACTAAGCAAGAATATTTAAAAATATTCTTTGAATTCTTACAACTTCATTCCAGGCAAGAATTTGAGATTTTAGTTTAATCTTTGTAAAGACTTTATACCAAGCTAGATTGTATCTAAACCAAAAAGTAGAAATAGACCATTGCACTGTTACTTGGGTCAAAGATACCAAACTTTCTAGACTGGCTATTCACTACTTAGGAAGTTAGTCTTATTTCCATTAAGCATGCATGATTAAATAGAAAACTGACTACCTAAAAATTGGTTAAAATATGGTAAAGCTGGGAGAAATCCACATTTGTTTGATTTGTTTCAGTAACATTTAGATGAAGGAATGAAGGAGTCATTATTGCTACTAAAGTGTCCCCTATACTCCTAAGAGTGTGTCATACACAGCAGGCTTCCATGCAGCAGGCAATAAGCAAAATTAAGTAAAGCAAAATCTAATTAGGGATATATATGAAGACTGAATAAATCTTTGACATCTGCTTTTAGACAATTTTACTCTAATTTTTGACAATTTAACTATGAATTAGCATATTCACTCCTGTTTTACTTAACATTCGTCTTCATGTTCAAAGTTTGAATATATACTGTATTATCATCTCCTAAAACTATTCATATTATTTCCAGGAAAGTTAACATTGCTTTTTAATGGGGGGAATAGAAGTCTGCTGAAATTTGTCCTGAGATGAACGTGTGTACCTAAGTAAAATTAAAAATGATATGAAATCATGCTATCCTCTGCTGCAATTTTCTTCAAGAAAGTCACAGAGATTTGGCATTATTTAATTTTTGTGTAATGAAAAAATAACATAACAGTTATTCTTAAGGATAGATTTTCATAGTCTATCCATCATATCCAGAAACCAAACAAGAAAAATTTTTTAAGTTCATCAATATAGATGGATGCTTTGTGCAAGATTGCTTATCATTACAAAAACTCATAAGATGAAACAAAAAAACACTCACTGTCCATCAGTAGGGAAGTGCTTGGGTAAATTACTCATGAACATATATACATATACAGTGAGATAATACTCACTTGTTGAAAAGGGTGAGATAAATCTATATGTGGTTACTGGGAGAGATTTACAAGATGCTTGTGAGTGTGTGTGTGTGTGTGTGTGCTTTTTCAGTACTTAGATTTAAATTCAGGGCCTCAGTCTTGCTTGACAAGTACTTTACCACTTGAGCCATACCTGCAGCCTCTTTTTTTTTGCTTTAATTATTTTTCAGGTAAGGGCTTGTGTTTTTTCCCTGACCAGGCTCAGACCAGTGATCCTCCTATCTATAGCCTCCTCTATGGCCAGAACCACAGGCATTCAAGCTTATTGATTGAAATTAGGTATTGCTTACTTTTCCCCCCAGTCTGGACTTAAACTGTGACCCTCCCAATCTCTACCTTATGCCTTGGAAGCCACCATGCCTGGCTTCCAAGATACATTTTTAAATTGCAGAGATACATGTACAGTACAACTATATATTTGAAAAATCAAATAAAATCCAAACAAAACCTAAACTCCATATATATGGGAACATATGTAAAGAAAGCTTTGGTAAAAGGAAATAAGCTCTTTCATGTTGATAGCTCAGGACATGAATGGGTAGGGTCATAAGTGGAACATTTTTTCTTGCTCAGCATATAGTTTGACAAGCACAATAATAATTACAAGTATAATTTTAAACAACCCATAAGTTTTTAAGTCTTTAAATATGGAAGCATTTTAAAAATTAAGATGATAGGAGTTATCACAGAAATAGGTACTTTTACACTTCTTAGGATTTCATAAAGTTTTACTCATATAACTGTCTCATTTCCTTCCATATACAAAATGTTCATACAACTGACATTCTATTAGAGATAAGCCTTACTAGAAAGAATGTTGGAAGCAACAGATACACTCCTTTCAGAAGTAATGTGAAACAGTGTCTACTGAAGCTTTGAATATAAAAAATGGTTTAAAAGTAGTCTATGTGAAATAAAAAATAAATATTTTAGTTATTATTCAAAAGATAACTAAAGATGTTCTATTAACTGGATAGAAGGAAGGAAGAGAGGGAGGGATAGGTAGGAAATGAGTGACAGGGGAATGGTTAGTCAGGATAGCTTCACTGCTGTTTCTACTCCTGGAGATGGTGGGAGGTTTGAAGAATTTAAGGTCAAAGTGGATGAGAAGTACATGTTGTAGCAGGAGTCAAGTTTGAAAGTTTCCATAGTAGGTAGAGTGTAGTGGGAGGATGGTAGACTAAGAGGGACTTGAGGAATTGTTTACTCCTTCCTACCTCTACCAAAGCATGAGGAACTTAACTGATACTAGAGCTCTAGAATTGCAATCTCCCTGAAATTGGGTTGGTCCTACTTCCACCTCCATTGCAGATGTGGCCACATCCCAGGTGTATTGTGCATGTGCAAGAAGTGCTCTGTCAGCTCTCATGGAAAATTACAACCAGCCTATTAGATCCCTGGCACCCTATGAGTTAATGGAATGACTATGGATGCCTCACTGATGACATTTATCATCCATTGCTCCAAATTTAGGAGTAGCCACCAATTGAAACTAAGTGCATACAACAGAGCCTCTCCCCAGCACTGGAGTAGGAAATGGAATATAACTTGCATTAGAAAGCAAAGTGCTTAAAACTTTCCAGAATCTGAGAAGCCTGGAGGGATGGTAGAAGTAAGTCACAGAGAGAAGGGACTGCTGTCCTTGCTAGTCAAAATAACTTAAGAAGTAGGAGAGAATGTAAAATATCAATGACTTAAGTGCAAAGAATGGTCTTAGGAAACCAGAGATTTCAAAAAGAAAGCAATATGATTAAAAGAAATCAGAAAGGATTATGTGTCATATTACTGCATTTCGGATTGTTTGAAAGAGAAGCACATTTTAAGAACAGACCAGGATAAAGACTGTTAGTCCAAACATAAGTGGTCAGAAATTTGTATTAAATATCTTGGTAAAAGACAGATAGTTATGGAAATTTAAGGAAAACAAAGACTTTTCAGGAGAACAGACAACTATGACCCATGGGATTTTCATATTTTCCTTCTAAATCTCATCTATTTGTGTATTTGGGGCTAAGTTCAACCTTTTGTTTTCAAACAATGCTTTATTCTAGAATAAAGTTTGCTGAGAACCATCCTGCCTCCTGGCTGGGTTTGGCTTCTCATGAAGTAAGCTCAAAAAAGTCTCCCCTTGACTCACACAGAGTGAGAATCTGGGCTTCTTTGTTGACAAAGTAGATTAAAGAAGGAAGTCAGAGGCTTTGTGAACAGGCAGCCCAGTCTGCAGTAAGGCTGGATTCCAGATGATCTGCAGCCAGAGTCTCGGTGACCCTGTCCTCTTCCTCCCCAGTTCACTGAAGTGAAGCCTTCTGCCAATGACTAGAGGGAAGTCACCGTTTGACTCAGGTATTTGTTTAATGTTTATTAATCCCTACTCATGTGTTCATCTTTGGCCTGTCCCCTTCAGGTTTCTATTTTTGTTGTTCATTCTTATAATAAAACACAATTGTTCTGATAAAATATAATTATTTTAATTTCTCCATATAAGAATCAAGGCAGACAAGGGCATAATAAAAACAATATAAAAATGATAACCATATTTTTCCATGCCAATGAAGATTCTAAATCTAAATTCAAATGGATGTGAAATTAATCCTCCTCTAAGGCCCACTGTGAAACAGGAGGGAATGTCTCCTAGCCAACAGGAGGCAGAGATGCAAGATAGAAGCCAAGTAAGTGTATCTCTTAGCACAACTGGCTACACCAACTTTCTCCCCTTCATCCTTCTCCACACATTTCCAGCCTAAAGTTCTTGTTAAATTTTAATATAAACCTATATTGACTTGATGTATTCAATTGTACCAGATAGGAAGGAAAAGAACATCGAAGACCTATGTAAAACTAAAATGTAAAGAACACAAATCTGAAAATATTAAAAACATCTAACAATGTTTAAAACAAGCATTATTAATAGTTTGAGCACAATTAGGAGAACTGAGAGAATTCACTTATTTACTGCCATCTGCAAATATAATTGGCAACTATAAGTAGCTAGTTAAACCAGATATCAAATTAAGATGCAGTCTCCCAACTTTCCAAGTAATGATCTTGAAGATTAAATAAATGTATTTACGGTACATAGAAGAATAGCTGGCAAATGATAACCACTCTGGATTAGCTATTATTACTTACTACCTTGCCTTTCATTAATTTACTATTTTAAATATCCTTTAAAATTAGTACTTTTGAGTATTTAACTACAAGAAATATAGAATTAGGTATAGTGAATCTTGGATGGAAATCAGGAATATTTTTCTTGTTTCTCAAAATCATTTTGCAGTCTGTCCTCCCTTGTCCCATTAAGTGTTTTTAAAATGATTTAGTCTTCTCATTTGATGTTATCAACCAGCATATCCAAGTATGACTTTCTTCTTTCCTCTGAATATCATCGTTCACCTTGAAAACCAAATGTATGTTGAGAAATGTAGAAGTCTTTTAAAACAAATAAAGCCTAAAGCATTTCCTACTTTCATTTTAGATCAGTGTGAAATTAGATTCCTAGATAATCAATAAGGTTTGTAGTGAAGTGGATAAAATATATGGAAGATAGAATACATTTCTATCTCCTGTTCCAAATTAGATGTTGAATCCAGGGTGTGACATTCACTGCCATCATAATTATTATGACAAACTGATCAGGAATAAGTTGAGTTGACAAACTGAAATAGGGAAAAATACATTTGTTACTCATACATGGCTTCAAATGTCACCTTCTCAAGAAGTCTTTTCTAATCCCACCCATCAGAATTAATTGCTCCCTGTTCCATGTTCCAGTACAACTTCGTACTTCACTTTGGACTCGTCATCTTTCTCTCACTGCACTGTAGAGCAAACTCCTGGAGAGAAAGTCTGTGTCATTCAGCTTTGTCTCCAGGTCCAGAATTTCTCACAATAGTTATAGATGTTCAGTAAGTATTTGTTGAGTCAAATTCAGAGCTGACTTAGAAGTGAGACCATAAGCTGCTTTTCAAAATACTGGAGGTTTTTTTAAACCATATCTCATGGATCTCAAACTGCTGAATCCATAATGACCACACATGAAAATATTATCATTATTTACATTTTTAAGTAAGAAAAAAATTGAAGTTCAGAGTTTTTAAGGGTGTTACTCAGGTTTACCCTGTGACAGAAACAGAATGTGAATTTTAGTTGTCCTGATTACTGCTCATTGATGAGAGGGAAGGGAGGGTTGAGCAAACATTTTATTATTGGATCCTATATAATCCCTTTTTAAAACAGGTTTTAACTTCTGAAATATATTTTCTTTTTGTACCATTTTGTAATCTTAAACTTTAGTGTCTTGTATGAATAATACCAACATTAGTAAGATTGCTAATGCGCCCCCGATGGGGTAATATTGAAAACCCCACCACGTTAGCCCTTTGAAAAGAGGGAGGGGGTGGAGTGGGTGGTAAGGGAGGGGGTGGGGGCAAGGGGGAGAAATGAACCAAGCCTTGTATGCACATATGAATAATAAAAGAAAAAGGAAAAAAAAATCTCTTGTGGACAGAATGATTCTGTGCACTGGGCTGCTCCTCCATCTGTTATGACACACCTTATGTAGGCCATCACACCAGTGCCCGTGCCAGCAGAACTTGTTTGCATGTGCTCATGGGATTGGCTGCCCACTACTTCTTTTCCAGAACTGGGAGATGAACCAACTCTTCTTCCAGCTAGAAACTCAACCAGCCCTGCACGAGTGAGATGCAGTACTATCTGAGACAAGTCTGTTAAATTCCACTGTGACCTTTCAAAGGCTGTAATTTGGAGAAGCACACTGAGTCCTCTAAACATTCTGCCTCCTCTGGCTTTTTCAACCATATCATTTTGTTTATAAATTTTTAATCGCTTAGTCATTTTATAGTTTTCATTTATTTATCTTCTGCAAAGTCTCTGCACTATCTGACTTTATATAGCTTTCTAATAATGAGAAGTATGGTGTCTATTTTAGTTGAGAACATGTTGGGAGCTAGTAAAGCCAATATATCAATTGCATGTTAATAAATATAGACACAAAGCACAAAAATGGAATAAGCATTTTTAAAATGATTTAGTTTCCTTGTTTGATGTCACCAACCACCATATCCAAATATGACTGTCTTCTTTTTTCCGAATATCATGATTAACCATAGAAAACCAAATATATGTTGAGAAATGTAGAAGTCTTTTAAAACAAATAAAGCCTGAAGCATTTGCTACTTTCAGTTTTGGATCAATGTGAAATTAGATAGTCATGCCAAGATAGCAATGGACGCCACCTTGGGAAGAATGTAAGATGATGGACAATAAGGGCAATAGAAGAACTACAAGTCAACCAACATACAACCTCACACCCCCCTTCACACCAATGGCAGACTCTATGCACCCAAGTGTGAAGCAGCTGGACAAGTGCTTGCACATCAAGGCACCCTCCCCCATTCCTTGAGGGGGAAGTCTAAGTTATTACTACTCACTGCAGAAAAACTGATCCCCTGCCATTCCCACTCTTCTTTCTCAGTGGGCTTGTTCAGCTCTGTTTCCCTGGACAGACCATTTCCTCCCAGGAGCATGTGTCACATGCTGTGAGGTTTTCTACATTAGGGACATGACAGATTGATTTACAGCGCAATGGTATGGCCTGTTGAGTGACTACCCGAGAATCTGGGAGATGCCTCCCTGTGGATCATCATTTCCAAGGAGACAGTACACAGACCTTCAAATCCCAGGAGAATAATAGCTTCACTCAGAAGAATATTTTCAAGGAAAAAGCTCATCATCCACTTGTTCTCATAAGTGGATGTCATGTCTAGGTTTATTTTAGGGAAAGAAACAAAGCAAGGAAGGAAGAAAACAGAAAAATACAGACAGAGTCCCTAAACTACAAAAGCATCATCATTCAGATGGCAGCATGACACCAATATGCTGGGAGCTAATGAAACACTGCTGGCCTCAGTCATTCTTCTTCTGCCATAAATTTGTAAGGAGAAACTAGGAAGTTTTCTTTCTTTGAGATCCTACAGACTTACATGTCATATTTATCAAATCTTGACAGCGTTAGGACTGTGAAGGGCAGTAGGCAGGGCCAAAGGAAGCAAAGTTGAGCCTGAGAGTCTAATTACCATTTTTCTCCTCAATTTTTAACTGGATGATCACTCCACAGGTGTGATCTGTAAAATAGAAGTGGAAAATGCATTCCATAGGCATGGAGAAGCAATGCATAAACAAGAATCAAGGGAAGGATGAGTTCAACTGGGTCCTCATCCAGACAAAAACAGACAACTCTGATGAGTCCTGTAAAAATGTTTTCAAGGCTTTTCTAAATGCAAGGACTTTTAGTGTTTAAAACTTAAACAGGATAATGAGCTAGACTGCTCCTGGCTGGGATATATGTGTGAATGTTGTTAGGATTTCACATTATTGAGAATTATGAGTGCTTCAGTAAACTTGGGTTCACACAGTATCATGGCCTCCTTTCAAACTTGACCCTCAACTTCCCCCCACCCTTCATGGGGACTGCTGTTTGCATAGTCCTCTCTGTAAGTTTAGTCTACCCTCAGACAGCTGCTAAATAACTATGAGGTCTTCATTTCAGTTTTTAGATTTTAATGTATTGTTACATACAATTTAATTCTATATAGATGAGTCTACTCCTCAACTTCACTTGTGCCCAAAGCACAAGTGCACATGAAATACATTTATGAAAACAGGAAGATAAAGAAGAGTAAGTGTCTTTAATGGCCTAAAGCACACATGTATACATACATACATACACACACACACACACACATACACACACACACACTCCTCACACCCCATCTCTGAAACAGCCTGCTGTTTCAAGGATGTCTTTTCTTTTTTTATTTTAATCAAAATACTCCTTTACAAATTATAAAAATCTGGCTTAAATACATATCACATAGCTCCAAATGTAAGCCAAATGTAAGACAATTTGTAGTCCTTAAACATGTCATTTTTAGTGAATCATTTGTAAAAACTAAAAATTATAACTAAGATAGTGTATATCAACCTCTAATGGTTTTTTTTTCATATGTGCATACAATGTTTGGGTCATTTCTCCCCCCTTCCCCCACCTCCTCCCTTTCCTCCCACCCTCTCCCTCTCCCCCCCAACCCCCTCACTACCAGGCAGAAATTATTTTGCCCTTATCTCTAATTTTGTTGAAGATAGAGTATAAGCAAGAATAGGAAGGACCAAGGGTCTTTGCTAGTTGAGATAAGGATAGCTATACAGGGAGTTTACTCGCATTGCTTTCCTGTATATATGTGTTACATTCTAAATTAATTCTTCTCGAACTACCCTTTTCTCTAGTGCCTGGTCCCCTTCTCCTATTGGCCTCTGTCGCTTTAAAGTTCTGCATTAGTTCCTTTGCATTGAGGACATCAAATAAGGATGCCTTTTCTTAAGATGGGGTAAGGTAATTGGAAGTGGGTAAGGACACCACAACTAACAGGGAACCTCTTTATCCTAAGGTGCCTGCTCTCAGTATGTTAGTAGCTGATCTATTTAAATTCTTGGCATGTGAGAATACAAATTCCACAGTGACAGATGTCATGGGTTTGCTTAAAGAGGTAATTGATTTTTAAAGACGTGGCCAATTTTTTTTTTTGTAGCACTGAGTTGGCACATCTTAAAACATCCAGGTAATACTTGGTAAGCATCACAAGGGGCAAAGAGTTCTATACTGGTATTGGCTCTGTTGCATAAGAAAGACTCATTAGAAATAAAAATGTGGGGGAGTGCCTTCTCATCCCCACTGTCCCTGAGCTGTCCTGCACAGCAGGTGTACCTCCCACTCATTACAAACAAGGAGCTCACAATAGTTCTCCAATAGAAACTTTGTTGTCATAAGCATGGAAAGAAGATTGGAGCCAAGAAATCCAAATGCCACTGTAAGTTTGTAAGTCACACAGGTATACAGCAGGTGGGGATGATCCTACAAAATCTAGAACACAGGCTCTGCAAACAAGCAGGAAGCCTGAGATGTAACTCATAAAGGCTGACTGTGTAGAATCCCTTAAGGACAATGAGAACCATGTTGATGTAATCAATTGGGAGAAGGATCGGGTGCCAATCATCAGCAGGTTCATCCATCCTCTCAATCGATCAGATCACAGAGGCCATTCACATCCTTCATAATATTCCTGGACACTTTTATAATTTTTGTATCATTCCTGTTTGTGTTTCATAGGCTGTTGTTGATTTAGACTTATAAAAGAGATTTGACTACCTGATAGGGTCACACACTACTGGCCGTTGCCAAGACCAAGCTTCTTAAAAATAAGTATATATAACTACTTAAAATCATCCTAAATTCTGTAAGGCAGTGTGAGCATGATCAAAAAAAGTTTGTTTTGTCCCCTTGTTTGCTTCGTTACTATGAAAATTCTTGCCATTTGGCCATTTCACAGATTTTAATTCTCAGTACAAAGCAAGTCAGCCAAGTATATTATTGTATTTCCTTGATTTATGGACTTATTTTGTTCACATTATAGTATCTTTAAAATCAAGTATTCATTGAATAATTACATTAAAAGCAGTGTGCCAGCTCCAAGAGAGTAAGTTATGCTTTGTAGCAACTGCCTGACTTATGCAAATTTAACTGCATACAGAGGTGTCTGTCTCTGTATTGTCGCCTTTACTGGGATATTTGCAATTGCAGTACCACCTGCAGTTGGATTTTAATCAAAATTATGATCTACTAATTGCCATTTGAAATACCTCTAAAACTACTATGATCCAGCTGAGAAATGAGAAGTTATTAAACACAGAAGGTTGTCATCTGCCAGCCAGTATGAAACAGGCAGTGGGAACCACTAAGCACTCAAAATAGAACACAGATTTACAAAGTTTGGGGAGATATACCCAATTAAAATGCTAATTAAAATTACTACCAGCAGATTTATCAATGTCAACAAATTCTGACTGCAGTTAAAGACAATTTTTTTTAAAAACAATGTTTAATTTCCAGAAATATATGTCAATTAAACAACAGCAATCAATGAACAAGTTCAATGAAATGGATAAAACAAGTAAAAACACATGTAAATCTTCCAGGGTCTGCATTTAAGTCATCATGATGCTAAGAATTTAAAGACCATGAACACAAGTTATGACAAGTGTAGAATATGTTTCATGGTATTTCAAAATTCTTGATGCATCTTAAAAGTACTATGAAAAGAAAGAGGAGAAGGAGGAAAAAGTTCATTCATCATACCCTGGTGGATAATAGGGGAGAAAAATGACAAGATTATAGATCTCTCATTCATTTTGGCATCCAAAATGGACTGCTCATATGTTCTGTAGAGCATGAAAAGATATATACTTCCTCTGCTCCATATTTTATCAGTCTATATTAATCTCAGTTGACTTAACTGAACTCAAATGCTAGCAAAAACTTCACTTATATGTTCAGAGATTTCCCACGGCTTTCTATAGTTATTCCAGATGTTCCATTCCTTTATGGTCCTAACCCTATCTTTGACCAAGAAACTTGAACAACTCATAAGCATATAGTTATAAGCAAAAAAAAATGACTGTGTATTTGTTGAGGTTAAGATGTCATTCTCTGCCACACCTCCCATTCACAATACATGCCTGAATCACTGCCCCATGTCTTCCAGCTCATTTTCTAATCTGTAAAATGACCTACAGTCTTAATTTACCTGGAAAAGTTCCAGTTTGTATCCAAGTATCTCTTCTGCATTACCATTTTTCTCAGACAAAACCTTCCCTAAATAAACAGTCAATAATATGATCATATGAACATTCTATCCATACATAATATGGTAGGTAGACTAAAGAAGTTAAGAAATAAATCAGTCTCCAGCAAATAGATATCAGTTCATTCAAATTCCTTGTAAATAGAGTCAACCAACTGCCTAGAGAAAAATCTTAGCTACAAATCTTGCACATCAACATTACTTTCAAAGGGAAGGAGATAGATCTTAAAAATGCTTTAATATTTCCAAAACCAGCTTTTGTAGATGCATGTTAGATGAAATTCAGTTTAACAGACAATAGATAGTAGATTGTTATCATAGTGATACTGTGATAGTAGTATCTACTGTGAATTAGTATGTACTATGAATTTCTATACAGGTGCTCCTTTCTCATAATGCTGAAAGGGTACAGCCTTAGTCTGCCTGGGTGAGTCTTAACACCAAGAACACACACCCAGCCAGAATCCTGAAGTGGTACTATCCAGATTCATACACTTCTTCAGATGACACATGCACTCTGAAAAAAAAGTGGCAGTGGAGTACAAGTCTGTCATATTCCTAAGCAAACAACAATGCAAGACTCAAATATCTCTAGCAAGCATTATTTGAAAAGAGGGTATGCTTTCTTCTACTTGTAAATATTAAAACAAAACTATTCACAGTGCTATCAGCAAGATATTGTGTTGTACAATACTCCATTTCTAAATAGAAACTCTTATCTAGAGTAGCTAGTACAAGTAGAGTATAAAAAAAAATCTAGATCACCCTGTAGGAAAGAGAGGAAAAGAAAAGCAAAGTCCTCAAATTGTTGCAATAATTTCATTTTTCTTTGTGACGACATCACTTTGCTGGAGAATTATTTCTTAATATATAATTAAATTTGGGGGCTGCATTTCTGCCTTTCATCATTGAGGTAATTGCTTTAGAAAGTGCTTGCTCTTTTCTATTTTCTAGAGCTTTATTATAATACTGACTGGATTGGATAGGTGGTTGTCTGTTTTGGAATTTTTCTGCCATCTTCTATACCACTACCTACGATAATAAGAACTTAAAAACTATATGCTCCTAGCAAAATTTTGGCATGCCAATTTTGTTTAACTGGGTAGCTGAAGAGTGAAGAAGACAATCCTGCTTCTCCCTCTTCATTCCTCTAGAGAAGTTGAGTTGCAGGCATGCAAAGCTGAACCTCTCCATCTTTCACATCCTCTTCCTTAGTGCCTAATCTTTAGATGGACTTTTATCCCCTGCCCAGATTAACACATTTTCCCTGTAAACAGAGTTGATAAGAAGTGGAAAGGACACTGATGGGCAATTCCACCTCAATGCTCTTCAGAATCTTGGCCTCTCCCTCACCCACCCAGTCTCTAATGACCTCACCCTCCACATCCACCCTGGCTTGGCATTTTTAATGTCTGTGGGATTTTTCCATTCCTATGTAACTAATGCAGAAGCAATGCCCTGATAGCCTAAAGGTATTTAAGAATCCAAACCAGGAAGGGACAACTGATAGAGAGTTCCCTTTCTCCTCTGCACTGGGAATCCATTTATAGAAGAATAGGTTTAGATGTTTTTGTTTTGGTTTTGGTAGTACTAAAGTTTGAACTCAGGGCCTCATACTTGCTAGGCAGGCACTCTGCCTCTTGAGCCACTCTGCCAGCCCAAAGTAGATGCTCTTAAAGAACTTTTGTTAATCCAGAATTCTGGGGAGCAAGGTGTTGGCAAATGATCCAGTTTCCTCTTTCATGAAAATATGCATAAAAATGATGAGGCCTTCATAATCTTTTTAAAGCCTGATTATGCTAAATAGTTCTGATAATGCTATCATTTCCTTTTTGTTGTATTCTGTTTCTTTTTGCATGTTTAGTTGTTTTTTGAGACAGGGTCTCACTATGTCACTATGTAGCGTAGCCCAGGCTGGCCTCAAATTCTGGATCCTCTTGCCTCTCTGCGTCACAAATGCTAGGACTGCACCACCTCATCTGGAGATAATGCTATCATTTCTTACAAATCTGGGATTAAAAAAAGAAGACAGCTTCAGATTTTCAGACTAGAACTGGGATAGACAGAACTAAACTTCTTCATATCTTGTTTGTACAATAACTTGTGTATGTTGAATGTGTTACTGCCTATTATGATAAAGAAATGAAGACTTAATAGATTTCTGAACTGTGTTTATGTAGTAACAGCCTCTAACTTCTATGGCTGCTAAATATAAGAACATAAGTCTACTTTCCAAAAGAGATGAAATAAGAACTGAGAACTGTAAGAGCAAAAGAACCCCTGCTTCGAGGATAGTTATCCCAGATATATCTCATTCCTTCGCCTAAGACTGGTGGAATGGTTCCTAAAAAGCATATAATTCATGAAGTAGATTCCTTCAACTATGTATCTCTTAGTATATGAGCATCAATCAAGAAGGCACAGTACTATATTCCAAACCCTTAGAAAATCCAACTTTCATCCAAATAGAAGTGCACTAATAATTATAGATATATTTCACTTGGGATCTAACATTTTGCTTCTTGGAATAAAATATTAGATGCAGTAATCAAATCAAGTTTTAACATATTATATCTGGAATTGAAGTGAGCTAGAATATTTCTAAAAACCTATGAAAACTTGAGTTCATTGATTGAATCTTATTTCTAAAGATTTGACCAAAATAGATCTGATCTTATAATTGAGATTCACTCTAAAAAGTTATTGTCATTGTGAAATTGCTAAAAATATACTTCTTAGGAAAATAGGTACTTCCCTCTTTCATATGAATAAAAATTGAAATAAACTCAGTATTTTCTTGTAATAAGTAGACTTTTCAACATCTACTCTACTGACATGTCAGGTTGAATAAAACTTTTCACTGGACCTACACTTTGTAGAATACGCAGCAGTATCTCTCACCTCTACAAAGAGATGCCAAGTAGCACAACCTCTTCTCCCCAACCAGTTGTGATCATCAAAAACATTGGAAGACATTTGGTAATTGTGGGCCTATGCTAACTGAGGTATTATGTGAACAGAGACAATGGGTGAAGGCTGACAAAAATTGAGGGAAATGGAATTAGGAAGGACATAGAGGCAAGAAGTTTTGTCATATGAATAAAAGTGTTCAGTGTTCAGCTGTCATTTAAAGGTCATGGTAGATGGGGTTGGGGATTTAGCTCAGTGGAAGAGCACTTGCCTGGCAAGTGCAAGGCCCTGAGTTCGGTCCCCAGCACCGAAATAAATAAATAAATAAATAAATAAATAAATAAATAAAAATAAAGGTCATGGTAGATAAATAAGGGTGAAAGACAAGCAGGCACCAGGTCACAGAAGGCCAACTTCTGTTTGGCTCTTGAAAACTGAATTTGCCTCATGCCCACGTATAAGTCATGGGATTTTAAAAGCATCACATAAAATATTTTCAAATATTGACAACAAAATATCAGAAGCATCTTTGTAGAAAATTAATTAAGTCATATTTATGGGGCAAGTATGTTCCTTTGCCCAAATACATTCAGTTAAATTTTGTCTTAGTATTAATGATGGATTACTTCCTTTGAAATCTACTTGAAATAAGTCTATTCCTCATTCATCATAAATACTTGCCCCCAATTTTTTTTCTCAACAGGTATTTTAGCATCTTTGTTGACTTCCAGCTGTGCTTGGTATTACATCAAAATGCTGGTTTTGTCTGAGCTGTGCTTGAGAGAAGTGATGTATCTGCCTGCATTCTATTTCAGTCAGTCATTGACTCACAGAATGAGATACTTGACCTACTTGTGACTCACTTAGGTCCAGCAAGAGATCTGCAGAAGCAGGGGCCCTCTGATCCTGTAATAGCACCAACACTGATGCTTCCAGGAAAAAAGATTTAAATTTAAACAGAATGGAGTTCCAACATCATAATTCTGTTATCTGCTTTGGGGTGAGTTAGTCTTTATGGCAGTACTGTCAAAGCAAGTCAAGTTTTAAAATGCAAAATAAGAAACAGAGTCTATTAGATTTGGTCTGAAATAATCTTTTTCTCCACAAAAATCGAGTTTTTAATAAAAGTGTGATGTCTACTCTTGGTCTCCTCCTTACTAAAAGATACAAGAAAACTTTATTTCGATTCCACAGCTATTCATTATATCCACTCTGAACTGAGTGCTTCAATATGAATGCAACCTAATATATGGAAAGTTGACTAGGACCTAATACAGTGGAAGATAGGAAGAAATAAACAGATCATTTTGACCATGATAGTAAATGCATGATTGAAGGAAATACAAAAGAGAACTAGCCACACCCATGATGTGATTTTCAGTGAGAATCTTTAAGAAAGAGAAGCAAGGCATCTTAGAAAAAAGCACTCTGTGCGTGGACTTTGCAAAGATGACAGGTACTTAACAAGGTAAAGAATCTTACTTCAATGGGGAAAAGAGCATGAGCAAGGGGCAGCAGTAGAAAACTGCAGAGCATGTGCAGAGGGTGTCGCCTAAAGTAAGGAAGACAGGAAAGGCCTGGAATGATGCTGAAGGAGCCCAAGAAGAAATAGTGTTTTATCACGTGGGGCTAGGAAGCACTAAAGGGTTTTAAGCAAGAATATGGTAAAAGCAGATTGCTATTTTGAGAAATCATTACTAGCTATGTAGAAACTTACTAAGTGAGAAACTAGAAGTAAGAAGTTAGTAGTTTGTAACAGTTGCTCAGGTGAGAGATCACATGGGTCTATAATCACAAAGTGGCAGTGTGATCGAGGGAACAGCTTTCAGAACTATTGAATCAGCGAGTATTAGCAACCTGGTGAACTTTAAGATGGTGAAGACTGTTATTAGTGGAAAGTGGACTTCTAACTGAAGTTATCATTATTATTATTATTACACTGAAAAATTAACAATTCATGACAGTAGATAGTCACTAAGTCAAATAGCCAGGTGTTAAAGTTAACTCAGGGGCAAGGGCTGGGGGAAAATTTGGGGTAAAATGATAAGTAATACAAAATTAGAGCTAAAAAAAGAATAAAAATATAGTGGAATCAAGGTCATACCAATGATACAAGTATTATTTTACTAAAATTGCTAAGTAAGTAAGTGTGGAGAATGTGTGCAAAACCTGCTCATGGTTTAAATGAAATAGTCTTGTGGCCATTAGAGGACTATGCCCAGGGAAGTGCTTAATACATTCTCACTGATAAAAAAGACCAAATGGAAAGTATAAAACCAGAGAAAGAAAAGAAGATTAAGGAGATGAAAATACATTCACAAGGAAACAGCCTAAGTAGACACAGGACAGAAGAAAGATTTAAAGAAACATTTCTCAATAACTATTATTGGACCTTGCACACTGGGAATAAGTTTAGTGACATGTTCAAGAGCTGGGACGGGGGGCCCTCCTGCCTAGCTATACAAGTTAATAACTAGATGGATTTAAGCAACTTCCTTAACTACTCTGAGCTTTGGTTTTGTCATATGTAAAATGGGGTGAAAATGTAGGATGGTACCTATATTTTTGAGCTTTAGGAGAGTTAAATGAGTTTGTGTATATTAGAACAAGCCAAGCACCAGTGGCTCACACTTGTAGTCCTAGCTACTTGGGAGACTGAGATCAGGAGGCTCATGGTTCAAGACCAGCCTGGGCAAATAGTTCACGAGATCCCATCTCCAAAATTCCCAGAGAAAAATGGACTAGAGTCCTGGCTCAAGTGGTAGAGTACCTGCTTTGCATATGAAAAGCCTTGAGTTGAAACCCAGTTCCACAAAAAAAAAAAAAGTGCTTAGAACTGTACCTGGTACAAAATAAATATTACATGATTGTGCTAATATTAATATTATTAGAGCAGGAATTTGTCAAAGATGGTAATATTTGTTGTTTATAGGGGGCAGATTCTAGTTCTGTGACTAAGCCAATGGTTTCAAGGGCTTTTTCATTATGAGGAATTGATTTATAAGCAAAGTTGACTAGCAACCTCACTTATCACCGCCAATCATAAGGCAGATATTTTGAAGTGACAGGCAACCCACCAGGAATGTGGTTTGCTCACATCAGGGTCCATTATGCAAAGGAGGATACCTGTTCCTCCACTGGAAATCTCCTCTCCCCATCATTTTGCAATTGCAGCTACAGGACAGACTGTTAGGAGCCTTTGTCTGTGAGTGCCTCCGTTTTCTGAAAAGATAATGTGTTATTCCTCCAAACATCCAATCAAAATGCATTCACCGTAGTTTGTTGAATTGGATTAAGTCCAGTTTAGCTCAGTGTCAAGAAAAGATCATTTTTGGCAGCTGCAAACAGAGTACAAAATATTAGAACACACAAAACTAATTTTGATTCCATTGCATAGAATCTGCATATTGTCATTTGCTTCTGAAATGAGCCTTTGAAATGGCTTCCAAACACATGGAATTTCTGCACTGAAAAACCAACAGCATAACTGTACTCATGAATGCAATTGTCTTAAGTGAGATAATAGCAGGGAAGAAAAGCTGCCACTTGCAACATTTATACTAGACAATACCAGGAAAATTATGCCTGCCATCTATGAACCCTTTCAAACATAGGAAAAAACAGAACACACTTTTCCAACTGCAATTCATCTTAGCCAGGGTATGCTTCAATTTATTAACTGGAAGAACACATTTAAATAATGGGATTTTAATAAAGAACCAACTGCTTGTTTTGGCACCAGATATAATTAAAGATACTGATTAAAGATGCCAATTTTTTATAAGCTACTATTCTCCTTTCTCCCAAGTAGTTATCAACTGTGATGCTTTAAGTTGCTACAAACCAAAGGGTTCTAGTTGTAACTGCAAACTATGATATCCTTCTGAATTCCACTAAAGCTTTAGGGTATATGCATTATGTGTGTGGTTTATCTGTACTCAGTTTTAGCAGTCTTGTGAAGAAAACCTCTTTTTAAAATTATCATTATGTTTTTAGATAGGGAAAATATCATAGAGCAGACAAGGGGAAGTTGAACTTGCACTTGCATGTGTGTGTGTGCGTGTGTACACGTGCATGTGCACACACACCCACCTGAATTGTTGCTCGTAATGATATGTTAGGTACTCCCACAGACTGTCACAACAAAGCAGTTTTATATAGATAAAATAGCTACCAGCATTTATATTAGAATGCTATTTTTTGTCAGTAACTAAGCCCTTATTCTAAAGCAAACAACCATAAATTTCTCCCGTAGTGGGAGCCCATATTTCTCCTTCAACTGTCTATTCCCTACTCATGTCTCCTCCACATCCATTCCTAATTCCTTCACCCTAGTTCTGCACCATTTCTTCAATGCTTTTTAAACAGGCATGATTGAAAAGCATTTACTCCTCTAACCTTCCAGAACTGTCTACCGTCTTAGCAACCAGCAGTGTTTACTGAGATTCCACACCATGTATCATCCTTCTCGGTGTTCTCAGGAATAATCCTTGTACTCAATGTGTTTGCAGTCTGGGGAGAAAACACAACATATGTTGAATGATAAAATCTCAGGGTTGGGGTGGGGGATGGGAGAAAGCCAAAAAAAAAAATCTCATAGTCAAAAGAACCTGAAAATTAACTGATTAACCTTCTTATTTCACAGAGAACCTCCCTGCAATATTCTGATAAATTGATTCCAGCAACAATTTATCAGCCTATGCTCCTGTGTTTCTTAGAATGAGACAGTCATTCTAAGAATCTATCATTGCCATTGATAGATCTAGTTATTACATATTGTTCCCCAAATTGGAATAACATAGAATTTCCCATACCTTTTCCTATTAGTCCAAGTTACACTAACTTAATTCTTCTTCCACATAGGAGTTTCACAAATATTGGAAGTTATCTTATAATATCAGAGCTAAGTCCTAGACTATTTCTTTTTAACCCATACAGTTTCCTTGGGTGATTTATAGGTTCCAATAACTTTTCCCCACCTGTGTTTCTCGGTAGCTCAGTTTTCTCTTGAGTAACAGATGTAAGGTTCTCTTTATTTGTAATCTCAGTGTCTCAGAGGTCCCTTCAACTCATCTCTCTCTGATCCCCAAACTGCTCTCTCTTCTTCTGAGTCCTCTGTCCCAAGTGGTCCCTTCACCCACATAGGTACTCAAGCCTCAGTATCTTTGATTCCTCATTCCCTCACTCCTATGATAAAAACAGTGAGTCCTAAAGGATTTGTAAATATGTCATAATAAATATATTGCTTAAAAAATAATATGAAGGAATACGTGGAAGAATTGATTGAATTAGCAAAATGGAAGGAGAGAGAGCAGGTTTCTCAGGCAGTACTAATACAAGGGTAAATGCTTGAGTGTTCTGATAAGAGACTTTCAAGTAAAAATAGAAAGGAACAGACATGAAGACATTATGAAAAAGCAATAGAATTCATGTTAATGTAATATAATGAATGACATAAACTAAATCTGAATGGCTTTGAAGTAAGATGGAGAATCTTATTTTTAAAATCTTATTAGAATTTAAAAATCCATTTTCTTCTGCTGGGAACTCATAGCTACAATCAATAACTTTAAAATTCCCTTCCCATAACCTGCTCCTTATACTCTGAAACATGGGAGAAGTCAACTGTAGGAATAGTATTTTTATTCTCATTCTCTGAGCTGTACACCAGGTTTCTTCTTTAGTAAGTAACTGGAGATAGTCCCAGGCTAGTAATATGAACTTCAATGATACCAGTGTTTCATGTGCAAATAATTCTCATGGGCAGGAAATTCTATCATATGTTCAGATCACAGCTTTCATGAGAACTAGATAATTGTTATGAACAATAGAGGTGGTTAACTTTAGGTGGGATAATAGATGCACTGTATTTAGCTGAAGGAGTCCTCAGAGAGTTATATGAGAAAACTAAGAGCTGAGAATATTTTACAAGTTTAAGCAACAATGAACAGTACGGCAGTCAACTGGAGTGTTGACATGACAGGTGCCAATTGGATATTTTAATTGTTGGTTGAGCCTTTCTCCTGAGAAACAAGACTAATTGCCAAGGATCTGAAATAGCAGAGACAAGATGGTAAAGACATCTGAGTTATTCTAAATTCATTATTGTTTTCCATATCTCATACCTTGAAAGATGAGAGTACATTGTAGGATTAAAAAGATGGCAGCAGTAGAGAAATTACAGTACACTGCCCTATTGGATACTTAGTACATTACATCTTTATACTGTCAAGATAAATCTCCTTCCCTAACTGGGGACATAAAGATAGTGCCAATGTCCTTTTCAGAAGGTACCAGTCCTATCCTGCTGCCTCTTGAGTCTGGTTCTTGGAATGATTGTACGTGGTGCTTACCTAGGTTCAATTTGCAACTACCTAGACATGAGGCACACTCACTAGCAAACCTAGGCTAGATCAACACATCCTGTGCTGGTCCATATTCACTTGACTAAACCTACCTGAAATCAGGAGAGACTCCTCAGCTGATGTTCTAACATATGAGAAATAAACTACCCTTCTTGTATCCCATCAAAAGTGTATGAAAATTTGTTATATGATGTAATCCAAAGAATAGCTAACTAATGCAGAATTGAACTCAGGCAGTATGACTCCCGAATCCTATGTTCTTCTCAGACCTGAAAGATACCAGGGATACAGAAGAGTTGAGTTTAGCCAGAATGAGAAAATGCTGCAAGACTACAGAGTTAATTATAAAATGTATCAGAATAGAGCATTTTCTCTGCAAATAGGTTTGAAATACATGTGGTACCTTAGCCAACCCACTAACAAGCAGCAGGCACAGAAGCTTCACACAAGACAGCCAGTGTGCCAGACAAGCAGATGTCTCAAGAAAGAGAACTCCATTTAGACAACCAGCAGATGGAATGTTCTGCCTTCAACATGGCCACGGATCCAGCTCTCATGCTGGAACACCTGGTGAATAAGCCTGCGGGAACCTACTAAGTAACACCAAGTAGAAATCAGGCATGAGGTAATTTGTTGTACATAAATGCTATTGCCTAGAAAATCCACATCTGGTGATGTGTAATCCTCATCCAGTGACTAGGGAGAGCAAGACATAAACAGAACTAGGCCTTTTAGATCTTGTTCTACTCTTTTTTTTATTAGACCATCATATTATTAGACACAGAAATACAATAATAGTTTGAATTTGCTATTAAAAAGTTTTACCTTTTAGTCTTGAAAATAATCTTCAGTGATAGAAGACATTGCCAAAATGGATAATTTCCTGTTTGATCCATATACACCAAAGGCTATGAAGTAAGATTATAGTACAAAACACAGTCAAGGAGAACATCAAGATCCCGAGTCTGGGTGTTGGTCAGACCACTAACAAGCACTGTGACCTGACCTTATCCTGTAGCCTGCAGATAGCTCATCTATAAAAGAGAAAAAGTCAATCATAGTAGTTACTTCCAATTTGGATTGCTTATACAATAGCCTTTGCACTCTAAAATTAAACAGTCTGTAAATATATCACTGGACTCTTTGATTAGCTTAACTTAGAACATTTTACTGGAAAAAATGTAGGAATGTTTCAAAGACTACAATCTCTGGAACCTAACTGGCGTTGGTGGCTCAAATCTATAATCCTAACTACTTGGGAGGCTGAGATCAGGAGGATTGTGGTTTGAGGCCAGCCTGGGCAAATAGTTTGCAAGATCCCATTTCCAAAAATAACCAGAGAAAATGGAAGTGTGGCTCAAGTGGTAGAGTTCCTGCTTTGCAAATATGAAGCCCTGAGTTCAAACCCCAGTCCCATCAAAAAAAAAAAGAGAAAAAAAATATATATGATGGTCTGGAAACTTACAACCTCTGAGAAGAGTATAATGTGATAAAAAAATATAACAAATATCACAATAACAACAAAAAATGCTAAGGAAAAATTTTCATCAGAGAAAGTAATAATGAATTATGACTACCCCTTACTACAAAACTTAAGGAATTTTGATTAGATACAGTAAATTTGAAACTGCAGACTAGGTCACAAATCCTCTTCCTAAGAGAAAAGAGCAACATTACAGAGAATAAAAGGAACCTTGGGAATGGAAACTCTGGAGGAATGCTCCAGAAAGTTTTTGGAGAGTTTGGCTGAGTCATGGAGGTCACTAGAGAATCAAATACCTCTACTGGATTACGAGCAGCCTGAGTCTCAGAAGCAGACAACTATACCCAATGGACACCTTGGGAATGGCATGAGTTTTTATGATGCAGCTCTCAATGGAGCTGAGGTGACACTAACATAAGAAATCACTTTAGGAATGGAGAGGACTCCCCCAGTCTGAAGGGGGAAGCCTAAGCATGATGCTGGGTTATGGAGAGAGGGAGACTATTTTCCCCATACTTCATCTTCATCTGTCAGAGAAGAGCACTTACAAGTGACTGTACTGGAGGGAGAGTGAGGCCAGTGCTTCCCTGAGGCAGAATTTCTCACCACTGGGACCAGTTTAACCTGACTTGGAAGGAACACTTTTAAAAAAACAGAGGCATCCTTGGTAAGAGACAGAATGTTTCTCCTCAACTGAAAGTCTACAGCTCCACAAAACATCCAGAAGGCCATAGCCACACTTCGTATTTGAAGTACAGATTGGGCCAAGTTGAAAGTGGAAAACAGAAAGCTGGTCCCCGGTGCAGTGCTACTCTGAATTACGAGGAGAACAACCATAATACACTAAACTTGGCACTCTCTTCTATTATACACAAAGCTAAAAAGAAGAGAGAGGAAGGAAAACAGATACTGTGGTGTATTATTTTCAAAATAATAATGAACCATGTCTGATGAAGGAAAATGAAATTCAGAGATGTTCAACCTGCCCAGGTTGATACAATAAGTGACTACACTGGGATTTAAATCCAAGACTAATTTCAAAGGCTGGCACTTAGCAGTACAGTCTACTGCCTCTTGAATTTGCTAAAGACTGAAATTAAAATCTAAGAACAAGCTAAAACACAGACAAATAACATGTCTACTCTGCTCATAATTCTTTGTTCAGAAGAAATCCTCAAAAACTCAGAAATAGAGTTTAGATTTGACTGAGATTTTCAAAGAAATCATTTGGTTTGGACCTGCTTTGAAATTCTAGAACTGAGTGTTTGAATTCTTCAGTGTTTAACTCTGTTCATTAATTAAAAGTATGTATATACCATTAGGTAAAGTACAGAATCAGCATTTTTCTAATAACATCAAGGCAGACAACCAAATCAGATAATTCTTTCCCCAAATTAAAGGTGATTTTTTTTGCTGAATTTTGTTTTAAGCAATTTTATTATCTACTACACTAATCAAATTAACTAAGCAACCATAATCATTTGTGAGGCATAGATTGCCCGGCATTACCCCAGATTTGCATGCTAAGAACCTACACAGCATCTTTCGTTTATTAGTCACCAACCTGTTCACATTTCACTTCCATATATGTATGGAATATGTACTTCCATACTCATATCCACAGTCCTGTCTCCCTTGGGTTATATAATATCCTCCCAATTGATCTTCTTGTAGTTGCTCTTGCATTGCATCTAATCTATTTTACATACTGTAGGAAGGTGATAGCTTTACAAAGGAAAATCTGATCATATGGTGTTCATCTCACAGTATAGTAAAGACTTTAAGAAGAAAAAAAGCTGATTATTAGCACCTCCTTATTGGTAAACTAACCTTTAGATCTGTGATTTCCTCTGGGAAGCCATTCCCATACTCTAACACTTCCCAAAGCAGGTGACCTTCCACATTGATGATTTTTTTTATTTTATATCAATAATCACTTACTTAATAACTTGTCTTCCTGAGCCAATGGTAAGACTCAAAGCAGGAATCTCCGTGGTCATGTTTTCTGCTGTTTCCTGTTTTAAGTACTTAAGACAATGCTTTGTGCTCAATAAATATTTGTTTATTTAATTCGATTATAGGTATACTTATAGTTCCTCAAATTTGATGATAAGCAGATTAATGTTGGTTATTTTCACTGAAAGATCAAATGGTCTTTGAGCTTTATTTGTACAAATATTGATCAGCGTTTGTTTCTGGATGAGGAGGCAAGAAGTGTTATAAAACTCAAGACTGTAAGAAAATCCCTGATAAAGAACTGTTGAAATCTCAAGTCAACTGTTCAATTTTCATTCAAGTGACCAATGCACTTTTAGCAACTTCATGAAAAAACTACCTTTGCCAACAATTAGATTAAAATGAGCTATTTCTGGAGTGTTAAGACTTTGCATGCTCTAACTTCTGCCAACTGATTATTCCAACAGAACTATTTGTTCTGAAGAGAAACATGGATTTTCTGATATGTGTTTAGACCAGATTGCGGAAAACAAATAATCACGCAGGTCATAACCCACACTTTTCCAGTCCAAGTTTTTACATGCCAGTGTTTCAAGTAGAAGTTTTGTGAACTTCTAAATTGGTTTGGCCATGGCACAATTTCTTTAGAAGGCATGCAGTTTTACTGTGAATTAGAAATAGATGCCAGGATGCTCACTTTTTCCTTCATGAAAATTGGAAACTAAGAAGGACAAAATGGAATAAACTATACCCCATCTAACTTTAATTATCCAAGGTTAGTTCAAAATAGCATTTTACATTGATTCAGAAAATGGAAAACTGAAGAATTCACCCATCTATTTTAGGGTGGTCTCCTACAGTCCTTCAGTATGTGGCCTGAGTCCTTGCTTGGTAATCAGCCCATGTGTTGTAGTCCATGTATTGAAGTGCTGAGTAGCACTTGACCTGGTAGCAAAGCCCAGAGGCATGTTCCTCCCTCAGGCATGAAGCTGTATTTGAGTTCCTTAGTCCAAGTACTCACTGAACACATTTTATGGGCCAGATACTCTCAGAAGTTTTATTAACAACCCCTAATCAACCTCAAATTGTGTAAGTCAGTTATCTCAGAGATAGGCCCATGTGATAGGTCCCAGATCACAGAGTGCCTTAGAGAGACAAGCTTGGCACCACAGCCTTTGGACCCAGTTGAATCAAGACTGTCCTGGATTTGACCTTGTCTACTGATCTCTCCTCACAGAGATCGCTCCTCCTCTCTGCAACTCTGGAGCAGTTAGCACTGTTAGAGAATGGCCTGGAAGCTGAACAGGATTTATCTAGAGATGGTATTAGTGATGACCAACGAGTAGTAGCCTCTGTAGAGAGTAGAGCTCCTATGAATGTTCCCCTGAGGACGGGAAAAAACTTCCTTTTCTGCCCAGGACTCTGATGCTTCTTGTATTTACCTGGCCTCCAGGCACCAGAAACTTGTTTTTTTCGCTGACTTTTTGAATAGGCCCTCTGGCTGCATTCTCTTCCTTAAATTCAGCTTACTGCACCATTCTCCTGTTCACCATGTCACGGGAAACAACCCAAAGATATCAGGTGGGCTCCTTCTAGTACAGTTGAGCCAAAGCTCTGCCTTAGCAAAAAAAAAGGAAAAGAAGAAAAGTGATTCTCTTCCCCATACCTAAGATTCCTTCCCTGAAACTGTGCTCCCCACTCCTACCCCTAAAATCTGATAGCCATGAATATAGATCTCAAGAATAAGAACAGAGACAATTGGTATTAAACTTTCTATGAGGCAAAATGCATTCATTATCTTTGTGTTTCCTGTCCTGCAATGTGACAGCTACTGAAAAGTTTTGAATTGCATCACTCAATAAAACTTGAGTGTCAGCATGCTCGAGTTTTAGAATTTTATGACAAATAAGTTATTTGAGCAAATATCCAAGGAAAAAGACTGAGGACAGATTATGATTTGGTTTTGTTCCATTCATTTTTCTCTTGTATTACCATGATGTTTAATCCATGTGTTGCAACAGTCTCTAAAACATTCTGACGAAGTGCTGCTCTTGTACACTCTGCTTACACTCAGTGGTCTCAGAACAGGGTCATTATGTGTTTGACAAGAACAAGACCCCTAGAGTTGCATGGCCACCTGGGAGTAGTCATTTATAGGAATTGTGAGTAAAGTGAGGATTAGAACATAAAGAGTTGGACTGGTACAGATGTGGCTACAGGAAAAGAGGTTTAGAAAAAAAGGGAGATTCTCATCTTATGATTTTACTTAACTCTATTGTGCTGTTTTTATTTCATATATACATAGTTGTCATAGAGAATAAACTACTTACATATAGTGAATACTTAAAAGTTCTTTTCTTGCTCCCTTACCTCTTGAGCCAACCAAATGGTAGAAGTGATTAAAGTTGCTTTGAATGAAAAGTGAAAAATAATAAGATTCAGATCAGCAATCCAACTCCTATTATTCCACTAGCCCGGATCTATTGCAGTTTCACACTTGGTTCTGTCTCAGTTTTATTTTCTCTGTTGCTTTGCTAGTCCCTGCACTCAAGTCTTAGAGTAAGACTTATAAAGTTAAGTAATTTTATATTCCTATTTCATTACGTGCCCATTTGAAATACATGCAAACCTTGTTGGCAAATCCTAAAACCTAAATTCCCCCTCCTCATCCCCTGGGAATATGATATGAGTAACAACAAATTTAAGAGTCTTTTTTCAAAGTTAGCAAATTCCATTAGGCAACTTTAGAGACCTGTGTGTTCAGGAAAAGAGACTTTCATAAAGTCTACTAAACTGTACAGCTGCAGACGACACCGTGCCCTGGGAAGACTCCAGGTCTCCAAGCAGCGGAATCAGTGGATTTTTCTATGGCTTTATGCAACTTTGCACTAAAGGGTCCCAAATTATTCTTAAGATCCTCTCCCCACAAAGTCTTCATTTAGAAAATGGTTCATTAAATCATCAACTCAACTACCTGCTGGAAAACTCTTTTTATTTTATTTGTTATGTTTTGCTTTTTGTGACACAGTCTTACTATGTAGCCCAAGCCAGCCCGGATCTCACTGTGTAACACAGACTAGCCTTGAACTCACAATCCTCCTGCCTCTTATGCCTAAGTGCTGAGATTACAGGCATGTACTACCATGCCTAGCTTAGAAACTCTTTTCAATATTAAACTTTCTTTGCATTTAGATAAAAATGATACTTTGTGTTGGAGCTGTTCTTGGTCTCCTAGTGACTTGACTAATATAATGAGTACTGGCTATCAATAAAGGGAAAAATATATTTCATGTGAGCTAGAGAAACATTCCCACTATCATAAGAAAGGAAGACTTTGACAAGTTGTCCCCAAATTAGACATGCTTCTGTTATGTTTCTGTACTTGATTGTCTTGGAGGGCACCAGCATTGACAAGTTTATCTCACCTATGCAGCTAGAAAATGGCAACTGGTTCCTTGACCCAAGGAGACATCTGGATGCTTGAGAACTGGGAGACTCTTCTCAGAAATATTTTACACAGGAAGAAGAAATACAGCCATTATAATTTTATGACTCTAGAGAAAGAGGTAGATATAGTCTGTACTTGCCTATCTAAATGAAAGTTAGACATTTAAGAATAATCAACCTTTGTGAGTAGTAAATAGATTCTCACTGTAAAACTGTAACCCTGAAATGACATGTCAGGATGCAAAGCATTGTGAAATGATTCAAATACTTTAGTGCTCAAATCTCCAGTGAAAAGGATGTGTGTGACACACATATAACTCTATTGCACAAATATATACCGACAGAACCCTTTAAAAAACATGTTTTGTGGGCTGGGCATGGTGATGCCTGCTTAAAATCCTGGGAAAAAGATGGCCAGGGCAAAATAGTTAGTGAGACATCATCATCTCAACCAATAAGCAGGACGTGGTGTAGGTCTGTAATCCCAGCTACTCAGGAGACATAGGTAGGAGGATTGTGGTCCAAGGCTAGCCCTGGGCCAAATTGTGAGACCCTATCTAAAAAAAAAAAAAAGTGATGGGGGAAACTGGGATGTGGTTCAGCTAGGTAGAGCATCTGCCTAGCAAGCGCAAGACCCTGAGTTCAAACCCCAATACTACCAAAAGAACAGCAACAATTACAATACATATTTTGTTTAAAAAAATGTACAACTAACTGAAACCTTTTTGGTTCCTAAGAGTGTGAAATAGTTCTCCTTCTCTATCCCCCCAATTTCATCTCACTGCCAAGAAAACCACATATATATTTGCACTTTCACTTGCATCAAAATATTTATTTAATATGTTATTTAAATTTTTATTGGGGTGATATAAATTATTAATCTATAACCTATGTTGAACTCCCAAAACTAAAGGTGGTAGCATAAATTTTTGGTGTGTCATTCACTTGATGATGCTTCACAGATAAACATTATTTGCATTAGAAGCGTCTGCAACTTTTGTCAGATTACAAACATGTCGCTACCTGGGTTTGGTGCAAGAAGGTGCAAAGACGCTGTGATTGACCATAGTGGGAAATGGCAAATTTTACTTTTCCTTGTACTTAGGTTTTAATTCCTCAAAGATGTTTGAATTTGCTTGTGAAAATGAGGCATATGTACTATAATTTTTACTAAGAAAATAAGCTATTTGCCAACAAGAAAAGCCAAGGCCCCACCCCAGGGTAATCATCACTTTGTAGTTTGACACAGCATTTTACTGGAAAGATGACTATCTACTTCAGAGAATAGCCTTTTTTTTCAAATGTGAATTCCATATGGTTTTATGAAAATAATACCAACTCTTTCAGCATAATGTGATCAAAAGGATGATGTCAGATAAGGCTGTTAAATGAAGTGCCTTATTGAATACAGTGGTTAGCATTTGGCAAACAGGGAGAGGAGAAAAATGAGTATTCCTAGCTTGGCAACTTACAGACTTAAGTTTATGACGGAGGAATGAGTGATGGGAGGTAGTTTCCCCAATCCACCCTCCAAAACACAAAATCTGGGAGAACAGCGATTTCTAGTCAATCAGAATTAACAAAATTTTCTAGACTGTTTTCTTCAAAGGGGAAAATTGGTTAGCAGCCTCAGGGATGACTTTGGCAAAGTTAGAGCCCTAGCTTGTCAAAGTTTCATCTGTGCCTGCCCGTACAGGCAATTGCTGACTTCAGTGTGGAAATAGATAATGCCTGCAGCTGGGGAAGAACCAGCTGTGTAGTCTTTCTCCCTTCTTCCTCTATTTCCACTCCCTTCTCCTTTCTCTATTTGTTCTGCTGCCAACCAAAGCATGTGCATGAGGCAATGACAACGTAACTCAATGAATGAAGTGGGAACGGCAGTTGTGAATACAGGTATGTCAGAGGAAAATAATGTTATACAGTATTACTGTCTTGGAATCTTGCTACTTCTGCTTCCACTAAAAGGATTGGGAATAAAGCATTTTCTTTAGTTCTTAAACAAAGAAAATAATTGCAATTTATAAAGTATCCAAACCCACGTGGGCAACCCTCCTGAGTGGGCGCCAAGAAGAAACTCTTTGTTATACCAGCTAGCGCTTCTCCTAAACTTTGGCTCAGGTATTTGGAATCTATAAATGAATTTTCAGAAGACTGAGTCTTCATTTTCCCTTTGCCTTTCTGAGCCACTCGTGTTATTTTTATCACTTCTACTTAAGGCTATCCTAAGCATGACAGTGGACTAAAGACTAAGCCAGGTTCCTCTGCCCTTCCCCAGCGGATGCACTAAGGAAATCATGCATTTGTTGGATTAGAATTTCAAAACCTGCTCTCTGCTCTGTTACTGACCAACAGTGTGGCCTTGGGTACATTCTTTTACTTTTATAGGATGAATCGCCTAGAGTTTTTTAGACATTCATCCATCTCTATGAGTCCACAACAGTTAGGTTTGTTTATTTCTCCACTCAAAAATTAATGGAGCTTCATTACAGGAAGACCCCACCAGCGTCATAGTTGTGGAACTCAAAGGGGCACAAAGGAATTGTGTGAGTGGCCTAACACTCCAAAGCCACTAAGTAGTAAGTCAAGAGTCAGTGCCAGATTCATTTTGTTATTGCGTTCATGTGTGTGCATTTAACCAGTATTCTTAGAATTGAAGTTCCTTAGCATCAAAGAAAGTCTTCAGTGAAATGTCACATCTGATATCTAACACACAGTCTTTCTTAGGTGCATGAAGCTTGGTGAAAAGCTAAAAGCCCACTCAGTCTCACTGAAGAATGCAGCCTTGCCTGGGAAAAATGCTATTGAAACTGACACCCTTTGGCCTGCAATGGAACCTGAATCATTGAAAAAAATGTCTTTGTGAAGAGATATCTAAGAATTCACTTGGATGACCAACACTCCCTATTGTTTTGCAAATCTCATCTGAACTGGAAGGTTGGTAGGGAAGAGTTTATTGCTGTATTTCCTGTTGCCCTTTTGAGTCAGCAAACGACTTGGAACTTGGAACATCAGGAGCAGCTTACTTTCTCAAACGTTGTTTTAGGTTATTACTAACATGATTACAATGGTTACCTTTTCATCATAAATATTCTCTATGTCACAAAAAAAAAATCATTCTGGATTCTCTCTGCTCCCACACACTGTACGTCAGGGGGGTGTTCCGATTCTCCCATTCTATTTTTTCCTGCTTTACTAAATAAACCTTTGTTAATCTTCAAAACAAAATTCATGCTAATTACAGTTTTCAATATTTGAATCATATTTTAAATGTGTCAGAGAATTTCACAATTTGAGAAAATATCTTTGACTGATAGTGTGGCTTAAGTGGTAGAGCGCCTGCCTAGCAAGCATGAGGCCCTGAGTTCGAACCCCAGTTCCAAAAAAAAAGAAAGCATCTACTGAAAAGTTTTTTCTAAGAAAGAAATGGTTCCCACTTCACCAATTTTGCCAACTTTGTATACTGTGTTTGCCAATTTTGTTTGTGTGCTTATTAAAGGGAATTAGAAATATTTTGAAAGGGGTCTGTACATATTCTAAATCTTATTGTGTATGTGACTCCAAGAAGCATTTTCTTATGTCATGCTAGAAGTAATTCTCTAGAGAATAATTTACATAATGATCTTTCCTTTCTTTTCTTTTAAGAAGGAATAGTAGATAGACTAGGAACCATAGACCAGAGACTACAGTGTAACTATAGACACTGTTTATAACTAAGAGTAATTGATTACTCAATGGGAAACTAGAACCTGGAATGTGGGGCTGATAGTGACAGAGAGGGATATAAAGGGGAAAACACTGGATCTACCTGGAAGAGAACCAAGTAGGGGGTATAGGTACTTCTGGACAAAAGCCACATTCCAGGCTAAAAACATTTTTTTTTTCCATCCAAAAACTACCTATCCACTTTCCTATTGTTGTACCTAAGCTGTGACCTTTGAGTCATCTCTGAGTCAGAGATGCCTAGAATTTTAGAGCTGGGGAGTCTCCAAGAATACCTAATCTGTTCCCTTTTCTTTGTAGGTAAGGACATAAATTTCAAGACATCCTGATTACTGAAAGTACACATTAGGAGCAGTAGAGCTAGTACTATGCTCAGTTTCTTAAATCCTTACTGTGCATTCACTTCACTACTCCACCTGGATTTTTCCCTTTGCTTCATCTATTATTCAGTTGAGTCCCGCAGATGTGACTTCAGAGAGTTCTATCCCTTTCCTTTGCCACCATCCTTGTCTAAGCTTTACTCTAAAATTACGTCCAAAGTGTGTTCTGTGCCCCCAGGCTCTTTAAAATGGGTCATCACAGTTCCTTTAATGTTCTTGGATATAACTTCATCACGCTTCTCAAGCACCCTCTTGTTAAATTCTAAAATCATGGGATAATAAAGTGTTTGGGTTTTAGAATGAAATAACGTGGGCTTAAATCCTTTATCTATTTCTAAACTTAGCAAGTCACTTAACTTTCATGAAATTCATTTTCCTCATCAATAAAATGGGAATTATAATAATAAATTAAAATTGTTAATGGCAGTTACAGTGAGGATGAAATGACCTTGTGTCTGCTAACTTGGCCAGCAAATCAAAGATACTCAAGAAATGTATTAACCTTCTTTGGGAATTCGTAACCCTTTACAAGCTGGTTCCTACCCATCTTCCAGTCTTGATTTCACCCATAAGACACGTCTTCTGCTTTGTCCAGGTAGGTCTACCCATAATCTCCTGAACACTCTGTCCTTAGTAGTTGCTAGAGTCGGTCCCCACTTCCTGAAGATGTCCATCCCTTCCTTATTGTTGGCATAAATCCTTCTGGTTTATCATAGTCTGTATCTTGTTTCTAGAAGAGATTATTCAAGAAGGTGACATGGGAAAGAGTCTAATTCCTTAAGCTCTGAACTCATACCTGCCTCTCTCTTCTGGCAGGGAATTGTGGCACCATATGTTCTCCTAGATGGGACCATGGCACCCCCTCACTGGCAATGCTTGCTTCCTTGCCACAAAGGCTACTCAATCTCATGTGACATGGTGTGCTTTCTGTGGCTGCACATGTGACATCCTTCTTTCCCCTGTGCGGCCTTCAGTACTTCTTCCTTATTCTGGCTTTTGCCCACTGTCATATCTAATGACACCAAATAATCCCAGGGAAATTTGGAGAACACGGGTGATTTGAGGGTATAATTCCACGTGCTCCTTAGATCATCTTATCAATTCTAGGCACATAATCTAACAAAGGGAAACATGGCTACAATGATACTACCCTGAATACTCCCCGTGCTCTTTCTGAGGCTTGCAGTAACTGTTGCCACACCTCTTTTATTAGGCTTGCTTTCTCAATTCATCATAAACCCTACTCCCTCCCATGCTTGTAAAATCTGGAGCCAGAGCTGTGATATACTTCTCATGGTTCTGCTAGATTTCCTATATAAAACTGAAGGTTTCTGAACTGACAGAAAGCAGTTTTCTTCTACTGCAGTACATATGCTCAGCCCACCTAAGTACTAGGAAGTGCTCTGGAAACTAAGCAATCTTTTTGCCCTCCTCCATTGTCCCCTGCCCCTGAGATGAACTGTTTAAACTGACCATGCCTCCAATAGTAGTTCTGAAGTTACAGAGTTCCTATGCTTCCAGTTAAGTATTTTAATCCACATAAAACACTTCACACTGAGGACATGTACGTTGCACTGTGAAGCAGGGTGCTTTGCCAAGGGAGCAAGTGAGGCACCAAAATCCAGCTTACTGTTCTTCAAGCCTGGGTTTGGGGCTGGACCTGCTCAGATGGTACTGCATATTTTTAAAATCTGCACGAAGTTTCCCTAGCTCCTTGAGCCTTACACCTACCAGATAGGGGACTTTTTTTCTAAGTTACATGAAGACTGAGCCAATGCAGGCCATGCTAGGTCATGGTGGGAGTTTGATAAATTCAAGTTATTAAAAGTATTATTAGTAAATCCAGATAGAAACTGCCTTGATGTGAAAGTCTTAGAACAACATACAGAAATATCAAATGTTAACTTTAAGCAGATGGAAGCAACCTGCATACACCAAAAAGGAGTCCCTTATAATCTAACCAATCTCTCCTCAATCTAATCGTTACTGCCTGTAAACGAGATAGAAATAATTCCCTGAAATAGTTGTTTTGATGCAAGTTCTTAAATCAGGAATATAACCTTAAAAGATACTCTACCCTTCTTATTTTAATTTTGAAGCATATCTCTGACTTAGCTACCTGCCAGTTTACAGATTGGCTCAAAATAGTCCAATGTGCTTCTCACAGAGTAGCAATCAGGTATAAGGCACATTTATTTTAGGCAAGAGTGAGGAATAGTATGGTGTTTCTTATAAAGAGAAGCAAGAAAAAAGTAATTTCCTTCCCACTGTAAATGCTGCACAATGAAATTCTCAGACATGACATCACCAGTTTCTGGTTTCGCAACAAGGAGTCTTCGTTGGTAGGGCTGTCAGCGGAAACTGAAAAGCAGATGCAACTGAGTATCAGAAAAGGCAACTTCCAGCATTTAAAATTTTTAATCCTGGAGAACTGTTACTTCTTTGGAAATATTCATTTGAAAAATGCTTTCCAGGAATTGCACAATCATTTTATGGAAACAAAGAGGTGATTAAATTGGTAGGTTTAAGAAAAGCAAGGCATTCAAAGGTTGTCTAATTTGTAATAGGTGATTATAATAAAAATGTAAAGTATTATATTCCCACTCAAGACATTGTTTTCATTTCAAGGACATTAAACAGTCATCAGTAATTAAAGAAATGTTTATTGTTTATTAACATTTCTAGATAAATTGTACCAAAGTAGCTGAGAAAGGGATACAACTATTTGAGTTCCAAAAAGTGGTTTTAAAAGTTCTATTCAATATAGTACATTTTGAGCCAAGGATTTTGAAAGATGTTGTTGAGATTAGTTGCAATTCGAGGACAAGTAAAGCATATATCAAGAAAGAGACTTACGGTCAAGTTCACTGCTCACAGTACATATATGACTTAAGGAAAAATTACGGGGAAAATATGCAGCCAGTTTCTATGCCAGTTGAAACGTAGTGAAAAAATTCCTAATCCTGTAGTGAATGTATTTACTCAGTACCTCAAAATACATTCAACATTTGAGCTGAGAAAATGCAGTCACAAAACTCTAAACTGCTTGGATAGATTTTAAGAAATCTCTGTGACCTAATAAACAAATAAGGTGTGGTGGGAACCAAAGTAGAAAATCAGGATCCCAGCCACCACCTAACAGCTTGTTTTGTGCAAAGGAACACAGTAAGACAATCTCAATCAAAAAGCAGTAAAGAAATATGGGAGACTAACCCTGACTAAGAAGAACTCTAATGTCTCACCACAGAGTCAGTAGAAAATGAAGAGTCCTGTTTTTCCTGATGTCTGGTAAGAAGGAGAGCTATTTCTTTTTCTCCATCCCAGTACAACAAGACTCCTTATACATATCTGTCATGAAGGCATGTACTTCAAGCACCAGAAACTCTAATCTAGCAATGTCTCAGTTCAAGGGTTTTATTTTCTTTCTGTAACAACATGTCCAAGGTTGCTCCACAATGTTGTTCAGGTATTTAGGCTCCTCCTACTTTTTGGTTCAGTCATCTTAGCAAATGGTTCTCACTCTCATACTTATTGCACTGTGGTTGCAAGATAATGGCTCATCTAAGGAGGAAGGGGCTCATGCAGCTACTGCTAGGAAGAGCTTTCTCACTCAGAGGCATCCATTCATGTCTCATTGTACAAAATGATGTCATATGATCAATCCTTGCTGCTTGAAAAGGTGAAAATATACTTTTTTTTTAAGTCTGGACATTTTACTTCCCCTTGCTAAGTAACAAGTAAGAAAAAGAATAATAAGTAAAGGGCAAGTGGCAATCTCTCTCTACCATATTCTGGTACCCAGAAGCCAGTCAGTCATTACCAAAAGCAGACAGTTCAGTTTGTGTAGGCCAACAGCCACGCTTACATCTGCCTAACCAAATCCCTGCAAGCTCTCCTGATGGAGTGTTGCAAAGTCTAACACAGTTACCTTTACAGCCACATTGTACAACAGAATAAACCCTCCAGCTGCAAACTTGGGAAAGAAAAGAGGAAGAAGAGTAAGTCAAGAGAATGTTTGAATCTAACACGGTTAATTTCTACCCAAACATCCCCTCCTCTTCCCTTGCTAAGAGTTAAATGCAATTTGGTTTGGCAGCAATGCACCAAGGTCCAAGTAAAGAGTCAATAAACTATAGTCACAAGCCAAATCTGTTCTGCAGCCTGTTTTAAATAAAGTGGGTTTTTTCTGGAACACTAATGAGTCCATTCATTTACCTGTTATCTATGGGATTCCTTTCCACTACAATATCAGAACAGTTGAATAGCTGCTAAAGACCACCTGGTTTGAAATGCCTAAAATATCTACTATGTGACTATTTACATAAAAAGTTGGCTGTTTCCTGCCCGGGAAGATGGACAATTATTGGATTATTACAATGACCACATTATTCTTCACTTTCTCACTGTCCTTTGCATCTATTGGTAGCCATGAGACCACAAAACTAGAAAACTACTAGACACTTACACAGACATTGTTTTCTGATAAAATGGCAATCACAGCTGATCCATCTTCCCCACTCCTAATTCTCCCTTGGGTGGGGCTATAAAAACTGGAAGTATAGTAGACAAGCAGGGACCATGGGGAAAAAAAAAGAAAACTTGACATCCTTAATCCACTAAATCCATGGGGAGAACAACCTTTGTCCAGACCTCTTGCTTTGTGAGAAACATAAATCCCTCTTTGGGTAAGCACTGCTGTTGGACTTTCTGCTCATTGCCAATGAATGCTTCTCTAATGACTGAGTTTAGGTCCAGGAGTGCCTTTGCACTAAATCCCAAATAAGCTCCCAGGAATGAAGGAAGTCCAGAACATATTACTCAGTAGTGTATGGTTATTTGAAGGGCTGCAGACTTTTTTTTTAATTGTTGTGCTGTATGGGGGTACATTGTAGCATTTACAAATGTTCTTACAATATATCAAATATATTATACTTGAGTTCACCCCCTCCATCATTACCACATTTTATTTTTAATCACGAACTTCATAGCATTATAGAATCAAGTGCAATATGGTAGTTTAAGCACAAAGAATCTGAGCTCTGCATGGGTTGAACATTCTATCTCTAAACCTTACTATTATGTAACATAGAACAGATTCTTGACTTACAGAGATACCACCTCATGGAAAATGGGAGCAACAATATTCCACATCTTCTGGGTTTGGGAGGAGTAAATGAAATTATGACTGCATAGCACTCAATTGGACTGTTTTAAATTATTTCAATCTAATTAATAATTTTATTTATTTTAGTTATTTCAATTCTTTAATCTATGAGAAAAAGGGTATCCTGGACTAATTTTATGCATATGATGAAAACATTTCTTGCTTTCTGTGTAATAAAGGGTATTGAAAAAAAACATATTTGGAAGCTACATCTCTTGACATTATACCTCTTCAAACTTTATTCACTTGGAAAATTAATTGTGCTTCCCTCACCATGAGGGTATGTCATTTATTCCTACATTTCCATTTAATCTGTTTGTGCTTTTTTTTTTTGCCTTCAATGATATTACTCAACAATCGAGTTAACAATATACATTGAGCATCAGTTATGTTAAGCACCGTTTTAAAAGAGACGAGGAAACAAAACTAGAAGCATTCTGTTTCTTCTATAAGAAAGAAGCTGGAGTTCAGTAGATAATTGATGTAGACACAGGTCTACAACCAACAGCTAGGGCTTTGAGAATCTGATAATTTGAGAGCCATTTTTGTAATACATGATTTCTTATGAATTTTTGAACTGTCATTCCTTGCATATACTATGCATCCCATACCATATGTTGCATAGTATCTTCTGATGACTCAGAGGTCTGAGGCATCATCTTATAATTACCAAACTACTGCATTAATATGATGAATATTCATTCTGGGAGTAATAAACAAATACTATAAATAGACTTGTGTCAACTTTTGTTACCAAACAGTTCAGGCCAGCTAAGCTTTTGTCACGAAATGAATTACAAAAATCTTCCTTGCTTTTCGTAACTTTTGGATTTCAGAATTGCTAGCTGTGATTCCATCTAGAAGAACAAACAAGCCAAAATGGCCCTTGTCTCAATGGCCTTCTAATCATGTAAACTAAGCCAACTATAGACACACATGTGCTCAGATCTGTATAAACTAAATAGAAGAAACTCACATAGAAAGATCCTTAAAGTGCTATTCAATGCTCTTATGAATTCCACATCTCAGCTTTGGAAAATCCTAGCTCCAATGGTTTGGAAGGAAATCTGGCTTTGTAGTGAGAATTTAAGGTATAAACAAATGTGACAAAAGACCCTATTCTTACAGTTTGGAAGACATCAAGTTATTTTTTTCTTCTTTTAATGATCTTGAAATTGTGAGCAGAACGAATAGAACAGGGCCTCCTGTCCTTTCCACTGATCTCTCTCTCTCACTCTCCTTTCCTGAAAATGCAACGAACTCATGCCAAATACCCAGAAAACTTAAAAAGAACTAATTTCAACCATTTCTTCCCCAACAATTACTCTGATTTTAAATTCAACTGAAAATTTGGAAAACTACTCCAGGCTTGGAAGGAGATGTACCAGGAGTAAGAGCTTTGAGAATCTCTTAGACCTATCAGTTAAAAAGCTGGAGAACACACTGCTTTTGTTGTTATCAACTATTAGATGAAAGGCAAGGTAAGATAAAGTTTGATAAAGTGTTCCTCCAGGCCAAGTTGGAGTCAAAGTTAAAGTAATAGGCACCTTGAAAAATTTCTAGGTGCATATATTGTCTCCAATTTATAAAAAAATTTAAATTTATACTTTGATTAAACATTCTACTTCTGGTACCCTATTCTACATAAATATTCTCATTTCACACTTATCTTAACTTTGAATCTCTGACTTATTCATGTTTTTGGTCAAGAGAAAATTCCCTATTTTTCAGGGGTTTTTTTTTGGCAATGTTATGTAAATTATAAGATGATGCTGACTCTATAAGATGGAACCAAGGGGATATTGTCAGCCTGCGTGCCTCTTAGCCAAGAGCCTTTGCGAAAAGGTTCCACTATGTGAGATCCAGTGGAGCTACCAAAGAGATAAAAACAATTGCAGAGGGTAACAACTTCACAATAATCGATCTCTTAAGGCTTCTGAGTTCTCTATATTTCAGCAACATGGGGAAAGCATTTGTTTCCCCGTTCAGTTACTGGTGCTGGCAGCGCCCTAGATTGTAACTCTGCTCCCTCTAACCTAAACCTCTCTGTCACTGAGACTGAGATTCCTGTGCTCGTGTGTCAGCCTCTTTGGCACTCCTGATCCAACTGCCACCCTTCTCTGCACTGCCTTGGGCTCCAAGGGGCTGACCTCACTAAGTGTGACACAGGCCCCTTGTCCTGCGGTTAGCTTTTCCCAATGAGAGATGAGAAGTCTGGAAGTAAAGACAGAGATGTTGATTTCTAAGTCCAAACCCACTGCCTACCCCCCACACACACACACAGCTACCCCCTGCTTTGTTGAATTCTGATGCTCCTCTAGAATCATGTCTTTTGAACTCTCAAAGGGCTCCACTTCCACATCTCCAGCTCTCTTGGGATCCTATAACACTGCTCCTTCCAGTTGCCCAGTTGCCCAGTGATCCTCCACTGCCATTTCCTGGGAGATTTATCATCCACTGCTTCATCCGGTAACTCAACCCATACTTCTGCCAGGAGTTGAACCCAATTAGTAAACTCTCTTCAGTTAAACCCTTCCAGTGTTTAACTTCCGTCCACCTCTCTCTGTTCCAGGAATTGTCAGATTGGTCCCATTGTTTGCATTTCCAGTGCCCTCCTCACACTCCTTACAGAGTGATCTGATCATGTTATTGTCCCCAAACTAGGCAGAATCAAGTCTACACATTACCAACAGCCATCCTCAGAATCTGCAGGAGATTGTTTCCGGGACCCCATAAATACTCAAGTCTTATTTAAAATGGTGCAGTACCGTCTATTACCTGCACATATTCTCCAACACACTTTAAATCACCTCTAGATTATAGTACCTACTACAATGTAAAAAGTGGATACATTGTATTGCTTTAAAAATGACAAGAAAAAACTCTGTACATGTTCAGTACAAATGCAAACTTTTTTCAAATATTTTCAGTTAGTCGTTGGTCAAATCTACAGATGGAGAAGACCAATTGGAGTGCATTTTGCCTCTATCTCCATTCCACCCTTATCTCTCTGAGCAACAGTCATGCTGACGTAATAACTATAGGCAGGACCAACACCCCAGGGCTCATCTCCCCTCCATCTCTGTACTTAAGCTGCAACCTCTGCCTCAAAATCTCTGTACTCCATCTGAACTCATTGCTGAACACCCAGTAAATATTTGAAGACTTAGTCAGGAGTTATTTTCCACCATGATATCTTTCTTGACCCTCAACTTCTTCCTTTCTCTTACTGATTTGTGGCTCTGTCCCATCTTACTGTTCCTATTCCAGTGGCCTATAAATAATTCTATAAAAACACCTATAAAATTTTATTGTGCTTATTGTATGGTCCTTATGAATCACTGATCATTTTTCTCTATCAGCCCCTTGAATGTGAGGGACCCAAATCACATCACTATCAACAAAAAATAGATACTTAGTATATTGAAATAAATAAGTAAAATAGATAAATACATAAATAAATACAAAAGGAAGGCAGGCATACTTGGAGAAAGGAGTTGTATTGTTCACAGTATAAAGTACCACGCTCCATGCTTTTCATGAAGCACAATGACTATGTGATTTTGTGAGTTACCAAAAGCATTAGCACTTGTTATCTCAGAGACACAAGGATATTTACTAAATCTGTGCAAAGATTTTAAAGTGCCATGGAATGTGTACAAATAGATTTATTATTGTGAATGTCTTTTAAAAATAAAAAATTACAACAAAAGTATTAAAAATAATGAAATCAGAAATAAGGAAAGGACTGTATCTATAACTTGGAAAAACTAAATAGAAAATAGTCTAAGAAATAGAATATCTGAATGTGACTGCTTTTTGGCAGCCAGTTTTCAATTGAAATTCAAGGGGTTTTTTTTAACCTATTATTTCTTTATTTTTTAATTTTATTTCTTTTAAACAGGATTGAATGTTATCATTCACAAAAATAAAACCAGATTTATTTTAATGTTCATGGGAGGCTCAAGTCAATGTTCTGAATTTGCTTTTTCAAGACCTAAGACATACTACCATCGTATTTCCTTTTTGAATTAATCTGTACCCTCTGTTGAACCAATATTCACTAACTACCCAGTATGTTCTAAATACAGACCCAAATGAAGACATGCAAAAGGCAGTCCTTGACTTTGATGTGTGTGAGGAGGCAAGAAGAGGGTTACAGCAAAGCAATATATAGCATAGCAATATATTGTCATCAACAAGCCAAGGCAAAGCTGCTCTTTCATAGGCCCCAAATTTCTTTTCTCAAGGCCCTAACCTGTCCTCAATGGTCCTGTTGATAATATGGGTGAATGAGAGAATAGCTAGTCATTGTAATAAAACATAACCAGTTTTGTGCTGGCATGTACACTGCTAGTTGAAGAAGCACAGAGGAGGAGCCTTGACGCAGGTGGTGTTCCTGAGAGAGCTGCAGAGAAGATCTGAGGATGAAAACAGTCTCACAGGACAGACAAAATTACCCAACAGCAGAAATATGGAAGCAAAATTGTTTTTAGGTTCTGTCTAAACATACCTTGCCTGATCCTTTAGCCTTACTAACAGATTCAGATACTACAGCAGGTACAGGTACAACATCAGTCTTTGTGGCTCATTTTTGAGAGGATGGTTAGAGCAAATGTCTTCATTGGAGGCATTGTAAACTCTGGTTAAGAGCTTGATTTTAGATTCATGTAGACTAGAAGTTTAGCCTCACTCTGTCATTTATGGCTATGTAACTTTGGTTTGTTTTGTTTTTTGAAATAGGCTCTTGTTACGCAGCTCAGGCTGGCCTTAAACTTTTAATCCTCCAGTCTCAGCCTCCTGAGATCATAGGTGCATGCCACCATAGCTAGCTCTGGTTGTATAACTTTGAAGAAATTAATTTTTCATTTTTGATACTCAGTTTTCATATCTATAAAAGCATAATTCTAACAATTGCATATGCTTTATAAAGTTGAAGTAAAATCCATTTTAATACATTTTTGGAGTCTTTGAGAATATGACTATCTGGACATTTATCAAAGATCAAAGTTTTCAATGACTTTTAGTTATTACATTGAACTTTTCCATTGACAAAAAGAAGTAAGGAAAAACATAACACAGCTCTTTCAAGTATGAAAGGGCTTTATTTTGCCATTGTGGTTGAAAATATTTAATACATCAGAATCATATATTATTTTACCTTTATATTTGAACCTAGCTTCCTACTCCTTCAGGCTTCCCAATTCCTTTTTATAGCAATGACGCTTAGATCCTTAATATTATGGACTAGTTCCCCATAACAGCATGGGATCTTGGACAATTTCCACAAGCCAGTACAGCTCAGCATGTGTGACTCATGATGCCTGAGAAAGGTAAGGCTTGCCCTCAATGAGTGTGTGTGTGTATATATATATATATACACACACACACAAAAGCATTACTCAAATCAGGAAATTTTGATTAAATACTCAAGAAATTTTGAAGCTTAACCGAGAAATTGTTTCCTTAGAGTATTTTGCTCTTTAGTCATATCGTCAATATGGTTTTGATATATTGCCTTTATCTGGATACATTCTTTCACATTTTATTGTTATTATTATTCTGCTCATTTTATATCGAGCTGTTTTAAAAATTGACTAAGCTTAGTCTATGGATATTACCATTGGAATCTGATGGAAAAATACAGGATGTGTGCAGAACTCCAGCAGCTAAATAGAAGTTGATATATATCATCTGCATATTAATATATTTCCTATTAATTCCAGTTTCATTTTGCAAGTAGAATGTATATCAGCTGATTAAATTAGTGAGGGAAATAAAGATTAGCCCTTTTAAAAGTATTTTTGCTCCTAACTCATAGTATCCTTTAATCAATCATGATCTAAAAGACACCAGAAAGATTTGCCTTCTTTTGGTCAGCAAACTAGTGCTGAGTTCCCAGTATTTTTGAAAATTTAACCTAAAATTGTTTTACCTATCTTGCAATCTAACGAACTTCACCATAATAATGACTTTCAATATCACGTTTTCTGACTTTATATTTTCTGAACACTTAGATTGCACCCTTTCAATGTGTAAGTATACAATATAATAAACTTATAGTTGATACTATTTTATACTTTTAACTTATAAAAATTTTATGTGGCCATGTATTGCTTAACAATGAGGATTATTATGATAAAGTGCCTTAGTAGGGAATTTTGTTATTTTTCAAACATCATAAATTGTCCTTATACAAACAAAGATGCTAAATGTCACTAGATATAATTTTATGGGAACATTGTCCTATGCATAGCCTGTCATTCACTAAAATATTGTTATATGGTATGGTACATAACTGTAGCTTAAGTTATAGAAAATTACATAATTAAAATAAATATTTTGTCAAAACAGTAACTTGCATAATTCACTTTCAAGACTATAGTACCCTTTAAAGCAGATACATACTATTCTCGGCTTTGCACATAGAACACTGAACAAGACTGCTAAGACCACACAGTCAAGGATCTTAAATATTAACAGAAAAAAAGCAGTGAACTGAAGAAATAAATTGATAATTTAAAGAACCACAAGATAGTCATAAGCTATAATGAGAGTAACTTATGGCCACATCATAATGAGTGGTCATGATGACACGAGCCATGGAGAAGAGCATTCTTGATATAGAGGACACCCTCTGCAAAGCCCAGAGGGAATGCAGTATATCTGGAGTCTGGTCAGTCAGGGGCAGAGAAAACCAGGAACCAGATCATGTAAGACTTTGTAAGTCAGGCTAAGGAATATAGAAATTATGCATCCACCAAAATCCATTTTCTTTTCTTCCTCGGCACCCAACCAGACAGTCATTTTCCAGCCTTCCTTGCTATTAGATGAGATTATGAGTCTGGGTTCTGACCCGTAAAATCTGAGCAGAAACGATATTTTCCACTTCCCAAATGAGATTATGAAGTAGTATGGTTTATCCTGGCTACTTTTCACACATGCCTACTGAAAAGAGATTGTATGGACATAATCTCTTTCAATATGCAGCACTTGGTCTTGGTTTTTCCACCTATCTCCTTGGTTATTCCTAATCCTCAGCACAAGACTCTTCTGTCTCTTTAAATGTTGGAGTTCTCTGAGTTACAGCTGAAGGTAGGTTCATCCCCATCCCTGCTTCAGTCACTACATACATGTGGATAACTCCCAGCACTTGTGCTAGCTCTGACTTCTTTCTAGGCATTTAATTGCCTATTTGAAAAGTTATCTTGGAGGTCTCCAATTAGATTAAATTCAACATATCCAAACAGAATTTATGATCTTGTCTAATTTTAAGGCTTGGAAGCCCATTCATGGATTTGATATGGAGGTCTGGCCTGATGTCAGTTTCAATGGAAGGATACAGGAAACTTCAACCCTCTCAGTGGATGTTATTGAGTACAAAAAATTGCCATTTGAAGCTTCCTCATAAAATGAATGAAAACATTGATGGAAAAGTGAGCCCTCTGTTTCTTGCACTAAGTTGGCCATTCTTGGAGTGTTTTTCCCAATTCTGGCTGATACATTTGCAAATAAATATAAAGAAACAACTCATCAGAGGACACTCCAGGATGCTAGAGTGGCAGAGATATTAGGTAAAACAACACAGATGTTCCTCAAAACAATTTAAAATAGAACTGCCATATGCTAAGAATTGCGCTTCTGGATGTATGTCCAAAGGAAATGACATCAGGATCTTGAAGAGCTGTCTGTACTCCATGTTCAGTGCAGCAGTAGCCAAGATATGAAATCAATCTCCATGTCTATCAACAGATGAATAAAGAAAAGTGTGTGTGTGTGTGTGTGTGTGTGTGTGTGTGTGTTAGCATCAAAAGAAGGAAATTCTGTCATTTGTGACATGAATGGATCTTGAGGACATCATGTTAAGTGAATAAACCAGACACAGAAATACAAACACTACATTATCTGACTTCTAGTTGAAAAATTTTTAAGTCCAATTCATAATGACAGAGAGTAGAATAATACTTTCTAGTGGACCTTGATGTTTGAGAAAAATGGGGGCGTCTTAAAAGTTACAAACTTTCATTATAAGGTAAGTAAATTCTGAAGACTTAACACAACATGGTGTCTGTAGTGTACTGTATAATTGAAATTTGCTAAGAAAGTAGATCTTAAGTGTTTTCAAAAAGAAAGGAAAGAAAAGAGAAGAAAGAAACGATTAATGTGTGTTTGCTGACTATGTTAACTAGCTTGACTAGGAGAATCACCTCATAATGTATATACATATTAGAACAACAGGTTCATCTTACAGATTTATAATGGCAGAATGAAAGTGTGACTGTAAGAAACAATTAATTCCAAGAGCAACATGAGGCTTGCGAAAGAACACACATAAATTGAATATAAAAGCTGCCTGAAAATACTTGATAAAAACCCAATCCTCACCAACTCTCTTTATCTGAAGCTTTGGAAATGGTACTAAGTGATTATGTAGCTCTTCGGTAAAAAATTCTGAGTGCTTTCTTCATTGTGAAAAGAATTAGTGAGGAAATCCTGCCCCTCCGATAGGATTAAATCCAGAGTTAAAATCAATTCACTGAATTGATATTTGCACAATATCCACAAGATGCAGAGAATTATAACTTCAGAAAATAAAAAGTATTAGATAATTGTACTCTTTGGTATAAAGAATAATGGTAATTAAAGAGACGTTTTGTTCTAACATTGTGGCCTCATTTTAAACTTGAGTCTTGAAATAAGAAATTATGGCAAAATATATTTCTCCATTTACAAAAATTTTTTAAATTATTTTTTCTCAGCAGACAAAAGTTTCTTGCTTTGTTTAATACTATTGTAGATGTGTTTTGCCCACAGATACAAGGATCCATTAATTTAGCACCTAGGAGATAACCAGGCTGGATGGATGTTTTGGTGAAGCACTGACTTTTTAATGTGAGAAAGAGGAGGGTGGTCAGGGATGACTGCAAGCTTTCAGACCAACACAAATCATTGGATAGGGAAGAAGGGTTAGTCACTATTCATGGAGAATTGAAATAAGCCTTAAAATTAGACAAGATCATAAATTCGTTTGGATATGTTGAATTTAATCTAATTGGAGACCTCCAAGATAACTTTTCAAATAGGCAATTAAATGCATAGAAAGAAGTCAGAGCTAGCACAAGTGCCAGGACTGAAGCAGGGATGGGGATGAACCTACCTTCAGCTGTAACTCAAAGAACTCCAACATTTAAAGAGACAGAAGAGTCTTGTGCTGAGGATTAGGAATAACCAAGGAGATAGGTGGAAAAACCAAGACCAAGTGCTGCATATCGAAAGTCAAGAAAAAAAGACTATTTTTTAAGGATGAAATTGTCATTGGGTCAGTCACTGGCAATAGTACAAATAAGAAAATAGCATAAAGAATAGATTCTTCTGCCAGGAGCTGGTGGTTCATGACTGTAATCCTAGCTATTTGGGAGGCAGAGATTAGGAGAATTGTGGTTTGAGGCCAGCATGGGCAGATAGTTCACAAGACCTTATCTTAAAAATTCCCAACACACACAAAAAAGGGGGCTGATGGAGTGCCTTAAGTGGCACAGTGCCTGCTGAGCAAGAATGAGACCCAAGTTCAACTATCAGAGCTGCCAAAGGGGAAAAAAAAAAGGAATGGATTCTTATGTTCTACATAGAAGCTATAAAGCTTATCCCCCAAAGGCACTTGACTCTTCTTTATTGATTCCTTAACTCTCCAAATTAAGGGAAGGGCTAGGAAGATTTTTTAACCTCTTGGGATCATCATCAAGGGCCATAAGAGGCACAGCACTATGTAGTCAGACTCAGAAAGTTGTATGGTAGTGTTCTAGCCACATGTGGAGCATGGAACTTCTAAGCCATGATTTTATCCAATTATTCAAATTAGGTTTAAGTGGTCCCCATAGTCATCATGCTGATTTCATCTTGAAAGCATAGAAAAAAATGTGTCTGATGTTTCTACAAGTTCCTAAGTAGCACTAATAATCTAGAAACAATTTTTATTGATAATGTAGGAAAATGAGGAAGAGGGAGAAGGCTGAAGACGGGCAGGAGGCAGTGTGTCCTCCGAGACTAAATTGTCATTGCTGTCTTTATTTGCTGTGAGGCAGGGGACAGAGTGCAGAGGCTTAGCATATTCCTGGTGCACAGTGTTTATGACACAGTGCTCTTTAAATAGTGTAAAAAGATACAAATTTGAATTAGAAAAACTAGAATTTATATTGAAAGCAATGTTTAAATCTATATTTTATCTTTCAAAGGAATACTTGCTTATATTTTCCAAGGAAGTGAAAAACTATTAATATTTGAAATAATTCTGACGGTTTTCTGATTATGTAGTACATTTCCAGATCTTCTCCTCCGGTTTTCATTATTGTACCAATGTGAAAAAAAAATTACTTTGTAGGCCAAGGACAAACTCTACTGTGCAGTGAGGAGGGAGAGGGGAAAGAGATTCATATTATTTGAAAAGCCACCTTACAGCAAGAAGAGAGGAAGCCACTATTACCAATGTCACATTTAGTGCTTAGAATAAATGCATAAGGCTAGTCATTGTTTCTGGCATCTTACAGACACAGAAAGTCATAGAGATTGTGAATAGAATTCTCCTGCTCCAGGGGAAGTGAGAAGTAGATATTTTCACACTTCTGAACTAAAATCCTCACTCCTCACACCATGCTATGCTGCTGATATGGAGCTTTAGGGCTGGAAGAAAGTTCTCACCCCCTCAAACAGTACCTTTACTTGACTATGGAGGTCTGCATTTTTCTGTATGATATTTATGTGTCCATTCTAAGTTATAATTGAAGAGATAATACATTTGAGTGAAAAGGTGTGGCTTTAGACTTTAGTGAGATTATAATAAGAGAAATAAAACCTCACTTGTTATCTGAAAGAAAATGGGACATAGATTAAAAAGAAAATGCCAAGGAGAACCTGTGATACCAAATGAAGAAAATTCCATGCAATTTTTCAACATTGTTGAAGGCAGTCATTGTGTTGTTGATAGAATATTCTTTCCACCTGCAATGATTATAGTTAGTACAAATATTGTTTTCTCTTCATGTAGTATCCAAAATATTCTCCATTTCTGAACATATAACTTAATAAAAGAAATAATGAAGACTCCTGGGTAAGTTGTCTTTGAAAAGAGCAAGTTATGCAGATAAAATAGTCCAGTATACAATCCATTGATGGACTCTAAAGTACATTGATTTTTCCAAGGACATAAATTAAAAAGTAAAAAAGAGTAGAATAAATTCAGGACCAGAGAACACCAATGGGTATAATTTTTCAAATACAGCCTCAATACACTTACTTTCTACCCAGCAGAATTTGATTGGGAAATTAACAGCTGCCTCAGTCAAGAGTTTTAGCCCACAGGTAAGAAAAGAGGCAGCTGCAAATTTGCAATTATATTTCTCAAATATGGGACTGACTCTGAATTGCAATGCATTGCTCTTTCTTGTACATGACATGACTATTTCAAACACTACATCTTTATGGTGACTTCAGTGTTTTAGAATAGAGTCTAACATGTAAATCTGTAAAGCTATATGGCCAGATACCTGATTCAATGACTCTGTCTTCAGTGATTGCAGAATAACAGCCTTAGGTTTATCTTGATAGTTATCTGAACTCAGAACTTTACCTTTCTTTCATGCAGCTTCGCTGTGCATAGAATGAAAACTGGAGGCTGGAGGGCACCTGAGGTCTTCCTAAGGCATTACAAGTACTTGGAGATAAGACCTTCTTTTCTCAGTGGCAGTCGGTCAGAAAAGAGTACCACAGCCTCTGTAAACATGTTAGCATTTGTTTTAAATGCTTTGGTTTTGCTGAAACATTTCAAGCACTTTTAGTTGTTACTAGTAGGCTACTCAAATTTTCTCTTTTTTCATTTTCATTAGTATATATTCACTGTGCAAGGGGGATTAATTATGACAATTCCCAATAGCCTTACATTGTACATTAGTTATATTATCCCTACCATCTCCCCCTCTCCTCTCCTCTCTACCTCACTTAAAGCAATAACAAGAGATGTCATCGTTCTATTTCATGCATGTATATGAACCCCATCAACCATATTCCATCACCTGCATTTGAATGATTTTCTTTCTTTTTCTCTCCAAGTTTAAATTTACTTTATTGTAGATCCTTATTAATAGAACTAGGATATCTTAATGTACTTATTTACTTAATAAGTATGCAATGATAATCCTTTAAGTGCAGGACACTTCTAAATTTCTAGAAATGTCTAGGAAGAAAGATAATTTGCATTCACATATGGCTGCAATATAAGGTCATATGTAAGAACTTTCAAAAGTATAAAGAAGATCCAATAGTATTTAAGAGAAGTGGCTTGATTGATAACCACACTATTCAAGAAAACCAAGTGTCTATTGTCACTAGAATGTTAGAACATTTTCTGTTCTCTTCTGTCATTCCTTTGTCATGGAGCTTAGAAATTAGGAGCTATATATCTTTGAATACCTTGAGTTAGACATTACAAACCACAGTCATTTACACCAGTCTGGAGCCAAAAGAGACGTAAAGCCATATGGTGTTTTCTTTTGACCATAGCAAGGCAATGGATAAGCAAAACACAGTATAGCTGAAGTTTGTTGGAGACTTTTGACATTTTCCTAAGAATTACCTATATTCATGCTCCAGGCAGATGTGAACTTGGGAGTTGGTCTTTTCCTGTGGGTTGTGTGAACTTCCTGAATCCATAAATGTAAGTGGAAAAACCAAATAACTACCAATAGCTTTCCTTGACTTTTACCTCCTGCCATCCTTTCAACAGCCTAAAAATTATACAACCTTTCCTACCTAATATTCCTACATGTAGAGCTTATTACAGCTATAGCAATAAGGAAGATTACCATAATCATAATTGCTAGTATTCACAGGGACTAACTATTTGCCAGATACTGTTTAAGTGCATAGTAAATGATTCAATTTTTCAAATGATTAAATAGGTGCTATTTTTGTAAAAATGAGAAAATAGATACCAAGAAGGGTTAATTAACCTTACCAAAGATCACAGAAAATACCAAAAAATGAAACCAGAATTCATCATGTTTGGACAATGAAGGATATCCATTTAAAAAAAAAAAAGTAAATGCTGCCAGGTGTATTGGTACATGTCTGTAATCTTAGCTGAGGCAGGAAGATTCCAAATTCAGGTCATTCTGGTCTACATGAGGATATGCTATCTCCAAACAAAAAAACAAAACAAAATCACACACATACTACAGAAAAAGAGAAAGGGAGAAGGAGAGAGAGAGAGAGAGAGAGAGAGAGAGAAAGAAAGATATGGCCAGATAAATTGATCCAAAACTTACAGGTAGCCTCAAATACTGCAGCTAACTAATTTTTATTTAATTTTTTTGCTTTTAAAAATATCTATGCACTTAAAGGAGGTTGTAAAAAAAATAAACTAGAGAGGTCCTCTGAACCTTTCACCCAACTTTCACCAATAATTATAGTACAATGTCAAGATCAGAACATCAGCTGGGCACTGGTGGCTCACACCTGTTCTCCTAGCTACAGCAGGAAGCATAAAATAGGAGGATTATAGCCTTGGCTGGCCTGGGCAAAAAGTGAGACCCCTCATCTCTAAAATGACCAGAACAGAATGGGCTGGAGGTGTGGCTCAAGAGCTCCTGCCTGGTAAGCATGAAGCTTTAGTACAAACCCAAAACAACTCACTGGTTTTGCATGTGATATGGTGGTCATTGAATATTTTCTTAGGCTGCCTTAATGGAAATTCAGTGTTCAGTCTCTCAGTGGTGACAGTTCAACTGTAGCATACATTGCTTAGACTTCAGCTGTAGAATTTTGGTCATTTATATCAGTAACCCTGCTAAACTAGAGGACATAAAGCAAAAAGTGGCTGGATGTTAACTGGTGATGATCAAGGGTATGAAATCCTTTTCATACAAAGGAAGAGTGATAGAACAGGCACAATCTACCCATGAGAAGAGATGAGCTCAGCAAACATGTTGTCAGGCAGGTTGACTGTCCCACGCTTACACATGACGCTTAGTTAAACCAAGCACCCCCATAGCACAAACATCCATACCGTTCGCACTTTCTCTGAAAGCTCAGTTTTCAGAAATTCTTTTATGAATATATCATTTACCAAATGACTCATATAATTTAGTCTAGTGATTTTCAAAGATCAGTATCTTTAACATTGCATAGAAATTTGTTAGAAATATAAGATCTTGGGCCCTAAGTCAGACTCACTGAATCTGAAATTCTAGGGGTAGGGCTTGGAAATCAGTATTGCAGCAAGCAATGAGGAGAACTGAGCACGCTAAGCTTCACATCTATTGGTTTAGCCCTTCCACACTTGGGGTATTAACTACTGTTTTGAATATGAATAACCTCATCTATGCTTCTGCTCTCTAAGAGCACTATGATCCTGGTTACTTGAGAGGCTGACATCTGGAGGATCACAACTCAAGGCCAGCTAGGCAAATAGTTCATAAAACCTCATGTTCAAAATAAGCAGATCAAAAAATGGACTTGAGGCATGGCTCAAGTGGTAGGGTGCCTGCTTTGTAAGTGTAAAGCCCTGAGTTCAAACCCTAGTTCCATCAAAATCAAAAAAAAAACACTGGGCTGAATGCTTCCAACAGAAGCTACTTATTTTGTCTCCAGAGATTTTTCACATAATGGAGAAACATTTACCAAGTAACTATTGCTATTCTACAACACACATGGCCCCTGTTCTTTAAGAATTATTCTTAGGGAATTCAGGACACATCTGAAATTAGTTCAAGGAAAAGTCCTTGTCTCCATTTCCTTCATTGACTTTGAGGCCATAACATTGAGAGTCAGGCATTCAGAGGGAGGTGATTCTTTTGCCTATGATTCTAGGTTTCCCAAAATGGTTCCTACCCATCCTCCCTAGCTAAAGAGGAAAAGACAACAGCTCTTGAGAGTTTGTGTTGTTGAGAATCACTCAGGAATGTGTTTAAAATGTGCATAGGTCCCTCTGTAAAAATTTCAATTTAGTAGGTCTGGAGTGAAGCTGGGATATCTAAAATTTTAGCCAGTGCCCACAAGACTATGATAAAAGGTCTCCAAATGACACTTAAACAAACATCAAGGTAACTATTGCCAAAATATGTTTTTAAACATCTCGAAATTCCCAAACTGTAACTTGTACATCTACTTATTAGTTGTGTGGTGTTGGACAAATTACTATATCTCTGTGCTTCAGTTTAAATGTCTATGATGCAATTCACTTATATCCATTTTATTGTGGGAATTAAAGCATGTGAACATACATGAAGGAATTTATGTATGCTAAGTGCTTAGAAAAGAACTTGACATTTGATAAGCCCTCAATAAATTTCAGCTGTTTTTACTATTGTTGCTGTTATTAACTAAAGAATTATTTCATCCCATTCCTGATTCACCAAGCTGTACTAGAATATGGCTAGAGGTCAGGAGCTCCTTACTTTCTGTGATAGCCTTTTAGGGTATTGAACAGCTTTACTTATGTGTAAGTCCTGCTTTATGCTGAATAAAAATGTAATTCCTTGAGATTTCCCTCAATTTCAGAACTGAACTGTAGACCACTACAATTTCTTCTTGTGGACAACTCCTCTGCTGGGTAACAGTTTTTCAAATGACATAACAAGAGCATTAACACTTGCCTTGCACTTTTAAGGCTCCATCACATATATTGTGTGATTTAAGCCTCTCAATACAAGGAAAATAATTTGTGATTGAAGAAGTATAGTACTGGGGGAAAAAAACAAATCACAAATGCAAACAGGATAAGGTCAGTCTCCTGTATTCCTACCTCTCATTTGAGGTGGGATAGTCCAGTGCCCTGTGAAACAGCCACCAGCAGCCTCTCCAGCCCTGGCTTCCCCATTTTCTCCTTGCTAGACTGGTTGAGCCACCCTAGACTCCCTCCTCCCAGTTACAAGAGGAGGCTAATCTCTTTTTCTGCTCCAGGGCTTCGCACTTGCTAGGCAAGTCATCTACCCCTTGAGCCATACCTCCAGCCCTTTTTGTGCTGGTTAATTTTGAGATAAGGTCTCATTTTTTGCCTAGGCCTGTCTAGACCACCATCCTCCTGTTTTATGCTCTCTGCTGTAGCTGGGATGACATATGTATGCCACCATACCCACCTTTTTTTCCATTGAGATGGGGTCTCCCAAATGTTTTTTGCCAGGGCTAGCCTGGAACTGCAATCCTCCTGCTCTCAGGCTCACAAAATGCGAAGATTACAGGCTTGAGCCAGCACACCTGTCTGGGATTGGAGACATCACCCATTCATGCAAGATGACAGCTAGCAGACAGTGGTGCTGAGAATTAAACACAGGAAGTATAATGCTCCACTTGCACACTGAAAGAATTCCCCATGTCTTTAATTGCATTCTTTTATTATTATAACTTGAGAACATAGCCAGGAAAATAAAAAACACTCTACAACTTCCAAACATGGGAACTATGATAAAAGGAATTTTACATATGCGATGGAAGAGTTGAGTAGTCAAACAAGAGATTCAAAAGCAACAGAGATTACCAAAAGCAGGAACTCATTACCAGCCCCAGGACACAGAAGTGGAGCCTGGTAGCCAGGACAACATGACAGAAGTTGGGAATTAAGGCCCAAAAGAATCTGCTTATGGACTACCCTGCCCATGGGAATGAGAGCTGTAAGACAGGGAGAGGGGACTAGAAATATTCTTGCTCCTCCTCCCTTCTGGCCTTCCAGTCTTCAGCTAGAGGTCTGCATCTGTTACCATAACTAGAAACCAGGTCCTGAAGACTTTAGGAAACATGGTTCCTGAATTACAGAAAAAAGGCAGGGAGGATGATTGGCTCTGCTCTGAGAACAACCTGATTGTTGGATGCACAACAATTTCTTTATAAGCACACCATCCTTCTAATTCATGTTGAGATCATTCTCAAGATAGACTCAGTCATTCTTCACAGGAACTCTTAATAAATTAGTTCTTCTTTTTGTACTGGACAGCTGGCTTTTTGAATGTGAATTAAAGCTTTACTTTATCTTTCTTAATTTCAACTTTTGACTTTCAGCCATTGGTTTAGATGTTCTAAAACTTTCTCATCCTACCTAGATTTGTGTGATAGTATAAATACCACTTATATACCTATCTTCAAATGACTTTTGAATATTTTGAAAAATGTAGGGCTTGATGTCAATAGCTACAGATTAGCCAGAGTGAGACAAGTGAGGAAAATTTCAAAAGGAAAATCTAAAGAATAACAAAAAAATCAGTAACCAAAATTAATACATTTCAATGCAATATTTTAAAAAATCAAAATTAATGCAAATTTCATGCTGAACAAAATATCAAAATTATAAACAAAATCAGGTTCCAATAGTGATTAACATTTATCATGTTTAAGCCCCTACAAATTCTTCCTTTTTTTATATGCTTAATCTTTTCATCTGAAGGATATGATAAAGAATCTGCCAAATACGTTCAAAATATTTTGGTATAGCATGTTCTATAATTTACTAACAGAATAGAGAATGAGAACAAATTGAGGGTCATATCTGAAGCTTATATAAATTTATATAAATTATATAAAATACATTTAAGAGAAAGAATTCAAAGTTACTTTCATATTCATATATGTATATAAAAACCATTTTATACTAATTATATCCCCCAACTCAATACCTTGGCCAAATGTCACAAATGCAGCCAAATCCAATACTACCAGGTAATAGGGAAGGTGTAACACAGGGAAAAGAGAGTACAAACAGTGGTCTTAACTGACTGTGGTTCAGGTGTGCAAATTTTACAAAGTGTGTGTTCTTGTGAACATGTTCTGCTGTCTCCAAGGCTATGGAAGGAACATGTAAAAGTGAAGCTTCAGTAATTTTGTGGCAAATAGAATTCTGAATTGAGACAAAATCTTGAGTAAAATTTCATTCAGGTAAAATAAATCCCAACAGCACCTTTCATTACGTACAATTGCATAGATTTCATTTCTTCCTATATTAAATCATGCCTTCTAAAAAAAAGTCCTTTTCTATACACAGATGGATTGGAGTCAAAAGTTTTGAAGGTGCCTTCAAATATTAAAGTCCCACTCTATTCTATAAAATAAGAGCCAACTCTTTCAGAGACAGTCCAGATCAAAAGCAAGAGTCAACATGGGTTTTATAAGAGGAAATCTGAATATTAAACATCTTTCTTTTGCAAAACGTCTCATTTCAAAAATACTGTCTCAATAGTTAAAAAAAAACAACAACTAAATTCACATTTGGCTTCTACTAAAGAAGACAAACATCCTGGTATTGTTTAATCTAGTAATCAACTACAAAAGGGAAAAGGGACTGAGCCTTAAGTTCCCGAAAGCTGTTCTTACCTCTGGATCTTGCTCAAGAGGATCAGATCTAAAAATAAGCCTGTCTCTAGATAAGATTAGGAATTTTTAAAGAATTATACAAAAATGCTGAAATGAATTCCATGAACTCAAATCCACAAATGTTTTAGGTTTAATAGATTAAAATGGTCTTCTGAAAAAGTATCAGAGGTTTTTAAGCAAGTGAAACACAGAGAATGGCAAAATCCTCTACAATGAGCACCGTAACCAGTGTGTTAGAAGGTAGGACAAATGATACAAAAATCTGAACAAGACAATTTATGTGTAAGAAAGAGATATTTTTGGTTGTTAGTCTTGGAGCTGGTAAACACCCATTTTAGAACAATAAGCACACTCTGACTCAGCTAATCTGAGTACATTTGATTACCACTGCTGAAACCACCCACAAACAAACCATAACTTCTCAAATCTCTTTAAACTTGTAAAACTGCCAATTGACTCTAACTAAATACAATCAACATACTTTCCTGCTGCTTGATATTGAGTTGATTATTTAATTAATCATGAGTTTTGAACCTCAATGTTTAAAGAACAACTTTAAATATTAAGTAGTAACTTAGAAGCATGAATTTCCCACCTTAAGTAATGTAATATTTATGTCATTTTATCAAGAGTGTGGTATTATTTTGACAAGACCTTGATTTTTATCAGTACTATACAGAAACTATTTCTGTCAGTTGCTGTTACTCATACTAATAAATGTTATCTATTGTTTTGATACATTTTATAATCCTTGATTTGTTAGAATTATGTCCATAATTCAATCTTATTTGTTCCCCGAGCATCTCTAAAGCTTATCAAAATAAATATAAAGACAATTTCATTTCATATCTTCTGTATAGAACTATAGAACTATACCTTTCAATGGTAAGTATGAGTGATTTTTGTGTAGCTAAGCACTTCCAATCTTAAAATGCTAGGACCACCATTGTAGCAAAAGGTAGAATAAGGGCTGAGCATGGTGGTGCACACATGTAACCCTAGATGCTTGGGAGGTGAAGACAGAAGAATTACTGTTCCAGACCAGCCAGGTCAAAAAGTTTACAAGGCCCTATCTCAACAAACAAACAGGTTTTGGTGACTCATGCCTGTAAATCTAAGTTACTTGGGAGGTAGAGGTAGGAGGATCATGGTCTGAGGCTGGCCTGAGAAAAAGCTAGGTTTACATTATAATGGTTTATATTATCTATAGACAAACCAAAGTAAAAAGGGCTGAGAGTGTGGCTCAAGTGGGAGAGTGCTTACCTAGTAAGCACAAGTTCCTAAGTACAAACTCCAACACCACTAAAAAAAGAGAGAATAATTTAAAATATTTTGATATCAACAAATATCATTTGATGGTTTCAGCTGACCCAAACAGAGGGAAAGTAGTCATTTCACAAACGTGTATATAGCAACTTCTTACATGTTGTCTTGCTTATGCAAAGAGACCAAGGAAACCCCTCAAAGCTCTTGCGATTCAGCATTCACATTCTGTCTATAAGATATTCAATTATTTGTGAATAGAAACAAAATTATATTAACATGTTCATCATTATACTTGAAATAAGTTTTGGTACTCATTACTCATGAATAAAAGAATGCTGATGTAATGAACTCCTTTGAGGCAATTTTCATAACGCAAAGGTTCACTTCTTCAGCCAATCCCTTTCACCACCAAGGCACCTTTCGGAAATTGAACTTAATGCTTCAAAGTATCTCTTTGAAAAGAAAACAAAATTTAATTTCAAAACTTTGTTTTTAATTTCATAGATTTACCCTTGAGAAGATATAGCAGATGCAATTAACAAGATAAACAATAACTCCCCCTTTTGTTTTATGCCAGTAGAAACATTTAGATTCTCATTCTGACCACACGCGTATATTCTGTACACATACAAAAGTATCATATTTCAAATCTGAATTGAACCTGGGGTAATTTCCTCTCTCTTGTATTATTAAATAGTGCATTAGCAGGGCTTATGTTTAGGGTAGAACAGGGTCCTCAGTGATGTGCCTTCCATATATCATCATTTTGCACAGAGCGCTGCATTTCAGGCCACTGTGATAAGCGTCACTAGTCATGTCTCACTGTGGCCATTTCAGTTGTGTGATTACTTGCATTTGATACATAAAGAAAATCGTAAATAAAAATATGAAGACTATGCTTTTCTATGTGCCAAAAATATCACTTTCATTCCATCCATGTAATAGAAGAAAAATAGCAGCTCAATCAAGACATTTACACTATATGAATAATAAAAAAAAAATCAAACAGGAAATAAATACACAGAAATGGCCCAAATGAATTGACTATGGCAAATCAGTTATTGATTTGTTATAACAAAATTTTATACATAGCTCCTGCTGAGCCTAGAAATTACCTAAATGGAGAGGAATTAGCTCTCCAAAGGCTATTTTTTTAATCCTTTAAGATATAAGTAATAATTTTCATCATTCACATGTAAGATAACTTCTATTAGAGATTTTACTATGTTCATTTGAAATTAGTCTACATTAAGAGTTATATTTCCCCAACTGTAATATTTTTAAGAAAAAATAATACCTGGTGCTTAACAATGCTTGACTCTGTGCCAACCATTATCACGGGTTGTTGTACCACATCCTCAGAAGGCTCACAGTCTTACAATACGAATTTTACGCCTAATATGCAGTGAAGATGACCAAGGGCTAGACAAAGAAGCCAAGAAACTTGTCCAAAGTCATGAAACCAGTTATGGTGTACATGGGACTTGAACTCAGTAGTCTGACCATGGAGCCTGAATGTGTCACCAGAGTTCAGTACGATGTCTGTCACTCAGATTTGCCTTCATCCCAAGACCATAGACTCAAGACTGGGCCCAAAGTAGTAAAACCTGAAATATGAGTTTTCATGAAGAGCTCACAAACATCATACTTTGATAATCACATGACAGAGCACCATGCAGAATGTAAGTGGATGGGTGTTCTTCCATCTTTTGCAAAAAGCATATCTCAGCCACTGAAGGTTCTGGAATATGCATTCTCACTTTGGCATGATGAAGATTCCAGCGAGAGAACAGGACATTGCTTATGATACCCTGTGACAGTCCTGAGCAGATGGGCTTTGTGGAAGTTAGGACATTTATTCTAGGAGTTGAAAGAGCAGAAGAAACCACATGGCCTGTGACTAAAGCATCTAGAAAAACCCACATCAGAATGCCAGTGAGACTCAGACTCAAAGAATAAGTAGGAGAGATAACTTTCACTGAAAGTTGGAGGTTGGAGTAAAAGCCCAGAAGAGCAACATCAAAAGTACTCATTTCACTCCATTTTTACTTTCTTTTTCCTCTCACAAGATGGGAGCAATCTAAGGAAACACAAACTACACAAAAGATGCATGTAATCTCTGTATGGTCTGTATGTGTCCCCCAAGATGCATGTGTTGGAAACTTGAACCCCAAGAAACAGTGTTGAGAGGTGGGGCCTTCTGGGAGGTATTTGGATGGTGAAGGCTCTACCATTAATGTCATTATAAAAAGGGCTGAAGAAGATTCTCTCTCTCTCTCTCTCTCTCTCTCTCTCTCTCTCTCTCTCTCTCTCTTCTCTCTCTGTGTCTCTAATAGGGTTTGAACCCAGGACCTCTAACACTGTTCCACTTGAGCCATACCCCTAGAACAAGAATTCACTCTCCTCTTCTCTTCTGTAGTCAAGGCTTTCTCTTATAAGCAGAAAGCAGAGAACAGCCCTCACCAGATGCTGGTGGCTTGATCTTGGATTTCACAGCCTACAGAACTGTGAGAACTAAAATTCTGTACTTTATAAAATTATCCAATCTGTGGTATCCTATTATAGTCTCATAAACAGTGACAGTCCCCAACATTGTCCTTTGAACCCTATCTAATAAAGAGCATCTTAAACATTTCTCACTCTAGTGCTAATGTTTCTGATTTTCAGTTTTTCATTATGTAGTCTCACTGTGTGTTATCAGAAGTATGTCATACTTTGATTAGCAAGACCTGTGTTTATCTCCCTAATGCAGCATGTAATTGTCTCTGGCCAAAGAAGTAAATTGACATTGTAACTACATTCAAAATTAATGCATAGGTTTAGGATTATCCAAAGAAAATACATCAACACAATAGCAGCCATGTAGGTACCAGGAAGGGGCTAGACAGGGGATCTTACCCAAATCCTTTCATTGGCATTTTACTTTGCTATATATTTTTCTTTGCTTTATCTCATGCTTCTGACATCTTTAGGGGCCTATAGAAGAGAAATCTTTATTGCTTTTCATGGTGATGACCATTCCCAGCGATTCCAAATAAAGAGTAGTACAACGAAGTTCTGAAATCTTCAAGGTCAAAATTTTAGGCAAATTGCAATGAGATGTATTGAGAATAATTATAGCATACACACACGCATACCCACACATGTGTGCACGTACACACACACACACACACACACACACACACCACATTTGCTTGGTTTTGTGTCCCTTGGAAGCATGGGTCCCAGAAAGCTTTCTTTGCTCAGTATTAGCAATATTAGAGCAGCATGTTAGTCATGATAGGTAGCTGAGACAAAGGAACCTAGAAGAGAGTTATCTGAGTTCTCAAGAATAATGTCAAGGTTGAGAGTCCCCTCAGGTGTAGAAGTCAGGATCTATGATTTACCTTCGGACACACTACCTATCCATGTATTTTCCTTGAATGAAGCCTGACCAATGAAGAGTGGCCCTAACAGAAGCATGAACTTTGGGTTCCGTGAATACCATATGGACATCTTCACATCGTCCTCCATAGGTCCTCACTTAATAGAAGAAGTTTCTCTATAACTTCCTCATGCTTAGACATTCATACCAATGATTAGTAACCATACCTTATTTTGGTAGAGCACTTTGCATTCTACAAAAATATTTCAAACATGTTATCTACTGTGAGCCTCATAATACTCCCCAATGTAGAGTTAGGGTAGCATTCTTCTTGATTTGCAGATGAGGACACAGACTCAGTGGTCTAGGTCAAACAGCCTTAAGGGACAAAGTCAGCTCTGGGATCACCTATTCATCTCTCTTGTCACATCCCCATTCTGTCCCTCTCACTGTGGGCAAGCTTCCAAAAAATAGAATACCTAAGCTAACAGCTTTAACTTTTGCTTATCTCAATGAATTACTGGCAGTGTGGCCTCTTAAAAATTTTTGGATGAGGCTGGGCACCAGTGGCCCACTCCTGTAATCCTAACTATTCAAGAGGCAGAGATCAGGAGGATTGTAATTTGGCTCTAAAATAGTTTGAGAGCCCCTATCTCATAAAAACCCTTCACCAAAAAGGGCTGGTGGAGTGGCTCAAAGTGTAGGCCCTGAGTTCAAGGCCCATACCGCAAAAAAAAAAAAAAATTGGATGAAATGAACAAAAAGATGAACTTAATTTTCTATTTTCACTCTTTATATTCAGGTTCTATTTACCACTGCCTCTGTAGTGATGAATAAATTGTTCTCTTCTGCAATGATCAGTGCGATGATTAAAATGAAGAGAATGGTACTTGCCTTGCCACTCACAACCAACACTAAAATGAAGAAACTAATGCTTTTGAAATACTGTGCGAGAGATGCTCTAAGAATAGAAATGTGAGATATATATCGAATACATTTAAATGTGATTTTTTAACTGAAATTAAGATTTCACCAGATTCTTGCCACACTGAAATAATCATAATTTGCATTATATTATCACTATTTTTTTTCTTTTTCACTTTAAGCACTAAGGCAATCGTCATTGGAAATAGACTTTCCAATTATAGATACGGCCATTTTACAGTTTGCATAAGGGATTGAAATTCCCTTATCTTGCACCCTGTGTCTGAGGCTTTATTTTTCATGTGATAGATAAAAATATTGTCTATTTTGCACTACCTAGTTTTTTTTGTTTTGTTTGGCAGTACTAGAGTTTGAACTCAGGGCCTATACCTTGAGCCACTCCACCAGCCCTTTTTTGTGATGGTTTTTTTTTTTTTTTTTTGAGATAGGGCCTCCTGAATTATTTGCCCAGGTTGGCTTAGAATGGCGATCCTCCAGACCTCTGCCTCCTGAGTAGCGAGGATTACAGGTGGGAGCCACTGGCACCCAGCAAGAACATGTGCTTTACATCATCTTAAGAAAGAGCAAAAGATGATGAGGCAGGCTATGCTTTGACACAAGAAGTGCCACTGTGCTGCATAACTCAGAACTGGCACAGCAGTGTTGCTGGGCTTGGTGACTGTAGCATCCCAGTGACAGTCTTCAGTAGTCAGACTGGCAGCCCTTCCACTCAGGCAAATGCTTGGATATGTAATCTCTCCAGAAAAGGCCTAAGATATGGCAGCCAGACAGCTGAAGTCCTCAAAATGAATGACTCTACTTGATCAAGCCAGTCACTGGGGAGAAAACAATGGAGCCACAGAGACAGATGGCTATGGCTTGTGAATTTGATATGGCATATTAACTCCTGACAGGACATTTTAAGATAAGAAGTACAAACTTTCCACATAGGATTGGTTGTCTAAAGCACCTGAACCAACAAAATGTTTTCCATAAAGGTGCTCTTGGCTGTCAAGTTTCACCTTGAAATGATACAGAAGCATTCTTCTCAAAGAACCTGAAATTCACAAATAAAGATTTTCATGAACAATAATGTATATTATTGACTGTTTCCTAGGAAGTTAATTTTTCTAAAGAGAGTTAGTATCATTTAGTTTCTTCCTCTTTCTTTTATTTTTAGGACAATGATGCAACACAGTGCCAAAAGTCTTCAAAAAAAAGTGTAAAACTGCTGACAAAGTGCTTCACTTATTCCTAATCACTAGCGGCTAAAGAAAAAACTAACAAGTCATTCCCTAAAGTATTTACTTATTTTGTCAGATTTGGAAATCTTAGTTCAAAAGACTATACTATATATATTTTGGATACTTTGGTGAGTAGTGTGTGTTTTTGTGTTGCTTTTGTTTTATTTTATAAATTGAGCAATAGTTCTTCCATAAACTTGTTAGTAAACTGTCCTTTTACACATCTCATATACACTAAATCAAGGACACAGTGTTTGGAAAAAACAATCCACAATAATTATAAGATCAATAGGTCAGAATATAACCAAACATTGAGAGTGTCTCCTCTTTATTAACTTAAAATTGGTTCATGGTCACAAACTTAATGCATTTTCATATTAGACAGACACTGGGGCAACAGTGCTAGGTAAATAATACGGATATGTTTAATACTTTTCAGAAAAGTTCATAGTGCTTCACTGAAAAAAAGTCACTAAAACACAGCAAAATTAAGACCCATGTCTGTGCCACTGAAGTAAATGACTTTGAAAAAACTCAGTTACTTTGGTCATCTTGATGCTTAATTAATGAGGTGGAAAAATGAGAGCTTGAGTTTAACTTCTTCATAGGAATTTGGGTACTGTGATGTCACTTATAGTATGTTATTTTTTAAAATCACAAAAGTTGAGGTTTTCAATAAAACACGAATATAGCCCAAAGATTTTTAAAACTTGTTTCTTTCTATGTAATTCTTATAAATTTTTAAATATGTGTAACAAGTCTTATTTTTTAACTATTATAACTCCCAACTTTAATTTCCAGTTTTGCTCTTTAATAAAATAAACAAGGAATTTCAATAAACCATGATATGTCATTATTATGCCACAAATGCTAAGAAAAAAATGACTAACGAAAATTTAAATTTCTATGTAGTACATTACAGTGTATTACCTGTGTCATTAACGCACCCCAGCTGCTACAGTCTTTACGTAAAGTACGTTCTTACTCTTAATTTTTAACTAAGCCCATAAACTATACCAATTCAACTGCAGTTCTAAATGAATCACTAAACTGACAGTATTAGTCTAACCAAGTTGAAATTCTTTTGATGTACCTAGGAACTCAGAAGAACATAATTTTATCACTTCTCTTTCCAGTAAATAATTATGATACCTTGGTATGTTTAATTAACATTGGCATTTCAGCTAATATTGACCAAAGAAGCCTGCGTGGCTATATTTGAATTCTTATCTCCTTATGAGCGTCACCACTATCCCACAGCATATTTTAAGCATTTAAAAATCAACGAGAGCTATTATTTCCAGAGCATATTTCAAATTCATTCATTTTTCCTCTCAAATTATTTTTCTTGTGTCCACCTCAATTGAAGAAAATCCCTTTTATTTGCTCCCAGGACTTCACATTGCTATTTCAGTCTGTCTTCTTTGAAACTGGGATGTCGTGCCACCATATACCTCCAAGTTGAAATGACCAGTCCTTGACTATGAGTCAGAGTCTGACGAAGGTTAGTAGACAGTGAAGCCATATCCTGCCCAAATACATTTCTTTTCTTCTCATTTACCATCTGGCACCTGTGTCATTGACTGTCATTAATAATTTTTCCACCATAGTCATAGTGTTCTTAAGCACATGAAGTAAAACATCAAATGATAGGTTCTGCATAAGTGTAGGCTGGAAACCAAAGGTGTGGTAACATAGGAAGTGGGCCATGCAAGATGCATCTTAGCTACATTAAAATCACCTGGGATAAAAATTGTTCATAGGATAGCCATATAATTCATCTTCCAAATCCAGAAACTTTTGACTAAGGCTGGCATGGTTAAGATTCTCCCAGGTAAACAGAGGCAGCCACCTCCATGCACAGGGTACATATTCTTAGCAGTTTATGCACTTCACTACTAGTAAACAAGAGCTAGCCAAACACGCCCCAAACCACATAGTGGACATTGAAGGACATTTCCCAGTCCAACTGGAACTATAAAACTATGTCTTATAATTTTGTACAAGGAACAGTATGAGATATATTCAATTCAGGTTTTCTGACTTTATCAACCTCTATGTCTCTGTCACTTGTGCATATATAACTCCTTTCCTTTAAAATAAATCAGTTGAAAATGGACCTTCAAGTGATTTTACATTTTTAACTTCAAAATCTTTCTCTAATTAATTCTAGTCCTTTTGATTAAAATTAGATATAAAAATCTTACTCTGATAAACTCAATATGACACATTTGTATGCATTGTCTGGTAGGCTCTTTCCCAGGAGGTGACTGATGACAGCTGGACTGTTTGGCATGAAGGACTGCAGACATGCTCTGTTCTGAACACCACATGCCTTTTTTTTAAACTTACTCTTTTTTATTAGCATGAATTAATTGTACAAAGGAGTTTCATTGTGGTATTTACCCACTTTTTGCAAACCAAAGTACATATAAACTAAATTTATTTTAAAATATTTCATTTCTGCCATCATAAGGAAATCAAAATATGCAAAAGTCAAGTAGACAAAATCTGGTTGGAATGTCAGCATTGCAAAATTAACTTAGCTACTTGGCCGTTGCATTGATTTCTGGACTGGAAATTTCTCCCTCTAGAAGGGAAATTTTCTCGCTGAGTAAAATTGTAGATAAGGATTCTGGAGCTGTGGTGTAAGAGATGGTGCTAAGTTTTCTTTTTGCATAAATACTGTCCTCCTACTAGAAGGATCTGGACTTGAACTCTTGTCTAACCTTTCTGACAGATTCATGATCTTTTAAAATTAAATTTGACTTATTGAGAACAAGTTCTACATACATTGAAAAATTATGCTCCAAGGAACACTCCTTGCAATCTTAAAAGTTATTCCAAGAAAAACAATGGACCAGGGAAAGTAAGTTTGTAAATCTTCATGCACTAATCCTCTCAGAGATTCATAATGTAGATATAGGATATTAAAATTCTCGAGAAGCTTAATTTTACTTGTCCCAGTGTTTCCCAAAAGAATGCCTGTGAATACATCATTCATGGAATATTTTATGATATCAAAGAAATTTAGTATTCATTAGAACACAGTTGGGGAATGTTTTGGAAGATAATTAGGAAGGGAATACAACAAGGAAAGGTAACAAAAAAGACAACAAAATTCAAGAAATGTTTATGTGACTTATTTGATTTTTGCCAGTCAAAGAATGCTCACTTTGGGGCATTCTTTAACTTGGTTTCCCAAGGAATAAGATGAATAAAGCAATTAATAATTAAAAGCCTTTAAGAGAAACCTAATTGTTAAGTATGATGTTTGTGGAGTGACAGTATCAACAACTATTGATGTTGATGCAAAGCAAAGAGGTAATACACACAGGGAAAATTAATAAAACTGTTAAAATGGGGGAGAAAACATATTTTCTTTTTGGCCATTCTGGGTTTGAACTCAGAGTCTCCTGCTTGTTAGACAGGCACTCTACAACATGAACCCTGCCCCCAGTCCCTTTTTGCTTGAGTTATTTTTCAGAGAGTCTCTCAATTTTTGACCAAGGCCAGTCTCAGACTGAATCCTCCTATCTATGCCTTCTGTGTAGCTGGAATTACAGGTGTATGCTACAACTTACACCTAAGAAATACATCTCCATTTCTCCTCTTGCTTATTCTTTTGAATAATAAGAAATGGTCAAATTTTATCAATATCATATTGTTCAAACTAATAACTTTTACTAATTATCCTTGTTTTACAGAAGAGAAAAAATAAGAATCCATGCCATGTTCACGATAACTCTGCAAGCAGTTGGCCCAGTTGCTTCAAACTTGATGTCGCTTATTTCTGCTACATCATATATTTTCATAAAATGCTTAGTTTTATTTTATCTTTGATTGCAAAGTATTTCTTATTTTCAGAATTAAATTTTTGCCGTAACTTTTTTACTTTAACAAAAATATAACTTGCATATTGTCTTTGAAGTTAACCACATTTTACATGTTAGAGCTTTGAAAATGTATTAATTAAAATATTTATATTCAGATCATAGACAAGTTTTTATTACTTTTCTTGATGCATATGTAAAAGCCCATTTGCAAATATATTTTTAATTCAGCTTTGAATTATGTAGTAAAGACTCTTTACTATTGCCTACAATGTTGTAACTTGAGCAACTGTAAAATGATTGCCTTAAGATATTTATGTCCCCATGTTTGAGTTTGGATACAAGGGAGCTGGTCTACACAAGTTCATAAGAACTGTTCACTAAAATTTCAGGAATTGTGCAAGCCAATTGTTGAATATATCCATCATTCAAAATTACATAAATCTGTAGTTAATATTTTTAACAGGAAATAAGCACTCAAAAATCATCTTTACCTAATTGTCTTACTGCATTTTATTACTACCAATTTCTCGAGGTTACTGATGTCTTTTTAATCTGTACATTAGGAATTTAATAGCATGCTATTCTATATCTCTATCGCCATGTTTGGTGACATCATTCTGGTGTCTTGAAATCAGTTGTATGAAAGTATTTACAACACAGAACTAGCAAATGCAACAAATCAGGGTCTTCTCACCTCCCAAAGCGCTGGTGATCAAACAGTCACCAGTACACACTAGCTATGTCATTGTCTAGTTCTCTGTCCATACTCCCCTCTAGGTTACACATCACTTGCTCAGACTTGGCGTTTCTTTGAAATATTTAAATATCTTTCCAACTTTCTCAAAATTCACATAACCCTGAGCTTCTCACACTTTATTGTTTAGGATGATCACACAAATCATACAACTAAGATCCTAGTGGAACTCTCTTGGCATGTCTGACTATGTGATCACAACTTTAAAGGTCATTCTGCAGTTCTACTGCACTGATCCCAAAGGAGTACAAAAGAAAAGCATTGTGCATTTTATTTCATTTAGGCCTATGGCCTAATTTCTTGCAGTACTAATTTGTTGTAGGCCTAGAAGAGAGAATTTGTCTAACTTGCATGATTTAGGCTAAAATATCAAATCATTCAGTATTTCACAGCAGAGAGAGCTTGGTAACTTTGTTATTTTATCTCAAATCACTTCAACTTAGAAGTGAAGTTACTGTATCTCAATCATTAAAATCAATTTTGTTTTATACATAAAGGTATTATAAGGCTTATCCCAGAGGCAAAATCCATATATTCTCCTCAATTGAATTGCAAACACTGATGAGCCATGATAATATATTCCAACACCACACATGGAAGTTTAACTTTTTAATTCGGGTCCACTATTTTTTTAAATTGTGACGATTCAAACAAAGAGATGTTCCATTACCAAAGTTAATAAGACATAAAGAAGTGTTGGAACAAAGTGTGAATTGGAGCATATGTAAATTAGAATATCTTCCAAGTAAAGGAAAAACAAGGTAGAATCCACAGGTTTCTGCTTATAGAAGAGTTTATTACAAGCTTTAAAATACATTGACTCTGCCATGCATGAAATTGCCCAAGAAATACCAATAATTGATTTCTCTGTGTACCTTTTGAAAATGTATCCATTCATTCTTCGTCTCATATTTTCATCATATTAAAACATCTGTAATTACCAGGTGTTGGTGTCTCACACCTATAATCCTAGTTTCTTGGGAGGCTGAGATTGGGAGGATTGTAGTTCCAAGCCACCCTGGGCAAAAAAAAAGTTCTTGAGAGCCCATCTAAATGGAAAAAAGCTGGGCATAGTGATCACCTGTCATTCCAGCTGAGATGGGAAGCATAAAATAGAGAAAAGCGGTCCAGGCAAAATAACCCAAGCAAAAAGGAATGGAGGCATGGCTCAAGTGGTAGAGCAGCTGCCTGGCAAGTGTGAGGCCCTGAGTTCAAACCCCAGTACTACAAAAAAAAAAAATCTTTATAATGTAAAAAAAAAAGGTCTGATGATGTTACAAATCACAGAGACCTAAAGAAAAAATGAATCCAGTCTTAATGTTGCCCACCCTATTTCATTCCTCCTCCAAACTGTAGCTGCCTTGCTAACTACAATAGCTTCTAGCAATAGTGTCACTTTAGGATTTAAGAGAATAATTAAGCAAGGAATGTGGGTGTATTAGTTACTTTTCTGTCACTGTGACCAATTACCTGACATAAACAATGTATAGGAAGGAATTATTTATTTTGGCTCATGATTTCAGAAAGTTCAGTCCATCCTCTTGGTCAGAATATCATGGCAGCAGGCATGTGTGGCAGAAGCTGTTACCTTATGACAGCCTGGAAACAAAAAGTGAGACAGCAAGCGTCCAGGGATAAAGTACCCTCAAGGACCTGCCCCCAGTGACCTACTTCCTCCAGCTAGGCTCTACCTCTTAAAAGGTTTCCAGATCCTCCCAAAATAGCACCACCATGTGGGAATCAAGCCACACAAAACTGTGGGGGATATTTCATATTCCAACTGTAGTGGATCATGTATTTGCCTGTCAAAGCTCACATCCATTCCTCGTCCTTGCCCTTCCCTTCCTTTGTTCTGCAGATGTAAGAAAGACCCTTGCAACTGCATTTCTCAGGTTGCTCTTCCACTGGCTTCCAGTTCATTTGGTTCATAGACTTGAGGGCAAAAGGGAGAAAGAATCTAGAATATTTCATTTCCTTTCTCACCCAAGGATGTAATGAGATCATTCAAGTGGTATCTATATTTGCTCCATGATTTCAAAATCCTGGTAGGCAATGACCATCATGGTTCTAGTGTTTGCCAGAAGACTACAGTTCTGAACTCCAGTAACCCCATTTTTTTTTCTGAATCTTTGTAGCCATTGGGGTAGTAGTGGCTTCCTGCTACTGCTAATAGCTAGGTTGCCATACCACTTCCTTTTCCTGTATAATAATGATCTCCATTAGAGTCCTTCTGTTTAAAACCCTATAATTTTTGTATTCTTGACTAGACCAGGACTGACACAGAAAGGAAAACTGGAGAGGAGAGAAATAAGAATGAATCAGTTATCACCTTTTCAGTAATCAGGGCTCCTACCACTATGGGTGTGGAAAGAAGCAGGGGTAATAGAACAAGCATGGGTGTGAATATTTATTGAGCACCTCTGGTATGCAAATGCTTTATTGTCATTTCATCTTCACAGATGAGGAAACTGCCATTTAGAGAGATAGGTTTTTGCTGATCACATGGCTAAAAAGATTTTGAACTCAGGACTGATTCAAAAGCTTTTCCACTGGAACATACTTCCTCCCCAGCAGACACAATGGTACATTCAGAAATAGTTCTGAAAAAGTTGAGGGAGTAAGATATGAGCATGGCAAATGTCAAATACCCCAAGGTACAGGCTACTACGATGGCTTTGCCAAGCTTAGCTGAAGGTAGCTATTTCTTAATCATACAGTGAAACTAGTTAAACTTTACAGATTGTCCTTTTTTTCTCATTTATACTCATCTGTGTATTTAGCCATCTGTGATGGCTAGTGGAGAAACATTCCATTTGAGATCAAATGTTATCACTAAAGACATATGCTATTTTGGTGTAGTTTTTATGGATTTCGAGAGCTCTCTGGAAGGATAAATTATCTGGGACTCTTCTGTTGTTCTTCCACGGCAAAGATTTGTCAACACTGTTATGTTTTATGGAGATGTCTTCTATACTTTAAAAAATACTTCTGGTGAAAAGGGACAATAAGAATTCATCCTTATGTGCTTCCAGTTCCATGGTGTTTCTCTCTCTCTCTCTCTCTCTCTCTCTCTCTCTCTCTCTCTCTCTCTCTCTCGCTTTTTCCTAATACAAACATGTATATTCAAGTGTTTTCTGGACCTCACTGTGCAACCTCATATGTATCTAATTCCATCCCATCTTAAACTCACTACATTTCCTTGCATATCATGCCTTCCTTCCATGATCCTGATTTCAGTTGATGGCTGAAATACACACATAGAATGCCACCTGTCCTCCTTTAATTACCGCAGCCAATGTTCTTAAACACTTTCCTCTTTCTCAGCCTCTACATTTGGATAGGCTCCAAATCCTGTTAAAATCAACTTTCCAAGTTTCTCCTAATTGTAATTATTTATTTATTCATTCATTCATTCATTCAATATTTGACTGTCCCATGCTAAGTCTGGTGCCAAGAATATTGAAATGATCCATATTAGTCAAAGGAAATACTAACCCTTCCTTTGTGACCTTTCAGTAAGTCTCAGGTCCTTTTCTCACTTGAATCACAACATTGGTTTCTTTACTGTTTTGGCAGTTTCTTTCCATCTTGTTTCCTGCTCATCTCACCTTTGCCCCTGGAATGAATTTTATAAATCTGACATACTATATTACTTTCCTTCTTAAAATCTTTCTATAGCTTCACACAGCCATCAAGATGCAGCCTAAGTGCTTTGAGATAAATATGGGACACATCACATTTGTCTCTTTCAGGTTACATACCATACTTCAGACTTCTACACTTACATCTACTCTGAACTCTTTCATCTTGGACTTCTGGACTAGTTATTTCCATTGTTTAAAATACTTTTACCGTCTTATACTTGTGTTTAACACACCCCCCCTTCCACTGACCTTTGAAAGAGAATCTATTCTCTGAGTCCAACCCCTGCCTGAAGCTTTTTTCTCATGACTCTTTTTTTCAGTTCACACAACAAGTTCATACCTTCATCATAATATCACATTACTTATCAGACTAAGAGACAAATGCACCATTTCCTCCACTCCACTGAGACTTCCTGCAGGTGCAAGGACAAGCTCAGGTTCACCCTCCAATGCCAGACTCTGCCTCGTGGCATGCAGCAGACACTCAGTACTCACAAGAATGGATAAGTATGTTCTAAAACCTTAAAGTAATATACAGTCTTACTATGAAACTCAAAAGGAAAGAACATTTTTCACTTTTTCCACTTGGTTTCTTCTCTGCTCATAAAAATAAAATTAAATTCTACTTTTCCACATCTAGCTGTTACTTATTCAGTGTTCTTCAACTCTTTATATAAGCCATTTCACAAAGTATGCATTGTTTTAGGGAATTTGTTTATTAAAAATGACATGAGTATTACACATATAAATTTAGGAACAGCATTCAGTCACCAACAGAAACCCACAAAACAAGGATAACAATGAGTCTGAAGCTAGAGAGTCTAGCATGAACAGGGCAGCTTCATGATGTCAGCAGGAACCCAGGAGCCCCTCTTTCCACTCAGCCATCCTTTCTCTTCTTTCTTCATGGACACAAAGCACAAACTTGTTTACAGGACAGAGAAATTCAGCCAACAGGAATTTGGAAGTGCCCAGAACAAATTCCCAAATTTGGCTTTTATTAATAAAGTATAACAGATGCCATATGTAACCATTTTAGAAAAACGTAAGTGTACAACTACCATTTCTACACTACCTGTACAGGATCACAAAGTAAACACACAGCTTTAAACCAAAGTGCTTTACTTTTCACAGGATAGCATTTTCCTTGTAGTGGGATTACAATTGAACAAAAAGATTATTTACATCGTATGTAGGTCACTCAAAGTTCAGAGTAACAGGCTGAGCTGCTTTTCTTTTCACCTGGCAAAGAATAAATTTCACTGAAAGAGAAAAACTTGTCAGATTTGCCTCTTGAATAATTCAGTAATTTAAAAGATGGGCCCAAACCATAGCTTGGTTCTCATACCACTCCTCAACCACCCTGCACTAGAAGGAAAATGAGGTGACTAATTTACAAAGCATTTCTCACTACTGGTATTATGGACTAATACTGCCAGCGGCACTGGAAGTGTTTAGACAAGTTGAAGCTGACTAATACATTTAGGTGGTGTGTGCCTCTCAATGCATCGAATTTTGTTAAGGTAAACTTCCTGTCCCTATTGACAATTAAGAATTCTCTTTACACAGAATTACTCTGCTTTTCAGCTGTAAGTTAAATGAGTTTTGAGGAAATACACAAATTGGTTTGGGATATAACAGGAGGCTAATCTGTTGGTTTGTAAGAGCAGTATTTTTGTTACACTCTTCTCAAACTAGATCCATTCAGGTTTATAATTGTAATTCAGGTATTACTGACTTTCTAGGCATTGTAATTAGAAAAGTTGAAGATCTTTCTATTTTGCTTCTACACTCAATGTCATGCCAAATATCCATGACAGCAGAATGTGATGATGCAGTGATACATTGTAGGAAAGACATGAGACCGCTGTTTCTACTTTTTCATACTCTTTATTGCCAACAGTTTAAAATGGTCAACATAAAAAAACGAACATTTAATAATAAATACTGCTCTTTGGGCTGTAATAAATAAAAAGTTTATTAACAAGGAATGCACTTTTCCAGCCACAAGTGTATTCAAAAATAAACAAAAAAAAAATTACATATGGCCATAGTTCACAGTTAAGCAGCCAAAAGCTGCTCTGATTACAGCCTTTAAACAACATGGGAGCTTCCTCCCTTCTTCCTCCCCTTCAGGAAGTATATTCACAGTTCTAAGTCCTCTGGCTAAAATGCTCTCAACAGAGAGAAGTTAAGAGTCAATGCGTCTTTCTATAGAATTGGCTGAAAATCTTTTAAACAGGTATCTCAAAGAAAACTGCATTCTGGTTCACTCTTGGATTGTCCAAAGTCAAGAACTGTATGCCTTGGCCTAGTCTGGTTCTATCCAGTCCAGCAGGCCACAGAGGAACTGTTTTCGTACCACCACCTTTCCATTTTCTTCAACATGCTCTACATCAGTCTACTGGCTTCCCCGTTGACCTCACAGTGGAAAAGAGGAGTCCCATAGGGTCCATTCAAAAAGTCTTTCAGTTACATCTCTGCAAGAGCATGTTCAGGGCATATTCCATTCGATTCTTTAATTCTAATGAACAGCCAGACATCAGCAGAGTTGTCAGTCTGAAAGTTGTAGATATCCTATCCTCATTGATGTAAGTCAGAAGGTATTCTTCATTTTGATTGCAGATTATTATTTTTGTATGATCATGGTAGAAATTCACCTTAAAAAATAAATATACATATTAGTTCTCTAAATATTCAAGAATTATAAAAGTTGTCAAAAATTAAACTGGATAACTAATAATTATTTCTTACAGTTTTTATTAGTATATGATTATAGCACAAGGAGGTGTTTCTTTGAGATAATTTCATAGGTACATACAGTATATCTTGAACAAGTTCACCCCCTTTATTATAATCCCCTAGCCTTCCTGCCTCTTCCTCCCTCACTTTTTCAAACAGTGTCTAGTGGGTTTCATTATGCTATCTTCATATATAAATAAAAGCATTATGTAATGTACAGCTCTCAGTACCCTCTCCTTTCCCTTTCCACCCTCTCACTGATTCCACCCCCTAGACAGTCCCTCTCACAGTCATGTCCCATTACTATTGCTATTATTATTACTTTAAATCTAGTTTCTACTCAATTGTTTAGGACCTAAACATGCTCTTCCACAAAGGGTTCAGTTACCTGAAAGGTGCCATCATTAAAAAGCATCATTAAGGCCTTGTCGGATTTTAGCCACTGAAGGAGGTAGAGCCGAGGTCTTCGAATATCCGTAACACTAGGGAGATCACCGCCCTGGAAGAGATCAGGAGAGGAAGTTAGTGCCTATAATGACTGTGCAGCATGTTGTTCTCTTCTTCTCTGCAAACACATCTCAAACTTAAGTATACATGAGAATAGCCTGAAGATTCCTGGCCCACCTCCCAGAGATTCTGACTCACTAGATCTAGGATAGGACACATGAATTTGTACTTCTAACAAACATCAAAGGGATGCAGACCCCATAGGTTTGTGGACTATGTCGTACATCACTGTTCTAAAATCACAGTACTTACATCCATGAGGTTCTCCTCCATGTAATGAGAAAAATATTTCAGCACCGTCACTTGACTAATGAATTGTTCAGGGGCATCTGTTGCTGGAAAAACAGAACACTGGCCAAGCTCTGCATAATAGTGCACTGTTCTAAAATTCAGGAAGGACAAGGAGAGAAAAAAGAAAAATTAGAAGCAGTTACTCACTATTTTCAGATTTCTTTAGTGCAAGACTAGAGAACTGACAGATTTAATTAATCAGACACACTTACTTTTTGTCTGGAAGGAGGCTCATGTGAGCACCATTGTTGAAAAGGACACCGACAGTGTGGTCTGAGAGCTGGTACCCAAACCCATACTTGTTAGAATAATCGACCCATTTGGTGACCCACTGAAAGGATGTGCTCAGTTGCTCTTTGGGAATGCAGTCAGCCTCTGGCATGTTTTCTAGACATCCTCTAAGGACTCTTGCCACTGTGTCTGCAACACTTCCCATAGTGCTGTCTTCAAGGCCTGAAAAGTCAGAGAGAGAGATGTAAGTTACAAAGTTACTAATAATAAAACCTTAGGCTCTGGTGGATACTAAGTTCCCTTCCGCTAACACAAAAGAGGTAGAACTCAGGGCTAATCCTTGTCCTTTTCCAATTCATCTAATTTTGTTTCTTCTACATTAAATTAAGCCAAAATATAAATTGACTCCAGTTACTTAGTAGTTACCACTGGTATTGTAGTTTTATTATTTAAAATATGATTAACATCTACTTACACTCACTGCTACTGCTGCAGCTGCCCAGTGTCCCTCTAACTATCATCCGAATGGCATCCCCAATCTGCTGCTTGTTTTCTACTGCAGATGTTCCGGATCTGGCAACTGTAGTAGTAGGTGGCTGGAGCTCCTTCAGAGAGAGAGTCATGCAATGAGTCAAGTATCAAAAATCACTTAAGGTTGATATTCCAGGTTAGGATGAGATTATGGCAATTGCTGGCAAAGCTTATCAAAAAGCAATGGGCACAAGACAGAAAAAAGATAACACAGTTAACACAACTGCATGCATTGTTAAACTAAATGGAAATATCTTTCTTTGCAAGGAAATGGAAGAAAAGCTTTAAGAACATGTAACATGCCTGAACCCCAATAACCAGAGTCTAAATGCTAGCTAACATAGAATAAAAATGATTTAAAGTGTTTATATCCATTTTGTTCTTTCCCAACATACCTCATCTGTTCTGTGTTTGCTGGGTTGCTGAGTGATTGAAGTCTTTTTCAAATCATGCCTCAGCTTGTAAATGTCTTCATCTTCTTTAGATACTCTATCTATAAATCAAGGAAAAGGATTGTTAGTCAATTTCAACAAGGTAGGAACAAAGCTAGCTATATTTCTTACATGTGCATTATTAAGTAGCTTGTAAGCATCCAGTGCAAAGCAACTTTTTTTATCATTGCCATCAACGTGATTATGCAAAAAGCACATTTTATGAAACAAAGATCTATCCATCACAGTTCTAGGTGTGTAATTACTACACGATAAATGTCAAAGATCAATAGTATACAAATATACAAGTTAAATTATGCTAATAAAGTCTCAAAAATTATCAAATTTAATGTAATATTGAATACAGAAAAGGGAGAGAAGTATTATAACTTACTGTGTGTGTCAATATATCTTGCTTTGTCTTTTTTGCCACCAAAGAGAGCAGCAGCAGCTTTCTTAAAGAAGTTCTTCGCTGGGCTGGATAAATGGAAATCTGGAACTGTATGGCAACAGCTAGAAGAAAGTCTGTCTGGAGTGAAGCCCTGTAGAGTATCAGAAAAGACTTTCAGTAACCTGTTGAGTAACTGAGATCAATAGCATGTAATAAGCAGACAAACAATAGTGCACCAACCTGCAAAAAAAACTCATGTCGAATGATGTCATCCAAACTGGGACGATCCTCTGGGTTTTTGGACAACATGCTAGCTATTAAGTGCTTAGCGGGAGCCAGCAATGAAGATGGCATTGTATACCTTGCTTCTCTTATACACCTGTATGTTTCTTTCAGATTTGTAGTTTCAAATGGAGGCCTTCCTAGTAACATTGTATACCTGGATATAAAGAAACCCATCTTTAGGAATGATCATAAAGGAACTCCTTTTGACAACTAAAATTTAAAACAAATTTGCTTTTTAGTCATTCTGGTATGCTCACTTACATTACACAGCCTAAGGCCCAAATGTCTGATTCACAGCCATGGCCTTGTTTGTTGAGGACTTCAGGAGAGAGATAATTTGGGGTACCACATATTGTTCTGGAAAGACAAAATATGAAGATCTCATTAGGAACCAGTGAATTGTTTAAACTTAGTGTTCTGGCTATGACTCAATGGGAAAATAAAACCTTAAAAGTACTGTATTGTCTTTTACTTAGAAACATTTAAATTATGGTATTTGTCCAAGTGACTTTTGGTCATTTTTTTTTACCCATGTACAATTTTTTTTCAGCCCAAGTGACCAAGTGTTTTTAACCAACTAAGGACATCATGGCATTTCTAAGTTTCAAGAAAATGCAACTTTTCTTACTGCCTTAATTATCAACTTAGAGGTATAAGGCACCCTGTGGACACTATTTAATAGTTGTTTCAAATTAACATTGTGGTTTATAGATTTAATTATCAACTGACCTTCTATGAAATACTGACTGGAAAATAATAAAGGCATATCTGGTCTTCACAAAATCCTAGTAGGATGTCTTTCTGACTCTTACCTTCTTCTGTGTTCCAAAGGCTCCAGTCTGGCTGCCAAACCAAAGTCTCCAACTTTTAGTTCCATGGCTTCATTAATGAAAAAGTTCCCTAAAGAAAAAGCAAAACAGAATGTGAATTCCCTTGGAAAGGTGTTCTAATCTACTGTACATACACCCACTTTGGAAGTAGGCAGCCAGTTACTCCAATAAAGTCATCCATTCAAAAGCAAGATTCCATAGGCTAGACTCCAATTAAGAATATTAGCAGATAAAAAAGGAAAGAGAGAAGAAAGGAACATCTCTCTCTAAACAACAAGTCAACGTTTGGAGTTAAGGGCTTACCTAGTTTGAGATCTCTGTGCAAGATTTCTTGTTCATGAAGGTACTTCAGTCCAGACACGATTTGTCTGAGGTAGTATCGGACTTCTGGCTCTGTCAACACCTTTCTTGCTTTCAAGATATGAGCCATGGACTAGGAAGAGAAGGGAAAAAGAGAATCTGTCAAACAAAGTTACCAAAATCAGTACTTTCCTTTGCAGGATAAGTGACCCAAGTTGATGTTGCAGTGTAATAAATGACTGCCACAGCTAGAAATCCCAAGTAAAAGGCAATTTGAACACTATGACTTTCCAGATGTAAATGTACTGAAATAGGAGTTAACCCTTACCCTTCTGCTGCAGTATTCCAAGAGAATGTAAATGTTTTCTTTGTCTTCAAAGTAGTGGTAAAACTGCACTACATGCTTATGGTGAAGAATCCTGTGAAGCTCTATTTCTTTGTCAATCTAAAAGAAAAAGCAAGATAAGGCTTATTAGCCTCCCATCATCTCTGGAAAGGCAGTGCTTACACATGCAGAAGACATTTTCCCAACAGGGTAGGGCCATCCCTGCACACAAAGAAAATACTTTACTCAACAGTCATACCCACCTTTTCCCTTTGATGAGGTTTAGCTACTCTGCTGTGAGGAATAATTTTTGCAGCGTAGACTTTATTGTTTGTCAAATCTGTCATTTCGTAACATTTTGCAAAGCCACCCTGAAAGGAAACAAAGCCGAGATGGAATTGAGTGAGGATGGCAGAAAAATGGAGAGCTGATGTTTAAAATAAATACATAAAAGCAAATTTGGGGGGAACAGGAGGTGGACAGAGGGATATAGAATACTTTGTTAAAAAAAAAAAAAGATCCTTCAGGAAGAGGGAAACACATTCCTGAAAACCGCAAGTACAAACAATTTCTCTTCTCCCTTTACAAAGGAGAGCTTTATGGAGGCGACTGGGGTGGGGAAAGGTGAAAAATAATGTCTGAAGAGACTTGTCAGGAAAATTGTGCGGGAAGCAGGTGGAGGGTGCTAGGTCTGCTATAGAAAGCCCTGGCTTCTGGACTCAAGACGAATGAGTGTCTTTGGGCTGAGGATGGAAAGCCGATCCCCGGGGCCCCAGCACACAGAACCCCAGGAGGGCAGGTAAGAGGCCCACGTCGAGCGGGCAGCAGACTCCTGAGAAGGGGGCCCGCGGGGGGGGCCCAGCCTGCCTTGCCCGGGCAGATCTCCCCGACCCTCTCCTCCTTCCCCTCCCCCGGCAGCCCCGCCGCTCGTCACCTTTCCCAAGACTTTGCCCCGGCAGTAGCGCTTGCCCGTCGTGGGGTCGACGATAATCCGCGAGATCTCGGGTCCCGAGTGTGAATGGTGGTGGCGGTGGTGTGCGGCCGCCGGGGGCACCTGGGCCTGGGGCTGCGGCTCCTCGGCGGACGGCTGCGGCCGCTTCTTCTTCGAGTCCCCGCCGCCAGCCTTGCCCATCGCCTGCTCGCACATCTTGGTACCGGCGGCCGGCTGGTAGGTGATAGTCCGCAAGAGCTCCATCGTGGCTGGCCTCGCCGTCCCTCACTGCCTGCTGCCACCCCCACCCCAAGGCGCGGACACACGTCCGAGATAGCCCTGGCCCTCGAGCCCTGTCCCGGGAAGCCAAGCAGCGCCCGACGCCGCGCTCCACTTGTGCGAGTGCGAACGCCGGACGAAGCCTTATATACGCGCCGGGCGGAAAGGGGGCGGGGACTCGAATCTGGAGGCGACGTCATGGGAGACGCCCCGCCCACCGAGGCGCTGGGGGCCCGAGGGAGGCGTGGACGGGCCGCACGGGGCTCGCTGAGACGAATCGCGGCCGGATCCGGATCCAGCTTGGGGAGCGCTGGCTGCAACCCCGAGGCGGACAGAGGCGTCCGGCTGTCCGCGGACGTTCACCCTATTCTTCGAAAGCTCCGAGTTTCGGCTTTGAAACCAGAAACCCGAGGGCCGGCGCCCTGCCCCTCCCTCTGCCCAGCTTCAGGGTGCCGCGGCCCTGGAGTGACCAGAGCCATTTGGCAGCTGGCGTAAACGCAGGTCCCCTCCCCCGCACAGTCCTTCCTGACCGTCCCGCGACCTGACACCTGTGCCACTGTGCGAGTGCCCGGTGTCCATTGCACAGGCGCGCGAGGCCTCACCTGGCCCTCTGGAAGGGCTTTGGGGCTGCTGCCTCACGCCGTCACCGAACTCATTCTCGTCTAGTTGGGGACAGCTCTGGGAGAGGGGACAAGGGAAAGGCCAGGGTTCCAAGAGGGTGTCTTTCCTTTCGGATGAGGCGGATTCCTGCCCATTGGTCGAGGAGTGGAAGAGGTAGGGGTGGATCTGAAGCGCCTTTGCTTCTGCCCATCACCCTTTATTGGCCCTCTTCCGGAGGTCTGGTCCTTGCCTTGGAAAGGGGCTTGAGGCCCTAGGAAGGCTTGGTTGCCCAACGATCAGAAAGCAAGGGCGCCATCCGGTGGAATTTTCGTGAAAGTGCATTTGGCTCTCCGTGTGAGCAGTGGTTAACAGTGTGGGCCGTTGACAGTAGTGCTAAAATGGGCTCTGTGCTAATATGATTTGGCAATTGAAGTCATCTATGACTTATGTAGAACGGGTTATTATTCAAAGCGTGCGGTTCAAATGGCTCATGGAGCCACGTAGCTACCCGGGTGCCAGAAGAGTCAATCCCAATCCAAGGCCTTTGTGGGTGGAGGTATTGGTAGGATAAAAGGAACACAGGCAAGTGATCTAAAACATGGCTTTGTTTTCCAAGTCCCAGATTTTACTGTTGGCTTTTACTAATCTAGGAGCACACTTTGTGTTTCAGTTTTAGTTTTTGTTCTTGCGCTTATAGCAATAGCGTAAACATTTATTGAGTGTTACTTCTATTTGGAGGTGCCTTACGTAAACCTGTAACAATTGTGAGAGAGAAACATTGCTGTAGGGGGAAAGCTATTTTCCCTCTACCCATCTAAATTCTACTTGCTTTCCTGAAACCGGACAGATTAAACAGAGAAAAACGAGTTTGTTGGCATGTACATATCATTGTACATGGGAGATATTCAAAGTAATCAGGGTCTTGGAGATGGCTTAGAATTCGGGCTCCAATACCATCTTTAGCCAAAACAAGAATGTGAAGAAGACAAGATAAGGGAAAGTAACCAGAAAAACAGTGAGGATTGTTATTTCTTCATTGATAAGATTCTGATCTAGACTCATTCTTTTCTCTGTGCTACAAGAGGTACTCTTAAAAGTGGAGATTAATTTGCATTTCCCTTACAAAAGAGTAGCATGTCATTTTCCGGACTTGTCTTGTGTCTGTCATTTCCCAAAGTAATCAGCTCAAAATTATCCTGATCTCAAGGTGTACTTGGGGTGACATTCTGGTGCCTATGGTGACATCTGAAGTAGCATATTCTCATTTCCTACATTATTCCCATTATTACAGATTAGGAAACTGGGCCTTAGAAAATTTAAGTAACTATTCTCACTATGTATTTTGGTAGATTATCCAATTTATGTTCATACAAAGTGAACATAATCTCTTATGTGAATCTCTTTGTCTATGTTAATATACTATGGTAAACAGATTTTTGGCACAGGTTCCAGAGACATTTGGAATATCAGACTAATAAATTCCTAGAAGATATTTAGAAAAAGGAGTTGTTCTAGATCACTCTCAAGTTTCATTAGGGATGGTATCATTTACAAAGACATTTTGTCTCAAATACTTCATTTACAAAGACATAATGTAGAAAGGAGGCTTTGTTGGCATTATAGCTCTCTATAAAGCTATAAAGGAAAGTCTTCCTGTCACTTTCCTTTTTGATGGTTTAAACAGTTCAGTGCAAGTCCAGGCATGTTTTCCACAAGTGACAGTAGACTTTAACCCCAAGAGTATCCTAGTTTGAATAAGGGGTGGGACTGGAGGTGGAAATGAGTTAGATAATCTTCCCCTTTATTCATAAGCCTAGGCATGACCTTTGCTCGCCATCTTTCTGCAAACCCATTCACTAACAGCTCTTCTAAAACATACAGGCTTTGATAAGATACTAATACTCTTTAAGTCCTAGGATATCTCCTTTCCAACTGTGAAAATCTGATTTTTTAAATTCTGGTGCCATCATGTGGACAGAATCAAAATTATAGTCTATATAAAAATGTGCTTTCCATTGTTGATAAATCTTTAATTACAAACTATTTCTCTGTGGATCTATAGGTTTAATGCAGATACAACCAAAATCCTAATACAGTGAAAACTGGTAAGTTGAATGTAAAATTCATATGAAAGTGAAAGGGATCAAAAACAGCAAAGTTACTTAACAGAAGAATAAAAGGAAAGACCTTTCTCTACCAGCTGTCAGGACTTCCAATGACTCAATAGCAATTCAGAAAGCAATTAAAAGAGTTTGGTCTTCTCCCATGATAGCCAATCTGACCATAAGAAAAGAGTCTAGAATAGACCTACAAATACATTGAATTTTCACTTATGATAAAGTATGATAAATTAGTGAGGAAAGGAGAGATTATTGAGTAAATGGAAATTAGAATCAAATTATTCTTTGCATATAAAAAGTGAAATCCACATCTCACAGTGTTATAAGATTTCTAATTCAGAGGAGACTGAGTTTGAAGGATTCCAACAGACTAGGTCTGGCCACTCACTCCAAAAGCCAACCAGAAAATCTTGTTAAAGTAGGAAAGGAATTTATTCAGTATCCACATACTGGGAAGGAGCAGGGCACCAAGCATCCTTATCCTGTCTTTGATGAGCTTAACAAGAGCTTTAAGGTTTTATAAGGAAAGGACAAGAAGCTAGAAACAAGAAGGGCACAGTCTTAATCAAACTGTTGTCTGGCCAATCACTATCTCAGACCCTGGTGTCTTGTCATCAATAAGAAAGTTGCTAAAAAAAAAAAAGAAAGAAAGTTGCTGTTGTCTGGGAGTGATTTCAACTCTTCTCATAAGATGTTTATTAATCAAACCTGTTGTTCCTGGAATTTAAGGTGACTGTTGGAGAGGATGACTCAGAATAAAGGTCAAGTCAGAAAGGCAATGTGGAGGTACTTTGCTTTTTGTTTACTTGCTTGGTTGGTTTTCAGATACAGGGTCTTATTAAGTAGTCCAGGCTGACCTTGAACTTGAATCCTCCTGCCTCAACCTCCTGAGTGTTGGGATGACAAGCATGTACCAGGGCATGTGGCTGGACTTGGTGTCTTTAAGTCTAGGGCAATGACTGGAGATTTACAGGCACCATTTCTATAGTCCAAAACATCTGCATAGACTGGCAGATGACAATCTACTGATTATCATGTCCCTGTAAATCTTTAAAATCTTTAAAATAGCTCTTGTTGCTTCAACTTTGAAAGGGGAGGAATAAACCCTCCTTAAATGATTATCACGTCTACATGCAGAGTTGAATAGGAATATGAACCAAAGTTTAAGGTAGCAAAGAAGAAAGATACAAAATGAAGGCAGAATGCCTGGTTTTTAGCCTGCTTTCGGTTACCATTGAGCACCTGCAAGCCCAAGTGCAGAGTCAGTGCTCTTAGCCAAAGCAGCCCCTAAGTCTGTATCGTAATACCCTATCAGTTTAATAGGGCTATTAGAACAAAATGCCTCAGTCTGAGTATCTTAACCACAGGTATTAATTTTCTTACAATTCTGGACACTGCAAGTCCAAGATCAAGGTGTTGGCAGGTTTGGTATCTCTTGAAAACTCTCTTTTTGGCTTGTAGATTGACCTTCTCACTGTGTTGTCACATGATCATACCTGTGTGCAGGCATCACTGGTTTTCCCTTGTACATCCACATTTCATTTTCTAAGGACAACACAGAATGGATTAGGGCTTACCTCATTATATCATTTAATTATCTCCTTTAAATTTCCTGTCACCAAATATAGTCATATTCTGAGGCACTCAGGATTAAGGTTTTAACATGAATTTTGAGAGGCACAATTCAGCCCATAATTTTCACCAATACCAAAAAAATGTACTATTGGAGTAAGAACTTAAACATCAAGACCAAAACTTTCAAATATTCATATAAGATACAAACAATTAACTTTTTGTGCATAAGGCAGGGAAACATTTCTTAAACAGCATGCAAAAAGCATTAACTAACAAAACACTAATAAACTTTACTAAATTAAAATTAAGAATGTTGATTCATCAAAAGACACCAAGTGAAATCACAAAAGCTAGGCTATACATTGGTTTCTATGCAAACACATGCAACAGTGTTTGCACACTGTTAAGAGATAGACATGTTAAAAATGTAACATGTTTATTTGAAGATTCAAAAATTCATGAATCAGATAGCACCAGACTACAAGCACAGTTCCCCTGGGGGAACAAAAGTGGAAACTTTCATAAGGCATTCACAGATACAAAACAAAGAAACATGTTTCATTGCCTGAAATAGACAGTCTTTAGTTAGAGGCTGGGAGTTTCTGATTGGTTAAAGGCTTTACTTAGAGTAATTTCTGATTGATAAGCTTAAATTTTGCTTCAGGGTTTACATTTACTTTGGTTTACTTATGTAGGAACTTAGGCTCTGGAACTATCTTGGCCTAACAGCCTCCCATTTAAATTTTATTTTTAACAGTATATATTTTCATCAAAGAATTAGTACAAGAATATATAAAGGGCTACAAATTGATAAGAAAAAACAGCACAACAGGAAAATGAGTGAAAGACAGGAACGAGAATGTCATAGAAGAGGAACTACATACTTATAGCCAATAAACAAGAAGAGATTCTCAAAGTCATTAAAACTATTTAAATTCATTCAATTGATAAAAAATGAGGAGGCCTAACCAAGTATTGGAGAAAATAATGATCAATAAATTACTTACACAATTATGCTATGAGACTAAACTAATCATTCTTACACTCTATAACTCAGCAATATAAATGCTGCCACTTGTAGACCAGGATACATACATAAGATAGTCATTGTATCCCTTTTAATAATATATTTTAAAAACATAAAAATATAGCACAAATGCCCATAAATAGAAGAATGCAGCAACAAATCATGACACACATAATACGATATTATGTGAAAATCAATGAATGACTGATATCCACACAATATGGATGAATTTTAATAATGTTGAGTTTTAGGGTTAGGGACATGCCTGAAATGGTAGAGTACCTGCCTAGCAAGCAGAAGACTGAGTTCAAATCCCAGTGCTTCCCCAAAAAAGGAGAAAAATGAAAGAAAAACTGTGAGTTAAAAGGCAAATCAATGATAACTCTCTTTATAAGACTGAAAAACAAAATCTAAATTTTATATTTAGACATGCATCTTTTGCTGATTTAAAATTCTAATTTTATTAAATAATAAAATGTTAAATGCAAAATTTAGAGTAGCGTTACCTTGTATGAGTAAGGAAGTCATATAGAAGAGGAAAAGAACATACAGGTCTCTTACCAGTAGAAGGGGTGTTCCAGATGTGCCTCTGTTCTTAGGGTGCAAGGTCAAATATTAGGATACCACCCCAAATGCAGCAAAAGAAACATGAAGAACAGGAAGAGAGCGATGAGTGATTTATTGGCAAAGGAGAATTATACCTTGATATGTGAAGTGAACAGTTCAGACAAGGGCAGACTACCTAGCCAATGACAGTATGCTACAAGCAGTGAGGAAGGCAGTTGGCAAGGACCAACTAACTGCACAGAAGTTAGGGATTTATTCAGTAGGGTGGGGATCCTAGGTGACACAAAACTCTCCTTGTGCTGCCCCTCCAAATGGTTTGACACTGCACAGGTGCTGCCTGGATGTGAGAAGTCATACATCTGTGGTTTTGAGAAAGTGAATTCAGGAAAGTGCACATTTGATCCTCTTTGATCTTCCCAGTTTAGTTTAGCACTGCCAGAGGAGGGCAGATATCATTATTATATCCTCATGTCACACACACAAACTTGATATGGAGAGTAAGCTCCATAAGGAGGATATAGGGCCTTATCTTAATCTTTGTTCCAGCATGTGGGCATCTGGGTTGTTATGGGTGAGGGCCTTCTGGGATTTTAAGGAAGAAAATCTTGTAGCCTAGGGCATTCCCTCATTCTTGCTCATGACTACCTATCTATCTATATGTTACTATCGAAGATTTAGTTCTAGCATGGGTGATGGGAACACTGAAAAGAAATATGCATGTAAATCCCAATGATAACTTTGTCATGAGCCAAGAAGTATGATTAAGTATACTTTAAATCCAAGTGGAAAAAATAATTTCTGATGAACCCATGACATCAGAAAAGTGACCAATGAAAATGACATTTGGTATATGAGCACACTACTAAAAGGCTGTGGGAACAGAGTTGGACATATTGAGTCTTGAGTATAAGTACATATCCTAGGTATCTTAGTCCATTCTTACTACTATAACAAAATAATTTAGATTGAGCAATTTGTAAACAACAGAAATTTGTTGCCCACTGTTCTGGAGGCTAGACATCCAAGATAAAGTCACCAGAAAATTCTCTACCTGGGGAGGATCTGTTGCCTGTAGATGGTACCTTCTTGCTGAGCCACCCGTGGAGGCGGGACTAGGACACTCCCTTCAACCAATTTTCTTAGGGCACTAATCCTTTCAAGAGAGCAGAGTCCTTATCACTTAATCGCTTCCTACAAGGTCTCACCTCATAATACTATCACATTGGGTACAAGATTTCATCCCTAATATTTTTTTGGGGGGGATGCAACATTTACGGACATCTAAAGCTTCAATCTGAGAGGTAAAAAAACACCTAAACCTCATATTCATCATAAAACATTTCATAAGACATTTAAATTTAATACTTAACTCTTCGAAAAATAGCTTAATGAATATAAAATAAGGGGTTAATTTTTCATGTGATGTTTATTTTGACATAATGGCACTTGGTAAAAGAATAATGTGAATTCTGCCAGTAATCTTTGACAAAGGCTTTGTTAGAAAGTTATCAAAAATATTTGGATAATAATTGAAAGTCAGCAAACACTGTTTGAAAAGGGGGACATCAGGAGGAGGGAAAAGGAAACATAAGGAAGGAGGTTCAAGTATACTGTATGGACTTATTAATGGTATCCCATCCTATTAATGTATGATAATACAAAAATAAAAAAACTTTAAAACTCTTAAAAAGAAATAAAAGACTTGACTAAAATTCACCTTCCTTCTTATTATATCCATTCATCTGGCTATCTACGTATCTATTTTCTATACGTGGTAATAACAATGAGAGCAAGTTTTCCCCATTCACGTTAAAAGCACATTTCCACCACTAATCTATTGTGATGGACTTAGATCTCTCTCTGCTGGTTGAACGTGGTAGCGACAATCAATGCTGTGAAGTTGTTAGGGCTGCTTAAAGCACCACCACCACATCATTGTGCTTGTGCTATGCAGCATCAGCAGGAAAAGCAGTCTTTTTTTTTTTTTTTGAGTCTATTGTAAAGGTCACACTTATTTTCTAAAATCAATTTAATTAAATTTTTAATTAAAAATAATTTAATAAGGGTAGAGCTGCGTTCAATCCCCCCATACCACCATAATTTTTTTTTCTTAAAAAAAAGCCGGGTATGGTGGTTTGTGCCCGTAATCCCAGTTACCTGGTAGGTGGAGATTGGGAGGATCACAGTTAATCCATGCAAAAAGTTAGATTCCATCTCAACTAATAGCAGAGCAGGGTGGCATGTGTAGAGTAAATTTTGCAGAATCTATCAAAACTAGAAATTCATGTATTCTATTAATCGTTTAATGGAATTTATCCTATGAATATGATCCTGTCTATAAAATGATGTATAACAGGCATTAATTAGCACATAATAAAATGTAAACCAAATCAAGCCCAAGGCCAACTCTGTAAATAAAACAAGCATGCCCATTTGCTCACAAAAACTTACCGTCTATGGCTGGTTTCATGATGCAAAAGCGAGTGTATCTGTGACAGAGACCATCTGCTTGCAAAGCCTGAAATATTTACTCTCTGGCCCTTACAGAAACAGTCTGACGATTCCTAATGTACAGAATCATTCACTGAATGTTGTCTGTGAAAAAACTAAGGGACTGGAAATAACCAAAGGTCCTATCAATAGAGGACTAGTAAAATAAATTTCATATGATGGAAATGTAGGCAGTTGTTAAAAAGAAGTGGAAAAGCTTTTTAAGAATTGATATGAAATGATCTCCAAAATAAATATTTTGAAAAGAAAGTGTAAGACAATGTATAGAATAGGAAATCGTGCTTCCTTGAAGTAAAAAATATACTTTGTAGTCTAAAATATTCACAAAGAACAAGATATCCAAAAGTATTAATAAGAAACTAGTAATACTAGGATTTTTCTATTTACCTGTTTATGTAGTTTTGTGAGTTATGGTGAATGTCCGATCTTTTTGATATGTTTTAGAGTTTGAACCAAGAGAATGACTTATTAGTCAAAAATATGTACAGAATTTTTTTTTTTTTAGTGAAGAGGTTCAGCTCCTCAAGGAAGCTGGATCCTGGTGGCCTGGTACCGGTATGATGCATACCTTGCTTTATATTGCTTCATTATTAGTGAGTGAGAGCTCATGAAGACAGGCACAAAGCTTAGTTCAGTGCTGCTTTATCTAGAGCAGTATATGGTGCAGAGAAGGAACTCAACTATTTACAAAAATATAAAACGATTGAGATTAGAAACCCCTAGGTTTGATCCTGCACATCTTACTGAATCTCTTTGTGCTTCAGTTTCCGCTTCTGTAAGAAGAAATTATAATTTATAAGGTTCTTGTTTATGTCCCCTTCCCTAATCATATGTTGAAATCTTCATTCTCCCCCCCTCCAAGTGGATGGTTATGAAGAAGGCCTTTGGGAGGGGATTAGCTTCATGAATGATATTGGTGCCTCTATAAGATGGACTTGTAGAATAGGAAATCATGCTTCCTTGAAGTAAAAAAGGAGAGTAAAAAATATACTTTGTAGTCTAAAATATTCACAAAGAACAAGATTTCCAAAAGTATTAATAAGAAATACAGTTTGATCCAGTATCAATGATTCTCAGTGGAATAGGTTATTTTACTTATGGTTATAGAATAGTGATTTTTCTCATACTGCCCATTCTTATTGCATTTATTACTTGCTTTCTTACATAAAAATATTTCTTAGTCAACTGGAGTAATTTTGGTTCATTCCCTTTAATTACTAAGCCTCAGGAAAAGGCAGCAATGTGGGCAAGAAATGTTTTATTTACATGCTTACTTTTTTATAAATATTTTTGCTGCCTCATGGATTTTTATACTTTAATCAATTTTATACGTGTTTCTTTTTAGTGCAGGCTCATTCAGACAACAGAGAAACATTTGTTAAAGTCAGGAGTTTTAAATCAGAAGTTTAAAGAGGAATTTGTCAGTTTAAATTTGGTTTAAATTATTTTACTTAATTCTTTTGATTTTACACTCTTTTAAAATTTTTTTATTTTATAATAATATTGACATTTGTTTTATCTCTATAATATGCATGAAATGATTTTAAAATAACAATATTAGAAATACAATAAAACTACTGAATTCAAAACTCTTATTTGCCCCTTAAAATATAGCTTCCCAAGGATTTTCAATAAGAATACTATGTTCTAGAATCATCAAGAGCGATTCCTTTCTCTGTGTGGTTATATTGAATTTTTATATATAGTTAGTATTTTTTAAAAATTTTTTCAATATTAGGGATTAATATTCAATGTGTAAATCATTTACTTGATCCTAAGTCAAAATTACATAAAAGCATACTAAAGAAGTCTTGCTTTTATTTCTGTCTGTTTAACACTGTTTATGTCTTCTCACCCCAGTACTAACTAGTAAGTATTTTTATTGTATTTTAGTTTCATTTCTAGTCTTTTTTTCTCAAAATATAAGCTGAAATGTACTACCTCTAGGCATACACATTGTATTTCTTATGCACATATTTTATTTCTCCTTCCTTACACAATGGGTAATACACTTACTAGTCATTCCACATTTATACCAGATTTATTCTTGAATCACTCAGAGGTTGGGCAGAGACAGAAGGATTTTGCTCTTGCCTTAGTCTATGTTTTCTGCTACACCAGAATATGGATGGGATAATTTATGAATAATAGAAATGTATTTCTCATCGTTTTGGAGTCTGGAAAGTACAAGATCATGGCTGCAGTAGATCTGGTCTCTGGTGAGAGTTGCTGTGCATTTTCAAGATGGGACTTGTTGCCCATCCTCCAGAGGAGAAGAACACTGTGTGCTCATGTAGCAGAGGGATTAGGGAGCCAAATATTGCATGAAACTTTTTTTTGAGAAGGGCTTAATCCCATTCAGGAGGGAGAAGGACCTAGTGAGATAAGCACCTTTCATGGATATCATCTCATGGGCTATTGAGTTTCAACCCCTAAATTATGGAGAGGACAAATCAAACCATAGCAGACATTGTGGAGTACAAGTTTGACCCAGAGACTATTAATGCTATAGTCAAATTTTATCTCTGGCTTGTGGAACTTAAAAAAATTACCTCTGCACAAAAATGTGTAGATTACATTATCACGTTCACAATGAGGTTAAAAAAAAAAAAAACTCTAGCTAAATGTGAGATCTTCAAATAGAAACATCCAGTGCTTAGAAAAGCAAGAAGTGATTAATTGATTTCTGAGTCGTCCACCAAGAGGTGATAAGTGGGTTTGTGAGAGTGAGTCAATTCTCCAAGAGAAAAAAATACAGGGAAGGTAACAAGAAGCTAATTTTGTAGAAAACTCAATTCAAACAAAGATGTTCAAACTGCAGAAGATGTTTCAGAGAGGAATGAGCCAAACAAATAGTTCTAGGGGAATCAATTTATAGATATACAGCTGTTACATGACTCTCTCCTAAAACAGACCTGCCTAAGGATGCATAATGTCTGCTTGTCCTCCTTTTCCAATTTATCTTTCACAATTATCCTTCTCTCATCTTATAAAAATAGGGCATACATTTCATTCTTCCTTCAATCCATGTGTCCAATCATCCATCCATCTATCCATGATACCCCACACATATGAAATTTTGTTCTAATGCATTTTCACCAAATATAAACACCTCTGGAGACCACAAAGTCACAGGAAAATTTGAGCCTGAAGAGCTTCCATAAGAAATATTTTAGTGTATGGACCTTACTTCCTCCAAGTGACAAACTATGGCAAGGTCTCCTGCCTCCTCTTTTCTTTTCTTTCTTTCTTTTTATTATTTCATCTTTTTCTTTAAGACTTATAATTTAGGAACAAGGTGATTGTAACAGGTATTAACACATTAATTTGAATTGGAACATAAAGTCATATTTTCTGGTTGATTAGTTTGCAAGAAGGCTGTTTGCCAATTATACAGTGGACATCTTCCATAAGCTAAAGAAATCACCTCATAGGAACTATTTAAAGCACACATATAATATAATATCAGACATCACATCCTTTAAAGCCCTTTGAGCTTATGATCTTAAAAGTATGTGAGTGGTGCATAATTTTGAAAACTATTTTAGTAGGAAGTCTGGGAGCCAAAAAGTCTAAAAGCTTGTGAGTTAGAAGATAGAAAGAGTTGGAAAAGAACCAGAAGAATTCAGATACATAGAGAGAAAAGAGGAGACAAGAAGGCAGAAGGTGCTCCAGGAGGTAAAGTGCTAAGTATGGAAGATGTTATTAAGGAGAACAATAATTAGATGGTAATTTGTGTAGATGCAGTTCCTGTAGCATCTACCTACAGTAAGCAGTCTATTTACCTACTTGAAAAGGATGGGCAGTGATGGTGAGGAAAATAGAATATTAACTAGAGTATAATCTAGCAAGATCATTGGAATTAAAGCTGATGATAATGGAAAGAGAAATTCAAGATGTTCGGCACTGGAGATCATTTGAAGACCTGTGTGAGGAAGGCAGCAAGGAGGGCAACTTCAGGACAAAGAAGACAGCTCTTTCTCTGAAACCAGTAGGATTGAAAGAGAGTGTAGACACAGCTGGAAATGAAGGAAGTAGCCAGAGTCTCACCTCCTGGTGAAGATCTGGGTAAAGCACAAAGTGAAGTTCTGAACTGAGAATAGCAATGTGGGTGAGAGCAGAGAATAAGTAATGACTACTTGGAAGAGTATGCCAAGAAATCCAAATAGAGGAGTGAGAGAGAGGACCACCTGAACATCATTGCAATCCTAGCTTTCTGATGAGTTTTTAGGTGTAATGTTACCATTACTACCACCTCTTGGCAGTTTCTATATTCTTCAAATTCCATCTAGTAATCAAGGAATAAAGATTCCTTTTTTAAAAATAAAAGATCAAAACTTAAAAAGGTCAAGAAAAGTGCTGGTAAATAGTGTTATCAGTGAACTCTCTTTCTGTAAAGAAAGGCTGATTTTATTGCATTTATGAGGAGTAACTCAATGGTTTTTCAGTTTGTTTTGCCAGCCTGAGGTGGTTTGTAAAGACGTCTACTATCACCCCTCATTGTTTACTTTGCAGTACTGTGCTTTGAGCTTAAGGCCTCCTGCTTGCTAGGCAGGCACTCTACCACTTGAGCTATGTCCCCAATCTCTGAAGATGTCCCCTTAAAGAGTGACTGGTACTTTCAGGCAGTCTGGCCTTTGCTGAGAATTGTCAACCATGCCACCTCACTCAAGTTTACCAGTCTGGAGGATGATGATGTTTAAGAATCAGTTGTACTTATAACCAAGGCAGTGTATACAAAGATTGTATAATTGAGCAGGTACACAAAGATTAGGTGTAAGAAAGCAAAAGAATGCATTGCATAACCAAGCTTTAGGTTTATAGCCAACAGAGGGCAGCCTTCTCTAGATTTTTTTGGTGTTAGGGCCTCTAAAAGCACACTGGTACTTCCAGTACTTGTTTTTCTCCTACAGCTAATATAGGTGTCAAAGAAAAGCAAAGCTGGACACAGTAAAATGATAAGGGTAGATTTGAATCAGCAATATAGTACTTCAACAGGGACAAGAGCCCAGTGTGAACTGAACTCAATTATGATTTGCACAAAGAAAGCAGACATTTAAAAAAAAGAATGAGGGAATAGTAAGGGATGAGTGCAGGCTCAAAAGGTCAGAAAAATGAAAAAGATTACAAAAAGCAAGAAGGATATGTTGGCCCATGTGAAAGTCATCTGGGTTTCTATTGATATTTATTAAAGTTAGTCTTCTACTCTCTCTGAGAGGCAAGAGTCCTATCTTTAGGTTTTAGCTGGAACAATCTAAATTATTTTGTCAGCCTTGAAATTTTTTCAGGCAGACAAATTATGGGAGACTGGGACAGTCCTAGTAATGTGGCCATGACTTGTTATGTTGGTGTTTGTTCAAGTCTTTATTGGTCAATGTTGATGGTAGAGAAAAGAACTCAAAGAGGCCTAGATAGAGTTTGGTCAAGGAGGGAATTTTTATTCATACTAGTTTTGTTGGTGAAAGAATAATCCCACTCCTTCCTTCTATCAACAAACAAATGTTAGTGCTTCTTCAGCAACTATGCTTTAGAGTCACCTTATGATCTCAACATCACTGGGGAGACAAATGGAGAAAGAGCTGTCCCTTTTTTGAGGAAATCATTCATCATCTTGTTCTTATTTTATTTCATTTTCCTTATTCTTTTAAACAGTCCTCAAGAACGGAAGCAATCACCTGTTTCTCCCACCAGTGTCCATCTCTCTCTTCCACCCAACTTTTGTTTTGTTTTGGGTACTGGAATGTGAACTCAGGGCCTACACCTTGAGGTGTAGCTACTCCAACAGCCCTTTTTTTGTGATGGGTTTTTCAAGACAGGGTCTCTCAAACTATTTGCCTGCACTGGCTTCGAACCACAATCCTCCTGATCTCTGCATCCTAAGTAGCTAGGATTGCAGGCATGAGCCACCAGCACCTAGACCCACCCACCTTTTATGAGACAATGTCTCACTATGTAGCCCAGAGTGTCCTAGAACTCACTACATAGCCTGGGCTGGCCTCAAGCTCACAATCATCTCATCTCAGCCTCTGGAGTGCTACAATTGCAGGCATGCACCACCATGCTTGGCACCCTCCATCTTCTAACCAAAAGCCATACTATCCTTTGGCAACCTATGTATCAGTGGGAGAGAAGAGGACTATCCTCATTCCTTAGCTCTGGAGTGGGCAGGCATGCTTCACCTCACCTTTCAGAGCACCACAAATGTGTGACTGGTCCAAGGCTTAGCTTGAAACCGACTCAGGCCAATGGTCATTTCAGGGACTTGTGGAGTTGATAAACAGATAAGCTCGCCTGCCTTCCTGCCAACTGTAAGTATATTAAGCCTACAGCTGTAGGGATCCCATCTGGAGCAGACCTACAGAGGAAAGGGGATGAATGAAAGGAAGGAGAGACAGAAAGTTGAATATATTTCTCAAGCCCCAGAATTGAGTCACATCACATTTATTTTATTTTGTTTTATTATGAAATATTTCAGATATTAAGAAGATTATCATAGTGATCACCCACATACCCACTAGACAGTTTGAGAACTATAAGATTTACAATCAAATTAAATCCATATATTCTTCAGTTGCATGGGTAAATAAATCCATTTTGTGAAGTCATTTGGGGTTTTGATTGGTCCCTTGAAACAGAAGAGTATAAATGGAATCTACACTAATCTAACAAAGCCTGTCCTAAGACAGCCTAAAGGCTTAGTGTAAAAATAAACAAATATTAAATAAAAAAGGAAAAGTCCAGGATATCTGTCACAGCTCTAGTTGCAAATAACAGATTCTTCTCAAGCTGATTTTGCATCCTTTTGAAGCCTAAGGACAAAATGTCCCAGTGAGCCTGATCTTGATTCTTACTGTACTTGGCAAATCTTGATGATATGCTACCTGAATCAGCTAAAGGACCATTTTATGCCAGAGGCAAGTTCTTCTACCCCTACAAGCCATACTCAGAAGCAGAAAATACAAAGAAAGCCCAGGCTCTAACCCTGAATGCCCACCAGACATTCAGTGCCTGGTCAACGCTGGTGCTCTGCAAATTGCTTAATAAGCTGTGTGTTTCCCAGGGCATTTTTCAGACCTGACGCATTGACACTAGTGCCCTCTGTCAGGTTTTGTGAAGTCTCAGCAAGGTGGGGCAGCCTGTGTCACCATGGCTCAGTGTGGCTTCTCTTCTCCTGGGAGTCCCATCTAAGGGTGGGGAATCTGACCATATCTTACCTAACAGTGTCTCACTTGCCCTCTAGTTTTCCAAAATGATTGACCCAAATGTAAGTGGTAAATCTATTAAAACAGCAAAGAAGACTTAGATGGTGATTACTCTGGAGATGAGAAAGAGGGTGACTTCCAAAGACATGGAAATTTTCAATTTCTTTATCTGAAATGTTGATGCATCGATACTTATTTTAATTTTAATATTATTCCCTAAATTCTCTTTTTCCCTTCTCTGTAAGATATATCCACATGTGTCTGTGTATAACTATGTGTACATAAATTTTATGTAAATGTTTCATATATTCTTTCATACATATTTATGTTTTAATACCAAAAAAATCTTTTGCTTTAGCACAAAGTTTACTGTCCAGAGAAATCCTTTTCTTTCATTCTCCATGAATCCCACCTTACTGAGCCCTTTCCAGGTGAAATGATGGACACTATTAAAAATAGAACAGTAAACAAGAAAGATATGGTTCCTGTTATAGTTTGCATATGAAATGTTCCCCATGGGCTCATGTTAAAGCCTAGGTCCCCAGCTGATGCTACTATTTTGGGAGGTTCTAGAAACTTTAAGAGGTGGGGTCTAGTTGGGAGAAGCAGGTCATGATAAGCCTGTCCTTGGAGCTAGATTTTGCTCTAGCCCCTTTCTATAGCCTCCTTTTTCTGCTTCCTTTCCACTATGATGTGAGCTGCTCTGCTCTGCTACCCCTTTCCTCACAAAAATGGACTGATATGTGTGAAACCGTGAACCAAATAAACCTTTCCTCTTTTAAGTTGCTCTTCTTAGGTATCTGGTCACCATGATACAAAAGTCTGAGTAATACAACCTTTATTCTCATGAAGTTAGCAACATGCTCACATTTCAGAGCAAACTGTATGAAAGTGAGTGTCTGCATGTGCAGGAGTGACAGGAAGTGACAGTATGTACGCGATGACAGGGAGGAGGGTCAGCATGGGGATAAGAATGACTAACTAACTGTAGGAGAAAGCATGCAACAACATGTGGAGGGGTGGCCTGTGGAGGGATGAACTTTATACTGGGCCAGTCAAAGAAATCTTCCTGGAGAGGACATACAGAATAGAGAAGGACACAAGAGAAAACCTGAATGAGACACATTCAGGACACAAGGCCTGAATGAGAAGGACACAAGAGAAAACCTAGGGCAAGAACACCATGGGAAAGGAAACAATTGGTGCAGGGACTTGAGGAAGGAACCACATGACCTGAAGGAGCAGAGAGTAGCGGGTGTCTCTGGAGTCTAGGAACTAGGGAGGAAACTGAAGGGAATAAGAGCAGGATACAGGGGCCAGATCACAGAGAACCTTTTATTCTGTCCTTGAGGTTAGAGTTTAATTCTAAGACTAGTGGAAGTCACCAAAGGGTCTTAATCAGGGACTTATGTGATCTGATTTATTATTTTTAAAATATCATTCTGTCAGCTTTAGAGATAAAGGTCTGTAAGATAACAGGATAGGATAAGAGGACCCATAATGGGCTACTACAGTTGTTTAGGCAAAGATGATGTGGTGTAGAGTGCAGACACATGTTCTTATATGTGCAGCAGCCTCTATTATCTTAGTGGGAAGCCTCTATTTTGAGCAGCTCACTAAGTCCAGTCGTTTCTACAGTTCTCCCCAGCAGCACCAAGAGTCACATATTCAGCCCCGCTTTGAACACCTGTACCCTGTCTGAGAGCTGCACAGGAGATTATTATTTATGGACTTCACGACCTAATAGTCCTGCCTTTCATTTTTATATCTCCTCAATGACTTACCAAAATCCATAATACTTCTTTGAAACTCTGGCAAAGGCTATGTTCTAGTCTGTTTAATCTACCATCCCTCCAACCTCTCCACAGTCAGGGCCACTATATTTAGCTCAGGTCAAATATTCTGGAACAAATAAGGATTCAACTTTACACCCTTTGGAATAAAGCAGATTTTAGTCTGGGATGTTACCATAGTAATTTGAATATACTTAGTGGTTAAAAGCACAGGCTATAGATCCAATTCTCCTGATCCAAGTTTAAATTTGAGCTTTGACATAAGCAGTCTGAACATGGGTAGGTAACTCAGGAGCTTGTTCATCTCTAAACTAGAAATAATCCCATTCCATGTTTGTTGTAGGGATTAAAACTAAACCCATGTAAAGGGTTTAGAAAAATGTCTGCCAAATGTCCAAGTGCTCAATAAATGTGAATTATTACTGATATTTTAGCCAGCATACAAATTTCTATGTTTCTTAATTAATATATATTCCTCTGGTGAGCTTTGAGCACTTTGCAGATTATTTGTTTTCTTTTGAAAGACTTTCGAGTTCCTTTTTCATAATAAATAGGCAAGCAGTTTACTCAACAGGATACAGCCCCATGCAGCAGAACATTCATTCAAAAGGTCTGAGTGGTCAATACCAGCTTGCTGCTCACTGAGTACTTTTAAGCACACAAAGGAACGTTTTTAAATGTACCAATGCTTCAGCTCACCCTAAAGATATTGCTTTGATTTTCATGTCTAGAACCTAAGTATCAATATTTTTGAAATCTCCAAGGAATTTTTATTTTTTAATTTTTAGTGACTTCTATTTATTTATTTATATTTATTAGCATATTATAGTTGTACCAATACATGATGATGTTTACAAAAGTGCTTACAATATATCTAGATTCATCCCCTCCATCTTTCTCTTTTATCTCCCCTTCTCCCTTCTTAAAATAGTTTCAACAGTTCTCATTGTTCCATTTTCATACATGAATACATAATATTTCCACTATATTCACCCTCTTTTACCCACCCCTTATGCCCTCTCCCTGGTTCCAATCCCCAGACAGGACCTGTTTTGCCTTCCTGTTCTTCATTTTTAAAAAAAAAAAGACAATTTTTTTTGTTTATGATGGTTATACAGAGAGTTTCATCGTGACATTTCCGTGTTTGTGTGTGTGTGTGTGTGTGTGTGTGTGTGTGTGTGTGTGTGTGTGTTATACTCCAAATTGGTTTGAAAAGCAAGTTTTAAAGCAACTGTAATTAAGAGTCCATTTTTGGCCTATTAAGATCCATTTTATAGATAAGGCAATAGAGGAGCTTTTGTGATTGAATGACTAGACCAAGATGGTTACTGTCTGAGATGGGACTAGACTGTGAGGATGAGACAGACTTAAAATTCTGATAAATTAACTAATAAAAGGAATGTATTATTATGGAAAATATATCTTTTAAGAAACAAAAAAACAATATGACTTCAGTCTAATCTGTTGTCTAATCTCCTCTTGATACAACTCAAGAGGAGAGGATGGTGTTTACGGAAGCACACAAGCAGGCTTAGCAGTCACATCGCTGCCTTACCTGGGACCATGAAGTATTCGTGCTGCCATGGTGGCCCTCATGTTCTGAGTGAAGCTTTGCCTACGTTCATATCCCACAGAGGGAGAAAAGTGCAGTCTGATTATCAGGACCCTTTTACATAGGTCCCTTGCAACACCCACTGTTAGTGATGACTTGCTGTTTTCTTCTCCTTCAACTGAGAATAGGGTAAACAGGACACCAAAACATTTTGTAAGAAAAGTGAGTTTAAAGCAGTACTGCTCTCTGCCTCCCAGAACTTCTCACTCAGAATCAGTGTACAACTGAGGTCATGCAGGGTCTCTAGGCAAAGGGCCTAGAATATGCCTTTCCTTGGATAAACTAGCCCCCCGCCAGGTTTGAAATGGTGACAGTGATTGATGATGTCTGTATGTGAGAAAGATCTCTGTAAACCTAGCAGCTTTCAAATCTAGCCTGATTACAGTATGAAATTTGAAAATATGACTAGTTATTTTTTAAATTATATCTTATAGTATGCTTTTCAACATTTATTGTAGAAGTTGGCAGAATCAAATAATGACTAATTTGGGGTCTATTATTAATTCTAGTTTATAATAGTCTTCTCTGCAAATGAACACAAAAATCTGTTGAAATTGTGCATAGGTCACCTGATTTGAGAACTTGCATATACAGTTTGAAGTGAGTGGTATCTACTGTAGAAATGCTAAAAATCTGCAGCATTCAGTTTATTGATGAATAAATAAAATGGTCTAATTTAATTTTTCATATTTGATGGCTACCCAATTTTTCAATATTTTGTTTTTATTTGAAGGTATAAAAGAGGAAGGACTGGGGGAAGAAGTGGGAGCATTGTTCAACTGAAGTTGAAGCAAGTTTCATGTCATGTTATCTGATCCGTGTAGCAATTAGGAAAGACTTATGAAGAAAGGGAGTTAGACTAAAAGGAAGTAGATGCTAAACACGAAACCTTACGAGTCTCTGGATGTGGTGACATCCACTTTTACATAGTTCACTTGAACTTAGTATTTGAAGGAGCTTCAGGAATCACACCATACGTTATGGACGTCTTGTGGATGATGAAGAGAAGCGTTTCTTGCCCAAGATGCCGATTTTTTTAAGGTAAAATTGCTTTACCTACATGAGTTAGGTTGTGCATGACTTTTGGGGAGGGAGCACATTCTTTGAGTAAATCAAGCTGTGTCAGTGAGAAACCATATACATGATCTCAGAAATAGAAAAGTCTTACTTTGACTAGGCTGAAGCTCAAGACTTACCAATAACGCCCATCTTTTTTTACCCACAGCCTCACCAACCTCTAGACTCAGAAAGGCCCAGATAAAGTTAGAATTCATCTAGCTCGAAGTCTATCTACAGTTTAGCAATTATTCCTCCATTCAAACTAGTAAGCTAGCTTGCCAATGATTCTCAAAATTAAATAAGATATATCTAATTATCTCACTTTTTCATGACTATTGAAAGAACTCTCACTATCATTCCAATTTATTTTCTCTAAAATAAATTTTATATAAGGTTCACAAATCCTCAGTGAACAGTTTGATGAATGGCTAAGAAAGATATATCTGTATCTATGTTACGTCTATAACCACCAGGAAGATCACGATACAGACAATCTCAAGCATCTGAGAAGGCCTCCTCGTGCACTTATGTGAATTTGACCTCCACTAATGGAATCACACAGTCTGCAGTCTTTCCTCCATGGCTTCTTTAATTCCATGTCATGATATTCATTTATAAGGCTGGACCCATTTATGGTTTGTTTTTCTTCATTGAAGTTTACTACTAATTTGTGTGAATTTACCATGCAACATTCACCCATTTTACTGCTTATAGACTTTTGTGCTGTTTCTAAAATTTTGGGATATTATGACTGAAGCTACTATAAAGAGAAATGACATTTGTTACTGTTTAATATTTGAGTAGAATTTCTGGGTCTTCTACCTTTTTCTTCTTTCGAAGTTTTTGTAACCTCTGAACGGTAATCTGATTTCTTTCTAAGTTGCCTAATGACCTATATCAGAGTGCATCGTTTTAGACCTGAGAACTGTTGTGACAGAGTTCACATCATAGGGGCCACTGGTAGACTGACACCTTTAGAGGTTCATTCTCTTTGTTCCTCCTTAGGGCTTACTCTCCCTTTTCCTTTTCCCTAACTTCCTGTGACTGGATGTTTACATATAGGCCAGGTTTTTACTTTCTAGGCTGATGGAGGCTCTGAAGTAAATCATAGCACTGTGTTCCCCTGAGCCTGAGGGTTCATTTGTATCAGTGATTTCCAAAATTAACTGTCAATTGAAATTATCTGCATGATACGTATTAAAGGAAATAATATCTTATAGTACAGCAGAGTATATAATCGGAATTAATACTCTCTCTTCACAGTCTATAAAATATAGCATTCTCTTTTAAAGTGCTTTTCACTTTTAAAATAAAGATTCCAGACTAGAGGCAAGGCTCAAGCAGTAGAGTACCTGCTTTGCATTTGCAAACCAGTCCCACCCCCAAAAATTAAATAAATAAAATAAAGATTCTTGGGCTCCATTCCAGACTCAGTGAAACAGAATCTCCCAAGGTTCTAGGAATTTTCACTTAAAACAAAACCTTCATAAGTTTTGGTTCAGGTTTAAGAATGAATTCCTTCCCTAAATAATATCTGAGATCCTTTCCACTAAAATCCATCCTACATATCCCCAAAATTAAGTATTTTAATTTTGCCAGCTGCTGACAGCATAACTAAAGCAACAATGGTTTCATTTTGACTTGTTTTCAGTCATACCTTATCTCTTCACCTTCAGTGCTCAATTTCCTCACATTAAATTTTCATAACCCCTTCACCCATATAGTGAAACTTTACTAGTTGAAAGACAGTAACTCCTTCCATTAATGCTCCTGTTGCTTTCGAGTTAATCCCATAAACTGATCAATATTAAAGAATCTGCTGCCACTAAATATCTTACCTTTACCAGGTAATATAATGCATCATGCTAAAATGTAGATTCCCATCCTACCCTTAACAAATAGCATGTAGACTTTGGGTTTCCTACAGAATAGCCAGGAAAATTCCATTAGTCTGGCAAACTTTCAAAGAAAATCCACATATCCAAACATTTGCCCATGTCTACCATCACTAATATTACTCAGTCCCTGTCTGAAAAAGTAGACAGACACTGACACAAAAATTTGCCAGAAATATAAGTTATAATTCAATAAGGTAGGTGCTATCATCAATTATTAGGAGGTTTACTTGAGTAAGTTACCAAGTCCAAATTGTACTATAAAACAATAAAATACCTTCTAAACCCTTTTCTACTCAAACCATTATAAGAAGAAAATCAAATTGTACCTTCTAGGCCAAGATTGAGAAGTATGAAAATATACATTTCAAGGCATAACACCTATCTCATAAAATAGTAATTATGCAATGATTGTATTTTGAACATATAGAGCATTTCTTCCATAAAGAATGGTTATTTCTATTACCTTAAAAAATTACTATTTGAATATATTTTGTATCCATGTATGAAAACAGAAGAATGAAACCTATTGAAATTGTTCTAAGAAGGGAGGGAGAGGGAGAAAAGAGAGAATAATGGAAGGGGTAAATCATATGTAAATATCACAGTGTGTCCCCTTGTACAACTATTATGTGCAAACAAAATCATTAAAAAATTCCTATTTGAGGAATGTGCCAGGTAACATCCTTCTATAATGTTCTTATCCAGAAAACCTAAAATGATAGGAGTTCAATAATTTTCCTTAGTTTAACAGGCAAAATCTGAATGATAGTCAGTGTTCTAACTTCTAGCATTGCATTTATGACATTCCATGCACATTGTGTGTGTGTGTGTGTGTGTGTGTGTGTGTGTGTGTGTGTGTGCGTGTGTTGTTTGGAGGGGTGCTAATATTGCAGTCAAGTACAAAGGTGACAGTGTAGAGCACATCAAGTTCATAGCCTCACAACTTCATAATCTTCATTCCAGAATCTTTGTCAGGAATAATCCTGACTTGACTAACTCCTTTCTGTTCTATGAACCTCATCCTCTTAGGTCTCACCTTTCCTGACTACCCTGAGCTGGATACCCTTTTCCTTGCCCCACTGTCCCCTATCCACACCCATGTCTTTCTTAGCCTTAGCCACCTGATCGGAAATAATCAGTGGATATGGCAGCCTCTTCTTCTAGGCTTTCAGGGCTACAGGGAGCTTAATTCACTATTGCCATCTGGTAACTTAGCACAATGCCTGGCACAATGTCAGTGCTCAATATATATTAAGAATACTGCTCTTCCAGTGTCAGGTTGGCATTTCAATGACTTAATCCTCTTCTTTTAAACCACCTTATACAAAGTTAATCCTGCATGGTTGAAGAAGTTCCAGTACAATTTAAAAGGCAATATTACCATAACTGTTTTTCTGATCATTGATTTAATTCACCTATAATTTCTAATTCAACATTTCCCATTTTTGGATTCCAGGGAGTTAGGCTCTGAAAGATGACGTTAAATAAGGATTCTATATAGGAAACATGTTATTCACCCTAACGGAGTGGCAAGTATAGTGGTTCACCACATAGGTGCTGAGGGCAATTTAGGCCTCATTGGGGAGTGACTATTTTAACTTTTTGGCTTCCACTTTCTTATGAAATAGGACTAACACTGCTTCTCTCATATGGCTGTTGTTAGGATTTCCTGAGGATTACACAAAAGGTTTAGAGCACTTAGTGCTGGGAACAGAATGCCTACTGTTATTAAGCAAAATTAAGCAGTTTTTCTTTCTTATTTGGCTTTCTTTAGTTTGTTCCCTGTAAGACTGCTGAGACCTTAATGTTCTGATGTGTCTACGAATTTCCTAAAAAGCAATGTTCCACATATTTACTTGATGGAAGACCTACTAGCACATACCGAAGTAATATGCCTGAGATTAAACTTTGGGAAACTCCTCTTTAATGAATTCAAAAGGATATTAACACTTTTCTGAACAAAATTGGAACAATGGTTTGACAAGTATTGAAGCAAGTTGTGGGCATTGGGACTTATATATTGAAATGAGGATTGTTCTAATGATCATATCAATAAACAAACAAACAAGACCTATATTGTATGAAATTTAAACATGTAGCTTTTTAAAAAGAATTTCAAGAAAAAGTGAAATGATATTAACTCTAAACTGAAGACTGCATATATTGCTCAGAAAAGAAAAACTGTGTAGACTTTATGCATCATTTTCTGATGCATTTGAAAAACATATTGCCTGTTAAAGATGAAGGACCAAACTTCTTTATTTAAAAACTTGGGTCATTTATCTTAATTCTGGAACATCTGATAAGAACTTCCTCAAAAGCCAGGAAACTTTGCAAATATTAAATAATCTGAAAGGAGGAGGTGAAGAAGGAAGTAACTGACCAAAGTGAAAAAGAGGAACAGCTCTGAAGCAAACCAGGTTTGAAGCATAACCAAAAGAACAAGCCAGAGCCGTAAGTAAGAACCTGATTTACATTGTTTGGGTAACAAAAAATGATAAGAAACAATTTTTTTAATTAATGACTTTTTACCCTACCAGTTTTTAGTTTTATAGGGAAATAGGAATTTACAAGTGGGAGTGATGATAATGCTTCTCACAGGTGTCTGTGCTCTCCCACGCCTATGGTTGTGCTTTTTCTCCTGACTGACTTGCTTCTCAATAAAAAGGATTTGAAAATTCCAGCTTAGCAGAGATTTGTGATTTTAAGACAAATGAGAATTATTAGGTAACCTGCTGGAACTGCTTTCCAAAACTGGAAGAGTCTTTTTCAAGTTGGACAAAGTGAAACTCTTTAAGGTGCTAAACTATCTTTGAGGGGCTCCTGTTTAAAATATTTTTTTTATTACAGGTCTGTGTTTAAATCTCTCAGGTTTTTTTTGAAGACAGGGAAAGGATTCATTTCTTTTACTTTATCTCAGTGAACAAACAGTTTGATAGCAGGGATGTAGTGGAATATATACTCTGCATAGGACAACGCAGATGGCAAAAATGAATTCTACTCTGAGAAACTGAGAGGGCAATTTATGACCTTATCTTCAGCTGCCTGAAGGACAATAGTTAGTCATCCTGAACTCCAGCCCCACTTCTGTTGCAGGCCTTCCTAAAAGATAATTAATTCCAATAAGTATTTGAAATTTATTTTGTAAATATTCTGGCAAAGACATATAATTAAGTAATCATTTATGCTGAAATGTCTTCTTTTTGCAGGCACTGACATTTGAACTCAGGGACTCACACTTTCTAGGCAGGAGCTCTCACCACTTGAGCACACCTCCATGCCTTTTTTCCTTTATTTTTCAGATAGGATCCCACAGTTTTGTCCTAAGGTTGGCCTAGACAATGATCCTGCTACCTAAGGCATCCCAGGGATCACAGGCACACACCACCACACCTGGGTTATTGATTGAGTTGCTAACTTTTTGCCTGAGTTTGCCTCAAACCAGGATCCTCCCAACCTCTGCCTGGGATTATACTTGTGAGCCATCTTATCCAGCAATGCTACAAACTGAACTCCAGTATACTCTCCAAAGTCCCCCAAGAGAATAAAAAAATGTCTAGATCTGGGGTGTCTATCCCTATAATTTTATCAAAGTTTATAAATAAATTGTATCCCATGATCAATTGTGTTGTATAAAATGCCAAGTTGAAAACTTGCACATTACTATATCGTAAACTTAGATAAATGTTTGTTATGGTTCATGAGTACTCAGTAAGAGCAGAGCACTATTTTATGGGTTTTCCTATTTACTGTCCATATTGTTATTATAAGCAAATTGCTCCATTCATTAACAAATTTTTAATAAATTAGCTTTCCCTGACTAGTGCTGGTGATACAAAGATAAATAAGGTTTGATTCCCAGCCCTCAAGAGCTACAGAGCTAATCAAGCTACACAAATATATTGATGGGTGCACTCAGTACCCATTTCTTAAAAATATCAGAAAAAATCTTGACTCCTGATTCAATTACCTCTTAGATGTTAAGGAAGTTACCTAACATCTGTAACCCTCTATCTTACCACCTATAAAATGGGGTGCTCACTTCACATGGCTGCTGTAGGATTAAATTAATTATGTTGATTAAGACATTCAGTGATAAAAGCCCCAGAAGCAGTTTTTAACAATACTGAATGTAACTGTGTCTAGGCTGAAAATATATAGTAAAAGTGTTTTGCTGGTACAATCAGAATAAAACATTTGGCTTAGTTAAATGCTTCCTCTTTTTCTCCTAGTCATTTTAAAGCATCAACATAAAATACTATACATTACATTAATTAAGTGAAAGTTATTTGCTGGAATGTATAAAAGTTTGATGATAAGAAGGTTTACAAAACTATTTTGTTTTACTTCAAAGATCGGTTGTCATGTTTTAAGTATAAACTATATGACCTTTAGAAGACATATCTTGAGTTTTAAACTATCAACATAAGCAATCAGATGCTGAATTTTAGGGTCATTTTTAATTTGATTAATTGATTGAATTCCTTTTTTGTGCTAGGTGTTTTGATTTTTCTCTGGGAACGTAAAGATGAAAAAAGTTGATCCCTGCTCACCGTTTAACCAGGTAGGAAGACAACAGTTCCCTGTAATTTAGATTGTCATACTGTAATAGAGAATGGACTAATTATTATGGGATTGCAGAGGGAAGAATGATTAGGGAAAAGACATAGTCCCACCCACTCCAAAGAGCAACGGGAAGGCTTCAAAGAGGAAGTAGTATGCATTGGAAAATGACTGTACAAGTATGGTTTAATCCTTTTCCTCCTATTGCAGATAGAACATTATTTTTCACTTGAAAACTGTGGTTCTTATTGTAAAAAACTCTGTCAACATCTGAGTAATGAACCACTCAGGCTTGGGCGGGGAAGGGTTCTTCAAAATCTTTTTCTGTCCTCACAATAGCTCATGTTATCTGCATTAAAAGAACAAACTTACTACATGCTGGTGTTTAATGTATAGGCAAGTATAGTAGATTTTAAATTATTCTATGTACTAAATATGCAATTTATATATTTTTAATTTATAGCAGGTTTCTGGATAACAGATCATTCAACATTCCTTTTCTTAAGTTTTCTACTCTGCTATTATCTTCCACTCACTTTTGCTTCATTTTGTGGTTCACAGGGAGAAAAGAAGGTAGAGTAGAATAAAATCCCCCTGACAAAGTGCAGTTGTATACTTAGAATTGTAAAGTGAATTTCATCGCATACAAAACAAGCCATTTTCCAAAATCTCACCTCTGCTTGCATCAGAACTTTGCCAGGTGATGTTCTTTCAGATCTGAAGAAGAAATGCCTAAAAGATCTTCCAAAGTCATTTTTGATCAACACTAAAGTTCAAGGAATTCATTAAAGCCAACACTGGACCACTGCGCAGCAGTTTGTGCAGAAATGCTGGAAAGCTGTGGAAACACATCAGTGGCCATTTCTGTAGGCATTGCCCTTCTTGTGCTTTTGGTAGTCTGTGGAATTGGCTGTATTTGGCACTGGAAACAGCACAATGCCACACAGTTTATCTTACCGAGGTTTTTGCAAAGGAGAAACAGCAGAAGGAAAGACTGTAAGAAAACTCTCTGCTTGGTTCCTCACATTATTGGCTCAAGGCTTAAAACTCCAGTTGAAACCCAAGGCCGTAAATCTGCTGTCAAGGGAACCAGAATGCCCAGCAATTATGAAAATATGGAAGTAGGCCCTCCCAAAGCTAAAGAAGAAATGGAAAGGGAGCTATATGAAAACACTCAGTCATCCAACTTCGAGGAGCATATCTACGGAAATGAGACATGCTCTCTCTATTATAATTTCCAGAAGCCTAAAACTTCTCCAGCTCCTCAAGACGAAGATATATACATTCTACCTGATGCGTGTTAGCTTTTCACAGTACTGAGTTGCACAGTTTGAGGAAAAATAGTTACTGGGACTTTTACTATTGTAATGTCATTAATGATCAAATTCTTCTGATGAAATTCAATGGTCTCTTCCCTTCCTACCCTTGTGAATCCTCTCTGTTTATCACTGTGTCACTGTAGATTACTTCTAGGTATTTTCTCCTCCTTTCTTACCTTGGAATACATCTGTACTTTATTATATTGATTCTTTTTTCGAATACTATCTATAATGCCTTTCCTTTATTTCTACCTCCACCATCTTTTTCTGACTCAGAATTGTTGTCATAGTCTCCTAACAGGTCTTTCTCTCTCTAGTTTATACTCACTCAATCATTTGACCATGAGGGCATCAGATTTATCTTCAGAAAATACCCCCAGTGATCACATCATTCCTTTGCTTTAAACTTTTTAATGTTCCACTTTGCTTGTCTTTTATGTAATACTCATAATTCTAACTCCAGAATCCCTGTCTTTTCATAGTTGGTTCCAATATGCTCTTCTAGTGACTTCCCCTACTAACCCCTCACTTCCCTGCTTTCATCAGAATCCTCTTAAACCCTGACAAACTCATCTCCACCATGGCTCTGCTTATTTGCCCTTTCTCAAGCTTGCCTGAAATCATGACTTTTTCCATGAGTCTTTGGAATCATTCCAAACCTACACTTACCTTTTATTTTTTAATAGCTTATAGGTCTTGCTGCCTGTTTAATTCTTTGAGCATTTAAACATGAATGTTTGCTATGTATTTTGTTACTTAATATCATATGAGAATATCTTAAATAGATATCTAAATAGAAAGGAACGGACTTCTATTCATATTTTTAGCCCCAAGATATCACACGAGACCCTAAATATTGAATTGTACATTTTGGTAAGTAATTTTGAGGAAAAAAATCTAATAAATTTGACCATTATTCATTCTTTTCAGGGAGATTTCTTAAGTACTTTCTACCTACTTGTTATTATGCTAGGCACATAGGGGATGGGAAAGAAGAGTTGTTGCAACAGTAGAAAGAGAGAATGAGTCCTAAACACAAACTGTCTAGTAGGAAAGAAAATACAATAAATAAATAAATAAATACTACACTCCTTGTGAAGCAGTGATATCTCATCTCTAAGCCCAACCTTCCGTATGCTCCTCTGAATTGCTCAGTGGGGACTCTGCAAACTATCTTTATCTTTTGCTAGGTGGATCCATTTTATGCTCTGCTGCTCTGCTGGTAGGGGGTGGATAAAAATGAAAAAGCAATAGCAAGCTAAAGGAACTTGCTCCTTCTTATTCTCCTTATCATCCCCAGCAGGCACCATGGACAGGCAATTTACTCTTGCATTGCTATTTGTTTGCAGTTTCTAGTCCTTCCTCTCCCACAGCACTCCAGAACCAGCCTCTTGTACTTTGTCCAAGAAGTCTGCATCAGTCAGTCAGCACCTGCCTTAGAATCTGAGAACCAGCACGCAGGCCTGCGTCCAAGTTCCTAAGTACCAGCAGGAGATAAGAGGCAGCCCAGAGTTCTGGATCCCAGCCCTACAGGGCACTGAGATTCGATAATTGCCAGTCCTAAGGATGTAAGTTACTTCTTGCAGCTGCTATCACCTTTTTTCTTTTTTACTTCTTTTTTTTTTCTTTCAATCTGCTGGTTCCTGTTTCATTAAGTCTCTCTATTAAATTCTCTCTGTTAAATCAAACTGGTAAGATTTCTTTACCCAAGTAGATCCTGAATGATACTAATAAGGATGGTACTAGATGCTTTGGGGAAAAAAAGCCTTTGGTTTTGACAGCAATGGGGTAAAATAGGAAAGAAGATTTTAATTTGAATAAGGTAACTAAAGAGGCCTTTTAGGACAATGGGTGAAAAGAAGTTATCCATGTAAATATGATGTGCAGAGGGCAGGTTAGGAATCAGCATGCAAAAAGAACTTGAGGCATGAAAGAATTTAAAGAAACCATTGTGGCTGGATCTTCCTGAGGGAAGGTTGAGATGCTACCTGATGGGTTGGTGATGAAGGGAACAGTAGACCTTGCAATTTCTCATAAGTCTTGGCATGTGACTTTCATTCTATCATAGCTACAACTGGAGTAGTAAATGGTTTTGAGCAGAAGAGCAATAAGGGAACATTTGGATTTTTGAAAGAGCTACTAGGCTGAGAAATGATGGAAAAGCAGCAAAAAAAAAAAAATAGGGGGTGAGACAGTTCAAAAAGATTTTATATTAAACTTAGACTGGAGCAGTGGCAGGGAAGATAAAGACAATGCTACCCTGCTTGAGGAAATGACATAGGGCTTTCTGATGGTCTCAGGGTGTGTGTTTATTAAGGAAGCACAGGAATGGGAGTTGTGACAAAGAGAAGAATATAGAACAGCCACCTTATTTCTGATTGGAGTAGCAGGAACAATTGTAAAGTACTTTAGAGAGATGCAGCAGACTTAAAGGGGAAACAGGTTTGAAGGCTACATCTGTTAGGAATGCAGAACACTAGATTACATTGACTTAGACACAGTTTCATTTAATTCATGTAACAAAGAGACTACAATTGGGCATTTGATGGTGCCAATATAAATATATCCAGGTTCTTTACATAACACATTACCTCCCTGCCATTCTTAGTGTTTTCTTTTAGTTGCCTATGAACTATCACAGGGTCATCATGGTTCTCATATGTCTGCTAAATCTCGAGTTTTTGTTGAGCCCCTTTGTTCTTGGGGTTCAGCCTTTGGATGCGAACCCACTGAGTCACTGCTGGCCTGCTTAATAAACTCGCTCCATGAAAGCTTTGGTGCCCCGTCTCTCTGTCTGAGCCATCCTACATTTCTGGGGACTTGGGTCTGGGATTTTGAGGGTGTGCTTTCACCTCCTTTTCACTAACTCAGCATCCCCAGCCTGGCAGGAGTGCTGCCCCTGCCAGGCACCACCAGACTTGTTGATCCAAGGGGAAGGAGCCTCTCTCCTGGCTAACCAAGGAGGCGAGTTTCAGTCACAAAAAGGAACCCATAAAGATCTTGGAACCAACTTGGGAGCCCTGCTTATCAGACTGGTAAGAACCTGGGTTCAAATTTAGAACTGCACCTAAGTGGCAGAAGGGGAGCTTGATCAACTCCCAACCTGGAAATCGCCTTTTGGGGTGTAACCATGTCTCTCAGGGTCAGGAGCAGGGTGGAAGTACTGTGTTGTGTGAGAGTGTGTGAAAGTGTGAACCTGAAACAACCCAGCTACAAAGCAAGTATGGAGTCCCCATCCACAGGCCCGTGGCAAACTCATATGGTCTATGGGAGCCCTAATAGGGCTTCTGGTCTGAGGTCTATACAGACTCAGAAGCTAAGAGATGCCTACATCCCCAAAAGGGAAGTGGCTGGAGATGGACAAAGTGAGTGTTGTTATTTGTTTTCCCCTGTGTGATGGAAAGGAGGACCCCTTACCTCCTCTCCACAACCATCATCCCTTCCATTTCTGTCTCTGTCTGGACATCTGACAATGGGAGGAATGGGAAGAGGTCAGAGTAAGAACACCCCTTTGGAGTGCATGCTTAAGATCATTAAAAAGGGATTTAATAGAGATTACAGAGTCAAGCTGACTTCTGACAAGCTTAGGACCTTCTGTGAAACAGACTGGCCTGCTTCTGGTGTAGGATGGCCCTTGAAGGGGTCATTAGATAAGGTCATAGTCAATAGAGTTTTTGAAGTGGTTGTAGGAGATCCTGGACACTCAAATCAGTTTCCTTATATTGACTGTTGGCAGGATGCAGTCCTCAGTCAGCCCACATGGCTAAACCCCACCTACAGGAAGCATGTAGGGTCATGGCAGCCAGGATGGCAGCAGCTTCCAAGTGCAGGGAAAAATGTAAAAAGCCAAAGAAACCCATATTAGCAGGGCACCCTGAGGAGACCCGGCTCCCTTATGTGCCATTGTACCCATCTTTACTACCACCTTCTGCCCCGTCATCTCCACCCTCGGAAGGGGAAGCAGCATCAGATGGGAAATCCCCAGCAGCAAATACATCTACAAGGCTGGGCCCAGAAGTCCTTGACAGTGCAACAACTCCACCTTCCTCAGACCCTATGAACCTCATGCTCACTCCAAGCCCACTAGTCCTCACTCTGCAGCTCCCTGGGAGACTGGCCCCTAGGTCAAACCAGGAACATTTGAATAGTCCCAACATGAGCCTAGCTTTCCCCCGGGACCCACCAACCTGCAGATGCTCTGAGAGAGGTCCAGGGCCCAATACATTGTGAACAGCACAGTCAGATACAAAGGGCTGATCTACCAGCCCTTTGCCACCACAGACCTCCTAAACTGAAAGCACCATACCTCCTCCTTCACAGAAAAGCCTGAGGCTCTGTTTGATCTAATGTAGTCCATCATCCAAACTCGTAAGTCCACCTGCAGACTGCTGACAGCTTCTTCCCACTACTCTGATGGCATGGAAGCCTTAAAGCTGAGAGGGCCTGAAGCCAAGATTCTAACTCCCACAGTAGCACAGGGGGGAGGAATGGCAACTCTGTGCCTCTAAGAAAGAGATTCCTGAGATACCTGAGCTTCCCTTTAAGAGTGCAGGAATATGGGATGAGGACAACCCCCACAGACTGGCTCAGAATATATCTCCAGTGGTGGTAGGATTAAAGCCAGCAGCATTCCTGTTAGCCAGAGGCACTACTACATTCTTCACAAGGCCCAAATTGAGATCCAAAAACATCTTGACAGACTACCTTTGTGAAGTCAACTCAGCAATTGTTACTTTACACCCTATGGCCCCAAACCCAAACACACTTTTGGGCTTTATCCCAGTTGAGGCAAAGTTCTTTACCTGCCTATACCTTAAGGACACAGTTTTCTGCATCTGCCTGGCCCCACAGAGCCAACCAATCTTTGCCTTCTAATGGGAAAGTTCTAGTACTGGAGAGAAGGGATAATTGACTTGGACTCAGTTGCCACTGGCTTTAAAAACCCTCCTACTATCTTTGAGACTACCTTGGTGTCCAACCTAAAGGCTTTCTTGGCTGGCCAATATGGATGCACACTCATCCGGTACATAGGTGATCTTCTGTTGACTAGACCAACTCAGGAGGATTGTATGGAAAAAACTCACTTCCTTCTCTTCCTGTTGTGAAAAGCAGGATGTAAGGTTTCCCGAAAGAAAGCTCAGATTTGCCAGGATACTGTCAGGTTTCACCTGTCACAAGGACAATGTACACTGGGCCCTGAGAGGAAACAGGCTGTCTGTTCCATTCCAGTCCCCAAGACTCATAGACAAATTAGAGAATTTCTAGGGGCTTCAGGTTTCTGCTGGATCTGGATCCCCAATTACTCTCTCTTGGCAAAACCCCCTTATGAGCCACAAAGTTGGGGAGAACAGGAACCCATTGTATAGGTAGAGGAGCAAGAAAAGGTCTTTAAAAAAGTTAAGAGGGCACTTACAAACAACCCTGCTCTGGGCTTGCCAGATGTGATAAAAATCCTCCTTCCTATATGTATATGAGAGACTAGGGACAGCTGTAGGAGTCTTGACCCAGCTGCTAGGTTCCTGGCACCACCTGGTGGTCTGTTTATCAAAGCAACTTGATGAAGTTTCCCAAGGCTGGCTACCCTGCCTGTGTGCCCTAGTGGCCACTGCCATCTTAGTGGCTGAAGCAGACAACTCTTAAGCTGTGTGGGCCCCTAAGTGAGTAGCAGTCATGCACTGCCAAGGGCACCAGAAGGGGGAGACAATTGCTGTTCCTGGAAACTGAAAAGTTAATAGCGAAGCCAAGCAAGCAGCCCTCACAGGAGGATAAGCTTCAGCTTCACTGACAGTTGCCTTGTTCCCATGCCCATTATCTGAATGGGACCCACAGTATACTTCCCAAGAACAGGCTTGGTTTGAAAACGAAGGAGGAAGTTTCCTGCCAGGTGGGTGGTAGAAATTTTCTGTCTGCCATATTGCAATTCCAGAGTCACTAGCTCCCATGTTTGTCAACAGTTCTATGAAGGAACTCACTCAGGGTGAACAGCTCTTGAGACCACCTTGACCCAGTATTTTTATGTCCCCAAACTCTCCAGCATCAGTAAGACAGTGTGTAAAAGGTGCAGTCTATGAGCCAAAAACAGTCCCTGACAAGGGCCAGTAGCACCACCACAGGTACAAAGTGTTGGAGGAACTCATTTTGAAAACCTGATTGTGGACTTTACTAAGATGCCATGGGCCAGAGGATGTAAATATTTGCCAGTGTTTGCACCTTCTCAGGATGGGTAGAAGCCTTCCCTACTTGTGCTGAGAAAGTCCAGGAAGTAGCCAGGCGCCTGTTAAAGAAAATCATCCCTTGGTTCAGAATACCTGTGTCTGTTGGATTGGACAATGACCCGGCCTTTGTGGCTGAGGTGGTACAGTTAGTGGCTAAGGGTTTAGGAATAACTTAAAAGCTACACATAGCCTATCTCCCCCAGAGTTCAAGGAAAGTAAAACATATGAACAAGACTCCAAAATTGCAATTGGGAAAACTATGCCAGGAGATATACCTACAATGGGATCAGTTGCTGCCTGTATCCATGCTATGTTCTAGCCCCACCAAGTAGACAGGTCTCTCCCCTTTTAAAATTCTTTTTGGGCACCCACCCCCTTTAGTCAAGGGTCTGCGAGAGGACCTTAAGGAAATAGATGACCTCACCCTGAGGCAGCAGACAAAGGACTTTGGGTGGACTCTCTCAAAAATCAATGACTGGGTAAGGAAGAGACTCCCCATTAGCTGACGACTCCCACACACCCTTATAAACCAGGAGATGCTGTTTGGGTAAAGCCATGGAATGCTCAACTACTAAAGTCCCACTGGAGGGACCCCTTTGTTTTTGTTTTATCCACCCCACCACAGTTAAGGTAGCAGAGATTGTTCCTTGGATCCACCACAGCCAAGTGAAGCCAGCTTCCCTCAAGTGCGAGTTCATCCCTGACCCAGCCTCACTGTGAAGATCACCTTTCCAAACACCCACCCTCTTCCCTGACAGGACCCTGCTTCCCAGGAGATCACAAACAATAAGAGGTCAGCCCTACTCTAGTCACTCAGGAAGCTGACTAGTCTATGCCTGGCAGAAGCTTGAGGAGTTTCCCATCTCACCTTTGAGGATGAGTCCCTTCTGTGTTTTCTTCTTGCTAATCTTCGTCAGCTCTCTACCTGGGGACCCCCAGGCCTTGGACTGTGACTCATGTATGCATACTACCTGAGTGGGAAGTGTTGTTACCAAAACTCTGGTTTTCCATACTCATCATTCTTGTACAGGCACGTACCCACAACCATACCACCTACTTAGTGTGCTCTCATGAAGGTCAGTATATCTGTTTTAACCCAATCTATTGCCCTCAGGAACAATGGCTAGAGGTCCGAAGCTTCACCAGCATTGGGGAGCTTATTAACCAGACACATGTTTACAACCTCAATCTATATGCTCAACCTCATCATTTGGCTTTAGGCAGTGGTTGAAATTATAACTAATGAAACAACAAAAGACCTTAACATATTAGCCAAACAATAAATAAAATATACAACACCATCTACCAAAACCATTTGGCTTTGGACTATTTGCTAGCCTCAGAAGGTGGGGTATGTGAAAGTGCAATCTGAGTAACTGTGTTTACAGATTGGTAATGAAGAAAAGGTAATTAGAGATTACCAGCAAGATGAAAAAGCTTGTTCATGTTCCTGTGCAGACCTGGAAGGAATAGGGTCCCAATGACCTGTTTAGGGGCTGGTGCCCAACCGTCGGTGGGTTCAAGACCTTAATAAAGTCAATGTTCCTTGTCTTAGGAGCATGCCTGATATTACTCTGCCTAATCCCCCGGTACTGTGATCATTTAGGACCATTATGGAAGCCACTATAAACACAGCTGCTCATGTAATGATGCTGTAAAAAATATAAACCTCTAGATCAAGATGATGCTCTTTGACCCATAAGTGGGTCTGAGCATCAAAGGGGGAAATGTGGCAGAAAGGCAGGGAGGGGAAGGGAGATGATAATGAGTACAACAGCAAAGCAGAAAAAAACAGATTTGAGGAATGTCACCTGGGGTGAGACCAGAGAAGGATCACCTTGCCCAGAGGTTAAAATGGCAAATGAAATAGTATGTGACCATGGATGGGACAAGCTATACCCCATTTCTGTAACCCACTCTAAACGGTACATAAGGAGAGCCCCCTTTGTTCTCAGGGCTCAGCCTTTGGGTGTGAATCTGCTGAGTCGCTGCTGGCCTGCTTAATAAATCTGTTTCCCCAAAGCTTTGGTGCCTGGTCTCTCTGTCTAAGCTGTCCTACAACATAACTATTTAGGTGATATTTATAGGAACATAAGTTCTATGATCTCCTAGGAAGAAACTATAGGGAGCACAGAGTAGAGAATCAAAAAAGGAGAAAGAGGAGGAAGTCAAAATCACCCCCCCCCCCCACCGCACACCAAATTGCAACCTTGTTTGAGGTTAGATTAATGAGCAGAATCTAGCAAAGAAGGCTGAAAAAGAGTGACCAAGGAGGAAGGAGGTAAATTTATACAATATATAAGAGTGATGGTTAACATTGTAAAATATATGACTTATTGACACTTATCCATTATACTTAATTATCCAAGTGTCAAAAGATGAAATTTCAACAAATTGAGTTGAAAGACTGAACTGGCTTCTACTTGCAAATCATGATTCTGGTAAATTCCATGTAAAGCTTTAGAGAAGAGCTCTAGCAGGCATGGCATAGCAGACCATGTTTATAAAGCAGCTTTAGTAGGGACAAGGAAAAAGCACAACACAAAAACTATGGATGCTTAACATCAGGCTTCTTCAGATTACTTTCCTTTTAAAGCAGAGGGAACTTTGTTATCATGCTGACTGAAATTGGCCTCCTGGAGGATATAGCTGTTACTTCTCTCTTGATTTCTTAGGAGGACCTAAGAATCACTTAGCTTGTTAACATAGAATTTTAGCAAGACTGACTTCATTTTTGTTTTCATATGCTGGAACCTAGTGCGGCAACTCAGTCTAGATCTATGGACTCCCTTAAATTGTATTGACAATGGATGAGAATGTCTTGTCTTTGGTTTGTTCTCTTTGGCCAGAAAAAAAAGTAAAATCTGTGTAAAGGAAGTATTCAGTAAATGATAATTGCCTACATTATCAATTGAAAACTTCTTCCTCCTTACCTTACTAGCAGATCTTCAGGTTGGGAGCTGAGAGGAAAAAAGGAAGGAATACTGTTATTTAATTTCCTATATTTTTTTCCTTCTCTCTCTTTCCTTTTTTAGCATACATAACTTCTATCTTTCATCCACTCTCTCCTATTCTTCCTCCTTCTTCCCATCTTTCTTTCTCTCTCTCTCTTTCCCTCCTTCCCTCACTCTCTCTCATTTCCCTCTCTGTTCCTCACCAACTCTCCTCTGTCTTCTCCTTTCCTATTCTTCCTCCTTCTCTTCCTGCCCTTCTTCTTCTTCCTCTTCCCCCTTCTTCCTCTGTCTCTGTCTCTCTCTCTCTCTCTCCCCCTTCAAATTTTGATCTCCTGTCTGCAGTCTTTATTACAACATTTTCCACCTTCTTAAAATCTTGAAAGTAAAAATTGCCTATGAGAGCTAAAGATGATAAAAATTGCTTATATCTATTGAGGACAGTAGTTTGTAGTTGTCTTACATTATTATAGAAGTAACACCACACACCACGATTAAAAGAAAAATGATGTTAGGGTGTGTATGTGTGGGGGGGGGAAGACAATAGTATCAAATATACTGAGTGTGATTTTAACATGTGCTCACAGAATTGTAGGTGGGTCACACCCTGTGACTTATAATATTGTCTGTTAGTGCCAGTGGCCATCATCCAGCAACAATGAGCACATGACTTAAACTTCCTCTCAGTCTGAAACTTGAAATTTGACAGCAATCTGCTTTTTCACCTCACTTCCTAACCAATTATTGATCTCTATAGCAATTGTAGCTTCACTTATCACTTTGAAAGCTTTGCTTTATAACCTGCCAGTTATTGTATAAGCTAAGTAGAATAAGAGCAGGGATAACTAGGCACTTAGTTCAGTGGAATGGTTGAGATAATGGGCTCCTTGAAAGATAAATAAAAGAAAGAAACCAAGGAAGAGGAGATGATGCCTCTGTCCACACTGTTATGGACTGGATATTTGTATTACTCTGAAATTGTTATGTTAAAGTCCTACCTCTTAAAATCATGGGTTTCAGAGGTGGGGCTTTTGGGCAGTCATCAGGTTTAAATGAGATTAAGAGAGTGGGTGCCTCCTGATGCAATTAATGCCTATATAAAAGGAAAAAAGAGGATTAGAATTCAGCATTTGTGAGGCCCTGGGTTTAATCCCTAGTACCATAAAAGAGGAGAAAGAAGTAGAAGTAGGAGGAGGAGGAGGAAGAGGGATGTGGTTCCCCCACCATGAAATGGTATGAAAAGTGGCTGTCTACTAGTTAGGAAGAGAGATTTCATCAAAAACCAAATCTATCAACACCTTTGATCTTAAACTTCTCAGCCTCCAGAACTGTGAGAAATGGGTGTTGTTTTAGTCACCCATTCTGTGATACTTTGTTATAACACCAGAGCAGATATTCTAAACTGCTATTCTAAGCCACAGTTAAGTATTTGGCTTTAAGTTAAGGGGATGATAAGTACAATATCTACTTTTACATGCTTGCCTTATACAAGTCCCTAGCAGCATTGTATTCTTCTTTTTTCCTGAGGCTCCTTTGAAGCATCTTTCTCTCTTACACAGCAATCAGTGTAGCAGTTTCTCTATGACCTTTCCTTGGCTCCCAGCTCCTTAGCCTATTATTCTTTCCTTAGGTAATCTACATATTTATACAGAAGCTCTCTTGATCCGGGGACTTTTTGAATCATTTGAACCAGATAATTGTCTACTGCTGATTTCTAGCTGAGGCCCTTCAGATACCTGAAATTCGCGTGGGCCAAACTAGCAAATTGAATACAATGGTGTACAATTGCATACAATACCACCAGGTATCTGTATAAAGTAAACATTCAAAAGTGGAAGTTAGACTTTTCACCCCTTGGATATAAAGACAAAATTGTTATTGAGGCTCAGGATAGCAGTCTAGAAAGTATTCTGTGATATTTGTTAAATATTTATTAAATATCACAGAATGGCTAACTAAAGCAACAAACATTTCTCACAGATCTGGAGGCTGAGAAGTTGGGACATTACTCAGAAATAGAGGTGGAATTAGTTGAGATAGAAAGCTCAGAGTTGAAGGAACAATATCTTTTCCATACGTTTCTTGCTAATAATTTAGAAAGCTGACAGTTCAAAATTTCCAAAGTCAAAAACACCAGCTCTAAAATATCATGGTTTCAATATACCCTGGACTACATAGCTGTGTCTTCAACATCAATGCCTGACTCAAACCAGCAGGTTTTTGTCTCCATGATCTCAAGTCCTGAAACCAGGTTGGTTTACATTTAGAAAACTGTGTGTCTCTTCTGCCTTTCCCTGCCTTTGAGTAATGATCTATAAAATACAAGGTTGATTATGTAGTAGCAAGGGGTCCAAGGTCTGCTATGCGGCTGGCTAGAGGACGTATTTGATAACTGCAGGTGCATGGCATGGTAGTACTATAGTAGGAAGAAGGGAGTGTTGGTGGAACTCTGCTTGAAAACTTGATCGTGGACTTCACTGAAATGCCACAAGTCAAGAATACAAATATCTGTTGGTGTTTGTTTGTAACTTCTCAGCATGAGTGGAAGCCTCCCCTACATGAACTGAAAAGGTCCAGGAGGTGGCCAGATGTCTGTTAAAAGAAATCATCCCTTGGTTTGGAATATTTGTGTCAATTGGGTCAGATAATGGGCCAGCCTTTGTGGCAAAAGTGGTACAGCTGGTGGCTAAGGGCTTAAGAATCACCTGGAAGTTACATATGGCCTATCACTCCCAGAGTTCAGGAAAAGTGGAACACATGTATAGGACCCTAAAATCACAGTTAGGAAAACTGTGTCATGAGACCCATCTGCAGTGGGATCAGTTGCTACCTATAACATTACTGAGGATGAGGTTGTTGGGGCCTTTAACTGGCAGCCCACCTAGCCTAGAAATCAGCTATAACTGGCATGACCCTTGGGTAACCTCATGAAGAGGAAGATAGCCTTGAAACAGGGTTGTAAAACATGGTAAACTCAGTTAAAAGCTGTAACCTCGGACAGAGCTGTGAGGAATTGCTCATTAGAGCCATGCAAAAGTTCAGGACCGAGATGAAAGGCACCATGCAGAGATAAGCACCCATTCCTGCCTTTCTTTGTCTCCACTTGTAAATAAACTTTCCAAAGCAGGACTCCCTGCTGTTCTTATCTAAACCTTAGGTTTCTATTCCACTACTAGCCCCTAATTTATGGGAGAACACTTTCCTTGTAACCTGATAAGTAAGCCTCTGGTGTTTCCCCAGTTCCCAATAAATAATATTACCCCACCACCAGGATGTGGGCAAGATCAGGAAAATGTGACCCCAGGGGCATGAGGAATTCCTATGTGATGATTATTGATGCTTTAAAGAGTATAAGATCTGCTTAAACTTTTCTCTCAGGGTCCTTGCTGAAACCTGCTGCATCAGGCGGATGCTCGGGCCCTAGCCGGCTAGAAATAAACCTCGCCATGTGACCTCCTTTGTCTCGAGTGTCCTTTGTCCTCTCAGAAGGTGGGCTGGCTTTGTACCCTAACAAGGTCTAGTCCCACAAAGCAGACAGAGCTCTCACTCTTTGAAGTACTTTATGGATGCCCATCCCCCTTAATCGAGGGGGGACCTTAAGGAAATAGGTGACCTCACCTGGAGGCAGCAGATGCAGGCCTCGGTTGACTCTCTCAAAGATTAAATGACTGGGTCCGGGAGAGACTTCCTGTCAGCCTGACAACTCCCATGCAACCTTACAGGCCAGGGGATGCAGTCTGGGTAAAGGAATGGAATATCTTAATATTAAAACTTCTTTGGAGAGGCCCTTTTTTTTTGTTATTTTGTCTACCCCTCCTGCAGTCAAAGTAGCAGAGATAGCTCCTTAGATCCACTATGGCCGAGTCAAGCCAGCTTCTCCTGAGTGGGAATGCATCCCCAATCTGGCTTTGACATGTAGGATCACTCTCCAGAATGTCAGTGCCCTCCCTCGCCAGGACCCTGCTTCCCAGGAAACAATAGGGGACTACGAGCAATGAGACGACACCCCTGCTCTAGTCACTTCAGAATCTGACACACATGGCAGAAGTGTGAGGAATAGACTGTCTAACAGGATAGATGAATAGTTTCTCTGTCAGTAATTTTACTCTAATGCATTGTCACATCTTGTCTGTATCCATTGCTGTAGTTCTCACCCTAATCTTTGCCATAGGTTTAGAAGAAACCACCCCACCCTGTCGAATGGACTCATGGTGAAAGGTTTTTATTAGCTCTCTCTTCTACCTCTTTTGGGCAGGAATGATAATTACTGTTTATTGTTACGGATGTGGTTTTTCTTCATGGTCCCAGAGCCCTCATCCTGTGACTTATGTATGCATACTACTCAGGCAGGAAGTGTTGTCACTAGGACTTTGCTTTTCCATGCTTACTATTCCTGTACAGGCACTGTCATTAGGTCATGCACTCACAACCATACCATGTATTCAATGTGTTCCCATGGTAATCAGCATGTCTGTTTCAACTCCACCTACAGCCCTCGGGAACAATGGTTGGAGGTCCCGAGATTTGACAGTCCTATCAGGGGAGGAATTAGGGACCTCATTCACTGTACCCAGGTATTCAATCCTGATAAACCAGTATCAGTGTTTTTTGGTGTATGTGCAGCCATAAGCTGAGATAGCAGGGGATGTGGAGGCCTAGCCTGGGAGAAAGCCTATGTGTTAAATGATAGATATATGTGCCTGGACCCATGTGGCGGGTCATGTCGTGGTGCAGGTTGGCCTTGCATTTACTGGAGTTGTGTCTCATGAGCTACTTGGCAGAACTTGGGCGCTCGGCTCTTCTCCACGAGGGAACACCTACACCTGACTGTATACTTGGCAATTGTAATCCTATAAATTTTGCTATATAGCCCTCAGATTGGGAACAGGGATGTAAGTTTGGTGTAAAGATAAATGGAAAGGGATATGATCCCGGGACTCTACTGCACCTCAAGTTAGTGACTATCAACCATACCATGAGAGTTCCTCTTACCATTTCATTCCTATTATGAGGGAATGAAAAGTGAGTTCCCTATATCTGACAAGACAAAAAACTTGTTCCTTGCATTGGCTGAGTCTATAACCCAGGCACTGCATGTTACTTCATACTATGTTTGTGGGGGAATCAACATGGGAGACCATTGGCCATGGGGAGCAAGGGAGCTAAACCCACTGCTGCCCTTTGATGAGACCACCTTCCCCAATCATAGGGAAAGCATCTGGCTTCTAAAAATTTCTATCATTGAGAATTACTGTATCTCCCACCCAAAAGGTCAGTTCTCTACCCCAGTAGGGGATTTAACTTGTTTAGGACAGAAGTTTTACAATGACACAGCCCAAGAGGCCCAATGGTGGGGAGCTCCAAACCATACAGAATGCCAGCCACACCCACTGGCCAACTTTTCTAATCTCTGGAAAGCTTGGGACAATCTTACTGTAAAAATAGATTGGCAGGTGCCCAAGAGGCTATATTGGCTCTGTGAGAATCAAACTATATGGTGCTACCCAGGAGCTGGTTTGGGTCTTGTGTACTAGGCTCGATCAGGCCATCCTTCTTCTTGCTTCCCCTTAGACAAGGTGAAAAACTGGGAGTCCCCACATATGAAGAAAAATTAAGTAGATAAAAATGGGTGTCTTACAAAGTGGCAATTGGAAAGATAATGAATGGCCTCCCAAGTGAATCATCCAGTACTGTGTTCCTGCTACCTGGGCAGAAGACAGGTCCTGGGGCTATCACACCCCTATATATATGCTCAACCGCATCATCAGACTGCAGGCTGTTGTTAAAATTATAACTAATAAACTGCAAGACCTCTCGATTTGCTGACAAAACAAGTACTTAGATGTGCAATGCCATCTATCAGAACCGCTTGGCCTTGGACTATTTGCTGGCTTCTGAGGGAGGAGTTTGTGGAAAATTTAACCTACGCAACTGGTGCTTACAGATAGATGATGAAGGAAAGGTCATAGAAGAAAAATCTCCCGTGTCCCTGTCCAGACTTGGAAAGGTTGGAACCCTGGAGAATTATTTGGAGAACGCTTTTCAACTTCTGGGGGATCCAAAACCCTCATAAGTGTTATGCTTTTGACGTAATGGACTTGCCTGGTTTTGCCCTGCTTGGCACCCATGATTGTAAGGTCTGTCTCCAGCCTCATCGAGGCCACAGTTGAAAGAAAAATGGCCTCCCATGTAATGATGCTATGGAAACATAAACCCCTACATCAAGATGATGCTCTTTGACCCTAGGTGGGTCCAAGCATCAAAGAGGGGAATGATGTAGCAGGGAGGAGGCCCAGAAGAGAAACAGACAGGGCTGTGTGCTGATAAAGTAGCAGGGGAGAAGTGATGGTATGGCAGAGAGATAAAATCTAAAGAATCCAAACATGAAGAAGGTTACATAGCACCAGGGGTAGAAGGGCACTCAGCATTAGGCTGAAGTAGCCTATAGAATTGCATGTAACCATACATGGGTTAAACCATGTTTTCTTGCCACTGTAACCTGCTTGCAAGGGTATATAAGGTGAGAACCTTTGTTCTTGGGGCTCAACCTTTGGACACAAGTCTGCTGAGTCTGTGCTGGCACAATAAAGTGTTGCTTCCTTGCCTCAGGGCCCCGTGTCTCTGTTGGAGTTTCCTGTAACAATACCACTGTTTTCTTAATTCAATGCTCTCATTTGCTACTTATCTTAAAACCTTCATAGGATAGCTATATCAATTTGTACTTAAATGTTTAATGGAATAAATCATGAGAAGAAAGAACCAGAACAGGGATTTTAGAATTTGTCAACTTGAGTGAATGGATATTCACTATATCTTTCTGAAAGGTAGGAAGATATATCTTGAATGAAATATATCTTGATAGGAAATAGATCTTGAATGCAAAGCACTTTTTGGTAGAGGCATGTGGTAGGATAAGCGGGAGGTAGCAGAATATCAAAGTCATGAATATAACAAGTGGCTTTAATGATCGAATAATGTGAAGAGATTTTAGTCATGTAATAAACACTTATCAACTGTCTATAATGTACCAAACACTGGAAAGCCACTGGAGATTTGATAGTGGTGAAAGGTGGAGAACAGACACTGTGTCCACAGTCAGAGAGCTCACAAACTACAAAGGAGTTCTGATGCTTACAGAGGCTCCTAAAATGCATCCTGTTAATGGGATAGTGGGGAAGCACATAGTGCTGTGGAAGATCAGCAACAGGCATGGGGTTAGGAATGCTTTTCTGCAGAAAGAGACACCTAAATTAAGACCTGAAGGATAAGGAGGAGATAAATTAGCAAAGGCCGAGTGAATAGTGTTCCAAACAGAAAGGCCAGCATGTGAGGGCCCAGAGCACAGCTGTGCTGGAGAGACTGAAAAAAGACAAACACTGCCTGAATATATAGCATGTGAAAGGAGAAGTGCAAGAGGAAGGCAATACCTACAAGCAAGGTTAGATGATACTAGTCTTTGCGTGACAGGCTAAGGAGTTTGGATTTATCCTAACAAATCTGCTACATGACATCAGAATATATCCTTCAAGGCAGAATGATATCAATTTTTCCAAACATCACAGGGCATTGTAAACTAAGAATTTCCAACTTACAGTAGAATAATGTAGAAGGCAAGATTCTGATACTGAAGATATAGGACTTGATTTCTAAAAGCACATGTCTATGAGTTATAACCTAACCAGTGCTCTCCTGCATTTTTATTAAAGCATCCACAGCTTTTAATCTAAATTAAGCTCCTGTAGTTTTGCCCAGTAGAGATGGGCAGTAAGCAAATGAGAGAGGCTCAAACAAAAGGAAGCACAGAAGACAGTAAATTGCCAAATGCAATCAAGGCTGATGAAGGTGTGACTACAGCTATTGACCTGTGCTGTTACCATGGAAACCAAAGCTCTATAGTCTTGGAATGGTTTCCCTTTTGAATTAAAGATTGGCTTTAGTGAGTAGTTAAGACTGAAAATTATAGAAGTTGGGTCGTCCATTGTCATGTGTATTCTAAATTCTTATTAATGACAGAGACGATGGCTACATGGGTCTGAGGTGAACTCCCCAGAAGCCCAGGGGCTGTCAAAGACGTAACAGTGAAGTCTCAGTGAAGGGCACTGTTTAGCTGTTGCCTCAGGCTCACGTCCCCAGCTCCACTTTGTATTAGACTGACATATTAATTGTAAGTGATAGCTAGGATTTAGGAGAAATGAATTGAGTATGTTTCATCTATTAGCATGTGATTTTTAAAAAATATTGTACTGGAAAATCTGAAACTTGCCCAAAAAGTAAGTAAAACCTATGTTCGACTTTTTTTCCTTAAGCATTTCTAAAAAGATTTCAGAGTGCCTGATAAGCACCAAGCACCATAATTAGGGTTTATATGAATTGTCTTTTTTCATTCACCAACTTTGTCTTTTAGACAAGATTATTATGTTCATTTTATAGATGAGATGAGAGAGACTTAAAGAAGTTAAAATTGACCAAGGGTCTTAGAGTGAATTAAAAAAATGAGGCAGTGTTTGAACACAAGGTACCCTAATGGGAATGACTCACTCAGGATATTTTATTAGAACATTATTAGCAGATGATAACGAAAACACCTTCTGTCTTAACATCATGGACCTTCAGATCTAGAACATAATCTGGGACTCATCTAGATGGACTTCCTCATTTTGAAAATAAGAATGATGAACCCAGAAAGATCACATGGCTTCCCAGATAATTAACAACTAACCAGGATAAAAGCCCAAGGCTCCTGGCTCCCAGGTGATTTTCAACATATCTTGCTGCCTCTCTATTGTCTATGAAAATGCAAAGTATTTTCAGATTTTGTTTGCTTTTTTTTTTTTGTTTTTTAACCCCAGTCTTCCTCAAAGGATCACGTTGAGTCCCCTCTCTTAAGGTTTTTTTTTTTTCTCTATACTAGTTTACCTGGACATTCTTCCTTTTGCCTCTCTCTAGGAATGACACTGATTTTTCCAAATACTAAGTAAAGATAGTCCTCAAAGGGCAGAGTTAAAGATTTCTTAATTCAAGTGGCGCTTGTGTGGCTGGAGTTCAGTAATGAAGGCAAACAATCAGGAGTAGAGGTGTATGATATATTTTCTTCTGGTCATTATTTCTTAAAATATACTCTTTTGTCATCTTGTCTCATTTGGCAGAATTTGTCCAGACTATATACATGTTAAACTCAATTATCTGGTAAGAGAAAAATGTAACAGTAGCGGACCATTCAGGATGACAGGAAGAGGGAACGAGAGAAGATCATGTCTGTGACAACAACATTGCAGTAAGACGGCTGGAGACTGTATTTGGATGAAGAACAGTCACTGACAAATTATCTTCTTTGGACTGGCAAAAGAAGGGCCTAGAAGCTATCTCTGGTCTTTTTGTTCCACAAGTAAATCCAGGACAATATTGTGAAGTATCCAGGCAATGAAAACCTGACATTATGTTTAACATCAAAAGATCAAAAAAAGAAAAAAAAAAACCTGCCAGGATATAAGCACTTTTTAATTTTCTAGAGCAGCCAATTAAATCTTTAAAAGTAAAAGTTGGTGGACTAGAAAAATGCACGGGAGAGAAAACTGAAGGAAAAGGAGGAATGAAGGGGTACACAAATAAAGACGGCTTTGACGGAGTCAAGTAATCATGAAAGAAGATTCTGTCAGAAGTGGAGACTCAGATATCCATAAGGGCTCAGCGTCAGCACGGGACACGGTTGTGAATCAGGCCAGCCAAAAGGCAGGGTGATGAGGACTGTATGCTGAGCCAGCATTGTAGCATCTCCAGTTGTTTTGTCTTTTTCAGACATTAGGGCCAAATAGTAATGAAACAAATGTGTCTCTTAGCTCTGCACCAAGATGTAGTTGCTTATTGCTTGTATTTCTAATGTTTTATGCAGGTATGCAAAATGGATAAAGATGGATTCAATTTTATCTTTTACTAAAAGTCATTTCCTATGAAACAAGGATGTATTTTAAATGTATATATATTCAAAAACATATACTAAAGGAAACCAGTGGAAAAGTAGGACTTTCACTTAAGAATGATTTTCATTTCCTCTTTTAATTAGTTACATTGCTTAATATACTAATACCATCTTCTCCCACATGTGTTGAAATAAAAGCTGTAAACTTTAATTTAGGATGTATCTTCTTGGCTGCACAGGGTGGGAGAAAACAAAAACTGTAATGAAGATTGCATATTCCCAGCATGTGAATTGTGGTATCATTTGTGTTGGCTTGTTTGTTTAGAAGAAAGGGCAAATCTCAAACTGCATGGAAGGATTTATAAACTTTTACTAAAAATTATTAGAAAGAAATATGAAAATGATGCTTTAGAAAATTTCACAGAGATTAGTTTTCTACACAGATATAGGATGAACTTAAGTATAGTCTAGTCAATATAATAAAGTAGAAAAACTAGATGCTATAACATTTAGCAAACTCTCATTTGAATCACAGTTCTGATGAATATTAGCTATGTGGCCTTAAGAAAGATCTATATATCCTTTCTGAACTGCCAAATCTACTGCTAAAAAATTGCAATAATAAAAAATCCTGTAAGGTTGCTGTCCAAATTGAATGAGAAAAAGTCTCAAACACGAGAGTTTTCACTAACTGACATAATATGAAAGATTAATCTCCTGTATTTCTGCCTCAGTTGTACCCCCTAGCTGTAGTTGGACTTTTCACCATTATACTCACTTTCATGATCTTATTCTTCAAAGACTTGCAGTCTTCAAATATTGTACTCAATAAAACTTCATTTACTGTAGTTTCTTTTGATGTTTTGTACAGTCATGCTCTTATAACTAAACTTCAGAACTTCTGATGAGCATGATCACACTGCTCATTTAAACTTTCAGATAAAAATGGAATTTCCTAGAACGTATTCATGCTCTTTAAATTCAAAACAGCTACCCCTCTTGTTTAAAGTCCCTTTAAAGAAGATCTGGCTCAAATTCCTTTGCAGGAAAATCAGAAGCAAGAATATTGAACCAAGTTAAGAGAGGTTGTACCAGAGATACCTGATGTATGTGCCTGTCCAACAGCTCTGAGGACCTCCATCGAACTCCAATAAACAAAACATATGTCTATCTAAATCCCTGGATCCCCAGTTTCAATATGTGTCAAGGAAAATTATATGTATATATATATATTTATATATATATATATAAATATATATATATACATATACTCACACACATATATTTTCTAAAATTTCTATTGGTTCTGCTGTTAGGTCATTGGCTCAAATGTTGGGTCTGATTTGATCATAATAGTGAGATCTCATTTTTTGAAAGCTGTCACACACTGCTTGATGAGTTCTAATGCAATAAATATTAATACATGCACAGTTCAGTCCACATTTCTGCTTAAAAGTCATCAACTCGTCTTCTATCCTTCGTGAGCTGCCATCCTTGGAGCTTTAGCAAATATCTCAAGTAATTCTCATGATGGATGCAGAAATCATACTCTTATTTGGGCCAGGGCATGGTGATATGAGGTGACCTCTTTTCAATTACTAAGGGTGTTGAAAACCCTGGCTTTATTTTACCCTAGGCTGACCTTACAATGTGAGTGTGCATTTACCTATGAGTGAGGCTACTGGAGAAGATTGTTTCCTTTGTCCAGATAATTTCAGGACATCCAAACTCTGACTTCACCATCACTCCTATGTGCAAGAGTCTGAAACTCACATCATTATAGAATTTCCTCTAGAATTCTCTAAAATTTATTTGTTTAACTGTGCTCTTAAGCCATTATCCACTACTTAATATTTTTAAGAGTCAATGTTTCGAGTAAGTGACAGTGATTTCAACACGAGGTAACAGATATTTGGAAATGTGTGTAAGTACTGTCTTCTAAGACAAGTGGTAGCTCAGTTCAGGGACTCTGGGAGTTTGGGCTGGATTCATGGAGAGGATTTCATGCAGCTTCAAGTGATTTTGGATAAAAAGTGATGCAACCGAAGGAAATAGATGAATGTTTTCATACTTCTATATTCCTACTTTTTGGTCCCTGATTGTCATTAATAATACCTGGCTTTCACCACCATGTTTGCTTAATTGAGAGCATCTCTTAATAACCCTCCACATTAGCCCTGGCAATTTTTTAACACAATATTAAGCAGAGGATACAGACATGAGAAGGGCAAGTCTCTTCCTTTGAGCAGCCTACAGCCTACTGAATCTATAAGTGCTGTCCTTATTAGAAGTGCAGATTCATAGCTATGTGAGCAAAGATGAGAAAGACTAATTTTGCTTGGGATGGTAAAAAATGTGTCTTCAGAAAGAAGTTCATGTTGAGCTGAGTTTGGGGGATGGCATAAGACTTTATTACCTTGGATAATAAAGGATGATCCTGGAAATATTAGATACAAGATAGATAGGTTTGATATGACAGAAAATCTGAGCATAGGTACTATTGGGACACATCAAAGTATCATGAGGAAATAAGGAAAATATACTCAACTCTGGGCAACCAGAGGTCAGAGGGAGTTTTGATGTTTGGAGAATGCTAACAGTGGGAAAGAGTCAAGAAGGACAGAGGAAAACTGACAAAATAAATAAAAATGCATACCTGTTTTCAAAGCATTTTGTAGGAAATACATGTGAGTATATACAGGCATTTGAAGTAGAGGAAACAATAAAAGAATTAGTTATGAAGGTGTTAGAGGACTTTCAAACAAAAAGACCCGCAACTTTGGCAATTCATTCTTTTTCATTATTAGCGTATGTTAACTGTACAAAATAATGAGTTTCATTATGACATTTTCATACATGCATATAACACACTTTGATCACATTTACTCCATTACCCTTTCTTATCTCCTCCCCCTTTCCTCTTTTCATTTCTCCCTTTTACCCACTAAATTCCACTTCCTTTCATGGGGCAGGGAAAGCTCAAATGAAGTAGAATTACTTAGCGCCCACAACAACCAAAACTCTGAGACCGGTGGAACAAAGCTGTGTGAGCTGAGCCCACAGACTAACAGTCATCAGCCAACAGAGTCATGCAGCAGTTGCTGCAGGAGGTACCATCAGAAAGCAGAACCAAGAGCTTCTCACTCCATTCCACTGTCTAATGAAAAAAAATGCCAAAGGAGTTTGAAAAACACAGTTAACAGATTCCCATTCTAGCAGTAGAGAGGAGAAAAATGATGTGTAGCGAGAGATAAGAAGAGCTACAGTCTTCAAACCACATGTCCTATCAAAAGTCTCTTGCCCTTCTCCCCTTCCCTCATCCTCCCCTGTCTCCTTCAACAAAAATACAACATGCACACAACCTTCATTTTCACCCTTGCCTACATATGTATTCATATTTGCTCAAGGGATGAAAAATTATTTTTAAAATGAACTGGAAACAAATAAGAGAAAGTCTGAATAAATAGGATGGACACAGATTAAGGAATAAGCCTTTATAAAAAGATAAGCAGGGAGGGCTAATATGAATCTACTACAGAAAATAATAGTGTCTTCCATTCCCAATCATGACAAATAAAATATTCTCTCATAAATTTGCTATCTTAGCATTTGTTGCCCTCAATGCAGAGAAACTAGTGCAGATACTTTAAAGCCAATAGGAGGCCAATAGGAGAAGGGGGCCAGGAACTAGAGAAAAGGTTAGTTCGAGAAGAATTAATTTAGAAGGTAACACACATGCACAGGAAAGCAATGCACGTCAACTCCCTGTATAGCTATCCTTATCTCAACTAGCAAAAACCCTTGGTCCTTCCTATTATTGCTTATACTCTCTCTTCAACAAAATTAGAGATAAAGGCAAAATAGTTTCTGCCTGGTAGCGAGGGGGTGGGGGGAAAAGGAAGGGGGAGTAAGGGAGGGAGTGGGGGGGAAAGGGGGGAGAAATGACCCAAACATTGTATGCACATGTGAATAAAAGGAAAAAAAATAAATAAATTTGCTATCTTTTAAATTTTTAGTTCATATACTTAGCTCTCACCATTAAAAATTCTACAAAAATAAGTTGAATTTTTCTAACTCAATAGATTTTGCTAATGAAATAAGACAAAGTAAAATCTAAAAAGCACCTGTTCAGGTTGTTCAAATATGCTCCACTGTTCATACTTAGGAAAAATGCATCTTTTTCCAAGGAAGTTTAAATGGGTAAAGATTACAGAACAATGACAAGTACAAGACAAAAATAGATATGTAACCAAGACAAGTTTTGATTTTCATAAATTTAATTTATAAAAGAGTTCTGGTTTTAAAATAAATAATTGGATTTATTCCTGTTTAAAAGATTAATTTTAAAAAACTAGTTAAAGTAAAAGCAGTAAAATAGTAGTTTATGTTTTTGTTTTTTGGATTTCTATTTCTTCCAGTGTAACATATTAATTTTTAAAGGCACAGCACATTTGTAATATATACCATGCAATGTCCTTTAGGGCATATTTGAAATATTAATTTGTGCCATAGATTGAAATTTTGGGTTGAGAAATTAGGCGATGAAAGGACTTAGACTATAAAGCAAAGTTGCTCTCCTTTCAATTACTATGAAACATTACAAAGCATCCTATAATTACTAGATGTATGATACTGACTCTTAATAGACATACATAAGGAGTAGCAAGAGGTGGCTTCACACACCCAAGAATGGTGTCTTCACACACTCTGGAATAGTGACTTTCAGCCCTTTTCTCTAGCTATTTCCTCTCCTTGATCACCTTCCACCAAGTAACAGTCTAGACTATTCCATCATTTTCTTCAAGGTCAGTGGCCTACGGCTAGAGTACCTCACTCTCTTTACAATAATAACTAATATTTAACACAGCAAAATTCATGACATTATTTGACTAAAGGGGTAATTTTAATAGATAACATTTTACTGTTTAGTTGATTATATGGTTCAAAATTCAAAATTCAAAAGGTACCAGATACATAATGAAGTTTTTCTTCATTGCACACTTCCTACTCTGACTTCTTGACATTAGGCAAAGCATTGAGCTCTGTGGGCGTAAGCCACATATTAGTCTGGGATTACATTAGCAGAGGATGACGTTCACAAATTGTTTCTCTCTTAATAAAAATATGGAGAGTTTGTACTCTTACAGGACAAATGCCATGTGACCTTTTTGTAATTTAATGGACTGTGGTGATTCATTTTCTACCCCATGTGGATATTTAAGAGAAATCGCTGGAGCACCAAGAAGTTACCCTGTAGTACAAGTGTAGTACAAGTGTTGTCAGGTCGTATGGTCTCTGATCAGAAGATTTCCAAATTCTTTGTGTCCAGCATGGAGGCATCTAAGCAAGACACGTGGATGTAGGAAGGGAGGTAATCAAATCAAATAAGTTACAAAGCATCTGAGTTGTCTCATGGCATCTTTTCCCATTTTCTAGACAACCTCACAAGCATTATTTCTTTGGGATACATAGATAGTTCTTTAACATCTCTTTATTAAGAGGATCAGCCATGACTGTGTATTTAGTTTAATGGTTAATTTTTTTTAACATATATATTTAATAAGTGAAACTTTGAAAAGAAAGCTTCATAAATAGTCAAATGTAGCTGAGCATGGTGGTGCACTTCTATAATTCCACCTACTTGGGGGGCAGAGTCAGGAAGACTGTGGTTTGAGGCCAGCCCAGGAAAAAATTAGCAAGACTCAAAAACAAATCTCAAAAACAAACTGGTTGTGGTGGCATACACCTGTGGTCCAAGCTATAGCTCCCAACAAAGTTCGCTAGAAACCCTATCTGGAAAAAAAAAAAAACACTAAAGGCAAAAGGGTTAGGGTGTGACTTAACTGGTAGAGTGCTTGCCTAGCAAACATGAGGCCCTGAGTTCAAATCAAATATTTTCTTTCAGATTAAACTGGAAATACAAATTTACTGTGATTAATTTCTTTGGATACTTCAAATCCCTTAAGAAAACAAAATATACACACACACAAATTCTGCACACTTATTATTTTACTCTTAATCCTGTTGTATTGCTTTGATATTATAGGATTAATTGATTACTTTATTTCATGCTTGATGTTAATATCTGTTTAGTGATATCACTATATGAATTTTGATGTATTCTAAGAGCTACAGTAATATTATTTTGACAACTTCTTGAGGTTGAAGTAATTTTACCAGATCTAAAAGAACAATATGACCTTCTCAGACCAGCCAAGGTTTTTATTACTAAGAGATGTGACATACCACATGAGCTTTCTTTTAGTGTATTCATTTTGTTATTTCACTACCAATTTTTCAGTCTTCAGTTCTTGTGGGGATATTATCATTGTCATTATTTTGTCTCCCGATGTCTGCCCCTAGACATAACATACTGTTAGGCACTCACATAGCTAGCATTACACAAACTCAGTCTTGGCATTTATGACATACTGACCTGGGCTGTTAGCACTATTAAAAACTGGTGCACTCTTTGTAATGAATGTTGTTGTTATCAGTGGTGCTACATAGGCTTCACCTGTCAGGAGACAAGAGATTAATGACAGCAAGTTAGCTCTCCTCATTAAGAACACCAGCTCATTAATTATGCTACCTCAATGGGGCTAACTCTCCTACCGGGTTTGGGTTGTGGACACTGATTGTGACTCTGTTCAATTCCCTTGGCACCTGATTTTTGTGTTGATTCACTTGTACCACTCTTTCTTCCCAGTCTTGGTACTAACTCTACTTTTTTCCAGGAGTTCTTGTCTTTTTCCAGGCTTTTTTTTTTCCTATTCTTTACTCTATGCACTGATGGAAGAAGATCAAGTCTATTCCTTATAAAGAAATGTAGAACAGACATATAAATCTGTAAGAAACAACACTTTTACATAAAGTAGTAACTTTTCTGTACTTGTGAAAGCCAGCATAAAACCTCAACAATGCCCTATTGTAGCCATGTTTCTTTCATACTCTAAGCATTTTATAATGCTATGCAAACCATCCTCTTTTGAATGCCACTAGAAGCATTAGGTTTCACAGCCAACTTTGTTTAAATTAACACAACAGTATCTGTTATAGCTATTTAAAGTGCAAATTAACACAATAGGATCAACTAAACCCCTTTATACAGGTTCTTTATCTTTCCATCATTGCCCTCTTTTGGGTAATAACTGGGCAATGTTTCTGTTGTCTAAGACACAGAATTCATTATCTTCCAACAATAACTCTTTCTTTTTAGTTAGGAGCAGTGTTAGAATAAAAATTTGGTGTTTGGATTTCATAACGGTTTTGTTGGTGAGCACAAGTGTTCCTTCTATTGGGCATAGTTGTACATGTCTGCAATCTCAGCAATCTGCAGACTGAAGCATGAAGATCAAGAGTTCAAGGCCAGCCCAGGCTGCATAGGTAGTTCCCGGCCAGCCTGGGATACATGGCAAGACCTTGTCTCAAAATGAAACAAAGCAAAAAGAGTGTTTCTTGTGCATTTGATTCATTTTTATTAGGACGTGCACGTGTATGTGTATATATGCATATGTGTGCATACACATGGTTCTTTTTAAGGCATGAGTTCACAGTGATTTTTCTACTGTAAACAACAGGTTTCATGAAATAAGTAAGATTTTCTTTTGCAGGTATAGGAGGGATATTTTTTGATGCTCAAATCCTGAGAGATACTATAACTCACAGATTTCTTGATAATTCCTAGAGAAGAAAAGCCTAATGCTAATGATAATATTTGGGATTTTACACTGTCTCAGCCAAATGATTATGTCTAACTTTAATCCTGCAAGCAATTTGATTTTTGAAGCTGATGACTACATGTACAGTATCTACAGTATCTTAATCCTCAGGTGCTCACGGGTGCCCCCGGGCAACTGTACTGGGCCTCATGCTCTGCTGTCACTGGCATTAAGGTTTTAATCATTTTTGAGTAAGAGGCACTGCATTGTCACTTTGCACTGTCCTCTGCACATTGTATACCCAACCCTGGTCCTAATGCATGGCTGTTAGATTAGAATTTAAGGCACCAGGTCTTTTATTCACCCCAAGTAACAAGCAAATTCTTGGCATGTATCCTTCCAAAGAATAAGAAATTATATTAAACCCCAGAAACTCACAATTCCCACTTGTGCTTCTAACCCTATACAAAATGTCTCTTCGCTGACCGAGGAAAACCAGCCTGCAAGGAAAATTGGAAATATTTGATTAACCAATAAAAGTCCTCAAGAGACTTAAAACTACAGATTCCACACACTAAACCTTGGGCTAACACAGAGAAATCTCTATTTTTTTAAATCTCTAGGTTTGTTTGTCTTTAACTGGCCAGATGCATGAAAGGCGAGACCTCATTAGGCTGTTGATATTTATGATGAGAGAGGTTTGCGTTGCCAAATTCAGCCCCTATTACACATTCGTTTCATAGGGTTTTGCTCTGTTTCTAATCCACCAGGAGGAAGCTAGTAGCTACCATTCTCTCACACTTCTAGAAAAATATTGGCAGGATACGAGTTTTACAATTTCTAGTTGTATCAACCCTGCCCCTCATAACTTTGTGATAACTATGAGCATGGGCTCAATTCACTATAACTCATCCACCTTTCTGTTCCCGAGTCTGGTCTTAACTACAGCTGTCACTTTCTTCTCCTCAAGCCTCTTTTCTGTGAGAAAAAGAAAACAGAAAAATAGAAAAGCAGAAGTAGCATCTTCAGGACACCTGTGAAGGTTTTGATGCTCCACTCACATTTGTTCTGCGTTCTCACTGCACAAGGGTGGATTGTTTCCTCCTGTGTGCTTTCATTTAGCTACAGAGTCAGGACCTGTGAGCTTTTCAAGAAACCAGGACTATCAACAAAGAAAAGAAATTCTGACTCTGAATTACACAAAATACAATTCCAAAATCAAAATTAGTAAGTACTAACAACTTATAATATCATACTTATTTATTACTATCAATAATCACCAAGACATTATATTTGAAAATAATTTGTAGATTACCTTTTCCTCAATTTGCAAGAATTCCTGAGTATAAATGATAGTTGCTGAAAAAGTATAAAATAAATATCCATGGAGTCTGTGGTGACATCCATAGTCATTGAATAAAAAATTTAAATACATGCAATATGGGATATGGTCATTTTTATATGCTTATTATAATATGTAGAGATCATCAAACTTGAGAATACCAAAAAAGCTGGGTGCCAGTGGCTCACACCTGTCATACCACCTGTGTATGAGACTGAGATCAGGAGGATTATAAACAAAAATTTCAAGAGAACCATGTCAACAGAAAAAAAGCTGGGTGTTGTAGCCCATGCCTGTCATCCCAGCTATGGCAGAAAGCATAAAATTAGGACAACTATAGTCCAGGCCAATCTGGGCAAAAATCAAGACACTATGTACAAACTAACTTGAGCAAAAAAGGGCTGGAAGTATGGCTCAAGCAGTAGAGTACTTGTGTAGCAAGCATGGAGCCCTGAGTTCAAACCTCAGTACCACCAAAAAAAAAAGTGCCAAAAGTCCATTAAGTTCTTAAGCCATGCGAATTAAGGCCAACTGTCATTAAGTCCCTATCAGTGTTATTATAAAATTTTGGAAAGTAAGATTACATCTTGTAAATAACTGTCAGAACATCCACATGGTGGTGGTAATTTCAAATATTTTGCCAAAAATCTTATGCAATATCTGATATTTAAAAATATAGAAATGGGGGCTGGAGGCATGGCTCAAGCGGTAGAGTACCTGCCTTGCAAACAGGAAACCCTGAGTTCAAACCCTAGTACTGCCAAAAAAAAGATTTTTTTTTAACTCATGAGCAGTTGGTACAGTGTGGCTGCAAACAAAAGCTTCCTCGGTAGTGTATGCAGCCTGTTGCTTATGTGAGTTGCCTTAAGGGACCTTAGAGACATTTTTCCGTAGATGTCCATGTCTCTGTTCTCATGCCATTCCCAGTCTAGACTCCAGACAGGTATGTGAGATGCCTTTGGAAAGCCCCAGAGCACAGTGGCCATGGTTCACATTGGCCAGGTAGTCATGTCCATCTACACCACACTGCAAAACAAGGAACATGTGATTGAGGCTTGATGCATAGCCAAGTTCAAACTCTCTGACAGCCAGAAGATCCACATTTCAAAGAAATGTGGCTTTACCAAATTTAATGCAGATGAATTTGAAGACATGATAACTGAGAAGTAGCTCATTCCTGATGGCTGTAGGGTCAAAATATATCCCTAATCATCATCCTTTGGAGGAGTAGAAGGCGCTGCACTCCTGAGGGCTTCCTGCTGTGCTGTCTCCTCCTTAACCGCCTTAATCATACTCATCCTGTTCACCTAAAAAATATGGCAATGGATATATAAACAGACAGATCAATATATGAAAGACAGACAGAGAAAGAGGGAGACTGCAAAGGAGGAAGGGAGATAGCAAAACTACTCCTTCCCACATCCACCTCAGCAGTCCTCTGCTACTCTGCAGCTCTGATGCCTTGTGGAACTCAGTTTGTAATTCTCTGATACAGTGGGAAAAACTAAGGCTTTGAAGAGAGACCACAGAGTTGGAGAACATAATTGAACTACATGTATCTGACATACAGCAGTACCCCAATATGTAATTAACTCTAACTACATAAGCAGACAAAAATCTCAGTTAAAATGGTGGAATATGTGAAGAAATATGTGAGGATGACAAATAAGCACATGAAAAGTTGCTCAACATAATTAGTCACAAGGAAAATACAAGCTAAAACAAGTTACCAGCCAAGCATGGTGGTACAAACCTGTAATTCCAGTACTTGGTAACTGAGTTAGGAGGTCGTGAGTTTGAGGCCAACCTGGGCTTCAGTGTAAGTTCCAGACAAGCCTGGGCTATATAGCGAGACCCTGCTTCAAGAAAACAAACGAAAAAAACCAAGTTATCACTTATATGCCTTCTAGCGTGGACGTAATTAAAAGGACTTCATACCAAGCGAGGATGAGGTTATAGAATAAATGGATTGCTACACATTGCAGGGATGCAAAATAAGAGGCCACTTTTGAAAAGAGTTTGGCAGTTTTTCTAAATTTTAACATACATTTAATATAAGATGCAGCAGTCTCTCTCCTGAGTGCTTACTAAAGATAAAACATGGGTCTATATAAAGACTGACATGTGAATATTTATAGCAACTTCATTCATAGTACCCCAAAATTGGTAATGTCTTAAATAACCATTGTATTCATTCATTTTATGCTGCTTTAACAAACTATCTGGTGCTAGGTACAGCACCAGAAAAGGTTTACAAGGAAAAAATGTTTATTTAGCTTACAGTTTTGGAAGCTAAAAGACCAATATCAGGTAGTTTCATCTGTTTGACCTCTGATGAAGGCCTCTCAGGATTCACCACAGCCTGGCAGAGAAGTGCACGTAGAAGGGACCAAGCTTGCGGGGTGGCCTTGCTTTTTAACAACCCATTCTCCCAAGAATTAATTCATTTAAGACCAGAATCAATTCTTTCTGAGAGCTGTGACCCCTGACCTAATTACTTTACATTAGGCCCTACTCTTATTTTTTTTTTCATTTTTCTTTTATTATTCATATGTGCATACAAGGCTTGGTTCATTTCTCCCCCCTGCCCCCACCCCCTCCCTTACCACCCACTCCGCCCCCTCCCGCTCCCCTCCCTCAATACCCAGCAGAAACTATTTTGCCCTTATCTCTAATTTTGTTGTAGAGAGAGTATAAGCAATAATAGGAAGGAACAAGGGGTTTTGCTGGTTGAGATAAGGATAGCTATACAGGGCATTGACTCACATTGATTTCCTGTGCATGGGTGTTACCTTCTAGGTTAATTCTTTTTGATCTAACCTTTTCTCTAGTACCTGTTCCCCTTTTCCTATTGGCCTCAGTTGCTTTAAGGTACCTGCTTTAGTTTCTCTGCGTTAAGGGCAACAAATGCTAGCTAGTTTTTTAGGTGTCTTACCTATCCTCACCCCTCCCTTGTGTGCTCTCGCTTTTATCATGTGCTCAAAGTCCAATCCCCTTGTTGTGTTTGCCCTTGATCTAATGTCCACATATGAGGGAGAACATACAATTTTTGGTTTTTTGAGCCAGGCTAACCTCACTTAGAATGATGTTCTCCAATTCCATCCATCTACCAGCGAATGATAACATTTCGTTCTTCTTCATGGCTGCATAAAATTCCATTGTGTATAGATACTACATTTTCTTAATCCATTCGTCAGTGCTGGGGCATCTTGGCTGTTTCCATAACTTGGCTATTATGAATAGTGCCGCAATAAACATGGATGTGCAGGTGCCTCTGGAGTAACAGTCTTTTGGGTATATCCCCAAGGGTGGTATTGCTGGATCAAATGGTAGATCGATGTCTAGCTTTTTAAGTAGCCTCCAAATTTTTTTCCAGAGTGGTTGTACTAGTCTACATTCCCACCAACAGTGTAAGAGGGTTCCTTTTTCCCCGCATCCTCGCCAACACCTGTTGTTGGTGGTGTTGCTGATGATGGCTATTCTAACAGGGGTGAGGTGGAATCTTAGCGTGATTTTAATTTGCATTTCCTTTATTGCTAGAGATGGTGAGCATTTTTTCATGTGTTTTCTGGCCATTTGAATTTCTTCTTTTGAGAAAGTTCTGTTTAGTTCACATGCCCATTTCTTTATTGGTTCATTAGTTTTGGGAGAATTTAGTTTTTTAAGTTCCCTGTATATTCTGGTTATCAGTCCTTTGTCTGATGTATAGTTGGCAAATATTTTCTCTCACTCTGTGGGTGTTCTCTTCAGTTTAGAGACCATTTCTTTTGGTGAACAGAAGCTTTTTAGTTTTATGAGGTCCCATTTATCTATGCTATCTCTTAGTTGCTGTGCTGCTGGGGTTTCATTGAGAAAGTTCTTACCTATACCTACTAACTCCAGAGTATTTCCTACTCTTTCTTGTATCAACTTAAGAGTTTGGGGTCTGATATTAAGATCCTTGATCCATTTTGAGTTAATATTGGTATAGGGTGATATACATGGATCTAGTTTCAGTTTTTTGCAGACTGCTAACCAGTTTTCCCAGCAGTTTTTGTTGAAGAGGCTGCTATTTCTCCATCGTATATTTTTAGTTCCTTTGTCAAAGATAAGTTGCTCATAGTTGTGTGGCTTCATATCTGGATCCTCTATTCTGTTCCACTGGTCTTCATGTCTGTTTTTGTGCCAGTACCATGCTGTTTTTATTGTTATTGCTTTGTAATATAGTTTGAAGTCAGGTATCGTGATACCTCCTGCATTGTTCTTTTGACTGAGTATTGCCTTGGCTATTCGTGGCCTCTTGTGTTTCCATATGAATTTAACAGTAGATTTTTCAATCTCTTTAATGAATGTCATTGGAATTTTGATGGGAATTGCATTAAACATGTAGATTACTTTGGGGAGTATCAACATTTTTACTATGTTGATTCTACCAATCCATGAGCATGGGAGATCTCTCCACTTTCTGTAGTCTTCCTCAATCTCTTTCTTCAGAAGTGTATAGTTTTCCTTGTAGAGGTCTTTCACATCTTTTGTTAGGTTTACACCTAGGTATTTGATTTTGTTTGAGGCTATTAGGCCCTGCTCTTAAAGATTCAACCACCTCAATACCACCACTCTTGACAAGCCCATCATGTTCTAGCACATCAACCGCTGGAAGACAAACCGTATACACACCACAGCACCCACCAACTGCTAAATGGATTAAAAACCTCTGCTACTGTTACTTCCATATAACAGAACAAAGTAGTGATTCATCCAATAACTCAGATTAATTTCAAAATCCTGCTGTTTCTGGCTTTTATCAGTCCTAACCTGACTAGCAGATTTCAGCAAAGGAGCAGTCCCATTTCATTCCTTTTTTAACTGAGCTTGTTCTGCCTTTCCCATTGCCTCTGTAGGTTCACCCCAAAACATGGAACCAGAGGTTACATTATGAATTTTTATATTAGTAGGAGAAAGATGATTTATTTCAAGTAGAAGTCACATCTCAATTTTTTACCTCTGGAAAGAAGACTAGGTATCCCATCTCTGAATATTCATTTATTTCCTTTGAAGAATACAGACTGAAAAGCAAACAGCAAAATTAGACAGTCAAAAAATCTAAAATTGCTACATAATACTGTTTAAGAATCAAATACTTCCTCCAGAAAAAATGTCAAGGAAAGATATTATAATACATGATTTAGGCTTTTAATATCACAAACTCATTGCTTCATATATACAGTAGGATAAGTAATGCCAGCTGATTCTATGAGTATTTTCTTAAAACAAATGGATGTTCTAAATTATTAATAATATTTTTTCAAATTATAATATTCATTTTGCATCTATCTAGATTTATGTAGAATTCATATTTTAGAAATCCTTATCACTAGTTTTAGGTTATCATATTTCATGCATAAGTGAAAGAGGGAGCTGACATTAAGTGGTCATAGGTTTTTATCATCCACATCTCAGTTGATTTATTTTTTTCACTGATAGTGCAAAGCCCTCAGGAAGCAGTTTTCTAACAGGAATTTAAAAATTTTTACAGGGTGGAGATTCCCATTATCATTTTCTTATAATGGAACTATTAAATCATTCCTTAAGCACTCTTAGACATTTTGCTTTCTGCACCCAGTCTAGAAAGAACTAGAAATGTTTCCATGGCTCATTTGGGGTATATTCTTGAAATCTTTTTAATTTCTTTGAAATGAAATAGTGGTATCAATTAGGGTTTTTTTTTTTTTTTTTGGTGGTGGTACTAGGGTTTGAACTCAGGGCCTCATGTTTGCTAAACAGGAGCTCAACCACTTGAGTCACTCTGCCAGCCCTTTTTTGTGTTGGGTACTTTCGAGATAAGATCTGGAGAACTATTTGTCCAGAGCTGGCTTCCAACTGC